>NC_090710.1:20070000-22570000 GCF_040954835.1 Lepisosteus oculatus | reverse complement strand
CAGGGCTTAAACCCTGGGAATAAGCAGTCTCATAACACTTAATCATGTATCCTTTTGGGGATTCATTAGACTGAGTTCAATTCTATGTCTACATCCCAGTGGAATAAAATTGTGACAACTAATCCCCATGAAAAGGTGTTGAGGAATATTATGGTACACACATGACATACATGTCAAAGTACAAACTGAAAAAACAGAGTCCAGGAGGCATTAGTGGGCTCAATAACAACTATTGTCCAAATGAGCCTTATGTCATTTACCAAAAGTGGAGATGCCCAGGCCTATCTCATCAGAAGGCAGTTCTTTTACTGTGCAGTCAACTCCTTTGGGCTGCTTATGGAACAAATTAATCTTCGAATCTGAAAACCACTCTTTGTGATGTATTGCACAGTATCTTTTAAAAATGTTTTATTTAACTTAACGTTTATACAGATTAAGGGAATACGGTATATGTGATTCTCAAAAAAACATTCTATCTCCAGGCCGTTTGAATAGTATGTATACTATACAGTACATTAGCACAACAGTTTTATTTATTTTCTTGTGAAAATAAATGGAACAAGACAGTCATTATGCTCCCCTTGCATAATTGGTGGGGTCATGGATTTCAAAGGAGAGCCTGGGTCTGATAAATGAATCAGCAGGAACCATACTGTATTTTAGGAAAAGGTTCAGGGAACCATTACCTGTGCATCTGAAAATCTCATTAAAAATAACACACATAATGTTTAGATTCTTTAATCATGCAGAAAGAACCCGGTTCTTTCAATACAATATACCTTTGTGTCATTTTATTTTACAGTATATAGCTGAGATAAACTATCAAACTGAAATAGAGGTCTTTAAGAATATAGTAAGTGTAATAAATCTTAACTGTCATAATGGCTTTCATGTTTTGATTTTACTTTCTTAGATTATTTTTTGCAATGGTGTATAGATATACTGTAATTTGCCATTTCATAAATACTTTATTTAGAAATATCGTGGGTTCAATCCCTATGGTGCTATCTACGAGACGTTTGGACATTTCCTCCCACAGTCTAAACACATGCAGGTGCAGAAGGTTATTTGGCTTCTATGAAATTTGACCCTGGTTTGTGAGTGTTTGTGTCTGTGTGTGCCCTGTGATGGACTGGCATCCCATTCAGGATGTATCCTGCCTTGCGCCCAGTGCTTGCCTGGATAGGCTGAAGCTTCTCTGTGACTCTGTATTGGATAAAGTGGTTAGAAAATGGATGGATGGATAAAAGTGTAACACGTAACTACCACTGGATAGGACTCTTCTCATACTTGATAAGAAGTCAATATATTATTATTTCACTAATGAATAGAAAGTGTAATATGATCAAAATTCAATAGTCATGAAACAATTCTTAACTCTTTTTAACAACATTTTGTTGTTGCAACTCCTTTTAGAAGACAAAACAAATTTCTCACAGTAGATCTTCAGAGAATATACTGTTAACAGTGGTTTCTTTCTGCATCTCCTCATAAAACACCTGTCAATGGCAGGGTTGGGGACTACTTATTGCTTTAGATTTCAGAAATATAATGCATATCACTTTAAAATGATATGGTGAACCCAAGGCTTTAGTCACCACAGTGAACATTGATGAAATTCTGCAATCACTGTATATGTGAACTTTAACTACAGATATCATGGACAATGTCTCCCATCCCCTCTATGACATGCTTGTAGAAATGAAGAGCACGTTCAGCAATAGACTGATCCATCCACGGGGCGACAGGGAGCGCTACAGGAGGTCATTCTTGCCTTCTGCCATAAGACTGTACAACGCATCCACCTTGCGTCTGGGCAGAGGCAACATTGACAGTGACCTGTTTCTGGACTGAGCAGTAAACTGCTACATCTGTTCTTTTTCTTTTTCCAGTTTACAACCGTTTTTGTGCAATATATGCCAGGGACTTGTGCAATACATTTATATTTATATTTATATTGTGCAATACAACTTTTGTGAACTGTTCTGTTCTGGTTTGTTCTTTGTGTGTTCTGGACTGTGAGTAACTCTTCTTAGTGCACTTCTCACTGTACTGATTGTATTGTATGTATTGTATTATTATTATTGTATCATTCGTTACACTGTTGCTGTGTTGTCTGTGTTAAGCTGCTGTTGCACTGCAATCTCCCTCACAGGATCAATAAAGTATCTATCTATACCATAATGTACACTCTTTGTAGAAAACAGTGTAAGAGATAGGGATGATGAATTGCTTGTTACAAAATGCAAAATGATGAAGCTGTCAGAATAATCTATATTTCTCTAAATATGTTGTGTTTTGTCTTATACGCTATATACAAAATTTCTATACAGGAATACAGAGCATAGGGCTTACGCTAAGGTCAGCCACCACAACTATATAATTTAGCTTAAGTTTCTACAAGTATTACATAATTGAATTTCCAAGCCAAATCACAAATACAGTAATAGTTTGGCCTAATGCTAAGGAAATATGAGATATTAGAAAATATAAACTAAATAGCAAAGTGTAGGTTTTAAGATCCTCTATGGTTGAGAAGCTTATATATTTAACTGTTCAGTATAATTTAATTCAATTATATATGCTAAAAAAGGTGAAAAGGTTGAATATGCCACAGCCAGTGAAATGTTTCAAGACATACTGTAACAGCTGAGAATGCTATACTGTATGTGTCATAAGAAGTGAAACATTAAGTGAAGGTTTTCTTGTTTGAGTTGCACAAAATCCTGTGATCATCTTATGTTCTAGTTTTGTAGACTGATAAGGTAATTTCTTTTGTTCAAATGATAAACTTTTGTGCTATCTGGACTGTTAAATTTGAAGATGGTAAAAACATGCCTGTTCATGTATTCCTACGTATATTATGTTGAGCACCTATATATTTATGGATCTATTTTCTGGTGACTATTCTTGTCTAGAAGTCAGTTCTGCATAATACAAGATTACACTCTTTTAGCATACTGTATATACAGTATAAAATGTGCATAAAGCATCCATACCCAGCTTGGTTAATTAGTGATAAACTGTTGCAGAGAGCAGTTTGTTTGTCATGGACTATTTGGCCTAAAGGGATTTATATCTTTACACAGAAGCAATCCATGCAACATATAATCCATGCAAAATTGCCATTAAGTGTACTGTACTAGATCTGTCCTGAGACCCTTTAATACACCTGTACATAGTGAGTACAGTATGTTAAACATATTTAACAGCGTGTAATAAGGAATTGAACTTTTGCAAAATGTTGACATTCAATGAAAGTTCTTTTTTTCATTGTAATTTTCCACTTAGAGGATGCCTTCTGTCACTCATAAAAATCTGTGTTGATTACTGAAAGTAAGAATCTGAAACATATGTTCAAGCATATTGTAGGATTTGTATAATAAGCCAGCCAGATGAGGTAGTATGAATTCCTGAATTCGTGTAAACCATTCATTTCAGACCCCTGTTTTCAATCCAGTTCCTGAACTTAAAAAAAAAACAGCTCAGGAAAAAGTGGTTGTGTTCGCATTGGGTTGTGTGTCAGTTTCTCAAGAGGAAACAGGATTATGGCAGTGAAAAAAATATTTATTGTCTGATTAATTCCAAAATGTGTTGTGATATTTTCATTTTCTAATCATTAGTTAAAAAAGGCAATTTACTTCATTAATATTGCATTAAAAAAGTTTGATAGAACCTGAAATACAAGGTTTGTTGCCGATTGATTACCTTATTGTGAAACTTCTCAATCAAATAAAATCTAATATAAATTTTGAGGGTATTTGACAGAACTATACCTCTGAACAATCATGTTCAAGTGAGTCAAAGTAAACATTTAATGGCTGGCTTTGATACCCGCTGGCTAAGTTATTTAATTGTTTTTTTTTGCATAAGAAAGTCACATTTATCTCTGTCTGCAGACAGATATATTGAGGGGCAACTTCAACCAGTTCACTGCAATGTGTACGATAAGCTGTTTAAATTAATTAAGTGATGCAATAGAGAATTAAAGTTTTCTGCATTATGCTTGCATACCACTTGCAGCTCTGGGCATTACACTTTCAAATTACATCTAATGTGCTCTGAGTATGGTCAGCAATTTTAATTTTTTACTATGGACATTTACCTGTAACTCTAAATTGCGCTGTAACACAAGCTGTTTCCAATGATGAATAATCCCTTCCCCTGTGAAAATTAGGGTTAGAAAAAAACAATCAAATATATGCTATTAACTAAGGAATAGCCAAAAGATAAAAGTAGTTAGAAAAATAAGTAAAGTTATTATTTCTTATGATTTATTACTCATTAAAAATAAAGGTGAAGCAAAAATGAATCTCATAGACAGCATTTAGAGTTTGGTAGAAAATGAATTTTGCATTCAGAAGTTCTTGTGGACTATGTGTAAAACTATTGTTACTATTAATATTTTTTTCTTTAAATAGAACAAAAGAAAATTTGACGACAAAGGCATGCCAATCTGCCCATCTTGTTCATTTTGTTTTTAGCAATTAGTTGATCGGAGCATTTCATGGGGCCCAAAAACACCATTTGTATGTTCTGATAAATTGTGATTATGCTTGTTTAAAGCAATAATAAGCATCAAATCCACTTACAATAAACACACCCTTTAAGTGCTCAATATTTTGTTATCCTGTATTGTATATGTGAAGAATAAAACAAATGCTATTTTCAATGATGAAATATTTTTTTAATTGAATGTATTTTAACTCATTTACGCTTTAGTAAATCATGTTCATTTAAAGATGTGATACAAAAAGCCTGTTCAATAAATTGGACTGTCAGGTTTTATTATGCTCTCATTGGTGCAAAGCATTATGACATTTTTTTCAGAGATCCTCATTTCACTGTCAAAATGTTTAGGTTTCTCTGACATCTAATTTATGATTCATAATACTACTTTATTTGCATTCATGTTACAATTTTCAGGAACTAAAGATATAAATCCAAGTGGCTGGTAAGCAGATCTTTCAGTCTTGTAATATTTTTGGAAGCATAGAAGATAACCGCTTCTTCACCTTCAGCCATCAAGCTGCTTTTGTTTCAGTACAGACTGCTTTCAAGTTTCAGTCAGACTCTGTCTGGTTCTTTCATTTCTCTAAGTTAGTGAGAATTCTTTATTATGGATAAGGTATAGAACCGTCAAGCAGGAATAAGAAGAGAAAAACACTTAAGCCCCAACAGCACCATGATCACTAAACGACTGACTGTGATGCAGGGACGACCAATGGAAAGCCAGGTTGAAGTTAGACAGCCAGAAGCTTGGGCACCTTGAGATGACACTAGTAACTGTGAAGCTGCCATGATTCAATGGCACTGAGAAGTGTAAGCTCTTCAGAAGATGAATGTGTTTAAGGAACAGAAAATGATTTATCTGACTATGCTCATCACGGGGGTTGCCTAGCAAATATATCTTTACTTTTAAAGACCAGGGCACCTTTGAGAAGCTGATTTAGACACTCATATAATTCTACGGGGATCTAAGGTTCAGAGTGCAGGGAGTTTAAGCCTGATAAGACAGTTATATTAAAAGGCCCACAAGCCCTGCATAGACTTCTTGGCCCAGATACAAGAATGAAATAAATCTGGCTTCAGTTCATGAAAGTTCAATGAGAAGGAGACCTAACAAAGTACTTTTGCTTAAAGAGTCTACAATACTGGGAGTTTCACAATGCATAGCACAAAAGAGGTTGCATTCCTGCAACAGGATGCTTTGTGCTAATTATTGTGTGTGTGTTATAAAATGTTTTTGTAGTTTCTCTAGCTATGAATTTGAGAAGCTTCCAAGACTCTCCATCTGTCTTATAATGTTCTTCTGAACTACTCTTCTTGAAGAAGCAATCAAGTCAAGTCTTGTTTCTTCCTACAAATATTTCATTTAAAGAGAGTGAGTCTGTAGTAGTCTTGCTAGGAATAAACTTTGCAATTGAAGTTATATCCAACCTTTACAATGGCAATTCTGCTGTAATAACATGTTTCAGACTTCATTCACTTTAAGTCTTAGGCTTAGGAAGATCTGATGCAAAAGCAACCATTTTCCCTAGTGACCTACTAAGATTCTTACTCACAAATCAATGTAATTGAAACAATAGACCCAATTCAGTCTTCCTTCTTCAATACAAGGGTTTATCACCTTATTTTAAAGCCTGCTTGACTAAATTGTTTTCTTATTTTGTGGTCATGTAGCAGATTCCACCAAGGCTTTGTCCTTAAAAAAAATGAAGAAAAAAAACATTTGAGTACATGGCTCATGTACATTCTTGCTATTGAAAGAAATTATTGTGAAATAAATTAGAAATCAATTGTGAAATTATTTTTACTTTTAGAAACAATAGCCAGAGATTCAAAGAGATCAAACTATAAAAGCCTCCTGACTTATCATTAGTTTATGGTAATGAAGCAAAATAAAATAAAGGCTCCAGATGGTACTGTACATTTAAAAAAACAGTCAAGAAATATCATTCTATTGTGTCTTTCGCAGAGTTGTAAGAACAGATAAAGGAGTGATACTGTACATGTTTAAATATTGTCGGCTGAGAATATTGAGGATGGAGAGGATGGAGAATCATGCAAAATAAGAGTGATTATTTGTTGCTGTCTCTATTTAGGTGTGTGTTTACCATGCTATAAGAGCTATCACATGTGTCAGATGGAATAAGCATGGAGTTTTTCCCACTGGACATTCACCTCTGGGGCATTTCATCTTTATGGGAAGCAATAATGAAAGCAGAAGAAAAATAAGAGCAAATAACATACATATACAGAGAGATGTAACACATTATTGGTTCTAATATTAAATAGCTACATTTTGAATGCCTCTCAGTATATGTTATCTACTATATGTAGGCATTTTAAAAACACATTCAGAAAATTATTGATTCCGAGAGTCCTATTTATTTAAACATCGATGCAGATCCATTTTGTTTTTACCTTGCTGGTGCATTCAGTTTGGATTTATATTTGATAGTGTCCCAAGTGGTAATGCAGGCTTTTTTATAGAAAAAAAATGTGTACAAAAAGATTTTGTTTACAAAATCTTAATCTGTGGTAAGCAGACATTTTGACAACAAAGGGAAACTGTACAGTAAACATAACTCAAGTAGGTAGCTGCTTTGTTCGGCTGTGGAGCCTTCTTCGAGCAACCCAAAGATGGCTGCACAGCCGAAACATTGTGTTTCCTTTCTTATCTTTTAAGCATGGAGTAAGCCTTCACTTGTTCCTTTGCAGTAAATGTAACTACGACAAACTGTATGACATTAACTTGATTTTCATTGATTTTCAAATCTAAACACGTAGGATAATGGACAGACAAATATTTGAATTAACAATATCTACAGAATGACCTACTGTAAAAGGTTCTTGTGCAGATTTCTCTGAATGTGCCCAAAATAATTATTTGCACTTATAAATCATGAGGTTAGATGTAAATTTCAAATTAAGCTCTGGTTTTGTGGTAAAATATGCTTGTTTTTGTAATTGCTTTTTCTGAGGTTTGATATGATCATGACTTAAATACAGGCACTCCAAGTATCCTACTTTTCATACTTACCTTGGAAGTAAAGTGTATAAAGCTCCACAATGTTCTATATTTAGTTACAAATATATAGTGTAGACTGTATTATGCCTTCCCTGCCTACCAGAGAGTGAAAATGAGTCAATATTTTAGTTCACCCCAGCAAAATTAAATAATTCTAAGATTTTTAGTTTAAAAAATCTAAGTGTAACTTAATGCATTTTACATGATAAGCATTTAGTCACTGGTACTGTATATCTAGGAATGGCATTACCTTTACACAGGCTTAGAAAAGAAAGTAAAACAAGTGGGTTATCAGATGTGCAGTAAGGCCTGATAAGAAACTACTGTATGTGCAATTCCCTGAATCACACATGGAAATGTTAATTTCCTGTTTAAATAAAAAAATAAGAGTCATTTTCATGTTTTCCACCTGGATGTACATCATTGAGTTGTATGAGAAATAAAATAATTGTACTGTATGCAATAGATATGATTGCTTAGGGATACAGTATGTTGATATCAGTTTCTGCAAATAAAAAGCTAGAGAAATAGACATTGATAATCCAACATTGGGAAGGAGGTACCTTGACTTTGTCAGTAGTAACATTAAACTTGTAAGTTTAGTTACGACTATCGTTAAAAGCAGCGATGTTTAAAATTGAAAGCTAGCACCAAGTCGCACTGTATGTAGTTAAAAATTGCATTTAGCACTGCATAAAATAAATGTGATTGTATCAAAATGTAGGGATGCATAAATGTGTAACAGGAAACCATTATGTGTATCCATGTGCTACTACTGTAAACACAGACGAATTGTCGAAGTTTGACCTTCAGCTCAAGAATATGTATCTGTTGGAGGAAGAATCTTGTGTATCTAATATAAACTTACAGTATGTACTGTACAGTATCTGCATTAGCGGAAGCCACAGTTTTTCTAATTTATCATGCTGACGGTTTTTACATTATAAAATGTATTCTTATTATTATCTTATGTCTGCTTTGGATTTAATTTAATTTTGGCACCAAAAACCTCACTAAGTTACAATCTAGTATTAAAAATAATGCAAAACATTATTCTTTGCTCAATTATGGGTAAATTATATTGTAATTACCTGTACAAGCATTATTAGATGCTAAGAAAATATTAGATGTATGCAATGTATTTCAGAAACATTGTAGCAAGTATTGCTAGTTTAGCTGCTACAATTTGTAGACATTGTTAACAATTGCTGAGTATATGGAATATTACAAATGTCTCATTTTTATTGTTACAGGAATACCAAATTGACATCTTTTTTGCTCAGACGTGGACCGATAGCCGACTTAGATTCAACAGTACAATGAAAATATTGACTTTGAACAGCAATATGGTTGGCCTTATCTGGATACCAGACACCATCTTCAGAAATTCCAAAACTGCAGACGCCCATTGGATTACAACACCCAATCAGCTCCTCAGAATATGGAATGATGGGAAAATTTTGTACACGTTGAGGTAAAACAACTCTGCAAACTAAATGAAAGCTTCACACTTTACCTTTATAGTGGTAAACAGAGAAACATTTTTAAGGGGATGTGGAAGAGGTTGCTCAAATTAGGGCTAGAAGGTTGATGGTTCAAATCCCGCGGCCGGCAGAGGACTCCTACCCTGTGCTCTGACCCCAAGCTTCTCTCTGTCTGTGCATCTCATGGAGAGCAAGCTGGGGTATGTGAAAAAGACAAATTCCTAATGCAAGAAAATGTACTGTATATGGACAATAAAGTGATCTTATAATTACAATAAAATCTACCAAAGGCAGAATTTTATTATCTCAGAAATTAGGTTTGAGAAAGTTAACAAGAGCTTGATGTGGAAAAATTACAGCTGTTGAGAAGCAAGCAAGAACAAGCCTTTTGGTATTAGCAGGGGAAGAGAATTCAAATTAAGATAGGACAGCAGTTAATCCCCACCTAAGGTAGCAAGGGGGGAGCTTTAAAAAAATATTAAATTAAATCTTGTGCTTGGTATGTGCTCGACATTGAAATCAAAATATTAGGCCTATTTATATTTAGAATGATATTTTACTTATTAATAAAAATAACAACTGCAATAATAATATTAAAATGAGATTATTGTTTTTCTTTTGAAATACGTTCAATACTTCGTCTACCAATATAATCATGATAAATCACTGTAGAAAATTATATTATATTTATATATAAAATTATGATATATTGTTAGTGGGTTCCTAACAGGGATTCTCTGAAAAGGAAAACAAAAGCAAATATATTTCCACGTCAAGTGTCACCATTTATTCATGTCATTGATTGTTGAAACCATATTGAAATTAATTTAGAGATGTAAAGCGGTTCTGCTTTGGATTTGAATGTGCATTCACATGGTGAATGGTGCAAACGTGCACTCATTCCTCTGTATCTACAGATTGAAATGCCAGGGAATTGTTGGAAAAGCTAGTGAATTGTAATTTTTTCTTTTTTTTTTCCTTTGCTGCAATAATTGTTGTGAATGTTAGCTAAAAGGATAATACATTATAAAAACAAAAGAATTTTGTGATTTTTTGTAATAGCCCTTTCTACTACTATCCACAGTGCTATGTGTTTATAAGGAGAACATGAATGGCTTTAGGCTTATTGAGAATATTTCTGAAATGAAACAGAATTACCATGTTTTTATTTTTTTAATCATTAATGATGGAGTGTTCCAGTGTGAGATCAGGTGTAAAACTTTCTTACCTTCTGAAATCTCATTCTTATTTTCTGTGCACCTCTGCTCAAAGGAAAAAAAAAAACATTTTTCTTTTTAAGAAATAAAGGTCTTTGGAGGGGCATCACAATTTTACAGCAGATTTTTTTCTGCTGTACATCTTATGAAGTGTGAAAAACCAAAAGAGGAAGCCATTAAACATAATAACGGATTACTAGGAGCCTTTAAAACATGGCTTAATGCCATTCTTAAATCAAAGATTTAGAAGCAAAATAGGGTAATGCATGCTAATTGGCCATGAAAAATGCTCTTTTTTCAAGAACAAGGATTTTGTTCTTGATGATTTCTGTATTTTGCTCTTTGTAAAAGCTATGAAAAGGGCATTAAAGATACAATTCTATCACAATTTTTCATTACTGCTGAATGTCATAAAATATCCCTATCATTTCATCTCAGACACCTTGGATGTCAATTTACCATCTATTTGTGTCTCAGATTCAATGTGGCTCTATTACATTATATATCCCTGTGAACTTAACAACTCTGACACAATAGCTCAAACTTCTCCTTTTTATGATTCCTTTTTTTCTAGAAGAGCATAGTCTTCATGACACCTCAACTTATATACATGGTGAACTAATTGAATATGGATGTTTCCCAAATTAGACTAATGTGTTAATTTAATTTGCTTATTTGCATGAGTGGCTGTCAACATACTGTACAAGAGCATCTTTTCCTTATTGGAAACAACTGTACCCAAGGAGTGCCCGATCTCTGGTCATGGACACTGTTCAAACCCTCTCTCACTCTAATACATAATGATATCATCTGTTCATTTAGTAAAACATTTTTCTTTTGTGCTGCACATCCAAGCATCCGTTTTCTAACCACTTCATCCAGTTTAGGGCCATGAGAGAACTGGAGCCTATCCTGACGAGCAACGAGCGCATGGTGTGATACACTCTGGATGCCAGTCTGTTGCAGGGCACACACAGACACAAAAACACAAACTCACACCCAGGCCAATTTTCATAGAAGATATTTAACCTACTGTACCAGTATGTCTCTGGATTGTGGGAGAAAACCCACACAAAAAATACAAATTTCACATACGTAGATAGTGAAGAAAGATATAAGATGTGAAGAAGGGGAGTCCTTTCTGCATGAGGACTGGACTTCTAAGTGACAGACTTAAGAGTTATGGCAGGAAAGGGGGATAACTGATAAGGATTCCAGAGGCCAGCTAGGAAACCACCCCAGGGAAGGAAATCTAACACTGACAATTAAGAGTGACCAGTCTGTGAACTGGCCGAACATCGTGACCTCCCCCCATTACCATGGTAACGAGCTACGTCAGAAGCGGCAGAAAAGGGCTATATAAACTGGAAGTTTTGTACCGGTACTTCGAACAATACTTCGGTTTTATTATTACTTGCATGCAATAAAACTCATCTGTTTAAACTTCATCTTAGAATCCAGATCTATTTGTCTGTTACAACAATAGCAACACATGTCCAGAATTGATCCCAGGATCCCAGTGATGTGAGGCAGGAACGCTAACCACTGCATCAGTGCCACCCAGTGTTGCACATTATCCCATTTAATTTGCCTATTATATTAAATATAATATTACTATAATTTTACTATATCCAGTAAATGTGTTATAGCTGCATTAAATCCTTTTAATTTACAATAAAATATGCACAAGTGACACACACCATGATGTCTTATAGTGTTCTTCTGTTATACCATTAATATTCTTTCTTATTTGCTTTTGTGTGCCAAAGTACTATTCTTTTATAGAATTTTATTAAGTATTAAACCCATCTTTTGAAGATTCATCAGTTCTAAATTATCTCAGCATTACCATTGTAGCTCTAGGCCTCCTGTTTACAGCTGAAAGAAATAGCACAATTTACTTCATGGTTACTCTGTGCTTGATACTATCATCTTCAGACTTAATTAGATGATACAGTAAGTTATTTTTCTAAAGTCTTTGAATAATGTAACTTTTACAAGATTTACACAGGAATACAAAATAAAAGTTCTAATTTTATATTTGCTGTTTTTTCACATCTGTTAGATCTATTTATCTTATTGTTTTTAACACTCACAATCTGCATATTTTCTTGACCATCACACACAACTAAAGTACCATGACCGACTTTCAAAGCTTCTTTGCTTTAGAGCTAAATTCCTGCATTCTGAATGTTGTTGTAACACGAACATCAAGAAAGAGTTGGGAGTGTGGAAAAAGAAAATCAAATCAATTGTTTCATATGAAGCTGATAAAATAAGCAAACTTTGATCTGAATATTTAGATATGAGATACTCACATGCAGGTGTGTATGACATACAGTATTAATACAGTATATTAATCAGAGTTCTCTTATTGGGAGTTTAAGATTTCTTTTTAAGGTCAAAATAGGAAACTACGGTGGTATGTCTTCTTTTTACAGCAAGTTCTGAAGATTTAATGTTAAGATTTTTATGACATAATTATTTATAGTTTATTTTATTTTAATTTCTCTAAATATAATCAATATTAAAAAGGTATGCACCATAATCTCCAAACAGTAAAAAAAATCAAATATTTTCGATCAGGATTTTCCTAGCTTCTGTGAAGTTGAACACTGAAATTAATTACACTAAAACAGAAAACTACAGTACATACAGATGCAGCCATTCAAAATGCGCATTACAGTAAGCTGGAATTGCATGGTTTGTGCTAACATAAGTGACATAGTAAAATAAATAAAGCAGAGTTTCCACTGATGGATTATAGTAAATTATATTTGTATCATTAAAATAGAGATCAGAGAGTCTAGAGTCAGAGATCTAGAAAAGTATGTTCTAAAATGCTATAATGTTTTCTGTCTTTTGGATGAGATGTTATTTTGAGATGTGTTACACATTGTGGATGTGTGGCACTTTTTGTAACATACTGTAGATCTACAGTATCTGTACTGTAGGAAGACAGGGTACCAGCTTCAAAACATCATGGGGTAGTTTGTTCAATACTCTCACAAACACAAGATACTCTCACAACAACAAATTTAGGTATTTAGAAAAATCCCTTGTTTTTTTATTGGATTATATGCAATATATATATATATTCATTATATTTAAATAGCCAGTCAAGGATAGTACATAAAGCTAACATACTGTATCATGTTCTAATATTTAATTAGAACAGTTAGTTTTGTTTTAAATTATATGAATGGTTCATATAGCTAACAATTTATAGAATTTAACAGTGTACTTTTCTTGTTACTACAGAATACAGTATTACTGGCCTTTAGAGACAGCGAGAGATGCACTGTCTTCTTGTACAGCCCTTTATCAGTATTTTTCCAAACGTATGTCACACCCATATCATCGTACTGTATGTTTTCATGGCTTGAAAATAGCAATGACTGTCTGACACATGGTATTGATGGAAGCCATAAGTGCACATTTCTAATCCTTGAGGGCGGACTTTCTTTAAATTATTAATATCTGAGGACCTTTGAAGAGTGTTAAAATTGTCCAGATAAGCTAATGATTTGCCTGATTCTTTAAGAGCAAAAGTGAAATGAAAACCTATGACATAGAGATATTTTGTGTAGTATAACTAGAATTGCTTTTGTTTTGGATAACTATCAATTAGTCCTTTAACTAAGGTCTGTTTACTGTTTCTTTTTACTTGTGCTTATCTTGTATTTTGGTGGCAGAAAATGTCTGGTACACGTCAGAATATAGTGTTTGGCACAGCAAAGGCAAACTTCGAAAGGTTCCTGTTTGAGAGTAACAATGCTATACAATATAAGGTCTTGGTGCTGTTGTCTATGATTATAACACAGGAAAAAAGATTTAGATAAAGACCACAAGTGTTAGAATACAGTATATACAGTACTTTGGCACCAAAAGTGTTTAATGTAAGGGAATAATTGACACCCTCTTTCCTTATTCACTTGAATGAATATGTTTTATTATGCAAAGGAACAAGTAATAGGTTTATTCCATGCTGAAAAAAAGAAGAAAGAGAACACAACGTTTCGGCCGTGGAGCCTTCTTCAGGTGTGCTCCACGGCCGAAACGTTGTGTTCTCTTTCTTCTTTTTTCTTTTTTCTTCTTTCTTCTTTTTTTCAGCATGGAATAAACCTATTACTTGTTCCTTTGCAGCCTACGCATGCTGACGCAGCTACCCACCTGAACTATGTTTTATTATGTCAAATCTGAAGCAGTTATCACGTTGTGATAGACTAGACCTTCCATTAACAGTAAACCACACTTTCACCACAATGACACAATCACCACAAAATGTTTTTTATTTAGAATATTATATTTTTGTGTATTTCTCAGTGTTTCGTGCAAGATTGTGTACAGTGAAAGAGGTATGATACACAGTTAAACTCATGCATACAGTATGCAGTATGATTGTTTATAGTGTACTGTACATAAACAAGAACAAAACATCTAGTAATCACTTATTTTTCTTGTCTTCCAACCTATTTGAACTTCAAACTGAAGGAATTCTGAATGGAATAATCATTATCTTGTGTTGAGTTATGATGGTGGTAAACTATTCATCATATGCCCCCTCAAGTGTCTGCACTTTAAAGGTTTTGGGCCAGTGCATTGCCTTGGTTTAAGAGCACAAACTACTGTTATTACAGCATACATCAACTTGAAGTCAAAAGAGCTTCACTTCACTTTGGTTTCATTTTTTAAATATTGTTTGCCTTTATAATGTATTATTTTTATAAATTTCCACACTTTAATACAAGTCATTGCTACCGTGTGCTGGTTGCATCAGTAATCTTAAATTTTTGTTGTTTACATATAAGGTTTGTATGTGTTATATATAATGTTATTTTACAGTGTAACAGGAAATTAAACTTCCTAGCTAAAGAAACCCACCACTAAGCAGTTGTTGTAGTTTTCAATTTAGCTCGTGGCACTAATACATGAACTAAGAATCTACTTTTCCCACTGTCCAACACATTCACTCATCTAATCAGAGTGACACACCACTGGATTAATGTGTGATGTACTGTATAGCATGTGGGAAGAAACGTTTTCTTACATCATCATTTGTCTCCTTTTAGTTTAATTTTGAGTTACCAATGTTTCCTTTTAGTTTAATTTTGAGGGTTAATGTAGTCACATGACTCTTATATGACTGTATTCCTGCATTCCCAAACCCATGTGCTACCAAATACAAGTACTATACAGTATGGAGCCTTTTTTTACCCAGGATGCTTGCTCCTATAACCCCCATTGAAAGTAATAGTTTCATAAATGTGTTGAAACATAACCCAAATCAGTACAAAAACTGCTTATCATTTCACTGTCCCCTCTCAAAATGATGCCATCAGTTGGCAAAAATCTGTTTGGTATTATATTTCATGGGAGTTATCTTTATCATGCACTGTAAATCAACCCAGAAACAATTATTAAAATTGTTTATTGAGTTTTTATATGTAGACGTGTTTTCTGTTTTAGTGTGTTCTGATAATTGTAGTATCTACTATGAGGTGGGAATTAATCAAGATTCAAATTCAAGACACAAGATCTTTTTAGAAAATCATAGGCAACAAATGTTTTACAAGTATTCTTTTCTGTGTGGGTTTTCTTGGTCACAAATGTAATGAAATATAACAATCAACACAGTTGCTGCATATTTTTCATTATTTTTAAACTGATCAATACAATCCAACATTTTAAATATTCTTTTGGGGTTTCAATTAAGTGATGTGGATTTTTATGATTAGATTTTGGATTTTGTTTTCATAAGTGGTGTTTTGAAGTTTTATTTTTTGCATGCACACATGACCTCAACTGACGGCTCACCAGGGTGCAGCAGCACAGTATTTGGGAAGTTTAAGTCTTTACTGCACCACCTGGCAGTATTACAGCATAGTGCAGTCCTGCATTTGACAATTAGGGAAAAATAAGAATGAGGTGCTGCACATCAGATCTGTACACTGCAGTACCTCTTCCAGCATACCTCTGGACACCTCACACATTCTTGATGGCTACATCTGTAGCACCCCAGGAATGGAGCCTAAGGCCCCAGCACTGTGAGGCAGCAATGCTAAACACTGTGGTATAGTACTGTGCCTCCCTGTCAACCAATATCATAATGGGAGCTTTATGCTTAAAGGACATGAACAGAACAGAATGTGTAGTTAATTTACTGTGTCTCTTTAAACAAATGTGGGTGTACTCTGGAAATTGTACCAATTTAGATAATTTGTCTTACTGTACCCACTACTACAAAATATTCCCTTGGCAACAAGAACAAAACGTCTGTAACTAAGACAAAGGGAAAAACTGAGGATAAGAAAAAACTTAGTTTAAGCTAGAGCCATTATTGGTTTTAATTTTTGTAGTGTGATCACAGTACTGAGATATTATTTTTAAAGCATTAGAGCATGATCCCTACCTTCAAAGGCACAGTTTATTATTAAGACTGTTTAGTCTATTTTAAAGCTCTTATTTTCGGGGTGGTCTTCAGCTACAATACAAAGTGCATTACTTGAAAGTTTTACCTCTATCTAGCAAACCTTCTGTTACTTAAGTATGGAAAGATCTACTTCTAAACAGAGGTGGCAGCATTCTGTATGAGAAACGTCATATAAAACAATTATTAATTGACAAGAAGAGACAAAAACAAAGAGTTATCTTTCAGACAGTGCAGTTTCATAGGAAGCAACAGGCTATATTTATTATGGCGGTTCATTTCTTTGGTGCAAGACCCTATTTGCAAAACAAACCTCATAATTCTACATCTCCCTTGCATACAATGCAATGATGCAATATTGTTTTCAGTCTAAATATAGTGATATTTCTATGTAAATTATTTATACACATTTTTAATAATAAATTGACACCATACAGTAAATTTACCAGAGTTACATTTGTGTCCATCTATATAGCTGGGCATATTATCACAGTCATTAGCAAATCTGGAATGTGGTTTTCCTCACCTTCAAATTCAAGTGACTATTTGCTCAGCAATCTATTTGCACATTGTAGCATTGTCTGAAATAGTTATTAACCTGAAATTCTGAACGCCAAAAGAATACAAGGGGGTATATATATGGATAAGCAATTCTAAGGACCTGGCAGTGCAGAAGAATGAATACAGTTTGTTCCTATCAGTTATACTTCATAGACTTCATTTAGGAAGTATTGGATTTATTTATTTTTTTCAGCAAGTACAAAATTAGTGATATTATCAAGTAAAGAACATACTATTATACATACATATTATTTCCGGAAGACCAGGAATAAATGTTTTTTTTTTTCCCTGTTTAACAGGCTCACCATAAATGCAGAATGTCAGCTTCAACTTCATAACTTTCCAATGGATGAACATTCTTGCCCACTTATATTCTCCAGCTGTAAGTATTACTTTAGCATACAGGAAATTGAATGATGACTAAATATTTTAATGTTCAGTCCGTTTAAAATTTTCTCATTTCTAATTTGCTAATTGTAGTTAAATGTATACCTTGTTTACATTTACTTAAATGATTTCTGTTTTAACAAGATCCAAATCTCTGAACATTTATAACATACAGTAAGCACTATATAACAATGTTAAGCTTTTTTAAGTATGCTAAATGACTTCCATTTTTTTAATCATAATTTAATACCATTCTGTAATAAATCAGCGGGTGACTTCAACTGTGCACATACTGTAAGTTTACATTTCAGTTGGCTTTTATTGCAGCATGATGCATTTTTGTTTATTTTGGGCTAGAAATTCCTGTTTTAATCTGATGTACTGCATTAGAGATGATTTTCCAGAGCGCCGATGCTTTAAGTTATTATCTGGCAAATAATATGATATTTAAACCATCACTGTCTTTAGGTACTGAAGCAATACACAGCCTTTGCGAATGCCTGCACAGAACAGGACAGGGGAGTGCTAAGCCACAGAGTGTGACATCAGCAACAGGCTACTGACAATTGAATTGCTTTCGTTTTTTGTTTCTGTATTGAGTTGAAAATTATAGACATACAGTAAATGTTTAGTGTTAAATCTCATCCTGAAACAAAAACCCCAGCTTTCATTCACCAGTCACTTAGTGGTAATCAGTCTTTGATTTTGAGGGCAGTCTAGCTGTGCACTAATGACTGAAGCATTTCCCTGTCCTACCTGCGAACTGAGGCTGAAGTTCTAGTGCTCTAGTAATAGGTGGTCGAATAGGAGAAAATGACATCTACTAACTCACCACTATTAGGTACATGCAGGATTAAACTATACTGCACAAACAATTATCAACAAGAAAACAATAAACAAAAACAAATGATATGATGCACTTTAAGACCCATGGTTCCAAAGAATAATAGTTAGCACACCCACTTTATGCCAGATGGCAAGAGTTGATCCCATTGTGCATGACAGGAAACAACTTTTCTGATGGAAGCAGATTTCTTTCTGCCATGAGGGTTTTTCTCAGAATGAAGCATCTCCATGGGTACCTTTCTAAATACCATTCTTTTTACTTTCTAAACGTAGTTATTAATTTTGGTGGAGGTCTTACTTTTGCCTTATGTGTCAAAAGGGAAACATGCTTATGAATAATATCATTTTTGTAAATCTTTTTGTTTATTTATTCAAATGTTTAAATAGGTAATAGATGATCTTTTAAAGACATTGGAAAAAGTGTGAGGGGAATGTGGGTTTACAATTATCAGTGAAATTACTATCACAGTTTATAGCAGGGCACATTTTTAACAGAATTATAGTTTTTTACATTGATGTTGACTTTTTTTTACCTGTTAAGAAGTTTGGTCAGAGAAACATTGATACTGGGCATCCTTCAAATTTATCGTTGTGTGTATTGATGTTTTTTTTTCTGTAAATGCACATTTTATTTATTTTTTTACAATATTACTTCCGTACTTATTGGTTTCTTTTTGTTTTAACGTTATCTTCAATAATGATGCATTTACTGGAAATTTAGATTTAATATACAGTAGATCATATGAAAAATCTGGATTTTAGACTTATATGGATTATTTGAAAAAAGCATAGGTTATCAATTGAGATGTGCTAATTATTCATGCCCTTTTATGAGTACATTGAAATATGAAATAAATATCAAGACCTACAATGGACCCTTTAACGTCAACAGCTTGAAATTGAATAGATGAGCAGTCCTACTCATGGGCTTCTTTACACCTGAAATGAGCTTTTATCTGATTGGAATTAAGACTGTTATTTTGTACTGTACGTATGTTATGCAGTACACTGTAGGACTCAGCTATGACACAAAAATAAAAATAAGCTTGAATGTGTTGTATGACCAAATTGGGAAGGTGGGATGTTGCTTGTAGTTACAAGGAATGAAAGAAAGCACCAGTTATTTGGTATGTTTGTTTGATTTTTTCTCATACTTCAAAAGAAACACAACTCTCTGTGAATAAGGGACATAATCCAATGCTTTAAACACAGCAGATACAAGGTAAACAACATTTCCAATTAAAGAATTGCGACAAGATTTCAGCACAAAACATAACACTATCAGGATGTCAAAAGTGTGCTGCAGGCACGAGGCTCTGGATATTAACACTGGCCTGGCATCGTTTACACGCACACCTGATCAGCCTCTGGAAAGACTGCCATGGCACTTTTCACCACTTCTTCTGGTGGCCCAGCCAGGCGGTGAAAGTTATGGTCTTGCTGAAACATGGACATGTCCACATTGGCTTGCAGGAAAAGAACATCTGTTGGCTCAGTATCACTGAGCAGGCTGTCCTCAAGGAGGCAGAGAGAGATAATTCACCCATCATCGCACTTCTGGCACTTCACAGCTGACTTGAATAATCCAGTGGTCTGCAGAATTCCTATCATGACATCTCCATCTGTGTTATATAGAGTCAAGTTTGTCAAAGACCAGTTTTCATTCATCCGTAAATCAAAAGACACACCATTCTCTCTGCCATCACCTCAGATGCACCCACAGAAGATGCTGATTTCATCTTTTAGCTGCGATTATGTTATCCCTTAAAGGCCTCTGAGCGTCCGTATTGTTTTCATGCAGGTGGTGAGCTGCAGTTATTCTATTGATGTCCGGGCTACTTCTTGCAAGGACACTTTGTGCTATAGCTGCCACAGCCTTGAAAACTATTATGCAGATGGACATGATGGTTCTGGGATGTTGTGACCTTGTAATAGGAAGACTGTCCTGCATTTAGTCAGTTTTTCTGGATAAGCATGTTGATTGTTGAAGCAAAACGTCTTGTTATTTTGCCATCTTCTCTGACATGCAGTCCATCCCTATTAATACTGATAGCACCCGGTTGATATTCAGTACTTCAGTTGTACAGTATGTGGTCTTAATTCTTAATAAACTCATATTTGTAACTGCAGTTCAACTCATGTAAAGTATTGAGCGCATGTCTCGAGCTCAGTATTTGCTATCGCAAGAAACAATGCTACTTCATCAAAAAACCTATCTGCTCTCTATTTAAAATTTAAATAACTTTGCACATGTAATGCTTAGACTTTGTAATACATGGAAAACGGTTTTCATTGAACATCAGCATACAATATGTATAATCTATAATTGTTTTTTCAGACTGTAAAGTTTCTTATTATTAGTAAACTTGCCACTCTTATGTCACCATGTTTATTCATTTGTTTTCTGCAAACTGTATAATTATAAATCTGTGTTTTTCTCCTGCACCATACTGTATAGGCTCTGCTAGATTACTGTTTTCAAGTTATATTATACAACCTTATGAGCTCTTTAAATAATTCAAAGCCTTTGAAAGCAAATATAAAGTACTGAATTAAAAGTCAGAAAAAATGCATTTGTGACTGTGCAAAGCAAATTTGGTCCTTTTGACTAGAAAAGGTTGAAAGCTTTTATTCTTACGTACCCAGATGCACTGTGCAGCATTAAATTAAGATTGCATGCAACATAAATTTGAAAAAGTTGCATAGAAATATAAAGCCTTTCAGAACAGGTATTTGTTATCTCCCTTTTGTCAGATGTTAGTTTTAACTTTTTACCAAAATGTTTTACGAAAGTAGAACCACTGAAGTATTGCTACAAGGATACCATAAGTAGGTTTTAAAGGAAGCCAGTATGTCTGACCTGATTTTATGACAAACATTTACAACAGATGTAAGTATATCTATATGTATATATCATTGTTTTCGTGTGCATGGATATTTATATACAGTATATATAAAATGTCCGAGTCAACCTTAAACCTTTCAAAAATTAAATCTTGCTTTACAGTATGTGTTATTGATGTTTATATATATATATAAAAAAAGCTTTTGACTAGAAACTAAGGCTTCTTTTACTTCCAGATATTTTATTTTTCTGTAGATTTTGAACATGGAATTGCTGGCAGTTCTTCATAAATCATGATGGTGTTGGAATGGTCAGCATGTTTACTGTCTAAAAAACTTACTGTAGGAGCTATTTCTTTGTTTGCTGTCTCTATATTTGGAGCACAAATAGCACACTAGCTGCATTATTCATAGTTTGTGGCTTTTCAGCATTTTTGCAGGACTTTTAGTGAAGCAATGCCATTTTTGTAACTGAATTTTTTATCCTTTTTTGTTAGCTGGGCTTCTGTATTGTATTGGCCTACAAGAGAGGTTTTGCACCAGATTTGAAAAGAGATTTTGACTCTAATATTTTAAAATGTTTGGGGTTTTTTTATCATGCAGGATAAGGAGGAAGACAAACTCATTAAAAATATGTGAATTGATATTTTAGGTACTGTATGTAGAGGTAATGGAATGCATGTAATACATACTGTACATCTATCCATTTTCAAACCATTTTATCCAATTCAGGGTCACGGGAAGCAGGAACACATCCCAGGCAATGGGTGCAAGGCAGGATACACCATTGATGGGACACAGGAGACACAAAGACACACACACAGACATGCACACACCCACACCAGGGCTACTTTTCCCAGAATCCATTGTCTTTGGACTGTGGGAGGAAACCCAAACAAACACGTGGAGAAAATATCAACTCATACACATAGCACCCCAGGAATTGAACCCAGGCTACCAGAGCTGAGAGGCAGCAATGCTAACCACACTGCCCAAATTTAATACAGCCTAGAATTCACCTTATTTTCACCTCACCCATCAAAATGACTGGCTTATTTTGCTTGTGTTTTTATTATTTTTAATAAATTATGTAGTACACAATTATATTATATACCCTTATTATTTTTGTCCGATTTGTACTAGACGCTGACACTGGGCTGTGTACAGTATATACAGGTACTGTACCTGTATGCTCCATTCCTCATCAGGACCAGGATGGAACTCTGAGAGGGACAGTTGAAAATCCCTAATGAAACCTATTTGGAATGTCTTTTGAAGTAAACCTGGGAAAACAGATAAAAACATGGTGACATCATACAAACTCCATGCAGACGAGCACCTATGGCCACTATTTACTCTAGAACCGTGGGGCTTTAAGGCAGCAGGCAACATGAAACACCATGCCACTATACCAACCCATTAGCATTGAAGAGAAAACACCTCTTAACATATTCCTGTTTGATATTTGGAGCTTTAAAAAATCAGTTTGTTTGAGAAATGGTTCACCACTAATTCTCTTATCATGTTTTACTCAGATATTAAAAATCTCGGTTTACTGTCCTTAATTAAAGTTAATTATTGAATGTAAATTAAGCCATATTCAAGTTTTTCCCTCCCCTGAAACTGTGAGCCTTTGCAGAATGAAAGTACCAGTCTGAAAGATTTATTATATACTGTATGTTTGTTTTACTGATCTGGGTTCATTTATTATAAATATATTTTAAAACTTTTTTAAAAAGGTTTTGCACCACTATACTATTAATGTAAAATTAATCATTCTGACCCCAAACTAAAGTGAATACAAAGAACCTTATTCTCCGTAATGAAAACCACTTCAAGCATATCACATGGCTTTTTTGTTGTACTGAGACTGTAAGCAGAAACATGTTTCAGTGTAAAATATGCCCGAATTAGAAGATAAGTATAATCTAAATAAAATTATAAAAAATATATCCTATAAGAACTGGTCACTGTTTATCTTGAGTAATGCTCAGCTGTTGATTTAGATGAATGGGAGGACTATCACAGGGTATGGGTGGAGAGGAGGAAGGAGAAACAGTAAATAATTGTTTTTTGTAATATCTTGCTCAGATTTATAACAACGTTTGGACTCTCTAAGTATCTGAGATTCATGTACAGTACATGTTCCTAGTGTGATACAATGGGTCACAGATCATTTGATAAAAAAGGAAATATTTTGTAATGATGGAAAGTGCACATTATAAACTCCTAGGTCTAGGTAACGCCCTTTGTAAGCATACACCTTTAAAAAACATCTTTTCATAAAAAATGGTTAGTAGTGTTTATTGTCTTTTGTGTAACCACTCCTCATATTTTTTAGTCTAGAATTAAATTTTGTACCAGTACATTCATTATGTAAGAAATATGACGTTATTTTTTGCAGGAGACTGATTGGTCTGTGAGTTGAGCTCTTAACTGCAAAGTCAAGCTAAGTTAGAGTTAACCTGCTCCCGAGCAGGCTAAGAATGGAGAATGTGTTGCTATAGTTACTTAACTGGATGCAGTTTGATCTTTGTTTGTGAAACTGAAAAGCCAGACTTTTTTCAACATATTTACAAAAATTAATCTGGCTAACCGAGCAATCTTCCATTGTGAAATAGCCCCCTGGAGGCTTTATTGTTGTTTATTGATTGTCTTTCAGAAATAAAGAAATACCACTCAAAACTTTTTCAGCCAAAATTAACATCATGCATGCCTTTTTTATACCAAACAAAAGTTAAATTCCTCACATTTAAGAACCCTTTAACAATTAAACCATGACTGTATAATTAAATCCCACTGTGGCTATTTACAAAGACTAGAGGCCATATAGCTGCCTCTAGTGGGGGGTCAGTTGTAACTGCAACATTAAGATAAAAGCCATACACCATATACTGTATATTGCCCATGACTCTGGTAAACACAAAATACCAGCTATCTGCCTGGTTCTCCCTGTGTCCATATGAGTTTCCTCCAGGTGCTTAGGTTTCCTCCCACAGTGCAAAACACATACTATAGTGATAGTTTAATGGGCGTTTGTAAAATTGCCCTTGGTGAGATTGTGTATGTCTCATCCAGGGTGTATCCTGACTTTCACCCATAGCCAACAAACATATCATCCTGCAACTCACAACTAGTAACTCACTGAAGCTAAGCAGGTGCGAGCCTGTGTGACCATCGCTGTTCCGCGCGGTTTCGTGCCCTCCGCCACCCGTTTCGTCCCGCAGCACCTGGGGCGCGAACCCGGGTCTCCGGCGTAACGCAACAGGGAACCAGCCGCATGAGCTAAAGGAGACCTCCCCCAGCCCAGGCGGCTGAGGTCCCTGCTACACGCAGTAGAGGGCGATGACGTCACCGTATCCGAACTAGCTCCGCTACACCTGGTCAGTACCTGGACAGGAGACCTGGGAAAACCCAAGGTTGCTGCTGGAAATAGTATTAGAGGGGCCTGCATGGGGTGCTCACCCTGAGGTCTGTGTGGATTCTAATGCCCCAGTACAGTGACAGGGACACATCATTTTCATTTTCAGAACACCTCTAATTACAAAAATGAACAATTAGAATAATTTGAGAACACATTACTTATACATATGACTGGCACATATGAAATGAAAACATACTGTATGACTTAAAATCTCAGCATTACTCATAAAATTGCAAAGACAATAGCTCAGGAGTTCTTTAAATTGGGTTTATTGGTATGCAAATTAGGATTTTTATTACCTGTATTTTTCTAGCAGAACTTCAGTTCAATAGTATACAATTATGGGCATTATAAAATAAGCAATGGGTACAGAAAATATTCTAATGCAGTTTTATAGCAAGTAGTTAAAAATCTCCTACTTACAAACTAAAGCACCATGCCTGAGATCAGAAAAAAGAAGACTTATTCTTTGATTCCAGAAAGAGCATATATTTTTTTTAATTAAATAAATGTATCAAGCAAAAACTATCACTTACTGTATTTCTCTGTGGATAATTGAATTGAGCAGAATGAAGGCTGTGTAAGAGATATTCACTTAGTCTGCTTAGTCTGTCAAGAACCAGTTTTTACACTTCATTGCTTAAACATTTAGAAAAGGCACAGAAAGAAAGTGGGAATTTCTGAACCTTGTAATATTTAATTTACTGTTACAAGGTTTTTTAAAGGAAGTTAGTGTTCCGGTAATGCCATTTGTACAGTTTGAAAATTTGTCATTCTATCTTTAATTGAAACGATTTCTTACGCCCTTTTTAAATGATGTTGCATTATCACAGGCTTTACAACTGCACAGTGAAAGAATAGATTTTTCTGTTTGTCTCTCATTTGACACCAGGGAGACGATCTATTCTAAGACAGAAAAATGTAATGGGAGGTTGGAATGGTCAATATTAACCAGAGCATCGTATGATATAGACATGGAATGTTTCCAAAATAAAAGGGAAGGCTCTGCTTTTTGTAATAGATCATATTTTATCATAATCTAAATTTTATCAAAAGCTTTTCAGGTTTTTTGTCCACAGCTGGTTACACATGTACACTAATATCACCTCTTTACAATATCACTTCTTTACTTTACTTACTGTAGCTATTTCCCCTTGTTAGCTAAAATGGAATATTGTAGATCCCTGGTAATGAAATGCTTCTTTGTTTGATTCTATATGAGTTATACTTATAATTTCAATGTTTACTTTGTGGCCTCTTAATATTATTTTAAAATCCATTTGAACAAAGTACATTTGATATACAGTAGTACTGTACCTTGTTGTGTTTCTTTTTAATACACCATTAATCACTGGAAGACAAGTATCTTCTTAGGTCTAACAAAAGGGTAAGCAGATAGGCAGAATCAATTAATTAGACTGAATTTAAAATAATTTGGGTTTAAAGCTTTAATCACTAGTGCTTAAAAAGATAATGGGGTAAAGAGTTGGCAGTTATTATATATCCATTGTTAAAGAAGATGGGGTATAAACTGTGGGCTACGGTAAGCTTTTTCAATAATAATTATATACTATACCATGACTTAAATTAGAACGTTTTAAATGCACCTATAGAAGTTTTTAAAATTCTTACATTTTCAGTTCTATTGTTAACAGTAGTGCTTCTGACACATAAGTATCAATGAACTACTGCTGTGACGTTTGTTTGCTTCACTTCTTTCTGGAGTTCTGTTTCTAATGATTACATTGTATAAAAGGTCATTCTAATTTTTTATGTAGTTTATGAGGTTAAATAACATTCATTTAATGGAGGTAATACAAAAGCAGCAGCTTATCAGCAGCAGCATATCACAAAATGTGTCATCGGTGTGATAGTGTGTATTTGTTAAGCTCTGGTTTCCCCCGGAACCCTCTATTGTGGAATGGTTAGAAAATGGATGGATGGCAAGTACAGGGAAAGACGATATTTTACTAAATAAAAATTCAGATTTTTGTACTTTTGCTATTAATGTTGTTAGACCTAAAGCCAAAAGGCAGTCCTTACAGAAGTTATTTGATGAATAATAGACAATGAACAGTAATGCGTATCTTTGACCTCATTTCAACATTCGTGTGTGCCCACTCACCCATGAGTCAGTGAAACAGTAAGAAGCACTTCCCTTAACAAAAATACACATTGTTTCACAGCATGCAATGTTCTTTATTCTTATGTTTGTTGTTTTCACTGGGAACCATACTGGTATCATTATATATTAGATATTCCGTTCCATACATTAATTGCTTCAGGTATTTTCTTGCAGTTTCTTTTCTTTTCTTTTTAGTCAATGTCATTTATAGATACCCCCACCCCCCACCCACCCATCAGCCCCACCACCCTGATTTATAATGAGTTATAAGTTAATTGAAGATTATCTACAGTATGAGTTGTAAGAGTTATTCCTTGAAATTACTGCATACATTTAAGTTAATGTACTGTATATTAATTTCACTGGAGAGAGGAGAATTGAATCAGGGACCTGGTGAACCTTAACCAACCTAGCATGAGTACCAAAGAGGTAATAAAAGGTACAGTACAACCAATGTTAGCAATGTGTTAGCAAACTTTCTCAAATACAGTGATACAACTGTTTGTTTCAGTAGATGTTGTCTGAGGCTTGTTTCTTTGACATGTATGGGAGATAAACAGAGAGAATTGAATATGCAATGAACTCACATTTAGAATGTTTGTGGCAGAAAAAAGGAATTTCTCAATTAGGAATATCTTCCCTCAGAAAATAAAGAAGGATAATGGGTGTTTGATAATACAGTAGATTTAATTTGCAATGCCTTTTAGCTTACAAAATTGTATTACATTACAGGAAAATCATTAAGCGTTTCTAATTAATGCTGCTCAACCATCATAATCACTCCTGTAAAAATATTGGGATTCATTTTATAGTATAACTGAAAAGACTGCTTAGAGAGGGAGGCAGGTACAGTTTGTTATTGTATTGTAAGAAAGCATATTTGCCTTACATTTTAGTTTCGTTTTGATTGTTTAATTTTGATTGTACAGTAGCGTTCATAAAAGTGCAATACCATTTTCGTTTGCATAGCACATTAATAATGATGATCATCATCAATATCAAATCCGAGAGTTTTGAATGTGCTTTTCAGAATGCTAAACAAATTTAAAAATCATGACTAAAAATAAACAGCAGCATGTGGTAAAATGTAAAAAAAAAAACATTTCTGTTTTGCTTTAAAAACTAATATACAAAAACAGCATATTGAAGAAAAACAATACAATTATAAATAACACTATAACAATTACCTTGGTAATTAATAATTATTCTACTTTATTGGCAGCCAATCCACAGATGCTAGCACAGGAGTGATACTGTATATGATTTTTAAGGGCTCTAGCAGACTAATGCAGCACCAGTTGCAACTACTGTATGTCACGATATTAGTTCCCCCTCCTTAAGGGTGCTCCAGCCCTTTCACTTAAGACTTTATTCTCTGCACCTGTTTCCCATTCCCAGCCCACCTTAAAAGCCAGGCGCTGACGCTCATCAGGGCTCTGCATCTGATTTCCATATCGTGCGAGTCCGGGACCTGGAAGCGCCCGTTCCCGTTCCCGTTCCCGTTCCCGTTCCCGTTCCCGTTCCCGTTCCCGTTCCCCGTCCGCTGATTCCGACCCGGCCTTCGTGGTTTTTAATTCTTTGTTCTGATGGATCTCCTGGTTTTGGACTTACCCTTGATTTTTGGATATTCCCTAAGGACTACTCTTTTGGATTGTTCGCCTCGGCCACACCTCCCCCGTGCACCAGCGCACCTTGGACACGCCCCCCTGTCTTCAGCCCCGTTTTCCTGCATGACGTTTCCCTAGTGTTTCCCCACTCCGTCGGATTGTGTTGTCCGCATAGGGTCCGGAAAGAACAGTTCGTTACACTGTACTGTATGACATGGTGTGAGTTATTAAAACAGCAAAAATATCATAACAATAATCCAGCCTGGAAAAGTGACAGTATTAACTTGATGTCTCTAGAAACAAAATAATATTTTTAACAGTGTTTCTAAAATGACAGAAAGGTATTTTTTTAATATTCTTAAGCTAAGACACAACCTGTATCGGAGTTAAGTAAGATGCCTACAGTACATCTTTTTATTGAGGTTTCAAATTGTTCAGTAAGTCTAAGTAAGCATAGTTCTGTTACTTCAATCTGTTGTCTAGAAACTGTTCTCAATAACTCTGTTTTATCACAAGGCAGATAGAGAACATTTTGTGACCATAATTTGATATCTTAGACACAGGCCGTTATACTACAATGATCAAATTATCATCTAGTTCCAGGTGGGTGTACATAAGGGTATCATCAACAAAGCAATGAAAAGTTATAGAATATTTATGAATAATCTGGCCCAAAGGTAACAAAAATAGAACTGGACAAATGGCACAATACTGTATATGACACAACTACTGTATCTATGAAATTTGTACTGTAGATGGAGCCACAATATGGATTTTGTCAGCAGTTTTACCATTTTTGTCTGGGGCACAGAGTTGGGATGTGTTTTTAACATTTCAAACTTCACCAGGAGTGCTGACTTTCTATCTGTTGATATTTTAAATTACATCATGTAGGTTTCCAAGCAAACTCAAATTGAATGAACTGTAAATAATACAGCATCATACACACTGCTTTTTCCAGTTACATAGCAATGCTGGTGAACAAAAATGGTTGCAAACGCTGAAAAATATTTTGCATGCCTCTATATACAGTAGATTGCAATAACATCAGATTTGATTTTTTAATATTAAAAAATGCAAATTAGCTGATGAGAATGTACTGACAATTTTCCAGTCTTGAAGAAAGAACGTCAGGGAAGCAAAGCACAGCTGTTTTTAAAAACCCTCTTTTGAAACTGTCAGCATTCAGATTTATTTTAGATTTGACAAGTCAAACTGAGTTCTTGAGTTTTCCATTCAGATATCCTGTCTGTTTCCACTGTGATATCCCTCTGATGTTCACCAAGTCTGGATAAAATAGCTATGGCAGTATGATTTATGAATTATAGTGGCATGGGCAGGAGTATCATCAAATTTCCCCCCACACTGTGGAATTTGTCAACAAAAGCAAGACTGACTTTTAATCTAAGTGGCATATTTCTATCCATCCACAGAGACCCCACTCTGCATGTATGGTAGAAACATATTTCCTGAGTCACGGGTTGCCGGATACATGAAACTGCTGTATAAAAAATGATGATACAGTACATCACTTCTGATTCTCTTCTGTATAAATCTTGCTTGTTAAGAGACCTGATTTTGTACAGTGATTCTTCGTGCCAGGGCTTTTACATTCTGGTTAAAAAAACAAAAACATTGTAGCGCATTCGGTAAACCTTTGGATTCAGTCATTACTGATGGGTAATGAGTACAACTGCAATCGCTGATGTGTTATTTTTTAGCTTCAAATTACGGTTTACATTTCTGTAATCTCTATAATATGTTCTGTACCAGTTAGTTCTGAACATTTCTAACTTGCTTTTTAAATTCAGCTTCAACTTGATACATAGTGTGGCACTACATAACATTTTCAGCTCAGACAGCACTGAAATAAGTGTTTATGTATACAGTAGGTAAACTAGACAATAACAACACAAATAAACTGAACGCATGAATGAACAAAAAGATAATGGCTTAATAAATTGGTCACCATGTATATAGTCACTTACAAAGTTAAATAGGACAGCACACAGAAAGATTTCATGTAACTGAGTGTGAAAAATAATTGAGAAACCATATTTTTATTTTAGAACACTATAGCTGTCAAAGGATTTCACCCACATCTTTGCCTCATCTGACTGTGATTTATGCCATGGAGGTTCATAGCCAAGTTGGGTGCTGTTAGGTTAAGGGTCAGCACCTCCAAATCTGAGGCCATGATCCTCTCCTGGAAAAGAGTGGCTTGCTCTCTCTAGTTAAGAGGGAACAATTGCACCAAGTGGAGGAATTTAGGTCCCTAGGGGTCTTGTGAGACTGGATAGAGGGTAAAGAGTTTTTGGACAGAGCTCTTGGATTTCTGGTCACTATCCCTATCCTCACAAATGGTCATACTGTAAGATTCCGGTAGTGTCCAAAAGAATGAGATTGCTGGTACAAGGGCAGAAATGAAGTTTCTCCATAGGGAAACTTAAGCTCTGTGACAGGTTGGAAAGCTCAGCAGTCCAGGAGTACCTTGGCGTAGAGTCATTATTTTTTAAATAATTTGATACGCAGGAAATGTAGAAATAGTTTTTACCTTGAGCTTAGTTAATTGTCTAACTGTGGCTATATGTACTGCAAGGTTATTGTCTGTTGTGTTTCCTCTTCTTTTGCCTTAAATATACTATAATTATAAAGTAATTATAAGCGTATTTGAAATTACTTTTTTATTTATCTGTTTTACTAAAGTTAATTTAAAATATTAGTAAATTACAGAAATATATTTAGCAATAAACTACTACTGCTGTAGATTAATTGACTCTGAATCTAAACTACTGTATGTTCGTAACATTAACCAAGGAGTACTGTACGTGATGTTGTTTAGAGCCTCTTTAATGACATGTACAGTAAATGGTTTGTTTATAGACCATATTTGATATATTCATATGTATATGAAATTGCTAATAGTTTTTTTCTAATCATCTAATTATCAATCTTTTACTGACCAAAGTGTTTCTTTTTTTTCTTTTGTGTAGACTAAATTAACAATCAAATCAAAGTATTGCTATTAAGCTCTGTTATTAATACAAAGCACGTACGGTATTTGTGTATACACAGTGCACTCTTGTTATTTGCATCCAAATGTATTCATACCCCTGAAGTTCAACTAATGATGGCTTTAGTAAAGAAAATGAAAGCAAAATGAATGTCTATATTCAACATTTCATTTTAACATTTGTGGCTGTAAACAAACCTTGATGTGCACATACTGTATAATTTCTTTCCTAACTCAACAACAAACTACGCTTTGTCAAGAGTATGAATACATTTAAAAATAACTGTATGTACAGTATGATTGAATATTGCTGCCATTTTGTCAGTTAGCCAAAAAATGGTACTTTGGGAATATGTAATACAGTATACGAATAATGATAATTTCATGTACTGTAGTTATTTTTGGCAAACTCATTTTAATTTCATTTTGTTGTCAAAAAACAGTTTATCAAAGTGTTGTTGTAATGACCTTTTCAAAGTGCAATTTTAGGGACTGTCTAATCTCCAATGGCACAAATACTAAGCAGTATTTCTAGTATAGTTCTTTTGATTTACAGATGTAATACAGATAGTCACAACATTTATGTCAGGAGAACATCTTATTACAATTAGGTTCAAGAAAAGTGTATTACATTACCTATTAATTCTGCACTGCACTGCAACATTTAGCTAAACATGAGATTTTTTACAGTCTTTTGAAATAATTTGTAGCTAAAACAACATATTAATGGTTACAAATGATAATATATTGTACATATAGGAAACAAACTCTTACCTGGAAAGGGATAATTATAACAGACACTGAAATGTAACCTGAATTTGAATTTGAATTTATTAGAATAAACATGAAGCGTACTCAACTAAACTGCAAACATTTTTTATGGTCACTAATGACACATTTTATATGACACACAACAACAACCACATGGTGTCATAACAATAACCTGGACTTCAACGTGAGTAAAACAAAAGAACTGGTAGTGGACTTTTGGAAACACAGGCCACACACTCACAGCCCACTCAGTATTGATGGAACGGAAGTGGAAACATTCACCAGCTTTAGGTTTTTGGGAATTCACATTTCTAATTACCTAACCTGGACTGTGAACACATTATCTTGAAGAAGGCTCAGCAGCGCCTCTATTTGCTGTGGTGCCTCAAGCGATGAGGATGCCAGTACCTGTGTTGGTGAACTTCTACCGCTGCACCATCGAGAGCGTCCTCACCAACGGGATCACCGTGTGGTACGGCAACACCTCTTCTCAACAGTGAAAGGCACTGCAGAGAATGGTGATCCTGGCCCAGAAGATCTTCGGCTGTGGTCTCACAGAGATTAAACAGATCTATGAGAACAGCTGCCGTGGTAGAATTCTGGCCATCACAGAGGACAGTCACCACTCCTGCCATGAGCTCTTCATCCCACTGCCCTCAGGCAAGAGATACAAGAGCATACGGACACTTACCACCAGATTCCTCAATAGCTTGTACCCACAAGATTGGCGAACACATTTGGCCATGCCCCTTGGACCGCACCTACACCATCTACCTCATTGTAATTTTATTTATTGCACATCTGCAGTCATTGTTTACATGTCTGGATTGTTTACATTTGAATTGTTTACTTGTTTACTCGTACATTGTCCACTGTTTTTTTGAATATTGTTTTGATGCACTGTCTGCATTTTGTGTTTTACACTTTTATAACAATCGAGAGACTTTCTGTAAGTAAGAATTCCATTGTACTAGTACGTGTGGCACATATGGCAATAAAGTAAACGTTCAAGTTACAGTATATACTTTGTGGTTCATTCTTTAATCGGAAAAAAAACAAATCCTTAACAAATGGACCTGGGTGTTTGTGTTAATACCCAATCAATATTAATAATGAAGAAGAGAGAATGAAAGTATATTGTATATACATAGTTTTTGGATAACAGAAACTGAAAGGCACTACATGAATGTTTTATGTGATAATTTATTGTCATTTTGTTTCTATTATTTGAGCTACAGAGGCTTGAGGATGTTTTGAATTGTGGGTTTAATTTTCAGGAAGCAACACACCATGTTTTGTTGTTTCTGAATGCTTGTGCTGTTCTTTGAGGTATGAATAATAATTCTAGTTATCTTTGATTCAGTAACCCTTTTGAAATATAAATCTGTAATCTGTAAATCACAACACTTACATTACCAATTAACTATAAGGACAGTATACAGTACATAGGTTATTAGATTAGAAAAGAGAACAACACAATTTCTTGTCATAAATGCTGTTTATAGGATTTATTTTTCATGAAGCTACTGTTCATAACCTCTCATCTTTTATCATTTTTAAGTTATTCCAGGGCTTCAGAGGCACATTTACCATTTCCATTTCTAACTAAATGGATATGACCTCACTGCTTTTATTGCTTGAACTGGTATGCAAGAGAAAATGCAAGATTAAAGTCTGTACCTCTTTTGTGTGGCCATTCGTGTTGTGTCAGCACAGCAATGTTCATTGACCTCTTTTCATTCAAGCACACACTTGGACAAAGTCACCATTCTGTCAGACAACACAGAATCAGTTTCTTATTGATGTGAGCATGTGGCTGTCAGTTACTTCGACAAAGATACAAGAAAGTCAGGAATTAAATCAACTCCCATTACTATTCCCTGACAATAAGTACATAATTACAGCTGCAGGTTTTTTCTTATATTTTAAATTTTCTATTATGTAAATGCTGCCTTATTGCAAATGTGCTTTTTGTTCTCGGTGAGCTAATCTGTCAATGTACTACGCTCAAAGCTAGAGCTATGTAATTTTATGAGAGTCGAAAAAGGACTCCTAGCTAAGCATCAAAGTCTTTGTAAAATTGGATACAAGAACATATTTCTCACTTGTTCCACAATAAATTTGTTCAGACCTATCTCATGTTACTCATTACCACATTCACACACACCATCATCCAATGCTTTTGTCTGAAATAAATAAACCCCTGTATACCAGCCCCCTCAAAAGAACACACCGCTCTAAGATTTATTTACAAACCAAAAAACCTCTGTCTTTCAAGAAAAAATGTTTTCAAGTAATTTGATACATCTGTGGAAACTGTATTTATTGTTTCATTTTTTTCAATCTGCAATCAGCTGCTGAATTATTTTACTTTTTAAAAAACTTTTCTCTCTTCCTTTGGTTAGCCTAGCTTCATGTTCTTACATTTGGCTGTCTATTCCTTTAATATTTGGGGTGCTCTTTTTAATAAGATTAATGTCTTTATGGATCTTTATCCTCGTAATTTGTTTTAAATTGAAGTTATTAACTGAAGATTTGGAGGGATAACAAGGACAAGACAATCTTACTTGGCTGTTCCTAATCATAATCATTAAAGACACATTAATCGGCTATATATGTCTAACACAAACACCTCTTTTTACATTTGTCTCGTCCCTCCAGTCAAGTTTAAGTTCAAGTTTATTGTCATTATGCTCATATACAGGTATATGTATAACGAAATGCTATTTAGCTAGCTCTCGGACATAAAGTAGTACAAGAAAAAAACAACAACAATACAATTGTATAACAAAAGAAAGACAGAGACAACAGGCAGTGTGCAAAAAACAACAGACAATGTGCAAAAACAGCAACAGGCAATGTGCAAAACAACAAAAAGGTAACAGGTTATGTGCAAAAATATGCGTCAACAGAATTAAATAAAGGGATAGAAATTATGGGGACTGAGCTTTTGACATGTATGGTAGAGGTAGATTTTCAATGGGTGTTTGGGTTTTTGGTAAGAAAGAACGAAAGAAGGCACTGTGAGGTTCAGATCATAGGTGAGAGGTGAGGTGAGAGTGAGAGAGGCTGGGAGTTTAGGCCCGAATGCTCCGGTACCGTTTTCCAGATGGTAGCAGATCATAAAGTCTGTAGCTGGGGTGTGTGGGGTCTTTGATGATGCTTAGAGCTTTCCTCAAGCACGGTCTGTCATAAATGTCTTGGATAGATGGGAGGGCAACCCCAGTGATGGACTGGGCAGTTTTCACCACCCGCTGTAGGGCTTTGCGGTCTTTGCTTAGCCTTCTTCAACCGTCTTAGGAAGTACAGGCGCTGTTGCGCTTTCTTGATCAGGCAGGTGGTGTTGAGAGACCATGTGAGGTCCTCGGTGATATGGACGCATTTAAAGTTACTGAACCTTTCCACTTTAGTCCTGTTGATGTGGATAGGGGCATGTCTGGTTTGCAGTTTCCTGAAATCAACGATCAGCTCCTTGGTTTTGCTGACGTTGAGGGTGAGGTGGTTGTCATCACACAATGTTGTAAGGAGATTGACCTCCTCCCTGTAGGCCCTCTCATCATGGTCTGTGATCAGACCCATAACTGTGGTGTCATCGGCAAACTTGATGATGGAGTTGGTGTTGTGTTTGGCCTTACAGTCGTGGGTATAGAGGGAGTAGAGCAATGGACTAAGCACACACCCCTGGGGGACCCCAGTGTTCAGAGTTAGTGTGCCAGAGGTGTGGTTTCCAAGCCTGACAGCCTGAGGTCTGCCTGTCAGAAAGTCCCAAATCCAGTTGCAGAGGGTGGTGTTGAGACCCAGTGCACTGAGTTTCTTGACTAGTTTCTCTGGGATAATAGTTTTAAAAGCTGAGCTGAAGTCGATGAATAGTAGTCTTGTGTATGTGTTCTTTTTGTCCAGATGGGATAGGGCAGTGTGTATGGCAATGGAGATTGTGTAATCTGTGGATCTGTTGGTGGGGTAGGCAAATTGGTACGGGTCCACTGTGTTTGGGATGGTGTCCTTAATGTGCTTCATGACCAGCCTCTCGAAGCACTTCATGATGACAGGTGTTAGTGCCACTGGTCGGTAGTCATTAAGACAGTCACTGTGGTTTTCTTTGGTATTGGGATGATGGTGGTTTTCTTGAAGCAGGTGGGGACTACGGCTTGGGCCAGAGACATGTTGAAAATGTCTGTGAATACACCCGCCAGTTGATTGGCGCAGGCTCTGAGGACGCGACTGGGTATGCCGTCGGGTCCTGCAGCCTTATGTGTGTTCACTTTTAGCAGAGATCTCCTCACCTCATCTGCAGACAGTGAGAGCAGCTGGTCAGCTCTGGAGGGTACAGTTCTGATGACTGGTTCGGTGTTGTTGGCTTCAAACCGAGCATAGGTGTTGAGCTCGTTAGGCAGGGAGGCATCATGGGCAGGTGAACAGATGTTCTTCCTTTTGTAGTCTGTGAGGGCCTGTATACCTTGTCACATGCCTTGGGCCATTAGTGGTGAATTGTTCCTCTAATTCCTGTTTGAGCGTGTTTTTTGCATGTTTAATACCATTGTTAAGATTGATCCTGGCTGACCTTAGTTCTGATTTATTGCCCAATTTGAATGCTGCATCTTTTGCTTTGATTAGGGTGCGAACCTCACTGTTCATCCATGGTTTCTGGTTAGGAAAAGTTCTTATTTCTTTTGTGAGTGTGACATCGTCAGCACATTTCCTGATGTAGCTAGTGACTGCCGAAGCATATTTCTGTATGTCGGTGTATGATCCCTGTGTGGCTGCCTCTTAAACACACTCCAGTCAGTGCATTCAAAACAGTCCTGCAGGACCGATTCAGCTCCTTCAGGCCACATTTTCACCATCCTGACCACTGGTTTCACTCACCTGTCCAGCTGTCTGTATGCCAGGAGGAGAAACAGAGTGATGTGGTCTGAGTTTCCACAGTGGGGGAGGGGTACTGCCTTGTAAGCGTTCTGAATCTTGGTGTATGACCAAGTCATCTCCACTTTGCAGTTTACTTCTCTCTCTGAATGCATTTCAAGCCTTCTCATCCTATGCCCAGAAGGCTGCTCCTTAACCTAGCCAGTTAAGCCAAACCTATCCCATCTAAAATATTCATTCACAAAGCATCTGATTCTTGTGATTGGTGTTGTCTTTTGTGAAATTCTATTCTTATCTCCTACCTTAATATTGAACAGTGTGTTAGACTAGCATGTTAATATGTTGCATGAAACTTAATTTTCTAGTAGGGATGTTTTCATTTTTTAGGTGCTGCAGAATTTGTTTCGGGAGATGATCATATTTGAAGACCAAACAAGATATTGAATACCTTCCCTGACTGCTTGAATGTTTGTTTGTTTGTTTGTTTTTTAACCGTGTAGTTTGTCTTAACCATGTAGGTTCTGGTGTCATCTCGATTGCGTACTGTCCAATCAGTTTGATAGGAGATAGTGGCTCAAATTCAATCAAGTGAGACAGAGGGCATTGTGTACTACCACTTGATAATGACTGAATGAGGGCAAGATGTGAAATGACAAGAAGCAATATGAATGTAAAGGTCATCATTCTAAACCTGAGAGAGCTGACAGCACACGCCCAACAATACAGTACATGCTAAATACAATCTGTGCCTGAACAAATTGCTATAAGCCCAAAAACAGAAGAACTTCTAAAAAAGTGGATTGAAAATAAAGGAGTGAAATTTTGGAGATTATTTTATAATACAGTTTTATGGATATGATTCCATCATTTAAAACATTTTCCTTTTTTTTTTTCCAGGTTCAATTTATACCACTATCATGACCAAGTCATGTTAATTATATTTTTTTATATATAGTATATTGATCGTTGTTTAGGAAAATAGTGTTGAAAGTCCCCTGTTCATATACAAATGTCTTGTACAAAAATATCTTTACAGTTCTTCATTTATTTCTTTTAATCTGTATTAATTACATTTTATTGTGTCAAGTAAAATTTTAAAAGTAAAATTTCAATTAAACGAAGACCTTGTTCTAGTGATATTTTCCATAGGAATTACAGCCATTGGTTTTGTGAAATCCCTTCAAGTGATCATACAGTAATTAATAGACTGCACAGGTATACCAAAACCAGTTTGACAAGTGTAGTCATTCTAAACACATCATTTCTCATTGATAGAGTGCCAAAGGCTAGTATATAGAAAACATAGATTTAATGTAGATATATAGAAATCTATAGACAAAGAATGCAAAGAGGGGCACTATTTACTATTTAACAAAATATCCTGTCCTGGACCATTTCTCTCTCTAGAAACAAATGCTCACAAATGAAGGGAACTGATTTCCATATTACAAATAATGCATTATGAATCAAGGAGAGGTATCTTTTACCCCATGGCATAAGATTTCAAAATTTTACCAATAGAGACAAACCCCCTGATGAAAAGCATGGTTTCCTTTCCAGTGTTCGGAATACCTGTGAAGAATCTAGATTTCAGTCTGCTTGAAGGAGGCAAAGTCTCTCCTTGTCCAATCTTTTCCTTTTCCATTGACTATGGCGATGATTCACCACTCTTATGCTTATTGACTTGCTGTGTTTATCCTGTCCTGAGGCCGACTTTGTAGATGAGTTTAATGACCTCTCAAGAAATGGTTTAGTCACTGTTACATATTTGTCTTCAAAGAGGGCTAACTTAATGCTTTAACAGAGGATTAGTTTAACGTGACTTAATGATGCTCTTTTGATCATTGTGACTGCCACAAGGACCCAGGCCAGCTGTGAAAACACTTAAGACAGAGCCCATTGTATTAAACTACAGTATAGCGTCATTCTGCTGTAATGTACTAATGTTAAGCTAACGATACTTGTAAGAATCAGGTGATATTACAATTCTATAGAAGCAGGGAAGTTTTAGTATACTCATGAAACCATATGTTATGCACTGCAAACATTAACCATATTGGAAAAAGAATTCAGGTTATAATTTTAAAAAGAAAATAAAAGCAAACCAGGGTAATTATTAGTTTAGTATACAACATAGTCTCTAGATCAATCGTATAGAGTCAGGCTTGCAGTCTTTTTTATCATTGAAAGTATTTTTGCAAGTTAATACTACCTTATCCTCCGAAGAACATTATAATTCAGTTCAGTTAGACAATTTCATTATCTCTTTACACAAGGTTATGGAATTTCTTAGGCTAGTATGCACTCTTACACAAGTACCAAGCCTAGAGTCACTCATCTCAAGATGGTCGCAAATCTGTCTGCATTTCATTACATACAGTACTGTAGCTGTAAATATCTTTAAGCACTGTATATTGTAAAGAACCTTCATTTAGAAGTCCAAATATGTTAAATGTGGACTCTTTTTTGTTTTTTTAATATGGCTCCTAAACTCTAAACCTGGAGTTTTAGAACAATCTAGCTGTCATCTTACTGACAGATTAATCAGAGTTTCTTGTTTGCATGATTTTTGCTTGTTCATATACTGTACCATGAAGAGAAATTATTAAGCAGCAGTCCAAGATAGCCGGAGGAACTAGATGTTAGTTTGCTGGTAATACAGTATATGCAGTACTTTTTGTCAAAGCATTTCTGAAATAAGTAGAGGTCCTTTTCAGCACTGTCGTTTCCATATTTCCTCCCTAAAAGTCCCCAAGAAGCACTTTATGCAATTTCTCAATAGTGTTTTCTATCCGCGACAAGCTTTCTAATCCTTCGTTTTTTTTTTCATAAGTTGTAGGCTTTAATGATTCCTGTGTGGAGCTGTGTCAGTGTGCGTTGGCTGCAAAGGAACAAGTAAAGGTTAATCCCACACTGAAAAATAGATAGAAAAGATACAAAATTTCAGCCGATAAGCTTTCTTTAGGTGTTTAATTATTTCATTATTTCAGGTATTTTTCATTAGAGACCTTGCAGGTTTATAATGCAGTGTTCCAGGTACTGGTGGACTCTATTAGGTGTGATCACAGCAATCATTGCCGTCTTCATCTCAGTTATTAAACTAGCCTTCATATAATTGACGAATCTGTCATTCTACACATGCAAATAATACTTGAAATATGCTTTAACTTTAATTTTTCAGTGTGGCTTACATGCCAGATAGCACTTTTAATGCTGCATGTTGCAATGAATTAAAAACAAAATCACATAGCTGAGTTAAGATGAGGGTTTGAGAAATGTGATGCTGTGAAACAGAACTTGTGAAAATGCTAAGCAAGAATACTAATTCTGTGAATTCTTGATAAAATCTGAGTACATTATTCAGTAATTTCCTGAGGATTGCTGTACAGTATATAAGCAAAACCCTTCATTGATAAGATCATTGCTGTAAAACCATAATACATTTTTTTTAATAAAAAGGACATCGGGAATGTGAAAGCAGAAAGATTATCCACTCCCTGTTTGTTTAATTTCAAGATTATGACATTTTAAATTCAGATGTAAAGTAAACTGTAGGTTGACTAGTTCACTTCTGACTGTAGATAACAATGTTTCCTAATCCTACAGCATGTATGCTAAAATCTAGGCTAACTCTTTGGTTTGCAAGACACCAGCAATCACTACAGCACTTTCACAGCTGAAAGTGTTTAATAACAAGAATTGCTTTCTGCGTCTGAACAACAAAGCTGTGTTGCTCACTTGTCTGGAGACCTCCTGCAAAACTGCAAGATTTCAGTGGCAAACTTAGTATTGTTACACATAGGGGTTACAGAATGAGAGAATACCAGAAATAGCCAAGTAGATTAATGAATAAGATAATTAAATAACTGCAACCCCCTACTTGTAAAGATTTTTCCAAGAACATACCCAAGCGTTTGATAGAATTCGAGGCACCTGAGTTCTTTGTTCTCTGACACAGTTTTGGTGAAAATAATTCAGACACTCTGGTTTGAACTCTGGGTTAAATTATTTATTAATAATGACAATACACACATTAAAACACAACATAAAAATACAGCATACAGTACCTCTTACACTATTTACAAACAAAGCTTCCCAGAGGCATGTGTCTTGACTAACCAGAAAAACCTCTCACTTCCACCAAGTATTTACAGGTACATCCTACTGTATATACTGTAACAATACACAGAGAGATAAATCTGCCTTCTAAACAAAACAGAATACTTACAGATACTGTAGATCTCTTTCTCTACAAACCTGGATGCTGCAAAATGAATTGGAACCTATCTCTCTATTCCAAAAAAGTGGTTTGTTTATTTCACTAGTAACTTCAGTGAGTTAAATGTTATTCTCAAAACTGATATCAAGCAACTTCTGTTCAGTTCTACAGTTTATTTCTTAGTATAGTAAGTAATCACAAACTGGAGAGGGAAAGCCAAGCACGTATAACACAGAGTCATCTTAAAAACAGACACAGTGTCAATGATTAACACTCAATTAGAACAAGATTGACTTCAAGCCTGAATATATTATACTAATGTACTCAATGGTATTCAATGACCAGGTCTTGTTCAATAGACACATGGAAGAAATGGCTGGGAATATTTACAATACCTTTATGAATCTCATGTGGCACACTTCATTGGTTTTATTGTATTTTAACCCACCAAACATGGTCATGAATTTATCATATAGCTATGCTCGATTTAAAAAAATAATACATGTTGTTGGTCTCAAGGTGGTGGAGTGTTTGGTATTACTGTGGATGCTGCACATTGGTGGTGGTGGAGGGGAGTCCCCATTACCTGTAAAGCGCTTTGAGTGGAGTGTCCAGAAAAGCACTATATAAGTGTAAGCAATTATTATTATTATTATTATTATTATTATTATTATTATTATTATTATTACTGCCTCACAGCCCTTGGCCCTGCGTTCAGCTCTGGACCTGGGTTGCTGTTTGTGTGCAGCTTGCATGATCTCCCCATGTTCTCGTGGGTTTCTTCTGGGTGCTCTGGTTTCCTCCCACACTCCAAAGACATTCTGGTAGGCTAATTGACCTCTGTGAAATTGGACCCAGTATAAACATGTGCATATCTGTGTCTGGGTTTCCCCTGTGATGGACTGGTATCCCATCCGGGGTGTATCCTGTCTTGTATCCCATCCGGGGTGTATCCTGTCACGACGCTGACCTGCAGTATGTACTGTAGGTGCTTCTTAAAAGTGATGCGATATGATATATGTTATATAATAAAAAAGACATTCATTCTTGACAATAGAGGCTGGATAGGTAAGGTTGATGGAAAAGACAAAAATATTCCTTCTAAGTCCTATTTAGTTTATTTAATCTTTTTTATTAGCTGTCAATGGGAATGAGAACTTTAAATTAAGCAATTATAGTAAGCTTGATACAATTAATTACATATATTTGAATCACGTTTAATACAGATTAGCTACACCCCTGTGTGCACTTTTATTATTCATAAGTAGGTGCCCAGCCAATTGGTTTGGCTGTTGCCCAGAGACTGGACGATAATTTGTTTATATTCCAAAGCCTGCAAATTGCCAAACAATACAAAACAGCTTTAATTTGACTTTGAAAAATTCAATGAGCTGTTCTTGCTATTCTATGAGTTCTGTTCTTTGCAATGTATCTGTTTTTTTTTGTTTGCTGTTTTTGATAAAATAAATCAGTTAAATATACCTTCTAGCAGGTTTTGTATTTTACTAAGTAGTCCACATTATGAAAGACAATTGATCCAACAATTGCCCAGATATATACGGCAAAACTGTTATCCGTGCTCAAAATTATTGATTTTAAATTTTAGAATTTTATGATGCAAACAAGAAATGGAGCTCTATTATTGTATTTTTATAAGAGTATTTTTTGCACTTTGCAATGATAATTCTAGTAAGGGAGTCTTTACTAATTTTTAAATTACAATAGGTTGTATTTTTGCATACTGACAGTTTATATTTTGTTCCTTTTAATTTTTCAAGTATTCAGCATTAAAATCATTATATTGTCAAGACCTGACTTTGGGTAATTGCTTTAAAATATCTTACAAATATTTGAGATCATAATATTTTAGAGCAACTTGACTTTCATTTAGTGGTGTTTTAGATATACAGTGTAAATGTTTTGAGATAGAATTGCATTATCCTAAAAAGTAACAAATATTTACCGGATAAGTTTTGTATTATAAGACATAACCTAATTACTAAGATTAACTGGCATCTTGTCATTCCATCGCCCCACCTTGGTAACATCCCAGAATAGTTCCATCTAGTTTCCCTTATTTTCATCATGGGAACCTCCTGCTAAATAAGAAGAACTCCATGGTAAACCCTGGACTCCATGATTGAGTCTTGTGTGCTCTTTGTGAACTGTCTCTATTTCCATAGCAACCTGGTTAGGGGCAACATGCCCTATATACAGTGTGTTTATGCTTAAAACCACTTTCTTCCAGACCTTATCTATGAGGCCTGGCAGAGTTGCTGACCATGCTCCAATCTTTCAAGGTTATCTTATGTTTGTCTCTTGACAACTGACAGCTTGAGCAATTCTGAGGAATAAATGAGACTAATAACTGACTATAATATAGAGAGAATGGCACAGGCAGTGATATACAAAATCAATGAATATATCGAATTAATCAATACAACGTTCATTGCCCAAACATTACAGTACATTTATTACAAATGTATTTTTAATAAACATTATTTGTTTTAACCCCCACCCAATGTGTTTCTGGTCAATTAATTCATCATATTTATCTTCAATATGCAATCTTAAGAGTTGGGACTTCTCTGCTCTTGGTCTATCATCACAGTTATCTGTCTGCATTAGCTGACGTTTCCTGGGTCTGCTATCTTGGGTCAGGCACTTCAGGTCTGGATGTCACAAGCCATCAGGATATGCATGCTGAACACCAGAATCCAGGCCGTGGAAAAAGACGGGAAAGTGTGTCACAGTTTAAATGTAGATTCTGAAATGAAAATGACACCATTTGTGATGCCAAGTTATGTACTGTACTGTATCAGTTCCCTTTTTCACAAGGGAGAATAAGGACAGAGAAACCTGTGCCTGTAACATGCTCACTTACTGGAGCCACTCAATTTAACACATGGCAAGGTCTACTGGGCCTTACAGAGATGACTGAAATTGGAGGGGTCACCAGGCACCAGACTGCAGGAATATGTTTCAGTGTGACTGAGCCTGGGTCAATTCCAAACACAGCCTCAGTAGGACTCTGCCAGTTACGCACCACTACTTGATAAATCCTACTGACTGTCAGCTAGTGACATGCCCCAGGCTAGACCTCACGATTACTGAACTACAGAGGTCAACATTGTGTCTTTACTTTTTGAGCTACTGTACAATACTTCAAAGCCTGATCCCTTAACCATTGTGATCTTGAATACTGTTGTACAGTAAGTGTCCCTGTGGAATGCGTACAGTATTTCATTGGATTTGTTAATGCTGTAAACTGTGTGAATGTCGACTGTGTATTACTCTACAAATTAAGTTTTGCACCATATTCCTACAGTAGGTGAGACACTATATTACATGTACCTTCATATTGAAAGAACAATTTTTCTTCATCCCCTGGTGTAGACATTTCTTTTCCTGTTTTACAGGTTTAGTTTTAAATCCAGAGAGTCATGTTTTGTTAAATAATAAAATAAAACCCCTTGGCAGTGTGGTTGATTATACACATGGTTGACTGAATTGTGGTTATGCGGCCCTTTCTTGTAATTAGCTTGTAAGGGAATTTATTTTTAAATTACCTACCTGTTTGACTTTTCTGTGGAACCACTTTTCCCTTTGCTGTCTGTACCATGTAATTCATTTGTGTATAACGCTTTTTATGATTTTTATACAAAAAATTAAATTGGGTGTACAGAACTGTGACTGTGCCACCCCAATTAAATAAAATAATGCTGTAGGTCTAATCATAACAAGCTTCATTTTACCGCCGTGAGTTTGCATTTGTCTTGAATTCTGTTAGTCAAATTAATTTTTCAGCTGGAACAATGATTAATATTCATATTCCATATACAACAAACAAGTAAACAGAAGTAAATCAAAATCCATCTTTTATCATAAAGCCATCTAGTCCTGGTCACAGCTGTGGCAACCCAGAACTGACAGAAACATTCGATTTAAGGTAAATCATAAACTAATAGTTCACTGCTGGGCACACATGCCAAAACATTTTAGACAAGTTAACCTCGCCACTGCAGTATGTCTTTGGAAGATGAAAGGGAACCAGGGCATCCAGGATAAAAAAAAATACACAAGCCAGAGAGAAACATGTAAACTTCAAATAAAAGTACCATACTGTATTTTGGAATTGGAATATGAGATCAGGGTTTAATTTGCCGAGCCTCATGATACACCATTGTAAATGTATAATGTACAGTATCTCCGCAAAATGCTCCTTGCCTTCAAACATTTAATGGGGAAAAATATAAATATTGCATGTGCAGTATCTTACTGTATATCAACATACAGTATCTCAGTCCAATATGAGAGTCTCAAAAATTGTTTACACCTACCACCTTCAATTACAGCCCTCAGTCCCACTATACAATAAATACTTTTGAATGCTCACACTATCTGTAGTACAGTGATACATCACAACGATACATGACGTTTCTAACACTGGCCAAGCCAAGAATTTTCAGCTACAAATGAATGTGAAATCACATACTGTAAAGCAGCAACGATAAGGATTAAGTCTAATATACAAGCCACAGAGAAAGATTGACTGAAAACTGGTATGAAAACTGGTATGATGTTTGACAAATGGAAATCTACGTTTTTCTCATGAAAAAGGGAATTACATTGACACATAATCACAGACCTATGCTAAATAATATGCTGTATCTTAACTTTCAGAAGTTATGAAATCAGTATAAAGAGCAAAAGAGGATATTATTATAGGTAGACAATATGGATTTTAAGAAAAAAGACTGTGGCCTAGAAGATCTGACCGCTAATAGAAAATCTATTTTCTCTATGATCATATTTTATGTTTCATATGCTGTTTGTTGTACACAAAGCAAAACGCATGGTCAGTGTGTTTGTAGGGCAAACCTTTGAGGAAGTCAAACTTCTTATTTATAACCAATCTTCCAAACTTACTTTATAGATGCAGCTGCTGAATTTTGCAATATTCTGCTACTATGCTACTAATACTGTATGTTTCTAGATTTCCTTCTTGCAACCCAGTGCCACATGAAAGCTCCAATTTTATTTAACTTGTAGGTGGGTAAAACGTTAGTCTATGCACAGACAACAAGTAGCATCCTCTTAGGTACCATACAGATCAGACTTAAATCTGCCTTTCTAACACATACAAATGATCTGGAATGCAATACCATTAATAACTTGTCAAAATTCCAGGTGATAGCTAATACTATTTCAGCAACACACAAGCATTTGGACCAGGTACAGTACAATAACTATAACAGTGGTTTTGGTGGTATTTTTGTTGTGTCAATTAAATCAGTGGACATCAACTTACAATTATATAGTACAGTACAGAGTGACCTCATGTGAATATTGTACACAGTTTCTTGTACTGGATCACAATAATATAAAAAAAGGCAAAAAGTGGTATTCAGAATGGTAATGTGTGAAAAGTATCACCTAAAGTGAAAGGGGAAATTAAGAGAATTACAGTATTTAAAAGAAAAAAGTAGATTGCACTAGTTATTGAAAGAGATTTTTTAAATGATACATACTACACTACATTCTCTCATCTTTAGCCTTTTGCCTTTCTTGTGTGTAACAAGATTGTCTTAGTTCTGACGTGACACTATACTAAGAATAAAAGACTAAATGTATTTATAATTTTTAGACGCAATTCTGTTTATTTCTTTTATCCGACAAACTTTGAAAGTAATTTCCGAGGATGTTGAAGATAATCATATACTGCATGTTTGATAAAGTACTTTTTTAATGCTCTTTAAGACCTTTTTTTATCTTAAGGTAGCTTTCATAAAAAGTAGCTCCTGATTTCTGGATTTAAAATCATTTAAGTGTAATTTTATCAATAAAAGTCCTGATAGAATATAATTTAAGTAGGTAAAATCAGAAATGTCATACTAGATATTTAGTATATATAAGATCATACTGAATAAAGATGGAAAGATAATGCAATTTAAAAGAACATTCAGAACAAACAGTAAACATACCAAGCCTTTATTCACCAATGATTTAAAAACCAGCACAAAAACATTAATGTCCCTCTGACATAAAAAAACAATAATAACCTCTGCATACATTATCTAACTTACATAAAAATGTGATATAATAATGCTTTGGCCTCTATAACAAGTTTTGGAGCTTAATAGTACAATTTTCTTTGCCACCTACAAGTCTGCTACCTCTTCAGAAATTATTGCACTTGCCTCATCCCAAATATATTTTCGGAAGTAGAATTTGTTAAACCTTCCGAGCCCACTGTGCACTGTTACTTCTGGAATAAAATGATTGCATTGTCTACCCCTAACAGAGAAGCAAATGCTTGGTATCTGAAAAAAAATTAAGGGGGAAGCATGTGGTTGCAAAATTCTGTGGTAATTTATACAGTAGCTATAAACTAGTCAGGATTATTTCAGAGTACATTAGATGGTATTGTATCAGCAAGGTTGTGATTATTATACTTAGAATTAGGTGTTCACAAACATTTTAATCATCTTTTTGTTGAAGAAGTTCAAGTACTGTAGGTAGCTGCGTAGGCTGCAAAGGAACAGATGAAGGTTTATTCCATGCAGAAAGGAAAAGAAGAGACAACATTTCAGCTGTGGAAGCTTCTTCACTTTACCTCCTCTACCAAAGCCTTAAGAATGTGGCTGAAATGGGGATTCTCTGATAAACGGCATGTTCTGACATTTAACACAAACAAGGACTTCAGAAATTAGGTCAATCTAGTCACCTTCTGGGGGTGGCACAGCAGCTCCGTGGCTAGAATTGCTGCCTCACAGCACTGGGGCCTTGGGTTCAGTTCCAAACCTAAGGTTCTATCTGTGTTGAGTTTGTTTGTCTGGGTTTCCTCCCTCAGTCTCAAGAAGTACAGTATTAATAGGTTAATTGGGTTCTGGATACAACTGGCCTGGTGTGAGTGTGTACAAGTCTGTGTATGGGTGTGCCCTGCGAAGGACTGGCATGTACTGGATGCTTAAATTATATTAATGTTTTCTTTAATCTGGAAACCTAAGGGAGCTAGATGTACTCCTATATATGTGACAGGAAAGAACTCCTTGTTCAATGGTACTCAATGCTTAATTTCCAGGACTGACAGTACAAACGTTCACAACAAGCCTGCTGAAGAAGATTAGACATAGCTGCAGTAAACCAGCTTTTGTTCCAACTACCCAGGAGTTTTTCTAACTTTCCATAGAATGACCTGGCTAGCATGTGAATTTGGACGAGTGTAAAATCATTTGTTTATAATCCTTGCAAAGTAAATTATTGTCCCAAACACATTTCATAAAATGTTTACTTGTATTAGAGTGTGTGGATATTGAAGTAATTATATAAAGCTGATTTAAATTGTTGACAATTTAGTCGACAATAATAGTGCAATAGTCAGCATAACATAACCTATGACTAGTATCTTTGTGTTTCCTGAGTGAGAAATCATAACAGATTGGTTAAAATATATTTTTCTCCTTTTGGTTTATTGTGCATACTGTATTTGTTGCTGTATTAATATAATGGCATATGTAATTCAAAGTTGTAAACTTTGAATCTGTGTGCTTAGATTGATTTTTGTAGTGTCCAATTGATTCATAGTGGCCTTTAAAGCACTCTCACAACTTCAATGTTTCCGAAATTTATTGTTACATTAAAAAGAAATGGCTCCAAGGGAATCCTGTGTATTTCAAAAGATGTCATAGCAGGTATACAGTATACTTATCTATAATACACCTTCTTAGTTTCTGTTCATTGTCTGTTATCTGATTTTTGGATTCAAAACACCATTCTTCTAAGTTTGTAATTTATCCTAATTTCAATTGCAAAGGACAGGAATATGGATTTTTGTGTCTGGCTTAAATTCAGATGGCTGTTCTTTCAGATGAATACCAAGAGAAGGCTAATTAAAAGGATTAAAGACCTGCTTATACTACAGTATGTGGTGTAAAGAACATACTGTAAATGGTAGGGTCAATCCTACTGCAATTTGTTCAGTTTCAGTGGTGAAAAAATCTGAAGATATTTTTAATTTACTATGTTTTTACGTATTGTTAAATTAATGTATTCATAATTGAGGTATCTGATGTACACAGAAAAGATCTCCATAACAAAATATATTGTTTTATAGTATTTTAAATTTTTCTTGGGAATTGATCAATTTGATATTTCATTTTCTAATAAGATGCATATTGAAATAGATATGTAAATGAAGTAAATTGTATGTCTGTCCCAAACGCTTTCAAAATAAATTTGGTCCCCAGACTTTACACAATAGTGCAAATTATATTCAAGTTATATCCCATTTTGGTTCCTTGGGGAACATTAATAACTGACATCCTAGAAGGTTCTTGTGCAAAGCTTTAAAAAGCAAATTAATGAAAGCAAAAGAAACCTGTAATAGCTTTCTGCAGGTAGGAATTAAAGAACATTTTAAATACGGATAATAATCTTTAATCCTAAAAAGGTTAGACCCTAAACCTGCCTTGAAATTGCATGTAGCCTTTCTCATTAAATACACTCTCTCATCATGGATGCTTAAATTATATTAATGTTTTCTTTAATCTGGAATCCTAAGGGAGCTAGATGTACAGTACTCCTATATATGTGATTCTATGAATGAGAAGAATAGCTACCAATTAATGTGATGCTGAGTGTGACATCTGTGGCATACCCAGGGGTGGGGTGCCATAACAGCATCATTAAAATAGAGGGATACAGTATTGTTAAAACACAAATGCACCGGTATGGTTATTTACAGTATAATGACTTTAGATACTAGCCATATTCAGCAAGTAGTAGCTCAGAAAAGTATTGTATATGGAGTAGCAGAATAGAAGTGTGACAGAGAAACAAACTCCGTGAAGTTGGCCCCCTTACAAACCGCACAAACAATGAAACCCACGGCATTTGTTAATGCTCTTGAAAGTGCTGAAAAGTGTTTGTGCTGCTTTCATTTCTGAGATACAGCATTTTGTTTTTTCGGGGGCGTGACATCACTCATCCTGCCTACAACATCATAGGAGAACTTAACTGTTCTCGGAAACGTAAGCAGCACAAGCGCTACTTTCAATGGCACAAACCAGCACAAATACAGCACTGATGAATGCAGTGAGTATCATTGTTTATGCTGTTTGTAGGGGGCCAACTTCACAGAGCTAGAGAAACACCCTGAAATAGGGCCAGCGCACGTTCATGGCTCTAATGGAGTATACTACCACTCTCAGGCGTCAATGATATCTTGTAAGCCATGGAAACAACCCAATGGACTAAACAGCACCACAATGGGTCAGTGGACTGGATCTTGGACCACAGACTAGGCACCATTGCTTCTTTTATAAGAAAAAGAAACAAATGTTTGCTTTTCCAGAGATGCACAAGTGCTCTGGATAGTAGTAAAGACAGGCAGTGAAAAGCCTTTCCAACCAACATATGTTCCCATTCAGCCAAACACATTGTTGCCACACTGCAGGATCCTTGTGATAAATTTTGCCCCAAGCCTGCAACTGTAAATTTGCCAAATGAAGAATCTGTCAAGGCAGGCCAGCTAGAGGCTGTCACAGTTCACAGAAACTATCACATTCTCTTGCCTGACCTTCTCAAGGAAATGTTGTAGAATCATCAGAGGGAATGATTAGGATATTGCTCAGCAGGTTTAAGTCAAAGTATCATTCAATCAAACCTATAATTTATTTTTGTAAACACAAGGTCATAAAAGGAATGTGATCTTTCAATCAGTTACAGTATGTGATGTGGATCATTCCTGTTTTTTTGGGGACTACAGATGGATACCCAAGCGATGAAATGGTTTACAAGTGGAGAAAAAACTCAGTGGAAGCTGCAGATCAAAAATCCTGGAGACTTTACCAGTTTGATTTTATGGGTTTACGAAACACTACAGACGTAATAAAAACATCATCAGGTAATTATTTATTCATTTATTTATTCCCACAAAACAAGTAAATGAGGTTGCAGTAAAAATATAATGCATGTACATTATACAGTATGATTGTGATTCTAACTTGTGATTGATATTTTTTAGAAGCGTAGTTTGCAATTAAACCTGTCACTTTTACCACTTTTCTATGTTTATTGTGGAATAACATAATTAAAACCCAGGTTTAAAGAACATAAACTACAAACCACTATACAGTACCAACATAATAAATGCATGCTCAGTCATCGTTCCTCACCATTCATCTTGAATTTTCCCACAATGGAAATTGTTTGCTCAATTTAATGTTCTCTGGGCTTTAACATGGTGAACCCAGTGCTATAATAATTTGCATGTGACTTATGATTGATTATTGCTATCCCCTCAGAGGTCTGAAGACCATAAGCACATTTCTTTATGTACAGTAGCATTTCTTTGGTTATTTACCATTGACAATCTGCTCACATTGTAACATAAAAACTGCAGGTGAGTTCACTTAGTTTTATTTTATAGACACATCTCTGTAACGAAAGTGTTCTTTCCGGACTCTATGCAAATGACAAAAACCAAGGATGAGTGAGGAAAACATGGGGGAAAAAGCATGGGGTCAGGAATGAAAACAGGGGGCGTGTCCATGGTGCGCAGGTGTTCAGGGGGGTGAGTCCGGGGCAAACAATCCAAAACAGAGTCCAATGGGAAATCCACAAGAAAGGAAAAAAGTCCAAAGCCAGGCAGTCCATCGGAGATGAGGACAAACAGGATTAAAAACCGGAGCGGGATCCGGTGGAGGGTCAGGGGGAAAAAAGGGGAACGGGAACAGACGCCCAGATCCTGGACTCACTTGGTAAGGTAACCAATGCAGAGCCTGGAACAGAGTGAGCGTCTGGCTTTTAAGGTGGGCTGGAAGGAGGCTGGAACAGGGGACAGATGCACAAAATCAAGTCCGAAGTGAAAGAGCAGGAGCGCCCTTAAGGGGGAGGGACTACAATCATCACAACCACACCATACAATGTATCAAGAAACATACTTTAGCACTTGTATGTTCAGAAACTAAATTCTGCACTTGGAGAACTGTAGTTCTGAACAATATGAAACTTCAGGAAAGATGGTGACACAAGATTTGATCATAATCATTCCCGATGTTTCACAAGAGCAATATATACCATAATTAAGAGTCTCTAAAATGTTCATTACCTAATTCTCTTCCAACCTGATTTGCTGCCACCATTGCCAGTGTTGCAAAAGATCTTCATATCTGCTGCTCTGATGATTATGTTTCACACTCAATATCCAGCTTGTTGTCACATTTTCTCTTGTTGTATGTTTTGCAACCCACTTCTCAGTCCAAAGTATCTTTGTTGCAAGGTTAGATTTTTGGGGGTTTCTCTTCTCACTGAAAACAGAGGTCTACCGCCACATTTTTTCCACCTATACAATCATTATCCTCATGTATATCCGTTTTTTATAGCTCTCTCACACCCAGGCTCTGGATGATTTCATCTGCACCATCACTCCTGCAACATTCATCTTCCATTACTCCCCCTTCCTGTTGTCAAAGACTGGACTCAAGCTAAACTACGATAATCAAACCACAAACACTGCATTTCTTTTTCTTTTAAATGAAATGCCCCATAGAAAAAAACTGTTTTCACTATATTTTTCTGAGATTACAACAAACAAGTGCTGGTCCTCCATTCCACTTCTGTGCCTGACGATGATGTGATCCACCAATTTGATAATGAAATTCCAATCTGCTGCGGTGTTTCTGCTGGTTCTGCAATCCTTTGGATTCCGTTTGCTCTTTTCTCAATGTCTTTTATTCCACCAGTCCTCTTTTCATGAACAAGAAAGTCCTTGTCATGTCTTGTAACCTGTTTCTTTACGACCTCCATGGGATTTTAACAAAAGCCATATTTTCCACAGACCAATTGTTTGACCATTCTTTTCAGATAGATGCAACTTTGTCAGTAGCCCATCACGGTACTCCTGACTAGCTCATTAAAAAACTTGGATGCATAGATGATTCAACCCAATGTTTTATTTTTACCAGCATCTTCAAATTTCCCTTTACTCTTTTCCAAATTGGTGGGTTGAGGTGACATAACCAACTTTGGTTATTTGGTACAAGCAAAGGTTATTTTATGTAAGTAGGATAAATCTTCACATTGTGTATTAATTTCAATTTACAATTGGCACTATACTAAAAATAACTTTAGTTTCTGACTTTCAAGTACCCTAGGCCCAGATTAAATGAAAACTGTAACTTTATGATCTATTCACAAATTCAAAGTGAGTCTCTAGATGACAGCTTTCTTTTTTGTGAATAAGATTCAGAAGAATGATTAAAGGAGTCAGAAAAAATGTAACTGAAAAACATTGTCCTCTAACCTGCCAATGCCGGTATTCTGCCACCAAGATACAAACTAAAAAATTCCCAAACAAGAGTCAGGAGGTTGTGACAGATTTACAGTTTTAACAATATATCCAGGTCACCGTGTACCAGGGGTTTTACATTTTTATCCAATGGAAAGTACTGGGCTTAGAACATTGTGATTGATGGGGAAGTTTTGATGTAATCTGGTTCCTCTTTGTTAGGCTAAATTAATCATTCTTATTTTTTTTAATTAACATTTTTCACACAAGCTTATTAGATATTCTCCATCAAATTTCAAATAATTCCAAATGCTTCAGAAATCTTGAACCAACTCTTCTTACACATGGAAATTGCTTTGACAGTGTTGTCTGATTATATAATGTGATACACTGCACACATTTGTTCAGCAAATTATTTCTGTCTAAAGGAACTGTTTTACTGACAGTAGTTTCCACACCACCCAAACAATTAAACTTGTGTAATAAATAATTATCATATTGATGTTGTATTTTTAAAGACAAAGTTCTTGGTTCTATAAACATATTACTCTGTAAGTAAAGGACAAAAATAATAACAGAGATATGTATTTAATGTATTATAAACTTTATTAAATAAAGTAGAAATCAGTTCCTGTACAAAACTGGCACATTGTCAATCCCATTTTTATTGGCTTGATATCAATTTAAAATATTTTATTAAACCTGAGTGCTGCTTTTCTTTTGTCTATCAATATACAGTATGTCAAGATCATTATATTGTAAAAAGTAAATTTGCCAAAATATGAAGTAATGCATTTTATATTTGCAAAAGTAGTTCAAGTAGGTAGCAGCATCAGCATGCGTAGGCTGCAAAGGAAAAAGTTAAGGTTTATTCCATTTTGAAAAGAGAAGGAAAGAAATACCCGAAGAAGGCTCCACAGCCGAAATGCTGTGTTTTCTTTCTTCTCTTTTCAGCATGGAATAAACCTTTACTTTTTCCTTATATTAGTAAAGCTGAAAACATTAAATTGTTGGTTAATAAAATGTTATTTATTTCATAAATAATATTTTTTTCAGGATAAATAAGACACTATTTGTAAAGAAAATAAGTCAATCTTTTTTAAAACAAAACTTTAAGTCTATGGATTTTTATCCCCCAGTGTCAAATAAACACTCAGCAATCAGCAGTGTGTTGCTTCTGTCTTCTTTTAGGACTAGGACCCTGGTATGACAGTCACAAAAGATTTGGGCACAGTTTCAGAAAACAAATTGATCTCTTTTTCTTTTCCTTTCATCGATGCCAAAACAACCAATTCTTTTACATTATCTTGACCGGAGATACCAATATGAATAATATTTCTAAATGTGGATTTCATTTTTAAAAAAGTATTGTTTTCAATAAATAATTAACCGAGATAAAGGCAAGCTCACTGTACTGAATATAGTGTGATATACTGTATATACAGTAGCTCACTGTATATAGTAATGAAAATAGCACTAGCAAAATTAGTAAAAACAGTGCTACAGGGCAACAGTTTTGCAATAAATTTGTGTAATATTTTCACTGAAAAGTACAAATACTATTATAATTACTTGGTGGAATTGTTAATTTTGTGCACTACTTGAAGTCTTTTCAGTCTCTTCTGGCTAGCCCCCGGGCTATCTCTGAGGCTTCCAGAGTGAGGACCACTGATCCATGGAATTAATACTGTATGTGACGATCAGCTCAGAACAGCTAAGTTGCCCTGCACACACATTTGCCCTTTATGTACAATTGAGTTTCCACGCAAAATACTCGGCCTAAGATTGTTTCATGTTATTCTACAAATAGAGGAAAATCTGTGAGAGCACTTTGTGAAGGATATTTACTATATTCAGATTACATCAAACAAGATATTATAGCCCTTACTGCAGTGGGATTCACTAGTGCCTATAGGAATGGATCTTCCGTGATTTTCAGTTCAAATGAAAGTGTCACGGACAACAAAATTGCAGGTGCTATAAAGCTGAATAAACTATTAATATGAAGTAAAACCTACAATGAGGAAGCTCAGACCAGTGTTGAACATGCATATTGTTAGTATCTGTTTCATTTACTATGAACACTTTTAATTTCATTTACTATGAACACAAAGTAATTTATTGTAAACTTTGTGCCTAGAATTTTGCTCTACACAGCTGATTGCTGCATTGCAAGAAAGTACAGTACAAGTCTTTCTACAAGATATTAAGAAGCTAGACCATACCCAGTACTGTATAAGCCATACCAGTTAATACAGGTTTTCAAAACTTTTTCTATTTATTTTTTGGCAGATGGGAGTGGCAAAACACATTTTACATGAGCTACATGTAAAAGCTACATGTAAAAACAGTTGGAGGTTTTCAAAATTAACATTAACATTATTTAATTAATAGTAATAACACAACATAACTTAATCAGCACATTGGGTTCACAGAAGTTTCAGGTTTCTAGCAACTGCAATGAAAAACTTTTCACTATTGTGAGAACATTGTAAGGCACCTTTGGACACCCAACCTGTTATGAACGAGAAATGCACAGGACATTAGTTTCATAATGCCTATTATAACCCTGCTTGATTACTCCATGGGTTTTTAAGAAAATCATGAAATCATCCCTTCTGAAGAATACAGAATTAATTTGGATATTATCAGATTTTTATGTAACTTGTCATTGGTTTTAAATGTTAATAGCATCAATCTTTATACACCAACATGCACTATGAATCCACAGATACTATATGTTGCCACCGTAGTATTAAACATATGCTTTTTCACAATTTGGTTAATTTTGCTTAAATCATCAAATATCTCCAATGTATACGATAAGACAATATGTTAAAAAAATAGTATAACAGGATACTGCAATAAAAGCAATCAAAACAAAAAAAGCATTTTTTTGGCTGATGAAGAAGTTGGTATTATAATGGTTCTCAATAATAATTTGGAGATTGCTATTACTTTCTGTTCAATATACTAATTTACACATACAGTGTGGCCTGCTTATGTTTGTAAATTATTTTGACAATTTTTATATACCGTACTATTTAAGAGAGTGGTACTGTAGGTGGAGAAAAGATGAGACTTCCCTCGAGAGCAATGGGGAATGACCTGCCATCCTCCATCAACTGACCAATTGAAGGAAGAAACTGGTTAGATGAAAAATAAATGAACAAAAAAGAGCACTGAAGTGGGTTGTCAAACTTTGATATCAAGGAGGAGAGCCAATTTTCTGAGGATGCATCAGTGGGAGAAGGTATCAAATTAGGAAGTGACAAAACAATGAGCCTATGGGTTGTTGTGGGTTTTGGTTTCATGTGAGAGACATGGTTTTAGCTGGTAAGCAACCTAGCTGCCAAACTGTTTTGATAGAGGCATATACAGTATGAAAATGTCCATTACTAATTCAAATAATCAAATAAGAGCTAGTGTTTTGTTTGTGTTTTGAGTACTATAAATAAAGGGCACAGTTTATTTAACTGCATTTATGTGTCTGTTGCTGAGACCCACTTACAGTATTAAAAGAGCACTGCTACATAATGGAGAAACTGATCAAACATCTGATTCAGTCCACACCTAAACAGCAGGCAGTGATTCACGTTCTGGTGGGAAAGCAGCATTAAAGTAATGCCTTATGGAATCTGAAGGAGATGGTAGATCAGGCTTCCAAAGATCTGAGATGGGAATGATGGATACCTGTACCTGTTTAAGAGACAAAATGTCTTCTAGCAGAAAGCCTTAGAAGGGGAATAAGAAAAATATAAATCCCAGGGAGCAGCAGCACAAGGATTTGCACCTGAGGATAGCTCACCTGCAACTTGCAACTGTTCAAATGGTCTCAGGCCCAAGAACTCACTACAAAAGGTAAAAAAAAAGATGAAGTTTAAAGCGAGAAAAGGAAGAGAAGATATGGAAGTCTTTTCCCTTGAGAAACAGTTGTAGCGGCAATGCTTATTAATAAGACAGAATTAAGTGTTGCTGTGCTTTCCCAAATGAGGCCCCATCTCCCTCTTCATCTCTGTGGTGCAGCCACAGAGAAACTATTCATGCAGGCTGATTTAAAGATGTTTTCTTTTGATAAGGGACAGCTCCCAAATGGGGATGCACTTAGCTAAGCCTGGCTATCATGATCAATGGTCATCCATTGGCGCCTATCTGTCTAGGGAGTGCCAGATGGACATCTGGACTGCATTCCTAGGTGTCAGGAGTAAGTGACTCATATCTCACCTGGATCAACCAATCAGGGACTGGTAGGGCCGAGTAACCCACGTGGGACTCTGATGCCCATGGAACTTTCAGCCAATGAACGAGCTGACGTTCCTCCAGGTAAAAACAGGTAACACAGAGGGCCTGAGAGACTTTTTCGGACAATTCTAAAGGGAATTCAAAGGAGAATTCCAGGGCAGGACGGCCCAGGAACAGAAGGCTCCCAAGGCCAGGACATTCTCGCAGCGCGCCTCCTGACCATCCTGAGACTCAGCCCGGACAACCACGGAACGGCCAGGGTGTCCGAGTGCCAGAACTTTCCTCTGTTCTAAGAGTCAAGAGCGGAGGTTGCCAGAGAGTAACCAGAGGATCCACCCAAGGTTAGCATCAGCAGCAAGCCTCGTGAACAGGTCGGAACTGTGGACAGCTGAATCACTATTCAGAACTAGCGCTTCATCAGGAACAAACCGGTCCTCTTCCTGACTTGCTGGGACCCACAGTCATCTTTTCTCATGTGCACAAACTCTTGCTAGTTTCAGCCAACACTAACTAGCCGGTCAGTGAGCATCAGCAGCACACCGTCACAAGCAGCACAGCACAGCCTGGCACGGAGCCAGAGAGCCCGCAGGAGATCTGAATCCCCAGAGATTGGATGAGTATTCAACTTCAATGCATTACAGCTCGAGAATTCAATTGTTATCCCAACCAGTTGATATAAATTTAATTCCTAAGAGTTATGTACTTGTTTTGAGTATCTAATGTAGAAGTTGTAACCAAGTTCACTTTATGAAACGGTCTAAATGAATGATTTACTGAACGTATGTCCTCTTGATATATGTAACTCTTCGGAACTGATTGAATATTTTGTATTCTGATAACCCTCTCGATAAGATCTGTTAGGTTTACATGCATATTCTATGTATTAATAAATGTATCCTCGTGTATTAGTACCTGTGTGTGTGCGTTGTTTGAGTTATATCACATGGTTGGATTCTAAAGCCATCAAAAGAATAAATTTTGTGATTTACTGCTACAATTAATAATTGTCCCAGTAAATGCCCAAACCCTACAGAACTGGTGCCTACAGAACAGAGAGCACACTACACAGTTAAATGGGGAAAGAGAAAATATCCCCAGATCTATAGGATTGGCAGGAAGGATGAATGGAAATGCGCTGTTGTTCACTGTTCTACAAATGAGAACTCATAAAGGCCCCCACTCTGTTGATTGAACAACGAAGCAGAAAAATGCAAAACGCTGAATTTAACATCTGCATTAAAAATCAGAACTGATCATCATGCTCAAACTCAGCTGATTGAGACAAATGAGAACCTGTAGCCAAATAAACCACAAGGTAAGATCCAGAATAATACAGTACCTGACTGTGAGAGACAGGTCAGCCAGATGCAGCTGCTGAAAGGGAACATGCAATACAGAAGCATTTGCATGTCGTGAAACAAAGGTCTGAGACAGTCCCTGAGAAATAACAACAGTCGCCCATAGATGTGGGAAAGGCCAAGCAAAAGATGACTGCCTTCATTGAGCTCCTGTCCAGGGTGTCTAGCAGAGGTGGATTATTTCTTTAAAGAAATAATATCAATAACAAGGCCCACAGTCCATCCTCTTCCAAATAACTCTCAGACAGAAAAAGAAAAAAGAACAAATGACAACATGGAGAGAAAAGAAGAAGTATGTTACATTATCTCTTTAGATACATACAGTACTGAAATCATGACTTCTAAAGCTACAGTATATGTTGCTGATTGTGTTTGTTTCTTGAAACAAGAGATTAGGTAGCTGTTTCAGAATCCTGATTTTACTCAAACAGTATTCTTCTTTGTGTTTACTGTACATTGTGTTCTAGCTCTTTGTCTTTCTCCTTTTTAGCTCCCTTCTTTCAAAACTTAGATGAGGTTATACATTGGCGTTGCTATGGAGGTGTAGCAATGTTATTTGTAGATGTCTTCTAGCCATTGGCTATCAATTATACCTGTGTTATTTATCTGCAGGAGATTACTAAAAGGGAAATCTTTTTCCTTGCCTTAGGCTTAGTGTGTTTCAGCATCAGAAATACAGATTTTAATCATTAAATATTTTACTGAAAATGGTGTTTTCTCAAATAATGTCAATGTGTCTCCATAGCATTTCTATTGACCCAAGATCTTGTCTGACACATACACATTTCCTTTTCGCTGATAAAGAATACACATCACTTTACACAATGTGTACTTCTGGAAGTTATACTGTACCTTTTACTTCATGTTTAATTGACTTGATCCAAAAACTTCTCACTAAACCTGAATGTTTTGCTCTCTTTGAGTCCTTATATAAAATAGAAAAGGTTTTAGTATACAAAACAGTTAAAGAAAACATCTTTAAGAAAATAAAACCTTCTGATGTATATTATGCAATTCCCTATACTATACCCTATATTATGCTATTCCCACATTCTTCTTCAGGGATCCCAAAGAGGCACGAATCAACCAGTGACCCACAGCAGTTATTATTCATTGTTATTTTATATTATTCGTTTTAATTCAGTCAAAGCCACATTTGACAGAAAATGTGGCTTGTTTAATTTGTGCCGTATAAAACATTTAAGTCCTGTTAAACATTATTTATATCTTTTGCATTATGTTGTAGAGACCCAAACCATAGCCATCAATTTTGTGGCAACGTTCTGAAAAGGGAAGCCAAAGAAAATTAAAATAATTCCTCATCTCAAAACAATTGGGGAGTGCTCAAAATCTCATTGATTCCATGGAGCTGGTGCCTTATGAGTCAATAAATTACTCTTTTGTTAATTTCTAAATGCCTCATTGCACTGTCAGCCTCAAAGCTTAAAATAGTATTAAAACAGCAATGTTAAAGATAAATATCTTCAGTATGTCCAAGGTGAAGTACAGAACTTTCTGAATTCTTTATTTTGTGATGCCGCATGGAAAGGCTCCCACTTAGGACCTTTGATCGAGGCAGGTTCACGCCATTCACCCACCCACTGACTGCCAGGCAACGTTTTCACTCTAATATGAGCTGCTTTCTCTTATTCTCCAAGAGTGCTGTTCTCCAAGAATAGTGTTGTATTTGCTCCCCTTCTGGGGTAATATGCTAGATTCGAGCTGTCGCTCGCAGGCCCAAAGATCTCTTGCATGTCTGCCCTTGGGGTCAGAACATAAATCATTCACATGCCTCGGCACTAGCTTTTATGTCTGGGGTCATGCTGGAGATTGGCAAGCAGGATCTCTAGGCCTTTCACTCATGGTCTCCCAGGCTCAGCCACCCTTACACCAGTTCCTATCTGTCACGTGCCAAGCTTAAAACTGATTTCACCACTAGAGGTCTCAGGGCATCGGGTTATGGACAGCAGTCTTGCATACCGGTGGTCTGGTGGTCATAGGTAGCAGCAGTGGAAACCTCAGTACCAGTACACACCACATTCAGACAGTCTGCCTTTTGACATAGTGTCGGTGTATAGCCACCACCGCCTTGGCCTTGAGCCACCAAGCTGCATTAACTAGCAGCTGCCTGTGTTCCTGGTGCCACCAGTTTGCAATATTGAACCAAAATCACAAACATTCTGCTCTGCACACATACTGTAACTAACACGGAGAAGCACCATACTTCTCACACACTATCAGAGCCCATAGCATCTAGTCCAAGCCTTCCATCACCTTGTACACCCTCTAGAGTGAGAATCTTTCTGGCAGCACTCCGCAGAGATCAGTATTTGAGATGGGAGAAAATATCCGTGGGTCAAGTACTGTATATCTCAATCGCTCCACAAAGGGGGCTGTTATGAAACTGAAAAAAATAACATCTGAAATCCCGCATGGGTTTTGCAACAAAGCAACTAAGTGATACTGCAAGAATGTAGAAAAAATGTTTTTTAGTCAGACAAGACAGAAATGAAATGTTTTTGGCCTAAATTCAAGAACTACAGTACATCTGACAAAACTCTATATGGAGCATCAGTCAGTCAACGCCATCCCTACTATTAAGCATGGAAGTGGCAGCATTAGGTTAAAGTCATGCTTCTCATCAGCATGGAGAGCTGGTACTTGTCAAGACTAATGAGAAAATACAGCAACATACTGGCGAATGTTATAGAAAAATCTGACTCAGACTTTGGAAGAGAACCTTGTCCAAACCTTGGATGAAATTTCACCTTTCAGTAGAACAATGACCCAAAGAACTAGGCCACGGCTGCACTGGAGTGACATATCAATAAGACAGTGAATTCCCAAGAGTGGGACAGTCCTGACCCAGTTCCTTTTGAAAAGCAATGGAAACCTGACAACCACTGTTCGTAAGTGATCTTCAAGCAACTGGAGAGAGTCTGAGCAAAGAAGAATGGGCAAATATTGGACCAAGCAGAGACTTACCCAAAAGGGCTTGTGTCTTGTAATTGCTGTCAAAGTTGCTTGAATCAAATACAGAATTCACAGATCTGAATATTAATGCAAGAAATATATTCTAGTTGTTTCTCATGTGTACTGTAAATTATCTACCCTTGGAAGTCCTCGATTTAAGGATGTGGGTTCTGAATAACATATTAAGTTTAAGAAATAGGAAGGGCCTAAATACTTTTGGAATGCACTGTTACATTTATGGCATTTTGTAATTACTGTATTTAGATCAATGAAGTGAAAAACAAACCTAATCTGGGACAGCCAGTAAATGTTTAAAAGTCACAAAGCAATTGCTTTAAAAATAATACATAAAAAAGTGCCTACAACTACTGACATTTAAGTCATCAATAAATAGCGTTTCAAGCTGGAAAAAAAGGTCAGCTTGAATTTCACGCTACATTCTTTTTATATTTTCAAATTATTCAGTAGGGGGTGATAAAATGGTTGCTAAATAAAAAAAATCCTGTCCTCAAACTGTTAATAATGTTTTTAGGTACAAAGAATTGCATTATAATTTATTAATTCATTTTTACCTCTAAAGGCAAAAGCCTTGTTGACCATCTCAGCAAGGATACAGCAGTGATCAAGTGACTGTAATTTAATAATAATCTAGAATTACTTCTGGATTTACATAATTGCATAGGTCACTTTGGAGCATTGTTTTATCCCAAATATACTAACAGTAATTGATTACAAAATATTTAAAACATGCTATAAATCATATTTAAATCAAACATTTTGAAATCTACTTCATTTGGGAATTAAACCCTAAATAAGAAACACTGATACATTAGTAATAATGTTAAAGATGTGCTGAATGAAAAAATAATGTATATGTTATATCCATTATGGGTGGCACTCGTGTTGCATTGCAGCACTGGGGCCCTTTGTTCAATTCCTTAGGTGCTACAGTATCAGCATGGAGTTCTCATGTTCACGTGGGTTTCCTCCTAGAGCTCCAGGTTCCTCCCACAGTCCAAAGATACGGTACATTGGTAGGTTAGTTGGCTTCTGAGAAAATCGGCCCTGATGTGTGTGTCTGTGTGTGCCCTGCAGTTGTGTCCATCACGGTTCCGCTCGGGTTCGTGCCCTCCGCCACCGCCACAGTGGACTGGCACTTCCAGGATGTATGCTGCCTTGCTCCCATTGCTTGCCAGGATACCCTGCAGCTCCTGCACAACCCTGAATTAGATGAAGGGTTTAGATAATAGATGAATGGATGCTCATTATGACATGTGGAAGGTGAGAGTTGAGAGGAGGCAACGCCACCCATCTTTCTCACCTGTCTTTTAGTATCGTAGTGGTACTGTACATTAAACCCGTCAAGGCCTCTTCAATGTCCTCAATGACGAACTGTCAGAAAAATAACTTAAGTCTTAGCATTTTAATAATCCAATGGCCCTTTGAGTTTCAAGTTATTTGGATTATTTCAAGTTGTGCCCTCTGGGTCTGGCCTCTGTGTTGCGTTTAAAGCAAAGGAGTGGGTGGACAGAGTTTTTTCTGGAGTGTTGAACCTCAGCACTCCCTATAGTCTTCTTTGTTTCAGGCTAGAAATTAGTTCTTTTAATCCATCAGTCTATGACATACACTCCATTTCATACCTAGTATCATTTTGATTGTCCCTCTAAGGACACCTAACAGTGTTGCAATATCTTTCCATTTGTTGATCAAAAATGAGCACAATATTCTGGATAAGGTCACACTGGCTAGGGCACTATAGAATTTAGCACCGCTCCAAAACTGAAATCATTCTCTCCCCAGGCTGCTGGGATACATTATATTATGTATCAGCAAAACCATCTAGATTGTAATGTTTTGTTTCAACTAGTTGGCTTAATTTTATTTAAATTTGAAGTGCTATTTCAGTGCTATAAGCTGAAGTGGTCTTATATTAATATTTTTTTAGCTTAGAGTCAGGGGAAAATGGCAACTTCAAATCATCATTGACATTTAATTTTATTAATATTTTATTAAAAAAATATTAAAAGTTTGCCTGCTGTCTGATTATTCATCCTTTAAGATCAAGCTCATCATTTTGCTTTGAAAGAAATATATCTGCATAAAAGTAGGGCACAAATATAATGCACCCTGTAACTAATATCACATGGAGAAGAAAAAAAATCTACCTACTGTTTAGTACTTGGACAGGTAGAGATGGTACTATTTTTTGCTGCTGATTAAAGAAAATGACAGCTCTTACTCTAAACGAAAAGCAGATAAAAGGTTGATATGATGTAATGACACGGTTCAAGTTCTTTGTTATTGTGATCTTTAACTGTAAAATTCCTGATACCTCATCAAAACCATTCTCTTGCTCATCTTTTGTTATCTGATAAGATCACCTGCCAGTCATCTGATGCCTGGGGCTGTGCCGTCAGAGAAGTCCAAATAATTGATGGGTGCTGGTTTACACCTAAAACATTTGCAAAAATAATTGATCAAGCTAAAGTCCTTTGCTTTTCTTAAAACCGAGTAACAAATCCAACACAAATGATCTGATGTATCAGTCAAATTGCAGAAGGATTTTTTAACGAGTAAAAGTTTTTATCCTAGGTATCATTTTGTTGTTTACTTAATACTTAACATTTTCATAAAACGTTAAGACATTAGAGGATAAAGTATGCTGGAGAACATGACAGCAAAGTATTAGGCATTCATCAAGCCAAGATATTATTGATCTATAAAAAGGAAGCAAGGCATCCAAATTTGTAATGTAGATTTTGTGAAACAAAACATCAGATGATGTTATCTAAAAATTATTTTTATTTTAATGACAGAAAATTGAAATAGAAATAGAATTTCCCATTATTGCAGTTAATGATTAATCTGATTAATTAATGTTTTAATATGTTTAATGATCATGATCACAGTTCCAAGAGCAGTTACATTTTCTGAAACAAATATTTTTCTATCCTTACCCAATGTCATCAGCTTGGTTTATACTTTTTCTTTCCCCAGTATATGCCCATACTGTAAATCTGATAACTGAAAGAAACATACAGTACTTACTTAAAACTTAAAACATACTGTACTTTTCTGTTTTTCACATCTGTTTTGTAAATACTGTTAACATTGAATTAATTAATCTACTGTACACTTCTTTTTATGTCCTCCGAATCAATCAGATTATAAATAGATTTTTACATGAATTACTCATAAAAATGTGGTCTGATCTTCAACTAAGTCACAGTAATAGACAAACATGCATTCAATATTGACAAGAAGAAGTACAATTGTTGTGTGTTTTTAGTTTAAGCAGATTGTGTTTGTCTATTATTGTGACTTAGTTGAAGATCAGACCACATTTTTATGAGTAATTCATGCAGAAAGCCAGGTAATTCCAAAGGGTTCACAAGCTTTTTCTTGCAACTGTATAAATAGGATTGTACAAACTTGAATGAAGAAACTGTATTCATTGCAGAAAAGTGGAATATGTCGCAAACAAGGTTTACTTTCGAAATTTGTGATCCATCACTTCTGCTGAAATGGAATTGAAGTAACAAAAAGCCTTATGTTTGACATGCTAAGAGCATTTAACTTGTTTTATTAACGGCTATATAGTTGTTTTCTTTGCGTTACAGAAAATATGTGCTATACTGCAGGTCACAGACTGTAGTAACTTTGTAATTTAATGTTCCTTCGTGCCTTTATACTCCTGTAAATTGACACCTTTCATTGTACTTTTTAGCTGGAAAGAAACCACTCAAATCGATGGGATAAAAGTGGAATATTAGTCTTATATTTCTGCCTATTGATTATAGATTTATTGGGCATTTGGCTGTAGGGTGTTAACCCTTTCGTGTACAGGTCTGAGGTCTTACATACTGTATGTAACTTTAATCTTTTTGACATTTTAAATGTGCTTTCTTCTTTTATAAATAATAATCATATGTATTTTAACTAAATTATAATGTATATCTACATCCAGTGCAAAAATAGTGGTGCCACTGCTAATATTATTTGAATATTACGTACAATAACCACAGCCAATAAAACAAGTACTATTTCTTGATACCAGTATTACCAACATTTTGCTTACAATACTTAATTTCACATACTCACTTAATCCTAAAAAAGGATCTATGGTTTCTTTAAAAAATACAAAATATTGTACTGTCTGGACTGGCAAACAAGTAAATATGGGGTTCTTCCCTGGGCTCTCAAAGGCATTAAAGTCACCTCTGCCATCAGCAGTCTTCACATCTATCCAGATATTTTTAAGATTTCATCTGCTGGGGTACTCCACTAACAGAATCTCCCCAATTTTACCATTCACTTCTTACTCTCAGTTTTCATCTACTAACCAATTCTAAATCCATACACACACAGTCCCCCAATTAATCTTCAATTAAAAAACAACAACATATTTTCTTGGGCAAAGTATTGAAAGCCTTTATTAAAATCTAATTCCATATTGCGTGTTCTGTATGTGTCAATTACTGTTGCTGCACGATCAAAGAGCTGTAACAAGTCACTTAATCAGATTTTACCATTTCTAAAATAGTGTCAGCTATCCCCTAAGACCATATTTCTATTTAGGTGGACACCTAGTTTAATAATAATAAGTGTTTCTATTACCATTCATGCAATTGGAATAAATCAATTTATAATTACTTGCTTTAGTTCTGTAACTCTTTCCATGCACAGACACTCAATTAACAATTCTCTCGGTCACTATCCCTCTCTTGAATCACTGATTGAAGAGTTGCATTAACAACTAAGAAAGAACATCTCTGCGTTGTTGCTTAGAAATAACATCTCTTATTTGTTCTTTAGCTACAACTGGTAAGATTCCATTTAACCTTGCAGTGATCTGCATATTGCCCCATCCTTACAAAGCCCACTTTCTAAAAACTGTAAGAACTTTGATAAGCTGTTCAATGGTTTCTCTGTCCCCTTTAAAAACACTCTTCAATCAACTATGACAGATATACAGTATAAAGGCAATATTGAAAACATACAACAGAAAAAATCAAATTAATGACCTTTAGCAATAGATTTATTTTTCCAATTTGAATATTAATTTTCTGTAATTCTTTTTAACAGGATTATACCCTGGGCAACCTGTATTTTCCATAAAAGAGTGTGAAACTTTTTTTGGCTGTGAATTAACAACAATTTGTAGTGAAAAATATGTTGATATTTGCAAATAAAACAGTGATTTACTATTATTTGTTTACTGGATGATGGATCTGAAGAAAATACAATTCACTACAATGAGCTTCCTTCATGTATTTCAACAACAAGAAATCAGGTTGCCTGAGCATATTCTTAAGCTTTTAACTTTGGGTAGAAGACCTCAGAAGGTCTTGCCACTGTTTTAGATAGAATTAGTTGTTTTTTTTCTCTGAGAACCAAGTAATAATAACATGCTTCAAAGCAAACCATGGATGATGAAATGCCATTGGGCCACAACATTTTCCATGAAAAACTACAGAAATGTTATACTTATTTGGAAGATAGAGAATTTATCATTGCAGTCTTAATTTTAAGTAAAAGGTCAAAACACTATTGAAGGTGTAAATCTCTAAAATCAATGGTGATGTCTGCTCATTTAAGTGCAGCAATGCTTGCAGAACATGATTGTTCTAACGTGGTTTTCCATATGTCTTTTAGGCGATTATGTGGTAATGACAGTGTACTTTGATTTGAGCAGAAGAATGGGATACTTCACAATTCAAACGTACATCCCCTGCATACTCACGGTTGTCTTGTCATGGGTCTCATTTTGGATTAAGAAAGACGCCACCCCAGCCAGAACAGCACTTGGTAAGCTAACAAAACCATTTCCGCTCTGCTTGAAATCATGGAATGCAGCTTGAGATTGCATTGTGGTAATCTGAGTAATTTAATACTTCAGCAGAACAGGAGTGGATCAAAATCATTAGATTATACAAGTTGAATTTCAATATGTCAAGTTAAAGCTACACTCTATGCAATTCTATTATTTTTGTTAATTTATTTTTACTGGAAAAAAATAACCATTCCCCCCACAAAGTCTGTAAGAACATACTAATCATATTAAGCCCAAAATAGCAAAACAACATTATTATTTTATCACCTTAGCCCTGTTACAGCTAATGTTTTTATGGTTAATTGATGGCATTCTATGAACCCCTCAACTGAAATCTTCCTCAATTTCAGGTCACAAAACAACCCTTAGCACAAGAGAAGATTTTTCTTGTATTTTAACTTTGAACTGAACACAGGGTGTTTTTTTTCTTGCTTGTAATAAGAAAGGGTAGATTAGTCTTGAGATCACATTTTAGATTATAAGTTTACCATAAGGGTACAAAGGCGGTATCCCAGTTGGAACTTCCCCGCTTCAACTATAAAAAAAACGCATTCAGCAATCGCAGATCCCCTGCCAATAAGGACTCGGAAAGTTATCACTTGTAATATCTCTTGAGAGATGCATTGTCTCCAATTCTAATGCATTTTATTATAAAAGCTGACTTAATCTTTATTCCCACTTACAGTAGCTGCTGTTCCCTTTGTCAGTCAGCAAGTCCGATGTGCCTCTGTGCCTATTAATGCTGTTAGGTTGTGTGACTTTTTACATTTTCATTTACTTTTCAAATTTCTTTCTCCTTTTTTCCTTTGTTACATGCTTTCCATTTGTTAATGTGCAGTTCTGTGGAACATTTTGGTTAAGGTAACTCTGTTAATTTAACAATCTCATTCAGTGAATTATTATTTTTTTATTCTTTCATGTTATATCTCCCTATACCTCATCATCATAATGTGCACATCAGTTGAAATGCTTTGGATCAAGTGACTACATGAAGTGTATAGCCATGTCTGTGTACTTTAAATGTAAATATAACAATCATTGGTTTTAATTTTTACAGATTAGACATTCTCGAAAATACATTTGTATTAAACTTTTCTCCTAGAGTATGATTAATAGGCCTATGTAGTCAGTAGGTTTCAGCTTCACTCCTTGCTTTTATCAGGATAGATCAGTGTCATCTGTCTTCCATATGTACAGTCTATTGTAGAACTTACTGTAAATACAGTTAAGTATTTTTGGGGTAGCTATAAAGTTTGCATTTACATTTTAATAGTATTGTTTTGGGTGGAATGGTGGTGTAGTGGTTCACTTTAGTGCCTTCCAGCTCTTGGGCACTGGGTTCAGTTCTGGATCTGTGCTGCTGTCTGCATGGAGCTCATATGTTCAGTACATACTGTATGTTTGTGTGGGTTTCCTTCATGCACTAGACTACATTTTAAGGTACTTGTGATTTATATGTTATATTTTGTGCTTTTCCAGCCTGTGGTTTTAATTGATAGGAAACATGATACAGTACCTACTATTCTATGAACAATGTTTTATTTAAATACACTTTTTTCAGTTCAAGATACAGTATACTTAGAATATTTCATAGTAATCTTTTTAAATAGACTTCAACTCAGACTCCAAATTTACAGGAGGATTTAGAGGTTCTAATAAAAATAGGAATTATACAAAGAAATGCATGAAAATATTGTTAAAAATGATATTTTTAAAACATTGTTATAAAATTATAGGTTTGAATATTTTCACTAATGTTTCTGTCTGTTTGACATTTCCTTAATGTTTTTAAATGTGATATAATGTTAAAAGAAAAAGCCATTTCAGAAAACAGTAATTGATGGAGTTAATTTAGTCCGAGATTCTTATTAAATCAATCTATGTAGGAAAACTGCACCCAGGATTGTATTGTTGTTTTTATTACATGAAGAACACATTAATCAAATGTCTGCTCAGAAACACCTATATCCATAATAATTTACCATTCATAAAAGATAAAGACATTCAGAGAACTACTCCAAAAATATTTATTAAATAAAAAACAATTATTCACTCCCTTTAAAATATCAGTACTGTATATGATTCAGTCACTATAAGTTAAATGCAATGTTGCTTTTTGTACTTTAAGACAGTAAAAGACAATTCATATTGAGGAAAAAAATAAATAATAGTAAAACCTGAGGAAGGATCCACAGCCAAAATGTTGTGTCTCTTTTCTTTTCAGCATGGAATAAACCTTTACATGTTATTGTTATACTAATTAGAAAAACCCCAAACAATTATTCTTATTTCAGTAAAATGCAAAATCGAATATTAATACCAATCTAAATGCTTAATACTGGTTTCATAGGAGTGAGGGCAATTCAGCTTTTTTAGTGGATACAAAATAATTATTCCATCGGGTTCTTTTGGTTTAGTTGTTCGATTCTAGTTTCACTGCAAAAACCATCTCAATAAGGGTAATGACCACTGCAATAAATGATAATAAATATAAAATTGCATGTTGGATGTATTACTTTGTTGTACATCTCTTGCCCCCATCTTTGAAAACGAAGTGATTCTACAGATCTTTGAAATCTAAGTATGTCAATAATTCACTCACAATCTAAAGAAAGGCATGATTTGTGTTGTGTTGCTTCTACAGTGCAAAATCCAATAAATGATAATCATTTAATACAGTTTGAACTTGAATATGAAAAAAGATGATACAATTCAACACAATCCTACTAAAAGAAAGAAGATTGCTTGATTAAAAGATGCACAGAGTCCTGAAATCATTACACCTTTAACACAAGTAGATATTCACTTTACACTGCACAGTAGGCACTGTAACTGATCAATAGGGTCAAAAAAGAACAAAGATAAGTGACTGGTTGACTAGATAATACCTTAAATGTCAGTGACTGCAGCAGAGCAGGCTGAAAACTAGGCATAGCACTGACATCCCTCTGACTGGGAGGTCTAGAGCTGTGACAGGATCATTGAGTTACTTCAGAGGAAATCACCATACTGAAGAAACCCCTGTTCATTTCCAAAAATAGCAACACAACCATGACACTGAGGGAAGGATCTTTACTGTTTTTTTTTTAATATCTAAGATCATTAATGACATAATGAGGCATAGTAAAAACAGCAGAATACTCCTTTTAAAAAAGCTACCCAAAAGATTAATTAAAGCAGTATTTACTTTCTCTTATATGCATTAAATAAGTCCTAGGGTAATGAAGTCGGGATAGAGTCAAGAAATTTCCATTTGAGTTTAGCCTTCGCATAAGGGAAGAATATCCCTTTTCACTGAAAACAGTGCCACATGTTATTTGACGTTCATTAGGTTCAAATAATGTTTTGAATATTTTTAGCATACTTTTATTCTTCCAAAATTATTAAAATACCAAAAAATGATTAAAATAATCATTTCGCATAAATAATGCATAAAGCCCCTTAGTAGTGTTCCACTCCACATTTACTGTATACCTAAAGACCCCTGAAATAGAGTCATACACCTATACTGAAGTTCCTGTGCAACAAAGCTTTGACTTTGTCAGTAAGCAGGAGCTTTCCATGCCTGCGCCATCCCCACACTGGCACTAAGAATTAAAGTCATATAAAGCTCAGACCAAATAATAAAGAGCCAGGTCAGAATCCAGAGATTCTGGGAGAGGAACTTTGCCCGAGACACAATTTAAAATGTGTTGCTGAAAAGTTTGTGGTCTGGGCTGCCATCTCTCCTGTCACAAGCTGTATCTTCTGCAGATAAGCTGCTTTAGCCAGGAGACTCAAACTCTTATAGTGCCATTGTTCGAAGAGAAAGCAGGGAACAAGCCCAGTTTCTTGTACCCCCCTGCTGTCATACACAATTTAAAAAATGATCAATTTAAGAGGAAAGAAAAAAGCAAAAAAAAAAATGAAGAAAGGGAATTAGTGGCAGGAGCGTCAGTGTCGGGCTATCTTACAGCAGCATTAGTCAGGTCATCAATGATTCTTGTATCTTGTATCACCTGGAAGAGTTAATTTCTTACGCCTCTGCTCCAGCCTGTTATGTCTTACCATTACTTCTGATGTTTAGATTCAGGTATAAGAGAATACACTCACTAAAATGTCACCAGTGTCATGCGCCTACAATAATTATCGTTGTTTTCCCACACAAGTGCTAACCACATGAAACATTTCTTAGATTTAAAAATCTCCAAAGGGCTACAAACCACAATGGATAGAGGTAAATCTGAGGCCATTTAAACTCAAAAGCATGTATATCCCAGTGCAGGAAGAAAAACCCAAAATAATCCATTCGACTAAAACTGTTTTACGCCAGAAAATGCACCCCAAGGATATTCATATTTTGTGAAGGAATTATTAATAGGGCATTATACACATTTCATCATCTGAAACCAAATGTGATTTTCAGTTGTATGATTGACAATTGATGCATTTAATATCACCAATATTTGTGACCACCGGACATATTTCTGTGAGAATTTAAAAGGAAATCACCATTAGTTAGTAAACTCTCTCAACAGTTATTTTTTTCCTAAAAAAAAAAAGGGTTTTGGTTAACAGGTACTGTATATAACTAATCTTGAAGTAGTTCAGGTGGGCAGCTGCGTCAGCATTTGTAGGCTGCAAAGGAACAAGTAATAGGTATATTCCATGCTGAAAAGAGAAGAAAAAAAACACAACGTTTCAGCCGTGGAGCCTTCTTCAGGGAACATTGTGTTTTCTCTCTTTGTTTCAGCATGGAATAAACCTATTACTTGTTCCTTTGCAGCCTATCCATGCTGACGCAGCTATCCACCCGAACTAGATGTATATACTGTATACTATAATGGTAAACAAGACGATTGTATCAAAATGCAGGTGATTTGTGATGTATTATATAATGTCAAGCATACAGCTTATACTGTATGCTAAATTGCTTAATTCCTGCTATGATTCTAATATTTTGCCAAACGTTGCTGTATTCAATCAATTTCTTATCACTTATATCACTTATTTTGAATCACTTATATCTTATCTATCTCTTTCAGGGACTGAATATTGCAAATGGTATATTTGTATAACACAAATGTGTGGTTGTATAGCCAAAATATTCTTTGTGCAGCATGGAACTATCTTGTATTAGGATGCTTAAAAAGCAGTAAAAATATCTTATTCTACACTTCATATAATGAAAGAAATCTAATCTTTTCATTTAATTAGTAGCCTTGAGCAATGAGAACTACAGTGGTAAAATGATATTAAATTTGATATGTTCACTGTATTAACCTATTTGTATATATCTATATTCTTATCTCCCAATGTTTCAAATGCACATAAAATGTTAATATAATTATTATTCCGTTGCTCCTTTTAATAATGTTGAGGTTATCCCAGTGGATCAAGTGAGCTGAGTGCAAGAGAAAAATTAGTTCAATTTGATCAGAGAAATTTGCAGAACTCTGCTCCCTGAGTAAAAGATTACTTACATAAACAAAGGCTTGATGTAGTACTTTCATTCTGTAAACGTGTCCTGAAATGTTCTTGATGACTACTGCGTTCGTTATTGAACAGTATTATTAGTATTATTGAACTGTGTGAATGAACAGAATTGGATTGAATATCCTGTGCTGCTCTGCCTACTGTATCACTGCTGGGATTTGGGTCTGGTCACTCATAGGCTCCAAGCATGCACATTGCTACTCCCTAGACAATAGGTGACTTCGCCACGCTAAAAAACCTTTAACCAAAATGAGTAGAGTAGTTCCTTTAATGCAGTTCATATAACTTTTGTTTCTCCCACTTTAATAACAAATGTAATATAAATAGTTTTAATAATCATCAGTATCTCCCTAGTATATTAAAAGCCAAAACCAACTTGACAACTGAGGGAGTAAGATGTAAGAGAAGGAAGAACTACATTAGTAGCTATTGTCTCGATGCTTCTTTAGACTCCTCTGGACAACAGTGCTTTTATGAATGGCATTTAATTTTTAAAGCATCTCTCAATGTTCATAACATCATAATGTTTGGGCTGTGGAGGAAGGGTATTCTCTGTTGCATCATTTTCATTTCATTTCAGCAGTTTATCATTTTTATTGCTTATGAAATACCAAAGGATATTAATGTGTTCCCAATAAAAAAAGCATCAGGGAGAGGGGCAAAAAGCACTTCCTATGCTGCTATAAAGAAACAAAGAACGGAATGTTCTTTTTGAGAACAGATGACAGAAAAAGTCATGCAAAAAATGTTCTACTGCGTATCAGGGATATAAGACACTAGCGGAAAACTGCAAAATTCTTAATGACCCAATATGGTCATCTTAAATAGATACTGTAGGTACCTGGTAAATATAAACATGAGTAATTGACATGATGAAGCAACAAGTGAAGAAAATCTCCTGTTTCTTTTGCAGGCATAACAACAGTGCTGACTATGACAACGTTGAGTACAATTGCAAGAAATTCCTTGCCTAGGGTTTCCTATGTGACTGCAATGGACCTCTTTGTGACAGTTTGCTTCTTGTTTGTGTTTGCTGCATTGATGGAATACGCAACCCTCAATTACTACTCCAGCGTGAGAAAGCCAAGCTGCACAAAGAAGAAAAAATCGGTGAGATGTTAGCTGGAAAATCAGAATATGTTGTAGGTTATGTGCACTAAACCAAGGGAAAAAGGAGATATACTGTATCACTTTAGTCTTTCTTCTTTCTTGCTAACTAGCTTAACAGTAATTAAAACAACAATATGAATAGTTGTTTGTTTTTGTTTCTTCTTTGCCAGCAAATGTTCATTTATGTTTTTTTCTGAATCAGTGATTAGAGTGGGAGATAAAGAAATCTATTTTTATAGTATTTATTTTTATATAGAGTATTTTACATATACTTTTTATTGTGCACCTGCTGATTACATTTACCTGTCCATGTCCATCTGTTTTAGTAAATTGTTCTGAAAATCAAACAGTGCAAGAAAAGATAACTGTTCAGGGGGTCTTACAGTGCTTTACAAAGGTATTCAGTCTTTTCCAATGATGTTTAATTATGTTGAATTGCAAATGTGACCTAAATTAGGTTAAACCTATTTTTTAATTCAACAAGTCAATCAATTCAGGTGCATAAAGTTAGTTTGACAAATTAGACAATTAATTAAATTGCCCTTTGCCTGTATACAATAACAGTAGATTACGTGGCTTCAGAATTAAGATTTTTTATTCTGTAAGGTCATCCAGTCAGGTAGTGAATTTCAAGTGAAGATTCAACTATAAACACAAGCCTTCAAAAGGGATAGAGTTGTAGAAAATCAGAGGTCAGGAGAAGGAAATAAAAAAAAATCAAAGACACTGAATATCCCTAAGATTACTGAGAACTGTATTACTAAGAATGGGAAGGTATACAGTATCATACCCTCAAGGAACTGTCTAGCTCTGACTTCCTCAAAATCAAGAAGCCTGACAAGGAGTAAAACGATCAGTTATGCCCCCAAAAGACCAATATTGACTTTGAAAGAGTTAAAGAGTCCAGTGACTCTTTCAGGGAGAAAATGATTAGTCAATAATATTCTTGTCAATCCACTAACCTGGCCTATATGGTAACCCACCTCCGATCTCTAATGGAGTGTGCAAAATTGTTTTAGTGATAGTGTAAACATGTGACAAAAGGTTTTTTTGTCAGACTAGACAAAATTGGAACATCTTTGTCTAAATGTAAAATGTTACATCTGGCTCCAGCACAGCACATCACCCAGTCAGCACCATTCCTATTGATAAGAATAGTGGTGGCAGCATGATGGTTTTGGGATGTTTGTGATCAAGAGGAGCTGCCAAGCTTGTCAACAAATCTGGAGTGGCTTAACAAGAAGAAAGTGAATGTCCTTAGGGGACCCATTTAAAGTTAAAATGGTCCAATAGAGAATACTCAAGTGGCAAGACTTGAGCATTGCAGTCTGTCAATGATCCCCACCAAGTATACAGAGCTTGGTTGGCAAGTTAACACAAAAGAATGAGTGTGAAAAAAAAGTGTGAAAAGTTGGTAGGAGATTTATTTAAAAAAACTAACAACTGTAGTTGCTTCCACCAAGTATTAACTCAGTGGGATGAATACTTATGAAATCAACACTCAGCTTATTTCAGAAGTTCTTTCTTTCACAGTGTTCACTATGATTATTCAAGTTTTTATTAAAATATTCTCTTTAAAATATATGTACATCATTTGTAATCAAACAAAAGGGGGATCATGGAATAGGATGAATTCTTTTGCAAGACACTGTAAGTGACTCAGTTGATTGCACTGGCTCAGTGTTTGACCGCCAGGAAAAAGTCAGGATGTACTGTACTGTATGACTTGTTTTTCTTTTTTTTGTTTCAGTTGTTTACTTAGTTTGGTTTGAGTTCTGAAGAGATGAAGCTTAAATCACAAAAACACTAAAACCTGTGCATTGCACTTTAGTTGACCGTATAGTTAATGTAAAAACATATCCAATCGATTGGTAGGGAACAGGTATTTTGATCGTGGTGTGCGATTTGAAACCACCCTCTTTCTTCCATAGTCTCTACCTACATTCTTTGCTCTGTCCAAGGAGGTGTTTTGGCAGCACACACCGCCCCCTATGAATTGCCTAATCATTCATGCTAAGCTTCAAAGTATTGCTTACAGGCAGGTAATGGATTATTATTGTTATCTTGATTATCCAAGACAGAAAATGTTTTTCAAAATTCAGATGAGTTGTAAAGATGGAGCTTAACCAATTTCATCTTACAGGAACATCACTAGAATATGGACTTGTCTTTCTTCAGACATTGTCTTTTTTTAACCTGTTATTGTTCCACCAATGAAAGCATGCTTTTATTTCTACCTTCTATAGTGTATTTGTTACTACATAATCTTTTATTTAATTGCTCAAAAGCAAGGCATATTTATCTATTTATGTATGGTATGATAATTTATGTGAGTGGAGGTAAATGCATGATGTGTGTTTAAAAAGCTACTCAAGTTTCAAAGTGGAGCAGCGATTCTTTGAATTAATGATTTAATAATGGTGATACGTATTATTAATAATGTTTGGTATGCTTTATTTTTTAACAACGCAATTAAATATAGGTGTGAAAATAGATTATTTGGGGAAATCAAGCCCTACAGACACTCTACAGTAAACGTGTGCCCCACATCTCTATGAAGATAAATTGTAAAAGTAACTGTAAATGCATTTATTTTATTTATTATTTTATTAATGTGCGTGCATTATTTTCCAAATCCTCCCCTGAAATTTATTTGTAAGTAATCTCCAAGTTAAATTAATATTAAAAGTCACAAGAGTGTTTGACACTCTTGACATTTCTTAAACAATTTTTTGGGGGGTAATTATGAGACTCCAGTTGCAGATTTCTTGATGTAGCTTTTGAATAAAATATGTTTTCCACCTCATAAAGATATTATATTTTTCCAAAATAAATACTAACTCTTTTTAAAAGAAAAGGAATCCTTGGGATTCCCTTACTGCATCCTAGTAAATTATGAAGACTATTTTCCTCTGGCGATGTTATACAATTGTTATCATCAATATTTAAGCAACACTACATTGCTGAATCTCAATATCCTACAGTATATAAGCAATACTATATATAAATTGTATCGACTCATTTTATTCCATTAGATGATTATCACTCTTGACATAATTGATAATGGTTTTGTTTTGCTCCAAAAGCAGTACTGCACATTATAAAAAATGTGTTTGTAGGTATAAACTTTATAAAGGAGTCGTGCATTCAATTTTCTTTGAGCTTTCAGCTTTAAACATCAGTCTTGCTTTCCAGTGTATCCTTTGGCATTTACCACAAACAGGACATTCACAATGCAGTAGATGTATAATTCATGTTCTATTAGAGAGGTGGTGAAAGGTAAGTTTTTAAACAAGGGATGCAGGGAGAGACTGGAAGAATTCCTTGGCTTACTAAGTTTTTTTGATAAATTAATGTTGACATATACAGATACAGGTTTTAAGATACTGTATGTCTTGTCTTGAAATTTTAAAATAAATATTATTTTTTAATAGCGATCAATCAGGACATCATAGTGGTGTGGTAGTTAGCGCTGCTGCTTCCACAGCTCTTGGATCCTGGGTTTGATTCCAGACAAAAGTCTGTGTGGAGTATGCATTTTCTTCCTTCGTTCAATTGTTTTTTTTCAGTTCTGTTTTTCATCCACCTTCTAAAGACATGGTTTGGTGTCTCTAAACTGTCCTTGTGGATGTACTGGGACTGGCATCAAACTGTGCACCTGTTTTTTTTTGTTTTCTGGGTGGGTTTTTCTGGTTATTACAATCCTAACCAGGAGTAAGCAGTATGATGGAAGGATGAAAGGATAAATGTTCAGATATGAAAAAAGCGATTAGATGATCAGATCTGCTCAGGGTGAGCCTGTCTAGGCGCTGCTGGGTGTGATTGGATTCTGCTTACTGCACAGACTAAATGCTCAATGTGGTAGTCGAACTTAAATTGTATCTCATCTCGTTCATATGTGCTGTGACATTATTTCAATATCAGCCCACTGATGAAGTTGTTTTGCCATATCTTCCAGAACTACTCTGTGCTCGACGTAGGACCCCCTCCGACAGTGATCACATTAAACAATTCCATGTACTGGCAGGAGTTTGAGGAGGCCTGCGTATATGAGTGCTTGGATGGCAAAGACTGTCAGAGTTTTTTCTGCTGCTATGAAGAATGTAAGTCAGGGGCATGGAGGAAAGGACGGGTTCACATTGACATCTTAGAATTAGACGCCTATTCTCGGGTCTTCTTTCCCACATCCTTTTTGTTGTTCAACCTCGTCTACTGGGTCGGCTACCTCTACCTTTAACTCCAGAAACTCTCCTGAAACGAAGAGGACTGTCTTGCGGCTGTTTTTTTTTTTTCTCCTGAGGGAAGTGATATCATGGAGAAGGGAAAAAAAAACGAAAAAAAAAACCTTTGTGGTAATGCCAACAATAGTTCAGTGGTTTTACAACAAATAATACTTTCCAAGAGTATTGGAGAGAAAACCATTGCCATAGCTAAATTATTGCAATTCCTTTTTCGAGCCTCTCCGTAAGGAAGACCTGGCTTCCCTTATCAGGAAGCTGGCTGAACCTCGCAGTGATTTATACTGGCAGCCTTGTCAGGAATTCTGCCTTGTACTTCAGGTACCAGAAAACAAATACACATAACTAGGTGGTCTTTAAATACCCTTGGAGTTCCTGTTGCACATCTTATATTGCCAAGGGGTTAGCCATTAAGGCTAGGAATATGCCTATCATAGCAGTTTTTACTGAACTCTTAAACTCCTATCAAGAAACATTCACTAGGTTTAAGCTGAAAAATATATCCTCGTTCAGCCATCAGTCAAAAAAAGGATGCAAGTTGTATGAGTGACATTAAGCAACATTTAGTGCCTTCTCTGGGAGGAGTAACTGTCATTTCATACAGAGGTGGACAAATCATATAAAGGGAAACCTGCAGCTTTTGACTGTTTGCTGAAATACCTTCTTACAAGTCCCTAAAGATTTTTAAAATAGCTCATGGCTATGATTTGTGTGCTCATCACATTGAATTACATCTCACTTTGACATTGTGTGGTAATAAGTTTAGTAAGACATCCCTAAGGGTGCACAAATGACGCAAAACAAAAAAAATGACATACTAAAAGCATGTAAATACAGTGCCCATATGCGGTTTAAATTGATTGGAAATGAGCAAAACTGTTTTTCGATACAATTTTCCAAAGAAATGAACAATAACAGCAACAAAGGAAAGAAGAAAGACACTGTATGTTAGCTGAAATACAATGAATTGTAATTATTTTTATATTAGTATGATGTACAAAAAAACTAAGCTTCTCCTATATTTATAATTGAATTTTCCAAGGAACTAAAAAGATATATTAAATATTTTCACATTATAACTCTCAGCTGAAAATGTTTCTGTTTTTAATTTGGCTTAGACAAAAAGAACTGCATGAGACAATAAGAAATAACTATAGTGAAACACAATATTCTCATTTCAAAGGCTGACGTAGGTTTTCAATGGAAACAGTATTATTTCCCATAGGTGTCTCTTGTTATATTTACATCTATATCTTCAAGACCCAAAGAGAAATTTCTAATACTGTATATACAGTATAAGACTGGACTGTAGTTCTGGCTACATTCAGGTAGATTGGAAGAGATGGGATGTCTTGACGGGTTCTGCTCTTAATTATCATTACCATAATTCATTAGTGGGGATAGGAGGATATGGTAGCAAAGAAGCTGCAATCAAGATTCTAACTTTCAATTACAGCTCAACAATTAATTGAATGTGATTTACATGTAGTAGTAAACTAGTGTTTTATAACCACTTAGTCTTAAGGAACTTAGTTAAGAGATGGTATGAACACTCCCAGCAAACTGGATAGAGAGCTGCTGCCACTTAAGGTTGTTTTCAACATCGAACTGAGAGGTTTCCTGGATGCTGAACTCTACGATCAAGTTTTGGATTGCATGCCACCTGTTAATCCACGTCACCGTGGTCAATGTAATCCTACAGTTTAAAGGGTGCTATAGTGCTGCTTCTGCCATGTCTGTTCAAAATATCTAGTTTAGCAGCTATCCCGGGCAGTCGCTGCATGTGTAGACACACCGAGAAGGTAAAATCATCCCGTATCATCTGGAGCTGCTCCAGAACTCTAAGGCTTTCGTTAAATAGCCTCTGTACTAGGAACCGAGTACCTCAGAAGGTTCAGTTTGGGTCTGAGGTATACATCACCAAAGGCTTAGCCCAAACTGACAAAACAATTTGATGTGCCGTTGTGGCAGTCGATCCAAGTCTAGTTTCCTTTCGCAGAAGTGCCAACTTTTGTACGACTCGTTTTTACTGTTAGAAATAGTTGATCCTTCTCATACTGTCCTGTGAGTTCTGCGTTTCATTATCAAGTTTGTCTCCCTGCTGCTCGTTTACTAGTCCCCGTTCTTGTTTTTTGTGCAACACTTTATTACAACAACTTTAAATGCACACTTTATTACCACTGTGGTGAAATGCGGTTTCTTTTTTGTAGGGAAAAACACAGTACATGTACAACTTAGATTTGTTCCTTAATGTGTTTGCAAAACTGAATACAAACTGCAGAGCATTAAGCTGAATAAGCAATTCATGTTTTGTTTTTCATGTTCTTTTCTTTGTTCCTTAAGTCTCTTATCAATGTTGATTTGATGCCTTCTTAGTGACAAGTTTCAATTGTTATTTTTGATGAGTTTAAAGGTAGTGTCGGGTGTTATTCATAGTGTCATCAATGGTTTTCTTCTATTTCATTGTAATTGTATTGAACTCATACAGTAGCATACCACTTGTAAACTTCAACAAGTTAATTCTTCTTATAGTATATTAAAATATTTTCTGGAGTGATTGGCTTTGTGGCTTCTCGAATTTCTACTGTATTATCCTTTTCTGCCTTTCTCTTGTATGCAGTTTAATCCTTCATGATGCTTTTTTATACAACATGTTCAAATATTTGTCTGGAACAGCTGTAAAAGGTGCTTAGCCAAAGGCCATGGCTTCAATGTATTCATAGCGCAAGCTGGCACCCTTCTGTGTGGAGTACGGGAGTTCACAGTTGCCAACAACTAGAAAATGAAATCATTGCATTTACAGTATAGCAGTGTTGCTGTATCTCTTAAATTCTACACAATCAGTCACCTTGACCAAGTGTTTCCCAAAATGTCAATGATAAGGACTAACCTGGAACAGAGAGAGGGACTCTTACTATGCTCCTTCATTTAAGAAAGTTTCCAATTCAAATAATATATTATTGCAACCATTAAAATAACTGCTGTTTAGCTCAAAGTAAAAGTTAAAGAAAATAAACACAATGTTTTAATTTAGTTGAAATAATTCCTCAACTTCCCTGTCAGAACAGTCTTTCTCATAGAAGAAACTAGTCCTTTTGACAATTGTTGAAGTCAGTTGGAAGGCAGGAAGTTAGTAGTTTTGTTACTGTTTAGGCTACAGAGCACAGAATCTAAGTGAATAGTCACATTCAATATAAAATACTGTGTTACTGTTTCCATTAAAATTAATGTTAATTTATGTTATGTTTTTATTTTTTAATATGAATAAAAGTTGTAACTATATACCGTTAACTTCAGAAACGTATAATTAAATGGATATCTCTAATAGAAGTACTGTTTGCTGTGATACAGCAAGCAACTCAATGTAAATGAGGGATTAATTTTCTCATGAATGTTACCCAGGTTCCACACAGGTCATTTTTAAGTTATTTTAAGAGGATACTAGTAATAGTAATACCAGAATATGATCCAAAATTTAAATAGACCAGATGCAGGATACATTAGAACCTGTGTACCAGAATCAAGAATCTGTGTAACGGATTCAAGAAGATACTAACATCTACACGTGTAAAACTTTGGTGAGGTTCGTTCTGTGATAGATTTGTCGTAGCTCAAAGATTACATTGATTAACAGAGGAAAATAAATAAATAAATGCCAAAGATGTGAAACTATAAAAAAGGATCTAAGATAAAACAAATTGTTAACAGAAGCAGTCTTTTGACAGAAAATATGATTAAAGCACTGTTTTTTTTCTTTGTTTTGTTTCAGTTGTTTTAGAGAACTAGTAGTTTGTTTCATAGATTATGCTAATTAGGAGATTGTGTAAACTGTATATGAGCTCTAATTATTTGAAAACGCTTAGAAAAATCTTAAGACTACATGGTTGAATTAGACGTGTTATTCAAATGGTATGGTGTTAATGGTAAACAAATTGTATCATAATTTCTTTCCTTTTTAACAAGCTCTTTCCTAAACTCTTTCCTAAATACCAATAGATTATGGTTTTCTAAAGGAGGTACAGTAAATCCCTTTTCAAATTTATACTTTTAATATTAAAAACTAATTTAACTATTTTTGCTTACACACATGCATACAATACATATACAAATACAGGTATACCCTTTGCTTCAAATGTTATTATGGAGATTTTTCTCGCAGAATGTTTTGGATTGTAACTGTAATTCTTCATCATATGGAGAACTGCCTATCTACAATGGTGGGTATAAAGTTTTTGGTTTACTATTGAACACCATGTTTATTTGTAAGTTTTTATTCTATACGTATGTTTTTATCTAAAGCAGACCACTGATTTATTAACACTGTATAGGTTCTATTCCAGCGGCAAGCAGTGGTAAACTGTGCTTAAAAGGTTACATGTAGTTACATCTCCAGTTAAATGTCTGTGAGTTAGGCAACCCAAAAAGTATACAATTACCATGTCGAGACCAGACCAATCACAATAAGGCAACAATTATATTTATTCCAGAACTAAATAGCTAAACATTTCTTAAGAAGGACTGGAGTACAATCTAACATTCTAGAAGAAAAATGTCTCCAATCAATCTTTAGAAATAAAAACAAAAAGTAAGTGGGACTCAAAACAACATTCAGTTTCACATTCAGAAACCTTATGGGTGGTTATTTTAATGACGGCTAAAAATGATTAAATATTTTTAGGGAATGTCACCTACTTAAATTACTGTTAAGGTCCTTTGGGGCACGATGTCCATTAGCTGCTTTGTGGTAATTTCAATATTTTTCCATTTCAGTCAAATTCACTCATAGTTTTCCTTTGAATTGCCTAAATAGATTTAATTGGATTCTAGTCATAAAACTGTGGAGGCCAAGAGTGAAGAGTAACATTTTTCATAAAAAATATTCTGTGCCTAAATTGCAATGCTTTCATATAAAATTATTTTCTTTCAAAATCTTCAGAGGGCACATAAGATTTATTCATTGAGTACTTGAAAACATTTTTGTTTTAGACCTGCACATGAAAACATTCTGCCAGTTTCTGCTAATGACATTCACTTTTCAGGGCATTACATTTCCACTACCAGATCTGACTGTGGGACACTGCAAAAATAATTAAACACCTGTCTAACTATTTTCCAAAAATAGAAATAGCTTATACATAGGCAGTATAAGGATTTAAGATATGAAAGGTCTTAAGAAGCATTTAAAACAGTAAAACTTTCACCTGGCGGGTTTTATATACCTCATAATTACTTTTTTTAAAGTGCCCTTTACTGTCCTCAGTAGTTCATGTTCTCTGTTCTTCTTTGCTTGATAATACTGTTTTTCTGTATGATTTGACAATCTTATTACTCTCTCATTATAATTTCTTTATACAGTTCACTAAAATGTTCACTTAAAATAATTTAGACAATCACTTATGGAAAGAAGTATTCAAAGCTTTTCATTTTTTTTAAAAAAAGCAACATTATAGACAATTACTTAAAAAACAGTTTGTAATTGTCTGTTCTTAATCAAGCATTAGAGGGTTTCCATCCAAAGCATTTTATTTATTCCATTCTGATATTTATGTTAGTAGCATGCACCTTAATTAGAAACAGAAGCATACACCAGCACTCAGTGTTGAAAGTTTGTTTTCAAGTTTCAACACTTCGTAAGCATGCTTAAAAGTTTTGTACCATGCATAAAACCTGAATAGAGACTACAGTACATACTGTATGGACAATACCAACATTCAGAATCCTATTTGACTGTTGTCACAGGAGATATCACAGATAGATACGACTCAACAGAAAAAATGCACAGCATGTGACAAAGCTTTGTCTGTAGCTTGTTTTACTGATATGGGTGGGGTTAACATCAAGACAATGTTGATATACTGTAGTATCATGAAGTCGCGATTAAGGTATTATGATGACTACATAAGATCCCATTCAAATTATGGGTAGCACAAAGGTATAGTTTTACACGTTCAGTAGAATATCCAAAAAAGTAAAACTACAAATTTGTATCTCTATACATATTTCAAATTAATGTGTGAGTGCCTGTATTCACATACTACTGTAAATTTTATTAACAAAGTACAGTATATTACATTGCTAAAACACACAACACAACACCTTACCTTAAAGACGTCCAAAAATCACATTACTGGCACGGTTTTTAAAAATATCCATAAAAACATTTTAATTAAACACCCTTTTTATAACGTTTTCAGAACAAGACTTTGCTCACTTTCAAAACCTGCTCTAGTGTAAACTAGTGCAAACTTTTTAGGTACTGTACAAAGCACTTTTATCTAGATTCTTGCTTTATTAACCTCCACGGATTTGCCTCCGAAGTTGCCTCCACAGATTTATTGCAAGTATTTTAGTAGAATACTAAATCTTACCATCTAAAAGTTATATTGAAACATCACACATATATTGCATAATGTTTTACACTGAGCCCTCTCGTTATCCAGGTCCTTGTGTTATGTTACACAACAACAAACACTAATAGTTGCTGGTTTATATTGAGCGATTTGAAGACTCTGTGACTTTTTTTCTTTTCTTTTCAGATTTGTAATACAAGTGTTCAGTTAACTGTTTTTATGAAAGATACTGTGTTGTCTTGCAAGTAGAGTTGTTTTTACAGTGTTGCATTTTAAATGAAAATTGTAAATGAGACTTAGAACTGTCAACAATCCATTTCTATTTTCCATGCTATTTTCATAATTCTTTTTTTAATATTGGTAAACAATGTACATTATATAAGTTAATTGAAAAATAAAATTTTGTCTTTTCTGTATCATTTACATTCTTACCCTTGCACTTTATATGTGTCTTAGCTAAATGTATTTACAATAAAATGAGCACTATTTTATGAGCAGGATCAAGTGGGAAGAGTTTTGTTTTTAGCAAGAAGAAACCCACCCACCTGAACAATGGGTTTGATGATTGTTTTTAATACCTGCTATTCTCACATGTTAATTTGGACACTGATTTTGCTATTTTTTTTGTTCATTTTAATACTTCTATTTTATAACTATGAAAATGTCTATGATTTCAACTACATTTTTTTTCCAGATTTTTACATAGAAATCGGCTCTTATTTTTCCTGTGATCTGTGTATGTGGTTAGCAATGTTCTGGTCACGCTACTGTAACTGAGCCATTTAGAGCTTATGTGTTTGAAGAACATCCTCTATATGAAATTAATTAGTTGGTTACATTCATAAAAAGTATTTCTAAATATTCCCAAAATATTTTTAAATTTGATAAAGGGACAAAGCGTCGCTCTTATGTTGTTTACAATCATTTTCTGTGTAATGAGAATCCACATTTTACCTCTCTATAAAAAATGATGAAGCTTTTTAGTTCAATGCCCAAGTGTACACAGTACTTCAATGCAGATTACATAATCTTTTTGTTAAATGAGATGTTTTATATGAAGGTAATGAATGAAGATGACCACCAAACCACATGATGTTCGCTTATAGTAATTGGATCACATACAGTACACATACTGAACCATTTAGAAATTACTCTTGAACTCATAAGGTTTTATTCTATTTTTTTATCATGAGAAATTTTGTATCACTAATGCTGTCAATACTACATTAAAATCAGGCTATTAAAACACAAGCAGATTCTCCTAATATAGACAGTTTCTGAATTGTACATTCATTATTTTTGACACTGCTATGGACACAGTCATAATTAAGCAGTTTCTATTACACACACAAAGCAGTAAACAAAACTAAAAAAATGTCTAGCAAGTAACTGGACAAAAAATACATCACACAATAAAATGTTTCTGTTCTCTACTTTCTATGCAGTGGGTAGTCCACATCATCATCAAATCAATGATATATCCTCATGCTGAAGATGTTAAATCTTAGAAAACGCCATAAAGGCAAAAGATATAAGATATAAGAAAATATGAAAACATCCAAATGATGCTGAGTTCATCAGATCATTTAGGAATAAATCCTACTTTTGATTGGTATTGAAAAAAAAAACTAAAATGCTTTTTTAAAACAAAATTTTCAGGTGCTCAATATTTGCCATTGTTGGAAAAGCGTTCCCAGCCTTCCAATGGTCTTGAGCACTAAAAGTGCTTTAACCTAGCGCTGTACAAAGAGAACCGTGCCCAGGATTGCCTTAAACGTGGAGACTGGATGAGGTAGATCGGAGTGAATCGACCGTGGCTCTCTCAGCTCTCTGGGATACAGCAGTGCTGTCAGTAAGGGATGCACCTCTCGTCCAATGGAAGCTGAACAAATGGTTCAAAGGTGGGTGGGTCGGAGCGGATATGTCTTATACCCTTCCTCGTTCTTTCCTATGTTTTTTGTTTCAAATTGTCCCTGTTGTTTTCTGGATCTGTTTGCTTTTATAGTTTCCACATTTAACTGTCGTATTAATTACAGGTCACACTAATACACAGGTATATTCCCTGAGCATAAAAATACACCTAATAATGTGTCATTTCCTGACTGAGAGCCACACAGTGATTTTATTGCTGACAACTGAATGTCTTGTGAGATGAGAACTAAATGTTCATGTACCTTGAAGAGTAGAAATTCTAAAAAGTTCTAAAGAAATTCTATTTTATGTGCATGTAATCAAAAAAATGGAATAAGGTACACTGGTTTTGAGATAGCTTTTCATGTCTTTGTTCTATTATGCATTCATTCTATCACACTTTTTTGTACAACTGCAGGATCCAATGGACTGTGATATAGGGATTTAGGATTAAACTTTTAAGTCAAACCAAGCACCCCTGAACACATTACATTTTTGAACTCATTTTGAGATCAGATTCCATTTCTCAAGCTTTCCTCTGGGTAAAAAAAATTGATTTTTCTAAGGTTTTTTCAGTTTGCAGCTAGAAATGCCTTATAGTTTTCATCATTTATTCATGTTCACATTTTTATGATTTTGGGTGTGAGATTTTAATCATTTCAGTTAAAACAAATTGTGCAGGACCCCATAAAACAATAGCTGCTGAGATCTGCTATTATCTCAGCAGCCATTATGTCACCCTGGAACTTACAACTGCCAACCCACTGAAACTAAGCAGGTGTGAGCCTGGTCAGTACCTGGATGTGAGACCTCCTGGGGAAAGCTAAGGTTGCTGCTGGAAGAGGTGTTAGTGGGGCCAACAGGGGGCGATGCGGTCTATGTGGTTCCTAATGCTCGAGTATAGTGATGGGGACACTGTACTGTAAAAAGTCGCCGTCCTTGGGATGAGACATAAAACCGAGGTCCTGACTCTCTGTGGCATTTAAAATCCCAGGGCATTTCTCAAAAGGTGTCAAAGATGCACCCCGATTTTAGAGTCAGGACATGCTGCTTTTCAGAGAGGCCCATCTCATATGCATTCATAAAAGCTCCAATACACAGAGCCAAGCTGTACCAGGGTCATTTTCCATTGAAGGTTGAAACATAAAGATTATTAAAACTTTTCTGAACACTTAATTCTAACACTGCATAATAAGCCTTGCAGCTACAGTACGCAATAGTTCAGGTGGGTAGCTGCGTCAGCACGAAGCACCTGAAGAAGGCTCCATGGCCGAAATGTTGTGTTTTCTTTCTTCTTTTTTTCAGCATGGAAGAAACCTATTACAGTACATAATGAAAACCTAAACTGCATTATGCTTCAGGACCAAGGGCAGTTCCCTGTGGAGACACAAACAAAGGTTTTATCAAACCTTGTCAAACACCATGGGGAATGGTTCTGGAATCCTTCCATTAGTTTGAGAAAGTTTTAATGATTATCTTTTTCATACCAAGTTTTAAATTTACTGGGCACTAAAAATCCAAAGCAATGCTCTCTATTTGAATGTTTAGAGAACAGTATAAAAAAGAGAAATCTGGGTTATAACACACAAAATGTTTTGAAAATTCCAGCTGTTTTGAAGGCGTCCAAGCAAACTACTTCAATGATGTAAGTAAAGCAAAAAAAAAGTATGAATATGAGGAAATAAGAATTCAAATATCAGTTTTGGTGTTCATTGACCAAACACGTTTTGGAGAACAGCAGTTAGAAGTACAGGGCTTGATCTATCAAGCAAATGATTAACTATTGTGAGCGTATAAAGTGTCACTTCAGTATAGGAAATGCAAGTCTGGTTTTAGTGTGATGAAATTTCTGTCTGGCAACCAATGCAGTTAATTCAGTAATTCCCTAATTCTTTAACTTTTACTTAAGAGCTGTTTGTGGTTTATATAAAGCAGTGCAATGCAACCTAAATGGCTTAATCTTATTTGCTGACTCTTTTATACTCGTTTGGATTTAATTGGCTAAATAGCCTTGAACAGGAGTCTTTTGCATAAGAGGCCACATTTTGTTAAGTAGTCTTCACACAATCTGGGTGATAAATATATGACAACAACATGTTTGGTATAGATTAAAAAGAGCTTTGATGTTCATGAAGTTTGCTGAAGATTTTGATTTGACTGGTGTGATTGTTCCAAAGATAAAGGTAACTTTTAAACATTTGTAAGAACAGAATAGTAATCAGATGGTCTTATAAGTTCACAGAGGGATGTAAATTCAACAGATGTTAATTACATGCTAACTACATTGACATTTACTGTACATTTTGATGTTAATAGGCCATTTTTTATTATAAGAGGATTAAGTGTTACAGATTGTATATTGAAAATGAAGAGCAGGAAATGATGGTCACGCAACTACCTTTACATATATTCTGTTGAAACTAAAACCATACTTGACCAAACATTTTTTGGACAGGAGAAAAGAACATTATGACTTACTCGAATAACAAATCTCCGTTATTATTATCATGATATGTGACTTCTCGCTTTCAAGTCAGATTTACTGATTAGCCGTCTTTAGAAATAAGTACCGAAAAAAGGTCTAGACCAGCACTTCAAACTAGTACCATAGTTATGTTAGTCCAGAAGTAAAGTAAAGTTGTTCATCCTTCTTATAGTCACAGTTTTTTAAGTAGAAAAATAGTTCCCCCAGTTCATTTAGACATTTTAATCTGTAGTTAACAGGAGTGGTGGTTCATTCATTCATCTGTTTTCCAACTCTTCATCCAATTCAGGGTCCCAATTCAGGGTCCCAGGGGAGCTGGAGTCCATCCCGACAAGAAACAGGCGCATCATTGGACACACCCTGGATAGAACGCCAGTCCATCTCAAGGCACACACAGACATGCACCCCAGTGCTGCAAGGCACCGATGTCAACCACAGCTCCAGTGTACCGCCATGCTAGCTCCCCTGAAGGTGAAAACATTTTGATCCAGCCAATCAAAGACCAGACCCTATGTGAAAGTGCTTTAAGAAACACTTTTCTTAAAGCAGGATATTGTAGGTGTACAGATTATTGCAGTAATATAGTACAATAATAATATTATCTAATGTTCAAGCATAAAATGCAAAACTTATTGGGTTGTTCTTGGAATCTGACCAGTTTTTCTGCAAACGGTTAAGACAAAAAGGTTTTCCCAATACATGCATCAGACTGCCTCCTTGGTTAAAGCACAAAACAATTTTTGTCTCACATTTATAAAGTAAACTAGTACAGTGTTGTTGATCTTCCCTGTCTTTAACCAAAGCAGTTTTAAAGCACAGAAAAACTGGCACTACTTGAAAGCCTAATGATCTGATTTCCAAACTACCGTATGATAGTCAAATTAAACACTCCATATAGTGCATTCACAGGTTCTTCAGCAAATGTTAACTGAAATCTTTGAATTCAACAGTTCATTGAGAAAAACTGTATGAAAGGAAAACAGCTAATAATATTACCACCATTTCAGTTTCAGAATCAGGCATGAAATATTTAATAATAAAATATGTAAAGGGTAGGTACTGTAGAGATAAAATTAAACACCGCTAGTAGATTTCACTTTTTCAGTACAATGCTATTATTGTTTTTTTATCCAATTAAAAATGGTGCATAAGAGATCAAGCACATACTGTAATTATGACTTTAAGCAGCAAAATGAATAGAGTATTAAATACTGCTGCAACCTAAGCAAAAGTAAAGATAATCAATTTGAAAAAGGTGTGATATTTTCAAATCTGCTCCTTATTTCTGACCAGCTTCAGTGTTATAGGCAGAGCCTGACCTTGTCTATCAATTGCAGTAGCACTCACAGAGAATCACACAGGGCACAGAGTCTTTGTAAAAGGTTTTGCTTTGTTAAGGCAATGTCAACATTTTTGAAGCATAAAAAGTGCCTTTAACCAAATCAGCAGGGTGTAATTACATGAAGGTAGGGCCTATGCAAGATTTTGAAAATAAACAGGGAGGCTACACAAGTACAGCAGTTTTGACTAAGCATGTTTTAAATAAATTACTTTCACTTTAATTGAGCTCAACAGTAAACCTCTTGAGTAAACTTGAAAGGCTTCAGTGATGCTGCTTTTGCATTATTTCTGTCAAGCCATAATATTATCATTTGTATCCAGAAAGACTAAATTCCTCAAATTAATTATTTACTAATCTGAACTGTAGACAAATATGCTTCACATATGTTTCAAGTGCTTTGTTTAAAGCTATGTTTAGTCCTTTATTTGAAAACTGAATGGCATTTCTCTTTGCCTATAATATATTCAGTATACAAAATGTTGTGAAAAATGAATCAAACCTTCACTTCTGTTTTCCTTATATCTTGATCACAAGAAATAAAGAATGTACATTTTTCATTTATTAGTTGGAAATATTAATAATACATTTAAAGTTTAATGTTTTGTCTATTAAAACAAATTTTAAACAGTTGTATGCCAACTGTACTCAAACAATTACAGTGTTTAGTCAAAAACAGGTATTTCAGGTACAGTATTGTCAAAGCACTAAATGAAAACCAACATAAGGATTTCCTTATGAAAAGTAATAAATAAAAGAGAATACAGTTAAAGATATTGTTTTCCAATGAAAGTCCTCATTGGTTTTAGACTACACTTTTTTTAATTTAAATAAATGTAGACTTCAAAATGTCATGTGCAGATGTCAGAAGACAGTTTTGGAAAAATTGCTTGGTCAGTCCAGTCCAGATAGATGTTCAGCTGGATTATTTTTAGAGATATGATGACAGCCACTCGGTATTGCTTTTCACTCTATGCTAAAGATACAGTAAAAAGCAGAAGTATTGGGACAGTGAAGTGAAATTAGTCATTTTTGCTATGTACTACTGAAATGTGTATGTCAGATCAAATGATAAATATGATGCAAAAGAACAGAATGTAAGTTTTTATTTCGTGATGATTTGTGCATACAGTATATGTTAAACCATGTCATAACAAAAATGTTTTTGCGTTTTATGCCACCCAATTTCAGGTAAGCAATAAGTATTGGTGGAAATGAAATGTAAGTAAATTAAACTAGGGTAAAATTAGAATTTGGTTGCCCCAAATTAAGGGCAATGACTTACATGCAATGACTGCTTGAAGTTTGCATTCCATTTACATCACTCTTGATACGTTCCTTAGAGATGCTTTGCCAGGCATTAAATGAGACTGTCAGGTGTTGCTTGTTTGTGAGGATTTCTGACTGAAGGTTGCTCTTCAACAAGAAAGAAAAATGCATATTGAATACGATTCAAATCAGGAGAATGACTTGGCCAGTTTCCACTTCTTCTTCCCGATGAACTCCTTGGAGATGTTTTTTCTTTCTGTCCATAAATCCTTGTTGCAGAACTGTTGTGCCTCATCTTTACTTCTTTGCACATTCTAATCTGGCCTTTCTGTTTTTAGTGATGAGAGTTTTGAATCTTTTAGTGTAGCCCTCATGATTCTCTTGTCAAAGTCTTTTGCCCACAGTGCATTCAGATACTATCACCCCTGTACTCTGGAAATTGTCTGCAATCCCTTTAGATGTATGTTAGGGGTTTTTCTTAATAGCAGTAATTATTTTTCTGTTATCAACTGCTTTCTTCTTTCTTGGATGATCTGGTCTTTGCCAATTGCTTACTACTCTAGTAGTTTCTTTCTTTTTCATGACATTCCATTTTGTTGATTTTGGAATAGTTCCAACTGGAATTTTCTTTGCTCTTGTCTTCACAATTGATTACTTTTTCATCATACACAGCTCTTTATTCTTCATTTTGGTTTACTTCTTCAAACTCAAGAGGCAGACCCAAAGTATGAATTCCAAAGACCGGGACCAAGCCTACTGTACATTAAAACGTGCATGCACCTACCAAGCTGTACATTCAAAGCTCTTTAATGTGTCTGCAATTAATGCAATTAATGCAACATAGAACACTGGAATAAATTGAAACACCTGTCAGCCATTTGTCATAATACTTATGTTCACCTGAAATAGGGGATTAAACACAACAAAAAGCATTGTTCTAACATGGCTAAGCATGTATAGTGCAGGATGAAAAGAAACTAAAAACAAAACCTGAAATTTCATACTTTTGCCTCATATTCATGATCTGAATTGAGAAATGTTGATCTGAAATACAGATTTCAATAGTATACAGCAAAAATGAGAAATTTCACTTCACTGTCCCAATGCTCTGTGCTCAGTTAAGTGCTGCTCCCGTAACACCAGACCGGTTGGTCAATCACCAAATCGATCTTTCAATCTGTCAGTTCTGTGACAACACGGTCGGGCAGCTTGTCAATGCCATCCACCCATAATTAAACAACACTTACTTTTTTGCCAGCAGACTATTCATTCCCACTCCACTGACATTACAGTGGTCTCTCCCTCGGGCTTGGTTTACATCTTCTGGTGCTTGACCCAGACTGCCTGACTCTGTGGACTCTCTCCAGTGTTTGGGCCTCTTACCTGTCCCACCATTCTTCTTGGATGTCCCCTCCGTGCCTCTGCCTGTAACTCTACAACCTCTACATTTCTGCCTGGCTTTGCAACCATACCTCGCCTGCTCTGCCTGCCTGCTTGCATGTTCCTGTCTTCTCCTGTACTAGGATCCTTCTTCCAATGCAGACTGCTGCCCCTTTAGGTTCATTCAGCAGTCCACTACACCCAATATGTTTTCACAGTATATGTCTTGTGCACACTTTGCCCATGCAGCCAGCAGCCATATCACCCTGCAACCTACAACTGGCAACCCACTGAAGCTAAGCAGGTGTAAGCCTGGTCAGTACCTGGATGAGAGACCTAAGGGAAAACTAAGGTTTCTGCTGGAAGAAGTGTTAGTGGGGCCAACAGGGGTTGCTCACCCTGTGGTCCATGTGGGTCCTAATGCCCCAGTATAGTGACGGGGACACTATACTGTAAACAGGCACCGTCCTTCGGATGAGATGTAAAACCGAGGTCCTGACTCTCTGTGGTCATTAAAAATCCCAGGTCGTTTCTCGAAAACCCCGGCTTCCTGGCCAAATTCCCCATTGGCCCTTACCAATCATGGCCTCCTAATAATCCCCATATATGAATTGGCTTCATTACTCTGCTCTCCTCCCCACTGATAGCTGATGTGTGGTGAGCGTTCTGGCGCACTATGGCTGCCGTCGCATCATCCAGGTGGATGCTGCATATTGGTGGTGGTGGAGGGGAGTCCCCATTACCTGTAAAGCGCTTTGATTGGAATGTCCAGAAAAGTGCTATATAAGTGTCAGCAATTATTTTTATTTTTATTTTTATTTTTATTTTTATTTTTACTTTTATTATTATTATTATTATAGGTAAAGTGGGCAAAGTGGGCATCTTTTTCCACATACGGTACTGGATGTGTGTCTGGATGTGTTTAAGGTTTGGAAACAAGTTACCTTCTCTTTGTCCACTGTTATTATTTTATTTTCAAATTGCCTTCTTGTTTATTGATAACTCCAGGCAGAAGAAGTGCATCCAAGTGGTTGGTCTCATTCAGATTCACAAAACTTCAGATGAAAGAGGCTCTCTCCTGGCATTCTCTCTCCTGGCAGCAGTAGAACCTGTCCTGTTCTGAATTTGGAGCCATATAGTGATCCTTAGTGCAGTAACAAGGCCAAGCAGGGCAAGGGGTAAAGGCAGTGCTGAGAGGGTCTCTGTGAACTTTGTACACACTTTTCCTGCAGAAGATGCAATATTTTATAAGGTAGACATTCAGAACTGGTTTGAACTGGATTGGAAGAATGCTGGATGCACGGGCTACTATGTAATTCTATAGTGTTATATAGGAGTGTATGCTACGAATCTAAGTAGCCAATTGTATGAAAAGAAGTTATATTTAGCAAATAGGGAAATATGAAGATGTGCATGCACCTACCAAACTGTACATTCACAGCTCTTTTATGTGTTTGCAATTAATGCAACTAATGCAATTAATGCGTTATTTCAAAACACTGCCATTCTTATAAGCACAGGGAAGCGTGATAGATAACAGAAAAATATTTAAGGACTGTTCTAGTTTAATTACTTTGAGAAAACTACACTGAACATCTCTGCGTGTTTTGCTCCCATGTGAATGAAATAAAAACTTCTTTTAACTTCTGAGATGGATTCCTGACTGTCTTTTAAGGGGAAGCAGGAAAAATTTTGTCCAAGAGCCGCATGGTTAATTTCTTATTGCACTTACAGTGGTAGGAACATGTTTATGGGAACCACTAGTTATAGGGGTAAGGAGGTTGTTGCTTTGATCTTGTTTTGTTCATTTCAAAGAAAAAAGATTGATTCACACAAAAGAAAAGTGTTTGCATTCCAACTTCAGTCATGAAGGAAACAATATTAACTTTTTGAACATTAATATTAGGGGATCTTCATGTTTAGGTCATATGGAATATCTTCAACCATCCAGAGATATAAACAAGGCAAATGAGATGGAAGATCTGGATTTTAAAACCCTTGAACTGTCTGCTTTAATAATCTGTTATAAAAGCTTTGAATAAACAATATAATATGTTAATATGTGATGGAAGATTTGATTAGGTTTACAAAGTTGTCTTTTTAATTTTGCCCCATTAAAGGTTGAATAAGGATGACAGGCCTTTTACAAAATAGCTGTATTATGTTTCACAATATGGCATAAGTGTATACATAATTAATATTAATAAACTGTTGTCAAAAGTTTGATTTAAAATATAATATAAAAATAGTTCCCGTAGGTAGCTGCGTCAGCATGCGTAGGCTGCAAAGAGACATGTAAAGGTTTATTCCATGCTGAAAAGAGAAGAAATGAAACACCTGAAGTAGCCTCCACAGCTGAATATACAAATACTATTCAATACATACTGTATGAAGTCTTTTCTAATCAGATCTTAGAAACTAAGCAAAGTGGTATCTGGTTAATGTTTCAATAACAGACCTCCAAGGAAAACTGGTTGTTCTTTTATGCTGATAGTGGACACTCTGATGTAGAAGATAATATGTTTCAGAGAAACTTCAGAGGTCTAATGCTAATTTCCTGTTCAGGCTTTTTCAAACTGGTGTACCTGAATTTCCCTATGCTGGTTCAATAGACTTCTCCATTTTATATGGTGCATTGGTGCTGCTCAACTCTTAACCTTAAAGCACTTTAGGATCCTTCAGAATTCAGAGATGTGCATCTGAAACAGAACACTTACAGGTACAGTAGGTGTATGAGACCCAAATTTTAAACACAGTATAACAGAGTGACCTTTGGAAGAGCTCAGGTGATTCAAATTGTGTATTGATTAAATGAAACACAGAAGTTCCCACATGGTGTTTTTTTTTAATATTATGGTGTTTGTTTTCTCACTCTGTTGTCAGTTAATGAGGGAAGACTTTGTGAGAATAAAGTAGGTTGTGTGAAGAGTGAGTTTGGAAGTCCTGTCCTGCACCTTCAAATAATGCCTGTGTCTGTAATAGTGAGGAAGGACCTAGACGTGCTACATCAACTAGGAATGTCTCAAAATAGTTATCAAATTAAACAAAAAACTAATATTAACAAAATTAATATTAATTTATGAAATGTTACAGATGTTCTTTGGCCCTGGAACATGAAGATTTCGTCTCAGCATTATCCCTGAGCAGCCTCTCAGCTACAGTCATTTGGCTCATTTGGTTTATTTGTTCCTGGGGTTTTTCATTCAATAGTCCCTGGAATCCGAAAAAAAAAGCTATGTAGACAGATCAGATGGATGTGACAGCCCCAGGTTATTTAACCAGCTCACTTTGGCTCATTTCACTTAGTTTTAGACACCACATTACGAGTTCCGCATTTATTATCCCAAAGAACATCACTACTCAATCAAGAAATCTGCCTAAATTATTGTTAAATACAGTGTGACCTGACTGGAATGCATAACCTCAACAAAGAGATGTACAGGGGTACAGTCTGTAAAATAGCCAAATAATTTGGGCAAAATTAACATTTTGGCCACCTCTGCCAGGTCACTGGTTCATCCTTTCTTGTTGTGAAAAGCCAAAGCATTAGTTCACTATTAGTTTTGCTATAAACTGTGACAAGTATTTCCTGGAGATGATAGCTTTAAATTTTGAAGCCCAACGTCTGCAAGGAGAAATGATATGATGAGAGAATATGTTCATACAGTATATCAACAGTTAAAAATCTTAGCAGTAACCATACTTCTAGAATCAATATACTGTAGGTAAGATAAGGGGTTTAGAAAATGTAATATGGATTTTCCCAATATGACAACTTGTTCCAGAAACGCATTTTTAAGTCTAAATGTATGATAACCCTGTTCAAAAACCACTTAAATACATTCATTATATATTGTATACTGTTAACTTACATGCTGCAACAAAATTCAGAGTTAAAGCTTTTTTTTGCTAATGTAATGGGAATTATATTATAGTGTATATAATAGGAATAAAAGTGGGAATATATTTGTATTTTTTGTTATAAGAAATAATCATTTAAAGAACTTATAAAACACTTGAAATTCTTTCATTCAGGGTTACCTCTGCTTTGCACAAAAAGACACACGAGTAGTTATTTCTATATTGCAACCATCTTAGTAATCATCTGTACTTTAGCTCTCCTTACATGTGTTTCTATGGGCAACTGAAGCTATTTTGTTCAAGTACTCTGGTGTATTATTGGCACTATGGCAGTGGAGGAGCTTGCCTTACGTAACAAAAACCAGGACAACACCATGGACATAAGTCAGACAAACTCATGCTGTGAAAACCACGCATTTCCAAATACAGTAGCTTCCTTTAATTCATTTCCTGACAAACCTATTTCAATTCTGAGAGAGTATGCTCTTACATTGAAGAGGATTTTGCCAAAAAACATTATTGACATGATCATGCAGTGCGGCAAAGTATCCAGTTGTGCAACTGTGTCATTTGTGAAAATGGAATACATTTAATGAGAAAATTAAAAATAAGAAAAACTGCAAAAGGGTGGAGGTTATTTGGACCAGTGTTATAATTTAAGACTATTTTATTCGGCTACTGTACCAACATCAAATATGCTCACTTTTTATAACCATGCCTAAAATTAGGGAGTACTGCTATATTGGTTCTTGTGATGATCCAAAATTAAGTGTTTCTGAATTGAGTTATACAGTACTCAATTTGAAAAATTACATTTGCATCCAACTTTAATCAACCGATGTGTTGTGGGACACATTATTTAATCCTAATCATAAAATGAAAAGTGAATTTGCATACTAAAACCTATTATTAATTATTATTACATGTATTACTACTATTATTATTTTTTATTCAGTTGTTACAATAATGCATTATCTCTTAATGATTCAAACTCCAAAAACATTTTTAAAGTATTTTTTTGTAAACATTTGAGTGACCTTTAAACATCTTTCATGCTCTGATTTCAGCTTCCACAGGAAAGGCTTATATTTTACATATCCCCCTCAGACACTATTTTTCAAATTTCAATTTTATGCCTATAATGGCTCTTCTCTTGTGGATTGCATCGAGAATACTCAATTCTTGCCAGGCTTCATCTGAAAAGAAATAATAAATTCTTATAAACCATGGCGCAGGTGGGAAACCTAACATTGTACAATTTCACACATGGGGTCCAACGGGACTGCATTCATAATGCATGCACTGTAGCTAGCGAAATCTTGAACAGACAATATCATTTACGGAAAAGTTTTTTAATAAAAAATTCCAGTATATTATAGATAATAAAGGAAAAGCAACACATAATATGTTGGGTAAAGGTGTTTCAAAATATATATTGGTTCCTTATAAGCTGCATTTTAACTTACTTTGTTGCTGCTATTAAAAATAAACAATAAAAAGTGTTTTGAGATCAGAAATCATTATTTCAAATGCAGGGTAAGAATAGAATGGACAGTGTAGGGCTGGAAACACACTCAAACAATTATTTCCATATTAAATACAGTAGCGAACCAATATTTAAATCTGGATCAAGGACATCCCAAGTTCAAATAAGCAAAGCTGTTCACAGTACAATTGTTTTTATCTTGTATGGGTTTTTGGAAACAAGCAAGAATTAAACAAAGTCTCTTTAATGAGATGAGCATATCCAGTGAAAGTAATACATTTTGGGCATTAAAATGGTCCATTTTATATAATTGCCTGCACAAAACAGCAATTTACCTCATGATTTTCTTATAGGTAACTGTATCTTAATGGAAGTACCACATGTAAAGCTATTGTATACACTCTACAGTGAATCCATACAGAAAAAGCATTTTCTACTCTACCGAAATATTTGTTTTTCATACAACTTGAAAATATAAAGGTGACATCTGAGGTATTATAAGAAGGCACAATAAATAACAAATGTAATGTTCAGGCTTTGGTTACCAATGAATGCATTATTATGCTGCAGCATTTTAAATGACCTAGATATCAAGTTAATTAGCATCAATGGAAGCACCAGAGGCTCCTACCAAAAGTTAAATTTCTTCAGTTACTGTACAGTCGCAGGGGTTTTCTTAAGTTTGCCTTAAATAGTACTGTACATACTGTAAGAACAAATAAAGATAAAGATACATATTAGTGTGCTATTCTACTAAATATTATAAAGACTGTAACCACAAAAAGTCAAAAATGTAATTAAAAGCAATACACTATAGACTATAACAATGTCTATGGTTTTGTACCAGTTAGAATACCTTAATTACTGCTTTTTCTCCAGACCATTCTCCAGACCAAATGACTGAGAATTCATTTGAAATGCTTAATTGCCACCCACAACACTGAGCTCCACACTATTTCGAATGATAGCAGTACCTTTCTTCTCAGTCTGAATTATACAGGAGGCCATTTACAAACCTGTCATTCATGAGAGATGGTATTAGTGTAGAGCTGGAGAAATCAGATATTAGTAATCTCTTACATGGCAAAAATCTGTCATAGCTTTTTATATGTGTTCATTTACATTTAATGCAGGGTCAGAATTTGAACAAGCAACAGTGACAATAACAACAATAATATTAAAAAATAATGATTATAATTCACATTCATATTTTCTAAGAAGGTGAAAAACCAAGCAATAGCATTCGCTTAAAACTGAATGCTGAAAATAAGAAACATATCAGGTACTATATATTGTACCCTACATATTGTAGCGCCCAGCTGCATTATTACCAGTTACTGTCATTTTGTTCTACTGTAATTATAGGACTTCAGATTGTCAAGCCAGTAAAAGGCTCTCAGTCTCATGCATGGAAGATTTGTAGCCATTGGTGTGTACAGCACATGATAACACAGTCAAACCTCATACTGTTTAACAACTGGATGACAAGAATCAATGTATTCCATGCTTTTCCATCAGAAAACATTTAAACATTTATAAAGACAAACCAACTGTGGTAAAAACAAATACTAAATGTGATATGGTGTGGTTTGAAAACAATATTTTTGAAACACCCGTGTATTATCAATCAGGTACAAACATTCAAAAGAAAAATGAGAAGCTTGAAGTTGCACATTTTTTAAATTAAAAAAATGTAAATTAAATCATCATTCTAAATACTTCATGTTCACTTATTACTTTTTTCTAGCAGTTATGGTTTTACCATATTTCGGTGTACATAAATATTAGTATATTATATATCCAGAACAATATACCATTTAATTTCAGTTAATGCATGTTTTGTCTAGAAATGCGCACATTAAGATCTTAATAATTTCATAAAGATTATTTCTCGGATTTGCCTAACCAGGATTCTGGGATTAAACAAACTGAAATGGTTTGTTACAGAGTTAGAACATCACTTTATTAGTGAGGGTAAAACAGAATGTGTTTCTAGAAAGTTCTAGGAAAGGCAAATTTCAGTAAAACAGGTGGAAGTGATAAAAAAGCAAGAGGTGTTCATTGAATCCAAGAGTACATTTGGCAATTGTACAAAGCAAAGCACTTTAGTCACACCTTCTAAACATTGATGCCACAAAATATGCTGGAATAAACAAATTGCTTTCAGAGGACTAAAACATAAACAACAAAAAGAAACTATGGAGGAATCCAGACATTTTTGTCTTTAAACAAAACAAATTGCAAGTTCAACAATTGCTGTTAACAAGTAGCTGGGAGTTTTCCCAACAGTCCTGAAAGGTCAACCCCATCTCTAGAAAAAACACTATAGTGTATGAGCCAAGTGAGAGCTTTTGGAAAACTATAATTTGTGTTACTCAGTAGGTACAATGTAGAAGTCTTTTCTCACATTTATAACTTTTTTTCCAATCAATTTTGACTTTTATTTTGTGTGAGTATATGTTCATGTTTATAAATACACTTAAAATTGTAAGTGATTTTTACATCAGATATTGTAATGGATTAACTGAAATTTCCATTCATAGTTTTATTTCTTTAGTTGGTTTGTTTTCGAAAGGCATTGAAAAAAAAAAAACTCGTCCTTACATTGTATTTATCAGTTGGATTGGGTAAAGTTAAATTAGGTTGTTTGTTTTAATGAAAGAAACAATATCCATTCATTATGTTTTATTTTTATGAGAAAATATTGGTGTCAAATTGGGAAGACATTTTTTGTATTTGAGATTATGACAGATGCATTTCAGTCAATAATTACCAAAATGATAAATCTGCTCTTCCAGCTGCTTTGTTTTTTTAGTGTAATCAAGGTTCTGAAAAGAAGGCCATAAATTGTTGGAACAGTTGCCACGGAAACTAAATTTAACCTGCTGATAATGAAAATGAGTCCAGAGTGCAGATGCCTAATTTCAGTTCATTTTAAATGTCTTTTTAGATATATTTACAGACCTGTTGAAAACAAAATATTATATCTTTATATATTCTCTGTCATGCTTTTCTCCTAATTGTAAGACCTTGTACAAAATGTAATTTAAGCAGGCAAAAAATAATAAAATGCAAAAACATCTACAAAATGGTACAATTTCATTTTTGAAATGCATTTAGAATATCTAATTTTAAATTGGCAAGGTAAAACGTGGAAATATAAACTGAAAGGAGATTATTTTAAATATTATTTAAAAATTATTTTAAATATGCCAATATACAGTATGGTATATGGTATTTCAGTTAAAATGTTGTCCCTGTTTGTAAGCAATGTAAATGTAGTCACACTTAATAAATTGGCTTTCAAAGAATAATATATATTTTTAAAGAATTTGTTCAATTTGAAAAGGCAGGAATGATTCTCTTTTTTTACATTGCAAAATTTTCTAATAAGGTCTTGTTAAAAAATCTAATACTGGATTTACAGTAAGTGCTACAGTATTTCCCATAATAAAGTTGTATTGTTGTATAAAGCAAAGTTTATCAGTCCAGATCCAGGAATGACCTCAGTGTCTTCTGGCTTTCAGAATAGCCAAGCCTTTTCTTCAGTAACCTGTTGGAAATGTCTTTGAAGTACTTGTTTTTTAATAGCTCTAGCTTTTAAACAGTAGTACATGATTAGAAATTAGCATGAATGCTTCGACAGATGCTAGATTTCAGAACTCTTCTTATTAAGGGTTACTTTTTAGCTAAATAATTTATCATTGACTACTGTATGTGAATCGCAAAAAAGATTATTGTGGGTATTTAAGACCTAGGAAAGAAAATATTAAAGATCATAGGGGAAACACAAAAAATACAAGCAGATAACCCTGCAAAAGCAATGAAAGATAAGAGAATGCCATGTGATTATAGTGCTTATAATGGAGCTTAAAGCATATGTAAAGTACATTCTGGATTGCCAGGCTCTTTTGAAGTAGTGTTAATGTGTTTGTGCTGGAGCCCTGTGAGCCTGGGTCTGGATACCTGTTAGAATTCAGATTAATGGCCCTATTCCAGTTATTGCACAAATAGACCAAACTTCCCTACTTTCAGGTGATCTGACACAGTATATGTGCTCAATGCTAAATATTGTATGTCTCCTTATTAATCAAAGAATTATTTGACAGTATTCATGCAGAGTATCCTGTTTAAGTGTAATAAGGAAGGTTTAGAACTGAAAAAATGCAAGGCCCTGTGTTACATTATCCTTGAAACAAAATGTGTAAAACTAATCATAATGTACAATAGTACATCACAGCTTTAATATTAAATATAAAAAACAATATTTGAATATTATTTAAAGCGGTATGTTCATTAATGTCAAAACATCTGTGTGTGTGGACAAACAAGATAATAAATCTGACACTAGAAAGACTAAAAATGCTAAAAATAATGTACAGTAATTTCCTTAAAGGAGACAGCATGAATTGTCTTCAAGAGTATATGCCATTAAAATACTGTCTTTGAATGTTTTCGATTGCAGATTGTCTGACTCTGTAAAACAGAGGGGATTGTGAAGGGCTTGGTGTGGAGCTTGGGGTCATGCTCTGTCTGAACACTGGCAGAATTTAATGGATGAGGCTTAAAGACTTGTAGCTATCTCATTTGAGCAACAATAGCGTCATGTGTGTTTAAGTCCTGAGCACCAGGGAGTGGAAGCTAAAAATGAGAAGTAGCCTCATTTCAACATGCTCAATGTTACAGTACATGGAAATTCCAACAGGTTTAGAATTAATCCTCTGAAATACAGAACACTACTACGTATTTAATGTGGGGCTATCAATGTAATATGTAGTCTTTTTGTTATGACTCTGGTGATTCAATATTGGGTATTTAAATGAATTTGTATTAAGTATTCAAATCAGAAGATAGATTTAAACAAGTAATTTAAGAGAAACAATTCAGACAGTTTCTTCTTCTTCTTTTTCACAGCCTTAGTCCCAGACTGTCCTGGGGTCAGCTGCTTTGGTTGCTCTTCTCCATTTGTCTCTGTCGAGCACATCTTCCTCACTCACTTCACATACCTCCATATCTTTTCTCACACAATCTATCCATCTCTTTCTAGGCCTGCCTCTTCCTCTGTTACCTTCCACCTCAAATTCCATTACCCTCTTTGTTACTTCCTCAACGTCCCTCCTCATGATATGTCCATACCACCGTAACCTCGCTTCTCGCATCTTCTCAACCACATCCACCACCCTACATCGTCTACGGATTTCTTCATTTCTGATCTTATCCTTCATTGAAATCTGCAGAATCCATCTCAACATCCTCATTTCAGTTCTTCTCATCAAGTTCTCTTCCCTCTTTCCAACTGCCAAGCATTCAGCTCCATATAGTAATACAGGTCTAATCACAGTCTTGTACATTTTGCACTTTAACTTTCTGGGAATTTTCCTGTCACAATTCAGACAGTTTATTCACCTAAAATATGCATGAATATAAACATGATAAGCATTATTGCATATTCCTTTGATGTAGCAAGGTTCTGGTTGTTGTTGTTGTTATCCCTTCTTTTGTTGCAGCCAAGAGGTTGGTTTTCAGGGGACAAAAATTGTTTGATGAACTTTTTAATTAAAAAAATCACTCATTAATAAAATCATTGTGCAAATCAATTGCTAGTAAAGGCTATAATCTCTATTTAAAACCATAGTCAATATAAGTGAAAGACAGATTTAAAAATTTAGTTTGTGACAAAATATTGAAATATTCACTCAGATACAGTATATGCATGAATAAAAAAATGTTTTGAAAGCTTGGAAATTCAGCTAAAGTAATTCAGCTAAAGTACACAAAAGAGGAATTGCAGAAAAGGTTCATCCCCACTATAATCCTATTATCCTTGATAAATTGCCTTAGTGATTAAATTCAAATGTATTGCTTTGCCATAGTCATCATCATTTAGAGAACTGCTATATTTTCCATCTTAGGTACCTTTAAAACCATGAATATTTACCTCATTTTGAATCTCATTATTTGATTCCATTATTTTTATGCAATACTGGACAACCCTGTTAAATTATTACCAGCAGGTACGGAGATTTATCTGAAAGTAAACCAGCATGTCTACAAGGTTGCCATGAATATAAATTACCAAATTCTGAGCTTTTTGACCACTTCAAACTCTGAATTAGGTCACCTAAGCCTGTGAAACAATGAAAGAAGGACAAGTCATGTGATCTTATGAAAGACATTAAAAATATTTCAAATATATTAAATGTATTGATTTTCAACAAACAAGAAAAATAAATCTTTTGTACCTTTGTCTAGTCAAAATGTAAAAGTTGAAAAAAAAAACTCATTTCAGATTAAGGTCTGTTAAATTCTAAGACTAGATTATGTTATTGGATATAACCTGTTCCTAGATTCTTCTCAAATGTATTGCCACAAAGGACATGCTGTACTGGATATTTATTTTCAGGTATCAAAAAAAACTTCAGAACCTTCCACAAGTAAATACCCTGACTCGTTTTTCTGTAGCAAGGGCACACGTGACAATATTGTTCACATACGTACTGTTACCATGTGAAAGAAGGACCCTAAGCAGAATCCTCTGAACTCAAAAGTGCCAGCAGGAGTTTATCCAAAAACGTTGCCAGGAGGTCAGGCCAGGGTCGCAACGCCGCAACGGCGCAACGGTAGGTAAAACCCAATACTGAGCAAGGAGTGGTGTGTCAAGTTGGTTTAAGCAGGCAGGTGGAAGAAGGTGTGTCTGATTAGTTAATTGGAAACTGCACTGGAATGTGATGGAGTTGATTAAGGGTGGTGAGTTCTCGGAGGGCATGACTTAACACGTACAGTACCTGCTAAATTAAGTATTAAATATAGCAATAAATTGAGATTAATTCCATACTAAAAAAATAGATGAAATAAGAAGTAACACTATTTTCAGCTCACAAGATTAAGCAATTCCTTACTTGTTCCTATACCTATTAAACATACTGTAGAACATGCACAGTAATTCTAATAAATAACTTAATCAACTAAACAATTATTGTTGAATCCTACAAAGGAGACACAAGTGTGTATGAAGCAGGCATTACCTTTATTACGTATGTATATGGGAGCCAAAGCCGATGAAGCACTGACCCAACTTATTGATACAAGAGGACGCTTTTTATACAAAATCACAAACAGAAAACCCACCCAGAACAGTTTCAGTACAATTCCATGCCATATATGGTGTAAAGCAAAGGCTGCTAGCCTTGGTACTTTATAAACTGTAAGAATATTCTTGGGTTCCTTTATTGTTTAAGTAGACATTATGTACTTCTAGATTTTGTTAATCTTGGTTTAAGCAGATATACTGTATCAGGCACTCTCAGTTCTGGTCAGGCTGCCCGAGGCTGGCTCGGCCCTTCTTGTTTCAGGCATGTAGCCATCTCACACTTAAGTTGCAGTTAGTAATTTTCCATTACTCTAGCAGGATAGTTAGTACTGTAAATGATGTTGGTAAATTGTTTACACAATAAAAGAAAACTAATGAAATAAGGGAAATAACTGTTTGATCACTCATTATTAATACATTTTAATAAGTTTAAACGTTTCATGGAAAAATCAACTTTCTATACAGAAAAAGAAGATTTCATACAATCTCAAATTGTTCTATAATTTTACACCTCAGGTTTGAACAATTTAACTTTTAAATGGAGGCAGGCAGCTAATTCTAACAATGAAAAGTGATATTCTGAAGGCACAACATCCTGAAATATTTATCTATTGCGTGCAAAAAATCTGTTAATTCTACTTTGCTTTTAACTGTGCTGTTTTGGAACACGTAAAATGGATACAAAACATTTTTAATAAGCATTAGATGTATGTTATGTAGCACACCCCTTGAAATAATGCAAAGATATTCATTTCTGCACAAGCTAACAGTCAAAGATTTATCATATCCTCCATGTCATTATGACATTTCTGAAAGTACTGTATAAAAAATATGTGTTTTATAAGGATGTTGCACCATGCTTAACAGTAAAAGTGAGACTTTTGTATTCGCTACAAAAAAAATCCTTTCGTTTTGTAATAAATAACAAAAGCAGTAAATATATTGATTATGCTTGCAGATTTATTTCAAGATATTTTTATGCTGGGGTAATAGTGAATCATACTTGTTGAACTGTATAATATCTGAGGTCCTTTACCCAGTTTTCATCTGACCAAGCTACAGAAGCTGATATCGTTAGAAGGGACAGTAAATCTCCTCACTTTAAAAGGTCTTCCTTAATTTGATTAGCCTTTCTTATTTGAGATGCCTCTGTGGCATTAGTTGTGAGGTGACTTGTGCTGCTTCTATTTTCAGTGAAGTGTTTAGATTCTTCAAATTAAGCCTATGAACTTTTTAGGTCAATACAAACACAATGCATATACTGTAGTATACATAAGTTTGATAAAGAAAATCCATTCTATTGGGTAAACTCTTTTGCTTTTATCATTTCCACTGGAACAAGAAGTATACAGTATATGGTGTCAAAAATGGTTGGTTCAAACCTTACCCCTAGCCTGGCCTGAAATGTATGCTTATTTAAATACAGTGTCAACAGCATTTTTCAGCTGATTGAAAACCTGCCTGTATAAAATTCATGATTGAAGATGAAAAATTTGAAAGAGTGTTTATGAATGGATTTGGTTGTTTTAGGCTCATATTTTTGGGATTGAGGAACGTTTTCAAATATGATGAACGGAAGGCTTCAAACATAGGTAGCAGTGTTGCTAAATTTAAGACACAGCTAAGATTAGGGTTAGCAATCCCAGAGTAGTCCGACATCTTTTAACCCCAGGGCTGAACTTTGGGGCCCAAGTGAACTTCAGGCTTTTCTCCCATCTTCACTTTTTTTTGGGACAAAAAAAGATTTGGCCGCTTCAATTATATTGCACAGTACAGGAAGTGTGCCCCCAAACTATAAGTAAGTCATATTAAAATTGAAAAGTATGAAATGTATGCTCATTTACAAACCATATTAACCGCATGTTTCAACTGATTTAAAACCTGACTATGGAAGATACATTAATGAAGAAGACAACGTTTGATTAATGGATTTGTTTGTTTTAAACTTTTTTTTTAATTGAGAAACATTTTCAAATCTGATGAATGGAAGGCTTCATAGACATGTGGTGGGATTGCTCAATTAAAGGTCCAGCTCAGCTTAGGGTTAAAACAAGAGTTTTAAGAACAAGAGTTTTATGCTTGGATTTGATTGTTTCAGGCTCATATTTTTTGTATTAAAAAACATTTTCAAATCTTATGAATGGATTTCTTCAGAGACCTAAAGCAGTATTGCCCAAATTAAAAACTAGGTTTAGGGTTAGCGTCTCAGACGCTTTTTTACCTAATGGCTGTACTGTACAGTACCTTGTGGTCCAAGGGAACTTTAGGAAGAGTGATACTTTTCTCCATTTGTCACTTTTTTTCATACAGATTTTGCTGCTTCAGTTATATTTGCAAACTACAGGAAGTGTAGTCCAAAACTGAATCATATTAAAATTAACAATATCCATTCTACTGGGTAAACTCTCTCAATTTTGTCATTTTACATTGAATCAGAAATAGAAATGGCATCAAAATTGGTTGATTCCTGTAACCCTAAATCTAGCCTTGCCTGAACTGTATTTACTGCATTTTTCAACTGCTTGAAAACCTGCCTACGTTAATGAAGAAGAAAACTGAACAAGAGATTTTATTAATGGATTTCATTGTTTTTGGCTTATTTTTATGGATTGAGAAACCTTTTCAAATCTGATGAATGGAAGGCTTTACAAAAAGGTAGAAGGACTGCTCAATTTAAGCCCCAGCTAGGGCTAGGGTTATCAATCCCACAATTTTTAGACACTTTTGTGACCTCATGGCTGTACTTTGGGGCTGAAGTGAACCTTAACAAGACTGTCTTATCTTCACTTTCTTTTTGGACATATTCAGCCGCTTAAATTATATTGCACAGCACAGGAAATGTGCAGTGTATGGGGGATCTTCTTTGCTTTATTGTATTAGGTTGCCAAGCTACAGTACTAAATGTCTGTCTTACAAATGTATATTTTAATAAAGGAAAAGTGACAGCATTTTGATTGGAATACAATTGTAAATCCATTATTTACAATTATGAGGCAAAATGCTAAATATTTATGAATACATATCAAATGTATTGTTGAGGTCTAATGATATAATAAGCGTTCAGAATTTAATAAAGGTAGGGAATAGACATGATTCACATTAATTAGCTTTATTGAGATAAATCACCTGACTGAGGAAAATGACAACCCATTTTTAAGGACAGGGTCTTCAGTACCCCAAAATAAACAAGAAAGATCCCAGAATAGATAGAAAGCATAAGAAGTCCATAGAAAGCTTGAGTAACATTTCCAAATTGACCACGGAGATTAACATTCAGGATAATCTGCTCTTGGGAATAGTATTTGAGCAAATGTGAAAAAGGTTCATGAATGAGACCCTGGCAATGCCAAAGCAGAATACTTAATTGCTAGAGGTGCACAATAAACTGCAGTTCTTTAGTTACGCAGTACGTACCATGGTACATTTAAGACTGTGCCGGTACACTCTGTAATTTCCATCATTTTCCGTTTTTTTTATTTTAACAAAGATTTTCTACTGTTTACATTCATAAAATCAAATGTGATTCAAAGAACAAAATGACTGCAATAAATATGTTGTTGACTTTAAAAGGGTGAGTAAAAAAAAGTCATACTAAAGATATTTCCCACATATCATTGGCTAGTAAGTTTAGAAATATGACGTGATTTCGGAAATCACACAAAAATAATCGCAGCTGATTGGTTCAGAACAACCTTGACTTTCATCGATATGGGCATTCCCAATGACCCGTTGAAAATATGCTGTTTTTTCTAGTTTTTCTGATTCTAATGTAACTCTAGTCAGGATTAAAGTCTAGTCTTCAACATGCTTTTAATTCCATTACTACCATTAGACACGCTTTGATTTTTTTTCTTTTTTGCAAGTAAGATTGTCTTACTGTTTAAGTCAATAAAGAATGTCTTGTCTCAGCAATGTTTTAAGCAAGTATTGAGGATTCTTTTAAGTTTTAGAAATAGCCAAGGGCAATGGAACATGCTATACATGTTTCATAAGGTTGTGAATGTCAACTTTACTCATTGTAAAGAAAAAATGTTACAACTTACAAGCACCTGTCATATTTTGAATTTTACATCGTTATCTTGCTTAGTGAAATTAACCTCCAATACCCTGTGAAAAAATATTTAATCATTTACAGTAATTATTGCCAAAAATCTGCATGTTGTTAAATTGTTCTGTTACACGGTTCACTGTTATTTCTAGTTCTTTGGTTCCAATAAAAAAAACATAATTTTCATTACTTTATTTTGTATACAACTCAGTATGCTCTACTAATCAAGAAATCAAACTATGAGAGAGTCTCCATATATGCAAAATAGTTTGCAGGATGTCACGATACGTTTTCTAGAGTCGGTACCCAACCCTATTAATTGCAGAAGATATTCAGTGTGCTCGGACACAAAAACACAAGGATAGGGGAATGGGTTCAGAAGTGATGTAAGCTTTTTAACTTGAGAGGACTAGTGCTGAAGGTATTTAAATGTGCTTTGAACTTTAACTGCAGCATCAAAGGTATTGTCCTCACTAGTGACATTACTGTAAGGAATGGCAATACTACCACACACGACAAAGACACTCTACAAAGGATTGTGGCAATGGCACACAGGATTACAGGATGTGACTTACATGTACTGTACAGTACCTTCAATCAATGAGATTCACACCATCCACAATCACAGTAAAGCCCAATCCATCATTCGGGATCCCAACCATCCCTGCCACACACTCCTCTCCCTCCTGTGCTGCAGAACTGCACCATTAAAGCATTTACCACTGGACTGGAAAAAGATTCTACCTTATGGCAGCGTACATCTTTAACAGTTACTTGTTCAATGCCTCAGAATTCAATGCACCTCAGCACTCTGCATTTTGATTTTCTACCATGTATGTAGTGCCTTGTATGTAGTATGTAGTGTTTCGTATGTTTATTGTCTGTACATACAGTACTGTTACTATTTATTATTTACTGTTATGTAATGTACCGTCTTCATTGTGTGGTATTATCTGTTGTATTGTGCAGTCTGCTGAACTGTGCATGTCCCGATAGAACGGAGTGAACAAGAATCCCTTTGTACATGTACATATATCAAATGAACTCCTCAATCTCTCTATCTCTAATGCGGTGATTGACATTCTACTGGGAGCAGTGAAATTTGCCATGCCAATCCATGGAATTAACAGATAGCATTTCGTGCTGCAGTCAGCTTTGTTAGTGCTACGAGGAAATGTGTAGGAATGAGTGGCAGGTCACTCACTGTTGATTTGTTAAAGAGTGTAGTGATGGATGAGATGGCTGACTGATATAGTGATACCATTTTATTGCTCCAGGAGCAAGACCCACAGCCTTATTGTGCTGTGCAGTTGGATCCCGGGTTAAAATCTTTGTATTGAGATCTTATAAGAGAAGCAAGCTCGAGGAAATAAATAACGGTATCAATCAGAGGGGGATTGCCTAATTTTTCACTGTGCTGAAGGGAGCTAAGAAATAACTCCAGTCAAGGCTGAAAGAGCTAAAGTAAAGAGAGAGTCAGTGAAAGAAAGACATCCAAGAAATAAAGGATGGAGGGAACTTGTAAATGAAGATCCAGCAAAGGGCTTTTGAAAGTGTGTTGAAAAAGGTGGGTGTTGTGAAAGAGAAATGGACTGTAAAATAATACCTCGCTGGTTAACCCTATGTGGTGCCTGAGGTTTTAGGTTAATTGGCAAACATTTAAGAGCTTTAGTGATGATAGTGAACACATTTTAAGTGTCCTGCTCTAATGATCTGCACACATATACTGTAGTCATATTTTATAATATAAGAAATATAAGGGAAAGGCAGAAATACACACAAAAGGCACAAGGGGGCTGTAAATAAGTTCTTCTGTAAGCAGAATCTGGGACACTGAGCAGGAGCATAGGGACCATGGCGTGAGAAGTGAAACTAGGGTAGCAGACCCAGCATCATGTGAGTTGATGAAAGTTGAGAAAATGGAGACCAGCTCAATATGGACTGCGCTGGGGCCGGTTGGAGAGCAAAGCAAATATCAGCAATGAGACTCCAGAGAGGAAATTGTTTCCATGGGATTTAAAGGGTGGCTTGTTTCAAGAAGAGATGCAAGACTGAAGGTGAATTCAGCTGCTGGGAGAGCTGAGGATATATGGTGTAAGGCACTAACAGAAGCTTAAATACCCCAGCAAATCATTTTCAGTACAGACTATGAATGCTCAACTGCATTATGGAAAAGGTAAATCCTTTCTAAGCAGTAAATCATTTTTATTTTCAGAAAGCAATACGATTTTAAAGTATATGACTGTTGGTAGCTAGTATTACTATAGCAAACTTAAAAAAATACATTTTTAAATGCAAAACATTTATCAGAAATGAAATAGATATTGCTATACTGAGTGGTGCTGTGGCTTGTCATGTAGCGTCCTGGTCTACAGTTGGTGAGAGTCTGGGTACAAATCTGACTAAAAAACTGCAATTGGTGAAAATCTGGTTTCAAGACCATGGACTGCAATTTCCCTAATGGGATCAATAAAGTGTCTATCTGTCTACTGTATGTTGGAATCATGTGTAAATATTGTTCTGTTTTGAATATTTCACTTCAGTTAGGTTATGGAATATATATTTAAATCTTTATGTTAATGTATATCCTAACATTCTAGTAGTATTAATTGTCTTATTATTGGCTTTAGCAACACAAAAATACTGCCTCACACTGTCTCAAGTAAACCATGAAGAATACAGAACTGGCAAGCTTAAAGTACACCTAAGAACCTGGTGGTTTAGCAGGTAAAGAATGAAGAAATCGATTGATTTGTTGGTTTCAGGAAAAGAACATAGAAATCTGTTGAAGAAAACAGATAAAGAATCTGTTGCAGGTTTATAGGGTTCCCAGGACCTTTACAATTTCTAGGTGAAGCTGTCTGCTACCAAAACAAAACTAATTCTTGTTTTTAGGGGTCATCGCCTATTAAATTTGGCAGGATCTCCCACACATAACAATTGTGGTCTGGGTCAGCTGCTGTTGTGTTTTTTTATGTAAATGTAGGGTAAATGAACTATTTATAAAGTTATTATTTACAAAAAAAGTTGTACATACTGTATGACATGAGAGTGTAAATCAATTGTTCATCAATCTTGTGTAATCAGCCCCACCCCACAAATAGTGTTTTGCCTGGCAATGGTAAAATTGCTTGAGCCCCTTATTAGCCTCTGCAATCTAAATGAGGTGCTGAGAAGACCTAATGATGTTCTGTGTAAAAATGTACTTGGGTGCTCTACTTCTTGTGCTTGGTTATTGTTGTATTTCATCCAAGTACTCTGGTAGTGTTAGGGCTCTTAATCTATAAAAGCTGCTGACAGCTTAGTATTATAAATAAAGTACTGTTTTTCAAACAAAGTTATAGTAAGCTTGGACACAAACTGCCTTCCTACAAAATTATGAGTACAATTTTAAAAACGTGGATAAAAACACAAGCAAGCATATTTGGGAATGTCTAATAAAAACAATAGTCTTTACATGTCAATTCTCAGGTGCATTATTTTTTTCTTATGATCATTAAGCATGCTTCTCTTTCTTAAATACAAAGATAGTAGTGCTTATAAGATGTCATTACACTGTTATGTTGAAACTGCAAAGCCCACTAATTCACCTTGTAGTAATATTTTGAGAACACATTCAAGCAGATAATCTAATTATGTGGAAACAATGGAATCCCGTAATTCTTTTAAATTTAATAAGACGTACTTGGAATCTAACAAGAATTGATTCTAAAAGAGGTAGAGGAGATGTTATTGATTGAAAATTCTGTACTTATTTGGAGTCACAGCCATCACTCTGCTGTTTACTGTATGCCTGGTTTAACACATTGTTGAGCATAATAGCTCCAACATATAAAAGCTTTTTCAAAACTGGTTTTAAGAAAATGTATATTTCCAGAAACAAAAAATTATGCATTTAAAATAAATATTTTCTAAATCACAACATGAAATGTTGAGTATTAGCAGCTTTTGTGCTTGCAGAAAATAGAAAATACTATAATATACTGTACTGTACTCTACTGATATACTTCCGGAGCTCTAATTTAACTTATGGTATCACTCAATTGATATCTAATTGACATACATTCAATTAATGACAAGGAACGAAATTTTAAAATAACCCATAGCAATCACTGATATGCCCTTTCAGCTCCATAAAATTACATGTGTTGGAAGTACATGTCAGTGAAGACAATGCAGTTGATAATGCTAGATAAGTTTAAAGGGTTTTGTAGAGGTATGGGTACCTCTTAAAATACCATTAAAAAATGCAATGGACTTCTGTCTGAGTTCATGGCAGTAATGCTGACACCAAATCCAAACCGACTGTACTGAAATAGCTAATCAGGATGAGATAAAGCCACATGAAAACAGAACTACAATACAAAGAACCATATATTTTTCTAAAAGGTAAGAAGATTAATAATTTTAAAGATAGAACAACTACAACAAAACAAAATCTCATGGTCCTAAACTAGCTCCATGTTTACTGTAGTTTTAACCGTGATTTTAAGATGAAATCTATTCCAGCTGTTATTAGAATGCTGCTTATTAAAGGTAAGGATTGAAGTAACCATGAGCCTGTTCCTGAAGGAACCAAAGTCAAGAATTAATCTAGGATGCAAGTGCTAGCCATGCCACCTTACTGCCCTTAAAATTAAATGTTTAAAGGAAAATATAAAATAATAAAGAAAATATTAATAATAGCATAACAAATGTAAAAACTACAAATAAAGGGACTAGAGGTGCAAAAATAGTTGTAACAGTAACACTTGTAGCAATACTACAGCAAGATATTATCATTGTGATATGAAAGCTGGCGAAATAGTTTTTTTTTAAATTCTTTTCAAAATCATAATAATTTACAATCAACAGCATAATCTATATATCCAACTCTTTGAAAAAAAAGTTGGGTTACAACTCTCCCTCTCTGGCTTAGAGTAGTATCATTTAATGTTTCTTGTAACGACACCATTTTAAAACACTGCCTTTAGTCCCCTCTTGTTGAATAGCACCTGAAATTAACAGCGACAGTAAAAAAGGATATATTTTTCTAATAATGAAGGGGTCTGCCTCTGCAAGGTACAGGCAATTAATTTTAATTTGTAATTGATCGTATTTAAAGTCTTGTTAAAACCACGCCTTTTAAATGTTAAGAATAGTTATGCCATACAGTTCGCTGAGGGCGGGCATCCTTGAAAGGATTTCTCTGCGTTACAAAATGTATTCGAATATTTATTCACGTTTACAGACCTCTCAAATGGCATCAGTGATCACAGTTCGTTGGTCATTCCTTGTGGTGTATTTCAACAAAGTGAAAAATTATACTAAATACTTTCTATTGTGGGGGGGGGCAGAGGCACAGTCATCAGCATTACTTCCTTGCAGTGCTGGGGCCCTGGGTTCGTTCAATTCTAGACCTGGAGTGCTATATTGTATGTTCTCCTCGTGTTCATGTGGGTTCAGGTGCTCCGGTTTCCTCCCAGAGTCCAAAAACACTGGGTCTCTGGGAGGAAACCAGGTTCATTATTAAGTTAATTGGCTTCTGGAAAATGTGTTTGTGTGCCTGCCCTGCAATGGACTGATGTGCCTTCCAGGACACTGCCTTGCGCCCATTGCTTGCTGGGATAGGCTTCAGCTCCCTCATAATTCTGCATTGGAAGAATAGGTTAGAACATGGATGGATGGATGTTACTATACAGAAATTACAATATACCCTTATGGAGTATCTTCTCTAAAGGAACCCCACTTCCTTTCAATTCCTACTGTACTTGTTGTCCATAACTTGAAGTTTTACACAAAGTCTTTTATTAGCAAGGGTCATTAGTAGGCACATTTATACAGTAGAGCATTACTATGGAGGCATTATCATTATCCAAATTTTTCAAGAAGTATAGGATCCACTATAAAATAGAATTAACTTAGAATTAATTAAATAAGTTAGTTATTTCTATATTTCAATTATTAACTTTTTCAACAATTTATGAACAAGAATAGCCCACTTTCTATTTATGGTAAATGTTAATTAGAAACTATTTTTACTTTCTGTTTGAATTCTATAGTTATGAAAGGACTATTTTAAAAGAAAATGTTAGCTAGCATTATGTTTTGTTCTCATTTCATATAGTGGCTGCACAGTATACAGTATGTACTGTAACTCTTTTTTACAGTTTTGATTTGTAAATACTTTTCAGAATGAGCATGTTTTTCACTTGGAGGTTGTGTGTTATAATTTGTAAATGTCTTTATTTCATTACTTTGGAAAGAGTGTGTAGACTTTCTACAGGCACTGTATATTACAGATCATCAAACACTGTTGTTTATATTTCAAAACATGAACTACTTTATATCAAATATTTATCAGATTATATCATTTAAGTAAAGTACAGGTATATATCTTGAAGCATCTAGAAACTTCAGCTTGTTTATCAATTAAGCCTTATTTCCTATAAAAGATACCTGAGCTACTTTCCCTGATTGAAATCTCTAAAGCTTTTTAAGACAAGCTTGTGACAAAACCTTGTAACCAATTTCATTGTATCACCCTTATCAGCAAATGAGGAATTAATTATCCTAAATTGTTATTATTTTAGGTCACTTTAAGTTTTTTCTATTAATTTGTTTGCAATCCATCGATTTCTTTTGCATTTTAACTACTGCATCAGAAGTAATTATCTTAAAGTATGACTAAATCAGAAAAGCACAAGGGATCAATAAAACCTACAACAAACAACACACATTAAGTGCATGTTGGATATTTGGACACAAAAGCAAGCACTATACACTCCCTTAACTGGACTGCTATAGGAAGGTGATGCTGTTGATTTTTTAAATTTTTGATAATAATGTTTTGATAACAATGTTTAACACACTGTAAACATATGGCACAGTTTAATTGTAATTATTCTACAATTTAATCATCATGTGATTTAATCAGTAATTGCTTTTTCATTTCAATAGTTTTTAGTGCACTTATTATTGTTTTTGCTTTCTGGAAAGACACTTTTTACTTTGATAACTTTGATTGCTTAATAAAGAAAGATATTTTACCATTTAAACCTGAATTTGTTTAAATGTTAAAGACAATTATTGTAGGCAATGTTTCTGAGTGTGTATTTTATCCCTTTATACAGTATCTCTGGTGGGTTTATTTGTATTATTCAAACACACCAGCCTATACTGTATATTTCACAGCAGATTGCTGATATTTTCATAAGAACTAAAGAAAGGCTGAAAATGATAAGAGGTTATTCCACCTAACACATTTGGATGTTGGCTAATTAGTAGCTAAAAGGATCTCATCCAGCCTTTTTTTGATGAAAGACAGGGTATCAGCCTCAACAACATGGCTGGGTAGCGTGTTCCATATTCCTATGACCATCTGTTTAAAGAAGAGCCTCCTGTTCTCAAATCTAATGTACCTTCACTTACTGTAGTTTTCACCTGTGCCCTCTGGTTCGTGTTTCACTGTTCTTTCTGAAGAAATCCACTGTTTTTTCAGTGCCTTTGAGGATTTTGAAAAGATTTAGGGTCCCCTTTATGGTCTTCTCTGTTCAAAGAATAAAAATGTTCAGTTCCAGAAATGTAACTGCTCTTATCATGACTGATTCCAGAGCCGCAGTATCATATTATAACATGTTGGAAAAATCTATATACATCATATTTTAGACAGCGTCCTATTAGTGTATTGTAGAATTATAATACAACATTTGATTAAAAATTATTTACTTTAACTATAGTCCTAACATTGCATTTGCCTAGTTTTTTGCTTCTCCACATTGTCTTGTAAATGATGTATCAACATACCTAGTGTAAGTGTTTTTCATAAGTAGCCTCTTTTTCTTGTGTAAATCAAACATTTTCTCCTACAGTATATGTTTACTAAATCATGACTTTTCTTGAACTTAATTTACTTCTTCATTAGTGTTTGGTAATCCTCTTATTTTTGGTATCATCTACAGACCTGACTAGCTAAGTAATTGTACCTGTATCTCAATCACAGATATAAATTAGGAACAGCAGTGATCCTATTCGAGATCCCAATGGTACTGTATTCCACAAATTACATCACTACTATGAGTCAAAAAGAGCTCAATAAGCAAAAAATAAAAATAAGCTGCATTAACTGATTTGGTTTCACCAGAAATTGTTACGATCCCTGTTTTCCGGCAACAGAAGAGGCAGAAGAAGGCGTCCTAGTCCTAGTTCAATTAGACAACCTATAGGAGCACATATTCACCACCACACCTCCGTCTCATCTTGTACTTAAGCATAGTTTTTCCCTACCTCTTCGCTCAGTATTGGTTTTCGGTTTGAGCTACTTTGTTGCGCTATGCCTTATTCTGCGCTACTACTTTTTGGTTACGGACTCTTGATTTACTCCTTCGACTATGGCTTTTTGGATTACGGCTTGGCTTCGGTCTCTCTCTCCCTGGTTTACTGATTACTGGCTTCCCCTTTGGATTTGGTTTTGTTTCGCAGTATACTGTAGATCTCCTTCAGGGTAACTTTGTCAGCTCCTGCAAATGGGTTCATTACTTGGTTTCAGTGTCATTGGCTGAATCCCAAACAGAAATACAGACAAAAGCCACAGAAGGTTATTGTTGGTTTCATTAGGAAGTTCACAAGTGTGGATTTACTGTAACGTTGTTGCATTATTATTGTGGGTTTACCTTACTTTAATCATTTGCCACATTTTCTGTAGGGTTTCTGTAAGTACTTCATGCTAGTTATGATGCTTATAGTAGGGTTAACCCTTCTAGGCTGATACCTGTTTGTGCAAATGGGTGGACTAGAGCAATCAATATGAAATACATTCTTTAAGGTCTGCAGTGGAAACTTGACCCTTTGGCCCTCTAATTTAGAGTCTCCAGCCCTAACTGGTACTATGCACTGCCCCTTATCATGACTAAAAGATAGTGTAATTTAATGATCATTACTTAGAAAAATCTGCTATTGTATATCATAGCATTCCAAAAGATGATCGAACAACTGATTGATAGTATGTCAACACCACAGGAAACAATAACAGTAGTAAGGCAAAAATAAAGAACCTAAACTACATATGAGATTAAATCAATAGTGAAAAAATACTCATCAAAGAACAGACGATGGTTTGTCTGTGGTACCCCCCCTAGATGGGGGTTTATCCTGCTGAAACAGACTTCTCTGGCTCCAGCATGAAGTGAAGGAGAGTGGTCAGAAACCCTAAATGAATAATTGAGCATTTAATTGTAAGTCTTACATGTTTAATAGATGTTAAAATAGAACTCCAGAAAGGTCATCCTGAGGCTGCCCCTCAGAGGGAGGTTAATTAATTCTTTGAGGCAAAATTAAAAAAAAAAACTCTTAAATTATTACACCAAAAAGGTGGCAAAAGTAATTGCATATTCTATATTAAACAAAATTAGATGGGTTTTGAAAGAGCAAAATTGGATATCCCAATTCCACCCAATAAGATGTGCTATCATGTTTATCAGTTGGTTAGAAATTACAGTAAGAACCTATGAAGCCCTTCATGGATCAGAGCCCTCTTGCCTTCAGGAGATTCTAACTTCGTACATACTTAATAGCTTATTGAAGTCTTAAAATGCAGATTGGCCGGTAGTACCCAAACAACATCTTCAGTCGGCTGGTTTCAGTGCTTTTAGATGCTACGGTATGTTCTTCTTTTCAGCAATTCCTTCCATTCAACATCAGAAATACTATGATGCTAGATTTATTTAAAATTAGTTTAGAAACTTTGCTTCTTGAATGTGCTTTTGATTAGGTTTTGCTGGATTTAAAATTCTTTTTCATTTTGTACAGTGCTCTAAAACGCCATGACTTGAGGAATGCTATATAAATAAACATGTATTGTGTTTATTTCAGATTTTCATTTGTGCAATTAAAAGATGTAGAAACAGGGATTGAAGGTAAGAAAAAAAACAAAGAAAATGGAAATCCTTTTATTATTGATGTTGTTTTTAATAATAGTGTTTCATGTGCACACAAAAGATTCAAACTGTTGCTTTTATTTACCCAGCAAAGTACTTTACTGTATATCTCAGGACCATTATCTTGAAAACATGCATCAAATGCTAGATGTCTTTTTTAATTTGCAAGCTCCTGGGGGAATCATCATATGTCAACAGTCAGAAGAACAAAGTGTCACCTTCTCTTTCATCTGTGCATACAATATACTGCTTGCTTCGGTTTCTCTGTTTGATACAATATACCTGTGCATCAAACTCATCATCTGAATCTCTGGGCAGAGCTTTTGGATTTCCCATGGAAGTACAACCTGTTGAACATACCTTATATAACTTCTTAGGTTTTAAATTATGAGAGGCATTATCTAATTAATATGGACAGTGTGTATATATATACATTGCAGATGCACACTTACATTTCCAGTGAATACAGAAGGTAGTTTAAGATATGGTATATATACTTTCATTGTTCATCTGCTTTTCTCATTTAGATTATGTACTTAATATTGCTTAATTATTAGGTCCCTGTATTTGTAGATAATTTTGTTCTCAGAGGCAGTGAAGCATGTTACAATTAATAGCAGAAGCCAGGAAACAATGAAAGGCATTTGTTTGTTATGAATCATAAACCAAAGAGAATATTTTGTAGATTTCAGCATTCCAAATATTGTACAACATTGCAAGGGAAAGATTTGTGGATCCAAGAGGGACATCGTGGATATAGCTTTCGTTTAGGGGAATTTACTGGTCTACAGAGATCTGCATGGAGTACTAACACACAGAAGACATGATGGATGGATGGATTAATACCCTCATCGTTTCCTTTTTTAAATTATATAATGTTAGCATGCCCAAAGGGGTTGGGCAACTAGTTGACCTTGGACCCCTAGAGGTTTTTTCTCTCCTTACTAAGGAGTTTTTGGTTCCTCCCCTCCATTGTCTTCTGGTCTTCTGTTCTGTATTGACAAAATGTACCGTCAATTGTATTGTTAAGCGCCTTGGGGCAATCTTGTTGTGAAAGGCGCTATATAAAAATACATTGAATTTAATTGAATTTCAAGTTTCTGGTTTGCAATGCAGCACTGAGAACAATAGAGTTAAGATGAATGGGAGCTGTCTGCATTATAAAACAGTGTTTTGAAATATTAATCTGCCTAATCAGAATTATTTTACAAAATACAGGGCCTTGTAAATTGCCTTAGTTAAAGGCATTAGTCACATATTGTGTCTTCTGATCTGTCTTTCTATATGAGTTACTTTTGTCTGCACACTAGCATAATATCGTCCCTTGCAAAGCTGGAGGACTCTGTCAGGATCAGTTGTGGAGCTCAGTAATGAACTTTCTCTAAAAAGGAAAATCTAAATCCTATACAAGAGTAGAGTGTAAAATTTGTCTAAAAAGAAAGTTATACAAATGTTAAGGAATGTTAAGAAATCCCTCATCCTGAAAGGAAATTATTGAAATAACAGAGAGCATAACTTTTTATCATGATCTAACTTTTAAGACCTGAAATAAGCATTAATGTAATCGAATGTAAATAGAACAGAATGTCTTATAATGTCTTAAGCAATTTCTTACACTTACTACATTCTGATGGAGAGTGTTACTAAACACATCCAGGCATAGTACCATCCTGTTCCTCTCACAACTGATTTAGAAATTGTGATTCTTCCTTGACCAATGTTACCAATGCCCAAACCATTTCTTTCATTGAGAAAGCTGAAGTCTATGGAGTAATTAGGAAATTGGATTTAAGTATGTTGTATATGCAGTTTTATAGTATTTTAATCAAACCATGAATGCTCTAATGGAACACTTTTAAGGTGAAAGAAGTTTCAGTGACCCACTCATGGTCATTCACTTTCTTTTTATTATTTTTTATGGCTTATTATAGTTTCCTTATTGCCTCTGTCTCTGTTGCAGACCAACTCTAGAGTGATCAGGATATTGTTGATTCACACAATTTCTTCCGTCTAAGCCACTGCATTTTGTAACTCTTTCAAATGTTGACATCACTAATAACTTTCATTCTTGCCTTTCAGCTCAGTTTGGAGGAACAGCCTAATCTAGTCAATGTCTGATTGGTACAATACATCTTTGCCTTCCAAATGATTGATTTCACCATGAGAAAAGGGACACTGAGTCTCTTTGAATTTGTTTTATTGAATCATTGCTTGAAATAAACTATGTGACTGAGGCAATTTACAGGTATTTAGAGGGAGAACAAGTCAGACAGGCCTGAATATTAGTAATCAGCAACTCTGGCATATGTCAGACGGACAAATCCAAATATAGGCCAAAAACACCACCTGAATTGGGAAAAAATTCAAATATAGTTTCAGTAAAACACTTAATATAATTAAGTGTTAAACTGTTATTGTTATAATAAGATGTTATTCAATAGCCATTTACATAACATTCCAACAGCTGGTTTAGACATTGGTAGTACTCAAAGCAAACATCCAGTGTAGCTCTCACCCAGGGTAGGGGTGAATATATTGAATGCTATAATTGCAGACCAATAGGTCTGAGTCTATTTTTATTTGTACAGTGATAAAAACTATTGTTAGAATTAAAGGTTAACATATACTGAGCGCAAGTCAACAGTGATTTATGTTTTGCTGCTTGATAGGTACAGGGTGCCCTTCACTAATTGTATCTCAAAACTGAGTCAGATCTAAAGATGTAAGAAAACCAATTCTAATGAGCAAATACTTTTAATTGTGTCATTTATATTCCATTAAGAAGAATATCGGCGGTCAACGTTTAGTGTTTCTACTATCCCTAGCCATACAGTAGCCTAAAATGGATCCTCTATCAAATACCATTTTACCAGTGTTTTTCACCTGATTGAAAACGTTTCTAAAGAAGATGGATTATTGAAGATAATGAATTTCTAAGAGCTGAATGGTTTTGATTGTTTCAGAGTCATATTTTCTGGTTTGCGGAACATTTCAAAAGCCGATGCCTGGAGCACAGATTCTGGAAATGCTCCTTTGAAACCCCAGCTAAGGGTTAGGGTTAGAATTCTCTCACTACTTAGACAATTTTTACGTACTGTATAAACTCAGCCAGATCAAAAGTTGTAAGGAAACCAATTTTAATGGGCAAACACGTTTAATTGTGTCATTTAAATACTGATAAGCAGATTACCGGAGGCCAACGTTTAATGTTTCTGCAAACCATAACCCTACAGTAGCCTAAAAAGGATCCATTAAGTACCATTTCAGCAGCATTTTTCACCTCATTGAAAATGTTTCGAAAGAAGACAGATTATTGAAGACAATGAAATTCCAAGAGCTTTTATCAATTGTCTTGATGATTTCCCACTCATACTTTTTGGTTTGGGGACCATGTCAAAATCTGATGCCCAGAGAAGTTCAGATATAGATCACAGAAATGCTCTTTTGACACCCCTGCTTTGGTTTTTGCTTCGCTTTTGATTTTGCTTTGGCTTTGTTGGTTTGATGTTTTGCTTCGTGTGTGTGTGGGTGTGTGTGTGTTTTCGTATAGCTTCGGCTTTGTTGTTTTGTTGGTTTCTGTTTGTTTCTTTGTACTTTCGTTTGTTAGTGTTTATCCTCGTTTCGCCATTACCTTGCCCGAACTTGTTATTGTATCAACCTCTGTGTTCTTTTGTTCCCTGTTACTTCTCTACTCTTGTTTGTATTCCTAGTTCACTTGTGTATTTGTGTGAACTTTTGTGTATAGAGTTAGTTTAGGTTGTTGGGTACATTTTGCACACACGTAGTTGATTCTTGTATTAGTCACACTAGTTTAGTACGGGTGAGTGCCGTTTGTCTTGTATGGTTTTGGGTAGTCAGTGGAGGTTAGCTAGGGTGTTGAAGACACCGAAGACTGTGTGTTTCGGGTTTTCCCTTGTAGTCAGGTTAGCTTTCCCTCACTTTCTTAGCCAGCTCCATTTTGTTTGTTATTTTCTTTTCTTTGGCACCCCTCTAGTTCCTTACCCCTGTGTGTCATTGTGTCTTATTTCATACCAGTCACTTATTCAACTTAAAATTATCACTTTTTGCACCAACCCCTTGTTATCACACTTCCTAGTCCCTCACCAGAACCCACCTGCTTCCAAAAATTATCCTAAATGTTACACCCCTTCACCCCTAGACACTTGGGATCGTAACATTTAAGGGGGCTCGTCCAGGATACCAAAGTCCCCTCGTAAGGATTTTTTTTTGCAGAATTATGGTGTTTCGAGGGCAACGCTCTCAAAATCATCGTAAAGTGTCAGACCAATCATTTGTTGAATTCGCCAGAGAAAAGGGAATTCTGTTTGATAAATGGTGTGTAGCTAGTAAAGTGAGCGAGTTTAACTCATTGTGCGAGTTAATGTTATTAGAGGAATTTAAGAACTGTTTACCTGATCGCGTTGTTGTCTATTTAAATGAACAAAAAGTGTCTTCCTTGTCACAAAGAAGTTGACTCATCTGCTGTTTTGGCAGATGAGTTTGTGCTCAAGCACAAGAAAGGTTGGTTGATGCCAATGTGTTGGTTGATGCCATTTCTAGAGTTTTAAAATTTGTTTTCTTTATGTTTTTTGCTTTGTCAAAACATTAGATGTTTGTTTTTATTGGTCGGGGTGTTACATCCCAGTGTGTGGTCTGTGTGTTTTTGTTGTTATGTCCCACACTGCTGACCTTTGATTGCTCTCCCTCCCCCATTGGTCCATCATTACACCACTGTTTCAGTATGATGTCATCATCAATCAGCTTCTCAGCCAATCAGAATACATTTTATTGTTATCACGCTTCCTAGTCACTCACCAGAACCCACCTGCTTCCAAAAGTTATCCTAAATGTTTCACCCCTTTACCTCTAGACACTTGGGGTCATAACATGGTATTTTTAATTTATCTGTATGTTTGGTGTGTTTGTTAACCAGGACCCACCCAGACCCACTTCAAATATTTCTTCATAGCAAGGTCAAGGTTATTCACATGATATTAATGTTTCATTTACAACGCACTTTTGGAATACAAGAAATACTTATTCCTTTAGCCTGTTTAGTTTTCAATGTTCTGATTTTTGTTGCCTTCTCTAGCTTACAAATATGCACATGCTAATGGAAATTTACTCATGATTAGAGGTCTGTACTTCACAGATTGTCATTAATTGAAGAGGCATATAATGCAGACTATGAGCGAAGTGGATAGGAAGGACTAGACTTAATGTAATTGATTATGTGCTGTGAGGCATAATTGATGGTGCTAAGGTTGGTAGCACCCTAGGTTATGGTGCTTCACTGGATAAAATAAATAAAGTAGAGGGGTTAAAAAATACTTCTCTTGTCAAATTATCTAGCAAACAAAACAGCATTTTGTTTATACAATAAGAACAAATGTCAAAAACACTGTGTGATTATCATTAAGTTGATTTTGTTTCAGTGGTTTTTCAGTTGAAAAGTGTTTCAACATCATGATCACAAGGGTACTTGGGACTCCTGAATGGCTCATTTAATTCTTTTAATTTAAGAGTCTGGTCTACAGAACAATTACACATTGAACTTACGTTATGGATGCAGTTCAAACCATACTATTCAAGAAATGTCTTGATAAGAACATAGATGAAATGAGGAAATTAATTCAACATTGTGTATCGTGTATCACTATACAGTACAATACGTACCTGCATGTACAGTATACATGTTAAGAGTTAATACACAAAATAAACCAATTAGCTTGTATTCAGAATTGTTGTGACTTTGAGATAAAATAACATTTTAGTATTGTTGTTAATTTTATTTGAAAAGTACAAAAGCACATATTACTTAATGTCAGTATTTTTATTATTATTAAAATTTGGTATCAGAAAGAGATCTTCACCTGTATTGTACATATTGCTTCATTTGCAAAAGTCATTGTGCAGACTAATTGGATTTTTTATTGTCATTCATTAATTTCATTTGATTGTTAATATATACAGTTTTCTTCATACTAATCTGTCACACTAAGATTATAAGACTTAAACAGGTAACTGAAATAATTCCTTTTTTGTATAGCCAATGGAATAAAATTTTTCAGAATCAACAGTGATTCTTTGGATGTTTTTTTTTTCAGAAATCCATTAGGTACTAGAGATTTATATCACTATCTTGACAATACTTTGTCAAACTGTCTCTTTGTGACCTTATTGGAGACATGAAGTCTCAGATGAACTCTAATTTACTGATAAATGCAATTTAACCCCAAAGTGTGACACCTTCAATGTAATAAATACCCTATTGAGGTAATAAAGAACAAGTAGAGGTTAGTTTCACGCTAGAATTAGCCTCTATGTTTCACTGGAGCTCAGACACTATCCCGTCTCCTCACAATCTTTCCAGATCATGCTGCTTTCATTATGTCTTTTATTTCTGCCAGCACCATCCCTACCATAAAAGCATATCATTTACAAAGGTTAATACTTCTGGTGCCACTGACAAATACATGTTCAGAAACATTTTCCATAGCCTTCTTTTCAATGTTTCAGGACCTTGAACCAATAGACCATTGTTATTTAAACATTTTCTAGAAAATAATTTTTCCTTTGTCAAAGATTTACCTCCCAAAATTATTACAGAAGATATTAACATACTTACAGTAATGTTAGTACATTACAAATATGACTAGAAATTAATAACAGTGGACTGAATGGGCAAATTAATTTTGTTTTAACTTATATAATATAATGGCTCTATACTATACAGAATCTGACAGCTTTGGTGAAGCTATTCAATTAATTGAAGATTTGACTAAATTACAGTATGTCAAAAGGTTTGTGCCGGACTACATGAAACGTTGTCAAAGTGAAAGTTGCAGAATCAAGCAGTACAGTACCATTGTATGAATTCTTTGGATTGTTTTTACCATAAAATGGGATCACTTCAAACACACTTCAAAACAATTCCAAACCCACTGCAATCTGAAAAGCAAAAAGCCTGTAATGATTCCATTTAAATGTCATAGACACTGAGAGCCCCCTGTCATGATGGTCACAGAGTAGCACTACTGTACATTGGTTAATCAGTGTGTCAAATTTAACACTCCAAAAGATGTTTGTGTATACAGTGTCTTAGATATTGTTACATATACTGTATTCAACTCCTATCTGTATTATGATTGTTTTAGTATTCCATGTGCAGCACTAACACTGCAAATCAGATGTTACAGCATGTTCTAAAACATAGTTTTTACAGAAAATGTCACAAATTTAAAAAAAGGTACAGACTCTATAAAAGCCATGATTGCTGATATACAAGTTCAACAGAGTTCACAAATTAAAAATGTTGATTTAAGATTTATTTAGCTGCAAAGAAATTCACACAGTAATGAGCCCATTTTGCTTCTCAGTATGGAAGTTTAACAGATGTTCAATATAAAATTTGCGATGTAATATGGATCTATTTTGTCTTACAGTACATTGAGAACAGTGGCATTACCATAATTCATGTATAAAAAATCCTTCTCATACTCTTTATGTGCAAATCAAGAGATTCAGAAATGCATTATGCTTTATCAACTTGTTTATAGTAAACACCTCAGTAAGGGCAATGTTCTACATATGTTGTACTGTATATATTCAGAATATATAGAAATTGCATGACAACAATACCCAAATAGATACATGATGTCCTTAACATCAAAAGAATACTAAATGACAATAATTTGACAAAATGAGTACGGATTTTATGTGCATTGAAGCTTAAATGTATGCCTCATTTATTCTGATGACTATATCGCTCAGAGAACCAAAGTACTCATTTAAAATATTGCATAGAGATTTATTTTTATTAAAGCAAGTTTCATCATCCAGCTTTCCTGCAATATTAATGATGGTGTGAAGTATGTATTTCCAGGCACATTAAGGCATAGACATACTGTAGTATAGTCTAAGCCCACAACAAAACAAAACATTAAAAAATAATATTAGATTTTGTATTAACACTTGTAGTGAATGTAGTCATAAGCTTTTAATAATGTGCTTTTTGGTGAGCAATATTTTGAAGGTTTAATACAATGTGTGTAACTTCTTTAAAAAGAAATGGATACAACCAAAAAAGTAATAATTAAAGTGTTTTGAAGGTCTAGTCAATGACGATTTCTAAATGATAAAGATAATGCCAGGACGCCGTCCTTCGGCTAGCATTCTCACATTCTCACGAGGGCTCACGGTTTTCCAGGGTCTTGTTGCTCTGACCGGATCACATTTTCATGATCCGTGTTAATGAGTTCTTTATTCAATCGCCACTTTTCTATATAAAGCAGAGGCGGAGATTTGATGGAACTTTTTCACCACAATCACCTTTTCACTCGCACGTCTCTCACCCCCACGGTTTTGTTTGCTGAGCTAGACGGTCTTCTCTGCACTTAATGTTGCAGCCCCATGGCAGCTCTGAAGCCCTTCTCTGTGTTTTTTTTTTTTTTTTTTAACAGGTCTTACTATACGGTTTTTCCGTACTTGAGCCCACTCTGTATCTGTTCCGGACGTTCGCTGTTCGACTTCTCTCCCTCCGGTCTCTTGAGCTGGGTTCTGACAAATCGCCATCCCTGCAACTCTATCACGCCGCAACATTACAGATAATGGGTAAAGATCTTAAGATCTTCACTAACTGTTCCTGCAACGTTGGCGGGGAAGGGGGTTTAATCTGTCCTATTAAACTAATAATTCAATTTATAAATGGTAAATAAGATTTTATTTGGCACTCAAAAAAAAACAGAAGAACACAGGGTCAATACCAGTAACACTTTTCTAAACGTATCCGGGAAGAATTGGGGATTTCTTCTGATCATTATCAAAAAGTTTTATTCCTAGTGGGTGTAGTGGCTACCTGGGCACTATGTGGAAATACACAATAGTTTGTGTGTATTTATGGTGAACAGTACTGTATAATGAAGGCCCAGCATACACAATTGTCATAGATAATATGGTTTTTATATGGTCTCAGTGTTTCTGAGATCATAGTTTCTGCTTTTTGATTTAAATTAATCTATGAGATAACAGAAATTACAATTTGAATTTAGAGACATTCTTGGTACTTATTGCATCACATGAAAAAGAATCACAAATATCGGATCATTAAGATATTACATTTAGATCACACAATCTTTGTTTTGGAGATGAGTATATTTGACATGTTTAAAAACTTTTCAACAGTTTGATTGCTATCCAAAATGCATTTTGAGAACTTATTTTTATGGTGGTTCGCATCTGTCTTTTCCTGTTCAGTCTTCTGTGAGGGCTCCAGATTTTTGACAATTAAGATTTTGATTTGATTTGTTGCCATAACAATGTAGCTATGGGTAGGAAATGAACTTCTTGGAAAAGATGAATGTATTAAATTCTAATTGACAGGGTTGCTGGCAGAATTTCTGAGAATTTAGAAAATAAATAACCTAGATTAATGTATAAAAGGAATAAATGAATTTCAGTCTATTTGTCTTCTGCCATATATATTTTATATATCAAAGCATTCATTGATTTTATTTTATTTGATATAAACTCCTGTAACCATTGCTGAATGCTGCTTCACTGACACTTCTGAAATTTTCTTAGGTGAGGTTTTTCATACTTATCTTTAAAGATGAAAAAGCCAAATGGAAGGATTCAGTGACAGTCAAAGCTCTGTTAATTGTTATGTTGTTAAAGAGAATCAAACTACTTCTACAAAATAATTCATGTTGCAGAATTCACTGCTTGTCATAAATTGTTCCCTTGACTTATGTACTATTGCTAAAGCTTCAACAAGCCATGGAAAGTGAAGATTAATGATAAAGCATTTGCAAGCAGTGCTGAAATACACAGACTTTGGCTTCTATCTGGCTCACACAAAATGACACCGGAAGTAAGCAAAATGATAAGAAATTAAGCTATTTAAGGTCATTGCAGGCTATCAATTAAATATTAAATTAAATATTAGATGAGGTATTTTGTATTTGTTTTTTTGAAATCGCGAACGATCTGCAGTTAAAACATATACAGTACAGTACCTTATGTTTTGTCAGCTATTATATGCTGCACAATTCATGAGCATTTACAGTACATATATACTTATCTTTTCAGCATTGTTTTTTGTATCCAATGTTTCTTTTTCACCTCAGATTCACAACCATGAATTAGCATTTGACAGAACATGCATTCTTTCCTCTGAAATAAAAACATTTTCTAAGCAATTCAAATCTGTTTTATCAATAGTCCATATTTGTGTTCTACTTCAGTCTTTTTCCATTTAGTCACATTTTTGTACAATTGTATTGTTTGATTTCAATAATGCTTTTAGTGTAGTCAAGACCACATACAGTATAGTGCAGTATTGTTGATTTGATTTATAAGCTTTTAAGTATTCTATTGTACTTAAACCATATTAGTTTGTTAGTATAATGCTTAGCATATTTTGTTATTAGCAGTATGGTATTTCTTGGATGTGACTCATTAATGATAATCACTCTTTCCCATGGCAGTACATCATACAGTAATTAATGACATGCATTAAAACTGGGCATTGAGAGTGAGCTCACTGTGTCTCCTATTTCAACAGAAAAATGGACAGTTGTCTACGTACATTAGGTGAGTCAGATCACTCTTAAACAGCGATGTGCATGTTTTCTTGCCTGCTAAAAAAATTCTGAAAATGTCAATGTAATTCTACAAGAAAGAGGGTTACAATGCTTTGTCATTACTGAGTAGGGGAAAATGAATATGTAAGATTTAAATATTCTTATGTGCAGTGTCTTTATAAAGACCGAATTTAGAACTGTCAGAGGTGCTAAGCACCTCTTTTTAAGCATTTCTTAAACATTAGTTTTGCATTCACTTGCCATATTAAATAAGCAGGAATGCTACGTAATATGCAACATGTTAATGGTTTCAAACAGGAGGAAACTGGGCAAAAAAGTGCTTCTTATTCAGAATGCAGAGTTTTACACTGACTGGAGGGGGGTGATGTCAAGCCTGTGCACTAAGCCCTGTTACAAAAGTATACAATTTTAACATAACACCCCTTGATTTAAATTCTACACTTGGGTCTGTACAGTATATCCTAATATTTTGTTTGCCTTTATTTGCTTTTTTTTATTGTTTCCCCTCATAATCTAAATATATATACTGTGTATAATATGTCATATAATATAATATGCGTGAAGTAGCCTGTTCAATGTTTTCCTATTTTGCAATAGTTTGTTTTGGCTACCTGCATGTAAAACCCTGCATTACTCAGCATTTTCCTCGTGTTTTCTGAGTCTTAAATTTAATCTAAATCTTTTTGCATTTCATTTGTTGATTCTGTAGTTTTACTAATCCTCCAGTTTTGTTATCATCTGTAAATTGACTAGTTTACTACTATTATCAAGATAATATTATCAGGAAGGGCTGTGGTCTTAGGGCAGATCCAAGTGGTACTTTCATCAGCCTAATATGAACACTCAGCTCTTACCTTTAGCTCTGTGTCTTCTATTTATTTAACAATTCTCAATCCATTTGCATTCACACAATGTGGTAAGTCATAAGAACATAAACAGTATGGAACAGGCATAACAGCATGTAAATAGTTGTTAAGACTCTCGATCAGAGGACTGTGAGTTCAAACCCCAGGTTTGACCCTGTTGCTTTACTCAACGCTCAACTTGCTCCAGTTATTAATCTACCATATTAATGGTTCTCCAGGTTGTCATAATGAGAATTGTTGTCATATTAAATGAGAATTGTTCTCAATTGGCTTAAATGAAAAGAATATACCTAAACACAAACAAATGGCTGTCTACTGTATAAAGACAGTAACACCTTGCATTAATGGACTAATATGGGGGAAGTGCGGTCCATGAACACCAGGAGCGTCCATTAGTCACAAAGTGCATGTATATTATATCTGTATGTGGTGCATAGCAATGCTGATTTGCATTTTTCAGTTATTTTTTAAACAGGAGTATAACATTTGTAATAATGAGGGGTTTGCTTGGACTGTGTGAGCACCGGCAGAACGCTTCTTTTCCCTAGCCAGGGAGCGAGCGAGCGGTGTGCCGGTGTGTAGTCATAGCTTAAGGCGAGTCTTTCTACTAAAGGGGAAAATAATTGTTCAGTACCCGTTTCTCCACACCGCTGGTTCAGAGCTTGAACCCTGTCCGTGATCTCGTGGGGAACTTAAATAGTAAACCTGATGAGCCTCAGGTGCTGTACAGTGGGAGGTGTGCTCAACCATCACATATTTCAGATTTCACAAACCAATCCAGGTTCATCACAATATACAGTACATATGAACTATGGACCCATTTTTGGAGGAGTTTTCAAAGTGGCTCCACGTTTTCCACTGGTGCACTTAGAGATTCACCATACATTTTACTGCTTATCATACCACAGACATTCTATAATCACCCATCACTGGCAATAGAAGCAAAGTTCTGGTGCTTTGCATGCTTATTGGGCTTGGTACGAATTTCCTTCCCATGCTACGGAACATAAGGTACCATTCATGCCCTTACAGTATGTAGTTTTTTTCCAATTGTTTAGCACTGACTACTTTCATATGCTTTCTACAGTATATACCACTAGCCATTGCACGCTCATCAAATATTAGTGAAAATTACTAGATCTCTTGTTTATATGAAACATGTTTACACCATACTCCTCACACACTCATGCAACGGACACACCAGATTCAAATTCTAGTTTCTGACTAACACTCACTTTAATACACTTTCTATTCTCACCACTCTTGAATGCCATTATGGCCATACTACATATCCTCCTACCTGCATCTAAATAACATGCAGATAATAGCCTGAAGTAGCAGACTTAAATCCATTGTTACCGTGTAGGTTGGACACCTTCTGTACAGTAGGAAACAACAGAAGTCTGTTAGGTCCAGATCTGTCAAATCAAGGGTATACTGTATTTATAACAAAAACAGTGATATGGGGAAACCGGTTTTTCATTATTTTAATACTGCAGGCCAAATGGAAAATGAGTTACTGTAAGTAACTGAGAGCTGCGTGATGCCACTACAAAACAAAAAGGGCATTGAATGTACTGTATACTGTAACAGTGTGGGTGCTGAAATCAGTGACATGATCCTTTCTAATTGACTTTCCCCCATCGTTAGCAATGATTTTGCACCTGAGCTCTATAGCATTCTAGTAAAAACTTCTCTAAGGTCCAGACCTATCAAGGGACAGAGGTTAAGTTTCTCAGAGGGATTTTTTTTTGTCTGCTGTATCCTGTTTTTGTTTTCACACCAGGTGTTCTCCATTTTATTAATTGCTCTACTTTTTATGCAAGGAACATTATTTTGCTGCAATAATGTTTACAGTTTATAACACGTCTATATATACCAGTAGGACTGCTGGGCATTTGCTCCAGGAGACAACTTGCATTTTGATTGCCCTCAGTTATTACATTTGATAACATAATTTTATTAAATGTAGTCATTGAAAAGTGCTACTTTTTCCAGCTCAGTTGAGATGCTAAATTAGTTTAAATTGTTTTCCCAGTCCTTCCACAGAATTATTTTGTAAAATGTGGAATACATTTGTTTTTATTATGTCCTCAAGTTCTTACACAACGGGCATGTAATAAATTAGATAGGCAGCATGACAGAGGAATTTAGAGCAAGACAGCATGACAGGACACTGAAAATGCCTGTCATACAGTATTTCCTCCTTGATTTGGGCTTTCTGGAGTGCCCAGCACTAGACACTCCTTTGCTAATCCTCTATGGACCTTGTCTATTTAAAATGCTGCTGCATGGTTAAAGCCATTCAGGATTATGAAAATCACATTATTTTATTAGGTCTTTTAGGAGTTTTCAAAGTGGCTCTGCATTCTCTCTCTATGTAAAATTTGTAAATATACTGTATGTACAGTATGCACAAGAAAGATTTATATCAGAATTAGCACTCTTAAATGTTTATTGTTAATTTACTTAAAAACACCTCTACACAATTTTTAAAACTGACATTTTACATTTCATGTATCCTGTCTCTGTCTAGTATGGGACTATTCAGTTAAGTTAAAGGCTTTAATTACAAACTGCTAAAAAGTCTTTTATCATGCTGCATTTACATTGACATAGCTTACCATTAGTCTGAAGGTATCTCTACAACCCTTGATTATTCTAGAAGCTTTTTGTCTTTAAAGGGAGAATTTGGCTTATTTAAATGTAGTGTTTTCACAACCTTTGGTGGTGGGGAATATTTTACAAAAGCAAAGTATCTGGGAATAAAGAAGCAGATATACTAGTATTAAAATGTATTCATACCCTTGAAAAACTGTAGTTAAATCCTGGATTAGCTTGGTTTTGGCATAAAAATCCAAGTAAGCTCATTTTTATGCACTATTAACTACAGAGTGCAATAATATTTACATATATTTGTAAATGCATAATGTTCAATACCAGCTCCTCTGGATTGTATAGTCTATGCTTTTGACCTACGTTGTTCAGTTTATACCATAAATATTGCACTGCATACTATATTAATCAATTAAGAACATTGATTTTTGATGCTGTTTTAATCATTTGGACATTGAGGTTAATACAGCCATTGTATCATTAAATTATTGTCAAGCCCATTTTCTACCAAGCATGAGTTTCTTTACAGAAGATATTGCTTTCGGGTTATAATATCCTGGAAAAAAATGAAGCTTATCTGTCCTTCAGTTCCGACTGGGACACCAGGAATAATGGATGCAAAACAACCATTTCTTCCTTGCAGATAAAATTACATTTTCAATGCAAGCTTCACATTTCTGCACAAATCTTACTTCTGGTGAGGCCAAAATCTCATCATCCTTCACTTAGGAGCTAATTACAGTAGTTGTCAATTTAATACTTTTACTTTTTCATGTTGCCAAAGCGCTGTGCTGCAGACATAGTATTGTTGGAGACCATCAAGTGTACCCTGGATTGTAGCCTGATTATGCCAGAGTGTTTTAGAAAATACACACTACATGCCTTTCAATGTGAATAAGCCTTCAAAACCTAAATGTTGATCTTACATTTGGGTAGAATATTCTTAGATACTCTTTCGGCTTGTACAATTTGGATTATTACGGTTACTATTAAGGACCCACTTAATAAGGCTGGTCAAGCAATTAATCTTTTTTCTACCTGATCCGCAGTGTAGTGCTTCTGCTGGTGCATAATGACAGCAGGAAGTTCTGTGAAAGGTGAGTGCTAATTCTTCATTGTGTGGGAATACACCAGGAAAACTAGAACAGTCTAGGTGACTCAAAGTGCTTCTTCTCCACGTTACTGTAAGTATGAGCTCGAGAGCGATGGTCTGTGCTATATGCACTGTAGCCACCTCCATGGATACAGCATAAATTAGCCAGCTGTCCGGAGATTTTAATTCAAGAGTACCTACAGTATGCCCCACTGCCAGAGGGGAGACAGATTTACACTCTTTTTTACATTTGTAAAATAAGCTTACAGTGAGAGACAGACTAAAGATGAGCGTCAATAATTTGGTTTAGTACTCAAAGGTGAACTGAATACACCTCTTGTGACTCTGGCAGTACATTATGGAAAGCGCTAGGTAAAAGACAACTGAAGAGATTAACAGAAGTCCACTTTAATTTTGATGGAAGGGACAATAAAATAGTAATTGAGTACACAGAGCACCAGGGAGGTGTAGGGACAGAAAACTAAGTAAAAAGCTACAGTGGGAACTGTAGTGCAGCTTAGCACACAGGGCCTTTTTGTGTTTTTTCTTATTATTATCTTGTTTTCTCCTGCAAGACTGAAAGAACACAGGAAGTTATAAATAAAATGGTGACAGTTCAGTTAAGTTCAAGTCAAGCAAAATGCCCAGAAAACAGTGAACTCTTTGTGCCACACCCAAATATTTAGGAACTCTAAACTACCAACGAATACAGTGACACGTTTATAATTCTTTAAAAACTTCAAATAAAAGCTAAACGTTTTTATCAACATAATTCACTAATACCTTCCTCTTCAACTGTTTCACCCATGTACAGTAAGGATTTGTTGAAAATAGTTATCACATTCAGCTCCTCACAAAAATATATATTTTTCTTCCGATGGAGATAAACATTTACTCTTCATATTTACTGTTTCACCTGTACAGTTGTGTGAACAGAATACTGAAGTATTTTTAAATTTTTTATAAAAATTTTTGAATGATTTGATATTTTCATATTAATAAATGATAAAATAAAAAACAAATTCTCACATTTGTAAATGTTCCAAATTCAGAATTTATTGGCATTACAGCTCAGAACAATGATGTTTATTTTTACATTTTTTAAACTATTTTGTGTTCTTTTAGAATGCTGTATAGTTGTCCAGCTCTGAGTAAAATAAGTAAAGGGTGAGTTTAAAACGCATCACTTCGTATCCTAGCTTCAAAGAACAACTGCACTAATTTTGAAAAACAGGATATACTGTATTCATAAACTCTGTTTTCTATTTTACATGTGCTGGGTGATTTATTGTGCTTCTTAACACTAACCTAGACTTTATTAATATTGCCCTTGAGCTAATAATTGAAATATACTTCCATGCACTTCACTTTTTAATCTAAATTCCATCGTCATCAGTTCCCTTTAAAATGTTTTTTATATCTTTAATAAGGGATTGCCTGCTCAGTAATAAATCAAAGTTAATTCCTTATAAAGTAGCCAGAGTTCTTTGCACTGGACGTGTCGGTGCTGTGCATGAAAAATGATATATAGAGTACTTACATTATTGTAAAGTAAGGACAAAAGTATTTTAGGAGAGGAGCCTGACCTGGTTAAAATTTCAGGCATGCATGTCTATGTTACCTCTCAGTTGGCTTTGATTTGTAAATCTGAAAGATGTTTCCAAATATTCACAAGAAATGTGAACTCACTCAAATTAACCAATGAACAGTGTATTTTTTCCACCTAAAAATTAATAATAAAAATCGCAACAGGTAGGCATGCATTCTTTGAAGGCCTACAGTATCTTAGTGTTCAATTGATATCTGATTTGAATTTTCCATTGGGAATTTAACAGTTGTCGGTGTAGTATAGTGCATCAGTCTAGACATATTGTCGGGACAGTTCATAGAAAGCAGCCCAGGAGCCGGGCTTAGCAGATCTACCAAAGGCGAGCCCTGGAGCAAGCCAAGTAGAGCACCCACAGTGGGACTGGATGCAGAGTGGGACACAGACCACACTATCACACTCAGAAAACCGGATCAGCTCTGGAAAGCACAACATAAAAGATGGGTCTTCAGCCGGAGTCCTGGCGTGTTAGGAAATTGAGAAACCACAAAACAACAGGGAAAGTCCAGGAAGGCAGGGAACAGGGAAACAGCAGGGAGGACTCTGCTAGAAAACAGCAGGTGGTGATTCAGGAGTGACGCAATGCTGGATTGCTGAGGAGAAGCTAAGCAGAGCTTAAATAAGCCAGAGCACTTGATGCTGTGTGGCATCACACTACAAATCAGGTGTTTCAAGTATCTTGTCTCCTCTGCAATTAGTGTAGAGCAGGCAGGAGAGTGGAGTCAGGGCCCAGGCCACTACAGCTGCAAAGGAACAAGTAATAGGTTTATTCCATGCTGAAAAGAGAAGAAAGAAAACACAACGTTTCGGCTGTGGAGCCTTCTTCGGGCTGTGGAAAGAAGGCTATTACTTATCTTTTTTTTAATTCTGTTTTTCTTGCTCTACCTGTTCCATAGTCAACAGTACCAGTTTCACAAACCCCTCTCAGAGTCTTAGATACTATACATAACGGTATGAAATACACTATGAAACTCGACTGCAATCTATCATCAGGAGTAACCTTCACGAGCTATTAAGTTTCATGCTTTTGTCATGCAAGGTTAACTTCCTAGTGTTTACCAAATTTAAAAATCCAGTATCACTTCCAATATTTATGCAGGCACTTTTTGATGGTTTGGCTGACAACCACTCTACCATGAATTGTTACATGTAACCATAAGAAGAAATAATGTTCTAGGTAAAAGCTTTTGCATAAAAGCTATTACTCTGTGAATGTGATTTGCATTCTAGACCCACTTTTTCCTTCCTTTCCAAAATGCTTTGCAATATTGTACAGTATATCGAGCATCAAAAGTATTTCATTATGTCTTAGTTAAAATATTAAACACTTTGGCATTCCCCATTTCTTACACAGTATTTCAAAGGGGGATGGGTTATAAATTATGAATCAGGCAGTCTTTCCATGAACACAATCAAATGGATTTAAATTATTTGCTTAATTCTGTTATTATGCCAGCAATAAATTAGCTGGAAAATTAGATGTCACAAAAATAAATGTATGTATATATCCATTGAGGAGAGAAAATTGTATGGTAGAGAAGAGAACGCAATTCATGCTATTGAATAAATCAGAAGGTAACGAATGAAGCCTTGTTCCCAGTCTGATTCATGTCTAAATCTTTAAATTACACGCCACAGTAGGTATTCTTGCTGTTAGCTGATTGAAAGCACAGTTTTCTCCATGTTTTTCTGACAGTCTATTATAGAAATATGAATGACTTCTTCCTCCTATAACTTTTTCAGTTTTCATAATACATTCTTTCTATCATATTGTGGGGAAACAGAAATTAAATACAGATTGCTTGCCATCACAAAGTCTTGTGCACTATTCACATGTAAAAACTTTATACGGAAATAAAAGTAAATATTCCCAGGTAATACATTTGTCACATGAGCACAATCTGTTCTTTCTATTCTTTTTTTCTCTCTCATATTACCCATATTATTATTTTTAGGACTTTAATTTACCTTTTTTAAGCATTTCCCACTTCATGAAGCGAATAGCTTGGAAGTCCTATTTGATTTATGATTTTAAGTCCTATTTGATTTATGTTAATTATATCCTTCAGAATATTACATAGCTTTCCTTAATGTATTTCCCACAACTGAGAAAACAGCTGTTGCATACTGTATAACATTAAGATGGTATAGGTTGTCACAAATTCTAACTTGTATTAACGTTTTTCATTTTGTATTATTTTGCTTTATTTGAATAGGTTTCCTTTCACTCTCAGCGCACTGTGAACATCAGTTTTAACAGTTCTCATGCTGCCCAGAAGCTCTATCTCAATAATTGATATTCCCCTCAGGTGATATTTTTGTGTAGCTTCTTTGTCTTACCTTCTCTATAAAAATTGTAATCTGATTTGGGGATGGATAATACATTTTGTCAAAAAATGTGTTGTATGGGTATGTGTACGAAGTCTTATGTCTTACTAAACAACTACAGTAAACCTCATAGAGTCTGGAGATTCCATGCAGAGATACAACATCTAGAACTGAAATCATATTGGCTTAGGCAGTCATACAGTAGCTTGAGTTTTGGTGCACATGAAAAAAATCAAACTAATTGTATAATAATGATTACCTTTGCAGAAATCCAGCAGCAAAAGGGAAATCTGCTATCAACTACTGACTGGTCACACTGTTTGATTATTGTGATGCAGGAGTAAAAGCCCACTGAAATATTGTACATGTGTAGTGATGAAGAGCGATTTCTCATACTCAATTACCTTTTGTGTGTCTGTATATGCATGTGACATTCACATCTACAGTACTGAGGGATTTGCTGTGCATCCCCCAGTAACTAGCTGGACATCATCATCATCCCCAGGGGAGGAGAATAAAACATTTATACCAATGCAGTCAAAGGCCAGTAAGCATAGTGATCTCTAACCCCTTGAAGGGATATATGAATGACACTTCCTGCTCTGCTCTTTCACTGACAAACCCCATTCTTGGACCCTAGGGGCTTGGTGGCTACCTTTGTCTTTGAATGAACCAAGGATACAGGAGTAATGTACAGTATCCCTTCATTTCAATGAATACAAAGAGGATAATGCACCATTGCTGCTGTGGTCAGATCCAAGATGCGTAATTATCAGGGCCAAATGGCTCAAGGAATCAGCCAAATCTTTATAATAGAACCTACCAAAGGTACAGTATGTGGAGTAGCCACGTTAGGCACAGCACAGATACTGTATCATTGAGAGAGGAAGGCTGAAACAGGGCCACTGATGGAAATACAGTATGTTTCTAGTCCAGTGTCTCATAACAATTTCCAGACTATGGCAGACCTGCTTTAAAAGTGCTGTGAAAAACACCAACCCCTCATTTCCCACTTAAGTACAATGGACACACCATCACAAGCAAAGTATTTCATTCCATGAAAACTTGACAAAAACTGTAGCCAAATGAACACATACAAATTAACACATTTAAAACAGTATCTCCAGTAGAAGGTATCCCATCAAGAGCACAACACCACTGGATGGAATGCCAAGGAATGAAACCATGCCTGCACTGGCCAAAGGCAGTGACCACCATCTGACCCATGCATGTGGCAAGAGGGGCAATTCAGTAGTGTGACAGTGAAGCACTCATCACGAAAGTTCATCAAGAGATTCAGGAACATACAGTAGTCATGTGGTTCGCCACTAGGCAACTTTTCTCCAGGTTAAATGTGAGACTGACCTTACTGAGATCGTCCACGACAAGTGCTGCATGTAACATACTGTAGCCATCTCCTTGGTCAGTGTGCAGATCAGACCTTCATCTACGTAGATCAGAACCTTATGAGTACAGCAGGCTCTCAGTAGGAAGAACACGAATATCTCCTTCGTCTCACCGCTGTTTTTTATCTATGCAATAAAAAAGCTGTCTGGAGAATGGTAGACAGCAGATAGAAGGCTGGCAATAAGCAGCATGGAGAGTACTGAGGAGCACAAAATGCATTACACAGTACATTAGTTCATAGTACTGTATATTAGTATTGTATATATACTATATATTATTATACTATACTAAATATACTATATATTATAGTAGTATATAGTATACACAGTATATTAGTATAAATACTCATGTTATAGTAGTTCAGGTGGGTAGCTGCGTCAGCATGTGTAGTCTGCAAAGGAACAAGTAATAGGTTTATTCCATGATGAAAAGAGAAGAGAGAAAACACAACATTTTGTCTGTGAAGGCTTCTGTGAAGACACACCTGAAGAAGGCTTCACAGCCGAAACGTTGTGTTTCCTCTCTTCTCTTTTCAGCATGGAATAAACCTATTACACTGTATAATATGTGCTTCCTTGCACCTTTAATCGAGAAAGGTGCAGGATTACATATACTGTAAGGGGTACCTAGAAAGACAGGGGTGCAAGGAGGCATGGAACATGGTTACAGATCCTGAGTATTAATGATCACAGGAGCAGGCACGCTTTCAAGTAAAAGGCCATAGGGAAATCTTTAGTGCAGCTTGATGCTGAGAAGTCTGCTGTTTCGTATCCTGTTAATTATTTTCTCCCTAACACCTGAAATAAAAGATGACAAAGTGAAGAAAAGGCCAGAGTGAATGCCAACAGCAGCAGAAATCACAGAGAAAAAGGAGTAAGAATCTCAGAAGGAAAACAGGAAGACTTATTCATGGAGGCGGTACAAAAGCAACTGAACCTATAAATAAAGCAAAAGAAGACACCAGCCCAGAGAAAGAATGAAATGTGAATGAAATGAAATTGAATTCTCTTTTTTTAGGAAAAACACTGAACACAACAAAGGGAAAGGCTTTTATGCCCTTCGCGGTAATAACAGAAATACAGAAGAGAATGGAAAACCAACTCACACCAGAACAAGAGCATGTAATTAAAAAATAGATAGACGTGGGAACAGTACTGACAAAATCCACGCCCAGAAAAGGGAAGCTTCGTAGTCCTGGCATCAACAGAGAAATATGGAATGTGGATCAATCCAAGGAAGCTTCAGGAGCCAGCTTCCAATCTGATGCAAACGCATTTGACAAAATATAGGAAATACGTCAGAGATAAAAGTTTGGTTTATTTAGGAAGAAGATAAAATGACATAGAAGCAGAATGTGTGCCAGCCCTTCAAGTGGAGTTGAGATGTGATGTTCCTAACTACAATATCGAAGGCTTCACTATAAATGTTCACTCCTCTACCCTTTGGAACAGCAATATCCCAGTTAGGATGCAGTTAGGACACCAGGGATACCAAGACAACTGTGTTGTAACTAAATAGACTTCAGGTGCTATGAAAGCAAAAAAGGAAATTCCTTCATTTCCTTCCTATCTTTTGTTTATTTGATTTTGCTTTGAACCGTAACACATGCTCTTGGGATTGCTCAAGTCATCCAAATGTCAGACACTAGTTCTTCCAAAGGCTCTTTTCTCCTTGCTTACCAAGGCAATTGCAATAGAAGACCAAGGGTGTCTCAAGCGAGGGGGGCGGCCGCCTTGAAACAACCCCCCCCCCCAATCCCCACATGCATAAAAAAATAAATACATACTAGTTTAAATATTTTAATTAAGCGACGCACAAAACTCTAATTTGAAGTCGAGGTGAAAATTAAAGGTCGTGGGAGAGCAGATGCTTTATTCAGAACAGAGGCGTGTCCCGCACTAACTATGTCATAGGTGCCAGCTAAACGTTGTTGTGGCATAACTAAAAAAATGGAAAAATGGCGAGTACAAGCAGAGATAGGGACAAATTTTGAAAATACTACAGTGGGGGTGAGAAAAGAAAAAGGAAGCAGAAGAGGGAGGATGCAAATGTGGCACTTAAAGGGTTTTTGGAAAGGTTCGTTGTAAAAACCAGGAGCGAAGAAGAAACGGACAAGGGTGGTGATCTCAACGATGACAAGGATGCTAGCATGGAGACACCTGAAGTTACTGATAGCACGAGCAACAACAGCGATTAGTAGTTCTGTTCGGTTCTGGGTGTCTGTTTGCGCAGGCCAGTTAGGTAGCTATTTCATCACCTCAAAGTTGCTCCCTGCCACCACTACACAAAAGAACCCCTCCACCCTGGGCACTGCGAAACCAGTCCAGCCCCAGGCCCTGCCCACCCCTTGAGATGGCCCTGTAGAAGACACTGTCACTCGTGAAATGTATGGGCTAATGGAAGAACAAAGGGTGTTTTGCAGTCTTGATCAATATGAATATGGATTTTATTTTTTACACAAACTAAGAGCATCATGATTCTTTTTCAAGTTATGCATGTTAAACTGTGCAGTCTGATTACAGTATACATAAAAAAGCAAGGGATTAATGAAAGCAGCACATTTTAAATTACCAAAGGAAAAGAGCACTTAAGGAAAATATAAGGAGGCTTCTCAGTTCATATAATTTACATACTTTACAGGTCTGTCACTTTCATTCTGTTGATTACCATACTGTACAGTATGTCTGTCAGATCATCTGACTTCCCATGTCAGTTACAGGCTTATTTCTCTGATTGGAGAAAAACAAACAAACATGTAGCCTCAAATCTGACCTAAGAAGAATTTATTCAATTTATTGGAAAAGGCCCTTAACATTGTTTGAAATGATCCAATATTGATGTACTTATTATAATATTGTTGTACAAGAGGTCTAATATAAATGCCTGATTAATATTAATTAATGATATTTGAATGGGGAGCAGCATCAGTGTGTGCTGGCTGCAAAAGAACAAGTTTGATAAACAAGCTTAATTCCACACTAGAAAAGTGAAAGAAAATGCAATGTTCCAGCTCTTGAGCTTGAAAAAGGCTCGACCTAAAGATGGCTCATGAGTTGGAACTTTGCATTTATTCTTTTTATGTTTCAGCGTAAAACTAACCTGTATTTCTTCTATTTTTTCTAAGGGTCTATATCTTAGAAAAGGTGTTTTCATCCTACTCTTTTTGAGAAACACCCTGGGATTTTTAATGACCACAGAGAGTCAGGACCTTGGTTTTACGTCTCATCCGAAGGACGGAGTCTATCCAAGTCTACTAGCTTGGATAAAAATTGGGGATAAATTGATCAATTTGAAAAAATTCTACATAATGTTTTGTGAAGACTGGATCTGGAATGAAATTCCCCCCCAAATTATAAAAGTTATTGAAAGCAATAACAGTAAAAGCCATCACAATTTCTTTAAAAAGCCTTTATACACAGCTAGAGAGAGCCCTTTTCTGCTGTTAGGCAGTAAAAAAAAAGTTGCCTTCAGGTGTGAAAAAAAGGACCACTGATAAGAATCTGATTGATGACCCCTTCTGAGTCAATGATTGACAGCTAGAATGGAACTTTGCAGCCTGGGGGTTCCAGAGGAAGTCTCACCTCCTAAGAACTCTGAATGGCTGAAAATACAATGATTGACAGCATTTTTCACCAATCAGATCACCTTCTTTTCGGGCGGTCCAGCTTCTAATTCAAAATCAGGAACTTTGAGTTTCTTCCAGGTCTGGAGTTATTTTAGCCTTTTGTGGATATATATCGTATTTCCGAATAAGGTAAAAACGTGGGATATATTCCTTTTTTTTGCTGGTTTTTGGGGTCATGTTTTGCTGGCTTATTGATTACTTTATCGATGCACTTTGGAAGTTTGATGAAGTGCATCATCAGATAAAAACTGTCCTTGTGATTGATTGTCTTGGTGTTTTGCGGTTCTGAAAACAGTTTTGTGAAGCTCCGGTTGTCCCTTTTTCGACTGATAACAGGTTTTCTGTAAAGGTTTTGTGGTTTTGTTTTGTTGCTGAAACACGATTAAGTATGACGCACGTCTCAAAAGAAAATATTGACTTGGCCCGTGGTCGCTGGCGGTAACGAAGCGCACAATCATTTTTTTTTGACTGATTACCTTGGGTGTTTTTCAGTTCTGAAAACGGTTTTGTGAAGATCCGGTTGACCTTTTTCGATTGATAACAGGTTTTGTGGTTTGGTTTTGTTGGTGAAACACGATTAAATGAGACGTGCGTCTTAAGTAAGTATTGACTTAGCCCGTGGTTGCGTCCTAAATGTGTATTTTTCAAATGTCGTTAGCATGTAATTTTTCATACTAAAGAAACAGAGCTTTGCTTCCCTAAGCAATCTTGTCTTTCTTAAATCTCAAACTTTGTCATTTAAAGTCACCAATATCCTTCACAGTTCCTTTTGTATGTATTCTGTCATCAATATTTATTTGTACAAAAAGGTAAAAAGCTTATCTAAAAAAATCTTGTTGGGTCTGATACCAAATATTGAAGATTAAGGCATTCCACAAATGAGATTAAAGTTTAAATATACAAAGACTATCAATACACTTCACATATATTCAGTAAGCAAACACTAGTTCTTTGTATATAATTGGAATATGTACTTGCTGTTGTAGGATTACTGTTTATTTAACGTATAATGTTCTTTCCTGAATGAATCACAATGAATAGGTATGGATACCAGTTAACACATTGCCATTTTGGCCACATTTACACAATATTTTAAAATCTACACTAAAATTCTAAAATTTCAATATGTAGTACAGAAAAGTATGTTTTTCCCCTTTTCAACAACTGATTTATAAAATCCACCATGTATAGTTATTATTATTTGAGAGTCAACACCTACTGTAATTGCCTCAAAGGTCTTGTTGCTGTGTGACTTAAATCTTCTCCTTAGAAAAACAAACAATATTCATGGCTATTGTGATAGAAATGAGTCTTGTCACCTCCGATGCACTGCTGAATTGTCAAAAAACAATTTGCACTTTCTCTCCATATTGCTGTTTCCTCTTCTATTAGCTTAGAAGTGAGAAGCATTCTTCTGATTCTCTACAAACTTGTTACAGTACTTCAGTAAAGGAAGAAAATGTCAGCAGATACTATAAATGTATCTGAGTTTCTATCATTTCACTTCTTCACTTTCACTACCAAACAGCTGCATTGGAAAGTATAACTGAAGGAGAGAACATCGCCCTGAAACACACACCATGACCACAGACTTAAAAATATATATAGTTAGAAAAGAATGCTCGTGGTGTCAAAGTTTTACAACAAATTAAAGACTAGACTATAATTTCACAAACCTGACAGTGCAGTACGTCAATTACTGTACATGAAAAGACTTAAATCAAGAAAAGTATCCACATAGTATAATATACATTAGTTAAAAAGATGTGTGCTTAATCTTCTTGGCAATTAGATTTCAGAGACATACAAACATAGCTGTAAGGACGATTCTGGACTGATAACATTTTATCTGCAGTGTTGTGCAAAAGAGAGAGCGGTAACTGAGCTCTTTCTAATGGTGGTGGAAAGTGGTGACTTTCCATTTCAAGAGCATATAAAATTAAGGAGTGTCAGAGGCAGAGTATAAAATCTTAAAAGTTTTTTTTCTTTTCATTAGGATGACTTTTTGACACTAGAGGAGCAAATGGGGGGAAGATGAGCCTTTTGATACCTAGCACCTACAGTATAGCAGAAAAAAAAAGTTAATAGGAAATGTCGGTGTCAATCATGAGCTGCATCATTCAAAACCTTTGCTCTCTGGCGGTGATTCACATAGAGAGGATCTACATCCATCTCTCTGGTTTCCTTGCACTTGATACCTAATTATTTCATTGTTTCATTTTTAGATCTTGGGGATGAAAATGTCTGGGTAGCTGAATTAGTAATTGGTAAATATATTGTCTGGAATTCTAACATCCATTAAAATACATTGTGAATTCAGGGAAATCGATAGGAAAATTTCTTCTTATTGTGACCAGTGTCCTTTTGCCTGTTTGTGTCTGTTTACAGTACTTAATACCAAACTAGCAATAACAACAACAACAAATAATGAATAAGAATAATTAGCTAGCAGAATGGTTGTTGAAAGCATACTTGCACTACATAGCCACAATTTTTCATTCCATAGCTAACAAACCATAAATTAAAAGGCTACCTCACTGCATGTTCATACACATGATGGATGTGATGTGTCCCTGTAGTGATCTCAATGTAATGGACCACTGAACAACCCTGAAGGTGGCAGCAGTATGTGTTGAAGAAAGGATACACAGAAGGCGGTGTGAGACTACGGAGCTGCTGAAGCAAGCCGGCAGGCGTGCCGCGGGTGCTGTAATCGCGCCTCGGACATGAAAAGCAGAAGTACAAAAGGGAAATCTGGGGAGAAGGGTCGAGTTGGCAAGAGGACTGTAACTAGGGAAAGGTATCAGAGTCCTGGTCAAGCACTGGAGACCAAACAAGGCAGAGGACAATCCAGTAATCATGGTTGGGAAACAAAGCAGAAGAGTCAAGATGGAAGCCCTGGGGAAAAATTCACACGACCACAGGAAAAACAAACACCAGGTCACAGAGCCAAAACTAAGACCGAGTGATGCAATGATGGCAAAAACAATATAAATACCCTCCTATTAAGGAGATAAGTGCTGTTTCATTATAGCATGGTGTTACTGACAACCTGCATAATCATGTTGTCACGGGAATGGGCAGATGAGACAATTGATTGGGAGATTGACTGCTGGCCGTAGTGTATTTTCTAACAGATTTCTACTGATGAGGGTTGTAGTGGTAGATGGCTGAGTAGGGCAGACAGTCAACAGTCTCCAACTCCTCCTAGAAGATTCACAGGTGCTCCTGGGTAAGACAGGGGATGTAATCCCTCCAGCCTGCCCCAGTCTGCTCCAGGGCATCTTCCCAGTGTGACTTGCCTGGTATATCTCCAGCAGGAGGCTCCTGGGGGGCACCCTCACTAGATGCTGAACTATACCTCAACTAGCTGCTCTTGATCCAGGGAAACCTGCACTCTACTCTAAGGTCCTTCCACATTGCCAAGCTCCTAACTGTAACAGAGTCACCTTAAAGGCCCTACAGATAAACCTCAAATCACTGCCTTGTACCGGCAATTTCATTCGTCCTGTCACTTCCCAAAGCTTGTGACCATAAGTGATGAAAGGGAAATACATCAATCAAACATCCAAGAGCGTCATTCAAAAATTCAGCTCCCATTTCACCACCACAGTCTGGTACAGCTTCTGCATTGCTGCAGCCACTGTGGCAAATCAGTGTCAATCTCAGTATCTGCTGTACTAGTAAACAAGGCCCCAAGGTACAGAAACACCTCCACCTCTAGAGGCTGTTCCCTCCCGCCCCACACACACACATAGGGAGAGCAAGCCAATCTTTTCCAGGAGAGAACCATGACCTCAGATCTGGTGGTGTTGGCCCTCAACACAACCACAATGAACTATGCTGCAAACCAGAGACTAGAGTCAGATGAGGCAAAGAGGACAACATCATGGACAAACAGCAGAGATGCAACACATTTAGATTCCCTAACTGGATACACTCTAAACCTTGGCTGTACATTAATATGCTGTCCATGAACCTGAGAACAGACACAAATAATATAACCCTATATCTATATATCTATATATCCATTTCCTTTAACCACTTGATCCATAGGGCTGCATTAACCTAGCAGGCAGAGTAGTACTGGTCACCCTGGATGGGACTCATGTAAAAGTCAGCTTAAATCACATGACCAATTCTTTATTTTTCTTATCATACTTGTACAGTTTCAGTGCTTGTTTTCCACCTGTTGCAACCATTGAAATAATCATTTTCAACCACTGAAATGTCAGAGAATCTCAATGTAATGAAAAATTTTGTAACCTTTTGTTTAGGACAGTGTTCAATAAACACAAGTACGAAGTGTTTAGATAAAAACTGTTAAATACTCGGCATTCTATCAAAAAGAATATTTATCTGAACATCTTATTTTACTGCCAGTAAAACAAGTCAATCATTATAAATTCACTGTCAGTTAAACCGTACGACTGAGACCTGAAATTTGAATTAAACGGGCACTGAGATCAGTGATCAGAATCACCTTTAAAATGTGTTTGAAGAAATATTAAGCACAAATCCAGGCAGCTATGAGTGTACAGCAACTCTCCATGTTTTAAATTGGCAGGGTTTGTGTTTATTTAAGGAAAATAGAACTGATTGAAGTTAAATTGAAACAGTTGTCATGTGATTTAAAATAAATACCGAAATCAAAGAGTCCTACATACTGTATCTGAAGGAAAATAGCAGTTTTGTAAAATAATTATGAGAGGTGCTTTGTAAATGTCAATAAATACTCCTACTCTCACTTTTTAATATAAAATATCTAGGTCTTCTTCAATTAAGCTTTTTAACAAAGAAATGATCATGTTCAGTACATATACAGAACTGTAAATGGACATTAATTGATGACAATACTCACAGAACTTCAACATGGATTTTGTTATAACATTTTGTTGTAACAACTACTGTACATAATATTAACAACTTTAACATAATCCTCACATAAATTAACCCACCACCAAACAAACAAAAGGCAGGCTTGGTCTGTCTCAAGGTACAGTTGTAGCCCATTCACTTTCTTTTAGAAAATAGTCTTTCATAATTTTGTGAAATGTAATTAAAATCCCCATCATTCCACTTTGTACCACCTACAATTCGATTGCTACTTATTTACTTAAAGTTATGACTCAGCTATTTGCAGCTCATTAAAGAAACATTGCCTTTGCTCCAGGCATAAGAAGACAAATGATTACGAAACTTATATGACAATCAGATAGGTGAAATCATGTATTATTTGTCTTATAGGATTTTTATTATAGGATGTCTGCTTCCAAACAAATATGATAAATTAAAAAAAACTTATATTTATAAATTAAAAAAAATATATATTTACAGTACAGTATATAAGAATATAAGCCAATGTTTCTATTAGTCATACAGGTCTGTGATAGGATAATGTTTTTTTTTCCATAATTCTGACAAAATGTGAATGAAACAAAAGCATTTTAAAAGTGGACCATTTAAAACCGTTTGACAAGCATGACTAACCCCAATCGCCAAGGCACGCATGTCTATATTTGCATGTCAGAGATTGGCAGATAGAGTGAATTTTCAAAATCAAGATGGTTTGCTACAGTAGCCAAAGCTCTCCATGGAATGTTCTGAAAGAAAGGGAAGACTAGCAAATAACTCCGTGAATTAAATCTAGAAAGTTTTAAAGAAGCAGAAAAAACACACCTACTGGCAGGTAAGTATACTGTTTCTTTATGAGATAAAAATACAGTAAATACATCTGACAGTTAAACTTAAAAAAAAAACTTGCACAACCAGTTGCTTGTATCATGTTCTCAGTTTTTAGATATTTTAATTAGTTAAACACAACAGTTGTTAAAAATTATGCCAAGCAGTACTTGTTACGACCATGGGCAGATGTCCCTGTCGGGTCTTGTAGTGGACCCTATGCGATGCAGTAAGAGCTGGAGAAAATGGAAGACGTAGTATGGGAAAACACACAGGGGGTTAATAGTACACAAGATAATAGTGACCATCCGTGAGACAGTGAACGGGGGAGACAAAGAACGGCATCCAAATTCAAACAAGTCCAAAGGCAGGTCAGGGCACACTCCGGGAGTCTATCAGCGAGTAATCCATCCTGGGACACGACAAGGTTAAAATCCCCGGGAAGGGCAAAAACACGAACAGACAAAACATGGAGGTCCAAGGGTGACGGGGCGAGATCCTCCAGACCCCGGGCTCAGGAAGCGGGAGGTGTTGGGGATGAGGCCTATGCCCTCAGGAGATGGACGTAGGGTTTCCTGGTGCTAGGTGGGCCTCGCGACATCCTTACCCTGATGTTGAGCCCCGAGGACTGGAGTAGCTAGTCTTTAAATAATACACATAACAAGGTTCACCTGGGGAGCTAACACAATTACAGGAACAAAAACTGGAGTAGTGGAGCACCCTCTAGGGAGGGATGTCGGGCATGACAGTACTCTTACATCTGTTTTTTTTTCCCGCATCACAATCCCTATTACATTTCTGAGGGAATTCTCACCACTTAAATGCATCAAGTCACCGAAGACAGCCTCTTTCGGATCATTTCAGCTGACACTCATGAGGGTAATAAGCAACCAGCTTCTACTCTACCTACGTACATCGCACTGCAGATGCTTGCATTGACAGTACTTAATGATAATAATGTTTGGAACTACTGTAACATGAATTACCACATCATCTGTTCAGATAATGACAACGTAATTTCCAGTTCTGCACAACCTGCAGATTAAAAGAAAAATTGAATGTTAAATAACCAAACCACAGGGTAATTCCTCAGTGTAATTTTGAAAAACTTTTCTAAATTTAGTATCACCAATACTAAAGCAGCACAAGGATATGGGAACTGTGGTTACCTTCCTCCATGTCAGAACTATCCTCTATTTCTCACAGTGTGAGATACAGTATACAGTACCACAAGAGAGTAAGCATCAGCTAGGGGAATGATGCAGGTTTTACTGAAAACACCATAAACTCATAGACACCTGCCAGAATGAGACAGATCAGCCTGACCAACACAATCCTGAATTTGGGTAGAGTTCTGCATCTTTAAACTCATGCTTACAGCTGGCACGGGAACACAAACATGGGCTATAGATATAAGGATAATACGGACTAATATACTGTACTACTTAAGGTCCTTATATGCAGCATAACAATAAAGCTCCATATCCATAAAAATCATTTTAATGAAGATTCAGAAGAAACACTTTACATTTATGTGCACATTTACACGTTGTTAAAGAGTATATGATGGGTTTATGCATGGTTTTGGCATTCACTGTACAATACTTCACCAGTGATTTTTGTTTATTTACTCCTGTTCATGAAAGCGTAACTGAATTGCAATTTTGCCTGTGTATCTAGAGGACAGCCTCAAAAGCTCAATCACAAAAATGAAAAGAGATGGGCAATACCGCTGGGGAAATTTAGGAAATGTATAGTATTTTGCATTGTCAGAGACTTGAGGAAGGAATGACACAGAATCCATTTAGATTATTGTATGCTTATAACCCACAACTTAATAGAGAATATGTTATATTTTTTATATTATGTTATAGTCATTAGTGAAAAGCATTATAAATGTAACATGTCATAATTGAAAACGATATGATTTTCATCTATATAAATACTTTAATGTTAACTTTTAGAGATTGTCAAATGCTATACAAGCTGTAGATTTATGACACAAGCTCTGTGTCAAGCTACAGATGTTTTGTGGGCTTCTGTCCCAATTGTCTTGTATAGCGTTGACAAGTATGTACCATGTGTTCATTGAACCCTAAATGAGCCCTGAACGCGACACATGATCCTAGTAATTCCACCAAAGTTCAATGGGTTTCAAGCTTCAGGAGTGGGGCATGCATAGCTTAGCTGTCACAGTCTCATGTCACAATAAGGCAGCTACATGAACAGCATAAAATCCTGAGCTGTTTTACTGAAATGTTGTTTCATCTAGATGAGTCCGTATGGAGGTCAGCAAGTAAAGTCAGAGGACTTGATCGAATTCTACACGATGATTGTTTGCCAGAGTTTCTGCTATTGATATACTGATGCCTGATGCACAGGAACTGGCAGACTGAAAAGGATCACAAAAATGGAGCTGGATGAAGTGTTGATTTTGGCAAGAGGTCATGACTCATTGTCTCCCAAATTATGGCCTTTAATTGACTCACTGTTTTTTGGCTGCAGTATGTTGTCGGGTTGGCAGTTGCTGGCTTTGAACATGCCAGACAGCAAATGACTTTGCACAGACTGACTTCTGGCTCCAGTATGGTGATGGTGAGAAGGTGCTGTCCTCTTGATAAGTGGGATTCATTGGTTTCTTTCTGTTTTTTCTTTCTTGATTTTAACCAAGTTTGACTTTCATCAAGTGTGCCCAGTCAAATGTGGTAATTTAGTGCTCATGCAACAGCCAGGGTCATTTGAGTATCACGGATTGACAATTAATGAAAAATATTTAATATCCAAAATCAACATTTTCTGTTTCCAAAAATACATACGGTTTGCATACAGAACTCTGTCTTTCCTCAGCCTAATGTTGTAATTTTCTTCTTTGGTACACACCTGAGAGAAAAATGAATATGTCAGCAATCTCCCTAAAATGTTTCACATTATTGTTTCCAAAATACTTCATCCTTGACTTTTCTTTTGCCTTCATAATACAAAAAAACTTATTGCACTCTCCTTTTCTCTATCTCAAACTTTTATTTTAAAACTCATTATGGATTCATTAGAGGGTTTCTAAGAAAGTAAATCAATAAACATTTGATTCATTTGAATTAAAAAATATTCTTTTCAAGTTGAAATTTTTACTAGAGTACAATGTCAATGTTTTCAACATTGATCACATTTGGCTTTTTCAAAGGTGAAGTACATTATTTGTAAATTGCTGCATATCTACAGTATATTAAACACCCTCTACTTATAGTTTGCACAAATATTGTTACCTTTTTCCTACGTTAATGTTTTGATTTCTACCTTAATTGTTTTTTAGAGCTTGGTGACAGGATAAAACCCCTTGAGATGTGTCAACTTGTTTTCAAGGGGCTCCTGTAAAATAAATTAAAGTAATTGTTTGTAAAAGCACAATTCTGGTTATAGTGGCAGTAGTATGTGAAAGATGTGCGTGAAAAACATACAAATGTAAAATATTATATCCCGATAAAAAGAGAAGTAAAAAAGGAATAGCCTTGTTTAAAAAAGAAATCTCAAAGAATTATGACTTCAGAGAGTAATATCAAAAGTCATAGAAATGAGGCTCAGAAAGAAGCATGACAAAGAGAAGATTCTTCAGAATTATTCTCTAGAGTCTGTTACATCAGAAGAAAGCCACTTTAAAGGTCTCTTTATTGTGTCAAAGAGAGACTTAAAAAAAGAGCTGCTGTAAATTGGAGGCTATCAAAGTGACAGATGGCACATTGCTGACAGAGCAGAAAGAGATCATGTGCAGCTGGAAACAGGACTGGGAAAATGCCTATGGACATATTGCCCACTTTCACAACATCGCCAGAATCCTCACCCATCTCCTCAATTCCCTTTCTCCTATGGGGGGAAAACAAATTTAAAGAGCTTTGCATTCACAGAAAGAAAACACCTGGAACAGCTGTCTCCCCCAGGAAGCATCTAAATATGCCATCAGGAACCACCTGGAGAACCGCTGGAGGAATGTGGGGTCTTTTCCTTCTGTTCCTGCAAGAAGAGGCTGCCTAGCGATGGCAACATCTGCACAACAGTTTACCTCATATCCTGTGCCAACCAAACAAAGGTATCCTTTAAATTAATTACGCCAGCAGCTGTATTTGCGCTTCATTGGCATATATGAGGCTTAAGCTCGATGAGCCCTGTCACGCTAAATTCCCAATCGGTTTTCAACTGGCAGAGTTGGAGTGAAAAATCCTAGGCAAAATGTTTATTTAAGGGATGTAAAATAGAATAACATTTTACATTTGCAATATAACATTTAAAGTCCAGACAGAATATTGATTGAAATGTATGTAGAAGCCTACTGTACCTTACAGTACAATTCGAAAAATAATTTAGTTATACATGAATGTACTTTGCTATTCCACAGCTATCTGAAATATCCAATACAAGAACTAATAATTAGCATACCAGGGGAAGAATACGGATAACCTTTATGAAATGCAATAAAAATGATCATTTGTATAATATTAATAAATATTGATAATATCTGGATATTTGTGCACCATGGTTCATTGAACACTGACATTAAGCACTTGGCGACTGTTTTGTGGGGAAACTCACATAAAGCTCCAGAATCAATAGACCGTCCAAAAATAGCTTTAGTAGTTCAGCCACATCACCAGTTGAGTCCACATCAGATAGATTGAAACCATTGTTTTGAAGGAGTTTTACCCAGCTTGCAGTCCTCATGAGATGAAAAAAGGCTAATGGAGTGAATTCAGCTTTGAAATAAAGTGGTTTGTAAGGTATTGGGCTGGAAAGCTTGGAAGAGAGAACTTTTTTCTGCGTTAAATTGTTGCAACAGAAGAAAACTCCACAAACCTTCTATACAACAGGCAATCTAATCTCTGCAGTCTAATTATTTTGATTCCTGTTGGCCTAAATACAATGTGGGACATCATAGAATGTATGCCATGGCCTCTAAAATATAAATAAGCACACATGTAGTCCTCCACACATATTGAGATAGATGTTCATGTCACAGTTAAATGAGATATTCTTTAAAAAGCGTGGAAGTATGTTTTATGTTTAAGTCCATTATGTAATACAATGAAGCAGAATTAATAACACTCATTAATCAAGCTTTCTTCTTTTAGAAGCTTGTTCTCTATATGAATTTCCTATTTTCATGAAATCAAAACAAACCCATCCTTATATACATCCACCTTCATAAAAACATTTATTATAACTGGCATGTTAAATTTACCCTCTTTTTTCCTTATGTGAATGGAACAGTAATTCTCAGGATTCTTACTTAAGTTATTAAAACAGGTTTATTTTTTTACTTTAATTTAGTAACAAAAGAGTTTATTTCCTGTTTAAAAAAAATAGAAGGTCAGCATAGCAAAGGGCTTATCAACAGAGCCTACAGTATATTCTGATACAGTCCACTTTTTCAGTACCCAAGGTAGAAATTAAGTTTCCAACACAGCTCATAGACATAAAAGATCATCAAAACACAACAGACATGACAATTACTCCAAAAACAGACATATAACACAGTACATTGACACAGTTGATCAAACTATGCAGTGCACTATTCTTAAAATGAGAACTGTAAAAACAGTAAAAGTCCAAGATAAAAAGTCTTTAAATACTCTGGAGATATTCAGTGCATGAATGGCTGCAGGTAACAGGGATCACCTGAATATCTCTGTGATGCAGCTGAAAAAAGCTAAAAAATGACCAGTGAAGAGGCTATTGTGATCCAAAATCACTGTGTGGAAAAGATGCCACACATTCCTACTATTTCAAGTGTGGGCTTCCTCAGGATAACTGCATAAACTAGCCACCTCACTCTGATAAAACATAGCCAGCATCTTACCACAAACATTATTTATTTGTTTGTAAATATTTCTAATGTCTCCATCCTAAACATTACTATATTTGTTTTAGGAGACAACAATGTATTTTCAGACAGAAGACGCTTTTATTTCAGTTAATTCATTACAAGACCACATTTCAGAGCAACTCTTGATTGGAAAGGTCATTAACTGTCAGTATATTTACTGTAAATTATAAGTTATTTTTTATTTGGAAAAAACAATAAAAAGTTCAAAGTCTTAATTTAAGAGTAATAACCTAATTTTTCAATTTCAAATGAAAGGTTTGACTGAATTTGGCAAATAAGCTTTAAGCTACAGTTGATTTAAAAGCATCTCTTGTTCAATATCAAGAGCAGAAGAAAAAAGCATACAAATATCTTTTTAGAGAAATAGCAAAAAGTAAGACTTTTTTTGCAATGTCAGTAGATACAATTTACTCAAATCTTTTCTGTCATTCCCTCTGTATTAACTTATACTCTGGTACATGTGAGAGGCTGTAAGAACTATGTAACATTGATTAAAAATGTATGAGCGTATTTATCATCCAATCACTTTCAGTGTGCTTGTTTGCCTTAAAGCAGCTGTTGCTCTACGAAATAATGCAGAAATGGAAAACGAAAAGCAACTCAATGAAAAATGAGGCAGTTTCTCATCCCTGCACAGTGCATCTGATCGCTGTGACCTTTGCTGAAGCTAACTAGTAAGAGAAAAGGCAAAAGGTGAACAGAAAGGAAAGGGACATATGATCCTGCCAGCTTGTTTTGTATCATTATGATGCTCTTATTAGAAAATATATATCTTCCACACCTACAATATATTTTCTTCAGTGTCCACTTGTGGCAGCTTGTTCATCTGAAACCGAAGTAGAAGTGTATTAATCTAAGAGTAATACACTTCAACTTCTCATCTAATCTAAGAATATTTTGGGTTCCCATGTTCATCTTGAGGATGCTGAAAAACTTGTTTTTTTGTGAACTTTTTCTTGCTTTGAATGATTGAAATCTAGAATTTACATTACTTACAGTACACTGCATGAGTGACATTTAATGTACAGTAATTTTCAGACATTATGCATTTAATGTTTACATGTACAAGTATATGCTTAATGAGAAAGAATCACTGTTTATCTGATATCCTTTTAGAATGGTTGTTTTCTTCTCACTTCTAAATATTAATAATTATAATTAATAATACCTTACACTTACATAGTGCTTTTCTGGACACTCCACTCAAAATGCTTACAGGTAATGGAGACTCCCCTCCACCACCACCAATGTGTAGCCCCACCTGGATATTGTGACAGCAGACTGAGTGTGGCAGTGCTCTCACCACACATCAGCTCTCAGTGGGGAGGAAAACAGGGTGATGAAGCCAGTGCATAGATGGGGATTATTTGGAGGCCATAAGGCCAATAGGAAATTTGACCAGGGTAACATCCCTACTCTTTTCAAGAAACGCCCTGAGCTTTTTAATGACCACAGAGAGTCAGGACCTTGGTTTTATGTCACATCCGAATGATGGTGCCTTTTTACAGTATAGTGTCCCCGTCACTATACTGGGTCATTAGGACGCACATGGACCGCAGGGTGAGCACTCCCTGCTGGCCCCACTAACACCTCTTCCAGCAGCAACCTTAGTTTTTCTCAGGAGGTCTCCCATCCAGGTACTGATCAAAATCAGAATTGCTTAGCTTCAGTGGGTTGCCAGTGTGAGTTGCATGGTGATATGGCTGTTGGCCATAATGGCCATACATGCAAAATTATACCAATCCAGAAGCCTTCTTTCACTCTTATTTCTTTTAGAGGTAAAGGAATAGTTGTACCATTAATTGAAAAAAAAGTATTTTCATTATGAATGGCTTTTCCGCAGTGCTTTAATTAACACTTCTTACCATCCTGGTTTTGAAATGCTGTATGCAAATACAATAAGTCAATAAGAGCGTTTCAGGTCTGTTAGTATTACGTCATGATGTCTAGGTCTCTACTTATAAAACAAATTATATTGTATCACATGTGTTTGGTTATTGTGTATCGGATTTGGTAAAGCGAAAACAAGCGGCGCACAAATCCAGCAAATGACTATCAAAATGAAGTTAAAAGGTGTGACTACATATCAATGTTCAAAATAAAGTACCAGTGAAAACATCATTGGATGAAAATGCTTTATTATGAAAACAATTTGCTTTACGTTTCCCTTTATTTTTATTCGCACCACATTCTGCTTTTGTAGAAAACAGTTTTTCTAGTAATATGGAAAACGATCATAGCATTTCTTGTTAGTTTCCCTTGTTTAATCAAAGACACTGGATACGCCACAGACTTATACTAACCTCAGTTGCTTTTACTGCAGGACTCTCTTCAAGCATACATCTTACACGAGACACTGCCATCAGCATGTGAGAACACCCTGGTAACTGACACTATTGACTGTATTCTAAAACAAAACTGCTGGCCACCCACCTCGGGTCACTTTGTTTCAGCATGTAACTTCATTAACATAGTAGCTAAGCTCCCAAAGACAATTTATGCTCCCAGGAAACACAGGTTCACTCAAGGAGAACAGTCAAGGCAAACAGTCTGCAACAGTGTTACATAGGAGTCTCCAGCCTAGAGTGACTACCATGCCATAAAAGCCAGAATACTGGAGACAACATACTGTAAATAAAGCTACCTACACCCTGGATTAGGTTCGAACTTTGTTAGCTTTGTGGGTACACAGAGCAATATACTGTAAGACACAATGTAAAAATAGAGGTCATGAATGTCTTTAAAATGATCACAAGATCTTATGCAAAATAAGAGAAAAAACAATATGTGTTGCTTTAAAGACCCCTAAAGAACCAATAAGTAAGTTTATTGCGCTTGAAGGAAAAGATGTGCCAGAGCTGGGAGAGAGCAATTATTACATGATAATATAAATTATGTATACAATCTAGATTGTTTGAAATATACACAGTTAATGTTTAAAATGGATGAATTTTTAAAATGTAGTAAAGAGTGTAAAATATACGATGCATTCTGTAATATGGTCATTTTTATAATCGTAATTTATAATTTTTATAGTTTTAATTTTGGTATCAAAAGCAGCAGGAGCCAAGAGGGAGGAACCTGGAGCTGTTCCCACCCCACAAGAAACAAATGAACCCCTAAACCAACAATGCAGAAACCAGGGATAGTGTCAACTGTACAACTCGTGCTGGCTGGGCTTCAGGTAGGGCACCCGGGACTAAATTAAAGAACATGAAGGAAGAGAAGACGAAGGGCTTTGAATTCTGAGGTCCATGGTCTTCATATAGAGTGTGAAGTGAAGGCCAGCCAAGGAACATATTTCATCTTTCGTTCTGTTGAGTTTTCATTTTCCTGCTTGTTTGAAGCACAGTCCACATATAGAGTGAATGCAATAGAAAAGCAAAGCAAATGCAAAACAAGTAGTGTATAGTTTTCTTTTGTTCGGTCTTATTTTTCTTGTTTACCTGTTTGATGTGTGGAGCACGATCCACATATAGAATGAATGAGACAACGTGAGAATAATGTGAGAGGCAAATGTGAAACAAATAGCATATTTTTCTCTTTTGTTGTGTCTTGTTTTTGCTTTCCTGCTTTCTGTTTGAATCATAGTCCATGTATAGAATTAATGTCATAAAAATACTTGGTGAATTCGAAACATGTAGCATATTTTTCCTGTTCTTTTTCTTTTGTTCTCTCAGTAGTTTGAAGCACTATCCACATTTAGAATGAATGTGAAAAAGCCTGTAAAAAAATAAGGCAAACCAAGAAGCATTTTTTTTTTTGTTATTCTTTTATTGTACATCTTTTTCATGTGTAAATCAGCATTAACCCATCTTTCTCTGTGGGTGTTTCATCACATATGAAACTTCAAAGTCTCATTTTTTTTCTGCCAGATGTCTATGCATATTTCCCCTTCATATACAAACAACCACTCATAGAAATAGCACAATGACACATTGGGTAGGGATTTTCCTGTCAGTTACAGCTTATTAATCTTTACCATCACTGAATATAGAGATTTTTTAGTTTTTTTTCCATAATGTAGTTAATGAGAACATAATATGCCATGTTTTGTAATCCATAATACTAATGTTACTGATACTGCTGTTCTTGACCATATATTTCAGGAAAGTAAGTTCTTTCAAAGGGAGGTGTTTTCAAGTAACTCAAAGATCACTTCTAATGAAATGCTCAGACAAGGCCCAACAGACTGCATCCCTTTACAGCTGTGAATTAATAATTCACCTTTGATTTGTAAAATAATAGCTTTAGTGCAGTCAAAGGTGATACTACAGAAAAATGATATATAAAGTAAAATCTCTAGACGATTACATTTGAGGGAAAGTGGAGGAAATTGGATAAAGTAATAATTCGATAAGTTCCACCCTTTTAAATGTCATCAGGTTAGTATAATCTCTCTAGGGGAAAATGACAGGGCAAGCTGTGGGTTAGTTTAAAAAAAGAGAGAGCAGAGGCCACTTAGGGTCTGCCACAGAGAAAATATGAATAAGGAATAATTAATTTTTCAAGTCAATTAAGATGATTTAATTACTAATGTGTGTGGTTGTTTTCAGTATAATTGCAAATTATCCCTCTTCTAACCACTGCTGATTTGGTAAAAAGCCTTTGTTATATGCTATATCTGCAACCAAATGCAATCTTTCAGTTCATACTGTACGGGTGTAGTGGTTACTTAAAAAAGAACCAAGCATTCTGCCCTGATTAAGCAACTATGGACAGGAAATAGTGGTATAAAGTAAGTTTTTAAAACTAAATTTAAGATTTTTCAACTGTCATTTTACTATTAAGGGATAAAAACATTAACATTCTTGTCAGTTTCTTGCTTGGATATAGCCAACCAGCAGGTGAGCTCATTAGCAAGTATAATTATGTAGTGCCAAGTATTGGTTTCAATATTGTTCTTTAAAGATGGTGACTGGCAAGTGCCTTTTGGATTAAGCCATTAAGTGTGAACTTCTGAATGTATAGAAAAGTGATCAATGAGATAATTACAATGTGAACTTTAGATTGTTCAGCGACACCAGCATTTTGCAAATTTTAACCCCTTTTTAAAATGTAACTTACTTTTGTGAATCGTAACAAAAGCTTGGATTTTAGTCTATTCTTTTCAGCACTTTAAAAGAAGTACATGTCATATTTAAATTAATGTCTAACATTCAAAAGGCAAATCACATTACTTTTAAAATCGCATTATCTTTGTGAAGTCTAGCAGCAATATCTGCTGCTATGATATATATGAAAGTCATACAAATCATTAATTTTGATTATTTGTTATCTATTTTTAATGTGCCTGTGCAGTGATAGAGGAGACTTTTACCTTTGTTGTTAAATATATTCTAATAAGAGAGCACCACTTATAAAGTGTAGATTATAATGTGTTGAGAGTAAGTGCTCTGCTGATTTAATACCACTGTCCTTTCGCAGAAAAGAGAAAGTAAAAAGAAATGATTAAAAAAGCAGCCAGTGTTATCCTTAAAGAAAAAAAAAATAGAAAAACCTTCATAAAAAACAAGGCTTTGGAAATAAAATGCAGATTTTAATGTTTATTAACAGGTAAATGCATTATGTGACGCTAATGCTTGAGAGGGAACCATCAACCCCCTTCATACAGTATCTATATACAGATACAGATTTTTTAACAGTAGATATCTGCTGAAAATAGAATACAATGTCAAGCAAAAGTACAGTGCAAGTTAAAGTATGGACAAGAAATTTAAATTGTATTTTAAAATGGGTGCTAGAGACTGTCAATGCGCAATTGTGAATAAAAGTGAAAAAAATCTTAGCCAACATAAATTTTGAATGTTGGTTGGAAAGAACAGGCTGGTGACACGTTGAGACCAGTCAAAATAAATTTCCCATACCCACATCTAGAAAGAAATAGAGCATTACCTAGTAGCAAACAGCATTTCTTACAGGTGTTATAAAGAGATGTCAGAAAAAAAATGCTTAGGAGAATGGATTAAGAGGAAGAGAGTAAATCATGGTAACACCCAAGTTCTTAGTTGAAGAGGAAGTTAATGTCATAGTAGGATAAATGTAGAGAATTTATGACATTTGGAAAGTTCTCAAATTTGGAAATATTTAGTTTAATGAGAAGGACATGTACTGTGACAAGGTGAATATAACCAATACGTGGTTAGGCATTTGTGAAGGAATATATTAAAAGTAGAGTGATTGGCTGTAGGATAAATCTAAAGAAAACTTATACTGTAGCTGACTTAGAGAAACAAATTAAGGGTTTCCAGCGGCAATTTTTAGGAAACCCTTCAGTCTTCAAATCTGTGGTTCTCCAGTACATGTTATACAATTAGCCCAACATTCTAACATTTTTTTTATCATGTGCAGTACCAGATGATAAAGCATTGTAATCCAGATGAATCATGATCATCATGAATACTTTATATAAGGAGCGAGTGTCAGATTGTCATTTAATGCTTGTTAACCTGGCCATCTGCTCCCTGCTTTCAGCTGTGCGTGCTAAGGTGTATGTTAGAAGTGTTGTATACAGCAAACAGATGAATGATTATATAATGCTCAGGCTAGATACAGTACATTGTTGCAGTAATTCTAGAAGGAAAAATGTCCCAAATGATTTCTCAATGTATTAACACTTCATTAAGGAGATGGGTTCTCATTCCTGATGATAAGTATTTGATATGAACTGTAATAAAATGGTAAGTGATTCAACACTAACAGGTTAATACTCAAATTATCTTGCCAGGTTAGTTTTTTTAAACAAATATATTTCCGATAAGATCTTTTGGTGTTGTCCACCAGTCACCCACATTGTCTATGACTGATGAGCTGTTTTGGAGTAAAAACATTATTTATATTGGTAAATACACAGTCCTAGTTTATGCAAGATTACTGACTTTTCAGTTTGTTTGAAAACACTACATGTGAGCAAATGCATATTCTATTCTCACCCATGTATACCTATTTATCGACTTTTGATGTGTTGCATGACCACTGTAATTTGGAAAATAATGATCTTATAAATACTGAATAGAAAAAAAAACACAAAGCCTAAGTTAATCTAAACAAATTAATAACTAATAGAAAGATATACAGGATGCGCATCGTCTGCCATACCTCACTCCCACTCCATCTAGACACCTCAAGTTGTAATCAACACAACTTCATGCCTTTCAATATTGCTATTCTAACTGCCATAACCTATTATAACCTTGTTGTGCATAATGTTTCACACATGCCCTGCTAAGGGATATAACTTGACATTAAGTATTCATCACATAAAAATGTTCTGACAACATGCTATGAATACTTACAGGCAAGCTATGTCTATTTGCACAGTATTCAGAATGAATTAGTGACTCCCCTGCACCCACACACTGACATACACAGCACATTCATAACACTCTAAACTGTTGAAACCTTTTGTTTTCATCTCATTAGCCTGTACCATCCAGCTTTTTATGTGATGATTCACTTAACCTGTGTGTAGCCAGTAGACCACGCTAATGTTCCATTATTCTAATAATTTCCAATTCAGTACGCAAACGACTGAGTTTCTCAGCAGTAAAGGACTTTAATAGAATCACACTGTCAGGTAAATGCTCGAGAAGTTTCATTGCAAACCTTCAAAGATCAGATATGATGTGATACTATACATGTACAGTGAATGCAAAGCTATTCAGAAACCTTAGGGAATTTGTACAGATCAATTTAGGGAAAATTATAAATGCTTTTTAGCACTGGCCAAGCCTTTCAGTGCATCTCACATCCCAAACACTGGCAGGCATTTCACCCTTTATCAATATAAACAGACCATGATTTGTATTAATTGTGTTTGCCATGTCGTTTTAGTAGGATTGATTCAAGTCTCTTCAATTTGTGGTTTCTTATTGCATTTGTGTCTTCTCAGTATTCCATAGAATTTTGCTCTTCGTTTAATTTTTAATGTGTCAGAATTGTTGTTGAAGCTAATGATGTGATATGTTTTTAAATACATAGACGCAGAGCTTTGTTTTGCAGCTTTCCTCAGGGCATATCAATAATGAATTCTGTGAATTAAAGTGAATTCCAGGATCCTCCACTCTAAAGTAGTCATGATACTGGGGTGGGGGGAGGGGGTCTGGGATAGCTCTGATGTGATACATAACAAAATATTTGGAGATTTTAACACAAGTTTGGGATGGATGACACCAACCTAGGTCTTATTAACCTCTGCTACTTTAAAATCATAATTATCAGTCGATCAACGTCACTTCCCGCTAAGGTATAATTGCCATTCTATACCAATCTCTCTTATCTGCGTTGGTTTTCTGTAATCCTCCTCTATTCTATTTCCACCTTTTCAGCTCCCCCTTAATTACCTCCTTGTTCTGCATGTGGGTCCTAACTTCCTCATCCAACATCCAGGTGGTTGGCCCTCAGACAAGTGGATTAAGCCAAAGCTTCTTTTGTCAAATTTTAGAAGAAAATATTTCTACATGCATTTTTTACCATTTCGTATACTTTAGTAGTCCTTTAGTATACATATTTTTCTTATTTCACCTTAATAACAAAAGTAATGCAACATGCATACCTCACTTTGAACATAATTCAGTTAATCTGACCTGAAAAAAATTGAGAAACTGGCCATTGATCATTTCCTTCTGAATTCAATGAATGGATTTTTAAAATCTGTATAAATTCTAAAACTACATAATATACATAAGAGAGATCAGGATACAGAAAAAAAACGTGGAATAGTTTTCTGCATACATTTTAATTTTAAATATTTAAGGCTATTTTCAAGAACAAAACAATTGATTGGTCTCTACACACAAAAAAATCTGCTTACCAATTTATACGTTTGGTAGCAAGTGAATATCTTTGAATTTTGGGCAGTGGTAGCTCATGTATTGTGAGACATACAGACTACTTGCATAGTTACAGCATAGAAAAACTTTGAAATAGTAATGAGGAGGCTTTTAAGTTGGTGTGTGAAGTGAAAACTCAAAAAGACTAAAGTCTGGAATACGATGTATTTGAATGTGTTAAGCATTTGTTTCACTTAGTAAACACAAGCCATAACTTTAACTGCCCATATTGCACCTCCTCCCCCATCTTTCTCTATAAACCTCCACCCTAAATAAAAACATGTTTTACAATATGCATTCAAAGAAAATAACAACTTTGTTTTTTTCTTTAGCAACACTGTATTGTTAGGGCTGCATTAGCTATTGCAGAGCTATACTTATATAAAATCTATTCCTGACACTGACAAAAAGTCTCCTGTCACTAATTGCTGCAGCGGGAGGCCATACAATGGACACTGAATGTACTCATATGTGACGTCAATGTAGTTGTCTATGGTATCTTGAAATGTGTGTCTTTTGATCTAGAGAAAATCATCAAATGCAGAACTCTGAAAAAATGGCTGTTACAATAATTGCTGTAATTTTAAAAAGTCCTTTTATTGGTTAGTTAAATTATAGAAAAGAATTTAAATTCTATGAAAATGTCCATGTAAAATGAAACAGACTATGTTGAACATTTTAAAAACAAAAAGATCAACAGGCCAATATATCTGTCTTAACTTAGTCTCTAAAATAACTTATATGGTGTCATCTTTTATGACTATAAGAAAACAAAAGTTCAATTGATTTATAAATGACATGTCTAGTCAAATCCGATTCATTTTAGTCAGGCTTCTCATTTTGAATAAGCTGATTTGAAAACCATGGTCCTTTAGCAATATTTGTGAGGGAGAGGGTCAATATCAAATAAATTTGTCCAGCAGGCTGCAGGAGGCTTAATACAATCGATAGATGCACATGTGTCAAGGTGTACTTCATAGAATGACTTGCAGTAGGAGAAGAATATGAGTTTTAAATTTCAGAATCACTCAACGTATAACTTTCAGTGTTTCTTTGAAAATATCAGATTCATTCCCCACTAGAAATAGAAGTCAATTCATCTTGCCAGATGAGCTGTTCTAGTCTTTTAACATCTGCCTAAACCTCATAAAAAGCACTACACTGTCATAATAGTTGTAATTATCACTCCACAACCAATGTTGTGGTGCTTCTTTAAGAGAGCTACACAGCTCCTTTTCCTAACCACAGTATTTTAATGGCAAACTCGTTTTAGAATTTATATCCAGTTATTGATGTCTTATATTCAAAATTAACACCGATGACTCTTCATGGGCCTAAGAGCTGTATGTCTAAAGGATTAGGTGGTAGATGCAATACTCATACTCCTAATATAATCTTTTGTAGTCTATTTGTCTGTTTCTGGACCCACATAAAACCCAAGAATTTAACTCTATAATCTTATTTTTAAAATTATTTGAATAAATCTTAATGTTCATTGTGTTACAGCAGAGAAGAATGAGCAGCCCTTATTAAAGCCTACAGTTGAAAGTGGGAGGTTCGGTTTCATTCACCACTGCTGAAAGGTCTAACTCACTTCCAGGATATAAAAAGTGTCCTGCTTTATGAACTGAATGGCCTAATAATTAAATCAAGTCATTTATTCTACTACATACACAAAAATCCTATCATGTGGCATTACCTCCAAAGATTTCAAAGAATATGTTTAATCAAGTCCATTCTCCAAATTTTTGTCTAAAATGATGTGGATTATGGTAATCTCAATCATTTGCACAGTTCCATCCTCTGCTCTTGTAGACAACACAGTGGATTTATGGGAGCATACCACCAATGCAAGCTTTTTAACGTTGATGTTTAAAATAGAAGACATGCACTGAATGATGTAAATATCTATTTACTTTTAAGAAAAAAAACTATTTTCAGATTTCAAAGGATCCATTTCCTAAGGAACCTCTAATTTATTCAGTTGCACTTCCAACCACAAAAGGCAACATCTGCTGTTATCAAAAGAGATTGGCTGTATTCCAGTCATTTTAATCTCCCTCTTAGGACTTAGTTATTAATAAAGTTCATTGTATGATGCCAAATTGTCATATATAATATGATGGCTTTTAAGCGTTTTATTATTTAAGTTATTTTTGGCAAAATTAGAATAGAAAATGCAAAAGCCACATCAATAGAACATTCATACTTGAAATTAATGTTTTGATACTAGCAGTTGACAATGAATAAGTGCTGATTAATCTCATCCAAATGAATACACTTGTAGATTTAAAACTAGAACTATAATTAATGCAAAACTGAAGATTCCAAAATGAAATGTGCAGTGTCACATATTTGACTTGCTTTTATTTTTTTAGCAACGCGTTTGTCCTCTTGCTTCACATTGATGATTCAAATATAGTATCCAGAATAGTTACACTAAGCATGGTAGGTACTGTCTGAATTGGCGTTAATATTTCGATCTGATGAGGCTCCTGCGTGTATCAATCAATTAACACATCCAGGTTGAACTGCATCCCTCACACATCACGTACCCAAGTCCTGGTCATATCACTACCCAGCTGTGATCGGCATTCTTCTAATGGTGATGCACAGCAGGCTGAGTTTCATCTGGGCAGGGCTGGCATGACTCTCTCAGCTTTGCAATTCTGCAATCAGTGCTACTGTCCTGTGCAGCATTATGGAGCTTGCAATGTGTCAGAAATGACTAATGGCTTTTTGGATGGTTGTGTTGGAGGATTAGATCTGCATGTCTCATTCCCTCCCGAGTGGGTACAAGAGTCATTGAAGGACGGTTACGTCATGGAACAATTCAAAATGGCCAATTTGGTGGTTGTATAAAAAAGAAGAATTCGCGATTTCAGACTTTTTCAATATGATTCAGATAAAGCTTAAATGGAGTATTTACTTCATTTTTATTTTTTTTCCCCCATTTCTAACTGACAACAGTCTCAGACAGCCTTAAATTATTAAACAACTCTGAAAAGACTAAAAAAAGGTGTTGCGGATTGAAACAAATCGAATGAATTACAAGCGATATGTCAATAGTTTAGCTTTTAATTGTGTGCTACTTGCAAGATGGTGACACTGGCTAGTAACACTGTAGGTTTTCCCCTGGGGTTGGGCAGAAATTTGATTTTAGTCTAAATTAGATGTAGTTAACTTTGGGCTAAGATTTTGTATTGGCATAATTAGTAATACCTCGGTAGCTAAATTTAAAAGGGGGGTAAATTCACAAATGTTTCCCATAGTATTAATTGCACCAGTTGCCAAAATAGTGTAACATGCTAGAACACTGTTAAATAAATCAGTCCTGCACTGATCACTCTTTTTTCCCACTTGGAGCGACAGATGGCTGACTCTTTTGTACTGTATACGGTTCTCTTGGAACTGGAATTGTGAGACAGGTGTATTTTCAGTTGTCTGGATTTGGATTATGCCACTCTGGCAGCAAGGAGCAGGGGAAAGAAAGCCGATCCACATCGCTTTCTTCTCCATCGTACTAACAAACACATCACAGCGGGAGGGCTGACAGTTTCATCACGCTGCACAGGCGGCTAAACAACCAGTGTACGTCAACAGGAATGCATCAAACTGGACTCACACAGGATCCCTTTATTTAAAGGTTTATTTAGAAAATATCATGGAAGGCTTTCTGAACATTTTTACAGGATGACACAGGACAAGAGTACTGCAGTAGAACTGGTAGTGGGGAACTAGCTCTCGGCCTGTGTGAGGACACTACCTCTCACACCTGTGCCTCCACCTTGGGCCCTGGCTATATATGCATACATCTGTGTGCTTATCTCCATCCTTTCAATGTACCACATTTTACTGTAGGTATACTGGAAGGAGGTGATAGAAAGGAAACCAAAGGAACAGTGCCTGCCAGAAATGATTTTTAAAAACCTTTATTATACTGTAATAAAAAAGACCACAGCAGAGAGCTATTTTGAAATTACCATGTTTTCAAACATCACAAATAATCAGTTGGAAAAGTAATAATCAAAAATAATCTGGGGAAAAGTGAGATTTTGAATATTTTAATCAAGAAACTCACAAAATGAATAATCAAGGGACATTCAAAAGCTTATCACAGTTGTCATGGATAAGGTAAAAAAAACTTTCATTTCTGCTCCTTCAGCTACAGTAAATTCTACATGCAGAAAAGTATCTAGCAGATGTGTAGTTAATGTTGTAGTGTTCCTCTGCTCCCTTTTTCTTTTTTTCTTTTAGTGATATTTCGGTGGTTTCCTGTCAAAATGAGTTTCCCTTCCAAATGTCAGACATATCCACCTTTTCTTGTTTTGGCTATGGCTAGAGTGTACTGCTCTTAAGCTCTTTTTTAAAAGACACAGCCGTCTTCGACTCAGTTAATCTGTGTCAGCAATTAATATTTAAATGGGGATAATGATGCATCTCTTAAATAACTAATTACACTCAGAAAAAAACATGAATACATTCCAGCGTTGGTCATTAAATTGAATAGGCACCATCAAGAATATACTTTTTTGGGGTTGAATTGTCCGACAGTTCTAATGTTATAAAATAAAAAAATAAAAAACTGGAAAAAAAATATTATTTATAAGTAACAGTTGGTGTAATTTGAGCTCTATACAGGCACTAGTGCACTGTCTGTGCTCCTTTGCTTATTATACAGTACATGCAAGCATACACTTTTATCAGTTATCTAGTATCTATCAAAATCCTGTTCTATGATAAGTACAAAATATATCAAACATATGGAGAAGAAAGCAAGTACACAAAGGCAATATGTAGTGCAGCATTATAACTGTTGGTGTTTTTTTTTTAGCCTCAGCCAGGAAGGACTTGTCTGAATTGTGTCTGGAAAGCATTTCTTCTGCTGCTGGCCTGCAGTGAGAGATTTGATAAGGCTATGCTGTGTGGGTTTGAAATATGTAATTATTCCAGAAAGCAGGTATGGAAAAGTTGGAAATTAGTCACTAAATGCACCTCATAAAGTACTAAAACTGATTATACAGTAGATGCAGTATATAATCTAGGTATTGTTTTTCATTTGTGCTGTTGTACTTCAGTACAATACAAAAACAGCTTATTTGTTTGTTTTATATGGTTAAATGTAAATGGATTTGATAACATTTAAATACAATACTCTGTGAATTAAACATTACTGATTTTATATCAAATAATCAAATCTTCTATTACAAGTTCTTTCAAAAACTAATTCTACTTTTGATTTGTTTCCTCTTTATAAGAATTAACAAAACATTCAAATCGGAGAATAGAAAGTATATTTTTCTGTTAAATGTTGAAATTAGAATTTTAAATTGAGGAATACTTGCCTATAGTTTTTCTTTAATTATTCTGGAAATTGTGGAGGGAAATTTCTCCCTACAGCCAACAGCTCCCATGTTTAAATACTGTACTGTATAATGCATCTAAAGATCCATGGGTAGGTCCTACCTAAAGGAACCTGATAATCAGATCAATTGATTGCACTTGTACACTGCTGTTTATCACAAAAAAATATTAAAATAATTCAAAGTGCTACCTGTAAATGTCACTAGTATATAGATAACATGTATTAGAAACAATCTCTGAGTAAGTTCACAATTTTTATAAGATCACTTTATTGGCCATATACAATTTCTTGTATTAGGAATTTGTCTTTTCGCAGACCCCAACTTGCTCTCCATGAGACACACAGACAGGAGAGAAGTTTGGGGTCAGAGCACAGGGTCAGCCATTGTACAGCGCTCCTGGAGCCCAACGGCATACAATTCCTCTGCCAGTCGCGGGATACAAACCGGCAACAGCCACAGGCGCAGATCCTTAGCCTCAGAGTAATAAACCAAGGAAACAAAGATTCCTCGATATGTGTACAATTGTTACTATTTATATCTGTTGAAGCACACCTGCAGAACCGCAAGGCTGCATATTTTAGTCCGCGGCTGTGCTGTTATCCATCTTAACAGGTGTGTATTTCCAGGGGATCACTATGTTTTGGAAGTCTGTGTATACAACAGTGAATAGAATCATTAGGATGTCACAGTCTGGGTCTTTTGGTGAAAAAATAACAAGCAAGTTTTAGGACTAGTGTGTTCAATAGACTTCCACAGCTTGGCCCTCGATCCCTACAAGTGTTAAAATTAGTGTAGAATATAGTAAGATAAAAACCTGTGGGTTTTTTCTGCAGCTGCTGACAGGAGGCCAGTATAATTAAACTGCTCTCATGGGTCCACACTGCGGTGTGTTGTTGTGCTGCTGAGTGTCTCAGTTCTGGTATAGTGGTATGGTGGTGCAGTCTGTGGTAAGTTTACACTGTGGCTAAGAGAATGAAACAAGTTGCTGCCTTGCCAGGTTGTCTAGGCTTTACGGCAATGAGATCTCGTCTTTCGAGCTGGTAACTGGGGGTTCCGTTCCCCAAAATCTGACTGTGCTGGAGATGATGTTATAGAAACTCAGACTGGATCATGAGATGGATGGGATGAAGAGGGAATCCAATATGCATGTTGGTATACAACCCATATCATCAGAGCAACAGATTAGATTTTTTTGACAGAGAAGAGAAGATATTAGGTTAAGGAGGGAAATAAAATAAAACAGCTTTTATTTTAACAGCTTAATATCCCAGGTTGCCATATACATTTACTTCACTCCAGGACCTGGAAGTAGCCAGTGCTTGGAAGCTCAAGGCAGTAGCTCCCAGGAAAGCAGGATCACTTTCAACAACATCAATCAGGCACTATTTGCTGTCCCCCTTCAGCTGGGGTGGCAAACATCACCCAAAGGCTAGAAAGGCTCTTAACAAAGGGAAGTGATGCAAGAGAAGACCTAGGTGCTGTTCTGGGTGTGACAAACAACGTTGGCATAAGCAGTGTGTTTTCCATACAAACATAGACCTTGGAAACTGAAGAGAAGGACTAAATCAATGGTTTTCTCTAAAGTAATGCCCACAACACTTAAAGGCAAACAACTGTTAATCCCTAAACACAAACCTTCAACCTTCAAGAAATGTTTTTGTAGGTACCAGTACTGATGCAATTGATGTAATCAGAATTAAATGGAAACCAGGAACTACAGAAAAAAAACATTTAAACAAGAATGGAAGGGGCTGAAATCCAAAGAACTTCTGCAAGACAGGCACAAAAAGAGAAAAGTCAAAATGAGAACCCAAGGGAAAAACAAAACATCAAAGAACAAGATAATTAAATGCTTATACCTTAATGGCAAGAGTATTAGAAACAAAATGCAAGAAATAGAAGTTAAATCATTAGCATGCAATTATGATGTAATTGAAATCACTGAAACAGAGCCAGCAGAGAGCAATAGGGATGAATGGGTACACAGCATTGCAAAGAGAGAGAAAAAATAAAGAGGTGGATGTGCAGCACTATACATCACAAAGAGCATTCATTCACAGGAACCTAACCTTAATGAATCAATGGCCTCAGAATCTATTGAGTCATTTAGGAAATATAATTTGAAAGGTCAAAATGTTAGGACTATGCTACAGAACACCAACTTCTTATAGAAATCATAATGCAATTATAAAAACGTAATATAATGCATACAGACGTGTATCTCAAAGGAAGAAGTGGTTGTTTGTGAGAGATTTTTAATTTTCCTTACATTCTTAAGAACACCTATTAGAGGGAATGTCTGTATTGATCAACTGTCTTCTAACAGGATAGAGTGAGGACAATAGTCATGAGAGAATCATTACAGAAGGTACAGAACCCTGCTGTAGGGGCAGTAGAGCAGTAGGCCCAGACAAAATGACAGCTGTTGTCTAAACTGCTGCATATTCTGCAGAAAGCTGTGTAGAAGGCCTTGCCCGGAGTCACATGACTGTGTAAAAAGCAAGAAACTGAGGCTTCTGGAGACGGTCAACATCTGCTGTCTGCTGTTCTCAACCTCTAGTTATCTGCAGAGAAATACAGTATCCTCTGATACGCAAACCACACCCAACTAAGAAAGGGAAACAAGTGACTGATCAGGCAAGTAACCTTTGTAAAATTTTAAATTTTGTGTTTTGGAAGAGTCTCTGAGAGGGACCATCTGCTTTTATTTTGTAGTAGGTAAGCAGCTTAACCAACTGGCTTATGCTTGTGTTTAGGGTTTTGTGAGTAACAGCTGTTTGGGGTGTCTGTTTTACCTAGACCTGCCTATAAATAATCATGTTTATGATCTCCCCACTCCAGGATGTTTCGCACCTGCATGAACCACAGAGCAGATTAATCCCATAAGTAAGCAAATCAAAGACCAGAAAGCAGTTTACTACTGTAAATCAGTATACAAAACATGAGAGAAAGCATTGAAATTATTAAAGACAAACAGAATACAGTTAAAAAGAATATAATTAACTGCAAGGCAGGTAAAAACAGATATTAAAAGGTCTAAGACACAAGATACAATATTGCAATGGCAGCCACAAAATAATAGAAATACTTTTTCATCATCACAGCACAAAATAAAAAACAACAAAGACATGCAGTGTCTAAGAAATATATGAAACGTATTGATGACTGAAAGGAAATATTTGAGGTATTAAATTAATATTTAATTAATATATTTATCTTGGAATAAATTAACATCATGCCTTACACTGAAGAAGGACAAGGCTATGAAATAATATAAATTCTGTATAAATTATATAAACATTGAAGACCACTTAAGCATTATACTTTAACTGTACTGACATAGAAATATGTATTAATCATACTGTACACTATTAGAAAGCTAGTAATCACTTACTGTAAGTACTTATTGACTAGAAAATTGCTAATGTAGCACCCATCCATAAAAAGGGTGACAAAACCAAGCTATGTACTGTAAATGTAGATCAATAAGCCTTACTTCCATTACATGTATGATTATGAAAACAATTAGAACTAAGCTAAGGATCATTGATATGGTAAACTGAAGTACAGAAGACACAAGAATAGAAGGCATTTCTTTACACAAAGGTTTGTGGGAGTTCAGAATATGCAGCGTTGTTGAAGCCAGTACTTTGACTTCATTCAAGAAACAGCTACAGTAAATGAGATCCTTGAATCAATTAATTACTAACTACCAAACCTAGTTTAGTAGCCAAATGGTCTCTCAAATGTAACTATCCTCATGTCCTTATGAAAGACTTCTCCCATCCATCCATCTATCCAGTTTCTAAGTGTTTTATCCAATACAGTGTTGCAGAGCCTATACAAGCAAGCAATGGGCACTATCCTGGATACACGTAGAACTGGACGCCAGCTCATAGATATAGATAGATATCGGAAAGTAAATGCCAGATAAAGTAATATAGACTACAGTTCAAATGTAATTTTGGTGACATGAGACATGATGAGGCTTATGCAAGCAGGTCTTTGGACATGTCATGCTTGACCTACAGTAGTTTATTAATCTAATTTATGATGAAGGCTGTTTCTACACAGATTATAGTAAATTGACTTTCTACCATCAGATGTGCTCAAATAACACCTCTCTGTGCATGAGATTAATTGCAGGTATGTTTCCTGGTACTCTATGTAGGTTATACATGAGCATGAATTACCTGGTGAAAATTTACAAACATCCAGTCAGAAACAGATATATGGACATGATGGAGTCTTGATTTTCAAAATGTTGAAAAAGAGTTTGAATAAATTGGTAGAACTCCTGTTTGTTTATTATATTTCTATGATAATATCTGACCATCTAGTTTGACTACAAAAAGAATTATGCCATGATAATTTTCATCAGACATATTGAGTATGCTAGTCGGTCAACCTATTTTAAATATTGACATCTTACTTTAACCTTGATCACTAGAAAAGTATTATCTTATTCCCAACAATTTTATGGGACTGGATGGTCTGAGTTAAGATTTAATTAAGATATGGGAAAACATGCAGTGTTGAAGGAGTAATTATCTTAATATGAAAAGATGAGATGAAGCTGCATACTGTAGATAGTCCATCCATTTATGTAGGTAGGTTTGGATGAAAAGCATTACACAACCATAAGGAATTATTACTTCCTGTTCTGGGAAAAAAAACCTTCTGCATTGTTCTGACTTTAACAGAATAACTTGACAATTATTGGTTCATCACAAAGATCTTAGGTGGAATCAGGAAGCCTATTGTTCTGTACAAATGCCAGACGTTTAGATGTACAGTATTACTTATGGTAGACAATTGAAGAAAGAAGCTGCATTCTCAATTTACGTACGCTGTATTGAAGCAGTGATGTGAACTGTCGTTAGTTCTATCTTGAATTATTATTAGAAGCCATGAAACCCTCCTTGTGGAGTCTGAACTACAGTACTTCTTCCCTGTTGTTTTCAGCTTCACGATGCAGCTGCAGTACTTTCCCTCCAGATAGGATGGATTTTATGGATACATTTTTGCTTGGTGTATCAAACATATAAAATCTAATTAATTTTCCTTTTGTTCTTGACAGTTTAATTTCTGTTGGGTTACCCGAATTATCTTGCCATCTTATGCAGTTCAGTGCATACAAAAATGTATTGAAGCACCAGTCACAATTGGATTTAGATTATATTTCCAGTCTGCTTTGCTTTCCTAACAACCCAGAATCTTAAAACCCTTTTGAAACCTTTTCTTAAAGAACAGCAGTTTTATCAGCTTAGCATCGTAAATGTTTGATTTTTCAAAATGTATTTTAATTTTAAGAGTTCCACCAGTAATTCACCCCTGATTAGCTTTAAAATACTGTAGAAAAAAAAACAATAGCAAAAACCATTCTGAGTGTGTTGAAAAGCAAAATGAAGTAAATATACAGTACAAGCCATTTGCTAAATGTTTTATTGTTTGCGATCATGTACAGTGTACTTACATTGGAAGAACAGTATCACTTTATTTCACAACTGGTCAGTCCAAATTGAGTTAAAGCACTAAAAAGAATGTTTTAATACTGTACCTGTTATGCCAATAACATTCTACTTTAAATCTAACCAATGTTATAAAGCTTACTTTTTCAAGTTTAATGGAGAAGCTGTCACTCTGAACAATCTTGTTGGTGTAGATGTCTTAAGGCAGCTTAAAGATGGTTTTAAGAAAAATAGGTATGGACATTTGTACATAGGTGCAACAAAGTGTTCTGCTGTGTTTGATTCTAATTGTGTTTCTCTTTAAGAACTCAGGAAAGGAGCCTCCCCGTTAGACCAGCCTCGATTAGATTAGTCTGTCTGTCAGGACCACTTGTTTGGGTGATGAGAGTCAGCACCGAAGAGGAAGCTAAAGGTTAGTCTCTCAGTTGGGGGGTATTTATGGATATAGCTAAAACACATGGGAAAAACATAGTTTGGTTTACCAATGAGTACTCCATGGATTAAAGAGTGACAGTATAAAAACTGCTCCAACCTTCAGGAGGAAAAATGTTAGCTGAGCATTACATACATGAGAGTAAATGCACAGTTTGTTTCCCTGACAGTTACCTTCAGCCACCACCAGTAAACTCACTTTCTAGTTTGCTGCTATGAAAAAAGAGGTTGGTGCTCTCTTGTGGAAGTGGTATCTGCATCTGCTAGTTTGGGCAAAGCTACAGTCAAGATGTGAGGGACGGTCACAGCTAACCCAACTGCTACTGCATTTGACATTGAGAAGTGTCAACAGGCCAAACAGGATCAGCCTGCAAGATTTAGGCTCAGCGTTACAGAAGTATTGAGGGAAAGAAGAGCCAAGGACAGAATCTTTCTATCATTTGGAAGGGGATAAAGTTTTGCACAAATCCTGGAGAGGGTTTGGTGTGTTGGAGATTCAGGACTCCGTGACTGGCCAGGCAAGTGAGTGTGTATCTATGAGGCTCTAACCCCATGAGAAGCAGTAACAAGGGAGCATGCCCAAGAAATGGAGGTATGATAAGGGGTAGCTATATGTAGGCAACCTAGAGGAAAGGGTGCTGTCTCAGTGAATAAACTGATAAATCTCCCCAAAAAGGCTATGGTTATCAATTATCCCAAAAGGAGTTGGTTTGTGTAAAAATGAAAACTTCCCCTAGAACCCTATGAAGCTAATGGTAAGGCATGTTGTCTGGTTCTGGAGGTAGCATGGTTCTATGCCCTCAGGGAGTACATTCTCCCATGAGCAATGAAGTTTGAAGAAAAACACAGCCACAGATCAACTAATACACCAGATAAATTCATGTAGCTGCAGAGCCAGGTGGGTGACAAGTGGAAGAATAAGTCATCCCAAGCAGCACTCTTGTTGAAAACCAGAAGCCCTAATACATCAAATTTTTAAAAAAGGTTTAAGAACTGCTTCTGAGTATAACACATCTTTTTCTAATATTTCATTTGTTTTTAAAGTCTTTTTGTGTAGAAGACTTTTTGTGTTAAAGACTTATTCTGTTTAATATTTTCCTAAATTATTAATGTTGTTCTTTGACAACATCACGAGTGAGAATTCTGTAATGCATGACACCAGAGAAAAGAATCAAAATTAGGCAAAATGACCTAAATCAATTCTTATGTTTTCAAGAACTGAATTAAAACAAGACAAAACATATAAATCCATTTCAGTACTTTTTTGTGGTGCCTTCAAATTAATTTATGGATTTCCAAAAGTTCCTATACAGAAACAAAAAGTAAAGAGTTCTCAACTCCAGATGACTTGTTTTTTTATATACGTTTTGTTTCTACATTTGTGGCTGACCTTTTCATTTTAAGGTGAAAATAAAACTTTCTTAAACTCAGTACAATAATACATTCAAATTGTTAGTTCCTGCTGGTAAATATAAGCCACAACCTTCCATAAGGGATGATACCTACCCCAGTTCTTAAAAAAATTAAATGAGTAGCATCTAAAAATATAGTATGGTGTAGGCTTGTAGCACAAATTGTCATTTCTTCCCTTATGTTGTTAAGTGGAATACAAGACACACGAACAAAAAAAGACTTGGCTGTCCAGAACACACAACTACTTTGTACAGTATATTGTACAATTAAACCTGGAATGTGATCGAACATTGGGCTGCAATTCGTCTCAGGGGATCAGTCTCCTTTATTTCAGAGATTGTGAAAGCATATCATGAAAAGAAAAACACACAGGCTGTTTTCTTTGGTCCTTGACTGAGGTGGGCTTAGGTGTTCCAGCCAAGTCCAACGTGAATGGCCAGGAGATAGAACATACCGACTGTCGTGGTCATGAGCATCATGGGGAATCCCAACCTGTAACATAAATCATACCAACATCAGGTGCTGTCATCAGAATCAAGTTCAGATGTGGCCAAAATAGAAACATATCTAAATGAAAATTTTATTCAATATCTACTGCACATGGATTACTCACCTGCTACCCACCCACCCAATACTCTCACTTCCACCCTTACTACTACTATTTGCAGGCCTCAGAATACTGAACTTGAATGTACATTTGTAAATACTGATATTCAAAAGCATGGATCACTTTTAATTTGCCAAGTTGATGCCTAGTCCATGATTTTTTTTTCTAAATCCTTCCATAATTGCTCTTATGATCGCAAATGCGGCTGAAACAAGGACAAAGTTTTATTGGGTTTAAGTATATGTAAGAGGTGGGATATTACTGTCTTTGTTTAGTGGTGCTATCTCAGACAAATAGTAAAAGATTAAAGGCTAGTTTGTAGCCTAATTTTAGTTTATTAAGCAAAGATGTGCAGACGGTAGTTACATTGAATTCAATATAGTCTAGCATAGATAATACTGCCATAAAATGTCATTGTTTCATTGTTAAACAACAGTCAAAGAGCTTTATTACAGTTATTCAATAAGAGACATATTGAGGCAATATGAAAATATTTCTCCTGCACACCATAATATGAAGAAGTCATACAATTTACACTTAATTTCTATTTACTGTTATTAATCAGCTACTATTAATGATCTAGTTCATTTGTGTATGATGCTGCAGCATATGTTGAAGACCTTTGCAGGCACTTGGTTGTATCCCTAAAGCAGTGGTTCTTAAGCTTCACTGCAGCCTGCATTCCCTTTTGTTCTCAGAATGTGTTCTCACACCTTTATCCACAATCATACAGTCAAAATAAGCAGGTCGTTCTTTAAACCTAAGAAACAACTATGGAAAGAAAGAGATTAATTATATTTTTATTTTAATTTTGTGGTAACATTGAAAATGTTAACAATTACAGACTTTTTAAGTTTATCTTAATATACCAAGGCTTAATGATACCAAGTAGGTGTAGTTTCAATAGTTTACCTTACATTCTCCAAAAAACAAACATGTCTCACACCCCCAGGGGGTGAGTGCATCCCAGGTTAAGAACTGCCTTTGTGTTTTTTTTTTTACTTCTTTAGAATCACTGAATAATAAATATAAATGTTTGATCAAAATACATTTTGCATGAATGTTATTTGTGTATCTGCTAACTGAGTATGTACACTGTCTTTGAACTTTGAATGGACAGTGAAAGTTTATTTAGCAATTTTATGAAGATTGCATACACCTAATTTCTGTTTTTATTACATATTGTAATAAAGCAGTGGCTCCACATGCCTAATAAGGGCATACTATAACAAATACTTTGTTGCTTAACAGGACTCCTAATGATGATCAAAAGGCTCTACATGTATCCATTTTTGTTTTATCCAGTACATGGTCGCAGGGGAAGCTGGAGCCTAATCTGGAAAGCAGTGGGCGCAAGGCAGGATACACCCTGGCTGGGATGCCAGTCCGTGGCAGGGCACACATGCATACAAACACAGACATGCACACTCACACCAGAGACAATCTTACAAAAGCCCATTAACCTGCTAGTACTGTACAGTATGTCTCTTAACTGTGGGAGGAAAATGGAGCTTCTGGAGGAAACCCATGTGAACATGGAGACAATATACTGTACAGTATAAACTCCATGCAGATAGCACCCCAGAAATTGAGCCCAGGGCCCAAGCACTGCCAGGCAGCAATGCTAAACACTATACACGTGGGCCACACAAGGCTCTACATGCTTTAGTTTATACATTTTAGAAATCAAATCACAATTGCTCGCTCTGTTCTTCATCTACTGTAGCTCTTCGTTGGTTCTAAAGCAACAGTAGTGATGATGTAACTCAACATTTAGTGATTATTACATTGTGTTATTAAAATACTTTTTTAACAAAACAAAACAAGGATATGACATTCAAGACATGAACGCTATGTTGCTATAATCAAAGCCTGGAAGTGTATTTCAAGCATTTCCAGATACACTCTTATACTTTTGTCACCCAGAATACATTATTGTAATTCATCTGGACTTATTATGAGTGAGGCACAGTTTTTAAACTAAAAGGCCCATGGGCTTTCATGAAGAACAAACCTTAAAAGTAATTTTCTCACTCTACGTTATAGAGCTATTCAAACAACATTAACCATGCATTAAAGTGAACTCAGAACTTTCTACACAGCAACACAATTTAAGCAGCTTTGCTAGATTTAACGTTCGCTGTATAGTATGAGTCCCTCTGACATTAAAGTGCTTTATCTGCTTGATTATAAAACATTTATAATCCACCCTAAAGCATTACAAGTGTAATCAGTGCTGTGTAGCACTCTAATCTGAAAATTCTGTCACACTGCAAAGAATGTCTTTTCCTTTACTGAATCCATTGCAATTTCTCTGCTTTGCCTTAGGAAATATGATGATAACAACATTTAATTTTTTTTGCCTCAGCAAGCATTTAAAATCCTCGATGCTTGTTTTAAGGGAATCACAGAAACAAATTACCGGCACTTGTAAAGATGAGATGCTAGCAACTAAAAGGGCACTACGAGAGAAAGACAGACAAAAACATACAGACTAAATATTATGTTATAGTTCAAAACTGCTTAGTTCTATACTGTAGGTGCTAGAATACACAGAAACGTTATTTGGTTACTGTCTTGCACACTAAATTCACAGCTTCACTCTACAATGAGTAACCACACAACTAAAAGCTACTTTAGCAATCAGCATGCAGTTCAGTGGATTGTGCTAGGCTTAGCAGGATACACATGATCATACATTCAGGAGGTTCCTTTATGTAGACCATCAGCCACGTGTGACAAGTGGTATAAAAGGGTATATTTTGAGCAGTAAACTTTAATCATGGGTTAATAGAAATCTTGAAGAAGATTGTCCTTATAATGAGAGCAAAATAAATTCAGTATTAAAGAAGACCATAATCATTCAACAAGTGAAAACAGAACCATTTATTAGACACCTGATGCTGTAAATGTCATCTTCATTATCTAATTAAGGTCATGCATTAGATAGCTTTCAAATACTTGTTTTCCATTAATAAGAGGAAAGAAAATATAATGTGCCTGGTTTTTAGTTTTCTTGGAAAGAGTTTTTACTTTCAAATTAGCAATAAATTAAATAATGAACCAGATTGTACCTTGAGAGCTAATTCATGGCTTATTTTAAACTTCAGCTTCCAACCAATATACAATACTTTACATTATTTTAGCAAAACAAGGGGACACCTTTCAAACTTCCTACTGCAATCTGCCTACTTGAAAATGACCACAAAATACCATGGGACTGATTTGATTTACTTTGCCCAGTTACTCCTATAGCTGTCTAGTACAGCTGAACACAGCCTAAGATGAATCCTTTCCAGTCACTGTGAGAAAACTGTATCTGGTTGGGTGGGGATTTTGGAAGATAACTTTCTTTCCCTCATCCCTCATCTGTACTGTGAGCAAAAAGGTGGTTAATTTTTAAAAAAAAAAGGTTTTTGGATGGCAGGTAGCAAAAGTGATAAAAAATAAATATGTTTAATTTTCTTTCTGAAAAGGTACCCCCCTATCTATCTATTTGCAAAATACATTAATTAAAAAAAAAACTAAAATCAAAAGTGCTGAAAAAAAGAAGAAAGAGAACACAACGTTTTGGCCGTGGAGCCTTCTTCAGGTGAAGAAGGCTCCACGGCCGAAACGTTGTGTTCTCTTTCTTCTTTTTTTCAGCATGGAATAAACCTATTACTTGTTCCTTTGCAGCCTACGCATGCTGACGCAGCTACCCACCTAAAATCAAAAGTGATCAGGATATACTGTACTGTATATTTTAATCATCAGGACTACTTCACTCATGTCCTTGAGGAACAATAAGAATATCCTTTATGAAGAAAGTATCTTACTGACAGTATCAGCTGTTTTTTTCATTAACTTTTATTAGTCCTACCAATGGAGTATTTTTTTCCTACCAACACAATTATTCCAGATAAGTGCTTATCACAGTTCATACAACTAACTGTACAATGTTCATATAGTATTAATTCCTTATACATAACATTACTTTAGATGAAATCTCTAAGCATTACAGTATGTATTTGAGATGTTTTTGTGCCACATAAATACAGTACACTGAAATTTGGTTTGAATACACATTAGTCCAATAGCCAAGTCAAGCTAATGTAAATGCAGTGGATAGTCGTGTTTTGGGAAATAAACACCTGGGAACTTCAACAAGCTCAGCACTGCAAGCTACTGTACAATTTAGAGTTAATGATAATAGATTCAATCTTCAGTTCTGATTTAGAGTTAATATTTTATATATATATACTACCATCACTTGAAAGTACATTATTTCAGGAGCATGTTTTCAGAGATTTATTAAAAGTTGACATGGGGACGAAAAGAGGTGGGTGTAGTAACTAGAAAAGAGTGATTGATGAGCACAAATACTTGTTTAAATAGAGTATCCACAGTATATAAGTATAGCAATTCAGCTGTACTAACGGCTTGTTAGAGGTCTTAGGCAACAAAAACATAACAATAGGAAGAATTGCCCTTTGAAATATTGAAAAGTCAATATTTTCATCCAGCATACTCTAGCAGGGTAAAGCAATTTCTAAAGATTGAATTCATAAGCAGTAGCATTCTGACCACTTCCTTTCTCTGGAGTTCAGGATGCAGAACGTTTATCTCATTGTCATGTTCAAAACCCAAGACAATGGACAATCATCTATCCTACAGTAGTTCCAGCACAACATGATGGATTACAATTATTTTACAACTAGTAGCACTCAGCAAGCTCTGTAATCTAATTTTCAGCCTCATATAGTTCAGTCTTACACCTCACAGTAGGCTGTGCTCCCATTAGCCATCTCTCTCCACCAAATTTCCAGTCTGCCTATTTCCTGCATGGGAACAGGTAGGTAAAAGTTTATTCCCTGCTGAAAGGAAAATAAAAGAGACACACAGTAACATTTCAGCTGTAGAAAAGTCTTCAGGTGTTCATTGTGTCTCTTTTCTTTTCCATTCAACATGGAATTAACCTTTACCTACTCCTTTGCAGTCATGCTGACACAGCTCTGTACTCATATTTCCTGCACATTTCTATTATCTAAAAAGAATATATAGATAGTTGCAAAACTGTACAGAACATGAGACAGACACAGTACCTGGAGAGAGATCCACCTGAAGGAAGCCCAAATGGAGCTTATGGAGCAGTACAGTATATCAACAGTTACAGTATTGCAGTTTATACTAACTCTTGGCTTAGAAATGATGGTTAGTTTAACTTCTCATCCTGTATATGAAAATCCACATCACAGCCAAATTTGTCCATCATGTTTCTACAATTTTGTGTTTCTGTGATTTCAAATGCTTATAAATCCCTTAATTGATACAAATAAAACATACTGGAGTTCAAATTTTGAATGTGTTCACAAATAAATGCTATGAACAGAGAATCAACTGGTTAAGTGGGAACAAAATTCTCCTGCCTATCATACCACTTGATACAGTATATGTACTATAACTATGTATATCTTAAATCAGAAAGTAGAGACCTTAATAAATATTATATGCAATTTTAATTTGAAATGAGTATATCTAATTAAATTACTAAAATAAATATTATACCAACGTTATATTAATAATTTGTTTATATTTAATAACTAGTTTCCATAGAGAAATGTCTGTGATGCACTTTATACTGTAGCCTTGATCAATAAACTAGTGTTAAAATGATAAAAAATTAAAAATGTGTTTATATGTGATATTCAATATTTAGTAATCATGCATAACTAAACACATTAAAAACAGTGAATGCTCAAAAATTAAATAGTAAAAACAACTATTTCTTGAAACAGACAAAAGGCAATGTTTCCTTAAGCGGATGCAGTAGAAACATCTTTCACATTATAACTTAAAACAATCATTACAATTGCAGACCTCTAATAGAGATCTATTGGTATTTTTATTTTGATCTGTTCAAAATAAACATCAAAATACTTGAGAATAGGTAAGCATGTTCATTCTTAACTGTTGATGCGGCAATGCTAACTTGTTTGAGTATGACATTGTGACAGGCTGTTACTTGTCTGCAGAATATTTTAAATTAAATTTAAATTAAAATCTGTGATTACTAAATGACAAAAAGTGTGAAAAGGTGCACCGAAAGAAGTGGTAGTTACTGTAGGTTACATGTATGAAAGGAACAGGGATTCACCAGTGTTAATCAAATTGCAACAATTACTCTCCTAAGTGGAAAAGAGTGAATTTGCAGAAATGTGGCCACATGGCCACATGATGTCTATAGGGCATTCAGGGTTCATCTAGCCCTAATCACTGCAGTCCACAAAAAGCCAGAAACTGATTGATGGACATAGAAATATCAATTGCATGATTAACCTGAAAGAAAAGATAATACAGTTCGGAGGCAGCACTGAAAGATGTTTTCTGCATAGCATCAAGTACTGCATAGACACAAAAAATCCATTAATCTAAAGGTATCCATACATTGTTATCAGGCTGCATAATTGCAGATTCACATCAAAATAAACACTGTCACCGTAACAAAAACAAAACTGAGACCGCTGGTGAGGATAATCTAAAAGTGCTCTTGTAATATGTGTAGGTACACTGACCTGGTAGATGACATCAGCAGAGAGACCAGGTGAGATGGAGTAACAGTAATCTTGGCAGGAAAGTACAGATTTTGTAGAATAGCTGGCAAGGAAGGGGCAGGTTCTACAGATGAAACGCAAACAGAAGAAAACTTCTACAGAAGAAGCAAAAAGGAGATTGCCAGGGAAAAGATGTTTTTGATGTAGGAGAGGGAGTAGTCAAGTGTGACACAGGAGAGGGGTAGGGAGGAGTCATGCAGAAAACAGATGGAAAGGTCCACAGAGGGGGAAATGGAAGAGAAAAGTGTTAGGTTAAAATTGTCTCGTTTAAAGTACCATAACACCTATGGGACTGCATCTAGGTGAACATGACTAAAGTAAAGTGGGTGACAAAATCACCAAAGGACAAAGCTGTGGGAAGTGATGAGAGGAGTCCTGGAGTGGATTTATATGGAGAAGTAGTGGACACAGGACAGATGCTGGAAAGCAAAACAGTGGAGAGAGTTTAAGGGGAAGAGACTGAGAACTGGTTTGTGTGACAAGTGAGGTGGTAGAAGAACAAACCACAAGCAGCGCCAGACATTCCTGTGTCAGCACACGTTGACGAGAACAAACTGATTCATGGAGCCAAAGGCGGAAGAGAAGATTATCAAAAAAGGATTAACGCAGAGGTGAGGGAGAAAGCATAACCCGAGTGATGGGAAAGGAGACTTGGGCAGTTGCTCTTGAGTTTGCCAAATAAAAGTCATACAGTATAGGCTTAAGCAGAACACGCTGCAAGAAAAAAGCAGCGAGTTGGTGTTTCACCAACAGCTTGAGCATTTTAGAGAGAAGAGGAAGATGGCAGACAGGATGACAGGCTGAGGGGACAAGAAGTCTAACTAAGGACTTTAGAACCAAAGGGAAACCAGCCCTGTTACATTTTCCCACAAAAAAATCTGATTTTTTATAATAACACTGGCAAATACAGAAACAGCGCAAACAGGGCAGAATACATTTTATTCTATATCTCCCCTGAATTCCAGGAAGAGCCAGGGAAAAACTATAGTTCCCAGAAGACCAGCAAACAAGGCGGAAGATCAAGCCTGCAGTATGAAGCAGGAACTTTTTTTTGGGTGTTTTGGGAATGGAGAAGGCCCACATCAGTGGGCTGGAGGAAGAGAGTCCTGCTGAAAGGTACAAGTATGTGACCCATAGTCTTCAACTACTTGAACAGCAAAACAGTGAGTGAAAGAAGAGTGTGAGTAAAATTTTAAAAGAGTGTGTTCTGCCTCAGGAGGAGGAAATATTCACACCAGCAACTAGATGCTGAAAATGACACACACAAAAAAGCCAAAACCAAAAAAAAGAGGGAAGTAAAAGAGAAGACTGAACGTTTTGTTTAAAATCTAGAGAGTGCCTATACTTAAAAGTGCAGGATAGCTGCAAAATTTTTAACCAAGCAACTTAGTTCAATTCAGGATTCATTTAAATAAAAAGTTTGCCTGCAATGCAGCAGCAGGGGCTCCCAGGACCAGGATTGGGAATCCAATCCAAAGTGTTATGCAATGGCATTACAGTGGAATACACCATATGAAACATACTATACATTTGTTTCAAAACGACAAAGTCTCAGAAACACATTTGAGACTCTTTAGGATAGTGAAACAAAACCCAAATTAGGATTTCCCAAACCATTGTCCAGTATTCATAACTAGGATTTGAACAACCACCTATCTCCTCTTTTTACACTGTATGAGTATAAACGAGTTCTCTCTTCATGTGTCACTGGAAAGCAATAAGCTCAGTGCAGCTCCAAGTTCCAATTAATAGCTGATCATGTTCATTTCAAACTTTTCATTTCCTGAGAAATGGGATGGTTTAGCTCTGCTTTAGTGATTCACTCACAGCCTCTTTATGCAAGATTTGCTGAATCAGAACACTCTTAAAAACCCATTTAGAAATGTTCTTTCTAAAAGCCTTTTAGCTGTAGCAGTCTTTGGGAAAATACAAAAAGGTTTTTTTAGAAGCTTGGTGTGTATTTGTGAATCCAAGTATTTATATTTGATTTAATTTCCATGTAGTAAGCAGAATAAGCCCAATATATACAGTATAATGATTATTCATATTTTATTGTATCTTTCAAGGACATTTTGTGAAAATTTTAAAAATAATGTGCAGGCAATTAGTTTAATTAAAAGCACTATAAATGTGATGTAATTGAATTGCTTACTGCTTTTGGAAAATTCTTCAGGTATATATTTTTATGTAAAAATGGCTGATTTAAATATTTATTTAGCCAATATTCAATATTTGTTTATTCCATAAAGAGTTGGAAATCTGCTGGTCTTTCATGTACCCAATAAAAACTAATCACCAATCATTAGTGAAGTCTAGCTCAGCAAAATAAATGAATGCCAAGAGTTATTTTCAAAGGAGATTTGGAAGAAGATAAAAACCTTTGAAAACATAATTCCAAAGGTTTGTACATGACTTCAGGTTAAGTTGTTACTCAAGTTATGTGATTAAAGAACAAAGCAAATTGTAGATATTTTACCTTGAGTGACATACAACAAAAACAAAATGGAAAACAATAATAATGAAGAACACAGTAAAAAGTGAAAATCCACAACGCAGAGTTAATTCTCCTTTGGAAGGAAAATAGGGACATTAAAAACCTAAGGTTTAAAAAAGTTATAAAAAGAATGAAAAGATAAAACAATTGAAGTTACATAACAGAAGATAATTTAAAAAAAAACCCAGTATAATCCAACACTAATAAATTTTATTTACCTTCATTTATTTTGTGTAAATACAGCAACAAGATCAATTACAGATGCATTTATATTACTTTCATTTGTACCAACAAATGAGGATCATCTCATTAGCAATAGCAATACCATTGCTTTTGCTAGAACCTGAGACTCTATGCCCCTGGGAACTCTCACAGATGTGGAATGCAAATGTAAATTATAATGCAAATGCAACATTGAGCTGTGAATAACTAGTTTGCAGTTCACATTTACAGTGTCTTGCAAAAGTAATCCCCACTTCCAATGAAGTGCAATTTGGATAAATTATAAATGATGTATGCTCATTTCTTTACAGTGAATATTTTTAATCAAAACTTGAATGCTCAAACCAAACACTTTTATACTGTAGGTGAAATAATATGGGCAAAAACTGCAAAGAAAAATCAAAAACCAAAATACTTTAGCAGAGGAAGAGGTGTTAGTGGAGCCAGCAGGGGGCGCTCACCCTGCGGTCCAGGTGGGTCCTAATGCCCCAGTATAGTGACGAGGACACTATACTGTAAACAGGCGCCGTCCTTCGGATGAGATGTAAAACCGAGGTCCTGACTCTCTGTGGTCATTAAAAATCCCAGGGCGTTTCTCGAAAAGAGTAGGGGTGTAACCCTGGCGTCCTGGCCAAAATTTCCCTTTGGCCCTTACCAATCATGGCCTCCAAAAAATCCCCCTCTATGAATTGGCTTCATGACTCTGCTCTCCTCCCTACTGATAGCTAATGTGTGGGGAGCGTTCTGGCACACCATGGCTGCTGTCGCATCATCCAGGTGGGGCTACACATTGGTGGTGGTGGAGTATTATTATTATTATCTCGCATGGAGTTGTCAAGAAAGCACTTGCAGTAAGTGAGACTGCGAACATGAAGCAAAAGGTTTGGTGGTCAGACCCCACAAAATCGTTTTTTTCATTTTTGATAATTCTTTGCAGTTTTTGCTGCCATTTAGACTCCTCCACCCAGTTAGCATTTCCAAAATTTTATGTCAAATATTCTCCTTAAAAAACTGTGTATACGTATCTGGAAACCGACAAAACAGGATATTGCCAGAATCTGAAGCTGAGTTAAGAAAGTCTAAAGGTGTATGTCACGTAAGGTTTTAACTGAACTCTAGCTATATCAATTGTACAAGTTCCACTCATCCAATACAGGGTCGTGAGGGGGAGCCCGACCCTAACCTGGCAAACAATGGACGCAAGGAGGGATTCACCACAGATGGGATGCCAGTCTATAGCACTGCACACAGACAAGAGCACTCACACGCTCGCACCAGGGACAATCTTTATAGAAGCCCATTAACCTACAGTACCAGCATGTCTCTGGAAATGAGCACAGGGGGAACATACTCCTCCATGCAGACGAGACCCCACAAATTGAACCCGGGGCCCCAGCACTCTGAGGCAGCAATGTTAAACACTGCGCCACTGTGCTGCCCAATTATATCAGTTTCATGGCATAATTGCCAGTACAGCAGTAGGTCCAGATTCAGTTGTAACAGCAAATGGAATTGCATTATAATTACAGTAAATTAAGAGTTACACCAACATAAATGTAACCTATGTCATTCCTGAATTCTGTCTAGTTTACAGTTCCATCTACAGTAATTCAGAATCTCTTAACTTGACTCTATGTCCTGGTGAAAGGATGAATTCCAAAGAAATCATGCCTTAATTTCATATGCTACACTGAAGCTCCAAAAAGTATTAGAATAATTAAATGACATCTAGAGACATTTATAGGCCCTGCAAACCAACATAATGCAATCTAAAGATGAAATCAGCACTGTTAAGATCCTGTAAATACATTTAAGTAAAACCACAAGATTCGAGGGGATAACCTTATTAATGTACAGAGCAATACTTATGCCAAAGACCCTCACAGTCAAGACCTTTTCCCAAATGAAACCAATCATTAATTTACCAAAGATGTTATCAATCTGCAACCATTTTTAATTAAAGCAGAACATATTATCCTATCCAGCATCCACACAATGAGACAGAACAGCTGCTCTAAAAATAGATGGAAACTGGGTCATTTCCATCAGTTATAATGGCCTTTTAATCACCACCAGAAACTACATCCCATGCAAGTTAGACATTTAAATTAGATACGAAATGATAAAATTATGAAGAGTACATTATATCACACAATTCATCTTGAAATAATCTCTTTTGATTTCTTAGTAGCCTAGTATTTTCAATCATAACCAAGCATGCTGTCTGCACTGGCTTGAAAGGACACAGACATTGTAATTCTATATAATTTATAAAAAAATCTCTATTTCATTACACACTACACCACGCTTTTCAGTTTTATCACAGCCACTGCTCTCTGCTTAATGAAATTCCATATATATCTAGAAATTAGCCATGTTTGTAAAAAAAATCCTAATTTCAGAAAATGTCTATACTGTAAGTATCCATAAATAATTTCCAAGAAATGGAAAAGCTCATTTAAATATACTGTAGTGGTTAGATGATGAACAGGTCAATACAAGAGCATTTAGCTTTTCAGTGTGCTGCTTACCTGCATTTAAATGTTTCATTGTGGCTTCAGGCTCAGTATCCACAATGCAGAACCAGGCACAAAAAATCTAATAACAGACAAGTGGAAAGTTCCTGCAAGCTTCAATCTGGAGCTTACTGCTTTAGAGCTTTCTTCAAAAAAACGCTTCTTCAATTAAATGTGTTTTGTACAGTAAGAGTGTGAAAGCTGCAGAAAAGAACACTCAGAAATTCAAAATCGAAGAACGGTTCACCTTGACAGATAATCCAATTTTACTTAGCAAGCTCCAGCTGTGATTTAATTAGAGACCATTGAACTTCTTTGTAAGTCCTGATATAATCTTGATCTATGGCTAAAGTCAAACCTCATCACATTCTAGATGACTGGTTATTTGACAGCGATTGCTTTGTGCCTGGAAAAACAATGTCAAAATGTTTCTTGCTTAATCTCAGTGTTCTCGGATAATTCAGGAAAATACCACTTTGAAATTAACTCCTCTTTAGCCCATTTTCAGAAAAGTGGATGATTCTAAATCTAAAAAATTAACATACAGTAGATAGATGAATATTCATCAAAAGAAATCTTCAGTTTTATTACATACTACTAATAAGTACTACTCATGTTTACCATCATCTTGCCAACTGGTATCCACTAATATAGAAATTTAGAGAAGTGTGAAACCATTTTTATCAGTGCAGACACATTCTGCATATTCCATTTCAAATCTATTATAATCAATGCACACTACATCATATACAAATGGGAAATTGGCCCCTACCATAATGTTTTTAAAGTGTTTAATGCTTTAAGATGTTAGGAACCAGTGTGATGTAATGATCATAGCTCTGGACTCGTACTGTAGGTCTTGGGTTCAAATCCCCAGTGGGACCCTACTTTTATATCATGGAGCAAGGAGCTTTACTTCAGCAGCAGTATAAATGGGTACAAATTAAAGTTGCTTTAGATACAAGCATCAGCCAAACATGAATTAAAATATAATAACTCTACTGTACAGTATATACAGTACACTATATTACATTTGCGGTGTATACAGTATATTATTCACAATGAAGCATTCATATATTAAATATATTGACTACTAATTATATTCACTAATTACACCGATTAATTATATTTTAATCTACTAAAACACTACTAGTCTGTAATTTTTGAAACTTTGTATTGAAACTTTATATGAACATGTGGATCTTATTTACATCATGGATAACTAAAATCCTAAAGTTTCTTTGCTACTTAAATATGATTTTACACTTCTTTTTTGCAAGATGGCTTATATCCCATATTAAAGAGATGTTTCTATTTTATCTAAAAATGCCATATATAAAGTCTATTTCCCCTGGTCATCAGATCAGTAGTCTCTTGTTTTGGTACACAAAGTAGCAATGTAAACACACTAACTGAAATTGTGAAAGAAAACAAAATATCTTTGGAGACCTGACAACTTTCTGAAAATAATGTAATTACATTTTATTTTTCTATGTGCTGTAAATTATGCTGTTCAAGTTATTTTAGAATAAATAGTCAGGATGTCAATTTTATTTATTGTTTCAAAATAAAAAAACATCATGTACAGTAACTGGTACAGTGAGGCTGGTTAAATAATAATATTATTCTGTAATATTGAAATAGAAGAAAAAAGTGTCTTTAAACATTTATAGAAACAACATTAAACTAAATCACTTGAGGTTTTCTGTATTTTACTAGTATATCAACACAATTATTTTATAGAAATCAGATAAATATACTTTCTCAAAGCTGGTATGAAAATGTTAGAAGAAACAGTGACTGCTATTAAAGTCATTAATATATCATGAAGGGTGGACGTTACAAAATCTACAAGATTAAACATTAAAAACAAAAATAAATGTGTGACATTTAAAAATGTAGACCAAGATTAACAGGGCGTATAGTGTTTTTGTTGTTGTTGTTTTCTATTCTACAGGAGCTAAATGGCAAGATTTCTTCAGGTCTTTGAAAATAATTATTCCAGAAAGATTTCTCAGTGGAAGGCATGCTCCATTTAGCAAGATAGAGCTCAATAGGAACAGAGGCACGAAATTATTTATCGTGTGATTGTGTGCGATTCTATTTCAGAAGTGATGTGAGGTGCCACTGAGGACTACACAGCTGCGCTGATAGGCTGGTACAACAATTTCATTCCTTACTTCAACAGTATCACTTTGTCAGTCACGACAGTTGGAAATTGTTATATTACAGTTAAAGTATTCAGGGAATAGTTGGTGGTCCTTCCACAGATTCTACAAAAGGCAAATGGGAAAATCCAACAACAGGAAGCATTTTATCTTGAATTAAATTTAGTCTGAAACCCAGCAGTTCCTTCACATACAACTAACAAATAAGATTTATACCACAATAATATACCCCAAACCATTGAAACAAACTACTGCTGTGAACTTACAGGATAGACAAAGAATTAGTATCAACCAATATTCTTGGTCCTATGCAACAATTAGTCTTGTTATTTAAAGGGATAATTAAAAATAAAGCTCCAGAATGAATTCTAATGTTGTTCTTTTACAACATCATTGAAGCATAATTGTAAATTGCTATACCTATTTTCTAAATGGACTAAGATGATCAATGATTTTTTTTCTGTACTTTTCTACCAGAAAAGACCTGGTAAGGTTACTTCAGAGTTGAGAGGCTATGTGCAGAATTAGTCACATTGAAAAGGTATTGAGAAGGGTGTTTTTATTACTCTGGAAGCACTTTCTTTGGGAATGACCAGATTTAACGTTTTCAATGTTATTTCATTACCCTCTAACCTTTATGGCTGCCCCAATAAAATTCTAACCCACTGAGCTTTAAAAGCTCACAGTTTCCGAACACCTGTAAATGTGTCTGTATGGGAATTTATGCAGCACCTCTAATCTCAATATATCTATAAAATCCATTCACTGTAAAGTGGGTTAACAGCAGGTCAGCTGTTAAATCTTGACTACAATCGTAATCAGACAGAAAAGGGTCACTCCATCAACAAATAGGAGAGGAAAGTAAGCTAATATAATACATAAAAATGTCAAGCAAGGAGTTAGAATGTGCCAAGTTAATGCAAGTTAATTATATTCATTAAGAATTTTACATAAGGGATGCTTTGGACACAGTCTGGTGCTTTTCATGGCTGCTTGCAATTTCTGTTGAGCGGAATTCGACACTTATTGCCACTAACATCCAAGAGAACAAGTCACTGCCAGCATGTTTCTTCAGCAGGGAAGAAGCTTTTGTTCTATCACATATCTATACAAAGGTCACAGGCCACAGTTCATAGAAAACTTAATGCTGGAAATTCCAGAGAAAGTAATAACTGTTGCTCACACTCCAAGATACCCAATAAAAAAAGGTGATCCAGTGTCTAGACAGCTGTTGTGTTTGTAACACTAATAAGACCACCATACTTTTCACAGAAAAGTGCCTTACTTCAAAAGTCATGGCTTTCTTTTCCATTAAGTGATTCATCAGTGATTTTCTATATCCGGAGAACATTGACCATAAAAAGATAAAGTCCCTTTCTTATCTCTTCAACGTAGCATCTGCCTGTGTGCAAAGTCACTCTGTATTGTCAGTGGACCCCTCTCTAAGTCTGGAACTAGTCAAACATTTTAACAAAGGATGGAGTCAGAGCCCCCCAAAACGCACACACGCATACTACAGTATCTGCTCTTACTTTGACAGGATTCCAAAAAACAAAAGAAAAATTATCTACTTATTTAATATATTCACTACTGCTATTACTACAGAACACTCATTCCACTCATCAGGCATTTTCCTTGATCAAACATTGCCCCTTGACCATAGATACTTTTTGTGTGAAATACAAAATACAAATAGAACTGCAGCCTTTGTGTGCTCTGTCTGAAATTTGTCTGTCTTCCTGTGGATAATTAGATTTCCTGTCTTAGAATGGATAGCCATTCATGCTCACTTATTCCAAGATAGGTGATTGGTTATTTACTAGACAGATAACAAACAGCTGTCTCTTAGCAGTCTGCAGCAGTGACTTTTATTTTCTCCTTCTGAGTTGATCTGCCACACTGAATAAACATTAAAGGGCATAAAATATATTTTTTTCCTACAGATCCATCACAGCCTATATATAACTTTAAGAAAACAGGAATGAAAATTCTTAAAGACAGAATTGTGATTATCACATGCCATTTAAATGATCTTAAAAAGAAAACAAATGTTATGCCTAATCCTCTGCAATACTAAAAAAAACATTTAATCCTGCCAAATTTGGTTTAGTTTCTGTAATGAATTCTAAATAATGTTTCATATCATAGTAATGTTCACAATATATCCAGCACACCTCACTGTTAACACCAATAGCCAACCCACCAATAAAAACAATTAGCAGTGAGTCAAATTATTACTATACTCATGTGTAAAACAATATGTTTTAAGCTACACTCATGGTTTTTATTAATATTTTTAACAGTGAGAAATTATTTGACAATTGAACTATTCTTTCCATATTTGGTTAAACAAATACTGAAAGACAGAATACAGGATACTCAAACTTTGACATTCACAAGTACATGTAGTGTGTTTGAATACAACTATAAATATTCATTCATTTTCTATAGCTTCATTTTTCAGTTTAACTCTCTAGCACAGCTGTATACAAATCCAGTCCTAGAAAGTTACATTATTATCCACAGGAGTTGAAAATATAGGGTACCTGTACTACAAAGTGACCTGGTAGATTTTGTATCCTTTAGAAATAAAAGTGTACTCTCCTACTTCATCACTTTATATGGCTCTCACAGATTAAGAACTTTTCAGAGTAATACTAGTATTTTGCAATAAGACTGTACATTGCATGAATGGATAAGCATGCTGCATTTATCTGTATTCCAGAAAGAAAAAAAATGGTGTGTATAAATTATCTAGAATAAACTGTGAGAAACTATTGAAGACTAGAATTTATTTTTTAATCATGTGAAAATGTGCTACATTAAATAAAAAAATCTATTATTATTGAAATACTGTATATTGATATGGTTCAGTGGAATCATACGGTAAGCTGGACAACAAGAATTGCTAGAGTTGAGGCTTATCTAGCTTTTCCATGGTAATGCAATAGGTTCTGATTACAGACTGAATTTGGGTCCATTTCCCTCATTAAAGGGAAATATGGGATCCCATATCTAGGTGACAAACAGCTAACTAGAACATTATGTGGACATGAAGATGACTCCTGCTTTTAGCTCTGGGAGAGACATTGGAATGGATATGCTCTTTAGAGTGAGAATGATGCTCAATGAGTACTTCTGATTAATACTCCTTCAGTGATGTTTACACACCTATTCTTCTTACAGACAAATAAGTTTGTTTCCAGTGATACCGAATTAGAGTGATTCATGAGCAAAAGTTATTAAAAACATTAAAATGAGAGAAAAGGGACATTTTTTAATCAGAAAATGAAGGAATCCTAATAGGACACAACCAGCTGTGGAAAGCAATTTTTTTTTATATTTTCTCAGTGAACTCTTCAAATGACTTTTGGCTGCCAATAATAATTATCTAACTAAATTTTATTCCCAATAATGCAGGGTGTCCAATGATAAATGAGCAATTATCAAACCATCTGTTGTCTCCCTGCTTGTTTTCAGCCACTGTGAAACCTGAGGCAATTCTGCTCACGTAACACAGCCCACACAGCTGTGTTACCTACTCAAGGAATTCTCCGTGGAGCTGATACTGTAAGTGCGAACAACCTTAAAACCGCACGTAATGTGAAGGAACAGCTAAACTATGTGAATGTGCCACAAGACCAGAAAAGCTCTCACCAGGACATACTGCACCTCTTGCTAGGAATTACACCATTCATTCTGTTACTATGGTCACCATTTGCTAGGTAGTATTAAATGATGTTCAGACACCATTTCTATTTTTTCTTAATTTGTAGTGGCTATTTTTCCTCTTTTAAACACAATATGTGATTGATTTTACCTCCTTTGTCTTTCAAGCAACAGCTCTGGACACAGTAAAATTCTACATAAAGCTGTGTGATTGAATTCACAGTTTTTGAGTTATAGTACCAAACAGGTAATTAGTATTTGTGTAGATTTCATTCATTCATTAAAATAGGAAAGAATATTTTCTTAATTAAAGGCTCCGCATTAGTAAAAGTACAGGGCTTTTCACATTAAAACATACTTCTCATCAACAACTAACCATAGTGACAATTTTGTATGCAGTCCACAGACACAGTCTAAATTAATTCCACTTTCACCTTTTCAGGATTTAAACGTAATGCTCATTTTAAAAAATAAGGATCTCGGTGACACAGTTTTCAAATGTGCTTCTAATTTCTATTCTACAGTTTAAATGCCAGGGTTGTTTTCTTTTTAAGACCCATAGGAAGAAAAGAACAATAAAAATGTTAGACAAGAAAGGAGACCATTAAGCCATCTTCCTGATTTAAATGTTAGCAGCTTATTGATTTGAGGAATTATTCTAGCCTTTTCTTGTCAATGTATTTAAAATAGTGAAACCAATGAATACTAACCAACGAGACTGGGTAGTTTGTTTCAACTTTCTGTGTAAATTAAAGACTGTAATCTTCTCCCTTAAATGCTGTTCCTGGTCATTTCAAATTGTACCAATACGTCTGTGTTTCATTGTTGTGCATAAGTGATCTATTAGTGTAGGTTAACCTCATCAAACGTATGACAAAAACATTTATTCCACATACAAATCTGTATAGTATATTGTTGTAAAATCTTACATAAATAGGTTTCTTTTGGTGTTCATTATAGTGTCTTGCTAAAGTATTGATTGCTTTCCAATGATGTTCCATTTTGCTTTTTTTAGTAAAATTAGCCACTGTCAACTTGATTGTTTAAACTGAACACATTTATGAGTGAAATAAAAAACTTAAATTTGTTTGATGCAATTATTCGCCCTCCTGAGTCAAAATTTGGTGGAAGCTCCGTTGGCAGCAATTACAGCTGCACGTCTTTTTGGGGAAGTCACTTATTATTTTTTTTATTAAATGTAAAATATACATAAATGAATCAGGGGGACAGATCTATTTGTATACAGAAAAATGAAGTATTGAATTCTATCCTCATAAAAATGGATAAACAAAAGACAATCCAATAAAGTCCATTCCTGTAACAACTGATTGTGGCAGGTGAAATTCGTTAATGTATGAAGCGAATTTTCATTCAAAGAAACACCACACTTTTATTAGATATTGATTTTTATTGTGAAGTACGGTAATTCTTAGATTTGGAAAAGTTTAAGTACAAACATGGAGTACAAAAATAGATTCTAACTATGGATTTTGCGATTGATTTGTGACTTATATCAGGCTGGAATAAATTGATTCTATCTCATCTCAAAGTGTGCTTCTCGTCTGATATAAAATTTAAGCCATACATTACACAACAGAGTGCATGGTCCCGTCTTTTCAAGACAGAGAATTCTTACAACTGCCATCAAATACATGTTATTGCACCATAGCCCCAATTAAAGGAAAACACGAGTCTGATCCTGCAGGAAAAAAATGGGATATTGCTACAAAGCATGTTATAAAGGTAAGAGGGTATAATGTAACTGGGAACTGACCAAACTGCTTTCTTTATGGTTATTAGTCTTAAATCACATTGCAAATTAAATCTTTCTGAGATCATTATTACAATTATCTAATCAAAGCTTCTGCTAGGTACACAAGGCCATAGTAAAATATGTAATAGGTTTATTCCATGCTGAAAAAAGAGAAGAAAGAGAACACAACGTTTCGGCCGTGGAGCCTTCTTCAGGTGTGAGAGAGACAGGGCAGTAGGCAAAGGTAAAGTAGCGGGAGAACAAAGGTTGGGAGGGAGGAGGAGTGAGAGGCGGAAGCAGGGGACAGAAAGAGAGGCCAATCAAGAGGTGTGAAGGCAGAATGGGTGCAGAGAGGTGTGAAATGAAACTTCCAATGAATGGAGAAAATTTAAAAGAACAGTAATCTGTCGTTAAGGGAAGGGAGAATGTGTGATCCTAGCTGCAGAATAATTTTAGTTTCGGTGGTCTTTCTGATGTATGAGTTTGGAAAACCGTCTTTGAGAACACAGATGGAGAGATTAGAGTGGTCGTGGCCGTCAGAGGTGAAATGAGAAACAATGGGCTTGGAGAGATCTTTAATCTTCACAGCCTACGCATGCTGACGCAGCTACCCACCTGAACTACATAGTAAAATATTACACATTTTATTAAAGAGTAAAGTATACAGATTTCCCTGTCAACATGTACAGTATAGAGTGATGAAAAATCATCTTATGGACCATATTATGTGACAGAATATGGGACATGTTTATAGAAGGGACTATATTTCGGACCAAGAGTTTTGAAAAGTCCCCACCCACATTAACCCTGTTTGCTAAAGTCTGTAATTTCCTACATTCTATTCCAAAGAGGAAATTACATTGTCAGCTAAAAAAGGGGTAATACTGATTAGCTGGACTACTGTGTGATGAGGATCAGTTGTGAGTGATTAGCTTGCTTCTCGACGTATAAAACTGGCAAACAGTGTTTCGTCATTTGTTAGGAATCTACTGTTTTGTTGCTAAAACAAAACTTAGAAACAAAGGTTTGAAAGTTGAAAGCAACTTAGACACAACACAGGTAGAGCCAGGTTAAGTTATTGTTGACTTCAGTAGAATCTGGAGATTTATCCAATGCTGGAAGTCTAATAGTAAACTAATTACAAACAACTAAACTCACAATTCTTTTTTTCTGCTCCTGAAGGGAAGGCACAACTGAAAAATTTTGATCAGTGGTGACATGGTACCACAAACTGACATAATACAGGTATACTAATAAATCACCTGAACAAGGATTATTTCTTTTGGTCAGAACCTATAGAAGATGTTTCAATAATACTGTATGTATGTTTTATCTTTTTAATTTGCGTTTGGAAATTAGCATGAGAAAATGCAATGTTATGTTTTTGTATTTTTTTTAATCTACATAAAAATTAAATACTTAAAAAATTCTGACTTAAAATTAAAATGGAACAAAAGTGAACCTTTAATTAAAGCTTGGAATGAACTCTTCCTGGTGGTTCAGAGAAGGGCAAAGATGTGCTTGTCTATAAAGCCTGAATGTTTTGCACAGAAATGTTTTTCTCTGTTAGCTTTCTCAGAAATGGCATGGTTCTTCTTAGTTACCATTTTCTATACTTAGCTGAATTTATGAACAAGTCACCTCTTTCCATACACAGCGGTCAAAAGTTCAAATCACTGTATTCTGGACAATTCCTGATAGTCAGTGTCTGAGGCTATATTTCAAAACTAGAATATGACCCTGCATCTACACTGGTACACAAGTACCATGTAATGGCTTCTGAGTGAAATGGAGGATACACCAAGACATGCATTTCTGCTAATAAAGTCTGGTTTTGCACTGCAGGAAAGAAATTTAGCACTATATCTTGTTATACCAACCTTACCAGGGTATCATTTAAATGGTTCAATTTATGACAAAGGAGCTACTGTCTGTTATCTACAGTATTTATTATTACCTATGAACAACCAAGTCACTTTCAGTGTTTTATAGAAGTAAAAAAGGGAAGCAACATCTTTCATCCCCATTTGACTGTTTTTGTAATACATATAGTCCTTGCAGATCTCAATTTAGGAAAACTTTAATGATTGAGGTATTTCAATACAGCTTCTATTCAAAAGGCATTCTAAGACACTGTGTTGCAATATGTCTGGCATGTCTACAGTTCTCAGTTAGATGTATATTATAAACTGAAAGGCACAACAAGTGCCATAGCGTGCAGTTATAGCATAATCAAGCTGGTATTCAAGTTTTTATTCTCTTCTATTGATCACTTGTGCTTTTCAGGCTGTGAAACTGTGAGAGACCAGTTATTGACATTAGTATGAAAAATACTTCCATTAACCATATAGCAGGTGGCATGTTTGAAGAAAAGCAATGCAAAAATAAAAATGAAAGATGTGTTTAACACACATGACCCACAATTGAATAATTCCTTTAAAAATTCCAAGTCTGAAATGCTTCTTAAATCAATTTGCTTTAAAACTGTTACTTTGTGTTGTAAAATTGAATTTGTCTGATTTTGCTAAATTCTTATGCTTTCAATTCTTCACGTACATTTTAGATCTCCCATTCACTTTGTTGCTTTGAAATGAAGAGGATGTTCAGCAATAGACTGATTCATCCAAGGTGCGACAGGGAGCGCTACAGGAGGTCATTCTTGCCTTCTGCCATAAGACTGTACAACGCATCCACCTTGCGTCTGGGCAGAGGCAACATTGACAGTGACCTGTTTCTGGACTGAGCAGTAAACTGCTACGTCTGTTCTTTTTCTTTTCCCGTTTAAAACCGTTTTTGTGCAGTATATGCCAGGGACCTGTGCAATACATTTATATTTATAGTCATATTGTGCAATACGACTTTTTTGTGAACTGTTCTGTTCTGGTTTGTTCTTTGAGTGTTCTGGACTGTGCGTAACTCTTCTTAGTGCACTTCTCACTGTACTGATTGTATTGTATGTATTGTATTAGTATTATTGTATCATTCGTTACACTGTGTCTGTGTTAAGCTGCTGTTGCACTACAATTTCCCTCACAGGATCAATAAAGTATCTATCTATCTTTACATGTCACACATACTGCATGTAGCATAACCAACACAGAAATCACTCTAAAATATGTTTGCACAGCTGTATTATTACTGTGATCTTTAAAAATGTCTTGATTAAGATTCCATGTTCACTTCAGATGGGAATGGCCACAAATTATATCAGAAATTCACAGAAAATACCGTGAGGTTAAAAGCAGGGATGAATTTAACATTCTTTCATCACAGTTATCTGTACTGTATCTAAGGAAAGCAATGTATCACATTTGCAAACAGAAAACTGCACAGCCTGAAGCCCAGAAGGTAGGGGTTCATCTGAAAGCTGTCAGAGAGGCTGATAAATTTATAAACAGATCAAAATATTACCCACATTCCAGGGAACAGACGGGACAAATTGCTGAAGCTTGGCACCTCATTTTCAAGCCTGGGGGTGTTAATGAAATGCGGAAAGCACTCAAGAAGAATTTATTTTGTCCACTATGGGACTTGGATAAAATTCCTCTATTTTCCAACCCCCCCAACCTACCCTCATATGTTCTCATCTGTACCTCAGCAATTTGCCAGTAGTTTGTCCCCCTTCCACAGGTATTGTACTGACCAAGCTTCAGAAAGCAGGTAAACACAGTGTTCAATCTAGTGTATTGGATAATACTCATAAGTATTCAATACCTGATGACAATAAACTTACAGTCATTCATGTAGGCCAGTCAATCAGTACAATTTACAATGTATGCTTATCTTTGCCATTCATTTGTTATCTGTTATTCAGCTATTCTTCACTAGTACCTACAGGAAAATCTAGAAAGCCACAATTATCTATCCTATGTCCACCCTGCTGTGGACTCACAAACAGTTGGAGTGAAGCATGGCAGAAATGTTTCAGAAACAATCATAGATAGATCAGACTTTATTGATCCCAAAGGGAAATTGATGAATCATGATGTTGATTATAACATGAATTGTTCCATTATGGCATCTAGACTCTGCAAAATGTGCGCTCATACTTTAAGGTTGATCCAAATCCCACCCATTAATTGACTTAATTGACTTAATGAAAAATGTTTTCACCTCTCTGCCTGATGCACTGTGTAATAGGGGTACAGGTGCTTAATGGCTGCTGATCGAGAGGGTCTCATCCTGTATTCAATGTGCTTTGGGATCCTTTGGAATGAAAAGGCGCTAAACAAATGCGAGTAATTACTGATGTTGGTGATGATGTTATTGTTATAATTATTCAAATAGAACTCCATTCCACCAAAAAAATATTCAAGTATTTCTCAGCTGACAATAACATTGGCCCTGTTCTATCAACAATTATAAGAAAATGTAAATGTTCAAGAATTTGAACATTATACCCCAAAATCTTTTGACTTGTGTTTTTATCAGACAAATGAAGACCAGTAACCATGTGTTCTAGTAACACCATGTTCGAATTTGCGGATCAAAGTTATATTCAGTCTTAAATCTATTACCTAGAATGAGACAAGTTCATATTATGGTGAGCCCTATAGAGATAATGATTTTCAAAAGCTTTGTTACATCTGGTGGCTTTTTTATAACTACTATTTAGTTACAGATTAATAAAGGGTTGATATCAACCGAGTATAAAAATTGATTATACCAAAATCCCATTGAGAAAAGAGGGCAATATCTTGGATGCTCCTAGTAAGAGATGAGTATTCTTTTACACAAGGGCTGTACTGTATGTCTAAGTAGTACAAAGCATTTTCTGAAAATCGATAGTTGTGTCAAAAACTGCACTGCTTCAACATAATGGGTTTATTTTCATGCAATTTAAGTCACAAGATAGGTACTTAATTTCAATTATACAGACCACTGGAACCAAGTACCATGTCAGGAACAATTCCGTAAGTCTTTTCAGAATTCAAAGTCTAACATTCCTCACCAGAAATGTAAGGTCTGAAGGTATTTGTCAATTAGGTCAACTGGCTTCTCTAAAATGAAGCCCTAAGATTTTCTTTTTTAACTCAGCATTTCATTTGATATATACTGTACAGTACTTCAATTTGCTTTATTTCATGGAGAAAATGAAATGCCTACACCACTGCAGAGTGAATAATTGGAAGAGTAAGTGAGGCATCTAACATAAAAAATGTGAATGGAAAACATCTCGTCTTAAAGAACCGTTTTGTTTTATGTAGTACCTATATTTATGAGGAGCAAAATTTAGAATAAGGCTCACCGACACTGAATTCTTTCCTTAAGTGTATATTGGCAGATTATCTATTACATACAGACAAGACGCAAATCATGTCTTAATCACTGAGATCCCACTGAACTGTAAACACATTGCAATGACTGTCTGACTAGTGATTAACGGATGTCCCTGTTGAAACTAACCAGTTGCCGAAAGGGATAAACAGGTAGAGCAACATGTAAAACTGAGGTGTTGCTTAAAGTTAGCACAGTATTTACCTAAAGAACTCCATGAAGGAAAATCCATAACCGTGTTGCTCAGCAATTCCAGCACACACCACATTTGCAGAGGCCCCAATTAGTGTACCATTTCCTGAAAAAAAAAACACAGTTCATTGAACATTACCGTCAACTTAAGTTAGCAAAAATGATAAAAAGCAATCATTTTACATGTCGCTGCTACATAATCTCAATTTTGGCAAGCCTTGTTTGATGCATTTTTAACACATGTAAACATGTATAATAAATTTGTAGATAACATTACACAATTCTGCATAATAAAATTATATCAGAGAGTTCATACTTTTTAGATATGATTACATCCCAAAATAAAGTCAAATGATCTTGTAACCATTAAACATTTCCAGTTAACCATAAGGAAATATGGAATGCGATTAAAATGCCTTTTTTTTTTGCTGTCAGAATTGCAAATATTAATGGCCAGTAAACACTTCAGCAGAATCACTTCAGTTGTACTGATTGCTAATCAAATTTTTTAAAAAGAGCAATCACTCTTTTTGTGCATTTAGGCCTAATGAGGTGCAATATAAAATTGTTAGAGAGAAAATAGCTGAAGTTATTCAAAGATCAGTTCCGATTGCAAAGCCACCCGAGAAAATAACACCTTACACCAGAGCCCTTTCAGTTTTATGTAATCTTTTGTATTAAGACAAATTGTATGTCTTAAATTATATGGAGAATTCTTGCCTAATGTGAATGCATCAGAAAAAGCTTTCTTAATTGCAGAATTTCAATTGCAAAAAGACCTAAATTACAGGAAGACCAAATTAATCAGAGCACAAGCACTTCAGGCCACCACTGGAAGTCTGAAAAGGAATTCTCAGTGTGCACCCATTTATTGAAAGCAGCAATACTCATAATGTCAGTTTACACAGGTTTTCATTCAGTAATAATTGCCCCTCATGCCAACAGAATTGCTCATAACACAGTCTTATGAGGTTTTCTGGTTAAAAAGAATTCTGTCAACTTTTGAACCTAAAAGCCTAGCCAGGTGGATGCCTGCAGGCAACATAACTCGATATCATTTCTGCTAAACAGATGTCATTCTCCAGTATGCCCCGCAGAAGAAGCTGGGGTAGGGAAAGAAACACAATCAGCAATGACAATCATGTCTTCAATCAATAAGAAGCTGTCAGAGTGTAGTGATTAGGCTAAATTGTAACAATAAGTTTTTTTTCTGCCTACACAGATACCAATATGCTACCACACACCTCTACCCTATCATCCCTATCATTTAGGATATCTGCTTATTTTTTAGACACCGAATACTGCACATACCCATCCCTCCATTTTCATACTGCTTTAATCAATACAGGGTTGCAGGGGAGAAAACAGGATACAACCTGGACAGGACATTAGTCCATCACAGGGCACAAACACGCACACACTCACACCAGGATGAGTTTTTCCAGAAGCCAGTTAACCTTCCAATATGTCTCTGAACTGTGGGGGGAAACCAGATCACCCAGAGGAACTCCACACAAACGTGGAGAAGACATGCTGTACACAGATTACACCCCAGTAATCGAACCCAGGACCCCAGGACAGTGAGGCGGCAGTGCTAACCACTATGGCACCATACTGCAAATACACCATACTGTTAAAATGCTATTGCCACCCTAATTTCCTTAAGTGGAACAATAATTATTACCCGCTGTTATCAACTATTGCTTCAATATCTGGTAGAGAATTGTCAAACTGTATTATGAGGGAGGGTAATGAGAAAGCTAAGGTTCCCGCTGAGGTAAGTATAGAAAGTCGTACCTAACTTCCATCCTTAACACAAAGTCATGCTGCAAGTTATTTATCCCTTCTTAAGAGATAAATAAAAAATACTAACCTACAGACTTATCATCTAGTCAGCTACTCTGGTTTTATTAGTATAGAAGGACTGAGAGTATATGGCTCCATCCTGGATGAGATGCTTATCAATTGCAGGGTTATATACAGTACAGCACTGCAGGTACCATGTACAGTACTACAGTATATCCAACTGGATGAACTGGAGCACGAAGGGATAAATACCTTCGTAAAGCATACAACAGCAGTGTTCGCACCAGGGACAAGAGTTTGACCTGCTTCTTTTTTTGTAGTAATGTCTCAAAATAAATGCACCCTTCAGTCATTAATTAATCTAGGAAAAATTCCAATTTTATAACTTTCAAACTCTTTAATATACCACGTCTTGGTCTCATAAAATGAATGTTTAATTGGACACATTTGGGAATGTGTCAGTCTTTTGTCATTTTACATAAAGAGCACCTAGCTTTTCTCGAATCAGAAAAGGTACACTGTGATCGCTGAGAATGACAAAATATGAAAAGAGTTTATATTATTTTGGAGGGTTGAAAAAAACCTTAATCAGAAAACATTCAAGAAGTTTCAATTCATTCACCTCTTTTTTGTGTTTTGGTATTTTTACCATTTTTTTGGACAGTCCCTGAGTTACTTTTTTGCAAGGACCTCATTAATCATCTTTACAATGTCAGAAGCTGGAGAGGGACTAAAGAAAAATGAGTGATAAAAGTGAAAACAGTACAAAAGAAAATAGGAACAACATCAAATGGACACATTGATCCCTGTGGGCTAACTTACTGTATTTAAGTTAGACAAGGCTACTAAGTGGGTGTTAACATCATTGAAATAAGTCTTATTTTTTAATTAAAGAGAAATGTTCTGAAAAGATGATTTGCGGATCTTCTACTGTAGTCTGGCCATAGTGCAAATAGTGTTTCTCATTGTTTGCATTCCGTTTCTATCTCACGTACTGGACTGTACATTTCACACCAGAAAAAAACATCACGTAGTACAACTCAGATAATTGAAAAAACGGGTTTACAATATGGATTTTTAACAATAGGCTTGAAATAAACAACATGTTTTATTTTGGTTCCTAAGAGCCTGTCATTTTCCAGCTGTTGGGTTGCCGTGTTTCTCTGACAGCACTTCAATACAAACCTCTTATCTGAGAGACTCTGATCAGTGAATTAATAATATTGACAATCCCAAATGCCACAGATAACTATTTCTTTACTTGGATTATATGAAATAAATTCAAGACATTTAGATGCGAATCATTTTCACAGGCAGGATCACCTTGCAAAGTATACTGTATATAGTAATTAAAAACACATTAACATTAATGAAACAAAACTAATACATCCATCCATTTTTGAATCTCTTCTTCCAATATAGGGCCACAGTAGAACCAGAGCCTATCTTCTCAGCAACCAATGGGTGCAATGCTGAATACACTTTGTGTAAACCCTAATGACAGTGCCACCATGACGTCTTACAACTAATTTCTTAAAAAAGGTCATATGAAATCCCATTTATAGAACACTGGTGTTGTTAGAAATTGGCTGCACACATATTTCATTTGAATGAGCAATGCAGGTGGGGACAAATGCAAGAGCAATGCATCAGAGCTCAAATGCTCTTTTGGCAGGCTTACTTACAGTATATGCAAATTCATACTAGAAGCTCGACAAATAATACTGTATATCTAGAGTTATAATCCTTAGAGTATGATGTTACACATGTAGGCAACTCAACAACACAGTTGTTGCATCACAAATAGAATCAGAATCACAGTGTCACTTACCTCCAAGGCAAGCCCCCATTGCTAGTGCAAAAATGAGAGGCTTCACTGGTAAGTTCACATCAGCATCTTGACTAAGATTAAGGAGCACTGGAATCTGAACAGAAAAATGAAATAACTGTGAATATCTTCAATGGATTGATAAACGGCTCACAACAATATGCCACATAAAAAAAAAACATTTCTTTCTTTGTTAGATGCAGTTTACAAAACCAGTGTTACAGAAATCTGATTTTGAATCTGAAACATTTCCAAAGAGATCAAATAATATATGAATCGGGGAAAACCTTAAATGCATCATGGCCAGCATGGTTACTTGCAATAATACATTTATTTGAATTCTATTTTGAGGTGAACATTGATTCTTTTTTCAAGAAAGGGTAACAGTGTCCTTTTTTCTTAAGGAAGCTAAAACATTTTATGGTTGATAATTCATAATCAAGAATAATAATTGATAACAAATGTTGGTAATGTTTTTTCAGTCTTTTATTGAATCCTTTTTTTAAAAAACTTTTTTTTTTACTTTTACCCTGATTTGCTGGTTTGGAAATCTAAATCTGAGGAGAAATAACAAATAGGGGTGTATTGTAAAACTGCCAGAAAGTTGGGTTTTGTATAAAGCGTATTCTATTCTAGAGGACCCTTCACACTTTGTTTAAAGAATTCCAAATGTTAACACAGATACAGATTTCCCAATTAAAAAACAAATAGGTTTAAGTTGTCATTTATACTGTATCGGTGCCCATAACCTTGCTTAAAGTGGAATTGCAATTCTATTTTTATATTTTGGGATTAGAAAGAAACTACATTGATTAGCCCATTTCAAACCACATTGAAAGTAAAATGTACATAGTAACCCGTAAAACCTCCAATTTACATCACAAAATAGATGAAATTTCCCGGTGTGCGCAGTGCTACATTCTGCAATTCAGAATGAGGCAACAAAACTTCCACTGAGGTGAAGCAGCCCTATTACAATATAAACAAGCAGGCTTATGAATTCATCATTTTTAATCCAATAGAAATATTGCTCTCGACTTCGAGATGGCGTTTCTGACAAATCTAACTTGCTCGTTAACTCTGCATGCAGACCACGTTGGAACATTACTGCGGTGAAATGTCTGCTGCACAAGCTGTATTCGTTCGCTCGCACGTCACATTACATTAGTCATTGCAGTGGCTAGTGAGTGGGAAGGTCCTTTCATGTCGCAATTCGTGGGGATGCGAGTTTGATTTTGTGAATCGTGAGTTCATGTGAACTCTTGCTTCCGCCTGTGGGGTTTTCAACAACATGGGAATTATCCAGTATTTTTACAAAGTTCATGATTTTGTGTTTAATTCAGAATTTGTCAAGTTGTGCGATACGGTCAATTAATTTATTTTCTTACAGAGACATAATAACCAGTCTGACAAATTGGGACTGCAGCTCCCCTTTAACAAATGGTTCTCTTGTGTATGTACTGTACACTGTATGCGTTTTGTTTGCAGCTGTAAAACAAATTGCCCCTCTCTTCACCATCCACATTGCATTAATTATCTGGGATTCCTTTAAGTTCTGTGCATTAACTGAATACTAAACATCTTCTACAGTATACAATATGTGTAGTATTATACAATCTTTATTAGGGAATAAAAAAATGATGAAAGCTCAGTGTTTTGCATACACTACTGTTTCAAATTCTTGTGCGGTCACTCCTTGCAATGTATAGTCCTAAATCCATTGTGAATGATAATATAATTTAAATAAAAAACAGTCATTCCTTGACTTCAAGTTACTGTATCTATCCAAAGAGAAGCTATAGAAACACTAAAGACCTTCAGCTCCTGGATAGAACTCTGTAATACTGACAGCCTGAGATAAATCGGGCTTTATTTGAAACGTCCAAAACGTGAAGAATACTGTATAATTGAAAGAAGCAACTGAAATGGGTGAAAATAAAACTACTGCCTGCATCCCTACAATGTCTTGGATTGCACAGCTGACTCTTCCTTTTACTAAAAGCAAAACTGAACGAATGGACAGATCCTGTACAGCTATGATGCACCTATTTCACAAAGGGCCCTTTGATTTCCCAGGTTTTTAACATCTAGTAGAACAAATGACTTTTCACTTAAATGTGCTCACCTTTTTGAAGGTGTATTAATCAGTGCCTTTATAGTGACGTAATTTTATTTTTTAAAAAAACTTTACATATAATTGATTTGTGGTAGAGATGGTGAAATATAAAACTGTGAATGGAAGAGGAGAGGTTTATTCCATCTTTTGGTGTTTTCTAAATTAAATGGCACTTTAGACATATAAGCGGTTATACATATCTTTAGTAATCCTTCATGCTGACAAGGACAAATTGGGAGGCTTGACACATACTAACAAAAGCGCTACAGATAACATAGGTATAAGAATGGTTCACCTAAAGGTATAGGTCATGCTTCACCTACTGTCCAGGGGGCATAATGTAGTTTGTATAACACTGACTTAACTGTCTTCACAATGCTACACCAACAACCGACAGACATGTCAAAGCCATAGTGAAATGGGCAAGGAATGTTTGGGAATGACAAGCTTATTCACAATCAGTGCTTCAGTCATGCAGGCACGGTGAATATTCTTGCCATTTTGTCATACCTAGTCTATTGGAAGTACTTATTATACTGGTAATTCACCCTTTTTCTCTGGGTATCTCATATAGGCGGAGCGATAGCTCTGGGTCGGAGAGGTGGTTCTGTGGCTAAGGATCTGCACCTGTGGCTGGAAGGTTGCCAGTTCAAGTCCCACAGATGGCAGAGGAATCCTACTCCACTGGGCCCCTGAGCAAGGCCCTTAACCCCAACTGCTGCAGGGGTGCTGTACAATGGCTGACCCTGTGTCTCAGAGAGCAAGCTGGGTTATGTGGAAAGATGAATTCCTAATGCAAGAAATTGTATAGGGCTAATAAAAGTGATGTTATGTTAGATCATGACTATATTCAATAAAGGGGGGCAGGTGATCTGGAGCCTATCCAGTAGGATATACCCTGGATGGGGCACCAGTAGGAATATCTTTCTTTTTCTTAAAACGTTAAAATACGTTTCATTAAATGCAGTCATTTTCTGAATGAAACGTAGAAGGCGTAGAGTGACTTCTGTACGAGAACAAATAATAGGTTTATTCCATGCTGAAAAGAAAAGCAAGGAAACAACATTTCAGCTGTAGAGCCTTCTTCGTGTTCCACACCCGGTGAAAGCTCCACAGTCAAAACATTGTGTTTCCTTTCTTCTCTTTTCAGCATGGAATAAACCTATTATTTGTTCCTTTGCAGCCTACGCACGCTGACACAGCTACCCACCTGAACTATAACTACTATACGTACTACTCCTGGCTTGCTTTGCCTTGTCAATGGAATTTGGTCTGAGCTCATTAAATGAAAGATTGTGATAATTTTTTCTAAAGTTATTTCTCACTGTCAAGCACATAATTCACTGTAGTTTATGGAAGCACAAACAGCGTGCGAGAAACACAGCACTTATGCTTTATAATCTTTCATGGCAGCCTGATTACAAATGAACCATTATTTGTTCAGAATGTGATACTTTATATCTGATTTAGAGCATGTCACATTTCATAGCTGCAAATTTCCGATAACACAGACTGCATGACCACAGTTTGCACTGTAAATGTGTCTCTGGTTATATTGTTGTATCATATTATGTACAGTCCATATGCTTGCAAAAGATGGTTTGAAAGGGAATGTAATTACTTTCAGAAGTTTGCAGAGAAAGGCATTATCAAAATGATTTTGCACCAGATTATCATAACAGTGCTTGGAAGTATAAGTGTGTGTGTGGAGGGGGCTGTGATAAAAAACCGAGGATCAGGACTTTCTGTCCCCAAACACCCAAAATTAAACTTTAAATATTTAAACATTTAAACATGTTAAGTTATAGGAGTTACGGTTGCATTTTTTTATATAAGGAGAATATGGAGAGTAGGGGAGTATTTCAATGTTAAAAGCAATAATAATGATTATGATAGCAGTGATTATTATTATTATTATTATTATTATTATTATTATTATTATAATTAATTACCAATGCAAAAAAATGCTAATTATTGAGTAAGGCATACATGGCTATTTAACTTGAAAAGCTGCTGTGCACCGGCACCAGTCCCTAGAGCAATCCTGACCAGTCCCGCAGACCACGCAGACAGAGACAGTGAGGCATAGCTGGAATGGATGATTTCCATATTTTTACTTTCATTGTTTTAAGCCCCGGCAGTCCCCAAATCAGGAGGACATTGGGGATTCATGGTACAAAAGAGGTTCAGAAACACTGTTTAGAACAGTATCTGCAACTTTCCTTAGACCTAATTACTGTAGCTTCTTTCTGTGGTGCTGGCGAACTTCAGGAAATGCCTATCAGGGAAGTGGTAGTGGTACAGTTAGAGAGTCAATGAGGGTGGGGGATAATTCATATCTGAAATTTCAGTTTTTAAAAATGATTCCTGGTACGGATCTGGACACCCCGGAGTTTATTTGTGATAGTACATGGTGCAAGGCCGGGCTACATCCTGGACAGGATAGAACTTCCATAGCAGAGTGCGTGCACACATAACACACACCACAAACAATGTCCATTTACTGAACAGGTACTAGTTAACCTAGTCAGATGTGATCCTGACTCTGAAGGAGCTGTGAGGCCACAGTAAGAGGATAGTTAAGTTATTTTACCAATATTATGAAATTAGTTCTGAACTCACTGATAAAACCCTGCACACTTGCCAGCTACAGGAAATCTAAAACTATGCAACTTGCTTTTTATTGGGAATAATCTGAAATCTGCGAATTATGAAAAATTAGCTGCTCTTCATGTCCTGCTCACACTACTCACTGTACTGTTTTGCCTTATTTGTAGCTGCAAAACACAGGTGGCAAGTACTGAAATCCAGTGTTCACAAGCCTGTGAATCTAATTGAACTAAAAGTCAAGGGAGTTGTTAACTGAATTTTTTTTCTTCTCATTGATATGTTGTTCATTTTCTTTATATCCCTTGCTGGAAATGTGAGGTATCTTTTGTTTTGCTCTTTTGTATCAATTAAAAAGAACAGTAACCCGAGTCAATAGCACTTTTTAATTTCAATGGGCTCTGTAATCAAAGTATTTTCCACTAATTTAGTGTTAGCGTTGTTGTTTTTTTTCTGAAGGCTATGAACATCCATATAATCCATTAAACTAATTAAAAGGTACTTAATTACAAGCAGCAGTTAATACAATAAACAGAATAAACAGTGAATGATTGTGTTCTACAAGTACCTTTCTTTTGTATCGCCTTGCTCTAAAAAACTCTGTACCACCACATTTACTATATCTTGAAGCTTTTGAGGAATCCGCCCAGTGCAACTTTCTGTAGGAACACACTGCTGTCTCCTCAAAGTCAATATTTTTCCCATGAGTTAATGCTTATTCTGATTTTTTAAAAAGCACTCAAGACTTCTGTATTTTATCAGAATATTTTAAATTTGGTATCAGGTATCCTACAAAATACCCAAAACACCAAATAAAGGTCAAAATATCAATAAACTATTCGATGAATAGTACTACATTAAAAACAAGTGCTATTGGTTCTAGTACTCACTGTATTTGTTATGAAAGAAACATTTCTGACTTGTCTGGAGTTCAACACACAAAAATGAAGTGAGACACTTGAAGTCTGTCCACTCCCTGATTTACCAGACAAGTTACAGTAAAAAAATGTATTAAAAAATAAATATAAAAATATTGATAATAATAATGATAATGTTGCTTTATTAGCCCCATACAATTTCTTGCATTAGAAATTAGTCTTTTTTCGCATACCCCAGCTTGCTCTCCATGAGACACAGACACACAGACAGGGAGAGAAGCTTGGTGTCAGAGCACAGGGTCAGCCATTGTACAGCTCATATATAATGATTTATTTTTATGTCCACACACAACTTCATAAGAGTATTTTATAGTGTCTGCTTTTTCCATATCATTTATGTTCCTACTTAGTGCCTGTGATCTCAGTGACTCCGTTATTGTTCGTATATCTTTTTTTTAGCTACTAAGCATAGCAACAGGATATACAAACAGCAACTACTCATTTGTAAAAAGCACATAACAACAAATTCACAAAATTCGAGAAATCAATGGGAAAAGACAGATGTCTTACAAACTATTGTAGTAAGTGCACAACTGTTTAAATGTAATTATATTATATTCGAAGCTAGATATTTGCTTCATAAAAAAAATGCTCACAATGTCTGCTTGTCAACGTTTACTATTTTTGTGCGGCTATTTCTGCAGATTGATTTCCCACATTGAGGGATATACACACAAATTTGCAGTCCTATTTTTGTGAGTAATTCCCACTGATGCTCATTCTGTTTTTTTTTTTACTGTTCCAAACACCACTTGAATGAAAATCCACTTGGAGTAAAAATACACACACAACAAATATATTAGAATTTTAGATTTGTAAGAAACTGCCATTTGTGGTATATACATATAAATAAATATATATACATATGTATTGTGGGGACATCTGTTTCTCAGTAGTTATTATCTGGGAGATTTTCTCAGGTTTTGTCACCATGTCGATAGTATTACATGCATGCATTAACACGAACTGCACCTCACGGTTGTGTATATCAGCTGCTCACCATCGTGGCGGTGAAAGGGATGTTATCAATGAGAGATGACACCAGAGCAGAAACCCAAATCACCAAAATAACAGCGATTGCCAGGCGGTGATCCTCGGGTACAGCCTGGGTTAATAAAAATCGTGGAAAAAAAAGATGATGTTATTACAGTAATTCAAATGTGTGCAATTCATTCCAGATAAATTATTTTCTGTTTGTTGTTTCTTTGTTGTTGTTGTTATTTTCACTGCACCACATACAGTAGCTTGCAGTACACACAAAATATGTGCAAATACCCGAAGGCCAAACTAAATAAGTCCTGTTATGTTCTCAATTTGGACTTCTGTTACCAGGATATATTCAGTGAGATGAAAACGCCTAAATCGTTGACAATCCTGTAAGGGAAGATATTGCCCTGTTATATATATGAACCACAACTAATATGTTTCAAGTCTTAGACCCATGCAATGTATCAGGCTATGTCCTTCTTCACAAAGCACTGTGATGCAGTGAAGCATGGTATTATTGCAGAATCCTAGGATTTTTTAATGCTTCAGATCTTTTCTGTTACACTACCGTTACACTAGAAAAAAAAAACGGATCTACCATATCCTCTTTCATTATGTTTTCACTTTAGTTTCTATAAAGAAAAGTCAGAGCTGTGATCAGGATGTCATATGTTGTTAAACTGAGCAAAATCTTCCCACCCAAATGAAACCTAACATATCAATCTGACTATACTGTAATTCCATTAGAAATCTGCTGGTTCCAAAGTGCCTGTATTTTAAAGACACAAAAGTGTTTGAACTGGTTCCAGTGTCTTATCCATGGCACAGTGAAAACTGTGCCGCTACATAACACAAAACAACAACTGCAACAGCTTATGAGTAAGCAGATGTGAATCCAGTATTATATTTTCAAAAGGTTCTCTTAGTAGCTGGATCTAAAGAAATGTGGTTTCTGTTTGATAATGTTCCTAAAAATGTACAGTATATGTTCAGGACCAACGAGCAGCATAAAGGGATCTGGATCTAAATTCAAATGATAAGCATTTAAAAATTATTTTTAAAATGCCAAAATCAAAGTGTAAAATAATACAGTACGTAGGGTGAGTACCCAAAGGTCCATTCAGACCTAGAGTCATGATGGTAAGCCTTATGGGCTGTTAGGATTTATGCACCCTGCATATTGAGCAAACAGGGCTCTGGTCACCAAGAAATATCTGTACAACCAGAAATATCTCCACATTTTGTTCTGGCAGATTATGACTGTAGCTGAATGAGGCCTCCGATCATCTTGATTTCTGTACCATTGGATAAAGGTTGTGTTTTGAAAAGACATGTGTGGATTATGGTGTGCAAAGGTTTCTCAATGATAAGATGTCACTCTCAGACATTTGCCTTCCACAGCACAGTTTGTAAGTGCTTCGGTGGTCAGCTGTAGTGATCACCCTGCAGTGTTTTCTGGAGGCCACAAATCATGTTCTGGCATGTTAGCTGCTGTTACAAAACATTTGAGCTGAGGCAGAAGTTCTTTCCAGCAGCCATAACTAAGAATGAGCAGGACTTTCTAAGATCTGCGCTGCTCTCGCATTTGGGGAAGAGGGTAGATAAAGTGTGCTAAACATAGTGTGCCAGAGGGAACATCTTTCTGCAGTCAAAAAACACTACAGTATTAAAATTTGGAAAATGGAACACCAGGACCCTCCTGCATTGTCACAAGCATAAGCCAAACTGTGTTTGAGGCTCCAGAACTCCAGAGATATGACATTGGCAACACCACTGTGTTAAACCCAGCTAGATGGATAAGGCTGATTCCATTAATATGGAGGTCATTATACTTTCTTCTTGAGAGGAAAATTAAAGAAAGTAAACCTCCTGGAGTTGGATTTGCCATGAAGAATGAAATAATCAAACACCTTCCCATGTTTCCTGTTGGAAACAGCAAGCACTTTTGTCTTTGTCATGACCCTTTGTCTCAGATCAGCAGGAAATCGATTTATGATATATGCACAAGTGCCAAAGTAGAACTAAAGTAGACAGATGGGCCACATAACGACTGGCTATAATCTCCATATGACAAGTTGATATTTTTCTTAAAATAATAAGCATTTGTTACCATTTAGTATTTCCAATACAAAAGAAGTATAATACAATATCATCAACTATGTGCTTCATCAGCAATGTAATTATAGTGCACTTACCTTTATCAAAACAGCCGTTTGCTGTCCAATATAATCAATCAGTTGGAGTTGGGCCAGAGCCTAAAAGAAATTCACGGTAAACATGAACATCGTGTTCCTTTCCACACCCACTGTAGTTTCAGTATCGACGTGTGGCAAATCCTTGCCAAACTGAATCTAACATAAAACTTAAAGCAGTTCTCGGAATGATGGAGGATAATTTATTATTCCTTTTAAAAAAGCACATTAACAAGCTAATGGTTTGTACAAAGTGGCAAAGTCCTATGTACCGATCTGTGAATAAGGTGCTAACGTCTTTTTGGCAGCAATGCAATAACCCATATGTTACACAGTTTGGCTGGCAGCGTTCTATTAAGCTTACTGTTTATTCTTGACTTACATTAAGCTTCCAAAAGGGACATAAGATTGTGCTTCTATGTACATTTGTGCCTTACAGAAAATAAAGGATTAAAAGTAGAAATAGTTCGCAAACAGTTTCTTCTGTGACCTTAAATTTAATGCTATCTTAACCTCTAATGTATTTTATTGGTCTTAACAGAATACTGTATGTACTGATGCACAATGAAAATGCAGCACGTCGTACTTAAAGCCTAAAGGCCATTTAATCAACACAAAATATGCTGTACAGTACGTGATGAATAATGAATAGTACATTTAGTATAAATTAATTGTTTTGATTTATGATTTTCCTTTCTTGGGATACACTTCTGTGTCAAGACTAGCAAAACAGGCTCATTGAGTGCATTGTCTATGTTGAGCTGAGCACAAATTGAAAATGAAACTGTTATATAAAAAGCCAGGAAAGCCTTTTTTTACATTAAAGTTCTGCAGAAGAAAGGGAAAATTAAACTAACGCATTGCATCAGGCTACAGAAGCCTTCACAAACACTACACCACACAAAAAAACCACCATCCGTTAAAGTAACAGGATTACCGTTGTTGTCATATCGTAATGTGCAGTGTTTATGAAGAACTAATGATAGTGACATGGGGGACAGTCTTACTCTGAATGATAAGAAACATTCACAGCTTTTACTGTCCTGTCTAAACTGTTTTTAAGAGTTTTAAGAGAATGAAGACCTAATTTAAATTATGAATTAAATTTAAATGAAATGGCTAAATAGCTCTGCACAGTGTACTGTACATTATGTGCAAATGTCTTTCAAAAAACTAAATGAAACCGAAGGCTGCAAATGTGGTGACGTGATTGAAAGGAATGAAATTAAAAACCATGTACCTCCATCAGAACAAAGAGCGCAGCAAAAAACAACAGGGTCGCCCATTCCACCCGGTGCAGAATGATCTCGAAGTCTTGAATATCAGCTAGAACCAGCAGCCATAGAGCTCCCAACATAGCTATCCATCCTGAAAGAGATATAACCAGGAACATCCCTTCAGCTCAGCTTAGAATTAAGTTCAAAATGGATTCAGCCTTGAAGGGCATTTTTATAAAGGAAAAAAGCTATTATTTAACAAAAAACAATGTCAGAATAAAGCGTATGTGTTTGACTATGTATATCTATGTACAATTACTTTTTAAGAATTATTTTGTGATCAACACTAATAATGTGTTTGTCCCTTCATAGATTTCTAATAAGATGTTATATTTTTTCCCCCTTTGGTACAATGATTTTTTTTTTGCCCTTCTTATCAACAAAATCAACTTGCAAATATCCAGGAAAAACATGTTTACAGTAAGTGTACCTTAAATATAAGGTTCTTCACTTCTCAAAACTGAGACATAAAATATTAAAGATACTTACTGGAAGTACTGTATATTTACTGTATGTAAAAGGCATATACTTTTGTTCACCGTTAAATTAATTGTAATGCACTCAGTAGAAAAGGAGATTAACAACTGTTATTTTGCAGCTTGAAAAATCTGAGATATCTGAAGCAAAATGGCACACAGAATAAGATAATTGTTTTCTTTAATAACAGTGAAGACTCTGCAGTGAAGAAGGACTCAGCATAAGACCCAGATAGGCCATGCCTTTCGAAAAATGTAGATAGAGAACCTTGCTTGAATAACCTCTGTCTATAAACTAATGCTGAGCCCACTAGTTAAGTGGCCTCAAATATACTTTAACATCTTATCACTTTAAAAGACTGAAAACGTTTTTGATAAAATATCTAATTCAAGACAAAGATGGATGAACCCATCCAAATTGTGATACTGTGCAGTAATCCATAGCAATTTTCAAAAGGTCCAAATCAGTTTGAGCCAAAAGATCCAAAACAAAAAAGATTATTTTCCATGAAAGCAGAAATACTGTTACAGTATAAATCTGATGTGTGATACAATTTCAAGGTGTCTAGTACATCAATATAAAGATTAGGTTCTGACACTAGCTTATATTAACACCAAATTATAATGAATAATATTTCCACCCCAACTCCCAGTCAGGGAATACCAAATGTTACATGGCACATGGGTCTACTGTCACCTGGCACAGCCTAATAACAGAGTTGTTATCACGCATAAACCTACTGTATACAGGACAAACAAACATTTTTTTTCAATACACAGAAGTTCCAGTATGAACTGATTTTTACAATTCAGTGAGTAACAGTAATTAATTGCTTCTGAAGACATGGGTAAAGAGTGCTGTAGCTTGGCCCATTGCCTTACTAAGCTTCTACTTGAATGTCCTTATTTCAAAGAAAATAAATCTTTATGGCATCTGCTGGGAGGCTTAAAAATACATATAAAATAGAAAGAGTGGCAAGTGAAAACATCAGCAGCTGGGAAACAATGTTACAATAAATGTATTAATATGGAAAAATATTGCGAGTGCATTACAGGCTAATTAAATTAACTTTCAGCTGGAAAGAGTGCTGAAAAGGGAATAATAAGTGTTGCAATTACTTGTGAACCTACAGAAATAAAGTGTTTTAATTAATTCCATGTATTATAAGATGGTACCAGCTGTACTTCATTATCCGCCACCATCAGGATGGCTAAAATATTATCCAAATTTGAAAGCAGGATTTAAGCAACTTTTGTGTTGTACTCATTATTCCAGATTATAATAATGAATCCTTTTTTTATATGTTGCTCCTGTTACAGGCTCAAAGCGTATGACCAAGGTATTTTGGTCTTGTCTGTGTTTTGCTGGTTTATAAAATGTGGGCTTGATTTCTGCACAATTAAACTGTTATGGAACTAGAAGAAATAATTTTCATAAATCATAGGAGAAATGAAATGTGATAAAGGAATAATGAGGGAAATAATATAAAATATCAAAAGTTAATACATTTACATTTTACAATAAGCTATTTTACATCTTTACATGTCAACACCTGCGTTTATTAAATGCTTCATAATGAATAAGTATTCTAGGAAAAGCAACAGGATTAAATTCACTACATCTTCTACACCTTAATAAAATAGACATGGTAAATTAAGACTAACATGACTATCTAGTACGCTAACTGAAAATCCCTTTATCTCGGTACCCTCATGATCTCCAGAACAGCAGTTTTCACAGAATTCAGTTCCAGTAGTCATCTTTTAATTTCTAAATAAATGGCTAAAAATGAGAACAAACAGACCCTAGTAAATATCTGTTTTAAATTGTGTAGAAAACTGCCAGTTTGTAATGAAAACACACAGCTAGTTTAGTTGCAATCTGTCTTTCACATTGATTCAAAACTGCCATAGTATATTGCCATAAACTGACTTGCTATTTAAAACAACTTTGTTGACAATCTTGTTTTACAACTCTGATTTATGGGTTAAAAGAAACCACTCTAATCTAGATTTACTAGAGCAGGTACAGTATTCACACACCAGATTGCGGGGCCTATCATTAGCAGAAACTAATTTTACTTTTAGTGCATTTAACTGAAAGTTCTGTCATTTGACAATTTATGTGTCACCAAAAGAAAGAGAAAAGGTAAAAATCTTGCTGATTCTTAATTAAATTTAACTATACTGTACATTCTAGACTGTTTCTCGTGACTGTACCCAATGCAGACGCTAGATGTAGATCAATATACTGTAGTCTAGCACAAAACACTCATTTCAGATTCAACATAGTTAACACATTCATTGGAATCATTTCATTTTCCTGTGCTGTACAGATATTCCTTGCTGAAAACAGTTTTCAACTAGAGTACAGTTCCTTTGTAGCATATTGTTTAGCCTGTAAATATCTTGAAATTCCTCAAAGCCACCTAGAGCATGGTGATGTCAGTTGAGATAGAGACATCTTAATAGTTTCTCTACCATTATGTCACATTCTGATGCTGTCAGTCATGATTTCAACATAAAAGTGGTGATTTTCATAGTGGCAGTGAACAATTTTCAAGGCAGTGGCAAATATTATGCTAATTTCCAGTTAGAAAATTCCAAGCACCAATTACAACCATTTATAATGTCAACCGGAAAAAGATGAGTGACAATCCATGAATAGGCTTATGCTAATTAAAGTTACTCTACTGCTATTTTTCAATGCATATAAAATATCTGTTTTAGGCATTCTATCAAGTCAATACTTTGAATTGTTCCCAGACTGAGTAATTTAAAAGGAAACAAGCAGTTCAAATATATTTTAAATGCACAGCAAGTTCTAAAGTTGTGACTAAGCTTTATCATTTTTCTTAGCTTGGTCTTTGCATTTCAAAGCATCATATTTTTAAATATGAACCATACTGTATATCAGGGATTCTATGTTTTTATAGTCAATGTCTGAAAATAATGAGCTTGTCAAAAAGGGGAATTGATCCCTCATACAGGTGAGTCTGAATGGTTGCCTGGGGTAAATCATTGTGCTGCTGCTTGCTGTTGCAAGAGGAGAATTTAGGAGCAACACAGGACTTTTTTAACATTTGTTCACTTTGCTTATAAGAATCAAGAATAGCCTTTTTTTTTTAAAAAAAAGGTCAACTGTGCCCTTGTTTTGTGCGTGCAATGACAATGTGAAATTAGAGATCATGGTATCTGGTCAAAGAAAGCAGCTGTTGGTTTCTGTCTTATTAAGAGGAAACCAATTGCTTTCAGTTAAAAAAAAAGAAACTGTCTTTTTTAATCTCATTCTCCAGAGCTTAAAAAAGAACAATCAGAGCTATCAGATGTGTGTTAGGCTAGCGATAATAAATAAAGATGGCTTACTTTGCACACATGACTTATTGTTTGACTTATTTCTCCCTGTTCAATCGGAATGATTCTGATTCTATGATTCTAGAAAAAAATATTATTTCTTATGTTACTGGAAAGTTTGCAAAACTCCATCTCACCCAAGTCACATGTTTCAGTCACAATCTCTGGAGCAGGTGCATAAAAACATGACCACGAGCTCAATTTCTCCTTTTTAACAAAACTCAAAGGTGAGTGAAAAACCTTCATATTCACACTGTAAATCTCAGTATCAGATACAGAAAAGTTGAGTAATAAGTTTCTGCTTAAATACCCCACATGATGGTTATGAATAAGAACAATAACAGTTGGTAGGGAATTAACATTAATTTTTGCACTCAAATGACTAAGGAGAAAAAATCTCCAATGAATATTCTACAGTTTAATAGAATAAAATATTTCATTGCCTTTTATCAAATCCATTTTCTAGGGGCACAGTAGCCAATTGCCTTGAAACATCCTTGAATGTCTTGCACTCAAGTCATTGTTCTGACAAAATGAATTCTAAATGCTTGTACTGTCATACTACCTTTTGGTCTTCTCCATGTCATCACCCAATATACGTAAATACATCATAAACCCTCTGAGGGGTAATTTGTGGATAGTGTCAGCATTATCTTAGTGCAGTGGAGCCATTGAATGAAATTCATTAAAGAGCTTTCTTCATACTTGTGGCTCCCATCCACCCTGGAACTGTACTCAAGCCAGGCTTCTTGGTAAGTTGCCTAGAAGCACTAAAGAATGCTGTTGGTTTAGTTAGTGCCGCTGATATTATTACAATGAAAACCAAATAGCTATTTAGCGGCACTATTAACAATCGTCACATTTCTTTGAATGCAGTACAACCCACAGTACAATTCACATTGGATAGAGACTTGATTGATACAGTTTCTGACAATTCTACAACCACAAAAGAGCTTCCTCAGGCAAAAGGCTCTGCGTTTTTTGATCCTACAACACAACTCCAGTATAGGTCATTCTATTGTGTGCTGTCTCTTTAGGAATCCCAGTCATAGTCAGCTCCTGACCAAGTATAGAAACAAACAAGCAGCCTATGGACTATAGGATGCAACCAGTGCCTCAGATGGAGCCATTAGTGGCTGGGACACTTAGGACACCTCACAACATAGTTTCATTATATGATTGCTGTTATTGCTCTTTGCCTGTTGCGAAGTCGACTGAGGATTTCATACTCAATAAAATGTATGTTGTGGACTATCTTTAAATCCATCTTGTGAACAAAGAATAATCCACGAAACAAATACAGTACATCAGTAGCATTACACAAAAAAATTAACACAATTTTTATTTTTCTTAAAAAGCTCAGAAAATGAAATGAAAAACAACTATAAGAGCAGAACTGAGAGGTCGGGATTCCCACAAAGACAGTGTTTTGAGGACACTGGGACCTCTGGAAAAATAACAATTCTAATACACATCAGTTACATACTGTACCTGTAATACACAAACTGTCCTTTTACTTGAGAGAAAATTAATATAATCCATATTAATAACTCTTGAAAACAACACTGTAATAACTTTTGATTTTCTCATATACTGTACACAGCAATTCCCTATGGTGTCCCTCTAATCCAGGAAAAACCACAGCAGACCACAAATGTTTTCCAATTAAACATTGTTTATCCTGAGGACTGAACAAGTGTATCTGGTCTCATTTATCACTTAAAGCCATGTGACAGATTAGAAACATGACAAAGACAAATGTCTCAATACCTTAATTATTTAATAACAGATGCGTACTGTACATCTTATTGTTATTGTAGCAAAATGCAAAAAGTGATAGTCCTGCTTGACTAATATCATTATTATATCTTCTGCGAAAGATTAATGTTTACCTCATAAATGTCTTGTTTTATGTTAAAACATTTAAAAGAAACAGCTAAACAGAACAATGCCCATTGATATTTTATTCATTTGATTAAAATGTGAATGCTTACACTGTATGTAGGAGAGACTCAATTTTCAAGTCACTATATTAATCGACTTATATGTCACTCAGATTCAGTTGTCATCATTTTCCACAGGAGCACCTCCAACAGTGCTTAAGGTATAAGACATGTTGCTTTATAGTCTAGTTTCCACTTAAGAGGAATTCACAGAGCCAATAAAATACCACATGTATTTAAATGTTATACAGTTCTTATGGCTTAAGTGGCCAAGCTGTTTTAAAGGGCAAATTAAACTTGGCAGTATCAATTTAATGAGACTTAAATGACAGCTGATTTTCACAACACCTTCAAATTAATAAACTGTTACCATTCGTATTTCATCACAGCCTTTAACTAGTGTTAATGAGAAGCATTTGAAGAAAGACTCATATTTTTAAGCAAAATTTGATTCTTACAGTTTCACAGGTTAAATTTGTGTCACAATTAAGAAAAACAGTACAAGGAAGTACAAGCCCTGTAATTTATCAAACGACCTCCTCATTTCCCTGCAGTAGCATATATTACAACGTGTGAAATATCCTGTGTCTCTTTTACAGTCACAATTAATTTAAATCTCTTTAAAAAAACACGGATAAGTTACACGTAAAAAAGAGTCATATTCTATCTTAGGGAAAATCATTGCAGGATTTTAAACACTGACATCGGTTTCATAAATAATATTAAAGGAAATACATTTCCAAAATAGTATTATCACAAGATTCCAAATAAAGCACAATTGTAAAATATTGTTCAGAACTGTTATTTTGCAGAAAAAAATACTCCTAGCACAATATGGGCCCAGGTTAATACTAACGCTTTCATATTTTCATATATGTCATACACAGTACAGTATATAAGAAATATGAAAGATAAAGTGAGAAATGTACAGATTATACCAACACTTCACTCTTGTTGCTTTAAAAAGCAGTAGGTCTATATAATGGCAACCTTACCACCACCTACTGGTCCAAAAAGGTAAGTAAGTAAGGCTTTCAAACCAGAATAGTTACAGTACATTAATTGTTACTGTATATTAGTAGTAGCTATTCCAGAACAGATGTTCGGTATGATGGAAATCTTAGAGCTTACATACAGCTCAGGTTCTTGAAGGGCTCAGTATAAAGGCTGAATCCCACTCATCTATTATTTGTTGACTGAACTAATTATTTACTTAAGCAAACCAATGCATCCCTTCTCCCAGATCTCAAGGTTAGTTTATCTCCAGTTAAAACTCAGTTTCAACTGAATTCAATTTTTTAAGGCGAGGATGCGCGAGTGTTTTTTAATTCAGTGGCAAGAAAATATAGAAGACAAATCCATAATGCAAATGATACTTAAGCTAACATAGAAAAATAAATATATGGATAAATAATAAAAGCAGTAGTTAACTTTAGAGAAATGGGAAAAGGCTATTTGAGTCACATTTTAGGGGTGGTCTGGATAACAACAAAAGTAAATTTATGTGACTTCAACCAAATGAAAAATCAATGATAGCCACAAAAGGCAAGCTTAGTTGGAAAACCTTATATATATAAAGAGATGAATGCTGCCCCACAAGCAACCGAAAAATTGCTCTAATTCTGTTTAATTGGCATTCACTTGGCTGAGAGATACTGTTCAGAAAACAACCAAATTGCATTTAATTTATGGCTTCCTACAGTAATGTAGCTGATTAAAATAATGAAAGTGTGCTTTCTTACACAAAAGCTATTGCAATGTAACTAGACTAAAAAGGTATGTATTGAGATGGTGACAAAATATATTTTATATTAACATATTAATTTATAGCATTTTGAAATACACTGTGTGAAAGATTAAATATATTAGATAAAAGTGTCTACATTTATTTTAGTGATAATTAACTAGAGAATATATAAATAGATTTGGCAGATCTGAATAAATATTCATGAAATTTTCTATTGCCATTTCTCTGTTATTCTATAATTATGGATCATTTCAAACAAACACTTCCTAGAAAAAAGGAAGCTGTGCTGTATAATTACGAACTGCAACCTATAACTACACTGTGGATATGAAAGGACAAAACTAGTGATAAATTTAATTATCCATTTCCTTTATAATAACAATGAAAATCCATCACTTACCAAGATCAAGATGTATACCAGGAATAAAAGAATTGAGAAAGAATGTGAAAATAACAACTCCCAGGACAGAAATGCATTTGACCAAAAGGATTTTGTCAGATATTCTGTGCTGTAAAATGGGAAAAGGAAAGGGAGAATCTCCACTGAACAAAAATATAGTTTTGAAACTTGACTCATAGCAGTTGCCTGCCCCAGTAACTAGGAAATTAAATCCAAAACTCATGAAACCTATTGGAAAGCTGCATTGTCATGCAGTGTTAGCCTTAACCTCTTTGAATAATTATTATATCTGTATCAACATAATTGTCTTGCACACATGAATAACTAATAATAACTGTATAAATCAGGAAAATGTACAGTATTAAATCAAGTAGCAATGCTGTTTAACTTAAAGTTTAACTAACCCATAACCACCAAATAATACAAATTCAGCTGAATAATATTATTAGGAAATGTGTTGTTGGGTTTTTATACTTGGGTATAGTACCCTTGTTTTTTTCATGCTTGCTTACCTTTTTCTGTAGTTCTTGAATATTTGTCTCCCAGTTTTTGTCTTCTTGTGAAATTTGCCTGAAATTACAGTAAATGTGATCAAAGGGATACTCGCCTAAGTCTATTATTCAAACATTTTATTCAAACAGTGAATAACCTGGTCATATGAAGCATAATGAAGCATACTGAAAACATCTATTAGTCACCATATTTGATAAGAACATTGAAAATGGGATATTATCAAATCCAATTTTAATGGAAAAGAATGTCCCTGACACTAACATTCCTGTAACAGTTTTGCTGTTGCTGTTTTAAGAGTTATACCCCTTAAATCTACAATTTAGTGTATGCATTATTATATAGAGAAAATGAAGAACTATTTATTTCAATAAATGGAAAATTAATTTTAACTTAGAATTATGTAGAGACTATTAAAGCTCACATTTCTATCAAACATATATTCTAATTATTTTCCTCTCCCAAATTCGGTGCACATTTGCTTTCCACGTATCATATTGCTTTCTTTTTCATTTTGTCTTACGTGTGTGCGCTAGGAATGTGGCAGCTGGAGTGAGCTAAGTAAAACATTCTCAAATTTACATATGCTCTTCTGCACACAAACATATACTGTGATACTAAGATAAATAGAGCAAATCATGGACTGATAATGCCATGAAGCTTTTACAACAGACACGTGAGGCACAGCCTCTGTAACATTTCCCCACATACAAACATTAGCCACTTAGAGCCAAGAAATCATTCACACCCAATTCGATTACTTACTGTATATGTGGAACATGTGAGAAGAAAAATAGAAAACACCTGCAGTTTTTGTAGCAACTTACTCTCCATGAGACACACAGACAGGGAGAGAAGCTTGGGGACAGAGCACAGAGTCAGCCATTTCTACAGCACCCCTGGAGCAGTTGGGGTTAAGGGCCTTGTTCAGAGGCCCAACAGATTAGGATTCCTCTGCCAGCCATGGGATTCGAATTGACAACCTTCCAGCCACAGGAGCAGACACAGTGGCCACAGAACCACCCTGGTGTGTCTTTATGTTTTTAAACCTTCACTCTTCAGTCATCACATTTTGAAATTGAAGTTAATTGCTTTATTATGAAACTATGTGGTTGACATTATATCTAAAGCAACTTACAATTGCACCCATATAGTCAGCTCAGCATTTCAGTGGAGCAGCTCGGGTGGAGTCTGACCCCACAACACTCGTTACAAGCCCAGACACCTAACCACTACTTCACTCTACAGTACTACCCTATTGTGTGGTGTAGTCATATTGTATATTATATAAAGGCACTCTGCTAATTAGGAATGAAGATTGATTTTAATGTTCTTTACGCCTGTGGCTATTCCATTTTGCTGATGTGGGCTTTGATTTTATACACCCACAGAATTTACTGCTGCTGTGCCCTGTTGGCATACATGAAACATACACTTTGGTGGGAAATGTACTGTATATGAATATACAGTATGTACTGTACATGAAAATCAGTTTTAAGATGAAGACTAAATCCTAGCTCTCTACTAAAGATGAAATGTTGTAGAAGAAGTATTAGACCTTCAACCCTTAATATTTTTTAAAGCAATGTGTGTGCAGAACAAAGGCTATAAAGCAATTGCGCTTTGCATTTTCAATCCATTCAGCATTTTCCTTTGCAACCTTGAAAAAAGTATAAATAAATGATGTTACCTTTGAAAGGTTTTAAGCTTCTTTCGCAAAAGGCTTTCCAAAGTGAGCACTTTTTGCATTAAGAGATATTTTACAGCTGTCTCTTCTCGACTGGCAGGGTTAATGCGTTGAGCCGTTAGTCTCCACACAAGAATTTCATGCTTCAGTTCTACAAGAGACCAACAAAGCGGCACAAGTAAGATTAAGGAAAATACACCAACCCTTAAAGCACACAATTCCTTCAGCTTTCAATTACGTCATAATGGCTGTTTAAACGTGTAAGGTTCAACAATGTTGAACAGTGCAGGCATAATAATGTAACTCCTCTCTTTTACCCAGAGCTTTAATCTTAACAGGGCAAAAATAAGATTTGATGAGACCCTGAGGAGGAAAAAAAAAAACACTGGCTTGAGGTCAGAAAAGCACTGATACAATATATGAAGGTTCCTGCAGACTGTTGTCAGCAGGTTGCTATGCGTTCAAGAGAGCACCATTAATAAGATCTAATTAAACCTGAAAAAAAATGTTCATACATCAGCACAATTACATTTCACAGTGAGCCTCAGAACTGATGTCACTGCAAGACCTTAGACCAGCTGTTTAGCCATCTACGTGAATATGGCGGCTTTATAAATTACCAACTCGCCGTGATGAACTTTATGGATTTTCTTTTCAATTTTCATCGACCAGTCACCTTCAGAGAGGCTCTGCTGTACTTCCTGCTCCAGGCTCACTACGTGCTGAGCTCTAACGGCCCTGTGCAGCTGGCATGCCTCTCTTCAACAGGAAGTGATTAGACTGAATGCACTTAAATACAGTAATAATAAGTTATGTGCACTGAAACAAAATCACCACATAAGCTATGATTAGCTGATGAGATTTCATGTTGTGCTCTCACAGTTATGTGCTCGCCAAGATCATGTATTTAGCTGCTACTTATTTTGAAGAAAACGGGGAAGAGGGGTCATATAAATATTCTGTCGAGTTGTACAGTGCGTCCTGGCAGTTGCTATACTTTGAATTAAAGTCAAATAACATGCTTTAGCTTTCAGATCTTGCTGCCAAAATGATTAATGGCTTTTATCCTTCTAAGCGCTGTCATTCCAACAAATTAATTTTATACAATGGTCCAGAATGAGATATCGTTCTTTAAAATCAAAACAAAGCAGCAGAGGTTGGTTTCGATAATCAGCGGGAATCAGATTCTTAAATCTCTTACTTTATCACCTGCTAAAAATCAGGCAGAAATGTACTGTGATTCTTTAGAACTCTCAAGTGCAAAACCTTCCTGACTTTGTCCACATTTTCCAAAATGAAAGTTCCAGTTTTTCATATTGGTTCTAATGTCATCAATAATCTATCTGTAACAAGATTACATTAGGAGTGGGTGGTATTTATTTATGGAAACTAAATTATTAAAACGTCTATTTTCATGCTGCCTTTGCTATGCAGTTGTTTTGCAAGGGAAATACATGACCATTCCCTTTTTTTAACCATGACCTTTGGGTCATACAGACACAAGCACTGGTTAGGGCCCACAGGAAGATTGTGTCACTCCACCTACGATTAAGCAGTAATGAATGCTCAGCATGACAACGCAATGAGGATAAGCAGCTCCTACTACATGGGGGATGATGAAGTAATTGAGTGCATTTCCACACGATTTTACACTGACATGACATCGTATGCTAGCACCATCAGGTGCAGTTGTCAATTATTTCCAATGTCAATTATTTCCAATGATTTATGTAGTTTTAAATCTTACCTACATTGATTTAATGACAGTCACCCAGAATGATTTTAACCTGTTTTATGATCCCACTGACAGTTTCCCTCCCCCAATACGTCTCGGAAAAAAAAAATCTGTCTTCTGTACTATAGATCATTTCCATGTCAGATATTCATTAATCCAAAAAAGTACCAAATTAAAAAATGATAAGTATTATAAAATACAGTATTTGTACACACATACTGTAGACATACTAACACTATTTCTATCCAAACATACACCCGTACTTTATATATTTCTAAATCATAGTCTTAGCAAAAACTTTTAGTAGCAGATCAGTCCACTTATAGTAGTAATTATAGCTGTGACATGTTACAGCATCAATTCCAACTACATGTTCACAGATGACTAAGAAGATGTGGGATCAGACAGCAGAATTTGATGCAGCTTGGCATGGGATGAGGGTAAAGGTTCAGCTACGTCTTGCAGCCTTCAATTATGCTTCCTGTTATTTTTTACATTACATTTCATATTCTGCAGAGGAGTGCAGTCCTGGTCCTGGAGGTCCAGTGCAATATTTTCGTTCTATCTCAGCTCTGGAAGAGCTAAATCACCTAGTTACTGGCTTTGTTGGACCAAATTAAAAGCTTTTCCCAGCTTCTTAGGTGATGCTGTTTTAAAGTCACGTTCAAATCCTGCAGACACACTCGCCCTCTAAGGCCAGGATTGGTCACCCCTGATCTACTATCTACTATCAGCCTCTAAACCCATGATGTTGCCTGAATTAACGTAAGTTTCATTGCATCAGTCTAATTCCTCACAACATAGCATGTGGGAAAGGCCTGGTCTCCTGCTACTTTACAGTTCTCATGAATCATATGACATGCCACATGTTTCGTCTATGTCTACTACTTTGGACAGGAAGATTCACACTTTTTGAGCATACTGTTCCCTAATATTTTAGTAGATCATGTAGATACAGTACACACACCGTGTATATACTGTACACATTAGACAGTACATAAAATTATCCCATTTTTAGCTTTTGAAAGCATTATAGATGAAATCTCATGACAATTTGCTCATTTCCAAACTAAAATGACATTTCGATGTCAAGCTTTCAAGTAAAACCAATTAATAGAGCCATTACACTATGCAACTATTTTCAGTCACTGTAATGTGTTGACTGCTTTCACCACACCAAGATCAAATAAATGTATTAATGCTGTGCTAGCTGTCCAACTCTGGTCCCTGATTATTGACCATATATGTCCCCTGCCAACCATTCAAAGTATTTCATGACACAAATTTTGTGACACGACTAAGATTCGAGGTTACTGGGAGTGTTTTCTGAAGGTAAACACTCAGAACACTACAGTGTGGAGCAGTTAAGTCCATCCAGCTTTACGACAGAAACACCTTCCAAGAACTGGGACAGAAGTTGCTCCCAAGCAACTTCTTTCTATAACACTGACATTGTCAAACTGACCCCTGTGTTGCTCAATCTCTCACTCAACTGAAAATAATGCTAACTCAGTCAAGCAGCAGCTCAGAAAGCAGGAAGCAAGCATGTAACTGAGGATGGACAAAGATACAATGCAAGTATAATATGATCTAACACACAGATGACTTCTGGGAGAGCCAGCAATACTGTTTGAACATGGAAAGATGAACTCGAAAAGCAGTGATGGTTTCAAGCCTGCCTCTATTCTCCCAGCAGCTAAGTAGATATCAGAAATGAGATGGTTACATACTGTGCTTTGGTAATAAACTATCAACATCTCTGGAAGCGGCAGCTGAATTTATGTGTAAGAACCCCACTTTTGGTAGTGTGGCTAAGGTACTGTACCTTTATGCATGAAACCGCCACTCCAGTAAAGATGTATTTTACTCATACCTTGTAAAATAATCAAAACTTTTTTCTATCAAAATCAGTCCTAGCCTGCAGTTCCCTAAGCTTAATAAACCCTTAATAAACACCATAAACTTTTCACCACAATCTCCTCTCTACCTAAGTGATACACCATTTTTATACAAGTAAAACCCATGAAAATTCTGACATCAATTTCACTCAGACAGCTAGTGCCCGCCAGTGATCTTTGAACAACAGGTGAGCTCCATTTCTAATGTACTGTTTGAAGCTGCCTGCATTGTGACCTCTAGTGGCAGACCTACCTTAACTACAGTCCTTTCTTGAAATACCATGTCTGACAATCCGGCACATACAGTACATATTGTACAGTAACTTCAATCAGCTATGAATAAAATGACATAATACATACTGTTCATCTTTCTATATTATTATTTTTGAGTCATTTTGATCATGTTTGTGACAGAACCATAAACCAGATTGATATATTGCTATTTAATGTTTAATGATTCAACATCAATGATTATGACATTTAAAGATTGAACATTGATCATACCACAATTTCCCTTTCCTAAGGTATATAAAAATGCCAGCAGAGCACACTATTAATTACAAATATACAGTTCATAATATGTATCAATTATGACAGTATTTGATATACAATGCAGTATCAACAGAATAGTAACAAGACATGTCTTCTCTGTCATCATGCTAGCTGTTTGTGAAGTGTTTAGGATTCTACAGTTGTGAGTCAGGCAGTCAAGGCATATCTGTGAATTAGAAAATTCAAACCCTGTGCAGAACATGTTCTCAGATGCTGCCAGGTTTTACAGTACCGAAGAGGTCATCCTAAGAGTTATGATACGTTCTGCATTCGAAGAAAAATGACAAATTTAAGCCATGAAAAAACTTACATTGTTAGAAATACCTTAGAAATAAAACCATACAAGGGAAAGGGAAACTGAGCTGTTTCTCCTTTTAAATGTTATAGTGACGCTTCTGCCGATGATTGTAGTTCTCCAGGCAGACATGCTCACATTTATAAAATGTTTAAATTTGCACACCAGGAAACTAGTTTGCAAATTGTGAAAAGTCAAAGTCATAACAGTCAGGGAGCTAGAAGACATTTAAGGACACAAGTTTGTTTGGTGTACTCTGGATCATATTTTAAATTGCACAGTACTTCACTGCATTTTACTTGCAAAGTCTGAATAGCAACAGTTAGACACTGCAAAATGAAATAGTTCTGACAATACAATACAGTATTGCAGAGTTCTAAAGCACTTTCCTCTGCAGGGCTGCTTCTGTAATTGGCTTTTTTTTTCCTTTTTGTCAGTGTGCTACCAGCTTTTTGTAAAATAACTTCTAACCCCCTCATCAAAATGGCAACGTACAGTAGAGTGTTTAAAAAAATAAAATATTTCTGTAAATTATGTACACTCTGCTTAAAAACACTAATCTTGTTTTAGCCAGGCTGCAGATTTGCCATTGCAAAGGTGAGCTTTCACTTTTTACCATGCATGCTGCCTCAATTGTCACCCCTTGCTTCATCTGATGCATAACACAAGGCCAGTCTTTTCATTAACAAGCACAAACGTGTCAGAACAAAGAGTGCCATCAAGGGGCAGGTTTCTACAATAAAATACCTGGCCCGTCCAGTCTAGCATTGCCCTGAATGGAATATCTTTTTAAAAATCATTACAAAGTACACCTCATGCAGCAGCAGTTATTATCTTATTAAAAGCATAAGCACCATCACTTTAGTCCTTAAATTCGGCAGATGGCATTTAAATAACGTATTGTATTGGGAAAAGCCTTGACATCATTATTTCTATTTGGTGTTTTCAATTTAACTCAAGGGAAAAATTACTCCATTTCCCTTCTCTATAATGTACTGTATAGAGATACAAGTAAAAGAGAACAATAATACAGTATCTAGTATATGCATTATTGTTTAATCATTTTATTTTATTTGAGTCCAATAATAGTAGATCTTTCAAAGCCAAAACAGAGATATTATACAATATAAAGCATTCTTCTGTTTCTACACTTCAAGACATTTAGCCACATTGCAGTGCTATGATGAGAATAATAATACCAGAGGGCTTTCAAATACAAGACAAGAACCACATCATCCACCAGTGAAGTGCAGAAACCACTTGGGGAACACATAACAATCATTCTGTGCCAACAGTCCCACTACATCTCCAATTTAGCTAAAGGGGAATGAGCCAAACCAAAGCAGAATTAAGCCTTGGCACCAGGGTGCCACTCTTACAAAGAGTGCCCTAGGATCTTTATAGATATCTAGAAAATCAACGTCTTATCCCGAAGACCACCACCGCCATATTGAGATATTCTCTTAGCAAATCCTGGTTTAGCGGGGGGGAGTACCACCTGCTGTTCCACTGATGCATACATTATTTTTTTTAGCTAATAAACAAGACCCGGACAATAGTAAATCATTGGCGGCGGTGATATAGAGAACGTTTTAAATCAATATGTCTGGAAATTGCTTTTCCTGCAAATATCAGACAAACTTTAAAGATAATCCAGCAGGGAAGCGGGATGGGATAGTAGTTCGCATTTCTGCCTCACGGCACTGGGGCCCTGGCTTCCATTCCCATCACTTTCCAAGATACCGTCAGAGTGGGGTTTGTATGTTCTCCCTCCGAACATGCAGGTTTCCTCCAGGCGCTCCGGTTTCCTCCCACAGTCCAAATTAGTCTGGTTGGTTCATTGGGTGGAGGTTAAAATTGTTCCTGGTGTGAATGTGTGTGTTTGTGTCTGTGTGCCCCGTGATAGGTTGGCATCCTGTCTAGGGTGTATCCTGCCTTTTGCCCATCGTTTTGCCAAGATACAGTGGGCTCTGGCTCCGACATGACGTTGTATTGGATAAAGCAGTTAGAAAATGGATGGATAGACAAGCTGGTGATTTAGAACAGCCAATCCTTTGAAAACACTAGAGTACTAGCTTGAACAAAATTTCAGGTCTCAGCAAAATGAGTTCTAAACTTTCAGTTTAATCCAAGCATATTTTTATTTATCTGGTAGAGACAAGGAAGACAGGCTGAGAAGAAATGTCATTTTCTGAGGTCTAAAATGAGTCCATTGACAACATATGATTCATTTTTATTTTCTCTTCTAAAAATATGATCCCCCTTTTATTTAGCAGCTATATAATCAATTTCCAGCAGGTTTTCTGACATTTCCTCAATGTTTTGTCCAACCAGCCAATAACACAGGATATTCTAGGATGTCAAAAAACCAAGTGTAAGTCAGTGTGTGAGGCATGACACATGACATTTCATGAAGTCTGATTATTTTTTAAAATAACTTACTATTTGAAGTGACAAATGTAAATGAGATTTCAAAAGTAATGAGAAAATTTGAGGATGCCAATAAGAATATAATAAACAAGAGAAAATGCTCCTTAATACAACCTGACAGAAAACCTATATTATCCTTAAGATAATAATACATTAAATAAAAACCTGCATAGCATATTATGCAGATTCAGAAAGAAGACATTTGTGATGCAAATTCTGGTTCCTGAATGAGGAAAACGCAGACCCCCGGTCGATTACAATATTTCACTGAGGTCACTACATTAACTAGAGAAGACAGCAGTAGCCAACTGTAAAAGACAACCTGAATATGATTTATTAATCTCTGAAACACTGCAGTTTTATCCGTCCACCGCAGCAAGATAAGAGATATAATGGTCTATAATAGCCTCCGTACTATTATTAGCAACAAGACTTTATAATATGAATTAAGAGCAAGCAAGCACTTGGGCAGTTTTTGGCTGTGATTTTTTTTTCTTAGGATGATATTACTGTCTCTCGGAGATGCAGGTCAGCAATCTGTTTTTTTGTGCTTTCAGAAGAAATTAAGTTAACAAAAAATGTGAAAATATCCTGCGTGTTCTCCTCATGAAAACCAAAAAAGATGAAGTTCTGGGACACCTGCAAGTTCTGCAGTGTGAATTTCACCGTTAAATTTCCGCTGAAAATGCAGAAATGTAAGAATACTGTAATTTTGATTCTTTCCACAGCTGAGTTTTCAAATATATATAATTTTCTTTCTTGAACAAACAACACTAATTAAGCCATTTTTGTAAGTGCAGTCTTGCTACAGTATGTTCAGTGTTGTAATAAAAAATGGAAACAGGCTTCTGCTCATTATAAAAGTTTACCTTTGTTTTAGATTACATACCTTCACAGTACCTAGTGGTTCTGACATGTATTTGTACAATCGCCTGCTGTACTTTGAAGAAACCAAATTCAATAATGGAACATTCTGTTCAGAACTGTATAGTCATTTATTTTTATTTCCCCCCATTTGCCTACAACATAAGTAAACTTAGAAAAGTGTACAGGACTGTGTTTTTTTCATAAATATGATGTATTTATTCCTGTATACCCATAATTCATTTTATAGTAAAAAAACAGAACATTTCACTGAACATTTGTCGAATCTTTTATAGGATGAAATCAATTCTACAGCAGCTTCTTCAGGTGTTAAATAACCTACATGTACAGTATATCTGTCAAAGTAATTCACAGCAAACTAAACAGATGTTGAAATAATTTAAAATGTTTTATCTTAATTTTAAAAAAACAATATTAAGAGTGAATAAAGACACTGAAAACATCTTGTGTTTTCTAGATGTCTGGTAATTATTGAATTATGAATTTGCTGCTGGAACTGCTCTTTTGCTTCGGGGTTTACTTCGTTTTTGAGAAAGGAAGATGGATAGAGTAAGCCAATAGCGAGTAATTACAGGAAACAAATGTACATTTTACAGTCTCTTATTTTACAGAAAACATCTTCCCAATGTTTTCATTTTCTAGACATGTAACATAAAAAGTGGAAAAGCAAGTGAGCAACACAAAAAGCAGCTTCCTATAGATAAAACCATTTCATATCTACAATCTATAACATAATCTGAAGGAAGTATTCTTTTTAACAGTATAGTTTAATTGCAGTTGTAATGTTGAAATAATGTAAAAAAAACTGTTTAAAGATACAATACCTAAACAGCAGTACCTTGAAAAAAGTAGCTTTTTACAGTTGATAGTATAGCACAAATTTAATGTTTATACTGTATGTATAAAATTATATATACATGTATATAAAGAGGGTAGATATCTATAAATAAAGTGGTCAGTGGTCAGAATCTTTGAGCGGTTACATGCATTTTCATTTCTACAAGACATATGTATATACATGTATATACGTGATAACATAATGTATTGTGACCCATACTGTTTTCAATTGACAAGCATTACTATAATACAGACTAATGAATTATGAAGGTTATCCTAGATGGTGAAAGAAGCCTGGAAACATAATGACTTACCAACAATCTCACTAGGTTCCTTGTTGTATAGTTTTTTGTTCCAGAAAAGCATTCGTAGAAAAGGAAACGATGTCAGAAGAACGAGACATATCCCAAGAAACATATGTCCTGTAAATGCAGCAAAATCAATCCCCTGCAAAAAAGGGAAAATGGTTAATTCTGAGTTTCAGATCTGATCTTCTGGAGTGTTAAAAGTAATTCACAACAAACAGCAGACTACCTTTTAGTAACATACAACAAACGTCTGCAGTCGCATATGTCCTGTCAGTGAATTGCAGCACTAAAAAATAATTAATACTTGTACTGTACCCTTACCTTTTATTCCACTTCTAAATATTGTTGATATCACTGAAGACAAATGTGTTGTTCTAAAAGCTTTACAACATAATTTAAATTTAGAGACACATACTGTAACAGCTCATATCTAAATACCTGCAGAAAATGCATTCAGAGATACAAATTTTAAAGTATGCTAGTAGCTTTTTTGTTCATTTAAAGGAACCACATAATTCAGTTATAAAAAGAATTGCTTCAGATTATAATTGAAGCCTTAACTGTATTGGTGCATGGATTCTATTTAGTGGCTAATAGTTTCTCCTACCATCGTCTCTGCCACTTCTGTTTTAAGACAAAAAACACAACTTCTTTACTAAGGCCCTAGGCCAGTTGTAATCGTCTGCACTGCAGTAGTTTGTAAATGTGGTAAATTGTAAATGTGGTGATATCAATATGCAACTTACTGAAAAAAAAAAACTTTTCGGTAAATGCTTCTGATCAAAAAAGGCATTTGTAAAGGGAATTTGTAACCATAATCACTTTTGAAGTCTTTTGAAAATGTTATTCTACACATATAAGTCTCGAAGTCTCACCACTACAGCAGTAACCTCAACCTTCAGGCAAGCAAATACTGTATGGAGGTATGCTCAAACCATGCGTTAGTACAGATTTACCATATTACTCTTGCATCACTTATACTCTGATTTGTCAACTTGAAACAAACAGAATAGAAAGAATGAAAAGCACAGACTAAGACTCCAAAACCTGGCTTATTACTGAAGAAACACAAAGGAAATTTAAGCAAACCTGATTAAAGTACATGAACATAAGTATGGAAAATGAACTGCCTGTAATTTTGCTAATGCTGAATGTGCATAGATCCTTTTTAATTAATAATGAATGCAAATGCTTTCCCTACCCAGGCATTGATTAATTTATTCAAAAACATACGATTAATAGTCTATTTCGGACTCCTGTTAAAACTTTTTAAAAAGCACCCATTCTTAAATAAATTAAACAAAAACATGAACTGATTTAATGTGTTTTACAAAAAAAAACTTTCCTTAAGGCATATTAAATGTCTAATCAAAATGTCAGGAAATCTGTTTCATTAAGCAATGTTTACAGTTTCTAGATACAATGGAAAACTACAAGCTTTGGGTGAGTTAAGGAAGCATATCTTACAGCTTTACAAAACAACACCCTTTTGTGCTTTTTCTATTTTTGAGACAGCACAGGCCTATATTTTGAGGCTTACTATGAGGAGATTGTAAAAGTGAATATCCGCAGCCTTCTGCTACTTGTTTTTTTTTAATCAACTAGCTGTCACCCACGCAAGTCTGGGCAAACACAGCATTACAATTATGAACAGGAAAACATGATTTATCACTGGGTCTGATTAAATGCCATCCAATCAAAAACACCATTATTTCTGTTGTAAAGCAGCAAGAACTTAATGTTCATTTATACCCCCCTGTTCAGAATGCCATGCTTCACTTATGTAACACACATGGCCACCATCATTTTCATTAAGCCTTAGACTGTGGTATTATCTATTCATTAGTATGTAAGGGGGGTTTCATTACGGTTCCATTTGCTACAAGGATAGAACGGATGATTGGAGCTTAACAGATGAGTTAAGCTAGGATGTGCTGTTTTTCTCAACTCATAATCAATCTGCTGTTAAAGATACAAGTCAGCCATAGACAAAAGCTATTTAAGGATTGTTTTCCTTTATACAATAATACAAACAAGGGGGACAATGTTATATAGAGTATATGTCCATGCTACTATTTTTTTCAGGCACATATTTCTGTAAGACTGGGAACTACTGTATATACTAATAAATGTTTAAAAATAAAATGTAATATCTAAATCTATATACACAAAGAAAACTTCTGTATAACCCTGCAAACGAATTAATACTTTATTAATAGTTGATACACAGTTATAAAAGCAATCTATGTCTCTATTTACAGTATAATGGCAGTCCTGAAATTTGAAAGAAGGTTACTGTCAATCGTATTGCAGTACATTATTTCCTCCGCTGTTTCACCAGAACCATTAGAAGTCCACTTAATAAAAAATAAAAACTTATTTGTGACACTGTCTGGAAACCAAAAGTACTTGTATTACTTTGAGTGTCATGGACTTAAACAGGAATGGTTTCAAAAAGCTTTCAAACTCCTTTCAGTGGAAAGAGGAAAGTAGGCAGCAGTAATAGTCTTGACATCTAAAGAGAGAAAATTATGCTTGTGTCCACTTCTCCATTTGCCAATGGTGTGATCAGTATCGATAATGATGAGTATCAAAGCACTGTTTGTTCATATAATGGAACCCCTTCCGTTTCATATACTTCTTTGAACTATTTGTATGTGTTATTTACTGCTAAGATCACCTATGTTTCATATGGGTGTTTCAGAAAAGTACTACTAATAAAAAACAGCAGTTGTATAAATAGGGGAAAGATAACAAAAAGAGATGGTGCACCTGGCATTTAAAGTAAAATTGTTTGCCTAACGAAATGCTCACGTAATACATTTACAGTATAGATGTCCTCAAAGAATCATACTTGTTCCATGGATTTCACTGTCACAATTGCACTGTCAATAATCTCTCATAACACACAGCAATGGTGATTGCATTTTTTCATTGGCAGAAATTTAGCTCAACCAAATTGTGAATAAAATCAATACACTTGATCAAAGCTAAACCTGCTGTGAATTAACAATTTTTGAGTTCCATTAAAAAATGTAGCCTGTGATTATTGAAATATTCCTGAATGTACTGTAGGACCTAGAGTTCTCATGAAGTATAACTGTATTTCCCAAGAAAACTCTGAGAAGTATTTTTCACAGACACTGTGCCTCTTCCCATTGTGATATTAATACTAGATTACAAAAGGCAAATGACTTGAAGTGGTAAAACATAAACTACAACTGTGTTCAACGTTTGCTAAATGTATACTGTTTGGCTCTTTTAGACTTCATTGTTTTTCAATCCACCGGTCTTGAGACTGGTTCAATCAGCTTTTTTGATTACATTTTTTATTACATTTTTTGTATCTTAAATGCTGAAGCAAACTTGGACTGAGGCTAACTAACAGAACACTTTGGTTATAAAACCCTTGGAGTCAAAGAGAAGGCTACCTGATTTCTCATTAACTTTTAGGTCTTAATTTCTTTGAATTCATGAAGTCAAATAGTTTTTTGCAAGATTGTGGTATAATCCTTTACAAACACCTTTGTAGTTCACTGCACACTATCTGTCCAGAGACTCCAAGGGTTGGCTGTCCTAATAATGGAGGATATCAACTGCAAAGCACTTTCAGGGGGCTTGCAAATTTTTCACATTTTCTTTCCAACTTGCTGTCTGCCATGTGCGTCAGGGACGATGCATAAATTGAAGCACATGCTAATTCAAGGAGATTTCAGATTATCTCCCATTTCACCTCAATTTTCCATAATTAAAACAATACAGAAACTGCTAGAATGTGTTGAATAAAGAGTTATCTTCCCATCCTTTTCTATGGCTGAGAGGAAATGTGTACTTTATGGCACTCAGATTTAGACAACTCAAAGGGACAATGTCAGAGGTTAATTTTTTCATCATTATTTGCTTGTGATATTTGAACCAACATACAAGACTGCATTATATAGGATTTGTTTATCTGTTTCAATACTTAAATCCCTACAACTATAACTTTACTAGGAAATAACATCACTGAATAAGGAATTAAAAATGCAATGGGAAAATAAAAAATGAAAGCTTAACCCACTTGGATGAGGGCCAACCGCCTGGCCATACAGTAGGATGTGGAGGTTAGGACCCCCTGACAGAGAGAGAATGTATCCGAAAGGTGGCTGCAGAGGTTGAGACGGGGTTGAGGAGAAATGCAGAAAAACAAATGCAAGCAAGAGAGAGAAACATACTATGGTATTTATACTTTTTGTGACCTCATGGAGAATTATGGGTTAGAGTAGCAGAAGTGAGAGTGACCTTGGATGATGTCAACCATCCTGAATTTTCTTTAAAACTTCCATACAGTATATTTGCATATGCTCTGATTAGCAGAAACAAGTGGAGACAGGCTTAGTTTTTCACTTGTCATTGACTGACACTGAAAATAACACATTGATTGTAATCACCAAGTATTCAGCAGGGTTGTTTTAATTGACAGTTTACAGAATAAAATATTTGTGCTTCACTTTGGAAATCACCATTGCTTCGTTTTTTTTTTCCCCGGGGCTTTTGCAACCTTTTTTGGTTCACCTTACGAAAGTTTTTTTTTTCCATGAGTACTGTATTGTAACTATATTGCAATACAGTACAATACGTTGCAAGACTGTATTGCAACGCAAGAGATTTCAGAGGCTAAGCATTTAAGTGTGAGAGGGCATCGGAATGTGTGTGCCTCACACTTAATGAGTGAGACCTGACATCTCTGTAGTCTCTACAGCCCAAGGTGAAGGTTTTCATTGCCTGTGAAATGTTGAAGACAATTCCATGCATTACGTCTTTGTGCATTTAGAAAATGTTTACTTTTTTCAGATAAGTTTCAATGGACCCGAAAATGTATTCTTCAGAGCAGTTCTCACTGGAATTGTAAATGACATATGACAAATGACACATGTGTGATTTGTACCCATTGGGATTTGATTAACCTGCTTTCAGGAATCTCCCAGCCCCCTGAAACCACCCAGCACACACGGATAACTAAATATATCAAGAGTTCTGAACTCAAGCTTTCTTTCAAGACTAAGAGGGAACCAGATACAAGGACTCAAAATCCTCTAGGCACTGACAATGTCAATGAAGAGGATTTCTCGAGAAAGAAGAGTGACCAGAGGGCCCAAATGGAAATCATACAAAAGTGCATGTAAAACCAAGAACAAGAGGCACTTTACACAAAGGATCATTGGAATATGGAGCAATATGGCTGAAGTCGATACCCTGGTTTATTTCATGAAATATCTGAATGAAAGTCTTGTATCAATATCATAATGATTACCAAATGGCTTAACTGGGCTTGTAAGTTATGCATCAGACCCTCACAGACTTTCTTTCTCCTTCAGAGTTGTTTCTTTTTTTCTCCACCATGCCTAATGATTGTTCTGTCTACTCCAAACTACTCCTCTATGACGTACTCAAAAATAATTTGGAAAAGCACTCTGTGGCAATTCATTGCAAGGAATACTATTGCAAATAAAAACTGAATTGAAATTGAAATTCTCTGTGAAAAAATGTCAGTGCCAAATGACCCATCTTACTACTACATTATAACAACCATACATTACATATATATAATACATTACATACACTATAACAACCTGTTTATGATTAAAAAGATCTGATGTATGAAATAATTAATTTGTAGTACTTGGGTATCAAAAGGACATTTATGTGTTCTGTACCTGCAAGGAAAAATACAGCCAAGAACAGCAAAACACAGCTGACACAATTATTTTCTTACATTGCAGGTACGTGTTGTTATTGGAGAGTGTGTAATAGTGGTTAGTGCCCTGGACTCATATTAGACATCAGTGCTTTCAAATCCTGGATGAGGCACTGCTATCATAACCTTGCTGGCTAACCACATTGTCTGTAGATTGGTCCCATAAAAAGCTTTGTGCTATAAATGGGTACAAATGAAGGATGCTTTCAATAAAAGCATCAGCCAAATAAATCAATAATAGTACTAGATGAAAAAAAGAACAACTAAAAGGAAAACATCAAAATTTGCAACAGGTTCAAAAGAACATATGTAGGATTAAGCATAGACGAATATGTCAGTGCATGGCATTTTTGCAGTAAACTAGAAAATGCCAAACTGGCAAAAGAAGACTGAACTTATTTATCATTGCAGAAGATCCAAGCAGCCACTAAGACCCATGAATTGCCAGATTATTTTCTCAGAGGGGGCATAATTTCAAACACCTATACTTCCCAATTTTAAAGAATACTTCAAATAGGAGTCATGATTAGTGCCCCATTTGACTCGACCAGTCATCACAGCAGGGTAGTATGTCGGTTTGTACTATTGCCTAATGGCTGTTTCCCTGTGTTCTCATGAGTATTCACCAGGTGCTTCTAGTTTTCTCCTAAAGTAGTTTAAATCAATCAGCTGCTGTAAATTGTCCCTTTCAGAAGAGGGTTTTAAAAGGTGCGGTATTTCATGCTTGTTCCTAGTACAATTGCTGGCTATAAGAATATGGAGAAATTGAACAAAATGAAAATGATGGCCTAAATTGCCTCCTCTCCTCTGTAGTCTTCCTGATATTGGAAATACCCATGCTCTCTATTATTGGAATGTATGACATGAAAATCTCCCTCAGGATATGTTTGTTTTTAAATTAGAAATCACCAAACAAATAACGAGTGTTTATGGCCTGTTAGGCCAAGCAATAACTGTAATTAACTGTTATATAAGACTGGATCCATTGGAAGTAAAGTTGTATCAAAGCTATTATTTGTTCTCATTTTACAGCTCCTATTATACTGTATCTGTCCTCCAGATAAGATAATTGGGAACAAACTCTCAGACTTAGAGAACCTAGAGAATCAACAACTTTCCAGTCCAGTTTCAGTTCACTTAACAACTTAACACTTCTCCACTGCACTGCATTAAAGGTGGAGATATTAGAGGTCAATAATCTTGTGAGCAGCCGTTATACCGGTAGTGTAGAAGACTTACAGGAGTGTGCCCTTTCACCGACTTGTGACACAAAATGATCACTTCAATTCTGAACCAAGATGAAGAGACTTGAACTGCAGGGAGTGCTCTAGGGAAAGTCCACTAAGGTGATAACATGAGTCAATTTAAGTTTCACTAAAAAAAGAGAGGAAACACTATTTAAATGACCTCTTTATCTTTAAGGCATTCAAAGAGGAACGGTTTTTCATTGAGTCATTATGTGTGTACTTTGCATCAAAAATATTATGTGAAAAAGTTGTTTCTGGGAGAAGGGAGGTTAGCCTGTGACGTATTCAGAGGTCTTCGGCTTTATTTAGGCTGCTGTTTCCCACTCTCAAAATAAGTTCTTGATCTTGATAACAGGAAAGACTTCTCTTATACATAATGTATCTACTGTAAGGTGTCCTGAAGTGAATTTACCACAAAGCTTAACAGCTGCTGATGCATAGCCCCTGTTACTTATAGTAAAAAAGTGTAAGGAAATATGTCAGGTTTGCAATACTAAATAAGAATACTACATTACATTTGTCTGCAATATAAAAAAATATATATTACTAAGCATTCCCTATGAGTTTTGTCATAGCGTATTGTATTCTGTTTTTGACTTACTGTATACAAGTTAACTTCTTAGTTGACGAGCCATTTAAAAAGACCTATACAGTATATTGTACAGCAGAAGATCATTTAAGATAATCTCCATCCTTCTCCCTTACAGCCAAAAATAACTTTCAAACTCCGGTAAGTTGAAAACATAGAAAAGGATAAAAGAAAATAATTTAATAGGAACCCTTCCTGGCTAACCACATTGTCTGTGGAGCACCTTATAAGTTAAAAGGTCAGGTCAGCCCTGTTTCTGCCTTCTGCTGTGGTAATTTTGCCTGCCTTGTGCTATCACCTAGAGGGAGCTGGCTCTGCTGAGCAATGACAACCTTTGCCTCTCCAACCTTCTCCCATGGGCCAATGGGGTGTAATTTCTAAAGCAAGGTGAACAGATGTCAAATACCACTATAGAGCCTGGAAAGCTCAGCACCCAGAAGCAGAAATTAAAGCAGCAGTGATGCATTAGGCTGTTATTTATTTTACTTTTGAAAAATAATTTTAACACAATGCACACTCATTGTTCTCAGGGTTTCACTATCTCTGCTGTGAATGACTACTTTCACCAGTACAAACACAAATACTGTACATTCAGGAAACAGTAGACCATCAACCTCATGCTTAGTATAATTTGACTGTAAACTAAAGTGTGTTTTTTTTTCATTTTATTAGAAATAAATCAAATAAAAATAGCAAAGAAATCTAAATTATTTTCCCATTTTAACAGTTCCAGGTAATTTTTGCAATTACTGAGTCTGACAAATAAGAACATTTACTGAGTTACAGTATACAGTTCTGTATTAATCATCTTTATTAGAAAAAGGGAATAGGAATTTTTTTCAAAAACACATCTTGGAACATTCTTTAGAATCTAGTTTTTTTCCAAGATTTCTGCTAAGACTGCTAAGATTTTTCTGTAAGAATAGGCACTCTTTTAGACTTTTAAAAATAAGGTGAACATGGAACTACAATGATAGGGGACTTTAGCACAGAGTTAGGTCACAACCATCCTTGAATGTCTAAACTTACGTCATGTGTTTTTTACATAATATACAGTTTTCTCTTAAGCAGGCTATACTGCAATTACAGGGCCTTAGAAAAGTATTCCAACTCTTGCATAGTTTTCTTACAATTTGTTTCTTTAAAGATTGCAGCCATGACACTTTGAAGTAGCAAAAGTGTGTAACTAAGTATTTTCTTTATAGGTATGTCTTTAAGACATAAATGTTACTAATTTCTAATACATAAAAAAGGTCATCTGTAACAAAAATCATACCTGGTATGTTTGGGTTTTTTATATTTGCATGGCCTTTATAAATATTTACAAAAAATATAACAGAGTGTATTTTTTAAGCTGTTCATTCAACTGTAGGTATCAGATGCAAAAGTACGCACTTTTTTGTCAGAATGAAGGCAACACGAACCCGTTTTGATACACAGTGATAAAGGAATACGTTTCCAGAGAAAGTACTCAAACTCCATCAAAGATCATCAGTCCCTGTCTGAACAGCACTATCAGTGGAGTATTACTCCTCCCCCACTGTCACCATAAGAGAAATAGGTTTGTTTAAACTTACAGAGAAACACATCATTAGCTTACTGGAAAGAAAACTCTTCTCTCTACAGTCCTGAGTACCAACAAAACCAGGCTACATCCACGGTTGATTATTTTTTTAAAAACACATTTCTGATGAAAGGACTATTTCTGTTCACTTCAACGCAGAGGTACTGTCACAGTGCCTGATCTTTTAAGACTTAATAACCCCTTCACAGAAAAATGACTAAAATGAAGAACTGCAGCAGTATGGACTAACATTATTTTTTGACTCAGCTTCTATTATTTAGGTTAGAAAATATTATTTGTTTTATTTTATTTTTTTCATTAACTGAATTTGTCACCAATATTACTTTCAATCCAGATTCCAGATTTATGAGAATGATGCATTTCCTGCCGAAAACCCATTGACAAGCAGTCTACCACAAGAGCACCACCTTCCTCACTTGGCAGGTTGTCCCGTACCTCTCCTGTCAGGGTTCTGTTCTACACAATCTACAGAAGCAACTCTGATTCCCCACTCTTAATATTTTCCTAGTCATCACGATGCCTGACTTTCCTCCTTCCTAACCCTTCTTGAAATCTTAACTGTCTTTGAAACACGTAACCAACCATCTTATCTCTGTCAGACCTCAGAATGTCACCTTTGCCTTGTACACCACCTGAATGTTTGACCTTGGCCTCATCCCCCATCAGCTCTTTGCAGTGATCACACAGATCAGAGCTGGACTCTTTTCTTGGAACATATCTATCCACTTTGCATCGTATTGTATTACTTATGCATTTCTTGTTGCATTCTGAAACTAACACATCACTGTCCTATGAATTAAATTATTTTATGTGTATGTTCTTATTATAACTTTTTGATTAATGAAAGAAAGCATATTAAATAAATCTAAATATTATTTGTGCCAGACACAACTCTATGTCGTCTGGGGAAAAATAACCCTGAGGCATCAAGTCTTAAACACAAGAAAAAAATCGTTAATTCGACTTACTTTCTAGATCTGATGTCACAAACAATATCTTAAATATGAATTCACAAGACCAGGCCTTCGAGGTGCAAAATGTTTTTAGCCTTTGATTCCTCTGAGTAACAAATTGCCTAATTGAATTAGCTATTCGTTAAATACAATTAATGTAATCATTCTTTTTCTCTGAGTTCTTGATTATTTAAAGAGTTGACAAAACCTACTACAGCACAGCAGTGCAGTGGTTAGAACTGCGGCCCTGGGTTCAATTCCTGGGATGCCATCTGTAGGTTCTCCCCGTGTTCGAGTGGGTTTCCTCCCACAGTCCAACCACATTCTTGTGGGTTAATTGGCTTAATTGGCTTCTGGGAAAATTGGCCTTCTGTTCTGTTTTGTGTGTGCGTGTTCGTCACTGTGTGTGCCCTGTCCATCTCGTCTAGGGTGTGCCCTGACTTGCGCTTGTTGCTTCCGAGGGTAAGCACCGAGGATAAACACCCGTGATCCTGTACTGGATAACATATTTAAAAATGTATGAGTGGACAAAACATACCATGACTTTGGCCTCGGAAAAAGGACAACTGCTTCAGGACCTAACTCTTGGATCTTAATTGGTGACATTGTGCGGTAAAAAAATAAGTCCTGAATTGCATATTGTTAAATATTCAAGCACAACAATATCAAAGGCATCCCAACCCTACTGTATAAACTACATTTAAACCATGCCTAATTAGATTTCTTCTTAGAGAACACCCTAAAACATCTAAAATGAAGATTTAGATGAAACATTCAATGAATGGATCAGTTACTGTGGCCACTGTAGAATCCCCTGGTTAAATTCCTAGATTTATCAGAAGTGCTGAAAATTGCATACTTTCTTCCGCAGGTCCTGGTTTGAGACTATAATCACATTCGGTGGATCCCCGACAGCTGTGGCAGCTCCTCCAATGTTTGTGAAGATTACTTCTGCAATCAGGACATGTCTGGGGTCTAGATTAAGCACCTCACACAACCTGCGGGATAAAGAACAGAAACAGAAAAGCCCTTAAGTCTTGATTAGATTGCTGAAAACCATAACTTGATTTACAGCACTCAAGCTGTCCAAACAGTCCTGAAGGTGCAACATCAATGTGAAAACTGAAGCAGAATGACAAATCGTGTAGACAGAATACTAGCTCAGATAATGATACCTAAGCCATAGAAAAGAAGAGCTGTATGTGAATTATGAGGGCTGCTTTAGACCCAAACACTAAAATCCCTGTCACTGGACAAGCAATTTAAGAGAGGGAGGTGCTAGGATATTGCATAATCATATTCTTGGTAGCACACAAACTGAATAAAATACATTCAGCTTTAATGGCTCAATGCTTATAAAACATCAATTGCTGCATAAACCTCATAAATATTCTCCACATCTCTCTAGAGATGATGCGTCGCTGAAGAATTATCCCTTTGAAAAACATTCTTCCTCTAAATTAATCTTACAGAGGTGAAATAATAACATATTTATGTTGAGGATCAGGGAATGTTCTCTCACATTTAGGGGTTGTTGACAACATTTAAGAATCTTTTTTTCTATGATAAACAGAACACACTGACACCACACACATGAGATATGGGATAATGTTCTGGCACCAGTTGCCCCACAGAGAGATGTAAAATCAGATACAAACACTGACGTTTAGGTGCTGGAGAATTACTACCATCCCTCCAGGATGTAAACTTGATGAATATAATGGGAAAAGGCAGAAGTTCAGAGAACTCCAAACATATTTTAAGAAATTAAGAAAAATACAGCTATTCGTTCAACATCCCTTTTTGCTCTCAGAGGTTTGTGATTGCCAATGCTGGGCTTTGAAATTACTTTTAAATGAATGAGACAGTGTGAAAGACAGGACAAGTTGGAGGGGAAGACTACAACTTAGTGTCATTCTGCATAAAACCTAAAGTAAGAAACACTCTGCAGAGCTCTCTCACATCCCACTGTAACCCTTCCTTAGGTGAGAAGAGAAATGTCTAAAACATACAGTAGCTGCTAATTGGAATCAAAAAGCATTTAACGCTGTAAGCAAGGCATTTACTTAAAGAGAGCTATTTTAAATGAAAGTGATTTATCGAACTGCAGTAGAAAGAAGGAGGCTGTGAGGTCTCCAGACAATTTAAAAAGTGAAACCTGAGAAGGTAAAAGAGATTTGGGGTTGTCTGAAACTTGACACTCCTAGACTCTAAAATCTAAAATCTACAAATTTAGAGGATTGCTTTCACTTAGTGTAATGGTAATAATTAATGTCTAAGGACCTATAGGAAAGTGAAATGTTCACAGAATAGGACATGACTTACATTTACACTTACTCCATTTTAAGGTTTACTGACACTTAATCCCAGCCTAGTGTGCATGTTCCTCAAATATAATTATTTTTCATCAATACTTCTTACAAAAGACATGGACTTTCCAGAGATTGTTCCAGAAAACAAAATGTGTAATTATTGTGTTATTTTCCAGTTTGGTGCATTTATACTCATTTATATATGTTTTTGCACCTCTTAGTCATTATCATGTAACGTATAAGAAATTCTGTATATTTTTCATTTTATTACACAAAGGTGTGAAATACAGTAATTTCCACTCTAAGAATGTATATGTAGAGAGTGGCTTGGTGAGAAAGCCAGTCTCTTGGCTCAAAAGTCAGACCAAGTGATGTGTTAATGTGAATAGTAAAGATTGAGATGGGGTTGACACAGAGTTAACTGAGATGAATTCTCCAGTGCCTAGTTGTGTTAAATTGATTAGTAAAGACTGAGAATTGGATGATTAATGAAGACAGAGAGTGATGAGATGGTGAGAATAATTGGAAGGGCTTAAAAAAACAGGAAAGACCACTAAAAACTAAAGAATATCAAAGACTAATGTGACCAACTCTGGAACACACTCCACCACACTCCTTGAACAGTACTTCCCAACCCTGTCAGTGTGCCATTTTATTTGTTTTGGGAGATAGCCACCTCTCGTACATCAGATGACATCACTGGTGCTTGGTGAGTGCAATTCAAGTACAGAGCATGTGGCACAGTGCTTACCTTATAGTTACTGGGGTGAAGAGTAGCATTGTGGTAACATTGTCAAGAAAGGCCGAAAGAATTGCTGCAATGAGGCACAGGATAATGATCATTGGCCACACTCTTCCTCGGGACAGCTGATAAGCCTATAGAAAAAGAGTTTGGGAGTCACAAAAAGAGACACTCACATTTTATGCGTCTTCAAAGGAGCATTACTCTTCCTGACTGCTAACAGTTAGTCAAATTTACACAGCTGTTCTTCAGCTGTAGTACTAAATCGCCCCAACATGCACTAATCTCACCCCTCCCAGAAATATCAGTCTCAAACAATAAAGAAATTCCTGCAGAATTATTTTAGTCCCCAACCTATAAGCTTGGAGGCTCAAATGAACAATTGCTGGGCTGTTCTCTCATCACCTACAGGGGCATTAAGATAACAGCTTAGGACAATCATGCATGACAATCCCATCATTAAGATGATCAGAAAATGCATAGGTTTTCTCAAAGAGTTTAATCTCATAGCAAAGTGCAATAAATTACTATCAAACTTCCTCCTGTAACACAGCTGTCTATGAAGTGGGGTGCTCCTATAGAGGCTGCTGGTTTAATAAGTATTCAAGAGACCACTTGCTAACACTTCACAATCTCATTTAAATATTCCAACAACCAGCCATGCAAAACCTATAGAAAATGTTTGTTTTATTGAACCTCATTCAACTGCCAAGATGAACTGGTGTGAGGAGAATGCAGAAAAATCAAAAATTAACTTTATAACACTCACAGATACTTTTGGTTGAATGGAAAAGACATACCATTAAAATGTTAATAGGTTAGCCCCTGCTGCTTCAAACTCAGCAGTAATCAATATTTCACTAGTCATCTAGCTCTAATTTAATGCTTAAATCTAATTTAAAAAGTTACTAAGAAGATACACAAACACTTTTAATTTTGCTTTCCTAAATAAAGAAAGGATCACTGTGATGGAATGATGAAAAATGATTAAATTTTATCATCATGGACTGCCACATAACTTGATTATACTTTGCAGGAATTAAAAAAAAAAACAATCTGAAACATAGTTGCCTACAGAATGTACTGAAAGCCTTGTGCTGTTCCCTGTGATTGTGAATTTGATAAACCAGGGGCTGTCACCTATCCCTGATAAGGTAGCTGCTGGTTAAGCTCTCATAAAGCACAGATTGTGGATGGTACAGTATGTACAGTACTGTAATAGGCTTGAAATAGCTGTAAACCTTTTGTATGCACTTTCATTCTGATTTCTTGAAAAATAAATGGTTTAGATCTGTGTGATTTTCCTTTTTTATTAAGAAACAATTAAGACAAAAGGGAAAACGATACATGCAAACCCAGAAGCTGTGCTTGATGGTTGTCCTACTTTACTTCTCAGATAAAGGACTAAGGTTTTAGTCCTTTGGACTTATGGAGTTGGATCTAAGTACTCAGAATACTGTGTTTTGCATAAACCATATTAAAAAAAACAGTGAAATAATATATATCATACTCTATATTAAAAATGCAAATACAACTTAATAAACCAGACTATTTTAAAAAGAATTATGTGGACAAAATAGACTTGCTAGCTTTTAATGTATTTTCTTGGAATGGACCAGATTTTAGTGCATTTTGGCAAAGTTAAAGAAAATACAGTAAATGATTTTCTTAAAATGGTCAATGCATATGCATCATTTTCCAATCCCTAATTAATTTGTTATATATATTTTATCATCAACAGAATTACTGCATACCATAACAGGTATCTGTTATGGACACATGCATCAATCAGAAAGGAGTATCTATTCTATACCTGTTTTTTTTTAAGATGTCCACCAAACTTCCTCAGATATTTTACGAGTCATCATCATTGTCTCTTGTACTTGCCCGGGCACAAATGATAAAAGTATCATCTACAAGCGCTCCATCCTCATTCATGATTCTACATGTTACAAGTTTCAGAGTGCCTGACAGGAGAGTTAGTGTTTCTGGAGAAGCAGCATGAGTTTCACTGATGTTGGTGAAATCCTGCAGGCACTGAGCAAGTTTTGAGGGTCGCCCTTTTCTAGCAGCTGAGACCTAAGAAGAGCAAATTAATCACAAATGGCCCTGGTGGTGCTAAGCCATCTGGGGAATATCATTCACAGAGTGAGCACCTTTACAAGCTGAGCTACTTGGAAGCCCCACTGGTATTTATTCAAGATTGAAAATCAGGACTCCATTGTCCATCATACTGGAGCCCGAATAGTATGAGCCAACATTATGTACAACAGCTTTATACTCCATAAAGCCTATTGATTGTGACTTAAATACTTTTATCATGTCCAGGCAGAATTTGTCTGATAAATGTCATTTTTCAGGCGCTATGAAGGGCCTCAACTTAGTACTATGAGTTGAAAGTAAAACAGGACTTATGGCCCTGCAACAGACAGCAAATGTCAATGATTTTACATGTAGCTCATCATGGTAGATTTCCGTGATCCTCAATGAAGAAGAAAAGTAGCCTGTAAATCCCTTCTTCTGTGGGATTAAGCTGGAACATACAGTATACTGTAAATGCTATATTTCCTCTAGGAAGGCCTTTTCACAATTCCAGGGGTTTTAAAATTGATCACCACTCAAATATCATTGCACAGGACACATGCTTAGTGCATCATAAGCAACAAATGTATTTTGCAAACCCTTTAGGACTGATTTAACTTTCTGGAATGCAGTCCAACTTCAAGTAGACTGAATAAATATTTCTTGAATAAAAAATGATAAAAATTATCTACAGCACATGTAAAAGAAATAGTGCTGACTGAAGCTATGGAAATACCTATAAAGCTCTAGGTTTATTTAAAAGATTTGAATATTTACACTTCCTAACCCTAGCTGAGACATCAGTCAACACAAAGGTTCCACTATTCAAATTCAACCCCCCCACAAAGTAGGTTGGTTTACCTTTACTGCACAGTAGTCAAAGAATCCTGTCTCGGAAAATATTGCCACCAAAATCATCTGTAAAAAACATAGGGCTATAAATTAACAAGAAAGAGTTAAACATCTTATTAGATTATTAAAAAATAAGCATGTCTACAGGTTGCAGAAAATAACCCTATCTGTTTAAGAAGCACTCACAATCAGTCTCATCTGATAAGGACATAATTAAAGGAAGTCAAAAAACAAATTGTGATTACCTATATGCTTCTTCTATTCTGAAGACGTACAGTATGAGAATATTTGAGTGACCTTAAGTCCTACCTCACTTCCATACTACCATGGATTCACACTGAGATCACAGATTCCATATGCTGAACTAAAATTACTCCAATAAAATATATTGTATATTCACAAGAAATTAATAAGTACAGGTTGTTATTATTAATCAGGTACAGGAGACTAAACACTATGAATTTGCATCTGACCTATGATTAAGTGGCTGTTTATGGGGTGGATAACAACAATACTGGTTACAGTATGTACTTTGCATGTACTAGGGAAATTTCACAGTGATAAATCATTAATTTCAGCTTTCTAATAGATCTAATATCTCTCACATCATTATTATCATTGCAAGAAATCTGAGTAAACACAAAGTATTTTTTTAAAACCACTATAAATGCAATCCATAATGCTTTATGTAATTCCTCTCTAACATGTAGATTAACATAATATATGTAAATAAACATCCCAGGAAGTAAACATGCACATGAAGAATGCATGTACAGTTTTTAACCATTTGAATCTTACACAATTTCATAGCCTTTTGGTCTGCGTTTCAAATGATTCAAATGTAAAAAGTATCCCTATTTTCATTTTCAATTTCAGTCTCTGCAAAAAATCTAGAAAAGCATATCACCATTCTTAAAAAGGTAAAACATTAAATGGTAATTATTTACTGTCACAAGTAGTGTAAATCAAGTCACAAGTAAATCCAATAAACAACAGGATATCTCTGAAAAGAGTATCTCAAATGTGGTAACAGGTGAACTTGCTTTTAAGACCAACCACCTGTAACAGAATATAGAAAATTGGTAAAAATGGTAAATTATGAATGATAGGTTTTCTCGATCTGTAACATCCAATGTAAACTGTAATTCCTGTTCTTTTCTTCTCCGATAACCTAACATGAAAAAGTAATTTGTCCTAATTAATCATTTCAGATTGTTTAAAATAATTATATGCTTGTCCCCTCGGCAAATACACTTGTCTTGGGATTCCTGCGCAGAATTAATTTCAGAGTCCCAGCTGTAATGCCAAGATTTACAAAGGCTACACTGCTGAGAAAAAAAACAGTTGAACAAGCGGGGCCATTGCTTTCCCTGAAGGCTGTGGCATTCATTACCTGGTGAAAAATTAACATTTGTTCAATTACACACTCCCAATTCAGTACTGAGAAGCCTGTCACCTTATCATAGTTAAACATACTGTACATCCTAGTACCCCGGTGCTTACACTAGATCTTTATCTATACAAAGCTATCGAGTCATATTTGTATTATCTGAGCAAAAGAAAAAAAAATTGCTCACATTTATGGAGTTGATGTGGTATGGATTCCTGTTCTAACAGTGCCTAAATATGACATTAAAGATCAGAGGCCTAATAAACACTAAAGGGCTAGTAATCCCAAAAAGAAAAGTATTTTAGCCATTTTTTCTGTTTCTTAGCTAATGTGTTTGTATCATCTTTGTATCAGTTTTAAACTCGCATGATTTTCAGCACAGTAATCTGCCATCAAAATATCCTAATTTCCCTAATATATCATGACATTCAGATATTGTCTTTAGGCATAGGGTTTTGTTTTGGATTGATTTTGTTTTTATATGGAACAGATATGGTGCAATAATTATTGCAGGTAATGTTCTTCTTAAAACTATACAATTTTAGTACAATGTCAGAGATCTGCAGCAATCACACGTATGACTATCTCAGATTTTCTTGCTAGATTAGTTTGAAAATAAATGAAGCCAATTCTGAGGGAAACATAATTAAGACAATGCATATTGTATGACTACGATCGATACAAACTGTGATTTTTTTCTTAATGAATATTAAAATGAGTTGTTTCTATGAAAATGATCCCTGTTGTCTTACTATTTTTCAAAGATACTGTACCAGTTTTGCTTTGTTCATATAAAGACCCTAATAACAAATCTGTCATATATTAGCAAATGCAGTCAATTGTATTGAAAAGCAATCAGCAAAGACATTAAAATAATCATATTTTAAATCATTATTAGAATGATCAATATTACAATAAAGTGAAATATTTTTAAATAAATTTAATATTTTAATATACAGCAAATGTTGTTCTTGTAGCGGGCCCAGTCTAAGTGCAAGTAATTTTTCTTTTCACAGCTACCCCTTCTTTTTTCCACAAGACATTTTCAACGCAAGCAGCCATCTTGCATTTAAAGTGGCTGTGCTTGTTTGTTGTCATGGAGACAGATTCTGAACCTTGCTGGATCTCAGATGAGGCAGTGTTTGTACAATAATTCAGCTGTTTCAGAAAAAGTGTAACAAATAGGTTTTCGCTCTCAGTGGCTACTGCAGATATTCAAGGTAAAACCATTTCAAGTCTTTGAGGACAGCACCATCAAAAAGATATAAGATGAAACAAGACAACTAAATATATTTCTTCTCGCTTAATTCATGCCATGCTTGAAAGATTTTAATTACCATGCCAAACAAAAGTGCCAGTGTTTCGTAATCAATCCACTCCACCACCATTACCAGACTTGGTCTCTGCAAACAAAGAATGACATGCACATCTTTAATGTCAGCTCTGTCTGAATTACTTTTAACTGTGTAGAAAATTATGGCACGTTCATCCACCATACAGGACATGTTGTACAGAAATGCTAATGGACAACCATGACATTTTGGTACCCAAAATGAAATTCTCAAAGACCAATGTGCTCCTCTTAATTTTCCCATGTGAACTAATTTACTAGTAGGTAATCATTCACTATTCCAATAATTTTCGGGAAATGTATTAAAAACTGTAAGACTAAGGTGTTGGCCCTCCCTGACATAGAATGTCAGTGATGTTACATACTATGTAGGGGGTTACAGAATGTATTGGGAGTAAATGCCTGTGGTCTTCAGAAAACTGTTCTTACAGATTCAGTGTTCTCTGTTGAATTGTGCAATGGTGCAGAATTCACTACTTAACATTCATTTACTGATCTACAATACAAGGGATAACCAAGTAAAGAAAATCTCAGATGTATTTAGCCTAAAGGACCAAATTGGAGTTATAGCCATGTCTTTATTTAAAGGTTTCCAGTACTACAGTACTGTATGTACAGTATGATACCTAAAATAAGTAGTGCAAAATCCCAAGTTGGGCAAGTTTTATTTTGAATGGGTCATCATTATGTACTGCAATTCTTAAAGAGCAAACAGCAGGATTCAGAAAAATCTTACCCAGGTTTTACTACAGCCGTTTACACTACTGTACGCATGTTGACTGGACTTTGTCTGCATTTGCTTAATATGTTGATATTTTAGTCCTTTGCAGTAGAAGGTCTGAATATATGTGTAATTAACCAAATAAGTCAATTGAAATCAAAGTCTCTTTTAGAAAGATGTGAACAATTAAGGCAGAAGAGCTTTAAATGAAGAAATGTACAAACTGCTGTATGTTGCTTCAAACTTTTTTCCCACCCTCTTTTCAGTACCTGCTGCAGGGCATACAACTTTTATTCACTGTTGTGACTTACTGTCCACTGTAACACCATGGGACACTACAGTTGTATTACTAGTTAATAAATGCAGGCAACAGTAATCATTCAAAGAATTTGTTTCTTTCTGGAAGAAGTCAAATGGCACACCTGCAGAGCGTGCCCTGCCTCTGGTACCATTACAATGAAGAAGAAAAAAAAACATTCGGCATTGAACTGAGGTTCAGAGCTTTTAATTCAGCCTCTAATTGCAAAAACAAGCTAACTGGGTTTTGAGAACAGAACAAAATATAAGTTTACCAATGTATTCATTAAGCAGGGAAAAGTATAAGGTCTGTTTTAAGAACCCCCCATCCCCAGCTGAATTTTAAGAGATCTGACCGAGAAGGTGTTTCGAGTCTTACATCTCCAATGACAGCCAGGGCAGCCAAAGCAGCCAGAGATCCCAGCATAGCAGCAAGGGTCCTGTGAACAATCTGCAGAGACACAAGAACATTGCTGTCACCTTTAAAGCATCCTGTCCTGGAAATGATTTACTCTACCAACAGGGTTGTTGTCGTAAACAGGGAGAAACAAATTCTCTCTACAGCATGTCACTGATTTCGCAATGTTTATTATGGAAAACAACCTTGTACGATTTTCCAGATTTTTGCTCGCCCAAAAATACCCTAAATACAGTATAAATACTCATGTCACCCAGATGCAAGGGCATAGGTCAGAACATTGGGAGCCTTATCTGGATCCATTGTGACCCAGAAGCCAGAGCTTATGTAGTCTGTTAGGATTATACACCCAGTTCAGGGAAAAAGACTCTTTCATCCTGAAAGCTAAATTGTGCCGGAAAACCTGGATGACAGTATGGAGCAAACACAGAAGCACTAGTAGGGGGAAAAAGACAGAATGCTGTGGCTTTGAAGTCCATAAAAGATATTAACTGATATATTCCTGAAAATCAGTTAACATCACTTTTCTCTTTGAAAGGGTAACCCTGTTTTCTTCATTTTGTTTTAAATGGGTTAGTTTGTTTTGTGCAGATAATACCAGATGTCTCATACTTTAACAAAATAAATTAGGTAAATTGTCAGACAACATTATCCCCAAATTATATTAGAAGGGATTTTATGAAGATAATTCTATGTAATAAATAGGTCCTCTACAGATTCTCATAATTTGTGTGGATAAAATGTGAAGATGATTAGGCTGCTAATGTCTCCCATAACGTGTATGTGATTATCCTTAAAGTAATAAAAACTGCTAAATCACAACATAATAAATTACATTTGTGAAGCCTGTTTTTCTCCTAGAGTTGCATATTTATTTTTAGAGTTGCAGATTTTGTTAGCCTTTACACATCTTCACTCTATAATTGGGACATACTTGTACCTTGATCATAACTGTCATGTTTTTCACATAATCTGTAAAACCATTCCCCTATCTACATTTCTCTTAGTGATGAACATAAAATCTTTTACTTTTCTACATAATTATTAAGATTTTGGTCATTTGCGTCAAGCATCCTTTTTTCAAGATTACTTCCTCTGATGAGTTTCCACAGCAGTCAATCTCATTAGAAAAATAAAACATATCATAAAATCCATCTGGATTGAGGAGAGTTACTAAAGCACAAATAAATCATTTTAAAATTGAATGCAGTAACAAGGTAAGACATGTCATAAAATTCAACATTGGAGCATATTTGTCTTTCTGGACCTTTCCTAAACCAAGGCTGCTGATATTTGACTGATTATAATGCAGGAGTGCCTCTTTCCTAGCTTGTGCAATCACTCAAGAGCGGTTAGGAACAGAAAAGACTTCAGTAAAAGAGCAGCAGCAGCACTAATGACAGACATCTCTGAACTTTAATTTCTCACTGTTATAAATTGATACCAATGGGGAGGAATTGCGATTCAAGATGTTCATAATCATCACATTGAAGATGTGAGGCCTCATTAGAAGATAGAGAGGACTACGCAGAGTGAAATAACATCCAGATAACCTAATTCCAAAACACTCTTCATATTGAACTTAAAAGATTAGAAAACAATATCATACTCATTAAAATTCACTGTCACCAAGCCTCTTATTGACTGTCCAGAAATTCTTCAGTATTTTAAATATATTTAAATATATTCTTTCTTGTATATAAATTAAGTTTTAACTGACATGAATGAGTGAGACTACATTAGCATGTATTAAAGTATTTGGAGCTCTCTCCTTAGTTCCATCTCAGTCACTTTTCGGAACATGAACAAAAGTGAAAAACATTATATATAGGTTGACAATGAATCTCACATTTCCTGATGACTTTTCTCAGGTACCCAAACTTTTCTTTTAAAAGATGGGCCATTTTTAAGTTTTTCCAAAAAATGAAACAGCCATGAGAAGGAAAAGGCATTAAATCCTTAAAGACTGCAAATTTTGCAGTAGGTGTCTTGTATAATCTTAGGTATTGTAACTATGCTCACCAAAATAACACATACTGTACAGTATACTGTATTTAGAATCATAACCCCCAATTCAAGATAAACATTAAATAAACATATAACTCTATACATATAAAGTTGGGTATGCTCTTTAAATTACAGCTGTAACAAGAAGTTTTCATTTTTTAATGTTTCTGTCAAGACACCTCTAAAAATTACATGTGCTATGAGCCTCATAGTGCATTCAAGTCAGGCAGATTTACAGAAGCGAACGCAAGCATGCACACAGCTTGTCACAGATTGTCAGAGACATTGCATGCAGACCACAGGGACATTCCTCGACTCAATCTGTAAATGAACTGCCAGATCAGCTTCATTATGGGATGTATGTGTCTACACAGCTCATACTACAGGTACTTGATTAGGTTAAGATCAAGCAAGAGAGTGGGCCAGGACATAACACTAATCCCAGTTGGTGAAAAAAAGATTGAACTGACATTGATGTTCCTTTAAGAACAGGTGGAGCCTAGTTCAGAAAATATTGGTCGCAGAATACTGTATGACAAGGGTACTCTGAACAGCATCTAGTCAACTCCAAAAACTGTCATTCACGAACCACAAATCCATTACACTACCACTACTAAACTAATATTTTTTCCTAACACTGACCTCAGCAAACCTTACATTATTTTCACCTGCAAACAGATGCTCACCCATTGCCAAATGAGACACAGAACAAGGATTCATCAGCGAGTCAGTCATGCAGCCCACTGATATTGAGTAAAGATGTCACGAATTCGGCAGCACCTGCATCAAATACTGGCAGCTCTCAGTCATCTGATGATTATAATCAGGTTTATGGGTACTCCATGAAGCCCATTTGTGGGACCAGATTTAGTTGATGCTCTGATGGAAACGATCCCATATCTGTCCCTAATGTGAAATTATTCATAGTTATGCAGGTCATGGCTAATCATAGGTCACTTGGCAACGATACCAGAGTCTAGTAACAGCGATCAGATGGTCACTGAATGCCCTAATAAATTTATGTTGTGATGTTCCTGCAAGCAACATGCCCAGAATGTCTTTTTGCTTAAATGAATTGTGGCATAGTCACACTTTGAGTCACAAGTATCACTCACGCTCATGCAAACTAACAAGCGCATGTTTCTTTCTGTGCACGAGCTGTGCACTGTGCACAGTTTGTTGTCCAGTTCATTCAGGAGGTAACTCTGAAAAGGGAGGAAGAGAGCCCTGACATTTTTACGAGCATATTGCAGCTTTTCATGATATCATATTCCAGCAGGTGATTTAGCCAGTTTTTCATAGTCTTATCATTTATTTTCGGGAACTACAGAAAATTCAATTAGTTTGGACTTCAAAATGAGCACTCCAACCTGTCATTGCTACAATCCAATCAGAGGTAGACAAGTAAAAGGCAGCTTAATATTGACCTTGGAAGTTACAAACACTGACTGTGAAGAAAAAGTGCCAGCTGTCTTACAGTACATAAGGACACCTGCTGTTTCCAGTGTGTCTGGTACATGGTTTGAGTACTTCTCTGGCAAATGATATTGCACTGATTTTCTTTTAATTGTATAAATGACAAAAAATACATGCCTGTACATTTATATACAATTCACATATACAATGAGTACACCTGGACGGTTCTACTGAAATGCACTGAAGATTATGTAAGCATTAAATATTGAATAATTCATAAGAAAATGTAATTTATTTCTCATTTTGCTGGATTTTGTTCCTTTCATCCTTTTGCTAGCAAACAAGATGATCAGAAAATTCTGGGGATACTTCTTAAGTAAACAGCTAGTATTTAGAAGGCCCCAGAAAACCAAAGATACTATGGAAACCTTTCATGGGTCATTTTATTGTCTAAACAATTTAAATCCACAGAGACACAATGTCCTATTCTAAAATGTGGAATCCAGCATTAAAAATGAAAAGGAAATGCTGAACATGTCAGTTCAATTACAACTGACTCGCATTTTTTTTATTGAACGTTTATGCAATCGCTAAAATGTCAGCAAACTGGGTCACTCAATCAATATACAGTAAATCACCAAAACAAAAAGTGTCAAACAAAACAACACGTGCATAAGCAGCACCCACTGAGAAGGGGAAATAAGGGGAAAAAATCAGGTTTTGAAACGTCTCAGCTATTGTAAGTGGTTTGTATAATATTACATTACAGCACATCAGAATGCACAGGTTTACTCAGCAAGAAGTAGAAAAGTTGGTTAACACGTGGTTTAGGTTATGGATTTACCTCTATGTCCCTAAGCACACTCTTATTAATTGCAAACGGCCTTACAGTATGCCTGGAAGCTGCCATAATGTCATGGTGTTCCTCTAAGGCAGCAATGAAGAAGAGCTGTGTCCTTTTTTTCTTTTGTTTTTGCTTCCAGGCAGGTGGCAATATTGTTTTCCTAACAAGAAGTATTTCTTTAACTGCCATCCAGATTTGAAAAGAATCCCTTAATGCTGTTTAATCACAATAGCACTGGATTTGAAATACTGTACTGTTTATCAAAGACAATTTGTCAAAACTAGAAACAGTAACTACTGTACCAAAAGTACATGTATTTACCAAAGTCAAAACTTGTTTTGAAATTTTCTACAGATGCCTCAGAACTTGGACATCTGGAAACCATAGAGGAAGAACAATGTAGTCATTTATAGTTTTAAAATTAAATGTATACCACCATTGTGATTAAGCAGAGATGTTAATTTTTACAGCATTGTCTTTCAAATATTCTGTTACAATAAGGCCACCTGCAGTATCCACTGTATCCAAACAGTGTTTGAAATGCTTGCTGTGATTAAATTAGCTTCAATACATAACAGATTGAAATATTTATTCTTTACCTTAAGGTCTTCAAGCCAGCTATAACTACCCTAATAAAACTATTGTTAGTATGAGCTGTGATAGTGAGTGAAATGAATGTTCAAGACATTTGACAATGTCTTTACAAATAACACTAAGAAAAAACAACATAATACATTTACCTTATACATTATACTTTATACATTATCAGAAAAAGGAAAAGAAAACCAATCTGAGGCAATGAACTGGAGCAGATTAAGAAGAAATAAAAGAACTTAGAAAGCAAACAACGGCTCATTTGATTAAAAAGGAAGGCATACTCTCCAGAATTTCCAAGAATGTACTCGTACAGTATATTGTTGAGGATTGACGGCAATTATATTACTGTCCTGATTTAACTTTAAAGCTGTCTGTTGTAACTCTGCGTGTTTTAATTACGCAAATGCAGGTAGTAGTGAAGAATTCAAGGTGAAAGGTACCAAATAAATACCTGGCCTGATTTTTATTTCCTGGTAAAGATAAAGCCAAAGGTGTATAATAACTCATTTCACACTTATGTTCTAAAGGGGGGGCAGTAAGGGCACATTGTCTCACACTAGTACTACAGCTGCAAAAGTGAACTTTATACATTTCTAAAGTTCATCCAGGCATCTTCAGTACAATTCATGTCTATTTATAAAAATAATAACTGAAAGCATTATAAATATTGCTCTGTTCCTCATTATATAATGCCAGACTGTTTTTCGGGGTCGTGGCTTAAGTAAAAACCATCAGTAAACAACAACACATTCACACTGTAAACCTTAGCACCACCCAGTGGTGAGCAAGTTGACAAGTCTAGTACCAGATTTCACATGAGCTGTGGCATGTTTCACTTGTGGTGTTTTAGGGCAGCAATCCTGTAGCAAGAATACAGCAGTATTAATGTATACTCCATGCATACTGTAGCTAAAGGTAAAACTGAAATGAACCTCACTTTGAAAGACATCTTCTGCCATACAACATTCTCTGTTTATTTTTGCTAAAAATAAGATTTTTTTTAATTGAGGAGAGAGATGTTTAAGGAGAAGGGAGAAATAATACATTTACCAAAATGAAAACTCTACAGATATAGATATTAAGGCAGGGTTTAAAAATAATTAAACTCTACAGCACAGCTTGAAGATGGAAACTTCACATCCACTAATTAGACAAATCTCTGTTTTTTCATAGTCCAGTAAGTTGCGCTTTCAAAGTTAGAAATACTGTACAGACAAGCCGCTGGATGAGATTCCAGATATGTACCAACTGGAACAGTGAAACAGTGGGCAAAAAAACAGAGAACAGGGTCAGCAGATGCACAGATTAAATAAGTGACCTGTTACCTCAAATATAATAAGAGCATAAACTCCAGCTAGGATGACTCCTGCGATTACAACTTGAGTCTCCACACTGGCATAGAGGGACTGAAGGCTCATCGACAATGGAACAACCTGAGTGTCCTGCAGAAGTGCCTGGATGCTTATAGAGATGGGGCCACTGCAGAGACAAGCAAAAGAAAATAATGAACAGAGGTCTCTGTTGTCAATTTTGCTGCATTTTCCTGCTCTTACACAATACACACTGTACAGTCTGTCAGGTAAGACTTTAAACACTACACAGAGCTTTTTCACTTAAGTGTTTTCAAATGCAGTATCTGTAAATAACAAAACAAAAACAGCTATAAAATTGCTCCTGGGCTTTTACAAAATTCTTCCATTAACACCTGCACCATTAATGTGTTTCCATGTTTTTTATGATTTGGTTTATCTCATTGAAGAGAAAGTCTGAATGAAAATAGAAGGGTAAATAAAGGAATTTCATCCTGAAATATGAGATCCCCAGAACAAAGATGACCTTCTCAACTATTATTAAGGACTGATATACAATATCCTTCATAGACACTGTGGAAAGCTCTGTTGAATATTTAATGAAAAAATACAGTATGTATCAGCCCACTGTTCATTGTTTAGCTACAATTATATATATATATTTGTTGTCAAGTGCAATATAAAACCTACCTGTTGGTTACCTCAAAGGTCCTAGTTTTCAGTATCTGATCATTTCTTTGGGAATTTACTGGTATGGTCCAGTTGTAAAGTACCTGCGCACAAAAGAACAAAACTAGCTTCTCTTTTTTGTGTGTGTTTTTTTCTGTACCTTTCTCACTTTTTGTGTATGGTATGTTGTATATGTTATTACTGCATGTTATTTCTAATTAAGGTCTGTTTGCTTTATCTACTGTAGGTACAGCTTCAAGAACCAAGCACATCTTGAGCTTCACATGGGAATTGTAACAAGATGCCACCAAGAAGAAAACCAAACCAAGACAAGACATTCTGAGCAGCTCTGAAAAACTGTAAATCTTTCTCATGTGAAGTTTACTAAGAGGTTTTTTAAACAAACTAACTTTTTGCTTTAGAAGTAGGATTAATGTGTGTCTTATATTACATATCAAATTTACAGTAGAATACAATTCAGAACCAATAATGAATCATTATTTTCTCAAACTGGAAAACCTTTCTTTTTCATTTACCTTTACAATACATTTCTAGCAGATATGCCATTCTGGGTACTATGATGTAAATTACATAACACAACAGTCAATCTACTGGTCTCATTCACTCCATTTCTTGATAATTCAGCAAAGTCTTGGCTCAGTTTTAAAGAGTTTTATCTAAAACGGTATTACTTAGCTTCCTCTTTTAATCTGTATAAATTTTCATTTTCACTTTTTACAAGTCAGAAGTGACCAACTGAATCCTAAAAACAAGCAGCAGAGATGATGTACGCAAGTGACAGTAATCCAATCGATAGGGAAATCAATGGTTTTGTCACCAGAACCAGCAATGAGGAGTGGTCTGGCAGCATAATATATTACAAGAAAATGATCATGAAAATTGATCTCTGGCCAGCCCGGGGAAAAGAAGGGTAGAGACTGAAGGGATCAATGCCATAGGTCATCAGAACCTGCTGGGGGCGTCTCCTCCTTGACCCAGCTTCTTCATTCTGCTCCACCTGGACAACAACGTACTCCTCCGTTGTCTCACCAGCCATATTATCAATGAAGGGTCCTGCCACTTGGACTTTTAAAAGGGCATTGTCTCTGAACTCTGTTAGATTCATAGCTGGAACCAATCTGTTAAAGACAGTAACCTTGGAAGTAAAGGCAAACTGTAAAATACATCACATTTTATAAAGGAACTATTCAGCTCATTGCGGCATTATGTAAGTAAAAAAAGTACACATTTAACAAAGTTGTACTACTGTATGTATTTTCATTCTGTAACTCAAAAGATTCCATAGTGCCGCCTAAAAATGTGAGCACTGTGTTGAAATTGCAATTTCCCGTATACTCCCCTGCACCCTGTTAAATGAAATGCTGTACAGAGAGAAGAGGATAGAATTGATTCAAATAACAGTAATTGGACAACAGCAATAATATCCTATGTTAACCTTTGGTCAAATACTTTAAAAATATGGTACTGCTTGTCATTTTTATGCCAATGACATTCAAATTGACCTCACAAATTGGTTGGTTAATTGCGACCAATAGAAGACAGAACTGTCTTCGGATGTGTGTGCATCAGATTAAATTTTCCTCTGCCTTTTTTTAAAATAAGAAATCATTTTTGTATTATCTTATTCTTAACATCTATAAGTTATTTTTCCACAGCACCTAGAGATGCAAGGAATAAAATGCCACTTTACAAATAATATCCGATTGATCTGATACATGAAGGTCTCCCTGTCTGTTAAAAAAATCCAATCATTAGTTATTGTCAGACATTAGGACATTAGAGTCCGGTAAAGTGTTCAGCAAGCTTTTTTCCCACCAAAACCCAGGGCTGTTGTCTTCTTCACCATGACTACAAAACAATCTTAAATTATAAAAAATATTTCTTTTCTACATTATGACTGAGATCATGTCAAAATATAATGTGTCCTAAAATTTCAGCTTGTTTTTCAAAGGAACACCCCAATATTTGTCTGTATTGACTAGTGTAATACAAAGGGTCTTCTGCACAGTGTACCTGCAAAAGAAAATTATTAATGTCAATTTCAATAATTCGTGTACAAGAAGCAGTTCTAACATAATGAAGGATATTATCATTCAGTACACTATGGTGCTTTTTTAGAACCATTTGTATCCAGAATAACAACCACAGTAGTAAAGTGTTGATTTTAAACTATTCTTTTTATCTTAATTGATGAATGATACATTTTAAAAGTTAAAAGCAGTTAAGCAGGTTTTTACTGATGGTTACCAAATTTCATGTCTGGTCGTAGATTTGCTATAAAATGTAATTATTCTAAAATCAACCACTTTCACACAGAGATTAAGCAACTAATTGTGTGACACATTTAAGTTCATTTTGTGCACATTAACTAACTTAGGTTTATTTAGCAAAGGGCATGTATACTGTATTTGTGCAATCTATATACTGTGTTGTATTTTGATTGGTCTTTGCATTTCTTGCTGACATTTAACATCTTTCACTCATGAAAATGTTCAGGCTGAGTGTATTAGATTTTGATTAAAAATATTCACTTTTTTGTAAAATGTGTACTGTGTACTTCATTTGTAATTAAGCAAAATGCACTGTAACTAAGCAAGGTGACAGATAATTAATTCACTGAATTGTGTTGACGTACAAGTACTTTAGTACTTTATCCAATTCATTAGATGACATTTGCACTAACAGACAAAGCTTTTCCAACTGTTCTCTAATTTATTACTAAACAAGACTTAACAGTGCCCTTCTCTGAGTCAAGAAAGGATACCATATGTGCTTACTGTTTCCATTTACATTTGGGAATACAGGATTAGCTCTGGGAAAATCCATTTTTCCCTTTGAAGTTTGCTTCCCATAGTGAAGCATATGCAGAAGGTGAAATATATTCTTATTCTCAAATTTAGTATAAGAGAGAATGCTAGACGGTCAGAGCCAACTATCAAAGTAAAAACTGTGTATGGGTGGGCCTACACTACAGTACACTGTTTTACAGTTGAGTTCCTCATTCCTTTAACTTTGAAATTTCCTCTTCTACTTATAACTGCATTGTTTTGTATAACAATCAAACACTGTAACAAAATACAAATGACTTTCCATGTCTGGGCTGCTACAGTACCTCTTGCAGATGGTCAGAGCCATTACCCATTTTGAACACCTCAATTAGAAAAGTAGACAGCCTTTTCAAGGAATGAATATTAATGAGTCCTCCTCAGAGATCTTGTTAAGTGATAATCATTTGAATGCTGACCTTGCCTCACCTGTAGTGCTTTCTGCCTCTGAGGGCTGTGATGAACAAATTACATCCAACACATGCTCTGGGGCTTCAGGTAATCATTGCAAATTGCGATCCCGGTCATTTCGTTAATGCCGAAATGCCAGTCTCTGGTGGGTAGGTGTGCTCTAGGGAGCAGAGGATATAAGTTTTGCTCTCCCCCAACTAGGAAGCAATAGCATATTGAAGAACAGAATAAGAAGTGGTTCAATTGCTTGATATGACATAACATTAGTGTAAGTTTTATGGGACAGTTCTCTGTGTTTGCCTTCACACCAACTCTTGATCACACATATCAAGTACGGTATGAGGCCCAGGGGGAAGAGAAGGGTTACCGAAGTCACAAATTTGGGCAGCATCCGGCACCTACCCATAATGGCCTCATACAGCTTCCATTCCTTGAATTTCCATCAGTTTATACAGTATGTAGACCAGTTCATTCTAATGAGTCTGCTTAAATCTCTGTCCTTGATTTAGACACGAAAAGGCTGCGTTTCCTTTGAACCTTGGCAAAGGCAGAAATTTGAATTTACTATACAGTATGTGCATGTTTTTGAATGATGTTATTGAAAACATCAGTTTTTATCAGTTTTATCCCTGGAACATTCAAAATGCTTCTATTTTCCAAAACATAATTATTGTATAAATATACAGTACACTGACCATTCAGAACATTTACTTTGGAACTTACTGACCAGAGCAGGGACACACTTGCAAACATTTGATAGCCTTGTCTTTCAAATGTAAACATCCATTAATCCAATATTCCCCTGGCCTGACTCGGCCTACTAGGTTTCTAGAGGACATAATAAAATATTATATTCACCATATAGTATCAATGTTCTCAAAACAAAGACACCTGCATGCATAATAAGGAATCTGGATATTATCATTATCATATAGGCATTGTACTACGTTAAGCCTGTTGTTTGATAAGGCTTTGGATGGTTCAATATTTACTTGTACTAAGCAAATTTAGTAAAATAACAGTAGAAACTAGAGAATGACGAATTATAAGGCAACTAGAAGACAAAAGTGATTTAACAGTTTTGATGAGAAATGTCTTCAGTGGATACAGTATACAGCACAGGTCTGAGGACAATGCAAGAGAATTCTAGCAAAAGGCAGTATTTAGGTTTGTAAAATACATGGGCAAGATGGGTCTGTGCCAATGTCAAGACTTTAAATCAGACAGGGGATTTGGTGAAACACGCTCTCTCACCAAAAGAATATTTAGCGCAATTACTTCAAACAAAAGTGAAAATATTTTTAACATAGGTCAGATTCACAGGATGTGATGACACCAATGGAATAGATACGTGTGGGGTTGTTCACTGAGTATTTGTAGTGTGCTGACATGTACAGTAACTTAACCTGCTTGGCTAAGCCAACAAAGGCAACCAAGCCATACTGTTCCCGGTGGTGAAGATGAGGTGGAGGAGGAGGGATGACAAAACGCAACAAAGAGGAATTAGAATTTGATATGTATAACTTACAAGAAAGTACGACAGGAATCATTATGATTGAAATCGGTTGAAATTAAAGTTGTAGTCATCCCTCCTGAACAGACAGGAATATTTATATAGAATACTTGCAACATACAGTACAAAAACCAGCATAATATTATTCTTTGGGGTTTGGTTAAAATGAAAGAGAAAACCTGCCATGAAGAATCACTGAATTTCATTTTGTACACATGTATCCAACTACATTAACTTCTTCATTTTCTGTTAGGTTTTGTGAGAGGATTTTACTAAATCTCAGACATATTGTTATCTTATAAAGATTTCTTCTTCTTGTTTTTCCTAACATTCCAGAAAGCCTCTATATGAGCCTGGGACAAATAACAGCTGGGGATTTACAAGTAGAAGACACTAATATAATTTGAATGTGTAATGTTACGTTATCTTACTATCCATTTCTACCAAACTACAATGGCTTCAAAATACTGTAGTGAGATTGAAATGCTGGAAAGCTACTCATTGTTTCTCGTTCCAATCTGCTAAGTAAACAAAATGGTAATTTTAAATGAACATATAATTTTAAATGAAGTGACCTATTCCTTATGCCCGCAAATGTAATACCAAGAATCGCTGTCCAAAAAAGACAAGTAAATCAGTAGACACTGGCAAACTCCATCCATCAGACAAGTGCTGCAGCCGGCTGAGTCTGCAATAGTATATTTAAACTGTCAGTCTTATCAGGCTTTATCAGACCATCAGCGAAACACACACCAGTCCACAAAAAGCATAAACAAGGGAAAAAAAAACTGACACCTCTGAAATAATCAGAAACAAAGGATACAAAAGCGTTCATCAGATGAAACAGCAATCATTTGCCAGGGGCTTTCACGATCAGGGTACATGCTGAAAAGTAGCTGAAATGAGGACAAAAAGGACACCCCTGTAAAAGCAATGTTAAATTAACTGTATACCTTTGTAATAGGAATAATGATTCATTCTTATTATTATTATTTACTAACTTTTCTGGACATCCCAAACTCCACAGAAATGTGAAACACCCTGCCAAATTAGAAAATGTCCTATATCCCAAACAAAAATCCTAAGTACATATGTACAAGACTGAGACTCTTTCCCTTTGTTACTGCACTAACTCATTCAGCATAGAGTCCTGTACCCTCAAATAATACCAGTCTAAGAACTGTAAATATGACAAAAGGAAGATATTGTACTGTCTTGTGCCCGCATTGTATTAATAATTGTACACAGATATGATATTCAGTATTCTGAACAGAACAAGCAAAATGAATATATCCAGAGTAAAACAGGCAGGCAGTTATACTGTCCTAAATGTCCAAAACATTGCAAACCATACTTACTGAACAGATGATAACGATGGCAAAAATAGTGGATATTTTGCAAATGCTTAAGCAATACCTGGAAGAGAAATTATACTTATTTGAGCTAATTTAAGAAGATGCTCTTTACTACACTAGGAATATGGAGCTTTTCTTCAATGTTTGTGAAACAATTACTGTAGCAAAGTGTGCATCATGTTTACTTCAGTAAAAAACTGCATATTGTTTGTGATAATGTTATTGTGAAGAATTTTGTTTCCCCTATCAAATATATTTTTGAAAGATAGGTGATCAAAATATTTAGCTGTTTTAATGAATAATATAATTCGTGATTCAAGAATTATGATGTTTTCCTAGTTTTTTAAGGCTACATTATGTATATAATAAAATACTTCAAAACAATCCAAAATACTGAGAGACTGATAATACGAAGATCATTCTATCTTCAGGTATTGTGTGTTAAGCTTGAACCCAAGAGATAAATTGCTCCAAAGCAAGTGCTATCAACATGTAGATTTCAACTACTGTGACAAAACTGTAGCAAATTGAGTTTATAACAGGAGTTTGGTGAAAGGTTAGGTCCTAATCTTGTCTACTTTCTTTATTTTGTTTTAAACAAGAGCAAATTGTAAATACTGACCTGGAAAACATCACAATGATTTACCAAAAAAAACTAAATAAATATCTAGAAAAGATTTGCTAAAACAAATCTTTCTATCCCAACCTACAATTATTTTCCAGGTCACGTCCAGGTACAGCAAGCACTTACGCCATGTGCAAACTGGCAACAAAGAAAACCAATATGTATTTTTTTTCCTTTTCAAGCTCAAGATCTTACAAATCAGTTATATGTAAACACTGCGCCCGAATAATGAATGTACAGTACAGGCTAAAAAACTAAATCTAGCTTGAGGAGTATTACCACAAAGCTCTTGGTACTGTACTTGCAACACACTTGAGCAATTTAGGCCTATCCTGTGTACTTTGGTATCCAGCCAAAAATATTTAAATCTCTTTAAAATAAGATGTCCCACTTTATATACCCAATTAGAGCTACACAATTATGTTCAGGGATTACTGTATTTCTGATACAGACCCTCATGCTCTTGTTTTTAAAACCCATTTATTTATTTTCTGTTCCACTTTTCCAGGCACAGCAAAACCTAGGCTGACATGTATTACAGACACCTTGCTGCAGCAAGCAAGACAAAAGAGTCCCATATTTCAGCAATACCTCAGCAGACAGGCACATAAACAGTCGCTGACAGGTCTGCCAGAGCAATAGTTGTGCTCTGCACACAAGCACACAACCCCATCTCTGTTTCTTAACTAGTGATCTTCTGTTCAATTGTTTCAGCCCAAAGATGCCAGACATACAGTATGAGGATGGGCAAAAGATGGCATGAAAAACTGAAATTACTTGAGAACACTGAGGATAGACTCACATTCATAGCAGTTTCATGGGTGTTTAACCCGATTAGATAAAGAAATGTGGTGGATGTGCTAGTTTATAAGCAAGAGCAAATACTGCCTTGAAAAATTGTTTTTTCTTTTGCATCCATAAAAATGCATTCAATCCGACATGTTTCTTTCACTACATTGATTAGCCCTCAGATGAGTGGGTTATTCACAACACTAATTTTTAAGGGCTCCATAGGATTGTTCTTCAATTATTCCTGGCAAAAACTTGGCTGGATATAGACACTGAGATATTTTTTTTTAAATATAACAATATACAGTATAAAGTACATATTGCAGGGGTAATATCTGTCTGTAAAGGGTAAACGTTTTACTAAACCATTTGAACTATTTGAATAATTCACATTTGTTGCATTTTTTCAACCTAATTTTCAGTTACCAGCATTGTAACCATGTATTTTATTAACATTTAAAATGTACACCCTAGGTTTATTCATTTTTTTCTTTATAGTAGGAGGACACTACAGTAGTTTAATTAAAAAAACACCTTCTGTGGCACAAAGACTACTGTTAGCATGGAGTATGGGTGTTGATTTGGAATTTACTGTAGGTTCATACTGAAGAGTGCTACAGTACCTACTGTATAGTGCCATCAAACTGGGCCATCAACAACCCTTTGTAACAGCAACCTAGTTTGCCTTGAATATTTCTTGTCCTTGTAGTACTGTCTAGGGCCAGCCTTGCTTAGCTTCTGAGAGCTAAAGAGATCAGGCTACAAGGTGGTAAACCTGTTGCCAAATACAATAAGTATACTTATTCTACAGTAGGCCTCAGAAAATTGATAAAAAAGGCTTTATCTTTTGCCTACTATTTTATTATATTTATTTTAAGTATAATTTTATGCACTAAGAAGTAAAGATTATTTATGTGATGTTAGAATTGGTTGAGTTTGATGTCCAACTATTTAAGTACTGGCATCAAAAATTGAACCAAAACGTTGGTTAAATACCAATTTATTGTACCTAGTCAAACGTGTGTGTCTTATATAGGACAAATTAATCCCTGAATGGATTCCCTTACAACCTATACGCTGGATGTGTCGCTCCATCACACCAGGGCAACAGCACAATCTGGTTCAATTCTTTTCAGTTGCTCCATAGAAAAAATACTTTTCTTTATTAGAAAAATCTCAACACTTTCTTCCCATATTTAAAAAATGTAATGGATTGATTTAATTAAAGGATCTGTTTAGTATCTGAGGACTAAAGTACAAATCCCTGGCTCAATTTACAGCTCACATTCTGTTACCACAGACATCTTGAACAAAAGTATGCTATTCAACTTTTGTAGATGAAGAAAGTAAGATTACCTTAAACTGTTGGACAGAGTGAAGTTTAAATTAAGGTTATCCAGTGGATCAGATTTCTCAGTGGAAGTAGATCTTGAAAGACTTGTAACTTCACTTCCAAGATGACACCTTTTTTCCAGCTCTGCAGAACTGCTTTCCCAAGATTCATCTCCATTTGTGAAAGTGGGATCGTGAAGTGCCATATAAGTAATACTGTGGAGTAAAAACAGAACAAGTAGGTACTTCACTTTTTTTAAGTGAAAATTATGTTTCTAGATGATGTCAATGTTGATTACATGAAAGAAGCATTCATTGGTTAAATTTAGTAAAATGACATGGTAAGTACTGTAGGTTAGGTCCCCTTTTCAGGCCATAAAGCCCCATGGGGAATGGGGGGAAAGGGCCACCAGTTTTCTCAGCCATCCGACACTGGAGGTGGAGGTGATGTGGTCAGCATCTCACTCCAGCCAGCCTATTACCCCCGGAAGGATTAAGCCCCCGGTACTCATTTGGAAAGCAGGCTGAGTGGACCTGGGAGCCATCTGGAAGGAATTGGAGCAAGATAAATCACTTGCCCCTACCTGGGATTGAACCCGGGACCTTCCGGTCAGGAGCTAGATGCACAAGCCCAGATTGTTCACTACAGAATCAACCAGACCAAGCTCTGTTAATTTAAATAAATGAATACTCAGCTGTTCTTTAGTCTCAATCCAAGTCAAAGCATGCCACAACACCAAGTTAACTTCCATCATTCAATCATATATTACTGATATTGAGTATTAAAGAGTAGTCTACAGAGTTTTCTTACTGAACAATGGAAACCAAATACAAAACACTTCTGCTGTGACAAAAACATGGAGTAACAAGTAACAAGTCCTGTGTAATGGTTAAAACTCACAGTGTATTCATGAAATGATCCTATCCATACAGTAGATTAATATTTAATAAAAATCCCTGGAACATCAGTATGTTGGTCATATTAGCTATTGCTCTGTTTGCTGTATACAATCACAGAGGTGCCTGTACAGTCTGCTAACCTACAATAAGGAAGCACAAAATTAAATTGAAATCTGACCCTAAAGAAAGAAACTGGTGCATCCTAACAAGCACATTGTTAATACCCATGCAGAGAACTCACTGTTTTTGAATCCTATTTTTTTAAATATGATAAACTTCCAATATTAGAAATGGCAAAGGATGACAGGATCTATAATTTCTGAACCTCAATCAGAAACATCATGGTAATTTAAGGATACATGTGGGTTATCTGTTTTATTTCTAAAGCTATAAAAAGGATACAGAGCAGCATGACAGAAAGGACAAAAGAAAATAATTATATAATTGTTTTTATAAATAATAGACAGGCTGTTCTTTCAGACAGGTGTACATCAAGACCATGAAATGCAAGATAAATATTGACGAAGAACTGAAGATACAGAAATAGATTACTGTCATATCAAAGGTTTACAGAGAAGACTGAGTACTTTTATTTTTCAAGGCATTTGATTTCAGCTGACAGATATTATAATCAATTGTAGCTCAAATGAAGATATCTCATGAAAATTGTATGAGAGTGGTATCAGGTGCTATCGTAGAAGTATTAAAGCATATCAAGAAATTGTGATTAATGGGGAGGCAATGCAAATGTCTGAGTGAAGACATAAAACCCAGAAATAAAAAGCATGAGAGGGAAAAAAACAACAGAGAGCTGTTAACTATTACATGTTTCTTTAGTCAGTAAAAAACTTCTTATGAATATCATCACATGTACTGTATTTGGGTTTGTACAGTAAGTAAAGCCACTTTTTAAATGTGATGAAAACACAATAATATTTAAATCAGCATTAGGCATATTTTACATAAGTTTCAGTAAGTCATGTTTATCTGGGTGATCAAAATAAGTTTCCACAACAGATACAGTTCTTCCGGTATATGGTTTGGTCCTACAGTTCTTCTTTAACCCGACTGTTGTTTCCTGATTAATTTTACCACTGGCAGATGACAAATAGCTGTTAATTCCAGATTGACTGTCCAAAGCAAAAGTTTATCCTCACAGAGTTTATATAATCTCTAACATTTTAAGAAGAAAATATTTTGTTTGAAGAGCTGAATTGACAAATTAATCACGAGCCAATTTCAAATCACCACATTTTTTCGCAGAAGCATATTTAAAAAAGTGACAATGCACAGACTTCTTCAAATCAGGATGTAAAGATGACTTACCTATTGATTACATTTTACAAGAAAGTAGATGAAACTGTAGTTCTGGTTTTTACTGACTCCAAGACAAAACAAAAAATGTGAATCGTAAAACTGTATAAAAATGAAAATGTCATTTATGGATTATTCTGATAATCTGTGCACATTTAATTTGGGTGTATTCTTGTTTTAAGTGTTTAATATTTCATAAACCTGAAGACTTTTTGACTAACTAGTCCTCTACAAATACAGCGGCACAATTGTTCAAGATTATAATGGAGATAAAGTCTGACATATAATATTTTCATATATAATTGACATATAATCATGGTTAGTTCTGTAAATGTTTCTCTGTTCTGTCCTTACTATTTTGAAAGCTACTTCACCCGCATCAGATGTGAAATAAAAATCTATTGAAAAAATGCAGCATTTAAATCTGCAACCTTTTGATTCTATGGAAATAATCTATGTCTAAAATACAGTATAAAAAATGCAGCTGTCAAGTTATTTCTAAATGGCTAAAGAAAAAGTAGAAGTTCACTGTGAAGAACACCTTTGTTTTAACCTTTTATGAGCGAATTAATGATTTATCTGGATGCTCTAAATGACATATGGTCATACATTTCCTTTCATGAATGTTAAACCTACTAACTACAACTTTCACTCTTCTCATGATTTCAAGAACTGTAGTAGACAAGGGTTTCTTAAGGTCAACACTCTCAGGAAAACCATTTATGCATTTTGGAGTGGGAAGTGATAAATTGTGCTGAGCAGTATAACATTTAATAGCTTTCTGAGCAGAAAGCTGAAATAGAAGCAGACTATAATAGCAAGTCATGGGGAGGTTTTATTGAAGAGTTAATTGCTTTCATTCTTAAAACTGCACTGGCATGGAGTCTGTGATTCGTAACCTCCAATATTCCTAATATTCTACATCTAGAAATGAACAATGATGAAAGGGGAAATAGGTTATTTACGTTTCTAATTTCAGATCATTTCTCACATTGCAAGAAGGATTGCACATGACTAGAACAGTGTGGTGACACAGCAGGGTGATACTTTAGATTAAAGTTATCAAATGCCTTTGGGAAGTATAAATCAGTACTGTCACTGCATGAGAGAAGAATCTGGGCTTAAAGATCACGGAAAGGACTTCTGTTTAACCTAAGGTTTCCAATTTTATTCCCTGACTGTGACAATAACTTGCATAACAGGGTTCACCCTTATCCTCCAATAAGAGAAATAAAAAGGAGGTTCAAGTTAAGTACTGTAACTCTGTTAATGCAGTACATATCATGATCTCCTAAGTCGGTGGCTTAGGAGAAAAGAACTAAAAGACTAGTAATCCACACGTTTTGGTTCAAAGATCTTCAGAAGAATTGTAGAGCAAGTAATTAAATCTTACATCATTTTTTCTGCTTGCAGCTGTTTTTAAGATCTAAATATACAGTATTTTAACATCCAGATTCCAAATCTTGATAAAACAGTAAATGCATGAGATTGTTAAAATATCCAGAGTCTTCCCTAAGATTCCACAAAACCCACAGAAATGTGACCTGCATAAACCTACTGTACATTTTATGCTGAAATGCTTTCTTGGTTTGCTTGACAAGCTTAGAATTAACTTTACCTGGGGTAACCACTATTCAATCTGAAGAGAATCCAAAACTGAAACATACCCTTCATCTTCAGAAGACATTTTCAGCAATGGAGATTTCTCATTGTAACCACTTCTCTTGGTCTTGCCTTTCAGGAATTTAATTACACTGAAGTTATTGCTAGAAAAGAGAGAAAAATGAATTTATGAAAGTTAAAAAGCAATGACTGGGCTCTGCCACCTCATAAAGAAAACATGTAGATGAAGTAGTTTCATTTTTAAACATACTGATAAGCCTGCTTTTGTTATTCATTTCTTTGTTTTTTAATTGTGTTCATCATAGCTTCAAAAGAAAAGCTGCTCCTGCCAATTTCAAAAGCCTTGGTAACAATAGAGAATGTGTTGAAGATACCTGCTTAGTTCTTGCATGCAGCAGAAACCACACTTTTCAAAACTCCTCACATTGTCATGTCACTATGAATGAGTTGCCCTGCCCTATTTTTCCATTTGGCTTCTACGGAAGTAATTTCCAGTTCTAAACTTTCAAGTCTTCCTTCAGTGAAAGAATGTTTCATAAGCTTTCTTTACAGCACTAAAAACAAAGAAAGTCACCAAACATTCTTTTTAAATAATTATCCCAATTCAAGATGCTACAATAAAGAGAAAGGGATGCCTTCACTTCTCACATAGAAATACAGTATTCCTTAAGTGGGCCCCATCTTCATAGCTGTCAGCTGTCATGCTAATCATCTTAAACCTGTCAAAGTGGAAATGAAGCTCTCTATCTGTATCACCTTCATACCTTTCTCCTTTTAAGTTTTTCTGAGTTTTATGGTTTCTTTTTAGCCAACAACAATTAAAACTTCCTTTTTTTTCCCACGAACCCAACTACTTTGAAGTGAACAAAGGGAGTGTCTTACTAAGAACATTCTGCCCCATGATCCAGTTTTTTCTTGAGGTATTTCAAGCTGCAGCTCATTTTAGATACAGCACAGTTCTATACGTTCTGGGTTACACCAAGGTTTTGAGCAGCTGGTGTCCTTGGCTCACCACAGTTCTCAAACAGTTAATTAAAACAGCTATAAAAAGTATTCCTGTTTCAGAGTCATGTACATTTACAAAGGTTCACAGAAGCAGCTTTTATCTGGACATTTAAGCATCTATTAAGAAGTTCTTTATCCAGCACAGTCGCATTATAGATGCAATAGATTGTTTGCCCTGTGCAAGTGCTGGCATTCTGATTCAGAATTCAACCGCTTTGGTTCTGTGTCCTTTCCTCTGACAGCAATGTGTCTCAGGATACTTCCACCTTTACCATATGTGTGGGTGGCAAGTGTTGAGCTGTGAATTGAAAATAAATTAATTTCTGCCATTGTATTGTACCATACCGTATCTCTGTTCAAAGTCTAGTCTGGACCTAAAGCACATGAGATATGACCTAGGTGCACAAGAAGCCTGTACCCTTTGATTCCAGATCTCTTATGAAATAAATATTTTATACTGTATATGCTTTGGGCAATGAGTGTGCTAACTGTAGTAAATGAAATGTACTGTTCTAACTTTCAGGAGCTGGGTGGATAGCCAGAAATTGACTGACAAACAGCACTGCATTCTATAGCTTATGCAGAACAAGTCATGGAGTCATAGAGAGCACACCAATGTTGCTGAAAACAGTGGCTACAGGGGTGTCTATAATCTAAAGAATTTCTGCCATTTAGCGATTCAATTTCTAAATAAACAGGATTTGTGTGTGTTTTTATTTATTGATGTGGCAGACCACGTTTTGTTCCTGTTCCTTCTTGCATAACCATTCTCGTTGATTATTTGGAGCTGGTATTTAAACATGGAGAGTTGTTCTAACGCACCCAATAAAACATACAACCAAAATCCAAACATTTCATCCAGTCCTTAACTCGTACACACATTTAAGATCATGGTTTTGTATTCCATATTTACAATAACCTTTGAATAAATAGACACCAGTGGAAACTAACAGAGAAATGCATTTAAAACTGGGAACAAGGGGAATTTTGTAACACAAACAGTAAAGTGTCTTTACTCAGCTACAGTAGGTTACCTATTTGTTAAATTGGATACCTTGGCTTCTTTGAAGAAAGCTAATCTTTCTTACTGTATATTCTTCTTTTTTCTGCTTCAGTAAATGTGCCGGTAAATTACCTTGGACCCAACCGGGTGTTATCTACCTCACACTGTTCTCACCTTAGCCTCCAAAGACATAGGTTTCTAATTCATATACAAGGGTGTTTCACCCAGAAAAGCTCTTTCATTTATTCAGCAGGGTACTCTGAGTACATCTGAAACACTTTTGTAATAATAAGTGAAATGCAGGTCTTTTTGTATTCAAATAACATTCCTTTTTCGCTTTGATTAAATACAAGTTATCAGTATTGCAGGCAGCTTCCAGTGCAGTCTGTTGGGAATATTCTTTGCTAAAAGAAGACAATCAGCCAGTGTAAACCCTCTTTATAACCATGTGGAAATCTGAATCAGTCTTCTTTTTCAACAGTATTGTTTGTTCCATTCTATTGAAAGATAAAGCTTTAAAACACAATAATAGCATTTTCTATCCAGGGTAATCATGTAATGACAAATATTGTGCATTATTATTGTAATAATAATAACTTTTATTTATAAAGCAGCTTTCCAAACCCAAGGATGCTGTACATTATGAATAAAGAAAAAGACAAGTACAGTAAAAGTACTGTAAATGAAGAAAAAAAAAACAAGAGCATACAGGTTTTCACAAATTGACTGTAGGCAATCAAACGTAGACCTTGGTAAAAAGGTACAAGTACTTGTAAGTTTTAAATTTAGATTTGAAGGGAGTTAGAGAAGTCGTCTCTCGTAAGGTCTAAGGAAGGTCGTTCCAGAATACCGGAGCAGCGACAGAGAGAGCACGATCACCAGAAGTCCCTGCTTTAGTCCTGGGGTAATACGAGCGCTCTGAAGAACCCTATGCGGATAGTGAATGAAATCAATTGGGCAAGACAAGGTCAGTGTCGGTAAGGCAGGCTGAGAGGCAGACAGAGAAGGCTTATCATCAAATCCAAAAGGTGGGCAAGGTGGGCGTCAGTGAGGTAGGCCGAGTCGAGATCCAGAAGGCTGAGACGAAAGGATACCTTTAGAAAGGTTTTGGAACCAGTGGACGAGCAAGGAGAACAGCAGGCTGTTTCGTTCCAAGCGATGAAGTGTGGCTTGAGGAAGGTATAAATAGCAAGTGCGGTGAGAGGTGAGAGGCGTGATAGGGTGATTACTTAGTGCGCTGTCGTTTCTGAGAATTGGATCGAGCTGGTGTCTGATGGGAATGGGAATGTGCCGGCGTTTACAGTAGGAAGGTTAAGTGATTGATTATGAGAGATCATGACATGGGGACAGTGAGCAGAGGACTGGCCTCAATAGAATGGAGCCAAAGGTGGGGGAGTTTAAACAGGCAGGAGAACTACAGTGTGATATGGCCAGATTGTTTAGAGCCTTGAAGACATATATATTCCTCTTAGAGTGCTGAATGTATATGAGGAAAAGTTACTGTTTTGTACTTATTCAAAAGTCAAACAGGTGCACTTCTCTTTCAACAACAGAATAATATTTATTTTTTCAACACAATGAAGGAATATTTTACTGGATTGTGACAGGGTATTTTGGTTATTAAAGCAAAATACTTTATAATACACACTGTACAATTCCATTTACACCAGCATTACTTTAACTGGTTAGCAGTACAGTGTGCTACAGTACCTGAATGATTTGCCAATGCCTTCCAGCATCTTTTGGAGTTACTCTATGGGACATTTAAAGGCAATTGCAATTGCAGATAAAAGGATAGAAAGGCAGGATGGTGAACCTTTTTTGGATCTGCCAATTATTTTTTTTAAAAAAACATCTACTTCTTTTCAATTAAGGAAAATAACATGCTCTTCGTTTTTTGTTGTTGTGAAACAGTATTAAATATAGAGGCATCATTGAAGTTTACAGTACTTTCACTCTACAGATAAAGGACTTAGAATTGTAAATCAGTGCACCTTTGTTCTATGATTGAAAAACCGAGACTGGGTATAATTGAATATTTTTTTTGTAATTGTCAACTTGTAATTCGTAACTGTGAAGAAGTGACTTTACAGAAAGAAATACTGGCATCCTAAAATGCATAGAAAATAATGCCCTTTCAAAAATCAGTGGTCACAAACTTTGATGTAGTGAAAACAATATATAATGGTAATGAATAAGAACAGAGCTCACAAGTGGAAACTATGTGGAAGTGCTTTCAAGACCGAGAACAGAAGGCACATCTTTACCTAAAGGGTTGTGAGAGTATTGAGCAATGAAGCTCCCCAGTCATGTTGCTGAATGCAGTACACTGACTACTTTCAAGAAACAGCTGGATGAGATACTTAGATCAAGTAGGTACTAATGATCAAACGTGCTAGATGGGCCAAAAGGCCTCCTCTCATTTGTAATCTTTCTAAGCCCTTGAAAAGCAAAATATCTTCATTTACATAAACACATCGATAAGGCTTTCAGTTGAAAGTCTGCGATACTCTTTGCATCTGCTTCTTCGCTTTTAGCTAATTTGAAAATGGTTACTTTAGGTGGGCCGTATGATCCCAAAGCAAACAAGCCACGGCTGGAAATGAAAATATTACAGACGGAACTTTAGCTAATTAGTAGCCTCTCACCTCTAATCTTTTAATCCTAAAAGGACTCTAGTCCCAGGCTGTCAATTAGGATGAAAGCTCGCACAATCCAAGCAACAAACCCATTTCCTGTGTACTATGATACAGTATAACAAAATAAGCACTTGAGTACTTGAAACAAAATCCTTATATTTAGCATTTTACATCCCAATGGCTCTCAGGAGTGATTTACATATACTGTAGGAGGACACCCACTTCACCCACCACTTAAATGCAGCACCCACCTGGGTTCAATTAACAATTAATTACAATTAGCGACCATCGGAGAATCTTTTCATATCACATGGAGTCTCTACACAGCAGAACAGGCAAAGAAACGAAAAATGAATTCAGCAAATTCATAAAGCAGGTACAGTAGGTAGCCCCTCTAGATAGCTCAGAGAGTAATTTAGCCAGGATACCAGGGTTTGCTCCTCTCCTCTTTCAAAATATGCCATGCGATTTTTAATAATGAAGCAGTTTAAAGTCTCACCTGAAGGACTACACGTCCTACAGCACAGCATTCCTGGTCACAGTTCTGGAGGCACTGATTTGAAAATATGGTCCAGAAGAAAGAGTGCCCCCTGCTGGTCCACCCACTAGGCTTACAGTACAGCAACATCATTTACTGTAAGTATAACCCACATCGGCTTTCTAGACAGGAGTGGTATATGTTCAGATGTTAACTACAGTGCTGTTCCAAACACATCAGATCTATTTCCCAACAAGAAAATATCCTTAAAACTCAAAGGAAAAAAAAAACATTTGAGAATTGTCAAATAAGTATTCCAATAAAAACATTTGAAAAATAATATTGGACACACTCTGCCTATCTTTTGCAATTTACATTTTTTTCTTCTGTTTACAATACATCAACCAAATTGAGAAGATAACTGGATACATCTTGTACAGTACATTACAGCTTGTGTTGAGCACAGTTTTATTAAGACTGTTATGGGTAGAATTGTATAATTGTGCTAGAATTGTATAATTATATTATTTTGCAATTGATGACTTATAATGTATAATTCTGAAGGAATTATTTTACAAAAAGAAATTCAGACATCCTAAAATACAAATAAAATAACATCATTCAAAAATTCAATGATCTCAGACTTCATTATGATGCAAATGATAGTGAAACAACAAATACTGATAATGAATAAGAACAAAGTCAATCCAAACATCTAGTCACCAAATGTTTGCAACATGTCTTGCTACATGAAACTTCAATCAGCATTTAAAGTAGCACATTAATATGCACAGGATATGAGTTACGTTTGCTCACTTAGTTCTTAAAATCTAAAAATTACTTTCGATGGGAGCAAAATAGCTATCTTTTCAGAAGGACAACAAGAAAGAAAAGCCTCATCCAAATTAGAAGTTCAGTGATTCTGCACTGCTGAACAGTAATGAGAGGCATCCTGCAGACCTTAACCCCCTCCTGCTAGAGAAGCCTTTAGAGAGACCACTGTCATAGCAGATGTTGTTTCTAGCTTATACAGTAGTTAATAGACTTTCTTCAAAGGCTAGGTCACAGTGATCTGTGAATCACTAGCTCCCAGCATGAGCAAAACCTTGGACATACAGTATTTACTTTACACCTTGCTCATTTCTCTACAGTAAGATTAGAACAGGTCCAAGTATAGATATCTATTGCACCACATAATATAGCTTAATACCGTAAGAACATTTGTAAGGTTACAAACTAGAGAGGGCATTCAGCCCATTTAACTTGTTTGGTTGCTAATAACTGATTTGATAGTAACTCATTAGTTCTCAGTAAGTCAGGGAATCAGTTCAGACAAACTGGCCGGCTGTTTTGTTCCAGACTTCCACAATTAAATTAAGGATTCAGTTTAAGTAAAGATCATGACTGGAATAAAACCACCCTGGTTCCCTGCATCGGGATACTGACCCCTTGTCTGAAAACAACAATCTGTTTTGGAATGTAGTGAACACGATTATGCAAGGAGTCACAGTGCATGTTCAACGAGGGTTAGAGATGAGTTTTAATTTTGGGACTAAAAAGGCCATTTTCCAGAAAACACCGGAAGAAGAGACCGTCAAGGTGCATCTCCCTGCAGTGTCCTGAATTCCAGCATTGTTACAGAGTTTTTATAGTCTATATACGGCCGTGGCATTGCTATGTTATTACCATGGATCAGTGTTTATGAGTGACCATTACCAACGTATTGGAACCATAGAAAATAATTCTAGTAATGGCACAGGGCTATTCCTGATAATGTTATCCTTGCTTTTCAGTTACTCCTGGGGTGCCACATACAAGAGTAATTTCAGACATGTCACATGCAGCAAGTGTCTGTTTAAAATGTACTCAGGCCAAGTCAGGAGTAATGACCCCAGGCCAAAGTCAGATTTCTACACTAGTGTGTTGTACAATTGTAACATAATGTTCCTCAATCAAAATTCTATGCTTATACAGTACATACTAGCAATTCTTATGCATTTGTATTGCTTTCCGTTATTATCTAGTAAACAAAGTTCATAATTAACATTTTAACATAAAAATATTTTCCAGAAGTAGCCAATTCCAGCTCAGTGTTTCCAATTTCCAATTTTGTATTTCTATTTTGTTTTTGCAACAGGCAAGCAAAACCTTGCCTTTATCTACATTACACATCATCTGCAAGGTGTTTGCCCTTTCTTGAACTTTATCTAGATATTTTTTTTAGTTCCATTTGCTCATGCTACCAGGTTTGGCAATCCTTCTTAATTGGCATCATCTGTGAATACAAATTGTTTACTAACTAAACAAGAATTTAGATAATGTATTTGATTTGATTTAAAGTACGAAATGGTCCCAGTACAGATTCCTGTGGTATCCCACTAATTATATCAACCCATTTTGAGCATTCTTCCCTTATCTCTATTCTACATTTAATCCTGTTCTCAACCCTAAAATAAAGGTTTTCCTAAATGCCTACCACCTGTAATTTAATAATGAATCTTTCATCGGGAATGTTATCAAAAACATACTTCTGAAAATCTTACTTCGCCACATCATATGGTCTGTTTTTAAAAACGTCTAACAAGTCAGTCAGGCCCTGCCTACTGTATTCTAAATACATGTTATTTCTTATCTGATTTTCATACAGGTGGTCCTCTAATTTAGTGCTAATGATTCATTCCTAATTTGTAAGAGTTGTGTTAACAGCCTTTGAATAATGTCTCTTGAAGTTTTGTTTATCTTGAGTGCTCCTAGTAAGTTTTATATTTCTACCTCTACAATATTTAATTCAATATTTAATATTAGATCTCTTATCTTTGCTCTCACTGGGTCATGTTGTCTATTTCTTCCTCAGTAAACACCTATAAAAATTATTCATTTAATACATATCATACTTAATCTTAAAATACAGTGTACCATGCCATGTAAAAGGATGCAGACCCTTCCTTGAAATGCTAAAATAGTGTATACACATTTTTTTTAAACTTTAGGTTTTCCAAGGCAAAGGGTTGGAATACTTATGCAATCATGACTTCCATTTTCTTTCATATTAATGATCTATTTCTTTTTTGCTTTGAATTTGTAAAGTTGTGTACAGTATATAAGACACACAGTATTAACTGACACTTCAAAGTATAATAACAGCATAATTTAAAGCAACAAACAAGAGCCCGCATGTTTTTGATGGGCACTTTATATACATATGTTTCCTAATATAAAGCATCCCTATGTTGAACTACTTTGTCCCTTGTGCATTTTATTAGTTGGATGCACCTAACAGACCTGGTTTTAGTAACAATATTCTTATTTCAAAATTTATTCCTCACAGGTTCAAATTACCACCCATCTTCATGATGATAATCATTATCAAAGTGAAGAAAAAATGTACTGTGATCATAATACCTGCTGAACCGCAATGGACTAAACGTCTGCCTGACTGTATGATTCCTATTGCACCGTATATTCACTCTTAGAATTCCATTTCCAAAACAAAAAGCAGCGCAGCATGGAGCAAAACAGCTGCAGTTAGTTTCGCGAAATACTGGAAAGATTTCACAATTCGGTGGACTCCTGGAGATGCGAGGGATTTTCACAAAGTAAATAGATCAGATGGTATATTTCAGGCACTCTAATCCTCTCAAACACTGTTATACAACTGTGAAGAGATTTGTAATGTTAGCTCCCTCTCTGCTGTGAAGTACAAATGATGGAGAGATTGCCTCATCTTCTCAAGCTCCACAGCACACAGAGTCCAGGAACAGAGAATACAATACATATAGCATACAAGATTTTTATTATTCGGGAGACAATATAATTGTTTTTTCTCAATACTACATTTGTACCAAAAATAAAACATACAAAGAAAAATAAAGTGTATAAAGATCAGTGGTAAACAAAATCATTGCCTCATTCTAATTTGTGTTATATTTTTAATTTGTTTTAGTTTTTTATGTCAAATAGACGGTATATGCTTTTAAAGACAATAAGTGACTTGCCTAGTTCTCAATAATGCTGTTAATTCTGGAACGAATGATTCAGAGGCATGAGTTAAATCTAGAACTCCAGGATCAGTTCTCAAAGAACCAACAAGTGCATCTTCTAAACCAGGTATGGGGAAGGAAGAGAGTCCCAAATAAATGTTGTTCTCCGTCCAGGACAACTCCCAGTTTCAGGATGGATTTGTCAAATGCCATTACACTGCAACATTATCAGCGACAGACTTGTTACACAAAATTGTCTAAAAGAGTCAGCTCTAGACTATGCATTAGGGTCTGTAGATACTTCTTAGCATTTGCAATGTGCAAATGTGAATGGTTCACTTCTGATCGACACATTAATCCAACATCACCTGACATGTTAAAATGGAACAAATGTGCCTTTGGTATGGTACTGTATTACTGTTTACCTTCTTGCTCAGTTAAGGCTCAGCCACAAAAGAGTGTTTAGCACTTTTGAAAGTGACTGAAGACTGTTTTATGTAATTATGTTTGATGTAATTTCATTTGGTTAGTTTCTTAAGGAAATTCTCCCCTTCCTCCCCCCACCGGGCAGTGAAAATTATGTGACAGACATAACATGATGAAACATGTGAGATTCAATCCTCTTTGGAGTTTATTAACAGCTGTTTCACCTATTAAACCTCTTACAGTGAAAGACAGGGACTAGCATCAAATTGCTAAAATGATAAAGCCATTAGATTCCCAGAAGGAATTCAGAAAGTAAAAGAAAATACAACTTCCATTCCCTTGAAACACAGCATAGGACAGCTTTTGTTTTTTTTTCGGGGACTCTTGGGGACTTTCTTTCATCACTTTTACATGAAGCTACATATTTTATATCAATTTAAACTACAGTCTGACGTAAAACTCCAACTGGCCCTATCAAAGTATTTTGCATGGCACTAGAGTTATGTAAAACTTTACAAACCTGAATAGAACAGGTGGGTCCTGGTTATGGAATCCATGACTTCTTAAGACTTTTAGATTCATATTGCCACTCTGAGAGGCCTACATCTATTACATGAAAGCTGCCGTTCGGGTTCTTGAGAGACGCGTTATCCCAATATTCCCACCTTCCCATCTGTGCACTTCCTGTCCACTGAGCCTTTCAGCTGGTAAACCAGAATGCACTTTTTTTTAACACAGAAAAATCACCTAACTAAACTCCATTCACGAAATCTCTTTCTCTACGTCTTTCAAAGGTGCGAATTGCTGTCTCCTCAGCGGAGTTGCATCATGGAACAATACCTCATGCAAGGTCCCCTCGGTAACTGCGGTCCTGTGTATAACACTTGGAACTCTACTGTACCTGTACAGTATGTTCATCGGCTTTTCAATTAAGCAGCATTTTTAAATAAATGAATGAATACACAAATGAGGAAATGTAGCATTCTGAATATAAAAACTTTCACCTCACTGCCATAGGGGACTGCAGTGAATACATGTTAAGTGAAATACTGTGTAAAGACTAAGGCTACGTCTTTTACAATATCACACAAACTGCACTGCTAGAGAAACTCATGGACACACGTCTTCAAGGGAGTACTTAAAATAAAAGGGTGAAAGCACAGAGGATTAGAGAAGTGGCTAACTCACTGTCAAGGTTCAGGGGATTTTGTGTTCAAGTAGAAAAGACAGTTAGAACATCTGTGATTCCGGATCCTTTGCTATATTGGTGCAAAAGCTACAAAACAAAAACAGGACTTCCAAAAGTGATTGAGGGGGGGGGAAAAGCTTCTACAACTGATTTTCCAAAAGCATCTTTGAGTCACCAAAATCTGTAGTTGCTCAGTTCAGGATTAGAGACGGCACAGAGGCAGTCAATAATTCAAAATTAAGGGAGGGTGAAGCCCTGTGTGACTCATCTTTAAGCTTCCAATTAATGTGCAGAAAGGGCATTACATTTCAGAGGTTTTTTGTATACTGTACATAGAGAGATTCTAGTACAGAGGCTGTGCCACTGGGGAATTGTAATTGGGTGTTACTGGGCGGAATTACTCAACTGGCTGAACAGTGCTGAGGCTGAGCTAAGGAGAGTGCAGTAGGCTGAGGAAGTGAAGCATAACGTGGTTGTACAATCTCACATCACTGGACAGGTGCCTCCAGCTCTGAGCCTTATCAGTCCTCAACCTGACACAAAGCCCTTTTGTGCTCTGCAACGTCATAGTGAGAAAAGCAGTAGATGTCTGGAGTTCCCACATTTCTCCATCAAAGCCATTCTTATATTTGGGTAACAGGATAGAGTCAAGTGATTACATTCTGACTGAAAAGCAAGAATTACTGTAGCAATTAAAGTTATATTAACGAAATAACTCTTCCACTGATGACAGGTCAATGCTGTACAGATTGGGCTAGTGAGGAATTGGTTACTATTTTTCAGGGACAAATTAATAACATAAACGCAATAAACTGAATATCAGAGAGGGGTGAAGGTTAATTAAATACTTTTAAACAGATTTCGGACTTAAATGTGTATTGCTGTCTTTCACTAATACAGCAAACATTTTCTCAGAATAATGCAAAAGTCACACTGCTGTTTCATAAATGCTCATTTTGAAGAAGGAAAACACTGAATAGATCCATGGATTATAAACCACATGACAGCAGTCTTAGTCTAATAATCCATAATCCAGTGCATATGGACTATGAAAACATTGCAATAATTCTATGTAATATCCAGGCAAAGAGAAACGTTATGTTATGCTATTGCACTTCTCAAACCTATACATCCACATTATTCATGTGTAAATATTATTTACTTATTACAAAATAAAATTCATTAATGTGTATATTTATTAGATAGCTTTGAGTATAACAAAAGCAAAAACATGCACAAGGCAACCCTAGAATTCAAACCAGTTATAATACAATAAATTAGACATCAAAATGTACTTAACAGGCTTCTAAAGCATACCTAGTGAACATTTTATAGTGAAACATGCTAGAATTCACATTTACATTACACTTAAATACTAATCACAATAATTGTGAAATTAATAACTAAACTACAGTTGTCATTTGAACACTTCCTGCATTATTTCTTGTTACTCACAGGTGGTGCAGAATGCACAAGCTGAAAATGCACAAGAATATTCCCGAACTGTTTCAAAAGCTACCACATTGGATTCAATGCTATTGCTCATCTGTGCTACAAACAGCAAGAGATGTCTCTGTTAAAAGTTCAGCAAGAACAGTCAATTATTATCCATCTAAAAAAAGCTGTTGTTGCCCTTAGCTGTGGCGTCTGGCTTTTGAAAAGGCAGACAGCTAGCTGATAGCCTCAGGTGTGCAGAAAGAAAGCTCGCAGGAAGATTTATGAAGAAAAAAATAGTGCAAAAGGAGTTTGAAGGTACATGGCTGAGATGCAATGAAGACATCAAAGGGCAAATCCTTTTAAGGTCATGAGCAATGGTCATTTTGTCAAGCTGTGGCCTTGTCATTGTTCTTCACTAGGCAGCAAACTTCACTCACATCAGGCATCTGCAGCACACAGCACTTCCTACGTTTTCCTTTGTGTGGATTAAGAATAGCAGCCCACTTGTCATGAAGGCAAAGGACTAGTGTAACTTTGACCTCTGTTGCCATAGTCACAAAACTTTACAGATTTTTACCGAGTTTATTAGCAAGGGAGAAGCATTTACACTGGTAAACAGTAATCCGTCATTTGATTTTAGGGGAAGTATATTGAAGTTTGCTATTTTGTCTATTCAGGCAGGCCATCCCGTTCTCTCGAGCCTAAATGGTTTGCTGAGAGAGGCTAAGCATCCACACTCCAGTCTGTTTGAAATGGCTGTCATCTGCTGAATGTTCTGATTAAGAGTGAGTGAGGGAGGACACCTGCCTACCAGAGACCTGTTGACAGGGAATTATCATCACCATCAGTCACACTTAACTGCCAGAAGGGCTGCTTTTCAAAAATATGCAAAACGTGTTCTCTTTTGTATATTTAAATATACAGTATGCATATATAAAATAGTATCAAATATTAGAGTGGATAAATAAATTAGAATACAATAATGTATTTACAGTATATACTGTAAGATATATACATTTCTATCTATTTTTCCAGTCATTTTCACTTCATCTGAATATAGAGCATATTCTGCTTTTATCTTGTAATAAGATAAGATCACATTATCGGCCATATACAATTTCTTGTATTAGGAATTTGTCATTTTTCACAGACCCCAACTTGCTCTCCATAAGACACACAGACAGGGAGAGAAGCTTGGGGTCAGAGCTCAGGGTCAGCCATTTATAGAGCGCCACTGGGGCAGTTAAGGGGTTAAGGGCTTTAAATATTTACAATAATTGATATATAGTTACGTTATGTATCTATCAAGAAAGGACATATAGGAATATCAACCCAGGGAAAGACTAGACATGTACTATATTCGACTATAAACTTTTTTCTAGGTATTGTAGATAATATATCGTGTTTGAACATGCAATATACTGTAATTTTGAAATAGTTGTTAAAACGTAACTATTTTGTGTGATTCAATTTCTTAAGTTTACAAAAATAAATTAGGGCTGAGATTAAATCAAAACTTGGCCAATCACAAACTCAAAGTCCACTACTGTCTTGTACCACTGGATCACTGCCATTGTGCACTTGATGCAGAAGCTGGATTTGGCATGTATCTGAGATTTTCATTTAACCCAGGTCTGTGCCTGGTTACAGCAGCTTCAGATGCCAGGGTAAAATTGCACAATTGATTAGGTTTTTGCATAGTAACAGTTCAGTATATAAAGGCAATTATTCTGACAAATCCAGCACAGTACAGATAAGACTAAAGGTTCTATTACAGATGCCATAATATTAAGTTTTCATATAGTCTCAGATTTAAGATTTCATGTGGACCAATACTAAACAATACCCTTTTGTAAACAAGGATGAAGCATATCTGAAATCCTGCTTTGATAGGTTTAAAAGACAAAGAATGATAAAGGAGGCACATTGCTGCCAACTGGAGCAGCACACAACAAACACTGCAATACCGATTCTGCCGTTCTAACCCTGTGCTTTGGCGAATCTGAGCAAAACCATCATCTGCATAAAAAGTTGTTGCAGCAACGATTATTCACGGATGTATCCAAACTGATAAGTATTCCATGCATCACAGAATTACTTTGGAGTTAAAATTCATAACTCAGTTGCACTTTTCACTTTTTTCAGTTATATGTTCACTTCACCTGCCATTCAGAGTCAAGAAGCAGAAGTTAATTTTTTATGTTAATAAATGCACACTGAGGCTTTCTACAGTATATTCATCCAAATTGATTTTTACCATTACTGTAACAAAGCTTCACTCTATGTAGTACCTACTTCTATCATACAGAAGGTAACATGATAGAAAGGGGTCAATTTATGTTCACTAGAAGATATTAAAGTGATTGATGACAGTACTATAGAATACTTTTTAATACTGTACATTCATTTCTTACTTGATTTATATTCTGCTGTTCAAAAATCTTCAGCACTGATTGGTCATATGTACCAAAAACTCAAATGAAAGAGAAACAATAGCTAAACTGTAAAATGTTTAAAAATTGCCCTTAATTTCTTATACTTAAAATATGCTTCTTTAAAATGCATCCATAGTACAATACATGCAACTCAATGGTGCCGGAACTCACGAGGATTATGTTTCAATCAAAAAGGTTGAAATATCTGCCAAAGAAGCTTTTGTTATGGGCTGTAATTACAATGAATTTATTTGGCTGCTTTTATCCGAAACAATTTACACTGTATCCATTCACCCAGCTGGGCTGATGCGCTTTGAGTGAAGTTCCAACAGCACTCCTTCCTCTCAGGATTTGAGCCCAAAACCTTAGTGCTAGGAGGTCAGAGTCCGCAAACATGTCTTTGTACCGATGTCAGCTGCAGCATAAGATTGTTGTCCTCTTACAAGTCCAGAGAGGTGAGACCAGCAGCATCTCTGGGCTTAAAGGAATGCTCTGGTCTGACAAGCTATGAAAACTGCACCTGTTCACTCTTGAACAGAGAAGAAAATCAGGGGACTGTTGCAACAGTATGCCCTCGCTCTGTGTGAGCACTGTAACAACCCATTTTTCTCATCATAAACAGCCCGTGTCTGGCGGTTTTGCAGCTTTGTAGGCATTTTTCTTGACCTGCAACTGGATTTCTTTCTATGGTCCTGTCAGTTCACTGCACCAAGGTGCCTGTAATCTGTAGTCTACAAACCACAACCGAGAGGACCAGACACACAGCCTTTTTTGACACCCCAAGCTTTGCAGAGTCTCACAGGGAGAGGTGTTAATAACCATAATCCCATACCGGAAAGCTATAAACCAGAGAATAAAGAACAGTAACCTATATGGTATTATTAAACATAACCTAGAAATCTTCATGTGATCACACACCAATCATTAACCTAAGAACACCATAAACCACAATCATCACCCATTACTATATACCCTGATCTATAACCATAACCAATAACATAAGCCTGTACCATGTAACCTGTCTGGCTTCTCTGCCATGAACAACCAATGGTTCATTAGTTTGAAGTCCCCTCTGGGAATATGAAACACCCTGATTTCAGTTGCCTGGGGTGCTATCCCCAGCAAACTGATTCAGGAATTACTCCCTACTAATATCTCTTGCAACCCAAGGGCCTACTAACTTTGGGAGCCCACAAACCTTCACTTCTGGACATCCAGCTCACAGGATGCCAAAGAGTCATTTCACTGCATATTGCTGCGACACTGGAGCATTGCTCCTTTCTCCAGTGAGTCACCTGGTCTAGACACCTTGACAACCCCAATCTGCACTGGGATTTGTAACCGATAAAACAGTATAATGGTGTCCCCTTCTGGGGCAGATAAAACCTACCCTGTCTCTCCCACCTGATTCAAGTATTCAAAACCTTCTAGTGCTTTGGCCAAAACAATCTATTGGACTTCTTCAGAAACAATATTGAAAAATCAATTAGAAGACACAAGTGGAAACTATGGGAAGAGCATTTAGAACTGAGAGTTGAAGGCAATTTCTACCCCAGAGATTGGTGATGTTTGAGATTGGCTACCAAACTATACTGGCACAGATCATTCCAAGGCTTCCCAGATCACCTATCTATCACAATCGTCATCCCTCCTCTTAAGGGCGCTCCGACCCTTTTGTATTTTAGTTCAATACGTGCACCTGCCCCGTGTTTTGCCTGTGATTATTTAAGCCTGGCGCTCCCTCTATTCCTGGCTCAGCATTGGGAGATGGACGCCCGGAAGCCCGCCTACCAGCGGGTCCAGGAGAGACCCGACGGCATGGGCTTCCTCATGGCATCCTGACCGTCCGAGTCAAGGGCTTGGAGCGCCTGACCTCATTATCCCTGTTCCTGTTCCTGTTCCAGATCCCATTCCCGATTTTAACTTTGTCTGTCTTGGATGGTTCTCCCGGCACCTGGACCCTGGACTGCACCCCGGATTTCCCCTTGGACTATTTGGACTTGTTTGCCTTTACCGTGCACCCCCGAGCACCGGATCACCGTTGTCACGCCCTCCTGTCTGTCAGCCCGTCCTGATCCTGTTGTCCTTCTCCATTTACTTCCGGGTTATTACTTCCAGCATAGGGTCCTAAACTACGCACTTCACGGGAGACTGGGCCGGCTCCCATTACACTATCCGTATCGTAGCTACTGGCAACCAAACAAGTTAGTTGAATCTGATCTGACTGTATTCTGAGTATGACTGCATTCTGTCACCACATTACAAATGTATAGGATGTCCATAATTATGGAACTCTCTGATTATGAGATTCACTGCATAAATTAGTTTACGATATAGATTCAAACAATTGTCATTTTTAAATTCAAATTGATTTATTTGATTCATCAAGGGTCATACTCCTGAGATACTGAACAATGCACAGCAATAAAGAAATTTTGTCCATGACTTCAAAAAATAATATAATAATAAATATAATAATATACTATTTGCAAAGAATGTCTATGACATCTAAGAAGTAGTTTGTTTTGCTTTGGGTTTTTTCTGCTATATATATCCCAGAAAGCTTTTTCCATATGCCACATTAACAGAATAACCTTGAGAACCATAAAATAACATTAAGTTCACAAAATTGCTCATTAAAATCTTAATAATTAAGTTAGTCTTCATCCGAAAGCAAAATATCCACATACAGTATGCCTGTCTCAGCAGTTGTACAAGATTGTCTACTGCTATATTCTTAATCTGATTTAGAGATGAGTTGTTTAATTCAATACTATTTTTGGAGCAGCTAAAAAGGTTTAAAAATGCTACTAATGTGATTTGTCTCAAATCAGTAGTGGTTTAAAGGTATACGGTTTCTACCACTAGAACAAGTAAAGTAAAATCCAAATTGTCTACATAATCCTCAGAAATTGCATAGAAAACTTGTTTAAAGCACACAATGAAACAATATCTCATTATGATCATGACTTAACATACAATGTACAGGTGTGCTTAACAAATGTACTTTTGCTATGAGGCAAAATCCTCATTCAGTCACCTGACGTCAAGCTTAATATAAATCAATTACAAGCTATTTAAGCATATAAAAGTTAATAACAAGAGCCATTTGATCTCGTCAAACTCTCTTAAGACATTCTATGACGGTGTCATGCTTAGTTTTCAGAACATTCTAAATTCAGCTTTCAATGCTGTAATTCCAAAATGTAACAGCAGCTATCTTCCCTCTACTTTACCTATCACAATTTAAAATGAATGAATGCTCTTCAGGGCTTACTGTTCTGCTGTAATGAACATTCCCCCATGATGCTCTTTGTTTGAGACAAGTAGGCTTCACTAATTTCTCACCTATTATAGCATGTTTAAGATAATCCATATTTATTTTACCTCTCTTCTTCATGGACTGGGCTGAAGTCCTCTTCATAGACAACACAGTGACTGGGAGTAACGGTCTCTCTCATTTCAGAGAAGCCCTCGAGTAGCCTCAGTCCACCAAAATTGTTGGCCACAGCTTTAGATTTTCTGTGGCTCTGGTTACTCTGGGCTCCCTTTTGTGTTAGTTCCACTTCTAGGTTGTTCTTGTTTTCCAAGTACATGTCTGCAGGATCATCAAATGCTGGCACCTGTAATGAGCCAAAGAAAAACAGAGAAACAAAAATGAAAACGGGTGGGAAACAAAAATTAAAGCAGTGTGAATCTAAAAAAATTACCTGAAAACTTCCAAGACAAATTCTGTGAGTGTGCACATTACAAAAAACATAATATGCGCAATCGATGCATTTTTTTCCCTATATTTTCACGAAATGTGTTTCTCGGGCTTTTACTAGGAAACCCAATCCTTCATAACACGATTTACATCCAGTATCTCATCCATTGTGACAGTGGGAAGGGATTTCCCATTGTGCACCACTAGAGGGCCCTCTAACTGTCCCCTCGCTAGCTAATTCGGCGTGAGAATGAATATCGGCACCGCCTGGGGTCTTCGTTAGAAACCCTATACTACATTCTCACGCGATCTCCGTGTGGTCCCCGTAGACTAGAGCCGTGGCAGTAGCTGAAAGGCTGTGGAAGCCCTTTATCCTCTCTAGCGAAACCTCTACACTCACGTACAATCTCGTCATTCATTATTTCTTGCGGACTGAAAGAACTCGACGCAGAGCGACCACGCATCGGTTCTCTATCTCAGCCCGAGGTATTGAACCTCCGCCGGTGAAAAGGCAGCTAGAAATCCCTTCCCACTGTCACACTATCCATCCAATTTCTAACCGCTCCATCTTCTCCAGGGTCAAAGGTAAGGTGAAGCCAGAGTCGGTCTAGTCAAGCACCAGGCACAAGGCAGGATACACCGTGAATGGGATGCCAGTACGGAGCACGACATGCAAACGAGCACACAGTCACACCGGGGCCACCAATTCACCTCGGGACTGTGTGAGATAACCTGAGCACCCAGAACAAACCCACACTCGCACAGAGGGAACATGCAGAGAGCACACCTTAGTACCGAAAGGAAGCACCATTGCTAGCGGCTAAGCCACTTTACAGTACACATCTAATCACAATAATCAAGAAACGGCTGGGTGAGAGAATGTGGTATAAACAGCTATGTGGGACCTCTTTTCATTTGTAACTATTGGTATATTCTTATCGCTGGAAATGTGATGTTAATTTCATATAAGCGAAGGAGAAATCCATGAGCTGATGGCCATATTATTTTCAGGTTTTTACGCTAAAATCATTTCCCATACGTACAGATATATGATCAGGAGTGTATGTGATTAGATGTGTAAAGTGGCTTATTCACTTAACGTTTAAAGTGTCTTAAACTTTCATAAAGATACACGGTACGAAACTAGAATTGATTGCATTAAGAAGTTTTATATATGCTCATAGCATCTGTACTAGGTTGCCTAAAACAAGAAGCACATTTACAGCAGCGGGCTGTACTGTACCGCTCCAAGCAATTTCTGACACTTCATTGTGTATATACTATACTTCATCACGCTGGAGAAAACCAGGTGACACTGATATTGTAGAATTAAGGTAGACGTAACAGCCTCAGTAAATAAAATACGTTGGAATTTACAGGTGATAAGGTTCGGAATTGAAACTAGGCGCAAACATTTAGCTTTAGCTAGGAATCTTACAGTATTAAATAGGTTCGCTTCTGGAGAATATAGATCCACTTTTAAGAGTGTTGGTGTTAACTTCATGAACTTTGAGCAGACAAAAAAAAAAGAAACCCTGTCAGGAGAGGATGACTTTAAAAATTAATGATTTGAAGGCTTTCCGCTGGTCAGCGTTCGAGATTTTGAGCAAAAAGAAACATTTGCTGTTCCACTGTAGCTGTTTTTGAGTATAGTCGCAGGGTACTGCCATTATAGCCGAGCTGACTGCTCTTCTAATCAACGATCTAAATATGTAAACAGCTTGTGGGCGATAAAAGCCTTTAAATTCAGATTGATGGGCCTAAATGCGTTGCGTTTGATATTTCTGTTAACCTATTATTTTACACCACAAATGCTTTTTGAAGGGTATTTAGATATCTGTAAAATAAAAAAACGTCTGATTCGGTTCTCCCTTCGGCATTGAAACAAGTATACAGTGACACCTTGTGTAAAGATCGTCAATTACAAAGTAAATACAGTGTGTCGTACATGTTTACGGGGCTTACATGAACTGTTGTTATATAAATTATCGAGAGAAGAGAAGTATTTTCCCAATGAAAGGCCTAAAACATATTTGAACCTTCAGCGCCGGCATCCTAATGTTGTTAACCCATTCCAAACTGAGCCTAAGATTTTTTGAGAAACATTTTTGCTTTTTTAAGTTATCAGAGAGGTTCAAGCTTTCGACTTTGCAATCGTTTTCTGTTTTGTCACTATGGTTTGTTATGGTAGTTTAAAAAGCTCCACAATCTAGAGACATTCCTTATTAAATGGTTAGACAGACGTTTTTTTAAACCTTTGCACAGCTTTCCACTCTTGAAGTGTTTTGAGGCTGAATTGTTAAAGCAGGTTAATAGGAATTCTCCGAGGGCCTATAATTTTTTTCTTAGTCTCAATTCGATTTTTTTGTAAGGAGGTGACAGAAAATTTAGCTATACTCTTTAATAGAAGTTTTAAATAACCCAGGTAGTAATCTTTTGAATTAAGCCCTAGAGCAACATACAGTACTTAAATCGAAAGGGAACAGCTTGCACTATCTTGTTGAAAGCAGACTACCATATATTTAGTCTAATTGAATTTTCTTTCCAGATGTTTTTTTTTTAATTAAGGATTGTATATTGGCACATGGTGATTATTCAAGATCAGGTTTTCTCATATAGGAGAGAAGTAAAAAAAACAGTTTACAATATGGTGTTGCTGTGACAAAGAATGTACAGTATACCTCCTCCTGATAGCTCTCTCAGATGAAGCATTCACCCTGTAATGCTTTCCAAAGCATTACTGTTTTTCAATATATTAACTCATCACTACTTATGAAATCTACTGTATACCAGAAGTACAGTATATGGATTAAGTTCAAGTTATTGCGATGTGTCGTCGATCTTCAGTGACACCAACAGCTAAAAACCTTTAGAAAACCTATTTTCCTTTCTGACTCGTTTAGTTTTATTTGAAATGAACACTCACTGACATAGTCTCCGTGGCCTTGCACTGGTAGTCTGAGCCATCTATTCTCTAGGAAGAGAGCTGTGTAACAAAGTTAATAACGATACTCCCCATGGATATTTGCCTGTGTTCTTTGTAAGACAGAATTTATTTCACCTTTTACGGAACAGTTTTAGACAGCCTGCCCCCAGAGGAGGAATGTCAAAAAGCAGGATGAACCATAAACTCAGTGGTGGAGTTGCACAAATTAAACTTCCACGCTGGACCAGCCAATTAAATAATGACTAGAAAATATATTTGACGCTGACAGCCTTCCAACAGGCTGGGCCTTTCAATTCATAGAAGTGTTTTTTTTTTTATTTTATTTTTAATAGACTCTAGAGACTGACTCTGTGCAACCGCCAGAATTCTGTTCTCCAAGAAAAAGAGCGAAATAAAACCAAGAAAAAAACAGAAACCTGGAAAAAGCTTACCTGTTTTTTAAATCTATCAAAGCAAAAGTCAGTATTAAATGTAGATCCAACATCTACTGACATAAATACAGTCGATTGAAGGGCTGTTATGAAACTACCATAGAAAGAAGGTGTATTCACCAGATGCATATATTTGTGTTTTTCTGAAATGGGTGTTAATTGAGTTAAAGCAGCCCAGCATTTGTTGACTTTGGACTGCATTTTACTGCTTACAGGAACAGCATCAGAGTCATTTTGACAGAATACAAAGATAATCATTGTGTGGTCTTTCTGTGGGGTGTCTCGGAGTTCAATTGCCAGTTTGAATACGCAATTATTTCTCCATTTTCATGTTCATTCAGAAAAGAAGCTGGTGTCCCCTAAGGGGGGAAAAAAGTCAGGCCTTGCATAAAATTCAGTTACGAGCATGACATCTTTATGAAAGGGTAATCAGTTTTTCTCCTTAAATCAAATATATAATGAGATATTAGCTTCCCGATTGATTTCCATGTATTTTAACTGTGACTAATCATTTAAGATGTGTTTGCTTAAAAGTGAAGGATTTGAATAATCAGAGAAATGGCTTCAGTGTGGGTGAGCAAACGGAAACTTCTATGGTCGGTTTCAAAAGAGAGAGTCGCAAGAAGAGACAAAAGGGAAACAAAAAGCTGTTTGTAGTGCTACAGGGAGATTAAACTCTTAAATGGTTTCTGCAATAACAGGATTAGGTTCTAAATTCCCATTGGCCACATTCTTAATCCTTTCAACATCAATATTGCTAGCATCAGATGTTGTAAATTCCTTATAGCTATACTGGGTGAGATATAAAACTACTAACACTTTTCAGGATGAAGTTTCAGCATTTTATGTAAATGTGTAAGATCCTTTCTCTATATGAATTGAGCTGTTATTTACAGGGTGAGGTTAATATGGCTTTAAAAACACTAAACATACATAACGCCAATGACTTTCGTGCAAAAATTCACCAACATCAACTCTTGCATTTTAATTTTGTCTGGACAAACTAAATTTGTTGTAGTTGCCTTTCCTCCTTGCTTTCCACGGTGAAATAAAATGTCAATTGCGATTTCATCAAATTCATACTTACATCATTATTTTTTCCATGCAATAATTTTATCTGCAAAATGGAAACTAAACCTCTGTCACGAGAATTTTATTCCTTTTCTGCATACAAACATTTTATTCCTCCACTGGCTGACTTCTTTTTGTGTTGCGCAAAAGAATACAATTTTTGTATTTCCCCCCATCTGGGTTTTCAATTCCGTTTCATGGTACTCTTTCTGATAAAACAGGAATTCCAAGACTCTGACAGGCTTGTAGATGAAGTATTAAGCTCTTTTAATACCTCAGCTCTTAAGCCATTGGTACATAATGCACTCATACGATTACAGTCAGCAGCTGCTAATCCACTTTACCAAGGAAGAAATTACTAATACTATCAGAGAAATACATTTCATAATAAAACTCCCAAAGATTAGATCCTGATAATAGCAATAGTGAAAATAAAAGGCTTTTCTTTTACTAATTTCCAAGCTTCCAAGCAATGTGTTCATATTGTTGTTTCATTGTTTATTCCATGCCTGTTTAAAAACACAAATGAACAAATAGAATGTGTGAATGAATAAAGTTTACACTAGCCATTCCCTGTTACTTATTGATCAGCTACTCAGTATTTTGCAGGGGAAATTGAAGAATCAGTGTGTGCCTTTAACTGGTGATTTATAAGCACACAGCTTTGTTGACAGAGTTTTGAACATGAATGTACTATACATACTGTGCATTTCTTGTTATATGCATCAATTTGGGAAAAGAAATTGAACTTATTGTCAGTCAGATTTATCATTGGCATGAAACCCAATCAATACTCAGCTCCATTTTGCTTTGAACGTTGTAATAATGGTCACAATTAATGGAAGAACTGTAATGAAATAGAAGTGCATCACTAGTCAAGATTGTAAATCAGCCAATAGCTGATATATTGTCATCTCTTATGTGATACTGAAAATTGACACTGAATATGAATGTGATACATTGAACTGGATTTAATACCCATAATTCCTCATCACACTTTAAGCTTTAATTTCCTGCACTTATCCCTTAAGATCACAAGAATTCAGAAAAGCAGAGAAAAGACCTTATTTATCCATAAAACCAGAGGTCTATGCAGGATTATGTATTTTGGCCTGAACTCACTATATGGAGACAAGACAGCCAAGCAAATGACTTGTTCAATTATTCAATTAAAACATTTAACCTCATTTCTCATTTCATAATGGTGTCACAAAAATAGTAAAACTGCTTATTTAAAAACAACTTTTTGTTAACCTCGTATCAGGATAAAATAGTGCCCTGCCCTTATTTTATTAGAGAAATGAGAAAATGGGGAAAATGCTGACCTCCTATCAAATGTTTCACTTATTTCATGCAGACATTCAGTAAGTCAACTGCTCAGAGTACAGCCACCAGCTACTGAAGCCTAAGATGTCACCCAGCATTAATTTGAACAGGCAGGGGCTAGTGAAGTCATACACCAGTTTTGTCCTGGTGCTACAGTGTTATTGTGTTTTCCATTTGCAGGTTCATTTAACCCAATGGCGTGATTCTCTTTCATATCAGTTGTGAACTAAACAATGAGTTCACTCTAACCCTAAACATGGAATTTATTCTGCAGATCATTCTTATTAAAAATGTATTTTGTCACAATGGAATTTTCCAATAAGACTGACTTTTTCCCCCAAATAAACTGGAGACTAACTTGAAGTCACTGTGGTCTATTTACTGTACCAATATGTATTTTTTTCTCCTATAAAAAATGTCAGCTGTGAAATGTTAATGTGTATTTTTTAAATTTTGTTTCAGACTCAAAACATCTGCAGATGTAATAGTTATGGATTTGAAGTAATTCTTAAACATTTGTTCAAATGAAAGGTGAGTTAAAGGAAATTAGTAAAGATTTTGGTTGTAACAGTGCTATGGCCAGACAATCAGATTGACAGCAATTAGTGCTACAAAGTAAAACTAAAGAAACATGAATGTGAAAAGTTCTGTATAAACTTTATTTCTTCAAAGATATCGCATTCCCATAACACCACTAAAACAATATAATGCCTCCTGAAAACAATTACAGTAAGAGCATAAGACATGTTCCATGAAAATGAGAATATTAGTAAAGACACAAATACCATAAAAACTCAAACATTTACCTTTAAATGATGAGAAAAAGGAGGGCAGTGATAATAATGATGATGATGATGATGATGATGGTGGTGACGGTGATGACGAGAACGAAAACACAACCACAATTGCAAATATAATCAAACGTCCCATAAGAAACGGTAGAAATGTCAAGGATGAGGGTAACAGGAGACGCAGTGAAATACAAATGTTGCAGTTTCTAAAATGACTGACACAGATCCTCAGATTTGCCTTGGAAGAAACATCAGTTGAGCTGCTCTCTGGCTGGGTTCTCAGGAGAAAAGGGACCAGTTTACTGCAAGGCAAAATCTTGCAGCAGGTGGGAGGGGCTTTTTCCAACTTTTCGACATTAACATAAAAAGACTAACTGCTTAGGGTTTTTCCTGTCACGTGATGCCTAATAACCAAGCTGTTTTATTGGACTGGAATAGGCAGTTTTTCTGCTGTAATCCTGAAGAGAGACCTGTAAACCACAGGAAGTGGCTGTGCTCTTTGCCTTCTAAACAAAACACAAATTGGGCTGCTTTTTAGGAGCAGTGTGTGAGATTTGCTTAAGTTAATTGAAAGTGAATCCCAATTCAAACCTCTGAATGTTGATCTTCATTGCCCTTTTCACCACTCCAGTATATTCAAGTACTAGTTGACATTTGTTACCTCTTGTGTGACAGATACACATGATGTTTGTACATAGTACATATTAATAGCATTCATCCAAACAAACCTTGAGTCACATTGAGCTGACATGCTGGGAAGCTGCCGTTTTAAACAGTTTATGATTACTATTTGTGGAGTGTTTGCATTATTTCAGCAATTATATAAATAAGAAGGCTTTGTACAAAGTACAATTAGCTGCCTGTTGTGTACAAGTGATTAATAAGATGTTCTCTGTATAATGTATCTAGATATTATAGCATTATAGTTCTCGAGATTGAGCTACTGTAGCACTTCATACAGGAAAATTGGCTATTCTGAGCCCTAGCAAGCGCTATTTTATTTATTGTATTTCTTTCGATACAAATATTTACATACACAGAACAAGTTGGTTAAACGTAACTTTATAATATCTAACAACCTAGGATAGAGGACCACAAATGAAATGTCTGAATGTTCCCAGGAGGGTCTCATGTCTTCTGGTTCTTGTTCCCAGTTAGTCTGTCTAAATGTTTAATTAGCTGCATAATTATAATACTTCTAACCAGGCGACGAGGCAATTTGAAGGTAACTGTGCCTTTAATGAAGAGAATGTCTTGTGCGCTCAACCTTAAGAAAAATCCTATACATGTCTCATTTGGAAAATAATTAGGTTCAATGTGTTTAATTGACTATTCAGGTTGGAATAAAACCAGAAGACCCAAGGCCCTCCAGGTTGAGAGTTTGAGACCACTGAGCTAGAGAAGTCTTTGTTCTTGACCCAAGGGCGACAGTGAAGAGACTATATAATGCCTTCTGGTGAAGAGTCACTTTAGAGAATGGCGGTATGGCATTATACATGTATGTTATATGGCATTATGGCATATATGCTGTACATGTATGTTTGGTTTTTCCTTTGCATCATATTTGCCTTTAAAATAACCCTGATATTTATTTGCATGTAAAATTGAAGTTATATTATTTTTTGGGGGGCTCATTTAGCACCGCAATCCTTTCAGGGCCTCAACATTCACACCAAAGCCAATTTTCGCACAAGCCAATTAACCTGACAGTATTTTTTTTGGACATGTGTAGGAAACAGGACCAGCTTGTGGAAAGCCCATTAAACACAGGGCGAGCATGCAGCCTCCACACAGATTGCTCCCCAGGTGCAGAATTGGACTCGGGGCTTCAGCTCTGCAAGGTAGAAATACGAGCCACCATACCGCCTAATTCAGCATCACTTTAAATAATTCTAAAAGTTTTCTAAACATATTTTAAGGTCACTTTTCATTTGATTGAAAGTGGGCCAATAAACCACAAAATGCACTTTTTGGTAGGATTATTGTTTTTGACAATAGAGAATAGGAGGGTTAGAGTAAAGAAAAAACAATAACACAAGCCTCTTTTTGGAGAAAAACAACATTGCTTTGCACCAACTACCTCCGATCATTTTGTTTGAACTCCCTAAAAAATAACAGATAAAAAAATTCTTGTCGTCGGATGGTTTTAGAGTATTTGCTCCCGTCCTTATTACGGATAAAAATGTTCTTCAGAAGAATGATCAGTTGCTATGCATGCGCATCATGACTACTATCTCAACACAATGAAGTCCTTTGAGTTAACAGTCACCTTATTTAAATCAATGGGTTTTTTTTCCCTACATCAGTGCTTGACTGCCGTGTTGGGATGCAGTGCCAGGAGGAATATGTTTGTTCTTGCGCATGAGGAGCGTCACATTAGAAGTTGCGGCCGTAACATATGACAAGAAAAGAAAAGGGAAACCTTTCTTGTTGGTTGCACGTGGGGGGGCCTGAATGGAATTCTAAACCGATTGAGCAGAAATTGCGTGATATATAATTTAAAAGCAGTGTAACACACGGAAACACGTATGTTAAACACGTATTCATTCTGTACTCCTTATTAAAATCGTGAAGTAATTCACCGACCGACTTCTCGGGTTCACTAGGAAAATAAATTAAAAAAATTCCTGATTGAAAGTTTACCGAAATAATTTGAGAAAAGATGAAAAATCATAAAATATGATTTTCCCAAAATGAAAAATACCAACCCTATGATTCAAGTTAGTTCTAATCTTGAAAATGTGATTGTTACGTCTTTACATACACAATTTCAGCTGGCGTTTGAGATTTTAACTATTGCTTGTGTTAAATACCGTTCGGTATTTTCTCTCCTACAAACAAATTTGATTGTTTTCTGACATTAAATTATCCATTGCAATGAATATCTACTCATTAGTTTGATTATTTTAGTTATGTCAAAATAAGAGGAGGGTGGTGCCTTGAAATATTTGTTAACTTCCACATGATGCTCACGGTCAAGACAGTCAACACAAATTAAAAAACGAATAACATACGGGGTGCAAAAGGATAAGATTAAGTAGACATTATCAATAACTTTCTAAACGTTTTCCACTTTAAAAGAATACAGCCCTGATCACTCCCTGGTTATACTGTAGATAGTTAACATTTTACGATATATAAACAACTATGATATATACAGTAGTTGTTTATAAGTAATTCCATGATAACAGCAAGCGATTCTATCTGTTGTGTTCTAGAAAAATATAGGATGTAGCAAGAATAGAAACAGGAGGACAAGCCCAGCTCTTTCTCAAGAAACAGATGGGTAAGATCCTTGGAAAATCTTCATCTAGAAATCAAAATAGACAGGCCAAATAATGTCTTACTTTTGTCTGCAACTACTATGTTTCTATTGCAAGAATCTAGGGAAAGACTCGTTTTGCTCCCCTCCCCTCCCAAACTCATTCTTTCTCAGGGAAACAAGTTTGCTCATTAATTTCATGGAGACTGCACTATCCACTTAATCACATGAAGCCTTGCTGCAGGATCTCAGGAGAGAGGGGGTAGGCTGTCCTGGAAGAAGGAGGCTGCATGTGACTCAGTGCTGTGCATCAGAGGATCAGGTTTAGAGTAATTAACAGAGACCACATGTATCATCTGGAGCTGTTTCATCAGATGACTTGTGAGATGAATCTGATTCTCATGTGACAGAGCAGCAAACCTCTGGGGCTCGTGTACGTTCACTACATATCGGTCTTAGAAAACATACTCATTTGTTTGCAAGAGCCCATTATTTTACCGATTCAGCTTGTATTAACATCTCATGATATTTACTGTATAGTTTCCATAAACTCTGCAAAGGTTTAAACACTTTATATTTATGGAAAGATGTTTTAAACTGAATTTTAAAAAGTAGTTACAGCATACGGGGTGCTGAAACCCAAAGAAAAAAATAAAATAGTACTTCAGGACTCAGCAATGATTTAATCATGTGATTGCTTTCTAGAATATATGAATAATCAAGATTGGTTTTGGTCTAAAGAAGTAACTGTTTTAATAAACAGAAGTTAAATTCTACAACTGTTACACAAATTTCACAACGGTTAAATTCGAACTGCTATTAGTGGTTACCTTAAAAAAAGCATCATGTTGAATATGATAACAATAAAACTGGACTGCATACAATACAAAAATGAATATTAGAGATTTAAGTGGGCTTGTTGAAAACATCTATCCTATTAAAAATTGATGTTTCATTAGTATTTAAATATAAACGATGGCATTTTCATTAAAAAATAATTTTATTTTAAGCCTGAATAAATCCTCATATTTGGCTACTTTTTACAAAGTAACTAAGTGAGTAAAGATGTAAGCACAACAATTTTATGTCCTTTTTGGTTGTTCTCTGCAGAACTCATTTATAATGAACCAGCAAACTGAACTAGTCTTCATTACCTTTTTAACTCGTATTTAGCAGTGAACTGATGCAAGGGTAACAGCTCCTTTTATAAATCCAAAAAAACTATTAATCCCTTCCTGTCTTAGAATCCTTAACTTCTGTGAATCCATAGCTCAATTAGACCACACAGAAGGAATACAAAAGTTTAAAACCTGTAAACAAATAAGAGCCATACAGTACATGGATAATGAGAAAGAAAAAAAATATAAAGTAAAATGAGCAATCTATGGTACAATATACTATAATACAGTAGTGCAGGTGGGTAGCTGCGTCAGCATGCGTAGGATGCAAAGGAACAAGTAATGGGTTAATTCCATGCTGAAAAGAGAAGAAAGAAAACACAATGTAGTGTTTTCTTTCTTCTCTTTTCAGCATGGAATATACCTATTACTTGTTACTATAATGCAGTATGACTCCCGGCCCCATGTTGCAAGCCTACCTCAACATCACCAGGCCCAACTACAGAGAGCAACAGTGAGTAAAGACAAGATGTGCTTCTCTGCAAGAAGGCATATTCCATGTGGAACTTGCATTATTTAATGCAAATACAATAATGTTGCAGAAACCAGGCATCTCCAAAATGTAGCACTTAGTGTAGTAACATTGATGATAATATTATCTGCATTTATAGTGTGATTTACATTACAAAGGAACCCAAAGCACTTTAAATACAGGAGATACAGTAAGCCATTTCATCCAGTATCTGAGTGATGTGCAGTAGCTATTGTGTGACAGATAAGGTAGAGAAATTAGAAATTGTTTCAGCATTTGAATTAAGGGGGGACTTTATAGAGGCAAGATTGTACAAGCCTAGAATGTAATTTAGACAGGACAGGTGGGTTAATACTTCTATTCTTACAGACAGCACCAAGAGAATTTAATAACCAAAACAGGACATCATTTCCAATAGTCTTATCAGAGGTATAGCACCTTTTACAACATAGAACTATAGTCACTATACTGAACCATCAACACTGCTTACCTTAGATGTCTCCCATCTCTGTATCACTGTACCAACCAGGACCAGCCATGCTTAAATCGGGCACGAAGGCAATACTGCTGTCATTAACCAGACATCTGAAACACAGAAGCAATAGGAAGGACAAGATCTTCAAAGGACTGCACATTCAAAGAACCTTGCTTCATTTCAGAACATGAAGAAATAGGATTTTAAATTCTGAATGGATAAAACAGGACATGACAGTTTACAATGCCTAGAATGTAGCTTCTTATGATATGCACAAATAAGGAAACTTTGAAAATAAGGGATGATTGCACCATCTGGTCAAATCGTAATTAATCTGCTCAGCAATTAAACTATATAGATTAAAAAAAATCACAGAGCACTTGCAACACCATACAAAGGAAAAAAATGTGGTCCCCAACTAACTCCACTCCTGTGAACACTACACCTAAAGACCTAAAATTAAACTTCAATGATGTTTAAAATGTCTTTGCCATTTTCTGTAGACCAAATTGTGCTAAACACTATCATTAGCATCAATTTCTTCTCAGAAAGATGTCTTTCAGCATCATTTGAGTATACTGTTCAGTAGAATGTATTGTATTTGGTTTGGCGGCTGCAAAAACTAATTCTGAATTGGCACACAGTTTCGCAGTTTTATGCTACAACAGATGTCGATGGAACACGTCTATCCTGTTGTTCCACGTGGTTTGGTTTCTGTTGCAGTTGCAAATGTTCTTATCGTGATGCTGGATTCCGTGCTGGAGAGCGTGCTGCCATCTGTCTCAGTCTGCTGCCAATACCTCGCATTGATTTGGATAATTTCCAAAAGACTTCATGTCCTGCTTTCACAAAGCATCATGAAAAACAAACTCACTAACACTGCAGGCTCCAGGCACCTCAGTAACTAGCACAATTCTTAATTTCTGACCACAGAGAGTGCATTAATGCAATTTCAATGATCATTTTGTGTGGGCAGCTGGCTTTAAAAAAACAAAACATTGGACACTCTCTCTTGAGGAAGTCTTACAGAATACAGCCATCATCCATTCTTATCATCATTCATTCTGTAGGAGTGGCCTAGCCATCACAGGCTTCTCTGCTTAAGGAGTAGTCAAGCTTTTTGCACAGAGAGCACATTGGTGACCATCTTTCTACTGATACCTAAAATATAACAGATATCAGAGGTGGAAGGTGTGCTTCTCCTTGAATGTTCTAGTCCAGTCTCACTGCTGTCTCGTATGTTTAGTGCACCATCCTGACAGATGAACACTTTGGGTTTCATTGTGAACTGACTTGTTTTAGGCTCATTTAGAGTATTAGGATCATTTAAAGTACTTAAGAATATACTGTATACTGAAGTAGCTCAGGTGGGTAGCTGCGTAAGCTTGCATGGGCTGCAAAAGAACAAGTAAAGGTTTATTCCATGCTGAATAGAGAAGAAAGAAAACAGGTTTCGGCTGTGGAGCCTTCTTTGGATGTAAGGGCGAAATTCTTTAGGAATTATATTATAACGACAACATCTGTAAAGGAATAGGAGGTGTAGAGAAAGCCTGGTCTTGGAACAGATCGCTGGGAAGAGACAGAATGCTGGTTTAGTAAGAGAAGGGGGCAAGTGGCCCAGGGAGGAGGAGAAGGAACGATGAAGAGATCTAGAAAAAGATTTAAAAGAAGGCATAGTGGGTCGCAGCAGAAGTAGGCTGAAGAAGGTTGGATGGGTAGCTGCGTCAGCATGCGTAGTCTGCAAAGGAATAAGAAAGAGGTTTAGAAGGCTCCACAGCCAAAATGCTGTGTTTTCTTTCTTCACTTTTCAGCATGGAATACTGTATACTTATTACTTGTTTCTTTAGAGTATACTGTATAGTATAGCAAAGGTAGCAGTGGCCACTCCAATGCATATATTTAGCCACAATAGCCAAATGATTAATTCCCTGGAAGGGATAGAAGGTAAGATCAAAGATAAACCTCCACATGAACCCCTCACTGTGGCAAAGAGTTTGCATGCACAAAAGGGACAAGTTCCTGAAGATGTGTGTTTTTTTTTTGTTTTTTTTTACAGGCTGCAAGTGCAAAGATTATGTTCCTGATGACTTTGAGGCTCATTCTGGATTTAGCTTTTGAGTCAAGACAAGTTCTAAAACTTTCGGTACATTGATTGCATGATCCCCAAAAAAGTAAAATTAAGACCTATGGAGAAAATCAAGCCAATCAGGATTAGTACACAGCTTACTTTCACACCACTTTAAACTTCAAAATTGTTGCGGTATATTCCTCAGACTACAGCTTGCAGTTTCTTATGGAAGGAGTGGATCAGCCCTGGATGTATGGGAAGATAGCCCATTTTCTCAAGTACTCTGAACAAACCTACTCTGCCGATAGTGTCAACAAGAGACTAAATTGGTTTTCTTTTCTCTGTGCTCTTTACATTTAGCTTCTAGACAGAAATTACTTCTACAGTCTGCCTTAAGGGTAAATACAATCAGCCAAGTTCCACAGGCTTTTTCAGAAAACCTTTCCCTTTCTCCCCCAGAGCAGAAAGTCTGTCGAGGTTTAATAAGAGGTGTTTTCCCAATTTCAAGAATTTTGGCTGGGATACCAACCTTGTCAGGTGCCTTTTCACTCACCAGAAAGGTAATGGTCCAGCTAAGTTCCTTAGTTGCAGAAGTCATACTGTACATCATCTGCGACATCAGCTTCCTGCGAGAAAATCTCAGGTATAGTTGGACTTCAGAGTGCCATCTGCTTTTTACCGGTCTGTAATAAATTCCCAGGCTGTGGTCTTCAGGGGGTCAACTGGGGTAACCTTTTTTCTGGTTATCATACATTTCATGGACATACCCAGAATCTGAAGCTACCTACAGTATGTCTCACTGATAAAATTGATCACGTTATGATTGAAGGATGTGTCAGTATTATATTTCTGCTTTTTTGTGGTTTCTGACTATAGTCCAGGTACATGCCTTCTATAAATGGCAACAACTCATCTGCACAAATGACAGATCACTCCCTGCTGGAGATCTTTTCTCTCAAAAATCTTCACAGCTGTTCCATAAATGACTGTGATCAACATCACATACTTTGTCTACAAAGCTTTAATTGAATGTCTGGGTTGGAAATAATGATTTGCGGCCCACTCAAGTTTTGCATGGAGCTTCTCAGGTGTTACTGTGATTTTACCGGTGACAAGAATGGGGGTGGAGGTGTAGAGATGATAGCATGCCCATGAATTAGTGTCTCTCTCTCCTCCCAGTCACCTGAATGCAAAGAAAAAGTACAAAGCAAAACATTTGAAGTGCCTCCTGTTCTCGATTTTAAATCTACAGATTCCGTTTCTGCACGTTCATTCACAGTTCATTCTGAGGAAATGTGCTGGACTGACTGTTGATGCCTTTGAGAATTTTGAAAACTTGTATCAGGTCACCTTGAACTCTTCTCTGTTCAAGGGTGAAAAGATTCAGTCTCAGCCTGTCAGTATAGGATATTTCCTTCAATCCCAGAATGCAATTCTTTTTACTGTAACAGGGCAACTAAAGTTGTTTACAATTTTATATTAAACAATTTTAAAATTGATTTAAATTCTAGACTTTGAACTATATATCCTAAAACTTTGTGTCCCTTTTTAATTTTTCCCCACATCGTCTAGATGTCCTTCCTAAAAGTAGCCTCTTCGAGCTCTGCATTTCTCTTCCTTTCTCAAAGAATTCTATTATACCTCCTATTTGAAAAACCAGTTCACTGGGACAAACTGTTTAGAGCAATTTTCATATCAAAACTACTGTACATCAATCTCATCAATGCAATCACATTCTCAAAAAAAAAGCATATATTATATTGATAGTAATGCATGATCTCTCTGCCAGGAATCCTGCAGAAAAGGTACTTTTAAATCCATCCTCCACAGGGCTTTGTTAACAATTAAGTACAGATACTCAGAGGAGGCAGAAACATTAAGAATTGAACAAACAAGATTCACATGGTTCAGACTGATTTCTCTTTTAGAAGAAGTTTTAGAAGCGTTTGTTGATTAGATATTGATGCTACAAACCATTTGCCTTGTATAATTGTTACTGTTTTTGCCTCCTGCTTTCCTGGTCTGGGTTTACACACACTTCCACTGCCTGGAGAGACGCACATGAGAGCAGCACCTGACTGTTAAGTTTCTAAAAATGACAGACTAAGTCCATGAAGTATGCTTATCATTTTAAGCCAAATTAAGCCATGATAAAATACCATGTTTTATCATGTGGAACTGCAATCCTTTGAACTACAGTAGACCTGGTATGGTTATATATTTTTGAAGTGGGGGGAACAAGTGAAAAAGTATACAAGTGAACTTTGGCATAATCGGCTAATTAAGAGCCACAAGAAAAGAAACACATGTGAACCGAAGCTGAACTTTGAGAATAAAAAAGCATATGAAGTACAGTAAATTGGCCTTCAAGACCGAAACATAAAAAAAAATCTGAGTACCACTGAGTACCACTGCTAGGACTGTTCTGAAAGCTATTTGAGTAGAGATTATAAATTCCAAAAAGCATTGTACTTCATAGACTGCTTTTAGAGTAAATTGTTTTTCATACAGGTGTGCAAATCAGGACTTCTAAAAAGCACTGAAAGAGATCTTAATATACTGATAATCAGCTTTTTTTGCAGTCATCTGAAATCTTGACTTCTGTGAGGCAAAGAAACAAGGCACTGTGCTTTCAGTGGCTGAATCTCATTGCTGTATTTTGTACAGGCTTTAATGGCCTGTGAATACCAACATTATACTGTACATACCAGAGTGCAGTGCACAGAACAGATTTCCAGGACATTTTATTGGATAATATCTGTGAAGATAAGAACAGGAAAGAAGTAACTACAGTATATGCATGTTGCAATGTCAACTAATTACACTACTTATAAGCTGCCTCAACTCCAGGCAGCCCTCACTAGGAGTTAGTGGTTAGAAAACAAGAGAAGTTGCCTTAAATAGATACATTTCTATTAATCACTTTACCTGTAAGTTTCTGAATATTTACTAAGACCGAGATCTTAAAAGGAGCACATTTCAAGGCTATGGCATGTTTTAATAGCAATGGACCACCTAGGTGGGGAATGTGAATATTAAGCAGCTCTCATTGTTGCACAAGGGAAAGAGACACCTCTAATAGACCTGTACTTGCACTCAACATACATGAAGCCTAAGTCAGCAGCTACCAACAGACGTTTCACCATTATTAGGGTATATTAGTCGGGCACTGCCATTCTAAATTGGACCATTGAAACAGGCAAATATCTTACAAAGGAATAACTTTAAAGACTATGACCTTTCAAGAGCAAGCACTCTCGGTGATATTATGGGAATGGTAATGTGAATTAGGTCTGTACATTTCACAATACTGGAATGCAAAACCATCTAATTAGACAACGCTGCTTGGCGTTTGTAAGCAGCCACAAAAGGTGTTTCATCCTTAATAGGGTTCATAAGCTGGGCAATGCTAATTTGGGTGAAATAGGTACAAACATCTTACAAGGAAAATCTAATATGAACATTCCCTAATTCATTATAACTTTATGTAAAATGGTATTTCTTATAAGACAGACGAACTGGCAGACTAAAGTACCCCTCCTCCGATCCTTCCATTTGTGAAATTTATTACCAAAATTGAACACTCACCACTCACACGCGATTCATTTTTCACTCCATCTGCAATGTTAGACCCCCTGAAGGCAGCCGACTGATGTATTAGATGGCGCTTTGAAAATTAATTAGATGTCATGCTTACTTTGTAGAAATCCCAGGTAAGCATTCTAAATCAGCTGTGTCCTAGAATTTGTATTAAAAACTTTTCTGCTGTGTGGGCATTTTTTTAGTTAAAAAATGAAATACCAGAAAAGTCTGTGAATGAGACTTAGTTTTTTTTTTTAATTTTGTGAATACTTTAAGGAAAACCCAAATGAAACATTTACCTAAAATATGTTCATCTTAAGTAACTTGAGAAGTACTGTAAGTATAAGGATTCAGATGTGCTATACTCTTCACTCTGATTCAAGGAAAAATAAGCAATTTTTTAGATACCTCCAGTATAGGTTTATGCTACATTGTTTATGGGCTTTTGAGCCAATGTGATTTTTTCAATGCAGTGAACCAAATCTCAGGAATGAATAAATAATAGCATATTTTAACATGCTGATATTCTAGTGTTCTAGAGGAAAAAATGCTTTCTACTTAAAATAATTTTCTAAAGGAAATCCTCTTGTCTTTTTGTTTGAAGACAGAAAAAGAAATGGTAAAAATGACATACAACAGGATCTCACAGAAGATAAGAAATCAAGATGTTTACAGTTTAAACTGAAACGCAAGATGACAAATCCAAACATTTCTTTGCAATGCTCCTTTCCCATTGCACCTCATGCTCTAAGTCTCCTAACAGGTTCTGAGTTTTCCTAATTTCCTAAAATGATAAGGTAGGAATTTGAACATGAGCCTCTTCTTGACAACGGACGACAAGGTACTGCTTGAAGATCTTCAAGACGTGACATTGCAAAACAAAGATGGCTATCTTCATCCTGTTACAAAACTAAACACAAATTTTGGTAATCTTGGATTAAATTTATTCACAGAAAATGAGCCGCTCTTTGTGTATACATGACACAATCATATTATATACATTCCAGAATGACGACAGTGCACACATACATTTGAGAAGGTAATTAAAGACACACAAGCTTTCTAAAATGATACATCACTGGGCGGTGTTTCACGTCTGTGGAGTGAGAAATACTGATCCTATCATAATCCAAGAACAGTTCTTATAAAGAAACACTGCTATTACCATCAAATGACATGCAATAATCTCTCAGTAACTTCAAGGAACTCGTCTCTCCTAAGAAACCTTCACACTACGTCTCAAGTGGAAAGTTATTTTACAGCAGATTTTTCCCCATATTCAAACATCACTGGAATATGGAATGCCCAGCTGGAGTACTAAGAGACAAAGAAACCAACAGCCCGCTGATATGTAATCTTTTGAGGACAGGTTGAGGAGTTCAAAATTAAGTCTTTTTCAAATCAAATGCTGGGGATTTTAACAGTAAAAACCAGAAGATTTTTACACCAACACTACACTATTCAGATTCCTGAATTAAGTCAAACTCCCTTGACCTCCCAACAGAGATGTTACATTGAGTTAAAACTCTGAACTGAGCCTTTTCCTTATAATTTACACCAGAAAGTGATCTCCCACATAAAATACGCTCATTGGGAAATTGTGAGGACTCCCAGTGATTCAAAGAGAATGTTTACATTGAGAAGAATTGATACACAATCAAAACATTTGGACAGTTCATTTTTCTGTAGCCTTCTCAGTTCAGCTTTCTGAAATTTCTACAGGCTTGGATCACTGTAACAGAAAGAGAAGACACAAGCTGGAAGAAATTTCAGAAAGCTGAATTGAGAAGGCTACAGAAAAATGAAATGTCCAAATGTTTTGACTGTGTATCAATTCTTCTCAATGCCCCTGTCTAAAGAATTTCAGAAGTGGAAAAGCATTTACAACAAATCCTCCAGCAAAGTTTATTACAATCATCACAATTTAATATGAATTTCAAATTACCAAACTTAGTGAAAGATCAGTGGGCTTCAGTAAAACATTTTTTTACTTTTTTTTTTAGAAGGCAAGAAGGTGGTTTCAAAATTTGACAATTTATCCCTAAAATGAATTACTGAGAGACTACCGCACCTCTAATACTAGTCATTTGTTGCACATTAGCTTCAATATACAACAAACTAATGTGAAGATCACAAACTAATGGGAAAAGTCTACCACAGTGCCAGGCTTAATGCCCTTTTTGGGATGTCTCACTTCTTGTAATAATAATATATAAACATTTACATGGCATAAGTAAACACAAAAGCTAAACTGTGCAGTTTTCTTTTTTTAGGAAAAAAAATGGAGAACCTACTTCAGGTTACAGTGCCTTCAAAGCTAATTCAATATCGTCATTTACAGGACTCTTATACAACTATGATTTCTGAATTGGTAAGGATAGTTAAAACAAACTATTGGATCAGTTTGTGTGGCAGCTTTGCATTCCCCTGTTACTGATGCGCTTCCTTCAGTAGTGGGGAGAAAGTCTCCTCAGTGCCCTGTTAAGTAGTCTTGTGTGGAGTCTGAGGCAAAGGAGTCTGCGTCCTCATTGTCTGAGTCCTCACTGCTGTCGTCAGCAGCCGGCTCCCCGGTCAGGGCGATGCGCGCGTAGTCGTCCGTGTCTATGGACTTGCAGAAGTGAATGGCGTACTTCAGCTTCTCCTCTAGGACCTGCCTGCAGGAGTACCTGGGCAGTTTCAGCAGGAAGAAGCAGGTATACGACTCCGGCAGGAAGTGATCCGGGGGATTGTATTTATCCAGCACCTGAAAATAGGAATTGCTTTGTTTTTTTTTCCCCCAGTACACCTTACATGAAAGAAAATACAGTTGACTTCATTCTGAACAACATTCTGCATGTGTAGGTTCGGGACACAGTGCTGATATGTTTTGGAAAATATTCTTTCAATCTTGAGTAGAACTTCAATCTGTTTAAATCAGACACAAAACAGATTTTGATCAACACACCACCGATGTGTTCACGTTGAGCCACAAACTGAACCTTTGCCCTTGGCTTTATTCAACATCCCTAATTATGCAGCTGTTAAGGGAAAAAGAAATGCTATGTCCACATAAGGCTTCTGTAGTTTCAGTACGAAGCCCTAAAGTCAGCGACAAGAAACCCTTTCTACAGACGACTTTCCTCAAGCAGCGCTCCTTACCTGAACAACGAAGTCACGGCCTCGGAAGTCAGCGATGGTCCTGGGGAGCCTGGTCCTGCCCCACACAAACCTGAGGAACAGAGACCTCTCTGTGTTGGAGAAGGACTCCATCACCTCCCAGAACCACTGGATAAGAGGGGCAGTGGGTTCCACGCCTTTGTATGTAGCGACCGACTTCAGGAGATGGAGAGGGATATCCGGGCTCCCGCACACCTACAAAACACCAGTGCGGTTGGCAAACACACACGCCAGAGAAATCGATCTAAGGTGGGGAAGGGGAGAGCCGCCTGACTGGGCTGTGACTCTTCAGTGCTTGGCAGCTGCACTAGGGCTGCTTCTTCCTACCCTTCCTCTGACATTCACATGCTCCTGGACAACACTGGACATGTTGTACACTCTACAATTCACTTCATGGCCACACAAACAGGACAGGAGGTAGGAAGAGCAAGACCTCCTCCAACAAACAAGTTAAACAGTTTAGCTCAACTCTCAGCTTAACTGCTTTATGATCATTTTCAGCTTCTCTTTATTAATATCCTGTGAGGTATTACAACATGAGTACTGAATACAAGGTTTGAGTTGGATTTAATGCCTCTTACAATACTGAAGATGGGTCTTTGTGGTACGGTGTGAGTGTTTGTGAGAGTTTTATGAATCACATTTAAGTGTCCATATGGATATTGAACAATGAAGAATAGCAAGAGCCGTCCCCTTCTACTCATAACTTCGCCCTTACAGTCGAATGGGAGGTATAATTGCCCTTGTTAAAAGACGCACAACTGAGCATTCCCATATTAAGTTACATAAATAGATGTTTTCTCTTCTTATAAATCTCTGGGAAGACACTGCTCCTCTTTTAAAATAACCCTGAGAGCTGCTAGTGACTTCCACAGACCTCAACACTGTTTCCTTTGTTTCACTTCTTTTACAACCGGAGTACAAGACTATTACACACCGCTAGTCATTTTGCCTCTGACTGTACAGCATCATCCCATCCTATGTTCCCAATCTGATTCATTAAGATCTGCTATCTGACCTACCAGTATGTTTCTGCAAATGCTCTCATTATTTCATCTTGCCTCAGATATCAAGAGGAATTCCAAGTACATCTCTCCACAACAATGATGAGGATAAAACTAACAAAACGTCCCATCCTTTACCATTATCAAGAATGTTAAAGCTAAAGTCCCAACACAATAAAACAGTCAGAATTATTGCTGAATAATGATGGCTATTTTTTCCACACAAAAACAAATGCCATGATGGACGGTGGTCACACCGAAAAAATTCTAGAGAAACCTATAAGAAATATAAAATTGGATTCCGAAAAAAAAAAAGCTTTCCAAATGGACTTAGACTTTGCCGTCATAAGGTCTTGGGAGAAGATCAGACAATTTACCATGGTTTCCAGCTCATATCCGGTGAAGAGTGAAAGGAGAGGCACAGGCACCACTCGAGCCATTCCCTCCCGCACTGCGGACACCTGCTCATCAAACTCATGGAGCCTGAGGGGAACACAGCAGCACAGGACAAGAGTGAGGGATTCCGGCAATGAGTCACCAGCACCGGCACTGCCCGACGCCTACTACACAAGCAGGTCTCTATGAATTCAAGCTTTTGATTGGCAGCTAAGATTCTGGCTATTTTTTTTTTTTTTGCAATAGAAGGTGGACAGCAAGATGTCAATTTTACTCTTTACTCAATAGTGCATTTCTTATTTTACAAGGTGATGCTTCCCCTTATCCGTGAACCTACTGCATTGAGATAGCTGTGATTGTGATGCTATGCATTACACACTATTTTATTGCAAATTAAAAAAAAGGGGGCTGCTAAACACAGAAGTCTTCTGCAGCACAAACTGCCTCCTAAACATCCTAATCCTAAAGTGAAGAGAGTAACCAGGATGTGTGAAGTGGCATTGTAGTGGAATCACTGCGTCCTGGATGTCTGCACAGAACAGAGAATGTTTCTAGAAATTCAATTTTCTTAAAATTATTTACCTACATACCATATCATATAACACAGCAGTTCTGAAACTGCTGCACTAAGAATAATCTTGTATTTCAAAATTCTAGTTCAATATCTCATAATGCGAACACAAAACCTCAAATAATTATGCATTTGAATGGGAAAAGTTATCATTATTCATTTTAATACTCATCTAATAATCGTCTACACTGAAGAGTATATGAAATCAGTGTTAGCATTATTAAGTACTGTGTTTAGAGAAAAGACTTCAGAATCTTAAATTGGCTAAAAATAAGTACTTATGAGAAAACCAAAAAAGGTTTTGTCAAATAAGTGTAGCGCTAGTTCTAGAACTCACCTGTAATTTATTGCTAATCTCACATACTCTGCACGGTTCTCCAGTGTTATATGCGAATATTTGGAGCTCAACTGAATGTCTTGGCCACTAGCATTTGGCACAGTGAAAGGAAGGGTCATGGCTTCAAATTCCTCGGCTGTAGCCTCATTATCACGGATGTACATGAGCCCCGGGATAAAGTCTTTATCAACCTGTTGGAGGAAAAATTCACAGACGCATTACATATTAAATTAGCCAATGGCAATCAACCTACTATCCTATCCAATTACAACCAGCTCCGTAAGGCAGCTAACAATACGCATCATCAGGGTTAAGGAGCTGAAAAGTTACCATTCAAAAGCCACATGCGCAAGTATCTTTCAGTTAACCTTTCAAATACCTCAAGGCAAAACTGTTCAACAACAGCCGGCTCTGTAACAAGCAAAGTCATTAACTGAGATGGTTTATGATCAAATACTTTAGCTGAACACGTTAGGAAGCTCATGATTAAATCATGAGCTCAAGGGAAAAACCATCACACACAGGAAAAAGCAAAGATTCTTTTTAGTGTTGGGCTTTAAAATAGGGCAGTTCAAAAAATAATTTGTACGCATTTCCGATAAACAAGACATTGTATAGACATGCACAGTACAGTACTTCATAAAGGGTTTATCAAGAGTTAGTGATGGATGTTCACAATTTACAAAGCACTTAAAAATGGCCATTATACAATATACAAAAACACAAACTCAGGCAACAAAATTAAAGACACACATTACTTTATCTTGAATGACAAAGCTGAAACTCCTATTATTAATACTTTAAAATCAGAACCACTTTAAGCTAAAATCAGAAGTCATTTGTTTATTTTCCATTTCATATTTAATAGCAAAAGATAATTCAATTCCAGAAATTACTTTCCTGTTACTCTGTTTGCTCAGGTTATGAGCTCTACATTATTCTATTTCTGCTAAAATCATTTTCCATGCCAATTAACTGATTCAGTTCACAAAACCAAATGACAAGAAATGCGGTTGGGAACTTTATCTGGGTAACACACTTCAGTGCACAATGTTTACCAGCATAGATAAATATCAATCTATTTCCGAACCACTGCCTTTGGAAAATCTTTTTAATAGTGACTTTTGCTCAGATGACGAATGAACATGAAATGGAAAAAAAAAACAAAAACAAATTCTGCATAAAATACAAGAAAACATCCAACAGCTGATAACTTTAAGACAAATGGTTTGAGAATAATCGTTAGGGGCCTTGCAATTAGACTGTTTCAATGTGCTGTCACCTGGAGGGGTGTGAGTCTGGCAAGTCTCATTGTCAGATTGAACTTCACAAGCATCTGCTGTTTCACTATCTTGAAAGGAGCACCTTTTCAAGGCTATGGCATGTTTTAATAGCAGTGGACCACCTAGGTGGGGACTGTGAATATTGAGCAGCTCTCATTGTTGCACAAGGGAAAGAGACACCTCTAATAGACCTGTACTTGCACTCAACATACAGTACATGAAGCCTAAATCAGCAGCTACCAACAGTTGCTTCACCTTTATTAGGGTATATTAGTCGGGCACTGCCATTCTAAATTGGACCATTGAAACAGGCAAATATCTTACAAAGGAATAACTTTACTACAGACCACATAGTTACTCTCTCCCATACTCCCATACAAGCCAAAATAAACAAAAAAAACAAAAGCTACCTCACTGAGGTCAGCAATTGTCAGGTTCATGCCAGCCAGCTGCTTCCAAACAGGCTCAGCCAGGTTGAGGCTCAGTGGGCTTCCAGTGCGGATTGCGATGCCCAGGAGCACACCTGACAGAAGAAAATGGTCACAACAGATACAGATCTATCACTCTAAACTACAGAAATCAATAACATATATATATACACACACACGGATCACAGAGGGCACATGCTGCCCCCACACCCCCGCCCCCTTCAGCCCCTGATGCTGGTCTAACTTGCCTAAAAAGCGGAACATGTTCATGTGCAGTGGCGACTTGGCGGCTGGGTTAAGGAGGAAGCAGTCCCGATTGGCTCCCGACTCGTCTCTTCCGTTGGGGGTGACGATGAGCAGCGGAGTCAGGCCGTTCTGCAGCTCCTCACACATCTCCGCTATGGACTCGCTGTACCCTCCTCCACAGTCATCAACAGACTCCCCTGCAAGCACCCCCCCACACACACAAGAGTGGCGTAATGGAACAACGCTATTTAAAACAGTCTTTCAAGGTTACAGGCAGCTCCTTGGAGATTTGTTTCGCAAATGTTGTACTTGAATGGCTCGGAGATCAGAGGATGGACTTCAATGAGATAAACGTCTTGGCTCAAGAAAAAGAATATGAAAAAAACCCACTGCAAGTAATTCCTTATTTTGGGTTAATGGTGCTAATAATGAATTTCACTGTGGGGCTCTCCTTTTTCTTATGTCTTTAAATATAATCCCAAGTTCTCGTTCATATAAATTTAGTAAATTGTGCCTAATGCAGTGATGGACAACTTAGAATAACAGGTGCCATAAAGTCCATCTGATATTTTATTATATGCTCTTCCTAGCAGATTCGGGACATTAAAGGACAGATGTTTTCTACCCCCCCCCCCCATAAAGCTGAATGTTAACATACCTACAAACTTGACCTTCCAGACACGGTGTGGAAGGAGCAGGCTGTCTGGGCTGAAGGAGGTCATTTTGGCACACATCTGCCCGAAGACGGACTTGGTGCCATCCGGTCCTGCTAAACCTCCTTTACTTCTGGAACGTTTCACCTAGAACACAGACAATACAAGCACTGATCTCCAAGTACAGGAGATGTACAGAGTGCTACGGCATACTCCACTGAAATTATACACAAACATTATCCTCTCAAACTCTACTTATTCCTACATATTTAACAGGCACCTGAAAACATGAAACGAACAACTGCTAGAGAAGTTCCTTCAACTATCTTCTTTAGAAAACTGCGGAAAACCAGTAGCTTATTTCTTCTTTCAAAATATTAATATCACAACCTTACTTTCACTTGCCTTAGGTTTCTTAACAAGGACTTAATACAGTTACATTGCCTAATTAGTGGGGGGTCAAGGTGCAGTGGCCTGAATTCAGGACCACTATTAAGCAATATCCGAGACAGACAAAATGAAAAGTTAAATTCATCTGACAACACGGGGAAGATAAAGAAGGCTCACACACATGGATAATAATCTTTTTCATTATGAAAGAAATCACATGTAGAGCACAGTCAGGGACCTAGAGCAAAACACCAGAAGCCGAGGAGCTATGCTGGTCAGACAGAGGGGAAATACCAGCAGTCAGCACAGATTCACGAGCTGCTGCTCCCAGGGAACTACTTCGATCCGCTGACTGAACCTCTGGCTCTCTAAAAACCCCGTCTCACCTCTGACGCTCCTAAAAGGACCTGGACAACCGAATAACTTCACCGGGGCTACATTTAAAAAACAGTGGTAACGAATGTATTTAGGTCCTTAAAAAGTGAACTGCAGTTTTAGGAAATACATAGGTCAAAATTTCAGTTCAGTACAAGAGAAGAAGAGATCATAAGCATTACACAAAGTGTTTTCCACAGAATTCCAAAGGAATAAACAGAACTGAAGATGGAAAAAGTAACTGAAGATATAATCATTCTGAATTGCGATGTGATTAAATCGGTTTCAAATACATTTCATATACAAAATAGGAAACCTCTTAAAATGACCTTAATGCTGCCACTGGTCCTTCTTTTGCAGATTCAAATCATCTTGGTCCTGCCTTTCTCACATTACCTGAATTCTGTTCAGTTCAACCACAGGTCCATGCTGACGGTCCCTAACCATGGTGGCTTGAACCACCTTTCGAAACGCAGCTTCCTAGGAGAGAAGGTTCAGATCATATTCAGACAACAGACACTTAACGACCTTATGCGTGTGCTTTGGTTTTAAAAAGCCTGGATTCAACCAGCTCCACAGTAATGCATCTATTATCTTCGATGAAAAAATGGTGTTAACCGAATGACGTTTTTGTAAGCAGCAAACTCCCAAATGACTTTTTTTTAATACATTTTTATAAATATAGGCCAGAAAGATCATTTCAATACTTCATTCAAGACTTGATGCTGCATTAATTTACAAGAACTATACTTTGAGATCAAAATGGGCCCTACTTACTGCCTTGCCCTAGCAGCAAGTTCAATGTTATTAACAGAACCATTATTCACACAGCAATTCTCTACCCAGACCGCTACTCTTCATCTGCCATCCTACTCATTTCATGTTTCAGTTTCATTTCGTACTTCCAAGTCCTATTAGTACCTCAGAAGCGTTAACCTCTGGCTATGTGGGTGGCATGATTCTCCTCACCTTGCCTTGCGATATCAGTATTCCCCTGAGTGTGTCAAACCCCACTGAAGGCCCCTGGCCCGTCTCCCCCAGGCGTCCCTCCAGGTCAAACATGGGAATACAGGGGCAGAAGAGCTCTGAAATGTGATGCAGCAGGAGCAGCCTGTTCCGCAGGGCAATGATGGGAATCTCCTGGAGGTGATTGTACTCCATGGGAACCTGAAAGATAGAAGGGAATGCTCACCTACAATGGAGGCCTCAAATACTGGTGCTCTATCCTAAACAAGCAGATTTATATAGGTAGAATTATATAGGCATCAGTGATCAAGCACGCATTCAACGATATGGAACAAAAACCCAAGTATGGTCCAGCCCTCACAACTGAACAAATTACTTGCTTAATTGACCGATACCTTTTAAATGCAGTCAATCTTTAGGGATGGGTGATTTCTAAACCCAGGAACAGGGCTGAAGAGCCCCAATCTAGCTACAGTCTTAAGATACTTACATCACTGAGCTTTATGCACACATAACCAAAAAGAGGAAAACTAGGATGAGTATCTACATTCTCCTCACTTCAACAAATTCGTCCCATCTGTAGTTTTGATAACTCTCTCCCGTTCCTCAGGGACGTAGCCTACCTGAGCAGGCAGCTTGCCAGCGTTGGCAGGCTTGCTGGTGGACCAGGCCAAAGTGTGTGCTGAGCCGCAGGCCACCCGGTTTATCTTCTTCCCCTGGAGCGCAGCCACCAGCCGAGGTCTCTGGATGGCGTTGGTGGTGCCGTCTCCCAGCTGCCCTTCATCGTTGTCTCCCCACGTGTACACTTCCCCTGGTTCAGACAAGAGAGCGTCACCTTGCCCTGACAACACTGCCACTTGCGCCACGAGCGGAACTTCGACTGCACTTGCAGCTTGGCGCGACTAGGAATCTTTCTAAATTTACGGCTATTATAAATGACAATTTACTGGTTGAAGAATGGATTTTTAGTGCTTGTTTTTTATACTTTAATTTCAGATAAGGCTTGAAAAAGGTTTCTTTTCGAGCACAAATCCTCCAAAGCGGAGACAGAAAATTGCATAGGAGATTTGTTTTGCTATTACTAAAAACAAAGATTTAATCACACAGACTTAATTAAAACGTACCGAATACTCTTTGTTCCGCCCAAACGAGAGCAGCAGTAAATGACTCACGAATGCAATACATCCTTTCTAGGTGTATGATTACTGTATGCTATGGATTCATAAATACAAAACTTTCAACACAAAGATGCCATAATGAAGCCCAGGGATAAATCTGTGCTGTAAGAATAAGTGGTTCAACAGTCGACTCACAAATGTTACAAAGTAAAAAAAACAACAACTGTGTATAAAAAAAACCTCCCAAGACAAGTTTGGACAGCGTTGCGGTACAGCACAAACGAGGCAACACTAGAGCTCCGCATTAATCAGAGGAGCGAAAGGGGCTTTCACATTACCACAGCGCCCAGCTGATCACCCCATTCACCGCTCCGTGCTTAATGAGCGGCTCCCATGCTATTCCCATTCAATGTTTACTACAGGCTGGAGGCGACGGAGGATTATACGTGGCACTTCGGCCGAGCAAAACGCTTGCTCGTGTGTGCGCACGCTCGCATGCTCTCGTCTCGTCTCACCATCCTCAGTGCAGGAGACACAGTGCAGGGAGCCCGTGGCGATGGCGATCACTTTCTTGCCCTGCAGGCCCTGGACCTGCCTCGGCCTCCTCACATGATCATCAGAGCCGTGGCCCAGCCTATGGTAGTCCCCTTTCCCCCTGGAAGGCGAGACAGCGCACGGGAAATGAAGCTACATTCTTCAACTGTATTTTTTTTTAAAAAGCGGGATTTAAGGCAAGAAATAAAGTTCCAGCAAAGAGCCAGTCTAAACGTGCAGGCTGCAAAACGAACAAACAGAGGTGAACTCCATGAAGACATCTGAAAAACTCTCAGCACAAGATTAACCTCAACTTTGTTCCAGATAAAAATGTATTCACCTGTATGTGGTATGACGCTTGGCCACGAGTTTTAGAAACTTTCACCAAAGTTAAGGAGAATTTGAATGGCTGAAGCCAAGAGTAAAATACTACCAGAATATTCTCCTTTCAGTTCAGTTACTGTAGGTCTCCATTCAGAGCTACATAAGGTCAATCTTTTTCTCTTAGATCCCTGCAGAGCTTTATCTGGGTTTCCCTATTTAAAATAAGCAGTCATGCAAACAGTGGACTGCATAATCCAAGCCATATATGGGATTAGCAGGATGGTGCTGTGTTTATTTGCCTCGCCTGAAATTGATAAGGCTTATGGCACTGTAAATATGTATCCCTGAAAAATTAAGATTAACACCCAATAACAGCAATGTCAGGAGTCAAAATGCTGTTGGTGTAATAAAGCAAAAAAGACTCCAGGGTGAAAGAACAAGTTTGATGCTTCACAGTACTTTCTCGAGGAGCTCAACAGAATGACTCGGATTGTTTCACAAAAAGCCTTCGCTGACAGCATCATTATGTCTGAATTTACAACTACCGTTATGTCTAACTGTATCACAGATTTATATACTGTAACAATCTGCTTTAAGCGTACCATGTATAAACAGCTCCAGACTTGGTTAATGCCACAGAAAACTGAGAGCCACACTCGACCTTAATAACTCCAAGTCCAGTAAGAGAATCAATCTGTAATAAAAGAAAAAGAAAAAAAAATTAGTATGAACTACTGACCCAGCAAGAGTGAAATCTCCGGCAGAAGAGAGGAAAATTGCTCCAGTCCAGTTCACATGAATGAGCCCAAAACTCAAAATCAAACCGTTAACTGCATTCTCCGTCATTAAGAACACAACCCTGTTTTAAAGATGCTTTGTTTTAACTTGTCAGGAAGTTGCTGTTCTCTTAGGCTAACTCGCAACAGGACCGGCTAGTGCAAGTTCAGCAAGTAAAAAATGTACAGCTTCTCCTTTTGCCAGTGTGGACGGTACCTTCATTTTTGCAGAATTTAGTAATAAAAACGACGAACCACGTTGGCGCTGGCGTTTCTGAAAAGCGCCCGGATCGTGTCGAAAGCGGGAAAACCCTGGGCGGCCCCCCTACCTTCATGGGGACCTTGCAGCCGTCGCTGCCTCCCCTCCCCAGCTTGCCGTAGTCCCCGTCCCCCCAGGACCACACCGTGTCGTCGTCCGTCAAGCAGAGCGTCTGGGCATCCCCGCTGCCACAGGCCACGTCGATCACGCGGTGGCCCTGCAGGGCGTCCACCTGGGGAGACCGCGGGCAGGGTCAGCGGCGCCCACCCCACAGGGGGCTGCTGTACGGGGCCCCACAGGGGGCTGCTGTACGGGGCCCCACAGGGGGCTGCTGTACGGGGCCCCACAGGGGGCTGCTGTACGGGGCCCCACAGGGGGCTGCTGTACGGGGCCCCGCGCGGTATTGCAGAGCGACAACCGGCGATTGTACTTCCTATGCTCAGGTCAGTACTACTGCACATAGTCAATGTTCCTGTTGTTATTATTATTTATTGTTTGTAATGTCCTATCCTTGTGTGGTGTTGTCCGTTGTACTGTGTATGTCCCGAGAGATCAGCACAAATAAGAATTCCACTGTACAAATGGCAATAAAATTCTCTACTACTATCTCCTGTAGCTAGAAAACAAGCTTCAGATACACTAACCCCAGTTACTCAAGCCCATAGGCCTATGTTTTGCAAACACAAGCATTTTCCCCTATTACGACGAGTCCCTGACTATTGCCAGCCACTTTGTGATCTTGTGTGCTGCCCAGTTTTTCAGGATTGCAAAAACCAAAATGACAGATACAGCAGACATGGTATGGTATGCAAGACATGTTCAGTCAAAAGCTGAACACAGGGAAAATTCTAGACATCGAAGATGTCCCTCCTTAGAATCAGATTAGCGCTATATGGAATATGCAAACAATAAAGAATGAATATTGATGAAGCGCTCTCAAAAGGCTCTCCCCTTCTGTCTCTCCGCAGACGGCAAGACAGGTTATTAAAGGTCATGGCAAACAGTGCAAATGCCATGCAATCTGTTCTGGGAGTTAATAAAGCTAGTCTTTTGCATGGAGAGAATATAAATCACTTCTTTAGTACATTACAATGGGAGCAAGTTTGGCTTTTGAGGCTTTAACACCAAGCACTGAGAATACTTTGAAATCTCTCTTTAAATGTTGTGAAGCTCTGAATGGTCAGCTGAGTTTCATGCGCCTCTTCTTCAAGATGCAATGCCAGCTTCTTATTGTTTATGAGCTCTCCTCACTAAGTGCCGAGCATTTGGTTTCTTTGAGAGGACAGACACGCACCAGTTTGGGTTTTAGTTGATCCTCGCTGTCTCCGTGTCCCAGGCGCCCGTAGCGACCTTTGCCCCAGGTGTACAGCTCCCCACTGGCCGTGATGCAGGCACTGTGAGCGCCCCCTGCGGCGATATCTACCACCTCGATGCCTCTCAGAGACTCAATCACACGGGGGCGGTCACAAGGGCTGGGGACATTCAAGGAAACAGAAGCGTTGGTTTTTTTTAAATTAGAAATCTACAAAGATACCATTATACCCAAGAACAGTACAAAATAGCCTACAAACAAAAATACATTAGTAATAATCTTCCTCTAATCACTGAAATTACTTAAAATATATATAAATCAACAAATTCCAGGTATCAGGGCTACTTCATGAATTCCTAGGGTGTTAAAATGTAATGAAACCCCAAACCACACACTTAAAAAAAACTGGACGTCACTGGCCTCTAGTGGTTCAAATCAGTAATGCACAGAGAGCTCGGCAGGTCTTTTACAGGGCTGTGAAAAAGTAAATACACCCCATGAAAAGGTGTGTGTTTTTCAACATATTTGCATGTACTGTATGGATATTTGATCTTCATTTCAGCAATACTGATAAAGGTGATCAAAGTTAATAAATAATGAAAATTATTCTTTGGAATCATTTATTCAAAAAAGTCAGAAATGCAATTGTCTGCTGTTGAAAGAATAAGTACACCACCTAGCTTCAACTGCTGGTGCTGCCTCCTTTGGCAGAAATCTCTTCTTGTAATTGTCTATCAGTCTCCTACATAGACTTGGAGAATGTTTTGTCCACTCCTCCTTACAGAACTCCTTAAACTGTATGATGTTTAAGGGCTTTCTTGCATGTACTGCCCACTTCAAGTCCCCACACAGCATTTCTATGAGGTTAAGATCTGGGCTTTGACCTGGCCATTCCATAACCCTCCATCTCTTCTTTTTGAGCCATTCTTTTGTGGATTTGCTTGAATGTTTCGGGTCATTGTCTTGTTGCAAGGTCCACTTAAGGTTCAGCTTCAGCTTTTTGACACATGGCCTCACATTCAAGTCCTCTGTGGTACAATGTAGAACTCATGGTTGACTCTATGATGGCAGGCTGGCCAGGCCCTGAGGCAGAAAAGCAGCCCCAAACCCACCACCATGCTTTACAGTTGGTACAAGGTTCTTTTGGTCAAAGGCAGTTTTTGGTTTTCGCCAAACATGACAATGATGGCACTGTGGCCAAACAGCTCTACCAATGTCTCATCCGCCCAGAGTACATTGTTCCAAATAGTCCTGATCTTCACCTAGGTGTTGTCTGGCAAACTTCAGTCAGTTCTTCCTGACCTTGCATGTATGGCAAAGTTGTGCGGTCTCTTTCGGATGGCTGACTCATGCACTTGGACACTGACTGAGGCAAGACTTGCCTGTAAATCCCTTGATGTTACACTGGGTTCTTGGAGACTTCCTGCAGCATTTTTCGGTCAGCTCTTGGGCTGAATTTGGTGGGACGACCTGGCCTGGATAGACTGGCAAGGGTTTTAAAATTTTCTCCATTTGTAGATGATCTTTCGGACAGTGATTGACTACAAATTGCTTGGAAATGGCTTTAAAACCCTTCCCAGAGTCATAGGCATCAACAATCTTGTAACTCTTATGTTCTAATCATTTGCACCTGTTTTGGTGCACCTGATTCTAATTTTAGGCATTTGATGCAATGATAAAGGTAGGGGTGTACTAACTTTTTCTGCACAAGGAAATTGCATTTCTTTTGATTTAAATAGGACAAATGAGTGCAAAATCTGATTAATGTTATTTTTTTAAAATTAGATCACCTTTATCCATCAACATTGTTGAAATGATGATCAAATATCCTTTTGTATAAAAATATAAAAAGAGACAAACATGGGGTGTACTTACTTTTTCACAACACTATGTTCAGCTTTCTGTCTCTGCAGTGACAACTGCCTCAGACCTACTCAGAGACTAATCACTTACAGTGAGCATTACCTTTCGTCAGAAGGACTGCAACACTCGCAACACAGGCTCATAGGAAAGTGTACTTCAGTAAGCCCCATTCAGAAGTGAATAAAATAATCACATTTTTAATAACATACTAGGCAAATAGGAGCAGGGGCTCCAGACACTTTGTAAAACAAAGGATTCAACCTGAAAACTCCCAATTTAAACCATAAATTCAGCCCTTTTCATTTTTAAAATCCTGATAAAATGTACACTCAAACACAAACTGACAGACAAAACGGGGACATTCATTCTTATCAACAAAACATCACTTGAACTCATTTCCGAATTCGGAAAGTATGAGTAACAAAGTCACAGGTGAGAGTTTCCCTGTACATCGAGCCTCACTCATCAGTCGGTGAGAGAGTCCAGCATTGCGCCATCGTGTGCCTCTCCGCCCTCACCTCCTGTTGCCGTGGCCCAGCTTGCCATCCTCGGCCTCGCCCCAGGAATACACCTCCCCCTCCGAGGAGAGGGCCAGGCAGTGCTTGCCCCCGGAGTTCACAGCCACCTTCTTGATGAAGACGTGCTGGATGGACTCCAGCAGAGTGGGCGTGGACACCGACTCGGTGCCGCCAATCCCCAGCCTTCCTCCTGCGCCATAGCCTGTAGCGTACAGCTACGGGGAAAAGGAATTAAAAAAAAAAAGGCAAGGTAGAATCAGAAATACACAATCATGCTTTGGGCAGTACTGTGGCAGGGAGGTTACTCTGTGATTCTGCGATGGGCTGGCATCTTCTCCAACGGGTGGGTGGGGGGATGTGGGGCCCAGAAACGTGCTGTCAGTATCACTTTGCTGCCGACTGCCCACAGATCAACACATTTCAAATCAAAATGCAAAAGAGGTAAACTGGCTCCTACAGATGACAGTAGAACATTCCCTCAATCAAAACGATATTCGGGGGGAAAAAAAAGGATCAAAGGCAATACGAGCTGAACATTTTAACTTTACACTCATTTTGCATCTTCTGACAACGGAGAATAAAATTCAAAATACTGCTCCTTTCCTTTTAAGGACTTGGAATGATTTGGCTCCTGACTTGCATCAGTGAACCATTAAATCTCTGGACACCTACTGTACATGTCATTCGCCTTTTTCCCCACTCACTGCCAAGATTGTGTTTTCTATTCTGATGCTCCAAGGAAATCCAGCAACCACGAGCACCCAGACCATAATACACCTCGCAAATCAATTAGTTCTTTCAAATCCCTTTTTAACTCAAGTTTATACTACATCTTAATACAACTTAATTTACTGTTTCTTTTCTGTACATCTCTTTTGCTTTACTGTAAAGATAAAGATAAACCTCGAGATTATGCAAACTACAAAATTATGAAAGGCACCATCTTTTCTTAACCATTCAAAAACTCTTAGGTTAATATTTAGGAAAAGAATGAATACAAATGGTGCATATCTGAATATGATACTAAACTTCTGAAGATATCAATCAAATCCCTTACAAATCCCTGGAAATAAGACACATATTGAAGTCCAGATTCCCCTTTTAATATGGGACATGAACGACAGGGCAAGTGACTTCCTCTGACTCTTACCCTAGAGAGAGAATGCCATCATCTATTCAATTTTTCTGTGCAACACAGAAGTGGCAAGTGCCTTGTACAGTGAAAATGCATCTTTTCCACTCCCTGGAGAGCATTCTAAACAGCAGACGGCTACTCACCTTCCCATCAGCTGTCACTGCGAAGAGAGTCTGCTCTCCGCCAATCAGCTGCACGGGCCTCAGAGTGGCCAGGGCTTCACATGGGGTAGGAACTTTGACCTTTGCCCCTTCGATGCCCCCAAGTTGCCCTCTGTGGTTATGGCCCCAGCCGTAGATAGTCCCACTTCCCCCAGCGGATAAAGTCCAGTCATCCGGCCTCCTGCAACAGGCATCTTACCGAGTCATGGCTTACGAATTTAGAATTTTTAAATTTAAAATGTGTCTGCCTACTCTTATTTAAAGGGGAAATGCAACACTATTTTTATATTCCAGGGTTAGAGAGTCAGCATTGATAAGAGCATTTCAAACCACAATAAAAGTAACATTTAAACATAAATTAACGTGCAAAACCTCCAATTTTCATCACAAATTCTGCGGTAAAATGTCTGCTGCACAACCTGAACTCATTTGCTCATACATCAGATTACATTAGTCACTACAATGATTCGTGAGTAGGAGGGCCCGCTTCACATCACAATCCTCACAGTTTTGTGACAATATGGCGAGTTTATGCTTAATTTGGAATTTGTAACATTTTGCAATACGGTCAATCCATTTTTTTTGTTACCAAGATCTGATAACCGGTCTGAGAAATGGAGACAGCAGTTCCCCTTTAAAGGATGAAAAAAAAACCCTCAATTTTTGAGAAGCACATCTGTTTATCTGCTCTGAAAGCCATCCTGCTCGATCCCACCTGTTCATCCACTGCACAAGCTGTTCATCCTGCTCCCTCTTGAACACTTCGTGACTTTCATGAAGGACATTCATGTTCTCATTGTCCGCCATCAGCTCTCTGATTTTCTTGGCCACCTAAAAAAAAACACAGGAATTTCATTCAAAGCAATAAAACCATTTCAAAATAAAAGGGCTCATGAACTGACAAGTACAGTGATATCAAACAGTGCAGGGGAGGGTTTGGACACCAAGTCAGCAGCTGAATGGAGGCAATGTAAAAGCTTTTAGAAGCTCAGTTATCCAACGTAAGAGTATTAATGAATTAATGTACTGATAAACTACTTGTCAGCAAAGCAAAGAAACAAACCTTTGTGTAACTCCAATGAACTCAATACCAATTCTTGGAAACTGTAAGATTATAAATTCATAGAAATATCAGGAGGATATCCTTGTAGAGTTTAGCAGCTAAAAACACAAACTACCTCATCAAGAAACTGGCGAGGCAAAGGCGTTCTCTTATCCAAGGCTACAGCCACTCTGGAGGCTGTGCAGTATCTCCTGAACCAGGCCCACTTGTGCGTCTCTGCACAGCAGGGCAGAGTGTCCAGTTCCAGGTCACAGGCCAGGGCTACCAGCACCTGCACAGCGAAGACCAGAACCACAGCATCACAACTGACGGCACACGCCTACGAGAAATACTGCAATGCATTTTACATTTCTGTCCTTCTGCGAGGTCTGTGGGATGACTGCTTATGGTCGCAAGTACCTTGAAGAATGGACTGTGGAGCAGCTGCTTGCCTCCTCTCACGATCGGATCTTCGTATTCGTACTGTCGTTGCAGGGCCTCCGGAAGTCCCTTCACCAAAGCTGCCAAGGCACTGCCTGTAAAACTCTGCAAGAGCAGTGAAGGAGACACAGCAGAATGAACTTCCCTGCCGACACTGAGCTGATTACTAATAAAGCACCGTTGAGAATGAATTGATTATCATGTACAGTAAGTGACCCAACAGCCAGTCTGCAAACCAGAGCAATGAATAACTGAGACATTCCAGGTTCTTCCAAATATTTCGAGATAATAACACAGCTGGAGTAACAAGAGATGCCTTTACTTTCAGTCCGACCCCATCGCTGAGGACCTGCCACTTGTTTTTTCTGGGACGTCCCCGGGAGAACGACAGACTTCAAATAACGAAACGTTAGATTAACTCAAGACGACCCAGGCAGACGCCATACCATGGAGCGCGCTTCCCCCTCGGAATCTCCCAGCAGCCTGTTGATATTGATGGACTGGCCGAACTCTGTGGTGAGGAGCTTGCGAAGCCTCTGCAGGGCCCACATGCGATGCCCTGCAGCTGAAGGGCAGAGGGAGTGGTCAGACACCACTCTGCGTGGTCACGAGATGACCTAAAACCATTACAAAAACCTGCCAGACGTACGTCTGGATAATGACATATTCAAGCGTGTGTATCCCTGATCAGCATGGGAGGGGCAGCTGTTAGTAATTTAAAATAAAGTCTTTAAAATGACTAGAAACTTTATTTCTTGCTTTCTCTTGATTAATCTGACTTAATTAAAAATAATCTTTTGGCACCAAAAACACCCAAAACATCCCCGAAAGGATATTTGTATTAACAGGAAAACAAAAATATAAATTTGATCACTTTTTACAGTAACAACGTTATACTTTTAAGACGCTGAAATGGAAATTTAAAGGAGCATTAGGCCAAGCAGTGCTCTGCCCCATGGGGAGTGCTGTAACAGCACCGTGAGCTTACCCAGCGCACTGAGCTGAGCACAGGCTGCCAGAGAGGCGGCCAGCCGAGGAACGATCCCCCGGTTAGAGGCGAAGTTGAGGCGGAAATCCAGCAGACAGGTGACAAGGTCCATCGAGGGACAGGAAAGGATGCAGCGATCGGACAGCAGATCCTTAGGCCCTGGACCAAAAGAGCCAGATTGCTTTAAAATGACCCGTAAAATCTTCCCTCACTTCAAGTCCAGGGAGTGCAATCTTTCTGTGGCACAGCTGACAGTCCGTGCTGAACTGTAAATGACCACTCTGAGATCTCACTCTTCCAGTAAATTCCCCAAAACAACACACAAGCTGGCTATGAATTATATTACCGACAGGAAAAAGCACTGCATATGTAAAAAACAACAAAGCAAAAAATATTTCACAATCTGTCCTAACGTCAAGCACATTGCTTTTTCCAAGGGAACTTTGCTAGTAAGTGTCCCAGTCTAGTGAGGCAAAAAAAAGTTTCTGGAAATGTTTCAAATACACAGCCTGAAGTTTTACACAGCTGCACTTTTTCTGCATTTCAGATTAAATCCCAAATAAGGGGGAATGGCCATGGCAGTACCTGCAGCGGGCATGATGGGATAAACCGTGAAGCGCCAGCCCCAGCCGTTGACGGAGCCATCGCTGGTGAACTTCCACTTCAGCTCGTCTCCGGGAATGCGCAGCTCGCTTGACCAATCGGACCACTCCCGACCTGTGGCACACACAACAATCAACGGAGACTGGCGCTGGCAGGCAGCCCTCCCCAGACACCGTGAGAACGAGAGAAGGATCAGCTCCCGTGGGCCCCGAAGCACAAAATAAGGGCTGATCCCATCAACAAAGAACACAGCGAAACACATTGTGCTTTAAGTGAACATTAAAAGGTGTATTTGAACATTTTCTAATGCATTTTGATATCTGTATTTTGTGAACACACTGTATAATGAAAAGGAGGCGTTTACTTCAAATATTATTCACAATCTTAAAGAAAATCCTAAAACAGTCTCCTTGAGAAAGCTGAGCTCACCTGATCGGACAGACACTATCCTGTTGGCTCCATCCATGATGGTGAGTGGATCATGGCGTCTTTCAGTGGAACACTGACGGTCGAATTCCACTCTCAGGCCTTCCGCACCTAATCCACGCAAGCAGTGATCAATTGGCTTAGCAATATAAGCCAAACGACAGACAGACATACTGCCTTGCCTTATCAGAAATATACATGTTCATGTTTGTAGGCATAGAAATTAAATACTATAGATCTTTTATTCTTTGTGTTCAATTACTAAAAACTATCCACTTGAACAAAAAAAACAAATGCAAGCTCCACAATGGAGGGAAACACCCCTCTGTCACGGCTTTAAGACTATATTACCAGGATATAACCAGCAGCTATATCACCCTACAAATGAACTGGCAGCCCACTGAAGCTGCGCAGGTGTGAGCCTGGTCAGTACCTGGATGGGAGACCTCCTGGGAAAGGTAAAATTGCTGCTGGAAAAGGTGTTAGCGGGACCAGTAGAGATTGCTCACACTGCGGTCTGTGAGGGTCCTAATTCCCCAGTATAGTGACTGGGACACTAAGCTGTAAAAAAAAGGTGCCGTCCTTCGGATGAGACATAAAACCAAGGTCCCGACTCACAGTGGTCATTAAAAATCTCATGGCATTTGTCAAAATGAGTTGGGGTGTAACCCCAGTTTCCTGACCAGATTTCCTCCCTTGGCCTTTACAAATCATGGCCTTCTAATAATCCCTATATATAAATTGGCTTCATCACTCTGTTCTCCTCCCCATTATGGCTAACCTCACATCTTCCAGGTGGGGCTGCACATTGGTGGTGGTAGCGGGGCTCCATTGAGTGGAGTGCCCAGAAAACTGCTATAAAACTGTAAAGAATTATTACCATTACAGGTACTTTTAAATAAATATCCAGGCAATTATTTTTCTTTTTTTCCCCCATCAATTATCTCCAGTTGCCCAGATGACCAGTTACCTGGTATTTTGACAGTGCCGCTGGTAGAGGTGTCATCAGTGTAGGGGTGGCTGCTCTCCACCACTACAGGCTGGGAAGACAGGCGCCCGCTCTGGGAGTCAGTGGCCACATCCTCCAGCTCTGTCACACACAGCTCTAGCAGCATATCGGCCACCTAGAGACAGGCAGGCAGGGGGGGAAGCAACCCTTTAGGAAAGTGCGCTTCAATGCATTGACTGTGGGCCATTATTCAGAAACGTCAAAAGTTTTACACTGCTCACAAACCCAACACAGACAGCAAGCTTGTCTGTTAACTTATCCGAAATACAGCGCAAAAGGTAAAGGGATAGACATACTGTAGAGGCGCCAGGTACCAAAAAACAATTTTCAAGCTGTAGTTTTGATTTGTTGGAGTGTTGTAAATTGGGCACAGACCTGTGGGTAGGCTGTGCCCATGCCAGACAGAACCGCGGACAGGACTTCCTTTCCCTTCTCCCCCGAGCGGGCAGACACTCCCAGCTTCAGCAGGTCCACCATGACGCGAGTGTCATCGGGAACCAGCAGGCTGGTGAACTCGTCCAAGTACTGGGGCTCGGGGCCAGTTGTTTTGTTCTGGCTCTCAGCATCCTGCTCAGACAAATGAAGACGTGCTCAGAGAATCAAGCTGATAAAAATCTGAAACATGTGAACACGATGTGGATTGGAACATTAAACATATCAAGCAATCTACACAAATTCCATATTTTTCCCCCTTCACAGTTACGTTAAACATCTCGCATGGACCTACTTTCCACATCTGAGATGCAATTTTTGGAGAACAAAAAAGCGAATGACTTGATGAACCTCTTTTCAAAAATAAGAAAAGCTGACCTCTTTGGTTTTTGTCATGGTCTCGGCGATGATGCTGGCAGCACCTGGGTCATCAGTGACGGGGATGAAGGGGCGTGAGGAGGCAGCGACAGCAGATGGGGTCACTGCAGAAGAAGGTGTGATGGCATCTTCTGAAGAACCGACCTGTTCACACAAAGCACACCATCGCACAGTCAACACCTTCTGCAAAACCCCTGCTGTCGAAATATGCGATTAGTAACATCACCTGCTGCCATTTAAAATACATCTTAGACATGAACGGTTTTCTTATGTACAGAAAAAAAACACAATACGGGTAAAAATAGGTAAAAGGAAAATAATACTGATTTGCATGATGCATCCAATTTCCAAGCCACGTTATGGCTTTTTATACAATCGAGAACTTCTGGATAAGTTTTTTTACGAAAGTTCAATTTAAGATTCAATTCACCCAGGCCTGACAGAAGTAGTATTACAATTTAAGGACGTAACACCTTAAAAAAAACTGATGATGAAACTGTTTTCCATAGTCTAAGCCTTCAACATTCTCATATGAAGTCAACTATTTTGAGGAAGGAAAATAAATCTTCAAAGTCACGCAGTTCATAACTGCATTGAAGAGCATTACAGAACGTCACACAACTGATTTCTTTTAAAAAATGAATAGCAAACCTGTCCCTGAAAAGTTTCCAGCATCGTTGGAATTACTAAGATCTATTAAAAAGAAGCTTTAACATTAATGGCCCTGTGGCATGGCATTTAACACTGCTCCCTTACAGCTTTTGGATCCTGGGTTCAATTTCAGACAGGTTTCTGTGTGGAATTTGCATGTTTTCCTGGTTCTCCTATTTTTAAGTTGTCCCAATGCCCCGAGATGGACTGACACCCTATCCAGGGTATAGTCCTGCCTTGTGGCCCAATGCATCCAGGATCAGTGATAGCATGTTCACACAGTGTGTATGCGAGTTCTTGAAATCAGGCATGGTAATGAAAGAAGTTTCTAATACTCTGTTCCAGGAGCTCATTTTTCTTCTATGTTCTGAGAACTGCCAACGTAAAGGGCAGATGCGTCAGAAAAGACTTGCTGCTTATCTTCTTATGGTAATAAAGTGCAATGCAGCACAGAGAAGAAGTTGCCAGGACTGGTTGCCAGTGTTTTCTCCTATCCGCAACAATCACGAGACTGGATAATCTCCATCAGGAACGTGGAACAGGGAAACAGCTTTCGATCGGTGTTGTGAGGTTAAACAACAGACCAAAACTAGTTTCCTCTCAGTTTAAGATTAGTATCATTATCTTGAGACTCTTGTAAGACTGCAATTCAGTTTGCTACTGTTAGATGTATTAGGTGTAAAACGTCTGTATCTTTCATGATTTGAATATGTAAACTTCTCATTGCTTGTATAGCTAAAAGGCTGAAGACTTAGTTTGGATCCGTTTATGCCAATTCTAAAACTACTGTAATATATAGATTTACGGACAAAATTAAATTACAAATACGATGTTAATGTTTGAGGGGATATATCATTAGTGTAAATTTATTTAATGACTCCATTGTCTGCAACGCTGTGCCCCACGATTCCAAGAGACTCATATCTTCTTCAAAACATCAGTACGGTAACAAAATGTTTTTTCTTTAATTTGAAGACTTTTAACAAAGGGCTTCCCATATCATGAAACCAGCGTTTTTGCAAAAAGCGGCACACAACTTTTAAAGTGCCACAGGCCACGTTGGGCAGAAGCTGGCCAGGGATCTCTTGGCTTTGTGGAAACGCCAACCTGAGTGACTCAAGGCAAGGCCTGCAGCGATGGCAATGAGACAACTGCCCCTCTAGTCAGAGCTCCCTTGGAAGCAAATGCCAAAGACAAACGGTTCTGGCAGGCAGTTGAGACGTAGGAGGCTGCAGCTCCGAAGCCATTCCTAATTGTATGAGTATGTCTAAAAATGAACTATGAAGAGAAAATTGAAATTTCAAGGAGAAAGAAACACTGAGCCACAAGATTCTCTTCCACCACCAACACCCAAAAAAAACCCCGTTACCAACACAAAAGGATTCGCTTTCTCAGAAGAAGAAAGGAATAAACGAGAGAGAATCTCTGGATAGGTAGCAAGCAGAAGGTGACCGAAAGCTCGGGATGTGCTGCTGTCCTCACCTCCCCCCTGCGGTCCTGCCAGGGGTTTGGGCTGAGGCGCTCCTCCACCTCGGCTGGTAAAGGGGGCCCCTCCACCTCCACAGGGCTGGAGGCAGCGGAGGAGTCGGGGGGCGGCACCGGGGAGCTGGAAGGGCATTCCTTCGGCACGATCATACTGGCGGGCATCAGGGCTCCAACCACCGCATCTCTGCACAGACAGTACCCGTCAGCCGCAGGAAACGGCCAGCGTGCGCACCGCACACATCCCTTCTTATACATAATCATGAACAAGGAGGCGTTCAACCTTTCCCTTCTTCTAACACCCCGTTTGAATTCTATAAAGCAAGTCAAAGGCCAACAACCAAAACCAATGGGGCATCTAGAGGAATAAGGGAATGCTAGGCACTGCCACGCCTACCTGGCATACATGATCTGCAGAGCAGTGAGCACATGAGACAGGGCCTGCTGCTTGGCCAGGTTTCCATCCAGGGACAGCAGGATTTTGGCCAAGGAGGGCCGGTTGGGCTTGACGTTACTCTGACCACTGATCTTATTGCTGACTGTGGAAGAATCACTGTCTGACTGCACACCTGGAAAATGAAATATTGAAACACTTTGCTTTCCGCCAACATAACAGCTGTTAATACAGCTTAATTTGGGCAAGAAGGCTGGTCATTTAGGCGAAAAGGGCAGGAGGCAGAGGGTACCTAAATAGGAGGCTCCCAGTGGATCCCTGGCGGTCTGAAAGAGGACTGGCTCATGCACGGAGGGAGTGGTGACATCCACAGTGGTCCATGCGACGCTGTGGGATGAGCCACAGGCCACACGGGTGATCTTCTGGCCCTCTAGACCCTGCACCAGGGTGGGCTTTCTGTTGACAGTGGTGGTCCCATTCCCCTGTTGGCCATGGTCATTGTCACCCCAGGCATACACCTGCCAGGAAAAGTCACATTTAAAAGCTGCAGAACTCTTAAGGATTGCTTAACCTTGCTTGTTATCTATGGTCTCCTGCCCTGATGTGCAATTCAGTTGCTCAACTGACAGTGGCTGGTTTCCCAGGCTAACAATATTGATGTGAATCAAAAAGTAATAAACAAAATTACAAGACAGTCAAAGCGAATGAAAAGGTTTAATCTTGATCTTTCATTTAAGAGATCAAAAGTTCTTTCACGTGGTTCCTAAATGTGTTACTAAGAGCGCCAGTTGAGCTGTGCAGTCCACACACGGCCAGGTCAATCACAGCGATGTCATGTGCCAGGGCCAGTGCAATTGTGGCCAAAGATTTCCTGAGTGGAGTGGCTCTAGGGACTTGAGAAACGCCTGCAAGTTTGACATGGCATCCATGACACACCAGTGCTCTAACTCTGCCCCAGCTGAGGAATAGCGGAGAAGTGTTTTTAATCTCGTCATACACTACAGGGACTGTAGCTATAAAACTAACTTCATAGACATTTGGTGTTCATAGACAGACTGATTGGGTATAAAATGAAAAACAACTACCGATTCCAAATGCTTCAGGAAAGAAGTTTTTCCAATTTATTTTCATTAACCACAATCTCCAAGAACTCTGTGCCAGTTACTGTACATTGCAACTGAACTAAGAACTGCAATTCAGAACAAAAATAAGAAGCAAGATGAGACATACTTGTCCTGCGTCTGTGACGGCAAGACAGTGCAGCGCCCCCACAGCCACATGGACAATCTTCTTGCCTCTCAGACCCTCCACAACCTGCGGTTTGCGAACATGGACATCTGTCCCATGACCCAGTCTGAAGTAGTCTCCTTTGCCCCTTGATTAAAAAAAAATGGCTGTGATCAAATGCTGAACTCCCATGTACATGCATTATTGCCTCTCAGACATTTAGAATAAAATTTACAAATAAAAGAATGTACTGTACCAAAAAAAGAATACTACGTTTGAAATTTAGATGTCAAAAAGGGAGATTTGTTCAGCTGATTAAAAAGGCAAAAGTGAAATGCTTCCTTCTTTCCCAAGAAGCCTACCAGGTCCACACCACTCCGGACTTGGTCAAGGCCAAGGAGAACTGAGCTCCGCACTCAATCTGACACACTCCTTGGCCATTGAGCCTCTCGATGTTCTGGGGAATGTTGCAGCCCTCACTTCCCCCTCGGCCGAGCTTCCCAAAGTCCCCGTCTCCCCAGGAGAACACCAGCCCTGTAAGGTTGTAGAGCACCGTCTTAATGGGACCGCACCACAAATGCAAAAACAGATCCTTGCGTTTCTTTTGCAGGGACTAAAACTGAACAAAATCGGGGAAACAAAACGAGTTACCTTCATCAGTCAAAGCCAATGTCTGAGCATCTCTGCTTCCACAGGCCACCTGAATAACGCGATGACCCAGAAGGACTTTCACCTGAGGGAAGGAAATGAGAATCATTTCAAATCAAGTATATACGAGGAGAATTTACACAATATTGGGTGCAATGTACTTCAATGCAGCCTGTTATGTGTGCAGTCCAGAACTAAAGGAATCTGTGTTAAGTAAAGACACCTCTGGCAAAAGTGAAACAGGAGTAGCAGGACTTTCCAGTAATACACTATGTACCAGACATAAACCTGTCAAGAAACTCGGTTTCTAGGCTGCTGAATACTTAAAGACTGATGACTGTTACTCAGTTTACTGCTGAGAAGAATTACAGAGAATGAGAAAATAACATGAACACGTGGTCTCTCATCCTGTCAAAGACAATTCAAATTGTTTTACTGAGCTTCTAGCGTCTACCCTACTGACTGGGGCTGGCTTGTCAGCATCGAAAGCAACGGCGCCAGCAGACCTCTGAGAGAACCCACCAGTTTGGGCCTCAGCTGAGTCGTGTTGTCACCGTGGCCCAGCCTGCCGTATTCGCCCAGGCCCCAGGTGTACAGCTCCCCACTGGAGGTGATGGCTGCGCTGTGGGAGCTCCCGCAGGCAATGTCCCGGATTCGCTTGGTCTTCAAGGCCTCAATGAGCCGTGGCTTGTCGCAGTTCCTGCGTGCGGCAAAAGTAAACATTTATTTCAAATGCCCTGGAGATATTACATACAGGGAATGTCCAGTTAACAAAATGGAAGTGTTATCATCACAACAATGGTACCAAATGTTGGGAAAGGTAGGTTTTAAATGCATTATAAATTAGATTAAAAACTACAATTCCTTACATTCTACTGAAGTGTCCAAGTTTTCCGTCATCTCCTTCTCCCCAAGAAAAGACCTTCCCATCCACTGTTAGAGCCATTGCATGACGCCCACCTGAAAGAACAGGATGGCATTGTGAAGCAGACTCCAAATATTTTCAATACTAGCAGAAAAAGAAAACGTTGCCCTACAGCCATCCTTTTACATTTGTTTTTGTAAGCAATAATCAGTACATATATTACAAACAGCAATTCCAGCAACTCATTTAAGAAAATGATTGCTGTTGCTGAACGTCAGAAAGGCACTGTACTCTGCCATCACATCTAAGGATTTTTTTCCTCATGACACAGCATTTAATGTTACTCTATCATTTATGTCATGTCACAGACTTAGGAATAATGAGCAAAGTCACAATAACCACCTTACACCCAGAGCCACAAGTATTTATTACTAGACAAAACTGGGGAACGTGCACAATACCCATTTAAATCTGGAAAGGCCCTGCACATCCTCAACACTCAGCTCCTTAAAAACACGTCGGCAAACCAATCCGTGCCTCAAAACAACCTAGATTCATAATAGAAATTCCAAAATAAAAGGATCTATCAGGTAAGAAAGATCACAATGAAGGCTACAATTAAGTAAAGTAGAACTTCAATCTATAAAGCTCAGACATCTGATCGAGTCCTGTGTAAAGACATCCACTCACCTGAGTGCACAGCCACCTTCTTCACCACGTAGTTGCTGAGAGCAGTGATCTGCCGGGGAATGGGAATAGTTCCACTGGAGAGCCCCAAGCCTAGCCTTCCATTGGTAGCTTCGCCACAGGCATATACCTTTCCCTCCGCCGTCACTGCGAACACAGCAGGGCATGAGCCAGCAGAGGCTTTGGGACATCAAGCTGATAGTACCACAGCTAACACCCCAACCCTCCATCTGCATGTCACAGGGAGGACAGGTAAGAAAGGAGGCTTACCTGCAAACAAGCTCTTTGAACCCCCAGCAACCTGCACCACATTGAGTGCGGATAGAGTTTCGGAAAAGGAAGGCACCTTAATCTACAAAAACAAGCAAATTGAACAGACTTGAGATTAGTATGAAAGCAGAATAATTCACTAATTCTCTTAAACCCATCAGCTATGTGCACTTTGGGGCTCCTCGTTACAATGAAATTAATAAATACATTTTCCTATTCCTAGACTTCTAATACCTTGATGAGTGAACCGAAAAATATTTGATAAGTACACAAGAAAAGGCCAAAAAATGGAGAAATTAAGCTCTCGAAAAACAAAACAGCACCAGTGACTAGAAACAGTAGAGTTGACAGTACCTTCGAACCCTTGAGTCCACCAAGCTGGTCTTTATCATTCAGCCCCCAGACGAAGACTTTGGTTCTAATGGTGGCTGCCGACTCCAGCCCAGCAGATTTCTTTCGAACGAGGCTAGCCAAGGAGGAAGCAGAAACGCCAGCAAGCATTTCAGGACACCAACATTACTATTTTAATGAACACTGTTTATTTTCACTTTTTAGTTGTATTCTTCAGTATTTGGTTGAATGTGCACATTTGTCAGACGACATTTAAGTCAAACAAGTGCAATGGAAAAGAAAGCTTAATGGATATTAGTTTAAGTCACATTTTCCAGTCCTGCACTTTATAAAGAGAAAAACGGTTCGTTTGGTATGATTTCTATATTACTCTTTGATTTTCAATGCATTCATGAAGGATCTTCAGACTTCTCTGGACATTTTTAATGAGTGCCCAAGAAAAACACAATGGCATGATATTAAGTAATCAGCTATCCAAACCTTACAATGCGTCATAAGATGTATATATTAAATTCAAAGGAATAAAAGGTTTTGAGATTTCCCCAATGAACAGATGAATGCTGTTGTGAGTTTAAAACAAATCATGTGATGTATGGCTTCTGTATTATTCTTAACAAATGCCTAACAGCTAATTTAGTATAATAAAGCACTGTCTCTTGTTCAAGTCTCTCACAAAAAAGCTTCTGCCTTTAGTATATTTAATGCATCCTTTATTCAAGACAGGTTCTCAGGCGTATCTTGTCCGTGACTGTATGTGGTCCTTTACTGCTTGGCTCTTTCAATTGTGTTGTCTTAATTGCTGTAAGATTGTTTTTCCACTGTGTGGGCATACACATAATTCTATACAATTATAAAACATTACTGTCTGATGTGTACTTTGAGATGCGTGTAGTTGCTATATTGAGATAAAAACATCCATTTTTCATTATGCTGCAGTATGAAGGACACATTCCTGACTCACAGCAGTAGTAAGTAAATCCTTACCAATCCGCCTTAGTGCCGCAGAAGAAAAGACACCCACTGATATGACTGACCTTAAGGAGCTTCCCACAGCTTTGCTTTTTTGTAACGACTTAACCTCCCCCCCACCTTCATCTTCCTGAATCAAGGCCTTTGTACATTGCCTTGTCAAACTGCCAGATTATATACTCAGCCAAAAAGGAGCTAGTCTTGCACGTATTTCAAATCGCTAAACAATCTGATAATTGTGTTACAGAGTAATCCCAAGATGGCACTGCAGAGGTTTGGATTCACTTGCATGTTAATCAAGCTTGTCATGCATAACTAAGTAAATCACAAGCCTTTAGAAAAGACACATCGGCAGTCATACAATCTCCCAGAAACACTAAAGTCTGCCATATGCCAAATGCAGAGGCCACTGCCCTTTCAACTTCATTAAATATATTCTCAGCAGAAAACGTACCGACGTGTCCAGTTTATAAAAATGGCACATCTACGCTGATACCTTCCAGTATTAGCCTTGTCGTCATCATCCTCCTCGTTGTCGGACGCCAGGAATGGTACAGTGGCCAGGTCTTCGTCCTCTGCTCGGATGCGGCCCACAATGCCCAGGCCATGGATCTTGCAGTCTATCCCAGAGCTGCGACACTGCTTGATGGCTATTTCAATATACCGGTGATACTGACCCCAGATAAGACAAACAGTCAAAATCTGCTCCAGAACTCGACAAAGCAGATGTATTAGTTTTCCTCCTCAAAGCTGCTAGCTCTTTAGGATCATTTTCATATACATGTTTCTTGAACTGTTCTAAACAATTGTATTTTTAAATTCAGTTAAGAACACTTTCAAATGAAAGGGGCAAAGCTTTTGTCTGTAACTTTACAGATGAGGCACCATGCAATCAGTCGAGCAACCTTCTTCAACATCCTACCTCAGAGCAGTCACTCAGCAGGGGAACGGTGGTGTCTGTGGGGTTGATGTTGATGGTTTTCAGTTCAATAAGGTTATTCAGGGAATTCCCACCTACAAATGAAGCATTGTGAAACAAAAGCAAAATAAGCCATGGTAGTCCCAGCGCACATAAAAAACAAGTGCAATCAACAGGTGTGGGTCCTTCACCTGCAAGCACCAGAGCTCAGATCCATCATACCTGAGACCACCACGAGAGAAGGCATGTAGCTGCTGTCTGCAGGGTCCACAATCATCTTCAGCCTGTGAACAAGCACGTCTGGGAAGAGCTCCAAGCGAATCCAGTGCTAAGACAGAGGAGAAGGAGATATGAAAGTGCTGCCCCTTGGGGAAAAAAAAATGTCAAGCCTTTGACAGCAGACATCAAGGTATAACTACAGATCGCTGCAAGGGTTGGAAAAAATTAAGGAAAAAAAACTGCTGAGATTATATTTCACCCCTTTTTAGGTGTGATAAAGGATACACCCATCTTCTGTACATTATTCTAACGAACACTTTAAACTTTGTTTCTCAGTGAGAAACCATCATCCTTTAGCTGCCATCCTTGACGATACCAAGGCTCATTTCAGACTGCGGCCAGCGGTTTCTTTTGAAGGAGGCACCCAGGCTCTGCTTACTTTGCCCTGTGACCCCGAGGACTGCCAGCACTGCTCGCTGCCATCCACAAGGCGAGAGGCCTGGTTCACGGAGGACGAGACGCTGAGGGTCTTCACCGCCCGGGACCACTCGTCTATCAGCATACCCCGCTGGCTGCTGTGGTGCCGTTTCAGCTGCTTCCCGGAGCGGCCGCAGAAAGCTGGGGACTGACCTGGAAAACGTGCGGGCAGGCACAGAGGCAGACACTGAAGGACACTGACGGGAAAGCCAGGACCTCCTCTCTGAAAGGCACTACAAGAACACGCTTGACTGCCAAAGCTTTAACTCTAACTCTGGCTGTATGCGCTTTCAGTTACGAAATGTAAAGACCTGTGGATGACAAAATGTAAGCAGATACCGTACATTAAGACAATTTAAGCCAGCTCTTGTGGTTTAGTATACAGCCTTTTACGTGTATGTAATGTAATCCATCACATGGCTGATAATTTTATGCATCTTAGGGTGAAACAGAAAATTCTACTTTATTTTGAAAATAAATAGGTGCGGGTTATTAAAGAAGCAAAATAATAGCTTCTTTAGTAACCTGCAACAATGCTCTTTCTCACAAAGACATCTAAGTCAGGTAATTAACTCAGATAATGTTATTGCCACTTACAAAGGATGACACAAGGGTTTCTGAGCAGTAGGAATTCAGTAAGAGCCTTTGGGCTTGGCTAAACCCCCCAAACAATCCTGAAAACTCTGAAAGTTGATAATGACTCTACTAACGAGTAAGAACACCTCATTAAGAAGTGTTCGCACTGAAGGTAAAAAATGAAAATGAAACAAAACATACTTGCAGAAATTATAGGAGAAGAAACTCCAATAATTCCTTTAACACAGGCTAAAAGGAAAGTGACAGTATAATCAAATCCAATAATCTAATTCGAAAAGTTAGAAAAGATGGATAGATCTAATCCAATCTGGTTTTACCCGAAAAGCAAATCTTATACCAACATCTATAAACCTAAGGGCACAATTTAAAATATTTGTATTTATTGGGCAAAGATCTTGACAGACAACTTGAAAGAATTCACAGGTTGGTTCTCGCTTGAATTCGTGTCACTTTCCAAATTCATAGGGAACAAAATGCAAATTATACCTTGAATTACAGCTACAAAATGACTTTCTTCCTCATGCATTGTGCATTTTTTAAACTAACCTGGTTCATTTATCCTGCCAAACGTGTGCCTGGTGTTGTGCTTCCGAGTTTTGAAACAGTTTTCACAGAAGTCAAAATCATCACAGTTTCTGCACTTGAATCTGGGGCCATTGATGGGGAACATCTGGCAGCCATCACATCTGTAACAGCAAGCAACCATTTCAACATTACCGAGAGCCAGACACTTACAACATGACATTTAGAAGAAACGCAGGAGGACAAACCACCAAATATTGCATATTCCATCCCAATGTAACTCTTTCATACAGACAGTTATATTATGGAAGGCATTAAAACAAAGCAGTCTTTCAGCTCAGATATTAGCATCATTATGAATATACCTTGGGTACTCTACAGGGTCCACTATATAAAAAATATCAGATTTCTACAAAGATTTAATGCTCAAAACATGTTCCAAAATGGGTGCATACATGTTCAAAAAAAAATAATCTTTTTTTTTACAAAACTTTGTAGTTCATTGGCAAATTTTTATTGGTGAAGCAAATTTGACTGTTGGCGTTCTAGTGCCTTCTTCCAGCTAATGGTGACCAGGGAAAAACTACACTTAAGAGTGCCCAACCTCAGAGAACAGTAGCTACAAGCTGTCCATAGCTCTTACCTGACTCCAGGGTGAACACTGGGCACCAACTCCATTTCGGACAGCAAGCCTGTCCAGTGAGACTGCTGAGGGAAGTCCACTATCACATCTTTGCCGTTGGCACTGAAAGCTGAGGGAAAAGGCAATGATGCGCTCTTCCTTTCCGATATTAACACTAAAGACCAACCAGTCCTTAACAAGCATATTCATTTTTGCATCAAACACACCGAACAAAACTAAATAAAAGTAACGCTCTGGTGAGTAAATAAAACAGGACTAAGGCATCAAGATCTTGCAGAACAGGACAAACCTACTTCCAAGCAGCATGTTTATTTTTTCCACATCGTACACAAAACTTCAACAAATTCTTTAACCTCAAGATTCTGGCGGAAGAAAAAAAAAAAAGATACCTTTCACAACTCCCACACTCCGATGAGTAACAGAGCCCCATTTGTACTTTGGCGTCGTGACTGAAGGCTTGACTCTCACTTTATCCCCGATCTTAATGTGCGAGGGAGAGTTCTGCGGGGGGAAACCTGGAGGGAAGCAAGAGGCCTGTCATAAGGTGCTCTGAAAAACGGAGGGTGTACAAATACAGCCCGCCGAAACAAAGAGGAAACGAACGCTCGTCGTACCCAGGAGTTCCGTGTGGATGTATCTGACCCAGTACGTGCCACCTTTCTGCTGCCAGTCACACTGCACATTCAGGTCATGAAGTCCATCTCTGTCCAGTTTAATGACTTTCCCGACATCCCCTTCATACACCTCCTCGTATGTCCTGCAGCACCTCACCATCATCCCCACCTGCACAAACACAGTGGCTCAGCAGCAGGACCCATGGGTTAGCACGTCACCCAGCTTTGGGGATTTCTCCGTTAAGGCAAGTCATTTGAATTAGAAAATAAGAGCGGACTGTTTTCTAGGTACTGTGACTGCTGCAATTTGAATCAAAATACAAATTTACCGAAAACATGCTGAAAGTGAACTGGATTTCACTAACTCTCTTCGACTTCAATTCCCAAATAAGACAACACCGAAAAGTGAATAACGACAGTTCTAAACTACATATTCTCAAGCGGTAAAGCTTTACCTGGATGTTCTCTCGCACATACACAGCGTAATCATCATTGCTTTGAAAATCTGATCTCTTCTTGAATGTCTGACTCTCCGTCACCACGGCACCCAGAGGCTGCAAAATCAACAGAAAAAATGTAGACCCTGCTGGAAATTTTCTGCCACTACGTTGTGCATTTTTAACAGCAGCTGTATACTGCAAATGCAAGATAATACAACTAATTTTACAACCTATTTAAGTTCTATGCAACCCCCTCTCAGACTGCAAGAAAAATGATACACAATTCTCATATTAAAAAGAATCAGACAATATACAGTATGTGATTAGTAAACGGACTGAACAGTTAACTATGCTGAAGGAATTGTCATGTTATGGGTTTGTTTTGCATTAGCCTGAAAAAACAAGCTTTTATAATTGGAATAATGCTCAGCTGAACTACGTTTAACTTACGTTTCTATTTCGCTATAGGCTATCGTTAATTCATGACGTAATGAAAATCCTTCCATTGTCAAATCTATGAAAGTTTCATTCAGCTTAATTTAATTCCAGGCACCTGATCAGTAACGTGCGTAATTTCAGGCCAGTCAATACAGACCACAGGATAGGCAGCCTCTGGTTCCTCCAAGTCATCCAGGACCTCATCGTCCGAATACTCGTCGGAGACGGTGTCGGCATCGGACAGGTCAGCGATCTGCACGTCGGGGTGATCCAGCAGCCAGCCCACCAGCGCCTCCACACCTGCGGCACCAAGAGCATGGGCAGGGCTCAGTGCAGGAAGGCACCACGGAACAGGGCTCTCCACAGGTGTTCTCTGCACTTGCATGGGCATCAAGACCCAGGGTGAAGACCTGGCAGGACCCAGCTGCCCTGTACACGTTTGTCAGTATTGCACAAAACTGTAACTGCCAATTGAGCTGGTTCATGCTGACCTTTAACAAAATCATGTATCGGGGAACCATGTAGAATGCTGACCACAAACCTTTATAGTAAATGAAACGTAACTATACAGACCTATACATTTTTCCCTGTATAAATAAATTAGTTGTTTTATGCCAATTTCGGCATGCAGAGTGCTAACACTTTAACATTACATACAAATTAAAAAAGAAAAAAGATTCTCAAAATAATGTATTTCTGTTTGCTTGGAAGACAGCTTTGGGCAACGTCCTCTTCCAGGGTTTTACCTGGCAGCCCAGACGCACTCCCAGTAGTCCCTGACAGGGACTTCAGTGCAAACTCTATATTCTTCCTCTGGAAGCCCATTTCCATCAGCTGGACGACAATGGGCAGCGGTGGTATCGGCGAAGCCTTGTGCTTCTTTGGCTTTGGGGGCCGGACTTGCTGCACGGTGACTGGTGTGGTGGCCTCGCTGGAGCTGCTGTCGTCGAACAGTGGGGATGAGGGGTGCGTGGACTCCACTGCCAGATACTGACACACAGCCAGGGCTGCGGCCTACAAATGGACAGACAGAAGAGCAGGTGACAGCAAGGAAACCAGTGTTTTACCTGGAATATTCGAGTACAGGTCTAATTGATGGGGACTTCCATTATTTTTGTCCTTAGGCTATATACTTAACTGAAATAGCTCAATTATTTTTTATTAGCTCAATTTATTACCTTTTTCAAAATAGCACGAGGAAAAGGATAAAAAGAAATGGGTGATGCACCAAAAGGCACACTTCGTCAACGGAGTTTCCATAAAGTTTATTTTTAAAGTGAATTATTCCCTTTTTATCTTAGGCTGCGAGATCCCATTCTCCCGTCTTCAGCAAGCTCTTCTCCTTAACCATACAAATCTCATCAATGCATACTGCCATCTCCCCATGGGAATGAAAAAGAAAAGGAGGGTAACCCGAGCAGCTGTAGACCCTACCCATGCTTCCGACTCCACAGAGCGCAGCTTACCTCGAGCTCCTGCCTGTCGAAGATGGCCTTGACCGGGGAGGGCTGCGTGGCCGCGGACAGCAGCTGCTGCAGGAGGATGAGTGGGGGCAGGGGGCCCTCGGGGGACAGGTCCCCCACGTCAGGAGACGACGCCACTTCTTCTGCACAGGGGGACAGCCTATGAGTCACACACTGCTACAGCAGCCTAGCCACTGCTCACTTCCTTCCTCAGTAAAGGAAGGTACGGAGCATTTACTACACACGAGCAGCTGGAAGGTCCCTGGATTTTTAATAAAGGGAAAGTACTGTATGTGCATGACAAAGGAAACCCCTTGACATCCAAAGACTGCCGCTGCTAATCTAGGCCATGCATCTAGCAGACCAGATTGGGTGACAGCGACACGGGTAGGTCACTAAGGGCCATGTAAGACCCCTGCTTCACATGAAGACCACGGTGTCTGAACTCCGGCCTTGAAGAGTGACGATAAGGAAATGCCTTAACAAAACATTGCAAGAGATGTAAGCTGAGCTATCAGCCTTTTGAAAACTGGCTGATTTAAAAGGTAAAAAAAAAAAAACGGGAAACTTTACATTTTGGAATAAAAATGAGGATGAAGCCTCTTCATTTTGGACTCGCTGAAATTTGAGGAAGGACAAACAGGTTTTAGCACTCACCCCCATGATTGGTTCCCAGTTCCAGGACGGCCGGCTGAGACAGAATCTGTCGCAGTTTGTCCTGATGGGAAAGCAAAGCCCTGGCTGCTTTTAGGATGTATAACCGCAGCTGCTGACATCTCAGCAAGTGCAAGTCCACTTGATCTGCGAGGGTGGGGACAGCAAAAAAAACATTTATTTCACATTTCAATTTTCAGCAAAGGCAAAAGAAACTTCTACTAAAAATATGGGAAAAAACAGGTTACTAAGGCAGATTTTTACCCTTAAAGATGTACTTTAAGTATTACTAGACATTGAAACAGGCAAGTAACAACACAAAATGCCTCCCATGGGTTTCCCTGCCTGTGAAGATCCCAGAGCTGTGGAGGAGTCTCCCTGCCCCGAGAGAGGGGCCCGTCACGGCCGCTGTACCTGGCAGACCCCGCCCGGGGGGCTTCTTCAGCCGGTGCTTCTCCAGTTTGCTCCCTGCCAGGTTGACCAGCTGGGCCCAGACTGCCAGCATGGGCTCGGTGAAGGGCAAGTTATTCACACTGAAGGCCATCACCGGCAGCTGAGGGGACACAACAGGATGAGTCGCATCCAGGAACCAAATTATTTATCTTTTATTGGCAACCAGAAAGAAAATAAACAAAATGAAAAGAGAGGAGTTAAGTGCAGCATCAGGCAGCTGAATGCTTAAGTGTCCCGTTCTGTGCATTGCACCAATTAATCTAATTATGAAAATCATGCATAAATCCCTGCCATTTTGTAAACAAAACAACCTAAAATTGCTGCGGAGATCATAAGTAACAAATACCTCCTAAACTACCTAGATGCTATAGGAACGCCAAAGTGATTGACAAATAATTCTATGTAAGAAGAATAAAAACTATGAACACCTTAAACTTTGTTTAAAAAGCATGATTATGGACTATTAGCTAGTATACGTGGTTACATTCAGGTCTCCTTATTTCCAGTTCTCCTTCCCACCCTCTCATAGCTCCTGCTTTATTCCTGCACTCGTCTGCCCTTGCCTCAGTTTGTACGTTACCGGTTTGAGCTGGCTCAGGGGACACACGCGACAGGTCCGCATTTCGTGGAACTGCACCGTGATCCTGCCCTTGGGGGTGATCCGGGTCACGGTGCCCTCTCCGTACTCCTCGTGGGTGACCTGGCCCCCGAGGCGCAGCCTGCTGTCTATCCCTCCAATCACCGCCAGGACAGCCATTAGGCTGCCCACCTCAGGGCCCTCCGCGTCAGGGAAGTACTCCTCCAGGAGAGTCTGCAGGCCACGTGTGAGGAAAACAACGAGGACAGGGCTGAAGGGGGTCTCTCGAGCTCACAAGCTTTCTAAAACCATGCAGCACTGTTATAAGAAGCTATTAAACCTACACGATGAAGCAAATCTGTTTCTGATTTAATTTCAGTTTGCCACTGGTTGACTAGCACGAGCTGTGCTTTTCCATTTACTTTTTATTTCCACATGCCTTTGAAAGCAGGGTTACCACATGTCCAGATTTTCTTTAGCATGTCCTTCTCCATCAGGAAGGAATTTTCAAAAATCTTAAAAAATGTCTGAAATGTTTCCCTTATTCATTTCCCCCACAGGTTTTGATATTCAAACCTGCCCTTGTAGAAACGCTGGATTTCACAGATAAGGGTACATATCAACAGGAGTGTCTCACGTGGAAGCTCAAATACAGTAAACCTAAGTTTGATATTTGGACAAACGTCTGCTTCACCCCCCTCAATAAAAATATAAAAATAGTGTCCTTTTTATTCCCCGACTTGTGAAACGTGGCGACCCTGCTGAAAGCCTACCGCTTCGGCCTGCCTCCCGGCCATGACGTCGCTGATGCAGCTGAGCTGGGAGTTGATGTAGTCGTTGATGAGGCCGTTCCACTGGCCGAGGGAGTGCAGGCTCCGGAGCACCGCCACAATCTCCTCCGCCAGAGTGCTGCTGTGGGTGGCAGTGAGGGACGCCTGAGGCCGAGACTTCCGCCTCCTCAGGGAGCCTTCTGCGCAACGAGAGAGTGACAACGAGATTAGCATCAGCTACGCGACGCACTTCGCATTAGCTCTTTTCAAACACAAGAAACACTAAGAAATTTCCAGAAAACTCCACACTTTTCCTACTCAGGCGTCTTGGAGATCTCATTTCAACCTCTAACACGTCTCTGTTGAAGTACCCAGCTGGGCAAAAGTCACTGGCTTCAAACTAATCGTTTTGGCTTTCTAAATCTCTGAAAGTTGCGGTGTTATGAACGCCACCTCTTAAAAGCGGGAGATCCGATGAGCAGGTAGCCAGCAAACTCCCCAAAAATCCAAAGAGCTTCTCCACCAGGAACTTCATATCCTGAGATCTTTCCATTTTATCCCAGGAAGGAAGAACCGCCTGAAGTAGACGGAGAGCTAAGATCTGCAAGAATTCAAGAACACAACAGGGTTAGAAAAACGTGGGAACAAGAGCAATAATCAGAAGTATCCAAATACTTACACACCTTAAACAAGTATTTAACTATGTTTAAATATTTAAAGACCTCAAGAATAAATCAAAATTAAAATAAAAAAGTAGTATATTAAATTAAACTGATTTTTTTATTACAAAGTATCATTATTTTAATTGTCGCAGTAATTAATATTAATGGCAAGAACAAATTCCACTGTATAGGAGCCAAGAATCATCACGATATGACTGATGCAGTAATATTTTAGCCTTGGTATCTTCAGCATGTCTCTCTCGACTGTCTGAACACTCACCTGTCTCTGCAGAGTGACAGCAGTAAATGACTGGTGTCCCTCAACAATCTTGATGAGCAGGTTGATCCACTGGGAGGTGCTGAGTGTGCTGCACATCTGGGGCATCAGAGCAATGCTTCGGATAAAGCCCAGAGTGCACCAGCTCTTATGCTGCTCCCTGGACACTTGCTTACTTGTAGAGCAACCTGCTGACCACAAACAGCAAAAAAACATTCTACCTATGTGGACTAACATGCACGTGGTGTACAGATATGCAAGGGGACTTAAAAGGCTTGTGCTCTGAAACTGATTTACATACTCTCTAAATTCTACAGTAATAATCTAACTTCAGCAGAAGTAACATTACATTAACTTAATTAACATTAACTTCATTAACTTCTATATTTAACTGTGATATTAATTGATCAATATTGACAGAGGACACAAGAATTTAAGAGTTTAAACTGCACTTCTGCAGTGCCTACGGAATTGCTGTCCAAACAAAAGAGGATAATTAACATCGAGAAAGACTAATTCCTGGCTGATCTTAGCATATGCTTTTATGTAATCAAACTGTGGTCATCCTGCACTATGAACTAATTTGCTTGACAAAACAAGGTCTTAAATAAGAAACCTTACTCCCCAACTAGACTAATGGGCTCTCTACTGCTTTATTTCATGAGAATAAATTAACGGCAAAAGATTTATGAAGTGATAAAGCAATTACTTGTTTTGTCTGTGGTTCCATTTTCCACCAGCATTCGCAGTAGGCCGCAGAGGGTCTTAATGGCTTCAGTCTGCATCACGTCAGCGTGGATCCCAGCAGAAAGGGCCAGAGTCTTGAGCAGGTTCACAGTGCTGGTCAGCATCATGGCAGTGGGGTGGACGCTCCTCTCTGCGGGCTCTCCTTCTGGCAACCACAGAGGCAGAGGTGAATGAACGGCATAGAATACCAATGGGGAGACGACTGCTTTACCAGCCCGAGCTGAGGGCAGAGACCTTGTTTAGCTGGTTTCATACTGCAGAAATACAATCTGCGGGTGTTTTAAGTGACCAATCCAGAGTACACATGCACTTGTGGATTGCCCTATAAGAGATTTCGCTGGTTCTATGCTTAATTCCTAGCTGTGTATTACTGATAGATTTCAGGCAGACTAAAGGCATCCAACGCACAGGGAACAGCATGGCATTGGTCAAGCCTTTCCACATGGCTTACAAAGCACATCACCACATGGGCGCTCACCCGCATCATCTTCCGTGTCGGAGTCCTCCGTTGTAGGCTGGGCGGCAGGCGGAGACTCTGCCAGCTTCAGATCGTATTTGCCCTCCTTGCCCATTCTGTAAGAGTTCGTGCTGCCTGTGTCCCACTGGACCCTGATCCAACCGTCCTCTCCCAGCTCTCCAATCACACGCCCCAGCCCCGGAGCTGGACCATCCTGAAAACATCCATAAGGGGTGTCAGCGTTCTAGACCGTCATCTGGGACGAATGACGAGAACTGTCACGGCAGGAACGGCCCGTAAAATACAGGACTTTTTCTCTTTGTTCGAAATTTGTGCTGCAGCTGGGGTATATGCGATGCAGTTAAACTGATTTATAAGCAGGATAAAACGTCCCATACATAGAAGATACGAAAGATTCCATCCAGCTTTGCATTTTCTTTTAGCCGAGTTCCGAGGGGTTTGGTTTTACAGAAGAGGAACACCTGGATAGCTCACCTGATCCCCCCATTTCCAGTCCACTCCCCTCATCACTCTAGTCCCTATCTTCATCATGGCAGCCAGCTCGGGACCGGAAGCAGGCAAGGGGATCGGAGCCGATTCCTTCCTGGACTCCTCCAGCACTGTTGCCGAACCCCCATGGACATTGGAGCCCAGGTCCTCCTCGTTGGTGTCAGAGCTGGGACCTGTCCACACAGCACAGAAACAGATGAACAGCAGGAACCTAGTTCTATTGACTCTCCAAGTATCAGAGCAGCCCCATGACACACCACCCGACATTTAACTCCACTTTTCTCGTACAGATTTAGTTTCTGAACACCGCAGCACTCACAAGGAAAAGAACTAGGTCTCCAGATTACAGACATCGCAAATTCTAAAGATTCTTAATCACATTTATACTGGATATATGCATCATGCTATTAAAGTGCATTTTCTGCATATATCTTGCAGAATATATATATATTCATACAGCAGGAACAATTAATTTTCAGCAATGAATGCAAATGATATAAACCCCAGTATGGTCTCCATTTAGGGAGTAAATAGAAACAAGCAGTGAAAAGTTAATTGAATACAGCGTCTTGGAGAACTACATTTACACATTTTTTAAAATCAATTCAACAGTGCTGAAATGTTAGTACTGCTCACCGATCAGTCGAAGGATGGACTGTGTCAGGGCCAGCATGCCTGAATTCAGGAGCAGGCTGAGGCTGTTGGCTCCGTGTTTCAAGGACAGCATGTTCAACATGACCAGGAGGAAGCGAGCTTGTGGAATGGTGCCAAGACTTGGTCCCGCTGGGTTTTCATTGGTGATGGTTTGCAAAGGAACAGGCTGTACACCTGCGCTTACAGAGAGACCCCAACAGGTAGCAGTGTCAGCTTTTTAAATCTTTATCTGGATGCATGGGCATTCAGTCAACTGCATTATTCATTTAATTCTGCTACACAGTTTATAAAGATGTTAATTCTTAAATCAAACAGGAAGAAACATATAGTCTTCGACATGAGTCTACAGATGTGCAGTATTTTATAATATTTTTAAATATGTGCCGTAATTTCAGTTGAAAAAATATCCTGCTGAACAAAGGCATTCATTTGTCTTTCAACACATCTAACAGTGTCATACACAGCAATTTTCAAAAACTATGATATAATTCCAATAGGCAGGGTGCTGGGTATTTGTAGGTGACTTACCAAGTTCTTTAAACCTGGTACTGGCATCCAGCAGAATATTGCGGACATTTTGAATCGCCCAAGCATAAAGTTTACCAAAAGTAACTTCAAGCAGCATTCGGTTAAAAGGAGGAATAAGATCCACATCCTTCAAGCAGTCTGACAGCGGTTCCCTGCAAGATTTTAAACCACATTTACAACAGCAGAAGATCCCTGTTCACAGACTGATCAAGTTTTAGCGGGGGCAAGAAACAAGAGGAAAAAGTTACTAAAACTTTAAAATGATTTACAGCTCTGTAAAGGGCTCATGGCAATTAACCCGTCACCTAACACGGACATGTGAATTCTTAGAAATGGTGATTGGATGCCAGTCTTTTTAGAAAGCAAGCTGTAAGTGTGAGACAGCTCAAACTGAAATGTGAAAATCCTACAGAACTGGTTGCATTTTTTTAGACAATCCCAAGGACATAGATGTTTCTTTTCCGAAGGACTGGTGTGAAACTGGACAAATCAAACAAATACGTGCCCTATATTGGTCCCTTCGGGAATGAGCCTCTGCCAGCCACACAGCATGGCATACTGCACCGAGGGGAGCAGGAAGCTCTTCGATGCCAGCTTCAGCATCGTGTCGATTCCCTCCAGCCGCACCTCTGCCCGTTCCAGCTGTGCGCAGAGGGGAAAAAAAAACAGGACCTGGGGTTTAACGGAGGCAGCAGACTTTAACACATGGCTCTTGAAAACGTATTAGGAGGAGGTCGCAACAGTCTGAAATCCTGTTTTCTTTCCTCACCTGTTTTAAGAGACACTTCCTCATTTTTTCTACATCCAAGGGCTCCTCTTTCAGCGCAAATTCCACAATGGTGGCCATGAGGGCTGACTGAGGAAAGACCCCCTTAACGGTGTGTTTAAGCCACTTGTACCTCTGGACGCTGGTCACTGTGCTCAACAGAGGCTGCCACTTGTCCTGCTAAAAAGGTCAAGAAAAAAAATCTGTTCATTTCCAGTTTCTTATATTTTGCTTATATTTTGGAATGTTGTGTAAATTTCAATGCACTTAGTGCCTAAATCATTTTCTACTCCCATCACCAAAATAAACATCCAAGCTTAATAAACACAGGGAATTAATATATAGATTTGTAAAATTAGGTGTTAAAAACACACATTTATATTAGCCTCAGTTCAATCATTTTTTACCTTGGCCTAATTCTAGAAGTAAATTGGTGCTAATTGAAAGCCTACAGCAGGAGTATCTGGAAGCAAGGGGCCCTAATTCCCTATTTCTAACCAGCTCATTTACTTCAGTACTGGGGCTAACTGGAAATCGGATGTACTGAGTTAGTGACATTTTGATGTCCTTTAAGGTTCACCTTGGGTGATTTCACGGGCAGTGGCTTCTTATCAACAGGGGCTGGACTGATGGGGCCCACACGGGGGTCTTCTGAATTGGTCTCTTCATTTTCCATTTTAGACTCCTCTACATCAGCAGACTCAGACTTCTTAGGAACTGTAGGGGACAAAAATCAGATAAACTTAATTCCAATTTACCATCAGTTAACCTCAAACTGTAAAATTACAAACAATAACTGCATTTAATTTTGCAGGGGTGTTTCATTTCTCCTTCACATAACCTTGGCATTATCTTCACAACACTGCTTATGACAAAACACCGCACCCCATTCACGTACAAACTCTACTGCTGTGAACTACAACAAATGTCACGACTGATTCTATTCATTACAAAGAGCCCTCAATGCATATTCTATATGATGTATTTCAATTTGACATTGCGCTCTAAAAAGCTAAATTTACAGTCAATAGAGTAAAATTACGGTCTTATATTGGTCTGTCAGGACCACCCCTTGCACAGTGGTGGGTTGATTTAGACTGCCTAGATTCAAGTGCAAAAGGATTACGTCACCTTTTATTCCCACCACAATTAACCTGCTCAATTTGGACAACTGACTGTATATTTTAAATATTTTATTATGTTTCTCATCATACACATACGCATCTTATTTGTACAGTAAATACAGTCAGGTGTTGTGTTAAAGGTATTGTGTAATGTGTTGTCTTTTACCGGTCTGCAAAGCAAGTTTCCCCAACTGGGACAATAATGTAAGGTATATTTTCTATTTTGCAATAAATTAGGCATAAGATACAGGACGTTGCTCTATGCTAGTTCCGTGTATGTGAAAAACAAGCAGGACAGACTTGGCTTTGTATGTTTCAAAGGAATATCATTACATATAGATTACCATTTTCTCCCTCCATTTTATATAAACAGAAGAACGTCTACCTCCAAAACAACTCCTTAAAGTCTAAGGTCAAAGCATTTGCCAATAGACAATGAAAAGCTCCTGTGAGGCTACCTTTCTTTTTCCGGCAATCACGAATAAGCTTCTGTACGATTCTCTTCCATCGAGGCTGGGAGCTCAGTAGCTTCAGCTTGGACATGATAGACAGGTCATTGCTGACAGCTGGACGCAGCTCGTTGAAAAGGAAGCGAAGGCGCTCTATGACTGGAGCGCACACCTCTTTATAGGAGCGTCCCTGCTCCTGGTGAGTCTGCAAAGCAAAATGGAGAACAGGTAATGCACCACACTGACCACCTTAATGCAAATAACCAGCAGGCTTGGCAGTAATCAGGTCATTTCTAGGTGTAGATAGAAATCAAGTTTGTGTAACACATAGCAATCTAACTTTTTGTCATTTGCAACACATTGTCAGATCCTGTCCTACTAATATCAAGTCCTTCCTTTAGGTACAGATACTGATTTCTTAGAATGGGAATAATAAAACAAAATTCCAAATAAAAAGGAAAGATATACATGGTCAGCTTTTATAAGGTTAAAGATGTAATGAAATTAAGTAGTCAAAAAATTGGACACACAGCAATGTCAAAGGCTGATAAAATGTTTGTTTTTTTTGATTGACATAAGTCTCTTTTGATTTTCTGTTTATTATAAATTTCCTCAACAAGCATTTCCGAAAAAACACCAGTCATTGAAGAAAAACAAAAACTCAGCTGTGCTTACTTTTATCAATGAGCACTTAGCCTGGTACACCATGCGACAGACATCAGTCACTGATTTAGGAAGTGATCGCTGTTTGCCCTGATCGACACCCAAGGCACTTTGATTCACAAGGGAAAGAGCAACATGACCTGGAGGAAAGGCAGTATGCAAAACAATGAATCTTACTGCAGATGACAGCATTTAAAAAGGCAAAAATAAACATGTAAACACGCAGGAACAGATCCCTAGTAAAACAAACATTGAAAACCTGACTACAGAAAAGACTGAAATACAAAAAGTTAAAAAAGCTCAAAAAATATTTCACAAAGCCAAGAAATATAGCACGAAGGATTTAATAAGTCCTGGTGTCAGGACGGCAAACAATCCGAGTGCTTTCTACAAAGTTATTATTTAGCACATTGTTTTTAAGTGAATTTGCATAATTTTGCTCGCGTTTACAGCCTGTAGAAAGAAACATTTACTTTCTCCAGCATGTGCGCTAGTTCTCACAAAGTGGCGAACTAATCCAGTTTACCCAAGTCCTGGTGTTTGAGAAGACAGCACAGAAGCAGGCGGCCTACTTCTTCCACGGGGTGCTCTGGAGGGAAGATGATGGGTGTGATGAGGTGGTACTGCTTGCAGCAACGCTCAATTTGGCATAAAAAGTCCTAGAAATGAGAAAAATTGAAAGTGTATTAAAGCACTGAAACACAACTGTCTATTTACTTATCCCCAGACCTCACAACATTCAGCAAACATTTCAAGATTTATGCATTACTTGTGGACAGCCATCTGTGAAGTTCACTAAAATATACTCACTTTGTAAGGAGCTCACAAGCGTTATCGCTTTGTAGCCTGATGGGTCACATCAAGCTTATCAAATTGTTAAGGGGCATTACTCTAGTATCCTGACTAAATTTCCATTGGGCTCACACAATGTTGCCTCAGTAAATTTAGCTCTTAAATTAACCGGTCTAGACAAATGCAATTTTTCACTTCCCTACAAGATGTTGCTGGCTCACAGTGGCTACTGTATGTCGCCAAAGTGGGAGCTACACTTTAGTGGTGAGTGGACTGCAGCTATATGTGAAGCGCACTGGAGTCCTTCAGGATACCAAGCACTATTACAAAAGACAAACAGCGATGACACGCTTTTTACAATTTTATGTGGAAGCCCCACATCACACCTTCCAGCAATGCAAGACGCAGTTCTGAAATATTTTCATTAAAAGGATCAACTGCAAAAATCATCAGAATTCGATGCTGCATTTCAATTTAATGCTGCCAAAACCTGCACTTCTCCTCTCTGAGCCAAGCAGTACCTTCACAGTGTGGTCCTGGATGTTGTTGTCCGCAATGGCTTGTAAAAAGGGCTGGGAATGGTCACTGAGTGTGAGCCTCCGGGAATACAGTTTGGACTTGTCTGGGGTGGTGGTCCCAGGGGAACTGCAGTGATCTTCATCTTTCTCCTCATTGTAGTTGTAGTGGATCTGGCTGGTCTGCAGTCCTCCAGAGAAAATGGAGGACTGAAGCCATTCTGCGAAAAGAAAAGCAAAATAATTAGGCAAAAATGTTTGAATATCATGGTCATTACCAAACTTCTATTTTTTTGTAGAAAACTTTGAGTCTGGCTCTTACTGATATTTAAGGTGAACTGATCCAGCGAAATAAAATTAGCCTAGTTTATTTGTAGGGTCTGACGAAATTGTTGTGAAGGCCTGATACATTAGTCCACAATCTGAACTTTATTCTCTAAAGCCTTAGGTGTATAATCCTTGCACTATGTAGGTGGATCAGCTTACAAAGGAAAACATCCCATTTTTTAACAAGACAGGGGACCCAACAGACAGGAACTGATTCAACTGACAGGACATTAGGGAAGATATATTTGGACTATGTGCCACAGCAGTGTGTAGTGGTTACAGAGCAGTTTTATGGATGCGGCAAACTTACTAGCACATTCAATCTCCATTGGGGAAAGCGGTGTGCTCATGACCAGATAGGAGGCATGCAAGCCTAGCAGAAGCCCCAGGTTTCTCTCTGTGTCCATCAGAGGGGACGAAAGACTGCCAAGGTCAGGGGTAGTCACTGTCTCCTGGTTAGGCTGAGGACAGGGGAGACAATGTAGGCCTGGTAAGTGAAGATGCACTTCACAGCCCCCCCCAAAAAAACAACAGGCAAACAAATTAAAGGAATGTGATATTCTTATGTTAAACCCATATTTTAACATAAGGATCACTAAACAGATGTTTAGAGCTGTGGTTAATTTGTCAGCGAGGTACAATTCAGTAACAGTAATACTGGCACAAGGTAAGACATGTCAATCTGGGAAACACAAGATCATACCGACCTCTATGTACTGGCCAACGCAGAAGGCCTGCATGGATTCCCTGGTGTCTTCAAACTGCAGGGCAGCTTCTAAAGCAACAACAGGGTCCTCTCCTGCAAACTGGGCTGAAGTGTAAATAATATTGTTAAATAAGGATTTCCCCAGGGCTGTTTAGCAACAGATTTTTTAAAAATGCTGACCAAAAAATGTAAAATTACTTTCAGATTTGGCTAGTTTTAGCACTTCGGTGAACTCAATTTAGCTGCAGAAGAAGGTACTTATCAGCTGATGTTAAAAACTGTCAATTATAAAGATTAAAATTGGTACCAAGGATGCTGTTTCCTGTCAGGGACTGAGCCTGGAAATCCTTGATGTCATAAACCTTCCCATCAATCACAGTCCAGAAGCCTCCATCTTTGTTGTGGTTCTCCAGGTCAGCTTTGCGAATGAGAGACACTTCCTCATTGTTCCTAGAACTCTGTCCTGTGAAGAATGAACCTTCAACAGCAGAATATCACATCTTAAGTGAACAGAAAAAGACACCCCTCCAATTTCAAAAACCAATTTAATTTTTGGTTGGCATTACACATTAAAAGTATTCTTCTGCCTTAAGTTTGGTAAGCCATTTGCTGATCTGCAGTTAAATGAGCAGTAAATACAACCAGTTAATTCCATTTTGAAAAGCAGAAAGAAATGCATTTCACCTGTAGAGCCTTCTTCAAGCCTTTTACTAATTTTCAGCATAATATTAATCTTTACTTGTTCTGTTTTTGACCCTAATGTACTATAAAAAGTCAAGCTACAATTAACACATCATAAAGGTGGACTGATGAGAAATGACCTGGGATCCCCCTTCTGGTAATGAATCTCACAAGCACCTGAGTGCTCATCACTATAAAAGGTCAGTGTATACAATAAGTAAACTAGAAACAAATGCTAATTTTACCAACTTTTCTGTTACCTCTTTTAAATTTTTAAAAGAGTAAATTGCCTTATATCTTCCAGATTATGAAGTAAAATTAGACAGCACTGCAAATTAAACTTAAGACATTTGTCACATGTATCTTGAAGCAGGCTTTGATGACCAATTTTTATCAAGACAGTACTGTCTTCCTTGCTCAAGTATTAAAGTCTTAAAGAAATGGCAATTAAAACAGGCTGCTGTGTTACTAAATGCAATTTAATTTCAGCTACTGAATTCCACAAAGCTAGGACCCAGGTTTACCCATTATCCCAGGCCAGGCCAGGTCTTCATTATCATCTCTCTCCCTCCCTGGCGCCAGGTGATTGAATCGATCCAGATGTTCCAGTAATCCAGCCAACAAAGGAATGGATCCAGTCTCTTGCATTAAACCTGCATCCATGGTCAGTAAGAGAACTATAGACACGACCAACTCAGGCAGCAACACACCTGGAACAGACAATACCCAAAAGTCATACAGCCATTCAAACAAATTATAATTTTGTTTATGCAGACAAGAAAAAAACCTAGCGATCCCCATACAAAAATACCATACATGGTGGGTAAATGTCTAATTAACTACTAAGTATCATAATTTCCATGTCTAAGATCTTGCACAGTCCAGATTCTTGATGCAATAACTTTTAAATATTGAATATTCAGACCGGAATCAACAAATTCATACAAGCAGTTAAGAAACAAAAAGAGTTACCTGTCAGGTCACCTTCAATGATACGAGACACCTCTGCAAAAGGCCTGTAACCAGTGAATGCGATGCTGGTGGCAACAGGAAGGATGTCTCCAATGTGCGTACACAGCAGTGCAATGTACTTCTTCAACAAGGACCCCACTCCCAAAAGCTCCGGACCTGGAAGCAGAAGAGATGGACTGACTGCTATGCATTTAACATAGGTGGCATAACTAAACAAGTAATATCATGTCCAAAAAGAAAAACAAATGACTTTCTCTATCAGGGTGCCGATACATTCATTCCAAAAGGGACACCTGCAAACATATCTACATATGCCTATTTAGAGATGCTTGGCATGTCTTAAAATGTGGATGAATATCCAATACCACAAACAATATTTGAGAAAAACAAAAGAAACATCTGCGATACTATCAGGCAGAAGAGAATCTAGAAAATTATCCATTTCATTATTTCTTTTCATGAGATTTTCACTCATTTCTAAAATATCTACAAACTACGCATTTATTCGACTGGCACTTTTATCCAAAGCAACTTAGATTTGCACTCATTTCTACAGCTTGGTATTTGATTGGAACAATTCAGGTCAAGTTCCTTGCTCAAGGTTAGAGCGGCAGTGTCTCACCTGGGATTTGAACCCACAACCCTCCAGGTGCGAGTCCAGAACCCTAATCATTGCGTATTTGATTATTTGATATAGAAGACAGGGTGAATTTGTTTGGCCATGCCATCTCATGTTTCTTAAAGATGAGACTGACTGCTTTACTAATACTCACTGTATCCACCAACACCCTCTGGTCCGTTCACCCCAAGGTACAGTTTGCTGACCAGCAGCCTCTGAAAGCGCAGCAGCAGGTCCAGGGAAGCCGACCTCTCCTTGCTGAAGTGTTCCGCATCCAGACAATTAGAAATCCGCCGAGCTACGTCCTTCAGCCTGGCTATCGTCTGGGAGGCTATATTCCTACAAACAGAGGAAACCCCAGTCGTGTCTCAGTTTTAAAACTGCCATGAAAATGGAGACATATCAGGGACTAAGTCGTAGCATTATAATTCTGGGATATTTTTGGGATATGGCCAAAAAGGTTCAAATAAAACAATACCCAAGAAACGATGGCTGAAATAACGATCGTTCAAGCAAAGACCTGGGTCTGGGCCTTACCTAAGTAACTGCTGAACAAGTTGCACCAGAGGCAGGCTCTGCTTCCCAGCCGACTCGTAGATCCCGGTGTTAATGAGGTCCTTGTCCAGGGGAGTCCTGCTGCGGTGCAGTGTCGATGCGTTAGCTTCCTGTTCGTCTATTTCCTTTTCCTTCTGGGCCTCCTTCTTAGCCTCAATGTCCTAAGAAAAGTTCCCAACACATCAGTACATGTATTGCTTTGAATTCTTCTATGTTTCACTATTGCATTTAAAATTTTCCTTCTCCCAAAAAAGGAGAATCACAAATCCAAACCATTCGCACTACAGACCCCGAGTAAGCCCAGCTACTTACATTATCATGTACGGAATTTATCTATACAGATTTAACATCTATACAGAAAAGAAAGTTAAAAATATCTTGTAGCCCAAGATGCCATTCACTGAAGGCATTACTTATTTGCCAAACAGAAAACAGCAGCCACTTTATTTCAAGACACATGAACCATGGAGGAAATTACACATTTGAAACAAAACTGAACACAAATGCAACAGAAATAATAGCAAATTGCCTTCATTTTAAATCACTGAATAATAATTTATTCCAAGAAGTAGAAGGACCACCTAGTATTAAAAAAAACAACCTGTATTTCAGCAGTAATAGCAGCACTCAGTGCCGATTCCAGGCCTCCGTCCGCCATGAGGCTGCTCACTAGGAGATCGATCATGAAACGACGACCAGGGCTCACACTCGTCTCATTTCCCAACACTGCAAAATACATTCCAGAAAAGCCGTGCCTTATGCCAAGAGCAAATGCCAGTGACTTTAACCAGTTAGACAAGGGTTTGTGCAAGCTTTTGTCAAACCCAAGTGAGAACACCTGTTGAATGTCAGAAAACACACTCGACTCGACTGTCACCGTTAGTCTTCAGAGAGAGCATTATCCTATGAATAAGAGGAGAACCAAAATTCCCTTCTCCTGCATGGAAAGTTGCCGGGGTAACACGAAGGGAAGACCCCGCACAGGCTCAGCCCCAGCAGGTGCGACGAGAGGACCCTGACCTGCGTTGGGCAAAAGCGCAGACAGAGCCCTTGCTCTTTCCTCCGCCGTGGGCAGCAGCACCGACCAGCCGCTCTGGAGAACCGCTTGGGCTGCGGACTGCACCGTGTTGAGGACCCCAGCGTTGCTGGCCAGGGTCACCACCGTCTGCTTCAGGCTGTTCAGGAGCACACTGCCTAAGCCCAGGCCCAGGACTTCAGGGTCTACCTGGTTACTGATGGCCGCGTGAAGCTGCAACAGAACAACAGGGCAACAAGGGAGAAATTTAACCGCTGAACTAACTTTATCCCAAGTAGCTGGTGCAGCTAATAGCAATCGGATGCTTGATCTTAGAGCGTCAAGACTTCGCACTTTAGGACACCCCATTCATTTAATATAAAAAATAAATTTTAGGTGCCCTACATGCAATGCGTAATGTAAGATGCAAAAAGGAACTGGGATATTCACTGAGCCCCCAGCTGCAGCTCACTTGCGCGGTACCTGAAGCCTCAGCAGGTTGAGCGTGGCCACCACCATACACTCCTTCTCCTGCGGAGGGGGCCAGTCGGAGCTGCCATCCATTCCCTCGCTCACTTGCCGCAGCAGCAGGTCCAGCTGCTCAAAGGTCATGGGGCACACGTCCACCACAAACGGCACCCGCAGGCCGATGGACCACTCCGAACACGAAGACCAGGCAAAACTCTGCAACGGCAACCAAACCACCGTCCCCTCAGACCTTTGTTTTCGAGAGCGCTCTGAACCCCACGAGCTGCCAGGTTAAAAATGACACGCAGCACTTAACGCGCGATTCAGACCTCCACATTTGTGCAGTTAATCCTCTGCTGCTTTAAACGGCGATTGTGATCAACAGGCAAACATCAGAGCTGTCACAGCATCAATTCCTTTGGGTACAGGTACTTTCTTCAGTCCACCATGCAAGTAAGGCCAAGCAGTGATCCATTAGACATTAAACAAAATTTACAAGGGTTTCCACTGCAGGGAATGGCTGCTGAGCATAAAATAAATTATTTTTATATTGAGTTATTTTTATTACAACGGACCTAAAAAAAAAATCTATAAAATGCCCTTTTCAGTAATCTATCAAACCCGTCCAAGACAATAGTAAATGGAAGGATATGGATACTGAACACCAAAGACAAGAAAACAGGGGGCAGCTCATAAATATGGAGTTCTCTCTCTAGGCAGAGGTGAGGAACTCCAGCGCTTGAGAGCCAGACTGCTGCAAGTTTACCATGTATTTCTCAACCAGCAACTAATTCAAGCCAACTGATGATTGTTTTTCCAAATGATTCAAGATCAGTTAGGTCAGCTAGATCAGTGTGAGAATAAAAAACAGATTGCATATACTCCTGGGTATGTAGGCATGTCATAAATACAGTTGCAAGAAAATGTTTATGAACCCTTTGGATTTACCTGAATAACTGCATTTATTACTCATATAAATGTGGTCTGAACTTCAATTAAGTCACAATAGTAGATACAGTCTGCTTAAACAAGAAACACACAACAATTGTACTTCTTCTTGTCAATACTGAACACACCGTTTAAACATTCACAACCCAGGCTGAAAAAAGTATGTGAACCCTTGTACTTAGTAACTGGTAGAACCTCCTTTAGCAGCAATAACCTCCACCAAACTTTCCTGTAGCTGCTGATGAGATTTGCACAATTGTTAGGAGGAATTCTAGACCATTCCTCCTTACAAAACTGTTTCAGTTCATTGATATTTCTGGGATTCTTTGCGTGAACAGCTCTCTTCAGGTCATGCCACAACATCTCAATTGGGTTGAGGTCTGGACTCTGACTTGGCCATTCCAGAACACAAATGTAATTCGCTTTAAGCCATTCTGTTGTTGATTTACTACTGTGTTTCGGGTCATTGTCTTGTTGTATCACCCAATTTCTATTAAGCTTCAGGTGACAGACTGCTACCCTGACATTCTCCTGTAAAATTTCTTGTTCCCTCTATGAAAGCAAGCTGTCCAGGCCCTGAGGCAGCAAAGGAGCCCCAAACCACAATGCTCCCTCCACCATGCTTCACGGGTGGGATGAGGTTTTGGTGTTGGCGTGCAGTGCTTTTTTTTTCCTCCAAACATAACGTTGCGCGTTTCTGCCAAAGAGTTCAACTTTTGTCTTATCCATCCACAGAACATTGTCTCAGAAGTGCCGTGGAACATCCAGGTGGTCTTTTGCAAACTTGAGACGTGCAGCAATGTTTTTCGTTTGGAGAGCAGTGGTTTCCTCCATGGTGTCCTTCCATTAACAACATTCTTGTTTAGTGTTTTCCTTATAGTGGGCACATGAACAGAGACTTTGGCAAGTTCAAGAGACTTCTGCAGGTCCTTTGCTGTTACCCTATAGTTCTTTTTCAACTCCTTCAGCATTGCACACTACACTATTGCTGTGATCTTTGCAGGACGCCCAACTTCTAGAGAAAGTAGCAACAGCACTGAATTTCCTCCATTTGTAGACAATTTGTCTTACTGTGGATTGATGAACACCCAGGACTTTGGAAATGCTTTTGTAGCCTTTTCCAGCTTTGTGTTCAGTACTGACAAGAAGTACAATTGTTTCTGTTATCAGTTTAAGCAGATTGTGTTTGTCTACTATTGTGACTTGGTTGAATATCAGACCACATTTTTATGAGTAATTAATGCAGAAATCCAGGTAATTCCAAGGGTTCACAAACTTTTTCCTGCAACTGTAAATGTCTCCCATAGAATAAACTAAGCACCCCGTTGATCTAAAGCTTTAAGTATTCTTGTTTTCTGAGCAACATGCTTCAATTATAAGAGCCAGTTTTCTTTCTCTTTCATTTCAGAGCCTTTTAACATACAACATACAGTATAGTACTCTAAAGACTGCATTCAGCTTGGTAAACATACCTGACCAGGGCCACAGGAAATTCCCACAATATGTTTGGAATTGAGACCGGGCAGAGCTTTAGGCTGTTTTTTGTTGGAGAACAGCGTGTCGAAATGCTGGAACTTGTCGTTGCTGCCCCAGCTATGCACTTCCCCTTCGTCAGTGAGGGCTAAGCAATGCGTAGAACCAACTGCAATGTCGACCACTTTTTTGCCTATTTGAAAGGAAAAAACGACTTTGAGCAAGAAAGCGTAGTATTATTCCTGACCGTGCAGATTTTCCTCTGACTTTCCAAGGATCTTATCTAATCTGCTACACACATCACACATCGCACTCACACCCATTAGAAGCATCAACCACTTTTCACACATACTGAATGACCCCAGGTGTGACACTTTTACACTATTTCCTGACAGGGGGAGCTGTCAGGGTGGTATGCCTCTACACCAAAGCGAATTACGCACTGACTGATAAAGATCAATTCAAAGAGAGGAGCCGTATACTGGCCGAGAGAGTGCACCTTGTAAACTGTCCAGCAGCTTGGGGTACCGGACGTGCTCGTCCGTGCCGTGGCCAAGGCGCTGGTTGTCCCCCTTGCCCCACGTGTACACCTGGCCATCCTTCGTCAGAGCCACGGAGAACTGGCTCCCGCAGCACACCTTCACGATGTCCAGGTCCTGCAGCTTCTCCACCAGCTTGGGGGTCTTGCAGCCGTCGCTCCCCCCCCTTCCCAGCTTCCCATAGTCCCCGTCACCCCAGGACCACACCTGACCTGCAGGAGGCCAGACGAACGCGCACCACGTGAACGTCCAGAAAAAAAAAAAACACAGAAGACACCTTCTCGAAAAACGCGAAATTGCAGGTAAGGTGCTGTAAAACGTCATGGCGTAACCTCAACCCAAAGGCCCTCCTCACATATAAGAGTGCAGCACACACCTGGGTGATGCGCAACATCCATTATGCTCTATCGGGCAAAGAAAAGAGCAAATGCTTGACGGGCTGAATTAATAAGAGAAATTAAAGGAGGCCAGACTGTTGAAGCCGAGTTTAATTTAGCCAGGACACCAAGGTTTACATCCCTAAACTTTCAAACAGTGCCATTAGATCTTTGAAGACCATGCAGACTGGATCCGAGTTTTATCCAAAGAATGGCATCTCCTCCAACACAACATCCACAGTCACCACACTGAGGCATGAATTTCGTAAAAGGTGAACTAGAGAGAAGAAGAGCACGACCTACTGGTCCAACAACGACTCTTAAAGAAGAAACCCAGTTCTCCTTAGGTTTTGGCTTTTCCTTTTCCCTTCTAAAGAAAGGTTCCAAAGTGACAGGAAGGATTTAGTGGGCTGCTGGCTCATGATTTCTCATCCAAAGGAATCTGCCCCTCACTCACCGTTCTCCGTAACTGCCAGTGTCTGAGCATCCCCACTTCCACAGGCCACATCAATGACCTTCAGACCCTTGAGCCCAGTGACAAGCATGGGAGTGGTCTGATCTTCACTGGATCCTGTGCAAAAAAAAAAAACAATGAATGACAGCAGTTTTATTTTATTTCCTTGCTCCTCTACCATCCACCTTTTCATTTTAAGCATGTTTACCTTGCTGGTAAGAGAGGAGTACAAGATCGTCGGCTCACATAGTTAAACTTCATACCTGTACTTGTACGGAAACAAACACCCATAATAGTGACAAAGTATGAAGGTAGCAGAGCTGATGAGGCTCCTCTCACCTGGTGCCTTCAGAACAGAAGAATCCTGTAGTGAATTTGTTTAGATACAAAAGATGACTTTGTCACGTAACCTATTCCGATAAACTAAACCGTATAAAGGGCACCAGGTACCGTGTCCAAGTCGGCCATAGTTTCCTCTGCCCCAGGTGTACAGCTCCCCGTCTGCAGTAATGGCGGCGCTATACGTGCTCCCACAGGCGACGTGCACAACGTGTTTCCCAGACTGCTTCCCCGTGAAGGCAGAGATCATCGCTGGCTCTTCCAGGTACCTGCGGACAAGAGGCCAACCACTTCACATATCTGACATGTAAGTATACACAAACTAAAAAAGCCTCTTTTCATGCAGTGACCAGGTACCAAAAACAAACAAATAGCAAAAATAGAAAAGATCTTAATAAATACATCTTCTTCAGATAACCACCGATAGACATCGTGGAGAATATTTACAATGAACTTGCTCACTGTGTTGTAAGAAATTCTTAGGTAAATTGTAGTGCAACACATTGGCTGAAACTCAATAAGCATCACTACAACAAACATTCCAAAAGCTAAAACAACAAATATCAATTTTTGTTAACCTGGTGGAAACAAAATCCTCAACATTACCACAACCCTTAACACTAGCTGTAAATTTCCAGCAGCTACGTGTTTCTATTCCTGCGTGTTTTATCGTTTAAAGTGCCGTAGTCTACCCAAGGGACAGCACAGAAAATCAATTACATCCCTCATATCCCCGCAGGCGGTGTGGTAAATACATACGTGGTGTCCCCGTGCCCCAGGCGGCCTCCGTCCCCGCAGCCCCAAGAGAAAACCTCCCCATTGGCCGACAGCGCCAGGTAGTGCTGCCCATCGGGATGGGCCGCAATCTTCACAATCTTCCTGGAGGCCAGGCCCTGCACCAGCACGGGAGCCTGGAATAACACACCCGTGGCATTATCAGGAACCGTGCAGCCTCAGATCAGCCACGGGGCCTGGACTTCTCTTCAGAGAAGGACACAAAAGTACACAAGCCTGTGTCGACGGGGTGGGGGGGGGGGGGGGGAACTTACCAGGGTGGTGCTCTTATAATTCTGGGTGTAGACTCCTCCATTCCTTGACAGGATCAGGAAGCCCTTCTCTGAGCACACAATCTGAATGACTCCAAGGTTAGCCAGATTCTTGCACTGCACCGGACCGCTCACATTCGCGTGGGCTTTCCAGCCCAGCATCCCCCAGCCAATCACCTCCTGCAGAGTGCCCTGAAGAAGCCGAACAACTGCATCAATGACTGCGGGGCCACAGGACTCTCCTGCAACTATGTGAAGCAGACCTTAATTTGGAATGATGCACCGAACTGTGAAAACAGACCATCATGATCAACAATCAAAAGCACAGCACTCACAGCCCATTAAATACCCCTCTGGATAATGTATAAGAACACAACAGTGATTGAAGTGAATACACTTACTCGATATCCGAACACATTTGCTTAATATCCGTTTACATAATGGCACAGTTCTTATGTTTTATGTCTATACATTGCCCCGTCTCAAAGTATTGCAAATACCAAGGGCCCTTTGACTCAGCAGGGTCTCTCACAGCTCCACACACGCAAGCACCAAATTAAAATGCATTATCATCCACTGCCCGAACACCACAAAACTTCAGTCCATTGATTTGTCCGCTAATTCTATAAATATACTGTGGAAATGCAAAGATTTTGATCTACAGTTCCTCTGTGCTTTTACAAGTTATGCATATTTGTCATGGAAAACATTACCGATGGACCTCTAATTTTTTTCACTGTATAAAGACAGGAAGTTAAATTAATTGAAAATAAATAAAAAACGATCATCTGCCAATTTTGCTTTCATTATTGCAGCAATACAAATCTCGGAGCAAAGGCTTTTAAAAAAGCTAAATAGAATGGAAGCACAGTATTCAATATGGTAACTAATTCAAATCTCTTAGAGCACATCATCCTCATCCAGCAAAGCTCTTGATTAATTTTTTTTTTTCTGAAGCAGAATGACAGCATCCGAGCAAATCAAAAACACAAGAGCAACAGGACTTTATTTTTTGCAAACAAGGGTAAAAAAAAGAACATTCATGCACAAGGAATGCGTTTGGAGTACCTGTAGAATTCCAAGGTCCTAAAGTACAGAGACAAGGAGAGAAAAACAGAGAGCTGAAGATAGCACAGCTCTACGGATATTACTCAGAAAAAAATCATGTCCCTGACACTGAAAATGTGCTGCGTGCTACTTTAATAACAGAGGACCGATTTTTTTTATTCAGTTCTTATGAAAGCCTAAGATCCCACATCTTAAACAGTTTTCATCATTTGTAGTTTATAAATGCCACTTGCACCAAATGAGAGGTAACATTTGAACACTGGAATTCACTTCCTCAGACAGGTGGAGATATCCATCATGTAATCACTGGTTTTGCTCTAATAAAACGTAACCAAGCCTGCACTTTCAGAACAACCATTTCTAAACTGGAGTGCAGACAAGTGTAATCGACAGGTGTTCTGGGTGTGGCTACATCCACAAACTGAACTCATCAGTTGCTTAGTGAGATGGAGCAGTCTGGGGCTTAAAGTCACATTCACCCAAAAGTGCTCCATTATATCAAAGTAACACAGTTTAATTTCTTTCCGTTAGGAAATCGGAAAAATAAAAACCATAAGACTGCTAGATTGACTCTAGCTGCCTGTTGCCAGTTTCACTTGCATTGTTCATTGAAAGCTGGAAATTAGAATACACATCTGGTTGGTGCCTAAAAGTATTCCTGCATCATGTGTGCAATTTTCCACTGTGGTAAAATACATGTTCTGTTTGTCTTGACATGTAACACAAGTTTGGCCAGGGCTCAATTTGGATTACAGAAGAAAAATACAAAATTGTTATACCGAAAGCATGGTTTCACCGTGCACTCCAAAAGGGCCAATCCATTAAATAAACATGACTTCACTGAACCACACTGTGACATCGCTCTTTTCTACAGCACGCACCAGGTACACCTTGAGGACAACTGTGATCTGGAGAATCAGAGGCAATCTTCATCTGGAGCCTACAGTACGGCTTCATAATGGAACAATATCCACTGTGATTAGCTAGCGAAGTTTAAAGGGTGGGTCAATATTGTCCTGGACTATATCCATATTAAGTCCATGGCTTAGCTCACGTAGTTAAAGGAAACTTGGAGAGGACTTATTTCGAACTAGAAAACATCACAGATCTTTTAGATATTTAAACCCTTAGATATTTACACTTGGTCAGTGTGGTAACTGTTGAAACTAGTAAATCACTCCCTAGGTTAAGAATACGGGTCCCATAGCACTTTGTAGGTATGATGGGGCGAGTACCTTTAAATTAGTCATCTACTGTTTTTCATCACTTTGGTAGTAGACGCCTATTGTCATAGTACAAGACACAGTTTTTTGTTTCTTCTGCTTCTTTTACTTAAATAACAGACACAGGTGCTACTAAAAACAGACTCACACAATACAGGTATATTAATAAGGGAAATAAACCTACCGAGAACCAATGCAGAAAAGGACAGATTAATTTGATTACCCTTCTCTTATCTTTCAAGAAGGTAAAGGGTGGTACTGTACCTTGTGGGAGGTTGGAGAGCTGCACTGTGGGGGGCTACAGGGGCCCGCCAGACGATCCAGGTGGGCCATTATCACCACCGCTGTCTGCCGGAGGTCAATGGCAAGGTCATTGTCCTGCGGCAGAGTCAGGTAGCGCAGAAAGCTTTCATTGGGGCTCAGTGGTGCAGTCAAAATCTGAAAGAAACAAAGAAACATTCTCAGCTCAATACTCTCTCAATACTGGAAAAAACTCAAATGTTTTTTAAATGTGGTATTTAATATTTTGTGAACAGGATAAGGTTTAAGACTATGGCTAAAGATAGGATGGATGAGAAGATTAGACTTAGAGTAGCCTTTAGGTGCTAGTCCAAACCCCAGTGCAAAAACCACCTAGGGTCAAGGCTACGTTTTCTACATTAAAAGAAGTATCATTCCCAATGAGTTTCACTAACCTCCATCTCCTCCTCGGTGCTGGGCAGGTCTTTGCTGCAGTGTATGTTCTGAAATCGCTGAAGCAGGGGCAGGAGAGGGGCACTGGTGCCCTGAGCTGATCGCTCATTGTCCGTCTCCCTGGTGCCACTGTCCCACAGACGCAGTAGCAACAATACAGCAGACAACAGCTGACTGCAAAACGGAGGGAAGGGAGTTTGGATCAGCATAGTGAGGCAAACTGAGCGTTCTTACACTACGATATATATTTGAAGAGATGGGGATATTAAACTGTTGATTTCCATACGTAGGCTACTATAAGGCCCTGTGGCGCAGAATGGCTGCTATAATGCACTCAAAAAGCTTTATTTTTTCAGAGTGTGAAAGGTGGTTTGTAAAGCGCACTATACTGTGTAATACAAGACACTAGTCCCAGCGGAGACACTTTATAATAGACAGACTTTAAAAAATAACCTGAACTGTAAGCGTTTTAGATCTAAAACTACAGCTTTGCACTTGAGTGGTTACACCTCCCAGCAGTGGAAATTCTTCTCGGTTCCTTTCTAGACAGGGGTCAGGGTGACGTCTCCACTGTTGTCATTCGTAAAGAAGCCGCCAGCCCGTATGCCCTCCTCACCTCAGGGTGCCCCTCTGCACTGCCAGCTCCAGCAGGATTGCCAGAGCTAAGTGCTGATCCTGCAGCGGAATGTTCCCTGGACCTTTGGCGCTTGGACTTCCATGGACATCACTGCTTAAATCAGGCAAAGAATTTAAAAAAAAGACATGCATTGTAACATGCAACAAGACATGCAGCAAGTTGCAAGTCTCCAAATTCTATAGCTGCATAGTCAGTCATTTCTTTACTCACCTTGCACTAATGACCTGGGAAAATGCTGTCATGCTGTTGACTCTCTATACTGATTACATTAACAGTTACAGTCCCTATACTGACGACAGTCTCTAAACTGATGACAGTTAACAGACTGTGGCCGCTTGCAAAACCAAGCACCACTATAACGCTGAACAAGTCCTAGTGAGATCAGGTTTTAGATCAATTGTTTTTTTCCCCCAAAAGAATCTTAAAGCCCTTTTCGTTATAAACATGTAATGCATCTTTTAGAAGACAAATGACAGCTCGACAAGTCGTCAAAGATGAAAACGATGGGATGCCACGATGGGGTCCATCACGTTCGGTTCAGCCACCCACCTCAGGAATTTGGTTGCCCTCTCCACCACTTCCAGCCACACAGACGACACTGTTCCCTCATCAAACAGAGAGGCCTCTGGCAGAGCCCGGAGGGCATCAAGGGACTCCTGAAGCAGCTCGCTGCACAGGTCAGCATCCTCACCTGACCCGTAAGAGACAAGACAAGTCAGGCTCCATCTGGATTGTGGGCATATGGTGGAAAGAACGTTGTCTTGAGGGAGGTAGGATTTATGGGTCAGTATTTAACAAATCCCCTTGCGGCTTCAATTCAATTGTAGTTGCAGTCGTTCAATTGACCTGTAGTCAATTTCAATTACAGTGGTTATGATTAAGATCGATTGTAGAGGGAAAACATGAAATAAAGGTTGACTCATTTTTTCCCCAAAGCAGTTCTCCCTTCAACTTGATCTTTAATGCTCTTCTCCAATCCGTTAGAAATTGAGTCCCACTGAGTCAGCTTATCCGCATGACATACATTTGGCAGGAGCCTTTAACACACTAACTACACTGACAGAGCCAAGCACACCACCTCCCACCCAGTCCATGAGGACAGCTGCCAGCACTCTTCCAAGCCATATTGTGAGAATTTTAATCAACACTGTTACAAGCCGGGCTGTAAGAACTGTGTGTGGTGGCCATTCAGTCCATCTAGCCTGTTTAACAGAAGTTAACTGATCCTGTTGGTAGCTAACCTATTAAATGCATGTGTACAGTACACTGTATAAATCATTAGGCTGGAGCACTGGTCCAATTTTGCTGGCTGTGCACCTGTTATACCTGCTAAAAACACTTGCATTAAAACCCTCATAACTTAAAGTAATAAATGAGTAAATTATTTTCACTGGTGCTTTTCCCCAATAAGGTAAATATTGTTTACAGGTTATTAAGGTTACGTGCTTAATTATACAGCATATGTCTTTGATGGCGTACAGTACATTAGAACCCATACAAATACTAGGCATATCATTAAAAGATCAAGCACATGTGAAAGGACAAGATCTAGAATTTAAATAAAATGTTAATAAATGACCTGCATGATCAATAGTAAAGTGTATCTCTGGAAAATGTTTTAATTCAATCAGGAACACTAAAAAACCCTAAAAACTAACAGATTTGGACAAAGCATGAAAATGCTAAGACAGCCCAAAACCGATCGCAGTGTTATGGAGGGGATAATCAAAAAGACCTACGTAGATTACAAAACACTCCGAGCTCTACAAGCCTCTGACCTTGATATCTTGGAAACAATTCATGAACAGCAATGCCAATTCCACTGGCAGAGCTGACGTGTCTCTGTTCTGCTTGGTACCTCAGCCTACAGCTTATTCAACTACATGCAGCATTAGAAAATAACTCTGACCCTTGATTTTGACTTTCAACCACGTCTTAGGTGCGCAGGGGAGAGCTGCACGCATTTCCACGCGTCAGCTCCAACGAAAGCCACTCCTCAGAGGTTTGCTTTGGTAAAGTGAAGGCCTTGCTTTTCGTGAAATGCTGATCTCGTTTTATCACGTGGAATGAAGGAGGTCTCGGGTCCCGAAATATCTGTGCACTGTAATTATGGGGCACGGTGTGCAGTCGAAAGCCTACCTGACCTCCATGCTCTGCGAAGGAATGCGAATGCGAAGGAGAGCGCCGCTCTGGAGCCCACCCTGGCCAGGCCTTCCACCCCCTTCCCAGCAGGCCGTGAGCTGCGATCACAGGAACCACATGAATGCACCCCTCTCATTAATACCCCCACACACACACAAACACGCACACACAGAAAACAGAGAAATTTGCCCCAAGAGGAAAAATGAGTTATTTCATTTCTTATTTTTCAAAGCAGTAGGCTACAGATAAGGTCCATCAAGTGCACAAATACCACATTCTACAAAGGACTTGATATATAATCACAGGATATTAAAAAATGCTAGGATATAATTAAAAAAACCTACATGTTTTATGAAATGCTGATCGTATTAAAAATGAACTATTTTTGTGACCCAAAGCACAAAGCTGCCTCTCAACAAGTGCACATCTTAAAACTACTTTTTAATCTTACGCTGGAGCCTTTCGGGGGAACAAACACGGGCTCTGATTTTGGGGTGAAGGGGAAAGCCTGATCCCGTGAAGAGCACTAGATCAGAGGGCCGTAAAGTGGCAGGACGCAGCAGCGAGGCCGGTCGGGGGTGGTGTACCTTTTCTTGTCAGCGGCCGGCAGCGGGGGGCTGGGCGAGCTCTTCCACCGGGCCTTGTACTTCTCCTCCCGCATGCTCCGGCTCAGCGCGATGAGGTAGCGCTCCAGGATGGCCAGCCTCTGCCGCAGCCGCGCCGCGGACAGCGTGCTCTTGGCCGTGGCGGCCGCCAGCTTCTGCTGGTCATCCACCAGCACCAACAGGCACTCCTTCAGCTCGCTCTCGTCTGCGCGGCAGAGAGAGCCGGGAAACCCGTCAAGAGATGCCCAGGGCACAGCCCGAGGCTGCTGAAGCCCTTTAGCAGGGCAACTGCTTGCATGATTCAACAGAAGACATTAGTTAGCAGGAATCTCCTGTAAAACACCGGGTCTCACTTACAAAACGCCCAGTACAACATTAGGTTCACAGCAGTTAATGCCCGTCATACCAAAAAGAAAGATCAAGATGTTAAGCATCGGAAAAGTCAACAAGAATCCCAAAACCAAACTGCAAACATCCCTTTCATTCTACAGCACTGATAGTTGTTTCCTTAACAATCAATACCATACACATTCAATTTGTCCACCCATTATGAGAAAGGCACTTAACCCTGGTAAGGGTTGTGGCAACCTAGAGCTTAACCAGCATGGGAAACGGGAAGAAACTGGAGCACCGAGAAAATGCCCCAGTTCTAACACTTAACACAGACAAGAGAAGGCCCTGCTTTTTTTTAAATTCTGACCAATCCTGATCTTTGAAACGCCAGAAAACAGTAGCTGTCAGTATGCCAGGTTTTGACAAAGTACAGGAGAAGCCTACATGACTTTGCACTGTGTCAAGAAATGCGAAACATTGACAGTGTTGGAGAAAGTATTTTAATAACAAGAACATGGCTTACTGCCAAGGAGCCTATGTAACCGATCATTTTATCCCTTTATTTTGGAGGTAGGGCAATTTAAAGTTATACTACTCCAAAATGAAGTTAAAGACAACTTCACCCACACTTTACAATCCTGAATTTTCTGAAACACTGGAGGTAGAGCAAGGACATCCAAGACCAGATACACATTCATCCTTAATGAAAAATTCTGGAAAACATTATTTTCCTTCTGAATTGTAACTATAGCCAAAATAATATGTGACCATACACAGTCTCAGGCTGACCCAGCTAGCTAGTTGTTCCTATGAGCCTTTATTCCAAAAAGGGACCATATATTCAATTTTGCCAATAAATTCCAACCCAGGACTATTAAACAGAAAGTATGATACTGCAGCAATATTACAAATACTACAGTACATTAAAATAATGTAGAGAAGTATCCATTTTTATTAAATCTGTTTCTATTCAAGCTGTACTAAACTAACCACACAGTAACTGTTTTGATTCAATACATGTATACAGAAAAATCCATAATAAAAGTGATCCATATGAAATTCATTTATTTATGCCTTTCGCATATAAATACTACAATATTTTCTAAGCCTGAGAATTTTGAGTGCTTAAATTAGGCTGTGTATAAAAAAAAGTAAAAAGGAACACCACCTCAACTTCCCCAAATACAAAGCCGTTACGGAACACAGTAAATGGTCATTCTGGAGAGGAAACTGTTTTCCTACGGGAATAACCATTTCCTGTAGAGCTGCAAAAAGGGCAAGTCAAGTATAAATACACAGGACAACGTGGGGCAGAAAATACCGATTCAGTGTGAAGACTCGAGTTGTAACAAACCAATAACGTTAAAAGGCCTAAAGACATGCAGATACAGAACTCAAACGGCGTTTCATTAAACAAGCATGCTGACGCATTTTCACAGCGCAATGCATTTCACACAGTGGGTAAAACCCAGCCAACTGCACTGGCGCACATCTCAGCTGCAGTGCATACCAAACCGCCTCCCCTGTCTCCATGCAAAATGCACTGACAGCTCCTTATCTCCCGAGATAACCCTGCAGCCCCGCCCAGACCGAGCCGTAAACAAACTGGTCACTGCAGACAGAAAACAACCACGTCCTCCGATTTCGAGCACCCAGGCCTGTCAAGTCAAGGCCCAGACTGCGGGTGTATAAAAATAGAGCTCCTGCAGACAGTCTGTGCAGATCCCTAACCTCCCCCCACGCAGGCACGTGTGGCAGGGGACACAAACACATTAAGAGAAACTTTACTCACAGGGTAGAATAGAGAAAGGATGATCAGCATATTCAAAGACAGCACCGGATTGTCATTAAATACGGATATTTTCTTGGTGTGGTTCCATTTATGCAGTGACAAGTGCAACTGCTGGCCATAAACATCTTACTCCCTGCAGAAATAACGTGCAACACTAACCAGGATTTGAGACATGGGGATCAGGAGTGCCACATAAAATTCACCCTAAATTTACAGGCAAGACCTCATATACGGGCTATAAGAGTAGCCTCCACTGAAAACAGCCCCCCCTCAGCGCGTGCCCGATAAACGAGGGCTAGCCTCATCAGGCCAAAACATCAGAGGCAGACAAATAGAATACGGGGAAATTATGTGAGAAGTGCTGGTTCTATAAAAAGGACAAAGAGGCCACAAACAGCAGTGCTACCCTGCGCAGGAGGAAGATACCAGAACTCCATCCTCTAGAGCCCAGCTGTATCCGTTCAGGAGCTGGAGAAGGAAAAGGTGTCCTGATGTCACATGCTCACTGAGCACTTCCCAGTGACGACGTCGTGTGGGAAAAATAAACAAGGAAAAGCCAACATGCAAAATAAAAATACTATACATTCAGTTAGACATTAGGTTCAGATTTTTGAGCTATAATTACTGTGAAGCGGTACCTGATCATTACCTATGAAAGCATCACGAAATAACTGACAGGGGTCATTTTGTTAAAGACAAATGCTCTTCTAAAAACAGAGCTTTACGACCAGAAGTGATAGTTTTTAGAACTTCAGGGATCCTCAAAGATGTGAAAAATGTAACTAGTTCTATTAAATCTCAGCTTCAAGTTTGCTCTTTTTGCTCTTCAGTTTTTTTCTTGAACTTCACAAGCATCAAGGATTCTTTGCAGTGTGACAGCAAATACACCGTTACACAACAAAAGCACACTAGGCCTTACAGTACTTATCACGAAGACATGGTGTCAGGTCATAATTTCCATGTATTAATGTTGACACTGGCTCATTACGCATGTGTTGCAACTTGTTTTTACTCTGTAAGTAAACACAGTCCTGTGGCTTAATATTACTGGAACACATGGATAGGTTTCTCTATCCATCGACTCGGAATCAACCAACAAGCTATTATTAGCCAGGGCTTCGCATGGATATATACAGCCTGTTCTATTAATTGTCGCAATCTAAATACTAGGTGACAAAATTTCACTCTGGCCAAGTCGAGTTGATTTTCATTTTCCTGGAACAGGAGTTAAAAATACTGAATGTATTCCCTGAGCAAACAAGCAAGATCTATCTAGGAACTAGATTAAATATTCCGATAATAAAATGGCATTTAGCAGCTTCGAATTCCTTTTCTGAACACACCGATTCCAAGATGAAACATGGTGCAAATCAAAGCTAATCAATCTAAAATACAATATCTAAGACTTCCATGACAGATGTACCAGCCTCCATCCATTCACAGCCTACAGAGACTTGCATCCTGAAGCTTTGCACATCCACCATCTTGGAAGATGCCTTTTTGTTGAAAACATTTCATTTGAAGCTGAAATTTAACCAAAAGTAATCTGACGTTTAATATTAGGTATCGATTAGCTAGATTCACCAACATGAAGTGAAGATCAACTATCACACCAAGCTGGAGCAAACTTTCCTAAAACACTGCATGATCTCACCATTTTTAAATCAGCAACACTCAAGATGTATAAGAAACCACAGCAAAGAAAGATGACTTCATTTATCAAAGTTTCATGGACTTCCATTCTCAGCTAAATTAGAAACGGTTCAGCCACCGGATTCTAAAAATGCACAAAAAACACGGTTTCCTTTCACACAGCTAGTCATTGCCCCAATATATGAGTCTGATCACAGCAGCGTGCAAAACGAATCTGGGTCATTTTGTTTAACGGCCCAGCTGGTGAAATACGCAAGAAATAAATCTACTGCAGCATTCTGCACAATCAACATGGAAATCCTGCTCTTCCAACAGCTAAGTACTGCGCCACCTGGTGGAACCCATTATCTGATTCTAGAGGGCAAGTAAATAGCTGGTACACATTAAGGCTTAGTCTCCATTACAGTATATGTACAAAGAATATGTATCTGGTCTAAGACAGGAGACTGCAACCATGGTCCAGGACAGCCACAGAACTGGACCAACTGACTTACAGTCAAAGATAAAGCAAACATGGCAAGACAGACCAGAATTTAGAGGCTGCACATATCTAAGACTTAGGAAGAAATGTATTCTGTGCACTTCCAGTGGATCATAAGACACTGATTTGTTTTATTTTAAAGGACTTCATACAGAACTTAACTATACTAAGAATATACTTATAATAGAAGAATGGAAGGGGGAAACAGTATATAATCCAATCTCTTAATAAAGTATCGCTATTTATTCCAGCTACCTGAAGGAAAAAAAAATCAATATATAAATAAAACTTTAAAAAATACTTCAGTTCTTTTAAATGGAAAATGAATACAACTAAAGAAAACCTGGTAAATTAACAAAGAATTACATCTGGAAAATAAGACATGACATAACTATGTGATATCAACATTCGATGAAAACTATTCAGACAAATCTGCAAGCAACTGGCTGCAGGAAATTTTGCTTTCATGATGTCATTAGCAGAGAACCAAAAGGATTTGTAATGCCTCTTTCTAATCGCATAATGTCATGTTTGCAAGTGATACAAAAAGATGATGAGTGGCCAACCATAACAAATACATTCAAAAAATCTGAATTATTTAGACATAATGCAACACTGGCAGACACCAGGCAGTTTACATTAAATGTAGACAAGAACAAGTGTTATGTGCAAGTAGAAAAAACGAAGTATAAAATGGGAAACGCCACGTCTGAAAAAGATTCTTCTAAAAATCTAAAACCTAGACAATGTGAAGAAGCAATTAAAAAGGCAAATGTAACTGGTCCGTTCGCAGGCTCAGTGATGTTTTCTACATAGACTAAAAGAAGTTAACCTTTTTAGTCTTGAACAGAGAGGAATACAAAGGGGCTTGATTCAACTATTCAAAATCACCAAACCAAACAAATGCAACATTAACGGCCTCTTTAGAATCAACAAAAAACAAGCAAGAAAAACCAGATGGAAACTTTGATTCTGCAAAAAGCAGTGGGAGTCTGGAACAAGCAACAAACCATCCCTGTTTCCTTTTAAGAAGGCTGTAAAAGATCCTCAGATCAATTAGCTACTAGTAGCTAAGCCAGATGGGTCAAATGGCCTTCTTTCATTTGCAATTACAGTTATGGTCTTACAGGAGCATAGGCAGAAAGCAATGGCTGGTGAACTAAGATAGTCGCAAAACTAAGTTGATCCAACACGGCAGCAGCTTTTAGCAATAACAATCCTTCGCTTCAACAATTATGGAGGCCGGGTTGTGCCATACAAGTGCCGTGCGTGGCCTACCTGGCTGTCGGCCCCAGTCCCATGTCTCAATGATGGAGTGATGGACAGACGTTGACGCTTCTTCTTCCTCTTTCTTCTCCTTGTCATTAGACTCATCCTTCTTCTGGCTTCCAACACAATCCACGCTGTCTTCTGGGAGGGATAAAACCAATCCAGGTTACCGTGTGCCAGGCACATACCTTAACACAGTACAAGCCAACTCTTCGTGGGGATAAACACTAGGATGTACTGCGAGTTTCCTAGATGATATACGGCCATTTCCACATTCTCATGTGAGCTAACAAAACTGCTTTATCGACTAAGCCCCAACCACCCTCAATATGACTGAATATGCGTAGCCAATCCACATTCTTTACCCAGGTCTTTATGGTAGTGCACACGCATAAATGTGAACTCAACAAAAATTTCAGACAGGACCCTTCCTCTTCCCAGTAGGTGGTCAGGTTGGGATTCAGCTGGTGAAGCCGACTCTGTGGGATGCTTCAGAACAGGGGTTCTCAACTGGTGGGTCACAGCCCCCTAGAGGGGCATACGAGGATCCAATGGGGGTGAGAGAGCTTTTTATACACAGCCGATTTCGAGATGCGTACCAAATTTTTCCAACCACACGGCCATGTTTGTTACAGCAATTTAGAAGTATAAACGAGCATTCGCCTTATAATCATGCTTCTCCCGATATTCAGTGTTTTAGTCACTGACATGTATGTGCGGCAAACCAGCAAATTCTTTAAAAACAAAAGTTTAGCTAGCAAATTCCCCATAGACAACTCTCGATGCATTCACAGCAGTTTGATAATAAAAACCATTGAGTAAACCTTTCATGAAGATACCAACATGAATTTGGATTACCTTCAACGTGTCTTTACGTTTTTTTTAAATTAAAGAAATATTTTTCATGGATGTAAGATCACATTCACAAACAGCAGCTGAAATTCAATCATTTGCAAAAAAAAACATGCTCATAATTATTAGCCCACACGCTAAGGTGGGTCCTGTAGTTCTGGGTTAACAGAAAGTGGGGCATTGTGTTTGAAAGATTGAGAACCACTGCATTAGGAGATAGAATTCCTGAATCATTAAACTACTACCAGCCAAATGCCCACAATGGGCTGCATGGCCTCACCTCATTCATAAATGTTTTGTAGTAAAAACTGGTCCTCATTGTATCCGGTGCCAACATACCGACAGTCGGATATCAACACATCTTCCATTTTCTTTTACATTTCTAATCACTTCGTCGTTCCTGAATAAAGATTATTTTGATCTGCACTGAATCTTTAGAGGATTGTGCATGTAAAAAAAAAGTCTACAAGTAAGCCACCTTAGGGTGAGGTGAGATGTATCCGCATACTGTAGTTTCTAAAACACATCCTTAAACACTATTTGTAATGGGCCAATACAGTAAGCACTGACATCAAGAGCAAATACCCTTTGTCATCACTAGTAAGAATTAGTGAAAGCCTCACCTGGCTGTGCAGATTCTTCCCCATTGCAAGTAATTTCTTCATCTTTTACCAACTCGTTCCATAACTCACATAACCCATCTGGAGAAAATATACGCTGCAAAAGAAAAGGCATTCATATTTTTTCCCCACATTTACCATTTAAAAAGTGTCAATAAACGTGTTACACTTAAAGCAAAACACTGGAAACAATTACTGCTACGTTTAATTTTGCCAACAATAAGTCATGCAGCTGGTGGAGAGAAGTTTTTAAGAAACAGGCAAGCAATAGGGTGTACAAGGTGATTTCGCCTTAATGGAACTTACAAATCTCTTACTGAGGAAGCTAGTGATTTATTTCTAAGAACACGGCGCTTAGAGGAATTCAAAAGTCAAATTCATAAATATTTCGATAAGAAACTGCAAATACTTATTACTCCACATTGTATAAAGGTGTAATATACTGTACTTGAAACAGCTGCCAAGTGTCCACAACAGATCATATTCAAAGTCAGGCTTAACAGCATCAAGAAGAGTCTTTGGTCTAGACGCTTATCAGCAAACACTTTTCAGTCTGTCCTTCACTTACATAAAAAAGGTCACCAAGTAAACTGGATCCAGGAAGTTTTGAAACTGAATCAAAAGTTAGCTTAGGACAGGGATGGGAGAGAGTGAGACATCCAATTAATTTTGTTTTGCAAACATTTGGAGTTATGCCTCAACAGACATGCCTTCACAACATGTACTGAAAGATAAGAGGACTGCCTGCCCTAAATTCCTATCACTGTTACAGCCCCAGTTCAAGGCAGCTTTAGACCAGCGTTCTTCAAGCCTGTCTTCACAGGGATTTTCACAGTATTGAACAGTAAGTACATATTCATCTACCAAATAGTGAAGTACTCATTTTCATAAGAACATCATACTTCTATTCTACCTGCAAGTTTTATTAGTAAACTGAAAGGTACAGTGTCACACAAAGGCACAAACCATGCACACACATTATACATTACACAGCCCTTCCTGGTGCTGCCCACTGCTATGACAAGCAGCCTAGACTCTGCAGCCAGATCTTCAATTCTCAGAAGGGATTCTACATCTCATAAAGGCACGAACTTCCAGATTCAGAGAGCTTCTTCCCACAAATTGTCAGATTACCGAACTCTGCCTCTAGCTCACACTGATTTTTTTTCTCGCACTGCTTGTCTGACCTTTTTTTTTTAAGCTCTATATTTAACTTGTTGCTGCTGCTGCTGTTCAGTGTTTATGTTTTTGGTGATTCCTTTCATGTTTGTATTAGAGCATACATGCAAATAAGCATTTAATTGCACTTGTGCATATGACAAATAAACTGAACGTCTTGCTTCCTCAGCACTACCTAAAAAGCAGCTTTCAACTCAAGGACAGAGAGAGAGACTGTACTATAAAAGTGACCCAGATGCAGTAGGGGTGGGGGGGGGTCACATGAAATTCCCAAAAAAACGTCTGACAGCGAGTCTTAAAGCAGCAAGTGGAACGCTGAAGAATCGGTGAAGTGGCAAGTCTCCACTCTGCCTCCTTTTAGCTGTCCATCAGGGTCACAGGAGGACAGGAGAAACCTGTGACAAGCCCCCCAGCAAATCTCATGCAGCTACATTATTAGAACTCATGTGCAGCAGAACAGGCTGTCGCACCCTTCAGAGGTAACAGGTTTAAAACTTACAAGAACAGCCCTATACTTCGTCAAAAGAAAAGAAAGAACTACTCACATTTTGAAACCATTAAAAAAAATACATTTTCCCTAATGTATGCCTGGACATTCATTTAATCTTCTTAAATGGTAATTATTTTTTATTTAACATTTAATCATAACCCAGTTCAAAATTGCTAAGAAAATGGGCCAGTTCTGAATATATTTCAATAAATCAGAACAGCTCCCCCCCAAACTATGCCAAACAGAAACTAACCAGAGGCTGCCATTTTAGAATTCATCTTTACTAACAGGGTTCTGTACAACCTGATTGAAACAATGGTGTTTTACTATCCCATTTCTAATCATAGCACTGCTACAAGCAATTCCAAAATCATGAATTAATGATCTTGAAGGTCTACAGACATCAAAAGATCACAGAACACCCAGCTTCCCTGCACACAGTCTCCCAGACACACACAACTTTGCTCTTCAACAGCCTTTTGTTTTCACAAATGTCAGGAAAGAGCCCAGAAAACCGAGAAAAAAAAACAGTCTTATTGAGCAAAATCTTTTCTCAGTTAGCTAAAGATGTTCAGGTCTTGGGTACACATTTTAGAAGTCTAGTACTAACACAGCTAAGTCTATCTATTTCCCAACCTCTTCCTCCAATGCAGGGTCCATCCCAGCAAGCACTGCAAGTAACATTCAAAATATTCATGTTTATGTGCAATTATGAACAACGACGCTCGTTTAATAAACAGTAATGGTATGTAAAGCCAATGAATGAATAGTCTGATTGTCCACAGCTTCCAATATTGAAGAGCTTTTTTAATTCTCAACAAACTTCAAAAGAGAAAAAATAATTTACTAGCTTCAAATGTGGATTATAAATGTTCTATCAGCCACCCAATCTACTGAAAGCTTATTGCATTTGTAGATTCAAATCAAAATAATGGTCCATGGGATACAGCTTATTAATCAGATCTCAGTAATTTTACTAAAAAACAATAACCAAACAACTATCATCACAGCAAGTTTCAAATCCATCTGATATTTTATTCCCATGATCTCTGTTTCAGATGGTGAAATAAATTAAATGCGACACTAAACACACCCTACACTTCAGAGCAGTGCTGTGAGACGCGTCTTTCATTAGAAACCATTGAAGCCATTCTAATTCTGGCTACAAGTACACATCCTAATCCTTGTGCAAGACTGTGTCAAATATCTTTCAAAGCAAACATGCATGGGATATTCTGCAGAGCAATACAGCGAGCAGCTGACTGGGGCTATGAACTTTTAGCAGTGTTTAGGAAAAGAAAGGCTGGCATTATAACAAGACCCATGAGTATCTAATTTATTTCAAGTATCAGCAAGAGTCAAGAACACTGAAAGTCCAATAATGTAAGCGCCTTCTTCTGGCAAGCCTGAATTTAGAAGGATCTCCTCTTTGTGAATTAAAGGAACCCAACAGCATATATCTTTTACTTTACATCTATATAATAATAATAATAATAATAAAATTAAAATTGTGAAAAGATACTGTAGGTCTACAACTGGATAGATTCATGGATTAGGTATTTCCCTTTCTCAATTGCACTTCAAGCACAAAATGATCAGGAAATGCATATTGTTCACATTCACTCTGTAAATGATGTGCTGGAATTCAACCTTTTGTTGAAACAGACACAAAAAGCAGGTGTGCAAATTACAAATGTCATCTGGATGCCTTCTTATTTTTCTAAACATTCCGAGTACTATATCTTGTCTCCACAGTAATGAGCTTCAAGTATTCATAGCCTTAGACCTTGTAAACCACAATACAGCATCTAGATCCCATATTTGGTATTCCAGAAGGCCTAGTTTTATCATATGCTATAAATGTCAGACTTCCCCCAAAACTACAGATCAACATTTGCCTGAAACCAAAAGGTTTAAAATGACATTTAAACACTTACTAGTATCATATTACACAATATATAGTATGTGACGTCAATTCAAATAAGTGATGTTAAAATAAAAATGATATCCCAATATGATAAACCTACTGTCCACAGCTGTGTCACTGTAGAGTGTTGTAGAAACAGCAATGAGAAATACCTGATAAAGGTGATGAGAGATTATGTTAAAGATTAAACCCTAAAGCAAATTCCAGTGCTGGTTATTTCAAACACAAAATATTTTCCTCAATGAAGAACACCTTTCACGAATTGCCCATTAATTATTCAATATCCTTTTTATTCATGCTCAGTATGACTCTGCTTAGTTATCCATCAAAAGCACAACAAAATAAACACCTAAAACCGCAAGGCTTGCAGTTTTTCTTCTGTTTCAGGACATAATCAATTTAAAAATAGACCAGAAAGTACTGAATTATTCAAACAACTGTGAAGCAATATGAAACCATGTGCAACATTTTCAATAAACAGAACGTCCAATTAAATATGCATAAAAGCACTCTGCGTAAAAAGCCGGTAGAACTAAAAGGGGATCTCCATAACCATTAAGAAAGGAAATGGTCTCTTCATTTATTATTTGAACTTCAGCTGCAGATGCTATCAGCAGAAATCATTTGTTAAAAGTTTAGTAAGGCAGTTAAGGAGAAATCTCAATCACCTTGCTAAGGCAGAGTACAGCTGTTCCACTGGTAAATGCTAGATGGGTGGTTACATGTCTTTTAAAAAACAGTACCCATAGATGACATTTTACAGTACACATCAAGAAAATCAAAAGCCTTTTTAGTTTCATACTGTAGTGAAATTTCTAAATCTGATTACGATTAAATTATGTGGATGGGCCTAGGAACCATGTTACATCTCTGACCTGTGGAAGTCAGAGGGTTGCAGATCTGGTCGTCCAAACTTCCCAGTTACATCATGTAATGTTCGTATTTGCCACCACAACATAGTTGCTCTCTCACACTTACTTTTCACTGACACGGATCACTCATCCTCTTACAAAAGGGAGAAAGTGAACGGTAACAGAAAACCTTGTATCAAAAGGCCTACATCTACACAGGCCTTTATCTCATGATGCACAAGACCTGAGGATGATGCCTTAAGACAAGGAATTGAAAATGCTTGCTGAAAGTACAGTAGGTAAACATCTGTCTACTGTATTCCTTGGCCATTGACAGTAACAGTCAAAACACTGGCTTGCATGCTGCCTGCCAGAGCATGAAACAGGCCTGCTTTAGCACACTTTAGAAGGAACTAGGCAACAGACACCAAAACAGACAAGAAGCTGCATGGCAGAACATTTTATTTTATTCTCCCTTTCCGAGTTGAAAGTTGACAAGAGCTTTTTTTTTTGGTAAAATTCAGATATTAGCTATTTTAAGGGGTTAATTCTACACTTAAGAAATGTCTCTGCTGTTGAGGGTTCACAACTTCAGTGTGAAGGAGTAAAGGACAGACACCAAAGTTGCAGGGACATAAAGCAAGGGGAACAAAGGACAAAGAATCCACAAAAATACCAAAGAATTGGAAATATGGGGCAAATCTCCAATCAGACCTTTTTTCACAACCTTATTTAAATTTTGTTTCCCAGTTATAACCTAAGTGAAAGTATGGAATACCCTATTATTTGTCTTTACTTGACAAATATTCTGAGTTTATACTTTTTGCCATGTGAAGCTCCTTTAAACTTTGAGTTAAAAACAATACTGGTAAATTCTGAAACAAGGCAAGCTGCTTCTTAACATCTCAGCCCCTCGGCTCTTTTTCTCACCAATTCCTCTAGCTGAATGTACAGGTGACGTTGATCACTGACCCCTCTGCCTGTTTAACTCCAATTCAGTCCTGCAAATTCCCAACTGTTAATTGTGTTTGTGGTTGCATGTTTATGAATAAGAAAGGTCATATTTTAAATAATGATTAAGAATAAAATAAACATCTCAAACAAGAATCAAATTGAGACACAATGATACCTTTAAAGGAGGGTATGTAACTATAAAATAACCACCCAAAACATGGAACAGTGAGGCTCTGAGGACGTTGCTAAGCTACTGAACCCAGGAGAAGTGAGCACAGGGTTCCTAACTCAGGGGATGAGCCAGTCACCTGCCAAGAGACACAACAACTTTCCGTTCCTCACTCAATCATGGACTCACAGTGAGGATCTTCCCTGCACAACAGAATTTCAGAAGTAAACAGCCAGCACTAGCAGATTATCCACACAAACCTCTGAAATTGAAAGAACATGCCATTAATAGAGTAGTACTTGGTATTGTCACGTTCCTGTCTCTCATCAGCAGACACAAAGCTATCCTTCAGAAACATACTGAGCCTCATCTGAGTTACAAGGTGCTTTAGGAACAACTGTGGCCATAAAGATAAGAAAATTGCCAGTTCCTTCTTGCTGAAATCTTACTACCACAATAAAACATTTGCACCTAAACAGCACCAAACATTGCCCTATTATTTCTACTGTTTTATTCTGGCAATCCAGAATAAAACAGTACAAATAATGGAGTGTATGAAATATTGCAGCTAAATTTTTTTACTCTCACCACCTTGGAAGAATAATTTCTATTGTGGCAGGTTTTTCCAATACTCAGGTCCAAGTACAAAGAAACAACAGAGAGGTCATCAATGAAGAGAGAGAATTCCTACCTGTGTGAAGCAACGGTCCAGACCGTGACATGAACTTAAGAAATGATTAATGGGCAAGAATATTGATTTTTCCCTATACGTGCTAACATGTTCAGTAGTTTGAACCACCTTGTATGATGAAGTTTCTCAAAGCTAAACAACGTCGAGGTGCTTAACAATCAAGCTGAAGACTAACTCTAAAGGGCAGCAAAAAGGTTGATTTTAAAACTTCCTCTTTCACCCAGAAAATAAACACAACGCGTAAAAAGCTTGCAATCGTCGATGCCAATAATCGTTGTGACACCTTTATCACACTGTAGGGGAGGAAACAAAATATCTTGTAAAACCCGCTTACCTGCAAGTCTGTCTTCAGCCATTTGGAATCAAACCTTGACTGGGCATTCAGGGAGAAAGACGGAGAAGGCATCTTTTCCCTCGTCTCCCCTGGCTGCTCTAGCAGCCGATCCTATAACCACAGAGAAATTGTACCACACAAATCTTATTACGCGTACCGTTCTAGCTTCACTGACACAAGTTGACGATATTAGTTTATCTTTCCGAAAGCAAAACCTTGCAATAACACTCACTACACTATATACGTACTACATGTATTATAAGAAATTTAATTTGCTACCCTTGGGTTTATACTGCACCTTAAGGGCCTCAAAAATAAGGTTTTCACCTGTCCAGGCTCTACATATTTGTGCTCCGTGTGCCTCCAGTAGGGAAAGAAATTAAAGTTTCGAAACGCGCAGGTGATTGCATCCAGGCAATGCAGAGACACTTGCATTTTTTTTTTTACATCGTGCATGTCTAAAATCCAAACACGCTAAAAGCTTTCACATATCTTGGTTCTTTTTAGTTATATTATTACTAGCGAGAGCATTTGTACCTGGCAACATAAAATGTCGCTTACGCCGACACCTTATTAACAAGACAGCATTACAGACGCCGAGGCTGTCCAGAATGTACTTTCATTTCAAGTAGCTTAGTTACATGGGGACACCATCGTTGAACAGGTTAAGTGCGAGGTCTGGGCCTTTAAAGGAAACGCCAGCGAGCCACTAGGGCTGTGGTCTACAGCTACACATTTATCATTACATTATTTTAGCAATGTCACTGACTGTCCTGACTACTCCCGGCTGGTTTCAGGCTGTTGATGTTGGTGCTGCATCAAGTGTAGACAGTCCCCGACATACGCGGAAAGGATGGGGCGACGCTACCCAAAATCCCGAGTGCCCCCCGACATTACCGCTCTTGCTTTCGCTGGAATAACGCCCCAAGAGCAGATCGTCCATCATATAAAACGCTGCTAACCTTACCTGTTTAATTTGACTTATTTAATCACCGACTCCCCCGTTACCAGCCCTACTGCATTCTAATCCCATCCATGTTGGACCATGATTGACATGCGCGTACGCCAACGAGGTTTAGGAAACGAAGCCAATGGGTGAAGACACAACGGGTAAAGGGGGAGGTATCGTGTGAGCCTTGATAAAGGTTGGTAGACTCATCAAAGGGTGCGAGCCTAAATTTAAAGGGACAGAGGGCATTACATCATTTTTTTTGTTGTTGTTGTTGTTCTGCTGCTATTAATAGCTGGGCTTGAAATGTTCAGGTTTAATAAAACAGTGTCCATAATTTTTAAACGTTTTAATAAGGGCAACCTAGACACTAGCAACATGCTATTGTAAATTATCTGTGCAATTGTCATACTTGTGCACGTTATTGAGAAAATATGAATAAAGCTTAAGAGGTCATCCCCAATTCGTAAACACGTTTTCTGTATTTAAGCTTTATCTCTTATAGGACAGAACGGGTACATCGAAAATTGCTAGGACATTAAATGATGCATGTATCATTGCTTTATTTTTTCACCTTACTGTCACCTGCTGCAGAGACGCACGCAGTGTTGATACAATTTACAACAACGACTTTAAGATCCAGAGTGCTAATCCTCGGACTCGCCCAATAAAAGATTTCTTGCTTAAGGAGCGTATAATAAGCATTTACCTTCCTTCAATTCTGTCCAAGGCATATTAAGTTATTTTAAGAGGCATTGGCGATCAGTAGGGTGCATTTCATTATGTATTAATTATATATCCTCCTTCATATAATACAATCTTTGGTTAGTGGAATACTCAATAAATATATATATATATTGTATGTGTTATTCTTAAAAGTAGAACTTGAACTTTATTGCCATATTTAACCGGTACATGTACTGGTACAGTGGAATTCTTACTTACAGAAAATCTCTCGATTGTTAAAAAAGTGTAAAACACAAAATGCAGACAGTGCATTCAGATAATATACAAACAAACAGTGGACAATGTACGAGTGAACAAGTTAACAGTTCAAATGTAAACAATCCAGACATGCAAACAATGACTGCAGATGTGCAATAAATAAAATTACAATGAGGTAGATGGTGTAGGTGTGGTCCAAGGGGCATGGCCAAATGTGTTCGCCAATCTTGTGGGTACAAGCTATTGAGGAATCTGGTGGTAAGTGTCCGTATGCTCTTATATCTCTTGCCTGAGGGCAGTGGGATGAAGAGCTCATGGCAGGAGTGGTGACTGTCCTCTGTGATGGCCAGAATTCTACCACTGCAGCGGTCCTCATAGATCTGTTTAATCTCTGTGAGACCACAGCCGATGATCTTCTGGGCCAGGATCACCATTCACCATTCTCTGCAGTGCCTTTCACTGTTGAGAAGAGGTGTTGCCGTACCACACGGTGATCCCGTCGGTGAAGACGCTCTCGATGGTGCAGCGGTATAAGTTCACCAACGTAGGAGTGGTGGCCCTGTGGCTTAGGATCTGCGCCTGTGGCTGTGGCTGGAAGGTTGCTGGTTCAAATCCCACAGCTGGCAGAGAGGTCCTGCTCTGGTGGGCCCCTGAGTGAGGCCCTTAACCCAAACTGTTCCAGGGGTGCTGTCCAATGGCTGACCCTGTGCTCTGATCCCAAGCTTCTCTCCCTGTCTGTATGTCTGTGTCTCATGTAGAGCGAGCTGGGGTATGTCAAAAGATGGATTCCTAATGCAAGGAGTTGTATAGGGCTAATAAAGTGATGTTATGTTAGGTAGTGGCATCCCCCATCACTTGAGGCACCTCACCAAATAGAGGCACTGCTGAGCCTTCTTCAAGATAATGTCTGTGTTCACAGTCCAGGTAAGGTCATTAGAAATGTGAATTCCCAGAAACCTAAAGTTGGTGTTTCCACTTCTGTTTCTTCAATGCTGAGTGGGCTGTGAGTACAGTATGTGGTTTTCTATCATTTCAGTTCTTTTGTTTAACTCACGGTCAAGTCCAGGTTATTGCTACAACACCACCTCAGCAGCTGTACAACTTCATCCCTTTTAGTGGACTCGTCATCATCGCTGACCTATTATAGTGGTGTCATCAGCAAATGTAATGATGTGGTTGTTGCTGTGTCTTGCTGTGCAGTCGTGAGTGAATAGGAAGTACAACCTTGGACTCAGACAGCAGCCTTGTGGGGTGCAAGTGCTCAGGGTGAGTGATGTTGATGTTTTATTACCTGTTAAAAGATCTGAGTCTTCAAAGCTTTAATATGTGTATTGGATTTAATTTAAGGTGCTTTTGCACAGAAACTGAAATGCCAGGAAAGAAGTGATTATGAAGCTTTTTTCATGCTTAGTACAAAAACATGTTTTCTTTATTCAGCTTCACTGAAGCAAGTTTTTTCTCCACGGACTATGTCCTGACTCTTCTCTTCTCCTTTTCTTTTTTCTAATATAATAACTTTTATTTTTTAATTACTTTAGCCCAATGCCAAAGCTATTTACTCTACTTGTATTTGCATTTTAAATGTCCTGCATTGTTTCAATGTGTACACTACTGTGCAAACCTCTCAGGGTTTGTATTTGATCTAATCAAATGAATAAGAAAACTAGGATTTAGTGTTCAGTACAAATGCATGGTTATGAAAAAGAACATTTTCACACTGGGGGTGGAGGAGTCACAATATTTTTTGTTTTTATTCCAAGCTGGGCTATTAATAACTTTAATTAAATCTATTATTTACTTAATTGACCTGTATTATACATGTTTTCAGGTCTTTACTCATGAAGGTGGCAAGTTACTACTAAAACCTAGTGTACTGTGCCCAACCAGGACCAAGAGTGAATATCACTGATTATAAACTAAAAGTGAATCTGTCCAACCTTTGCGCTTTAATAACCATTAAAGTTCTTCAAGGAACACTTTAAAATGTTTTTGCTACTATCTCACTCATTTCACCCTACAGCTCTCATCTGGCTTCCTATGGAAGCTAAGCAGGGTTGAGTGTGGTCAGTACCTGGATGAGAGACCTCCTGGGAAAAACTAAGGTTGCTGCTGGAAGTGGGGCCAGTAGGGGGCACTATACTGTAAAAAAAGGCTCCATCCTTCAGCTGAGACATAAAACTGAGGTCCTGACTCAAAAGGGTCATTAAAAATCAGAGGGTGTTTTTCAAAAAGAGTAAGGTGGTTACCCCAGCATCCTGCCCAAATTCCCCATAGTAGCCTTTACCAATCATGGCCTCCTAATAATCCCCATCTATGAACTGGCTTAATCACTCTGTTCTCCTGATGGTGAAAGTACTGAAGCACTATGGCTGTTGTTGTATCAGGTGAAGCTCCACATTGGTGCTGGTGGAGGGGAGTCCCTGTTAGCTGTAAAGCGCTTTGAGTGGAAACCAGAAAAGTGCTCTATAAGTGTAAGGAATTATTATTAAAAAATGCAAACATATAGACCTACAGTGAAACCTCCCAATACAACAGAAATAATACTTTACAACCCAAAATGCATAGATGTGGCTCTCGTTATAGGTTTTATATATTTCTACTACGTAAGATTATTTACTGAAAGATTTATCTGGAATGAATGGACTTGATCAGACAGTGATTGCTTGAGAATGAGTTCTCAAATCAAAAAAGGTTGAGAAACTCTGAATAATATTAATTCATTCATTTTCCCAGGGGAGGGCGCTAAAAAGAAAACAATGAGTTTTCTCTCACTTTTAACCTTTTTTCAGCTTCCGGAACACAAAGTGTTTACTTTAGTTGCAGTTTAACACTGATTTATAGATGGACTGAATTTAAATTATAGGATATTACGATATGCTGTTTGTTTTTTGCCTCGATTTTATTTTGTAGCAAAGCGAACAGAGGTTTTTTAAATTATAGCTAGTTTTGTTGAAATTACTTTTTTAAAATGACTCTAGATCTTGAGAAAAGTTCATTACTGTCCGTTGGCTTAGGTATAGCTGTGGTATCTAGTTTTATTAATGGTTCAACGTTTGTGTTGCAGAGGAAGGGGATATTGCGTGCTCAAAAGCGAGGTATATGACGTTTCGTGAAGTAATGTTATTTTGTTTGACCAAATAGTTTAGAGTTCATTTATAATAAATGCTAAGTTATGTATAAATTATACACTTGTCTTTTTAATGTTATTTTAATATTCTGCACCAGTGGTGGATAAGTACGATCCGTTAAAAATAATACTGGAATCAAAATCTGAACTCATTCGTTGTGCTAGAAGCTGATTGTTTTCTTATTTGTATTATGAATGTTTTTTTTAAATGATTTATTATGCTGTTTCCGTTTGATTATATAATGCCGATTTTAAGCACGCTAGATTTTTGTTTTGATTTTCAGGCTGAATAAAGCTGTCACTGATTTTCACAGGCACCTCATACTTGACTGAATACGTATGGTGGGGTGGAACACTGTGCAGTAAGTCTCTGCTAATATTTTCTGAGCTACAGTACATCTCCTTCTTTTGCCGTGTGAACTGTTGCTCTCAGCCTCCGTCTCTAAAACCTGTCTGCGAGTGTTTGTATTCTTTACTACGCTTTGATGCAAAACGTTCAGTTCAGATATAAAATGTTTTATTTCCCAATATTTCGTACATCTTAAAGTTTCAATGAGGTTTAGTGTGATAACAAATAAATAATGGAAATCGAGAATGGAGTACGGTGGTTGATATACAGAAGGCAATACACTTTAACTTTATTTTCAGTGTAATGTGTAGTCATTCCAGCAACAGAAGCTGCAAAAAAAAGAGCAATAGCTAAGATTCCAAATGTGGCACTTATTATATATTATAGTCCTTTCAAAATTATTTTCTCACTTTCTTTAATATGATCTTGTAATTAGCAGGTATGTAAGTTTAATAATAGGCTTTGGTTGGCAAATATTTTTCGTTGCAGAAGAAGCGTCTTTCACATTCATTGCTAAAGTTCAAATTGTTCTGAAGACAGTAGTCACATACTGTGAACATGACGTTTTCGTTGTAAGTGGGGTGCTGATGACATCTAACGTCATAATGGACTGTAAGGTAGTAGAAGACCTCAGAATAAGACTGTACAGGAATTTTTATGGACTTTTCAAAATTCTCAAACTAGGACATCTACTATAGAATCTCTCGCTCTTTTGTTTAAACAGTGGTCATAGGTCAGATAGGGAATTTCTTGGCCTACAATGCTGCTCCTGCTGTCTTGGTTACACCACTAGGAGCTCTGGGTGTGCCTTTTGGGTGAGTCAAAAGTTCTAGCCTGTTTTCTTGAGTTACGTGTAGCGTATCCAGTTTGGTTTTCTTCTGGAATTACTCACCAGCCTGGAATGCTCACGTGTTATTGCAGCCTGTCATCATATCTTACGCAAACAAGTCGAGAAAAGCCGGCAAGTCTTGTTTTTCTTCTTTGATTTTGCTCCAGATAACAAATTTACAAAAGAAGTGAATGAGTTCCTCACAAGAATTAGTGTTACCTCACAGAATACTACAAATTGATTATGCCTGTTGTGTTACCGCTGATTTGTGATCATTTAAGAGCAGGCCAAGCTAAGTGCTTGATTTATTAAATACATACAGTACTGTAGGAAGTACTCAGAACTGAGAGGCTGAATTGTTTATTCAATTTTTAACCGTCTTTAATTCTTATTGTTCTTAAGCACGATATGCAGTTTTTTACTCTATATGGAAGTGCACCAGGACATAGCTGTTCAAGGTATTCAGCTTAATAATTACATTACAAATATTTGACTCTCTGATTCAGGAAAACAAACCTTTAGTGCTTGTAAATTTTATTATATCTGGAGATACTGTAAATAATATGCGTTTGATTTCAGGTTTGTTATTTATAATATTTTTGTGTCTATAATGTTTTTGAAACCTTAGGAAACAGAGTCAGATAAACCTCAGTTCCAACTTTAAAGTGCAAACTAAGCCCTGTCTACACTGCTGTTATTGGCAGTGTCTACTAAGTATACAGTTTTTTTAAGGAAGGGAGATGGGGAAAACATGAAACCTTTATTTGGGGTCAGGTGTGATTTTTAAAATAGTATCCTGAAAAGACTTTTTTATTTTTTACAGTTGTTTTTCAAAGTCAGTCAGACTTAACTCTTGAATGAAGCTGTTTTTATGTCAAATCAAAAGGGATATTCATTGTAGCCCTATTTCATGTGGCATCTTGTGACATAGCTGTTTCTTGGTCATGATAATATAGCCTTTTGTTTTGTATTTTAGGGCCCTGTTGGCTTCCTATGTGCTCCAAGAGCACCTCAACGTCCTGGGAAAGCTGGGCTGTTTGTTAAGCTGTGTCGGCTCAGTTGTCCTGATTATTCACACTCCGAAATCCGAGAATGTGACCTCCAGGGCCGAGCTTGAAGAAAAGCTGGGAGATCCAGGTAAGTGAGGTTCCAGCATATTTGAAATTCCTTTAAAAGTGAACATGATTCTTTTACACGCTGGTTGTGGTGTGTGGGAAATGTTGTAATGCTTCATTTTTAAAAGGAGTGATAATTTTCTTTATCACTCCTCCATCTTTTTGAATGCATATTTGACAAGATAAGGACAAAACACAGATTCCATTGTGACCCATACAGATATGGAGACAAGCACAATCACAGTAAAATTCTGTTGTATAATCAAAGGGTAAGGCTTTAAAATCTTCACTGTTTACCTTACCAACATTGAGGTGTCTCTAGGCTGAAAACTTTCTATATCTGCTCTAACTTATAATTGTATAGGCTGTGATAAGAAACAGTTGTTGTCATGGAGATTTATTTTCTGATACAGTCACAGAAGTATTCCTCGTCATCACAACTGTGCCTTTAGTGTCTGTCCTCTGTGTTAAGGGGCTTTCTCCTTTTGCAGTCTTCTTAGGCTACCTCTTTGTGGTTCTGCTCCTGCTGATAGTGTTGATATTTTGGATGGCTCCATCGCGCGGAGCCTCCAACATCATGGTGTACATCAGCATCTGCTCCCTTCTCGGCAGTTTCACTGTGCCCAGCAGCAAAGGCCTGGGGCTGGCGGCACAGGACGTGTTTCGCGGGGACTCCTCCAGCCAGGGTGCGTTCTACCTCTTTGCGGGACTGCTGGGCACGCTGGCGGTCAGCATCCTCATTCAATTCGCCTTCATCAACAGAGCCCTGGAGCACTTTGACTCCAACTTGTTCGGAGCCATCTACTACGTGACTTTCACCAGCATGGTCACGCTGGCCTCCGCGGTCCTGTTCCGGGAATGGAGCAGGGTGGGAGTGCTTGACTGTCTGGGCATGCTGTGTGGCTTCACCACTGTGTCTGTGGGCATCGTCCTGCTGCAGATCTTCAGGGGTGTCACCCTCACTTGGAAGAATGTAACACCACCATCCAAGAACGACTAAAGCCACCTGATTCTTCCTTGTAGTATGCATGGGTAGTTTCATAATTGCTTTGCTCTTTATACTACGAAGAGCCACTGTTTATAATTCTTTAAAACTGTGAGTTGTATTGATTTTAAACATATAGGATGAGTATCAAAAAAAGCATTAGTCTATTTAAATGACAGTTTTTTAGAAAAATGAAGTATTCATATTTTGATTTGCATACTTGATTTTGCCATAATTGTGATAAAGGTGTTATTAAAAAATAACCATGATACACTTGCATGCTGTATACTGATACATCACTAAGGGAATATGCCCATGTCAGGTCTCCTCAAGAAAACTGTTGGTGCACCTGCTATTGTCATTTTCCTAATAAAATCGTCTGGTGCAAACATGCAGAATATTATGCTAATAGTTGTGTACAACAGACCAGCCAGTGGAGAGGGTCAAGTGTGATGGTCTAAGCAGGAGTGTCAAGTCACTACAGAACTCCACTTCTAGTGATTCCTGCAGTCTGACTGCATGGCTCTGCATTGATCAGGTCACTGGGAGCTGCCTCGCTATCCTTCCTGCTGGCCCGTCTTGATCTGACATCAACAAGACAACATACGTCCTCATGCTGCTCATGTAACAACAGCTCTCTTGTTAGATGAAAACGTGACTCAGACATGAGCCCTACAATCTGTGGATTGAGCTGAGACAACATGTGACATAGGGTGCATGCTTGTCTATGATCAGTGAAAGTGGGATTGAATCCTACAAGATAATATGACAAACTGGTGCAAAACGTGCATCGCTCATGCAATGAGTGTATCGCTACACATACAGTGCCTTGCGAAAGTATTCGGCCCCCTTGAACTTTTCAACCTTTTGCCACATTTCAGGCTTCAAACATATAGATATAAATTTTTTATTTTATGTGAAGAATCACCAACAAGTGGGACACAATTGTGAAGTGGAACGAAATCTATTGGATTTTTGAAACTTTTTTAACTAATAAAAAAATGAAAAGTGGGGCGTGCAAAATTATTCGGCCCCTTTACTTTCAGTGCAGCAAACTCACTCCAGAAGTTCAGCGAGGATCTCTGAATGATCTAATGTTGTCCTAAATGACTGATGGTGATAAATAGAATCCACCTGTGTGTAATCAAGTCTCTGTATAAATGCACCTGCTCTGTGATAGTCTCAAGGTTCTGATGAAAGCGCAGAGAGCATCATGAAGACCAAGGAACACACCAGGCAGGTCCGTAATACTGTTGTGGAGAAGTTTAAAGCCGGATTTGGATACAAAAAGATTTCCCAAGCTTCAAACATCCCAAGGAGCACTGTGCAAGCGATCATCTTGAAATGGAAGGAGTATCAGACCACTGCAAATCTACCAAGACCTGGCCGTCCCTCTAAACTTTCAGCTCAGACAAGGAGAAGACTGATCAGAGACGCAGCCAAGAGGCCCATGATCACTCTGGATGAACTGCAGAGAACTACAGCTGAGGTGGGAGAGTCTGTCCATAGGACAACAATCAGTCTTACACTGCACAAATCTGGCCTTTATGGAAGAGTGGCAAGAAGAAAGCCATTTCTCAAAGATATCCATAAAAAGTCTCGTCTAAAGTTTGCCACAAGCCACCTGGGAGACACCCCAAACATGTGGAAGAAGGTGCTCTGGTCAGATGAAACCAAAATCGAACTTTTTGGCCACAATGCAAAACGATATGTTTGGCGTAAAAGCAACACAGCTCATCACCCTCAACACACCATCCCCACTGTCAAACATGGTGGTGGCAGCATCATGGTTTGGGCCTACTTTTCTTCAGCAGGGACAGGGAAGATGGTTAAAATTGAGGGGAAGATGGATGCAGCCAAATACAGGACCATTCTGGATGAAAACCTGTTGGAGTCTGCAAAAGACCTGAAACTGGGACGGAGATTTATCTTCCAACAAGACAATGATCCCAAACATACAGCAAAATCTACAAAGGAATGGTTCACAAATAAACGTATCCAGGTGTTTGAATGGCCAAGTCAAAGTCCAGACCTGAATCCAATCGAGAATCTGTGGAAAGAGCTGAAAACTGCTGTTCACAAACGCTCTCCATCCAACCTCACTGAGCTCGAGCTGTTTTGCAAGGAAGAATGGGCAAGAATTTCAGTCTCTCGATGTGCAAAACTGATAGAGACATACCCCAAGCGACTTGCAGCTGTAATCGCAGCAAAAGGTGGCTCTACAAAGTATTAACGCAAGGGGGCCGAATAATTTTGCACGCCCCACTTTTCATTTTTTTATTAGTTAAAAAAGTTTCAAAAATCCAATAGATTTCGTTCCACTTCACAATTGTGTCCCACTTGTTGGTGATTCTTCACATAAAATAAAAAATGTATATCTTTATGTTTGAAGCCTGAAATGTGGCAAAAGGTTGAAAAGTTCAAGGGGGCCGAATACTTTCGCAAGGCACTGTAATACTTGTTTGCTTGCAGTAGTAGCCACATATGCTTCTAGCCGGTGAATTTCACACATCACCCCAGATGATGATAAATGTTAATCAGCATAATGAATTTGCCCATGTCAGATCTCCTCAAGAAAAAAATTGGTGCAACGGCTATTGTCATTTTCCTAATAAAATCCTGTGACTTTGCCGTAGTTAAAAGTGATTACTTTTAATACTCAGTACATGTATGTTATATTTTTTTAATCTGTCGTCCAATGGAATTGGATGCAAGTGTGAGAAAATAAAAGCTACAGACTCTTCGTGTTGACCCTACCAAGAATATGAAGCAAAATGCATACTACTCTCTGGTTACAGTCTCATTTGACTGATTCATCGAAAGTCAGTTAATTGAGGATTACCATGTTTGTTGTGCCTCTGTTCTTCCTTTTTTGGGGGGTGTTTTTCTATGCGTGACATGTTAATGCCATTGCACCAGTAATGCAGTAAACTAAAAATGGCAAACTTGTACAGTCAAGGCACTACTGTGTTGTAGTGTGTAGTTGCAGCAGGACACGTGGTGACTCATTAAGGAAAATTGCAATTTTTTGGCTATCATCATGAATAAATGCTTCCTCAATTTTTATTTCAAATTAATAATGTTTTCTAGTTATTATACTAATAGTGATATATTCTTAGATAAAGTTTTTCATTTTAAAATGTAAGTTTCTAATATGTTGAATGGATGTAATTTCAGATTATTAATTTATGGCACTGTACGGTTTATTAATATCACATAAAAATCCACTTCAATATGTTTGTACCACAAAAGTTAAAAGTATTATATTCATCCTTTAAAATATTATATAGATGGGATTATTTCCTATAAACTGATAAAGTACCAAATGAAAAAGTTTAAATATGAATATTTATATGTTGGATTCCAAGTGTGTTTTGTAAAAACAATATTCTTAAAAAACTGCATGTGTTCTAGATCTGAAAAAGAGATGTCAGAACCACAAAGAGAATAGCTAAAAGTGCTGATAACTATCTGTAACAGACACCTGACTGCAGTTCTTGAGATATGTTGTTACATATTTACAAAACTGCAACCTAGTGCACAATAATTTTGCGAAACCAGCAAGGTTTATATAACACACTTTTACATGTAAGTGGTGATATTTAAATCTTTACTTTGGGGGCTTGTTAACCCTTAAACCTTTGTAACCTAGGATTTCTAAAAACAAAACTAGAACAAATTTAACATAATATAAAATACTTTATGAAATGGTTTTTAAAACATTATTGTATTTACTTGCAGGACAGAAACCTTTTTGAACCAAAATGTGTCCGTTTATCTGGTTAACTTCTGCTTAAATATTTTTTTATTTGTTTATGCATGCAGGCATTCTTGTCTCTACTTCATTTATGCCAGTAAACTATATAAAAAAACCCAAACAAATTTAGGGTGGCTCTCAGAATAAACATAATGTTAATGGTGTCAGTGCTGAGGGTAGTAAACCTCAGAATATAAAGTATAACAACCCCTTTAAACACGTTTACCATTATTTTTCCACTCGTATGTGTTACTGGTGATAAACTACTGATATTTTTATAATTTATAAACTTGATCATGTTTGTGGCAAGTTGTACTGTTTTGTATATGTGGTTTCTTTTAAATTACTTATGGATGTTTGATGTTAGAAATCTAATTGTCCTTAGTTACTAAACTGTAACAGAAATTAATTGTTTCAGTCCGTTGTTACCATACTTATACAGGGAATTGTGTAAACTGTGTTATGTATGTGGTTTTAACCTTTTATAAAGTGTACATAGAGAATAAAATGAATGTGTCTGAAAACATAACAATGCTTTTCTTCAGTTAACACATTTTTACTCTTCTTTTCCAAACCCAGTGTAGGAAGACTAAGTTAAGACTAACTGTCCTACCCGTCTTGTCATATTTGTTCCTAATATTATAGGGAAAGAGATATGGTAGTGCTCACCAGGAGAATAGTTATTCTAACATTTCATTTTCCATCATGATCATTGATCATGTTGACACCATATGTAAGCATTTTCCTTTCCTTAAGGACAAAAATTTAATACTTGTGATTTAAAAGAAGTGAGAATGAAATTCACACTTTGTCTAAACAATATGCACCATTATTTTTCTTTACTGTAAGGTCAAAGAGCTTTTTCAAACATGAAGTAACACAGCATATGTAGGTCAGCATACAATTTTACATTCTTTTCCCAAGAGAGCTTGATCACTGAGCTGTTATATGACACCACACTACCAACAAAAAGATACCTTATATCCTCTCATCTGTGTGTATCCACACATCAGGGATCTCTGAACAGCAGCAAAGTGTCTACTATGGGCAGAGCTGGCAAATTATTTAGCAAGATTTGGAAAGAAATGTTGCATATATGGATGTTCTGTATCTGCCTTTGGTGTTACAAAAACAGAAAAAAAGTGCCTTATTTAGCTCCACTCCCAGTTGAGGCCTCTTTTTCCCCCTTAATGTCAAAAAAGCATGGAAATTCACCTCCTGTTTTCATCGCAGAAACGACGCCATTCTTACTAACAAAAATGGTAAGAAACAAGAAGAGTTGGTTCAGCCCATTGCATATCTAAGTACTTAATGAAGGACTGTAATGAGTCCGCTGCAACTACATAGCTGTGTGGGCAGTTTGTTCCAGATCCTCCCAACATTGTGTGTATCTTAGATTAACGTTTCAGTATCTTCCAAGGCTTTTAAATACTTGAATTAAACCCCTTCATAATCCCCTTAAGTCATTAAAGAATTAAATTACTTTAACTGGCCTGCATGTGACATTAATTTGAGACCAAAAATTGTACTCATTCTGTTAATTGGCTTCTCCAGGGGCAGCAATGTCTTTTATGAAATATGTTCAAGAAAACTGAATAATCTTCTAAATGATGTGTAGCTCATCGTATGATTGAAACATTAGTTCCTCACAGTCTAGAGTTTTTACATCGTCAGTATGGGTATCTTAAGTCATTTTTATAGATTTAGTTTTCAAGTTCAGTGCTATTTAATTCATAATGTAATAAAGGATGTTCCTATCTACATGTAGTGCTCTGCGATTTTCAAAATTATTTTTCATTCGCTAGGCTCTCCAAATGTCAATAAAACCAAAGATAGGTGTGTACATAACATTGTATCCTGCTCAACAAACGTTCTTTTATTTTGAAAATAACTTAAAATGGATATATTCAAAACATACGAATTTCGTACCATATGAGATGATGAAAGTGCCAGTAAATAGAATAGACAATTATTAAACATCACAGAAGACCTTTACATGGCTTGGTACCTCACTATGTGTTTGACTCCTACCCCCCACCTTGCAAAACTTCATTCAACTAATTCTGGTCTCTTGTCTGTCCCCAAACGCCCGTACACTTTATGGTTGATAGGGTTTTGGTCTTCTTTTGCTGCATCCCACAGCTCTGGAATTCTATCCCAAAGGATATCAGAGAGTCACTTTCCTCGAGCACTTTCAAATCAAGCACTTTCAAAGCATCAAATCTGCTTTCCTTCTGCATTCAAGACCCTTACTGAAATTATGTCATTCTGCTGTCTCCTCTAATTGTGTGCGTTTTATTTTTACTGTACTGTAAAGCGCTTTGAGTAGCCATTTCTAAAGGCGTCATATGAAGTTTGATATTATATTGATTAATAACATTTTGCTCTGTTTTTGCTTTGGAATTGAGCCAACGCAGCGATCTCCCATTAGTGTGGTGTTCAATAAGCGAATGGTTTCAGCAACATTTACAAAAAAAAACAGTCATCCTCAGGCAACATGCGCTCACGTTGAACCCAGCTGCAGGAGGGCAAAGCTCAGTGTTACTGAAGACTTCCTGGTACAGTTCCCATTCAGGTGTCCGTCTCCTTGCCCGGTGTTTTCTATGGCAACCGCAGACTCCGGAGGCCCGCCTCCCGTGACGCTACTCCCACGCCCACTGGCGCAGGTGACGGGTGACGCAGCTCGGGTTGCTGTGGAGCGCATTGGGTCGGGGCAGCCCGAGATGTGGAAGCTCGAGAGAGGGTCACATTCGTTCTCCGCTTCAGTATTTCCCCGCAGCAGGTGAGTACTGAAGGACTGGAAGTGATTCGCAGGACTGTTTTACAGCTGAAAAGCAAGAGTAAGGCCCTCCAGAGGGGGGGTCGCGCTACTTGAGGGATCTTCGCGGAAGGAATCGGCTAATGGCTAATGCCGGACTGTACCGCTTTAGACAGCAGGCGACGCCTCAGTGAGCAGAGTGGAAAAAAAAAACCGTAGTGAACGGGCCGGGACCAGGCTAGTGTGTTTTAAGACTGTTTTTTCAGCTACCCAGTGATTCATCGCTCATACAATGAGGATTCGTGCTGGCAATGCTACAGTGGCGTTTTAAGCCCACATGATCACGCTTTAGTGGCCGGTAGAGGGAATAAGAAATTGAACTATGCTCCCCGTAACCTTTCTGTAATAAACCGCCGTGGTAGAGAGTATCTCAGGTATGGGCAAATGAATCATGCAGAAGGACGTTATCGCAAAACAAAATAGGTATTTTATCGGTAAATCAGGCTGAAATCATTATGAATCCAGATCAAGATGCGTGGAGGATGTGGGCGCGTTTCCTGGTTCGTTTGGATACGCCTTCTGTTGCTAGAATCGAGCTCAAACACCCTTTGCTAAAAGCAGCTGATTGCTAATTCCGTGCCCAGCAGTGCACAAGCATTAGCCAAATAATTTTTCGTGGTTATAGAGTATTGTTATATGGCATTTAAGTTACTACAGCACTTCTTACTGCACGACGGCAAAGACTACAGCTGTATGCACGGTTGAATTTGCAATGAAGTTTCAGCGGTGACTTCGTATAGTAGGCTGCTCTGACGCTCCCCTCAGATTTACCTTTTGGCTGGTCATGTGTAAAAGCTCAGTAAACAGTCTGCCCCTGCTTATATTTACACGGAAAACTAGTGGCAGCAACCCACGATTAATTAAACACAGTGGTTTATTCCTTGACCTTGGTTCTGACCCTGTAAGAATGTTGCTACCCTCCCTGTTGTTTCATTACATGTAGGGCTATGTGCTGAAACCTTCCAAACTGCCAAGGAAAGCAAGACAGGAGTGAAGTGAGAAGGACAGACCTGCTCTTCAGTGGCAGGGGACAGTCAGCAGAGCTGTAAAGAGCTGAAGTGTAGCATGAGCAGGCATGCAGAACTCCAGGCTTTTGAGGAAGGACGAGGCTATGCAGTTGTAAATTTAACGGGCCAGAACGGTATGAGATTAGTGTGGGTGCCTCATGATTAGAATTAAGAATTAAGGTGTGCAGCTTGGCAAGTCTGCACCTCTCCTGGGTCCAGTCAGTAACGACTCGGTTTAAAGTGTGAATAGAATACAGAAAGAGTTCACACACCACTTTCAAACCCTGTGCACTGACTACAGACTACAGTAAATGGGGACCAAGCTGTGTGTGGAGAAAAGTTATTAGGGAAAATACGTGTAGTTCTGAGAAACAGCATCGTCAAGTTCCTTATTTGTCCCCATTTCGATCTGAGTATCGTCAATCCGCACATTTATGAAGCTAAAAGTTTAGGATCTGTACTAAAAAATACACATCTGTCCCGATTAACTGTTATGTTGAAACAAAATGTCACATTTATGACCTCCATTTATTTGTGTCTGCATTAAAAAAAAAGGAAAATCTTCGAAAAGAACATGCCAAAATGAAATGACTTCACGCTTTCGTACAGCAGTGTGTACACACGTTATAGGACGACCTGTTACCAAAGTTAACGTTAGAATGGTTCTAGTTTGTTTTTCAGACTAACATGGCGTGTGTTGTCTTCCAACAGATTCAGTTGTTGGTCTCCCCTGTCCCACTAATCAGGAGCTCGTCCGTCGGCTCATCAATGTAACAAACTCCAACCAGTCCTCTGCGATCACAATGGGCCAGGACAGGGGGAAATATGACTTCTATGTCGGGCTGGTTTTGGCTGTTAGCTCCAGTATTTTCATTGGAGGCAGCTTCATCCTGAAGAAAAAAGGGCTCCTCTGCTTGGCAAAGAAGGGCTCCATGAGAGCAGGTAAGTGGAGCTGAACCATGGTCAGCTCACCAGTGAAAAGAGTGTGCTCAGACAAGAGCAAGGCCTGGGCATCTCCTGTTCTATTGGCTTCCCGTTTCTGAGAGGATGCAAATTCTGAAGTTTCCATTCTGTTTCCTGCCACTGAACTCCCTCCCAATGTGTCGCGATGTGGGGGTACATTATGTTAATCCGTGTTTGTAGTAGCCTTTCCTATATTTTCAGGATATTTTGCAAGACAGTAGTGGTATGAAAATAATTTCTAAGACGGGGAAGTTCTTAGCCAATTTAGTTTCTTAGCCAATACATTTGTGCTGGAACTTGCCTTGTTTTTTTGTGTTGTTTTTTTTCCGCCTTGCAGTTCTGGGGATAGCTAGGCCTAACGCTTTTATCAGCAGCGGTACTGTGTATTTGCTTGCCCTCATAGCTTGTATGACCAGGTAGACTTCTATGAGAATATATTGTGGTAACAGTCGGAGTAGCTCTCAGCCTGTTGAGAGGGGACGTGTTACAGAACTTTGTCTTTACTTGCACCATGACAGCCCCTCTTAGATTAATGTAGATCTTGAGTACCTTCTCTGGTACATGGATTATACATTTTTTACAGTTTTACAGTTAAGGTCTGTTTTTTTTTTGGAAAGTAGAAAAGCTGCTCATCAATCCATGCATACAGTTCCTCCTGACACATGCGAATTAGAATCTCTGTGTTTAGACAGATTCATAACCTTTTCTGTTATAGTATGGTTACACAGTGATTTTAGTGTATCTAACATAATACCGGTACAAAATGGGAAAGGCATAATCCAAAAATCCTCTCATAGCCTGGCACTGTGCATCATACAGGGCCTCATGAAGACACTCATAACATGCAGATATTCATTCTAGGTGACTAGTGTGAGGATTTTAAAGGAAAATAGGGCAAATCCTTTGTGCTTCAGTGTAATAATTATAATATGGACGAGTTTCACATACATACAGTATGTATAATACAGTGAAACGTATAAGTATTGGGACAGTAAATAAATATTTGTCACTTTTGCTGCATACTATTGAAATGTATATTTCGGATCAAAAGATAATAGCAAGAAAAGAATACCATGTCAGCTTTTAAATCTAAATATTTTTTGCAAACATGTTAAACGATATTTGAACCGAATGTTCTTATGTTCAATCCCCCCGATTTCTGATGGACTTCTGATAAGTTTGGGATGGATTAACTTAAAGTATATAAAACATATTGCCTTTAATTGAGACTGCGCAAGTCTGCGACCCATAGACATCACCAGGCTGTTGAACTTAACTCAGCCACTTTCAGTGCAAAATGGGAAATACACAAACCGTTCCCATTGTTGGTGGGGTTTGCTGGCTTAAGTTTCCTCCAAATAAGATGCATGTTCAATAGGATTCAGCTCGGGAGACTGACTTGGACAGTTTCCACTTCTTCCTCTTGAGTTCATCACTGGTTACGTGCGCAGTGTGTTTTGGGTAATTGTCTCCCTGCAGCACGAAGAGTTCGGAGGTTATTTCGTTGGACACGGTCAGGCAGTGTTTCTGTACACTGCAGAATTCATTCCGCTGCTGCCACCATCAGTTACTTTATAAGTAAAGGCCAGTGCACTCATTCTTGAAGTTAGCATGCATGGCAAATCCTTGACATTGCTTGCTTTTCCATCACAGACGAGTCTCTGGTCTCCATCTCGGTTTGTTCCTCCTAACTCAAGAGGCAGACCCAGAAAGTAAGCTCCGAAGGTTGGAACCAAGGCTGCTTATTGACAGCTCTTTTATGTGCTTGCAGTTAATGCAACCAACATGGATCACTGGAGTCATTTGAAACAGCTGTCAGCCATTTGTCCCAATACTTCTGTTCACCTGAAATGGTGGGATTAAACACAACAGTTTTCTAACATGGCTAAACTTGTACTCAAATAGCCAGAAACAAAAGCTGAAATCCTGCACTTTTGCTGTCCCAGAACAAATGCATTTCACATTATGTACACTGTATACTGTATATGATTATATGATGTATACCTTTTTTGATACCTGTATTTACCTGTTCCTCAACTGATGGCGGGATATACTGAGTGTTTTGTGAACTTTTGGAGTCAGTTTGAGGTCAAGTATATGTATATATTTGCGTAAGAGTTGTTCTTATTGTGTCTTATACATTCTTACTGTATATTCTTGGCTCTATAGGTCAAGGTGGTCATGCATATCTCAAAGAGTGGCTGTGGTGGGCTGGTTTACTATCAAGTAAGTACGCAAGGTCAGGCTTTTCTTTTTCAGCAAGCAGATTCAGTGTATTCCCTCTGTTTGAGCCATAGTTTCTAAAAAGCTTTATGTGAAAAGTTTTAAAGATATATGTGCCTTGCAAAATCTTGGAAGTACGTAGGAAGACTTTACATCGCCTTACACTTATAATGGCTTTTTATTTGACGCTTTAGCTGGTTAATGAGGTGTTGTGTTGTGGCTTTGTGTGTTATTGCAGTGGGTGTTGGAGAAGCAGCCAATTTTGCTGCTTATGCTTTTGCTCCAGCTACGCTAGTCACACCCCTGGGAGCCCTAAGTGTTCTTGTGAGGTAAGTCATTTTTAATGTGGATGATAAATTGCTTATTATCCCCTTCTTTTAATTGCATCCTATTTGTACAACTTTGTAAAGGGTTTGAAATAACAGTATCCCCTAAGGACTGCTGAAACAGCCTCTTTGCTGATAGGAATGTTATGATGTTTAAACCATGAACCTGTTGCCAGCTACACACAATGCAACCTGTGCAAATGTTAATGCAAATGATGTCATTATTATTACGGAAGTATTTGTAGGTTTGTGAAAGGAAATCTTTAACATACACATACTAGTCTCTGGTGACTGATCACATGTAATCATAAAAACAGTTGTAAATATGATTTAATTCATCTTATCAGATTGTAATCATAGATTATGTGCAGGATATAGCATTAGATTGCTAAAATAATCCTTTGGTTTATTTGTTATGATGAATTGTAGTGCCATCTTGTCCTCATACTTCCTGAATGAGCGATTGAATCTGCATGGGAAGATCGGATGTTTGCTGTGTATTCTGGGGTCGACAGTGATGGTTATACATGCACCTCAAGAAGAAGAGATAAATAGCCTGGAGGAAATGTCAGAAAAACTGATAGATCCAGGTAAAGACCCCCATTTTACCAGAAAAGAAGAAAAATGCTTCACCAATTTATCTGTTCTCCAAATGTAATTTTTTTTGGCTTAACATGTTATATAATATCCCATTAATTCTAGGTAAAATTAAACATATTGCAGAATGTTAAGTGCACTGCACAGGATCATTTCAATTTTATTAGTCCTTGTTATATAGATGAACAACATTTTCAGGGAATACCAATTCATTCATTGCTTTTCTTGTCTCTTCTCCAGGCTTTCTGGTGTTTGCAACCTTTGTTGTCATTGTTGCACTGATCTTCATTTGTATTGTGGGACCTCGTCATGGACAAACCAATATTCTCGTCTATATAACCATCTGCTCTGTAATTGGAGCTCTGTCTGTGTCATGTGTGAAGGGCCTGGGCATCACCATCAAAGAACTTTTTGCAGGGAAGCCCGTTTTGAGAAATCCTGTGTCTTGGATTTTTTTACTGAGCCTTATAGCTTGTGTGAGCACGCAGATCAATTACCTGAACAAGGCGCTGGATATCTTCAACACTTCCCTCGTGACTCCTATTTATTACGTTTTCTTCACCACCTCCGTGCTGTCCTGTTCTGCCATTCTCTTCAAAGAGTGGGAGCACATGGGCTCTGATGACATCATTGGCACAATCAGCGGGTTCATCACCATCATCATAGGCATCTTTTTGCTCCACGCCTTCAAGGACGTCAACATTAGCCTGGCTAACCTGCCTGTGTCCGTGAAGAAGGAGACTCGGGATGGCAGTTGTATCAATGGAATGGTGACTCACAGCACCTATGAACTGCTGGAGAATGACATTACAGTTCATGTACAAGACGATGGCCCTGATCTTCCCACTGACAGTGTCTCCCGGAGAAATGGCACCGTGGGAGCCTTGTAAAACCATCAAGAAGCAGACAGCGAATGAATGCTGTATTCTGGGTTAAGGTTTATTGTTGCCACCGATGGCAGGAACTTCTGAATTCCACAGGTGGAAGCTTTGTGGGTGATCAGCAACAAATAGAAAATACAATCGGATCTTTTTAAAGTGTGACTTGGATGGACCAATGGATTGTATTGAGATTTTTATTTGCCTTATCTATCACAAGATTCATATTTTGTAATTTAACATGGCTACATGGTTGAAGTTTCATTATATTTCCATGTGGCATTGTACTGTAAATACGGTTTTTAAATTGCATCTGTACTTTCTGTACCGATATTTACATGCACTGAGTTTATTTCTACAACTGAAAGAGCCATTTCCTTATGGATTTGCTTTAACTTTATAATAAATCCAGTCCTTAGTGAATGACTGTTGTAGCTTTAATACTGCTGAACATGTTACTTTTTCCCCAAAAGTAGGGTTTTTATTGGCCTTCTTTGCTTAACATAGTTAAAATATTTAAAAGTAAACATGCATACCCTATGAAAAAGAAAAGAAAACATTTGGAAATATTCTAATTGTAGAGTTTATTGCATAAAAGATGCATGCTATTTCAGCATGCTGAAAAAGGTGGAAGCTGAATTTGTGACAGTAACTCGTTAATATTAAGTTACAATGGAAATATGTTTCTAAGTCGGTCTGCAGAATTAAAATCTTTAGTTTTTTTACAAGAAAGTTGCCATCTTATGGTACCGTACAGATCAAAGTAACTCATAGCCACATCACATTGTAATGCAGAGAAAGTCCATGCACCTTTGTAATAACTGGAGATGTATCTTGCAAATGTTTTTTGCTAAACACATATTCCAATATGATTATTTTCATTAGCACTGAGTATTCTTCAAATGGATAAGACATCTGCGAAGAATATTTATCATACTACTTTTGCATTGCTAGACTTAACTATTGTGATATATTTTAAACATTTTGATAACGTTTGGAGCATTACATAGCAATGCTTTTACATTTATGTAGGCAATGGTCTTCACCATTGATTCATGCATATGTAAATCTCTGAAATCCTTAGTAGCACAGCAATAAATTCATTTTCCCCTTCACTGACCTCACTAAGAAGGCCTTCGAAAACAGAATACTGAATTATATTCATCAGCAAAAACACAGCACGGTTGGAACAGTTGACTACAGTCCTAGTCTAAGCCTGTAGAAATCATTCTCATTGCCTTCTTTTCTGTTTGCAATCACGGTTTGTTGCAGGAATATTCAAGGAAATCTAACTCTGGGGAAAAAAGCATGCTGACTTTTTGTAGCTAACAAATACAGCAAGTATTATGGAGAAGAGAAGTTTGAAAATATTGTTCTTGTTTGAGTCAATGAAATCAAATGCAACAGTGTATGTTTGTACTACAAATAGTGAATGTTTTGTTTATTAGAAATGTACGTAGAGTAGGGAACAAGCTAGGCAGACTTTTGATGAACAGCTTAACGGCGGCAACCTCGTGCTGTAGAACAGTTAAAATGTTTTGGAAGTTTGTCCAGAGATGGTGTAGGAAATAAGGACACTGACAACTAAATATTAATCCAAATGTCTGCACAGCTCTTCCATTGTATGAACCTTGCTCAAGTCAATCACAATGTTTGAACAACTGACAACGAAGGCAGTAGTGAAAATACTTCCAAGTGGTAACGGCAATAGGGCAGGGGAAATTTAATTGCTTTTTGTAGCATTTTCCAGAAATATGCCAGAAAATAGTCACATTTGCTTGGTCATCACCTAGTTAGAGTGGAGCCATCAAATAGCCTTACTTCGTGTATACTGTATATGGATCAATCATGTATAGGTATTGTGCAATAGCTGGGAAATCAGATATTGTTTTTATTGCACAATGCCCTGTGCAGGGAAATTCTGGGTATAAGATTTATTCTTGTGGGGCTGATTGATCATGGTGGGTGTTGAGCTTCAACCACTGGCACTGTGGGGATAATGAGGTATAGTTTTGTCAGTGTGGCTAGCAACACCAGTGTTCATTACCAGCTTGAGGTGAACTTGAATCCGCTCTCTGCATACTTAAAGGATACCCAAGCCCTTTTATATACTGTAGGAGGAGACCCACTTTACCAGTGCTGTACCCACCTGTGAGACACATTAGTCTCTATACAGCAAGGGAAGGTCAGGGGGGAAGCTAGAGAAATTAAGTTCAGGCTGAACAGGGAAGGTTAGAGCAGCCAGATTGTGCAATCCCCAAATGGAAATTATCCCAGATACTGCAGGTGGCACGCCTACGTACTCTCACAAACAATGCTATGGGTTCTTTAATAACAAAGTAGTCAACAGCTTGGTTTAATGTCTCATTTGGTGGTAGCTTCTACATCATGGTGTTCCCAAGCACCAAACTAGAGCGCTGGTTTGTCAACTGTGGCCTAGAGGGAAGAGTGGCAAATAGTGTTCCATGAGCACCATTTATAGCACCAACCTTGTTTTCCTTTAAGGTCTCGCAACCCAGTATTGACCAGGTACAATCTTCTTAGCTTTTGAAATCGGAGATCAGTCTCTTCAAATTAAGAAACATAGCTTTAGTTTTGAAACCTGGTGCAGAATTTGTTCATCCCATAATAACTCCTTGCACTGTATAGTCTTTTTCATCCCAAAGGCTAGGAGGTGGTAGGCCAGTCGTTCTGCATACCCAAAGAAATTACAACACCCATTACAGAGGGAATTTAGGAAGGGCAGGCTGTCCAAACCCAGGAGGATGAGTGGAGCCTGGGCACTGGGGTTAACACTTCTGCTTTTACGAAAAGCAGAATGGAATCTTTCATGAGGTGATCGGGATCTCGGTCTAACATCTCATCTGAAAGGCTTTATCCTTTCCACTGCGGTGGCAAAACGCATCACCTGATGCTGCTTCTCATTTGTTTTTCCGTTTGTGTTAAGTAACCTGCCCCTGTTAGGGACAGAGTCATTCTATCCATCCCTCCAAGGTGGGAGTGGACACTGGACAGACTAATGTCCTGCACCATTTCACCTCAGCTCTCTACGGCATGGCAAAGGCTATGACGTTTGGTTCACAACTTCAGCTTAAAAAAAAAAACAGGTGACTTCAGTGTTGTTGCTGAATGTGCTGCAATCAAATCCTCGATGGATCTTGAAAACATCGGTGTTACTTTTGACCACGTATTATCATTTTAAATGCGCATCTTCCAGCCACTTACTGTACATAACAAAAGGGAAAAGACCACTCTTCTGCCCGATATATCTGTAATATTGATAACATGCCTTAATTTAATCAAGATTAGACTTTTATGCCTTACATACTAGAGTATCCTCGAAACAACTCATTCTTCAGAATGTTAACGACTACTGCATCAGTACCTCCCAGTCTCCTGAGCATTAAAGTGCATGTCATATCATGTATCATGTATTAGGCACTGAAAGATTTAGCTCTAGATTATCTTAAGGACATCTTACATGATTGTAGCCCAAATCTAAACCTAAGGTCTGCTGAATCATTCTCTCTTATCTGGTACAGATCAGGATCCACACCATCAGGAAGAGTGTGTTTTTTTTAACTCATTCCCCAAATTCATCAGACACTCTGCAACGGTGAACTGTGAAAGATGATTTTTTTTAAATCATCTTGAAGACTAACGTTTTTGTCTAAGCTTATGATATATAAATTAAACATGATTTAATTTGCTAGTTTGCAGTTTGTCTTCCTTTTGCTTGTGTCGTGTATTGTGTGCAGTACAGGGCACTCTTTTTTTTTTTTAAAAGATCATTTAATAAAATTGTATTATTATTATATATATTGAAATTCAGAGCAATTTACAACTACTGTCAAGGAACTAACAGTATGACCAGCAATGGATTATGAAAACACTAACACTTTCAAGCTCACAAGAAGGCTCATCAGGCTTCTTACAATACAGGCAACAGCACAGAAATATCCTATCTTGCTCAGTATACTGCACACTTCCCATGGGAAATTTCACTCAGTCACCCAGAATCCCTGGTCTGGGCCCAACCTGCACTCCCAGAAGGCAATACTTGTGAAAACTCTGTGGAAACGCAGACATTACCGACTGCTGTTTGCACTCTATTTCACTGGATCTGAAAACAGTTAAAGGATCACACCGTAAAGCAGGATAAAAAGCTCAGATCACCATTATTTTATTGAATTCAAATGCAGTTAAAACAATTCAAATAGAAACAAAGGCAATTTCTAGTTAAAAGGGAAAAAAAAAAATCAAGTGAGTAAACTTGGTTTAGTTCTGTAATTCAGATTAAGGTTATATGATCAAGTCCTTTTTTAACCTAGCATGCAATTGTACTATTCCAAAGTATTTTCTAAAGGCACTTTATTTGAGATTGACTACTCACACTTCACCACTACTAACCATTTTACCATTCACCCTGTTATAAAAACCCCTTGACTTCTTAGCTTACCCCTTTTTTATAAAATAAGGTATAAAATAACTAGTGCAGGAACAAAGGTGGCATTTTATATTTTCTGAATTCGGACCAAAATGTATTTACTTGGATATTTGCTTGAGAAAGGTAGAAAAAGTAATTGAATGCATTGTTAAAAGTAGAAAAATATTCAAGAAATACTGTTTTTTTTACAAAATAAAACAACAGACCTCAGAGTACTTGGTAAACGTTATATTAATTTCTGGAATTGGAGATAGGCCTTTAGTAGATAATTTACATATATGATGGGTCTTCTTAAAATGACAAATGGCAAATTTTGCTTAATAAACTACTTATCTAGGTCACTGTTAGATGATGAAACCCGAATAACCGAGTCAGAAGTGTAATTAACATGTGGTTTGCACACAAATGTAGAGCTGATGCCTTTAAATGTGAAGTCGCTTGCATTTATTATTGCCCAGATCTTGATGACAAGCCATTTGGGTTTTTTAAGAAACACTGACTTATTGAAAGCCTCTATCTTACAAGCTGCTAAAAAGTCTCTGCATACAATGCAGTCAATTCCACCTGAAAAGCAAAATAAACCACATTTCTACCTTTTAAATGTCGAGGTTCTAATCCATTCTGAACAATTTTATTAGACGCAGAAGCAGAGTTGTCAACTGTACATGCCAAATGGGAAAAACAAAAGCCCGTCTTGAACGAATGACTCTGATGTACAAGTCAGTATGACTGGATGTCTCCTTGCCTATGTCTGATCTGTTGTCACTTACAATAAACGAGTGCCAATACTGTAGCAATGGTTTACTTCTTAACACTCAAAACAGGAACTTTCATTATTGCCACATTGGAACAGAATAATCTGGATTTAGCCTCTCACACTCAGAAAAACAGACCTTTGACCAGCAAGTGCATGGCAAAGCCAGGCTGTCTGGAGCCTTGCCTGGTGACAGACCTTCACGATATACAACACAGCTTGGACAACTCCGAGGCATGCAATTTCTCCTCTTTCGGCTCTGGTGGATGCCAAGACTAACCTTCAGTAAAACAAAGGTCCTTCAAATTCCAGCAAACGTGGTACAAATACATCGGCGCGACTGCTCAAGTCGGTGTTTGACAAGCATCAAGCATTCAATACTCTAATTTTGTTATGAATTTCCAGCAGAACGGTGGGAACATTGCACCCCATGTGAAATTTGCACAGAAAAACCTAGATCAATTGCCGTTTAGCTTGAGAATCACAAATCAAAAAGGTTAACTGCAGATAATAAACCCCCAACAACAAATTAGTGTCTTCGATGCTTAAAAATGGAAGAAACAATTAATAACAGATATGATGAAATTAAGACAGAACCTTTAAAAAGAGCTGAGCAAGAGCTGGTGGTTTCCCCATGTGCTGATAAAATGTATGAGTAATTCATCGCCAGTTGCTGTGTCAGAGGTTCAGCTTCCAGAAACTGAACTGAAAGAAAGCCCCTTTTTTAATTGCAAATGAGCAAGCAACAGAAATACCACCATCTGCCAGTGTCTGTCAATTTCACAGTTATGGAACAGGCTATAGTAAAAGCTGTTGTAAAATTTTGATTTAGGTTCAGCAATGTTATTCTTATTTCTCAGCTATTTAGATTGTGAATACCTTCTTTGTTGAACGTATTGTATAAAAGTCAGAAAATATTCATGAAATGTGCTACTTCTGCCATGACCCGCTCGCGAAAAGTGAAATCTTCTCCGAGTTAATAATTCCCTGTAGTGACGAGCATTTTTGATTTCTGTCAACTGTAATTGCTGACACTGACTTTTTTTTTGTTCTGATACAAGGGGAAACAAATTTGTTTATATCTTTCTAAAGCACTTAAAAGTAAGTATGGTTGCACAATACAAAAAACTCTTTATAATGCCTAAATATGACAATTTTGAATGGGCTATGAGCATTACTGTTTCTTATTTATTTCTTTAATAAGGCACAAGCGTTTGTGTACAGAATCCTCCTCCAAATACCCGACTTAAGGCCAGAATGACAGGCTTATGTTTTCAGCTCCTATTAAGCTGCAATGTCCGGACTCATCGCCAGTCAACTGACAAATGGAGGCAGATGGCAGTGGCGACTGAAGTTGGAGACCTCAGTTGCTGGCCAGAGACTGGTGGATTGGCGGCTGGAAACAGCGAACGTGCTCCACTGGCGTGTTCTCCCCGTCCCCAGACTTCAGATACTTGTTTAGGATGGCAAAGATCTCGTCATTCAGCACCTGAAACTTGCGGATCCTGTCCACCATTTTCTTCAGAGGCTGAGAAGCAGAATTAACAGGCAATGAATGAGGTCCTTCCCCTACTGTTGTTTCAGACGTGCAAGTCTATGCAGGGACACAGTGTGCTTTCTTAGAAAGCGCATTAAACTATAAGCAAAGTCAATACAAAAGTATAGCACTTGTTAACAATGTAGTGAAGGTGCTCTGCACCTTCATTGAGAATTTTAAGTCAGTCATGCATTAATGTGAAGGTGTTCCTACTTTGTCAATTCACTGATTTTAAGTTTGGTCTACTAAAACCAGCTGTCACCACACAAGCTCTCTCTCTCAGCCCTAACAGCTCTCCTATAGCCTGACAGCAGGTCCTGAACTGAAAAATGACTTGTGAGGGTATTTATGCTTCAGGCTAAAGAATCCTAGAAGACTGGGCTATAGACTGAAACACGTCTATCTCCCAGAACCACTGCTTCCACCACCAGCCAGCGAACACTTACCACACTCTTGATGACTTCATCCTTGCCATCGTGCTTCTGCACCTTCAGCAGGTGGTAACAGAAATCCAGGATGTCAAATCTCCTCTGCTGCCCTAGCAGAGTGATGATCATACACCCAGCCCAGTGCAGCCCATCCCCAAAGCACTGCCTGCAAATAACAAGGCCACCTTAAGGACACGGCAGATGTTTTGCGCTAACCAAGCCCGCAACGCTCGTCTCCCTAATGGCGAGAAACCGATTCGGCTTTCAGAGCCGCCGCAAGTGGATGGTCTTCCACATCGCGGAGCAGCTCGACTGAAGGACTTCAACTATACAGAACAGTGAGGATTCTTGAAAAGCACAATCCTTCACGCTTGCACAATGAATCCCAATTTAATAAGAGGGATTTGTAATGTGCCACAATGGCTGGAGAGCAGCCTCAGGTAACAGCTGAGAGTAACTCACTCGACGGTGAACTCGTGGGCGCCCACGGGGATGCAGTACACGAACTGCATGGCGCTCCAGAGCCGGTGGAACTCCACACACTCGTCCACGTGCATCACGCCGTTGCTGGGCAGGGGCCCGCGCCAGATGAGGTCATCCAGGAAGCTGCGAACACGGGTCAGGATGACCTCGAACATGGACAAGCCGCAGCACAGCCTCTCCTTGGTCAGCAGGTCTCCTTCCCTGGCGATGGCGATTTGCTGGACGGGAGGAGGAAATGGGTCGTTACAGCACAAATCGCAGTTTTATAAGTTTAACATTTTTTTGTTAGTTTTTCCTCTAATTTAGCCAAGACTAAAACATTTAAGTTACCATTGTGGCAAAGATCTAGCCACGTTGAAGCACAGCGGCAATACCGATGCCTGTATTAATACTAAGACTGTATTTGCAGAACCAAATCAGCCCAAAAACGTAGATGAATGTGAAAAACATTAAGGCCAAAATAAGATTTGAAACACACCCAATATCTGAAGCTGGGAGTGTATTTTAAAAATATTTTCTTTTATACCAGTAAAGCTCAGAACTGCCACTTTTTAATTAACACAGCTTAAAGGTTATTAGACCTATACCATACAGTAAAGAACGTGATTTACTCTTCTGATAAACTCATCTCTGAGTTGCTCCACAGTGCCTAACAACATGCCAAAGATTACTGACTAGAAAAAAGTGTCAGATCACTCAATAATGCCCCAGGATTGCAGGTACTGGAGCAGCCCACATGACTCCAGTGACATCTGGGACACCTGTCACTGAAACTGTGATGCCCACTTGGAGCATCCCAGTCACAGCCAGATAAAGACGTATGCTGTGCTTAAACAAGTGAAGTCAGAGCAATAACCTGTACTCTACACAAATACTTCACTGATCAAAAAGCCTAAGAGCTCAGAAAAGACGTCTCTAACTGCAACACCCTGGTCAACAGAGCTATTTGAAAGCCGTGATAAAAGGAAAGAGATTCTAACTGCAGAAAACACTACATACAAATACTAAGGCCACCGAGGCAAAACCAACATTTTGTACCCTGATAAGTGAGAGCGACTCGTGTCAGGTATTCTGATATTTAACATTAAAAGGGCCAACAAATTTAATATGCAAACTATGATTTTTGTTTCTTTAAAGAAAAATGCAGAAATGCTTAAATATGAACTCTAACCTACCTGTGGGGTTCCCAAGCGTTCTATCAGTGGAACAAGATGCAATGCTGTGTATTTTGTTTCCAGACGTTTCATCTTGGCATCCAGGCGTTCACCCTCTATAAAAAGAAAACAAAGTCCGTAGATGAAAAGCAACAAACACTGTCCTTACTGCACCGTCAGCAAGGGGAACCAACAATATGTAAAATACTACATATACATTACAATTATTCTTAGCTCCTACATCAATATGCTGCATTTTATGTATACAAGGACAAATACTCTTTTTAATACAGTAGGTAGGTCTGAAAACGGAAGCTTTCTTCCTTTACAGAATAAGAGAATTTAACTCAATTTTTTAGGCTTTATAGGCCAGTGGCTGTTAATATCGGTGGCGATTAATGCAGGCTGCAGGCAGGAGTCACCTTTCACATGGACCCTGGGAAGGATGTTTTGGAACGGAGCAGCATGCAGCAGGTCACACACTTCTTCCTGAGACTGAGAAGAGAGGAAAGGAAGTGAGGAGCCTGTGCAGGAAACTGGCACTCCTCCACCACAGAGCTGGGACAGTTCACGGAGTAACATGTCCAGCAATGCAATGGACTGTCCACAGCAAGGGAGATCTCCAGAACCACGATTGCAAGTTTCAAGTTTGCTAATCATTTTTAAACTGGCAGCGGTGTAAGAATATAATTGCTAAACCAGTACACCACTGTGGTGACAATACATTGCGTCACAGGAGGTGTCATCCTTTGGATGAAAGGCAAACCTTAGTCACTAAAGATTCTGTGGCAGTGTTTATAAGTAAGAGTTACTCTCCAGGCTAAGTTCCACAATCGGACCTCTCCAAAATTCCTATTTAATTCATCTGGTGATGTTTTTCCCCCACTATGCCCGATCAGCTTTGTAATGGTGCCGCTGATGTCTCCCCTGGAGGATGCTGAAGTGGTCCCCTTCCTATCCAGAAAGCACTTCGGGATTCTCCGTGATGAAAAGTACTATACAAATGCAAGGAATTGTTGTAAAGAAAGAATGGAATGAAACTATAGAGTAGATGATGCATAACCTTATCCCAGCATAATACGATTGCTTTCAGATTTGCTGTCGCAAATTGCCCTCAATGAAATACACCACTTCAAGAGCCAGACCTCAATTAGTTTCTACCCTTAGTGAAAACGCAATCGGTCATCAAATTGACAAAGAAAAGCCTGAGGCTGAACTCCTTTCCTGATAACAGAGAACAAGAAATAGAGACCCTATTTCAACATAATTATGATAAGGAACCGACAGGAATAGTTGTGCAAATCCCTTACCAACAGAAGATGGCACTGATGCACTTCTAATTAAAATGTTTCCAGAAGAAATGTCACAAAACAACTCCAACTGGTTACTCGGCAGAACCTGTTCATTTACTGCTGTAAAAAAATATTTAAACTATGTTCACTGAATCTCAACATAAATACTGTTGATTCCAGAAAACATTTCAGAGATCCCCTTAATTTACCTTCTGCACATCTTACTTAAATGGTACTGCAAAGGACACAGGTTTTCACATCAGTCAAAAACACAAAGTTAAAACCAATTTACTGATCCTTAAGGTATAAGGAGGAGAAACGCAGGAAGCGTTTCTGCAGAAAGGTGGGAAACAAAAGTGCAGCTCTGCTTCTTAAGACGATTGAGTAGTCAGCACACTTCCTTTGAAGCTAAAACCAGAGTCGGATGAACTTGACTTGCTTTATTATAGTGTGGGATTAAATTGAGAAGATGTGGTGTGAGATGTCAAGGAGACAGGAGTTTCTCTTTTGTTTTTCCCAGAAGTTAGGCAAGCACGTTAGAGAGAGAACAGCCAACCTAAGCTCCTCAGCTCGGACTGTTACAAGGACATGTGCCCTGTGAGGTTTGCTCTTGGCACTGCTTGCAGTGGTCATAGTGGAGAATGACGCACTGTCCAGGTGGACACGGCTCACTTCCTGCCTGTGATCAGTCGGCTGGCTGAGTCATGAGGAACAAGGCAAACCACCATGTACGATGAGTCACTGGTCACTGGGAAAGACGTCAAAGAGGGTTTTATAACTAAAACCAAATCAGAAAAGCAGGACAATGTTTCATGCATTTATCTCTCAACCTGGGCAGCTCGGTCCTAAAAAACAGCTCTAAAAATGAATACTATTTGTAACCTTCATTTCTCGTTTCAAGTTTTCCCAGATGTTAATCACCCACTAACACATGAGGCCCGCGCTTCAAAAGGATTACACTGTATGTATTACCTTTATAATGAAAACTCATAAAACTGTCAAGTTATCAACCCCTGAGTCTGTAACTCATTCAGGCGCATTAATCGGAGGGAGGTGAGAATAGCTAACACCTCTTTAAAATTACAAACTTTCAGGGAGGATTCTGACATAGAAGTGCTCAGTCATAAACCCACAGCTGTGCTCTTCAGAGCACAGGCTCCTCAGCTAAGCACTGAACTGAGCGGGATTACTACTGCAGGAGCACAGGGAGAGTAAAACTAACCTGTCGCACGCTGGTCTAATCCCAACTCACATTCCCTATTAGTGGGTGAGCAACTCAGCGCTTAGTGAATTCTGCTTCACCATAGGAAGACCCATTCAAACATATATATGCTAACAACATTGTATATATACAGTTACAGACTCGATATGTACACTCAAATGTACAGAAAAGTATGAAAGAAGGTATCCTTCAATATTACAGATGCCCTATATAATCTTGGATGTATAAAGTTCTTTTTATAGATTATGCAATCACTATGCCAGAATATTTTAGATCAGGATTCTTTAAATTCCTACACTTCAATGTCACTTTTTGGATCAAGTCTAAGAGAGAAACAAATATACAAACGCCTTCGAATCTGGATTCAGGCTGACTGTGATGGCATGTTTTTTATTCAGACCAGATCCCAATCTAAAAAGATCGGAGGATGTTTCGATGCTACCTGACAGCTGTTGTACTAAACAGTGTTCATTTTCAACAAACACGTTATCTTATCTATACACCTTCCAAAATAATTCCCTGTATTTAAAGCTGTAAAGGTTTTTATGCCAAAGAAAAGAGACAAATAAACAAATGGAAAAATTACCAGATATGTTATAACAGATTAGCGGAAGAATAGGTCATGATAAACATAGGAGAGCTATTTAATTAAAATCCGGCATTCAGCCGATTTGGCCATAGCTCCATACATGTTATATTCCTTATAAAACAATTCCCCAAATTGACGAAGACTAAAACTACAGAAATTGTAGTGACTGCAGAGTAATCTCCCAATAATGTGAATGTGAAACGACTCTGTATAATGTTAATTCCACATGCAGCTTAGTATAGCCAAAATCTATCGCTACATCTCTGGAAGACAAGAGGAAACCCAAGAAAATGCAGGGCTGTATGCAGAAGGCACTCCAACCTCACATCTTACACAGCACTACCACAATACTACCCACCCTCAAGACAGTCAGGACTATAAGGTCCTTAATCCATCATTTGCTGTTAATCAGGTAGGAAAGCTTGTCTGGGCCTTTTCACCTCATTAGCTCTCCCTGTGAGCTTGTACATTACAGGTCTGTGCAGAAGCACTGAAAAAGTAGGGAGACACTGGGTTTGGTGGAGTGGGTCCGGTAAGGCAGAGGCATACATCCTGAAACCTGATTTACAAGAGGGTCTTAAAAACGTAATTGAGGCACAGAGCATCAAGGTCAACACCACAGGAAACTGAAATTAGAGCAATGTTACAAACCAGAGGAAAATAAACAACAAGAGTGTGTGATTAAATACACAGAATTCTCAGGCTGGAGCTTTTGTGTAAAACGGTCATACAAAAGGCAATAAACTGGCACTAATTCAACAGCCCCAGCTATAAAAACGAAAATGCTGCAAAAGAAAAAGAGATGGGTGTGTTGCCCTGGCAACCGGCATTTGGCAGGCATGACTGGCTGGATGATAAAATAATGCGTCCTTGTCGGGGAGCAGGTGAGCTGTTCAGGAGGAAGGCCCGGGCAATGCGGCATTTATATGCCAGGGCCAAGGAAAAATGTCAACATAACCCAACGTGGTCACTAGAGTTGACAATCAAAGAAAAACAAAACGTGTGAACAGGCCTGTTGTAACACAAATCCTGAAAGTGTGCTCGATTTCATATGGTATTAAAATACTAATGGGCACTAAAAATAAAAGATTAGGTGCATTTTAAAGTTGTTTCAACATATTAAGAATGTTAAACTACACAATCTATTCACCTTGTGGACTACTGTAAATATAGTAATATAGAAGCAAATCTTGTAATTCACATAATATATTTTGGGGGGAATGCATTATTTACATTTATAATACATTTTAACACAATAGGTACAGTACGAACGCTGCTTAATTTTCAGTATATTACCAAAAATAATTAGATGTGCGTCTGAAGAGTTTTCATTCCAAGTCAGCTCTTAACCTAACTCAACTCATTACTGGCTCAATAGGACCAATGAAAACACCTTCTCCCTATTCAGCTTTTCAAGTGTTGGTGCTTTGAACAGAGACATCCCGGACCAGAAATGCCCACAAAATACCCACAAAACCAGCACATATAGTGGTCACCATTACTGGATCCAAATTACTGTGGATTTCAGGACTCCAAAACTGAAGGTGAGGAAAAAAATCACATTTCACCTCCATGTGAAGCAGTTAGTCATGGGAGAATATTAGAAGGAGGTTTCTGGGGGGGGGGTTTCAGAGCAAAGTTCCCATTTGGAAGAAGAGCAACAAGGAAAACGTACCAGGCTCTGTTCGATGAGGAGACAGAAGAGGACAGCGTTGCCCACTTCTCGGAGGTTCTGGAAACACACAGTCTTCAGCTCAGCATACTCCACTATGTCTTTCAGCTGGTGATGGAAGAACTCCAGGATGCCTGGGAAAGAACAGGAGAGGAGGGTGACCAGAAAGCAGATACACAGACTCTTCAGCCTTATGAGTGCTTGGGTTAATCATAAGTACTTAGCAGTTCTCAGTAACAAGAAAAGTAACTTGATTGCTAATCCCAGGTTTTTTAACTAATTTTCTAACCTGTGTTTCAGTCCTTCATTCCCAATGCAGTCTCTTCACAATCCACTTATCACCACCCAACTGTGGCACCTATCATCTCAATGAGTCAATCAATTACTACAATTTACAGACATGAGCGTAGGGGTTGTTAGCAAGTGATGTCTATGGCTATTGAGTTACTCAAGGGGTTACTGCATCCAGTGGCATCACAAACAATTCAGCAATTAAATTCTCATCTGGAACAACGTAACATAATCCTGTTTTGCTTGGCCTGAAAAGACAAAAACGAACAAAATCGGAAAACGAGTGCGGTGACCAGTTGCAGTAGTGTATTAAAACTGTGAAAAAAATAGAATGAGTGCTTCTCAGGAAAACAAACCAATGTCACTTAAAGTTCAGTGAAAGATGTGCTATGTTTGGCTGTTAAATTTAATCAATGCAACCATTATCACTGTTTACTCATTCATCTTTCAAGGACTGACACTTCTTTCATTCTACATAGAACTGACAATAGCTGACAATTTCATTGGGCCTTTTATGTGAAGAATGGTTTTCGCTTTAATCCAAAAGTCACCCTAATATGCTCCCCTGCCATTATCTTTTGTAGGGTGTACTTGTCCACCTTGGATTTTACATTCAGGTGTCACGGTGGTGCAATGGCTAGCATCGTTGCAGTCACAGACTGCTAAATATCTAACTCCACAAACTTGTCAGTTAGAGTAGAGATAGCAGCAACTTTATTTTACTAATTTTAAATAGAACGACAATACACAGAAAGCAGAAAATACCACCAGCGTCTGCTCATGATCTTTTTTATTTCTCAAGGTATGTGACAGCATGTTTTAGAAAAAGTAGTCAGTTGTATTAATACCCAACACTTGGAGGTAGGAAACGAATCCAAATAGCAGAGATCAACAGCAATACAGATAGGCTAAACTCACAAATGTGTGCAATGAGCTGTAGCTGCAGCAGCCCAGCCCCGCAGAACAGAAACTACTTTCAATTCGAGCAGTTATCAGAGAAGTACCTTAGAGGGATCTCTGAGACTCGCAGTGCGACTTGTTATTCACATCCAGCCTCAGAAAAAGATCTGTCACTAAGAACGCAGTCATTCAAGCGTTCAAAGCAATTACGCGAAAAATTTTAACACCATTCTTGCCTTCCGACCAAAATACTTTCAGGCTCAGCTGATCCATTTTATAATATGCACATCCTGTTGACAGAACCTTTCTTCTCTCCCCCCTTCCCACTTATCAGGAGCACCTGCAATCAGGGGAGTAATGTGCTTGCATGCCTGTCACTCTGCAGAGCTGCAATCCAGTTAACAAGGGCCACACTCCAAAGCGAAGTGCACATGACATACACAGGCAGTATTTGGTTACTAAAGATCTTCAGCCTTTAATAGAGATGGAACAGTCAAGTAGGTTGTTAATAGCGTATGGAAATAACAGCTGCCACCGAACCTACACACAAGCCTGAGAGGCCTGGGCTTGTAGAGAAAACGACATGCTTCACTTAAAAATGAAGCACCTGGGACTCCAGAGGAGCCCAATAGAAGTGCTGGGCCCAGGCACAGGATGAATGCTCTAATCCACATCATGAGCTCAAGTTTGGACCACACCGCTGGCCAAAAAAAACCCCATGTATCGATCTGAAATGTACACACTGCATTTTATTTCTTCATCTTGCTTTTATTACTTTGCAATAACAAAGTAATTTGTTCAGTTTTTTATTTAAAAGCGGCTGTGACTGTGATTCCACACACAGCAGTTGACTTTGCTCATGTGCCAATAGGCTGGTCCGAGTCCTGAGCAGTGCAGTCCATGACAGCAGTGGACGTTACTTGTTTTCCCTCTACAGGTACTGGTTTGTAGCTGTGAGCAAAATGATCAGTAGTTTGTGACTTTAAATTCAGAGAATAAAAAGGCCAGTTACAGATATAGAAAATGAAAACAAATTGGTCTAGTCGAACAAGTTATGTTTGTAGGTGCCATTACAATGAGCCTTAATTAACGAAATGAGAAGGGATCTAGCGAGAAAATCTAAAAGATGTATGTGAATGAATCCTCAATTATTGTTAATTCCTATTGTAGATACAATTGTGCATCAATATTTTAAATATTTTATTGCTGCACTCCACGGTCTTAAGTTTTCATTTTCCATTTTAAAATCGTACTTTTAAAAGTATAAGGTGAATGTGCAGTTGCTGATTGATGAAAAAGAACCTGGCAGTCAATTTGCAGGCACCAGGCTGTGCAAATGTCCAGACACGGGCTGTGTGCCAAAGCCTGTTTTCTACTCCTACTACAAAAGCTGTGACGTCAGAACAATGCTATATTAAGCTCAAACTATAGAAGCTGGTAATTATTTTATAAAAACAGTTTGATAGCGTACTTGTGCTGTTTGCTAATGCACTAAATTTGCAAACAATGGAAACATGGATGAGCATAGAAACAAAGAAATAAGACTGCGCAGTATGATTTAAAAATGTACCTACAAAAGCATGTGAAATAGATTGGAAAGCCTCTCCTTTAAAACATCTAAGCTTTTTGTTAGAAATTAACAATTGTAGTTAAGATGTAGATGAGATTAAGAGGGACCTTTGCTGGCTCTCCATGGCATTGCCTTCGGTCTCCCCCTTTAATAGATGTGTAAACATTTTCATGGACACACACACACACCCTTTTCCAACTGTATGAAAGACCACCTTGTCGAACAGATTAGGAGTAGCAACCACCTTTGGGCAAAAACTAGACATCAGGTAGAGATCTTGCTGATAATCCAGATTCCCACCCAGCCCTGTATTGCCACCAGCCTCACACACACCATTCAGAGCAGTTGGTAGATGCAATGGAGCCACATGTAACAGAAGTTTTTTTTAAAGTTCGCAGCCAGAAGGAAAATCCGTTTAAGTCAGAGCACTGAAAAAAAAAGAGTGATAACTACTATGGTGAAGAAGCAGTAGAGAAGCCATGAATGAATGTGTGGCGCTACACATCAATGCCATTGACCTCCCGGCTGCACGCAGCAGACCTGGCTCCCTACAGTGTGCGCCGGCACTGCCCAGCGTGGCGCGAACACCGACTGACCTGGGGAGCCATACTCGTGGCGAGGGAGGCGGCAGATCTTAGGCATGACTTCCATCAGGGTCTTCACGTACTGCAGGATGGTTCCCTGTAGCTGTGAGGGAGAGAAGAGAAACGGGTAAACGGACATGGTTCAATCACAATCGTGTGGAATCGCTGCTTCAGAGCACAGCAAACACACTGGTTTTGTCTGCTGCTGCACTAAATACGAGCTGTAAGCACCCTGATGCTTCATTCAAGAGCCATGATTAAGGCAACTGAGATATTTCCCCTGAAACTGTAGATTCTGTCAGACTGAGTACTTATATAAAGATATGAGTAACAAGGTTTACTTATCTAAACTTAACACATTCACACACGTGGCTCTTGACTAGAGATCATTATAGAATTATATAATCACAAAACAAGGACAATCATCTTCATGTCAACTTTTCTGTGAAACCCAAAGGTTACTGCATCCAATAAAATTTCAGTTTTACAGCAAATAGTAAGAATTGAACAGCCCCAGAGGACAAAAAAATGCCATTGTCACATTCTTCAAAAAGTAATATGAACACAAAGAATAAAGAATGATACTAGAGCTATATCAGTATATAGTGTGACTACAAGCCAAGACGGAATCTGTACTCACACTATACGATGAACATGTTACAGGGACACTACAATAATGAAAACATAAAAATGATTTTTAGAGGAAATTTAAAATTTAAATCTACCATGATGCGTCAAATCAAGTCCTTTGATTAATTCTTTCTTTGAATTCATTACTAAAAAACAGATTTCTTTGAGGTCTTTCTTTTAAATGTCAAGTGTTTCAGATATGTTCTAAGGTTTCTCCAGCAGCATTATAACTGGAGCAAAAGAAGCAAGTGGCCAAAGGCTTAAACTGACATTACACAGTACAGCAGTACTTCAAACTAATGTACTGCTTCATCTGCAACTGCAGGTACTCACACTAAACCAAGAGCTGGACATTTCTCTTTAGTAGGATGCAGCTATAATGGCAAATTAATGGGCTCTAAATTAAAGATTTTTCCTCAGCAACACCCACATTTCTGGCTGACAAAAGAAAGGTGTTGACAGTTATTTCCACTTACCAGACTCTTGACCACCTTCAGCAGCTCCTCCATCACCACGGCAATACCTTGGTAACCCAGGAGCCTGCAGATAGCCTTGAAATGAGGAGGCCCCACAAAGTTCCTGTAGAATCCAAAGATACTGCTGTATGCCAGATTCAGCGCCTGTGCAAAATAAAATAAAAAAAGTGTTCATCCAACTCCAACGGATTTATATAAAGCACTTGGCCTTGGTAAACACCAAACTTTATTTAATCCCAAAAGGAAGGCAATAGCATTTCCTCATAAAGAGTACACTCAAGAGTTTTTAGAAAAAACACAATCTTCTCTTTCAGCAATTTGTAGTGATTTGCAGCTCAAGAAAACCCTTTTCATCAAGCAACACAACAAATTAACATTTATATACTGTAATAGCTATTATATACCATTTGACTTCCCAAATAACTAATTTGGAACCTATCAGTTTCATAGTACATCTTAAGCATAGCAGGTTAATATCATAATCGTATTATGTCTAACAAGTTACATGTACTGGGGTATCATTCATCATAGCCTCTTTTTACACAGGGACACTGGATGACAGTTTGTGAAATACATTAAACAAGCACCAAACAATATTATATTTAAACAAACTCAAACTTGTACTCGGACTCCCTTTATATATCACAAAGACCCACATAAAGCTCTGATAACATTCAGTGGCAAAAACACACAATTAAGAAAACCTGAAAGGGGGGCAGTCTTTTTTATGGAACTGTACCTTAGTTAGCCCTTCTTAAACTCTGTGATCTAGCAAATGTCACAAAGCTGTGCGACTTAAAGAAGCATAAATACATTTTGTTGTGACAAGATAGTCTGCTTACTATGTATTGCTATGCTTTTCTACAACATTTACAGTAGTTGTAGCATTTGCTACAACTTCTTTCTTTAAGTAATATTTCTCCACTCTGCTCCTTTGTTTAATTTTTACCACAATAATTCTTGTTTCTTTGGGTTTTGGTTACATAGTTTGTATTTGCTTTATTTTTTTTAAGCTTTATGGTCAAAAGCTACAGTACCTCTGTTCAGTACAAAGGTTAAGCTGTTTGTGTCTACAGGGACATCTGCAATGGTGGTACTACCTGACATTATCCACATTAATAAAGGTTATTTTAGGTCAACTTTCCGACGACAAATGTACAGGGTACTGCAGCCATTTGAAACGTTTTTCCACAGAAGTGCACTCACACATACAGGACGTGCACAAGTCATTGTTAAGAGACAGTAATGGATATTTATCTAGGTACAACAATAAACTGGATTTCCCAATTAGATGAAAACATTTAAAACGCATAACCAGAATTGAAGTCATTGCATTAGTGGCAATAGAATTTCTTTGCAAAATCACAGACCAGCAACGTTTCTGGTCAAGAAACAGACACTGTGAAACTCCAATCTTTCCTTTAAAGCCGAGTGAAATGGGTCTCATTTCACTCGGCTTTAAAGGAAAGATTTGAGAGAAAGGAGAGTTGGTAAAGATGACAAGAGCACAAAAAAAAAAATAACGGTCCCTTATCCTCAGGATCCCAACTACAAATTGTTCTCCCCCCTGTGCTCTGGCAAAGCAGTACCACACTGTTAAAGCACAGACCACTAGACTCAAGAACAGCTGCTACCCTACTGCAGTGTGCATCCTCAACAGCTAACTGCAATGCCTCAGAATCGATGCCCCACATCTCCATTGTTCCTGCTGTGACTATTTCTTATGTTTGTAATGCACTGCCTGCACTGTGTGGTGCTGCCTGTTGTACTGTGCACATCCCGGGAGATCAGGGCGAATAAGAATTCCAGTGTTCATGGACATATGGAATACACTCCTCCACGACCACTCTGCAGGCTCAGGCTCATGGAGGAGGACACTTGTCTGCCTGTGCTCGTCACAGCTGAAGAGAAGGGGCTGCGAGCGCCTGGTTTTCATGCTCTTGGCGGGCCGGGTCCTGCACCGCGCGAGACAGACGGGCTCGTACCGCAGAACAAAAGCCAGCGGGAGGGCTCTCGGCCGTCTCCGCGTGCTCCCGCCAGCGCCACCGCTTCTCCTTTATTGCTGGCCTTTCATCTTTGCCGAGCAACGAGGCAGGACTTGCAGGCGCTGCTGCTCCTGGAGGCAGATGCTACAGAGCGACGGAGCGCCGCGACACGAGGGGACAAAAGACCGTTCAGGCTGCCAGCCCCCCCTTTCAGGCACTGGAAAGGTGGGAGCAAAGACGACAGGCGGGATCCCTCTCTAACAGAGGCAGCGGGTGGGGAAGTGACTGGCAGCTGCTGGCCGTGAAGAAAAATCAACTCGGCAAATGAACTCCTTGAGAGCAGCAGTAGGCAGCATCAGGACGACCTCTCTGCTGAAGACGCACGGCTTCTTGTGCTAACCAGCTTGCCTCCTTTCCCCTCTGTGACAGCACGTAAGTCTACACGCTTTACAATTCCCTCCGGGCATGATTTTAACTACAGATGCAGGTCTCTTCAGTAAAACTTAGAAAACCGGCAGAAGCCCACACTGTCAGCCAGGCGCGCTGAGAGGAGAAGAGGCTGTAAATACACACCTTGTATCAAACGGCTCGCTGTTAAAAAGCAAATGTAAAATCAGGGAGCAAAAAAGTCTTTGTAAGACTGGATTTTTTTTAAGGAATATGGTTCTTTTTGGCTGCTTTGAAGGATTTCCTTCAAAATAATGAAGCTAAAAGGGGGCTTAGGGAGAAGACATTTTTTTTAACAAAAATCAGTTTTTGTCTAGTTGAAAAATGGAGCGTAGCTCCTTTCCGACTCCAACTCGTTCATTACAAGGGTTACCGTTTCCTGCTGTAAAAGATCTCCAGTTATTCAGAACCGTCTTTTAAAATACATTTTAAGATTTAAATAATGGAAAATACATTCTAAACAGCTTGAAGGCCATTTTACCACACCGGATTGATAGTCTTAAGCTTTTTCTTTTGTTTTCACTTAAATCAGGGAATCTGAAAAATAACAGATTGCACCAAAACAAAAACCTAAAAATCTAAGTGATAGAATGGCTGAATTTCAATTGAATATAAAATAAACTGTAAAAAAAGCAAAACCATAAATGACATTTTAAAAGCTATTTTTAGTGCTGAGTGTTAGAGCTATGGAAAACTAATAACTAGATTACATGAATTACAGGAATATGACTATTTATCCAGAAAACTAATTTTAAGAACTAAAGAAACTCTAAAATACTAATTAATCAGGCATTTGTAATCACCCATATTAATGTAGTATATTAATAAGCAATATCAAGTAAATTCTGAAATCGAACGACTGGCTGCTCCAGGTATATACATAATACTCCTAACTGCATAAAATACATAAAAGCTGAAACTCACCTCTTGACAGGACAAAGCACAAGGCTAAAGCTACATTGGAGTGGCTTACGAATCCAAATGTATTTAAATGGCCTAATCAAAGTCCTGACCTGGGTCCCACTGAGACACTGTGGAAAGAGTTTAACACTGTTCTCACAAGTGATCACCAAGGAACCCGAGAGAGCTGGAGCAACTCGGCCAAGAAGAATGAGCTAAAACTGCACCAAGCTGGAGTACAAAGTTCGTTAAAACCAATGCAAAAAGACTTGCTGCTGTAATTGCTGTCAAATATTGATTGCACAGGTCTGAATACTTATGCAATCATTTTCCTTTAGGGCTTTCACTTTTAGTTTTTGCTGGCTTTTACTATAACTTACCGAGACATCTCTTGGTGTGGTAATTTTTTTAATAAAACACGTTTATAAATGTGTATTCCTCCCCCTTTAATTTTTCAAAATGCAACACCATGGGGAGGGTCTGAATACATTAAGGCACTGTAGAACACTAGTTTTTACATGAAAATGTTACCTAATACAATAATAAATTAAAGTGCAAGAATGTCAACTGTCGTTCAAGTAGAAAGGGTTTTAAACAAATAGCTAATACTGGCTCCTGGAATGGAAATCTCACACGATAAAAAGCACAAAAATTCCACTAGTCTGCAAACGAATGCTACTCTCCTATCAACAGACTGCCACCTAACATTTCCCCACCACCAAATGTTAACACTCTTGAGGAGGTTTGCGAAATTAGCAGTGTTGACAATAAAAGAGGTCAAGTGAGAAAACTTGAACTCTTCAAAATTGAGGTCAGGTTTCTGAGCATAAATCCTCTGGAACAGACAATAATCCTGGAGAGTTCTTGTGACTGACCTTGCTGTTAGCACGGGAGAGGAGTTAGCATTCCTCCAAGAACAGTGAAGAGGAATAAGTAAAGAACAGGACAAGCGAGTGCAAAGTGATCTCCATCAGCGTGTAGGTGGTTTAAAAAGCCTTGCTTCCCCCTTTTGTTTCAGTTCCTGTCCTCAGCAAAGGGCTCCCAGCAGCTGCAAGGCCTGGAAAGTTTAGGAATCCCTGGCCAACACATTCCCATCCCACTAACTATCTGGTGGCACTCGGTGAAATTATTTATACAGCCTTATGTGTGGATTTCAATGTCCTGTAAGGAAACCATTTTATCACTGAACTGAAAGTCTTTCACTGAGCATGTGATGCATCTTTACATAAAACGTCTCTCAGCATGCTGCAGTATTATTGCAGAATGGATTTAAAGAAAGGTACAATCAGTCCATATCATGTTTTTCCTAAAACGTTTCTGTGACACAAGAAGCAAGAGAAAGAACTGACATACCGAGACAAAAATGAGTGATTTGTGAAAGGATTTAAAAATTAGATTAAATCAATGCCACATCAAAACATGGCAGCATTTATGGTAAAATAAATGTTGCAGACAATGCTGCAGCCTTGACAAATTGCAGGTAGCCTGCAAATGGAAAACCAGGCTTTTACAGAGTTGAAAAGGCTCTTGGAGTAATGAGTGGGGAACCTACAGGACTTGAAGGCACCTCAAAGACAACAGGTATTCACTGTGACAGGAAAGAGAACAATCACCTACAGCTGCACTCAGGATAAAAGGAACACGAACAAAGGGCGCTACAGATTAATGTTAGGCCTATTTCAGGCACAGCATTTTTTATCAGGGTTTAAATTGTTTATAATGAATTAAAATAATTTTAAGTTTCTCTACATTAAAAAAAAAACCTTGATGACATTATGTCCAACAAATGCCTCTCACACAGATGGTTTGCCACTAAGAGGTATTTAGCTATTAACAGCTTTAAATTCCTTTTCATTCAGATAACCTGCCTGCTCTTATCTTTCCAAAAGGGTTATGTCAATAACAGAGCTGCTGAAATGCCCTTTATGAAAGAACCTTAAATAGTGCAACAAGCAATAATATTTCAAACAAGATGTTATACACACTTATTGTTGGCGTTACATACAGACAACTGGGGGGACATTAGTTTAAAATCAAGCCTTTAGGCAAACCCTTTTCTTGCTTCCAGTCCTAATGCTTATTGTTATTTACAGAAAATGGGTAAAAGCACTGAATCCCTTGGCAAAGGAAGACTTTTTTAAACTTTACCTTCAAGACCTACGCTGACAAAGCAGGGAAAGATGGGAATCGCAATTCAAAACATCACATCCACCTCGGCCACAGTGACCTGGCCAGCTTTCCCAAGCTGCATAGACAGCTTCTACAGCGTCATGTACCACCCCAACTGGAACAGCCTCCTTACGGGCTACTCCAAAAAGAACTTCTTGAAGGAGGACCGAGTCCCGGCTGGCCAGACCTCCACGAGCTTGGGCAACCTGAGCCCGCAGACCACCTACATCCTGTGCGTGACCTGCCAGTCGGCCAACCCCTCCAGCGACCAGTGCCGGATCTTCAACACGCTGGGGCAGGACAGCACGGCGGCGGGCAGTGGGAGGAAGGAGCTGGCCATGGGGATCTGGCTGGCCAGCAGCATCCTCCTCCTCATCATCGCCGGCATCCTCCTGTACGGCTGCCTGCACACCTGGTGTCGCAAGCGTCAGGACCACCCCGAACGGAGCTGTGCCCACCCAGGCCTGCCCCAGCCCGCCGACGAGGCTGAGGAAGACCAGTCCAGGCTGCATGGCCGCGGCCACAATGGTGAGGATGCCCAGCTGGCTACCATCATAGAAAACCCTTTCGCTTCAGCGGGGCCCCCTGCGATCAGCGGCCAAGATCACGAGCTGGTGTCCCTGGCGAGCCGAGGCACAGATATCCCATCGCAAAGGCCGTGAATATCTAGTTCTGTCCAAAGCCGGCTTATTTCCTTCTCGCCTCAGCTGCTACTCTGTCTCTTCAACCAACAATGGAGAGAAACAAACCTTCTTCTGTGTGCGATTATTTGTAGGCGTCTTGTTGTCAGGTGTTACTAAATATTTGAATGCCATTGCACCAACTACCTGCCTTCATGGCAATGGAAGAATATGTCGTTTTAAAAAAAAGTGCAGTGGTCAAAAATGATCTTTTGAAAAGCTGAAAAAAAGTTATTTGCATCCATGGAAAACGCTTTTCTTTTATTGGGTCCTTGAAAACAATGGGTCTGGAAAATCCCTATCTTCAAACAAAATAATTTGTCTTCTTCCTCACAGTTTGCAAAATGTGTGGCTGTGCTTCTGTATCGCAGAACGTGCTTAACGTTCTTAACTGTGCCAACTTGTTTTGTCAAGTGTCCCATTACAAACATTTTGGGGAACTGAACTGTTTTATTTGGCAATTTGAAAAAATGTTTCATTACAGAGTGTGGCTTTTTGTTCAGACTAAACCTGACTTCAAAATGCCTTTTACTTTCTCAGGAATCTGGCTTATTGTATGATACAATCTGTAATTACAGGGGAAAAAAAAATCACTGAAATTTTCACAAGCTTTAATAGTAACAATACGAAGAATACCTATTTAAACTGAAGGACACAATATTCTCTCTTCCTCTTACAGAGGAATTCAGGCCTAATATTATTAACTATACACATTAAGCCCGTCTTCACTTAGACAAACAACAAATATAACGAGGCGAAACTCGAGGTCTTGAAAACTACACTTGACCAGTATCTCAATCACTGCAAACGCACATTAATTTTAATAACTAGTATGGCGAAACACATTAATGGTCTTTTGGTTGTTACAAGGCACCTTTGTGAAGAAGTCCTCTTTCTAGCCCTTCTGGAAGGCGGGGGGGTAGGTAATTAACCCAATTCCACAAACTGCCAAATGTTCTGGAATTTTTCTGCAATAATTGAAGCCACACTTGCCGTATTTGAAAGTCTATCCTGTGAGATGTAATGCTAAAAGCTTGCAAGTTCTGCTTTTATACATATTAAACGATCATTCAGTGAAAATGCTACCTGTTCGTTTCTGGGGAATTTTTGGCGCTGAAGAAAGCCAAACAAATCTGCTCACAAACTTATTTGGTAATAAGAAATGTTTTCAACACCTGCCCTCGATTCTTTCAAGTCTGTACAGTACTTTAACATTTTCTCGGGAACATCTGCGGTTGCCAATTAATCACAAAGAAGTATGCCCAAAGAAACTAAGTCAATAAAACAAGGAGTTTTCAATACTGCTGTCTGACCGACTCACGAGCTGGCCAGAGACAACCGTCGTACAAAGCTGTTCCACAGAAGAGGGAGTGGGATGTCAGATGTTAGCAGTCAGTAGCTTTCTGTCGCTTGAATAGAATAACAAACAGCCCCTGGCAAGGTCTGTTCAGCCCCATCAGCCCTACACCACCCTAACAACTGAAAACCACTGGGCTGCCAATTTGAAGTTTAACAATACAAAAGCCAAATGATATTATGATGCAATTCTATATGAAACACAATTGTGCTTTTTTTGAAGCATCAGGAAAATAAAGAATCCAGTAACGTCCTCATTCTATTTTACTCTTCTTGCTATCCTATTTGTTGCTAAATGGTAGTGCAAATGAATGATGGAAAGTATTTCAGGATATGTGCAGTACCTGTCCGTGATTGCTACAAATCAAGTTACCGATCAATATTTTAAAATAACGCAGTCTCTTCAAGAGGAGACAGTTTTTGATAACTGGAAATGAAAGTATGATGGCTCTATAAAATCCTGTTTCAGAAAGAACACTTAAAGATGGCAAAGGAGGAAAAGAAACACTGCATTGTTAAGACGCCTGAAAACACTTAACGCACTGCATTTTCCAACCCTGAAGAACTGAAACCAAAATGAGTCAGCATGGAAGTCAATGTCACCACTTGCAGCAATTCATGTACAAGAGTGAAAAAAGTGATCCGAAAAGGTCTTTCCTTCCCTGGCATCAGGGTGAAGCCTAAGGATAGGGCTTGAGGTTTTAGGTTAGGGGTTACGTTAGGGCTAAGGCTAAGATTAGCATTATTTTCAGCACCAGAGGGGCTCCAGTAAGTTCCAACAGTACTTTGAAATTATTTTAAGACCTTTCTGGGGGAACTTAAAACTACTTCATAAAGTTCAAAGAAGCTGTCAAAAAATGTCTGATGCTGTTACATCCTCATGTTTTCTGTACCTTGGCAATAAATCATAACCTTTCAAAAATAAAACATAAGGCATGTATACTGTAGCTTTCGTGCTGATATTCACTCAAAAACCCTTTTCATTTCATTTTTTAGTTTCTTTTAATGAGTTGGAGTCTCATTAATTGGCGTTTCCCCCCAATACTTCTAAATCATCGGTGACCGTTTATGGAGACTTCAAAAAGAGCTAGTGGACTTGACAGGGAAACTATTCTCTGAGGTGGACAGACTTACATGACAGGTAATTCATTAATCATGGGTGACTGGGGCCTCAGGACACAGCTGTCCCAAATTCTGCAGTCACCCTTCAAGACCATACCAACAGCAGTACGTACAAGTGCTTAACACATAAGATCCAATAAGACATGGCAGACGTTAAGATGCCTTTACACAAAGCCCAACATAGACACAAAAACTGCCTCTGAGCAAAAGCATTTACATTACATTCGTGTTTTTAAGGTCCCAGTAGTTAATAGTTCTGAAAATGCATTCAAAAGAGTCCCTCAGATTGAAACACCAACATTAAAATTCATTACTTTTTTTTCTCCCACTATTTCATTTTTTTTTTTTACTCTCACACCAAGACAGACAAAAATAGAGGGCTCCGACACACACTGGGCACTTAACAAGCCAATCTGTACTCTGTGCACGTACAACACCATGAAGATAATACAATGTGGAGAGAAAAAGATTTTTTTTTTCCTCCTTGCCATATTTCCACAGCTGCTCATTAACCCGTTTATCTAATCAATGCCAGCTAAAGCAATAAATCCCGCGAACATCACCAATATGTCACAGTTTTAAACTGAATTAAACTAATCATAAATGAATTTGAAAACAAGAGTTAGAACCACAGAGAACAGAATGTTATACGTGCACCCCTTTCATAAGCAGAACTGACGTGGATTTCACCCTTATCCTATACTATTTAACAAACCAATAATCCTAGAGATCAAATTTAAGAAATGGTGAATTAAGTGTTTGGCCTTCACACTTTTCTCAGAGGTTGCTGGCTCCAGCTTCTGGACTGTATAACACTTCAAGGCCTTTGAGGGCTACCTGTGATGAGCACATGACTTCACAAGCAAGCACTGATGAGCCACTGACCTTTGAGCCATACAAGTACTGTGGCTGCGCATTGGGTGGTTTGTCCCTCTGGAACTCCTGGGAGAAGGGCAGAACAGTGCGCACATACCTGCGGAAAAACACAGCAATTCCAATATCTGAAACACCACCCTGGAAGCATGACAACGATGCAAACCCCATGCTTACATTCTGGTTTGAAAAGCTGAAAACAAGGGCTTTGGTCAACAATCAAAAGGTAAGCTAAGGCATTTTTTTAGAAATGAACAACTTCTTTAGAAGATCAAGCTTACCGCAGTGAGAGTGAGCTCTGTCTTGCCAGGAGGAACTTTAAAATTCACTCACACACCGGTGCAAATCTGAAACCCCTAGGTCCTCACGGCTTTGCAAGTGAAGCACTTCAATTATTCTTTTAAATCACTTTGTTTTGGATAACAGAAAAATATTATTATAGTAAGCAGGGATTGAGGCGATCTGCAGAAACCAAGGAGACACTGAAATTCTAATATGAGCATTCGCCCCCACACACACACAAAAATCCGAAAGGATTAAAGTCTCGGTTATTACAACTTCCACATAAGAGCACACCTGGGCTGCAAAGATTTATGGCCACAGCAGCAGAGTGCTGTTCCAACAGCAAGAGAACAGTGCACTCTTCTCAGAGAGAGGGGATAACCAGGGCAAGGAAAGAGCTCACTGGCTCTAAGAGATGCAAGGCTGATAGATCAGGACAGCGGTGACCACATGGTTGACATCACCCTATAACAACACTTTCAAACACAGATAGAGAGGCAGATCCATCATGGGACCAATCCTCCAGCCTGAGCCACAAGATGGCTGCAAAACCAGGATACATTTATCTTGAGAAGCACATATCCTCTGTAAATGTCAATCACTGCCTGAATCAGTACTTTGGCCGAGTATTTGTTCACATTTAAATCAATAAATCCTGCAGAAGGAAAATCATTTTAAGTGTTTTGTATTTGGACCCCCACTCCTCTTCTCAACTTTTGAAGAAGTTGTTTTTTTATTTGTAATTATAAAACAATATATAATGACATTTATTAATATATACTGCATGTAACATTATATTTAATATTACTTTTCAATTACTCCAAGCAATGCAGCCAGCTGGAAAAGATGCAGTCTGAGCAAAAGGTGGCTCCATTTTAAAATGGTCAGGGAAATTACAATCACAAGCAATATCTAACTTTTTGTTTTTCATAGAAAACAGAAAATAATGAAATTGTCCAAGTAATAACACATTTAGGAACAAGTAACAGGTTTATTCCATGCTGAAAAGAGAAGAGAGAAAACAATGTTTCGGCTGTGAAGCCTTCTTCAGGTGTCGAACACAATTAGTGTACCGATATAACCAAACATGTGCCTATTTGGAGTATGAACTGGCCTTCCTGAATGTGGAGAAGTACAGGCTAACTTACCTGTTGGTGGATCCATTGTAGCAGTAGTTGGGAAGGAAATCATAGTTGAGCTCCCAAAAGACATGAAGGGTGATTCTGCCATAAGGCGCAGACACGTTGTGGTTGGCCTCTCTGAACATGGCATCCAGGCTGTCCAGAGTCAGGAACTTACTGAGCAACTTGTGCGTCATCCGATTGATCTCCAGTAGCCCATCCAGCTCCTGAAAAAGTGCATCAATCACTGGTCAACTTTCATCATGCACTATACAACTCTCAGATCCAGATCAGACCACCTGCTAAATTTAGAAATGAGTGTCACTACAACACTGCCATTTTCATGTTGATGCGAACCAGGATGTTCTTAAGGAGCAGAAGTATTAAATGAGGCCCCTGAATACATAAGATTAACGCTCTGACCAGGAATCCACCTTGCAATCAATTACCATGAATTATTAAACGGTAATAAAAAAATACTCAATTACTATAATATTACACACATTCACCATGGGGTTTTTATTTTTTGTTCTTAAGTCTGATTTATTACTCTTACAAAGGCTCCAAGCAGGACCTTCATGTGATTCAATGCTAAATCAAAGCAGGGAAGGACTGTGTGTTTAATTACAAAATTCTACCTCTAGAGAAGAACCTTGGTGAGCCTTGTAGAACCTTGTTGAGCCCGTTACAATTCATCACGTGCACAACAGACAGGCCTACCATGATAGAGGTGAGATCCTCACTCTCGAAGCGGCTGATGGCCAGCTCAAGGGACTTGTACATGGCGGCAGAGACGCGCTGAGTGATCAGGCGGTTCAGGTCTATGGATCTGCCCAGGAGCTGGATTGATCATACGAGGTAAAAAAAAAAGAAAGAAAAGAAAATGTGTTTTATTTTTTGGTGTGAAATCCTGGTATTTGCCACCCCCCCGCCCACCATACATACAACAGAATCTTATGATTACAGACTGACTCTAACATCCTTCAGTATTTTGACAAATCTTGTCCTTAAACAATTACAAAGACAGCAGAGGTGTCCCAAGAAAAAAGAAAAAAGAAAAAAGAAAATAATATCTATGCAAAGGAAGTTCTGCACCTAATAGTGTTGGGTCTCACATGCTGATTAGGTTTAGCGTGAAGTTTAAAACCTATTTCATTACATATGGCTGAACACATACAATACATTTGCATAACTTTAGACAATACTGACTAAGGTTCTATAGGTTTAGGATAATGTAGCTTTAAAACTGTGTGCATGTGACAGATTTCACTTGACAAACATTACAGAGAAAGTTGTTCCACCCGAGGAGTCACAGAACTCTCTGCGGGCCTTAGAGTAATAAGAAATTTTATGGAATCACATCAGTTTGAAGAAGTAAAACAGGATGAAAAGCAGAACACTGCAGCAGAGCTGTCTGACCATCTGATATCTCAGTGAAGAGGCCTCCAGCTCTGTACGCTTTCATAGACTCAGCAGGGTCTCTCCATTTCTCTCCTTTTGGCACCTGCTGGGTACTGAGCATTTCCATTTTTTACACAAGCCTGAATAATAAACGCAGTCCACAGAGTCAGCACAACACACACTGACAACTATTGGATCATCCTCCTACAGCTACATATTCCGAGGTGTTCAAGGTCAGTTATATAATATATCTGGAAAGCAGCAGGATCAAGTCCTTAGAGTCTGACCACAGCTCAGAGCAGAGCAGAGACTGATTTGCTGCCCACACTCTACTGCAACAGCAACAAAGCGACTGCCCCACTATGAATAGCGTGGTTCACACCGGGTGAGACTGAAACAATACCCATGTACAGAATTCTACAACATTACAAGTCAGCGAAGCAAGAGGTTTCCTTACCTGAACATGCTTCTGCTTCAGCAAGGTCTCGTATCTGTTGGAAGCTGGCCAGGGGATGTTAGCTCCTTGATTCTTGCACTCTGCTCGCAGACGTTTGTCTAAGAGCAGGCTGTCAACAGAAGTCAGTGGAGATGCATGTTATGAAAACTAATGGACATCAGAGGAGCTAAAAAAACGGAATAAGTTGTTCACCTTTAAACCTATACAAAAAGGGAATAATCAAACAAAGGCAAAAGACTCTACAAAGCTGAAGAGGAAGTACTACCTGGTGCCTTTTCTGTAAGAGCTAGTCTTATAAGGCTAAAAATACATTTTATATGGTTTTGTACAAGTTCCAAGCTCCTTAATGAGAGTAGAAATATATGAAACTTAACATAATATGTCAGCATATGATGCTAATGGTGTTGTTTCTACTCTTCATATCAATTGAAGGTTGATAAATACCCATTTTCATTGTCAAATATAGAAATACTTATTTTGCCAAACTAATGCAGTAAGATTGCTGTTTTTTTTTAATTGCAGCAATGGTAGTTTTATCTGCTGAAGTAAACCAGCAAATTCCTTATACACCCATATGCAAGGCATATGTACAACTGTTTTTATGAGGATGGAATTGTTTTCTTATGCAATGTAATGGGAGGCAGAGAATTTCACAATGAAAGAGGGGTAAAAATCCAATTTCTTACTCTCTACTTGTTTCCTCATGTTCATCTCTAGTGTAACACCTATTATATTTACAGATATCAGAAAGCACCTTTCTCAGTGCATTTACATACCTTCCAGCCAGAATCTTGTAGTAGGCAAATATCTGGTCCGCAAGCTTATAAACAAATTGGTCAAAACACAGGTTTACCTAACAAAAGAAAAACATATCCCTTAGTGACAGACTGTCTTTTCTTTATAATCCTTTGTTACAATATTTTTCTTCAGCTGAACTCCTTCTAGAAAGCCCCTTCAAAATTGTATTAAAAACAGAAAAAAATACAATAAGGAATACATAAATACCTGAATAAAGTTAGTTTGTGGGTCATGTCCTTTCTAAGAAAATATGTGGAAATAATTGCTCCAGATCCTGCTGTTGTGTCCTTGAACTGTGTCCTAACAAGTTATTGTGAACTGGTACAGATTTTGCCTTTGCCTCTTCTGCACCCAAACTCCATTCTCCCACCTGCAGAGCCTGATCACTTTCCTCCTTTACTCCTCAGTGCTGCTCAGTCCCCCTAATTAACTAGTGCACTTAGCTAATTAATTATCAAGTCAATAACTACATATAGCGAGCACCATATAATCTCAAAGGTAGTGAGGGACTGAGGCATTATGGTGCACAGCTGTAATATTGGCATTAGTTTCAAATTAAACTACAAACAAAAGCATCCAATGTGCACTACAGCACTGGTTATGTACGACATGAAAGCACCTTCTAGCTTTCAGGCTATGGGCACAACATGCACTGCAAGCTTTCAATATTCTGCGTACTGCATCTTTTTCATCCATGAGTTAAAGATAAAAAAAGCCCTAAATATTTATGATTTAATTGTATCCTTTCCTTTTTGTAGTTGTAGTGACGGGGAAAAAAGCTTAGCCTGAACCAGGCAGTACCATAAAAGATTTAAGGATTCAGGGAGGCACTGGGCAGCTCCATTAAGCCTTGAAATGAGATCTAATTTGTGATGAGAAAGGCCATTTCCAGAGAAAACTGGGAGAAGAGGCAAATAAAGTGTATTTCCTGCAGTTTCCTGAATTCCAGCAGTGTTAAAGAGTGTTTTCACTCTATGTTATTACCGTGAAGGGGTGTTTATGAGTAACCACATCCAATGTATTGGTATCATAGAAAGTATTTCCACTTAGGGTCCAGTGGCTATTTCGGATGTTATCCTGCCTTTCAGTTACTGCTGAGGTGTCACATACAATAGTCATTTCTGACATATTGGCCTGTTTAAAAAGCATTTCAGCCAGGTCTGGAATAATCTGGAATAATGATTTCTACACTTCCACAATCCACAGTGTCTCCTACGTTTCACATCATCGAAGGCAAAGAAAACTGAAGTGTGAATTAAAACAGTACCTCAGCCTCAATCTCATCGTACAGGAATTGCTTCTTGAACTTGGTCAGGGCATAGTGGGCACTGTCATTGTACAGGTCCAGGGGATAAAGAACATACCTGTGGGAAGGCAATACAACCATTACAATATACGAGACTCTGATCATTTCTCACCCAGGTATACAAATACGTATCACTGTAAGTACACTGTAAATGAACACACGTCTGTTCAAGTGACAAGAAACTAAAATGGTTGTCCTGAAATTTCCAGACTTTTCTTTAGTACCTTTTTACAGTGGTTCCACCCAATATTTGTATGGCAGATACAGATACAGACTGCAGTCTTTGTATGTTTGAATGGGTAAATGATTTTGTTTTAAAAAAAAGAAAAATGCTGTCAATACATAAACTGCTCAAATAAAATGGCAGCAACTAAAAGTGAGAACAAACAGGAAGTTTGTGCAAAATAGTCTTTTTTAAAAATTCCCTTGTCAAAGGCTTTTTCCCCCTACACAGAACATCGTTGAAATGACAGACTGCTCAATTTCAGCTGAAAATAATGAAAACAATTCTTGTGCTGTTCAAGACAATTTTTGTATTGAAAAAAACCATTTTGTTTTGTTGCTATTATCTGGAAAGCATTCTCAGACTAACAGTCAACCAACTTCTTCAATGCCTTAAGAAAACCTACTTGATCTGAATACATTTCACACTACTGCTAATGATTGTACTGAATTATGGAAATTACTGCAAATGTTTTATTTTCCAGGAATCAGAAACAACAAATTGCTTTGTTTTCCATTTCTCAGCTTTTTATTCCCCTTCTCCCTCAGCCAAGTACAAAGTTGTCAAATCCAAAGTGTCATTTTTTTCAATGATTCATTTGTTTCTCTCTTCAATCACTAAACGATGTTCTTTCAATTCAACGCGCAAATGATTCCATCTCTCCCACAAATGATTTAGGACTAAATAAACTGGGGGGGCACGCAGTTTACCCATAAACGCACCAATAAATGCCATTTACATGCTACTGATACATTACCGCATTGTAAACTTAAATATGCTGTACGCTATTTTTTGCAGGTTAGAAAAAAATATTATCTGGAAGTCTTATTTAGTAGACTAAATAATAAATGACTAGAATCCTAAGCAAATATTCAAGTCACCAATCCCGGTAGACTGGGATTAAAGAAGCTGAAGCTTTGTAATATTACCACACAGTCTTTCAAAGTGAACAGTTTCTGTGCAGAACTTGAATCACAGAACCAGCTAACATCCGTGCTGATGGACACAGCTAGACCGGCACACTGAACTGAGGTTCTGCAGGCAACCTCATCACACCATACTCCTACACTACCCACCCGTCTAACCTCCACGCTGATTTCACAGTGACTTTCAAGATAAAACACTGAGAAGTCTTTTTCATTTACTATTAGGGGCTCATGATGAAAGCATTACACTGAAAGGTACACAAGAGTAACATGCTGAACAAAAAACAATCCAAGAAGCTGCCAAGGAGCCTGAATGATAGCTTTTATGATGACTTTTTTTCTGCTTCTCGCACAGTCTATCCAGACGCTGCAAGCATTAATTTAACACAACCTTTTTAACCCACTCCAGGGATTCTAAGTGGAAGAGGCTGATGGCTCAGTCTCCACTGCTCCTGAGTTCCCCATTATTTATTTAACTGGGCATGCCATGCTGAGATAAAGACAGATTTTGCAGAATGTTCTATAATCAATTGCCATCTACAGGCAGATATTCTACATAAAACTGAATTTATACTGAATCACACATTCATTTTTTACAAATGGTGTTCAGTTTTGCCCATGTGTAAAAAGCTGTCTACCTTTGCAGTGTTTCACTTGCAGATAAGAATTGTACGACAAGATTTTTAGGCATACAGTGAGTCCCTCCCCATGTAATCATCGCAGTAGGGCTGTCTGTGGGGGTGAGGTGCTTGAATTTACCTTCCACCGATATTTACAAGGCTTAAATTCCAGCTTTGAACAATGGAGGTCACAGATACAAACAGAACACCTCAAATCCAGTGCTTAGGAGAAACCCATCTGTACCTCCTCAAAAGCCCCCAAAAGAGAGCTTTTCTTAACTGGATGATCTCTGGGATTTCACGGGAATAAGACAAGATGAAGACCCTTACTCCATCATGGACGCCTCCTTGGTCTCCAGGATGTGGTCTGTGAGAATCCAGGGCATGGACATCTCGATCGGGAACTGGATCCTGCGGCCCATTGTGAGCTCCAGGAAGAACTCCCGGAACCACAGCTGGGACAGGTCACAGCACTGCTGCAGCGTCTCTGGTGGGGAGAGGATACACAACAGGACGGCACAACATGACTGGGCCGGTCTCCACACCGTCACCAACGAGGTTCAGCACCGGACATTAAGGCTGGCTTCTGTTCCGAGTCAAATTGACATATTTGTAACATATGTCATATTCTGACACCCGAAATCCATCCGGTTTGTTGCTGTAGCTGGAAAGGACAAATAGCAGTATCTTGCTAAAGAAACGGTATAACTAATAAGACCATGCTTACACATGAGAGGAAGTTTAAGAAGGTAACTGTGATGGCATATATATGGCATATATATATTATATTCCAAGCTGAAAGGAAAAGAACAGAGACACAATGTTCCAGCTGTGGAGCCTTCTTCAGGTATAAGGTGTCAGGTTTTTTTTCTTTTCCTTTGAGTACAGAATAAACCTGTGCCTGTTCCACAAGAGGAAGCCAAGCAGGCCCATTTAACCAATTGGGTTGCTAAAGGTTAGTAACTAACTGATACGAGAATGTGATCATCCAGTTCTTGAAGAACTGGTGAGCAAAATTCACCACCTCCTCTATTGTAAATGTACATCCTCACAGGTTCTATGTGTGTCCTCTGTCAAGGCTCATTACCAGATTGATTTTGTCTATTCCTTGTAGCCCATCAGCAAAGGACATTCCTTTGGGTCCATACTTGGTCTCTTATTTACAAACATTACAAATGAGGACTTACTACAGCTTTATGTAATTTCAACATAATACTCCTTAATTTAAATTTCACAAGCATTATCAACATATCCTAACAATTGGCTTGCATCTTCTATCTCTTCTCCATATTACCTAAATGTTAATGATGCATCAACAAAGACACTTAAATATTTTTTTAGATGCAGCTTCAAGCTCAGGTTTTTCTATTTTATACTGTTGTTTTTTTATCTACACTGTTTGACTACACTAAAAATCTTATGCCAGATTCCTAAATCGTTTGGAATTTCCTTTGTATCTTCATCAGTTTGCTGATTTTCTTATTTCAATTTTAATCTCAGAACTTGACTAGTGCACTACCTGTACCTGCAACATACATAATTGATATAATTGACATATCAAGCGACAAATGTGAATAATATGACAGTGAGTTACAACCACAAAGTAAGAGCTTAACCACTATAAAGGCTACGAGGTCTAAAGATCACAAAGGAAAGAAAGAAAAGCTGGCACGGAGTTTGCCAGAGTACCGAGTATCTTAATAATAATAACATCACTTTATTAACCCTTTACAATTTCTTGCATTAGGGATTATCTTTTCGCATACCCCAGCTTGCTCTCCATGAGACATACAGACGGGGAGAGAGCCTGGGGTCAGAGCGCAGGGTCAGCCATTGTACAGCGCCCCTGGAGCAGTTGGGGTTAAGGGCCTTGCTCAGGGGCCCAACGGAGTAGGATTCCTCTGCCGGCTGCAGGATTTGAACCGGCAACCTTCCAGCCACAGGCGCAGATCCTGAGCCACAGAGCCACCACCCCGCCCCAAAGAGTCATTAAGAGTCATTTAAAATAAAACTAATGGTTCTAAGATGATACAATGTCTGGATTCTCATTGAAATGCCTCACATTTTCCAGTTTACTGTAGAAAATATGTTCACTAACACAATTTACTTTTATTTTAATGGCCATTCTACCCCAATCATTTGAGCCAGAAACTGAAACTAAAGCCAAAAATCATCCTGTTACAAGATCCAAGCAGACACACGCATCTGAAATGTGTGCAAGAAATGTGAATGTGAAATCCAAAACTACTGGAAACAGCAGACCCTGCGGGTTAAAGCAAGGACACGCTCACTCAACATCCGTCACCTGCGGTCCAACAGCCTTACCACTGAAATTTATCAAATGTGTGTAGAAGAAGGACTCCCGGTGGAATTTTTCTATATCCAAAATGGTGGGTCCCTCAAGACTGCTCCGCAGGGTTTTCTTGAAGCCGCTTTTGTCAGCGATGAGCGACTCAAGCATGGTTCTCACCATGTACAGCTACATTAACAGGAAGAAGAACCGGGCAGGAAGAAAAAGGCGCCATTTAGTCACAGTACACTGGCGAAACGCAGAACAGAAACAGCTCCACTCCAATGGTTAACTGCATCCCTCATCCTGGCAGGATGCCTACCTCAGGGCCTTCTTCTGACTCTGACTTTTTGTGGAAAAAGCAGTGAGGAGATATAAATACACCGCATCTTATTAAATGTGTAACTGAAAAGGTTTAAAAGAGGTGCTCCATAGCTTTACTGTACACTGGCTTTCCTTAAGAATTAGGATGCTTCTCTTGAGAGTGAGGGTGTTAAGAGGTTCTAAACTTCCAACAATTTTTCATATTTTAAATTTTTTCTTTTTAAGGATATCTAACTGCCCCCCTTTGTCGCAAAGTGGGAAACTCTTGCAGCTCTTTAATGGCTCCACACCTCCAGGCTGAGGATGTGCATGGAAGTGGAGATGTCATCCCGTTTGTTGCATAGAAGGATACAATAATTTTCTTAACACCAAACATAATAAGAGATGGAAAAACTTAGGAGAACTTCAGAAACTTGCTTATGACATACTCTAATTTTTCCATTCCAACTGACTTAAGCTGCTTAGCAGAGAGAAAGGACTCGGCCATAGTGTGCACCAGGAAGAGCTGAAACCAACACACAGCGAGGGAGACAGGCAGTGGGTAAACGCAGTGTGAGTTGTCAGATAATGTTAATAAAACACTACTGAGTACTATTGAGCAATCAACAAGTAATGGCACACTACCCACTAGATCAACAGTTCTAGGCTATATTCCAGTATAGTACTTTACCATAAGAAAAATGTATAATGTGCTAAGTAGTTCAATTTGAGCTACAAAGCAAAATGCATGACAAAACACTGCAGACTGGTTAATGGAAATGAAATAGTGACAATGCCCCAATTATAGGGTTAAGAAGAGTTATGGAGTATAAAAGAGTAAAGCATGTTTTTACTACAGTAAATACAAATATTTGTCATACAAGCCATCACATGCGAAATAACTTAACATCCCTCCCAGAACTACTGTACAATGATCAAAAGAATAAACCCCTATCTTTGAGAAAAACATGTAGAAGACACTGTCCAAAAAATAACTGTAAGAAGCCCCCCCCAAACGTCTTTATCACCCAAAACCCTTCCTTCTTTACATTTTTTCTTGATCCATTTTTTTTTGCAGCCCCCAACCCGCTGTACTGACGGCGATCTGCAACCCCCTGCATGAAACGAAAGGCGCAAACACCTGTGTACTGGATGGTCCCACAGCCCGACGGGGCACTTTGATATCGAAGCCACCCTTGGGGTCCTTCTCTCCACGGAGGGCCGGATCATTGGGAGGTTCCCGACCAGTCTCCCAGTCGCAGACAGTCTTCCTTATAGCTTGAAGGACACTGCAGCAATACAGAAAAACCTTAGCTAAGAACAGCGAACTGCAACAGGACAAGCATACAAGATAGGACTCACAAAGGCTCATACAGGGAAACAGCAAGGCTAAGTTTAACTCAAGTTTAACCACAATTAAAGTGAAATGTACACAGTAATGCATAAAACCTCTAATTTACTTCACAAAATAGAGTACATTTCCAGGTATGTGCAGCACAACAATACCGTCATTCTCTGCAATTCAGAACGCGGAAACAAAACGTCCAGTGACGTGAAGCAGCTTTTTCACATTGTAAACAAGCAGGCTTGTGAATACCTCTCTTTCAACAAGAATCCAATAAGAATATTGCTCTAGGCTTAGGAGACAGTTTTGTTGATTAATACTACTTGTTAACTCTGCAAACAGATCACGATGGAAATTTTCTGCAGTGAAATGTCTGTAGCACAACCTGTGCATCGCATTAGACATGATTAAAGTGACTAGTGAGCAGGAAACAGGCCCGTGGCGAGACCAGGAGTATGCAACACCATGGCTACTTTCCCAAAGTATACAGTACTTTGACAAACTCCATGATTTCCGGCTTAATTCAGAATTTGTCAAATTTTGCGATATCGTCAATGAATTTACTTTGTCACTGAGACTTAATAACCAGTCTGAAAAATTGTGACTGCAGTTCTTCATTAAGTTTCACTTGTCTACTGGTAGAACAGTGAAATAAATGGAAATTGTGGACAAGTGCAGACCAAAAAAAGTATTCAAACAGGACGGGACAGAAGAGGCACTTCTTCATATAAAAGACTATCTGGAATAAGCTCCCCGATCAGATTGCAAGGAAAATGGGCTTGGTGACCTCTTCTAACTAGTTCAATTTTATTACTTGGCTAATGCTTTTTTTCCAAAGCAGCATCTGGAGGTTATGACTTCCTATTCTTTTTATATTTCATATACATGTGATGTGAACCCCAAACAAGGTGCATGAAAGGAAAGAGTTGTTAGATCCTGCCATCAAACATTTCCTTTCAATCTTCTGCTCACAGGATGCAAGCCACTCTATATATAATTTGAGGGGAAACATTTACCGAGAATGAAAGTGGTCAGGATAGCACTTGCACATGTATATTTATAACTTGATCTTCATGTGGAAAAAGGCTGAGCTCTGCAGTAACATATCTGATAAGCAGAGGACAAATCTGAAAGAATTATGGGTTAAGGTTTAGGAAAGCATCTCACTCAAAACAAAAAGCTGGAAGACCATGTAAAACATAAAAATCTCAGTCTGCTGATATGAGCTCATGAATTATGAATCATACTTGCTGCCTAGAGTTTATATTGCTGTCAAATCCACTAAAGCTCTGGAATGTTTTTTTTTATATCCGAATTAATTCAATGTTGACCCGCTTAGGACATCTTTGATATTATTCTAGTTCTTGCGTCACAGTATAACAGCAAAAAAATATTTCTCCAGATACATTCCGCTTCTTATCCTATCCCTTAAAATTAAAAGCTGAAAACAAAGTAAGTGTACTATTCCAAAGTCAAAAAGAAAATTAAGATGAACATGTGTGACAGCTATAACCCTAAGGTAAACAACTGAAACAACCGTCTTCTTTATAAAATGAAATTTTACCCCGTTCACAATTCTCATGTTCAGCCACGCTGCTATTGTTAAAGAACTGCATAGAACCGAGAGACTCGGAGATTCACTGCAAGCGGCAGGGGCGTGGCCTAACCTCTGGATAACGTTCTTCTTCTTCTTGATGGCCTGGCGCAGGGGCTCCCTGAGGTTGACCTGGGCAAAGTCCTGCAGGGCGGAGTAGATGGTGTGGCGGATGGCATGGTTGAAGACGCTCTCCATTCTCCCCATCAGGACCTGCAGGCCCTTGATCATGGCCATAACCTGGCGTGACAAACGGATGATCAGCCCTGATGTCCTACTGCAGTCTATGTTCTACAATGGGTAGAGACCAGGCTCGATCCAGACTGAAATGGCTTTAAAAACCCATTTTACAATGATCAGTTTGGGTCATGTTATCCACAGACTGTGATCAGGACAGCTAAGGTATGATGGGCATTGGCTGGCAATGGTCTCATTTTCTTTTGGCAAGACAGTAATTCCTGTGACCTGCTGGCAGCCTACAGAACAGGGGGCATCATCAGTAAGAGACAACCTGCTTCCCCAGCTGGCACCAACTCTCCAGGAAGGCACTGTGAATCCTGAAACGTGTCAGAGGAGTAAAGGCTTGGACAGGTAGGCATGTATGAGGAGCGTGCAATTCCAAATAGGGTTGGTACATAATAAAATTACCGATTGAATTTAAAAAAAAAAAATACATATACTTGAGAAGTAAAACACTAGACAAATAGAAATTAAACATATGTTCAGCTTGGCAAAAAGGATATTTACAAAAAAATATATTTTTTAAAAAAGCTGGCTGATGCCTTGAATTTACAAATCTGGAAAAGCTGATTGTCTCCATCAGTGATTCTCATTTCAGCACATTACGAAAAGGTCAGAGTCTCCCAGATTTTCCGTGTCTCACCTCCACAAGGGCAAACTTCTCCTCGCTGGTGTAATTATATCTTGTTGCTCTTTCATACTCCTCTGCATTATCTGGGCACTCCTTGTTGGAGTATTTGTCAGTGGGGTGCACCAGCTTCCACGAGTACTACAAAAAGACAAGACACAAAAGAGATTCTGAGCACCAACCCCCACAAGGTAAGCTGTAACTGTGTCTGGGAGGTACGACAATCCCCTTTGTCCTTCACTGACATTCTTCCGACAGCATTTAAAATAGATTAATAGAAAAATCATATGAATTAAAATTAAAATTACCCTCAAGTTTCAGGGTACATTTTGTGAACTTTCAAGGACTAGTTGCTAGAGTGCACCATTGGTTAAAATGAGCAAGATAAAAGACATACATCCGATGAATAATTCATTGGTATATTTCTACTGTATGACCAAGAAAATCATTAGAAGCTAAAAGTGAAGGCGTACATTCCAAAGTGAGTGAAAAAAATTAACACTTCAGGAACCTGTCACTATCCCTGTATCACACAACAAAATCCCCCTTGATAAATATGTTTACGGAAAAGGCTGCATAAAAAAAAGTTACATCTAAATAACAAAAATCAGGTTCCACATATGTGTGAAAAGATACAATGATACAGCATCTGAGTCAGAGGATGAAGTGAATAGTTCTGCACTATTTTTTACAATACCAGAGGCTTTCTGCTTGTTACAGGGAGTTGTTGGAGTGCAAAATTCTTAGGTAAATAGAGGGGCAGCAATTGAAACAGAGCAAATAATCACAACAATACTGGGGCACCACTGCTACCAGCCATAGAGGATACTAAGTCCACTTTGTGCTAAGTCTTGTATCTTTACCAGCAAACCCTTTAAATAATTATCTGGCAATTGTCCTTTTTTATTTTCCTTCACACTTGCAACGCAGGGAAATACTGTAGAACAGCATTTCCCCAAACTCTAGCTTGAAGAGTTCTTCTCATGGTTCTGGGTCATGCTAAGTTAGAAATGTTTTCTAAAGTGTTCATGAAGACAGAAACGTGCATTGTTAGGATAAAGTTTTTTGCAGTCTTGCCTGCTGTTGGTTCATGCCGCCTGGAATTGTATGCCCTAGAGATGTGGAACTGCTCTATTTGTGAAACATGCAAATTACTCAAGTGCAATAACATGTTCAGAATACCTGAAAACCAATATTTTATAAGCAGATATATACTGGCTTCAAAAACACATTCTTGAGGCTGAATCTTTGGTGAATTTTTAATAAGATTGACTCTGTTCTACTATTCCTGCCCATGGCAGACAATGCATAATACATGTTATTCATTTCTTTGCTAATTAGTCTGATGCCAATTTTAACAGTAGAACAGGTACAGTACTGAGAAAAGGTTGCTCACGATTTGCACATATTTGAAACCTAAAATGTTGTTAGATTTTAACCAGTTTTAATAATAAAAATAACCTGATGAACATCTTTCTATTAAGATCACTAATGCAGTGGGTCAAAAAATGCTGAGTAAACCAAAAATGAGCTATTCACCCAATACAACCAGAGATATCAGTGACTCAGAGAGGGGTGATTGTTGAGGTACATTTGGCTGGAGCTACAGTGACCAACACTGTTCAACTTGCTGATGTTTTGTGAGTAGCGGCATCTAACGTGATGTCATCATGGAAATCTAAGATCAAGATTCAAGAATATCTAAAAAGGTAACAGTGGGTGGAAGGACATACTCCAGGAGCCCAATATTAATGCATTAATTCAAAGTGCAATGTAAAACTGATAGAAACTACAGAGCAGTGGACTGGGCATTTCAACCTATTTTTTCCCCCAAACAGCCAACAAAATGACTTGACCCTACAAACATGCAGTGTAAATGGAGTGATAAGTGTCTTGCAAGCACATCTTGTCTCCTACCTGAGTAGGAAACAAGACAAAGTAATTAAAGTGAACTCGCCCTGTGGACTGGCATCTCACCCAAGGCATTGCCCTGCCTTGTGCCAAAAGCTCCTGTTCTTTGATACCTGACAGAAGGAAGGTTCAAGTGGTCACGTGACCTTGCCTAAAACAGGCCTGTCTCATGTACTCACCACTTCCATGACATGAGCACTCCACTGGGACAGAAGCTGCAGCCCCTGCAGCGCCAGGTCAAACAGCTTCCTGTACTCCGCGTCCGTCTTCTGAGCCTCCTGCCGGCCCGAGCCCGTCACCACCTGCAGGACAGCGAGCACGGCTTCGGAAACAACGTTCACCACAGTGCTTCCTATGAAGCTCAACGTACTGGCGTACTCAGTGCATCAAAAGGCTGGAGGATGGGTCTTCCAGTCCTCTGGCAATGCAGTCCAGCCCAGGTCCCTCTAGGAACATGTCAGATTTCACCTCCAACAACCTCATGCATGTACAGAACCTAGGTAACGATTCAGGACCACTTCGCACGGTTTTGAAACAAGACTGCTAGTTTCTCGCTGATCTATTTCAGTAGTACTTCCTATCACAAAAGCCAAACCACAGGGTCATTTCATAAAACTGTTACAGAACAAGGGATGTTCTGAAACAACTGGAATTTGTTCAAGATATGAACAAGCAATTAGTTAGTTAACTTAACTTTTTATCTTTGCACTTTAATACTTAATTGACAATAGTCTTCAATTATGATTAAATTTTAGCTGCTTCAATCTAACAGTTTATGTATTACATGATGCTTATTTATCTTGGATAAAAATCTGTCCTACATGATGACTATATTTAACAAAGGTACACTTTTTTACTAGTAAAGATACCGTCAACTATTTTGAGCAAGACTTCCATTGAAGGACAGGATGAGCACCTTTCCAAACCGAAGGAGAAAATGTTCTATAACAGCAAATGATCATTTTAAAACCCTGATAAGGCTCATTTAAATGTTTTTCTTTACAGATTAGAGGATATTTTCTCACCTTTAGCAAAGTGGATGTCAGTTGGGCTCTTTAGATTTAATTGAAAGCATGTTTTAAATTTGTTTTGATATTTAAAATACATTTTTTTAAACTGGAATGTTTTCAAGTTTGCCTTGAGAACTGAGGATAAAATTTCTGAGGATCGGTTTTGTTAACACTAACTGGGACTGTAAGGTCTCCTCTATAGCAGTGTACTAATGTTATTAATATTTAGGTATTATTTAGTACAAAATTAAGACTATTTCCAAATGTCAGTTAAATTAGATTAGTTATAAATACATTCATGTCACTTTACTCTTAGAACTTACAATCTCCTATCAAAAGTAATTTCGGCTTCTAATCTAAAGTGTGACATTGATATTAATCCAAAGAGCCAAATGTCAAACATCTGCACAATCACAAAAGTTACTGGACAATGGTTGCTACAGGAAAAAATATTTCACACTTAACAATAGTTTCCAAAATTTTACTCACACATAGATACTGATAATGTTTACTACAGCAAACAACTGGCAACATTTGTTGCGATAAGACAGGAAGTCTGACCTCTCTCATTGGAAACGATAAGAGATGCAACTCTGAGATACATAACATTCCAGTAAAGAAACTCTGAAAGGTAAAGAAATACTCTTTTGATGGTATCTACATCAAATAGATGTTTTTTGCACTATAGAGGACAGGTATTGAAACTGGAATTGAACTTCAGTGCTAATAAAGCATCTGAAATTCATTTCTTAATACCCCTGCCTGTTGAGAACACCCTAAAAATATCACTGTAATTGTAACATTCATTTTCAATAAGATAATAATTGGAGCAGAATTTATTTTCCTGTAGGTTAGTGGAATTTCAATCAGTTAAGGTATCCAAAAAACCACATAAGGTATGAGGAAGCATACTTCAATGAGCACCCTGATATCCCTGAATATTACACAGATAGCAATAAGATGAACTCCTACTGCTTCATTTCCTGAGGAAACAAGTGCTTGAATTTTGAAGACTTCGGAGTTTCAGTAAATTGCTTTCTTATGCTCGGAGAGATTTATAAAAACAAAATCAGCCAGCTTTCTACGAGTCATTGGAGTTCCATTTTCTTTGGCTGCCCAAATCCATTTAAGAGAACATCAATCTACCGGCTGTGCTACACAGAACATGACGCACACCACACCCCCTTCTCAATGTGCTCATGGTGCCGTCAAAACGCGCGCGCACACACGCACATACATACCTCACTGTTGCTGTAGCGGGCCAGCTCCGAGATGAAGCGCATGTGGTCCTCTCGGATCTGGATCATCTGCTCGCAGATGTTGTACTGTGGGCTGCTGCCAATGGAGGTACAGGACCACCTGTCCAGGGAGGCAAGCGAGGGTCACCCAAATTCACCTGCTGCTTTTCTGCCACTTCCTGTTCTTCCCCACCTACAGCCCAACTCGCCAGCACGCCAGCCGCTCCGCACATCTCCCCACTCTCGTCCTACACTCCCCGGGAGGAACCGAGGCCGAGTGCCGTGACCCCCAACACCAACTCACTGTGCTGTGCTGGAAACTTCTACAACGACACCCTCAAAACCGTTGTAGAACTAGAAACGGAGAGCAAAAAGCCATGTCCTTAATATGCGATGTTATGAACTTAAACATGAGCGTTTGTTTACATTTAGCAGCAGAGATTGGATTTGGGAGAGTGATTATTTTTCCAATTTTTGAAATTTTGAAGTTTTAAGAGCAGGTTTTGGTGTGTAATTCAACAGACCATTTGATTTAAAAGCAGAAAATTAGTTTTTATTTTTTTAATTATATAATCTAGATTTTGAGCCAGTCATTGGACCTTTTTATTTTTGCAGGGTAGACAAATATCTTTGAATTGTTCAAAGGAAACGCCCGTTATCCTTATCCTGCAAACTGACCCATTCGCACTCAAGGTCACGTGGACCCCAGGACTGGGAAAGACCATCCCCCTTCGAGCCGCCACGGGAGGAAGGGTGTGAGGAGGCCTCCGAGAGGAAAGGCACACAGATATGAAGATCTGGTAAAAGACTGGCAGATTTGGTTGTTCCCGGTGCAGGTTGGAGGCAGATGATTCCCGGCACAATCGGCTACTGGGCTGACTGCGAGGAGCAGAAAGACAGCAGTCCGAAGGTTGGGAGAGGCAGTGGAGAGGGCCTGGTTCTGGGACAGGAGGACTGGAGTTGAGCTGGAAGCTGGGAGGAGATGGACGCCGACTAGCTATCAGGGCTGACCCGACAGCAGGAGGGTGTTGTGGATAAGGCTCGAAACACCTGGTGAAAACTGGGGACCATCTGATGACATCTACTCCTGGCCAAAAATCAATGTAACTTAACTAATGAAAGCAGCAGTAGATGTACATAAGAAGTCTTCCAGATGGGGTAGAAGGATCTTGCATGCATGCACACCACTGACTTTCACATCTTATTTTCTAACCATCCCTCCTGTTGAAGGTCACGGTACTAACAGGGTAAGAAGAGCAAACCAGGCTTCACTTTGCCCAGCGAGTCTCCAGCTCCCTCCTGCAGGAATTGCAGGCCAGGAGATAAAATCCCTCCAGCGTGTCCTAGGTCTGCCCGGTGGTGTCTTCCCAGTGGACCGTGCCCAGTACACCTCCAGCAGTAGGTGCCAACTAGTTCTGTTTCAAGCTCTTTGTTGTGCTGCTGCCAGGTCAGTGCAGTAGTGTAAATTCTAAACCTGACCAAGCATTTAATCTAAGAACTCATTCACAATATTCCGATCTCAATACTCATTGCTTGACGCAGCTGCACATAGTAATCAGAAACTTCTAGACATGACATTATGGACAATGATTAAGTTTTATATTTAGCTTATATTTATGACTGAGTTTTATATACCCTAGCCCTTGGACGAGTGGCCTCACCTAGACTTGTTCTCCTCAAAGTGAGCGCTGTTCTTGATGTACCTCGACAGCTCAATCTGCATGTCGCCAAACAGTGGAACAACCTGAAGTTGCTGTGAAACACAAACGTATAGAGTTTATTTCCTTGTGCACTAACAGCAATTGGACACGAGTAATTTAGGTCTCATAATAAATTCTTTGTGCTGTAAAATGATCCAAGAATCAATTCTCAGTCAGCAAAATAAAGTCACACTTGGTGACTCGGTGACAAAATTATTTATGATAAAGGAATAAACAGTTGATAACATTGCAAAAAATTCTACTGAATAATGGAGAACTACTTAAAAAACATAATTTTACTTTTCCAACACATCTGACTAATCCTTTGCTGGAAATGAATGCTTCTGTACAGTATGGACATTCAAGGACAAGAGCACTAGAATGCAGCAGGAGATGAAGTTGACAATGTAGTGATAAAAGCAAAACAAGCTCAACTGGCTCCTTCAGGGCTTACCTTGAAAAATTTATCAATTTTGGTCAGATTTATTCTTTTCTTGGCATCCAGTTTGTAAATATTGCTCATTGAACCATCCATTAGGTACAATCCAAACCCCATCACCTAAAAAGAGAGGTACAATTAATTCAAGCTATATTCTGCCTGTACGACGGTCCCCCCCCCCCAACATCGGCTTGAGCTGAATGCAGCCTAGTCACGTCCACTTGCCTCACAGCATCCCATCAGTCAAGGTCAGCAAGCAGACAGAAGCCAAGCTGGTAGCAGAGCCACACTCGCACAGTGGCGTTAACAACAAGGCAGCCAGCCATTCAACAGAGCACTCCAGATTTGGTGGAAACTTTGGTAAAGCACAGTAAAACTCCAGCCGAATCAGAAATACAACACTGAACAGACGGGGGAAGTCGATAACTGCAATGGCATGATCAAAGGGACCTCAAAACACGAGTACAAAACTCCAAGAGAAAAGGTAGAACAGAAAGAACACACACATGGGACGAGAAAACCCAGCTTACTTTGAGCAGCATGTGCTTCTCACTGGGAGTGAGGTACATCTTGTTCTCGTAATAATCCACACAGAGATTCACAATGTCAGCCAAGAGTTCATCATAACCATTGATCACCTCCAACTGTTGCTGCAAAGACTGAAAGAGAAGTCAACATCCCAGATCAATCTACTGTTAAAAAGGCTTCCATCAACATACTTCTTTAAGACCACCTAAAGCCATCTCTTTGAGAGGGGTTTTTAAAGAACTAAACCAAGCTTATTTCATACTTTTCCTGCTGTAAGAGAAGATCTCAAGTGCAAAAAACAGTCATTTATTACTAAGTTACATGAACTGAGAAATATATTCCCTTAACGCATAGCTGCTTGCTGCATCCTACATACAGTAATGCATAACGTACGCTTTTCATGAGATTTGTGAGCCTTCATTTTTCTTTCACCTAAGGTGCTGAAAACCACTGAAGCACAGAAGAGTGCTTTTAAAATCATTAAAGTCTTGACAACAATATGTTTTTGTATTTCAAACAAAGTATTGCCATTTACAAAAAGGCCTTTTTGAACACAAAGTCTGAGAGTTTCCTGAAAAGCGGATACAGGTTCAGATGTTTTAAAAAAAGCTGCAGGTGACAACTTGAAAAAACTTTTAATGCCACAATAGCTGTATTAAGGTATTGAGGAAAGTACCTGGGTTATTTTATTGTGGTTAGCCAAAAACATTGACAGATTTTGAGACTCTTGAATGGATGAAGGTTCAGACATTTTCCGAAGGAACTGGGCTGCTCTGCAACGCAAAAGAAAAATATTAGGTTTCAAAAATCAGTCCTTCAAGCACACACATTTTAAAAGATCTGTGTGTAAACAGAGAACAGTGAAGGTTGTGCACGATCAGGGATACAGAAGCTCCTCCAACAATCTCAGGTTGGCAAAACTGGAGCTTTGGCCACAATTCAAAGGGAAACTCAAATGAAAGAGTAAAAAAGTAGAATGTGTATTATTTCAATGCACTTGACAAACACTCAAACTGTAAACTAGGGCAAATGAAGTCTATAACAATCCACAGTACATCACAGCACAGGAGCAAGCTGCACAATAACACAATTAACGCTTCAAACAACCATGGGGAGGCCAACAGTAGATTGACTGAAGGATGTAGACTATGAAGACGTATCATTTTTAAGTCTTAAAAAAGACAGACAAGTAGCCTTAACCTACCTGCTACTCAATCTGACGACAGTAATTAGAGCTTTATTATTTCATCTTAAGTGAGAGCAGACCCATACCACATGTCTTGACTTTGTAATAAGCCTAATACAACTCTTTGCAGTTTACTTTTCACAACAATTCATTCCATTTCAGAAAACTGGTTACCGATTGGATTAAGCATGACTTTCCAAACTTAGTAAAACTTAATAATGTAACATTATTAAAACAAGTACAAAGCAACAATTTCAAACTTATGGATATTTTTTTACTTTTTTTACCTCACTCTGATATTAGCATTTTCCCTTTTCTGTATTACTCCTAGGTATGTCAAACCCAAAAGGAGGGAGCACCTCTGTACAGAATGAAGACATCAAGGCTCTGATTGTATTATAAATAAAAGACTAATTTCCACACAGCCTCTGAGACCCATGTCTATTCCAGTGCTGGGACCTCCTCTCTTCTACACGTAACCCATCTTATCCTGTCCTCTCTTACCACTGGACTACATCAAGCAAAATGGATGCTCCACAAATTAAATCCCCTCAAGCTGCAAGCGGCTCTGCACATTTTAAACTTTGCATTGTCTGAATGCAGCCTGCCGTCCTATATTACATAAAGACAAACGCACAAAAGCACGACCTTATATTTTAAATACTTATAATTCATTACAACAAAAAAGAGAAATGCTTCAACATCAGACATATATTTCACAAAAAAACACATAAAGCTTACTTCTAGGATAAAGACTAGAGCTAGTTTATTTTCTTCTAGAAGTGTATTCTCTGAATCTAATGATCTTTCTGATACTTGACAGTTTTCTCTGCGGGCACTATAGAACAAACAGCCAAGGAAGGATGCGGAGAACTGCTGCCACCTAGTGAAAAATTTCGACAAAGATCGTGGCTGATTTTTTTCCCCCCATCTCTGCTGCAGGAAGTAATAAAGCCGTGCCCCTTGCTCTTCCTGTTAACCTTGGCAATCTCTCCTACACTTTTTCGAACACATTATGTCGCCCTTCGAGATATTCAGAAGTTTTAAACCATCCCTGAAATTGTTTCTATGAAAGCTGCTTGGCGCCTTAGTTTTTAAAAAGCTGAAAGACATCCTTTCTTGGGGGGGGGGGGGTGTATTGAAAACTCGCAGTGTCAAGCACAGAGCTAAAGCTGCTTTATGATTAAGGTCATTGGTTTTACGTCGAAGCACTTTTAGTTCCGACTCGCCACCAGCCTTGGCCCTCGCATGAGGCCGAGACAGGCATCACGAGAGGAAGGAAGACCCCGGCCTCTCACCTTTTGTACGCGGAGTGGTCGTTCTTGACGCTGCACTTCATGTTCTTCAGCTCGTCCAGCACCGCAAACATGTTGATGAACTTCCCCAGCGTCAGCAGGTAGGCCTCCGACACAAAGTCCTTCCTCCGCTCGGCGTGGCACAGCCGCCGCACCTCGCCGCAGAAACGGTCGATGGCGTTGCGCTGCCCGAAAGGAGAGACCGCGCGCGGCAGTTAAGTCTCCGCAGCTCCCGCCCAGACGTCCGCCGGTCCGAGAGAGAAGCTGAACGCCAAGCGCAGGCTTTTCGGAAAACACATAAGCTTAAAGGGATGGATTTTCTATCTGGCACGAGAAGACGAGGCCAGTTATAGTTGTAATATAATAACTTCCTTGGATAATAGTTTATTATAATAATAATAATTGCTTACACTTATATAGCGTTTTTCTGGACACTCCACTCAAAGTGCTTTACAGGTAATGGGGACTCCCCTCCACCACCACCAATATGCAGCATCCACCTGGATGATGCGACGGCAGCCATAGTGCACCAGAACGCTCACCACACATCAGCTCTCAGTGGGGAGGAGAGCAGAGTAACATAGCCAATTCATAGAGGGGGATTACTAGGAGGCCATGATTGGTAAGGGCCAATTGGAAATTCGGCCAGGAGTTACACCCCTACTCTTTTTTCGAGAAGCGCCCTGGGATTTTTAACGAACACAGAGAGTCAGGACCTCGGTTTTACGTCTCATCCGAAGGACGGCGCCTGTTTACAGTATAGTGTCCCCATCACTATACCGGGGCATTAGGACCCACATGGACCGCAGGGTGAGCGCCCCCTGCTGGCCCCACTAACACCTCTTCCAGCAGCAACCTTAGTTTTTCCCAGGAGGTCTCCTATCCAGGTACTGACCAGGCTCACACCTGCTTAGCTTCAGTGGGTATGTTCTCCATGAGGCTATGTGATTGTATGGGATTTTATGAAGTTGTTCATACATAAGAAGTCAGAAGATTAAGGGAAAATTTGCACAAAACCTCAAGGAACTTGGCAACAGCTACTCAAACAGTAGCTACATACTTGAATAAAATATTCATTTTAACCTAAAGCAATTCATCCCCACAGCACCTGTAACCTATGGCTGATGTTATTTAATTCATTTGCAGCCCTGATGCCTTTACAACTGCCTGCGAAATAGAGAAAAACAAAGTAACCAATCACAACGACAGCAAAACACAGGTTCGTCTTTCTTCCATAAATAAAGGAGAGGGATTATGTACATATGCTTCCGCATTTAGGCATTGTACACTAATATGTGTCAAGCAGTTGGTTACCCATGAGAAAATCTTCAAGTTATGCGAGAGATATGAAACAATGTGGCTAATTAGCACTGCACTGTTTTCTGGTGCTTGTGCAAACAGAGGGAAAAAAACCCACAATGAAGCAATGTGAATCATTACATCACTTTCCATTTGCAAATACACTGCTAAACTTAAAATACTTCCAGCTAATCTAAGTTGGAAATTTGCCCTGTCATTCTTAAAATCCTTATACTGCCAATACTGAAACGTAAAAGAATAAAATGTCCGTTTAGATGATACCAATACAGCCTTTCGGTGCTTACTGGCACTGCTTAAAGAAATATTCCAAAATGACAGGATTAAGATTTTAAACATTACATTTTTATTTGCTTTTTCAGAAGAAAAACGTCAAAATTATTTGTGAGTATGCAAAAAAGCAAAACATTTAAGAAAGTGCTGGTGTTTCAGTCGATTAATGAATGCACAGTGAACTCAAATGGAGAAATGGGCTACTGTTCTAGACTACTTGAATTGCACTGAGCATTTTTAAACTTTAGCAGACTTATCTTATACCTGGAAATACATGAAGTTCATCAGCTTGGTAACCTCAGGCTCCAGGACTTCCACCGTTTTTTCATAAATCTCCACCCTGTTCGGCTGCTCATTACATTTCACCTGAGGAAAAAAAAAATGTATATTAAACAGAACCACCATAATTGTATTTCCTTTTATCAAAACATGAGCAAGAAACATGGGTGCCCACTAAAAATGTGATAAGAGATCCTCCAATGGCTAATTTATCCGACTGATGAATTTCATCCAAAAGAACTTATATTTACACCCACTTAAACGGCTGGTTATTTTACTGGGCTGCACTGGGGCTACTTCCAGTGCATTACCTTGTTCAGAGGTACAAAGCAGAACCACACCTGGAACTTGAAGCCACAACCTTTCAGCTAAAAGCCCAAGCCCTCAGCACTGCTCCACATCACTGAGCTAACTAGTGGCTAAGCAAACAAGATGGACCAGACAGCCGCCATTGTAACCCTTCTTGTGTAGACTGTAAAGACTGGACAGAAGGCAAGACAGTACCTGGGGAATGGCTCTGGAGCAGCTCCTCCAGGTGTACAGCATCACTGCGTACTCCTGACCCTCCTCCAGCATCTCATTCTAAACCCAGAGAGAACACGAGAGCAAGACAGAACAACTGCATCAGTTCCTCACCTCCCCATACAGGTCGTTGACAATACGAACGAGACACCACAGGGGTTTTTCTGCAAATACGTCGACAAGCATTTCTCTCAGAGTATTTTACTCATTTCATTAAAATATTTGAAAATCCTAAAGAGATATAAGCTGAGGGAAGACTTGCAGTTTATATCAGTCAGACTTCGTAGAATGCAAATTTGGAGTTAAGAAAGGGGAAGGAAAATTTGTGTTTCTGCATAAGTTTAAAAATCAACACAGGATGTGTACTTTCTGTATAATACAAGATAATGAAGGTACAGCTTCAGCTAGTGTTTTTATTTAATAGCAGGTTCTTGTTTTCGCTTCAAGTTCTTTACCACAGAGAACACTTTCCCTCTTGCTCACAAAAACAGTTCACATTTAGCTTATCAGCACAGCTCTCAATGAGCCATGCAGCACGCCCTGTCAACAGTCTTGTGCAGAAAGTGTGCTGTATTGCATACAAAGTGCTTTTTTTGTCTAAATGAAATGCCTTTCACACAGTAGTTATCCTTCACTAATGAAGCACTACAGCAGTGCAGTAAACCATCAAAACAGCATTTGTCACTGCTCAATCACAATAAGCCCACCTTTGTTTGGGGAAACCAATATTCTGAAAACAAAAACTGCAAGCAACAAGGGTATTTACATCTGGTACTTATTGGTCTCTTGACCTGCAGTGACAATCCAGCAGAGGGATTTCTCACTGAATGTTCGACTGGGGAAAGGATCTTGAGCTTACATATAAGAAAGAGAATGAGAAATTCAAGTAGGTAGATGCACGCACAAGCGTAAAACAGACAAAGATTTAGTCCATGCTGAAAAGAGAAAAAACAACTTTTTTTTTAGCTGTGGAGCTTTCTTCAGGTGTGAAGAATGAGGAATGTTGAGTAGAAGAGTTAAGATAAAGGTAACTGGGAAGTTTTGACCTTTTAAAATGAGGTTTTTGCCATGTGTCTCACTGCAAGGCGTTTTCCTATTCACACAAGAAACAGCTCAAGGAGACCATTTCAGAACGGCAGTTTTTACCATGCTGGAGTGGACCGTTGCTTGCTCAATGTATCTCGCAATGCCAGTGACAAAGGCATTCCTGTCTTCAAAGTTGGTATTGAAGTTCGGCTGAAAGAAAAGAGTTTTCCCGTTTAATTACAGCCTTGGTCTACACAGACATCTATCACCTAACCTGAAGGTTTTTATATATTTGTTTATTTATAAATATGTTTTCTTTTTAAAATTTTAAACCAGCAATTGAATCCAGTCAATACACACATGTACCGCAAGCAATCACTTGAGTTATTTACCTATATATTAAATAGATCATTTCATGCAAAATCACACCGACTTCGGCAGGACCATCTCAATTTATTCCCCCAATTTAGATAATTGTAATACCTGTAAACAAACTCTATACCTACCTTACATACTCTATACTACAGTTTCTGTAGTATCAGAAGATCACAAGTTAGTGTCTTCAAGGAAGCAAAGGTAGGTACAAAAACTGGCCAAAACTATGAAATACTAGTGTATGCACAGGATTGCAGAAACATTTGAGATGGCAATGCCAAAAGCACTGTGCCTTTCTGAAAAAGGTAAATGAAAACCAGTTCATTCAAATGACACTGCATGCCAAACATCTCCTTTCACGAGGTGCGACAGGTCAAGTTAGCAGTCATAATGCAACAAGGACCTCACTTGCTAGTGTACAATATTTGTGTGTTGGAGAGTACGAGATGACATTTCACAGGACAGGACATCCAATAACGATATTAACCAATCGACTGATACACATTTTCTCAGTACTTATTTGTAATATGCACTTCTCAAGTAGACTGTAACTGAGGCACTACTGCCCTGTACAGAAGACACGGGAAGCACTGCTCACTCTGTTCAGTCACATGGCCTACAGTCTGTAAGCAGACACTGAATGATAAATATGCATTTACTGAAAACAAAATAATCGGTGTACCAAAATACTGTACGTGTGCTCACTGTACTGCATCTGACGGCTACATAAAAGCGAGAGCACTTCGGCGGAAGGCACAGCGAGTGGTTAAGCGGTAGACCACAGAACAAGCCCCATCTGCAGAAACCATTCTGCAGTCTGCCAATTGCCTGTCGGATTAAACGAGCGATTCTGCCGGTCCGCGGGGTCCCCCGGCGCTCACCTGGTACATGAGGGAGGAGGGCGGTGGCTCGATGCAGGGCTGCTGGTCCGGGAGGGGCAGCTCCTCCAGCAGGTCCACATTGGACAGGGCGTCCTCCAGGGTCACAGTGGACGCCATGGCGCTGGGGAGACGCGCACAGGGGGGAAGGCAGTGAGACCGCTGCAGACCCAGGACCGGAAAGATCCGCCTGAGGCCTGCCTACAAACCAGACCGGGGCCACGATGGACTCGTGCGCTGATGCCATTTGTCAAATACATCGCATGCACTTTGAAGTACACACAAAGCAATCGGGGACAGAAAGCAAGGCACAGGCAGCTGCTTTGCGACATTTTTTTCTCTGTGGAAAAATCGTTATCTCCACTCAGTAGCTTTCAGCTTGTTATTCAATTTTTTTTTACGGAGAAAACAGCAGACATTGAAATGATCATGTAAATCGAACTAAAAAAATATGGGGTTCAAATTGTATATAAAAGAATGTTATTTGCTTCATCTTTTCGACAAAAAAGGAAAGCGCTAATATACTGAGCTTCAGAACAGAACACTTGTGCTACAAATTCACAAAGTAAATATCAAGAAAACGACTTTCCTCAGGAAAACCACTGACATTTTGATGGACAGACAAAAATGAATTCATTATGGCAATTAACATTTGCCAGAGGGCTCACCAGCAGGGGATTACTACACACGTCACAGGCAAGAAGAAGCTATATGAACTGTCCACCTGCATTTCAACCTATATTCACCACATTGCAAAAATGATACTGCTGCTCCGAAGTCAAACCAGAAAGTAAGAACCCGATACATTCTTCTACTGAGGAATTTAAAGGAAGGTCCTGCACTGACAGTGCTGGGCAGAAAAAACTTCAAGGGAACCCGATTCAAGTATTTAAAACCCTCCAAGGTACTGACAACTCTTCTTCAGAATTAACAGTGAAACGCACCAGGGTACAACTATCAGGAAGTGTAATTAGATAATTCATACAGAAAATGTATTGAAATAGCTTGAATAGAAAGCAAAAGGAAAGTTTCAACACAAAGGGCTGTGGGAGTCTGGAAGACGCCGTCGTATCGATCCGCTGGCTTCTTTCAAAAGAAGATTTTCAAATGAGATCCTCAGATCAAACAAGTTGAACAGGCCAGATCCCTTCCCCTCATTTGTGGTTTTCATGTTTTTCTCAAAGTGGAATATCCTGAACTAAATCAAACCATCTGCATCACATATGTTATCACATATCCAGCAGTGCTTCAAACAACAAAAAAGTACCTAAATACAGTAGCCAGTTATAGATGGGAAGAATAATGTTCAATTATCAACATCATGTCACTGAAGAAGAACAAATACAAAATTAGGGATAGGGGAGAAACATGTGAGAAGCGCAGAAGAAGGAGGAAAGAGAAACTCTTATTATTACTACAAGGAAATAAAACAAGCCGTTTCGAATCTCTCTACCCTGAGAAAAAGGAACAAACTTCTGCTGCTGCTGGGGTTATCAGTTTTAGGGAAGAGGTAGAAAAAGTATCTACCACCCAGAACAGAACATCTTAATTAACAGAATCGCCCAGGATACATTCTTAAACAATACAAGACAAGTTCACACTTCTGACATTTTGACCTAAAGCAATTTAGACTCCTTCGACTGCTAGTCATTTTATGGACGTGTGGTTTTGATTCCTTCCAAGGAATGAACCAGGATATACCAGAAACAGATGCCAAGTCACAGAAACAATTGCAGTTACTATAACTTGGCTCGTGAGGAACTATTTTAAAAGTGATGTAAGCCAGGTTTAGCCCAAATGTTTTTTTTTAACACACACACACACACAAGCACACACACACCTTTGCGTCCATTTCTGACAATCACACTTTTAGTGACTAGGGTCTCTTTACAGACAGGATGGTTTTCTTCATGCTCACAGCATTTGAGCTATAGATCCTAATAGGACTGATGCATTTTCACCTACCATGTGCCATAAATGCATAATATTAAAATCATTTCTGCATATTTGACTACAGGTTTATATACAGTATATATATACGCTGCATACTGGCTTTACTTTTTACTGTTAAGTTTTAGCCAACATAATAACAAGAAACCTGGAAGTCGCTTTAATCAGATGAGGCACTTCTGAAGTGACAGCACTGCTAAAAGGCACAATGTAAGAAAAAGCAGTGGAAACAGCACTACTCAAGTGACACACTGCTCTTCCTGGGTCACATACCAAGTGAACTCGAGAAAGTTTCTAACTCAGTGTTAGAAGTTCAGCTTGGCCATCGCAACAGCCTCAAAAGTGAAGACCTATCCAGCAATTAGACTCACTCTGTGTAGAGTGAGAACTGGGCAGCCGAGGCCAATGGCTGTACTGGAGCAGAACAGGAGCCATCTAAGCTACACAATGTCTGGTTTCTCACCTGAATGCTGCACTGGCTGCTTAAGCTTTTTTTTCCACTTTTCAAGGGGATAACACGTTCATCAGTGTTAACGCATTCAAAATGAAGGTGCAAATAACAGCCACATGATGTGCGTAAACAAGGGCAACCAGCCAGAGTGCAGTGCTGGACACTGTGCTTTCTTCTGCACAGTACTACTGCAGCTCAATCCAACAGCGCTCAGTCTCTTGTGTGTGGATTAGGAACAGAAATTATAAAACAGTAGTGTCTTTATCAGAGCAGAAACAGAAGCAGCCTGTACGCTCATGCAGCTGTATGGCAGAACTGTGAGCCTGCACTAGCGCAAAGTTCGTCCATAATCTAACAGACACAAACACTAATTACCTGTGCCCTAGACTTACAAAATACCTTCCTAGCTCTGAAGGGGCTGTTCCTCTCACAGGATACAACATAGGTGTAGAAAAAGCTCTTCACACCAGGATACGGATTCCTGTAAACACCCCAGCTGTGTATTTTCATGCTCCCATAATGCAGCAGTTGTTTAAACATTCAGCTGCTGTTCAAAACACACTGACTGGCAGCTACTGTGATTGATCCGAGTAGCACTTTGATTTTATCACCAATTTCCACAGAACTGCCAAAAAATTCAAAAGACAAGCTTCCGAGCAAAAGAACTTTGTTTCCACCACACACTGCTTTTGCTTAAAACCCTGTACTCGTGTGCATGATAAAGTCAACAGTACTAATTTATGGCATCATGGTCTGCGAATGACATCGTCTCAAACGGCAGAAATGATTATTCACATGCTTATAAAAAAATCCCACTTAATTATAAGCAGCTTTTGTTGTACCAGGCACACACTTTAGGTTTAAGATAACCACAAAAACTCAACTAAAAAGAGAGCTGTACAACACGGGTCTGAAAAAAAGTCAAGTTAGTTTCAGTCCCTTGTCTCTTCGTGTAGACAGAGATCATGAAATTATATGGGCTGAGACCGACAGGGCCCTGTTCCTCAAAGCTGCACAAAGCTACAGGCTACAGGGTCCACTTCTGAGTTTGTGCAAGCTGTTTCATGCACAGAAACAATGCCTGCATCCTCCAGAGTGTAAAAACAATAACCAAAAGCATCAGTTTCTCACTCACAAACTCAAAAGCGCAAAACTGTTAAGGACAAAGCTTTTCAAGTGGTCTCTGATCATTATTTCCTTTCAGCTAGTTTCATACAGACAGTAACACTACAGTTTAGAAGGCCTGATCGCTCTACAACCTGCAAGGGTTTGACCATTTCTGAATTCTCATGCATCAAGAATGACATATAGCAACCGACAAAAGATAATATAGTTCAAGTATGTGCATCAGCATGCGTAGGCCGCAAAGGAACAGACACCTGAAGAAGGCTCCCCAGCAGAAATGTTGCATTTCTTTACTTCTCTTTTTATAATAATAATTGCTTACACTTATATAGCGCTTTTCTGGACACTCCACTCAAAGCGCTTTACAGGTAATGGGGATCCCCTCCACCACCAATGTGCAGCCCCACCTGGATGATGCGACGGCAGCCATAGTGCGCCAGAACGCTCACCACACATCAGCTATTAGTGGAGAGGAGAGCAGAGTAATGAAGCCAATTCATAGAGGGGGATTATTAGGATGCCCTGATTGGTAAGGGCCAACGGGAAAGTTGGCCAGGACGCCGGGGTAACACCCCCACTCTTTTCGAGAAATGCCCTGGGATTTTTAATGACCTCGGTTTTACGTCACATCCGAAGAACGGCGTCTTTTTTGCAGTATAGTGTCCCCGTCACTATACTGGGGCATTAGGACCCAAATGGACCGCAGGGTGAGCGCCACCTACTGGCCCCACTAACACCTCTTCCAGCAGCAACCTTAGTTTTTCCCCAGGAGGTCTCCCATCCAGGTACCGACCAGGCTCACACCTGCTTAGCTTCAGTGGGCTGCCAGTTGTAAGTTGCAGGGTGTTATGGCTGCTGGCTGCCCTTTTAGCATCTATAGCCTGGACAGACTTGGTCAGAAAGAAAATAAATCCCACTGCTGACACCTCAGTCTCTCGGTGGACAAATCCCATCTTTTTAGTGTTCTTGGAGCGTAGTTTTTAATTATTCGAAACCTGGGTTTCTCAGCAGCACCATCGCCCCATTCAGTCACAGGTGGGTTTTTTTAGTGCCTACAGTGTCTCCAGTTTAACTCACAAAGCTCACCGTTAATATTAGAGAGGCTTCATTAAATTCGGACTTAAGCCCACCCCGACATGGAGAAGCAGCCCTGAGCACCCTGGGAAATGAGGTCAAGTCCAACCCCTGTCCTGCAGCTGCTCAGCAGCCTGCCAAAAACTCAACTGACCACACTCCTGATGACTCTGATGTATGAAATCACACTTCTGCCATTTACAGTCGCTTCCGTTGCATGAAAACGGTTTGGTTGCTATGCCCGGAAAGGTCCACAAACATGCTTTAATAAGCGCACGCCTGGCTTGCTTCCTGTATTCCAATGCGTCCAGGAAGTGCGTGTTGTTCGATGTGAAATTTGTCGCCAGTGTTGTCAGGTTGGATGTGTAGGTTCCACACCAATCGAAGTCAAAAACCAACAGAAACAGTTTCAGATCTGAAGTACACACAATATAACACCTCTTGCAGAAGACAGCCTGCCACTTGGTCTCAAGACAGGCCGACAACTGACTGACTGGCCAGCTGACCACCTCAGGGAATACGTCGGAGCAGTGAGGATCAAAGATCTCTCCGGGCCGATAGCTCCCCATTGCACCTCTCCCGGCCCTGAGTCTACTGACCGTTCTGCCTCCATCCTTTTAGACGGATTTCACAACTCCTATTTCAGAAAGACAACAGAAAGCCAAGATTAGCCTTAAACTCAGAGCTCGCTTTCCTCCCTCTCTCAATGACAGTTTAATTCTAACCCTGTCCATCTATGTACAGATGTCAAGTTTTCATACCCCTCCACCAGATCTCCATTCATGTGGACACCCTTTCTCACCTGCTCTGTCCTTTGACCCCCTGCTCTGTCCCTCAGGTACTGTATGAAAAGGCTCAACAGAAACTATTTTGCTTCCCCTTCCTACATTTCAGCCTGGAATGGACCTTCTCTTGCTCCTTTGCAGACAAAGCACACTGATGCTGCTCCCCACAAATTTCTTTAAATATAACTAAGAACCTAATATCATTAGAAAAAGAATCTGTTAAACAAATCGGTAAACACCAGTATTTTTCGTTCATCACTTTTCACTTGGTTCATCACACTTTCAGAAGAATATCAATATCGGACTCCCTTCTTTTTTGTACTTTAAGATTGTCTACAAAGCATTTTGGGTATCTACACATACTCTGACCACATTCATGAATATGCCGGAAACGACAATGATACTAGCTAATGCTTGGATTTATTAATATCACTTAAGACATCTGCAATAATCTCTCCTCTTGTCGCCGTCATTATTGTCTTAAACTACTTTCTCTACGGTCAGCGATTACTTCACAGTCATGTTAAGATTGATTATCGTGGCTGAATGAACATGAATACATTGCTGGCAAAGGTTTACCTGCACTTCAATCTTTTACATGTGCTTATAGTATTTTACTTAACGTGTGGAATTCAAATTAGCCACCCACAGGTCAAGGAGTAGCCTGAAATACGATCACCTGGAAGTTTTACCCACAAAAACATCATGGCTTCATCCACATCATTAAACACAGGCCTGATGTGGCAAAGGTTTTTCTCCCCCAGTAATGGAGGCAAGAAAAAGACACCATCATGAGCAGAAGGAAAAGCAGTAATAACACCACGTCTGTCAGGAACAGTAGTGGCCAGCAAGGGAAACCACAACCCCTTCCTAAATCATTTACATATGACACACTGCTGGAGTCCATTGTCCTCTGAAAGGACACAAATAGACAATTTAGAAATTGCCCTTGAAATGAAAGAAATGAATGTGGTGGTTCAGTATACTCCCTTGCTATGATGAAGACTGGCATTCACAAACTGAACCAGTGGGCTTTACAGATATTCACAACACATCTTCTAACACTGCACCGACATTAACAGGATGAGGCAGACCAGGCAGTTATGTGCATCGAGATATCAGAAGTAGGAAGTGAGAAGCAGTGCCTGCCTTCTAGACATGTATATTAGCGTTGCTCAAGTGGCCCGGCTGGCACATTTTCAGACGTTAATGAGCGCGCTTCAGACAGTCGGAAAATGTATTTTTGCAAGACCAAAAAAAATCGAGAACTGTTTTACACCTTCATTTTGCCGAGTAACCAAAGGCTTGCACGTTCGGTGCATGCACATGAGACATTCGGGGAATGACGTGTAGCACGAGTTTCGGTTTTCATGTTCGATGAACACGAACAAAAGAACGGTGCGAGCTCAGCGCTGTTTTCACTCATCAGTTCCTGCCAGGAGAAGGTGAGAACGCACTCCAAGATCAACTCAGATGAAACACTGAAACCGGTTTTGTCTACAACATTAATAAGGCACTCAGGCCAGTGACGTGTGCGTATTTGTGCATGCCATAGGAAGAGAAAAAAATCTGCAAAATTCTGGTCTATATCATTAGGAATAATTGACTTGATCTGGGAAACTAGATTTTTAAACATCCCTTTCGAACTGCCTACCAAATGTAGGTTGGGATGGTTGGTCTGTAAACCCGAAAGCCTTCAAGCAAACCCACCATCCATCACAGACAACAGCTCCACAAAACATTTACACCATTAACAAGAAACGTTTACTTGGAGGGGAATGTTAGACAGTTATGAATCTGGGTCCATGTTCTTGAATATTGTTGGAGCACAGGCAGCAGGAACCCACACTGACTGTACAAGGGGGAACCCCACTGGACTGGACTGGACTCGAGGACTGGAAAAAAATCACCAAATCACCCTGCAAGAGGTCTTTCCATGTTAAAGGCTCAGCTGAGGTACACACATTGATGCACTGATGATTAATCCTCGTTGCTTACAGTCACACTGAAGCAGCAACACAGCTGAACTCTGAACATGGCCTTTACACCACCCGAAAGACAAGGGGTGTGTGGGGGTGGGGGGTGAAAATTAAATCTGGAAAAAAAGCAGGAGACAACCCCTCCAAAAAACAAAAAGAAAACAAAATCTGTACAGTTCAAATAAGTCATCCACCCTGGCCGACTGTCAGTCCCAGACTTTCCCAGAGAAACCGCGCACACGTGTGGAGTTCCCATTGGGCACAGGCAGAGCGAGAGGCGGCCCACTCCAGCAGGCTGGGCGACAGCTCACTGTTCCCCCTCAGCTCTCTTTCCGACACCCCCTCCACTTCCTCGCGCTCTCAAGGGCTCACTTCTCCTTTTAGAAATCTGCAGAGGGTTTAATTCATTCGCCCGCTGCAGGCCGCAACCTTACGACCGCAATATGGCAGCAGGCAGCTGGGTTCTTCTTCCATCGAATGATACTGCCTGTGCTGGGATGGCAGACCAAACTAGGATCATTATACACTGCATATGGAATTATTGACAAGCAAACTCATCACGGAACTCTTAGAAGGGTATCGCACTACTTTAGACAACATATGCAAACCTACTTTAAATAAGGAACTTAACAAATTCACACAGGAAAAGGCAAAGAAGCTTCTGCACGCCTTCAGCTTTAGCAAGCAAGTATTCACCCTGGCGTCAGGCAGAAAGTGCAACGAATACACTGTTTTATAGACCAAGATGCAATGCGAACCGTCAAGCAAGTGAGGAGGATTTCTGTCATCGCTTATCACATGCCCCACAAACCCAAGTAGAATAATGTGGTTTAGGAAACTACAGAAACATGTCCGATGGTTTAAAGTCTGGCCGAAAAAATAAAGAAAAGATATAAGGGTGGAATGCGTACTGAAAACAAATGAAGTAAAAATGTTTGGATTATGAATAGTACTGCATGTAAAGAATGCAATCTTTAATCTAGGAGGATGCCTTAGGGAGTGGGTTTCCGCCTTGCTAGTGCTTCCAAATGCCCTGCGTATATTTGAAATAATTATTTAACCGGTAGCCTGGAAGCACAGTGATTAGCACTGCTGCCTCACAGCGCTGGGGCCCTGGGCTCAATTCCTTCCTGGGTTCAACCTGCATGTTCTCATGCGTTCCATTCCACAGTCCAAATCCATACTTCAGGTTAACTGGCTTCTGAGCAACTGACCCTGAGTGAGTGGCTGTATCCGTAATGGACTCCCAGCCGGGATGTACCCCGTCTTGTGCCCACTGCTTGTTAGGATGGGCTGCAACTCCCCTGCAACACGGTATTGGATGAAGTGGCCAGAAAATAGATGGATGGATATTCAATTAACTCCACTATAATGTCAACATGTAGACCGTTGTCACTCATTAAGAACTGAAACTCCACGTGTATGACCCATTCAGAACAAGATGTCTTTTACCTTCTGATAATGTAACTGTAATAGTTAAGATTAGGCTAATCTAAGTTGGGCAAGTTTAACATAAGAGGGGGAATCAAGAACTGTATATAATGGATTTCAAAAGAAACTACTCAGGTTTGTCTCCGTTTAAAACCCATGGCTCTGTATTTTAGCCCAAAAAAAAGGAATTTAGATGACTTTCTAAATGTGCTTGTCAGAGACACGAGGCCCTTGCCCTTGGCGAAAGATGAAGGTTTTGGGGCAGTGATTCAGACACTGTGTTCAGGATACCATCTCCCTGCAAATCACACTTCACAGCATGAATGGAAAGAAAAGGTGATGCGTGGTGCCAAAAGTTCAGAACCAGCATCCAGTTCTTTGACAGTACATTATTAACAGTTGAAGTCTAGACAAGCACTGCGACAGTAGCAGGTCACCCCAAGAAGTTTCTATGTTAAGTGCAAGCTTGCTTGAGGAGCAAAACACACCAGCCAAACTAGCTGAAAGGGCTAGAGAACTTCTGACACGTTTTGAGGTTCTCGCTAGCAAAGGACTGAGACTACAGTCCATGATAACTGTGCAAATACTGTAAGAGCTGTGAAAATGCTTCAGGACAGGCGCAGATACCTAACAGACACACCCTCCAACTGGAAATCACCCATGCAATGAAGAAACCCACCATCTGCAGAGCCACTGGATCAGCAAGCCATACAGATCAACAGCTCACAAAGAGTGAACCTCCGAGGGGCAAACTGAAACTGAAACAGCAGGACTGTTCCACAATTCCAAACAACTGCACTTGTCAAACGAATCAATGGTTAAAGGCATGCTCCGTTTCGATTATTCAAACAGAAATGAGTTTAGATAGAAAAGCCAAAGACCTAAATATTCGATAGGTCCAGCCCTTCAGTCCCACTGCAGGGTGTGTCTGCACAAAACCCCTGCTCTCACTGCAGCCCCAGCTGTCTCCGACTCCATCAGGACAGCTTTCACTTCCCCCAACACTCAGCTGTCACTACTGAACCGAAACTTTCTACACCAGCAGAGGAAAAAGAACCTGGCGATTGTGTTTAAGGCTTACGGGGGAAATATGTAAATACATATGTAATACAATGTTTTAGGGTTCAGGTAATTTGAAGTGCAATATATACACTGCTTGCAAAGTAACCTATATGTGCAGAATGCAGATTTTCATGTAACGACATAAAGACAACCCAATCGCTTACATAAAAAGTGCCTTTTATTATGGGAATTTTAGCGTGCTGGTACAAATCACATAAGCAAAAACAAAATAGTTCAGCAACAAAAACCCTCAAATACACAACAGCACTAGAAACTGCACAGCAAAACTGGATTAACCACAAAAAAGATTTATCAGACTGGAATACAGGTCAAAGCACAAAAAGTCAGTCTGGGGCAGAGTTTTAAAAGCAGTCACGGGCTCAGAGCACAGACAAACTGAGGGAAGGATTTCCTAAGCTTTGGTTCGCAGGCTGAAAGCGCACCATACCCCACAGTGTGTGACCTGCTCTTAGAGGAGGATAGCAGAGTAGCATGTGCTGAACACACAAAGTAGAAGAACACAGTGATGCCAGCTCTGTCTAAAAACTTGCCTGACTATCGCAAAACTGAAAATCCCACACTTTGTACCAAGTGCAACAAATCCTAAAGAGAACAAGGCCAGGCAATGCAGATATTTTTTTTACTAGTTCGGTTTTTCAATTGATTTGAAATGCCAGCGGTACTGAACGTTCTCTGCAATAATCCTATTATACAAAGAACCTACGGGGGTAGAGTCGCTCTTTCTTGGTTTGAATCAGAACTCAAATGCTGCAATTTGCAATGTTGTGGTCAATTTACCTTCAGTATCTCTTTTGCAAGTGTTCTAACAAATGTTTCCTCTTTTGTGCTAGAAGCTTAAACCACCAGGTACCTAACCAGCGTAATTACCTCTCACCCCCTTGTGAGATCAGCCAGGTTTGATATAGCAGAAGAAAATGCCCGCTTGGAATTCTTCACTCATTAAATGAGTACCCTATTCACCAAAGAAACCCTCATTACCACACAGCAGGGTGGGTCTATCAGAGAGGTATAATTACCCTTGTCCAAAACTGGAACCTTCTTCCTCCAAAACACCTTTTCAGCGGCGGAACAAAAAGGCAGCGCAGATCAGAAATCCAGGCAAACGTGTAAAACACTGACGAAAATCAAAAGAAATAAAAAAAGTGAAACTCCTCAAAAGCCAAATGCACCGTAAAATCAAAAAAAAAAGTGAAGGAGAATCTGCCGAAGAAATTGGTCTGAGAGAACCCCCACTCACGAGTGGGCGTGTAGGTGAGAATGAATGTCTGTCACACTGTAAACTGTGCTGGAACCACCCACACACAGGGGTTTCTTTCTCACTGGTGCAGCAGTGAACGTACGGAGCAGCTATAGACACAGACAAACACCATTATTTAACTCAACTCCCAAGGAAGGAAAAATTAAAACAATGGAGAGACCTTCAGGTCTAGATCTTTGCTTATCTGCAGCTGCACACCACAAAAGCAGACACAAACTCTGCTCTTTACCTTGTGCGCAACACACAAATAATTTACCACAACACACAAATCACAGCCTGGACGTTCAAAGTGTTTTAGAAAAGACCAAAAAAAAAAACATAAATACAGACAGAAGCTATGTAAAGACTAGAAGCTGTGATATTAGTACTAATTTATTGACGAGCGCTATAGAACAGCATATGTTTAATACATAAAATAGAACTTTGAAAAAAGAAAGGCACATAAAAAACTGACCATGTAAAACTGAATTATACAGCCATTACTTTAATAAAAAAAAGTTTAAATGAGATATAAAAATCTCAACAGTCACAGAGTCCGTGACGGATTAAAGCAGCGAGTTTGAGAGATGTGAGAAGGCTCTATTACCCACTTTGGGTGCAAATCAACTCCCAACAAATCATTTGTGGTATAATGCTAGATAAATTCTAGAAACACTATTATTACACCCTCCTAGCCAACGAGCAGGAAATTGCATTGTACAGATCTAACCCGTATCCAAAGCTATCACAGCACCCTTAAAACATTAGATAAAAAATAACGGTTCTCCGGTACAATACCAGGGAAAAATTAAAATAAAAAGGTACTTAAATAACTTTTTAAGTGCCATATAAAAGTTAGTAATATTAATGCATTGCCACAGCTTTCACAAAAGGGTGTAAGAAAACTTTACACCGATAGTTCCCCTTCATGACCCAAGTGGAATAAAAATCTGAAAACGAGCTGAATATTCGCATTACGAAGTTAAAAAGCAGGCAGCTCGCAATCCATTACGGGCTGTATTCTTGAAAGGATTTCATCAGGGCACATTCCCCTGCAGTTTTAAATCACAGGGCTGCTGTCTGAAGCAAGTCAGCACAGCGGTGCTTTCTCAATACTGTTCTTACGACTGCAGGGACACGTAGATAACCAGGCTCGTTTGTTTTTTTTCCCCCACCTGGAATGTTTTTTATAGTCGGTAGGAAATATCTATTAACCAATTAACGCATGAAACTGTACAGAGTTCGACGGTTTTTCTCCCGTGTTTGGGCTACCAGCTCCATATTTACAGTATCAAATATAAAACTTCTATGTGACCTCCGTGTACTATGAATCTTAATTCTGCATTTTTGAAAGGAAGCGCACCACCATCAAGGTAGTTACCCAGGCACCAAAAACTATATCTTTACCATGATATTAACTTTTCAGACCTCAAATTTAAAAAAAAAAACGCAAGATGTCCAAGGCGTTAACCATACTAAAACGATTAACTTGAAATCACACAGCTAAATGCTACTCTCTAATTGCAGTCTCCCAGGAAGCGCAGGCACGGTGTAAAGCAGCTAGCATGAGTATCAATTACAACTTACGACAAAAACTTTTATGCCACACTAAAATAGTCGCTCTGCCATCGCGTTAGAAGTTCCTCGGCTCACGGAGCAGCCGGAGCGACGCAAGTCTCTCGAAGACGTTTCGAGCCTCAGCTGTAGCACGGAAAGAAAAGTTTTCGAAACACTTCGAAAGATGGGGGGGGGGCTTGAACTTCCAGTTTACCCAATTCCGAGGCTGAATCCCGGGGAAGACGTGCGGTTTTTCCTGGCGATTCCGCGAGCAGCGCAGGCTAGGCTAGGCTAGGCTAGGCGGGGCTCCGGCTCTACGAAGTTTCCCAAAGCGGTGCGACCCAGCGGTCAGGCCCGGGAGGATCCCACTGCCGCCACCGGGGCTGGACGGGGGGGGCACGGCTCGCTCAGGCAGCCCACCAGCCCAGAACGAAGTCTACAGAATCCGACCCAAAGCCCGTAGGCAGAAAACCGCTTACAAATCCACGCAGCGCGCAAGTTAAAAAGCCCAGCATGTGGGGGGTAGAGGCAACACCCAAAGCGAAACAACACAAACTTTCCTACCTAAGCGTAACCCAGTCTTGTTTTCCTGGGAAATGGTGAGCGCTCAGGACAGAAATCCCATTCAGCGGGAGCGGAGCGCTGCGAAACCCGTCTGTAAGAGAGCCACCTCCCTCCGCTTCGGCCTTTCTCTGGAAACTTTTAGCTTGGTCCGGGCGGCCGTCTTCCTGTTGCGGAGGATCCCTGCAGCAGCTGACACCAACCTCGGCTCTGAGCCCGAGCTGGGAGTTCCTGTCTGCGACTCTCAGGGAGAAGTGGGACAGGAAACCCTCCGCCGCGGCGCTTTGCAGCGTCGTGCCGCTTGGGGGCGCTGCGGATTCAGGATGCCAGGGAACCACCAGAGGGCGATGAATAAACAACCCCCCCCCACCCTCAGCCCTGAGATTAAATGGGCTGGCCGGTATACGCCCAAGTCAAGTAACTGGCAAATCGTTAAAGTCTTTAAATAAATCCGGTTTTTAAGGATAAAATTGAATTTTAAAAAAATGAATCAAATCCCATTTTAAACCTAAATAAAACACACCCTATGAAGAGTAGTAATAACTATGAAATTATCAACCATATGATTCATTTCTTCAGGTCCTTCACTGCAGAGTTCCATTTGTTATTAATTCATTGTTATAAATTAATTTGTCTCCCCTCCACCACCACCAATGTGCAGCTTCACCTGGATGATGCAACAGCAACCATAGTGCACCAATATGGTGAGCACTCACCAGCTAACATTGGGGAGGAGAACAAGGTGATGGTGATTATTAGGAGGCCACGACTGGTAAAGACCAGGGGGAAATTTGGCCAGGACCCCAGGGTAACACACCCCTACTCTTTTCAAGAAACGCCCAGGGATTTTTAATGACAGCAGAGAGTCAAGATCCTCGGTTTTACGTCTCAGCCGAAGGACGGTGCCTTTTTACAATATAGAGTCCCCATCACTATACTGGGGCATTAGGACCCATACAGACCACAGGGTGAGCGCCCCCTACGGGCCCCTCTAATACCTGTTCCAGCAGCAACCTTAGTTTTTCCCAGGATGTCCGTTATCCAGGTCCTGACCATCTGTGAGCTGCAGGGTGACATAGCTGCTGCCTAATATGGTCAACAAAACACAGGATACCCTTCATATTCTCTCCCCCAATTTGGATTTTACAGATAACAAGAAAAAAATAAATGAGGGGAAGATTAACTCAAAGTTCTTTCTTGTCATAAAAACAAAAACAGGTGCAAGAATTTGACTCTTCAAAACAGTGCAGGTTTTATTAAGAGAGCAGAATTTATTGTGCAAACAAAAGTCTAATTCACTCTGCTATACAATCACTTTTGTAAATAGTGAATTATGAGCAAAAACAGCACATCTCAAAGACAGCAAAAAACTATATTTACATTTTCAGTACCCTGTTTTCTTATTGCCTTCAGTGTCTCAATATGAGCACCCGAGGTGAAGGGTATTTAAGATACTCCAGTAGCAACTGAGCACTTTTTTCTCCCAAGAGCACAAGAAACAGTAGCAAACGTCTGTCCTTGTTGCATTTGCTAAGCAGAAATAAAGTCAGAGGCCTGTTGTCGGAAAGGGCTTCCCTTGCACTTTGATGTTTGAAATCCAGATGGCCACGAAAGAAAAAATAAGCATTGTGAAAGAATGCCTTGCAGACATTCCATGATTCTTGAGGATCTGTAATGGCTCAAAGCGATGCAAGGAGCTTCACAGCTTTCTGTAGCTCATCCTCAACACTGCTCAAAGCCAGCCATCAGAGACAGAGCCAAGGACTCCACTGAAAAGAGGAGTGAGAAGAACCAAATTAGAGAACACAAAAATCATACAATGCTGTGCTTTTCTTAGCTCTTTTACCAATAAAAAGAATAAGTTGCAAACAAGAGGTGGCCTTGAGATCTATCTGTTTGATAGTTATTAGCAAATCAATCCAAAGATCTCATGCAGCCTTTTTTTGTCTTGGAAGAAGGGGCTTCAGCAACAGGGCTGGATAGAGCAGATACTCTAACAACCCTTAGTGCTTGCACATAGTGGAACTAACTAATGCTACAGCTGAAACCCTTTTCCATTACTTTTAATTATTTTGGTACAAACTGTTTTAATCACTGATACACTGCTTCTGTTTAAGACTAGAAGATGCTGTACCTGTCATTATCAGTGATCACATAATACAGTTGACAAAAACTAATTCAGAGACATCATACATTGCAGATAAAAACAATTTTAAACTTTTAATTGATAACTTTTGCCAGTTAATCACAAAGCAGAATATGACCAGTGAAACATCTGATTAACTTTGGCTCATTCACTCTTTACAAACAGCAGAAACTGAATTGCCAATAAAACATTTAATTCGCTTTCTGTATGACTCACAGTGTGGAAAGGAGCCCCTGCAGACAGCTTTGTTGAGTATAGTTACCAAGAACATGTGACAGTTCTTGAAATCTGACTCCATCTTATCAATAGACTCAATCCTAGAAATGCAAAGAGTTCCAAGATTAATTTGAAAAAAAAAGTATCAATGTTATATTAACAACTAAAGATTTCACTGCACATTTGTAGTTTCTCTGAAAAGGCTTCGTTAGAAAAAACACACATATACTGTATACACACTCATTTAAAACAAATGTGAAACAGTTTCTTATGGTTCTGATGTTCCAATGCATTTCTAAGCTAAATTAAATATAATTTGGAAAACCTTTCTTAGAGCAAAATACTTCCTGTCTAAAAATACCTCATAAATATCTGTATTTTAGCTCAGTAACTCAAACTCAATCATTTATTTCCGGCAAGTTTGACAACTATTTGCTTCTTTCACTGTTTGATCTTGGACAACCACCACCTTGCCTACAGTAGAATATCCTGGTGTTTTTAATTATAGAAAACACAGACAAATGTCCAGTTAACATGGTATTATTTACTGAGAAATCAAACCAATACATGCTTGCGTTTCATTAAGGGTTTTAATACTTACTTCCAGGCACCAAAGCCTGCCTGCCACCGATCTGAGAACATCAGGGCGAGATTCAGCACCTTCATTATTGCCTCCTTCACAAAACTAACCTGCAAAACGCATTGCCAAGCAAAAAAGTTTATTTTACTTTTTTTCTGAAAATTGTAGTCATTGCTACGTTTGTCTTTTGCTCCAACAATCATTTAACTATGGATTCTATAGTCCACCATTTCTGTGTTTTACATGTCACAATACAATAAGACACAAAGCAACATAAGACGGGTTGCAGATGAGAAGATACCACTCGGTAGTCAGTAGTTAACTCATGTAAGGATCTCATCCAGCCATTTCTTGAAAGAAGTCAGGATGTATGAAAAAGGCTTAAAGGGAAATTGCAGTCCCAATTTCTAAGACCGGTATTTAAATTATTAAATGTTATAGAACAATTTTACACATAAGCACAAAATAAGCACAAAATTGTGAACTTTGTGAAAGTACTGGAAGTCGCCATTTTATCACAAATCTCTGGTCTCACCAGGGGTAATAGCGAGAGTTCACAAGTATTGTGACGTGATGTGGCCCTTCTTGCTCACTAGTCACCATAATGACTGATGTAATGCGATGTACGAGTGAATGAGTACAAGTTGTGACGGGGACATTTCACTGCAGAAATGTTCCAACCTGATCTGCATGCAGAGTTAACAAGTAAGTAGTATTTGTCAGCAAAACCGTCTCAAAGTCAAGAGCAATATTTCTATTGGACTAAAAGTGATTTATTCACAAGCCTGCTCGTGTACAAAGTAATAGGGGTCACTTCAGTTCACCGGAAGTTTTGTTGCCTTGTCCTGAATCGCAGAACATGGTGATGCGCATACCTGGAAAATTCAGCTATTTTGTGAAGTAAATTGGAGGTTTTACTCATTATTGTATACATTTTTCTTTCATTTTGGTTTGAAATGCACTCATCAATGCCGATTCTTTATTAACCCCAAATATAATAATAGCATTGAAGTTCTCATTAAACTACTTGGGATAGGTAGCTTATCCTACAATGCTACAACCCATTGGATAAAGACATGCCTCCTGTTCTTGTTTTTAAAAACACTTCCATATAGTTTCTACTTGTCCCCTCTAGTTTGTGGTTCAGTGTTCATTCTTGAGAAACCTGCTGGGTTGAGGTTGTCAGGGTCTTTGAGGATTTTGAACACTGAAAAGGTTCAGTTCCTTCAGCCTGTCTGTGTAAAGATGTTGTTTTGAGTCCAGGGGTGTATCAGGTTGCTTTTCTCGGGACAGACTCCAGTACAACCATAGGTTTACCTACAGTATATATGGAAAAGTACAGTTCAAGAGCAATATGGACAAGTGGAGAACATGCATCTGAATTACACCTCCTCTTTCATAAAAAGCACAGTAGACTTCAAGGAAATTCAGTGTCCCTTAGTAGTTGTGAGTTAACAGAGTGCAAGACCTACCTTCTCTCGGAGAAGACAGCGGTCGTGAATGGTGGAGAGGTATCTGTAATGGATTTTAATCAGCTGGTCCAAGTCTTTAGCCTCTTCCACTTGGTGCTGAAACTCTAAGCCTGTGCTGTGCAAAATCTGACAGAAAGAATATACTGCTGTTTAAAACATACAGAAAGTATTTTAATACTCCTGCACCTAAACAGGAACAATAAGATGCTGGCTCAAACTTAAGTATCAGTTGTTCTCCTGTTTGTTACTTGACAAAAACGTCCCCTTTTGTGGGGTTAAGGTGTTCCATACATTCCACCACTGAGCTGTTAAAGCGTGTCTTTACACCCAAAGGCTAGACAAAAGACTACTGAAAATCAGAGCACAAAAATCATCTGTAATGAAGGCCAAGAGTCTTTGTGCCACAGTTAACATTAACATGGTCAACATGGTCTCTGCATTCCATGAAACTGTAGCTCTTGTTATTTGGCAGGCCCAAGCAAACCCAGTGGGAAATGTTCTGCTTCTCCAATCACTGCTGGTTCTCCTGTAAGGTACTGTGTGTTGGCTCCTGTGCTTGCAGTGTGGTGAATGATGAATGGTTCTAATGGGCGGTGAGCATTTCAGATGGTCTAGTTTCTTCCTATTTTCTTCCCAGGGTGATACGGCAGTGAGTGTCATGAAGCCAAAAACTCAAAAACCATCAATTTCAAAATGGGCAAGTATAATGGTTACTGTATCGTATAGCGTGCAGTAATCCTTTTGTTGAGGCCCTTACACTCAAATGGCCTTCCTTGCAGTTTAATCATTTTAAATCCAACTATTAAACCTGTGTGTTATTCTATACAAGGACTCACCCTGGTCATTATGTAGTTGTGCAAGCTGTTGACAAAATGCATAAGTTTGACTCGGAGAAGAAACATCCTGTGAATCTGCTGCTTTACTGGTTGGTTGGCAGCACCATCATCAAATACATTTCCTTCAGGTCGTTTGGTAGCTGCTGTCAATTCTGTTGAGAAATGTAACAAAGAATACTTGAACACTAAAAGTTGCTCTATTTCAGAATTAGAAGGCCTTCATACAATTCAAAAACATACATAATTTTTATACAGTATTTTTACTTTATGACTATACATTCCATCAGCTCATTTATATTTAATGGAAGGGTCTAAGTTTATACACACCATTGAATCGCAGTGTATCCAGGCTATACTTTGCCCACTTTATCTGTAACAGGAGAAGGAATACTTGGTTGTAGATTTTCTGACATTCCAAACTGATCACAATGTCCACAGGCCAAGGGACCTAGGAAGAAAGAGGAGAAGACACAGGTTTTCACAAATTTCTGCTGAAACTTTGACCAAGATAATAACAGGCTTCTTAATCATGACAGAAAAAAATATTACCTTATAGCTCAAAGTGAGACCATCCAAATTATTTACTGGCTGTTTCTTCCTGGCCGGATCAATTGTTTCTAATAATATGGACAACCTGCAAAAGAAAGGAAATGAAGAGTAAACTAAACTAAGTAAACTATAAATTTATGTCATCTTTATAAATATCAGGATTTTGAAGCATTTAACTGTTCTAAGGGAAAATTAATCTTACATTTGTATTACGTGGTTTCTTGTGTACAAAACACAAAACTACATTTATAAAATTGCTTATCCCCTATATTATATAAATTGTTATCTCTTAAGTAAAAAATTACATTTGTTGTTTCAAATAAATTATATCCTATGCAATTACATTTTGTGATGAACCCAACAGTTTCCTAGAGGACCAAAGATCTTTAAATACAGTGCCTTGCAAAAGTATTCTGACTTTTACACAGCTGGCACATCTGGAAAAAAACACCCATCTGTGAGGTTCCAAGCAAAGACTTTACCACAAAGACTGAAAAGCCGACTCGGAACAAAGTCCTTGAAAGCACAGATAAGGAGAAGGCTACAAACAGATATCAGTGTCTCTATAGTACATACCCCTGTGAGCACTGTCTACTCAATTAGAAACAGAAAGTGTACTGTACCTCTCAAGCACTGAGAAGCCGGGAAAACAGGAAACTGATTAACGATGCCAATGGCAACTTTGCAAGAATTATAGAGTGACGGAGATGGGAAAAAAGTCAACTTCCACAAAGATAACCTCTATAGCAAAGCAGCAAACCATCTCAGATCCTTCCTGGAGTTTGCAACAAAGCTTTCAAGTGATACTTCAAACGTGTGGCTAACGATTTTGTGATCGGACAGGACAAATTGGAAACTTTTAGTCTACAACACCTGTCAACAACATATCTACTGTCAAGCATGATGGTGGCAGCATTATGTTAATGGACTGGTTCTTATCAACAGGAACTTGTCAAGACCTGCCCATTAACAATCCCCAAGCAACTTAAGAAAGCTTCAGCAAATCTGTCCAGAAGAATGGGCATGAGTTGTACCAAGCCAGTGTGCAAAGTTGGTAGAGAATTACCCCAAAAGACATGCAGATGGATGTACTTGCATCCAAAGGAGCTTCCACCAAGTATCAGGGTCATGGGTGTGAATACTTATGCGAACAAAATATTTCACTTTTTCCTTTTAATTTTAAAAATTTACTGTAACTTAACTTACCGTTAGTGGTCTTCAGTCCCAGGATTCAGATCTTTTTTTTTTAAATGTGAATGCATCATTTTCTAATTTAACTAAATAAGAAAATATAGGAAAGATCTGAATATTTTTTGCAAGGCACGGTATATTCTTAACATCATGTACTTCTTAAGGAAAATCGAAAATCTGTGTTTTGAATACAGCATATCTACCCAACTAGAAAATAAAATGAATAAAATATATTCAGGGGTTCACAATGAAACACTTTTTAAGCTAGGGGTGGTATACCTGCTCTCAATAGCAAACCACTGTTATTCTAAAAATGTCAAAGCAATACACAACCTAAAAGTTAAGATTTAATCATAAAAACAATGTTTCTAACAAAGGAAGGAACAAGTAAAAATTTAGAACCACAATTGAGAATTTAGAACTAAACGATTTTAAGAAAGTTTAAGAAAAAGGTATCCAAAACCGGAATACAGGAATACCAAGAAATGGTGTTCTCTAGATGACCACTAGAGGTCAGAGCTCTTTTTAATAAACCTGTAAAGCCACAGATCATGAAACTGCAGAGGGCACAAGCGCTGTACAAATTCAGTAGAACAGAAGGTATTAGTTAAAGCATACTAAGGAAAGTAACAACCAAGGAAATTAGGACATATCTCAGCTACTTCAAACCTTAAAAATGATTATTTTATTATAGGGTACAATAATACAAAACTGTCCTCCAAAGAAGATAGAAGCCACACTTTTCTGTTCCTTACTTTGCTTCCCTTTTTAAAGCTAACATACAGCAACTTTTTCTTTGCATGTCAATGTGAGGTTCCTAACACAGTACCTAGTGCTGTCCTCTGGGTAGCGCTGTCCCACCGCCTCCTGCAGCTGTACGTTGAGGAAGGACAGTTGCTGCCAGCTCTCCTTCTCCAGCACCTTATCAAAGATGGCCGTGTAGAAATCATACATGGTATCACCAGCCTCCAGCAGGAAGTAGTTCCTCATGGCCTGCAGGTATTCGACCAGTCTGTGTACCAGGGGAATGACAGTGTGTAAGGACTTGATAATATCAGACAGCACATTTACTCCTGCTCGCAACTTGCACAGACGAAGCTATATAGTGAATTGTAGGTGTGAACACTGGATACCAGTGTGGGATTACAATTGCAGCTACTTTGAGTGCCTTCAGTGTGAGCATTACACTGACTTAAGCACTGCTAAAGACTGGTAAAAAGTCACACATCTGAGTGATTTACCTCACCAAGGCATGGATATCATTACAGAGCAAGAAAGCAGTCCTATACCTGTCCTGAAAATGAAACATTTTCCACTGCCCAGATAAAAGAAGACTTTAAAACACTAAAAAACATGGAATTATAAACAATGTTTTCTGAAAGTAAAATGGTTTTGGTCTCTAACGAGCCTGTAAGCCATATCTTTTAACATCTTACACAAAAAAAGGTGCGAATTCCAAATCCCACCCACCTGTAATCTTTCTTCAGCGTTTTCATCAGGTTGCCACAGCACTCAATGTACCTCTTCTCAATGTGAGGGTAGAGGCAGGACCTCAGAGTCAGCTCGAAGGTCTGACAGGTCACAGACTCTGAAGAACGGTCCATAACGACGTCGCCACCTGCAAACTTCTCGTGGAAGTCATTCTGTTCCAGGTATAACCTAGACCAGGAAGGAGAGTGGAGACCCAGTCAGATCACCTCAGAGTTTTACACCATCCGGCTGAGATTCGCGGCTGTTCCCTTAGTCTGAAAAGCTGGAGAAGGTTTAGATTCAGTGGACAAAGCCCACAGTTTATTCACTTAAAAGTCATTCTCCAAAAAATAAACACAACAACACCACCTAAAGCAACAATCTTCAGTTTGCTAGGCACTGTAATTTGGAATACCTTAGTCAGGATAACACCAGTCCAGGATAATCTTAAACAATAAATTAAACCAAGAATGTTAAAAGCTCTAAACAGGACGAACAAAATACCAAATATGACATAAGAACAACAACAAATGAACCAGCCAAACACTGAATAATTCAGTAGGTTTGATATTGTATTTTGATTTATTCTAACATTTAATAATTAAATTGAATTAAGGTTTTTGTCACAGGAAGAAATGGTGTTACGAATAATATTTTAACTACGTCAGTTGAAACTTTAATAAAAAGTTTTGCACGGTTAAGATCAGCCTTGGGTTTGGGTTTACATGTAGTCTTACACTTAGACTTCCATTATTGTTAAGAGTAATAAAAATAATAGTTTGAGGAACACGGAGGAACGATCTTCCCTCTAAATTCTGTTGTGTAATTTTTGTATTAAGTCTATGAATATCCAGAGTCAAGCCCTTATAAAATATGAAGGTAAACAATCATAACTCAAAACTGTTTAACTTAACCTTTTAAAATCCAATCATCTCAATAATTAAATATTTAATAGCAATGATTACCTTTACATTCCCAGGACAAACCAAACTCTAAATTGTTTTCTAGCTTTCAGTACAGTTAAAAATAATGTTGTGAAAGAGAACCAATATTATTTTATAAAAATCTAATACAAAATGACATTTGGCCCTTAACTTTGTTCATAATTTCACATAACACGATTTCAGTGTTTCATGTTTCATCTAAACTTTAATCCGATTCTCACATTTCCCTTCACATTATTTAAGCTCACCTGGCAAAGTTAATAGCTAGCAGAGGGTCATGTATGTCTTCGAGCTCCAGGTGTCTAGCTACTATAGACTGCATCTTGATGAGGCTCCTCTTGGTGGCCAGCTGTTCAGTCACCGTGTCTGTGGGCGACTCTTCTCCACAGCATAGGCGCGACTGCACCGACTCCAGAAAGAGGGTGTATATACTTTTCCTCTCTGCATCTGGAGAAGGAGAAGCACCTCTTTAGTCTACCAGACCAGATCTGAAGTTTCTTAGCAGCCAATGGAACAACAACAGCATTCACCTCCTGCAGCGTTTCACTGCTGGGAACAGTCACATACACAATTAGGGGACAGCATGGAGAACAAGCCTGGGGGGTCATGAGTTTAATACTCCAATGCTGGCACTTATCAATCCAAATATATAAACGGAAAAATGGTTTCAGACCACCATGGGTTATTCTGCAATGTACTGGTATCTCATTCCATAGGTGTAGGGAGTTAAACTCTTATTGTCCTTTAAGGTATAGAAAACAGTCAAGTTACAGCCCTAACAGTCAAATAGGCTTAAAGGATTGCAGTAAATACAGTCTGAAACGTTTGCAGCCCACTGAAAGGCAAAAATGGCATGAATACTTCTCCGACACAGCACTTCTTAAGTTTTATCCAGCTTTTTTTTTTTGTCAAGCATTGAAGGACATTTTTGGCGTTGTGGTTGAGCTATTTTAAAGCCGAGGACACCAGTTCTGAACAAATTCTCACATACCGAGAATGTGTCCCTTCAGTGTCGAAACAATCACCGACACCGACGAAGCGGCGCGTCTCACCTCGCGACGAGCTCTCCCGCCGGCCGTCCTCCTCGCAGTGCAGGTTCCTGAGGAGCTGCATGGACTTGCCCGCCATGATGATCTGCTTGAGCACGGGCTTGAGAAAGGAAACCATGGTGTGCTGCTTGCTGGCGGAGGACGCGGCCGGGTCACTGGCCGAGCTCCCGCTGGCCGCGTCACTCAGCTTCTCCTCGTTCTCCACCGTCTCCGACACGCTGTACAAGGTGTAGGTGGCGTACCAGAAATCCCTGTGGTCGACGGGGACGTCTTTGTTCCTGGGCGAGATGACGCCAAGACATGGTGAAGCCCTGTCCAAACACGGAGTCTAATCCTTCAACTCCAGCCTGTGGGGTTGGATCTGTGTGTTTGAAAGGGCTCAGTCTACATTTGCTTTGTGCGTGCTAAAAGGGGGAGACGGATACTCATTGTGTGGAATATTTACATGGAGAGCATGTGACATTTCGGATAATGGATAACCACTGGATGGAAATCTCTATATAGGTTCTACTCCATATGCAGAGTCTATCTCCTAAATATGACATTTATGGTAACTTGAGAGACATGGTTTGAAGAAAAAATGCTGCTTGCAAATGCATGGGTACAGGAAAATGCACTTCTGTGTGTTTGGTCTCTAGAAATTACCTTCTTCATAGCTAATTAAAACTTATTTTAAACCTTCGCTGAGCTGCAACATCTTGCCACCCTGTAGACCCAAGGGTTTTTTTATTTGCCGATTTAACTTATATGCAGGAAATATAGTCAACCAATATTGAAAACAGATTGAAATCTTATATTTAATAAAGTGTTGATGGGGTTTATATCACACACTTCCTCTGACCAAGACAGACCATTTATTTTATTATGCCAGCAGCCCTATCACCCTGCAACTCACAACTGGCAGCCCCACTGAAGCTCAGCAGGTGTGAGCCTGGTCAGAACCTGGATGGGAGACCTCCTGGGAAAAACTAAGGTTGCTGCTGGAAGAGGTGTTAGTGGGGCCAGTAGGTGGCGCTCACCCTGCGGTCCATTTGGGTCCTAATGCCCCAGTATAGTGACGGGGACACTATACTGCAAAAAAGACGCCGTTCTTCGGATGTGACGTAAAACCGAGGTCATTAAAAATCCCAGGGCATTTCTCGAAAAGAGTGGGGGTGTTACCCCGGCGTCCTGGCCAACTTTCCTTACCAATCATGGCCTCCTAATAATCCCCATCTATGAACTGGCTTCATCACTCTGCTCTCCTCCCCACTGATGTGTGGGGTGAGAGTACTGGAGCACTATAGCTGCAGTCGCATCATCCAGGTGGATGCTGCACTTTGGTGGTGGTAGAGGGGAGTCCTCATTACCTTTAAAGCACTTTGAGTGGAGTGTCCACAAAAGCGCTATATAAGTGTAAGCAATTATTATTATTAACTTAGAATTGAAACTCTTACACTCAAGGATTAAAAACCAAAATCCACCACCAAAATCAAAATCAACCATTTTTTGTAGGTGGATTCACTTTGCTAAATAAAATCAGTCTTAATTCTTCACACACTTGGTACTCGCTGAGAGGGTTTGTTTGTTTTTCGTCATGTCCTATTTTTTACAGTATGTACAGAAATAGTCCCTGTACATACTGCTATGTACTAATCCCCAAAGAGATAAAGAATACATGCGATACTGTACTTGCCTGATATAATATCTTACTTCTGCCGGAAATGTGGTATTGACTGTGAAACAAAACCAATCACCTAAGTGCCTCCTTTGTAAAATACTATGGAAGTATATATATAAGATCATTTCAACTGATCCTCTCCACATATCATATTTTGCCATTCGTTAAGTTACGTTAGGAGCTTAATGACATTCTTATGCCGGTTGACTATTTATGTTGAACATTATGTTCCTCTATTTGTTTTCAAATTTTTTAAGCACTTTTAAGAAAAAAACAGAGGAAGGCTAAAAACTCAGCAATACCTAATTTGGGGGACAAAAATAATGGAGATATGTGCAATAGCCTTCTCTTTTACCCCTCTGCCTCTCTAACATGAATTCATGATCTCCTTCTGAACATCCAGTAGTAGTTAGTGCCTGTAAACACCCATTGTGTTGCCCCATTGTCTTTGCTCTCTCCTCCCCAAAATATTGATGCATACACAAACTTGTAAACTTCAGTTTAACATATACAACTAACACAAACATTTAACGCTATAATTTACCTTTCGATTGTATGGTGACGTCTGGTTATCTTTGTCTATCTGTATGAAGGTTCTGGACACTAAAGTGTTTTATAATCATGCATGCCTCCAGAAAGCATGAACAAGCAACCTGAAAAAAAGGCAAATGCAAAACAATACACCTGCCAGTCTCGGCCAACAGGCTGCCTACTGTACCTCTGGATGATGAATTCCTTGGCTGGGTCAAAGAGGTGGCCGTGGACGATCCACTCGTCTACAATCTCCAAGTACGGTCTCACCGTTTCCACCCACAGAGAAAAAAGGAGGGCGACCTAAGGCAGAAAGACATTTAAGAATAAGAAATGAGACAGCACTGCATACAAAAATCGATGTGGGTAGCTGCGGCAGCATGCATAGGCTGCAAAGGAACAAGTAATAGGGTTAGTCCATGCTGAAAAAAACAAGAAAGAAAACACAACATTTCGGCCGTGGAACCTTCATGACACACCTGACACACCTGAAGAAGGCTCCACGGCCGAAATGTTTTGTTTTCTTTCTTCTCCTTCCAGCATGGAATAAACCTATTACTTGTTCCTATACAAAAATTGATACATTTATCATGGTAACTCAAATTTAGACTTTGAATTACCATTATGGCTTTTGTAGCACAGTGGACATTTTTCTGAGCCGAAAATCAACTTATCGCCACTCTAGCTCAGACTTCGCCTCTCAGACAGCTGTATGGGCACTGGCATGCAATAATATTAGTAGTAGCAGTAGCAGTAGCAGTAGCAGTAGCAGTATCATAGCCGACAGGTGCTCCCCTTAATAGATACAGGTATATTAGATGCCTGTGTGGATGTTCAGCGTTTGTCTCAGAACCTTGTCCAGCATCATGGCTGAGGCTCAAATGTCTTTTCTCTGGTTCGTAAGAAAAGGAGAAAAGCCCCGTCTTCCAAGGAACTCAGACACCTCTCAGACAACCCCTCGCCAGCCTTTCCTCTCCAAGAATAGATATCGACCCGAGTCAGACCGCTGGACAAGAGCTTTATCTTACGAAATGCTCTTCGGGAGACGACACTCACGGCCTGCTCCGAAGCCTCGCCGATGCTGTCGTACTCGATGATGGACTTGTAGAGTGTGTTGAGCAGGTGGGAAGCTCGCACCACGTTCGGAGTGCCAGGGGGCACCTCGGCAACCCCCGTGCAGAAGACTTTGTGCAGGACTTTGAGCTGGGCCAGGCGTGGGGTGAGCTGCTCCAGCACGGCAGACAGCGTGACGCTTTCGTCTAGGAGTGAGGAACAACACGACGGATACAACTGGGCACGAAGGCAGCGCAGGCGGCGTCACCCAGAAATCTTTCATCAAGACATCGTGTATTCGATGATGAAAGAATATTACAGAGTTAGAAAGCACAGAATTAGCCATACTTCTCCAAAGCAGATTACTGCTGGTTCTGCATAACTGTCAAGTTGTATATTTCATAAAGTTTGCATTTCGACTATATTAGGCATAACAAACATCACATCTAAGTGTGAGAACAAAGCTAGTTTTTTTTATCTGACACCCTCAGATGGAGATTTACATATCTCTTGCTGTTATTCTGATCTTATTCTACGTACTAGGTTTTAGAAATGGGGATGCTTTTTATAGAACCTTTTGTCTGACTATGAGGTATTCTGCATGTCAATGTCAAAAGTGAAGAATTAATTTTGGTAACTATTAGATTTTTCTTCCATGCAGAACAAATCATAAAAGAACAATAACAAAAAAAGAACAGTTAAGCAAATGGTATAAAAAAGGAAAGAGACAAGAGTCAAACCCAAACTGACAAAGATCTCTGCTTCGCTATTATGCCAGAAAGGTGTAAAGAAAATTACAATTATTAGATACATTACAATTTAAGTGTAAATTCAAAAAAGGTCAGGTTTTTTCAGAGAGCTAGAAATCATTTCACAGGCCCTGGGAAAAAAATGAAATCAAAGCACTGCTCACAGACAAATTATTCACCTTTCACAAGGATGCATCTCTCAATAGCGGTGAGCTCCTCTTTGAAGCTGATGAAGAATTTGTAGAGAGACCAAACAAAGGCCTGATAGGTCCTGAATGGAGGTTCAGAAGCTTTTTTGGACAAAGTGCTTGTCCCAGGAGGAGCAGGCTCTGTGTTGTAGCCTGTCACTTCATCAATAAACTTCTGCAGGCGAAACACCGCCTGTCCGTAGGCTGCTATGTGCTCCAAGACAGATCGCAAGCAGTTCTGTGAATTAGGAAAAGAGTTCATAGTGGAAAACATTAAGGCAGTCTCATCAATCAAACTCCCTGCTAGGTTTTGAGCTCATTTTAAACAAAACAGTAAGAATGCAGCTCATACAGCTACCATATTTACATGACCCAGATAATATTGCACTACAGAATGAATGATTTGGGATGCAAATTTTAGTTTGAATGCGCTGTGTTACAAATACATTCACCGGGGTGTCTCAAACCTCCTCTAATCAAATTAAAACTGAACCAAAATCACAAAACTTACATTTGTCAAATGAGTGACTACAACATCATTCCTCACAGTTACTTTGCCTTCATGCTGCTGAAATATGAAGAGCTTTTTCACTCCAGAGAGAAGCCTGGAACAAAAGGAAAACTACTTCAATTATTTCCAATTGACGAACTTCAGAAACTGTGCCGGATGACACTCCTGTAGAGCAGGCCATGGATATTTTTAATGATTTATTCACCCTGAAAGAACATTACCTTGTTTTGTCTGACTATGAGGTATTCTGCATCAAAGAATATAACATTTCTAAAAAGAAAGATAATGTCAAAAGTGAAGAAGTACATTAGAGATTATACTCTAGTCTTACCAGTTTAACAACTAGCTTTCTAAATGCAGTCTCATATAGGGTATATATGAAACATTCATTTTGATTAGCTCCTTATACAATGGAGTGCACAATGTCACAGCTAATCTTTCCATCTTACCACAGAGTTTCTCGTATCACTTGAGTTTCAGTGACAAATACTTTCTCTTCAGGAAGGTACAATGGATCCGTGTTGTACAAGTGCTGGTCCCTGGGCAGAAAAAAAATCCAGAATAGACAGTTATTTTCTCAATGTATATAAGCATAATTAGACATAGTTAAGATCAAGGGTCAGGGTTAAAGGTCAGATGAACCATACTACACAGCGAAGACAACTTTTTGACTCTACAGGGCAGAATTATCCGCTGTAGGGGGAGAGGCGATGCGCATGCGTGGAGTCCACAAGCGTCTGGGATCAAATCCCAGCAGGAGTAGGGGGCTCACTCCTCACATACACATAGGAGATATGGCCAGTTCCTTTGGAATGAACTTCCTTTTTCCGCCTAGAGCTAATTCTTCTTTGTGAGGAAGGACCGCAAAGTGGACGCCCCTCAGGGGTGGACACGGTGAAGGCAAGGCATTTCCACATTGCTTGTGGTTCGAATTCCTGTCAGGACTTGCCTGTCTGATCATCAGATCGCTCACCTCCCCTGCTGCTACTTAATTCACAAATTCACTGAAATCAAATTCCATTTAGTTTAATGGCACTCCGGCATCATGCATCATCTCAGATCCACCATGAAATACGCTTTTTCCAAGCACAGGCTCTGCTGATGTTATTCTCATTCTCACTCTACACAGGGTGCGAATAAGCACTAACTGTACAATAACTACAGCAGAGTTTTACTTTACTGCAAAGCACCTTGAGATGTGTTGTAAAAGGTGCTACTGTATATAAAGAACAGTGCCTACAAAAAACAAGGATATTTAAGAACATAGCAGTGGTTACAAACAAGAGGAGGCCCTTCGGCCCATATACCCCAATTAGTAGTTAGAAGCTAACTGATTTGACCTCATCCGGCTGTTTCTTAAAGGAAGCCAGGGCATGACCTTTGAAATGGGACAAATATTTTAATATAAATTTAAGATTAGAGTGTCAGTGTTTAACTGTGCTGTTTATGGAGTAATTCCCAGAATATGTTATCTAAGCTATGCAGCTCCAGTGTCACCAAACTGCCTCGAGGTCTGTTAAGGTACAATAAGAAGTGACTTTGCAAAAGCAACAGTAACTGATTTACTGTACTCCTAACAACGAGATATTATTTTAACAATATCAAAATGAGTATTAGAGCTGGACGAAAACCACTTCAGCCTACAACACACCAGTATGTCAAGTACCACATGAGGCTGTGCTTTTGTGCTAAAAAGAGTAAGAAAGCTTTAGGAGTTTGTCTATTTCGTGGGGCTGCCCCAGCGATGCATTGTTTTGGATACATAGCTCAATAAAAGCTGAATCTATGCCAGACAGTTTCCTGCTCCTCTCTTGAAACATTTTCAACAACATAGCTTGCTCCTACAGCCCTTTGCCTCCAGTTCTTAGTTTTAAATGTAATTTCCAGTTGAATATTTCTGAAGGGCTTGCCCCAAACGGCAAACTATGCTGAGCTCTGAGGAGACTTTGACATTCTCTTACCAGACGTTGAGGAGATTGGAGTGCAAGTGCAGGCTGTGAGTGAAGTGTGGAGCCTGGGCGACCCAATACTGTGTCACTACATGCTGTTCCAGCCACACTCGAGCATCCTGCTCACCTACTGCGATCAACAGAACAAGCATTAAACAAATGTTTGCATCATCACATTAGTTTATTATACTCTAAGAGCCTAGTCTTTTCTCACCGCCTCCCAAAAGAATGACAAGAAGAATTAGTGTTCATCACCATCTTCTCTGCATCCACTCTATTTTTCATTCATTGGAGGTTAGTCATCTGAATCATTTCTAAGCTGCAGCTTAGATCAGCAATCACCGTCTGGTGGATTTTGAAGTGCAATATTGAGATCTCTCTAAACGTGGTCTCACTTCATTTCTCCCTGAAGAGCCTCAGCCAAAATAAACAGCCAAGCTTCAGATAGACTCTAACTCGGCACCTCCGCTCAGCCTGAATCAACTGGCATTCTGTGCAGGATACAAATGGACACTTCATACTGACATCGGCCACAATATTCATGCAGACTAAGCAAATGCTTTCCACAGTAAGCACAGCGACATAGTAGTACATTAAACAAAAATCAATCAGGACCATAAAAGGCATAGTGACAGTGGTTTTAATCAAATATTTTGAAAGGAATAAAAACATTTCAAAGCAAACGTTTCAAAAGACAAACATGGGATTTGAAGAGCACATAGAAACCGCAAAACAGAAAAAGAAAACAGTACTGGAAAATGTCCAGATGCTACATTAATGTATACATCAGGTGCCAGCAAATCACTATTATTCCTTCCATCTATAGACCTTGACAAGACTACCTCTAATGACATTCTCATCCATGTGAAAGCAAGTAATACTATCAAATAGCACAGACAAATAATTATGTGATATTTGACCTATTTTGCGTGAGAATGACTAATAACTAACCTTTCCAGGAAACCTGGACAGTCTTCTTGGAGTGATCCTGATCATCCAAGGGTGTTTTGTCCACCTGGATCCCAGAATCCTCTCTGCTGAGGGGCTGCTGGCTGTCTTCATCCTCACTCTCCTCCTCGGACCACACCTGTAAGAAAACAGCTCAGTGTCTATTTCAGGCTCCATCCTTTACCTTCTTAACACATTTTTAAGAAATAACACTGGTGAAGTTGAAGTGTGTGCCATGACCGCAGCATTGTTTCTGACACCAGAAACCGAGAAGGTGATCGTTTGAGCTGTTATCTCTTTGGGTTAAATCTCTTTTTGGGGATAAGCATTTTTTTAGATCCACTTTGACATTTAGTCCTGGGTTTATTTGGATTTTGAAAAAAGGAGCTCCTAGAAAGAGATACTTCTCGCAAAGGAAATGTACCTTGGACTGTTAAAAAACTTAATACTTAGAAAACTGAATGTTAGAAAAAAGTTTAAATGAATTGTAAACACTTTTTATTAACCATGTACTTTCAATGCATGGGGAACAACCCACTCTGTAACATTTGACTGAATAAAAATTAGTAAAGCAGAAGTGTGTTTTTGTCAATTATTTATATAGACTAAAGTCCCAGTCTGTTAAGGAATAGAACATGAGTAATATTGGAAGACAAAGAAACTCAGCTTCATCATACAAAAATAAAATATTACATACTGTAATACATTCATAGTTCATAAATATTTCTTTATAGCCTGCAGTGTTTTTCTATCTTTAAAATAGTCTTGTGCGTCTTCAAGAGATTTAGCTTTGAATTTTGCAGGCAGTTTTGACTTCTTCTTTTTGATACCAGCCTACAAGTCAACCCACCGAATCTCAATGGGATTGAAGTCTAGGGAAAGAGGTGGCAGGACTATAGAATAAAATCTTTTTTTTTTGCAGAAATTCCTGCATTAAAATGAAACCTAACTTTAATTCTTGCCTTTCATGAAAAATAATTGGAAATTATTGAAAGTATTTTCTTTGTACCTTTTAACAGCATAAATACTTTTGACATTAGCTGAAGCTTGATCGGTTTGAGAAACATTCCTATAAGTTCTGCAAGAAAGTATTTTCAGTAATGAATAGTGCAAGCCAGCTATTGAATAAGGCAGTAAGGATTTAAGAAAACTAGTATCCTTTCACTTACAGGAGTGTCTGGAAAAGGGCCCATGTCAATATCTTCTCCTTCCATCAAATATTTACCCCAGTCAAAATTGTCTTCTTTTTCTTGAAAAAATAAAATAAATTCGAATGTTTTATCAAAAATCAGAAAGCAATATGAAACAGAAAATGTGAAAATGAAATAGCAGCTCTGACATTTGACAGATCTTAAGGTTTATTTCAAACAACTGGGAGTGCAGATTAAAGATTCAGAAGATTTTATTTCTTCAGGAGAATGCTCACTCTGTAAATGGTAATATGAAGCCACAGGAGAGTTCATGAAATGTATCCCAGAGATTAACGTATTTTTTAACACACGCTATGTCCAAAGTAACTTACATTTGTACGGCTGGGGATTTCACTGAAGTGATCTGAAATTCCATGCTCAAGCGCACAAAAGCAGCTGACCTTTCAACCCAAAACATTGCAGTAAGGAGTCCATAACCATAATCACTACTCCACACTGCTGCCTGGAGATGGGTACTATCTCCATCCAAAGTTTTTAAAAATTCAAAACTGGCATGCATTTCAAACAAACATTTAAATCCTGAATATTGGAATCAGGAGCTCCAAATTATTCAAAGATTTTTGGAATTAGTTGCGCTTTTGGTACTGCTGTTTAAAACAAAACCTTCATTGTCAGAACAATGAATCTTACAGGAGGTGTTCTTATTATGTAAATGTTACCGTTGTTTACTTTGCTGTGCATCTCAGAAGAGCCTCTGTTATTGTTAGTGCTCATAGTTCCCCCAGACAAACAAACAACTCCAAAAAGTCTAGGTAATATGCTGAGTCAGAATGAGACAGCATGCTTTGGGGAAATCAATTAGTGACATGCAGATGATAAATGTACTGTATTATTTGTGCACACTTCTTCATTGTAATGGCTCATGGGAATTTGTCTCTCAAAGGTGTGTATTAGGATAGTCAAAATGCCAAATCTAAGATACAGCAACTAAGACTATCATAGAAAGCACCATATTCACAGGTGTTAGATTAACATTTGGCACAGAATTAAACTGACGACTCAATTATTGCAACATTCTGCCAGATGAATAACACCTATCATGTTTTATAGAGTTAATTGTGTGCTGATGCTTCATCTTTATTCCAGTAGTATACTGGGTATTAAGATATATTATTACGGAAAATACAGAGATAATAAAAAGGCCACAAAACACAAAGTTTGTGTTGTGTGAACACCAGTTACTCATTGTGGCTATGTTAATGTCCATTAACTTACCAGCATCCTTCAGCCGTGGCCTCTCAGTGTAATCTGTGTTGGAAGGAGAATCAGAAAGATAGAGTAGGAGAGCTAGGATACTGTGATGGGTTTCTGTCTGCAAAAAAAAAAGAGAAAAAATGCTTTTTTAATTTTCTTGTTTTTAGTTTAGCGCATTTCAACAACGTTTTAGGGTTCTCAAATGTAAGTCAAACAGATACAAACATTCCTTTGTTCCACTTTCCATTAAAGCTGTCAATGCAAATGGCAAGGATAAACATTGTTTTATCGTTACAATCCACTTGTGTGCAACATGTTTTGTAATGTTATATATGTTATATGTTATTATGTGTTATAAATGTGCAATAGAGTGATGCTCAATTTTGTTGTTGTTGATGTCCACAAACAAATTCCCTCAATGGACAATAAATCTTATCACATCTTAAATCTTAAATCTTAGAAACAAGCTGTTTAGTTCACAAGATGTATAACAATCTATCACTTTTGTTCCTTCTGTGTTTGGAAGATGTGCATTCAGAAATTCTTCAGTCAGTCGTTTCCAGCTTGTAGCTTTGCTCAGATCTGAGTGAATTATTAGCTTTTCATGGATTCTGAAACAAAAAGGAAAAAAGTGTCACATTCTTGTAGGCGCTTTGTCTTGATCTTCAGAATCTCCTCAGAAAGAAGAATATTTAATCTGCTTGATCGACTGAACTTACCCACTGATTGTACGCTGCACCTTGTGACTGTTGACATCTAAGTATCGATGGAACCTGCAAATTTAAACACATAACAATGCTTTTGTCAGTGTCTTGGTTCATATATGGCAAAAGAACTACAACTCAATGTGAAGACGGATCTTTTAGTCCCTCTCACAAACGTACTGTCAGTGACAAAGCCAGCCTTTGAGAATGAAGACTGCAGCAAATACATTCCTCTGCCATGTGAATTCAGGCCCGAGCCTTGGGATCACTCATGAAACCCTCACCTGAAATTGGTCCAGGCAAACTTTAATGCCATCTGGAAATTCTGGTCTTCTTCATCCTGTATCCCACTGATGAGCTTTATTAGCCTCTTCGTATCGATTTCCAAATCTTTTTCAAATTTCGTCCAGTGAGCCATTGTGATGCTAAGTAAGGGACCTCCGGTGCCAGTTTCTATAGTTATAGACTATACTATACAGACTATATATACTACTCTACTGTAAACGTTAGGCACGATCATCCGGACTCTCTCGTATGTGTGGTCAAAGTATGCAGAAGGGATAGGCTTTGAGTTGAGCACAACCAATACAGCTTAAAACCATAAACTACATGAGACGATACATCCAACTCGAAATTATTGCTTACAATAAATACGAGTACGAACTGTGTTCAATCACACTATCAGAAATCGCTTGTTTTTGCTTTGCGTAGCTTAGATGTACAGCATCCTTCGCTTAAAAGCATGCAACAGTTAAATATCCCGATATCGGCTATAAACGATTTGTTCTTATTTAACTGTTTATTTTTAATTATGTATCATACAAAGGCTACTTCTCTGTTGAATACAGAATTGTTTTGACTCCGCCATCACTGCTGTGTACAGCGGCTCCTACCAACCGAACCTCCCTCCTCTGTGTTTCTGTTGGCCGAGCAGTTACTTTCCCTGGAAAAGCGAAGACTAGAAACAGCACGTGTAGACGTCGACTTCTTTACAAGCAGAGACCTGAGAAACATAAAGCAAAATCTTAAGTGTAATTTTGATTCTTACCAAATAAGGACATGTTATGTATATTCTTTAGCCATATTGTGTATTTTACGCCCTTTTCTGTTATTTCCAAATTTTAAAGTGTTTTTTTTTCTTCATTTTGTATTTGTATTCTGCTTCATGATCATTTTTAAGACTTCCAGAAAATAGAATTCTAGTCTTCTCTGGAATGACAAGACGCAGATCCTTTAGCCTGTCAGCCACGGCCATTTCTTTAAGCCTGAAAAAGGAATCTGGTGGCTCTTTTCAGAGCTGGTTCCAAAACATAAATATCTCTTTTGTAACAGAGTTACCAAAACTTTATACAGTCTTCTAAATTATGATCTTACATTCAGTGCATTTTCCAATTTTAATATAACATCCCTCAATTTAAATCTTACACTTTTAACTAAGTAATCTAAACGTCTCTTTGTTTTTTTTTATCATTTCCTTGTCTAGAAAACATAAAGCATGTGTTAGCAGAGACACCTAAGGCTTTTTCACAGCTTCTGCAGGTTGCTCCCCATCTCACATGTACAGTTTATGGTTCTTTTCATTGCATGTATCTCTCTGCACTTGTCTATATTAGATATCATCTTCCTAGTGTGAGCCCAGTCCAGACTTTTCTTTACTTTTACAGGGTTTGCGGCTTGTTCTAATTTGGTTTTGCAAACCTGACTAGCTAAATAACTAGAACTTCACCAGAATCTAGGTTGTTGATATAAATTAGAAAGACGACAGATCCTTAAATAGATCACCACAGGCTAATTACATTCCTCAGTTGGAGTATTCAGCTCTTATCTTTATTCTTAGTTTTCTATTCATTAAACAATTTTCACTCTAATCATACACATTACCCTGAATGCCTACCAAAAGCAATTTTGTGAGTAAAGGCTTCCTGAAAATGTAAATATACTGTCTCATATGCTCTGTATGTTCCTGTTGTTTTTACACATAAACCTAACACATTAGTCAAGTAAGGCCTGTCTATTGAAAAGCTACACAGACTACTCCCTAAAATCCTATTTCCATACAAATGACACTCTGAAGTGACGTCTGGGTTTAATCTGGGCCATCTGCAAGGATCTGTGCCTGTGGCTGGAAGGTTGCCGGTTCGTATCCCGCGGCCGGTAGAGAAATCCTACTCCGTTGGGCTCGTGAGCAAGGCCTTTCACCCCAACTGCTCCAGGGGCGCCATATAAATGGATGACCCTGTGCTCTGACCTCAAGCTTCTCTCTCTGTCTGTGTGTCTCACGGAGCGCAAGCTGGGGTATGTGAAAAGACAAATTCCTAATACAAGAAATTGTATATGGCCAATAAAGTTATCTTATCTTATAAAAGATGATGTTTCCAAATCGGAGATATAACACGAAGCACGTTGCATTTTTGAGATAAAATATATAATGTGATTACACGTGATATCGACAGTATATGACTATTTTCTGATTTTTATAGCAATGCCTACAATCTCTTGTTGTTTACTTCTGTATTTTGTCATTATACATTTTAAGCGTTTAAAAAAACTAAGTAACTATTGTTTTGCAAACACATTATATGGCACCTTCAAGACTTCAGCATAGAAAAATAAAATTCCTTCATATGAAAGTGAATTGAAACTCCAAAATCATCTCCAAATGAAGCATGTGATGGTGGCATTCCTTTGTGTAGATACCCTGGTAGAACAGGAAACTACGAAAACAGGACATATTTATCTATTTCCAATGATATGTGGGTTGAAATTCTGGTTTTAGGCATACCTTAGCCAGTTAGAAAATTGAGCTTCCATATCTACCCCTTGTGCTCTTTATCTACAGTACATGTAATATTCTGTGAGAAAAGGTCATGTTTAGAAAGTAGAACAAACAGCATCAGTAACTTCACTGTTTATTGCTATTGCTAATTTACTATAGTACAAAGGCAACAAGATGAAGACAATGCGAATTTGAAGATATGTACAATATGCGCATTCAACAAGAACATTTTGAGTTCAGTGCTTCAGATACATGTTTCTTATTAAAACTAAAAATTGTTTTTTTTTAAAGTCCCGTTTAATGTAACTCTGGTAATTCTGTATTAAAAGATCAAACGTTTTTGTAAGCACACAAGGTCAAGGGGGAATATTGTACCATATATACAGCTAGTTTAGAATACTTAAAGAAAATACACGAGCCTACAAATCTCTCATTTAATTGGATTAAATATGTGGAAAAATGTTTGTTAGTTGACAAGGTGCTAATCTGTTGGGGTGTCCAAATGTATATTTGCAGAGGAAGACAGCATTTTTCTCCAAGAACAGTGCATCTGCTACATCTCCAGTAGGGTAATTAAAATGTTGTGCCAGAGTAAGTGATATATCTGAATGAATTCGGAGCAGTTTTTCTGACAGCTGTGTGCTTTATCAAGGTTTTGTCACATAAATTGGCATGGCTGCACACTAAATAGATTTTACAGTGTTTTAAGCTGTTTACGTCTTACTCTATTGTTTAAACGGGGCTTTGGTCAAATGTGAAATGGATTTTGGAATTTAAGTTTCGCTTACACCACTGAAACTTGGCCGAGGTTGGAAGTTCAGTGAACAGTCCTGTCGATGGTTGTCCATGCTCCCAAACACTTCGATGCAGCTGTAAGAAAATGCCAGGTTAACCTTATTACAGCGCCATGCTGCACAAAGAAGAGAAATAAGTCTATAAATCTTGCGTAGTTTCCTGCATATTGTACCCAACACTCAGAAATAGATGTCTTTATAAGTGCAGCTCTGTAGCTTACACAGAAACACAACCTTTTCATTTGTCACAAAATGCTTGATGGCAGTAAATTACAATAACAATTTTGAGGGAAAAGTACACAGCTGCAAACTTTATTCATTCAAGCGATTTCCATAGTTTTAACATTTTTTTTAGTTTTAACTCGATTTAGTAATACATCGACTTTTATTGGCAAGTAACTCAAAACGGACATTTCTTAATTGCATGTATTTCAAAAGTCTGCCCGTAGCTGAAAACATGCTATTTTCCCCGTGACAGTTTCTTTTTATGTCGTTTTGTACATTTGTGGAAAAATACAGTTCCATTCTAATGAAAATGGATAGTTTGCGAAAAGGGGACACACGTGACTATCGGCTCTTATTTTGAAATGCAGTGGGCGTGTTCAGAGGCGATTGACAATACCGGTTTTTTTTCTAACTCAAAGTTTGTCTAAAGCCGGAGTCAGGCTTCATGTAGGGGTGCTAAATCAGTAGGAGTGCGCTAAGCGCTTCGGTCGCTGAGGAAATGAAGAGGAGGCTACAGAAGAAATATCTCATATTAATTATAGTGTACTCCGTATTGCTCCTGTTCATTCCTTATGTGTTGGAATACAGAAATAGAAGAGCTCAGGTCCGGAATGAACTGCCACTATCAAAATGCCCCGATTTGGAAACCACAATGGAGTTATGGAATATTGGAGATAAATCCAGCAACGAATCTGAGACGGTGGAAAATTTTATCAATAGGAGCCAAACGAAAACACACATTTATCTTCATGCAACTTGGAGAACAGGCTCATCTTTTTTAGGGGAGTTATTTAACCAGCATCCTGATGTGTTTTATTTGTATGAACCCATGTGGAATATGTGGCAGACCCTGTACCCGGGTGATGCAGGGAGTCTCCAAGGAGCGGTGAGGGACATGATGAACTCCCTCTACCGCTGCGATTTCTCCGTTTTAAAACTCTACACGGGCAACAAAAACCTCACTACCTCATTTATCTTCGGATGGAAGACGAACAAGGTGATCTGCTCCGAGCCTCTGTGCAGTGCTCACAGGAGAGACGACGTTGGGCTGATAAACGGAGAGGTCTGCGGCAAGTGCCAACCTAAAGACATCAGGGAATTAGAGAGAGAGTGCAAGAAGTATCCCGTTGTTGTCATAAAAGACGTGCGGGTCCTGGATCTTGGTGTCCTGGTTCCTTTGATTAGGGACCCCGGGCTGAACCTCCAGGTGATTCAGCTGTTCAGAGACCCCCGGGCGGTCCACAATTCCAGATTGAAATCTAAACAGGCACTGGTGAAAGAAAGCATTCAAGTGCTGAGAAGCAGGAAACAGACGGAAAAATACAGGCGCCTTCTCATACCCAACAGGTCCACGCGAGTGGAGAATTATGTATCTACCGCTATGGAGGTGATATGCGATAACTGGCTCAACGACATATTGCACATCATGAACGCACCCCAATGGGTAAGAAGGAACTACCTTCACCTGCGCTACGAGGACCTTGTGTTACACCCAGTGCGGGAACTGAAGAGGCTGTACAGTTTCTCCAATCTGACCTCTTCGCCAGCCATTGAAAAGTTCGTGATAAACATGACCCATGGCGAGGGTTACTCTTCGGACAGGCCCTTTCTTATTTCGTCAAGGGATGCCAAGGAAGCCATTTACGCTTGGAGAGAGAGGTTAAGCGTTGAACAGGTCGCTCAAGTCGAGAAATATTGCGGCGAGGTCATGCGTAAGCTGGGGTATCAGAAAACAAACGTGGACAAAACATAGAGGCGAACGAAAATGTGAACAAAGGTACAGTATTAATATGTCGTTTCGCCAATAAATACACAATGAATACATTGTGTTAGAACATCCAGACGTTGCTATTGTGTTACCAGTGATAGCTGCCCTGTCTTTAACTGTAATTTGATCTAATATTCATTTAATAGTATCGGCTTAATTGTAAGTTATAAATTCAGAAGTTATTTGCAAGAATTAAGAATTGTAAATCACAATTTAAAGAATAAAAAATCTCTCAACTACTCATCCAAAATAATAATCTGTTTGAACTGAGTAGGAACACAATCCAATGATTTTATTACAGCAAAAAGAAATGCTAAATATTTCTGGTTCCCCTTTCAGCTTTGGAAGTTGGAAGTTTTAGACTTCTTGGTAGGGTTGGATAGTTTGATCATATCATATTTTGACCATATTAATATCATGAGGGAAATAATCTAGCTATACTGATGACACAAATTGAAACCATCTTTTAATACATGATGCTATTGTATTTTTTTCTATGCATTCTTAAAATTATATCTGATTACTTGAGATTTTTCTCTGGGCAGCTGTGTCCTAACCATGACACGGCCTTCATAGAATAAATTGTCAGTCTGCAAGGTAAAATCAAACACCTGTCTCACCCTTATAATTACTCACCACAGTAATGCTTGGTTTTCATAAGGAACAGATTTGTTCCCTGTTTAATTTTCTTTTTCTATACAGCACTGGGTTTCTAACAACACCCCATTAGCAGTGTTTACAATGTCAGTGTCCCAAATCTGATGGGAAAAATAAAGAGAGCTGCTTCTAATGTCATATGAATCCACAATTCCCATCTCCATACTAAACACAAGTGGCCATTGACTCAGCTGACCCTTAAAAAAATATTCCCTTCATATTTTCATGATTTTTTAAAAATTCCCATCTACATCCGGACATTACAACAATATTTACAAATTTAGCTGGAAGTTATTGGGTTGGTTCTATTAGTATCTTTCAGTGTGTTCTTTGTAGCATTAATGAGCTTGTGTGATGTGCTTTTGTTCATTCACACATGATGTTGTAGCCCTAGTACAAAACCCTTAAGGCAATTACTATGTTGTGTAGATGTTTTCACAAAACATCACACATGGATGTTTTGTACAAGTTATTTTACAAAATTCAAACTTCCCCGAAAGGTTCACTGAATGTTAACATTTTATTTTGTGAGAGAACATTCATTGGAGCTAAACACAACATCTCTGCATTAAGTTACACATTTTTGTTATTTCTACAATAGTTCTAAAATTAAGGTTGGTCTTTTTTATTTTTTTTATTTTAATTGATCAGCAAGTTATGTGTAACAGGTAAGAGAGCTAGGATCTAGGTAGTATTGCACCTGACTGGAAGTCATGAGTAATACAAAATGAAAAACCAACCAGCCTTATCAAGCTTAAAATAAACGACAGATGGCAGACTGCTTGTTTTTACACTAAGTGTCTGAAATTCCAAAAATGAAAATATTTTCTGCTGTTCAGACTTTAAAAAGCCTTTACACAGACCTACTAAAAACATATTCACCAGAATACTATTGAACAACTGCATCTTGGATAATGAGATGGTGGATCTGTAATGGAGTTTTTAAAAATTTAAGCCAAATTCTCATTTTGGATTGTTGCACACTTGGATGTTTGTACCAAAATTAATTTTCAGATTTTACATTCACTGATCATCATATGTACATTCTAGGTTTCTAATCTAATAGCTGTTGCTGCAGTCAGAAACATGGGATGTAGGTGCACTTTGATCCAGATCATCTAATTTCCTTTTACAAGTGTAGAAAAAAAAGACTTGACTCTCACTTCCGCAATATAATAGAACACTGTGGTATTTTTTTTTCTGTCTGAAATACAAAACCCTTATCAGAATGCAACTGTCATTTCCCTTTATGTCTGTATCTTTGGCTGTGATTACTATTTGAGGCCTTAAAACTTAACTCAGCTTACTGACTGCAGCAGAGACTGTTCTGTTTAATACATTCAGTTTACAGCAGGTAAATATCTTGTCAACAAAAGAGGACTTGTGATGTACAATAGTGTTGCAAGGTGTATTTCAAGATCAATTAGGATTGTATAATGCATTATATTTTATAACGAAACATACTGTATGACAAGGACATAAATATTATCTAGAAAAAACATTGCAACTCCAAAGAAGATCTCAGTACAAAACATTTAGCTTTGCTCTCAAAGTTAATGTAAAATCCTTATAATATTATAATTTTTATGTGAGAGCCCTACAGTTGTTCTTTGTTTGAACTAAGCTTTCTTTTGTGAACCTATAGACTCTAATGAAGTTGACACTTCCCCAATATTTTGTGCTGAACAAAATTGGAAATGTATCTAGCTCCTATGAAAATTATCAAAGCCTGTGGTTTTCAGTTACTCCAGGAATATACAATGTCAATACTGTAGATCAGCCAAAATCCTGATTGACATTCTGTGTGGTGACACTTACTCTAGGATTTTTTGGAGTTTCACATTTTTAAATTCAGCCTTCTTTTCTGCATGCCATCAACCTGTTCTGTACAGGTAGATCTTTTTGCACAGAATGATATATTATTAAAATAGCCAAGAACACCACTCTTCAGTGAAGATGCATTAATTCAGTTCAGTTCCTTTCCAAATGCCTTTTTTCATCCCCAGGAGGCCAACAAGTAAGGGGAACAACATACAACACATGACAAAAAAGAAATATTGCTAAGAAAAAAAAGTATATACATTAATGAAAACAGCAAACAGTATTAAAGTACATGCACTTTAGTTGAGATGGCTCTGTCCAGCAGACATGTTGATAAGACTTCTTTACAGTTATTGTATGCCAGCCTGATGGCATCTGTTACAAAGCCAAATTTCCTTTTTTATTTGTAGTTCATTGCGGACAGCAAAAACATCTTCCTGAAAGCCATAGTTCCATAGTTGATGAAGGCTATAAGATGGGTCTTCAGTGATGAATTAATCGGGCATTGAAAAATAAATAACTTATCTACGAGTGTATTTTTATTCTGATGTAATAAGAGGATCTTAGGTTGCCTGGAAACTGATATATTTTTAGTTTGGGATTACGCTTTTATTTCTCACCAGCACTAATTCATTCATTCAACAATTAAGAAATGTTTCAGTTACAAAATGTGTTGACCAGATTTGTTAGCAAGTGTTTTTTTTAGGGTTTTTGTGATGTAAGGGAATAGAGTATCATCTAGCACTTATCATCTTAAATTCCTGTTCCTGTGAAGATTAACATGCCCTCAGAAAGGTGTCGTGATGGTTTTGTAGTTGAGTCCTGTCGCTTTTTTTGTGGTTAATTTTATTTTGTCCGCAAAGTTCAGTAGCTGATGAAAAGGCCTGACCAATTCAAAGTGACAGACAATGCAAATAACAAGCTCTTCCATTAACACGAACACCCCTAACTACCAATATCTCTGGCTCTGCTGACGTCCCTGTCTGAACTCAGTTAATTCACTGGAATTTTTTCCCACTCCTCACAAGGATAAATCCATGTTCAACCAACTTTGAGAAGATAACTGTTGAGAGAGAAGCATAGTGAACCATCTGTATCGATTGGTGAATATTATGTTTTCAAATGATGGGTCCCAGTATGTTAAAACACACCAACTGCAGCACCTGGTTCAAATGATAAGGTCAGGATTTAAAATGGACAGTCGTCCATTACAATGGTCTGGGTCTTTTCTTAGCAATAAATTCAGTGTCAATACACAAGCTATCTTTTGAAAAGAAAATGCATTGTAGGTCACCTGAACACGCTTATCTTTTCTGAATTATGAAAATACCTTTCAGAGAAGAATTCTGAGTAGTCTTGTGTCCCATGGATAGTTGGAATAATTGTGTCAGTCATGTGTGAAGATTGGACCAGAGATGTAAAGTTCAGGGTTCATACTTTTAGCTACAGCTGATTTGAATTCAATCACGCACCAAAAAAACAGCAGTTATCTGCCCAGAAATCATACAGTGATTTTTTGTTTGTTTCTTGGTAAGACGGTAATATTCATACACACAAAAGCTGGAGTCTGCAGTGACTCATTTATGAAGACTACACTACTGAGCTATGAAACAATGGTTTTGGTCATTGAAAAGCAGAGAGCTCAGCCTGTCACAGGCCTAAACAAGAATTCCCTTTGAATCACAGGATGGGTTGCCAGGCCATTTCTGACCTTGAATCTTGCAAACTGTGTAGGCCTATTGTGCTTATTGGAAACTCTTAGCAAAGAAATAATCCTCCTTTCAACTGCTATTAGAATGGAGGTTAAATATTGTGCAAAGCCATTATCTAGTGTTGTGAGTATTTTTAAATCGGGAGTTAATCTTGACTGAATCTCCTTATTTTTTTTTATTTTGATAATCCCACCAGTTATAGTACTTATGTGTTCTGTTAGTCAGTGACCATATCAGACTCTTCCACACTGTTCACACCCAGGGAAAAATAGCATGGTGCACAGGTATCTTAAAAATAAAATGTATTATTCATGACGAGCACAAGCAGTAACTACATCTGCCTTTTGTTTTGCAGGAGCCTGATGCACACAACAGGAGAGCACGCTAGCTTCAGTGTGTCACTACTGACATGTGAGCCCAGAGGAACAATGTAAAGATGACTACAGTAGCAGGGCATTTTCTCTTCAGAGTGCTGTGGCACCTTCCTGACAAGGACATGAGTCTCATTAAATAACTAGAACATACATGCAGTAATGTAGACAGAGAGACAACGCCTTCAGCTCCACATGTACTGCGTATGTTTAACGAGGGAGTTCAGACAGCAATACCAGAAGGCTGCCTACAGTTTGTGCTGACATGCAAGTTTAATCTGTTCTAATCCACTCTCAATCCTGCGCTGGCACTGCTCAAGGGAAGGGCAAGATTATCTGGGATACAGCATCTGACATCCCCTGAAGCTAAACTATAGAAGATTCTCCCTTTCTGTCTTTCATTAACATTTCTGATTAAGAACTGCTTTTCGCACTGAGAGATACTGAGGTATGATAGTCACACACATGTGGAAATAGTGGTATACACACTGCACTTTAGTACAGTGGAAAACATGCATGCTGTAGCATTTTGATAACAGACTGTTCATTAACAAATGGCATTACTTCTAAATATTTGAGCATGCAGTTTACCCAGACGTTTATTTTGTGTAATGGCTAGTGAATTAATGAAGCCCTGCTACATTTGGATCTGAGCAAGGTGTCACAGTTCAGCAGTTTGAGTAACAAACAAGGTGTGGAGATGTTAATTAGTTACAAAGCAGTGCTCTTCCTCTCCTCCTGGGATCCAGGGAGTATTTTATACAGCTCCCCAGGAATTTAGCAGGATCTTAACAGTTGCATCTAAAGATTAAAGATCTCAGCCATTGTGGAACAAGTCTTTTTCTGTCCATATACAGAAAAGTCAGAAAGGCCCTCAAAAACATAATCCTGGAACATGGAGTTTCACCTTGATATTACCTCACCACGTTTGGATATACTATAATATATATATTATAGTTTTCCTATTTTTCTTGTCTTGAAAATATTCTAGGAGAGATTTCAAGACTATAAGAATTGAAAACTGACATGCATCATACCAAAAGCACCATAGAATGTTTTCTTTCATTAATCACACGCTCCCTCAGACCTAGACAATCCATACCACATTTTTAGTTCATTACTTTTTCAAGACAAGCATTAAAAAAGGACTTAATTGGAGCCTAAGCAAACACCTTTATTCCTTTTGCGGTATATAAAAAGTCAGAATATCTGCAGAAGAGAAATCGGAGAGTCACAAACATCAATCTTGACAAGAACTCTAGAAAATCCTGGTTTACAGAGAGCATCGTAGATTTATAATGGGTACAGTTTGTCCTTGAAAACAGTGAATTTCTGAAAGCTGTAGATAAACGAGACTGGTGGAAAAATTAAAATGAGACTATTAGCCCATGCAGATTTATCTCAGTTCTAAATGTATGGTTTCAGTAACTGGCAAAAATAGAAAAGTGAACAAGTATAAAATGAGAATGCAGACAACCAACCGTTTTATAAACAATTTCTCAAGTCCGCATATCTAAGAGCCAAATATGGCACCACAGCCAGCACCCCCTTCATGCTCGTATAAAAGCTTTTCCATCTTATACATTATACAAGTATTATCTGTCTAATGTATTATCTTATGCAAGTATTGAATCACTTGCTGAAACCATGTCATCATGTGAAAGTCAACGTGTCTAACTTCAAAACTCCCACTGCGGTATTTTGAAATTTCACTCATGTCTCCATTCTCCTTTGTGCAATACTTTGTGACTACTCCTTCTGTTGCCTGTCTTTGTAAAAACAAACCTCTGGCCTCTCAATGTCCTGTGATTTGTCAAGAGGGTCACAAGGACCACAAAGAAACCAGAAATGTTTTTTAGTTTTTGTTTTCTTGGGGAAATAAAAGGCAACTTACTGCCATAGGGAGAACCAAAGAAGAGGGTTCTGGGGCAGGTCTTCAGTGTTTTCAGTGATTGATGCGTTTGTCTGTTCATTTGTCAGACACAGGAATTCCTGTCCAGACTAGCACTGTCTTTCCCTTTTATAGTTCTGTATCTGCACACAACTTTGTACAAGTATTTTTAAAAAGCACCAAAGTGTTAAATGCAGAATGTACCATATTCCTGAGTTACACACAACCCAGATGGATGCAACAGTGTCTCTGACAAAAAGGCTTTCAGTTCCCACCTAACTATGTGTTAGCCTGAGTTTTTTTTAATTACCATTGCAACACAATTAATGAAAAAGAAGATTGCTGCATTGGACTCAAAAGAATGGATGTTGCTGAGGAGCAATGGGGCTTACATAGCCCCCTCTTTTATTTATTAAACTGATTAAATAGAAAATGCTGATTTGTGTTTGCTTTAATTCAGGGTATGCAAGACTCCCCGTCTGTGTCAGATGACAGCAGTCCCCTCCATGCCCAGAACAGACAGGGAGAACAATCTAATGAACGAGACTATACTAATTTTACCATACCTGTGTGTTGAAACATTAAGGGTGTACATTTGTGTGTATTCAGGCACTGTGATTGGATATTACCTATTACTTTACTCCAAAGAGTAAAACAGCTATAGTAGTACACGAGCGTGTGTAGATTTATTTTTAGTTGGTGTTATGTTCTCCTCAAGGGCTCAGAAAAACATGTAGCAAGCAATCTGTAGCGGAGAGAAAGCTGTGCAGAGAAGGCAATAAATTAATCTGAGGGATCAATCAGCTTAAAACCTGCCACTGCTCCTGCTTATTGAATGAGTGCCTCATTAAGACACATTTACATGAGGGGAGACAGATAGGAGTGCAATTAAACAGACATGGAACCCAGTAAATACCTCATGTGAACGTCCCACACGGACCACCTCAACCATATACAGTATCTCAACCATGGTGGTTTCTAGCTTGAACAAGAAAAGGAAAAACAAGCAAAACAAGGTTTGTTGAAGCCTCAGCTCTCCAGACAATATTAAGCCATGAATTGGCAGGGATATATGCAATATATGTGACACGAAGACTAAATAATAGAAGACAAATCCACTTTTTGGTACAGTGATATTTCCCAGGCTTGGCTGAATTCTGTGTATTAAGCAATATTCAGCTCTCAAGGCACAGCTGAGTAACATCATGTAGTTAGAAAGAAGTGAAAGCAAACCACAGGAGGACTGCAACAGTTACAGTTGACTGACAAAAACTCAAGACATGGCGCCTAAGTGTGAGTCTGGAATCATCAGTGCTGAGTTAATGGAAATTCAAAGCCTCAAACTGGCAACACAGGAGGCCGACCATTTGTACCATGTTATGTCAATAAGCCTTTATAAACAGTTTAATCCCCTCATACATAACTCCACACCATCTGGTGGAACAGAATGTAATTGAAAGGAGATTTCTCATTGAAAAAGATCCTATCATGTTAACATCCATATTATATTTTTTTTTTATGGATTATAGTGTTTTTTCAGGTGGTTCCTTGGTGTTTTTTTCCTGCTTGAGTATCATTTCCAACCCATCTTATCCTGAAAATAAAGTAGATCGCAATACCTTTGATTCTAGATAATAGCTGACGATGTTTTTAAGGCACAGGTGGGAATCGCGAAAAATGAGCCTTTTGTGAAAGATCAACCTCTGGGCTTGGCCTCCGCAGTGATGACAGCACTAAGGAAGTGTCTGGAAACGGACACCATCCAGACAACCAGTGTTTAATGCAAAGCCATCTGAAAATAAATTCCTTGTCGGACTTGAATTAAACAAGGGTGAGCACAGGGCAGTTTTTTAACTAGTTTGATGAAAGAAGCACTATTACCAAGTTCAGCACACCTAACCACCCGATTGCAATCCCACAAACCATCCTGCTGCCACCCTGCACACTTGTGACTTCAGTGAGATCTTGTCGAAGAACAACATTTAAGCTCATCATGGACCATACAGGGGCATTTGTACTCATGGGACCCAAGAAAAATTAAATCTATATCAAAGGTGATGGTGAACACAAAAAAACGTAATGAGTATGTAGCATAATTAATCGCCTTAAGGCAAATTATGGATAAAGTATTAAAAGCCTTGATGGCAAGGGTCAAAGAGTCAAGATACTGTATTCTTTAAAAATAAAACCAAAATAATACCAGCCTGCAGCACAGCTTTTATTGACAGATATATCACATGCAGAACATCTCAAATGAAACAGAGTTGCAAGGTATTCCTACGAGCCTCAATGAGTGCATCAGGAAGAGTGATCTCCCTGCAGGATTCACAGTACACACGTTGCTAAGGAGGACACGCAAAGCTGAAAAGGAATGACTCCATTGATTGTTCCGTAAGAGGGGGACAGCCCTACTCCTACTCAGGTATCATACAGTTCAAAACAGCAAAGAAACTCAGTTAGAGACGTACAGTTTTCACAGTATTAAACCTTGCTCCTGTTGTTTGAGACCATAGCTGCAATAACTCAACTGATAACCCATATCAAAAGTGAATTCTTTAGAATGTATAAGCTATAGTCAGTAATAACTAGTTCTGAGTACTCCTAAAAGTGGCCTCTTCAAAAAATGGAAATATACAGATTTTTGTTCTTGTCCCCTTCCAATAACCCAAAACACAGACCAAAGATGCAGACTGTTATCCTATCATACTATCAATGACTGGTACATATTCACTGGCTGTTGAGCCTTTGGGATATTTAAATTAATTCACAAAGGTCTGTAGATTGGGCTCCAGAAATGGAAGGAAAGTTTTAACTTTCAAGAAGTCAGCATCAACAGTTTACAGCAGTTCAGGTAAAATGCTATAAACAGTACATTAAACAGTAATGAGTGCTGTCCACATTGACCTTTTCTTATGAGCTTAAGACAGATACTGTAGCCTTTTAACATTCTGTACAGTCAGGCTTTAAGCTGAAACAGTCCTTGTAATGACTTAGCACAAAGAAGCCTATGAAGCACAATGTTTTCATGATTAGAAGAATTAAAACATTATTATTCACTGCATTTATACAATGTTTCTTCAACGCAAAGGATCCCAAAGCACTTAACGTCTTGGAGGGACTATTCACTCACCAGTGATGCGCAGTCCCCATTAGAACTCCCTATTGCTTCGGCCACAAGGCTGAAGCAATGACAAACTCACAAGGAGAAAATTCGGATCTTTTTAAAAGTGCAATTGATCCTCAGGTACGGATTATAACATTTGGAGCTCACTGTATACATTATCACCATTTTAAGAGACCCAAAGTGACAATTGAAAAAGTTAGTGTGCACAGATTTTTTTTTACTAGTATTAAGTACTCACAATGACTTTAGAAACTTTGATGATTTCATTTGTTATTCATTTTCAAATTCAGAAAATCCTCAGGTTTCTGAACAGTTAGTAAGCAGGACATCTTAACTACACAGGACCTTCAACCATTTATTCATCCCCCAAGGATGGTCTCATTCAGAACAGCTGCAGTCCAACTACAGTAGGAGTGCTCTATACACGGGAGAGCAGTTTCACTAACAACACTCACTACATGCAGTGCTGCAGATTTTTCTGCTATAACAGGACAACTGCAGGGAAACCACTTTAAGCATCCTTTGTGCCAATGCAGAAAATCTGTTCAGGAAATTGGCCAGAATGGTTAGGCATCCTCCTATGAAAAGATCACAGGCTACAGGAGATCTTTTACCTTCACAAATGTTAATGAACCGGCCCTTTATATGAAAAGAGAAATACTATCGATCGTGAGGTGAGGTACGGGAAGGTTTAAATACATTAAAACATTTGTTCTTGATTATTAAACACATCTATTCTTACTTCTCTGTTGTTTGAGGGGAAAAAAGATGCTGCCAAAATCTCGGCATTCTTTGCCTTCTTGATTTCCCCCCCTGGTCATTAAATCAAAAGCAATACCCACTACTGATCTACAGTGGCTAACACAGACCAGGATATTGCTCCAACACAATTCTGTCAGATTTCATGACTTTGTATTATGGTGAGCTCAGGGAGCCTGCCTTCTGAGAAGAAAATAGGTACTGTTTTGGCTGCAGGAATAATGCAGTCTGCTGCCCCAGCCTCTGTTCTAGTGCCTTTGGGGAGACCGAAAAGCACCACACATCTTGTTCAGATAGGGTGCTTCGATCCCAGAAAAACAGAGTGTGGGTGACTAAAAAAACAGCACATCTATGTGAAGATCAGCAGGGCTCCTATTAGTAGTACAAGTGTGATTCAAACAGTGCTTTTACTGTCGATGCAGTGAAAGGGCAGTTCCAGGCATTTCGCATTTTGACAAAAGCAATAGTTGCAGAAGACATTGGTATCTGGTCTCACAAGTAAGCCACAATGCCTGTCTACCACGGACTATAAATAAAAGCATTATAACTATTCATGATAAAACATTGTCACTTTAACAGGACTTCTCATGTCCTTGACCCACGTGTCTCGTGTGAAATAATGCCTTGATATACAAATGGATTCTTTATGTACACACGCAAGAGCATTTAGACATTGCTTGCACCCATTTCTGGCTCTTGCATCTAGAGCAAAAACAAAAATGTCATAATGTCTTCTGCAATGCTTAGAAACCCGAAACAACTGATTGAATGACATTGTCACTTTTACTGTCCATCGGTCTGTATGGGATGATATGATAGCCACCGCACTTGTTAAAAAAAAGGGATTACATTTATTGGTTTAGTTTCATGCGTACTGCGATCTTCCAGTTGATTAGCGGAGGTTATGGCTCACAAGATAGCAGAGGTGTGGTGACCTGCTGGCCTTTCTTCGAGAGTCTTTTTTAGCAGCAATGCAACACAATGAGGACAATGGATTGGCTGCACAGATCTGTACCTCTGCTCGGCATTTAAATGTGCTTGAATGATTTACGATGAAGTGATGGGTCCTAGCTCAGTTAAGCGTCTCTCCTTTAAAATCTAGTAACACCTCTAAAAAGAGGTACAGCAGTTGTGTGCCGGACTAATTTCCCAAAAGGTTCCAGAGTTCTGCGGTTTACGTTCTGGGAATTCTCCTTTTCACACAAGCATTGAAAAAAACCACAGCCAGCCCACAAACAGTACGTCGTCTCGCCGCCGATGAAGACCCCTTTCACAGGGAAGGTGGGGGGGGTGAGTGAGGCTCCCATTTTCCTTCAGTCCGCCCTTGAGAAGAACGAAATGCCGTACTTTTTTTTTTTCCTCGCTCCTAAAACGAGAGCTAAGACTGGATGATCAGGGGAAGGCCGGCCCACAGGGCCTCTTCCCCCAGGGACACGACGGGTCTCGAACCAGCCCCCCCATTGCGCGGTCCCTGCCCTCGGCTGGGCTCTAGTCGGGGTCCTGGGCTTTGCGGAGGGGGTGTGGGTGGGGGGGGGGGAGGGAGGAGGGTGGAGAGGGAGAGGAAGAGGGGGGTCAGGCGTGGTCCTCGATGGGGAACACCAGGCGTGTGCCCCGGCTGAGCACCTCGTGGTCCCCGCCCTCCAGCTCCCTCTCCAGGGCCTCCTCGGAGGCGCCGCCGCCCCCGCCCCGCCTGCCGTTGATCTCCAGCCCCGCCGCCGCCGAGCCGCGGCCGGCTGACGCCCCGTTGGCAGTGATGGCCGTGTCGCCGTAGGTCAGCGTGAGGTCGCCATCGTTGAGGATGAGGTCAGAGTCGGCGTCATGCAGCTGCTCCTGGTTCTGCAGATACAGCGACAGTGAGACAGGAGGGGGGCGAGGGGGGGGGGAGGGAGATGACAGGCACACACACTGTTTATGAAGGACACTGAGGAGTCACAAAAAAGGAGAAGGGGAGGGCGGGGCACCACTTAGTAGCAGTTGTCATCATTTTTTTTCCCCACAGCGCACATTTCCCTTCTCCAAACATGTAAAAACGCAGGGAAATTCTAGAAAAGCAGCAGAACGGCCATCCTGCTGGACAAGTGATCCTTGGGACGAGTGTTCAGTTCATTGTCGTATGCAAAAGTGCAATGAAATGCTTATTTGTATGTATGCTCCAATACAAAGACATCCCGCACCAGCTTACAAAAACACCAAGTTCAAAAGTTGGCAGTAATGCTAAGATATGGCAGAGGAAAACAGGAGCCAGGCAGCATTGGAACATTTAAGAAGCTGCACGATAAAATCTTATTTACTGATGAAAAAATTGGAATTTGCCGGCCTTGCATTTCTTTAAGCATTGGGCTGTGTACATATTCATTAGCATAACCGTGAAAACTTTTTTTAGATTCATGTACAAGGAAAAGCTTCTTAGGCCCTATGAACATACTGAATCGGGAATCGTACTTGTTTGCCCTTCCTAAACCAGTGAAATAAAGAACTGGATCTGCCTACCAGGGAATTTGCTTTACATTGTATTTTGCACAGAAGAAGCCATGGTCTTTAAAATGAAATGACTGTCTCATTGACAACTTTTGAAATTTGGAAGCTGTGATCAGAAACCGGATTAGAGTTTCACACAATCACATTTATGCAACACTGTCAAATGTGCATACCAGCAAAATCTAAAAGAAATCAGGATCAAAATCAGTTGTGATAGATCTAACCGGCAAGTGGTTGGTTTGTTGGCAGCGCTATTGTAAACAGTGATGCCAACACACAACTTCCCTTTTTAAAAAAAAAAAGTTTTTTAAAAAGTTTTTTTTGTTTCCAACAAAGCAGAAAATATTTTCATTATTTCCCAATAAAGGGTTAAACAGGTTTATCTCTTTCAAATGTGTCAAAAAATAGATTTCTTGCATCTACTGTATATAGCACTTTTCATCCCAAAGAATCCCACGTCGTTTTACTTATAAGAGGGGACCCACATCACCCATCACTGAAGAGCAGCCTCACTACACTGAAGATCAGCTGGAGAAGGGAGAAATTGGTCCACCAATTAAATGAATTGTGACCTTTAATACATCTGTGAAAATCTTTCATGGTATAGTATAATATGCAGTACGTCACAAAAGCAGTGCACAGCAAATATTTCAAGCAAATATTCTCGTGTCAAACAATGTAAAATAACTCTCTTATCTCCTGTAACACTACTGTACTGTCCCCTCTGTTGTTAATGTTTGTCTGTCCTTGTTTCATTGGACTGCATTGTAAAACAAATTTCCCCCAGGAGGTAATAAAGCTTGAATTGAATTAAACACACTACAATTGCCTTAAAATGAATAATGAGATTGAACGTGCCTTGTTCATGTTCTGATAAGTTCAAATGTATGCATGGAATTACCCAAAAATAAACACTACTACATTAGACTTATTGTTCATCTTAATTTAATGATCACACTTACAAATTGTTTGACTGTAAAGCACTTTTGATTTTGCTGTCCCAATACATTTGCAAGGCACTGTAGTGTAGGTCATATTATTCATCTTCTCCACTAAGCACATTCATGCTCTCCAAGTTTTCAGTGTATCCTAACTGACCTATTGTTTTATTATATAAAAGCAACATATTTTTATAACAGTCAGTAGAATGCCCTTTAGCACTCAATTGAAACTAAAAGACTGCATGGAGCTAGAACTAAAACTCTCATGATCAGTTTAAGACATTTCTTCACTTCAGTCACTCTGGATTGGCACAAGAGTTACAGTGTCTGCTCTGGAGGAGACAACAGGCAGGCTATCACACCGCTGTGCTGTGTAAAGCAGATGCCACCAATTTAAAGTCAAATTGGTTCTAACTGACCCGGAGTTATCGCCTCACTTCCTATCACTCTTCACCTTCCAGCAACAAACGCTTTCGACACCATGCAGATTTCCATTACAAAAAAAGACTGCTGTCATTTCTAAGAGAATGCCTACGGACAGCGATGTCCTTTGTTCATGTTGCTACAGAGCCGACAGAATTAAAAATAAAGTGTGATTGGGAGGTCAAGACTTCACAGGGCAGCCGTGAATTCCTTGCACTGTTCCAATGGCAGAGGTACTTTGTTCTCACAGGAAGCAACGAGCCGCCATGCTGATAAACTGGAAATCTCATTTACCCTTCAGCAAAACAACCGTAGGAAGCAATTGCAGCAGGTTTGATCTCTGGCAAGATGTTTTCTTCTGGTTTGAGCAGGGCATTAAAGATAGAAACACTGAAAACGAATTCAGGAGTTCTAGCATTAAAAAAAAGGAATGCGAGCATCTCGACTAACGCGCTCTGCACGGAGGCTGAAGAAAAAACGAACGTCTGCAAATGCACACTTTGTTTTGCATATAACCACAAAAATATTTGTGTTCCAGTAAACCAAGCCTGAGTAAAATCGCTCAGTATCCTTTTTGTGGTACCTACTGTGTGGGTGGTCCCATTTGTTTAGAAACGGTCATTTTACAGCACAGTAGTTGGGGATTCAAAGACCAGGTTCTTTATAGCCAAAGCTCTTCATTGTGAGGTAAAGTACTATATACATTAGAAATACAAGAGAGGTAGGAACTCTTAAAGAAGCAACTAATGAAAAGGGATAAGATGCTTATACAGATCCATCTATGTCCCCAACTAAGAAATATGAGTGAAAAGCTGAGAAAGTGATAAACGATGCTGAGAAAGTGAATCATTCAAGTCAAGGGTTTGATCTTTTCACAGATTAAAAGAACTAATCTTTCAGCAATCTTTCATTATGGAACTGCAGCTAACTACAGAGGGGACTCAAAAGGAGTTACTGAAAACCTTGATACAGTAGGTGTTAAAGTCAACCCAGAAGACGATTTCAGGGCCAACACAGAAGTTGGTTCCTGAGGACACAAGTGGACATTAAGGAGGAGTGCATTTAGGACCGGAATCGGGAAGCTGTGAGAGTCTGGATCAAATTGCCCAGTCACAGTGGCAAAAGCTTACACTCTAGGTTCCTTAAAACAACACATGGAAAAGCTTAGAGTTAGGATTTGAATGGCCTCTATAATTAGTCACACTTCTTACATTCTTTTTCAATAATATCTTTTAATAATAATTTCCAAGGCCTTCACATTAACTGTACTGATAACTTGCAGGATTTACTGTATATGCCTTTCATGGTAATAAGGATGTTGTTTTTCATTTGTGCGTGTTGCTTATGCTGAAGTTGTGTGCATGTTTGCTTCTCTCATTCGATTGATTTCAGCTGTTCAAGATAGAGACCTATGTGACAATCGTAACTACAGCACAACAGCATTAATTATGGTCACTATACATTGAGTGTAAAATGGCTGAATATTATCTATTATTTCAGAATTTTGTAATTATGTTTAATGTCTGTGAAATAATGACAGGTACTGTATACAAACAACAGTAAAAAGGTCTTTTAAAGGGTTTCTATAGATTTATTCCTGAAACAGCCTGAAGTTGATAAACTAATGAATTTCTAACTTGTCTGCAATTTGTTTCAACCAAGTAGAGCATCACCATGAACAAAACATGCTCCTGAATGTGATGAGGTAAACTCTCCTCATTTCTTAATTTTATGTTCCCTAAAATCAGCAAAACAAGTGGCCAGACCTTACTGGAGGAAATGCAATACTTATCCTGTTTCTAGCCCACAATGTACCTAACACTCAGTTTGGAAGACCAAACTATCAGGTCCTTGTATCAGTTTTCCTGATGTCCTCCCTTGGACACCTCCTCCTTGTATATATACCTCTGTTTAGAAAACAAGACAATAATTTTGTATTTCGACAATTACATTTACACGGATTTACCAGGTATGACGGTCATTTGGAAAACAGCACAATTATTTTATGATTTTAAAGGAAATATCCACTCAAAATGCCAAATACGGCCATGCTGGCTGTCTATAATAGGAGACTGAAGGCATGGGTGTAGCGCCACAGACTCCGTCTTGTACTAATTGTTTGTCTGAAGAAACAGCAGCTTGTGGCTGTGGTGAAGCCCTGAGAGTAACACAGTAGCCAAATGAGGAAAGAACAGTAAACAAGCAAGACTGGATAAGATGGTGACAGAGAGTGTTCTGTTAAAAGAAGAGGCCTTCTAAATGAACCGTCACGGAAGGGAAGATGAAAATCATTAACCTCAGAAATACACACAAAAAGAAATTGGCGTTGGCTATTTCTGTACCAGGCTGTTCATTCATCCTTGGCTTTCATACTCACATCGTAGGCCTGTGGACTGGTCAGGCATCGAGCCAGAGGCCCACAGCAGGCAGGTAGAGTGGAGGTGAGAGGAGGCCCACTGTGCGTCAGGATTGGCTTCAAGTAACTGAAGTGTTTCTACTGTCAAGGAGTAAAACTCAGAGGTTGAAGAGTTATGAGTATTTTCAAACTGCAATTCTGCCAAGCTGAGCTGTCTTTAACTCCCTCAATCAGTTCTAGCAACTTCGAAGGGACTGCATTTCAGGCGAGCAGCACGTGGTGTTGTTAATGGGAACCGCGGCTCTTTCGTCACAAAAGCCAGTTCGGAGGCTTGCAGTCATCAGATATGCTACATCCTGTTCTCAGCACTCTTTTTCTAGCATTCGAAGGTGACAGAACCTGAAAGTGGGAAGTACAGTATCTTCAAGCACTTCAAAGTCTTTCGCCGAGGTTTGAAAGCAGAAGCAATGGATATGAAAATAATTATGAAAAGCACAAGTATAGTAAAGCCATAGGATTTAAGCCTTTTCTCTAGACCAGAGGCTAGAGATGATAGCTATGCTCACTTTAGATCACGTAATAGGTTTATTCCATGCTGAAAAAAAAGAAGAAAGAAAACACAACGTTTCGGCCGTGGAGCCTTCTTGACACACCTGACACACCTGAAGAAGGCTCCACGGCCGAAATGTTGTGTTTTCTTTCTTCTTCTTTTTTTCCAGCATGGAATAAACCTATTACTTGTTCCTTTGCAGCCTTTGCATGCTGACGCAGCTACCCACCTGAAGCACTTTAGATCAGATAACAAACAAGTAAAGAGTGTTGCATCTGCTCTGCTGGTGGAAACGTATGCAGTGATATTACAACATGTGTCTTTTGGGATGTTCCTTTCCCAGCCTAATGAGAACTCTCAGGGCCTTCAGAATGTTTTACATTTTCCTGGAAAGAAACACTGTTGACCCTGAAAACTTAGCAAGAGCTATCTTAACCGGAACCTGGTTCATCGCCTCCTCTCGCCTTCACAGCAGTGAAAGGAACATCAGGAAGAGAATAAAAAAAAGGCAACATTAACAGCATTGGGACCCCACAAGGCAACAGGAAAAAGGTCAGCTGAAAAAAGCCTTTTAAAACTCAGACCCTGGTTGAAGACGTTCAAATATTTACATAGGGTGCCTATGGCTTTGTTCCATGCTGGTACGACTACATACAAAAAAGCTTTAGGAAAGACCTGCTTGGTATAAATCACATCTACATCATTACTTGCACTTAGTGATTCATAAGGGAGCAAGCACTTAGAGAGTCAATATATCCGAGAGCAAATGTAATTCACAGCACATTACTTCAATGGCTATAATAAAAGAAGAGCAGTGTTCACTTTCTGGTTCTAAAATGCCCTGTTTTTAATGGCTCTAATGTAAACCATCTGAATTAATATACACCTTTCAAAGCTTGCGATTGAGTGTGCTGTATACTGCAGGTGCACGCAGGCCTACAAACTGAAGTGTGCAGGAGCAATTGAGCTGAGTGGTTCAATGACAGAAGAGCTCTTATTTCCAACTCAGTTTATAAACAGGAATATTGTTCCGAAACACAAAACTTTTGGAATCTCAGCTGTTCAGATATTTTCAATTAAAGTTCAGGATTTAAGGAATTTCAAGACCCATCCCTAAAAAACGTATCTAATGCATACATAATGCTGAGCAAAATCAATGAGGAGCAATAAACTAAAAGCTAAAGCATTAAGAAGAGCTTCCCTGATCAACTTCAGCAGGCAAAGGGTTTAACATACAGACTGAACAAACCCTGCTCTGTTCCTGTGTAGCTGGAAAAGGAATTTTTACCTCATTTGAGATTTGGTATTCCTTGGAAGAAGCTAAACTGGTTCTTTTTAAAGAGCCAAAGCAGAAATCTTTTTTTTTTTTTCAATCTGATTAACTCTTATCCAAAGCAAAATACATTTGTACCCATTTTTGCAGATGGGCGTTTTTACTGGGGCAAACTGAGACATTCCTCGCTTGAGGGTGCAACAACAGTGCTGGCGAATGGGATTTTTAACCCACTGACTTCCAGTTAAGACTTCAGAGCTCTAACCACCCCCTCACGCTGCTTCCCATAGAACCTTCTAGATCCTGGAATGTACAGAGATTCACACTGTCAGTGGCCAGAGAAAGGCCAGACAGCAGACCAAGGCAGCACAGCCAACAAAATTGGCTCCTAAGCACCACAACACGCACAGCTCACGTGAGAACTTTAACGAGAACATTTTGTATTTAAAGCCAGTCCTTCTACCAATGCCTGAAGTCCCTGCTCCCCCCCGCTTCCTACACAGACATTCCAAGTCTCCAGGACATTCCGGGAGTCTCCCAGAAATCAGCGTCTCCTCTCTGACTCCCGCAAGTGATCCATAACCTCACGGAAATCGCCCCCCGCTCCCACATTTTTCCGTTGGCAACACCCCCGATCCAAAAAAACATCATCAGCGAATGATTTAATTCTATAATATGATCTGGATCATTCTGAGAGTCTGTTCAAATCTGCTAAACACGCCGCATCTCTGTACAACGCAAGCTTGCAAAGACAGCGAGATTATTCAACTGGACTGGTGAGTTACAGTATTTCTAGTGTATTGCATATATATTATAGTATCTATCAGCGAATCATTTAATTATATAGCTGTGATTTTTTTCAAGGGGGACCCCTGGTCTGCATGTGTTCACAGGAGGGACGACCCCCTTCTCTGAAATCAATTGTTAAAAGCTGGGATGTCTGCCTACACCAAAATGGGTTTGACAAACACAAGCACTTTCCCTTTCCCAGATGTGTAATAACCTAGGACGACAGAAGCCAGTGAACGTCATGAACCATGAAAAGATTCTGTTCTGCAAAAAATAAACAGGAAATACAAATAAGTGTGCTACTGTTTTGTGCTAAATACTGAGGTGGAAGGGAGGTGGATTGAAAATGAGCTTTGGTTCTGTCAAGGAGACCTCCTTCTGACCTATGGTGGATCAGATTGTCACAGGAACAGCGTGGGGCACAGTAAAGGATTACTATTACTATAACACTGTAATTCATGGTGTCAAAACTGGAAAAAACACACACACACAAAACAAGAACAAAGAAATAACAGGAGGCTATGTCTACTGCAAACAAAGAGCAACATCAACACATCACTTTCATCCCTTCAGATGTGCTTCTGTTTTGAAATATAAAACAAGCGCTTTGAACACCCCAAAAAAAAAGCAATGTGTGCTGTTTTAATTTATGTCCCCCTAAAAAGTGGTTCTCAGTCCTGGTGCTGAAGTTCCATGTGTGTCTGCTGGCAAATGTTAACTGGTGACTGTAACTGATGTGTTTGCTGGCTCAGATGTTTTATTACACATACCCCTCAGTTTCATTTCCTTTGACTATGACTGGGAACCACTGCCACAGTTCCTAAAATGATTTGGTTACTGTAAGGAAAGTTTTTACATGTTAGAGAGGGTCACGTAAAAGGAAGTCTGTTCCTACAGTTATCTCCCCTTACTTTGTCAATAGACCATCACTTAACTTTTAAAACATCAGACAAGTCTAAAAAGTCGTGACCCGTTTCTATGCCAGTATCACGTGCTACTTTTAAACTGCTCGTTTACTGCCTGAATTTGTAGAACAAATTCAAGAGGGGTAAAATTATACAGAACGTAAAACCACTGTTTAAATTTTAAATTAGCCACGAGGGGAAGAATACGATTCCCACTAAATCAGGAGGATTGGATTTTTGTATAAGCTCTGTGAATTTTCAGAAATGGGACGGCTTTTTATTCACACTTTACCAAAGGTGGAACTATAAATGATGCAGAATTCAAGCTGAACTCTGGCAAGAGTGTGCTAGACTTTACGAGTAGCTGGGGAAGCAGGGGGAAAGGAGGGGGATTCTTCAGAGACATCAGATTCTGGAAGTAGAATCCGACCAACACAGAGGAAGAGTGAGGAAGAGCTCAAACCCAGCTTTTAAAAACATAATTACTCCTGAACTTTATGGGCATAAAAGCAAAATGATAACGGTGTGAGAGGCACAGAAAACAGATTTGTCTGCTCAACAGCGCACATCTGAACTTTCTGTGGCCACATGCGGACATTTTTGCTCCTAGTTCCAGTCTAACCAGGGCCTCGTGTCTGAAACCACTTTAAGCAAGATGGAAAGCTTTCACAAATATGTAGGAGGGACAAGAGGAGTCAGAAGCAAGTGTTTCAATTTCAGCGCTTCTGATGTGGGCAGCAAAGGCAGAGAGAGAGCTCAAAGCAAACATCCGTCCTGTCTTATGCCTGACACACCAATAAAGAAACATGGGACTTCCTGTGCAAAGAGGCCTGTATCTGAGATGTGCAAAAACACTTTGCCAGGAAGTACGAGCGCTTGGTGATCAAAGACCAGCTCACTACTTCATGCTTTACTTGTTGGTGTTAAAGCTCAGTAGGTGGTCAGCATGTTCTGTGTATCTCTTACAGAACCTTTTTTCTAATATCCTGACAGTTAACTGACTCCTATAAGAAATGGTTAAACAGTGCACGCTGTGTGCACATGACTCTAGAAAATGGCTGAATTGTCTGCAAGCAGGTTTAATTTCTCCCAAATCCCCCCCTCTTCATCATCATCATTCACTTCAGACTGCTTGTAGCCTTCCTTTGGGAACCCATGACTTGATCTTACCCGGCTCTGAAGAGCACAGTCTCATGATTTTCATCCATTACCTGAGGCAATGACCACATTTTGCAAAAAGAGAAGCAATTCCCAAGAATCACCAATGTCACTCAAGAACCTCCTAGAGCAAAACATAAAACTATGCAAGAGGGTGCCTGTTATTGCTTCTGTTATAGTAATGCCTTTCAAATCAGTTTTTACAGTCTAATAGTTGATGTATAAGGTACAGTCTTAAGCGTTTCCTCAATTGTTTTGCAGGCTTTTCCTTTCCAACTCGATTCCCTGCAAGAAAGGGTCTTGCGGGCTGTGCTGAATCAGTGCCATCCACCCATTTACTGCCAGAAAGCTACTTATCCTTGTGTTCATTGTGTTTATTGTCACTGTTTTTTCTATAAGCACAAGGAACAAAGCAGGACTGAAAGCACTTGACAACTCTCCCTCAGACAGAGCCATAGAGAGAAACCGAAGCTCAGAGCGAAAGCTCACACAAACAGACATGCACACAGACAGATGTCTGAAGCAGGGATCTAACCCCGAGGTTTTGAGGCCGCAACGCTATCCACTGTACTGCCTTGACAGTCAATATAACGACAGTAAATACCCATGACTGTGCCACAGACGGCTCCTGTATAATGACCAACACACCGACCAGAAAAGCACACTAGAAAAACTAATTAAAAAAAATAAATCAAAAGGCAACGAATGTGCCTCCATCTGCCATGGTTGTTGTATACAAGTTACGGGCAGGGAGAGAAAAATAAAGCTCTTGGAGAAAAAAAAAACTGCTTTGAATAAGAGTGATAACAGCAGATAAATTATTTTATATATCACGCGCCATTCTGTGCGCAGTGCGTAGACAATGGACAAAGGATACTTGTGATCAAAACTGTACCACAGTCTGAAGAGCCAGGCACTCTCTTGTTTCGTTTTGCTCCCACCTTCCGGCTGGGTCCCATCCTTTAAAGACATGAAATGAAATCTATTTCACACATGGACATTGTCTGAATGACCAGAAACAGAAGGAACAAGGTCAACGTATAAGAGATGAGAAAGATTTTAAACTTCCATTATTTTGAGGCTTGTCCCTTAACAAAAGAAATAGAGTGCAAATAAAGCCATGGAAGACTAAAGAAATACAGAACACCAAAGGTAGCAGAGGCCGGTCATACAGAATGGGCCACAGGAGGTTTCTGATGTAATGCGAGCTGTCTGAAGTAAATGTGGGAGTTAAAACAAATGAATTTTTCCATGTTTAAGCAAGCAAAATCAAGTTATGTGTTAAATTTGTACGGAAATCTGCAGATATTGCAGAGAGCAAGCCTTTGGTTTTCAGATATTTTGAATCACATACAAAGCGACTGAATGTGGTACATCTTTTTCCCCATCTTTAAACAGAATGTCACATGCCAAAATGGTTCATGCAGTCATTTTCACTTTTGCAGAGCAATGTTTATATGATTTTAAGACAGCAGCTACAATGCAAAAAGGTACCAGCACCTCTTTTGGAGAAGGTAGTGAGACGAGGCTAGGATTGGTAAACCGAAACCGAGCTGTACAGTCCCTAAATTAATTTCACACCCGCCGGTGAGGCATGACCCGATTGAGTGCGAGTTTTTTTTTTACCATGACATTAAGTCAAAACATTAATTTCTATTTTTTTTTCTCAGTAGAGGAGAAAAGTAAAGAGAGAGAAGCCTAAAGATCAGTCATTAGTCATTTCTAAAACACTGTATTCAACCGCTTGTGACACCGAAAGTACTTGGTGAACTTGCATGTGAATGAAGTAACAAGTGTTGCAGCAAACCGAGGACTTGATTCGATTTGAGAACAGCTGGGGCTAAACGCCTAAGAAGAGAACCATTGCAAAGCATTTTCACAAACCAAGAGGGGAAAACTGATTGGGATCAGTCTCCCTTCTGTGATATTTACTTAGTAGGCAAAGATCACGGCTGTGGTCTTGACTGATTGGGCTCCCAATCCTACTGGGAGAGGAAGGGAGGGAAACTCAGTTGAGCTGGCAGCCCAGCATACAGTATGATCTCCAGTCAAAGCCTGAGGAATAATGAGTCGGTCTCTAATTAATGTGTTGTACGTTGCACGAAAATGTCCTTTGATGTGTTTGTAAGTAGTGTTGTATTGACTGTATAAGTTTTGGCAACATACACCAGTCATGTAATTTGAATTTGATTTATGCTTATCTGCTAATAAGGCCTGTTGTAAGACAGGAGCTCATTCTGCATTGTCGCATCCAAAATCTTTGAATGGTTAACTTGTAGAAGGTTGTGGTGAGGGGAAAATTTGAACTAAATATCCCAAATTGGAAAACGAATATGGAGGGCTGGTAAATTAGTTCCTACGTAAACACAGTACAGCTGAAAAGAGCTCAGAAAAAGGGAGAGCAAAAGCAAAAACAAAAGTGCAACACGATACTGTACAACCCTTAAAACGGACAACCTTTAAAAATATATGAGATTTGCATGCATGAGGTGGCAGTGCATGTTTTAACCTCAGCACAGAACAATGCGAGGTAGAGACTGACTTGGTTTCTTTTTTCCAGAGGGCACAGTGCTGGACAGTGCCTATGAAAACGTGGGCAGACTTACTCCTTGAAGCACTTGGAAGCTGTCGCCGCAGGGCTGAGGATCCTGGTCCGGATCCACGCCAACCCTGTAAAGACAAGGAAGGAAGGGACAGTGAGAGAGGGCCGGCGCGCTGCCCCAGCTCGGGCCTGCAGGGCGGAGAGGCTGCGGCAGCTTTCACTGAGCGCGGGGCAGGCGAGGCAGCAGCAGCAACAGACACGGGCAGCCAGACACCCAACTCCTGCAACTCTCTGCCTGGCCAGAGGAGCACCACAGGCGAGGCTGCCCATTACTGCAAGAGAAGAGGACGGTGAAGGAAAAACCGTGGGGGGCTGCGGAAGCCATTTTCAGTCAAGAGAAAAGAGGGGCCAAGCATGCCAAAGCACGGGGTGGTAAAAAAAAAGGCAAAAAAATACCTTTTGCTTTAAAAACACACACACACACACACCAGATTTAAACCCGAATACAGCAGTGCTGAAGCAAAACCAAGTCTGGTCTGAGGTTTGCCATGCCTGAACATATCGCGTGGCTGTTACTTCATGGCTCAACAAGAGCTCACGGAGCCAGGAGCGATAGTTCAGGTCTGGAGTGCAGGGTGAAGTCTGTGGCTGCGATAGTCCGCGTCTGGGCTGCGTCACTGTCAGTTGCGCCCGCTGTGTCAGAATGGGCTTGCACCTGCCCCAGGATTTACAGCATACGCCACTGCGTGTCGTGCCCGGCGCCTGCTGCGTTTGCAGTGCCGTTAGGGAGAACTGAGAATTAGGAAGCAGTAGGTGGCTACTGCACAATTCCAAGGTAGGGCACGATTCCAAGGCAACTGTGTGTGATCCTCATTCCTCCTTTGACCCCAGAAGTAAAGGCAGATTTTGCAATTCATGATTAATTCCAAATTGGGAGGGATCACTGGGGCTTCCGAATTTTAAAAAAGAAAGTGCATATAGAAAAAAAGCTGCGTGCACTGGAGGACCATCAGTAACCCTGGCCAATGTACTAATTGTATTTCGTTTCATTCCAGGTTTTTTACTGCTCTACCCACTGCCTAAAAACAAAAAAATGCTCGATTGCTTAAACAATGAGGCTAAAGGATTATTTGATAATTGTAAGAGTGCTTTAACTAAAAGAGCAGAATTGCATTTTGGTCTCCACCCCAGGTTAGGGCGTGAACCAGACTTAGCCTGACTACATGGGGCTTGTTGTACAAAGTCTAGATCTTCCAATCTCAGGAACATCAAATATCTTTGAATGTCATAAAAAGTGACCCAAGGTTTGAGAGGAATGGTTTTATGACAAAATACATAGTGTACACTGCTGCTGATGCTGATGAAACACTTGTTTCATTACCAGGACCTGATCATCTGTCCACAGTCTCATAGTAAGCAGATTCATTTCAAAGCTGAAACATTCTGAATTGTGATCTGTGAAGAGCTAAGGACGAAATCACTACACAGACAGAGCTTAAATTGAAAGACATGTCATCAGCAAAGCTTATCCAGTAAACACTTCAGCTGTGGAATGTTAAGACAATAAAACTAGGAGCATATGTTAAGTGCTTAGCAGTCCCCCTGTAAATCAGAACGGCAAGCATATTCTCTAAGGCAGCTGGGACATGTAAGGCAAATGAAGATAAAATCCTTGTTACTTTTGAGCTACAGTATGAGTACAAGACAAGAAAAAGCACAAAACCAGCTGATATGAGAGTGTTAGAAGAACAAGAGGCACAAGCATGCTGTGAGAAATAAGATTCTGGAAAAAAGACAAAAGCAGACGGGTGAAACTGAGCCCCACTCTCCATAATCATGTTAATGCATCTTCCCTGATAAGAAGCTGAAAATGGCCATTGACAAAGGAAAGGTTCAGTTAATGTTTAAAAAGATGCCTGCACCTTCAGATCCATTTGAATCACTGTGGAGCTCGATAGGTACGGGACACAGAAGCATGAAAACTTGAGATAGATGAGATCAACGAAGAATTATGTTCACAAAAGCTAATTTTCAGTGCAAAAGGTTAGTTAATTTCAAAGAACCTTTGCAAAAAGACTCAGAGAACCTTCAAAAGACTAAGTAAAGTCTCATGAATAATACAAAAGCCTTTCAAGACTTTTTGGCATTTCCCATCTAAAAGTTGATTGAGATTATTTTTTAATTATTAGCAACAGTATGAAAAGAATGGAGGGCATGTTCTGAAAGCCAATTTTAATTTAGTGAAGTCTTTTTTCTGCCCAATTTGTTGCTGTAATCAGTAGACCAATGCACTCTTATCAGGGTTCAATCCCCACAGAACAGGTAACAATCCCAAAGCTTTGGTTGGTGAAGCAGCTAAGAGCGAAACATTGTGATTTTTGGACTGATAGACAACCTCCTCCCACAGACGTCATGTGCGAAATCTCAGTGGAAAACTGCTTAAAGCATCCTGATGTTTCACCTTAAATACTGCCATGGCCTACCGGACTCCTCTTCACAGGACGACACATATTCCCCAACTCTGGCACAGCACAGAAAGGTATGTTTAGTAGTCACATTCAGTGTAATCTCTCGGGTACTTTTAAATACCATAAAGTTACAATTACAGGACATAGCATGGATTCAACTAAAAAATAAAAAGGAATATGAACAGAGTGATTAAAAGAGATCGAAATTTCATTTAAGACACAGGACACCAATATACCTCATTGTCTTCCAGTGGGTCTAGGCTGCAGTGAAACTGAAAAACATGACTTTCAACATGACCCACAACTCTAAAGAAATCATTTACACAGGGGGAGAAAAAGAGATAAAAGGAAGAGATGATGAGTTAGATCTGCCTCTTCAAGGACAAGAGCTTTTGAACCACACCCCTGCAAAAGAAATAACAGACATTTGTTGTCCCACCACACCCTTCATGAATTGATCAAGTCTGATGGTGAGACATACAGAATACTGTCCCTCCCCTCCTACTTCCACATGTAAAAACACACTCAGAATAGTCTAGTGCTGCAGGTATTTAGTCAAATACCCTGACCCTGAGGACCCTAAGCCTTTAAAATAAACTTTGTGTCATACTGACTATTTGCAAACACTGTCAAATGAGCACGTCAAATGTTATTGGCATCTACAATTGGTCAATTGATTAAATGTACATTGATAAATGTACCTTGTTAAAAAGTACTCAATCACTGCACTGGTGTATGATGTTTCTTGTAGTATTTTATGTTGTATTTTATTGTATTTTGTGTACTTGTATATTTGTGTCTTTTTTTATTGGTGAAGGTTGTGAAGCAATATTACCAAGTGAATTTCCCAGGTTTGGGATTAGTCTTCTAAGACTAATGTGCTTTTCAGTGCTAAGAGGTGGACCCACTTCACCACAGAGTTCAGTTAGTCATAGTTTAGTTTAATTAGTCATATGCACAAATGCAATCAAATGTTTATTTGCATGTTTGCTCCAAAACAGCTCCAAAACTGTTGCTCCAAAACTAAGGAAACGCCAACTTAAACACAGAAGGACATCAGCAGCAGCAACAAAGTTAAATAACACTCATCTTAAATAAAAGTCAGAATGCCCACAATAGAGGAGAGCTGTACTCCAATAACTGACAGGGCTAACCTGATATCCCCCTGTAATGCCTTTCAATCAGACAACAAGCTGCTGCCCAACACTGGTATACCACACATGAGCACACTTTCAATAGCGCTCCTGTAAAATGTAGGAAGAATATTTAAAGATAGACCTGTTTATTTTTCAATTGTCTGAGGACGTAAAGATGCTGTTCTGCGTTCTCTGTAGCTCCATTTACATGCTGGGACCAGTTTAAATCATTAGTAATGAAGGTTTCCAGGAACTTGAAGCTGCTAACCATCTCTACAGCCACCCTATTGATGTGAATAGGGGGGTGGTCCCCACCCCACTTTATGAAATTGACAACCAGCTCTTTGGTTTTTGCTGATGTTGAGGGAGAGATCATTGTCAAGGCACCACTCCACCAGGCTCATCCCTGTAGGCCATCTTGTTGTTACCGGTGATTCGGCCAATGATGGCAATGTTGCTGCACAGCAACTACTGGATTCTGCACCAACAACCCCGCTACAGACCAGACAACGACATAAGTGACTGATTTCTTCAACCACTTAAATTAAAGGGGAAATTTCCACGGGCCAGATTAAGCAAACCCGAAGTGGACTTGAGCCACTATACCCTGGTTAAACCTCTTAGGCACAGTGCCATGGGATCTTAATGACACAGCAGTGCTCAGGTTAACATCTCATCTGAACGATAGCACCTCTCACTATGCTGGGGCACTGGTTGGGAAATTCTGGTCCAGAGGGAAGAGTGTCACCTACTAGTCCGCCAACGCTACTTACAGCAGCAACCTGAAGATCTCCAATCTCAATATTAAACAGTCCTGGGCAAGCCTATAAGAACACAAGTAATATATTGTGTATGTATACTACATACAAAGCCTAACAACAATATAGTTCAAGTAGGCAGCTGCGTTAGCATGCGTAGGATGCAAAGGAACAAGTAGAGGTTTATTCCATGCTGGAAAGAGAAGAAAGGAAACACAATGTTTTGGCTGAGAAGCCTTCTTCAGTGTGAGCAAACACACCCTCACACCTGAAGAAGGCTCCACAGCCGAAACGTTGCGTTTCCTTTCTTCTCTTTTTAGCATGGAATGAACCTTTAACTTGTTCCTAACAACAATATATCTGCCCAATTTCCATTCGTTCCAAGACAACCAGAAAATACCAGATCTGGATGAAAACACCAGTTTCAATGAGTTGAAACATTATACATTTTTCACAAGATTCATATGTTCACATTCCAATGTGAAGATAATTCCAATTATCTTCAGTATAAATATTATGTGAAAATATTCTAAGGAATTGACATACTTCAAACGATACTCAAATGTGCAACTTTACAAAATAGTCATTAAAAGCCTCTATCAAACATTTATAGATTTAATACATTATTAAATAATAATTATTAAACTTTGCATAAATTAAATTTACTTTCCATAAATAATACTTGCATACTTTCCTTGAGATAAAAACTATGAACTGAATACAAATATTTAATTTATAGAAATAATACAGGAAACGGTTTGAAATTGTTAACATTTACCAATTTAAATGTCAAACATGTCCATCTCAGATCCAGTATGTACTCTGGAAACCTATAGAACAATTTGTTATTGCACTGTTTCCTTCTTACAGCTCAGGTCTGTCCCTGTTTCTGGAGAATTTCTGGCAGTTTGAGCTTGTTTCCTGTACTCATGAAGGCCACAGTCCCTGATAAATCAGATTAACTGTCCTGTAAACTGTTAAGTTGAAACTGACACGGACAAATGCACGGTTGTGGTTGGCGATTAAGGACTAAGAAGGGAGAGTATTAAAAGAGTAGCAACTCCTTTAAATTGAAACAAATGAAATTTCCATTTGGCTTACTCAGGATTCCAAATGCATTTGGATGACAGTGTGATTTAAAACGATATTTCTGGATGACAGAAGACTTGCAATCTACTGCAAAGAGGCTCAGTCTCCAGAGACTGTGGCAATAAAGTCACCTGCTGGAATTATTATTCTGCAGCAGACACGTTTGGTTTGGTCATCTTGTCCAAAAAAAGTAATACTATAGATGCATTTAGTCAGAAAAATAAAGCAGCTAGATGGGCCAGCTTTAAAGAAATGGTGCCTGCCTTTATTTCTTTACAACTGCATAGCACCACAATTTCATTTTGATGTACAGTATGAGTTAACTTGTAAAAAATGTGCATCATAAAATAGGAAGGAAACCAGAGTCCGTATGCGGTATTACTTGTGCTTGTGGTATTTGAAATGGAAGCTATTTTTCTTCCCCGGCACTGAAGCGGACGTCGCCCTGTATGAACGCAGCCACTGGCTCCGACACTGCAGAACTCTGCCAGCACTGGAGAACACCCTCCCAGTGCTGGTGATGCTGGCTCGACGGACGTGCACCCTGCTTCCCCAGGCCTAAATAAACGATCTCTGCTCATATTCCGGCTTCCAAAGTTCCCTGGAAAGGCTCATCTTTTACGGTTTCCATAAACAAAGCGCGAGTGTGAGAAGCAAATAAGTCAACCACTCGGCTAGTGACAATCCTTTCCTTTGCCTTGTGCGCCACCAGGATGTGTTTTTCTCATTGTGAGCCCATCAACCCCATGCTGCAAATGCAGCAGGCTGAGACAAAAACCTGAACTCTTCCATTTTTAGAATCATAACGTTTGGAAATGCATTTTAAAAAAAACAGTTGCAACAGAAAATGCTTGCACTCAGATGTCATGGACATTCCTCCTTGCACAAAACCTCCCAAATTTTTACTGCCTGTACATAACACCATGCTTCCTGACTTTGCATTTTATTCAAGTCTCTCTCCAACACCCTGAGTTCATCCTGCTTTTACGCTGGCTCTTGCAGACGAAACAATAAAAATAAAAGGGCATTCTCTGAAGCCGTGTGTGATAAGAGTTTTGGGAAAGCTGCCTGGCTACCGCAGTCACTACCAGCCCTGATGAAATAATATTCAAATGCAAAAGGAACTGAGAGCGAAAACTACCTGAGGTGTTGTACTGGGGTGAATGGAAACAACGCTGTGGTAATTTATAGTTTTTAATGTTTGTTGCTGGGGTAGTTTAATGAGCTAGTGTTAAATTTATTTTGTACGTGAGCCAATGAACTCGCAAAATCTCGTTTTTGCATTTAAGCACTAATATTAACTTAAGTTTCTAGAGTTTTCTTCTACATTTCACTATGTTATAAAACAAAATTTATCTACAGTATGAACTGAATCTCATATTCCAGAGTTGTCAAAACCAATGCTGGCATAGCTCTCATTGTGAAATAGCCTAAAACTATAAAACTATTCATAGGTGACAGATTCCAGGTCAAGTAAGAGAACAACCTAAAACTAAAAAAAAAATCTTAGACTACTACTGTAACTTCATAAAGTATTCCCTCACATTAATTTTAATGTGAGAACATCTCCTGTAAAAGCACAAATACAGTATAAGGCTAAAAACAAACCAAATAACTGTAAACCAGTGAGGATCTGGAGCATTGTGTTTGTTAAAAAAAACAAGAAAGAAAATGATAACAGGAAATTACAGATAGCAGCTTTTGGTTCTATTATTCTGGAGGGAAAAAGTCAGGAATCATAGGAGAAGGGACAAGTTTGTCCACAGATGGGAGAGCTCGCCAAAATAGACTTTCTCTCGGCATTCAATTCAAGGCACACGTATGACCCAGACCGGCTTCTGCAATCAATGAGGAAAATGTACGAGATGTTCATTGAACTTGTCTTCATTCATTTTGGCAAAACATACACTTCTAAAAGACTGTGGCACAAGGAGAAGGTGATATTGTTGGCACCGAGATGGTTTTTGACCATTTCTTCCAGTTCCAGTTGCCATCTGGATCAAAAGTGGTCAGTGGTGTTGTTTGCCACAAGGGCTCTGAATACTCAGAGAGCAGCTTTTCTCTCTGTAACCCCAGTGGCACTGCAACAGCTTGTTGACACAGGGATATTACTCAGACACTAAAACGTAGTTGCTACCAGCTGTTGTATTTGCATCATTTCTGAAATCCCCTTTGTAAAGGAAGTCCAGTCTCGTGCAAAAGAGATCATAGATGGCCTCCATCCCTATGCTTAATGTCATCGGGAGGCGGGGGGAGGGGGAAACTTCAGCCTAACCACATCGTAAGCAGAAATCTTTCACCACCTACTGGACAACTTCTGTAACTCACCTTCACTCATTTAAAGCTTATCCATAAAGCACACAAAGATTTGTATAAAGACAGCACAGACTTACTTACAGCTCTGTGAGTCTTATGACGAGATGTTTAGATTTCAAGTATGTGTGTAACAGGTTCAATACCACAGAATCCTGACACACTGAAAAATGTGGGTTGACTGATCATACGCATATGTAATGTAATTGTAATTTCTTCTCACTTTCTTAAAGCCCCCCCCAAAACACTGCACATGAAACACGGCACAAAAACAATGACCTGAAAAGATAAGATTCTGCTGCTCTTCTCAAGGCTTAGAAGCTTTGAGAGAAACTGTTACTGTACATTACTTCCTTCTTAAAAAATACCACAATTGGCTGTAACAGCAGTTTCCAAAATCTGTATTCACAGAGCAAAAATGGGAAGTAATAATCTCTCAAATGCATTTAAAAATAGCCCACTGAACAACAGCCCTTGCTGCTTGTAGCTCTGTGCCAACTTACTATCACACATTCACTCTGCACTTTGATCGGAACACAAATTTCAACATTGTTTTCGCTCTAAGGCACAGATATTGGAGAGGGAGCTATTACCACATGCTTTGAGCAAAAAAAAAAGAAATAGAAACTGGTTCTAAAAAATGAAAACATTGCCCCCCCCCCAAACTGACCTTATGTGTAGCCATGACAACATGGGGGTGGTGCCCCCCCCGAACACCCAGACCGTGAAGAAGACGATGAGCAGGGTGGTCGTGAACATCATCTGACGGGCGTACGTGGCCGTGTCCCGGATCGCCAGCGCGAACGCCATGGCTCCCCGCAGGCCTGGGCGTAACGGAAACATGGGAAATCAGACGGGGAAACGCCTGGCGCAGCGCGAGAGGAATCACTCTTTAACCCCCCAGCTGGGACGGCGTTGTTTTTCTGAGCGGGGAGGGCTGGGGAGGGGGTGCAAGTGCGCTCAGAGAATGACCCCCGCTGGCTCGACCCTGTCGACAACTCTGCCTTTTTCCAAGATTTTGTTTGTTTTCTATCAAAATAAACTTTATTTAAAAGAAAACATCTCACAGAAAGTACACATTCTAACAAATGATCAAACTAACATGAAATGAAAACTTTCTCAATCAGGTGATTGTCCGTTATCAATCGGTGCAAGTGGATGATGGGGCCGGATTTGCGGAATGAAAGAGTCCCTCCAAGCCCTACCACTCCGTTTCTCCATGCCATCTTCCTGTCCCGGCTCTGAAACTGCGGAGCAGGAGCTCAGGGACTAAAGCGGAAATCTCTGTTCCCTGCACAGGGCCCAAAGTCCCTTCAAAGCGCTCCCTCACCTTCCTTCTGACAAGACAAGGAATCAAGCTTTTCTTCACACTTTGATTTTTTTACAAAATTTCACGGAAGTGTACAATGGCTTCATCATATCAATCCATACATTTTCTAACCAGCTTTGTCCAATTCAGGATTGCAGGGGAGCTGGAGACTATCCCAGTAAGCAACGGACACAAGGAGGGGTTCACCCTGGACTGGGCACCAGTCCATCAGAGGGCACACTCTGACCCAGACACATGTACACATTCACAGCAGTTACAGTTTTCCTGGAAGCCAAGTAACCAGCATGTCTCTGGACTGTGGCAGGAAACAGGAGCTCCCAGAGGAAACCCACATGAACACGGAGAGAACATACGAAGTCCACGCAGGTAGCACCCCGGGTCGGGAAGTGAACCCGGGACCTCAGCGCCACGAGGCAGCCATGCTTACCACTGCATCACCATGCCGCCATCTTCAATATGTCTTGTACCCAAAACGCCCACAGGACACCAGAGCAAAGCAATGTAGAGGCAGCGTATTAGAATAGATGGATGTCTCACACTCATTGTTTGTTTATCATTATCTTTGTTGATCTTTATGGAAACAACAAGAAAAGGTTCCATGTATTGAAGCTCTGAAACTCTTGACCAGTTGAGACAGCCAGCTATGAGGGGGAGAGGTTGGCGTCTGTCTATGGTTTCACAGTAAGAAGCCTCCCCAACCTGCAAACATCATCATGTGCTGGAAATTCCCGCCAATCTTGTGTCTCCTTCCCAGGTTGAGAAGGAAGGAGAGAGGGTAGATGTTGCAGGCTCTTCCTATGAAGATCGCAATCTGCCGGAGAGGAAGCTATTAAGGACACAATACAGTGAATTATGATGGCAGCAAGGACAAGCTTGTCTCAGGAGTACCTGAAACTGTGTTACTACAGTAGTTTTCCACAGGAATCCAGAGCATGATTGATTCATTATAACCAGCAAGAGCTGGATGTGAGTATGTTTAGTATGACTACAAGCTTCTCTTTTCCTTTGCATGCTTTTAGTAGTTTGCAGTTAAGGCCTAAAACCTGTATATTGAAGGTCAATGAAATGGTACAAAAGGGTGCAGTTTGAGAGAAATTATATTTCACAGCTGAGGAGAACCTAACGGTCTTAAAAGAGAAAATAAGGATATGTAGATTCTGATGAAAACTATTTTGTGATACATAGACAATGCTGCTATTCTATCTGAATTATTGTCATGAGATATTTTAAACAGGATGCAGACTGCATACTGAAAAAAAAACACAGGAAGGCTCTTCTCAAGATTACTTAGTTCCAGTTCTGACTTCCTGTTTTCTTTGACATAGCAGTCATTTTTACCATCAGTATATTTTTACAAAGACAGATAAAATGCATGTAAAAAATATCAAAGTATGTCTGATATGACTAAAAAACAGAACAGAATCCCTGACAAAATGAACTGCTCTAATCCACTATGATAAACAGTCTTTTGTAAGCTTGTCAAACCCAAGAAAACAATGAGAAGACAGTAACAGACATGTATGCTCTTAGCGAGATTTCCTCAGGGGGATAGATGTCTTAAAAAAGAGCAATGGCATTTATGAGCACTATCCAGAAACTCAGAATGGCACACAACAGACAAGAAAAGGCAGGGCATATTTGTCCAGGAAGACTAAACATACAAAGCTAAAGTTAATAGATATTTCTCAAATAGAAATTTGGAAACATCAACAGCTACAGAGTGCCTAGTGGACTGGGGTATTGCTATGCTCGAGAAGGCTCTATCACCACTGTGAGGAGCCTGGAATTCCACAGGGCAAGAATAGCTGAATCAGCAATTTCTCAGATTAGGGGGTGGACTATACTCATGCATCAGGTACCTAAAAGAAAATGGAGGTGCACTACTCAGTGTCTCACATGTGCGCAACGCAGTTTAAAATCCCACTTGAATTTTCACCAGGAGCTAGAACAAGTTCCAGAGGGCAGCAGATGTTCTCATGCATAAGTACTGAAGCCTAATTAAGACTTTAGGAAATACCCTGCAAAGAAAAGTATCGCCACCTTGGGGCATCTAGCAATATTTCAGCATCAAATAGGCTGATCAAGGTTCTTACCAGAGCAATGTCACACAGGTGGGAGAAACACGACCTTGTCACTTCAACTTAAAGCACAGGGCCATAAGTAACAGAGTTACTAACTTCTATCTGCACCATCACCAGCAACATTCAAATCCCCATTTTCACAAAGATGATGTTGGAATGCTATAAAAATAATCTCATTTTTGTCACAGTTAAGCTCAAGAAAGTACTTTTGCATCCACATCTTAACACGTTTAACAAACTGCAGAACCACAATAGTAGTATTTGATTCATCTGCAAGCAAAAAAGTGGTGTCAGCAACCTTAACGGATGTCTCTAGTACATATCAGCTGCTACTTATCTCATTTACAAAAGCAGGTGTCTTTATTCAGTTTTTGCCAAAGAAAAAGAAAGAGGCTTTCTTTTCTATAAACAAATTGATACCATTATAGACTGGAAATGTTTGTTTGGGAGGCATGAACCAGAAAAGCAGGTCTCATTGTCATATTTCTGAAAGACATCTGTAAAAGGATACAAAAGCTCCCAAGATGAAGATCGGACTGAAGATGTGGTTCTGGAAGGTGAAGAGGGCCAGACCCATGTAGGAGAAGATAAAATTCTCAGCCAGAAAATGCAGAACCTCGAAGAGCTGTAGAAGAATGTAAGAGAAAGTAAGGCCGAGGCAGTGTCCGAGTTCCATCCACCTTTCAACCAAATGTGCCGCATGAGGAAAAACATAGCATTTAGCTTTGAACTGCTATAACAGTATTTAACAAAGACTCTTTAAAATACCCACGACATCATAAAACAAGGAGGGTTAATTTCCATTACAAACCTACAAAGGTCTGTGCAATGATTCTTTCCCACATTTAAGTTCTCAGTCAACTTTCATGACTCTATCACTCTATTCTTCATTATCAATGTCTGTAAGGTTAGTAATTAATTATACCGCCTGGGATATTGCTATTTGCAACATCTCTATTACTAGAGAAGGTCCAGAGGGAACTTCTGGAGACAATAAATCATGATAAATAAATAAATCCTAATAGTGAGATACAGAAAAGGTGTACCTGCCACCCTAAACCTTTGCTGTTACATTCTGGGTGTGCCCTAAGTAACCCTCAAAACACCATGCTACTTTTTCATTTGAACTCATTAAAGGACATCCATCTTGTAGAGCCTGCAATGCCTTTATAAGAAAAGCTCCAGGTTAAGGGGACTCTACTTGCCAGATCTTGCCAGACTCGGCAGAACGGTTGCCACCCAGATAGCAGCTGGGATATTGTCTCTCTCCCTCTTTTCCCCACAAAGATTAGGGCACAGAACGACTGCAAACTCTCACTGCCTCTGCTGCACTCCCTGACTGAAGGGGAGAGATCCAAACGTGGGAGCCCTGTTGCGACGTGTCCCTCCACGTTCACTGCAAGGTGACTGCTGCCAGTTGGAAAGAGCCCGATTTTACCCCCCCGCCGGGCTCAGCGCTCAGCCATCTGCCAGGGACACCGTTACAAGTCCCTTTCCTACCGCACAGCGCGTTTTTAATGAACACAAACAGCGCGTTCTGGATCCCCCTTCGCCGCTTCCTTCACGGTCGTGAGCTTGACATGCAGCCATCTCATTTTGTCACTCAGAACCCAGCAGAACTTTCCCAGCTCTTGCCTCACCTGCTTGGTTCTTTTCGTCGACTCCTCGGACAGGTTGTTATACGTGTAATGGGCCTGGGTGATCCCACAGAACAGAACCGCCACCACACCTGGGGGTCCAGAGGGAGGATTAAAACATCCTACTTCCATGCCACCCGTGAAAGGCGATTGCAACTCATTTAAAAAAAATAATGCGTTCGCAAGTTCGGCCCTCACCGGTGTTGACAACTAGCATCGCTTAAAACACTTCCCTGCAAATATGAGAAATCGATAAGATGAAAAAAATACATCAAAACCCATCTTACTTCTCAGACTTCTCAATATCTATGCTCTCTAAGTCAGATCGTCAGCCTATAGATTCTACTTTCGATCCCAGAAAGTTGTTTTCAGTTCTGTTCAGTTCAGTTTTGGAGTGAAGAGGACAAAGAATTTCTGTAGTACCGCTTCCCTAATTTGAGACGGCAACATTTCCAATTCAGTACTGGCGCACCGCACTGTGCAATAAGTCCCGTTCTTATTTTTATTTTTTTGTCTGCGACCCATGTTGTCCGAGTTTTTGCTCAGGTAATAAAAAGAGCCCCAGAATGACGTTTCTGGAAGCAGTTGGCAGACAACGGGACAAGCGGCTCTCTGCTCTCCATGGAACCCAAACGTTGGACGGCGCCACTCTTCACTTTAGGTAGGGCGCCCAGCTCCTTTCCCCATGTATCGAAACCCGGGAGGTATAATTTAAAGAGGCCTATCAAAACCCAACCTGTATATTTTTGGGAGGTAAAAGTTAACCAGAGTGTCTCAACAAAACTCAAACACAAAGACAACATCCAAGAGCTGCACAGGTGTGCGCTAAGCGGTAACAATTAGAAGATATTTACAGAAATGTCACCCGACAAAGAGCATACGAAGGTTGGTACACACTCTAAGCTCCGAAGTAAGACGGAGTTCGCTGTGCGCGTTTTTACTGCACACCGCTCGGCGTGGCGGCTCTCTCACCTGTGAAACCGCAGGCCTCGGCCAGGAGGAAGGTGCTCCAGGACATGAGGAAGAAGAGCGCCGTCTCCAGCAAAGGGAAGCAATGCAGCTTAGTGAACTTGGTCACGTACAACGAGTGTTAAGGCAACCTCAACACGCTTACTAAAACTACTAAATAATGACCTTTGATCAAACACAAAAAAAAATGAACACAGCAGGGCCTCTCTCCCTATGGAAAGGGTGCAGCTGCTCTAAGTAATGAACTCATTTAAGAATTTAACTGTAGCCCTCATCCACAAACTTACTTTTGCCTTTTTAAAAACGCACGAAACTCGGAAAAGCACAAAACACATGAAGGTAAGCACCCATACATAAAATGCAGCTACTAATTCTATTTTTTTTTGTCAGACCAGATTAAGACAGAGTAGAGAACCCACTAAATAAGGAATTACTGTATTTTAACTTGTCCTGTGTACATTATGAAGTAATAAGTTGCCACTAAGTCATCTTGTGTATATTTATATAATAAACTATACAACTGACTGCCTTTCAGCTCATAATTAATGAATTTTTAAAAATAATCTTGAGGAAATTAAATCCCTATTTATACATTTGGAATTCTTTGATGTCTTTCTTCTATTTTATTCACCTACTATTGTGAATCGCCAGTTGTCAATCAACTGTGCTTTAATGCTGTGTTCCTCCCACCAACAAGGGAGCAACAAGGAATCTGCAAGCTTTCCGCCAAAACACCCTAGTCACTCAACATCAGACATTCCCCCAGGATTTCCAGGGGTCACAACACCTGGACGAGCAATGAAGCTCTCGCAAACACCCAACGAACAATGGAGGTCGCCTTTAGCACCACGAGCCACCACAAACCCACTCAACCCCAGTGGTCACAGTTGATGAATAACCAATAACTGGGATCAGTCTGCTCTCTGGCAGATGAGCTCCCCTATTGGTTGATCCAGAAGGAAGACCCTCCCCACTCCTCTGGATGAGCTCCCTTATTGGTTGATCTAGTAAGATGACCCTCTCCCCACCCCTCTGGATAAGCTCCCCTATTGGTTGATCCATTGAGAAAACAGTTCCCCTATCCACCCCCACCCCTCCCTTCACGGTTCACATCTCATGTACCAGGCTTAAAGCATCACCAAAACATGGGAACAGGAGAAAGACAGAGGAGCAGAAAAAAGATATTAGAGCAGTGACCACTCCGGTGACGGCGCCCATCGCAAACGAGCCGCTGAAGATACCAAGGAAAATGCCAACCGATTTGAAGAAGGCAGCAGCATCAAAAGCATGGGTGTTGGCTCCAGTGGGTTGGTATGCCATGATAGACCTGATAGAGACAGCACAGGCATCAGAGTCAGAGAAGCCACAAAACCACACGTTTACCCACAGTATCGGCGCAGAGTATTGCAAATGCCTCACATTTCAAATTAAATCTTGTATGTTTAGTTCAAACCACTACGGGCTAGGGATATGTTTAAGCAAAACCATAAGGCATGACCCAAGAACAGGCGTTAACCCAATAATACGATGCTGCATTTTTGTCAAAATTAAAGATGGAAAGAATGGCGAGGTGTCTAGCGATAGTACTTCACCTGCTTTAATTGAAACCTGAAGTGGATGAAATCAAGCTCTCTAACTCCACACAGTACCAGAAGTGAAAAATTGAAATTTGTCTAAATTAATGAAAACAGATCAGCTTCTCCAATCATAGTGCATCTCGGTGTGCATACAGTACATTGCAAGGTGCTCACTGCTACAGCACCTTGCGCCAAAGTATTCAGACTCGTGATGTCTTCGCATTTTGTTGCTTTAAAGCTTCCAATCATGATATTTTGAAGTACCAATTCATTTGTTATATACATAACTAAGTGACATATACCAATCAAAAAACAACATGAACATGTAAAAGTCATGATGGCATAAGTATTCAAACCCTTTGCTGTGGTAAATCTGACGTAATTTAGGTAACGATCCGCACCCTCGAGTAACTTCTGTGTGCAGTAATAACGGTTTCCATGATTTTAGAATAAATACACCTGTCTCTGTGAGGTTCTGTGGTCAAGTACTGAATTTCATATAAACATAGCAACGAAGACACTGGAAAGCACAGATCAGGAAAAGGGTATAAAGATATAAAAGTCTCTCAACATCCCTCTTAGCACAATTAACCATCAGGAAATGGACACTGCCTAGATCAGGCCTCCCCTGCACACTGGGTAGCTGGGTGTGAAGAGGCACTGTGAGGGATGCCAACTCTGAGTCCACAAAAACTTTGAAAGAAGTACAGAGTTCAGTGACTGAGATGGGAGAAAATCAACCACGAATCAGCAATTCGCAAAAATCGCACACATTCCACAAAGCCTCACTTACATTTAGGCCGAGTAGCAGACCTCATCTAAAATCCTGCTAGGAGTTTCACTTAAATGATACTGCAAACCTGCATCAAGCAAATTGACAGAATTTAAGCAAATCTGCCAAGAAGATTCGGGAACAGTTGCTCTAAGCCCACGTGCGCAGCTGGTAGGGACTAACCTAAAAAGACTTTGGCTGAAATTGCTTTTCTTCCACCAAGTATTGATTTCACAGGTCTGAATACTAATGCAATCAACACAGTTCAGTTATTGCTGACATTGTAAAGTAACTTATCATTCAAACTGAAGACTTCTAAGGATATGTCCAGGTTTTAAATTAAATATTTATAAATACGTTTTAAAAAGGAATACAGATCATTATATCATTTAACAATTTCACAAAATGGGACACCATAGTCTGAATACTCTTCAAAGACACTGTACTGTATATCAATTTGACTTTTATTCTATCTGTAAAAATGCAGTTTTTTTCCCCCACATCAAACTGAAGCTATTTTTAAATATGTATAATTTTTTTTAGAAACTTAAATTTGAAATACTGTGCAAAAGATTCTGGGGATAACCAACAATGTATGCAGACTAGAGAATGGGCCAATGGAAATTTCCATCTGAAGGCTGGCGCTGCTCTTTGGTGTTTTCTCCAGCAGAGGGCGCAGACAGATCGCTGCTACGGCCCAGCTGAAGACCTGCAGAGCTACAAATCTTAGCTGCCACGCTCCTAACACTCTGATGCAGTATTTAAGAAATGCAGAAAGAACTTGAAATAAGTCACTGTTTTTCTATAAGATGGCTTCAGGAATAGAAGCCATTTTTGAGAGGGTTTTATCAAGTTTACAAAATCAATATCCTGTGCGGTAAGCCCTGCTTTTAATAATCTTGTCAAAACACAAACTATTTTGTACAATTTCTGATCGTGATACTGTTATTCATGGTCTCCTCAGGCTTTGGAGCGACTGCCGTTACACATCATTAATGTACTTTACCACATAAAAGATAAATAAATGACCATTCAATAACATTTTTTGACCACAGGGAACTCATGAGGTGACTTACGATGAAAGCACAATTGCCACGGCATCATTCAGGACACTCTCCCCGAACAGGAGGGCATACAGGTCCACATCTGCATGGAGCTCATTGAAAATGGCCAGGACCGTCACTAAAACCAAAGACAAACCCACACGATGATGAAAAACACAGCTCTCGATTAAAGCACAGCATTACTTTTAAGAGTAGTGGGAAGGTAGGGGTGTGAGATTCAACCTCCTTTTTCAGTGTTCTCTGAGGCTGTACAGGGCTTCATTTTGAAAGGAACCATTTACTGAACCATTTCCTGGAGTTTCTAAATCCACACTGAACAAGCTTCAGTATGTCCACAATTTGGCAGCCAGCATCCTGACCAGGTCTGGTGCAAGTGATCGCATTACTCCTATCCTGGAGCCCTTGCACTGGCTTACGGTCAGGTTTCAAACTCCTCATGCTCACCTATAAGGCTCTACATAGCTTGGCACCTCAGTACCTGTCTGAGCTACTATCGTACTACTCCCCACCTCCCAACCTTCGCTCTTCTCATTCTGGTCTTCTAACTGTCCCCCAAGCCCGTCTACACTAAGGATATCAGAACATCACTATCCCTACTCAAAACCAGACTCAAAACCTTCTTCTTTAGAAGAGCCTTTACTTAACTGGTTCTGATAGTTACCCCTCTGCTCCTTTTTTATGCAGCACCCCCATCTACTTGTCTACTCTAACTCTGTATTCTCATCGTGTATGTCTTTATTGTTGTTGTCGTTCTGTAAAACGCTTCGAGACGCCACCTTTAAAGGTGCTATATAAAATAAAGTTTTTAATTACAATATTATTATTACCACTACTGAAAGGAGAACCTCTCTTATAACCCCTTCCGTGCCCTGGCTTTTTCCTGTTTCCTCTTATTTTCTTAAAAATGTTCAAGAAATGTTCAGTATGCTGGACTGTTAGCCAGCATAAACATAGCCTGCAACCACCCGGAGCCACCCTGCGCTCGTGCCATGAAAGCGAAAAGGGCCTACTGCAGTGTGAACCTGCTGGCAGCCTCCCAGACGTGCCCCTCTCTCTGGATCAGTACCTGGATCGGTAGCCGAGATGATGGCTCCAAAGAAGAGGCAGTCGGTGTAGTAAAACTTGTCAGTCAGCTGACCCACTGCCTGCATGAGCTTCACCACGCCGTACATGAGGTTCCTGCAGGAGACAGTTTCCAGAATCAGCTCATCCGCTACTTTTTTTCTAAGCACCGTGGTGCATGGTATACGGCCAGTCAGACCCAGATAAACTACATTTTTTACCCACAGCCTTTGATAAAACATAATCAATACTTCCACAGGGTCCCCCCTTTAACACTCAGAGAACATTTCCCGGTCAGATGTTTCTGCTTGCGACATCTATGATGCAGTTTTATTGGATTTGAATATTTGCCCATAATGGAGGATATCAAAGCTTGGATAATCCAAACACAAAGAAATGCAATCTAAATTCATGTTAGCAAGAAATACGATAACAGAGGTCTCTTCATCATAAAACATGCCAGCAGAGTTGAGGAAGAGTAGCAAAGTTATTAAACTTTACAATGTACTCTGAGTGCTTACTGTGAAATACTTTAAAACGTTTTACATTTCAAAATAAAATAAGTTAAAACACTGTTATAGTAAACCTACTGAAAATTGATCCTGCATTGTCAGAGAGCACAATGCAATTTGAAAAGATTCTGAGTTTTCATTTATGCAGTGCTTTTAAACGTTGCTTAATGGAAAAACTCAAAAAAGGCAGAAATCACAGAAAACAGCAATATTTAAATATTTCAAGTGTAAATAATTTTAGATAAAGAACAAAGTACAAATGCACAGGGACTCATAAACAATAAAAGAGCAGATTAGAAAAATACATTTTGGGGATCCCACTTTGCTCATTCTGCACTGTACTCCAGACAACGCTGGAGATAAGAATTCTTTGAAAGAGAAAATTCTAGAATATAATTGTGGATATTTGCTAAAGAGACGGACATTTTTGGAAAATTTGAATAACAAGGGCTGTTGCTTTTCAAATCTCCAGAACTATCTCAAATATCTATCTCTCCTGTAAAATGAATCTTGGCTTCACAGCAACTTTTTTTTTCTGCATCATAAGATAGGTTTTTTTTTCTGCCAGGCCTTACACATTAGAGGGCTCTTGGTTTACCTCAAAAGGCTCTGAAAGAAAGAGACATCTGCTCACCCAATCACAAAACAGGACAATGCAGTTCCCAGGAAAGCATATGTTATGATCGAGCCCAAATTCCTGAAGAAATGTCTCTGGAAGAGAAAATCAACAACATTCTTACAGGACCAAACAAATTAGAAGTGGGAATTCGAGTTGCTTGCCCTCCACCTACAACTGCCAGAAATTAGTCAGACGAGCAGATTGTATTTCTTCAAGAAACGAAGAACATCAGAATTCAGAGCTCCAAGAAAATTCTATAATATCAAACATGAGACTTAATATCACGTTTAGCTCCAGAGTAAAAGGTTTTAATGTGTTATTCTTAATGCAGTGTATTCCACCTGGGCCCAGAAGTCATAAAAACCTATATCCTTATTTGCTGGAGTGTGCCTGTTATAGAGCTCTGTACAGAAGGAGGTGTGAAGGCACACTTGGGATGTTACTCTGAAAAGGGTTCCCAGGGCAACGCAATGGTAGGTGCACAGAATAAGGAGGCCGCAACAGCAATTAAAACCAGCTGAGGTGGAAGGTGGAAAAAGATGACATGTTTTTCATTGCCTGGGACTCACGACAGGAGAAATCCTGGAATGGCAGCAGTGAGAACGCACTTGGTACCCGAGTGGCAACAAAAAAAACAACAACATGAAAACTGAGTCTCACTGTGGTTAACTACTAGCTTCCTGGCTGATTGAAATTTAGTCAGGCCTACCTGAAGTGAGCTAAAAGTGGACTGAAGCACAAGTAATATTATTTCTCAAAGCAAACACTTGCACATCTTGTCTTTACTTTTGTTTATTGAGGTTTCCATTTAGATCGCTCCTCGTCAAGCTGTATTATGTTTAATAGAAGTAACAAAGATGTACAAAAAAACACTGCTTCCTCTGTGTATTTGTATGAATATGCTCTTACTAAACATTTAAAGAAAGACTCCACTAACATCAAAACGCTTAACTATTTATCACACATTGCCAATGCCTGAATAAAAGAAAATGTAATGAGCCAAAATGCTCATCTATACAAATTCTGTTCAGAATTATTTGAATTAAATAAATTGACCAGCAGAGGGGGCAATACAAAACAGATCTGTGAAGATTACTGAACGAGTGGGTTTAGGGTTAGGGCTGCAATTAACATCAGAGTTGTATGTAAATTTTAAATAGTTTAGTAGTCTAAATTATATTTTAGGCTTAGCTTCAAACTGTAGTAAGATTTTTTACAAATCTTCAAATGTTTCTCCAACACCTTCTCCACCAGTGAAAAGACACCTACATCAGATTAAATAAACGATGACTCTCAGACTGTCTCTAAGACCACCTTGCTAAGCACAAGCCAACTTTAACTTCAAACCCTGCATTAACACCTATAAAACCCGTGAAACATTAAGGCCAATATGACTGATATATGAATCTGCATTTAGATGGACGAATTGTAGTGTATTTCCATTACACATAGATGGCAGCAGGGAAATGGTTTGTCTCCTTCAGAAAGAATGTGGACTAATGGTCCACTGTACTGTAGCACTTGGGCGTCATTCCTACAATGACGTGTGTCCAGCAAGCAGAGGGCATTGTTTAATGTCAGAGATTCCAGTACGACCGGCTCTAAATACAGCACATGATGTTGTTTCTTTTAGTATTTACCAGGTATGCATGTATGAAAATCATGACATGTCTGCACAATCTCTATTGTTTTTCTTCCGAAAAGTCCTCTTCTCTTGATATGTACAGTATGTGTCACTGGGACCACAAAGTCTGCCTGGAGTTTTGGCCACACCCCTGCCCAAACACCTTAAACAAGGCAATTATACTAGAATAGAGAGTTAATTTAAGTATTGTACCCACAAAAAACGAAAAAATACTTACCAGAAAAAACATATCTTATACATATTTAGCTTTTCTGAAAATGTGAAAGTACAGAAGGTATATACTGTAAGGCTAATATGCCACTTATTTAATACTGAAGGACATAAATAAGTCCTTCAACATAAAATTATTAGAAGTGGCTCTTTATTGAGGATGTTAGGCTTAAAACGCAGACGGACTGCGTGTAACAATAAGAGGAGAGCTCACAGGGTCTCCCAATCCATCTGTGAAGGAAGTTACTCCTTTTGTAGAGTCAACTTCATTCGACAAGCGAGATTCAGTCCCAAAACACAGAGTGTCCTGTGGAAGCGATATACTGTCTCCTTCACACACATTCAGGTCAATCTGCTTATGCCAGCTCAAGAACTTAAGTGCTAACAATTTCTATTCAGTGGAGTACACAATATCCAGTTTGGCGCTAACCTTGTTGATCGTAGCTGAGAGGCCAAATGCTAATGAAAGTGTTGCTTTTAAATTAGTTATCATGGCAGTGGCTCATCGCAGCAAAAGTGAGAATTAGGAAGAATATGAGGATGAAGAGCTTCTTGAACTTCTTCAATACGCAACTTGGAAATGACAGCTATAAGAATCAACTGCAGAGCATTCACACTACAGATCAGAGATGAGCCTCAACTCATACAAAGACCTGTGCGAGGAACCATGCTCCAATAAACTGGCATTAATAGCTAGTAACATGTCATGAGATATTAAAGTGTTCATCTGAACTTTAAATTGCAGAAATGAATATATTTGGGCCAATATCACTCATCTAAATCAAGGTACATGCTGAACAAAGGCAGACTTTCTCATATGCCTGAAAATTATTTCGTGTTTCATTTGGAATTCTGGGGGGATACCACAGTTCCCCAGAGATAATGAGACTCAAATGCTAAAAGGAAAGTTCCCCAAAGGACTGGAACTTTATCAGGTATCAAATAAATTTAAAAAAAATCCCCTTTAGAATTTTATGTCCAAGAGAAAAAATAAACAGACCTTCATGTTCTTATGCAAAAACTTTACAAAATTTTACTGGTTCAGCAAGTACAATGCTTGCTGAAATCCCCCAGAAGAGGGATAACTGTCTGGATTCATACACACAGGATAAAGTGAATAAAACAGCATCATAGTGCCTGTAATAACTGAACCTAAATCAAGTACTATGAACTTTCAAGTACTATGAATCAAAGACAAAAGATGTCATGGTGGCACAGTGGCCAAGAGGTCAGCATTGCTGACGTGCTGTTCTGGGGCCCTGGTTTTCAATTTCTGGGGTGCTATCTGTCTGGAGATTATATTTATATTTTTTCCCTGGGTGCGTCTTGAGTTTGGATATACCCTGCCTTGCATCCACTGCTTGCTAGGATGCTGACTTAAAATGGATGGATGGAAAAAAGGTGTTGTATTTCTACAGAAATATGTAATTTATATAGAAATAAAGTAATTAAAAGGAAAATCAAGAATTTCCCTGTTCTTAAGAGGTCTACATGCTTTGAGACGAGATAAATTTACATTTAGAAACACAATGCTTGATTCACCTATGAGCTGCAGATTAAAAAAACAGCACAGATCACTACAGTCATCTTCATTTCCTCTACAAAAATGAATAGGGTTTGTGTTTCTAAATCATCTGTTATTATACTAAGGGTCTTGGAAGACCTTAATATAGGCCTTAACGTAGTCAATACAGTAAGTGTGTCTTGTACGAAAGTAGTGCAGAGTAATAAAAATCCCATAATCCACAAGAGAACACACATTGTGTACTCGGGTTACAGCTACTGCTGATGTATGTGATATATTGCGGTTTCATATAGCATACGGTAGCATAAAAGTCTTGAATTTTTGCTTGTTTTTAGTTCACATGATTAAAGATATATAACAAATATAAAGACCCAATGAAACAAATAATTACATTGAATGTTTCTATTGATGACCTTTTGTTTTTGCGAAGACTAAATATCACATGTGCTTAATCAGCAATGAATTAAAAAAAAACACCCTCTATTAAACATACATTAAAGTACTTTTACACTGTAGAGGCATACTTAAAAGGGGAATATCCTGTCATCACAGGGCCATAAATCTGATATTTTTCATTTTATTAATACATTTAAATGGCAACCATATGAAAAACAAATGTGCTGTCAGCATTCCAAGTTAACCCAAGTAAGGAACCGAAAGACATCTGGTCTGGACTTCCTCCCAGGAGAACTGATTATTTTCAGCACGTGGTCATTTCTTCTGCCACTAACCAATCAGGGCATCCCCCTCTCTCAGCCAAAACTCCAGCGAGAGGGTACTGATGCACAGATTCAGGTTTCCAAAAAGCACCATCTGGGCAGACAGCCATCAATAACACTCACTGTCTGAAACCTTAATGAACAGCACACAGGGTACTTTCCAATACAGTGTTTTAGAAATCAGAGACGCGCTGCTGGCCAGATCATCAATACTATTGAAGCAGAGTAATTCAAACCTTGAGTCTGTTGGATTTGATAAGGTGAATAACTGTAGGAACACCAGTGCTATAGAACCAGTCAGCCCAAAGCTCCAAAAAGGATCTTTTACAAATTCCTTTTATAATTTTTTTTCACTAAACAAAAATGCCCATCAACAATGAAATAATGTATCGCTCTTTTACTCAGAAATAAAAAAAACAGCACTAAGTGATATAAAACGCAACACAGTAAAGGAAAACATCATTTATGCAGATATGCCGTGTGAAACAAGTTTGGTTTTAGTTTCTGTTAAAATTACAAATTACCTTTTTGAGGCTGTATCCAGCATGGAAAATGATTGGCGGTAATAAAATGTTGAAGAAAACCTCAGGATCAAACGTAACCTGTAAAACAAAAAAAATAAATTCATTTATTAAATAATTAGTTGTCAGGACACTTTGTTGAAGCATTTAGATGCTGGAGATGTTAAAACAAAATAATTATTTAACGAACTGAGTTACTTCACAGAAAGGCAGTATGACTAAACAAGGTCATGATGAAAAAGATGTTTAAAAAAGTAAAATGGCTTCCGGTTTTATGTGTTTTTTTCAAAGTATTTGCCACCGGCGTGAAATACTTGTCTGCTTCTGCTGGGGTCCAGTTGTCCCTTAACTCTTCAGCCAATGTTCCTGAACTCAGTGTACTATACACTAACACAGCAGTGCAAAGACATAACTCTTCAAAATGAGAGAACATATTCACTCACGTTTTCTCCTGTCCTATGTAGGTTATTATTTTCCGTTTTTATACGTGAACGTACAGGGTGCTCACATGAGTGATACACAGGACTTGTGTTTACCTGTTTTTTTTGGAGGGAGGGGAGTACATATTAAAAAACACTTTTAGAAAACTTTTCAACGGTCCCGTTGGCTATGTTATGAACCCTCCCAACCTTTGTTCTCCCGTTACTTTATCTTTGCCTACTGCCCTGTCTCTCTCACACCTGAAGAAGGCTCCACGGCCAAAACGTTGTGTTCTCTTTCTTCTTTTTTTCAGCATGGAATAAACCTATTACTTGTTCCTTTGCAGCCTATGCATGCTGACGCAGCTACCCACCTGAACTATGTTATGAACCTGCTGATTCAGAAATAGCCTCTTTAAGAAGTCAATATTTTGTAGCAGGTGAAGCAAAACAGATATGACAGAGAGCAGGAGGTGGAAAACAGAAGTGTGACAGCCCAGCAGACAAGCAAAAATGACAGCCTTGTGCCCAAAATTGCCCCCGCTTATAAACTCAAAGTTAAAAAGCTTAAGGTAATATCAGGTAATGCAAGCCAAGTACTGTATTGCAAAGTGTGTGTGAGATCTCTCCTCCATGATTTTAAAATTGTAACAGTCAAAGCAAAGAAAAAAAACATGTATGGAGGTCTACGGATTTAAAAATCCAAAGCTAACCAGGACAGGTTTGATACAGGACCATTACAATGCTTGTGATAAAAATCATGAAAAACCCACAGGTCACTCCCGTTGAAAGCTCTTTTCAAATTGAAAAAGTGGTACACTTTGACACAGCTTAACGACATGCTGTGAGATGTTTGCTCTTCCATGTAACAGAAGAAAATAAGGCTGTGATTTCAGAATGACCAATTTTGCTATAATTCATTCCAAAAACTACAAATCAATATTCCACATAGAGAGTTGTCATGGTATTTACAGTGAAAATACAGGGCATAGGTTAGCTCCGACATTCCTGACACTGGTTTTTACTGGCAATCAAAACTAAGTTTTGTGTTAAAAATTATCTACCCTGAATGGACACAGGGAGTGAATACAAAACCCTGTATTCAGGAGCTGTGCACACATGATCCAGTACGATCAGCAAGCATTACAGTGAACAGAGATCTGGATTGACAAACAAACTATAGCGACAGTCGTTACAAATTATTTTAGTACTATCTGCAAAGAACTGAAGGTCATAAGAATGGATACATTCACTAAGCTTTTGCTGCATCCCATTATGTTATTGTGCAACTCACAGTGTGCCTCAAGTGGCAAAAAGATCAAATATTGATTAACAATACATTGAATTATTCATACGTCTAATTACAAAAAAGACGACGGCCACGATTAAATTAAAACCGCTACTTTCAGATACGAGCTCACAAAACGCATTCACATACAAACGTGTCTATAGCTCGGTAGCTTCTGAATGCTTCTACAAACATAAAACTACAGTGAGGCTAAGTGCAATTCTGAAAATGACAAGGGATAAAAAACACTCTGTAGCAGCAGACAGCCCAAGTCATACCAACCAATAAATTTCTCCTCAGCCAATCAATACTCTGTGCTTCTAGGTGTGAATTTAAATGTCGCTTACATGAAGACTAAAAGCTGTTTGGCTCTTATCATTCCTAATACTTCACTGAAGAAAAATAAAAACACTACCCATAGCTCCTGACAGGTACAGTCGTCAGTGTCAGCTGACTGCTGTTCAAAGCAGATTTTTTTTTTGCTTTGTGGGGCAGATTCTCTCAGACTAAAGCAAACTGCATCTATGGCAATATAATCCAGGCAGTGCTTCAGTTCTGATCTTCTTGCAATCCTTCATGCAGATTTTGAGTCCAGCAAAGAAAAGCCTTTTTTCACATCAGGTATATGGTACGTGTACAAATACTGAGTATGTCTATATACACTGGAAACTGGATACGAATAGGAAGGGAGCAAGATGGTGGATCGGCAGTCTAGCACCTATTCCAATCCCCAAAAATCTGTGGGGATGGCTTGCTGTTATCCGACGAGTCCAGCAATGCCAACTGGACAGGAAACGGTATAAATCCGTAAGTGAAAAGACTTCTTGGGAAGATGCAGGAAGTCCAGTTGACACTGAATGAAAAAATTGCCCGTTTTGGATGTTGGTGCTTTTTTTTCCATTCTGTATTGTAAATAAAAATAATAAAAAGTCAGGTTTTTCACTGTCCTAGCCCCTTTCTAGTTTCCAAGATGCCTCCTATTAAAAGAGTCCACCACACCGCACCGTGGTCTTCTAGTGGAAAGAGGGAGAGAGCTTGCAGACGGAGGACTTGGCGAAGGCGATGGAACAGTCACGTCAGAGGGGGCCCTGATCCTGGGAGGGCCTGCATGTCAAGGTCCTGACTGAAGTCACACCTGAAGTTTCTGAAGTCACCCAGGTGGACATCAAGCCACAAAAAGAATGGAGACAGAAAACTGGCCCAACATCAAAAAGCAATGGGGTTGGGCTGAGGGACAGAATGAAAAGCACTGTTCACAGTGCCAGATCCCGGACCTCGGGAACTGTAGTAGTGGTCATTCTCTGAACCAGGACTACCAGACAGCGAGGAGCTGCTTCTCATGAGTTCCTAAATAGAATGGACGATGTACGGCTACAGTATAGCCACCTCAGTCTGACCGAGAGGAAGATGTCCATGAACCACAGTCGGAACCCGAGTAAGACCAGTCATTTCCGCAGTGACTGGAGTCCTTTGAGGAGAAGGAGCCACCCATGGTCTCCAGAAGGGGGCAGCCCAAGCAAACTTGCTGCCTGTCTCAGGTCACAGAGCTGCATGAAAAGCAGGGAAAGAGAGCTGGGAGAGGGCTGGAAACCAACAGAGTTTGAGAGGAGCGACAGGCGAAGCAACTGAGCAACTTGGAAAGGAAGTGATATGCGGCTCTGTATTCTGCGAGACAGTAAGCAGCTTAACTGTCCAGCTATGGTTAGTCAGGGATATGGAAGAGAGCCAGCTAGTGCCCTGAACAAAGAATTAGCTTCTGGTTTCAGTTTTTACTGCTTGGTGACCGGTTTTATTCTGCACTATAAATAAAAAGTTGGCACTTTCATTCACTTGCCCATCCTGTTAGGCTGCTCTCTGAAATCCTGTGGCCCTTAGTGTCAGAATATGCAGGTATTGGACAAAAAAAATGAAATGCCTGGGTAAATGATGGACACCAAGTATAGTGAAAGCAAGGCCTTCCACACAGGTGTGACTCATTTGCAACCGACTAAGGAAACAACTTCCCAGCATGCTTAGGTTCAGGTATAAAAATGCTGGAAAGGCCTGGTTGCCTATAATCATGGTGAGCAGGGCTGCAAGATGAGTCTTCTCTTCTTTGAAAGAGGCGTGCTTATTTGTGTGTGACACAGGCTTCAGCGACCAAGACAGTTCAATTTGTTAAACAAAGGTGTCTAAGATGACGTCAACACGAAAATCCAAGGGAAAGACACCATCAGCAAAGGGAAACAGTGGGGTGGAAGCGCATTCTTTAGGATCCTGATATCCGTGCATTAATTCAAAGTGCAGGGTCAAACATTCGAGCAGTTGCAGATCACCTGACTGCAAATCTCAACCTGGTGCGTGAGAACAGTTTGCAAAGATACCACAGTCAGACTGTACTGGACATACTGCTCGTCACACCTGGCAGAACACTTTGAGAGTCTAGTGGTACACAGAGCCAGGGTAATGGACTGCCAACAAGAGGAGAAATGTAATCAGGTCAGATGAAGCAAGTATATGAAGCACCAACCTAAAGAACTCTACACTGATAAGAGATTGAAGGGTTCTGGTGGTCCTATAATGTTGTGAGGTTTGGGTGCCTTTATTCTTTTAGAATGCAAGGTCAAACCACATCTCTGGTTCAGGGTACTGAGTGATCATCTTCTTCCCTTTCCTGCCTGGAGGGGTGTCTTCCAGGATGACAATGCCCTTATCCACAGAGCACATGTGGTCAGCCAATGGTTTGATAAGCATGACGCTGATGTTATCATTATGTTGTGGCCCTTTCAGTCAGCAAAACAGGACCTAATCTATGTATGGAATATTCTGGACACCCGAGTCAGCATGTTCTACCTCTATCAACCTGGATTGAGCTGACTGACTTTCTCATGGAGGAATGGTGGAGTACTGCTGCAGTCACTGGTAGACTCTATACCACTGCACATTCAGGCGATACTGGCCACACGTGGTGGCCCAACATTGGGATTGCCATTTTTAATATTAATATTAAACTTTTAATACTATAAAAAAAGTTTAATCTGCGTTTGCCTCTAAGTGTACAGTCACCTTATTCTGGTAGCAATCAATAACAATGAAACATGGAGCACGTGTTCAGATGACCTGCATTTTCAAAACGTCAAAACAGACAGAAAACTGAACTCCAGCCACATTTGGTTCCCACAGGAACAGTCGGAGCATGGTGCCTGTGTCGTGTATGTACACCAAACATGCAACACCAAACTTTGGTAACTCCACAGATCTAATATATATATATAAAAAAATATGCAATTTATTCTTTTTTTTCTCTCACGACTTCCAACACTCCACAAAACACTTGTTAACCTCTGAAGGCACACCTCCCATGACACAGCATCCTGATTGAGAAATACTGCATTAAATCAAAAAACTCATTTTGTTATCCTACTATAGCAGTGCAATGTCCCCACACTGAGAACAGAAAGGCCAGTGGTCTACTGCCAATGAAAAGCTGTGACAAAAGCTGCGATGCAGATTTTAAAAATGCCGCATATAAAACCCCTCCACTATTCTAAATGTAAATAATGCTTAGGGGAACACAACACTTTATCACCCTATCACACACTAAGAAGTTCTAGTTGTTCTTTTACGGACTGAGACTATTACAAAACAAAGAAACAAAAGCTCTTCGGTTCAGGTAATCTAACATTCAGCTGCCACTGGCAGCACAATGACATTGTGCAACTATGGGTGGGGGGAATTTCCTGATAACAGCTGAAACCAGAGCTAAAGCAGACAGAAAATATTCCACCTCCAAAAACTACAGCCCAGCAGGACTGACACCTGCTCCTCACAGGCGCTGATGGGAACCATATCTACCAAACCCTCCCAGTTATGAAGAGCTGGCGAGTTAAATGCCCTTCGGAGTGTATCCCAATCAAGAGATCTATTATGATCCAGTCCAGATGAGGCTGGGGTTTGCGACACTGTACCTGACTATTGGTGTGGCTTGCTGTGATTGTCCAACTTTCTGAAAGGGACCTGCGAGGACAGTCTTTTGGCTTCTCTCCGTCTTAACCGAATTTGAGAGCAGAGACATATCAAGCAACCGAGCGAGAGCTGGTCTGGACGAGAAATAGTTTACGATTCTGTTTTTGTGCGTATGTGTGCGAGCATGCGTTTCCAAAATAAATCTTCCCACGAGTGCAGTCCGTGGATTCTAGCGGCTCGGATCAGGGCCAGACTTTGGTGTCCGCAGGCCCTAGGCACTTTCACTCCGAAATGTGCAAAAAGAGGGGTAAATGTCAACAGAATGACGTAGATTGACATGACGCACTTTAAGCTATTCTGATGCTAAATCGCGTGATTGATGGAGCAAGTCGAGCCACCATCACTTCGATACTTCTAGTTTCTAGAACAGCCGCTAGATAGCGTATGATTATTGATTTGGAGCACCCAGAGTCGATCACAAGCACGTTGTTTCAGCTCGTTTTTCATTGGTCGCTAGCGTTTCCCTCCTTCGTAGGCCCTAAAACTTTCGAAGGCCCTAGGCACTTTGCCTACAGTGCCTCATGGGAAATGCGGCACCGCCGACGGGACGTACCTTTCGCAGCATGTCGTTCTGCTCGACGTTGTGGATCTCCCTGGAGTTGATCTCGCCCTTCAGCGTGTACTCGAAGAACTTGCCGCTGATGTTGAGGAGCAGCGTGCTGACGGGCCGGTCCTGCAGGGAACAGCTGGGGGGGGTCTTGTTGTGATAGCTCGTGGAGGGAATCCCATAGCGCAGGATGACGCCCACCAGCAAACCTGGGAGGAGGAGGGAGAGCACAGACTCAGGGGCAGGAAACAACAGGGGTAACAAAGCAGCAGTATAACAGAATATTGTAAGGATCAGGCTCTCTTGTGTACACAGCGGCAAAGGTCAAAGGAGAATGTGAAAGAAGAAGACTGACTTCAGAGAGCAAGAATTTTTCCTACTCTGCAAGATTTTAACAGAACTTGCAATGAGAGCAAATAAAACAAGTAACTTCAAATGATCCAATTTTCTCCTCCTTCGGGGCACTGCCTGACGTTATGAAAGTCAGTTCGAGTAGGGAGCTGCGTCAGCGTGCGTAGGCTGCGAAGGAACAAGTAAAGGTTTATTTCATGCTGAAAAGAGAAGAAAAGAAACCCGACGTTTCGGCTGTGGAGCCTTCTTCGGGTGTCACACCACAGCTGAAAAAATTGTTTATTTTCTTCTCTTTTCAGTACGGAATAAACCTTTAAGTGTTCCGTTATGAAAGTCATACCTCTAGACGCCCGGTCAGGTATTCCCGGAAATTGAAATGCTTCCTTACACACAATACAGACATGAAAGGGCAATACACTGAACATTTCAACATATTGTGCCACATCAGAAAACAACACACACACACACAAGGAAAAAAACAGACCAAAACCAACTAAACTAGAAACCCACAATACTGGGGAAACATCTCACCTACTTCTATTCAGGAAATATGCAGGGAAGGATGAAGGAATAACTAAATACAGAATCTGAATTAAGATAAAGACAGGTTTCACAAGAGTGATGTTCTAATGGCTTACTTCGTGAACTGTTTCATGGTTAATAAAGGAAAGCTATTAAAATACTTTCCTCCTGACATCCCTTTCCTCTGGAACTCCAACTTTGCACAGTCTCATTATCTTAAATGACTTTTAATCACCGTATTATACAGTACAAAACCATTTTTCATTGATATTGTCAAACAGGCGGCTAAGTATAACGGCCACTTTCCTACCGCTACAAATTTTTCGACACGCTGGAAGCTGAAAATGTCTCGTGGCAAAATTCACACTGTGGAAGACAAGACGCACTGCAGCAGACACGTGGACTGTTGTATACACAATAGCCAGCAACGCCATCGCCCTGGAAACGGCGGCTTCTGCCGAGGCCCTGCAATATGACACTTCCTGAAGTGCACTCGGCCAGGGCTGCAGTCAGGGCACACAAATCCGTCACTGGGGAAGACAAGAACGGTCCTATTGGAAAAGGGAGGGGGGGGGGGGGGATACTGTATTAAGGCCATCGAGAAATCAGAAAAAAAAAATTCTCATAAGAGAAACTGCTTCTGAGCAAAGGGCAGAATAAGTCAACTGTTGTTACTTTTGTACCTCTGGCAAATTAGATAAATGACGTGGAGAAAGTTTTCACTATTTGTTCTACCCAAAACTGGTTTGTGTGTGGCGCTAGCACAGTATCTGCAGTGTTTCATTATAAGGCAGTGTAATCAGAGCGTTGGTCAAAAATGTACCCAAAAAATGCTGGTTCGGAGCTGACTTGTTGAGATTAACAAAGTGTATTGCTTTACTACTAAAACATCGCTCTTTGGGGTTTTAATTCCAATGTCCCTTGAAAAAAAAATGGATTAAATCACATTGATTTAAATTGGATTTGTCCATCCTTCCATTTTCTAACCGCTTTATCAGTACAGGGTCGCACAGGGTCGCAGGGGAGCTGGAACGCATCCCAGCAAGCAACAGACACAAGGCGGAGTACACCCTGAGAGGGACACCAGTCCATGGCAGGGCACACACTGACATCTACACAGACACCAGCATGTCTTTGGACTGTGGAAGGAAACTTCCAGAGGAAACCCACGCAAACACAAGGAGAACTTAAGAAATCCACATAGACAACAGTGCAGGAACTGAACCCAGGGCCCCAGAGCTGCAGGGAAACAAAGCCATCCACTGCACCACCATGCCACCCAAACTTAGGTTTATCCTTACAGAGCTGCACTGACTTGATCTTAATATTCCCTTCGATTGTTCTCCAGAGCTTCTGCACACTTCTGACACCCTTAACAGCATCACTGAGCACTGACAAACTGATGCTAAGGAAGTTTGTCCTCTCATCCCAGATTACAATTGGGTTTCGTATCTAGAAAAGGTTCAGTTCAGCCCATTAAGTAAAGTCAGAAATTAATATTTATCTTTAAATAGTAACTATGCTCTTGAAAGTGGCTTTTGCAGAGAAAAACTCACAGATGACATTGCATCCCACTAAAAAGAGGCTTGGAATCATTCATTTAATCAATTACATGAAGGCTTTGACACTTAGTGTAGCTTAAGTGTTAAAGTTGATAAAGGGGATAGTTATTAGGAGAAATTCCCATGATAATCAACTGCAGGTGTAAGATTCAGCAAAATTAACAATACAACAGTAAGAACTCTGTGTACAGAAAGGAAGTTCCCTTTTTTTAACAGAAACGAAAGCATTTCACAGAACACTATTCATGGTGTGCTGCTTTTAGACAGAAACAAAAAAAAAACAGATTTGTGAGGTTGAAAGAACACCTTTTCAATTCCTGGTGGTGGTAGAAACACTATGTTAAACTGGCCATTTTTTTAATAAAAACCTGCCACTCCAGGCCTTACTACCTCGTACGTTTTACAAACGGAACATGATCTTAGCAATCTCTAGTCCCTTTTTCCGTGTTTGAGATGAACAAAAGCTGATGAATGTGACTGAGCTTTGTGGATGGCACTAAGATAGGTGTGCAATGGGGCTCCCCTTGATGAACAGGGCCGAGTACACCCGTACAACTGCTTGAAACGCATTGGCAAGAGCACTTGAACCAATGGTGCAAGGCAAACAGTATAGCAGTTTCACAGGAAAGACCTGCTGCATGGCCTTTTGCAATTGGCAGAACCCTGTCAGGCACAATTGGTGGCCAGACAACAACAGGCCAGCAGAGCACAACTCCCAGTGTGAGGCAAAGTCTCTGCGTCCTGGAACACGGGCAACTGAGGAAGCCCAGATATCCTGGAGAGCGACAAAAGAAGGATACAGCAAACATGCATGCTTCAAGCAATTAAGTTAAAAAAAGGCTTCGTCCAGGATATCAGGCCTGACAGCTCTTTGTAATGATGCTGTTTAAGAAGACTTTTAAAAAGCCCCCTAGGGTAAAATTGTTGCTGAGACAGAACTTTAAGAAAAGAGCTCTGGGCTATCCTTCAGTTTGCACTGCGGTGTTCCTGAGGTGCATTATTGAATGAATGTTCACACATTATCATACTTTTTTTTGCTGTTTTGCACATTCAGAAAGAGAATGTCCCTAACTGACATTAAAAGGCTGCTCTCAACAGTACAGAACTGCGTCTTTAGTTTGCTTTTAACTCTCTCCCACAGCTGTACCGAGGTCCCCTGCTGCTTTTAATTTATATCAACCACTGAGTATGGTGGGCATTCTAGTATAGTTGGCACTTGATACCAAAACGCACTAGTCAAGTTTGCCAATGGCACCAAATTAGAAGAACACTTTAAAAGCATCAAATGAAATTGAACTGTATCTAATGCTGACAAGTGCAGCAAGTACCAATAAATTAAATACCATCCATCCACAGGTTACAGATGACATTTCGACACCATTTAAAACCTCAAAAAGGTCTACAGGAAGTTTACATTAGACAGTTAAATAGCAAGTAGTATGACCTTCTGCTGATGACTAGCACAGAGTATGAATAGATCTGGGATATTAAAAATAATCTTTAAGAAGAATCACTTGTTATCATGATTGTCATACCGATTTGAAAAAAGAGTGCATTTACAGGAAGCAATTATTTTTTTAGGAATTCCAGATAACTAAGCATTCGTTACAAAATCTTGAAAGAAAAGCACCAACACTCAGCACAGCAGCTAAAAATCACACGTCAGAAAGACCTTCAGAACACCAACTTTCGTCCTGGTCCTCAAAGACAGGTCAAGACCACCTACCACCACCAGCTAGTTCCAGTGCTGTGTGTCAGTGGAAGAAAGACAGACAGTACGAAACAGCTTTTTGACTAAAGGAGCAACTACAAGCAGCACAGGCCATGACATTCAGAACAAGACAGCACAGCATCTCACTGGAACAATTATACCAAGGATAAAAAAGGGCACTACTCTGATAACTACCACTGAAACCCTAATAATTAAAGAAAATCTCAAAGTAAAAGCACAATATCCCTCTACAGTGTTGTATTTTTCCTTTAATTTTATAGTTAAAAGGGGAATGCAGATGCTGAATCATCGGAATGCTTACAGAGCAGAAAAGTCCTTTCGTAGTTTAAAATGTTGAAATCTTTTGGCAGAGGACATAGGATAAAGAGTAATTAAACAAAAATGAGATCCTTTCTTCCTTACTTGAAATCACTCCTTACTCACAGCCTAACCTTCTTGGGGAATTTGCAGACTGTCTGACATTGGATAGGACTGATATGAATTTCTTCTTGTAGTCTAAAAAAAACAAAGCTTAGTAAAAATAATCATTTTGAAACTTTAGAAAGTTTGTTTCAACAGTGAAATCGGTTATCTTTCACACTCGTTTTAAAATTGTTTTGCAGTTTGGTACATTCACCAAGAAGAACCCCAGCTGTTCTTACAGTACTGTGTGGCCCAGTCACTTTCCCTTTAAAAAACAACCACCCTGAAAATCTCAGGTCTCAACCCAAGGAAGGCCAACACAACCCATATCTGCTGAACCAATCGCAGCAGCGCTCGACGAGATTCATGCTCTCCTTAGGAATTTTGTCTAGGTTTGAACTACAGGTTTTCACACCCCAGTCAAGAATGGGAACTTTTACTGGAGGAGACACCAAGAGAGCCAGCAGAACAAACTGGCACTTAAAACACTATACACAACGAACTAAGCACTGTTCAATCACTGCATGACTCAAAGTCATGGGCGGAGCGGTGGCTCTGTGGCTAAGGATCTGCGCCTGTGACCGGAAGGTTGCCGGTTCAAATCCCGCGGCCGGCAGAGGAATCCTACTCCGTTGGGCCCCTGAGCAAGGCCCTTAACCCCAACTGCTCCAGGGGCGCCGTACAATGGCAGACCCTGCGCTCTGACCCCAAGCTTCTCTCCCTGTCTCCGTGTCTGTGTCTCCCTGGAGAAAAGCTGGGGTATGCGAAAAGACGCATTCCTAATGCAAGAAATTGTATAGGGCTAATAAAGAACATTAAAAAAGTCATGTGTCACCACCAACGTGGATCATGGTTATTTCTATTAGAGAGAATGTTCGGATCACATTTATAGCAACTTTTTACAATCTTATACGGTATATTATGGCCACTTATCAATGCTTAAAAAGCTCCTTTGTGCTATTTCTTTAAACTTTTTTTTTTCTTTTACCCTGGTATGAAATACCATTTGCCAAAGTCTTCCAGAGAACAGGAGATTTCAAGGACAGGGGTGCCTTTCACTGGAGCAGCAGCTGTGAAAATGGCCTCAGAACTTCTACAGCTGCTTCCATTAAATTGACTACCAATCGCCCGCTACAGCCACAATAACAGCCTTCACATCCAAGGGCTCCTTTGATTTTCGAAACCGACTTGACTGGAAAAGGCCAGAAATTTGCAGTAACACCTGTAGTTCTGTTGGGGACGAAAAATGGAAGGTGGTTCTTGAATATATGAATGCAGTAATTCCATTCCCTGAAAGTACTAAGTGCAAACGCTGCACTACACATCCTAGAGAGCAGGAGGACCACAGGAGCTCTAGAATCAGGCAGATGTGCAGATGTGTGAAGGCTACCGTGTCAAAAAAGACAAAAGACACAAGCCTTCAGAAAGACAACTGCTCCCACTCAGATCCCGCTAAGTGCTCTATTCTCTTCCAAGTTCTGTCATTTAGATTCAAAACTCAATAACACTGTGTTTCATAGACAACATTTCATCTTCTGTGGGTGTTATCATCGCAACAGATTAACTCTCTGCAGTCATTCAAACATTAAGGCAGCCGAACTAAAGAAATAATATAACCTTCATTAAATCAATGTGTCTATTGTCAATAGTAGCCGTCATTCTATTATAAAGCTTATTTAATACAAGTATACTTAATGAAGTACAGGTTCAATAATTGAAGATCACTAAAACGTACATTATCGGTTATCTACCCATCCTTTTCTTAACAGCTTTATTCTATTGGAGGTCACAGTGGAGCCAGAGTCTATCCTGGCAAGGAACAGGCACAAGGCTGGAATCACCTTGGATGGGACGCCAGTCAATCACAGGGCACACAGAGACACAGAAACCAGGGCCTTAATATCCTACCAGTAGGTCTTTGGACTGCGGAAGGAAACTGGAGCACCCAGAGGAATCCTACTGTATGCAAACATGAGGAGCCCATACAAACTCCATGCTGTTAGCACCCCAGGAATTCAACCCAGGGTCCCGGGGTTGCAAGGCAGCAATGCTAACCACTGTGCTCCTGTGCCACCCACATTATTTCCTATGTTAAATAGAATCAGATATTAGCATTAGAAGCTGCATATCTGATGTAAGCACAACAGTCTAAAACAGTCCAGAGACTCGCATTAAATTTAAAAAACGAATGGCTAGAAAAGTTAAGACTAGGTCTGAGAACAAAATGAAAGATACAGCAGCTAAAACCGACACCTCGAGGACGTATTGTTCCAGAGTTCACGGATCAGTGCCTGGCTGGATGCGCCTCTCATTAAATTCAGATGAGGTCTCCAGAGGGCAGGCAAGCCTTGTGTCATGCTGATTATTAGAGGGCAGACGTTTTAACCCGTTTGTCCATCCGCAGCAGAACACCAAACGCGAACTTTAAATCATTGCTCCAATCAAAATGGGAGCCTGGTGGACAGCCTCGCATTCGGAGACCTTTTAAAAACCGATTCGGTAGTTAGACTTCACCTTCTCCTCGGCCGCAAAACACTGGCCCCGGCTGATGGATCAAATGGGATGGCGCTGACCTCAGTCAGTCCCAGCGTGGTGTCTTTCCAGCTCACTCCAGCTGGCTGGAGGAGGGAGACATGAAAAGGGTTTCAGCCCATACAACCGTCTTCCATCTCCTCAATTGTCTGGGCAGCACAGCAGAGACTTCACATCACTACCTTTAAAATCCAAAGGCTCTGCTACTCAGCACATTGCAAACACAGCAATGTGTGAGGTTTAACTTGCCAGCTGTACTACGAGCTAAAATGCGCATGAAGTAACCTACCTGTATACACGCAGGCACCCATTTCTTGCCAAAGTCACACCATCACCAGATCACCAGAAAATCAGCAGAAAAGCGATGTCATTATTTTCTAAATTAAAGTACTTGCACAAACTTACTGTTGAGAACCCCATTTCCACATGCTGCAAAACAACCTTATTACACATACAAATTGAATGTGACATGGGTCAACCTTCAGCATGAAATAACACTGCTTTCCTTGGACTTGTTCCTTGGACTCCTTTCAAAGGCCACTGACTTCAAAGCTTATATATAGCACACAAATTGCCAATATTCATTTTAAAACACATTTAAAAAAATAATAAAATTTGCTTTGGGGGGGGGGGGGTGGGTATGTATATGCAGTTCCCTTTTATTTTTCCATAAGAGCTCAAATGCAGAGAGTTGAGGAATCGGAACAGGTCCGACAAGCCCGCTGCCAGATCTCTGGCACGACGCGGAGTGTTAGGGTTTCTATTCTAGACTGTCACCTGCTCCCACACAGCATCTGCATCTGAAAACTCATTAGGCTCCCTTCTTCGTTAAATAAATTAAAACAGCCTGCCGTCACAGTTTTACTTAGAATTTGTGCCCTAATCCTATCAATATTTTCCGTAGGATCTAGCAATGGATTGCATAGGCTGAGATTTTCTTTACTAATACAGTATATTTAAGCAAAGCAGAAAAGTTCAGCTATTGTGGCAATATATCATGAATTTAGCACTTAATAATTAATGCAAAGTAATACTGTTAAGCTGAAAACTGACATACCCCTCTGTGAGGTTTTATGAAACACCTATGCGCACTTTTTTCATTGAATATCCATCATAAATCCCTGGCGAGTTTATCTGTGACTGCTTACGCTAACAACACAGCGCTTGAAAAGGACCAGTGAAAAATTTCTCAGACCATGTTGGCTGTAAATAAAAAGAATGATACAAGTAAAAATACCAAGGGCTACATTTCTTTAAGGCACACCCATGTAAATGCTCTTAAAAGATAATGTGTATTAATACTTTTTATATGCATATGTTTTGACTATAATATTTCCAGAAATGGAAGAAAGAACGTTTAAAACTCCACAAAACCAATCTTGCATCTTAGACTTTACACAGTCTAGGAACAAAAAAAATCACCATTACTTTTTGACACAGGCAAAAAGACACTTTTGTGTACAGGGAACAAGTGGGTGTGATGGAGGTGGCAAAGATCTTACCTTGACATATACATTGACATTTACATATACATTGACATATATGAAGTTTAGACTTCATTTATACGTAGGTAGATAACAAAAATGCTTTGAAAAAATAATTTAGATTCACAACGAATTAAGAAAAATGTATTTCATGACATATAAGTGTACACGTTTTCTTAAAACCTAAAAAAAACAACAAACGTGAGGAGTCACAAAATGCTTTTTATCGCAAGTGAAAGTACTGTACGTGTCTTCACAACGTGCAGACTGACTAGGGCAAGAGACTGGACAGGACAATCAGCAGAGCTGAGCTCACTGTTAATTCCTGCTAATTACAGAAAAATAACGTTCCCACATGAAGTTAAACACATTCATTTCTGGACATCTGGAAACGAACCCGGGTACTGCACATTTTATAAGACGCATGATGGGTCTCTACAGAAAAACGAGAGTCATTTCATAAACCAAACGGCAATTCTGCTACTTTCAAATAAAACAAATTTGGCAACCGAGTAAAAAGATTAAAGATGATATCGCACGAGATTTCTCCGTCAGCTTCCTAAATCGGCAGTTTTCAAAATCTCCGTAACAACTGCGCTTCCGCAAATACTCATTTTATTACTTATTAGCTTGGTTCTACCACAGCGTAGAAGGACCTATGTAATACCAAGTGCTGCCGTATGCCATTGTAAACTCCGTGTTGCCTGAACTGACATTCACTACGTCGGCTGCATAGCATATGCCCTTGGCCAATAGATCTATTTTTACGCAAACACATCAGCCGCTTTCGCTAGTGATGGAGCAGACAGCATCACAATCGAAGACAGCAAGAAATGGTACTGTCGTACAAAGGTTGTCAGGAACGATGCGGTTTAAAAACGTCCATCTGCTAAACAAGTGGCCAGTGGGGATAAACACAGAAGGCGTAGCGTAAGCGAACAAGAAATCAGATCTATACATAACCCAGACAAGCAGGCCTTTCTCAAGATAGCGAAAGACCGGAGAGGAGGGGGGAGGTTGGGGGTGAGTCACTCGTTAATGACCACAACCATTGTTCAGGACAGAGGAATACAAGGGAATCGAACATGTCGGTTTATTTCAAACTGCTCCAGCTTATATAATATTTCCCTCCTTTTCTGTCAGTTTCCAGCGACAGAACCATAGGCTATACCTTAGTTGAACGTGTTGACAGAATGTTCTAACGATGACTAGAATCACCTATTAATTATTTCCAGAAGGCCTATTTGGTACTGGACGACCATGCAAACGAGGTGGTTGCTGAAGCGTGGAAAGATTAAATGCATGCCCCGAAATTAAAATGAAGCAGTTTAGAGGAATTGCCAAATTACACTTCAATTCATACAGCAAAAGCTATACGCCGTGACAAGATTCACGTCACACGAACTGCATAATCCAGCGTTAAAACGTGAGTGGTATTATTTTCATCTTTCAAGTCAAATTTAATTTCCCACGTTTTACGACGAACTTGAAGTCTGTTGCATATTCTGAGGTTTTACACGCACGATACCAGGAGGTTAAAGCACAGCTCGTCATAGATTACGAGACTAAATTAGTCAGATACGTGTTCTCACCGTATATCATAGCCAGACCAGTCTCGTGCAGAAAACGGACTCTTCTATGTTTAAAAAGCCAGATGGTTAGGATTGTTAATGTCAGCAATAAGATGAATGTCAGTAAATTCACACTGTCCTGCCTATGGCTTTCTTCAGCCTCCTTCTCTGTGGTAAGTTCCTCCATAGCGCTGTCCTCCGCACGCGTCCTGCAGACCTGAGAAATCAAGCAAATTAGGATGGGTATGACCGTCTTCTTTTCGAAAAAGTATACTCCCCAGTGTGGGGGTTTGTCTGTCAGCTCCATGGCGCAAGGTGCTAGTACCTTCGCCGGACTGTGGAACTGCGTAGGACAAGGAAACAGTCTAAAGAACCGAGAAACGCCCGCCTACGGCAGATACAGACAGCTCAACCTTTTAAAGGCACACTGCGACATTTCTGGGACGTACTGCAGCTCCAAGTTGCAGTCCCCCTTTTCTGTGAGGGCCCGGGAGTACCGAAGGATTGAGTCGTAAATCTGTCGTGTGCGACAACTGGGTAACATAAGCACGAACATTGCGAGTTGGCGAGAAACGTTTCGAGGAGGTAATCAGTCTGTCTCGGCGGTCAAAATCCCGATGAACGTTTCATTCTGCCTGTTCCTGTGAGAAGTCGCGTGAGAATGGGGGAAATGCTGCGCATTAATGTTTCTCGGTTATTTAACTAAGATAAACTAATGTTGAAGGACGGTGACACATTTGCCATTGCGCCAATTTGTTGTGATCTCTGGAAAATATGTTTGAAACGGCAGCACTGGAGCCACATCTTTAAAAGACAATGGGGGAAAGACACTTCTCTTCTTGGCCGCTGTAATTCACTACAATGCATTCTCAGCGAAAGCGCAGTGGGAAGGATGGGTAGAGGATTTTGTAACGTGAAGATCACATTGGGAATGGGTAAACCACCGGCTCCACAGCCGCACAATTACTGAGCTACGAGCTGAGATGATGTACAAGATTATCTGCTGTATGCTTGGCATTTTTCAACTGAAAATAATATGCCCCTTTTCTAACCAATGACGTGAATAATAATTCCTTTCTGGACACTCCACTCAAAGTGCTTTACAGGTAATGGGGACTCCCCTCCACCACCACCAATGTGTACCCCCACCTGGATGATGCGACAGCAGCTATAGTGCACTCGGTACACTCACCACACACCAGCTCTCAGTGGGGAGGAGAGCAGAGTGATGAAGCCAGTTCACAGATGGGGATTATTAGGAGGCCGTGACTGGTAAAGGCCAGGGGGAAATTTGGCCAGGATGCCTAGGGATTTTGCTCTCGCCCTTACACATACAGTACACGTCCATGCACTGGGGTTCCTCTTCTTCAGCGTTGTTGTTCTTTCTCGCTGTGACTGAAATGCATATCATTGCTCCCGCAGCTTTTTTTAAAAAAAGAACAGGGGATATGTTGCCTTTCCTGCTCATCTCATTTGTCACATATTAGTAATGTCAGTAATGCACTTTGCGGTATAGCTGTGCATGACTCGTGACCCCTTTTCTAACTCCCACTCATCTGCAACAGAAACCAGCCCAGATGTTGCACCACGCAGTGCATTCTTGCCTGCTTTCCAAGAATAAATAGTGGAATGTCCTGGAAATACAGCATTTTGAAACTTGCTGCCAACAGCACTGGAGTCATTAAGGCATCACATTAGACACATTGTGGTTGATCAGGCCATGATCTGTGTTCAAGTAGCATTAAGCTGCAAAACCCCATGGACCTGCTCTTCTTAACCAGAGCCATCTTGAAGCTTACTCTGCTGCCTCAGTGATATCACAAATGGCTCTCCTCCTTCTTTCTCCAGTGATGCCCAATACGCTGAGGACTTTGTAGAGAGAAATTATGCAGCTGGAGACTAAGGAGAAAACTTCACATTGAAATGTGTTTTATTTTTACAGTGTGAGACTGTACCCAATATGATGAATCTAATGGGTCAGCTTTACTATTGTCAACTCACTTGAACTCCATAAATCGACAAATATTCGACAGGCTTCGACAACAGCACATCTTTTTTATTTCCTTATTTGTGTAAAGTGAACAATTTTAAAGAAGCTGAAAGACAGTGTGTTGGGATCTCCACGGGGTCTTGCAAGCAGTGCATGACCTACGATGAAGTAAAGCAGTGTAATATATGTGCGAACGTAGTGAAATTTCATGCTCTCTTCCCGAGTGTTAAGCTTAAATTAAAAGTACATTCTTTTTAGTAAAGCTGAATTTCATTTCCTCTGTTCCACAGAAAATTAAAATTTACAAAAGCTGTAACATGAACTGCATCCATCCATCTGACTGAAATGGACATGTCCGATAAATTTTGATGTTTATACTTCGAAAACACAAACACAGTTGAGTATTAACAGGAACCTCTTCTGAATGCTGTAGCAAAAAACAGAGACTAACACTTGTTACTGTACTTAAAGCCCCACGAAACGAAACTGCAATTGAGTTTAGAAATTATACTGTTAAAGTAAGTGTACTAGTATATTAGTTAGTAAACGGAGGACTTCACTGTGCTGTGCTGTGTTTCTGATTTGGGTTTCAGAGTATTTTACTTTTCAAATTCTTTATCAATGCTGACTTTGTAGAAGAATTACCAAACACCACTCAACTGACAAAATGCCACTCAGCTGACTTTTTCTTGTGATGTATCTTGGAGCTTATCTCCCTGTGAATGATCAGTCATAATTCCAAATGCTTTATGGCAATACTGTTGTTAGCCTGTATTGACTGCAACAAGAACTCTCTCATCTTTTCTTGTGCTGTATACGAACAATGCTTTGTTAACATATTTTTGTTTTGACATTTAGCAGTGAACATCACACAGGGGACTGCTCTTCTTTTACCCTACAAGTAACCATACAAAACCCATGGTTTTATCAAGGAAAACAGGAAACCCTGATTTCCTTTTTCATTTTCTGCTTAGCAATGATTTCCTTTTCCTCTCAGAGCTCAAAACGTGTATGATTGCTAATTTAAAACAATAGATGTGTTATTTAATACATTATTGTAATGCCAATTTCTGTTACCAGTATCCATAGAGCATCAAGTGAAAAATACAGAAAAAAACAGAAATTGTGTCAGAGACAAGATAACACAGATTATCGTTTTCATCTGGTATTATGTGATTTTTAAAAAAACATATATTTATTATAATTTTAAGAACAAAACAAGACACCACATCAAACACTGAGAAATAAAAGAATGAAGGCACACACCAGAAAACATTATGTAACAGGGGCAAACTACACTAAGTACATAAGGTGACAGAAAGCATGTGGCCACATCAAGAAGCTTTTTCAAGAGCAAAATGTCATCTATTCCTACACCCCTTCATAAGAACAATTTGTTTAAATGAATCTAATCAAGTTCTATTTGAGCATATCTGAGTCACAAGCCTACCCTTTAAAACAGGTTTATAGAATCGAAAAACAGAAGCCATGATTCTTGAAGATTATTAACAGCTTGAGTCTCATCTTCATGCAGCAGCAGTAGAGGGCTAAGCAACATAAGCACACCAGAGACATCAGCATCAGAAAGCACATTGGTCACACACCTCCCGGAGAGCTCAATCACAGGACACTCCCGAAACGTGCTGGCTGTACCTGAGCACATCTGCGACATCCGGGAGGAATCTTCACCTGCAAATGCCAGTATGGCACAACCTGCATTCTACGTACAAGTTTAAAACGGATTAGGAGGAGTATAATATTTTTAGAGGAAGAGAAAATTGCAGAAAGTGTTGCAGTTTCAGTTTGTGAGATCAAGGTTGTCTCGTGCAATTATTGCTTCAAAGGGATATGCATCCAAGTAGTCCCAGTAGTTCCACTCATTTCCGATCACTGAGGTAGATACCACATATATTTTTGTTATAATATGGTCAAATATATAAATGTAATTAATCCAAAATATATTGTATAACAGTGTACTTGTTATGCATTTTAATCTCATGATCACAAATACAAATTGCATAACTGTACAGCACAAGTCACAGTTTTGACTCACTTGTCCCAAAACGTTTGCAGGACACTGTGTGGTGTTTGTGCCACAATGAGAGTCAATGCTGACATGCTGTCTGATACTGTGAACCTGTGGGTCTGATGAAAGAACAAACTGAAAAAATATGATTATGGACAGGCCTGTCCAGTGCCTCTACCAAGAGCAACCTGAGGGGGCATCATTGAGCCAGTTTGAAAGCAAGCTTGGCAAATACTGTATAGGAATCTGTCTTGAGAAATGAAGAGCCAACATCAAAGTATTCTCAAACAGCTCACAAAGCTGAAGAAGCACTATATTATTATAGTAATATAAGTTCAGCAACAAATCAGCATTTCAGGACGACTGTCTGGTCATAATGTTGTACATGACACATTTAGAAAGACCCAAGGAAGTAGTTTTACTTATCTGTTTTAAGAACTATAATGCCCACCTCCCATAAAACTAATATTTAAGAAGACATTTACAGTTGTAGTTTGCTTTATTTTGTCTAGAATATAATGTCTAGAATTTTAATACAATCTTGAGATAGGTCTAATGGCACTAAGTTACTGCTCTTACTTAGTTTGTGACATTTACATCAAAGACCAAACAAAAATGTGTGCTCCCCTTCTGTATATTTTAACAAGTTGTTTACTTTGAAGAAAAAAAGTGGTTTGTCAGTGTCTGGCAATTTTGAATACAGTACTTGTATCAGTCCATCATGACCCTGTTGTTTGTATACTGGTGACGGAAATGGCTATATAAGGGAGATGTGTTTTCTGATTCTAATAAAAGGATTTTTAATCTCATATGTAGGTCGGTTCAACACTGCAGGTGCGACGTTTTTTTTCCTGCTATGAGAATGAACGGTCAGCGCTGCCAGGGTCTGTAAATGGGTGTATTCATGGCTTGAAAACTACCCAGGATGCAGTTGACTCATTACATTCTAAATCATATGTTTTTCAGCTCCCTGCCTGAACTCGAAATTATATCACTGAAGCTACAGCGTTTCCACTAGCCTCTTGAAACAGCAGAATCCGTTCAATGCAGTACGGCCAAGCGCGTTAAAGCACAGGGAGCAGATGAGAAAATGAGGACAACGTAAATCTGTAGAACAGCCATAAAAAAGAATTGTGAAGTGATGCATGAAATATAAACGCCTCTGTTGTGTTTCGTTTATATATATCCCATTTTAAATTTAGGATATATTTAATATTTTAAGATATACATGTCGTATATAATCATATTAATAAGGTGTACAGTACATAATAATATTAATAATATGGACATACATGTAAAAATAGACAAATACGGGTTACTTATACCTCAGCTCACCACGCTGGGCTTGTAGCTTTTTGGTATGCGCTAGTTACCACTTTTGCCTCAGGCAGCTGCAGGCTTCAGTACTGCTATTCATAGCCGGCAGAGAACCGATAACAAGCAAAAACTATCTGCAGGCAGCTGCCTGCGGGAACCATAGTACAGCCGTGTCTGCTTCCTTTCCTAAGCCCAGCAGGGCAGTTTCTGGAGGGAAACCAGTCATTCACAGATGAGTTGTGAGCCGTTTTCCAGAGATGAGGCAAGTTCATTTCAGACTGCAGCGTCGTTTCGTCTGCCAGGGACTGAGACGCTGTGTGAAGACGTTTGGTTTTCCTAATCACTGCAGACCCGGGAGAGTCAGTCATCAATCAAGGCCTGTGTTTTCCCAGTCTGAGCACACACTGAGCGCTGGGCAAATTGCATGGCGGCGCTGTTAGGCCATAATCAATAAGGGAATTGAATGATCGCGATGCTCTGTGCGCTGTAACTCGGAATGCCTCTGTGTGCCAACTCGAGCAAGCTCTCACCTGTTCTGTGACACTTTTCAATCCATACAACACCATCAATAATATTGTTTTGGCTTTTGTAACTGCAGGTTCTCTGGCGAGCAGGTAACCTCATTCTACTTAAGACAGGTCAAGCTTTGTGTTCTGACTAATGGGTTTCCAAAACGGAAACAATCCTCTAACAAGCTAACAAACCATATACTTAACTTTTACGTTTTTTAAAATCACGCTTACATACTCTGTGAGATTTGCTGATCCTAGAAATAAGCATAAAGAAACTCGAATCTTTATACTGTAGCTACAATAGAAATTAACCGGAGCTAGTTTTCGACAAATATTTAACAGAGGTCATGTGCATTTAGAATCGCTTCCATTTTGATGAATAGACAAAAATATTTTTTCAAATATGCGCACTTCACAGTGAGACATCACTTTTTCCATCTTAAAGACATATTACTGAAAATAAAAACACGAGCATAAGAGTACAGACAGTGGCTTAACACGTCTGCTGCAACAGTTAAGGATGCATCTTAACGATATGTTTACGGATAATGGTCTCTGAAGAGCTCTTTTGCGAAGAGATAAGTCAGCAGATTCTGCAGTCTTGTTCCTTTTAACAGCAAAGGCAGGCTCCATGCAGTTTGTTTTCATTAAGTGGTGCAAGACCTGAACATTCATTTATCATCTCAGCTCACAGAGTGCTGTGATTTGCTTTAGCAAAGCACGCACACCAAACGATTGTGCAGTGCCATGCATCAGCAACAGCAGAGTGTGTGTGTAAGAGCGCCATCTGGTGCTCACTTAATCACATTTTTTAAAATACTGCAATTGTACCGTTTTACACGACGCTTTCTGCAAAGGCAAACTACTATTGTTATCTGAATATACAGTTGTAATCTAAGGATTGTGCCAGAATGTACCTTGCTTGATTTGGATTAATTTGATCAGTGGTCGAAATATTTGTCTCAAAATCATGAATGAAATGACCAACGACGTTTTTAAACAGCCGTGAATCTGAAATATTTCTAGGCCACCCTTTAGAATGAAAAAGGATGCTGGCAAGGTGAAAATTATGTTTTAAAAGACCATATACTAAACGTGCATGAAAAACCATGCATAGCTTTTGTGTTCCAAGTAGTTTCTCGAGCCCATGACTAAAACAAAGGCTCACAGAAAAGAGACCTTGAACAGTTGAACAAGTGCAGTTTTCAAACTAATACTGTATAAAAACCAGTATCTGTAGTATCTGCGTGCCTATTAGATACTGTATTCATATAGGAAATGGTGCAGAGAACCTCAACTTTAATTACCACATAAAACAAAGTGTTCCCTAGTGGAGGCTCAGAAAACTTTAAATCATTGGGAATCAACATAAAAACCAAATTATTGGAATGGAGAATCCTCGAAGGGCTGGGGCCAATCCACAGGTCCAGCGAAGAAACAGTTTGTGCCCTGCAGCACAAACGTGTCCAGCATGTCAAGCATGTGCCTGTACAGCCCAGAGGAGAAACGCTCTGAATCTGAGAGGACCGGTTCTGCGAGACCACAGAAGAGTGAGACTTTTACATCCCCCCTTGTAGAAGGCAAAATCCCTTCACCGGGAGACGTTATGTGCAGATTTAATCATTTCTTTTACCGTTTGGCAATTTTTTTGGGACATCCCCTATCTAGCACAATTTGTCCATTGCACTTTAATCATTAATTACAGAAGACCTGGAGCAATTCCATTATGACCAGTTAAACAGATCATGTGTTTAATTGAGCCATTTAGAGGTCGTGTGGGATAAAAAAGTGAAAATCCAGCTCCCCTCAAGGACCAGAGTTCCCATATTGAACAGATAAATTGCTTACTTGTTCAATACGTTCTAAATATTCTTACACTTTAAAAGGGGGACCTGTAAAACTCACTGGGTTATGATCCTCCATTGAGGATTAGAGGACTGGAGGTGTTTGTTTTAGAGTAAAAAGAAAAATAATTCTCAGTACTTTTTTCCTCTTTTTCGTCCCATTAATGACTTCAGATAAAAGTGGAACACTTACAGCTTACTGTAGCTTTACAGTGATGTCTGCTTGATAATAAAATGTTTTTCATTTTTTCCTAAAAAACTGTGACGTGGTTTTGGACAATAAATGAGAGGTTGAGAAAAAACATTGGCAGTTGTGTGCTATTTAAAAGTCATAAATCAAGAGTTGAAGCAGTATATACAAATGCATTATAAAAAATATTTATAAATATGCTATTGGTACAGATTAGTAAAAGTATTATACAGTAGGTTCATTTATTTTAGGATGGTATGTTATACTATTCATTTGAACATATATTCTGTATCTACACTTCTCACACCTATCCTATGTCTTCTGTTGTTTTTTAATGCTCCTGCTTCGATCTCCTAATTGGCATCAGATGGCAGACCCCATATGGAACAGGATTATCTGTCTGGCTGGCACCCTGGAAAAGAAGTTACATGTTCCACATACCACTTCTCCAATGGACACGGCTTCTCAATTAAAAGATCAGGATTCTGGTGTATGTGTGTGTACAGATACTTAAGTAGACCTACCATCAATCGGTGTAGCGGCAGAAAAAAAACAGTATGTGTAAGCGTTTGGTAAGAATTCTATATCATTTTAGATCTAAATACAGTGTGTTTACACATAATAGGAATTTAAAGAGTTAAACTGGTCTGAGTATATAATACTTACCTTGCAACACTACACACCATACAGCACATTACAATACAACACACAACACCAAAACAAAGCAGAGAACACACCACAACACCACATCACTGAAAGCACCACGACACCACAAAACACATGAACACTGCAACACATCACAACACCACACAACACACTACAACACCACATCACAGAATGCACTACAACACCACAAAACACACCACACAGCACACCGCAACACCATACAACACGCAGCAAACCACAGAACAACAGACCACAAAACCACACAACACACTTCACCACATCACAGAACACACCACCACAAAACACACAACACAGCACACTGCAACTCCACACAACACTTCACAACACCACATCACTGAACACACCGCGACACTACACGTCACCCAACACCACAACAACGCAACATGTAACACAACATAACACCACAAAACGCACAACACAGAACACTGCAACACCACATCACAGAACAAACCGTGACACTACACTATCACACAACACCACAACAAACCACAGAACACACCACAGATGTCAGAATGTCATAACAAATAACAGTCTCTTGGGGCCACATCTGAGGCTAAGGGTGAATGGCTTGACTGTTCACACCCAGGCTGGCCAACAGCAGCTTGCTCTTTGCTTTCTCACACAGCAGCAGAGCACGTGTGCCAACATCTCCCAGTGTGTTTCACAAATTTCCATGACACTCTTTGAGTCAGCGACTCATCCTACTGTTGGCCAATGGCCAGTGTAAATAACACGCAGTGGTTTCTTTGAATCTGGAAAAGCTACTGTTTCACTTCTGAGAACAAACAATGAAGCAAGAACCAGAAGGCACAAACAGAAACCATGTGACATTTGAAGTAAGAAAAGGGGACACACCTTTACCCAAAGGGTTGTGGGAGTCTCGAACAAGCTGCACAGCATTATAGTGTTGAGGTCGATACCCTGGTTTCTTTCTAGAAATGGAAAGATGAGATTTTGGGGCCAATTATGTACAAACTACCAAGGAGGGTTAGGGGATCGACTGGTCTCCTCTTGCTTGGAACGTTTCTTATGTTTTCTACATACCGGCCAAGAGATCTTGCCAGCTGCCATTAGGAAGTGAAATTTCTTTGGGGGTGACAATGGCAGCTCCTTCTACCATTATGACTCAGCTCTGGTCTCGGGGCTCACAGGTGAGCCCAAGCATGCGATAACAGAGACAAACCCTTTGCTGAATCAGTGCTGAAGAGCTCCAGCCACCTTGCACTGGACTCCATACTCTGGTTCCAGTCTTGCAAGCTGAGATGTTGCAGTGTGAATCTGACAGAGATGTTTTGATATGCCAAGATGTGCATAAATAATGGGTTCAATGCTTTCAGCTCAAGTGTCATACTCTTTTACAGGTGCCGGAGAGATCAGCATGCCTGCCGCAAAGATTACTATTTTTGGACTAGCTGCTTCTTAGGAGTTTTCTACGCCTGGGATAATCTTAAGTCACTTCTCTGCCATGTTTAAAGTTCTTTGTCCTGTGGAATATATGAGCAGCGTCTTCTTAATGGCAGAAGCAACAGTGCATCTATTAATTTGTTTTGCAAGGTAATCATAAATCATTCACCTATAGTGTCATGAAGGTTAAATTGGACATGAATCATAAATGTGGTTACTAGATGTAGCTCACTTGTGCATATGTACAATTAACATGTAATAATAAAAGTAATAATCTTTACACTTATAAAGCACTTTTCTCCACTCAAAGCGCTTAACAGGTAATGGGGACAGCCCTCCACTGTCACCAATGTGCAGCCCCACCTGGATGATGGGATGGCAGCCAAAGTACACTAGTACACTCACAACACACCAGCTATCAGTGGGGAGGAGAACAGAAACTTTTACAGTGTCTGCTGTGCGTCAATGTACTGTGTGTTTGTGGTGAGGTTTTGCCATCGATTGAGCAGGACAGATATAAGGTCCTGGGCTCCACCACTATCACAGATTATCGGAAAACAGTTTCAGTAAGATGTTCATGACTGACACACAACTTAAATATTTTTAACATTAAAATACCACTAAACGTCTCAAACAACGCAAAAAAAGGCTACAATTCTATTAGAGTGATGGTTTAGTCATTGTCATGCTCAGTGTGACGAGAGCTAAGCGCTGATTGGCCCGTTTTCGCTTTCGTATGTCCGTCTAGTGTCGCCTGCTATTGGCTTTCCGGTTCTCAAATATCGGGTCACAGGAAGCGCTGATTGGCTCACTCCCTGAGTGGGGCGGGGCAATGCTGTTCCAGGCGGAAAGGGAGCAGAGCAAGGGGGGAGAAAGGGAGTTGCGAACGTAGTGAGAGCAACTATCGACAGGCAGGTGGAGCGCAGCCTTGTCTATTTGTTTACCTTCCCTCCTTATCATAATACCCTCAAAGAAAGTGACGAAGGGACCTCCAACATGGGCTGCTTTCATTCGAAGAAATCCAAAAGGAAATCCGAAAAGGAGTCATCTACGACCACGGCGAGCATACCCAACGCCGAAGAGACGCCGAAACAGTACAGCTGGGACAAACGCGAGAAGGTAACGTGATTTCGGCAGTTAAAAACAACATTGTATTCGCTCTTTATTAGAGCTCGACTCCGGGAAAGGTCGAACACATGTGATTACTCAACGCAGAGGCGCAAAGCGGGAGTTTGTAGCCTAACAGGAGGGAGAGGACTGAGGTGCTGCAAAACTGATCACCAGCGATCCAGCCTCCCGGCAGCGAGGTGCGACCCAAGGGACGCAGGCAGTTCCCAAGCTGGTCGTTGTCTTGTTGTGTTGCTGAGAATAGGTGTTGTGTTACGAGCAGGGGGTTCTGGCTAAAGTCTGGCAATTGTTCGTTACATCACGTTAAGTTGGGCAGCCCCCTTCTCATCTGTACCCTCAGCTCTTTATCGGATTAGAATCGATATCTTAATGCGTTACGCGTGTCGCACGGTGGGTTGAAGGGTTCTGCGCTCTTGGATGGAAAAACGCTGAAATGCTGTGATTTCAGTTGTGTTGACAGCCCGGTTTTTCGTTGTGCGCCGAGTCAGGTTGTTTTTCCGAGTGCACTTCTGATCTGTGTTAAAAGATCCCCCCCAGACCCCAGTTGACAACAACCCAGCAACCGCTGTCAATAATAAGAACAGCAATCATAGTAATAACTATTACAATTGTTGTTGTTCTTTTATGTGTCTTAATTCTACGATTTTGTTGTACAATTTTGCGGTTAAATCTAATATCTGTTACTTTGCAAGCATATACACTGAAACAACATGCTTTTAGGACTAGGCGGCAAGAGAATGTTTGGGTTGAAGGGAGATAATGTCCGACAAACGTAACCTTGTAAGTGTCGTCAACCCGCCACCCTACGTGACGCGTCTTCCACATGTTACTTCCATTTCATTCCCTGATCTTTCTAACTCGTTAGTATCCGGAGCTACCTCAGACCCGAGTGCTATCTACTCGCACCGAGTCGGGTCTCCCGAAACAGGAAGAACAAAACCAAAGAACCCGAGAACAGTTGTTTTGTTTCGCTCTCTTATCCGCCGGAATGAAATAAATCGGAAAGTCCAGAAAAGGGAACTGCTGTCAGTGTGCGTAGGTCATTCTGACAGTATGTGCTGGTCTAGAAGTGTCTGCCACACCCATACGCGGCGCAGAAGCGAAAGTGTCTCGATCTTCATGTTGCTGGGTTCATCAGCGGGAGTCCCCGGTCTACTGGTGTGCGTAATTCGCAGAGCCAGCTGGACTAAACCCCCCCGAAAAGTTTGTAGTAGTTTTTTAATGTCCCACCCCCATGACATTTTATTTTCTTAGGAATGGTTCTGATGATTATTTATTGCTTGTGATGTTTTTCAAGCTAATAAGCCATGCCTATCAATCCTTCTAGTCGCTTTTCTCCTGCTTGTTGCCATCTGACGTCAGCTGATTGTCAGTCTAGACTGATTCTGGACGGAAAGCCTTCTGTGTGGAGTCTGCATGTTAACGTGCGTTTTCACTGGTTTTTCGTTTGGTGTGCAGGTTAATTGGTGTCTGTGGTGGCATCTGATGCAGGGAGTATTGTCACTTTGCTTTCTATGCTTCTAGGATAGATGCGGGTTTGCAGTCATTTTCCATTCCTGCTTTATCCAGTTCAGGGTCGCAGGGGAGCCAGAGCCCATCCTGGCGAGCAGTGGGTGCAAGACGGGATACACCCTGGACCAGACTAGTCCATCACAGGGCACACACCGACACAAACGCGCGCACACTCACACCAGGGCCCGTTTTCCCAACATCCCAGGTCGTCGGGTCTTTGAAGTCGAGCAGCAGTATTCCCGGGATCGTTCTCGGAATGAACGGATGGAGTTTGCTCTCACTGCGGATTATGCGATTACCACAAGTTACTGAATCTCGCAATTTTAAAGTATTACAGTTGTAGTCTCTAGACCGTTGTGCTGGGTGGCATTCGTTCATCAGCCTGCTTATACCGAAATAAAAGCAGTGTTGTCTGCTTTGGTGTCTTGCGTTTTCCTCATTTCGCGGTGCTTCTTGCAGGTCGATCCCAAGGACTACACGCTGGCCGGTCTCAGGGACGACACAGCAGGGCGCCTCCCCGGCAAGCTGAACGGCCAGCAGTTTGTGATCCAGGACTGCGAGAACTGCAACATCTATATCTTCGACCACTCCGCCACCGTCACCATCGACGACTGCACAAACTGCAGGATAGTGCTGGGGCCGGTCAAGGGCAGCGTGTTCTTCCGGAACTGCCGGGACTGCAAGTGCGTGGTGGCCTGCCAGCAGTTCCGCACCCGGGACTGCAAGAAGATGGATGTCTTCCTGTGCTGCGCCACCCAGCCCATCATCGAGTCCTCCACCGGCATGAAGTTCGGCTGCTTCCAGTACTACTACCCGGAGCTCGCCTTCCACTTCAAGGACGCCGGCCTGAGCATCTTCAACAACAACTGGAGCACCGTCCACGACTTCACGCCCGTCGCCGGGGAGACCAACTGGGGCCTGCTGCCCGAGGACGCGGGCGTGGAGGCCTACGTGCCGGCGCCCGACACCGACGAGTTCAAGTCCGTCAGGGTGGCCGCCTCCGCCGGCCGGAGCATCGTGCCCGTCACCCGCGGCCAGCGGCGCAAGGGCAGCGAGGAGTCCTGCCTCTTCGTGTTTTTCGCGGGCGATTACACGACGGCCAACGCCCGGAAGCTCATCGACGAGGTGGGGAGGTTTCCTTTCGCTGGAAAGGGCGGGCGGGTTTGTCGGGTTTGACGATCTGGCGCTTTGTTTTTCCGTTTGCTGTTGCCACTGCAAACGAGCGGAGTTTTCAGGCCTTGATCTGGGCCTCTTAACTGCGGAGCATATCCACCCGGTAGCGCATGGGGTCACTCTTGACATGACATTCAAACTTCCTGTTATTTATTACCACTTTATACCATACCATACATGTCGTGGCCAGCAAGAGGGCAAGGCAGGGTACACGCTGGATGGGGCACCAGTCCAATTGGGCAGGTGCAAGCCAGTTATAGATGGGGAGAATTCGGAGGTCAAGGGGGGAAATTTGGCCTGGACGCTGGGATTTCTCTCTACTCTGACTGAGAGATGCCCAGGGATCTTTAATGACCACTGAGAGTAAGGACCTCAGTTAAACGTCTCACCCGAAAGATGGCGCCCACTACAGTATTGTGTCCCCACCATTAGGGGCATTAGGACCTACACAGACCGCAGGGTGGGCACCCCCCACTGGTCCCACTAACACCACTTCCAGCAGCAGCCATAGCTTACCTCCAATCCAGGTACTGACCAGGCTCAACCCTGCTTCGCTTCAGTGGGTTGCCAGTAGAGAGCTGCAGGGTGATATGGCTGCTGGCAGTGAACAAAAGAATGCTCACACGAAGGACCGTAAGTTTAGTTCAGGAAATGATTATTCATATTCTCGACTGGTAATTTTAGGATGCGTTTCCATTCTCTGGAAAGAAAAGAAGCAGTGGTCCTCTGGTAAAGGCAGTGGGTAGGGAGCAGGACAGAACTAGTGGATCAGGAAGGTTTTTAGAAGGTTTTGTACAAATCTTGGTGCATCAGCTAGAGTAGGCGGGGCTGGGTGTGGCAGGAAACTACACGCGTGTCCTGATTGTCCCGTGTTCCCTCTGTGTGCATCATGGCATTCCAATTGCGACAGAAAGCCACTGAAAAGGAATCAGGAAGTGGCAAAAAAATAACAAAACCGTGGCTGGCATTGATTTACAATGTGAGACTAGACCACACCATTTAACCTATGGGCTTCAGGATTTCTTTACTGGTCTGTGTCGTGCTTTGCTCTTTAAAATCGAGAAGGCTCTTCATTCCACCCTGTGTGTGTGGGGGGGTGATTCATTTGCTTAATTTGATTTATTTATGTCATTGATTAATTTGTGGTTAATAGTTGGAACACTCTGTGCTTCATGTATGTTATTTTGCCCAAGAGGGTAAAAGGAGCAGGAAAATCAAAGTAGAGGATTCACAGAGTATAGACTCTGTGTTCCTATTTTCTGCCTATTTTAATCAAAATTCTCAAAGAATAATGGGTAAAAGCTGTATACACTCACTCCACTAGTCACTGCTGATCTAACATTTAGTCAGGTCATACTAAACTGGATCTTTCCTGGGGGCACCTAGCCCAGCAGGGTTAAATTCATCATGTGCAAGTGCTTATGCCTTGTTAATCTCGAGAAGCCATCTTGAACACTGAAAGGTGTAATTTCCTCCTGATTGTTTTCAGCAAAGGTTTCTTCTTTTTGCAAGTTTAAAAATAACTTCAGTGCACTAGATCTCTGCTGTGTTTTTACCGTGTTCAGTAAACATTAGCTTAGGCAAGAGTTGACAACGGTTTGCGAGCCATCAGAAAATCTAGGATCTGGCCCCACCAACACCACTAGTGTTCAGATAGCTGAACACAGTGAGCTAAACTCCACTGCTACACAATAACTCATGTCCCCAGTCTCTCCTTTCTCCATATGTTGTCCCTTAGATTGCTGTTACAGCACAGTTTATTAGTTTTATGATAACAGCCTGCGACCTTGTTCTCTTGAGCGTCTGAAAAACGAAACGCACCCATCCAACCAGAAGAGAAAATAGGTTTCTGCCAAAACTGGTTAAAATTGTATGACTGCAGTCAGTCCGGCAGATTCATCTTTGTGTTTGAAATTGCCAGCAGTGTAGCCTGACATGGTTTCCAAGCTTTGCCTGTGCCCAGACAGCAGTTAACTACATGTATAGCCATGTAGTTTAAATAAGGTTAAAATAAGTACTAATCTAATTAATCATACATGAGATTTTTAGGACACTGTACAAATGTGGCATGACGTACTGACTTAACATACCCAAATTAGGAATGTCGAATCCTGGCCTATAATATGTGCCCAAGGTTTTTGTGCAGACCCCAAAAATATTGTGAGAAGCCAAATTTTCTCTGCCCAGTCCCCTGTATGATTCAGAAAGTAAGTCTGGGAGGAACAAGTCAGAGTCCCAGTTCCACTGTATCTGCTTCAAAATGTGGAACTTCACACTGGGATTGGAAGTAACAAGTCTAAAAACAAACCTTTTGCAGCATCAGCCAGAATATAAAAGATTGTATCCATTGTATCCTAAACACAGGTGTTTAGGTCCTAAACAAAAGACCTGTTTTTCCTTTTGCCCTTATCTGTAGCCGATTGCCTTATCTCTGATTGGCCTGGTTAAAGAAATCCTGATCAGTGCTTCGAGAGAATGACACTGCCTGCAGTTCTCGGGTGACTCTAAAGAGTGAGGGCAAAACCTTTCCTTAGACCTACTGTAAAGTGCAGAGCAGTAGCAGTATCTGAAGAGGGTGTTAATTGGATTCGGTGCTACTATGGTAACGGATGACAGTTATGTAGACTATTGTTGCCACAGTAACGGCTTGCAGCCGTATAGGAGGCTCGGGCCTGCACTGAACAAAACGATAGCTTATGGGGCTGCGATTTCTTCCTGAACACTTGTTTGGCAAATAAACTCTTTAATGCGTTTGTCACAAACATTTTCCATATAGTACATATTTCCATTACGTGTGAGAGTCTGATCATTCCCAGTTGATCCTATACATCAACGTAATATTATTAGCGAATCCCTGATTCTTTTGTATCCACGAGTAATTTCAAATGAGGCCTCTCCCCATGTCGGATACTTCCCTAGAGACCTTATTCATGAAGGAGTGTTGCTCACATTGCACCAGCTGATTTCCTCTGAATCTTAATGACATCTGTGCTGACAAAGTTCCCTTCTTCTTATTCTGCCATAGTTTAAAAGTCTCTCAAGATTTAGTCCGTTCATATGAAGGAAGTCAGTGATTGTCACTGGATTTGACAAATGCTTGCATTTTTAAGATATTCCTCATTTTGTTATAGTTCCATGGAGGTTTATCTGATCCTTTTGGTCACATTTCTGTGTTTTTTTTTTGCTTTTCATTCCGAGGATGGGGGTAGGACAGCAGTGGTCCGTGCTTTGTTTAGCACTCATGTTAAAGTTGCAGTTCCCAGTATGTGACAATCGCTTGATTTGTATGCGAGCAGTAGGAAAAAGTTCTCTTTGCTAGTTTGCAGTAAATCTGTAGTTCACCATTCTCAGTTTTCTACATGGAAATTATTATTATTTTCTGTCACAGGGATGTAGTATTTATGCCATGGATGTGTAGAAATGGGCTGTAATGAATTTGTTTTTGAACATCGATCGTTTTGTGTGTTTCGGTGTCCACGGGCCGAAAAGCCAATTCTTACACATCCTATTAAAGCACAGAAAAATGTATTAAGGAACAAGAAATAGGTTTATTCCATGCTGAAAAGAGAACAGAGAAAACGCTGTGAAGCCTTCTTCAGGTGCCTTCGGGTTTCACACTCCTTAAGGTGTGAAAAATGTATTCGGCATTTTTTGGCTGACTTGTCTATTCAAAGCGCCATTTGTACAGAGCACATTAAGTGTAGTACCTTGCTCAAGCAGGGTCTCTCTTGTAGTTTGAACCTGTGAACCTCCAGTTTCAAATCTTGCACCCTGACCACACCCCCACAGCTTTTAGTTTTGCTGTACATTCATTTTTACTCTAGAAAAAGCACTTAAAAAATGTTGCTGTCTATATGGGGGAGAGGTTCAGACTATTTCGATGTTTTGTTTTAGTTTTTGTGTGACACCTGAAACTTTCAGCATCGTTGTAGATTAAAAACATCCAAGATGCCTACAGATTCATCTGTAATTGTACGGTTGCTGTGATTTTTTACAATTCTAATGTGCAAAATATTTGTGTGACTATCTGTCCCAAAACAGGCAGTAGGGAAAGGCTTTGCACTGATTCAAACGAAGGAAGTCTCAATGCGCCCAGAGGATGCCAGCAGAGTTTTTCAGCAGAATGCGGAAGAGTTCAGTGAACTTATAACAAAAGGTATTTTTGTTTTGAAAGCATTTTGAATAAGAAGCGAGTTCTCATTAGCCACCCTAGAAAACTACGTGGAAGTGCATTTCAAGCAGAGATCAAGAAGCACTTACACAAAGGGATGTGGGAGAATGGCACAGGTTACCTGGCCAGGTTATTGAAGCTGTCGAAGACAATTATTCACTCAGGTTAGGTGTGGTCAGGCCGAGTCCTTTATTCACGCGCATGAGGAGGATAAGATCATGCAGACCTGAGAGCAGTCTCTCATACAGATCTGTAAAGATCTGTCCCCCCAAGATGGTAAATGCAATACGTTTTATACAGCAGACTCACACAGGAAAGCTCGCTCTAAGTTTCCATAGTAGGAGATGTTTTTTTCTCTCTACAAACATTTCTTTGTATTCGATGATCTTCTTAAGAAGAAATTTTACCTTGCATATAAGCAAACAAAGAAGTAAGCAAACAGAAGGTATGAAAATGAGTTGACACTTTGCGGTTGTAATATGAATGTCAAAAGGTCAATTAATATGCTTGAATTGTCCTTTTATACTGTTGCTGAGCAAAAAGCATATGAGCTAATACAAGTAGTCACTATTTTATATACTTAATTAAAAAAAGGCAAATGCTAAAATGCTTCTTCAAAACCAATATCCTGGCTTCTTCCAAGAAACACCTGCATGAGATTCTTGCATAAGTAGCAGTAATTACTGCCTTCCAAACAGGCTAGATGGGCCAAAAGGCCTTCTCTCTTTTTTACTTTTCTTATGCATTTAAAGAAGAATTGAGGCCTTTGAGAGGTGTTAAAGCAATTTTAGGAAAAGTGACTTTTTTTTTTAATCATTGCCTTGAATGATAAAGAGGGTAGAAAACTGCTTCAAATGTCAAACCTGAATTTAGGGTGGCGTACAAGCATCTGTGTTGTTCTGTGTGAAGAGTGTCCTTTGCGTCCCTTGATCTCGTTTTGCTCCGGAACAGGCCCGGTGGTGGCGCTGGAGTTCAATGGAGAAGGCGTTGTGGAGGCATGTCGCCAGGTTGCAAATGAAGTCTTCAGTGGCACCAAGGTAAGTCAGCACTGTGTGGTAACAGCTACCAAATAGTTAGCTAGTAGATATTGCCTGGGCAAATATGAAATATTAATTTGTTGTGTGAAAAACTCACTGTACATTAAAAACATTGTACATTTTTATAGCACAAATCTGTAAGTTGTGCAGTTTGGGATCTGGAAGAAATATTTATAGCACTCCTACCGTTTCTGGGAAACATCAATCCACTTGCTATCTAAGGGTGTGGGTGTGTTGTCTGAGATGAGGGTGACTGTTAGGTCATCATATTGTTGCTGTCTACTCCCCTAGGTGTTCGTTTCTGAAAGCAAGAACTCGTCTTCAAGAGATGTAGACAATTTCTTCAACTTTGCAGACATGCAGATGGGAATGTGAAGACTGCGAATCATTGCAGGCCTCGGGTGTATTTTTTTTTTTAAAGTATCACCTTTTCTAAAACTGGCAGTATTGTGGTTTTAATCAGTCTGCGACCATGTAAAATTTTCTAGGTTGGTGACAGATTTTTATTCGGAAATAACCAAAGCCGCACATATTATAACAATGTAGATTAACATTAGCTCTTCTTAAAGAGTTAACATTCTATTATTGACATCTGTATGTGCAGTAATATTGACATGTCTGTTTTGTCTAGCCCTTTCTATTTTATACTTGTAATTGTTGGACCAAATTAGGGACGTATCTCAAAATGAACAAAATTCTTCACGTGGATACAGTAATTAAGGTAAATTCAAACAAAATGTATGTAAATTGCTACATTGTGGATAGAAATGTATTGGTGACAACACAATTTATCGCTTTTTAAAATTTGCTTACTCAAATTATTTATTATTGTTGAAATGTGTTTTGCAAATGACATGTTTAGTGCACTGGTAGTTGCATATTTTTGAGAAAAGACAATTTTCGTCTAATCATCCACAGTACTTTTTGGCTTTTGGATTTCATACAACATTTGTATAGTTATGTTTGTGTAAATATTTTTGTGAAAAACCTGGATTTTATTTTAAGCTTCAACATTTTATCTGTGAGATACTGCTGGTTATTAATGATTTCATCTTAAATTCCCCTTAAAAAGGGGGAAGATTGTGATGCCTGTAACAGGTTTTTTGTCAGATCTCAAGTGAATACAGTGTGAGAAGGATGCTTTTTTGTCATAATCATGTTTTCCAGTACATATTTTTTTCCAATGTCTTAATTTTTTAATATCACTGGTTAGTACTTTTTCACGAATACAAGTACAGAATGTACATTACACTAACATGTAAAATATTTAATTTATATTTAAATGAATGTCTTGCATCCATCTCGCAAAAGCCTATTAAGTTTGAAATGCTGTTTTAGTGACCTTTTCTGTATCATAGTGATGTACTCGGCAGTTTTGAAAGGAAAATTATTATTCGACTGAAAGGGCTAAAAGTTTTCTTTTTAAAAAAAAATATATGAAAAGTGTGTGGCTCATTTTTGTGACCAGGTAGAGCTGTAAACTTAATTAAAAAAAAAAGTTTTTGTACAACTAAATGTTACATATTTGTATACATAATTTTATAGTATTAAATGTCAAATGTGATTATAACAACACACCTTCCTGATCTGTTATGTTCACGTTGTGGCAGAATGTGTTTAAGATTCCAGTATTAATTTTGCGGGGAGGGATTCTCGAAGATCAGCGATATTAGAATGTGCACAAATGAAAGAATCTAGATAGTTCACTATGTCAAGAAGGGGTGCCATGGTGATTAGCACTGCCGTCTGAGCTTTTGGGGTCCTGAGTGCAAGTTTGGACTGGGGTACCTTCTGTAAAGTGTCTGCATATGTACGTTTCCCTTGTGTCCATGTGGGTTTTCCCCAAGTGTTTTGGTTTCTTTCCATGGGCCAGAAATGTGCTGCCCATCTTAAATGTCCTCTTTTAAATTCTCCCTGTATGTTGCTAAATGTGGTTGTTCCTCCACTTCTCACAGTTACTGGTAAAAGAAAATGTATTTCAGCAAATTAAGAGGGGTGGGGAACTTCATCATCTTTAGTTCCTGATTTGAACATCTTTTTTTATTGCCAGTTGTGTAACTCACTCGTCCTTCAGCGCGGGAGTACACTAATGACCAGGCCAGAGCTCCTCTGACCTGACCAGTCTTTCAACAGCAAGTGATGTTCATCAAGTGAACATCATGGAATTTTAAGATGCTCTTGTAGACCTGCATTGCAGACGGGAGATGTCGGGGACAAACAGAAATGCTAGTGTGCAGAGTTCAGTCCATGCTCTTGAACATGATGGCCTGCGCAGCTCTGGTCATGTAAGTGGACAGCTTGCAGCAGCAGCACAACATGCTAATGTCAAACCACTTTTCCACATAACTGGCTTCGTGCCTGAAGACCAGCAAGTAGGAACATTATTGACTGTGGATAGCAGCTCCCTTATCGTCTCGGAAGATGCTGTGGCTGTAATCTTGCCATTTGAGACTGCGATACCAAAAGATCTTTGGAGGGTGGAGAAGATGGGTGATTCAGTTGGAATTTTGAGGTCCCGAGTTACAGTTTCAGCTGTAATAACTAGATAAGACTTCTCAATCCGTGCTGAAGAGCTGGCTGTTATGTAGTAAACTTTACTCTCCGATGACAGTCTTGTGAGCCGTGACATCAGGTAACCATCTATCAGATGCTAATATATAGGGGTTCAAGGACTCCAACATTAATACCACTCTGCAACCTTGATCCTGTGATGGTGCATCGTGGTCTTCACAGTAGAGGTGTCTATTCTGCTTGCATTCAAAGTTCATGCCATCTGGGTTATCTTTGATCAATGCTCTGACCTAAACTCCTTTGCCTATTACATTCGTGTTAGATGCTTAGAGGTAATTTCAGTCATTTCTGTAAGAGGCCCCACCCAGATGCAATATTCGGGGACTTTACTTCAAACTACTGATGTAAATCAGAAAAATCTCAGATTAACCACTTAACTTGTTTGGAATTGACTAATACAATTTTATATGATGTTCTTTGTGGATACGTCATGATTTATTTGGGAACGTCATGTTTCTAGGTAGTGTCTGAATTCCAAAAATCTCTTCAGGCAGTGACTTTGGGGTGAACAGTTGTATGTTCTGACCAGAAATAAACTTTGCATTCACACTGCTTTACCAGAAGAACAGATACGAGAATCTTCACAAAGGTTTTACACTTTTCTGTGCCATTATAGTTGGAAAATATAAAATTGTTGGACTTTTTTTTGTCTTTTGTGGTGGTTATATTTACACTAATTGACGTACACATGATAAAATAGGGACAACTCTTAAAGAGAGGCAGACAAGTAGTCGACAATAATCTTTTTGTAAAAAAAAATGTTACTAGTAACTTAAATCATGTGAACAAAAAAAAAAAGATTTTGCGATGGAAAGAGTCGTATTCGGCAACAGGACTTTAAATAAAGTTGATTTAAAAGAGATCGGCAGTGCACGGCAAGCAGGAGGGTAACGGGGAGAGAAAAGGCGGAGTCTAAGACCCAGCGGTAGTGCTGATAGTACAATAGAGCTGTTGTGCTGCTGAGTGGAAGGGAGATTGCAGGGCTGGGAATGGAGAGAGTGGAATGAAAGGGGGGAAAAAAAGGAGAGAAAACAGCGCGATTGAGCCCTGGGTCGGGTCAGTGTTGAGGGAGAAGGCAGTACGACGGGGGGAAGACGGACCCCAAGCCCCCATCGCTCACGCCGGGAGGGAAAAGGTAAGGAGCGCGCTGCAGGAACAATGCTGCCCGTGTCTTCTCAGTGCGGTGTGTGCCAAGGCTGGCTGGCCCCGCTGAGCTTTCTGCACGCAGGGGCCTGCTTTCCCCTCAGTCGGCATGGCCTTTCGCTCTTGTCCTTCGGGAAATGTGGAGTGCGGCGCCCAGCAGGCGAGCGATAGGACGGCGCCGGGTGAGCCCGGCGGATGTCCCGCTTTGGATCCGAGGGGGCTGCGAGATCGGTAGACGGTGATGTTGTGGAGTGTGCTTGAGGAAGTGCCGATTTCTCTGGTGCGGCGGTGGTGGCGCCCTTGTTTGCTTTTCGCTCGGTTGTGTGTCGTACTCCCGAGCATGCAGCGAGACTGCCGTTTGGCGCCAAGGCCACTCGATTGCCGGGGAGAAAACGAAGCGTTTTGTAAATGGGTGGGCCAGGACACCGACTCCTTCTTTCATTTCCTTTTTTTTTTTTTGTTGCTTAGGGTTTGCTGTTACGTGTTCCGAACTGGCAGGCGGTCACTTTAAACCCGCCACCGCACTTAGGTTACACAAGCCGAGCGAAATTTAGCCTCTATATATAATGAGCGGGGATGGTAACTCGTTGTGGGGACAGAAATAGGTTGTGCAGCAGCGGAGCGCAAATGGTCACCAACTCAAAACGAGTTCCTTCCGACACACTTGTGGTATGTTTTGGCTAGATTCCTCACTAAACCACTAAAAGTTTTTTTGTGTGTCATTAACCCTTTGTCAGAGACATGGTTATCACGATTCGCCCTGACCAGCATCCCTGTGTCGCCTGCGAACTGGTTTCTCTAATTTGGTGTGCGAAGCTCTTGGTCTGTTGTGATTCTCTGAACGTGTCCGGGCAAGTGTTGGATGGTATATATGTATTTTTTTTCCCCTCCATAGGTCATCTACGGAGAAGCAAAAAGTCGTGCTGTAACTTGTAATGACAGTTGATGTCAATCAAGCTGCATTGCTCGTAGGCCACATGTTTTCTGAGAGGTGTGAATTGAAGCACTGTCGAGGCATGGTGTTTAATTCTCGGATCAGTTTCCGGCCCTCTTGCAGCATTGTCGTTAGCGTTCTGGGCTCATGATTTGACATTTATGGGGCGCAGATCTCTGGTGGGGTTGTGCTGTCGAGTCCTTGAGCCAGGAAGGATTGCTCGAGTAAAAGGGTCAGGTTTCAGCCAGAGTTGTACAACTTTCATCCGTTTGTTTTGGAAAGCAAAATAACTTTGGCTTCCTGTGCGCTGCCTACAAACCTTCATGTAAGCCAACAGTTATGATATTGACTTACATTCCCACGTGGGATTTAATTAATTAGGCTGATGCTTTTATCTAGAGAGATTTACATTTTTACCTGTTTTCACAGCTGTGCTTTTTTCCTGAAGCACTCTTGAGTGAGGTAGTCTGCACAGGGGTACAGCACCAGTTCCTAGTTTTGAACCCATAGGAGACGGAGACAGACAGGATTTCATTTAGTTCACGTGCAACATTCACAAACACAGTCTTGGAGGCATTTACCTTTTGTCATAAATCTCTTTTACATAATTTGTTCTCTTTAGATATGTATGCATTGATATAGAAAATATGATGAAATATAATTGATAAGTATAAAACATTATATTGAAAAAGAAAAGGGGGAGACACTAGGTTTCAGTTATGGGACAAGTTTAAATCAAAGCTGAGCTGACGCACACACACCTTGCAGATCAACAATATATGACAGTAGCTTTCTGTCAAAATATTCTTGTTTACCCAATTACATTCCACCATCCAGTGTTGGACTTCTAATTACTGACTGTTGGGAGAATTGACATTTAGATTTAACCAGGCTTGAGTCCTTTCAACGATAATTACAGCAAATGTCCTGCACTGGCACGGCGCTGCAATAAGGGACCGGTTCTTCAAGGTGGCTGGTGTAACTGGGCTGCTGCTGTTAAAAAAGCACCACTAGAAAAATGTGACGAAGTGTACTAAATTGAGACAGCGTGGCCAATTTCTATTTAGGTAACGAGTCTTAATATGTCACAGTTTCATCTCAAGCGTCTTAAGTGTTGAGGTTTACTGTGTTATATGTTCTTTTTTGAAGTTTCTGGATACAGCTCACAGATATAACTGTTTAACGCCCCCTTTTTAGTGAAAATATCAATGATTTGCTTTTTGGTGATCAGTTTGTTTTTTCCTTCTCGGAATATGTTGCAACCTGGACTCCAAAAATCTCTGGGCCTCCTCTGAGCGGTTCGGCTGAGCGCGAGTTGGGTTCGGTGGTTCAGGCATTGTCATGTCGTGAGCCAGCAGTGGGCAGGATCCTCCGGTCAGTGGCGCGCTGTTGGTGCCAAAGGTGGGCGGGCCAGAGGAACCTGCATGGACTTCCTCTTTTCCCGTGTGCGGTGGCATGGTTTGTAGCCGTCAGCCAAAACTTAGCACACCTTACGATACACACGATTCCCACAAATTCTGGTGGGTCTAACGCAGAAATACTTAACAATTCTCCATTTAGAAAAACCCTCAAGGAATCGGGGCTTGTTATTCACAATAACGTGGTCGTTTTAATTTTTTTTTCTTGGCTCGCGTGTCCACTGCGACATGGTGGTAAACAAAACTATCATGTTATGTCCAGGGTTGCGACTTCATAAATATTGTGGGCAAAAAAAGAAGGATTCTTACACGGAGCGTCTTCCTAGTTTTAAAGTAGTGGCTCTCTAAAGTCGCTCTTGCCTTGGGAATTGAACTGGGTAGTTACTGATTCCTCTCAAATCTGCATGTTGTTTTTATCTCTCTCTTAGGAGGCCTACTGTGTGCTCACAGTAGGAGTGTGTCTTATTTTTCCTGGTTAGTCAGCCATGTGACTAGAAGTGCAGGATCATATTCCAGTCCACTGTCAATGAAAACCATTCTCTTATTTAAGCTAGTGTTACAAGTTATACTTGCTTTTAGTTTTTTTGTGTTGTTTTTTTTTCTTTCCAGTATAAGGGTAGTCTCTTTCTTAACTGAGACCCAGTTGTGTAGTTTCTGCCCTGCTCTCTAAGCAACACCCTCTGAGGCACAGCACCACTATTTAAGAACCCTGCAAATTGCTGTGCTGTTCAGTAGTTGACACCTTGCTCTTGACAAGTAGGAAATGTTATATTTTCCTCATTGCCTAATCAGTATCGTGATAATTCACAGATCATCAAACAGTTGCACTTCAACATGTAGGAGATCCGTTTTTTTAAGGTTGGATTTGGGATGGTTTAACTCCTACAGAGACCTATCCACAAGGTTTTATCAATTAAATTCTGCACGTTCCAACCTTAAATATGTTTTGTTACTGATGGCAGAACCAGCTTTACTGGCCCAGATTATCAATGAGAAACGATTAACAGGGAGACCTCTGTGGCATCTAGCCAAGGTCTTGCTATTCTATGGGTTATTCCCTGTGATTTTTGTTTCAATGGTACTTTGCAACTGTTTGATGATGCCTCCTGTTTTGTTGAAACCACACCTATCATAAAAACAGCTGTCTCTGGAGCAGAGCATCGGTGGAGCTAAAGGTTGGAACGTGCAGAATTTAATTGATAAAACCTTGTGGACAGGTCTCTGTAGGAGTTAAACCACCCCAAATCCAACCTTAAAAAAACGGATCTCCTACATGCTGAAGTGGAAAACAAAATGGGATTCCCTAAATGAGCACCAGCAGAGGTGACAAAAGAGCAAAAGATTCCCTTCATCCTTGTGCTCCTAGGATCTGCTGATTATTTAGGAATGTATATATTGTCTTTGTCTCATGGGGGTCTGTTAGGTTTCTTACAGGGGGCTTCACAGTAAAAAGGCTTCAGTGTTTGAGGCTAGTTTGCAGAAGGTGGAACTCAAATATACTTTTCATTTGCCTTTCCCCAGTTTTAAGTACTTCAGCCTGTGTTGAAGATAAAGTGATTTGTTTGGAGATGAAAAAGGGCCTGTGTTAGCAGACCTCCATTGGTAACTGCATACAGCTGCAGCAAACAACTCCCATCAAAGAAGAAAGACTTGCTTGTTTTGGTATCATGTGCGGTCTCTGCCATTTGTACAAACCAGAGCAGCCTTACAGGCAAGGTGAGGGAGAGCACACCACTACGTCTGTGACTAAAGCTGTAGACAGACAAAGGAAGGTGTGCTTTATTTTTTTTTCTCTTGCCATTGAAGACTTGCAATCCACATAGCTGTTCTCAGAACCTCTTGTCTTTGCCTCTGGATTCTGCCTGCATCTCAACTTGTGAAATATCTGATCAGTACATGTGCTCTGGATTTTTTAACCCTATGAGCATCATGGCTGCATGCTTATGCTGTCAGTAAATTGAATCTCAAACTAGACCCTGAGTGCTTTTGCCCTCTGGGCTATCCGTCTGCGGCTGTTTTCCATTTGCTCTGTTTCTGTCCACTTGATTGGTAACTACTGGTTGCTCTGCTGCTTTTAAGTCTTGTCGGGTCTCGTTACCGGCCTGGATTTCTTAGCTTGTGTTATCAGGTCCTTGCTTGGCTTCTGCATATTTGGTGAACGTAGTGCATTCCCAAGTGTTTTCATTTCCTGCAGTCGGGGTGCAGTTTTAATGGGCCTTGAGCCGCACAAGGTTTCTAATAAAGCCCATCCTGAGGCCAATCTGCCTCCTTCATCTTGTGAAGACAAGCGTCTGCCCTGAGACATGGAGCAGGCAGAGAGGAGCACAAACAAAAGCCTGCAGGTTCAGGATGAGGCCATGTGAACATATCTTTAAGGTCCTTTATTGTTATTGACAGTACTGTACTGCGTAGTCAGCAGTTTCCCTGTCTAGTTTCTTTGTCTTTCTCTTCCTGTCATCCGTGTTGCAGGTCATCAGGAGCCTTCATGAAAGGCAGATACGGGCCTCTTTTGTTTGAGAACAGCTGGGAAAGGGCAGCTTCTCTCGCCCTGCTCAGACTGGTCCCGTGACAGATATTCGGTTATTTGAACAGACGTGGGTTTTTTTTGGGCAGTGTAACTGAAGGCAGCGCTTTTCACCAGAAAAGTGAGTGACTTGTTATTGTGCTTCAAGGATATTGTTCTCCACCTTTTTCCAGAGTGATTTGTAGGAAGTCACACAGGAGGAAAAGTAGGCTCTGACAGGACAGATGCCCCCACCCCGCCTCAGTGTTAAACTTTTGACTGCTGTCCAAAGAGACGTCAAGCCTTTGTAGCTTTTGCAAATCAAGGAAAAGCAAGTTCAAGTAGGTAACTGCATCAGCATATGTAGGCTGTGAAGGAACAAGTAGAGGTTTATTCCAAGCTGAAAGCAAAAGAAAAGAGACACATTTCGGCTGACAGTTCACACACCTGAAGAAGGCTCCACGGCCGAAACATTGTCTCTTTTCTTATCCTGCCTGTGCCTGCTGCTTGCTGGGATAGGCTCTGGCCCTCCCGCGTCCCCATGTTGAGTAAATCGGAAAACAGATTGGGTTGCTTTATCAGCTGCTGACTTTCCTCTCTTTCTCACACCTGAAGAAGGCTCCACAAACGTTGTGTTTTTTTTAATTCTCTTTTCAGCATGGAATAAACCTTTAACTGTTCCTTTGCTGTCTGCTTGTGCTGCCCTCTTTGGAATAAAATTGTTTTCAGAAGTCAGTGAAATGCAGTGTAGCTCTTTGCAGTTGCGAAGTATCAGGTCATGAGAAAACCGATTTGTTTTTATTCATTTTTTCTTGTACCTGGTAAGCAAGAGTGCGTATGATTGTGCACCATGAGAGCTCTGCTAGCAGGTCGTGGTGACAGGGTAGGCAATAGCTTATCAGAACCCGGCCAGGAATGCCGAATCTGGCCAGCACAGAGGCCTGAACTGTAACATGCAGGGGTGTTTCCTTTACTCCTCGATAACAAGAGACCGAGTGTAAAACTGCTCTTTCCTCACGGCTTGACCAAGCATCTGCTTAACTGTCCGAACCCAGCCTAGAACAGGTTTAAATCACACTGATTAAATCACACTTTCAGACAATTGCAGGAAAACCCACTGCATTAAACATACTGCAGAACAGCATGCCCTGTGTTTAATTTTTAACACGGAGACATATGGGTCAGGACCTATTACCTCAATTCAGTATTCTCAAAGACTTGTCAGTGAAGGAGCAGTACTTGAGTGTCCTCACTGCTTACTCAGAGAAGCTCTGTGTAAATACTAAATGGTTTTGGAATTTGTGAATTCTCTGATTTTTACATTTCACAGGCCTTTTTTCAGACACCGTTTGCACATAGTTTTAATTGTGAGCCAGAGGGCTACTTTCCTTTTTTGTGTTTTCTAACGTCTCAAATGCAAGATGTCCACAAAGCCACTTCCTGTGTGTGTGTTGGGTCACGTGGTGCCTGTAGGAGATCTGCATCTGGCTGCTCCTGACCACATCTGGGGCTCTCTTGCAGAGATGTGGTGACTGGCAGTGCGTGTATACACTTGCCCAGGGGCTGTGTGGTGGCAGAAATGCTCTTGTTTCTCAACCTGTTGCTCAGGTGGGATCACAATTCACCCCCACACCGCCTGCTGAGATGGGCGTCTCGGGGGGGGGGGGTTGGCATGTTTTGGCAGATCCCTGGCCAGCATGAACCCCACCGGTGACCTTGCGGCGTGCCTCTGTCCCCACGCCCTCATTGTGACGCCTCTTCGGAGGGTGAGGTAATGCTGTCCGAGCCCTACTGTGTTGCAAGAGCAGCCCTGTCGGAAAAACTCCTCGTGTCTCCTACCCTGTGAGTCCTGCTGACTCATTTCCTGTGATGCACAAGCTGTTGACCTTCTTCCAATCAGTTCTGCCTGTGCTGGTGTCAAGCCCATAAGCCCAGGTCAGCCAGTCTGTCAAATCCCCAGTTCCGAGTGGCCTCATGAGGATGAGGCTGACCACTCTTGTGTCTGTGCAATACTGCCATTTTTCCTTTATCCCCTTTGAGCAGTGAGCAGTGGGCCTTTGCACACCATTTGATTTCTGACCATTGTGCATCCTGACGGGTCTGAAGCAGAATCGCAAGTACATCTCATCTAGAGCACCGTAGTACTCCAAGAGCTCTACTTTCTGCGCATTGTGCTCTGGTGACTTTCGCTGTTTGAGATAACCCGGTGGCTGTTAGATGTTTTCCAACAGATTTCTCTCAGCAGGTGAAGTTGGCTGGTTTGGCATATCCAGGTTTTCTTTTTCTCTGCACGTAACTGTCTCTGTGATACCGTATATACTGTAGGTCAGTACGGCTCAAAGGTCTGGACTTGTAACTGGAAGGTTGTGGGTTCGAATCCCAGATGGGACACTGCTGTTGTATCTCTGAACAAGGTACTTCACTGGAATTGCCCCAGTCTAGTAGCAAGCTTTATAAATGGGTGCCAGTGTAAGTTACGTTGGATAAAATCTCAAGACAGATATAAATGTATAACATTATAATAATACTGCACTGTCATCGGTATTTCTGGCCCAAACTATAGTCCAATGCTCAGTGCAACATTTTGTTTCATGTTTTTATTTTTAGTACTCCTGTTTAAGACGTCTGTTCTGTTACTTTTTTTTGTTTTTATGGGGGGGGGAATCCCCCAAAAAAGCCCATTTCAATGAGAAAGAATCTGATTTGAGTAAAAAAAACCAATTTATTTTAAATCTCCACTCCTGGTTCTTTTGCTCCTAGCTGGAGGAGCAGCCTGTGGGAACTGGACTGTGTGCCTTAGTGTCGCTGTTGTCTCGTGCCTGGGGATACAGCCAATTGGAACGTCCTCGCTATAGTCCCTCATTGAAATTCACAGCAGGAGTGGGCAGTAATCAGAGCCGCTAATTGAGCGGACTTTTAACATTTGGAGTTTGGAGATCCCCCATCACAAGACCTCAGTGACACAAATTAGCTACTCGCTTCTTGGACTGTGAATTTTTTTTTACAGTGGTGTGTTAACAGGCTATTTTTCATTAGCATTTTTGTGCAGCTTTGCACTGAAAAAGGACCCACTTTTCATTCAAATCTGAACTCTTTTGTGCCTGAACAGGGGTTCAGACTTTTAAGCACTGTTAAATTAGCAGTTGTTGTTTCTTAATGCTGTTTTATGTGATGGATAGCTAGCTGTCGGTTTGGGGGAAATGAGACTTTAAAAATGAGTGTGTCACATTATGGAAGGATTTGATTGCTTCTGAAAGATGGCAGCAGGTCATTGTTTCTTTGGGACATGGTAGTTGGTTAGCTCTTTGTCCTTATGAGTGCCAGACAGGCCGCTGAGTTTTTGAGTTTGTGTGGGAGGTACAGTAAATGGGAGCACAGCAGATGACTCATCACGTCAGCCCCTCTGGCCTCTCTGATTTTACATCTCCACTCCGGTATCAGTCTTGGCTCTGTCCCTCTGTCCCGGCGTCTCTTCTTCGAGTCCGGCTGGACGTCTTACTTTCAGGCTCCATGCTCTCTTCAAGAAGAGCCGTTTAGCTCCTGCCATCTCGGACGTCTTTCTGGAAAGTGGGGCTGCCTTCCTCGGGGGTTAGAAACAAGTAAAGGTTTATTCCACGCTGAAAAGAGGAGAAAGGAAACGCCACATTTCGGCTCTGGAGCCTTCTTCGGGTGTGGTGGTGCCGGAACATTGTTTCCTTTCTTCTCTTTTCAGCATGGAATAAACCTTTACCTGTTCCTTTGCAGCCTACGCATGCTGACGCAGCTGCCTACTTGAACTACTTCCCCAGGAGTTAGTCTTTACCGTGACACCTGCTGTATCGATTCATGGCACAGAGAACACTGCTTTCGCAGCAGCTGATAGAAGACGAGTATTTGCTGGGAAGATCTTGCTGAAATGCAGGCATGCGGATTTATTATCAGTGCTGCTCTTCTTTGCCAAAGGGCTTTTTTTCCCCCCTCTCCGCAGATGATAACCTGACATGACAAAACGGAAATTTGTTCGGGTCACAGGTCATTGACCTGGAGAGCCACTCTTTTTTGTTTTCTGCCCCAAGATCTCAATAACATAATTATCTGGTCCATTCAGGCTAAATTTCTCAAAGGAATAAAAAATAAAGGATTTGTAAGAGAACCTTCCACTTAACTGTTACTTGTCAGTGCGTAAATGTTTCATAAAAAACAAAGAAAAGCCAATGAAATGCGAGAAACTGCTGTCCTTCATGTAACACCATTAGCTTTCTGCTTCCGTTGAGCTGATGACCATTTGGTGAAGAGTCCAAGCTTTTGCAATCTCTAATTTTTTCTTCTTTCAGGGATGTGTGGTGGCCATTACCAGCGCAACAGGAGAATACAGTAGTATGCTCTTCAACTTGGGATTTATGGTGAGTATCTTGAACACGGTCTCATTTTATAACAGAACAAGTAATAGGTTTATTCCGTGCTGAAAAAAAGAAGAAAGAAAACACAACGTTTTCAGATGAGCTCACACCTGCTCCACGGCCGAAACGTTGTGTTTTCTTTCTTTTTTTCAGCACGGAATAAACCTATTACTTGTTCCTTTGCAGCCTACGCATGCTGACGCAGCTGCCCACCTGCTTGCAGTCATTTTATAACTACCTCCTCAGGATGAGCTGGGTGTGTGTGGAGGGGTATTTCCTTGCTTGCAGACTCTTATTAACCAGCTCCATCTTGTGCTGTTTAAATTGGTCCCAGCAGCTCAGCTGCAACAATTCTGGTGTTGACAGTCTTGAGCAACTGTCTTTTTGTTTATGAGGGATTATATGGAGAAAAACCTGGCTCTCTAGCACGTCTCCTGTGATATGGTGGGCTGCACGACTCCAGCTGGGTCTTCCACTCTGAGCGAGTATGTTCCATGATGGCTATTTTTCCTCTGACTGATGTGGGGAAAACCAAACCTTCATTCATCTAAGAGCCTGGGTTCCACAAAGAAATTGTGAAAATGCCAAACTGCCATTATAGGATTCCAGACAAAAGGAGGCTTTTCAAGCCAAAATCCTCACTTGGCAGAAACATCAGCGTATGAGGTGCAAGTTTAAAATACAAAATTTATAGTAATAATTTCTTACACATATATAATGCTTTTCTCTGGAGCCTCCACTCAAAGCACTTTACAGTGCAGCCTCACCTGGATAATGCAACGACAGCATTAGTGCTCCAGTACACTCGCCTTTCCCAGCTATCAGTGGGGAGGAGAACAGAGTGATGAAGCCAATTTATAGATGGGGATTGTTAGGAGGCCATGATTGGTAAAGGCCAGGGGGAAAATAGGCCAGGACACCGGGGTAACACCCCTACACTTTTCAATAAACACCCTGGGATTTTTAATGACCACAGTGAGTCAGGACCTTAGGTTCACATCTCATCCAAGGGACGGCACCTTTTTACTGTACAGTGTCCATGTCACTATACTGGGCCATTAGGACCCACACAGACCGCAGGGTGAGCACCCCCTACTGGTCTCACTAACACCACTTCCAGCAGCAACCTTAGCTTTCCCAGGAGGTCTCCCATCCAGGTACTGGCCAGGCTGACAGCGTAATGCAGCTGCTGGCAAACAATAAAAAGACAAGCAGGGGCCACATACCGAGAAGGGGAGTCTGCGCTCTTTGGCGAGGGGCAATGTCTCCTTGAGCAAACATCACAGCCAGATTAAGAAAAGTGAATCATGGGGGGGAGGGAAGAGAACAAAGATACAGCAAGTATGTCTTCATGATGCCCCGAGCCTGTCTCCAGCCTTCTGTGAGAAATGTTGCAGGACGTCAGCTCTCTCCTCTCCGCAGGACGCGTCAGGATGAAAAGCCACAGGCCTTCCAGCAGCAGTGACAGTTCCGACAATGAAAGTAAGTGTTTCTCTCGGACGCTGCCATGCTGTCGCCCGCGTCCGCGCCGCTCACTTGATTTTTGTCCCGCTTGCTGAGGGTGGAGTCGAAACATGTGTTCTTACAATCTGTAAATCGCCAAATATTTATTGGTGACTTTCCTGTAGTAGCCGGCATTCCTAATTCGCAGAGAGTCGTTGTTGCCCCTGATTTCTGTAATTCTCAATGGAAGCCGTGGGCTTCTCACAATGAGGAAGATAAATCCAAGCAGAGGGTTTTTGTGTTCGTCTTAAACTGAGAGAAGAGGCAAGTTCCCTGAGGTTCAATTGCTACCTTCTGCTTATTCCACATGCTCATTTTGGTTTATGTTGTACTATCTACTGCATCCAATTAAAGAGGAATTTTAAGTGCTGTTTATCCAAAATATGGTTTTTGCCCTCTGTTGCCAGTAAGTAGTAGTTGAAAAATAATGCAATAACACACTTTGTTTTCATGCTGAGTTTTATTTTGCTTTTGCCCCTAAACATTGCTCATGGCCTATATGTCGAGGAGCTTATAGGATTTATTTCTTACCAGGATGTTGCACTCTTCCTTTCTGTGGTTTGTAGAGCAACGGTTAATAACATGCTGGGCTTAAAAATGAGCAGCTGGCCCACCGAGCAGGATTGAAATGCATGTATTTTTATGGTGTAAGTTTCTTTCTGCCAAATAGTACGTAGCATTCTCTTTTTGAGATGTGTGCCAGCAGAAACGGGGATTATTTTTTTGTTGTTACTGTCAAAGTAAGTTGTGAACCCATTTTGTACTGGCAGACGCCTTCTGCCTTTAAGAGGAGAGGACACGCGGTTCAGCTAGTGAAGGCATTTGCCTCAGGGTGCAGATGAGCTGTACGAACCAGACATCCCTGGTTCACGCCTGGGTCACGTAACTAGCTGACTGACTGGAATTTCCCAAGCAAGGGGATAGGTAGACTGGGATTAGTGGCGCAGGGACCTCTTTGGTTTGCAGCAAACAACGCTTGTGAGTTGCCGGGGGGGGCGGGGCCATTCCTCCAATCGGCGCGATCTCTCCTGTCAAGCGTTGTGGAGCTGACATTTCAATGGCGAGTGGCTATGCAGATGGAACATGTCTGCGTGTCTCATTCTCTCCAGTGTGGGTGTTGGAGTTACTGCCAGCAGGCCAAGTCTTAAAAATAATTGGCCAATCCACACCGATGGGGTATATATAGCAAACAAGGGGCGGATGGACGGTGCAGGTCCATTCATGCGTGTCCTTCGTCTCTATTGGCAGTGCTACCCCCTGCAGTTCAGATGACTGAAATGCTTAGGTCAGTCTCATGGCCTATTAAACAGTGACCAAAAAAGATGTTCGTTTCTGTCAGCTGAACAGATTTCGAAATGTACCCAAGATCGCACGTGGAACCGAAATAAAAGTTACCACAGGTGCGCTTTGCTTTAGAACATCTAAATTGTGTGTACAGTACATGTACATTATGTACAGTGGATTTAATATGCTTTGGGATCGACGGATATTAACTTGGAATAGATGGATTTCAGCAATGAAATCTACACTTTGTGCAGTTCATCAGTACACTCCAAGATTCTCAATTGTTAAGGGTTAGTTTCCCCTCCTGGGATTGAACGCATCACCCCAGCCACATGTACGAACATTTCTTAACCAGAGAGCTAAACTTTTATGGGTTTACAGATGGGGAAAGACAGATATCACAACGCCCAGTCCTCGGGATCAGTTTTATGCAGTGTACACGTTTAGAGGCCCAGGCAGCAGTTAAGATTTAGGGTTTCTTGAAGCCTGTTTAAAGTTAAGTTCTAAAAGTGTAGTGAACAAACGCTGGATTAGGCTAAACAAAACCCTTTGGCGTTTACTTTATTTTATATCTTTAATCTGCACTGCGTATTTAAGAATGAAATTTAGATTTGAAGTTCCAGTTGTCAGGAAAGTCCCTCTGTTAAAACATGTCATTCTCCTTTTTTGTATAAGAGGGCTAAGAGGTTAAGAGAGCAAGTGCGTCGCTGATGTTGGAGACTGATGGGAGAAAAGATGTCTATACCTGTTTCTGCCAGTCTGTCCACTTGTCTCTCCGTGTTTTTCAAACTCATGTGCGAGATCTTGCCAACAGTTGCTTGTAAACCATTCCCTAAGTGGGACAACTCAGCAGTATGAATGGAATCCTTTTTTTTGCCTTTAAAGATTTTGAATTAGTGCACTTTTATTTATGAGAGAGAGAGCACGCTGTGCTTTGTCATATTCACTCTGCAGTTGATAGAGCCTTTTAGTCCCAGTGACACACAAATAAGGCACACTATTCAGGTTTTTGTTAATTAAAAATAATTTTATTTTTTTTTATCATTTAAATCTTCATTTTAAGTGAATTCCTTTTTGAACATAGTGTTTATTCATCAGAATGATTACAGACACAATTAGTTCACGGATCTGATCGTTTCACAGAACAGTGAAAGAATTACTGGATTTTTGCATTATCTGAAGTTACCTGAATATAGGTCTACTCCTTCATCCTATATGATTGAATTTCTTTCTTTGTGTGGAAAAAAAGTAAGAAGTGGTCATATTTTGTAGGAGCGCTTTCTTTGTTCGGTAACAAGTTTTCATTGTTATACAGCAATATTTATAGACACTGGAACATAGAAGAATGCCCCTGTGTTGAATATTCTGGAGTCATTCGGTTGTCAAATAATTGAGTTGTGTATATATTGTTTTATTTAGTTCAGAAAATGATAGTTTTTTATATTTTTTTTTTAAGGAGATGAATAATTGCTCAAGTACAGTTAAAAATATGATTTTTATGTGATGTGGAACTTGCATTTAAGGAAAGAGCATTTCTTTTCATTCATGCATTTCAAACATTGCAGAGTGTGAATGTGGCAGAGATTCAGCAGTAGATAAATAGTACTTTTTTTAGCGCATCACAATTCACAGTGTTGTCAGGAAGGGTGAACTCTGCCCAGTGTCCACCTCAGTTCTGTACTCTGGTGTCTTTTGACTTTTGACTTTGCAGCACAGCAGCTCAGATTCAGAGCTCAGACCTCTTTTACTGGTAAGACTTTCAAGTCTTGACTGGCCGTTAGAGGTTAAGAAGATACAACTTCTTGGGCAGGTTTTATTGCTTAGATTTATGAAATGGCATTTCTGAAGGTTTTCAAGCCCAGCATTGCTGCTGTTTTAATACAGTAGCATTTCCTGAACTGACGACTGTCCGTTTCAGTAGTAACGTAATCCTCTTTAATCCCCAGGCCCATCAACCTCCTTCTGCTCTTCCAACAAATATGGGGGGAAACCTGGTACCCCCATTGCGGAGCCAAAGAAACCAGCTGAGGTAAGAGCCGGCATTGCTGTACAGCTAGCAAACGCGTCTTTAGCCTGTGTTTTCAATGGAGTGCTGCAGGGAACCTGGAGCAGTACTGGTTCAAATACTGGATTGGCCCACAGGCTGTGCTCTCCAAGTAGGGTGTGAAAGGAAGGCAAAGGAATGGAAGGGATTAAAACGCAGATAATAACTAATTATTCTTTTTTGGAAATGAAAATTTTAGTTAGGGGTTGCGTATTATATAAGAAAGCATTACTGGCAAGGCCGGGACATGCAGCTCATCTGAGATTTTCCTGCTCTGGAAAACGTATTCAATTACCGTGCCCAGATCTGGTCTGTAAGACCTCAGTAAAAGTTCAGCTGGTAACTCCCTGGATTTTCTCGTTTGTCTTTGCCTGTGATGCACAGCTTTTCTAAATCCTGGCGATGTTTCCTAGCCAGGTGGCAAACCTGCATGTGTTGTAGGTAGGGGCTTTCCCTTGTAAGCACTAGACCCTGCAGAGGTGGCTGCGGTCTGGGCCCCACAGTGCGCTGAGGAGTGTCGCTGTCCCCATAGGTATTCCGAAAAGACCTGATCAGTGCCATGAAGCTGCCCGACTCGCACCACATCAAGCCCGAGGATTACTACCAGCTGGCCGACACCTGGAAGCAGGAGTGGGAGAAGGGGGTGCAGGTGCCTGCCAGCCCAGACACCATCCCCACGCCATCCGTCAGGCAGGTCCCCCGCGCCGACAGGCCAACACCCAAACCTCTCGGCCCCCCGACTCGGTCCCGGGGCTTTGACGCCTGCTCCAGCGATAACACTGAAAGACACATAACTGTACCGCTCCCACGTGTAGAGTTCAGAACCATTCCAAAGGCATTGTGGGCATTTCCCTTTATTTGTGCCCGATACATCACTGTTCTTCTACAGTGATTTCCGTGGATGAGGAGTCATAGTGTTTTCCTAAAGCAACAACTAGCAGTTCTTCCACAAGGCCAAGTTAAATCGCCGCATATTGCTAAAAAGAAAGCCTTTCCCCCTCATTGACGTGTTTACCCTACAGTAAGACCGCATCCAGAACTGAAATCATCCCCGAATAACAGGCCGTTTTTGTTAAGAGATGTGTGTTTTTTTGTATCCGTGTAACCTCTCATGACACCACAGCGGTAAAGAAGGGGCGGTGTTGGCGGTTTCTTGGCGCGGTCCAGGGGCTCCCCCCGCGGAGATGGGCGCGCCGTTAATCCGCGCCGTTCTCTGCCTGCAGGATCATCGCGGAGAAGCCCAAGGAGACCCTGTATGCCCGCCCGCGGAAGTACGTGCAGTGCTCCAGCCAGGAGCCCGCCGAGCCAGGCTACACCAGCATCCTGGAGCTGGCCGAGTGCATGTGCCGCTACGACCTGGATGACATGGACCTGTTCTGGCTGCAGGAGCTGAACGCTGAGCTGGAGGATATGGGTACGACGGGGAGCTGTGCTGAGACGCTTTCCCCTTTCTCTCTTTGTCTTTTAAGACCCTGCGGCAACATTTCTTAATAGCCATGCTTTTAGCATAGACTATAAATTACATGTGAGCTGATAGCCTTTTTTTGGCTCTTTTTATGTTCTAGTGCTGTGGAAATTTGTCTTTGGCTTCTCCCATGGAAGTGGAAAACACACAAGCAAAACATAAGTCACATAAAATCACAACAGTATGTCATAATATAATATATAATAATAGCTAGTGTGGGGACTACCTTTACCTACATTCATTGAATAGTGTTATTGCAGAGAGGACAAAGGACTTCTTTGAAATCTTTTTATTTGAATTTGGTGCCCTATACCATCTTCCAATTCCCAACCTCATCTGCGCACCATAACTGCAGGTAGTTCACAGATAACTCCTATGATTTAGTCAAGTTATTCCAGTGTAAAATATGAAGAATTATTTCTATAGATTCATGTGTGCTACTGCAAGTGAATTCAACATGGCATCATACTAGAGAGAAAGCAGAGATAGATCATTTGTATGGAGATATTTGGTAGTTCTTCTCCTGTGAAATGGCTTTTCTGATATACAGGAAGAGGGTGCCTCCATTGTTTAGGTTCATGTTTTAACCTATACCCAGCACACAGCTGCGTTTGCTTTTCAGTTCTAGTTCCTCATCGCTTGTCAGTTTAACAGGGGAAACTTTCAGAGCCATCACCCACTGCGCAGACAGAGCAGTAGCTTGCCACATTGGAGCTATTTAAGCACATTCTATGGACTTATTTTCAGACGAAACTTGCTGTCACCCATGGTTTATTTTAGAAACCCGCCATCTCCTGCCGAGACTAAAGGAAGGAAGTAGTGGGGCCATCCTTCACAATGAAATCAATTATTATCCCTTAATATTTTACGACAGAGTCCAACACAACAATACAACAAAAGCAGGTGTACAGTACCGCAGTGTTTCAGGAGATAAGAGAGTTACTTCACAGTGAGAGTGAGATGGCGGAGGGGATGAAAGATTTCCCGAGTCTGTCACTGTTACGCCTGGGGACACGCAGGCGTCTCTCCGCTGGGAGTAGTGTAAATTCTCAGTGGAGGGGGTGAGACACGCACTCCCTAACGCTCTGTGTGAAGGAGAATACGGTGTGTTGTGCTGAAAACGAGCTGTGGCTGGGGACGAGGCCTGGATTCCGCCAGTGGGGGCCGCTGTTTGCTAGCCCTTCGGGATACCCCCCAAGAAACGCTCAGCGGTCAGGCTTGAACGTGTCCGTCCTGCAGGGGAGGGCTCGCTGGACGAGCTGACCATGGAGCGGGCCATGGAGGCCCTGGAGCGGCAGTGCCACGACAACATGAACCACGCCATCGAGACGGAGGAGGGGCTGGGCATCGAGTACGACGAGGACGTCATCTGCGACGTGTGCCGCTCCCCCTACAGCGAGGAGGGCAACGACATGGTCTTCTGCGACAAGTGCAACATCTGCGTCCACCAGGTGAGTCGCCCCGGGGGGGGGAGAGGGGGGTGGGCTTCCCCGGCTCCTGTCCCCCTCCGCCCACCGCTGGGATGTATAAACGAGAAGCACGTACAGGCGTGCATCTGCTTCTGTAGCGCATCCGAAGGGCAGTTCCAGTCTCGTGCTAGACTTCTATTTGTGAAGGACATGCAGAATAATCTGGGGCTGATGGGAGGCAAACGACGCAGTTAGATATCGGGGCTAAGCGTGCTCATGTCGGCTTCACCAGCCTCTTTGAAACACCTAGTCACAGGTGTCAACTGAATGCAAAAGATGTTAAATGTACATCTCTGAATTATGTGTATGGAAATTAGTGCTCATTAGACACGGATCTGCAGTTAAACTGCCATTTAAGTCATTTTGGTGTTCTGCCTTGTTTCAGGTCCCCTTAAGGCAGAGTGGCTGTTTTTGTCTTTTAACGTCTGATTTTGAGGGGTCCACTGAAACCTGAACATTTGCTAAATGCAAGTATTTAAAAAAACAAATTTGCCTTCCCGCATCGAGAGCCTGTGCCTGTTTCTGCTCGGTCTTATAGCGCCATCTAGTGGGCAGATGCAGCACACAGGCGTTTGGGTTTTGTGACGCTCCTGTGAGGATTATCAAAAGTACCGTCAAAAGCTGTTCCGTGCTAATACTGCCTGCTGCTACTGATACAGTTTGCCAGTTGAGTCATGTCCAGTTTAACAGATGCCCAGCCAGCTGTTTTCTCAAGCCAGTGTTTTTTTTTTCTTTTTAACCCGAGATTTCCGCTATGATTATTGAGGTCCTGTGAGCTCTGCAGAAAACCTTTGAAACGTCCTTGAGGGTTTGTGAGTGAAGAATGGCGGGGCGGTTGTTATTCCACGTGCAGGCCAGTGTGAGGCGCTGTCCCTCCCCCACCCCCCCTCTCTAACCCCCCCCTCCCCGCTGTCGTTACCCCCCCGCAGGCCTGCTATGGCATCCTGAAGGTGCCGGAGGGCAGCTGGCTGTGCAGGACCTGCGCCCTGGGGATCCACCCGCAGTGTCTGCTGTGTCCCAAGAGCGGCGGCGCCATGAAGGCCACGCGGGCCGGGACCAAGTGGGCCCACGTCAGCTGCGCCCTGTGGATCCCCGAGGTGAGGCCCGGCTTGACTCCGGCGTCCGCCGCCGGGCTCTGGGCCCGAAAGAGGGCAGCTCGGCGTGGCGCTGGTTTCATAGAACTAGATTTGACCAAGAAGAGAACTCTCCAGCAAGAGTAAGAACAGAAAGAAAGACAGCGAGGAAGCTTGGAAGAAGCTGCCCGGCCATGTTGTCGAAGCAGATACCCTGATTTCCTTAAAGAAACAGCTGAAAGAGGATCTTGGATCAATTATCTATTAGTTATAAAACAGGCTGGGTGCTCCTGTTTTTTTTTAAGCTTTTTATGTAGCGATGAGAAGATTTACAAACGGAACGAATAGCTAAAAATAAACGTTTGCCTTCATCTTTCTTTTTTGTTACATGATCTTTATACATACATATAAAAATAAACTATTTTACAGTATGCCAGCAGATATGGGGGGGGGGTTATACAAGAAAATACAATTGTTTTTATGCAAAACGCAACAAATGATAAAATAGTCCACAGAAATATTCCTGTATATTCTCTCGTAAACTGAAATCGGGTCTCATTGGGGAGATAAAATGAATCTATGTTTCCCAGTATTTGTTAAACCTCTCTGCCTGTCACCTGAGATAAAACGTTATCTTTTCCATGATATAGATTTTATTCACAATATTAACCCATTGTTCATGGGTGCTCCTCAGTTTTTTAAGAATATAAGCAATGAGTGTCCATTCAACTCTGACCTGTTTATTAAAGGAAACCAGGGAGTTGGCTTTAGCAAAATGGCCGAGTAAGCTTGTTGAAACAGGAAGATATTGTCGTTCCTTTTGTAGAAACGGCGCAAAAAAAAGACGGGAAGCTGGGGTTTTCCTTGGGGAAGGCGGGCGTTTCGTGTGTTTTTTTTTTTCAGCGTGTAATTCGACAGCTCCCTGCTCGTGTGCTCGTTTCAGGTGAGCATCGCGTGTCCAGAGAGGATGGAGCCCATCACCAAGGTGTCCCACATCCCGCCGAGCCGCTGGGCCCTGGTCTGCAGTCTCTGTAAACTGAAAACTGGCGCTTGTATCCAGGTGTGACACCGGCCGGGGGGGACTCTGTAAAGCCTGGGAAAGTCCCAGTCACTAGATGAAGCAGGGCTCAAGAATACTTTAACAGTTAGTCTCCTGTGAGAGCTCACGTGAGGCCTTGGGTTCTCAAATCTAAGTGTAATAGCAGGACATGTACAATGTGTTAACGGAGAGATGCATCATTTGGGTCACAACAGCTTTGGTATCTTTGAGTCTGGCATTTGTATATGCAAGGAAATAGAAATGGGCATTAAATATCAATTCCAGTAACTTTTCCTAAGAAACATACATTTATACAGCTGGATAATTGATTTGTATACAGGTAGGTAAGTCACACACATGTAGTATTTGGTGCCAGATTATATTACCTTTTAATTGTAACTAGAGATGGTTTGGAAAAGGTTTTTGTGATCATGGTTGAAGGCAGAAGGGTGAGGGTAACCCCTCTTCAGCAGACCCGGGAAAAGAATCGGAGTCCAGGCTACAGAGGTGAGGCGATCATCAGGCCTTTATTTGAGCTGGAGTTAAGGCACCATGCAGCAGCATGAGAGGAAGAAAAGGCTTTTCTCTCCTTTTCCTTTCTCTGCCCATTTCCCCTGGCAGAGCTCCCTTCGTAGCCAGATAACAGAAGGCACAATTCTCATTCCCACACAAGCCCCCTTCTCCGGCAGCTGGATAGCTTTCCCGTCTCTCCTTTCTGTTCTCAAAAACGTGGTTTGTAGCTGCCTGCAGTCTAGGCATCATGTCAGAATTACAAGGACATTATTTTGTTAACAAAAGAAGCATCGAAACATAAACACCTTTTTACAAATGCGAGGCCATCAGTGAATCGAGGAACCACTGAGTTACACAGAAAGAACAGGCATAAGATTACAAGTTTTTCATTACAAACCTTTTGAGATTATGTTGGGGTTGTTATACATGAAAGTAGGAACAGATGAGTTTTGAGCGCTTGTCGCTTGCTCTACAAGAGTGCCGTGCGAATGTGCCTCAGAGGTTGACGGTGAGGCGTGGTGGGGATGGAGGTGGTGCCGTCTGTGCTGAGCCCCGGCTCTTGTCCCCTCGCAGTGCTCCGTGAAGAGCTGCATCGTCGCCTTCCACGTCACCTGCGCCTTCGAACACAGCCTGGAGATGAAGACCATCCTGGACGAGGGCGACGAGGTGAAGTTCAAGTCCTACTGCCTGAAGCACAGCAAGCCCAGTGCCGGAGAGCCCGGCCACAGCCCGGCCCGCCACAAGAGCCCAACGGAGACGGAAAAGGTGGGGCTGCGGGCCCAGAAGCTGCAGGAACTGGAGGAGGAGTTCTACACCCTGGTGCAGCCCGAGGAGCTGGCCCAGGACCTCTGCCTGCCCGCCCGCGTCCTGGACTTCGTCTTCCAGTACTGGAAGCTGAAGCGCAAGACCAACTTCAACAAGGCCCTGCTGCCGCCCAAGGAGGAGGAGGAGAACATGCTGCTGCAGCCCAAGGAGGACAGCATCCACTCCCGCATGAGGATGTTCATGCACCTGCGCCAGGACCTGGAGAGGGTAGGCCGAAAGCTGCCGGAGATCGGCCCCGTCGCCGAGCTCGGTTCCCATCCATCATCGGAGTAGTGCTCTTCTGTTCTCTGTAGGAAAGTACTAGCAGCCCTGATCCTCGAGAGCCCCTGTCCAGCACCATTTCATGCACTTCGCTTTAATCATTAATTACCGAAGACCCCAGACGATTTCATCCTGATCGGTTAAATGGGTGACCTCGTTAATCAAGCAGCTTAGACATCGTATGGTATAAAAACGCAGAGACCCGGTGCTCAGAGTTCTCAGAGTTGAACAGATTTGTTGCTTGATTGATTTGTAAGTTGAAAGCATTCTTAACCTTTGAAAGAACAGGCGAGGCAGGGAGATTGAGAAAACTCACTGGATTGGGGTTAGCCAGGACCAGGGCTGGAGACCTCTGGCAGCAGGAAGATGTTTCTGCTTAGTGTGGCGCAGCAATGGCAGAACGTTTAACTTTTCGAACTCGGGAGTTGAGATCGCCATAGAAGTGGAAGTGCTGTTGTTTTCATTCGATTGTGTGTGAACGCAGGTGAGGAATCTGTGCTACATGGTGAGCAGACGAGAGAAACTGAAACTGTCCCAGAGCAAAGCACAAGAGCAGATCTTCAATCTTCAAGTGCAGCTCATCAACCAGGAGCTGTCCGCAGGTAACTGAGTCTGTCACAGTCTGAAGGTTGAGAAATAAGGTGTCTGTGCGCAGTTCTATCTCAGGACTGTTATTGTACTTGAGACCATAGTAAATCTTTGATTGAATGGTTGTCACATCATATAGACACCTCTTCAAGGAATCAAGCTCTTCGTCTGAGGGTTCTGATTTTAGAAGATTGAGTTTTGTTTTCTCTGCACAATGTGCATCTACCAAAACACTTAAAATATGAAGCCTAAAATAGCGACTATGCTAGAAATACGTTTCTATCCTGAGACTGGTTTAGGCAAATTCATTGGAGTAGGCTAGAGGGAGCCTAAGCATGATCGTGACAAACTGTCCAGGTGTCAGCCCCTCAGCATTCTCCTTCCTTGAAGGTAGGCCTCTGTAATCTGGTCAGGTTGCATTACATCATTTGGGCAGCAAAACCACTGCCATGGTAACAGCCAGTGCTAAGAGTAGGCTTTTTGGCCGAGTCTATAAGAATCATCCTTATCTTGTTATTATCTTAAAACTGATTTTAAAAATTGTAAAGACCCAGGTGTAGACGTTGCAATTTCTGTTCTTCACAATGTGTGGTCTTCAGGTAGCCACTTGTTTTATTGTTTAGCTTGTTACAGTTGCTACAGTTACATTGCTTTTATTTTCCATTTCCCCTTAAAAATTGTTGTGTTTTCTAGTTATCCCTTTGAAATAAAGATGTTGCCGGTAACGGAATGTTCCGGATTTTCTTTTTGTCTCCCTGGAAGGCCTTCCTCTGTCGTGTCCGCTGGAGAGCGTGCTGTTCAGGCCCCCGCCAAGGATAACGCTGAAGCTCAAGATGCCCAAAATGGCCTTGGGAAACGGCAAAAGTAGCTCCAAGGCAGGGAACGGGCCCCTGTGCCCGGATAACAGCGGGAATCTTTATGATAAGAGTGGCGGTGGAGCCGTCCAGGGGGCGTTGAGAAGCGGGGACAAAAACAAGGCCCAGCAGCACCACCACCACCACCACCATCACCACCACCACCACCACCACCGGCCCCGAAGGGAGGACCACCCCAACGGCCTGCTGGCCGGCTCCGGACACTCGCGGGGGGAGGGGACCGCGGGCAGCGTCTCTCCGCTCCCCGCCAGGCCCTCGGGCAAACCGCTGGCGCTTCACGCTGCGCTTCACGGGCATTCGCCTAACGGGAACAATAAACTGGAGCAGGAGAGGGTCCGGCCCACCAAGTCGAACGGGTTTATGGAGAAGGCCGTGACCCAGCGAGACACCTCCTGCCAGACGCCCCCCGACCACGGATCCCCCGCCCCTTTCTCAGGCAACGAGGGTCGCCCCGGCAACTTCCGGAAGGCCGCCATGGAGCACTTCGGCCGGTCCTTCAAGGAAGCCACCGACAGCCTGGTACGGACGACCGAGGACGCGCGGGGCTCCGACAAGCCCTCCAGGAAAACCTCCACCAAAGAGCGCCCCTGGACCAAGCCGGCCCCCGAGAGGCAGGCCGGTAGCGGACAGCCCTACCAGGAGAACGACGGCTACTGCCCCGACCTGGAGCTCAGCGACTCGGAGCCCGAGGCCGAGGGCAAGCGCAAGCGCCCGCGCCTGCAGGGCGGCGGCTCGGAGGCGGGCAGCCCGGGCCGGGACTGTAGCAGAGGCAGCAGCCGCAGTAAACTGTCTTCGGGCTGCCGGGCCTCGGTGCAGAGGTGATGCCGGAGGGGCCGCGGAGGGCATTCCAGCACCGGAAATCTCCACACACTGCCTACGTTCGCTGCTGCTTCCTTCCCGGAGATCGTCACAAGTGCCGGGCTCCCTCTGCCTACACGTCTCGCGCTGGGGAAAGATGTCTGCCAGGGACATGGGCCAGCGGGCCGTTTGACTTTTGAAGTATGGAGTTGAGCCTTTTTTGCGTTGGTAGTGAACACAGGGATCCGTTCCCCCCCCCAGTGTAACACGTAAGCAAGTCAGTCACTCGCCCTTCTAAACAGACACACTGGTAGACTTGTCCTGGTGTGTCTTCTGTCAGGTGGGTTATGAGCGAGTGGTTCTGCTTTCTGGGGGCTCGCAGCCGGCGGAGTGCGGGCTGAAATGTTCCCTTATTTTGCCTTGCTTATTCACTTTCTTTGTGCACAAGGGGGGCGGCAGTATTTCATTTGTATTTAATAAAAAAAACGCCAAAACATTTTTCATCTCCCAGATGGCTTCTTTATCGCGAGGGGAAGAGCTGTCTGCTTCTCCACCTTTGTAAATATCACAGGGGGAAGAAACCTTTTGTAACGGCTGTAAATAGTAACTTGCGGCTATTGGGATTGCACCCTCACCTGAAAACCCCCCCTTTTTGGAAAAAAAAAAACCTGGATCCACATGTTCATATGATTGTTTAAAATGCAAACAAGTGAAAGAGGTTTTGCAAAAACAAACTACTACTTGACAAAAACATGCCAGAAGTATCTGAAAGCATTCATAAATCTTGTCATAGATCCCTGTTTTGTCCTTCCCAGTCTAATGCTTAAAGCTCTGGCATGCGGTTTTCCTCCTATCAAAGCAAAAGGTGCATTTCTGTGTGAACAATTCCAGTTTTTCCTGGGTTCTTCAGCCAGTGTCCACAAGTTTGGAAAGAGAATACTTATGTGAAGTATCTCCTAGAGAGAATTGTTTTCTGTGCAGTATAGTGCAATGGCTGCATATACAGTACTGCCCACCTTAATCTCTTCATGCGAGAGCTGACGTAACAGATGGGAAACTGAACTGTAAAAAAAAAAAGTATTTTTGAAAGGCTGTGATGTTTTTTCTCCATTATTGTAGATATGTTTAAAAGATGGGAGTACGTCTTTATTTTTTTATTTCAAGATTTTTTCTAGGCAGAGGAACCTGTCTAATCAGTTTTCATGGCATTCTTCGACGACAGGAGCTGACAACTCCAGTCCTCGTGATAACCCAGGGGGTTCTCTGTGTGTCTTTAAAATCGCTTACTGCTTCAGACCTGTGGAGGAAGGTTAAACTGGGGCCTTAAACCTTAATTGCTCAAACTGTCCCAGTTTAACCCTTTTCTCAGTTGAAAAGCTGCTGACTTGTACGGTCTGAGAAGCAGGGCTGGAACCGCTGTTCTGCAAGAGACATCTCTCTCCTTTCTGACCGCTGTAAACGATTGCTCTCTTACCTTCCAGTGGTCCCCTGCATGAAATTGTTTGCTTTTGTATTCTTCAGCTTTAGCTGCTTGAGACTAAAAGGTCAAAAAGATTGATACTAAGTAGTGTACTATCCTTGTGAGGTGGCCAGGACAGTGAACCTATGGAGTATGGTTTCCTACTTCAGACGTGCCATGTGTGTAGTCCTACACACTACAGTTTCCAGCACTTGTTGTTATTATTATGTCCAGTAACAAACTTTATGACTGGCACACTCCATCTCCATCAGTGTTGTTCGTCTAAGTGCAGTCTGGCTCAGTCGTACTTTATTTGTCAGTTGTCTCCATTTGTTAAACACTTGTTTCGTCTGTTAAAGTCTCTACAGAAGTAACCGGTTTTAGGTGACAAGAAGGTGGGGTGCTGATTCTTCCGTCTGGGTAGAGCAATGAAGACCAAAGCACAATAAGAAGTATGAACTTTTGTGGGAGATCTAGATAGTCCCTAGCTTGGATTTGAAGTAGTCCCTTAGTTATATTACATGCGCTTAATGTATGCAGGTTTGAGATTAAATGGGGGATTTTGTGGGCGTTGTTTTTAATCAGGGGTTGAAGGGATGTTCTGAACAAACCCTTGTAATTCTGGGTTCTCAAGCATGAAGGAACTGGCATGTCCTCATCCCTTCAAACCGTTATTAACTGGGTCACAGGAGTGTCAGATGAATTGCCTCAGGGTTCCTCAGATTCTCTATCTTTTTACAGGTTGTGTGTTTGCCGATGAACGGTGCTGCCTGCCACAGAGACTTGACTAATTACAGATGCCCCTCTACCAGCCAGGGGTTTCCAGCTGTAAAGCAGGCTGGTCTGGTGCTGTTCTGTGTAATTTTCTTCAGGTGATGGGGTCAGGAACTAGGTGAGATGTCATGTCCCAGTAGGCTTGAACACGTTTGTTTCTAGGAATCGGCACTAGATTAACCAAATCACAGGCCAGGTTAGTGATACTACTGAACAAAGCGGATTTTAACTTGTGTGCAGTTGCACAATTCATTGGTTTTGAACTGGCAAAAGCCAACTTGACCATTTATCAGTCTGACGGGAAATGACGGTCATAACTTCTTGTTTTCTGCAGTTTTTGTTGTTTTGCTACCCTCCAGTGGAAAATGAGAAATATGTTTTTTTTGGTTTTGTTATTTCTAGCTCTAAATCTCTGTCTTTGGACAAGCATGTGCAAGGCTTGGATAAAATTTTTGTTCAGGGTCACTACAAACTAAAGGTCCTGTGTAGGCAAATGGCCTCTCAGTTTAAAGATGGCCTCAAATGAACAGGAGTGAAAATCAGCTTCACTGTGAATGCAAGGCTCTCAGTGGTCTTATTTTGTACTGTTCTCTTTTGTACTGTATGGATATCTTTTTTTTCCCTTTCAAAAATTCAGGAACTCTCTATTTACTGTTGTAGATTCACTTGAAATTCAGTTTACTCTGCTGGTAAATTGTGAACTCGGAACTGAAGAAACTAACAAAGAAGGATTGTCACAAACAGATTGAGATTTGGTAGTTTTCTGCCAAAGTGGTGTATATTTGCAGTTCTTACTGGTAACATCACCTCAAATGAAGCATACTGGGGTTTTTTAATTTACACTGTGTAAGAAAAGCAATGTTTTTTTTATGTTCATGCAAATGTTGTACGTGTTCCCATTAACATGTTGGGTAAAGCTGGTTGTGAGTTGGACTGTTTCTTGCAGCCAATGGTTAAAGACACTGTAACAGTATAAATGCATTAATTATTATGAAGTGTTTACTTTGTAAGCAAAACCTACAGAACTGTTTTACACTAAACGATTGGACTACAAGGAGGTCAGAATTTTCACAGTTGACCATTTTTTTTTTACAGAAAACTTTTTTCATTAAATTTTGGAAAATGCTAACTCTTACTTTGTGTTAGTTCTTATTTTTAACTGTCAAGAAAAATATGAGTGGAGAAAAAAATAGCTTCATGGTTCCTGCCCAGACTTGTGCAACCTGTGTTAATTCTGCATTTTTTAACTATAGTTATTACTTTCACTGCTGGTAAAAACTAAATTACTGAAGTGCTACCTACACTAAAAACATAAACCCCACTGGCTTATGTAAAAGCTGAATTGTATCAATTATAGTAATACAAAGCTGGATTAATTGCCTTTCCTCAGTTGCTTCTGTGAGCACTATTGTCCAATGGAATAGGCACTTTGTTCACTACTGTCTTAACATGATGATTTTGGCAAACACCCAGGAACAGGGCAGTATAGGTCTCCAGCTCGGTATCTGGAAGGACCAAGTATTTTCTAGTTTTTGTTTCAACCGGAGTTGTCTGATAACTTAAAAGCATTCACTTGCTTACAAAGTACAGTTGCCTACAAAACACTGTGGAGTTTGAAATATTACTTGAATTAAACAATTATGATTATGCACCATGTAGCAGTTCAGGTGAAACAAGACCAGAAGATAGTTCAGGTGGGTAGCTGCGTCAGCATGCATAGGCTGCAAAGGAACAAGTAATAGGTTTATTCCATGCTGAAAAAAAGAAGAAAGAGAACACAACGTTTCGGCCGTGAAGGCTCCACGGCCGAAACGTTGTGTTCTCTTTCTTCTTTTTTTCAGCATGGAATAAACCTATTACTTGTTCCTTTGAAGACCAGAAGATGCTTGGTCCTCCAGGAATTGAGGGTGACATCCCTGATATAAATGCCAGGAACTTTATATAAAATTAAAGGCAAAATTAAAAACAGCCACTTAAAAGCCCCAGATAACAGAAAAGAACCACTGTGGTGTCTTGGCTCACAGGTGTTTTCTCCTTTTTTACGGTCTTTCTGAACCATTCCTCTACTTTTCAGGGATAAAAATAATTTCTGGACACAGGGGACTCCTGTTTTGGCATAATGTGGCTACTGCACCTTAACGTGGTGCTTTCCAGATTGTGCCCTGCAGGATCAAGAGGAGGCTGTGTTTAATTAGCGTGGGCTCTCTAAGCTTTGTGTGGCACCTTGCTCAGATTGCAAAAGTTGCTTTCAATGTGGCAAAGTACCCTCGTCACACAGCTGGACTAAATCTAATTTGTTTGAAATCCAAACTCGCATATTGAGGATGTGGTTGGTAAATTGCCACACAAAGTTTCATGTGTTTTCATTGGAAACTGAAAGAAGTGAAAAGATGATGCAGTGCCCTTCCAATCTGTCTTCTCCTGAAGGCCTCTCTGGAGAAGGAATTGTGTGGCTTCGGTCACAGAATTTACTAGATAGCTTGTTGTATAATAAGAAACAGATCATACATCACTCCCAGTGTGAAAGGGGCTAGTCCACCTAAAAGTGTTCCTGTAGACACTCCTGATTCAGGAGCTGAAATTCCATGGGTTTTGGTGAAGGAACTAGCTCTTTCACTGCATACTGTCATGCTAATGCTTCTGTCTGCTTTAGCACCAACAAAAGATTATTCACACTGGGCAAGCTGTGAGGGTGTTTTGGCAGCGAGAGCAATCCAGAATCACACCCCACTTGTTTTCAAAATCCTTTTTTTTTGTAAAAAATAGGAATGAGTTCCCATTCTCATTAAAATCGGCAAGTAGGATCAAGCCTTTTGGGAAAGACGCCCCCATTTGTGACTTGGCCTTTCTTTAACAACAAGGCTCCTTTTCCGCCAAGTGCTGAGAGACTATTGGCAGTCATTCCTCAGAGCTAAACATGAAAGCCATACACAAATCGGTACCCAGAATCCTATGAATGAGCAGCTGTGACACTCTCAGCTTAAGTGTAGCTCATTAAAAAATCTTATGTGCCCTGTTATTGTGAGCATTAATGGCAAACGTCCATTGCCCTGGTGGAATTTTGGATACTTAAAAGTTTGAAGTCCTGCAAAGAGACTTTGCCCTTGATGAGTTAACTTTAAAACAAACTGCAATGACAGCAGTGTCATTAGTTAGAAGTTAAGAAGTTTCATAACTCTTACCAGTCATGTGCAGTATACATTTCTATAAAGATAAACCCCAGCTGGCTGTTGAAGACCAAGTTACAATGTTCATGATTGGCAGCAGAATGAGAAGTGATCTCTGCCACCAGAATTGTAGGCACACAATTCCGATCAAATACACAGGGTTTGCACGGAGCTAGTTTATTAACACCCAAATATGCATCAATGAAATAGACACTTTAAATAATATATTTGCATATGAGAAATTACTTTTTATTAGAATGCAATTAACCATTAGCAGAACTTGGTTAATACTGGATTTATGATGATCCATTAATGCTCTGTTAGAATGTCGGTTACCTATAATCATATAATTTAGAACTGGAATTCGCAATCCTGAATCTAAACTATGATCAGATACAGATTACAGACACAGCACGTGTTTAGGTTTGTGTGTGTATGAAACAAAATCCTTCCCTCTTTTAAGAGAAGGAAATGTTGAGCTCCCAGACTCTACGAACCCCTACCAGCTAAGGAAAAGCCACATAAAAGCAAAAGGAATGACAGAGGGTCACATACTTTACATTGCGTGTTGTTTGCACTAATTCCACGCGTGATGTGTTGTCACATTCCCACACATTTCACATTAATATGAATTGCACTAATCTCTGTAGCGAGATCTAATGCTCTTCCCCCACGGTCAATTCATTTTCTACCAAACCGCTGCAGGGGTTCAAGCTCTGGGCTTGAAGCGAGCAGTTTGTGAGTTTTCATCATAAGACAGGTAACTTTCAGCAAGGTACTTTACCTACATTTCTCCAGTACAATACGCGGTTGTATTAACAGTTGCATATGTTAAGTATTAGCAAAGGCGAATTCGCATATACTAGAAGTAACTGAATCATACAAAAGGTTTCTCGGCCAAATCCTCGCTTACAATGTGGAGCTGTTGTCAGGTCTTGTCAACCACTGAGGAGTCTGGGAACAGAGAAAAGCGGTGAGTAAGTGGTTTGCCTGCTGGCGAAGCGATCCTTGTTGCTGTGGTCTCTACTTTGACTAAGTTTTGAAATGCTGACCAGCTTTTTTTCCAGTTCATTAAATCTAGAAACGATGGGGGCGCTCTACTCGTATTTAAAGTTTTTTTTTTCTCCATGGGCTTCAAAGGTTGGTTGGGTAACAACTTGTTGAATATTAACGCGAAAATAAATTCACACATGTCTTATATCAGGACAGCACCAGAGTGAGGTGAATCGGCAAAGGTTTGCTTTGAACAATTTGTGGCTACGATTTATCTGAAAAAGACCGTGCTTCCCCGGCTGTTTCGCTTTGCAATGTAAGACATTATTTGTCCATTTTGACATTATTGTTAGTCCAGCTATGTCATAAGTTCGTGTTTTATTTATTGTCGTTGTGGTTTACATATTTAATATGACATTTCTCGTGTTGTTGTTTTTTAACTTGTTTCCACGATATGTACATTTAAGTGTTTTGTCTTTTGGAAATGCAGAAGAACATCAATGTAATGTGTTAATTATCTTGCGAGTGTTGTGATAAAATAAGCACTGCTGCGAAATTGTGGTGTCGCGACGGGACTTTGTTCTTGTAGGCGTTACATATTCGCGGTGTCAACTTGAACCCCGGGTAAGTTCTTACTGTGCAGCAGTAGTTCAATGTTGGGAAACTGAGAAGTGTTCAGTGGCTGAAAATACAAACTCTTCTCAAGTTGAAAGAGAGTTTTCGAGACAATACAGCCTTTAGGTGGATGAATGTCAGAAGTTGCTAGGTTAGGTAATGATGGCTAGAGTGTACTGTTGTAAAATGTACCCAAACACCCAGACACTTCAGAGCACCAACTTTTATTTTATTCAGTTTATTCAGCAACCTGTTCCCCCACAAGACTTCACGTGAGAGTGAATACGCATCACTTTTAATTTACCAGGAATCTACCTGTATGAAAAATAACAACATTTTTGGATAAAACCTTGAAAGTAACATAAAATTTGTATAATAATAGAATATTTCTACTGGTACCAGCTTTGAGAAATGCAGGGTTATATAACCATATTCAAAAATATGAACCCATAATGAACAGGGGATTGATTTTGTCAAACAAATTACTACAGAATTTTGCATGGGCATTTCGGAAATTTGCGTTTCAGACCATGTCGTCCGTCAAGATCGAGTGTGCGGTGAAGGAGAAGAACAAGATTGGGGAGAGCCCAGTGTGGGAGGAGAAGGAAGGCACTCTTTTGTATGTGGACGTTTCAGGACAGAAGGTCTGCCGGTGGAACCCTGCTACCAATCAAATCCACACCTTGAAAACTGGTGAGGGTTTGGTATTTGTGCTGTTTTGAGGGAGCATTGGTGCAAAGCACTGAAAACCCTTTAAAGGGGAACTGCAGTCCTGATTTCTCAGACCGGTTATAAAAATCTCAGTAACCAAATAAATTAGTTGACACTAAATATATTGCATAATCTTACAATTTCTGAATTAAGCACAAAATCCCAACTGACTGTACCGTATGGTCGCCACGTTTTCCCAAACTGCTGGTTTTTCCAGCATGAGCGACAGTTTGCAAGAATTGTGACGTAAAACCAGCCCTTCCTGCTCACTAGTCACTGTAGTGACTAATGCGATGGACGAGCGAATAAGTGTATGTTGTGCATAAGACGTTTCACCGCAGAAATGCTCTGACGTGATCTGCATGCAAAAGTAACAAGTTCTGCGGCAAAACTGTCTCAAAGATGAGAGCAATGTAGTCTATTTAGTGATCTAAATTGGAGGTTTTCCACATTACCGTGTTAATTGAGGTTTGAAACTCACCCATCGATGTCTGTTCTTTCGAACCCTGATGTAAAAATTGTGTTGCGGCCCCCCTTTGGCTAGTGAATGGCCACACAGAAACATGGGATTGTTGTGGTGGCACGATCTCCTCCTGCAGCCAGAGGTTGGCCTTGTGGCCTCACAGGAGGGGCTGTGAAGCTTGGAGCTGGGAGTAGCCCTGTGAGACTGCAACTGGGTACGAGCTGCTGCTAAATGTTTGCACAGGCTGTGCCTTTTCTTCTCATATACTAAATCAAATGTTAAAGTCCTTAAAATCTGTAGGTTAAGAAGTGCACTGTCAAAGAAAGCTTCACAGCTAATGGTATCAAACTATGTTGTGATCCTTTATACTTGGACTTGTCGACTATTCAGAATGTTAGCTGGCCTCCCTAGAAGGGTGATAGATCCATCCACCTGTGTGCTGTCTGCTTCTTCCAATTCAGCGGGTTCAAGGCAGGCTGCACCCTGGACAAGAAGCCAGCCTGCAGCAGGACACACAGAAACGCACTCACACCAGGGCCATTTATCCCAGAAGCCAAGTAACCTACCAGTATGTTTTTGGACTGGGGGAGTAAACCAGAGCACCTGAGGGAAACCTTTGTGAACATGGGGAAATCCTAAAAACTGCACTCAGATAGCACCCCAGGTCTGGAATTACACCCAGGGCCACAGTTAGCTAACTTTATACCCTAGCTGATCTTATTGCAAGGCACCAGCGCTAATCACTGCTCCACTGTGCCACCTGTGGTGATAGATAATCAAGTAAATTTTACTACACAAAAATGGACAGAAGCTGGAGATGTAGATGGAAATGGAGATAGCCAGTTAAGTGCAATAATTCTTGTAGGAAGTGATACTCTTTTCAATTCAGACTGGTATGTGGCATAATTGTGTGGAATGCTACCTGCCTTAAGGTTGCTGTATTATGCCTCCCTGCAGATCAGTATGTTGGGTCGGTGGTGCCACGCAGGTCAGGAGGGTATATCATTGGAGTGGGAACCCGCTTCGCTGCAGTGGATTGGAAGCAGCAGACCATAACCACCATTGCTCACGTGGACGAGGACAAGTCCAACAACAGATTCAATGATGGCAAAGTGGATCCTGCTGGCAGATATTTTGCAGGTAACGCCTAACAGCTAGATGAGGGGGACTGACGCCAGATCCAGCCTGCTTTTTGTGTTAAACTGCCATGAAATTCCAGCCTGGGTTTCACATTAAATGAGCTGAAAAAAAAAACATTGAATATAACAGCACATTTGACAGGACCTTAACATATCACAGAAACTAGCAGTACAAATAATGCAGTAAAATACTGTGCTTCAACCCAACTTTGTCCTTATACACACCCAATAACAGTCAAAACATTTCATCTTTCTGATCACAAGAAGTCCATGGAGCTGCATTGCTTTGCAGAACTGTCCTGTAGTCAACTGTAGCTGTGTTAAAGCAGCTGTGAGCCCTTGACCATACCTTTGAATAATTCTTATCTTGAAGATAGCCACGTTCCTCAAAGACAAGGAATGCTGATAGCAAATCACTAGGATCTCGGGCCTTGATGGTGTTTGGGGTGGATTGTGAAGCCAGACAAGTGGGGGCGGATGGAATGTGTTCACTTTGTTTATGAATGTTGGGTCGTTCCTCCCCTCTTTGCCCACTCCTGTGTGCGTGTGTGGGCAGGAACCATGGCTTTGGAGGTCCGTCCTGCTGAGCTGGAGAGACACCAGGGCTCTCTCTTCACGCTGAACCCCGACCACTCAGTGGTGAAGCACTTTGACCAGGTGGACATCTCCAATGGCTTGGACTGGTCATTGGACCACAAGATCTTCTACTACATCGACAGCTTGTCCTTCAAGGTGGATGCATTTGACTATGACAAGAAGACAGGGAACATCTGTAAGTGTGGATTGTGAATGTGGAAACGGGAATTATTATTCTTTAATTTTTTTTTACATGCAGATGTTAGATATATGTAGTAGTTCAGGTGGGTAGCTGCGTCAGCATCGTAGGCTGCAAAGGACAAAAAATCTCCTCTTTGTACAGAAATAGTGTGCAGTTTCTAACTGGAAGGTGGAATGATGTTTTGAACACATTCTGACAAGATTGGGACCACACTCTGTATATCAGCCATCTGAAATAGGAGAACCGCCGTGCACAGCATCAAAACTATGTCTCAGTACTGCAGCATCAGTCACTTTATCAGCTGATGAGAGTGTGTGCTGTTCAAGTGGCTTTTTAGTGGCACATAAACCGCGTGTCAGTCTAGACTTAAAACGAAACGTCTGTACAGCTAATCGCAGGGCTGTCTATCACCTGGAGAAGGACGAAGGCATCCCAGATGGAATGTGTATTGACACGGAGGGCAAGCTGTGGGTGGCCTGCTATAGTGGAGGGAGAGTTCTCCATATCGACCCGACGACAGGTATGAGCTCTGTGTGCCGTCTCGGATATAACCGTCTCGGATGTAAGTTCACTTCACGTGAATATCAGCCATCTCAATCTATCTGACCAATCATCTCATTCCGAAATCCTTTTCTGAAGTCTCCCATTGTGAAAGGTGTTCTTTGTCGTTTACTGATGAGTGGAAGTCGAGATAAAAAGGTTGGCCATACACCACATCAGGAAGCATCTTCAGACCTACCCAGCTGTTCTCAGATTTAGGCAGTTTACTCACCTGCTCCTGACCTTTGTTTGTGTGTAGATCACATCCTCTGGTTCTGGCCTTGTGGAGCGAGATGTGGGGAATATTCCCTCTTTTTAAACTCATTCATGACCTCTCATCCCTACACTCACCCCTTTAGTTATATCTAATGTCATACACGTTTTCCACCAACCCCTCTTATCCTATTACTGTACCTCTTCCCTTAAATGCACCGAGGCAGAGAAGCAATGTAACGCTCATGCCTAATTAACTTAAGCAAGTATTCTAAATGCTGCTGCTGTGTACATTCTTAGAAATCTTAGACAGAACCTTGAGTTACAATATATACTGTATCTAATGGCTATCAATAATTTACTCAAAGCTAGTGTTTTCTACTATTGTAACAACTTTGACTGGTAATAATGCAACATGGTTTGTGTGAGAAGGAACCAAGCCTGCGTGACCGTCGCGGTTCCGAGTGGGCTCGTGCCCTTGCCACTCCACCCCGTCGGTTCGTCACGCAACACCTGGGCACGACCCCGGTCTCTGGTGTCACGCAACAGGGAACCAGCCGAGTGAGCTAAAGGAGACCTCCCCCAGCCCAGGCGGCTGAGGTCCCTGCTACGCACAGGCAGGGCGGTGACATCACAGTGTCCGAACTAGCTCCGCCGACCCCTGTCATTTCGCAACCTTTCATTTGCATTGATGAGAATCTGCAAAAACACGGATCACAGCAGCTCAAGGTAAACTGTACATGATTAGCCAGTATGACGTGTAGTAACCATCCATCCATTTTCGAACTGCTTTATCCAGTACAGGGTCGCGGGGGAGTCGGAGCCTCTCCTGGCAAGCAACGGGCACAAGGCAGGGTACACCCTGTGTCTATCGCATGGCACACACATAGCCACACGCACACACTCACACCAGGGCCTGATTTCCCAGAAGCCAGTTAACCTACCTGTACAGACACTGTTTGTCTTTGGACTGTGGGAGGAAACCCACGCGAACACAGTGAGAACATGTAAACTCCACACAGATAGCACCCCAGGAATTGAACCCAGGGCCCCAGCAACATGAGTTACTGTATCAATGCTAACCACTGTTCTAAAATGCTGCACTTTGTAGTCACTACTCCATCACATATACATCAAAACTAATTGGCCCCGTGTTGTGTGTTCCTTATCGTTAACCTAATTTGTGTTTCTCGACGCGTCCACAAGTTTGAGAGGCTACTATTTTTACTACGGATAGGCAAACGGCTGCGGACTGTGAAGCTGCCTGTGGACAGGACGACCTCGTGCTGCTTCGGGGGGCAGGACTATTCCGAGCTGTACGTGACCACGGCCTCTGAGGGCATGGACGAGGACTCGATGAAGAGGCAGCCTGAAGCCGGAGGGATCTTCAAGGTAGGCGTTTCACCTGCCTGAGTCGCATTACAGCTGGAAAGTCATGTCGTTCGCCCCATCGACACCTGGTAAAGCTATGAATATCAGTAGGAGGATATGTATTGTTTTCTTTTCAACTCTCCACAAAATAAAATGGGCAGCCTTCTGGGTTGTAAGGAAGGTTTGTTTTTTAACCTCTCTTGTATTCTTTTACACAGAGGTAAACTCTTAGATTAACATAGATGTGCTAGAGATTAGAACAATACACAGGGAGCTAGGTTAATTAAAAATATTAACAGAACTGCAGAATGAATTCCTGTGTGCATAATGGGATTTGAATACTTATGTTGGTTTTTTTTTGTAGATCACTGGACTGGGAGCTAAAGGAATTCCACCCTACTCCTTTTCTGGATAATCTCAATTTCTGTTGTTTCCTTGAAAAAAAAAAAACAGCAAACACCTAACACTTTTAAATATAACCACAAAAATATTTCCATAACTAGTGTTCATTAAACAATACTGTGCATTGCTTTAAGTAATTTGTTAGGTAAGATATTAATGTTGCATTAGAAAGTTCATTCCCTCTGATGCATGGTATCACGTGGTGATATTTGAAAACTGGAATGTTTAAGGTGTTTGTAAAGACCAACAAAATATTTTAACTTGGGCCAGGGGCAGGAACTGAACAAGGGCATATTTGACTAACTAGGTAATTTGGAAGGTTGTATCAGGGAAACAAAAAATGGTAAAGTTGAGAAACAGGTTTAGCAAACGAGTGGTGTATTTTAATTTACATTGAAAATAGTGTCAGGCCATAAATTTGATTTTGTTACAGTTCAGGGTGAGGATAATAACAACAGTAAAAAAAAAATACTGTCTAGTTTCAAAATGTTTTCAAAATATTTCCAGATATCAACCAAGTCATTACGGTAACAGTTTATTACACAGTATATGTCTGGTAACAGATTTGTTGGAATATAACGCGTCATATACAGATCAATACCAAGCGAAAACAATACAGAGTGAATGTATACATACTGTTATAACTTCTTGACATTAAAATCAGTAAATGTTTGTTTCTCGTTATGTTTCAACTTGTGTTCATTTTACGTGTCTTATACAGAACAAAAGATGAATATATGGCGCATGCAGTAGACTGCTGCCAGCGAACCATCGGGGCCTGGGTTCCACGGTGTTTTTTGTGTAGACTATGCATGTCTTCCAGTGCCTGCGTGGCGATATTTAGGGTTGGTGGGCTATACTAAATTCTCTCGGTCGTGATAACTTAATCGGCCGAAAATGACCTAGAAAATGTCGTTTGCTATCACGCGTGGCAAACACGATAGATTGCTAAGAGCAAACGCTGTTTTCATTGCATTGGTGTGTTTTAAGGGTTTTTTTAAGTGATTACTTTCGGCTTTGACACAGAATTAAAAACATTTCCTTCAAATGTTCGACAGCTTTTAAAATATATGGCACTTGTATAAAGAACACTTTTCGGCCTGAAGATGGCGGAATTGCACAGGACTGCGGTAAAGGACCGCATTCGTGAAATGGGTATACAGCAGTTTATGAGAGCTAATGTTCGCACAAAGAAGTCTGATAAGTCGATGTTGCACCAAGGACACGCTTTTCCTGAGCTCAGCAGAAAAATCGTGTTCCGCACCCTTTTTCAGCAGAACGTTTTCAGCAAATGTGTTTGATTTGTTCATTTCTCACCTGCATTTTGTCCCGCATCTATCTGAGATTATAAAATACTCTCATAATAATAATTTAGGACAGGCAGTTTGCGGGATGTGAAACAATGCCTCTTTAAAAGGACTGGGTACAGTATTAGCTGACGATCACAAGAATGAAGGCGAATCTCCGCCTCCACTGCACAGCGCCTCAGCCTAGCTCAGTCTGCAGCGATTGGATCACAGCGCAACCTGTCTACAAACACTACATCACGCCCATCTCTTTTTAATCGAATGTGCGGCTTCACGGCATCGGGCGACAACAGCCTTGAAGGTGAAACCACCGGGAAAAAAAGTTCCGTTTTATACTTCACAGTAATCAAAAGAAGGACACCACGATTTGTTTCAAGTTCTAGAGAGTTTGCTTTTTCCGAAGCTCGTGTTTCACGTTCCCAGTGTATTTTTCCTAACCTTGCACCGCAAGATACCGAACTCATAACCTGACACTACCGATGGCGTGTAGGTTTCTGTTTCAGTCGTACCTGAGATAATGATGGCTTTCTACGGCTTCACGAACTGTAGCCGAAATAAGGAGTCGGGTAGCAGGTTTCGGCAGTTGTAACAAACCCAGCTCTACAGCACCGTGGAACTGGCAAAAGCTACCAAGAACAGAGCCAGCTGCTGCGGATCTTGGCGTCATAAAGGAACATCTGTAAGTATCGTATCCGCGACTACACTCGCTCGCAAGATTTGAACATCGCATTTCCTGTACTGCGAGATAACCTGGAAATGTTGAACTATAATTTCGTACAGCGCTCTATACCTATAACATGAGGTGGTACGGTTTTGCTACTTGGAAAGTGTCACAGTTATTTAAACTGTTTTGATCATTAATATCAGTGTTCAAACGTTGTACGTTTTAAAGCTGGTGGACGCTTAACGTCTAAAGCGGCTACACGAGTATTGAATGGGGAACAGCACTGTATTGTACCATTGTCAAGGTAGCTGCATGTTTGCGTATCGGTATAGTTTTGGCGGAATCACGGTATTATCAGGCAACATAGTGTGATTTTGTATTTGTGTGGGTATTTCTAAGGGTGGCAGTGTATGATACAGTGTTTCTGTACGATACGTGGAAGACACCCGAGATGAAGACGCTTGGAAAAAAATGAGTCAGGGGACACCACCCTTTTATCTTGTCTGCCTTATCTTTTGCAGGGCAAACGTATGGTGAGCTAACCCGCAGTTGAGAGGGCTAGCATAGCTGTGCCATTAACTCAGGTTTACTCCACCTATGAACCAGTGTACTTTTTACTGCACTACAGATAACACTCTACTGCTATTAATGTGTTAATTGCCAGGTTGTACAAACCCAGAGAGTACTCTGTGGACACCGGGTTTAACACCGTATTCTTTTGAAATGTGCCATGGGATCTTTCTAATAACCACGTAGACACAACCTCCATTTTTAATAACTAAACTTAATGATGGTTCCTCCCACAACCCTGTGTCACCCATGGTCCTACTGGGCACTGGTGTCAACATTCTTTTCCAGAGGCAAGATCGCCACTTACTGGTCTACTGATACAGCAACACCTACAGTTGCAACCTGGTTTTCCTTAGAGCTCCCCAATCACAGCAGTGACCAAGGCCAGATTTGCTTGCTCTCTGAGATCTGCCTACAAGGTGGTGTTGGCGGTGCTGCCACTAAAATTGTGCAGAGCCATGCCACATCTCTCACACACAGACTTGGTCTGTATAATTAACAAAGGGATGCAGCTTAACTCCTGAACTACGTACTGTAGTTAAGATTTTCAAAGCTAAATTTGTTTTCTTTAGAAATGTCAGTAAAAACAAGAACATGTTTAGGTAGTTGTGTGTGGATGTTTAGTCATAGAACCAGTTTGGATCATAGGTCATAGGTCATAGGTCACCATAGCCGCTCCTGTATTTCTCCTGTATTTAGACCAGACTGGAAACAAAACCCAGAACTCAGAACTTGTGGTATCATGTAGTTTGCACACCCGAAGAGGGCTCCACAGCCGAAATGTTGTGTCTTTTCCTCTCCTTTCAGCATGGAATAAACCTTTAATAGTTTCAGACTGTCATGCAGACATCAGGACAGTGGTAATTCAAATCTGTTGTACAGCACACTCCCAACATAAGATTACAGTGACAGACAAAATACAATGGTAACACCCTAAACCAGTAAAACTGGAAAGTCTGCAGTATTCACATCGTCGTGCTATGACGTACTCGCTATCTGTTGGAATCTGAATCAAATCAAAGTTTATTTATCAAATGCACAATGATTCAGCGTGCAGCAGTAGTTGCTGGCAATGAAATGTCTTTTCTGCGAGCTCACAAAAATCACAAGAATCACAGAAATCACAAAAATGACAAAAAAACACAAAAATCACAAAACTGAGGTTATGAAAATAATAATAGATGAAATAATAATAATAATAATAATAATAGATGACTTAATAATAAATGAAATAGAAACGGAATAAAACTCAATATGAGCAGAGCTGCTATGTGTCCATGGTGTATGCGATATATACAAGTAGTGTAGTTATGCTGAATACAGTGAAAACTGTGTGTCCATATAGCCATTACAGGTGATTTGCTAAAGGAGCTGCAGGTTGGTTATTTAGCAATCTTATTGCCTGGAGGTAGAAGCTGTTCTGTAGTCTGTTGGATTTGGAATCTGGTTGTATTAGATGTGGAATGAATTGGGAAGACGTATATGCAAAAGGCCCCCCGCCCCTTACCGCTACGGCTGCTTTTCGGAATGGGAAGTCCGTCCTCTGGACCGCGCGTGGTGTGTCTGCCTCTCAGCGCTCCATCGTGTTTGTGCTTTTGTGTGGGCTACTGGTGGTCACCCATGTGCAGGGGTACCTGACTCCATGGTGGAAAGTGATGAGGCTGCCCATATCTTTAACAAACGATCATATTGCTGGTTCATGGAGAAAGAGGTTAGACAAAGCATTGTGCTTACCTAAAAGGGGTACGAGCTAGGGGTGGAGAGCACAGTGGCGTTCTCTGCTCACAATGGCTGAAAGTTGTGTACAATGGTCTCTGAATAAATAGGATTTATTTGTACACAGTGCACATTTGGTGTTGGTGCTGTGTTTCTAAAGATTTTTATTCTGACATTGAAAAGAGTTCTGTGAAGGCCGTGATGCCAGCATAAATAAGAAGCTGGTATTCCTGGTTTCAGAATAATTAGCTTAAAAAATACTAATCTTTCAAGGCAAATCAAGATTATTATTATTATTATTATTATTACCTGGCGTTTTCTATGAGCACAGAAACAGCTAGGATTTTCTCATGAAACAAAATTTAAAATGCAATGTTTAAGAGCTCAAAACTAGTTTAAAATCTTCTCATATCTGTTGGGGGTGTTTGACTCACTTCATGCTTTTGGAATACTTCTTTGCATTCAAGTGCAATTCAGTTGTTCAGTTTTTTTTTAAACCTGCCAAGTGTAAATGTGTCCCTGTCCCTGTCATTGTGACACCCATTTGCATTAGAAACAAAAGCAGGTAAATATGGGCTCTTTGCAGCCCAGACACAATAACATGCATTGGAATATAATTCAGGCAGTTCTCTTTTCTTTCAAAATGCAGTCATCACAGGATGGGGCTGGCTTGCTCGTTGCCCTGAGCTGATCACGTATGTCGAGCTGGGCTCTGCTGAATCATACGATCCCAGGCCTGGCCTGTCCGGAGTGAGGGAGTAGCAATTCATTGTTGTTTTTTTCACCTCGTCTTCTGCACGTCTGGCTAGCAGACCCTCCTGCTGATTTATTCAGGTTTTTTGACACAGTTGTTTTCCGTCCACCTCAGCAGCTGATCCCACACAGGAGTTTCCAGAGTACTGGCTTCGCCTTTCTCCAGGATGTGCTGAGCCACAGCGCACCCTGTGAGAGTTTTTTATCTGCATCTTGGGGCCACGTCTGCCTTCCCTAGAGCTCTGTGCTGGGAGTTTTACTTCAGTTTCTGCTGACAGCCGTGGCCCTGCTGGAGTGCTGTTCGGCGCTTAAGATTTCCGTGAAGAACCCAGCTTCAGAGAATACCGCTAGTGTCTAGGAGTGCCTGCAGTATTGCAAGGTCTCCTGCGTCTCTGTGGACCCAGCTCCTGGCTCGTGATGCAGTGCAATCACAGAACCTACACATCGCCATGACAACCAAGCACGTCAGCACGGCCCACTCCACAAGGGCTCAGGCCTCAGGCTGCATCCCACAGGCCTTCTGGGCAGGAGCTCTGCTCTGCCAGCTGGACCTCATCGGACACTGTTCACCAGCTCAGCTCCTGAATCATTTCTGGACCTCATCTACTTCCTTTTGTGTTCTGGCTTCACAGCAGTTTACGTACCCTTATTATTACCTTATTTATTACCTATCTGGTAATGATTGCATTTTGAAAGTGAAGGAAACAGCTGTAGGTGTTCTTGTATAACCTTAGCTATCTGAGTCAATAATTCATTACCCTCTGGCACACCCCCACATTACCTCCAGGTCAAACCATGGCGATGAGTTATTATGTGGCCCTAGTCTAATGGAGAATGCGAGTATGGTGATGTGAGGCTGCAGGGTTTGACCAGATGGAGGTCAGAGTAGCGATGAGGCCATTCTATTATTATTTCTCACTCAGGGGACCATGGTTATGCCAATAACCTCTCGATCTGGCCTTCGTTCATCCAACATATTGGAACATTAAATTCTTCAGTTCCCCTATGCGATGATTATCAGTGTTATTGTGAAGCTGGGGCTCTTTATATCTAATACACGCTTACATGTCCTGTGTATTGAGGATAATATTTTAAATCCAGGGAACGTGTTTAGTGAAGAATTATATGAAAATTTTGGAACCCAACAGGCACTCCAGCAGCATCCTGGCACTGACCTTGATCTTGGTTTATCTGTCAGGAACTGTTGCCTTATTTCTAGTAAGAAAAGAAAAAGAAGATTGAGAACATGTAAAAAACAATGTGTACAAGAATAGGACTGTGTGTTTTGATTTCTCCAACGGCGTTATGTGTTAAAGGTTGCTCCTGAAGGAAAATGACCACAGTTGACTCATCGACATCTGGTATCGGGCTGCTGAGACACCTTCCAACAGACAGCTGGATGTCTCAGTTACCAGAAGCCCTGTGGGATGTGCCTCTTTACAATCTGGCTATTCCAGGTATGCACGTTGACCCTTTCAAGTGCTAACAGTGCCTTGTCAGGCACAAGTCTATATGTTCTCTTTGCTTGTGTGATGTTAAACCAAACATGTCATTACAAACACTGCCCATGATATCATGTTAACAAGGGTATTTTCTGTGGTGTTTTGAAGAAGTAATACTATGAGATTTTAACACCATACACTTAATAACACTGGTTTTCCAAGACTGTAAACCTCCCTAATGACCTTATGTATATTCAGAACTTTATGATTATTGCTTTCCATGCACAATGACGTGTCATATTTTCTAGACTTTTCTTTTGACATTTCCTGTAATTTACCACTTTGCTGCCTTTTTTTTTTTAAGGAACCCACAACAGCATCACTTACTGCCTGGATAAAAACAACAGGTCGCCAGTTGATCACACTCAACCAGACATGTTAAAGAAGCTGGACAAAATCATGAAGCCCCTAATCCGTCCATTTGTATACAAGTGGGCTATAACACAGGTAGGCTGTGAAAGAAATGTTAAATGAAACCAGGCTGAATTTTAGTTATATATGCTGTAGATTCCTTTGCAGTTATTAGTGACTTTGGCCATCTCGTTGAAAATAAGTCTATAGAGACCTCTCGCTTTGTCAGTATTACTACTAATAATTAATTTACTTTCATTAAAAAAATATCTCCAATTAGTGTAATCATTATATTCTCAATAGATAACACAGTACATTTGATTCTCCGTTTAAAGTGTGGTGTTTTACCTAGTCAGACGGAAAATTCCCTGCCCTGAAGACTATGGTCTGTGTCTGCTTACTGGTATGATTGGTTCAAAATTAAGATGCTTGCTCTAGGGACAGCCTGGCAGAAGGGCTGCTAGTACTGTTGCCTTACAGCTCTAGTGTTTGGAGTTCAGTTCTGGAAAGGGAGTCTACTGTGTGGAGTTTGCATGGCCTCTTTGTATTTGCAGTGTTTTCCCCTGGCTTCCTGTCCCTTCCAGACATACTAGATATGGGAATTAGTGTCTAGCTCACTAGGTTTCTGTGACAGGCTCCACTTTACCAGCTTTACCAGGACTAAGCATGCCATCCTATCTTACTGTTAATAGATGGGTGATTGCACTATACCTAACTTACGGATTTAGGACTGATAAAATGTTCTTACTTTATTTTCTTACTGGTGAATGTTGTAGTTTGTGTACTTTTATTACAGATGATTGAATGTGAGGAGATTTGAAAAACAAAACTGTAATTGTATCTCTCAGTTATGCTTCGGCTTAGCACACCAGATCCAAGGAATCTGATTTATTCTCATACTTGATAGAGGTTTTCTTTTGGTTCAATACACATGAGGTTTTTACTAAGCTATTCAGCAGCAAATTCCAAATAGTCTCCGTTAACAGGACCACATCTGTTATGGGTGCATAACACACCAGTTATTCTTTTGTATCCTTAAATTGCTGCTTTCCTAGGATTCGTATACTGAAGGTCAGAATGGCAGGGACACCTAAGCATGTTAGCCTATGGGAGACATTAAAGAGATAACATTACAGAGGTTTGATTTAGAAACAGTTCTCATTAGATATTAATAGATCAGTAAGGAGATATGCACACAGGAAGAATTACCTTAAAGCAGTGTTAAGCTTATCCAGTGGCAAATTAATCAATCAAAAAACACTAAATTACTTTCACAAGCACTTAACAGGATACTACTGATAAAATGAATAATGGTTACAAAATTGTTACAGTGGTTACAAAGTAGAAACATATTATTTTGTAGTGTTTTGATGAATCCCGTTAGAAATGAATGTGATTATCAGAAATAGTTATACTATAAAATATAGAAATACTGAAACCACACATTTCTCGTTAAATATTGAGGCAGATCACAGAACTCCTGATGCATGCAGAAAGCACAGAGTTCCCTGAGAAGATGAAAAACATTTGTATCTTTGAATGAATCATAAAGTCATAAATATTGACAGAAATTAAACTCCTTCGTGTATGCGTCGTAAGATTTAGCAGACTACATTGCTATCAAAACATTCTCAGGAACATTAAAATTGAAATGACGAGTAATCATGTCTCTGGATGATCCACTACGGTTGTAACTCTTAGCCACTTTTTCCTTCACAGTCACAGTTAATGCTAAGACTTCAACAAAACATTAAAAAAAATACACTTCAAGGGGCTCGGGCTCCGAACGTCCCTGGTTTCAGTATGCTGATGAAGTCACACCTCTCTGCTGTTCAGGAATCCAGTGTGAAAGAGCAGCTGGATGGTGGAGTGAGATACTGTGATCTGAGGATTGCTCACAGGCCCAATGACAGCTCCCTGGACCTGTACTTCTACCACGGGGTATACACTACAGTCACTGTGGAGGTAAGGAAAAGGCCTGAGCTTTTATTCAGTAAGGTAGCAGTTACTGGCCCTGCCAGTCCTGACCTTTACTATTAGAGAACGAGCCCGTCCATTGCAAACAAGCTGCCAACTCTCCGAAAGATACAAACCTGAAACACATGAGCGGGAAAAAAAAGATTTCAAATATCAAATTGTGGATAAATGTTGTACAGTTTCCTGTAAGTGTATTAATTTTGTTTTCCTGTAATATTCCTTCTGTAATTTGTGTATATGAATATTACATTAATATGTAGCGATTATTACTCTTTTTATTTTTCATAATCCAATCCACAGAAGACAATTGACGTCACCCCCATTAACCTATAAAACGTAGAGGTTACTTCAGATCCTAATTAGATAAAAGATTTCTCTTTCTGGCTGTCAACCAAGGGTAGCACACAGTAAAGTACCTCACATTTTAAATCAAAGGGTGAATAAAACCCTGCCTGTTAGTGCTGCTTCAGACAGGACAGAATTTGTACAAGATATTGGTTCTAAGATCTTCGAAATGAATTGAGTCTGAGCGGGATCATGTTGTGAGAAAGGCATGTTTAATGAGTCATAATGTAAGCTGTATGTGCCTTGCGTGTCGTCATGCTGTGACAGTTGCTCTTGTGTGTGTGTGGATGCAGGCTGTCCTAAAGGAGATCAGAGAGTGGCTGGACTCACACCCAAGAGAGGTCATTATCTTGTCCTTCAGCCACTTCCTCGGTTTGACCCAAGAGCTCCATGCTCACCTCGTCAACACAATACAGAGCATATTCGTTGCAAAACTCTGTCCGAAAACTGTAAGTATGTGCAGCAGAGTGTGTTATCTACAAAGTGATTATGTTGTAACCAAGGCATCATACAAACCAGCTTTTCTTTGTACTAGATTGTTAATGGCTGAAGACAGCAGCAGGTTGTAAAGTCAGTTCATCTGAACTTGTTGTTGTTGTTGTTCTATTGAAACCAAAATTATATAAAATAGGCCTCTAGCAACTTTTTCTCTCGTAAGCAGCTGGCCTACTGCTCGTTCATGTAGCTGCTTCTCTGGCAGTTTGGGTTTTTTCTTTCAGACCCCTGGTGTGTGGTCTTTCACCCTCTTAGCAACTATTCGACACTTAACTGTAGGGGGCACAGACTTAAGTCAAGAGGAGCCCAGTCATTACGAATCAGGGCGTTTATGATGGCTCCTCTAAGATAGGAATTAAAGCTGGCTGCCTGTCAAATGGACATACAGAACAAGTATTGTGGACTCTCCTGAATATATATTTCTCTTTCTTCAGGAAGAATCTCTCAGTTGAAGTGAGTAATAAGGAAACTTGTGTCCTTGGTTAATCATGCATCATGCTTGGATAGCGTGATGATGGCTGTGGTCATTCGCATAGCTGAATTCCAGAGGTGAACATGCAGAATGTTGAAAAAGATTATAAAAATGGCAGAACTTTGCTTTGACTGACATCTTCATTACAGGAGAATGTGACGCTGAGAAACCTCTGGCGCTTAGGGTACCAAGTGATAGTCTCGTATGACCACCACATCATGAACACCACAGACGAGCTCTGGCCACACATCACATACTGGTGGGCCAACAAATGCAAAGCGGAGACACTGATTGAGGAGTTTGAGAGGAAGAAACAGCATGGACGACCAGGTAACATAGCAGAGGAACTCTGTTAAAGGAAAAGTCTGATTAGTGATAATCCCTGTTGGTATCATGTCTTGCATCATGATCATGTTTTGTTATTAATAGGATTGTAGGTTTTGCATGGCTTAGTTTAGTAATTTGTATTTCAGCCCACCAGCCCTAAAATAATAATAATAATTCCTTACACTAATATAGCACTTTTCTGGACACTCCATGCAAAGTGCTTCACAGGTAACGGGGACTCTCCTCCACCGGCAGCAAATAGTAGCCCCTAGATGATACGATGGCAGCCATAGTGCTCCAGAACGCTCACCACACACCAGCTATCAGTGGGGGAGGAGAGCAGAGTGATGAAGCCAATTCATTAATGTCATAAATGTCTAAGATGTTGATATGGCCTCTCATTAACCTTATCGTTGAGAATTAATTAAATATCCTTCCATTGCATTTACTTAATCTTCTCATTTAGTCATTCTGTTACAGTAAATTACATGCCTTAGCACACTGATCAACAGAACAGTGAGCATGCCTATTTACAGTTTCCATACATCCCAGTGTTAGCAATGTACTTGATTTAGTAGTTCAGGGAAAGTATCAACAAATTATTGAAATGCTTTTGCTCAACAGGAATACATATATAATTTGTCAACAGAGTTAGTTTTTTTTTGTATTGTTTTAACTTGATACCTTAGTTATTTGTGGTATAGTTTTCAGGTCTTGGCTATCAGGTTGTCTTTTAAAGGTAGTTTTCTGCTTGGGCAGTGTTTAAAGTGATTTCACAGTTGTGATTAATATGTCTGCTTCTGGGATATCACTGGCTGCAAGTACAGTATGTACTGAATTTGGTAACAAACCCCAGAACAACATCCTTGTATGCCTTCATCACCATCAGAGCTAAAATGAGTAATTGTTAAAAGTGTAGAAAAACTCTGAGGTTCTTTGTAAGCAAAGCAAACAAGTAAATATGTATGAAACATAACTGTTCTTTTTCATCAGTAGTCTGATCAGTACTACAGATACACTGTCAGATGTTATTCTATAAGAATTGTCTCCATCTGATAGATGATAGATTACATCATTAAGAAATAATATAGTTTGATGTTGTATGAGCATAAACAAATGCTTATTTTGCATTGTAAATAGCAGCATGTCATGTCAGTGTTCCAAATCAGTTTTTCTTCTGCCTGTTACTTCATCGTAATTTCACATTGTGCAAAATGTTTTGCAGCCACCAATGTGCACTATCCATGTACTTATCATAATTACTTTTGTTGATTTCTTAATTATACAGTATGTTAGTTTACTGTTGTAGCTATAGAGGCAATACATTAAATCCATTTCACAAAACCAAGCTGTGCAAAATGTAAGAAACTAATTAATATTAAATATATATTAGATGAATTGTAGTTTTCTCAAATCAAGCGAACCATCCTGAGTAAAATCAGTAAAAAAACACCCTGTAAAATTACAAGTCAGTCTTAAGAACTCTTAATACCAAAATAATACCAGTAAATGTAAAAGGGACAATCACTATGAAGGTGATAGTTACTGTAGTATGGAGGTGCTGTTGGAGCACTGTTTAAATGAGCAGTGACTGTTTCCATATCACTTTCTGTGACAGTGCCGTTATTAATTACATTTGTTTTTGTTGGACAGGAGGCTTCTTTGTGGCAGGTATAAACCTGACAGAGGATCTGAAGTATATTTGTTCTCACCCCACTGAGTCTTTGAAAGACATGGTCATGTCCACATACCCTGTGCTGCTGCAGTGGGTGGAGAGCCAGGCTCCTGGACCTCAGGGAAACTGTATCAACATCATTGCTGGAGACTTCGCCACAGAGGGCCAGCTGGTGCCGGCGGTGATCGCCTTGAACGAAAGTCTTCTAAGTGGGGCGTCTTGATGGCACACTGAGAGCCCATGAACACCTTTTTGTAAAATCAAAACCCATGTGAGAACTTAAGGACACCAATATTATTTTCAGACTCCTACTGATTTGAAGAACTAATCGGTTTACTGCATGTGTATTCCAAAGCATATTACTGAATTCGAAGGAATAAATTATTCAGGGGCAAGAACACAGTGAGCTCGGCATAAATTAAAGACTATTTTTAAGAAAAAACAGGACGGTTCTTTCACCAGTCTATTATTTAACCACATACCTCAGCGCTCTTTGAATTCTACGCTTGCCAAAGTCTCAACACTGGCTTTTACATGGGCAACAAATAAAAGGTTGCTCCTCAGGAAAACACAGGGCTTGCAAGCTTTCCTGTGGACTCGGAGAGAAGCAGGCTTCTGTCTGAGCTACTCATGGTCTTCTGTCAGAAAAACACAGGAAGAAAGACCATGAAAGTCTTCCTACAGCTGCTAGTTAATACAGTGCAAGCATGTTCTTTGAGGATCATGTCGACTGGACAGAGCGTATTCTTGTAGCATGTTAGTTTGCAACAGGGCACTGTACAACAGAGGACTGGTAGTCATTAGGTGGGACTCGAATGAATGAACACGTATTCCTAAAAGTATATGTCTGCACGAGCTTCAATTTTAAAATATTTTGAAATTCTAACATTTCCACCAATGAAATGTTATTCAGTGCACTGAACATATTTAAACCAAGTATCATAGTGCAGAATGTTCTAAAGAAAATCCTGCATGACCTCTGGTCTTCAGCATGTGGCATGAAGCAAGTTCTGTCTGTTTTGGGAATGCAAAAGCCTTGAAGAGCATCTTTTGACGAGCATCCTGGTTTCCAAATATTTATTATTTATATAATATTTATTCTCTACTAATCCCAATACTTTACAAATGATGACAGACCATACCTCACCAGAGATTTGCTTTGCTTTTTAGGGAACATAGGGTCAAAGATAACTCCTGTTAACAATGTTCGGTGTTTTTTTTTTTCAGAAGCTTGCTCTTTGTCTTGACATTGCAAGCATGCAGTAGTTTGGATAGTAACTCTGAATAAAACACCTTTAATAGATCATTCTAGGATGGCACAGGAGACCTGTCTGCTGGCTGCTTTCTGTTCCTTCCCCTTATTGCCAGTGTCTTTTGTGGCCTTTGATCAACACTGCATGATGTATGTAGATGATAAGCCAGAAGAGGCCGTGTCTTGAATGTAGTTACACATTGTAATATTCATTAATATTCTCAAGTGCAGCTAAAAATGATGTTTTAGGAGCTTTTGGCTTCCTTCCCCTGGCATCACCTGAGCCAGATCCCAGATGCCAGGGTGTGTGTGGAGGAGGGCAAGACGGGATATGGGTAGAGGCTGGAGAGCTGCCGTTGAGGCAGTGAAATTCTCATCACAAGACACTTCTGATTTGACTTTCAGGGCTCTTTGAGAAGACTCTTCGCTGTTGGTGGGGGAAGGGGGTGGGATTTGGGGCAGAGATGTGGAAATGTTGTATTGCTGTAATTTGTTATGGTTTTGAAAAGACAGAGATTAATTAAAAAAAAGTTTCAAAGAGACTTTTTTTTCTAGTGTCTTATGCCTCCCACAGAAAAAGCAACTCTCCTTGTTTCAGGACTGATTACTGGTTTCCTCAACACCAGCTTACACCAACATTCATATATATTTGAATCATGCTTATACCTCTGAACCTTTAAAAGAACATCAGTGAAATGAGATATGAAAAAAATTAAGATTGAGATTTTATTCATTGTAATCTGTATTGCACTAACAAAGCTGCAGAAATGTTGAAACTTTTTAGGGACCTTCAAAATAAGCTGTAAAACCAAGTGGTGTTATTCTACAAAATTGTAGAATTTTGCGAGGAACCGAGTTTGGTTTTGTGGCGAGTATGGGGTTTTCTGTGCATGTTTTCATGCAAAGGGCTTCTTGCATCCCTGTGACTTGTTAATCATTTGTAGCTGACACCTGTCTAGATATGTGAAAATACTGTAGGTCTTAGACACCACTTTTCACTTTGGCTTTTTTAGCATAATACAGTGAACATTTTCTGAGAATTTGAAGGTTTCATCAGAAAATGAATAAAAAGACTTTCTGTTTTGATAGCTCTTGGCTCTTGGAGTGGAGTTTTTGTTCCTTTTAATGCCTCCTTTTCAGCTCCCTTTTCAGATCAAACTGGTTCCATTATTTCACTTGTTTGGAAATGCTCTCACACCTCAGAAATGAATGCAAGAATCAAATCTGAGGAGTATTCATTCCTGATGGTACAAGCCATATTTCTAGATAACACGTACCACAACAAAACTACATTAGTAGCCAGTGAAACACACACCAGGAACTTCTCGTGAGCTAAGAAAACTGAATGTGTAAAGTCACATTAAACCTTCTGCTTCCTGTTCCTTTTTTATTTTACCCGAATAGAGCAATTCGTGTCTCACAACAGGCATTGTATTTTGCCAGATCCCCAGCTGAAAGACCTGATGTAATGTAGCGTTTTTTAACTGCTTACTGCAAACAAAGGGTTCCGTTGTGGTGAAAAGCAAAATAAGTATTTGTTTGGATCCAGCTCTCTGTTATGACTGGCTCTCTAAATCGAAGATAATGTCACGGGTATAGAGTGATAACCAAATGTGAAAACTGTAGGTGACTGCGCCACCTCGCAATTTTAAGGGTGCTAGGACCCTTCTCTCAGCAACAGCTTCTTTGAACCCCTTCAGAACCACCTGTGTTCCCACAGAGCACACAAGACAGTCAAACTGCATATCTGTGCTTTTTATTCCTCCGCCCGTCACAGTATTATCATCATCTTCTCAAATTGAACGTACAAGAGGTGCAAAGTATCCACAAGGAGCAAACACACAAGTAAATGCACCCTATAGTCACCAGTAATCAAAACAGAAAGAGTTCTCCCCCAAGAAATCCTAAAGCACCACTATCCCGAATCACCCCATGTACGGTATGCTGGCATGACTCCTTCGACCACGCTGAAGGAAGAACACAACTCAGTATTGCTTATAGCCTCCTCTTCAGGTCCATCAGTCATATAAACTATGGTCCATATTGCCCTCTCTACCCTGTCTTTCTGCAACATGTACAGGGCAGGGGGGAGACCAGGAGCCTTACTGTATAAATCCCCCTCCTGACCAGAGTTCCCAGACTGAGATGGGGAATAGGAGTGTTCTGGCAGTCACAGAGGGGGTGGGCAGGCCTAACGAGTGGGGGCTAATTTATGACCTGACTGCTGCTGTAACAAGGCGCTGTCTCTTCCTCCTTTGTCCTTGTGCCTCCTCTCTGTCCTCACGGCCCAGGTCAGTTAGGCCATTTCAACTCCCTTCTCAAACCTAATGCATCAGCACCGACTGTGTGGCAGTTGAGAGGCGTCTCGGCAAACAGTGTGTGATTCAGTCACCGCCAGTTGGCACCCACCCTACTGTATGTGCCAGGGAGGCTTGGAGACTTTGCTCAAAAGAATACAGCAGACAGGAAAAAAAGAGCACACCCAAATCAGACAAAATCCTTGGCCATTACACATCTTCTTAAAGTACAAAAACGCCCAAAACTGTCATCCTGCTCTCAGTTCTGTCACTCCATGACAAAAGAACTGGATTTTTGAACCATCTGAGAAGTGAAAGAACGTCCTAAAACCAAAGAAAAAAAGTTCTTAAAAAAGCGTAGCTAATGACTTCGATCAAACATGTTGCAGTCTCTAAAGGGAACGATGCCACCAAGATAAGTTTAGGTATCTGATAAATGACGATAAAGAAGGAGCTTTACCATCGTTTACTACAGATGCCCAGAGAAAAGCGTCCTTTAAGTACCTATTAAATAAATTCTGCGATTGCCAGAACAACGAAACTAAGTCTGTTTTGTGTCTAGTGGTGCGCTTTCGCAACAATAAAGAGAAACTGGAACAACGGACGCGTGGAAATTCGTTTATCAAGACATTTCAACATTTGTGTGTGTTTTTTTCCTGGAGTTTATAGACGGTCCCTGGATCCAAACAAGAGCGTACTCGTGAAAACTTGCAAGAAGAGCGATCGAGGAGGAAGCAGAGGACTCGGTAGATAAGAGAAGAAAAGCACTTTCGTTCTGAAGCTGCGACCTGTGCTGTATATAAATATTGATGTCGAAAAAGAAGGTTCTCGTTTTAAAACCATGTACATAGACTTAATCTGGTGGACGTCTGCGCTAGCTGGTCCAGTGCAGCATCGCCGACAGTGAAGACTGTAAGTGCCGCTATGAAATTGCGTTAGTGCTTTAATAATAATACTAACAATGCATTATAAAGGTTACCAAAGGAGGAGGTTATATTATTTTGTATTTTCTAGTCAGAGATGTAATGCTAAGTATATGCACGGGAGTTTATAAACATGCGTGAAACAGACATGGAACCGCAAAGCTATTTGCCGTTTTACAGTAACACTGAGATTGGAAGAAGTCTCCACAAACACATACTTGATGCCTACAACGATGCCACACCCGTTTTAAAAATCACATTTCACCCTACAGAATTTGCAGATATTCTGTATATGGATTAATGTTCAATCGCCTGTGGCTGAAAAACTTTTTTTCTTTAATTTTTCATTCATAATTCAGGATTGTCGATTTGGTGTGTATATTTGTATGTCCGGTTAACGTGTTTTTTTTAAATCCATTAAAATGATTAACTAAATCGTTATTCTAATAATCTGCAATATAAATTAAAGCTCTCTGCACAGCTACTGTATAAAGTATGGATGACGCAGAAGCGAAGAGTGCTATCAAACGCGATAGGCACTACTCAAACTGGATGTCTGAGCTGCCTGAAAAACTCTGGGACGTGCCTCTGTGCTTTCTGGCAATACCAGGTGAGTAGAACAGCGTCATTAATGTGACACCTCAAGAGCTCACTCAGCTTTACACTATACTTTCCCAAAAGGGGTAGCCTGCAGACGCAGGACATTAGCGAAGGAGACGGACGAGTGTGTTTTTCCAGGACGTATTCCTAACGCTGGCAAGAGTGAGCGAGCTGGCTGTGCGCTGTATGAGTGTGCAATTCATACCAGCAGCCTGCTCGAGCAGTAAGGTTAAAAACCCGCTTTTGCCGTAGTCCGTGGGCTGCTATGCTGCAGACCTGGACTGTCGATTCCATATTCAGAATGTGAACCATAAACTGCTACAGTGAACAAATAACAATATCTGGCCTGAGGCATTATTCATTTCTTTAATAAGTATTGGATGTGAATGTATCTAATTTTGGTGCTGTTCTGATCCAGCATTAATGGGTATTGTAACACTTTGGGGTTCACATGGGCACCCTCGCCGGTGCCCCCTCAGGTCAGCCCCCCACCGTCAGGGACTCGAACCTGGGCCTCCGGTGTCACTCAACAGGGACCCAGCCTCTTGAGCCAAAGGGAAATCTCCCCTCAGCCCAGCGGCTCCGGTCCCTGCTATTCACAGGGAAGGGCGGTAACGTCACCACGCTGGTAAGCCAGCTCTCGCAAGCAGTGGAGGCCGTATGTGTTACAGTATTCTTTCCAAATGTGGGTGTCTTTTTGCTATCGTCAGGCCTCCGTGTAGTTTTGCCAGTGGTTGCTGTCTGTAAGGACTGAGTCATAAGTACTCACACACGTTTAGAAATTGTGCCTCTTCAAGTGAGTAATCCCAGGGTATTCAGATTCCTTGGACAGAGGTAAGACTGCTGCCACCACCAGGATCCAAATGTTGATCATTTTCTTTTGTATTCTGTCAAGTATTTATTGAAATTCAGGGATGTTTTGAGGTTGTTTTCCTGCAAACAAAAGCCAAGGCCGCTTCATTATCTCATGTCAATTGTTATTCTAATTAAGGAAGTTGAAAAAAGTGAGGATTCAGTGTGCGATGATATCCCTGTTTAGTAATTTATCACTCTAAAGCAGGGGAGCTTGACTCTGGTCCCCTGGCCGCTGTCCAGCAGGTGGAAATCTGTAAATCTCCAGCTTCTTAAGAACGAGGAGACGCTCCCGCCTCTTCAATTAGATAATTAAAGGGCTGAGGGGGAAGGAACACCAGACGAGAGCTGTGCTCCCCTACTCTGCACCTTCACATGAAATTAACACCGGTTCTCTGAGAAAAAGGCTGTTAGGTTTGCTGGTGCACTTCCGCACCCTGTGACTCAAATTGGGCCTGCTTCTAGGAAGCCATGATACCATGAGCTATTGCTTGGATATGAACTCCCCGCTCCAGAGATCAGAGCCGTTCTTGCTGAAGGTGCTGGACTGCCTTATGCCCTGTTTCACGCGGCCTTGTATCTACAAATGGGGAACGACTCAGGTAAGGCCTCTGCTCGGCTTCCACATTTCCTTCTCACTGCTGCTGAAGACGCCCGAAACCTTGAGACGCCCAGACGTTTCTCGCCACAGCTAATGTGAACCAACAACAGCTGAGTTGGTTAGAAATAAGGAACAAGTAATAGGTTTATTCCATGCTGAAAAGAGAAGAGAGAAAACACAACGTTTCGGCTGTGAAGCCTTCTTCGGGTGTGAGAAGGCTTCACAATGAAAACGTTGTGTTTTCTCTCATCTCTTTTCAGCATGGAATAAACCTTAGCAGACTACACATGCTGACGCAGCTACCCACCTTAACTACTTATTAGAAATAATACCAACCATTTTATAACAGAGGACAGATAATCCCAAATATACAGTATGTACTATTCTCCATTTTGCCATCTAGTGACTTACTGTACAGTTTGGTTTTGTAGCAAAGGTAGAAGTATAAAGACAAGCAAAGCAACAATGTTAAGGGACAATATTTCTTTTTCAAAGAAAATAAAAACCTTTCTGCAGTGCCCTGTCTTTGGGGTAATGAGTGGCAGGGCAGTGACAGTGACAGTGACACAGCACTGTAATCCTGGCTGAACAATCGGCACTCTTGTGATATTATCCAAAAGCACTAACATCTCCTCTGGATGTGATTGTCCCCGACAATCATTCAGAGGCAAAAACCCTGAAGTTCTGTTATTTATCATTATAGTCTGGGAAGGTGTCATCACAGAGTCTCAACCAAGAAAAAGGAAACATGGTAGTGCCTTCATGAAATGATCTGCAGAGGGCTAAGTTGATTAACAGTCTGAGATCATTTTGACTAATTCCTTTAATTTACAGTCTTTTTCAGCTTGCAAGGTTGGCTTTCATACAGTCCTGCAGTCATCTGCAGTCTGTGAAATGAGAAGGGTTTTTAATGGGAAGAGCCTCATGTTATGCAGAGTGTTTCTACTTCTCTTCTCCATTACTGTAATTATAGCAGAATAGACTAGAATCAGAATAGAAATTCGGGAAGAAGGTGAGATCCTAATCTCGCACACTTCCGCTTGCCAGCATTATAAGTCTCGCACCCAGGACATCCCGTAGAGCGTTTCTCTCGTGCCCCTCCCACCATCTGCACCCCTGCAGCAGCTCCCTGGCTCATTCCTCGCAATACTGAGGGGGGGGGGATCTGGGCAGGCTTCAGAATTCCCTCAGCCTACGAGAGACTGCATATATAGTCTTGTGCGTCTTCATCGGGATTCATCAGAACTACTGAAACAACAGTGGGCTCTTGTGACTCCCTTCAACTGAGCAGATGTACACTGACCTATGGAGCACACTTATTACGCGTTTCAGGCAGAGCATTGTCATACGTGTTGTGGTTTACACAGGACCATTGCATTGCCGAGCAACTGGAAGCAGGGGTACGCTTCTTCGATCTACGGATAGTTCACAAGCAATGTGACTGCTCCAACACGCTGTATTTTGCACATGGCATTTACAGTGTCATAACTGTGCAGGTGAGTTCATCTTCTGAACAGAGATCCAATCCCAGACCTGGGTGCTGTGTGTGAGAAGTTTGTCTTCCCCATGTTTGTGTGGGTTTTCCCCTCAGCCTAAAGACATACAAGTAGGTTCATTGGCCCTGGTGTGAGGGTGTGTGTGTCCTGTGATGGACTGGCGTCCCACACAGGCTGTATCCTGCCTTGTACCCATTGTGCCAAGATACGCTCCACCTCCCCTGTGATTAAAAAATGGATTTAAACTAGAAGAGAACATACCACCTGTTTAACAGAGAGCCTTCCTGAGGAGGGGAGGGATGAGGAGGGCTCTTTCCTGGAGAGCCCCAGTCCAGCAGGCTGTATAGGTGGCCCTGTAAGATACAAATCCTAAAGGCTCTTTTAAACAGGTGGTGTGTTCAAATATGTCCTGTACAGCTCATGACAGGAGAGGATGGGGATGGAGATTCCTGTTTTAGGTGGTGCGTCTTGTAGCATCTTCTCTTTCCTGACATACTTGAAGTTTATAAGTAAAAATGAATGCAACTCTTGATTAGAAAATATAAGAGGACAGGTAGAGATTAATCCCATGCTAAAAGCTGACAGAAAAAACACAAATGTTTCAGCTGTTGGGCCATCTTCAGGTCTTCCGAAGGCTCACCAGCTGAAACATTCTATTTTTTTCTTTCATACTGCTTGTTCACTCTGCATTTTGCTTTGCAGCCAGTTCACAGCTCAGTATCCGACCTGAAGCTCTAAGCAAACATAAGGTTGTTTTTCTGATTTGTTTGAGCTGAGAGAATCTGAAAAAACTGATTCTGTCTAATTACGATGTTGCTAATTTTATTTGAACTCAAGAGTATTTTAACCAGATCCCTTTTTTTTTCTAGGAGGCTCTTAAAGATTTTGCCGACTGGCTAAAGTCTCATCCGAAAGAGGTTATCATTTTGAATTGTTCCCATTTTGAAGGACTTAGCCATGACCATCATGAGCACCTAATCTTCTTTATGAAGAACCTGTTTGGAAACAAAATCTGCCCCAGCTCGGTAAGGATCAGAGGGGGTTAAGTATCATAGAATATTGAAGTATGTAGAAGGGTACATAGAAGGTTGAAATGCTTTCCCTTGACTATTTTCTTAAAAACAGTTTTTAAAATCAGTGTTGTTCCGGAATATAATTGGAGGAGAGAAAGACATAGTTAAGAAAGGCCGTACCCTTTAATGTCTTCATTAAATGGCTTTTACAGAAAGTATGAGAATTGAGTTACACTATCAGAAACAAGTCCTCAACCAAAATTAATTATGAGCTCCCATTTAATTCCAGAATCAGTGAATGCTGTTTCTGTGGAGATAAGATTTCTCCAGTGAGTTATATCACAGGCGACCCCTGAGACGTATTGATGTATCAGAGGACACAGCTGCCAGAGCTCATTTTAATGAAATTTTGCCTCTGATGCATTTCAGGAAATCTTAAGGCTAAGGAATCTGTGGAGTCTGGGTTATCAGGTCATCATTTCCTATGATGATACAGAATCTACTCAAGAACATAAGGAATTGTGGGACCCCATCCAATACTGGTGGGCAGACCGAGTGGAAGCACAAGGTGTGATTCAGTATTTAGAGGATCAGAAGGAAAACGGACGACCAGGTTAGTGACTCCATTCCCCAGCAAATACTAGTCACACACTGAAGTTACTGGAGCCTGGTGTGGCTAAGTTCCTGAGTTCCCTCCTTTTAGGGGGTGATTGTGAGCGAATTAAAGAGGTAAAATTACTTGTTTAGGGAGGTGGTGCTGTTTCATGGGAATTTTGTGAAAGATGGCACAGTGGCTTGGTGGCCTTTTCAGCCTGTCTCCAGCAGACAAGCTTCAGGTATCTTAATTGACAGTGAAGTCACTACAATAGTGACGTTTGCATAGCTTGGTGCTTAAAACAGAAGAGTGGTAAATATTCAGTCAAGAGAGAAGGGGGCCTTTTATAAATGCTTAGTTGTTAGCAAAGTCACAAACGTGGGAATGTCGAAGTGCACGTTTGGATGTAATGTAGAGGAACTCCAACAGAACATTGTGGTCAGTAGCAGTTTACAGTGTCATCACCAGACTCAGCAGTTTTATAATATTTCTCCTACAGAGGCAGAGAGATGAAAGGATTTGTATATCTTTAAAAAGAAATACACTTTCTTTAATGTAATGCTACCCTGGTTTGTTTTTGTATGAGTCTGATAAAATCACATTCAGGTTCTTTAAAGTACACCTATTTTGCCTGGGATTTTGGTGTCGGTGACATTTTGTGCTTCTACTTCACAGGAGATTTATTTGTAGCTGGTCTTAACCTTACAGAGGACACAAAATACATCATCCTGCATCCCTGGGAGTCAATGAGGAGCCTGACACTGAAGAGTTACTCCCTTTTTTTGGACTGGATTGAAAAGCAGTCCCCTGGATCAGGCAGAACTTGCTTAAACATTTTTTGTGGGGATTTTGTTGGAATTAATAATTTTGTTCCCATTGTCATTGATCTGAACAGAAAACTGGTGGACGCAGATATGATCATCAGATCCTAAACTGATGATTAAACGCAAATATCGGATTCCATCTTCAAATCAGCTTTGTGATATTGGCAGAGACACAAGAGATAAAGAGAATATCAGACGCTTAAATTCTCAGTAATGCAAAATGCAACCATGCGTCTAGTATCAGAAAGCCCCATAGTCCAGCCAGGGTCATAGCAACTCAAAACCAGTCCTCAAAACCTCACAACTCTAAAACCCTCTAGGTGGTGTCTGTGCTTGGCCGAGGAGCCAACAGTGCAAACTTTCCATCTGTGGGATTATAACTAAATGCCTCTAAATCAGAATCCTGTTTAATCTAGTACACCATGGACAGCATCATAGTCCTCTGCAGGACACACACAAGCACAATCTCCTGTTCGTTATTGCATCTGGGGTCATCTCGTCTGTCTGGTACATGTAAAGTCGATAACACGTTTGCACAGCTCCGGCTCCTGTTTTTTCATTCTGTTTAAAGGAGACAATCATTGAACGTCCCCTTAAATTAGCTTCAGATCCATCTCGGGAGGCACTGCTACTGCCTGTCAACATTTAGATTATTCCGGAGCTGCCTACAGGTATTAGCAGTTTATTTGCTGCTGATCTTTATATGTCACAAAAAGTCTTTCTGATGCTTTTTTCTTGTCCTTTGGGTTATTTTTCTTTGCCTGTCAGCCTCCAACACTGGAGTACCGCAGGAACTGTGCTGCTGTGCTAGAATTCTGTTCTGTGTTCAGTGTCACCATGAAGTATTGAGTGACAGTTTCTTCCAGTCTCATAATGGGCTGCTTACTGTAGAAAGATATTAGAGGCTGGCTTGAGGGCAGAACCGAAGGGATTAGACAGCACCTTATGTCGTTGCTGTTTGGCACAGACCAACTTTGATTCCACCTTTCCACTTAATGACAAATGGTTGTTTGGGAAGTCTGGGATTTGTGCTATACTGTGGAATGAACATGAGTGGTGCAGTGGCACAGTGGCCTTGTGGCACTGGGGCCTTGGGTTCAGTGCCAGGTAAGGGGTGACACCTGAATGGAGTCTGTATCTTCTCCCCATGTTTGCATGGGCTTCCTGTGAGAACTGCATTTTCCTCCCACAGTCCAAAGACATAGTGGGAGATGAACTGGCTTCTGGAAAAACTGTGCCCGGAGTGATTGTGTTCATGCTCGTGTCTGTGTATGTCCTGCTACGGACTGCCGTCCCATCCAGCCTTGCTCCTGTTGCTTGCTGGGATAGGTTCCGGCTCCATCATACACACCATTAAGGCCCCCGTCGTTCTGTCTGTGCTTTGTCACTGATATAGGGTAGGTGTTACCCTGTGATCAGATTGGGGTTATCATTGAGGGGGCAGCGACTCTCCTCTGTAGTTACTCCTTTTCCTCACCGTATTATGTCGTACAAGTATTAAGATGTCAGAGACTGAAATCGCCAAGCTTTGTAGGGCCTAAATTTTAAAAAAAATTACCATATATAAAATAAAAAATGAAAAATGACCTTCCAAACATTGACTGGTTCTCAACGAGCAAGTCTATTTCCTCAGGCACTGCAACCTTTTTTTACAATGTTGTCTGTTTTAAACAGCGTTGTGTGACTTTCCACAGCTTTGTTGGTGGCGAATCAAGTGCCAAGCGACACCTTTTTTTACGGCTTCTCCAAAAACATTTGGAAAATCGTGTTTCAAAATAGTTCAAAACTGAATTGAAGCTCACCAAGCTCTTCTCACAACTTCATTTTTGTCCCAGCTAAGAATAAAATCTATTTCCTCATTCCTGTTGTCTTTTTATTTTAACAATGTGAAGCAGTGCTGGGAATAATCTGTGCGCCGGACCTGCATTTCTTAAAAGGGGGGGATCACTTGCTCTCTAGTCCTACTCAACACTACGGAAACCAGGATAAACTGGCCCAACGACCCGCTGTGCCCTTTACCCTGGTTTTCACACTGTGGAGCTCGGTTGTGAACGTGTGAGAAATGTGAAAAGCTGTTATTCTGCAGCGGCACCTCCCCGTGATGCCTGAAGAAAACACGAACAGATTCGATAGATAGATTATACTTTATTAATCCCGTAGGGAAATTGATGAATTGATGATTATATCGACAAACCCGTCTCTGGCCGCTCAAGGCAGGGTGAAACCTGCGGGAAGCAGGGCTATCCAGGCAGGAATGAAAGGAAAACGGCGTTCGTGCTCCAGACACTCGTACTCGTTGGACCTGCTCCTTTTGGACAGGGCACAGTCTTCTCCACACAAAGAGGCCCCGGTTCCTATAGCAACACGGTGCAAGAAGCTGTCGGCTCACGCCACAGCTACAGAAGAGTGGAAGATACGAGCTATAGACAAGAAAGTTATGGTCGATATTTTCTGAAGAGCTGAGCCCAAAACACACGGCAGAACATACAAAAGACACTGAACCCCGCTAGCCCCTTTACAAACGGATACATCCGGTATAAATTAATTTTTGAACTTGAAATGAGAACTTTCAGTGTCCAAGGGGAGTTTAAGCAAGACGGTCCACAGTGGTGGGCTGAGGAATAGAGAAAATCGCATGAAGGATCGGGGTGGCAGGTATTTGAGGTGAACCGTGTGTGGAAACTGACTGTACAGACTTTTCGCTGTGACACCGTGGATATGTTTTACCCCAAACCGTCCGACACAGTAATAACACTTGCATATGCTTTCAGAAAAACTGAATCCCAGCAATCTGCTAAAGTAAAACCTACATGTACGGAGCCAGGAAAAAAATGTAACGACCGCGGGCATAAGACTCAGGGAATGGGGTTGAACAACACATGTATTAACTAGAACCAGGGAAAGGGGCTACAGCGATGGACCTATACTAACGCACACACACGAAGGGAAGAGACTGTCTACCACCCTCCGCCCTACTATATACAGTCCCATAGTCCCGCCCCCAGGCGCTGTTTTCAGCCCGCCTCCCGTGACGCTACACAAAGAAATCGTAAGGAGTTTTTTTTTTGCTGTTGTTTATGGGTAGTAATAAGAAGTTCAAGAGATTGTTTAGACCTTGCTGAGAAAAGAAAGCACAGGCCTCCGGGCCTTTGGATAAATTGGCTGACGATATGAACAGCCAAAACGTTCTCAATCATTCTTAACACTCTTGGTTTGTGATCTATACGAGATGGTTCAGGCATTAAAAGGGTAGGAGTGTCTACATTTCTTACGTGTCACTGAAACATACAGAAATACCTGCGGCTACTGAAACAGGGAGGACAACATCACAAATGCTTCTTGACGAATTTGGTTTGTACCCTCCCAAACACGTGTGGACATTTCGTGCCACCTAGCGGTGGGACGGTGCATTACCGGTCTGTCACAGCTGGTCTGGCTTCATGGCCTCTACGTTTTTAGACTGCTTGGTTTTACAGCTCGACATGTGCTGTAAAAACACTTTAGGTATACAGAGCCAAACCTGTAACAGCAACAGCTGCGACGCGTTTCGGTAAACAGCATCTTAGAATGTCAGAAGATCTGTTTTTCATCATAATCATCAGTACTAGTATTACCATGTGTAGTTTCAGACCAGGGAAAAAGCTGGAGAACAGACTTTGACGTGGCGCTATTTTGGTGCACTTTGTACACGGTCTCTGACACTGGTTTTACAGTTGTCGTCATGAAAAAACATCACAGCAGGAAATAGAGCAGAAGGCTGCGCGTTTTGTAACTATAACAATACTGTAGCTGAAACAGAACATTTCTCATTATGTGAGGTTATCTACACCATCTTATGATTCATCGAGCATTCAGTGTGCACGAAATTTCAGTAGAGTGTCCGGTAAGAAACAGTGTCAGTCTTCATCGGTTGTTACTGACCTCTTCAACATACACCACTCTCTGAACAGTTTTCAGATTTTGTCAGTATTTCGAAGCGTCTTTCTTAGTGTTAAACTACAGCCACCCCTTCCGATTTCTTATCTGTTTAAAGACTTCAGCGTAATTTTAATGAATAACTAATTGTATGTGTATAGTCCTTTCACCCCAAAGCGCTTGACAATACAATAGAAAAGAGAAGTTTACATGTCAAGTTACGTGTCAGAAACCACAGTTTTGTATGTGTAGTATGTATACCTGCTCCTAGTACGTTTTCAAATTTGTTAACGATCCATAATGTTGCTATATCGTAGATCTTATACGATATAGCTTTATGTATCGAAACTGTCCGTGAACTCAATCTTACAGCCACCGAAGAATGGCTCGTCTCTCAAAGGAACATGATTACCAGGACTGGATGTCTCAGCTCCCTGAGATTCTTTGGGACAGACCTTTGTGGTGCCTCGCAATCCCAGGTAAATACTCGCCCGGTTCATTCAACCTCTTTTACATTTTGTGTTTAAAATATAATAATTGGCAGACGTTTAACAAGACGAGGTACTGATTCAAATTAGCGCCATTGGTTTTTAGCATTTTTTATTTATACTGTAATTAAAGACGTTATGCTTCTAAATAACCTTTATCAATTCACATATAAAAGAAGAAGATATTTAAACGAATGCTTTAACGATGAATACTGTTTAAGGAAAAGTTGCTGTCTTCAGTATAAATTGTACATAAGGTAAAAAAAAAATTTTGGATGAACCTGAAGAATATACCAGTAAACAGAAGAACATTGTTATCAATGTTAGCAAAATGCATGATAAAAGTTTTGTGTTTCAGGAAGTCATGACTCTATGAGTTACTGTTTGGACATAAACTCACCTTTAGTCTCATCTGAGTCGAATGCATTGAGGATTGTGGACCGTGTCTTGCCCTGTGTCACACGGCCAGTTATTTATAAATGGGCAAAAACACAGGTTTGTGTTGTTTAAACATCACTAACATGGGTGGGCTCCCTTCATAGAAAGGATATGACTGCTACAGTACATCTTTCAGATGGCAATGTCTCCAATGCTAGTTTCAAAACTGTAAGTGCTACACATAGAGTTACTTTTAGAAAGTTTTGTAACATGTAGCTTCACTGTGAAACAAGAAATTCAAGGAAACATTTGTTTCCAGAAGAGAACACGAATAATTTCATCACCACTTTATTAAAGTGAAAATGACTCCATGTAAAATCAGTGTATTCAATTGCTCCTCTGTGCTTCCCTAGGAGGAAAACATTCTGGAACAGCTGAATGCTGGGATTCGATATTTCGATCTTAGAATTGCTCACAAACCTCAAGATCCTTCAGATGATCTTTATTACACACACGTGATTTACACCACTATGACAGTGCGGGTGAGTAACAGGCAGGCATGTGCCATCTAAACCTCATGCAGTTTTTAAACAGGGATGTGTTGCAGAAAATAACTGTAGCTTGACTAGAAGTAGGAGCATGAACAATGCCTGTGCCTGGAGTAGATCACTGTGACACTCACACCTCCTGGGCTGGAATGTTGTAAATAGGAGCATCGGGGTAAGATGCTGGTCAGTCAATTAAAGAGGAGCTGCAGTCCAAATTTCTCGGACCGGTTACTAAATCTCAGTCACAAACTTAATTGATGGTATTGCAAAATTTTACAAATATCTGAATTTAGTGTAAAATCGTGAGTTTTTTTAAAGTAGCATATGGTTGCCTTGTTGTCGCAGGCAGACAAGAAACTGCTGGGCTCGCCACGGAAGAGAGTGTGAATTGTTCACTAGTCACTGTCAGCACAGGCTGTCTTTACAATATTAATTATTATGAGTGTATTTTAGTTGGCTGGCGGGTTACTCTTTTTTTTGCAATTTTTTATTTTTAGATAAAAGTATCTAAAAATCATACCGCTTTGTCGGTTTCATGAAAATATTTACTATTCATATAGTAGCAACATTGGCTTGATCTAAAGCATGTTTACCATGTAATAGGGCCGCTTTCATGTCATGATAAGTTTTGTTGCGTAGATCTGAATCGCAGACAATAACGGCAATATGGCACTATGCGTAAATTGAAACTTTGTCTCTTTTGCGATGTAAATTTGAGGTCGTACACATTACCATGTACTTTGTAGTTTCATTGTGGTTTGAAATGCATTCATCATTTCCAAATCAACATTACCCCAAAATGTAAAAATAGCATTGCAGTTTAACTTTAACTCCTTACCTCTGGTACCATTTGCATGACAGAGGATCTGCCCTCTGGTCTCTAAACAGCAGGTAAAATACTGACACTGTAAGCCCTTGCTTCATGATTTATCAACTAGCACCTGACCAATAATCTTCTCAGGACTGGTCAGGTGACTAATAGCAGCAGGTGATTCCCCACAGCATTCTGGGGAATGTGGTTCAGACAAGGACATCCATCATGTTTGAACCTACTGCCCTCTAACAATCACATATCATTTTTACATGGAATTTCACAAGCTGAAATCCAGAATTCTGTACTGTGTCTTCTAGCATCTGAAGTACTGGAAATATCTTTTTTGGTCAGTTTCAGACATTTTTCATAAACCTGTTTTTCTTAATTTAGCACTTCTAAGCAGCCAGGTATATTTTTAGGGTACTGACAATCAAGACAGCAAATATATGTTTATAGAGTTTAAAAGAAATCTGGGTACTTGCTACATTTTAATTAGCAAATGGAATACATAAAATGTAACTCCTTATCCTAACTTTGCAGCTACTTGTTTTTTTCTTGGTAAATTTTCTTGGCAAAATTTTATACCATTTTAAAAATACTGTTCCATTGCAGGAGACTTTACAGGACATTGCTCAGTGGCTCAAATTTCATCCCAAGGAAATTGTCTTTTTGGCATGTAGCCATTTTGAAGGGCTGAATGAAGACTGTCATGAGAGACTTGTTCTTTCTTTGAAGCATATTTTTGGCTCCAAATTATGTCCATTCATGGTAAGTCATTCAATAGCAAGCATAACCTTTAGTTAAATGAGGCAGTTCTATTTCATTTTGGTCTCTGACGTAAGTTCAAAGTATAATTCTACAAGGTGGAAGAAAGCATTAAATGATCTTTACATTAGAGAATGTAAGGGAACCATTAATATTCTGCTTGGAGTGTAGAACAAATGTTTTCCAAGAGCAAGTTAATTAAATGCTAGAAAGCAGTAGTTCAGATGGTTCAATGAATCAAGAAAAATAGAAGGAGAAAGAAGGCACTTTCTAAAATAATTTAAAACAAATCCTGTTACAAAATGAGCCATATGAGAACACAAGGTGTAGCATTCCCACTTCAGTCAATTAAACAAATTGATAGTGTTGAACCATTATCAAGGAGCAAAAGGTTTGGGACAAGTGCCCCTTGTTGGTCACATGTTTGTTCTTGGGTAATTTAGTCACTCAGAAAAAATCTTAGCAGCCTGCAAAACCACCTCCTAACCTCTTCGTATTCTATCCTGACTTGACCTGATTAACCGGATCACCTGGAATCTTGAAGGCTAGGGATTTGGAGTTTCACAAAGAGTCATCAGTGCAGTCTGGGAGAAGCAGGTGCATAATCAGAACCTCACAAGTTCAAGGGACTGTTGGTGTTGACCTATACAGGACACCTCACTAACGACTGACTCCTGGGTTGCTGTGAAACGCACTAATATCCCAAACAAGGCAGTGTCCTCTAACTTCAGTCGAATGCTGCAACAAACACAAATGCATCCAAAGAGCGAGTCACCCCTTGTATAGAGGTAATTTCACAGCTAAGCTTGCTTGCCCTCAGGAAACGCCAACACTGAGGAGGTTGTGGGAGTCGGGCTACCAGGTGATTGTTTCATATGAAGACCAAACAGCTGAGAAGCATCACGATCTGTGGCCTGCAATCCCCTACTGGTGGGCCAACCAAGCCAGCGCAGAGGGTGTGGTTGAGTACCTGGACAAACGGAAACACACAGGAAGCCCAGGTAGGAGTCTCTGCACACGGTGCTGCAGAGTGATTCCAGCTACAGCAGTCTTCATCTTTGCAAGGCAATCACAGACACTTTGTGTTTTGCATCTATTAGGCATCACACAAGACACGAAAGGTGTGTCAGTGGAGGAATTTACCAGAATGAAAGTCTTGGTTATCTCAATCTGGATTTCCTATTAGTATGCTAGCTGACTTTTCAAAATTTCCAACATTATTTTAACTAGGAGAAAAACTTGAAGAGTGCAATAACAGGTGCACTTTAAAGCACTATTGTTTTAAAGCGCTTAAAAGCTGTTGAAGCTTACCCTGGCTTCTTTTAAGAAACAGCTGGCAGAGACCCTTCTATCAATTAACTACTAACTACGAAACAGGCTAGATTTCTTCTTTCTTCTGTTCTTCTGAAAGAGGCCTTTTTCTTTCAGCATCTCTTTGTTTGATTTCAGGGAGGTTTTCTGTGGCTGGGCTGAACCTGACAGCAAGCACGCAGTTCATCGTGCTTCACCCCAGGCAGTCCATACAGACTCTGACGTTGCAGAACTATGGCTGTCTGGCAGCCTGGCTCCAGGAGCAGACCCCTGGCGGAGACACAGGCAGCCTGAACATCATTGCGGGCGATTTCATCGGGCCGTGTCAGTTCTGCTCGATCGTCATCTCCCTGAACATGAAGCTTGTACAGCTCACTTGATCACATGCTGTGACTCTGAAACTTCACGTTGACTTTTTCATAATACCTTTTATGATGAGTTTTTCCCATCACACCAAAAGGTAAGCAGCTTCATTACATACTACAGTTTGTAGTAATGTTACGATTATTTTGTTCAGTAAAAGAAAGGTAAAAATAAGTGTATACGGTCCTAATTTCCTAGGCCGGTCTGTCATTGTTGATGAGTAACAAAGGAGAATTTGTTTTGGGATTAGATTTCAGGGACATTGTTTTAAACCAGAAAGTAAACTTAAAAAAAAGAAATATGAAAATAAGCAATATTAAAAATGCTTATTTTATGTTATCTACATAATATGTGTAAAGGGTATGTAGAAATAGATATGTAAAGTCTATTTGGAAAATGACAGTCAGGATTTACCTTCTATACTACATGATTCAGCCACAGAAAGACTATTTCATACATGTTGGAAAGCAGAAATGCTATGCAGGAATACCACGTTAAATATCCACATTTTATTTACAGAAAATGCATTAGAATCTATACATTACACTGTATAGCTCCTAATTTGTACATGCATTCAGTTGTGCGATAGTTCTGGTAAGAGCCACTTTTAACGTTAGACATGTCCCTGCATTTAGGGAGCCATACAGTACATGTCATAAGTGTCAACACACACACTGTGGAGCCTCAGGCTTTCACAGCAGAACACATACTGAGCAGAGTGCAGACAAATCATCTTCACAGGTCACGAGCCAAGCACACAGAGCTTTCACCTGAAGGGCTAACTAGCCTGGAACAGCTTCCTGTAACGCCCATATGCAGCACTGCTGATAATGACCTTGACATTGGCTGTCCCTTCTTCTGGCACAACACCAACCTCCTGCACTGTGGCTTCCCTGTAAAGCCAGCTGTGAAGAGAGAAACAGCGCTTCAGGGTCCAGAGACAAACGAGGACCCTGCTACAGTTTCATCTGCTAACCCAGTGATGTTTACCGAACACGGCACTTTCCAAGACAGCCAAATCCAAGTACTTCAGGTGAAGGGAACCTGCCTTGTAATTTATTTCCTTTATAACAGTGAATCACTGTTCACAGACAAGAACAGACTGATCAGCACTCTAAATGGTGTTTTAATCTGATCCTGTGTTCCACTTTCTATTGCACAGTCTGCGGGGCAGTTTGCTAACAATGCAGCTCTGCCTCTCACATCTTTCTCAGGAATATATTCCTTGTTCAGCACCACCTGTGCTGTAAGTGTGGAGAGAAAAAAAACATGCTAAAGGAAAGGCGCACGTATTCAGCTCCCCATGCAATAAATCACGAGAGTTTCTCCATGGTGATGCAGATTATAGACTGGAGGATCACAGTAAAGCAGGGGATGGATCTTAAAAGAAAATAAAACAAATCAAGAGAGGGGAAAGGGGTGAATTCATTTGGGCAAAGGGTAAAGATGTACTATAATGAAACTATGGGAGGTGCTATTACATTTAAAACAGCTATATCTACTGTAGACTACATTGTTTAGGTCTAGTCACTGCATTGCAAAAAAAAAGAAACTCTTGGGAGTCAAAAACCTTGCAGTCAAATCAATTTAAAGAAATCTTACCTTAGGTTACCCTGGAAACTTAGTGTAGTGTTGTGTGGATATCCCTTACCTTAACTGAGAACTACTGAGATCCACTTTGATGGTCAGAATGTGCTTCCCAGTTGTTTTCAGAACGACATCCTCTACTCTTTTTTTCAGGACCTCTAAACCTTGTCCTTTCAAAGCTGATATGGGCTGGATGTTTGGTTCGGTAGGCTGGTAACTGAAGACAATACAGAATCCAGTGTTATAAGGGTACACAATGTAGTGCTGGGCATAAGCAGATTTCATTGCTGCTAGGACTGATGTGGTTCATGGGTCTTGTCCTTGCTAAGAAACACTAACTTGTGCTATATGTGCCAAAAGTACAGTTTATCCTTGGTGATAATGCTAAACCTCCTGATCCTTTATTTCTGAGGAGAAGCATACAATTTGCATTGTTACAGAAAATGTATATTTTTCCAGTATTGAGAATAAAAAAACACTTTCCATGTTTTATTTGTCTGCAGTGTATTTCAGGTCAGTGCACACAGCTATTTTAAAGAGTAATTTATGCAACATGGTCTTCGTTCAGGTCCTGATCAGGCATTTGTTTTTCATCTTGAAGCAAAAAGAAAGCATTCATCTGCTGTACGTATGTATCGACTGGGCAAACATTAACATTGTGGTTTACTTCTCACATGAAAATCAGTACGCCTGATCGTAATCCATCATTTTAACCAAAGGGAACGATATCTGCAGGGGTATCCAGTACCAGAATTTCACAGCGGCATTCATGTGGTCTGTCCTTTACCCCTCAACGAGATCGATCTTGTTGTGGACTTCAATGATGTTGTCCATCAGACAGCTGGGGACCTGCAGGTTCTTCAGCACGTTCAACACGTTGACCTTCTGGTTCAGGCTCTCCGGGTGGCTGATGTCCCTCACGTGAATGATCAGGTCCTGTTCGGGGTTAAAAGGATTCAGAAAAGGCAAAGTCACCTAGCAAGACCGGCTAATGTACTGTAGCTTCCTGTTCTCACAAGAGTCTGATGACACTGTGAAACAGGATCCTATTAGGAACCATAGAATTGGAGGATACTGCTGTTCTTCTGGCTGCCCTGCAGGAAGACACAATTCTTTGCAGTGTTTGCAGTATTTGATACTGACGTAGGCTTTCTGTTTCACTGTGCTAAAACAGGAAAAAAAGCAAGGTCTAGCAGAAGCCTTAACTGAGTGGGGCCCTGCAGATATTAGCAAGGGATCGAACTGCAGTTTCTTACAGCTTCACCCAGGTTATTTATGCAGTAATGCTGGGAATCAACCGATGGAAAAAAAACACAGTTCAGGTCAAATCAGAATTACAGTGCACAACATGCAGATAATGATGCTGCTGTTAACAGTAATGGTTAATTTAAAAAAATACAGAAATCTACAGAATAGTAGTCTTAATCAGCTACTGTCACCAAAGACAAAAGATTATGCCAAAGACCAAAGACAGCTTATGCTCTCCACCCATTTAAACAGGAATTTTAGTTTTTGGATCTAAAACAGGACCAACCGCAAATATTAAATTGAAGCACCAGGAAACTCAGGAAATTATCTGTAATGATTTCCTGAGGTGAGGAATGTGAAAAGACAGCACAGTGCCCGTGTGAAGTTAAGGGCACTGCTAATTTCTCCTAGCAGTCAGCCACGTACAGAATGCACCACGTCCTGCAGGGTGGCAGAGAACGAGTCAATAAGCTGGTGAGGCAGCTGGGAGAGGAAGCCGATGGTGTCGACAAAGAGGACAGTCATGTGACTGGGCAGCTGGCCAGCGTGAACGGTGACGTCAAGCGTAGCGAAGAGCTGATCTCGGGGCTGGAGCCCTGCATCGCCAGTCAGGGCTTTAATCAGGGTCGTCTTGCCTGCAGGCGACACATAGAGTACTGCTAGTAATGCTAAGAACGGTGAAAAGTACTGTCTTTGAGATGTGTAGGCTGAAAAAAAGCTTGGAAAAATTCTGGAACAGGCCACGTGACTGCCTACATAGCCCAAATTTGAAGTTAGTCACCCCTCTGCTTAATGCAGTAGGTATATTCCATCATGGCAGTGACAGTCACCCCCCGGCTCACTGCAGTTGGTATATCCCATGACGGCAGTGACAGTCACCCCCCGGATCACCGCAGTTGGTATACCCCATGAAGGCAGTGACAGTCATCACCCAGCTCACCGCAGTTGGTATACCCCATGACGGCAGTTACAGTCACCCCCCTGCTCACTGCAGTTGGTATACCCCATGACGGCAGTGACAGTCACCCCCCTGCTCACCGCAGTTGGTATACCCCATGACGGCAGTGACAGTCACCCCCCTGCTCACCGCAGTTGGTATATCCCACAACAGAGATGATGGGGAAGTCCCTGTCTTGGCGCTGGGAGCGAAGCAGGCAACGCTTCCTCTTCAGCTTCTCCAAGGCCGCCCGGAGCTTCAGTTCTCTCTCCTTCAACAGCCGCTGCTGCACCTCCATGAACGTCTCACCTGCGTGGATAAACTCAAGTCAAGGAGCTCTGAGAAATCCCTGCAGGCCTAAACGTGGCAACAGGGTTTTCCCTTTTGCAATCCACAAAATACTTTGTCATAAATCCATTAAAGCTTTAAAAGACTCTGCAGTTGTGTCTGGAGACACATGAAGATGTGAAGTTTGTCCATTTCTACAGTTTCTTACCTGAGCCCATAATATACCTGGAACCTCCACCTTGCTGATCTAAGTTTGCCAGATCATTCTTCAGCTGTGACCTGTCAGTACAGAAATAGGGCACATCACTTCTCTGTCGGGGAACGCATGTTACCGCATAAAACAGGTGACTTAATTGAAAAGCCTTCCTCTTTGAGTGCAATACTGCAGTCACGCTAACTGAACACTAGCTGACGTGTAAGGCCACTTTTACAACCCAACAAGCATTCATTTAAAGGGGTGTCCAGACTCGCTCCCTGAAGGTTGGTGTGTCTGTAGCTTTCATTCCAACATATCTGTAACGAGCTAGACAGGGTGGAACGTACCTTAACAGGACCAGCTGAACAACAGCTCTTCATTCAAGAGCCCTAGAAAACCTGCAGACACAGCAGCCCTACAGGACCATGACTGGACACCCCTGGCTAAAACCCAAATTCCTTGAGGTTGCAAAGTCAGCTTACACACCACAACGCGTGCATTCAACTTTCATTTCCAAAACTGCTCTTCCGCATCTCCGAGCTCTTTAACCGAACTGAACTGGGGCTGTCCCAAGAGGAGGCTGGGACAGGCGTCGGGCCCTCCTGGAGGTGAGGTCCTCCACTGGCCCGGACAGGCTTCCGAAGCTGTGAGGAGCCCACCCCAGCCCTGCCTGGGGCCCGCTCTCGGAGGGAGCAGCTGCTCAGTGACAACTCGCCCCCCGGCCGGAGGGCACCCTGTGAAGCAGGCCGCGGGGCGGGAAACCGCGGCTCGGTGCGCGGCGATACCTGAGCAGGGGGATCTCGGCCAGAGAGATCTGCAGCTTGGCCTCCTTGGTGCGAGCGTTGCAGCGGAAGATGTGGAGGACCACCGTGTACCTGTCGAAGACCTTCAATCCCCAGGCCTCCTGCAGCTCCCTCTGCCAAACACAAAGCCGCGCTGAAACCGCCGGCAGACTCCACGCACGCCCACCCCTCAGATCCCCAGTGCCCGGTTTACTCATTCGCGCTGTAACCGAGAGCGCGTCCGGGTTTTCACACCCGTTTTTCGTAAAGCCACGGAGCTTTGTCGTTACATCGAAGCTGTGTCCCGCGTAGCCGGACGACAGACGCCACCTTTGTAGCGTAGCCTTCCACAACACAGGTCCGCGGCGCGCCTGCGCTCTTAGAGGTTTTACACCTTCGATCTTGTCTGTTCGTTTCCCTTACTTTACTAGGGCAGACAGGGTCATTATCACAAACAAGCAACAGTGTTCTAGTAATGCCGAGCGATTTTCCAAACCTCCAGAACGAATCGGATGCCTTAACATAAAGTAGCGGGAATTTCGTTGAATGAATCTTCATCTTACGAACAGCTTCGGATGGAACAAGTTACTTTAGTAAATTGAGGGATGGGGGAATTTTGCGGGCGGTGTGACTTAGTAATAATTCAGCCTGGGGGACAGAAAGTGCCAAGCCTGGCACCTGGATGTCATGATTTCGTGCCGTTACAGAAACCCCCAGTGAGGTGCAGCCGATCACTACCGACGGCACAGACTACAGGCGCCAAGGCTGACCAGCTCTGATTTAGACTCACCTCAGTGACTGGAGCCAGACGCTCCACATTCACAAACACAGCGGTGATCTGTGGTAATCCCCTGATCCTCTCTGAAACGAGAGCCTCGAGTGATTTATTTAAAAACGGCCTGCTACCCCCTTTAAGAACATTAAAGGTTTTGCGCACAGACAACTCTGATCTGGCTTTGAACACTATTTTCGAGGCAGGGCATTCGAAGACTCAGTGCTGACTGCCTAACCCACACATAATCCTGCACAATGTGCCGACAGATTTTTTTTTATGAGCCACAGCTGATCTTCTTTTAACTACACTGTATGGCACTAAGGAAGCCGTGTAGGCTCGACTGTGATGTTAAGTACCTGTAAAACTGCATTATGTATGTTTCCTACTGTGATATTGCTCATTAGAAATAATGAGAAATAGAGTGAATCTAGCATGTCAGTATGTGCCAGGAAACCACTGCATTCAAGTTGCAGTTCTAGTCCACATTACACTTTCATGTGTTTAATCAACTATGTAATGGAGCCATGCTCAGAGTGTTTACTTCATGTGGCATTTACCAACTCCTCCTACGAAACAAACGCATGGGAGCAGGTTCGGTATCTACTTAACCATAATCAGCTACACTGATAAAAATGCAGCCTCTGACCATGTCTTTACCAGGTCAACCACGGCCACCAGCATGTAGGTAAACAGTCCCAGCATGAAGCCCGTGAAGAGACAGGAGGGCATGGAGACCTGTGAGCGCCTGGAAGTTCCCCTTGCCAAAGATCCTCCTCTTTTCAGGCGTCTTCGTGGAGACGATGATCTTATCGACCACCGTCCAGTTCTGCAGCGTGGAGACGAGGCCCACAGCCTCCTCCATCTGAAGAGCCGCTGTGAATCGAACCGCATACACATCAATGGGTCCGCTGCCCGGTCTCGGACGAGGAAACCCACACGGACATGGGGAAACGTGCAAACTCCACACAGAGAGCCCCCCTGTTCCAGACCTGAAGCCAGCGCCCCAGCCCTGCAAGGCAGCAACACTAACTCCTTCATTTTAAAATAAGACCCCACCCCACCCTTTGATCCATCATTTGGAATGCGATTGTGGTCTCTTCATTGATACTTCAAAACAGCTATAATTTAAAGCTATTCATTCTTTTTGCGAAGGGTATGAAAGCTTCAGCTTCCATTTACATAAGAAATAGTTTTATTGAAAAAATCCTCTATCTTCAATTATCCACAGTGCAAAAATCTTGTGTTCTCACATGCTGGTTGTAAATGCAGTTATACCACAGAACATTACAATACAAAATGAAAAGATCCCATTAAAGGATGTCCTTCGACATCTACTGTACCATCATCACCTGCAACACCTAACTTCTGAGATCAACTGGAGCAGAGTTGAGGGTCTCTAGCCAAGATCTACCCACCCATCCACTTTCTAACCTGCTTTATCCAGTTCAGGGTCGGGGAGGGGGGCAGAGCCTATCCTGGCAAGCAACAGGCACAAGGCTGGATCCATCCAGGATGGGACTCACACACCAGGCCCAGACGCCAGTTAACCTACCAGTATATCTTTGGACTGTGGGAGGAAACAGCCCTTCGGATGAGACGTAAAAACCGAGGTCCTGACTCTCTGTAGTCATTAATAATCCCAGCGTTTTTCTCAATAAGAGTAGGGGTGTTACCCTTGTGTCCTGGCCAAATTTCCCCCAGGCCTATACCCATCATGGCCTCCTAATAATCCCCATCTGTGAACTGGCTTCATCACTCTGCTCTCCTCCCCACTGACAGCTGGTGTATGGTGAGCGTACTGGAGCCCTATGGCTGCCATCGCATCATCCAGGTGGAGGGGAACCCCCCTTACCATTACCTGGAAAGCGCCGACTGGAGTGTCATCCGTAAGGAATAATAACAAGGGGAGAACATACAAACTCCACACAGACAGCACCCCAGGTTCGGAGATGAACCCAGGTCCTAACCATGATAACCACTGCGGCAACGTGCTGCCCTCTAGCCACGATCGAGAAAATAATAATTCCCTGAGTGTAAAGAATTGTTTTTTAGAATTATCTCACCCTAAAGAATTTTAAAGCTCTTTTATATACAGAAGCAGACCTATTTCACCACTGACATACTGCGCCTAGCTGGGCGATGTCTGGCAGCCATTTTGTCTCACCATCCCACCCACTCAGCACAGCAAGTAGAGAAGTAAGAAAACGGATTCAACCACGTGAATTGACGGAAAATGATATGAAAGGCCAGCTTGTTCAGTCCCACAGCAGAATTGAGACAAAAAACTAGAGTGAACAAGTTTACTCTTTTGAAAGGTATTTCTTTCATCACCACATATTCAGGTCTTCGGTTTCATGTCCCATCGGACGAAACAGCACCTCCACCCCAGGGTCTCTTGTCACCAAACTGTGGCACTGGTTTGGGAAATGATGGACCACGCTGGAAAAACGCCACTTACTGGTCCACTTACAGGATTAAGTTAGTTTTCCTCGTACTTCTCCCTTCTCAGCTCTGAGCTGGCCCTCTCTTGCTTGTTTCCCTCTTCTTTAGCAGGGAGAAGAGCTACACACCAGTCAGACCAAGCTGCTGACATCTCCAGAGAGCAGGTGAGCAGGCACTTACGCTGCTGCCCCGCCGAAATGATTCTTATTAATTGGTGTTGAATAATGCTGGCTGCATAACTCGTTTGCTTTTTAACATGACGGGTTAAACATCCGAAACACTCCGCAGTCTCCCGGAGCGAATACTGACCTGTAGTCAGGCGCTGCTTCCTCTGCCCCCATTTGATTTCGGGGTGAACGATGAACACCCTGTGGTCTTGGTCGCCGACACCTGTCGTAATTTGTTGCTGGATCAGTTGATCAATATCGCCGTCTTCTAAGAGATCGTCTTCAAGATCTTGACTTTCACCACCCAGATCGCTGTTACTGTTTTTGGACCTGCACGTGTTCACCGAAAAGGAGCGGCTACTTATCAGGGTCCGGGTCCAACGTACAGCTCCTCTTAGAGCGATTTGAGATGCATTTTCCAAACATGCCGGGCGTCCCAAGCCGTCGGTATTTTCGTAATTAAACATTTGTTTGCGTTTGCAAACATTTTGCATAGATCTGTTGAAGCTTGCATCTGAACAATACGTAAATCTTGTTGAATATCTATTTCTCAAACTGCATAACGCCTGCTCGCGAAGTTCCCACAACTTTTTCTGCTGTGAAAAGATCTTGATTAAAATGTCTTTGGCAAGCATTCTTAACCTTGACAATCAACACTGTATATCAATCAACACGACATATTATTTACAAAGGGAATGTAATTCGATATTTCATAAATATGTAGTTGATTGCTTTTATCAAATGATGAGAGCTGCCAGATTTACTCCTTACACGCAGCTGCAACAAACCCGGAGTACTGACATTATTGGAGTGGTCACAGGCTCCACATTGAAAAAACAAAGATGGCCGAAATAGTTCGGCCTATTCCGGAAGGTTTCGGGTATTTCCGCCACGGCGGAAAGGAGCGGTTGTGTTTTAGATCGTACATAAATTAATTCAATAATGACATACATTATAATATAACCAAATGCAAGTCTTTGTACGTATCACACATGATAACACAGGCCAAATTAGTTTCTCCTTGTTTTACACGGTTTGCAACAGGCACGGCTCACAGGGACGTTAGAGAGCGCCCCCTCGTGGATGGAGCTAAGACACGTAGTTCCACCAACAGCTTGTTCATTGCCTGACAGTCCAAAGATTCAGCAACAACACGTAATAGTAAAACGCAGGACTGAACGAACAGGTTTATAGTTTACAAGTCTTCAGGGAGCTTTTGGGCATAAACAAAACTCTCATCATCACTGTTGATTCACCAGATTGTGCCAGTAATTGCCATTTAAAATAATTCTTCAGATCTCACTTCTCCACCGCTGAAAACTCCACAAACATTCAACAATGCTGGTGTTCTGCATAGCAGATCCCTGCTGCTTAAACAGCTAGAAGGTCTGTTTTAAAGAACCTCTTTTGCCATCTTCATCGGGTCCAGTAATCCAACTAATGTTGGACTTGTAGAACATAATTTAGGAATATCATTATTCTTATTAATACTGGTTGTTTATAGCCATCTGAAAATGTACAGGCCTGTGACAGACATGGGAGACTGCAGCTATCTTCTTACCACTTAACTTTCAGCCTGGATGACAAATTCCCCTTCTTTGAAATGGCTTCATCACTCTGCTCTCCTCCCCCCCCCCCGATAGCTGGTGTGTGGCGAGTGTACTGGCGCACTAAGGCTGCCATCGCATGATCCAGTTCGGGGTACATATTGGTGACAGTGAAGGGGAGTCCCCATTACCTGTAAAACGCTTTGAGTGGAGAGTCCAGAAAAGTGCCATATAAATGTAAGGATTATGGGAAAGTATTTGCCATTCCATTTTATCTAAATACTCTAAAGGTTACATTCCATGGAATTATTTCCTCAAATGACAAGGAATGACAAGATAAAATGAAATCAACATGAAAAAAAAAAAATCACACCCCAACGCTACATGGACAGTAATTTATTATTGGACATGTTTAATGTTTTTCATGGCAGCAAACAATTTGTTGAGTTATTTGTAGCTAGATAACCTTATTTTTTTCCCTTTTTGCATGTTTGCACCCATTTACAAAGGAACACAAGTGTAATCTTTTTATATAACATTAAAAAAATTGAATTCTGCCTCCAGCTGTGTGAAAAATCCTCAGGAACTATCAAAATTCACAAAGAAGTCAGATGACTTACAGAACATTTTCGGGGTATGGCAAGTTAGATGGGCCAAAAACAATCCTTGTTTATTCTCAACGTTAGGATCATTTGATCCCAGTATTTTATCAGAACAGGAATACACCATATGGGTGCCAAATGGAGTGTACCTCTGCTGGACAGGTTTAACTTTTAACTGTACAAAACAAAGAAGCGGCTTCTTTAATTGAAGGCAGTGGTAACACCTAGGATGCTCCAAGAAATAAAAATGAATAAAACTTGTTACAAAGAAAACTCATTACTTAGGGAAGATCTGAACTTTAGTCACAATGCTTGTTCACAGCACACTTTATACTCAACAATGAAAAGAGTTGCTAACCTAACAATTTCATTTCGCCATCACAATCTCTCAATGCTGGAATGGGTTACCAGGAAAGAACAAAGAAATGCACAAAGAGATTAAGACAATATTATGCATTCTTATCAGTCTACACTTCTTCACAATATATACAGACATAACGCTGTTAAATTAAATCATACATGTACAATGTGTCCCAGCACAAACATTTACAACATTGGGGAAGAAAGAAAACAGCAGACAACTTTTGTACTGCACTATACTTATTTTCTCAGTGCCAAGAAGATCAAGTAAAACCAAACTAAACACAGAACGATACTACTTCTAAGAAAAAACATTTTTGAAACACCACCAGAGGAATGATACCAAGCCTAGTGTTTAAGGTGCTGGCCCTCAGAGTAGTCTTTTTGCTCCATAATGAGGAATACTAGCAGAAAGATGAATTAACTGCAGATACACAACAAATGAAGATGAGTGGAATGAAGCACTACCACAACCTACTGGCTGCAGGTACAGTATACCCTCCAACAATTTCTAAGAAACAATTCTCAGTAATCGTTATTGGAGAAGTTCGATGGTCTGGAAAAAAAAGGCCACACCTTAGAAGTTCAGGCAGCTTGGAAAGGGAAACAAAAATTGAATGAATTCAGGGGGAATGCACATCAAGAGGAATCAATCCAAGCGTATCTTCTGGTTAGTCATCCGGTAGATGATGCTGTCGTAGCCTGGATCCATGTTCCACAGGCTGTACGAGATGCTGATGACCGCCAGCGCAAGTACGATCATCATCCACAGGACGATGTTGAAGATGACTGCGTACTCAAAGTTGTACTTGTATGCCAGATTATATGGGCTCCCTGGATTGCTCTGATAAAAGAACAGGAAAAGGGTAAAGAAAATTTAAAAGAGAACTGAGCTCATCCTGTGCACTTGAAGTCCCCCCCTTCGGTTTAAAGCAATTGGTGACATTGGTGACATTATAAAGACCACCTTCCCATAGTAGTGAAAACATTTGCATTTCCCATTAAAAAAAAGTACTTTAAGGATTATTGACATGAACAGATAACGCAGTAAATAAATGGATAAAAACTTCAGAACTTCTGCAGAAGGATTCTCTTTGAAAAAGATCTGTAGGTGTAACTTGAAAAATGCACAATTCCAGTGGTGCTGTAATAAGACTCAAGTCATGTGCTGAAACAGCACTGACATGTAAGCTTATACAGGAGGCTGCTGGAGATCATCCCTCACACGCCTTCTGCTCAAATGCTCCGTCAGAACTGTGCTTTTTGTTTTCTCGAGTCTGCTTTTTAAATGCTGACCTTGAACGAGGCTGGGTTTTATTTTTTTGGTAATAATGACATTTTGGAGAAAAAAAAATCTTCTGTATAATGAGCATCCTCAGAAGAGGACAGCTCATCCAAGCTCAACTAAAGAAGGCCCATCTGATTAACCTGCCCCACACACACACACAGACGCGCTGGGGCAGTTTACAGGGGCAGATGCTGTCCTGAGGGCGTGGTGGCGGTTTGGCCGGGCTGTGCCGCAGGGCAGGACGGGAGAGGGGGGGCACTCACGATCTGCTTGGACTCCAGGATGGAGCGGGTCTTCCGCACCAGGGGCGCCTCGAAGCTCTTCAGCGTCGCCACTTCCACCACCGCATTGCCGCTGTAGATGCTGAATACGTCGTCGGCGAACTGCAGCAGGGGCAAAGACGGACAGCGCTTGGTGATCAAAGGAGGGAGGACGAAGGATTAAGCTGATCCTTTAAATTTCAACAGACTGACACCTGCTGCGGGCAGCGCTGGGGCCCTGGGTTCAGCTCCTGGGGTGCTGTCTGCAGGGGGGGTTTGTGTGTTTCCCCCCCCTGTGTGTGTGTGTGTGTGTGTGTCCCATCCAGGGTGTATCCCACTTTGTGCCAGATGGTTGATGGGATAGGCTCTGGCTCCCCCCAACAAGCTATTAGAAAATGGATGGATGGACGCCTATTATGGGATGTTTTCTGGTTTTCCAAACCCCCCTTTGTGATAGCATACGTGCACAGTCAGTACTTGATGTAAGATTGATTTTTGAGAAACTGCTCAGTAAATGAGATTTCTCTCCTCTTGAGCCATCTGCAGATTTGGTATTTGATACTTTGACGGTGGGGGTTTCTGTCCTATTCTACACACTACCTAACTCCCATGAAGATATCTGTAATATAATGTTATACTGCAACAGAATGAAAAGCATTCATGGATTAAAACAACTAGAGGAATAGACAGAGTAGTATAAGGAAATGCTACAGCTGTAAGTAGTTTCCATTTATGTGCACTTAACTATACAAAGTTACACAATCCCAAATTACAGCGCTTTTATATTAATTTGAATAAGTCAACTTAGCCCAGGAAGCACAATAAGGAAAAAAGAGTTATATTGCCTGTTGAATATAGTCAAAAAGCCCATTTTCAACATGCATTCACCAGTGTCATTTGGTCCAAGGGCTTCAATCAAAAACAGGACAAAGCTGAGGCACCATGATGGCAAAGCTGCTAGGTTCTTGGGTCCCGGGTTAATTCCCTGAGTGCACTGCCTTCTGTGTGGAGTCTGCATGTTCTCTTCCGTGTCCAATGGAGTTGCTACAGTTTCCTCCCACCTTCCACAGACATGCTGGCAGATTAATTAGCATCTCTAAACCGTGTGCCTGTGTGTGTGCACCCAAGCAACAGATCCATTCCCAGGTGATGGTTTATAGTTTTTCCTGTTCAGGTCGCAATTTATGCCCTGTGCTGCAAGGATAGACTCTGGTTTTTCCGCAACATCTTACCAGGTTTAAGAGGCTTTTCCATAACGGATCGATGTGAACATACAGTAGGTAGGTGTGTGCCATCAGCCATTCAAGTCTGCATAGTGTAACAGTATTTGTAGAGCCCTTCACTTCTAAACATATCAGGGACTGCTCACCTTCTGCAGCATGGTGGCCAGGATCTCCGTGGCATCCTTCAGCTGCTGGGAATCTGTGCCGTAGTGCCGGCTGATCTCCTCCAGCCCGGACAGCTCCAGGGAATACAGGTCCGGGGAGTGGTCTTTCGCCAGGTGCTTGTGTCTCAGGAGCTGTAGGAGCCAGGGAATAAAATAAAGGAAATTCTGCCAAACACAGCCAGGGCACTCCGAGTTCCTCCCCCCCTCAAGATTAGCCGCACCAGGAAGCTGCGCCGCGATATGCAGGTCAAGAGACGTCAATACTCAATACAGAGTCCATACTCAAACTGCCAAGGTTTAGTCACACTTTGGATGCTTTTCATGTTGGTGCACAGAATGGAGAAACACTAGTGCCTGATTAGATTCTTCTCTGGCAATAGGAAAGAAGCCAATTAGCTCTTGAAACACACTGATATTCAACGATATTAAAGTCCCTGGTAGTACAGCTGTACACACTGACCACATGACCGAAAATGTGCCATTTACAACACTGAACTGAAAAAAAAAAACGATGTACAGCTTTTAACAGCAAATTCCTGTGTGGGACGGGCCAGCTGCAGAGACTTACCAGGGCAGCGATGTCATGCAGCACTTGCAATTCAGAGAGGAAAAGCAGATCCACCTACAGAAGAGGAACAGGAACTGAAACTTTTGACTGAAATCTAGGCAAGCCCGATTATGTGAACCGTTTCTGTCAGGATAACATGGAGAGGAAAACGCCGGATGAACTTTGCCAAAGCGAAATCCTGTACAGCCTGTTTCGAGCGCCCCCTTATTCCTCTCACCTCATTGTTCCTGCTCAGTGAGTTGGGGGGGAGGGTGTTGAGGATGGAATTGTCCTGTGACAGTCGCCCCCGGATCTGCTGCAGAGTGACAGGGAGGTCTTCAAACACGGCGTTGGCCTTCCCCACCATATACAGCCTCTGCAAAGGGACCACACATGAAGCAGAACTGAGAGCAGCAGCAGCTGTTCACGATGGGGACATAAGAAAGGTTAAAAACAAGAGGGGGCCATTCGGCCCAGGTAGTTTGGTCGTTAGTAGCTCATCGTCCTCCGGGGTCTCACCCAGCCGTATCCTGAAAGAATCCAGGGTATCAGTTTCAACATTAGGGCTGGTAGCTTGCTGCATTCTCCTAAAAGCCTTGGGTTCGGGGAAAGAAAATGCTCTCTTGGTTTAAAGTGCACTATCCATAGACCAAAAGGGCCTGAGAGGCATCTTGAAATTCAGAGGCCCGAGACAAACGTCTTATCTATTTAGAAGTGATTTAACGTGTTCTCATTGCTATTTCTACAAGAACACACTCTGCGTGTCATGAAAAGGAGAACACAGATCTGTGGCAGACTTCACAAGGACAGCAGAGCGCAGCAACATATTTTACAGCACATTAACAATTACAAGCCGACTGCATGCCTTTCGCTTCATGTGTGGAACAAGTGTTTATGTTCTTGGGCTGCAGGTTTGTTTTGTTAACAGCGTCTTAGAGCATAAAAACAACAGCAGCTTCCACTTTTATTTTGTCAACAGCATGTTGTTGTGAAGTACACAAAGAAAAGGGCACAAAGATTTCTCTCGTTATTCCACCCCCACACGTCCCACAGGCTGGGACCCCCAAGTCCTACCTCTTCACTGGGCGCCAGCTGTAAGACCACAGGAGTGTCTTCCGCAAAGAGGGTGTGGACTGTGTTGGCGACGCTGTCCAAGGTGAAAGGGACAGGCTGAAGAGGCACAAAACAAACACTTCCTAAGATTTCCACAGCACATAAACACTTAATACCTGATCGATTTATGTCTGTCTCTACGAAAGTTAAACAGTGTGTCTTCCTCAGTTATCAGCTAACACAGCTGCCATTTTCTGTATTAGACTGGAGTGCTACTGTAAAAACACCACAGAACATCAAGTGAACGCTCATTAATATGTACCGAATTGTTTTCTGAATTCAAGAGGCGCTGACTATAAAGAGAGGATTAGGAAACCAGTCTCTCACTCCGGGATCTGTGCTGGTGAGCATCTTTGCAGAAATCATGGCATAATCTTTCACTGGCACTTACATTCTCCACCGGGTAAGAGGCAAGGCTCTGGGGCAGGGGCAGGCTGCCCACTCCCCTGACCACAATGAGCGCGTTGGCCCGAGGACGCTGGAAGAGACTGCCCGTCTGGAGGCCCGGCCAGGACAGGTCCTGCACAAAACACACACACAGCGTCACGGCACCGCTCCACACAGCAAGGTGCCTGTGCATCTAGCAAGAACATTCACTGGCTGTAAGAGAGAGAACTGTTGTCATAGGTGCTGCTTACTTACATTTTCAGCTTTCCACAAAACATCACAAACAGATAAGGAACCAATATTGGGAACAATAAGGAAATGCTTCATTATACCAATAGGGATGGAAAAGCTTATTATTCTTCAAAAAAGGACAAATCCCAGGGGCCTCCTGAGTGAAGGAGCAGGTTGAGCTGTGTGGTCCAGGTGTCACGGGTTCAAACCCAAGTCACAGCACCGTGACTGTGACTGGAATTCAGCAAGTGGCGGTGCACAATTGGGTGAATGCTGCTGAGGCCAGGGTGGGCGTAGCTGGGCAGGGCTCTCTCAGCTCTTGGTGAGCACAGCGCCCCCTGTGGCCATTCGGGCACTTGTGAGTTTGTGACACTGTGAGGGATGCACCTTTTCTGCAGTTGGTGTAGATCCCCTGATAGGGGTAGTGTAGCCTGTGATGCGTTAAAAGGCATGTGACTTGAAGTTGGGTGGGTCGCAGACGTCTACAGTACATACAGTAACAAGGCTTTGTGGCAGACATTCACTACAAGACTTGCAGACGTTTTTTTCAGAAAAAAAAGGGGGAAAATCTCAGAGGAACAGAACCGAAACAAGAATGTCGGAAAACAAAAAGAAAGGCAGTACCTCCTCCACAGAGAAGCCCATGGTCAGAGCTGCCAGGTCAGGAATCCGTTCCGCAGAGAGAGGCCATTGGCCCTCCTTGAAGGTGATATACTGGGGGGCTTTCAGCACTGTGAAGCTGTCCCCAAACACGCCTGACAAAAATAAAACAAGAATTTAGGTGTCTGCTTACGTACAGATTTTTAAAAAATGGCAAGCAAGTTGAGGACTGTTAAATGTTTTATCTGTTGAAATTGCTGGAAGTGGTACCTGTTAAGTTGGGTATTTGTAACACTCAGGACTGTGACATAAGTTAAATACAATTCTAAAAAACCAAGCATATCAGTTAAATCAGCAATTAGCAAGGGAGATTTGGAGCAAAACTGGAATGAAGGCCATCAGAAATTTCCTCCAGTACCAGGATTGGGAGCTACAGATCACATGTGCTGTGAATATCTAGATGCCTTTTACCTTATGTAGATTGTCAATTCATGATTGATAGCACATCTCATGTATAAATATTATTCTAAAGTGTGAACCACAATTTGTTCAACTGTACCAAAGCTTTCTTTATAACAAGACCATCTGTTAATTTTGTTGTTGCTTGTCATACATAATTCTCTTAAAATAATTATATTCACTTCATTTAATGACATTGTGCTAATTTTCCCTCTTGCCAAACCAGATTTAAAACACGGGTTTACAAATGCGCCCCTGACAAATCATTCTCAGATGAATCAGCCTATGAATTCTCACACACGTGCCCCACAATCCTACAGTACGTGACCTACAATGCCAAAGGCTGTTTTTTTATGTCAGTTCCCAAGATCATTGAAGTTACTGAAGAGCTCCATCAGAGCATTTTAAAGGAGTCATATCCAACATTTATTTTTTTGTTTTGGCTTAATGCAGTCATGATATTTGCAACAGAACCAGACAGCTGAAGAGTAGCCTTGCAATGTGTGGCTCTGCTGATAGCGTACAGGTTGAACAAGCCTGGATTAGACAGCAATGAACAGACACGCACCTGCACGGAGGCGCACTGGACCAGGACTTTACCGCCTTGTGTTTTAAGGTCAACAAAAATCCTGTCATTCTAAGGTTTCAAAATAAAAACACCACTGAGAACCAGCAGCAGCAGCAAACAAAATATACTGTACTTCAGTAATCTGCCTACACAGCTATTTAAAATAAATCCAGTGTCCTTCTATTAAACCCAGCATAACGACAAATAAAAAACGTCGTACTGGGGATTCGATATGTTACAGTTGTGGTGCATTTTTATCTTGCTAACTAGACTAATAGATAAGCTGACAAAAAATATCGAATTTAGCACATTCTGCACTTCTAACTCTGCAGAGGAATAGTGAAAAGTATTTGCCTGTCTTATTGCTATAATTAATAATATCCAGGAAACCATTGCTCAAACTCGCCGGGCTTAAACATTTGGCGTTGTCATGTGATGATGAATGCTCTTCTCAACACTCATCAAACCCCCTCGTCACTTCTGCTTTCCCCCAGTCTACAGAAACTGCTTTTTAAAAAGGAAAACGGGCGAATTACAGAAGCAATTATCAAAAATTACCGATCCGATAGTAATAAACCTACTGGGTGTTTTTATTTGTGAATAATATCAATACTGGCAATCACTAGTTACGTTGCATCAAACCTAGCCAGGCAGATATGTTACATTACTGTTACCGCGACTGCAGACATTTCTATAACATCGAGTTTCAAGCGCAAAGCAGGTAACATACGAAACACGTCTCATCAGTTTTAATAATACGTTACTGTAATTCACGTAAATAACTGAAAATCTAGAAATGCCGCGGATCAGCTGATCAGCTGAACATCTGACATCGGTGTGACAGTCTACCACTGAAAAATGAAACAAACGCGATTCAGTATTTTTTATAGAGCTTTGCTTAAGACTTTAGGCTTAAATATTGAACAATCGCCGGCGACGCAAAATACTCGAATCCTTACCAGCTGACAAAGCAGCAAAGACGAGGCACACCGCCATTAGAAATCTTGCCATCCTCCTTGCGAGCATATAAACCACCATCTTTCCCCTCTTGGAGCAGTCGCTGAACGCCGCGGTGGGTTGTGGGTATGGATCGACAAAGTACCGCCCCCTCCTCGACTCAGCAAATGAGCCTGCAGGCAGCTTTGCTAGTGACCTATCGGCAATTGCAAGTGGACGACCATGGCGTCAAAATAACCAATGAGCGAGCCGTTGTGTGACTGACAGTGTTCGCAACCAATACCCGTCGACCCTTAAAAATCATCATATGACTATTCGTAACTATGCTTCGGTTTTCCGGTATTTTGAATGTAATTTTTTTTAACCAAAACTCTACTAAACATTTTGGTGCGGGCAGTTTACAAAATAAGAGAGACAACGAACTTGAATATGTACTTCCTTAAGCAACTATTGCTCTCTTTTGAAGATTATTTAAATAAAAAATAACTTTTTTTTTTTACTTACTGTTGACTAAAACAAAATTAATACATAATAATCTGTATAATAAACTACTGTTTCAACCTGGATGGACAACACATGCTGTGGTCCCATTAGGTAAGAATAGAGTAAAAAAAGTGAAAATGTATAGACGTTGAGCCCCAGTCACATCAATTAGCCAAGGCCTAGTGAGACAAATTAATCTAACTCTTCCCGAGATAGTCTGTCATTTTGTGCAAATTTCAAAGTTCAGCGGTGGCATTATTGCAGCTATGTGTTTTTTTGTTAGAGTACTGAAGGAACAGGAAATGTACCAATCCTTGTCTCACTTGAAGAAAGAATTACAGCCAGTTTGTCTGTAATTCGGGCTGCCCGGGCTGAAACCCCGACCCATCTCTGTGGCCTTCGAAGCAGGATACCGCCTGCTGGTCAGACGGTGAGTACAGACTCTTTCTCAGTCTTTAGGATTTCTTGTTTATATATGTTAAGGCAGCCTTGACCTTGGTATTCTTCAGACAAACGTATTCATTTTTTCTCCCTTTTCTTTTTTACAAGTCATATATTGGAAGTGTCTTGACATACTTGTCTCACTTGTTGGTTTGGCAACATCAGTACTGTTAACTGTCATGGAGGGGGACTAGTGAAAATAAGTAGAAAAATAATTGGACCAAATTAAATCAAATGACATGTCCTCTACAAACACAGGGTTGTAAAGACATCCAAGAGCCTTAGGCATTGTGCATTTCACCCCCTCCATTGTGAATTTACACTATTCCTAGGTGGGAGACATCTCTATAAAAGTAACAGACCCAGATCGTCTCACTTATCTGCAGTAACACTATTGTACAGCCTTCTCTGTTGGTAATGTTTGTCCTTCTTGTTGCACTGGACTGTGCCATTAAAACAAATTTCCCCCAGAAGAGAATAATTAAGCTTGAACTTGAACTGATACAGTGTGTGTAATTGCTTTCATTTCGTACAGTTTTGAAGTGCAGCTTCCACCTGCACCTGGGTGATGCATGGTAGCCCTTATGTATCAGTAACCTCACTCCACAGTAGAAAAGGTTGGACTTCTTCAATTGACTAAGGGTGACATCTAGAGAGACTAGATTGCACAAGCAGAGTGGAAAAATAGCCAGGACACCGGTGTTAACATGAGATCTTTATAATGGCCCTGTTGAGATAGCTGTCATCTTTCCAAGCCAGACTCTGCATTTGAACAGTGTAACTTCATAATATGGACATTATTTGCTAACACCAAACCACCTTCAATCAGAAATCCTCTTGCTCTTCTTTTCCCTGTGTTTGTGTAGATGCTACACACAAGCGTGCACACTCACCTATAATCTCAGCTGTTGGACATTCAGGGATAACACAGAGTTACATCTGCAGGAACTAGCACTGGTGATTGTACAGAATTTGTATGAGATGATGCTAGCCTTGAAACTTTCTTTAGGGCTGGCCTTTGTACATTTCTCTTCTACATTAGAATGCTGGAAGATATTAGTATACAATATCTTCAACATTTCATTAAGCACAGACATTTTTTTAAATTAAGTGGCACTTTTTCTGTGATCCATTCCAGAGAGCTTACTTCACATAATGAATGCCTCCATTATAACAAACACTAAAAGTGAGTGATTCAAGTGAGATGAAAGATTGCAGCAAAGGTTATAGAGGAAATGATAAATATGTATTATTGCCAAGGTCTTGATTTTCCTTACCATAGACATTGGGTCAATAACACTCAAGCCCAAATTTAAAACAAAGTGATTGCTTGGAGTTCTAGATTTCTGATGGCCTCTAAGAAAGTTCTGCTAAAACATAAAAAAACAGTAAAGCAGACTGATTAGTAAGGCTGTTTTGAAGAGTATGTTGGTAGCAAAGAGCATGGCTAAAAATTATTTGTCTCCCGTGAACTACATCACAGACGGATGCTAGAATGATGTTAGTTGTGAAGAATGTATACTGTGTCTTCGGTAAAATAACCACTGACTTTTGATTCATTCCTACTAATAATCAGATTGGTTTAGTGAGAAACGTGCTTTAATACAAATTACACTAAGTGAGGCCTTACAACAATGAACTGCGGTGTTGTACTGGTATATAACCTGCAATAGTACTATCTTGACTGAACCGACATTTCTCAGAAGCTTTGACATTTTAGATCCTGCTATGTATGGATAAAGCTTGAGTGTTTACCACTTAGACCATTTTTCAATAAAGGCAGGCTTAAAGTTAAGAATAAGGTGGTGTTCAGACGACTATCTTGATTTATACAAAAAATACAGTCTCGCAACATTTTGTGTATACCCTAAAATGAAAAATGCGACGTTTTGACTAAACAGGTTTTGAAACCGAGTCTCCACAGTGGGCGGGGCCCCGGGGGCGGAGCCTTCCCCTGCGGCGCTGCACCTTTGACACGCCCATTCCCTTATTTGGAAGGCTGACAGGCGTTGTCTATTAGAGCAGTAACTGCAGCTGAAGATGAAGCGAGCCGCAGGTGTGTCTTCAATAATAGATATGAGCCCGGGAGAGATGACTGAAAGAGAGACGGGTCCCGGGCCAGGGTAAACAAGAGAGGGGGGGGTTGAGCGTACAGCACCTACGGCTGAAGGGTTAGCCGTGAGTTGAAAGGCACGCCGGGGGTGAAAGCGGTGTCTTTGAACAAAGTGACTGTGGGCCGTGTCCAGGGACTAAGGATGAAAAACCTGGACCTTTGAGTTCCTGCGGAGGACTGGCCGGCGGTCTCCGAGCCAGTGGACAACAGCAAGTGCAGGGCTCGGAGGGTCTCTTCTGTTGTGCAAATGCAGCCCCAGCATCCACCGGCGGAGACTGAAAAGGCGCAATTAACGCTTTTTAAAAAAAAAACTTTTCGCAATGTGGTGGAGATTGTATGGGTTTTGTGAGCGTGCGTGCTCGTTGTGAGATGTCTGCGGCGAAAGTGTGTTCACGGTATTTTTTTACAAATCAAAATCAAGTGAGAGAGAAAGACGGATCGGCCGCAAAAGAAGACGACGAGGCCGACAGCTGCTGTGCTGAGAGGAGCCCGTGGGGAGCAGGGCTCCGCCGGGGGCGAGAGGGCTGTGTGCCCCGGGCTGCGAGGCGGAGTGCGGAGGAAGCTCAGGCGACACTTCAAAACACAACCTGCTTTGTGTGGGTGCCGGTCCGCAGCTCAATGCCCGGGTTGTTACTATTACAGCAACCGTGAAGACGCGATAGCCCGCAGCCCAGAGAAGGTCTAGGTGTGTTCGTTTATTTTCTCTGAAGCTGGAAGCACTGCCCGCACAAGACTAAATAAAGAGGGCAGTTCACCTCCCGGCTTGTGTCTGCGGTGTGTTTCTTTGGGGAAAGGAAAAGCGTCGATGATGGTAGCCAAGTTTCACTTGATGTATTGGCTCTGAAGAAGAGTTTGAAAGGGTTTTTTTTTTTTGAAGATTCAGCTCAGTCTGCCATCTTGGCTGACGCTTTTATCCCAGGCGACTGACGTGTACTGTACACCCATTTACACATCTGGCCATCTTCCTGCCACAATTAGGTTGAAACACTTTGCTTAAGGGTAGAACAGCTCTGTCTCAGCTGCTTTTTGAATATCAATTAGCAAATGCCCAGGACGATGCCTGTCCATTTTATAAAGTAGATAAATTGCATGGTATTTGGCCACATGCAGTTTGAATGTCCAGAATCCTGTGGCACACAAAACCATTCACAGTGAATAGCCAGTTAAATCTAAAGTGTTAGTTTGTTTCCACTGCAGTGATTCAGCTTTGATGCTGTTATTTATTTGTTCAGATCAACAGTTGTTGCAAAATTAGAAATCCTATTGTTCCAAAGATAAACCCTGAAAAAAAGTGTTGGCTACTTTAGCCACATCTAAACAGAGGCTGTTATATTTTTTTTTTCCTGAAGAAATGGCGGTCAGGAAGTCATCTTGGTCTGTGCAAGAACACCACAAAAAAGCATTACAATTAAAATAGACTTCCAGCCTCAGCAGACTGGTAAAACCATATTTTTATCACCCTTCCATCCATTTTCTAACCACGTTTTCCAATGCAGGCTCATAGTGGTGACAGAGCCAGAGCCTATCCCAGCAAGCAATGGGCACAAGGCAAGATTGACCTTGGACAGCATGCCAGGCCCTCACAGAGCACCCACAGACACAAACACACTCACACTGATTTTCCTTGGAGCCAGTTTATTTACCAGCATGTCTCTGGACTGCAGGAGGCAACTGGAGCTCCCGGAGGAAACTAACATGAAACCAGGGAGAACATGCAGACTCCACGCAGACAGCAACCCCAGGTCTGGAACTGAACCCAGGGCGCCAGCACTGCAAGACATCAGCGCTAACCACTGTGGCACCCTCTTACAATTATTTTTGCAGACCAAAACTGTCAATATTTGTATATGTTGTTTGGTTCCTGGGACATTTTAAAACAACTATTGCTTTGTCTAAGTATGTGACTGAAATTGCCCACATTGACCAGGTTTGTTCTTTCAAAGGCATATAGATCTTTGTGTCATTGAGCAGTGGAAATGTACCCCATGACAGCAGAACAAAGCCAGGCTTGACGATAATCAATACAACGTCCTGTGGGTGAAAGGGAATGTAAAATGTGATTATTTTTTATTTAGAGGCCAGTGCCATTTTTAAACTTTTTTATTGAAGAATCGTTTACTTGTAAAATATGCATAAAACATTTAGCTTTTTTCTTCTACCTTTTTTTAGCTTTCAAAAACTAAAAGCAACAAAAATGGTTCTGTTAGAATGATGCGTCTCTGTCTGCAGTAGATGCTGTTTTTCAGAATAAGCATTACGTTCTTGGCATTCCTGTAGCAGTTGTATAACTACTGTAACACGACCCTATTAAAATATAACATTTTTTCTCACCAATTAGTTAAAATTCAAAGCATTAATCACCGATAGTTATTTTACAAAGACAATGTGGAGATACATCAAGGGAACCTATCAGCACATTGTCAGAATATTTAAACTAAATTTAAGGCACAATATATTATGCTTTGATCAAGTATGTTATGTTACATATATAGTTGAAGTTCTTCCTCTCACTTAAACGTAAAAGGGTCTACACCGGGGAAGTCACAAACTTCCCTCTTTGACGTACAAGTACTGAACCAAAGGCTTTGCACTTAATTCCATCAACACAACTGTATTTTTTTGTTTCATTATATGTCCAATTCAACGATATTTCGAGACTCGATATTTAAGGCTGTGCACATTTAAAATGTACTTGGTCAGTTGCTTTGTCTGTTGCATCGCCTAGACGGTTATTGCCTATTGTGCCAACATATTCCACTTCAGAACTCTGTGGAGACCAGCTGATTGATTGGTGTTCCAGAAGTGTGAGTGACGCTCGAGCAAACCCGAACGTTCAGGCACACTGCTGTTCGATTGAAGTGACAATTCAAAGCACAAAACGTCGCGTTGAGAAGCCAGAGTTTCAGCTGCAGGTCGGGTTATGTCCCCTAGATGGAGATATGCGCTCATCACTGAAAAGTCTAGTCCTGAAAGAGCATTGAAAAACCATCGACTTTAAAAAAAAACAACAACAACAGCGAAACGTTGGAAAAGAAATGTAATTACTCAATGATGAAACAAACATACAGACTATGTTTAAAGACATTAGTATAGCGCGATAGTTTGTTTTATGTGCCTGAAAATACGAAGCGCTGATTGCATCCGTAAGGCACATTTTCAAGTCTCCCAAGCTCGCCTGAATCTCCGTCGAGGCCGACACAACTCACACATGCAGGATCAGGAACCTACACGTCATGCTTCAGAAATAAAATATAGCCCGCGGTCTGTCGCTCGTGACCTACGCAGCCATTTCATTATGAAAATCCAAAGACCTGCGAGAAACGCCCTGGATCTTGAACGGGGGGCAATCTGTCTACATTTTTAACCCTCGATATTTTGGAGTGCTCTCCTAGCGGCAATTTAGCAGGCAGAAACGAGCCGAACAAATGCAAAACTACAGCACGGGGTAAAAAAAAAAGTGCTTTTGCAGAAGGCCATTTCCTGTAATTTTCTCCGATTCAGTGCTGTTCTGCGCGGAGCACAGCTCTGGCAGACCAAGCTGGTAGGCTACAGCCTGCGCCTTGTTGATATATGGAGCGATTGCCGCAAGTTGACAAATGAAAATTAACGAGCGGCGGAGAGAGAGAGGAGGGGGGCGGTGGGCCGCTGAGCAGTTGTTGATTATAGTTCAGCTTGCTGTGTAGTTGTGCGGCCTCCCCGCTCCCTCTCACGAGTGATTCGATTCCCTCGGTTTCCCCCCGCAGCGCCTCTCTTTATTGGAAGGAGTGCGAGTCAAGATCCATTTGTACGCACCGTGGGGTGGAGGCAGCGCTTTCAATGCGATGTTTGTCACGGGGCGTGCGCAGACACGTTATTTTCTCATCTAAGATTTATTTCATTATTTATTCATGTATTCACCCGTGTATCAATTTGTGTACTGTGGGAATTAGGGCAGACTTGAGAAACAGGGGCACGCATACACAATGTGAATTACACATCGAAAATAAATAAGAGCCGATGATACACGTAAGGTAAATCTGTCATGTTTCCGTTTTGTGTGTGACAATAAACTGCAGTCGCTCATATACACGTATTAAAAGCAGCTGGTTTCGCTTCTGTCAAGTCATTAAGCCCAGCTCTGATCTTATCTGCTGCCACTGAAACTGCGAGCTTCAAGTCATCAAGACTTAATAAGAGACGCTTTAACGGGGTCGAAGCGCTTGGGCTACCGCTGGATTTTCTCCTTGCTCACACCAGGATTTTGGTAAAAGAATGGATATCCGGGATTTTGTCGGTAAAACCCCAGGATATCTCTAGTGATAAGGAAATCTGAAACGACGACTGCTGTCGCTCATCTTCACAAAAGCCGGCATTACGCCGCTATCCCAGAGAGAGAGGTATTATTCTCTAGTCTAATACACTGCAGTAATCATTCTCGTAGCCCGAACGTTTTTTTTCTTCCTTTCTCTGCGTATTAATCGGGCTGGAATTTCATCTGTTAATATTTTTTAATACTATAAGCTGCGTCTGTGGACGGAGGCAAGGCTGTTATCACCGGGGCTTATCGTTCAGCTTGGCAGGACCGCCGTGTCGAGCTCCGCTCCCCACGCTGGGAAAAAAAAAATGAAGGCCAGGCTGGAGCGCTAGCAGAGAATCTCATTTCCTCTCCAGCAGTTAAGAAGGCGAGTAGCAGACCGCGAGGAATTTACATACCCTTGAGACAAGTGGCCTGCCTGCCCCACGGTTCTCATTTAACACTTAATTATAGACTGAGTTAACCCTGGTTGGAGAGGTGAAGCCCATCGACCTATTGCAAATTCTACTGACCAGCGCGGTCGTTCTCCTCTCGTCAGCCCCCTGCCGAACTCTACTTTGAGCTATTGTCCGGGCTATGCCTTGAGATTTCACGAAACATTCTGATGTTAGATACATGTATAGCTTTTAGAAATCCGATTAGAAACTTCGTTCATTTCATTCTTGTGTGTTTTTTTTTGTTATTTTCGGGATGTATGGACAGACTGAGCTGGTTGCCTCTGTGTCCCGGCCACACAGTGATAATTACCGCGTAGTGCGATCGGGCGGTGCCGCGGGTGAGGCCTGTCTGGAGAGCAGAGTCAGAGGACAGTGTCAGAGGGGAAGGTCGGAATGAAGGATTGCCAATTACATGTAACAGCACCCAAACGTCATTGATCGATAACGCGGATGGAGTGCAGATGCTCGTCCACTTGTAGAAACGCCGGTTCCTTTGTACTGGTACAAATACCTTTTCACGTGTTTGCTAACTTCTAGATGACACGGTGTTATTTCTCCGAAGATCAACGCCTTCGTATGGCCATTCGTGAAACGGAAACAACGCAATGTTTCTTGACGCCTTCTTTTAAAGCTTTCCGTCCTGCTGTCGCCCACGGGGCTGCTGCGGCTCAAGGCCCGTGATGTACTTCACCTTAAGCATGAGTGGGTTTAAAAGTAACACAACAGTAACTGCTGAACTTTCTGACACAATGAAAAGCTTAAGAGAACATACATCAGGCATGACCTATTAGGTTGTTAACGCCTTATCATTTACGAAATAAGCATTTACTTAGCGTGTTAACAATATAGCTTACTTACTGCGCTGAATACTGTTTCGGTTCTAAATCAGTCCGGCATAGGTTACTTGAAAGTAGTACTTAGTTACTAAGGAATTCGTAATTTGGCTACTAAAATTAGAATTGACTGTTCAAACGTGGAGAACACTGAGCTATAATAAAATAACCTCCGTGTCATTTTACGGTTTCCATTGGCCCCGCTCGTACGCCTACATTTGAAGTCTTTGCAAGACTACGGCACCGTATTTCGCCCAGCTCTGCTTTCTGAACAAGACGCAACACGTCGGTGTGCGCTTTGGCTGCCTTTCTAAGCTTGTAGGTGCGTATGAGTCTTATATTACGACCTGGGGTTCGTGAGATGTGGCGCAGCCGGACTGTCCCAACCCAACACACAGGAGCATCGCACTCCTTACAGAAAGACACCAGGGGCAATGTTCATTTATTTCGACCCTCGTCGGGTAGCACAGCAGTAAACCTGTAGGAGGAATTTCCCCCCTTCCCCCATTTGGCTCTGACCACATTGTGACTAAGCTGTCTGGTGCTCCTCAGTTAATTACGGTAATTGAAGTTGGCTACCCCGTCGCAGTGAATGACCTGCGTTGTACAGCTATTTGTTACGTCAGCGGGTTTTAAAGCTCTTAATAAAAGAGAGGACAAATGTTAAAACTAGGGCAAAAGGAACTGTCTAGCATACGATGCTCCTAATTACTGTGCCAATTAATTCCGCTGCCTTCCTCCACTTAGGAATTATGAGCATGCACTGGCAAAGGCTCCTGCTGCTGAACTCAGAGGCTGGTGTGCTTGCTACCCCTGGCACCTCTGGGTTTATATTATTCTGGAAGAAATGCCATTATACGTTATTCTATTTAACCTCCGTATAAAACTGCAGCTGAAGCTCTCCGAAATGAATGTGGCCCCAGGCTGGGGAAAAAGCAATCCCAGAATATTTCAACCCTGACCGCTCGTTCGCTCATCTCCTCTTGAAGGAAAGTCGGAACCTCTGACGTTGTCCCCGGTGGTCTTCAAGAGCCCCCGCCACGCGGGCTTTATTGAGGTCTGCCATCACTGACTAACGATCGCATTCATTCTTAGCACCAAAGAGATGTTTCAGAAGTCTGGTGGAATGGAAATGGGAAGCCCGACTCGACAGGATGGTGAAAAATCACTGTCACGTACATCTGTGGCAGAGGCGTGATGTTGTGACGGACTGAAAGACACTGTGGGTTGGTGCTTTGGGAAGAGAATCATCACCAAGCTTCTGAAAATCCCCATGCCTTTAACTGGTTATGGCTACAGCTAACATGATCCATTTTTTCCAGCGCTTTAAATCATGGGATTGGCATACTGAATTATTTTAATAACAACCGGGTCAACCAATAATCAGACCACTGATCATTTTTCACCAGGTTTATTTTTGGTGGGGGACCACAAATAAAGGTAGATCAATCCGACTAATCTGCGCATTAGTTGAGGTTGGCTGTAAAAGATCGAACTATATTTGAATTGGGGCCCTGCATTTTGTGAGTACATATGACCCAACGCTTGCCTGATATACCGTGATGGGACAATAGAAGAGCAAAGCAGAGCCTGTTCCTCAGACAAAAGGGAGTTGCCAATAGATGTGCAAAAACGCTGCAAAGCTGCCGCCCAGAGTAACATAGAGCCACCTCAGGAGAATTTAATCCTTTCCAGCTCTGGATAATCCCAGCAGCGCTATAAAAAAATTGCTGTGAGTATTCTGGGGCATTGACCTCACAATGAAGCACGATGAAGAAGTCTGAACTGAACCAGCCCCGGTCCAGCTCGAGAAGGTGTGCACTTTCCATGACACAGACCTGCCTGCCGGTATTCTGCGATCTCTAGATCGCCGTCTTCAAAGTGCTAAAAAGCGAGAGACTTAAAAAGTAGGGGTTTACTTCATTGTCATAAATAGACCTGTGTCAGAGTAAAACCCTGAATGTTGGTATGAATAAAAGTCTGGATGTTTAGGTAGCTGAAACGTAAAGTTACCAGAAAGGCCCTGAAGGCTGACAAAGACGCACTCAAAGCATAGCTCCTTCTTAAAGTACTTAGATCCTAATCTATGCCAGAAGAAGGAGAACCAAACACTGAAGGAGGAAATCGTGTATCTGTAGGGACCTGTCCAATAAGAGTGGCCGTTTCTGTTTTAAAGTGGTGTCGGGGTTGAGACCCAGTTGTGAAGGCTGAATGGAGGGAGGACGCACTGTAAAAACATAGAAAAGTGCTTTCTCTTCGCGTGTAGGCCCGGCAGGACTGCGTTTTTGGAAGAGGGGGGGTAGGCAGGTGAGGTCGCACCCCCCCCCACCACCACCCATCCATGCAGAAACATTTTTTTTATTGCAAAGGTGGGAAAGCATCTTTGTGTGCATTTCGGAGGTCGCTGTCCTATAGCCAGTCTGGGGAGAAAAAAAAATCACTCTTGTTTCATCAGGAGAAATTAACAAAGAAAATAATGATAACGTGGAACGGCGATCCTCGCTCCGAATCCTGGAGGGCCTGTTAGTCTACAGGTTTTTCAGACCAGCTGGGCTCTTAACAACCTTAATCTGCTCATTATTGGCTTAATGGGACGAGTTTAACAGCTTCTCCCAGCTCTTCAGGTGCTGCTGCTTTCAAGAGCCCTAGAAAACCTGCAGACACACAGGACCAGGACTGGGGACTCCTGATGTAAAAGAACAGCGCTGAGGAACACTGAGCCCACAAGCAAGAGGCACACAGGGGGTACAGAGCTAGAGCCCACCAGACGCTTTTATTTTAAGGGTCACACGGGGTTTCAAACAATAGGATTAATGAAAAGAGAGCAGAAGAATTCCCCTCCTTCATGAATCTTCAATCTCTCTCCCGCAAGGAAGCCAGCATCAGACAAAACCCACTGAAAGAACAGAAAGGAAGACGGGCCCGCGTGCTCCTTTCATCTGCCTCTCTCCCGCGCGGCGCGGGCGCGGAGCCTCTGAGGGCTGCGGCTGACAGGGCTGCTGTCAGCGACGCCAGATTAAACCATGACTGCGTGTCAGATCAGTGCCGTCGCGCAGTGGCGTCTGTGTGCAGGTTCAGCTGAAGCAGGCCTGCCAAGTCTAACGCTTGACTCCACAGTTTAACGCGTTTAACACCGGCGAAATGTGATGCAGAGGCAAAAATGTTGATTTTTTTTTTCCTGTTTATTGAGGAAGAGCAATATCCTGTTTACTCTCTCCCCACCTCGGCGTTGCCCTGTAGCAGATCGTTAATCACATCACTTTCAATAGCCACTTATCCAATTCCAGGCCACAGTAGCACGGAGTTTGTTCCAGGAAGCATTGGGCACAAGGCAGACTACACCCTGGGCGAGATGCCAGTCCATCGCAGGGCACACACACACACAGACCCAAACACACACACTTACACCAGGGCCAATTTTCCCAGAAGCCAATAAACCTACCAGCATGTCTTTGGACAGTGGGAGGAAACCCCCATGGACACAAAGAGAGCCTACAAACTCAGATTGCCTGCACAGCAACACGCAGATGGCTCCCCAGGTCCAGAATTGAACCCAGGGCCCCTGTGCTACGCAGGCAGCAACGCAAACCCCTGCACCACTGTGCCGCCTCCAGTCCAACAACAATACCCCAAATTCAGCAGAGCTAAACCACCATCTGCCTTTCTCTTTTAAATAAATGGTTTTTGGTACTGGGTGGTTTGTTCTGCCAGGCAAAAGAAATGATTAATCTAGAAAACAAAATTGACACTTGAAACTTTAAAATATTCATTTTAAAGTACTGCATCCTGACATTTTAGAAAGGGGACAGCAGATCACCTCTTTGCGAGTTCATTTTGGTTTCATTAACTGGTTGTTCCATATTTCTAAAAAAAAAAAGTCAGAGGAGAGAACTAATGACTTTAATAACTGAATAGACTGAATAATTACCATTGCTTACATTTGTATATTGCTTTTCATCCCAAAGAGCCTCACATGTAGGAGGAGAGCCATTTTATCCACTGTAAAAGTGCAGCTCCCATCTGGATGACATATGAAGCCCTTTATGCACCAGCAACCTCATTACACAGCAGATCAGGAGGAAAAGTGAGAAGCTACCCTGCCAATTGAATTAGGTGGGAAATTCAGATTGAGCGAGTCCAATGTGGAATTTATCCAGGATGCTGGGGTTAACACCTCTCCTTTCACAAACATCACCAGGGGGTCTTCCATGACCAAGCAGTCAGGACCTTGTAATAACATCTCATCAGAAGCACTGCAGTTCCTATAGCATGGTTCCTACAGTGAACATGGTTTCTTTATAGAGGCATTGGTCTGGAAATGCTGGATTAGACGGGAGAGTGTCACCTACCGGTCCATATGCTTAATAACAGGGTGGGCCCCCCCTACTGGTCCCACTAACACCTCTTCCAACAGCAACCTCAGGTTTTCCCAGGAGGTCACCCATCCAGATACACACCAAACTCACACCTGCTGAGCTACATGGGTTTGCCAGTTGTGAGTTGCAGGGTGATATGGCTGCTGGCCAAATGTACTGTCCAGTAACAGATCATCTGCATGTAAGGAAGGCTCTGACCACCCTGAATCCCACCTTCTGCAACCCAGAAGACGTCCACAGTAACACAGGTGGGTTCAGTTACCAAAGCGAACTGAAGTGGAGACACAGGGAGCCCTGAGATGTGCCACAAGGCCAGCACAAAATAATCGGATCATACTGAGTTTGTAGATATACACAATTAGGGGGAGGTATTCCAAATGTGAAGAGATCAATTTATAAATAATCCCTCTCTAATGCATGAAGGATTTTGCAGGGAAGGAGCATCTCAGGATCAGCTGAGATTGAGGATGACTGAATCCATTTTGTATATGAGTGGGGGAGAAGGAACACCATCTTTGAATAAGTTGGCTCTGATCCTGAATGACTGCAGTGGAGCTGGGAATTTTAGCAGAATTTTCAGGTTAATTTTGAGGAGAGAGATTGGACTATAAACATGATACTCAGAAGGGTCCCTTTTACTTTTTAAGTAATAATGAAATGGAATCCTGCTGCAGAGTAGGTAGCAGACAGTCTCATTGAATAGACTCCTCAAAAACTGAAAGAAGTAGAGGGGTGCTCTAGTGACTGAATGCTTAATGAAATTCAATCGGAACAAAGTGACCTAGATTTGTTTGCCTAATAATAGTTAATGATTAATTGCACTTATGTAGGACTTCTTATTCCAAAGTGCTTTTCATCCACCACTGAAATGCTGCATTTATATCAAATATTCCAGTGCATTTCAATTCAGTACTTTAAATGCATAAACAGCTTGCATCCCAATTGCAGATGTACCAGGTTTTCTTACTTACTTATACAGGACGACATGCATGTCCTTTCCGCGAGGTGACGAGAAAGGATTACCACATTTCAGCTGAAAATGTAACTTTGTCTTAGTTTTTCAGTGTAGAAAAAATTATCAAAATTAATCAGCTGAGAAAAAAAAACATATTTCATCCATGAAGTTTGCAAAAAGAAACAAAAAACTTAAAATGTCCTCGGCACTTTTATTTATAGAACAACCGTGGCTCTTCTCTTTATTCTTGATCTATTCATCCTTCAAAACACAAAAGTTAGTTTCCTTTCATTTCCTAGCTCTTTTTCCCTTCCAGTACAGAGTCTCCTTGGGTATTAGATAAGGGAACTGGAAAGACCCATTAATCAAATGATGTGGGTCTTTTTCCGAAATACATGGGTTGATTTGACAGTATTCCTTCTGTACCCTAATGACTCTGTAATGGAAAGAAGGATGTGCAGCAGCAGAGTACTCCAATACATCACAACTTCCCACAGAATTCATCTTTCTTTATGCAAAACTGTGAAGCGCCGTGATAGCTCATATAACACTAGATCATTATGGGCCTGTATTCTTCATGGGAACTGAGCAGGCGTCTTTTTTTCTCTTTCCTTGGCAAGCTGCACAAATATACATCTAAAACAACTATGATGTCTTTGTGTGTTTTATGCAAAAGTCAGATGTAAGAGAACATAAGAAAAGTTGCAAAAAAGAGGAAGCCATTTGGCCATTCTTGCCTGTTTGACTTGATGATCCAAGAATTATTTCTGTCCTTTTTTCCTCCCCCAGTGAACTCCAAAGAGTCACCTTCAGCCATGAGACTTCAATGTAAAGACGTGTCTGGTTTTCATCTGGATCGCTCCTAAACATACGTATTGTCTCGTTAAATATTTATTTAAACACTCCAGCTTGGTTGTGAAAAGTAACATTAATTCCAAGATAAGATGATGTATTTTATACTGGGATTGGCACAAACATAATGCCTTTTATTCTTAATGAGCAATAAATTCAAAGGCAGTACTTTTGTACTAAAACTGGGCCTCCTGAGTTTCTCCTCTTCCTACATTCATTATTTTTAGAAAGGTATTTGCACAGTGCTAATCCTTTGTAGAAAGGCCACTAGGTTTCATTCATAGCTGTCACATATAGACTTGTGTGCGGATTACATATGAATTCAAACAGCTGTTATTTGAAAAATGGTCTTGTGCTCCAGTAGAGAAAGTGTTGCCCTTTGTACTGTATATGAGCCTGAACTGCTTGTCAGGGTGGGAAAGGCTTAAACAAAAAAACACATAATGATGATAAGTGTGATAAGTGGAAAGAGTTCTAAACCGAACGTGGTTGTTTCAGGCTTCCATTCTGTGCTTGGCTGATAAATTGCTCAATGACCTGCGATAAGGCCTTGTCGACACCAGAACCAGCCAGTTCACGGGACATGAGGGTTTTGTTTGGCTCTATTCCCCGGCTGCCTGCCCTGCAAAGAAAGGCACTCAGGGCCAAGAGCAAAAACACAGCAAGTCCAATCAACTAAACCTCAAATAAGTTCACCCCATAACCACAGCGTGCAACTCCATCTATAAGCCTGTAAAAGCTGCAAAAAATGAATGATTAATTTTTAATACCATACAAAATGCAATATGTTTAATAAAGAAGTGGTTTGTTAGTTCATTTTGGGGGTTAAAAGAAGCACATGCATTTTACTTTTCCAGCTCAGGGGTGCTCGTTAAACTATGCTTATAACCCACTGGTTTCAAAACCATCAGCTTGTAAAGGTACTTGAATCACACAGAGCCTTTCGAGATTCTTTAGAGACAGACACAAATTAATGGATTTTAATTATCTCACTAAATGTAATGGATGTAAAAAACAATTGATGAAGTGCACCATACGCATAAAGAAGAGTGTCATACGAGATGAATAAGAGATAATTAAGAATTACCAGGTTGAACAAAGCCTAGCAGCCCAACTTTTCATTTATGTTGGATTCAAATGATGTGATTTTAAAGAGGACCATTTTTTCCATGAAAAGTAAGAATGAGGAGGCCGTTTTCTGAGCCTTTGACGTAATTCTAGAATAATAGTAGACAAGCGTGGAGGCAAGGAAGAGACACAGTGCTGTTAATTTGATTTTTTCCATGTGGTCCAAACTTAAATGTATATAATCTCTTCCAGATCTCACCATAAAGCCAGAAGACCCACATGGATGCCAAGTGGGGCATAAAGGGCTTGGAAATTCATACCGCTAATTAACACATTTGACGTATTACTCAGAAAACACAGAACTGTATCAGCTCCTGTCTAAATCATTTACCATCTTAGATCTAGACAGGGGTGTTCTGCAGGTGTCCATCTGCTGACATTCTTACTGACTTAGAGTGATTTAGATTCTGGGATATTTTACAAACTTGTGAGTCAGATGGTATAAAAAATAGTATATGAAGACAGACAGAATCATCAGTTTGGCAGAAACATACACTGTGTATCACATGGGTATTTCTGAGCTGCGAAAAGCTACTTCAAACTACAGGGATCTGGGTGTTCATGTAGATTCTTCTGCATCCTCGTCAAGACTGTGGCGAAGCACTACACACGCAAACAGAGTGCTAGGTCCCCATGAGAGCTGTAGAGTTTACCTTAACACACAATTAATACTCACATTTTCAGTACAGTAGTACCACAAAGAGCAAACTGTGGCTTCAGAGTTCAAACAAGAGCAGCAGAATGATCCTTAGTATAGGGGGTTGTCATGGACAATCTCCTATTCATTTTTTTCAGTGCAGTACACAGGATATTGAAAGGGGATTTTTATCTAAGCATATACAATCCTAAAGAGTATAGGCGAGATTTACCAAAAGTACTGTTTCACACTCAGTGGTTGTCAGGGTCCCAACTGGAAACCAAAGGGAATTAATTTCCAGTGGAGAAAATACGTCTTTACACGACGGGTTTGGGGAATCTGTAACTTGGCTTCCCCGCCAGGCGGTCGAGATCCAGACTCTGGGATTTCGCTATTTTAAGTGATGATTCAATTTAAAATTAAAAAAAAAAGATGAAGAGGGTCGCTTTTATTCCAGAGAGAATGTTGACGTCCGTAGCAGCAAGTGCTGACGCCGACGTATAAAACCCACGAAGGCGGTCTGTTCTTCAGCTTCAGAAACAGCTCGAACCGAAAGCGTGGTAACAGACGTTCGCCCTGGTGGGAATATGGCCCGAAGCACACACCTGTTTAAACACAACCTCGGTCCCAGCAGCCCGCCCAACACACCACATCAGAGCGTCTGAGGCACGGCAGCGACGCGCAGAGGGGGGGGTTACCCGCTGCACGGCTTGCAGCGTGACAATGCCAGACGCCAGCCTGCTGTCGGTACTGCGCCCTCTAGAGGCAGTGCGGTGCCCGAGGAACAGGGATTTTCAACCGGGGATCCGGGAACCCCTGGGGTTCTTGTGTGCTGAAAAAAAAATCAAGGGATGCAATCAAAACTGATCTCCCCACGTGTGGCACGTTACATCGGCTGGCTAAGGGGTGGATCTGCCCTGGGAACACTTACAGCTAGAGTTATCTGTACCTCCGCCTATACATAATGAATTACGGAGTCTTTAACAATAGGACTAGACCTCCGTGTGGATGTCTAAGCCGGGGAGTCCTTTTTGAATAGGAATTCCTCGATCGCACCCCCCACACACACACACACGTGTAGAAGACAGAACATGAATTCACTGCCGCAGCGCTGTAAGGCGATTCGCAGCCCCTTTCTCATTGCAAACTCCGAAACACAGCCTTTGCTTCCGGACTGTCCAAGACCTCCGCAGAGCCGCTCAACGCCCGGGAGGCCGCCAAGCCCATCCAGAATGCCGCCGCCACACAGTCCGGATTTCCGAGGAGTGCCCTCTGACTGGCCCTCGCTTGGTCGTCTCACTACAAACGCCCTTTATAATATATATAGATATATCCTCGATAATGTTATTACCTCGCCATAAATGAGCATACTAAAACGACAGCGTTATTACAAGCTGGGTATTTCTTTTGTCAGCTTCTTCAGTGGCTGCGCAGGATGCGACCGTAATGAAAGGCTTTCGATGTGTGTGTGTGTGGTTCTCTCTAGAAAGCGGTCTGGCAGGACCCTCCCGCGTCTTACAGCTTTCGATTCACGCTGTCTGTCACCCACTGAGCTGTGGGAAATAGATTGGCTTGGGACGCAACGTCGCACTTACTGGCTTCTTAAACTGAGACCTCTGCCCCCCCCTCACGCGAGCCCAGTTCCAGCGCGAGCTGCGCGGCGTCGGGGCGGAAGATCTGTCGACCCCCAGCTCGAGCCCCGGGGGGGGGGCGGTTTTCTTCCTCTCGCCGCACACAGACCGGGAGAGCCAATGGAGGGGTCGCACACGACGTGAAATTGAAGTCGCCCCAGGCTGCCGGGCAGGGGATACCATCTTCCCTCGTGATCTAGTTTCGGTTAGGATCCAGAATCGTCTTGCTTCTGAGATAATTTGTTTAGGGGGCGTAACATCAAGAGGAAGAAAAAAAGAAGTCAGCCTTAAGGTCTTTTAATACGGTGAACAGCTCAATGAGTTCCTGTTTATTTGTTCTCTAAACATCCAAACTATTTGCAGATCATTTGCACAATAATCCAGGAGTTGTTTTTTTTTTTTTCGGGACATCATAACCTGAAAAAAAAACCCGTACACCTAATTTATCAAAGGTTTCATAAACAATATCAAACATTTAATTATCAGTTGCGAATCGTATTCAGCAGACAAAATCAACACCTTTTGAGTCGATTATTTGGATTCTTTCTCAGAAAGAGACACCGGTTTAAAATGTTAAAATACGCTCAGAATCTAGCAGGGTACTGTGCTTGGGCACGGTGTAGCAGATAGTTTCCGCTTCAGCTGTGGGTTTAGAAAACATCAAACAGAAAAATAATTATACTATCCGTTATGCTCTACTTACCCCACGATTATCACGATTTACAAAAAAAGATCGGAAAAGGACGCTTGAGGAACTCCTACTTGGGGCCGCTTAAAGGAGGGTTTCCAAAGCTAACCGAAAACAGAACGAATCCTTTCACTTAAAAAAAAAAGCCTTTACATTTTCCTCTTTGGTGAACATTTTGGATGTGGGGAGAAATTGGCAGTGGCATGTGTTTAATTCTCGAAGATTAGCAGCAGCAGACCGCAGGGAAACGCCGTGAAAAGCCCCCTGTTAACAGGGGACGCCCCTCGGGGGAGCGGAGAACCGATTCCAACAGCTCTGAAGAGGCGCCGCGTCAATCAAACCTCGCCCGGCGTTTCCACTTTCCCAACTTGTTTCGGCCTTCACGCCACGTGCGGGAGCTGTCAGGCTCCGGCTCCCTCGGGGTCTGCCGTCTTTTCTTTCCCGTTTGCTCCGCGAAAGCCGTTTTTGACTCGCCCCGCACTCCGGTAATGGCGGTAAATAAAGCTCGCTCGTCCTAACGGGTCCAACGCCCATTTGGTAGCGGAAACAAACAGCGGGCACCGTAAAAACACACTTCACCGCTGCAGGTAATTATGAACAGTCGGAGGTTGGTGATTTTGCGCAGACAGACTCATTAAAAGAGTTGAATCTCTTTAACCTTTAGCAGGTGCGATTACCGGGGGACTTGAAGAACTCTTCTGAGTCTGGGACAAGGTTACAAGGATGGTTAACCCAATGGACCAATTCAGGATTCGCAATTGGAACAAAGACCCACAAAACGAATTCAGAGAGTTCAGTTTCAGTTTGGGGACCCTTCTGCGTGGGCTTACTAATGTTCTCACGATGCTCGAGTGCGTTTTCTCTCGGGACTCCGGTCCCTTCTGTTATGTCTCGCACACTGTCCACTGGTGTTGACGACGCTGTGGCGCTTATATTTTGGGGTTACCGCGTTACAGCACTTACAGTAGGTGCATTGGCGGGGTTTTGCGATTCTCGGTCAGTTCTAAAGACCTGCACAATAAAGAACAGACGTCTGCAAAAACCTGTTCGTCTCAGTCCCAGGTTCTCCGCGGTGTACCACCCTCCTGCTTCTGAAACACACCGCTGCCTAGCCTAATTGTTTAGACACTGTCCCTGTTTGTACAGGCGTGTGCCCGGCGTGCTGAAAGTGGATTTAAGACGCACCCTGCTTCCAAGGAGAGGACTGGGGTTGCAGTGAATTTACCAGCTATCGGCTGCTTTCTCATAAAAGCATGGTTAGGAAAATTCCCTACGAACCACAGCGCAAATCAAAATATTTCTTAAAGAACGGTAGGTATAAGAGCAGATGTGTTCTTGTTGAACCATTTTCTGCTGGGTTTTCGATGTATTTTCTCTAGGGAACAACTATGGAAAAACTAACTCTGACGTTCCGTTTCCCCCCGGATACATCGTGCACTTCGGAGAACTGACACCCTCTGTTGCGTAAAGACAAATTTCACGGAACAGTGTCGCAGTTTGGAACAGATTACAGAGGAGCGCGAGTGTGAATTTAAAGCCAAATGGGATTGGAAAACAATCTCTCCCCGCCGTCGAACGACCTCCCGTCGGTGAGATCACTTCACGTGTTGCACATTTGATCACAGCCTACTCGGTGTTCCAAAACCGGGTAGTTTCGTATTTCAGTGCTTGCTTTAACATGCTAATGTTGATAAATGTTGTTTCAGCGAAGGTAAAAAGTGCATTTCAAAACGACTCAACAAGAAGGCGTTGTAGTCTTTCCTGTTCGTAATGGACAGTTTGTGCAGGGCGTTTATTTTGAAGATGACCAACTGTACTTGGTCAGTTTTGTTTCGTAAGCCTACCTTTAACGACGTAAATGTATAAATTGGTCACGACATAGCTACGAAAACGGGTGGCATTTTCAAATTCGTTAACTTAAGAGTACAGTGCTAAACTGTACCGCGGTTCGTGCATTTCGACGTCGTCTACGCAGCAATACAGCAAGTGGTCAAAAGGGGGCACTGGTGTAGCTTCAAAGGAAAGTTTCACAAAGACCTCTTATTAAAGCGTACAGCGGACTCGGGACAACTGCAATATAGATCATTTTAGCTCCCGGTTTCACTGTTTTCCCCGGTTAGGGAAGAGAGGCTTTATTGTCGTCTAAGCCGTAAAGTCGAAGCCGGAGGCCTGTTGTCCTTACTGTGTCCCTGGTGGGGCACCCGCGGCTCTGCTTGGGCGGGGCAGACTCCGAAAGCACAGCCGCGGCCGGAGTCTCTCCCCGCGCTCCAGTACCATCTGGTTCTCAAAGGCGGACCTGCCCCGAGTCCCGTCGACGTCAGACAGCAGAGCCCGCTGGTTAGTGCCCACGAGCTACTGTTCAGAACCCCTTTCAACCACCATTACTCCAATCAAACACAGAGACCGCTGGCTTACAGCGAGGAGCCTAGTCCGCAGTTATCGTCTGTGCCTAAGCGCTCCCGTTCCGAGCTGCGGATCTCTTTTCAACGACGATACGCAGGGCAGAAATAAAAAAAAAAGTCCGATATTACACTGGCCTGCCCCACAGATGGCCCAAAACAGTCCCGTAGACTTTCACTGTCTAGTATTTCATGAGCGACTACGTGCTTAGTCCTGGAGAGGGGGGTGCGTGTGCCCTCCTGTATTCGCGGAGCTCTGTGGCGCAAACACAGCGGTTGATCACGAAGGCTGAGAGAACGTGACCCCAAGTTAAAGAAAACTCGAGAATCATGCTCTGGTAAGCCTCTGGCTTGGCCAGTGGACACGAAATTAACCAGACAGGGCTGCGGACTGAGGAGGAAGGAAGTGGTTAGTTTTATAAACCAAGTGAGTAATGAAACCACCGGATCTACAGTTTCATATGGTAATAAGATCGTTTAATTGAAGCTTATGTATGTGGAGGTTATGGTTTTATCTCCTGATTAGTGATAGCGGCATAACCCAGTTATTACACTCTCCTCCTTCTGCTGCCCAGAATTAAAACCCTCCTGCTGTCGTCTCCCAGTCCTGTTCCACCTTCAGCCGCACCGAGGGAGGCTTATAAACGTACACTTCCAGCTTTTTTACTTGTGCTGGCAGGTCTGTAATTGAGGTGTTTCTGCGCTGTCCGCGCCACTTCTCGGCACTGTAGCGTTTAGGTAAGACATTCGCCAGCTGAAGCGTAATCGCCTGTTTTAGAACTGCGGTCGAAGAGGGGCTAAAAATATACACACGCATCTATAGCGCTGGCTAACGTATAGAACGGCTAAATATTGTATACTCCTTATATATAAAAAGACAGGGGTGAGCGTTCAGAGTAGATGCTTGCTTTCCTTCAGGTATCTTAACTACTTCGTTTCCTACAGTTTGTGTCTGAGTCTAGACGTGAATTCTACCGCAAAATAATTTGCGTTACACTTCCTTACAAAACAAAACAAAAAGAAATGCAAGGCAAATGTTCTTGCAGTTTATGCAGTTTGTGACGGGTCCTTACACTCATCATCGACAAATCGGCGGTACTGCCTCGACTGTAAAACGCCTTTTCCATGAGCTGTAACTTTAATCGACATAAATCCCCTGACGTCGGTTTACGCGCGTGCACTGACTGTTTTCTTATGCTGTCGGAGACTTGGTCACGTTGCAAAACGATTTACACTTAAACATAAAGGGATTAGCATGCGCCTTTCCATGATCGCGCACACACACACACACCAAAAAAAAAAGAAAAGTCTGCTGCGGTTCAAGCCAAGGTGACGGGCTTGGCAATCTAAATCACCCAGAAATGTAACTGGTATCAGTCTTGGTTTTAAATAAACGTCGCGCGATCCTGAAAATGAAAGCGTTACACGGTTTTGGCAGAAAATCAAGCGTCGTTGTGACTCGTTAGCGCCAGTGTTTTTCTTACCACGCCTGTGCGCTGAAGCAGCCTAAATAAACACAGAAACCACGGTGGCTGGGTCGCCTTTTTTTTTACAGCGTGCTCTTCCGTACAGGCCGTCGTGCCGTGTATGTTAGCAGTAGTGGTTCGTTCGTGACAAAGACGGGCCGCTTTGTCGTCTGTCAAACTGAGGCGTACAAAGCAGGTCTGTTTTGAGGAAGTGAAGGTACCGTGCTCTGAGCTCTGAAACACCTCGCCAGGGCGCCAGTTTCTTTCAGAAGCGCCTGACCTACCACAGGTGTCTCTGCGGTTTCCACCGCGCTGTCCCCCTCTACGCTTGGCGTTTCCTCTAAGATAACACCTGCTTGTGAATGAAGCCTGTTTTGCATAACCACTAGATCATCTTCGCTCAGCCAGTTCTGGTTTCCAGTCGTTCAAGTTTTTCGTTTTTTTAAAAAAAAAAAATGCGCGAGGATCTGTTCTCTTCCTGTTAAACCGACATTTTTCGTCTCAGACTGAAAAAACCGTTGCAGAGCAGAGACAGCGCGGGGGTTAAATACGAGCATTTGAAGACCACTCGATACTGCACGCCGGCCTGTGAGTTTGGAAGGAAAAGCAGAACGTTTTTGTTTTCCACGGATTAAAGTCGTAGGAAGACATAATTCCTGTTTTATCCTGCTTTATGACCCACCCCTCTCCGAACTGACTCATAAAAAAAATATTGGGGGGGGGAGGGGGTAGAGGGTACGCTCCCATCAATTAGGATAACCAATTAGGAATAATGCGGGCGACACAGCACAGGCTATCAGGCGGCAAACGGCCTTCTGTTTCCCAGCGCTCACAAAACGTTCTTTAAAAAAAACTCCTCCCCTTCAGCGAACCTCCTCTGCACGCACGCACACACACACAGACACACACACACACGCGCTCCCCCCTTCCGGTCTGTGCGCGAGCATTGCGGGGATGATGGATCGTGCCTGCCGGTGGTGATTTCGTGTTGATCGCACATTATCACTGGCAGGTTGGACTCTGCTGCTGATGGACGGTTTACAGCAGCCCTGCGTTTTTTTTTTCTCCTCTTTCCCTTTTTAGATTAAACACACAGGCACAAAAAAAAAACCCAGTATGAAAAGGGGTGGCTTGAGGAAAGGACCCGGGTGGTGTCGGAAGAGAGATTAACCATTCGTCTGCCGACGCCCTTCTTACCGCGTTATTAAACCCTCGCATAAACCTCGTGCGCACGCCAGCGCACCGTATTGATTTGCAGATTTACCGACAGAAGGGGGTAGTGGGGGTCTTTGACGACGTGAAATGACCGTCTGGTAACCCCCGAGGGCTAGCGTTTAAACTCTTTCGACATAATTCCCCAACCCCCCCCCCCCGCTTTAGATGTCTCTGTTGTTTATCGTTGATTCCTGTAGCTTTCCCGAGCCCCAACGCAGCGCTCTGATAACGAGTCGGGCTCGCCTCTTGCGGCCCCGTGTCTCCTGCGCTGGAAACATGCCCAACTGAAAGCAAAAGGCAGCGGATCTTGTACAAGCACACCCGGGAACCTGTTTTCCGACCGTCTCTGGGTGTGATTTGTGTTGCATTTGTCAAGGATAGTGTCTTTTGCGTCTAGGAAGACTTTGAGACCGACGTTCTTCTCAAGCCTGTCGATGTAGTGGGTAGGACACACTCTTAAAGCAGTGTCGTTTGTTTCCGAGTGGCGCAATTAGAGTGGCGAAATCGCACCTCAGTATAACCTTCCATCCTTATCAGGTTTAAATAAAATCGAATCGAATTCAACATAAGAGCAAAAGGGGGATATGAAAGAGGAAACATGGACTCTTGCGTTACGCGTTATAGGCCTAATTCTGGTGCTTGATTCCCCCCCCGTCTGTACCCTCGACCATTAATCTTTTCCCACTCTGATAAAAGCTGTCAGACTTGGCCTCCAGACCATCGTTCAGTTACATGTGTCACTTCGCCTCAATAGGTCCGGCGGGCTGGGTCTTCGCGTACAATTTCAGCGCAAGAGTGGAGAGGAATTGCAGAGGGGTTGTTTTCGTCTGGAGATAAGCAAAGAGGCGCGCACACGTGTGTCTATTTCCACAGACGCTGACACGCACAACGTGACCACGTCCTTTTTCGGAGGCATGTGAAGAGTCCTCTCTCCCTCCCTCTCTGCCCCACCGCATCAGAAATAGAACACGGCCGAGCTGCTAGCGAGCGACGCCCGGCCCTGAGAGAGACAGGGGTTTTAAAGCCTTTTGTTTTCCAGCCGCGTCTCGCCGCGAGCTGCCCGAGCTCCCTGGAACCCCCTGTCTCCAGTTTCCCGTCTCGTACTGGGACGGCAGACTGAGGGCGTGCAAATATCACACATTCCTTGAAGGCAGCCTAGTAAACGCGTTGCATATCGCCAGCCGCTGTTGCGGTGAATAGGCTACTCCGACTGCAACTAGTATGGTTATTGTGTGCTGCCGAACTACAACGATTTCGTTATTGTTTATGCTAATTGCGGCGTTTTGCCACGCTGCGGGGCTGCCAGTTTCCATAATCTAATCAGTGAGGTAATTCGGCGTCTCTCTGGTCTTGTCTCGGCGCGCTTTATCGTAATCTCTTTCCACCTTCTTTTTTTTTTTAAGTGGAGGGGGGGCGTCAGATGTGCAGTCGATGTTATTACCTCCCTGCTCTCCGTAATCATGAGACAGACATTTGATTGTGCTGGCTGTGCCGGCGATTGTACAGTTGTGTCTTTTACCCGCGGTGCGGGCTAAGATGGGTCATTAAGAATGTCGACTGAAAGAAATAATTCTATAGCCAAACGTTTCATAACCAGCTATACCTGATGGGCATTTCTCTACTTGGTTTGTCGTTGTCGCTTCGTCATTATTCAAAGATCTTTTAACGTACTGCACGGACTTCGATCACCAATACACTTAAGATAATGGAACAAAAGTACCAATTCGGGGTTCTCGTGACAAATTACACGTAGGGCAGATACAAAGTGAGGGTATAACTAGCCTACCCGAGTTGTTACTGGTGTGTGTGTGTGTTTTCCCCCCGTTTATGAAGCCCATTGCGAAAATGAAACCGAATAGGTGCACGTGCGAGTAAAAAACAACCGCTTTTAAAAACCGTCGAGCAGGCAGACAAAAGCCCTGAATACTAAAGCCCGGGCTGGCTTTCATGCAGCTTCTGTTATGCCTGTGTGTTGCAGAACGGGAGCCCGATCGTTCCGGGAATATGATACAAGTGGGTGGTGGCGCGGAGCCGCTTTATTGAAAAGTAATTCCGAGCCAGATGGCTCATTCAGAAGTTCAGCGCTGCCCTGATCCTCGCCCACCGCCCCCGAAGCCAGCCACACCGAACAGAGGGGAACGAGAGAAGAAGTCCCGCCAGGAACAAGGATTTATTCACTTTGAAAACGGTACAGACGGTAAAGAACGAGTGGTTCGGCTATACCTCTGCCCAGCTGATATGTTGCCCTAGTCTAGCGAACCTGTAATAAAACATCGCATTGGCAAGAAAGGGTTGCTACGCTCCGACCGAATCCTTTAAGAAAAATGTAAACTAGAAACACAAATATAGGTTGGGGGAAACCGCTACATGTAGTGGGAACAAAAGGTACCGAAACAAGGATATCCTCAAATTGTTCAAAACTGAAAATTGAACGTCGTTAAATTTAAAGAGCTGTAGAGGAACAAACGCATATTATCGCATTCACCCGAGAACACATCCAGCATTATTGTTTTATTGTTTTTTTTTTCTAGGTGTTCAACCCCTATGTACAGAACAAAGCAGATTTAGAACAATATGTAATAGTATTTCTGACACATTTTCAAAAGGTGCTCAGAATGAGGCAGCATAACAATGATAATTCCAAAGACCACTAGTGTACAGAGTATACTATGGCTGCACTGCATAGGCAAATATTAAGTCACTAAATCTGAATCCCCTGTAAGTGATGATAAATGTTCATTTCAATTGTGAATATACCAAAAAGAAACCATTTCAATGTGCAGGATTTGAGTTTACTGTGTATTCTGATGTACGATGACGTGCAGCTGAAGAAGGCGGAAGGTGAAATGCAATTTCGCATGAAGGCCTCAACTGAATGTTTATTCAACAACAGCAGATACAAAAAAAAAACTTACTTGTGTGAAAAGTCTCAGCTGGCAATAGCGCAGGCAGCATGACAGATGTCTGCAGAGGTACCGACAGCAACGATCTTGAGAAATACAAATGGGCTGCAAACTGTGGTTAAATTCTTTATATTCTTCCCTGGTGAAGACAGAGGATATCACAGCTGCAAAGAGCAAATCGTGTCTACAGGTGACCCTAATTACAGCTGTTTGATGCTGTTTACCTTTTCAATCGAAGAAGGAGCTGGGCCACATTGTCCAAAGGGCACACCTGGCAAAGTATCGTATGCTATGTTAAGAAACCCTTATGGAAGGAAACAAACTATAACAAAAATGAAGTTAATCCAGACAGGGACACTGTAGGCCTGCTTTCTGAAAGAAAAGTGCCTTGATTTACCAAACCTACTATTTTGATATCTTGAACCAACATAAATAAATGCAGGGGATTTCTGGGCAGTAGACAGGTCCTTGCGTTTCTAAACCTTTCAAGGAAAAAGTAGTGCATAAGACTAAATGTTGTGCACATCACGTAATTCCATCCAGCCATTTCCGAAAGGCTTTGTCCAGTTCAGAGTTCCAGGGCAGCTGGAGCCTGTCCCTTCAAGCAACACCGGTCCATCACAAGACACACACGGATACAAATCCATACACACACTCACACTGGACCCAATTTCCCCAGGAGCCAGTTAACATGTCAGTATGCCTTTGGACTGTGGGAGGAAACCAGAGCATGGAGAGGAAGCTCGCATGGACACAAGGAAAACATGCAAACTCCACACAGATAGTACCCTAGGAAGGGAACACGTGGATTGAGATTTGTATTTTATCGAAAAGCCAAGATTATATTAATATTTGCCGTGCTGTAGAAATATAATTAGTGTTGGTCTAGAAAGAACACTTTAAGTCTCCATCTTAAACCAACCATGATATGTTTTTTGTGTAAACAAGAATGTTGTTTATTTTTGTGCTGTGGGACCATAAACAGCAACTGCATTGTGTACATGACTTCCACACAGCTCACCTTATACAGTATATATACACACACAAACACTTCCAATAGCGGACTCCCAGTTCCAGCTGAAGCTCTCCAGTCAAGCCTCACAGGCCCTTAACTCAGCCTTGGCAGTTAGGAGATGCTTATCTTTCACCCCTCAGTCATTTCTTTATAATAAAATGTAGAAAACACACTCGTTAAGATTTGATTAACATGGTTTATTTGTATGGTTAGGTAAACTGTAGCAAAATAGTTCCATTTATTGTTTTTCTATGTGTTCACCTCATGAATAAACTGATGTATAAAGACGGCGAGAACGAAGGACTCAGTTTTGTCTCTGTTTAAGTTATCAATGCAACATATACAAATTCTACTGAACATGTGAGATAAGTGTGATAGGTCTCAATTTCCTTTTTGGACATACAATGTTCATTGTTAAATGAAGTACTGCATTCATATTCAATGAAACACAGCACAAAGACCTGAAAGTTTCAGTTTAACATCCCTTAACCAAAAATTAAATACCAACCTCCAACCAGGAGAATGAAAAGTAAAGATTCTCCGGTGTAGCATCAATAATGACTATTAAATGGCAATATATCAAGATGCTTGGTATGGTATTGGAAAAAAACAGTAAATGGTAATTTGATGTTGCACTCTTTCTTGAACTCCTTGGTTGGTAGTGGGTTTGTTTTGTAAGTCATAACAGAAAGCTGGATCAACGGACTGTTTCCTTCGAACGTTTCTCTTTGAAAAATGAATAAAACTCAGATCAGAGACACCAGTCAGTTTTGCACTTCAAAAACAGAAGCGTCAGTAGACCTGGGTTGCAAACACCTCTCCCAAAACCTTAGCTGCGCTGCTGTGATCACACTCTAATGACTTACAAATGGGAAGACACCGAACACACTCAGCTATTTCTGGCCTCTTCCGTTTCTTTGTTTAGATCTTATTTCAACCACGTTCCTGGTTCAGTTCACAATTTCTCAGAAACCGACAACTCCCAATCCTGCTCCTGTTCTGGCACATGAATAGCAGCCCGTCCCCGTGTGGGGTACCGGAGACGGATCCCCGTCAAGGGCTCTGGTGGAGCGCTATGTCGGGATTCCCCAACACGTTTCTGCGCCTGTGTTGGGCTGAAATCCCACAGAGCAGGACTGGGATCTCGGTCACAAGTTGTGAAACCACGACAGTTCTATCCCCAAGGCATGGTATAATTGTACTCTGGCCTCCCAGAACGTTTTCTTTCTAAATCTGGATGTCTGTTTACTCATGTGTAGTCCACAGGCACGGTAAGGGCGAGGGCGACACGCGAATGTTTCCCGACAGTTCTTGGAATGTCGGAGCTGTTGTTCCGAAGCGCACATGATGTCTCCGCAAACTCCGGCATCAGTTTACTTCTGCGAGTCTGATTTTGCGATATCTACTTTGGGCCGTGGTAACGAGAAAATAAAACAGTTTCTTTTCTCTTAGTACATGCACGGGGAACACGCTAAACACTGCCAGGAGTACTCCAGCAGTGCAGCAGCACATGACCCCTCGCAACTGCGCGGAAGGCGAGGCAGCGAACAACCCTCCGAGGCGCAGCCGTCCTGTGCAGACGCCGGCTGACTTCAAGAGAGGCCCCAGCGTCCACTCAAAGATACGGCCAGCAGTCTCGTCACACGATGCACGGTGCCCAGTACTACACACATACCAAATGCGGTCCGATCATTCGTCTTTCTGATTATCAGCTATGCCGATTTTTTCCCCTGAAAACAACAACAACAACAACAACAACAACAACAGCAACAACAAACGTACAGCGCAAGTAGAATCTTTTTCTATCCAGTTACAAAACCTAAGAAAATTAGATGCTGCGTGATCATTAGAAACACGCCGCCGATAAGCTACTCATAAAGGTGAACCGAAGCGGGGCGCAGAGCAGAATGACAGCTACTGAAATAAACGGGTAGGCGAGGCGAAAAAGAGACGAGCGTTTACGATGTCTTGGGCTCCACAGTGAGAGTTGAAAGCATGCTCCCACACACGCGCAGACGGGGAAGTGGAAAAAAAAGGCAGAACAACTCTCCCGCAATGCTGATTGCTTAGTTTCCAGAAGACAGACTTAATTACAGAGTTTTCAGCAGCTGGCAGCTCAAGAACCACAACGCGTTACTGTAGTACAGAAGTCACCAGAGCGCCACGCGCTCTCCGGAACGGGCTTGGTAGAGAAACCGATTCGTTTCGGACTGAGGCGAGAGCCACTCGGTTATTATAGACGCCTGCGTCTCGACCAGTGTCTGCCCTCTGTTACGAGTTTCCAAAGTTTTCAAGACTCTGCCAACAAGCCTTAAAACAAACAGTTTAATTCATTCCGATGCCAGTCACGCATGTCCATGTCTCTTCTGCAGGAAAAAAAGAAAATGGATCGTTTATTTCCGTGACACCGATGAATGAATCTCAAATGACGGGCGACGCGCGACAGTGAGATGTTTCTGTTATTTAATCTCAACAAACTCACATTGCATCACACAGTGCAACGGTGGTCACGGAGATTATTTATTATGTTAACCGTGTTGATGGTATGCCGGTATCGATCTCTGTCCACTAGGCAGTTGGTCGAAACCAGATGTACTTTGGTTCCAAATGGCCATGAGATTAAAAATGGCTTTTGGCCATTGGCCACAGAAGTGTGAATTCCCGCGGAGAGGAGCCTGTGAGGAACCGATACGGTTCTCAGACTGCCCTGCACTAACCGCGAGTCTCCCCAGCTGACTGCCTGGAAGAAAATGGTTCTCACTGGAACAAACAAGACGCAGGCGTGCTGAAGAGGTACCAACTCATAACAAAACGAATCGCTTGTCATGGCATCCAGGAGGTGCTGCGTCGTCACCTGTTCTGCACAGGCATATATCAGTTACGGCTCCTTCCCGTCAGCCTCCAGGAAACCGCTCCCTCGGGTGACGTCAGTTTCCAGCACCAGCTGGGATCGCAACAGGCCTGGAAGTGATCGTTCTGATAGTTGGAGTCTTAATAAATTATTTCAGCTTCACTCTTGCAAGCAAATGCTTTGCATAACAATAAGTGCTCGCTGGTAATATCGAAACCTCCTCTGCGAAGCCCCATTTCTTCGTCGAGAGGACTTCGCTGTGGGGGTTTGAGTAGATCTTTTGGTTTCAACGGTCCAGCAAGGACTGCAGGTGACCAAAGCGAGTGGGTGTTAATTAACATATGAGACAGGGGGCACTTTTTCAGTGCGGTTGCTGTGGTTGATTGGGAAAAAAAAACCCGACATTGTTGTTCCTTAATCACATGTTTATATACCGATTTTCATCCCAAATATTCTAAAGGCGTTTAGCATAAAATAACTATATATATATAGCTTATAACCTATAGGAGGCGAACCTCTTCACCCGTCTCTGACTGATCAGGTGGAGAGAAATTGCTTCGCCGATTAAATTAAGGGGGGGACTTCAGGTAGTTCAAACTAAGAAAGGGCGTGACAGGTTGGACAATGGGGATAATTGGCAAGATTCTACTCCTAATAATAAAATGTGTGAGACGGTACGGCCAGCAGTGCAGTCAATCGCTGTGTTAGGACAGGCCCACGGCTCTGCAGGTTCCTGAGCTGCGTCACGGGGCTCGTGCTTTTCTTTAATGACACGCGTGAAACTGTCGAGGTGTTTTGTGTAAATACAAAATATGTTGCAATTATTGCCACGAACTACAAAAAATAATAGCGGGCTTCTTAGTTGGGCATTCAGGAAGGCTACAGGCCAAACCTTCTGTGTCCGTGTTCGTCCATTTTAGAGTCAGAGGCCGCCGAACGTGTGCCGCTCATCATCCGGGCGAGATACAGAAGTCCTGGGATCGAAAGTTTCAGGAATGGTTTACTGTTCTTTAAGACTGCCAAATATACACGAGGTAAGTTCAATACATAGAATTATTACATTATTCAATGCTATTAATGCAATAGTGGATGCTTTGCGAATAATTCGTCTAGAACCAGACTTGTTTCTGTGAGAAGGTTTTATTTTATTCTCCACTCCACCAAAGGATACTCAATGCGACCTGCTGAATTCTGATTTGAATGTTTATTCATGTTAATTAAAGAGCCGGGATTGACACGATCTGGATCTGCTGTACGTGCTCTGAATTCGCTGACGCTTCAGTCGTTTGATCTAAAACACGGCCCCAACAGAAGTGCTGCTTATCAAGCACTTTTAACTTCATCGCTTGCTGTGACAATTTGGGATTTTCCAACGAAGACTGTTTTGTAATAAAACGGTAGACTTCTAGACTCGTAGCCTAATACGTGTTCAAGGCTCAAAGTGAAATCCGCCTATTGACGAAGCACAAAGAGAAGGATGGAAAAACATGAAAACATTTTTTTAATTTTATTTATGCTTAACAAAAGAACATTACAATACAAACAAGAGTACATATAACAATTCCAAACAAAAATATCGTCAGGGGTACATACTACTACATCAATTCAAGTTATGAAAAAAGATGAAACAAATTAAAAAACAATGTTCGCACCGCTTTCATATTTTTGCATTTCGAAATAGTCTGCAAATACCCCTTTACTTCAAAAACATTAAAACATTGGGGGTTCCCTGCTCTGGGTCGCTTTCAGAGGTGGCGAAAATGAAGAGGAGCGGAATTCGGACTTGGGCAGCGGCGCAGACTCGGGCTCGGCTGAGGTCCGCTTTCGTCTCTCGAATATGTCCTGTGTTCTCAAGTCTCGTGGCCGCGAAGAGCTGGAAACACCGCGCGAGGCGAACGAGGAACACCCACGGGCGTAAAACCGGTGTCGAAATACCACGCTTCTGCTTCTGTACAATGATTACAGTTTGTAATGGTGGGGAACGAAATAAAGGCGCAGGGGGCAAACAGACCGTAAAGCATAGTTAAGAGGCTACCGGTAGGGGGGGAGTTCTGTAGAAATGAGATGCAGACGAAGATCCCGTGGCTGAAATGTGTTCCCACGCGACGTGCAAAAGTCAGACTTTCCTTCGCGTGTAATTGGTGAAAGCAGCATCGGGCTCTAACCCCTTCGTCTGGGACCGACAACATGCGCCCGGTCCCCCCTGCGTGTCAGTACCGCGAAGAACACGCGGCAGCTTAACGAGGACGGCCCCGCAGAGAAACGCACATCGTGTGGTTCACCGTATTTCTTGAATGATATGTGTTACATACGGCTACGATAGCCAGACGAACCATGATTAGCCTCCCATTGATCGAATTTATTGTTTGCACCGTAAACAATCACGTGTGTAATCATCTGCGCTGTGTACAGCTTTTAGCTTACACAACAAATCCTGGGGTGTTTTTTTTTTCACGAACACGCGCAGAGCGTCCCTACAGATCAGCTGGGTTGAGCGTTTTGCAATCAGCAGTTCCTCGCCCAGGTCATCTGTTTCAACAGCGAGCAGTGTTTACAGGGAGATAACAGGACTGGTCAAGTGATAGTGGAAATGCGGGAACCTTCACGAGGAACTTTATCTTTTAGGGCTTGAGCTGACGTAGGAGGCTGAACTGTTTTCCCCTGAACAACAACGGCAGGGTGGCACTCTGTCAAAACCGCCTCCCGTCTTAAAAAAACAAAACAAAAAAACATTGAGACCCTACTGCGAAATGGACTTCCCTTCGGGTTATTCGGTGAATTTATGTTCCAGACACCAAGCCTGATCTTTCCCGTAAGATATAATAACAGTAAGGACCTCAGAAACCGGCAGAACAATTCGAGATGTTTTGACACGCAATGGGCCCGTGTGCTCCGTAGAGGGGTGGTCTGTCCTCGGTGTACAATTCGGTCGTTAGAAGAGAGTGAGGAGACTTTCTCAGCTGGTCGACGAAACCAGTTTGCCGTACCCACTCTCCCGCACACTGCTCTTCTGACTGAGGGAAACGCTCTGTGGGTCCGTTTTCACTTCGCTTGAACTGGACCCATGACCAACCGGGGTTCAAGCGCGGGAAACGGACACCCGGAGACAACAAAGGCGGAGAAAATGAAAAGGTATTGATGTTACCAATTCCCGATAGGAGGGACGGTCACAAAATGGATTAGGATGATCAACCTGATTCTAGACTTTTCAAATATTAATGAAGAGAGTTCTTATCAGGAAACAAAATCTTAAGACAGAAGACGCTCGATTTACAACATGTCACCTATCTGGCAAGACAGTAGTGGCAGATGACGAAATCGCTCTTCAGTTTGGTTAAAGAAATGTTTTCCTCTTGTTTTTCCCATAAAACCAGAGGTACAGTGATAAAAGGAATGCACATTAAGTGAAAGATGTTTTCTCTAAGCGTTACGTAATAGCCAAGACGAGATAATCCTTGCTGAACTCATAAAGTTAAAGTGTACAAAAACAAACTTAGTTTCTGTATACAGTACGTGCTGTGGGTGAAGATACCTACACAGCAGACAGGATTGATCTGCAAATATCACTTGAATTGAATCACTTGACGAAGAACGACACCCCCCATTTTTTAATGTTTTAATGCGGTGGGTATACCCTGAAACGTTTGGGTTAACACTTCACAATGATTATTAAAATGCATGCGGGCATGCAGGCGGTTTGTAAAAAAAACACCTCGAAATGCCCAACTGTCTCGAAAAGTTGAAAAGGTAGATTTGTTCTGCTCGTTCATTCAGTTTGCGGATGAGACAGGACGATGCTCGGGCGGTGACCCCGCCGGGTGTCTTAAAACAAGGCAGAAAGAAATCGATCAGTTGCGGGAGACGCAGTCACGATCCGAGGGGCTTGCGTCTTCTCGCAGAGAAAAAAATGTATTTTTAAAATATCTGTTTATATGTATCACGTCGTGGGATTATTTTTTTTTTAAAATGCAGGCAGCGTGATGAGATGAGATGTATTCGCTATGGGTGGACGCTGCATATATTTCTTCCCTTGATTTAGCGCAGCTAACGACTTCGACGCGCTGCCTGCTTAGAAATGTATAAATCACCTTCGGGCATTTAGGCTCAAGAGACAGGCAACACCCTCTCAATCATTTCCAGCAACATTTTCCACAGAATTATTACCACGGGACTCCGATTCTTTCAGTGCCATAGTAATTGTACTTTCCCTCTGGACTTTTAAACAGGAGCGTGGATTTCATCATAATAAGCGATTTAAATATTTCACAACCTTGTGCGGAAGATTTCCTAGGATTATGCTTCTGTTGAGATTAAGTTTGGAAAGGACTGGCGAATTAAAATAGATTTGATTATATATACATACATTTCGCTCCGTTCGTTTGTGTACGTGAACGACGACACGAAAACAGTCCTCTTAATGCCGTAACGTCTCCTAAAGGATGTTGTTCAACCTTGCAGTATTTGCGTTTATGGCACACGATAGCTTTCACGGGTCGTCGTTAGTGGAGCAGGCTTCTCCGCTGGGGTGATATTAGGTGATCTGTGATTAGTGTTAATAGGCGTCTGCTAAAGCGCCACCTGAGTAATGCCTAACAGCACTAGATTAGCACATATTCTGCACCAGTCAGTGGTAGAACAACTGTTTTTTTTTCGGTAGGGAGTATGCAACACAGATTGTATGGCGTGAGTCACACCTGCTCCAAGACGCGATGTGTTCTGACAGTGCACCGGTGTAGAGAGAGTATTAAATCAAATTTAGCCCTTCGCCGTGTGGGAGGAGACTTTTAAATGATCCCAGCGGTGTGCTCATTTTATGCAGGAACATCTTTGTGCTCTCACCCGGGCCCGCTCACACTCCGCCTCACAACAGCCCAGTTTGACCCAAACGTTATCCGGGGAAGACGAGCGGCAAGAGAAGTCGGAGCCAGACAGCCGTCTGGAGAAAGTCTGTTAGACGTTCTCATTTCTGGGTTTCGGTTGTTTTCAGCAGGAGGGCTATCGGCAAGAGCGGGGGAAATCCGCTGAAACTAGTCTCGTCACATCGTGCCGGAAACTGGAACGAGCTCAAGAAACGAGACGAATGAAGAAGACGCAGAGCAAAACGTTAAGCTCCGTGTTTCGCACCGCTCGGTGGCCACATCGCTTAAATAATTGATAAGGCGGAGTTAGCAATGTGATTCTCGAAGAAAAACTAAACTAAGCGCGATGAGATCACGTTTAAAAGGCTGGGTTTGTACTCATTGAAAGAGAAGAATGTAGACGTTATTGATGAAAAGAAAAACGCTGCCTCAACGAACGCTTTATAAAGCGTTTAATCAGTAACTTCCCCAGCCCCGGCCCCCTCGCCCAGCGAGTACAGCGGTGCAAGCCTCGAAGACGTTAACTATCCGGGCCATTATGAGGGGCAAAATGGTGAACAATACGAGTAACACCGCTCAATCAAAACATGAATTGATTTTTTTAGGTTCACTTTTAAGACACGGTCACGGGACAGCGACATCCGCGCCCGCCCGGGTGCAGCTGGCGACGTGCCCCGCGCCGCTGGCCCCAGACAGCAGCTCGCTCCGCGCGCGGAATGAGGTCAGCAGCGCTGACGAGCTCGAGCCGCCGGCGCTGCACGCTTGCCCGGGGCGCTCGCCTGCGTCGTGTCGTGCTCTTGAGCAAGGTGGGACTCGATCTCACAAAGGCTCTTAATCATTAAGCACATACCTTTAACATGAATAACCTCCATTAAGTATATGAAACGACCCATCCAGCATGATGGTAAAGAATTATATAATTGAAAGGTTGAAACGTTGAAAAACCTACGGAACTCGTGTGGATCGTGTGACGATCCCGAAGTAACTGGCGTTGGGAGCCCGGCGGATTGAAAAACTTGTGCTGCAAAGCACACGGCTGTCAGCAAAGCGGACGAAAAAAAAGGATTTATGTGCGTGCGTGAGTCTGTGTGTGTGTGTGGTCGCTCGCACGCTCGCCTGCGTGTGTGCGTTCAGAGCTGCTTACGCAGGAAAGGGTCAAGTGGACGGGTAATTATGGAGATTGTGCGTGCGAATAGGCTTCTGTGTTTGTACTTTATGATACAGTGCAGCCGAGAGAGGAATATCAGCCGGCTTGATCGTGAAGAGCGCGGAAGGCATCACGAGACCTGCCCGGTGGAGCAGAGCGCTGGCGTCTTCCGCAAACCTATTCATTCCGCTAAGCGCCTGAAAAGCTGCTGATCTCTGCTATTGTTATTCAGAGCGAAGTGAGGGCCAGAGACTGCGCGGCTGCTGCGAGATAAATCGCCTTTGACAGAGTCGTGCCCCCGACGCCCCCTCGACGCTCCCTCTCCCCCTCCTCCTCCCTGTCCGAAAGGGAGAATTTCCTCGCCCCGCATTGATGTGCAGACGGCGGGGAGCAAACCTGACGGTGGTTTCTGAGTGTAATGCGCCGCGTAAACACTGTAACCTCCAGCTGCACCCTGGCCTGCTTCCACGTGTTTTTAAATGAACGCAAAAGCCACTCGCGTCTGAGACCCGGGAAATATGTAAACTCGCCAGTCCTTTTGACAAACCAAAGAAGCTGATCGAAATAAAAGTTACACACAGGTTAGGACATAAACGTTTCCCGTATACAGTATGCTGTCCCTTGGGGCTTTCGTTCTGCGGTACGATAGATATGGAAATATAGATTGCGAAAACGATATCGCATCCAGAGCAAGATTTCATGTTGGATTCCGAACTTCTGTGTTGGGGGGAAAAAGGCAAGTGTCTTGCAAGGGCGGCTCACAATAGACCGCCTCCCTTTTAACACGAAGGCAAATCCTTCCCGTTTCCTTTAACGTTAAGCACCGCGCGGAATGTTAATCTCCGAGTCTCTCCTCAGCTGCAACAAGAACAGATGCCTGTTGACTTCTTTGTTGCAGCAATTATGAAATACTGTTTTCAAAAGCGTGTTCAAAAACGGTAAAAAAAAACCCAACACAACCAAACAACATCCCATTCATGTGCGGTGAGATCAGTAGCACGGTGTAGCGTATGGAATAGGGAAAAAAATGGCCTGATCTTAGCAGCATGAAATGTCTCTAGCACGGAAAATACAAGTGCTGTGAACGAGTCGACTCCTCTCAGGGCTCCGCGGTCCGGACAGTTCCCGAGCGCCCCCAGACACGGGCCCTGAACGCACACGCTCACGACCCGCCACCGACACGCGGGACTGGGGTTTAACGTCGTTCCCACACAAAGGTGCCGTGCAGTCAACTGGGACCAGCGCTCAGCCAACGCTGAAAATGTAGCGATTCCGTGTGGGGAGGGGCTCTCACGTGGCCAGGAACCGAGGTGACCACGGAGGCGTCGTTCTCGCGAAGACAAAGACTTTTTTTGTTGTTCTGCTCCAGAGTGCTGTGGTTAAATGTCGTGCAATTCAAGACGCCTCTGTGCTTGCGAGATTTATTGCATTGATGATGTTTCTCGTTCTCGGGTATTACGAGGATATTAGCAGCATCGCCAGTAGCATTCTGAAGGGTCATGACTTGACACAACCCGTACTTAGTGGTTTTTAGGGACTGTTCTCTGGAATGGACGCGGCTCGGTTGTGTGCCTCCAGACGAGTTTGTACAAGACTGTGATATTTCCAGATTCTCAAAGTTCTCTGGAAGGGCTTTGGCTGCGCGCTGGAGGACAGGGATATTATGAAACAGAGACTGTGACCGCAGCTCTGCGTGCCGGGGGTTTCTGCGCATACGAAAATGATTACCAACGGGCAGTTTTCAGAAAGTCTTCCGAAGACACAGTCCTCGCGCGTCCACGCGCAGCAACAGCAGCAGATCAATGGGCTTCAGTTTCCACGTCCCGGCTGCTTTAGTCGATGCCCTGTCCTCTCTTCCTTTAACTATTGCAAACACTTAAGATTATCTGCGTGTTGGTAGCTGTGTTTGCCCAAGACAACATCTAAAAAAAGGGACACATGCAAATCACAGTAAAGCCGTTTTTAAAGATTTATTATTATTTTATTTATACGCACCAACCGTTAGTGAAATTAAAAAGGGAAAACAGGTCTAACGTGATTTTTTGGAGGAAAAAAAACGTAATAAAAAATCTGGAACATCGTGCGGTTTAAATATATATTTCCTCCTTGAGCGCTTACACTCACACAACACGTGCATTCTTCAAGTAGCTCGGTGGTTGCTTTTTTCTTTTTTTGTGGAGGGGTGGGGGTACTTTTTAAGAGCTGGCTTGCTTTGCAGCCTGTTTTTTGCATACATGCATAAATTCCAGTAAACTCAAACGGTTGTGCAAAGATCTGAAGACTTATCGTCCCCCATCTTTTCTACTTACTTTCTGTCTACATTTTCTTGCCCACGCGTCTTTCGGTCTGACTTGCTGTAAACTGCACCGCTTCGCGCAGTCATTATAGTAAATCTCACAACGTTAGATTCCGCGCTCCGTGACCTCGCCTTGCTGCAGGTTTCGTGTTTTTTCGCCTGCTGTTTTGCTAATCCGCTCGCTGGAACAGACGCAGCATTCGTATTCATTCATGCCTGCCTGCCTCGGCGCTTTGCGGACCTATTAAATCAAGATCAGTCCCCGAGCTCTTAGCCAGATTAATAAAATCTCCAATCGTTCTCCAGCTCCGGGCCCTCGGCAGCTTGGGAGCTAGGAACCTGCCGCACTACACGAACACCAGTTTGATTTACTCGCGCTCAGTTCTACAACCACAGTTGGGTTTTATTTTTTCGACGTTTTTGCCTTGGACTGGGGGAAAGCGTGAAAAACCGTGACAGTGTCAGTGAGGAATCCAGATCTGCGGTTACTTCTCAAGCTATAGACCCGGCACCCATTTCACAGTTCTGACTTCCCCGGAGACATACCGCTGCGCCCGATTCTGTGTCAGAAGACGTGTTTTTTTTATGTGACGAGAGCTCATTCCACGTCCAGTGTGCTATTTCCGTGTGCACTTATTTTAAAGCAGAGACTGCTTATGGTCACCATTGCAGATGTACTGTATTTTACCTCAGTAACGTGCTTTCCCATGAGCTTGCCCACGGCTATAACAATGAACGGAGATCATTTTAAAACTTGCCGAGAAACCCTTTTTTGGAGGGTGAGCTATTCCCGAAACACCATTTCATTTATACGAAGAATTCGCGTCGGCAGAAAGTCCATCTTCTGAGAACTGAAACGTCGATACGCACCAGTTTGAAAACGAGTAAGCCCAAGCGTACTTGAAAGTCCTTTCGCACACTAGATCACGTACAACCACAACTTAGCTCTTGTCTTTCAACTGCATCCGTTCCGTGGTCTAATTTTAGGCATTCGCAGTGGAGTTACACACACCCAATCACTTGGAAGGAAACAGGCTACACGCAACCACGTTCACTTTTTTTGAATTCTTCGGAGATCCACATCTGCTGCTGCTCTCGACAGCGCAAAAGCAGTGTTGCTTGTGTAGATGGCAGTGCTACACGTACGTGAACAGACTGCTGGCTATGAGGCTGCTGTTGCGCGTATAGAAGGAGATCCTTCTGAAATAATGATGATGACAGTGGCAATAACAGCCCCAACTGCCAGTGGCTTCCAGGCTAATGCGTGTTTTAAACACTGTCGCAAAGCAATGTGCAATAATGCATCACACCGACACACTGACAGGCCATCCTGCTTTACACAGGAACAGAATTTCTTAAAGCTGAATTTGTAAATCAGGGCGGATGATGCCTGCCAGGTTTTGCACAGAAGCAGAGTGAAATCCGAGAAGCAGCGCAGGTCAGATGGTCACTCTGTTCCGTGCAGGAGCTCCAGTGTTGACGCTCCCAATCCTGTTTTTCCAAGGGTGATACCGGCCGAGTTTAGTGTTGAGCACAGAAACATTTTTTTTTTTTAAATAAGAGAGCGGGAGCTCAGCTGAGCCTCTTACAGTGGCTTAATCCTCTAGGAACCCAGAGAGCATTGAATTCTCCCACCGTCGGATATCCAGTCTGTTGGCACAGCGGAGTTCACCTCCTGTCTGAGGAGTGGGGGAGGGGTCTTCTGTGAGCCCAGGATTGAACTCTCCTTGTGAGCCGCTGCACACCTTACACGCGCAATTTCACATGTGAGACGTAACAGTAAATTAGGAGGCCATCTTGGTCTGAACAGGAAGATCCTCCATTCACTTTCTGAGCTCTTTTTCCAGTACAGAGTTGCCGAGGAGCTGGATCCTATCCTGGTCAGGAACGGGCACAAGCCAGGACACACCCTGAACGGGACACCAGTCTGGCAGAGGGCACACACTAGCCCATGCCACTCGAGCCTCAGACACTCAAGTTGAGGCACACTCAAACCAGGGCCAGTTGTCCCAGAAACCAGTGAACCTACCAGCATGTCTTTGGGCTGTGGGAGGAGACTGGAAGGGGGAATCCCATACAAACCCAGGGAGAACGTGCAGACTCCATTCTGATGGCGCCCCCGCGGTGCGAGGCAGCTAACCACTACACTGCAGGAAGACCATGTTTCAAAATGACAGGTTCTGAAACCCAGTGCTTTACAGCAGATTGGCCCGCAGCTCCATCACCCTGCAGGTGCCCAAAAGGCACCATCCTTTGAATGAGTCTTAGGACCGAGGTCCTGACTCTCTCTAGTCATTAAAAATCCCAGGGCAGTACTCCAAAAGAGTAGCGGTGTAACCCTGGTGTCCTGGCCAAATATCCCATTGACCTTTACCAATCGAGGCCTCCTCATAATCCCCATCTATGAAGTGGCTTCATCACTCTGCTCTCCTCCCCACTGAGAGCTGGTGTGGGGTGAGAGTAATGTCTGCATCATCCAAGTGAAGCTGCACATTGGTGGTGGAAGGGAGTCCCCATTAGCTGTAAGGCACTTTGAGTGGACCATCCAGGAAAGCGCTATATAAGTGTAAGGAATTAGGATTATTGATTATTATTGGCTGTAAAAAGCCAAAACAAAGGCGAGATGATTTAGACCAGCTCACCGTGACCCGCCTCCCTGAAGAGAGGGGGTGTGAGGGCTCCGCGGGAGTGGCCTGCTGCCCCTGCAGTCCGTGCTGATCCGCCAGCATGGGGCTGTGGTGTGAAATGAGTGGGGGGACTGGAGCAGACTGCCTGCACTTCCTCATTCCCCGCCGTGTGCCGTCCCAGGGCTCCAGCAAGACAAGACAGGGAAGCGCAGGACTGGGAAGCGCAGGGCTGGCTGCTGCGAATCGGGAGGCCTTAAACAGACACCGCGGGCGACCCTGCAGTTGCACGGCCGAGCGTCTCTTTCCAGTTCTAATTCGCTAACAAACGAGTCCTCAGTCATGGCCACAGAGCGAGCAAGCTTAAGTCACGTCAGCTGGCAAGAGACCGGGGCAGGCTTGACGCAAGAAAACAGACACCGTCCCAGATATAAATAGCGACATGAAAATGAGACCTATGTAAGGCCAGGGGAAGGCTCGATCAGAAGGCAACCCTGTCACTAACAGGGGATTCGCAGGACGGCCTGAGCTTTGAAGAGGCTGCAAGGTTACCCTGCAGCTCTGGAAGGTGAATCTGCAAAGGCCGCGGGTATTCCACTGCAGAACGTTAGCAGAGTGATAACACAACAAATATACGGCGTAAGCACCCCTTGCGATCCACTCTATTGCTGAATACTAGAACAAAATGAGGCCCTGAACTGCTATATTAATCCTCTTACCTGATTTAACTGAGGTAGTACAGGGGCAGTGGTGCAGACTGGGAGGGTCTCTTGCCGAGCTCTGGATCGAGAGGAGTTGAAAGGCATGCGGTGTAGAGGCGTGCACTAACTGAACGGACCTGTATTTCCACATGGACCTTCAGAAACGAATCTGTGGAGATAACAACAGGAATTGTTGGAAATGACACATGGCATTAAGTGAGAGGCACGCCGCTCCGTAACTTCGACAGCGAGAGACCTGCCCCACAGTCAACTGTCTTTGTTTCAGTAGGGAGCAGTTCAGGATTCTTGCACCTCTCAGACGGGGGCCTTGTGTACAGGTGCACTGCAGATGAGCAAATTCTCACTGACCCGTCAGGACATTGTGCAAAAGAGAACTGTTCCAGCATAGTGCCTGTTCTCGCCTCTTGGTTTTTCACAAAAATGATTTTCTGTTTGAACAAATAAACTTCTCATTGTGCTGTGGGATGGGACGTGAGGCGCTGGATGGCCCCATCTGGTAACGTGCTACAGAGATATACGGCCCCTGTCTGATAAATCAATATTCTACAGGATGCACTTCTGCCTGTCTACGACAACGGTCGTATATCCAGAGAGAACAGTGTGTTTACACGGAACATGGCACCCGTATTTACACTGCCAGTTGCAAAGCAAAGATGGAAAGATTCAGATTTTATCAGAGCTCAGTCATGGCCCGGCGGGACGTTGGACGATGAAGGCGAATCAGCTGTCGGCGACAAGCACGAAGCTTCTCAGTAAAATGCCTTCCAGGCCTCCATCGGGAAGATTGTTTTCTGGGAATGTGGCGCAATCCTTTTTTTCCACGCAGTGTATAAACTGTTTGCGCTCCTGCACAAGGCAGCTGCGACTTCACTGAAGAATTGACTGCGGTTTTTTTCTTCTGCCAGTGTAAATAGTGCGCGAACAAACAAAGAGTTCTTTCCAACTTAAGGTTTCTGTTTACGTATGTCAGTTGTACAGGCGTGAGGGAGATTTCCACTTCTGATTAGTCACTTGCGTGCTGTTCTCCTCTGTCCTTGAACTGCGGCACCAGAGTCCGGGACAGCGTTGTTCCGCTCAGCCGATAGGCTGTCCAGCTATTTAAAGACGCACCAGCGTTTAGGAAATGTGGAAGAATGAAACAACTTGGTTTGCGTTCTAGGATCCTTCAACAGACACAGGGAACTTAAAACATTTCAATACGAACATAAAAACACAGAACTCATGTGTAGTCATGTATTTAACTGTAACTGATTACTCATAAGGAAGGTTATTAACGACAGGATGACATTTTGTCCGCCTAAGTATACGTACGTATCAGAAGGCCAACGGCCAATTAGACCCCAGTGTCAGTTATCAAAATATGAGTTTCGCTTTAGATTGAGAGGCTATTTCAAGGCGGAATCCTCTGCGTCTTCATGTCCTCGTCTTCGCTGTTGTGACTCCTGACGTTCAGAGAGGGGTTTAGGGTATACCAAGCCTTCTACTACATATATAATTCTAAAATTATATTATATAAATACACACCCGAAGAAGGCTCCGCAGTCGAAACGTTGTGTCTGATCTCTTCTCTTTTCAGCACGGAATAAACCTTTGACTTGTTCCTTTGCAGCCTACGCATGCTGACGCAGCTGCCTACTTGAACTATTATATAAATACTACCGCTAATCACCATCATCATCATCATCATCATCATCATCATCTAACTTTATTAGGGCTTTTCGGATGATCTCGAGCACACGCAGGAATACGCAGAACGGTAGTAAATAGAAATAAGGTAAAAGCGGATCCAGTAAAACCGAGAGTAAAACTAAATTACACATTACAAAAGTAGAGTGAAAACGAGGATCTGTTTAAATGTTACAAAAGTCCCCTGTGGCAGAGTATCGCCAAGCAGGTCTCACTCAAGAGTGCTGGCCTCTACCCTGGCGGCAGGTTCTTCCACCTGGAGCCTAATAGGTGAGAGAGAATCGTTACCCGCGCTGAGGACAGGAGGACAGGAGGACTGTGCCCATTCACGGCTTTTACGAGCCACGTGATTCTGCAAATGTATTCTTTAAGTGGAATATATTCCACATCGTAAATCCGGGGCGAGAAATCATTTATTGGAATCAGGCACATGCGTTTTAATTTTGATAATGAATGCCACCGAAAGACCGTGAGTCATGTCTTTACCCGTGTTATGACAATGACTAATGCACACTCACACTGGTGTTTAAGTAGGAGCTCCTGAAAGAAAACGATAACCACTCTTGTGGCGAAGGCCTGTTTCCGTGCAATGCAGCGGTGTTACACACACGACAAAGTGCTTAAATGAGTGGCTTTCCTAATTGTAAGCCGTTCTGTTAATCGTTACACGAGCCTTTGGGGCGAATGTCCGTTCTTAACCTCTCCCGTACTGCGGCCGCCCGGGACGTGACGTTTTGGGGAATTGCGACTCGCACCGAGATAACAAAGGGTCGGTGCTCCCGTGGGGAACCGCCGGGGCGTTCAGTTTCCCTCCTGACTCGCACACTTCCCCAACCCTTCGCAGGCCTCATCGGAGATTAACAGTTGATCTTCAGCTCGCAGGAATAACGCCGCTGCCTCAAACGATTAACTCCGCTTTAAAAGACCGCTTCAGACAGCTCGTCAGCTGAGCTCGCGCAAGAGGCAGGCTCCGCTGGACGCTCGCCGGCTCCCCGCGCTGCTCGCACCAAGGTCACGCGCTGCGAATAACACTTCACCAAGTATATCAAGTTCCCGGGGAGTCTCCTCTTGCGCTGTTACTCCGCCCTCGAGAAGAATGAGACGACCCCCACCAACACACACACACACACTCCCTTCCAACAGACAAACAGCCGTACACACATACACACACGCGAGCTCGCCCACACACACCCACTGCCATTCTCGGTTCGGCGCGGAGAGCGGGGAGTGATTGTGCACTTAGACAATCCACTTTCAATATCATCCCCAGCTGGCTTTTAGGAATTCCAAACAAAGCACTCGGTTTAAAAATAGCTCGCCCGACAGTATAAAGGCAGTCAACACTGCGGTTACAGAAGACTCCGTGCTGGTATTGGGGTTATATGCCTCGTTATGCCTTACCTTTTAACACCATATCTCATATCATCGCGTTTATTTATACTTTTTTGTTCCTCGCAAGTGACGTTTCGACGTTAGTCTTCTGAGGAATCAACAAAGAATCTGACCGAATTAACACAAAACAACCACGCCACGGTCTCTTAAACTCTTCCCCAAGACAAGACACGGAGTACAAACTGCACTCTTCTGGAAGCCGCTTGGCCGTGTCTACATTCAAAAACACACTTAGACAAAGAGGCATGTTTAAGGCATAAAGTAAGCCGTGCGTTTGTAAACAACTAGTAGTGTGTATTTGATTTAAAAAAGGTGACAACCCAGAGATCGCAGACTTGGCTATCTCAGCTCCGGGATCGTGCTCAGTTCCCCCCTGTAACGCAGGCGGCTCGCAACCGGACCGGAGTGAATGAGAGATCCGTCTCAGGAAGTGGCAGAGACTCGGGAGAAAGGGTGGGGGAGGGGGAGAACATCGCCATCTTTCATGGTCATCGGTCTCCTCGCAGTCGCGTAGCAAGCAGGGAGATCAGGGGGAGACCCGAGGGACGGGGGGAGCCGGCGGCAGCGGCGAACAGGAGTGTCGAAAGCCGCACAGAGCCGCTTTCTGCCTCGGCCTCCGGAGCCTCTGGGCACGGCGGCTCTCGGGGCGGAAACTTTCGGCTCCGCGTAGCCTGCGGCGCACGTGCCGTTCGGTGTTCTTTTTGTCATTCTCGGAAGCGCACACGCACAAACACACACACACGCACCCGATTAACTACAGTGATGGGTACGGCGAGAAGTTGGCGGCTGGCACCCACGGCCGCAGCCGGCCAGCTCGCTTGGCGAGGCGATCGCCGAGGGAGCGCGCGCGGAGGCACGGGGTGACGAGGGGCTGGCCGCTTCCCTGAGATACTCCCCTGTAGGGGGTTTCTCTCCATCACTAATTATAGTTCGGTGACGTGAGCTGTTTCATGTGCCCTCACTCGCTACTCGCTGAGGGGAAAAAGGATGTGGTTCTCAGAAACAATACGACTTCAAAACAGAAGCAAGAAAAAAAAAGTTTCGCTGCTTGCTCGACACGCCATATCGTGATAACACAACGTGGAAGGCCGTGAAGGTAGAAGCTGGAAAAGCAACGCGACGACACACGTGGACGTGAATTTCAGGGAATTGTCGAATCTCTTTAACGAACTAGGGGTTCTCGCTGTGACCCTTCACCGGGTCTACTGCCAAATGTTACTGTGTGGGAAAAAAAAATCCTATAAAAACTCTGAACAATCCAATATTCTGTGCAGGTAACGTTTGCCATACGGTTTCTAAGAACACCAGAACCGGGAGACAAGACACACAGCGTTTAGAACCCACCGTTATCAATCTTTTTGCTATGAGTTTTCTGATTTGTGCGCATATATTTATATAGATTTATGATTATATAAATCAATGTAAATTTAAAAATGACTGAAGAAAAATTAACCTGACAGCGTGTAAATCCGAAGAGAAATGGCTTTTGTCGGTTGGCTCTATGTAATTCGCAAGTACGATTGGTTATAACATTTCACAATCATCCAACTTCAGTAACAGCATAGTTCAACAGAGGGTAGACAACCAGGACAAGACACACCTATACATTGTGTTGCGCACACGCGGAAAGGAGGGAAAAATAAGAAATACCAGTAATGTTTGCCATTTTATGGCTAACAGTAGGAAACGAGATCACCGAGTGCAAACGCTCACAGACGGACCATGCGAACTCCACACAGACGTCGGCTCAAGATGGACTCTAACCAATGGCTTTAAAGTAGTGACTGAACATAACCAGACTGTAGTAAAATGTCGTAGTCGCCATTTATTATTGTTGATTTATGATATTATATATATATTTTTATCTATTATTAGATGTTTATTGTCATTCAAATATCGTTTTCGCCCTGTTTGTACACCGATTGTGTGGGCGATGGACATTTCAGGGTATCCATATTTAAAGTTATTACAAGAGGCATCCCCTGATAGAAGGGTCAATCCTTGAAAAGCGAACAGTTCAATGTAAATGTGATCGTTTACATTAAGGAGAAGTTTACCCTTAAACTATATTCACCCACCCCTTGTTAATACCTGCTGGCTTACTTGAAACTTGTGCTTTCCCCGTCTGGTGTACTACTGACTGTTAACGTGTGAGCTCTTCAATGAAAAATCGAGAAACCCGTTTTGTCCCAATAAATGCATGCGAAACAAAGAAGAATGTCCTTACCACACAGGTATTTCAGCTTTTTTGTTGTTGTTGTTGTTTACGGTCCAGCTTCGCGCGCTAAACGCGGTGCACAGTGGTCTGACCCCCGGGTCAACTCCCGGCGGGGGGGGGGCTGTCAGTCAGACTACAGGCAATCCTATTACAACAGGAGTGTGTGTGCGCAATTATCCTATACTATATATGTACTATACTATATATGTACTATACTATGCTATACAGCGCAGGAGATACGGGTCTTTCACAGCTTGCTGGTAGGTAAAAAACAAAAACAAAACAACCAACCGCATCGCAAATACGATTTAGAGAATAGCTTCTTCAGACCTGTCTTATTTTTGTTCATGGATATGCAAACTCAGACGACCAAAAACAGACTTGGCAGCCTCAGCGCTGAGTACAGCATTTTCAGTACTTGCCCGTGACAGAATCGAGCCGTTGGGGATTTGAATGAAAGGTGGGTGAGGGCTTACAGCGATCTGTTTCGGAAAAGCAGGCGCGTCCCCGCGGGTTTTCGGGAAGTCGCCGTGACTCTTAAAAATGGGAAATCCTCGCTTATTTTGTGTGCCCTGCACAAGCACCGGCGGAGTTTGAATCTCCCACAGGCTTAGCGAAGTGTGGTGCTGCTCCAAACTGGGAAGCAACAGCCTGATTTCTGCACGACATTTTCAGCTGTTCCGGCGCTCTCTCTAAGGCGAATTGGCTGTTTTCTACAATACTTTAAAGTTGAACCTGTTTCCCTCATATCTCTTTTCCACGTCGATTTCTTCTAACGCGTTGGCTCTTGTAGCATGCAAGTGAACGAGTAAGCCAAGCTGCTGGTCCAATTTTTAATTCGCAGGAGAAAACAAAATTGTTTGTTCAACAGCTGGTCACTCTGTTCTGAAAGGATCGCTGTGTGATGTTGTCCATTGTGGTCTATGAGCAGCACACGCTAGCAGTGCTCAAACTTTGTATGAGAGACAAATGATGACCCCCCTTAAGCTCCCAGGGATTCAAAATATTCTTCTTGTTTAGGACTAAGTTAAAAAAAAAACACGAACCATTTAAATGGCCACTTTTTTGGCTTGTTTTACATTGTGTACAGTCTTGCCGGACTGAAGCGAACGATGTCAAATTAGTAGCATAGAACCATTCTCCATTCTTTTCAATGCAGATCAGCTGATTGATTGTGTCGGGTATGAAGTGAATCACAGAGGGGATTTATAAGTTTATAGTGTGGTTTAACTGACTGAAATATGACATTTTATGGACTTTATATTTTTGGATCCCTTTGGACCAAGGTCTTCTGTCCTAGCTTCAAGAAGGACATCCCCAACCCCTAAACACACACAATTACTGATTAATTAAAGAAGATGATAGAACCTCTGACATTAATGGACAAACAGGTGGCATCGGAGCCCTTGGAAACTCAGCAGCTGCAATGGGCATCTGTACCTCATGATCCTCATGAGACAAGGTTACTGTGGTTGGCTCGTGTCAGAAGACAAGTACTAAATGAGAGGAGGCCATGTGGCCCATTTAGCTTGTTCAGTGCTTAGTCGTTAATGTATCCAAGGATCTCAAAGATCAAGCTGTTACTTCATAGAAACTACACTATCAGCTTCAACATTATGACTGAGTAGCTTGTTCCATGCTCCTGCAACTCTTTGAGTAAAGAAGGGCCACCCATTCTTGGTTTTAAGTTCTACATAGTTTGTGTTCATTCTGAATAAACCTGCTGGGTTGGGGTTGTCCGTGTCTCTGAAGATTTTGAACACTTGTGTCAAGTTCTCTCGTAGTCATCTATGTTCACGACTAAAAGGGTTCAGTTCCTTCAGCCTGTCAGTCTAAGACGTTCATTCCCTTAAGTCCTGGGAAGTATGTGGTTGCTTTTCTTTATTTTTGCCATTTGCACGGATAACGACACAAAGGTTTGATTGTGATCTTAAAATTGGCGGATCTTTTAAAAAATACAGAGGAGGTAGCATCAGAGGCAGACAACTCTCGTGCAAGTGTTTTGGCAGTTGTTCAGAACACTGGCCGGCTGGATATATCCAAATTCTCCTCAAGATAGGTGGCATTAAAAGCCTTTCCATTCTCCGGGTCCTCACCATCAGAGGGATGTAGAAATGTTCTGTGAGAAGCCAGTCGTCTTTTGTGCCTGTGTGACAACAGGGAGACATGGATGATTTGCTGTCCTGGAGTGACTAGAACGAAAGTCAAGGAAGCACCACAGAAGCACCCACAGGACAAGATCAATGCGTCCTCGTTCTGGGGGCTCAGTCGGTGTGATGGAGGGTGGAGGCAGGTCACGAAGCAGGAAGGGTGTGTTGCTGCCGCAGGCCCGTGTCTGCTGCCTCGCGCAGGCCTCTGCGTTGCCTGGGCTGCTGCTGGGGGGAGACCCCGAGAGACCGAACCCCAGCCTGGCCCTGCGGAGAAAGACCTGCGGGTGACGACAGCCCGCTGATATCTTCTGTGGCCGAGCGGAAAAGAAGCATTCACTGGCCAAAACAGTCCGAGGAGGGACGCGCCGAACTTAAATAGATTTCTATTGAAAAGCCGCATACAGGCCTTGTACATCAAACCCTTTTAACTACGTTCTTCTATAACACATTGACCCACCTCCCACTACTGCAGAGCAGGTTGCCTACACTGGTAGTCCGTTCGGTCCAGCTTTGAGCCACAAGCAGATTTTGAATGCACTATGTTCTGTAGAACTGGTCTGCAATGTAGTTTTTTTTTTAAAAAAACCAACATTTATCGTATTTTTAACATTTTTTTTCACTAAAAAAATCATTGTCCATATCTGAACGCAGAGAATCATATATTTAACACGGGGGTGTCACAAAATCAAGTAAAAAAGTAAAAATAAAAGACCCAATGGATTTTGGTAATGACCGAATTTTTTTTATTTATCTGTATGTAATGTTTGACTACTTAAAAAAAAAACAACTTAGAAACATATTATAGCCCAAACTGTATTTCCTTTGAAATAAAATGCAGGGAGCTTGTGCAGACATTAAATAGGCAAAAGACTTTAAGCAAAGGTAAGTAAAGAATGAATAAAGTCCGCTCCACGCGGCGCTTGCGCTCGGCCAGAGCCAGGACCACAGCAGAATCGCTAGCAGTGGGACGATTCAGGAAGGTTTAAGCGTGTCGCATAACATGATTTCACCCGATATTCGATGACAAATTCACCTAAAGACCTTCGCCGCCGCGCAACATTCAGTCCCTCTGATTTCACTGCTGTATCAAAAAAAAAAATTGCCGCGGAAGGTTTAGCGGGGAGAAAGTTTTAGAAACGAAGCATACGTCGTCACCTCCCCCCCCGCCTCTCTCACTTGGCTTTAAATTAATCTGTGACGAGGGGGAAACAAAAGCCAGGAATAATGAAAGCGAAGCAGCAGCCTTGCGTCTTGTAATAAGCAAGCACACGGCGCAGTCAGGGGAATGAACGCGAGTAGACTCCCTGGTTTTGTTTTACACGGCCGTCGAGCGAAGTAAGTTTGCTGGAGGTTTATGGTAATTGCGGTTCCCCGACTGGCCTTCTGGGTAGAGTCTGTGAGTGGGAGCGAGGAGCTCTCAGCGCTCAGTCTCCGCTGCACGCACGGAGAGAGCAGCAGCTGGTGTCTGGTGCTGCAGAGCCAGAAAAGGGAACTGTTGAGAGCGAGCGAGAGAGAGAGGAGAGAAAAGCAAGGACGAAACATTTTTTTTAAAAGAAAAGAACCCTAAAGAAGAGTCGAGAAGAGAAGAGGTGTGAAATGAACACAGCTTCCGAAAAAAGAGGGATGTCGTGTAAGAGGAGAGGGTAACTACTACGCTCCGAAGCGGCGTGTTCAGCGAGTGCGGTAGACCCAACATGGCGTTGTGAGGCATCAGTGGGCTGTATTAATTGCCAGAGTCCGCGGACCGTCGCCACCTGTACCCGGGTGTAAGACGCGAAAATCCCAAGTTCGCTTTCGTTCCGAGGAATACCCGCGCCTTTAACGTTTGGATCTTAAAAATTAATCGCTGTAAATACTGAGGATGTATGTATATTCCTTGAATTTTGTGCAGTTTTCTTCCAACTGGAAATCTACCGTGACTCTCTGGATCACTACAAAAAAAAGTATTCTGAAAAGCCTGACCGAGAGCGCAAGAGAGGGGAAAATTTAAAGCACCTTGGGAGCCTTAATTCCTTCTGTTCCCCGACACCGGAGATCGGTCGATTGCGATCAAACTACAGCAACAGCTTTTCTGAAGGGCAGCCCGTCTCGTTTCCTTCTGCAAGACGCTGGGCTGAATGAGTTTGAGTTTTTGACTTGGATGTTTGCGCTACTGTGAAACTAAGCTAGTGGATCGTGTCTCCTTTGAATTTTCGAAGCCTAAAAGTTACGAGGGGGAAAAAAAACAACAACAACTTAAAAACCAAGACGGGATCGGATTCTGTACGGAATTCAGTCTCTCGGTTATCACGCAGGTAAGACGATGTGTTTTAGCATTAAGCGGCTTGGGCTGTAGACATGTTTCTGTCCTGGTTCGTTTTATTTTTGCCACTTTGCTGGGCGAAATCAGATGTTTGCATGTACAGTGACCTACGCAGCAGAACGCATTAAAAACCCCGTGAACAACGGCCAAGAGGAAAACTGGCGGATTTTCTCAGACGTAGCGGGATTCCTGGTCATATCGGATTTGTTAAGTGTTGGAAGTCGTGGAGAATTCGCTTCGGCAGTAGGTCTGAGTAAAATTTATGTTTAGCGTCTGGTGGAGTCCGATTTAACACGTTTATATTGCTTGTTATCGCGCGGAACAGAACAACAAAAAGCGATAGCGAGACGGGTGGTCTTGGGATGTTTCGCCAGGGTAATTGCGGACGGTTGATGAATTACTCCGGCTGGATTTTAATCATTTCGCCCCTGAACGGGTGCAAACCTTAATGTCAATAATGAATCATTTGTTAGCGTCGTGACAGGGGCTTCCCGGCTGCCGAACCGATTTTTTTTTTACAGTCCTGGTAGCGCATAGGGACAGTAGCCCGGAGAGAGGAGAAAACGAAATGTCCGACTCGAAAGTTGACACGGAGCTGTAATGAAACGCCGAGAGAACCTCACGCGGCTTTTCCTCTGCCCCAGAACTTGGGAACGATCCGCCCCTCCGGCCCGTTTCGCCCCGGTCACATCTAAGTTACGTTTTGCCCCGAGATGAAGCCGCCGGCGTTACAGAAAAAGAGCCTCGCCCAGGTTTATGGTAGCCTAGTTCATAAATAATCGTGCGGCTCGACGCAGTCGGAGGGCATCCCCGCGGTGTCGGTCTGCGTGCGTGTGCGGTGAGGAGACGTGTCTCGGGGGGTGAAGAGAGGTGCTCGTTACGAGCCGGAGAGACAGGATAGAGACTGCGGCAGAGACTGAAACCTTCTGGAGAGCTATATATGTTGTGTTCTCGCTCACACCCCTCCCCTCCGCGCGCTTATAGACCGCAGATAGGCTCGTGCAGGTGTGAACCAGACTGCTACAAATTACTTTCTGACGCGTCTGATCTGATTTAACTCGCCGTGCTTCGCGGATAGATTAACAGTCTTAAAATGTTCCCGACCCCTCCACCCCCCCCCCCCTTCTTTTTTTTTACAGTTCACGGAAATGGAAAACGGGCATGCAACACCGCCCAAGATTAACTCGTGTTTTCGATCGAGTTTTTTTTTGTTTGCATGTTAAGCCTCATTGAGAAGAACCCCTTGTGCTCTGTCCGTATTGGGTTTATTTTATACAGATATTACTTTTTATCACCGATTGCGTTTTAGGCGGTTTTCACTCTTTTCCAGGGTCAGCGACCGAGCGTTAATTAGGAAGTACTCTCCGGATCAATGCGTTTTCCAGCTCATTAGTTATCCAGCACCTTCAATGGGATTGAAGGGTCTCTGTTTACCTTTAGCAAGCCAGCTCGCGGACAAAGAGCTTTCTCACGTTCGGGCTTCCAGCGATCAATTGAAATATAAAACAGTGCTGTGTCGTTTGTTGGCGTTTTAGCGGAGCCTGCATGAAGTAATGGGGTAGATTAACATATGAAACTCTGGAGTGTTTTAAGACGTAGAAGGTGCTGTTAAAATAGTATTTAGTGTGTGAATGTATATGCCCAGGTGTCCGTGAACACTGAAGAGCTGCAAGTGTTAGACTGATTTGGGATTTTTTTTCGGATGGATTCAACTGCGTTTTCGCCGGGCTTCTGAACGATAATAAAAGACAGCTATTTGTCATGCATTTTTAGTCTGTGTTATGATCGATTGGTCTAGACAAGCGCTTGGGATCTCGGAGCCGAAGCGACACAAACTTGTGTGTGTGTGTGCGCGGGGGAACACACTAGACTGGCTGCGAAAACAAGAAATCGCGTGAAGATCAAAGTGAAAGACTTCACAGGTCGCTGAAGGAGAGAATGAGTTAGGAAAGTTTAAAAATGACTGTCGCTGTAGCCGGTTTGCCCGATCTCTGTTCGTCTCGGAGGCCGCGAATCGAAAAGGGGGGAACTTTCAAAAGAAAGATAGTTTTGTCGTCTCGAGGCTTCGCTAGCTTTGCGTGACCTCAGCCTTAACGGCAAATACGGTTCTCCTTCTGTGTCTGAAATCAGACGTCCGGCTGTATAGAGTTCTGTGTAATCCATCTTAATTATGTTAATTAATTATAACTTGGTATTCACCTCGGGCTGTGTTCCGCGCCGCGCTTCGTGGGTCGTAGCCTAGTGAATAGCACACGACAGGAAGCACTCGGACGGGATGGAAGACAACGGCGATTAATTCCTATTACTTGTTTAAAAACTATACATAACATGTGCTCGCGTTGAAATCGTCTACGCGGTAAGAATTCAGGGGAATCGGCTAAACGGTTTCGTGCGCGACCTGAACGCGCGGCCCGCTTCAAGAGACGCATATATTTGTGTCGCCTCCTTCAAAATCGTGAAAAGACGTCTGAAACCAGAGCTGTTTTCTAGAAGCCCCCGACCGCTCAGCTGGCCCCGAATCCCCCGCTCGTGCCAGGGGGGGGATTTACTTTTAGTACCATCTCTGGTCTGTCTCGAAATAAATCCGAACAGACGGCGCGCACGGCTTTGTTCTGAGCACGTAGGACCACAGCCCGTGCGATCGCGCTCAAAGGATCCGCTCCACAGTGCGCGGTGTCCGGCGCTCTGTCGCTCTGTCCTCGGTGTGAGACTGAGTTCCGGGAAGCCAGACTCTTGCGGCTTCTGATCGGCTCTCGTGGCGTCGAAAGCTTCCGATTTGGAAGCTGTTTTTTTTTTTTTAGGCGTAAGGTGTTCACACGAGCAGACTGAGTGTGAAATGTGCTCCTGTTTAAGCGCAATCATCTCGGGGGGGGAAAGAACGTTCTTTCGTCCGTTTCCGCGTTGCGATTCACCGCCACTTCATCTTGGCGTCGGAGTTGCGAGTGTCGTGGGGTCTCCTCGGCGCGCGCGGCGGTAACCTCGCGTCCCCGCCGGGTCGGACCAGTCCTGCTGTTCGCGGTCTGCCTCGCGTGCCCATGATGTAAACAGGATCTGAAGTTGAGGGTGGTTTCGTGCGCAGGGCGACTCGTGGGATCATAACCAGGGCCATCTAAGACTTTCTGATGGGTACACGAAACGGGTAGGATCTAACCCTGTTATCGAGACAATCCCAAAGAGCCGCCGTGGCGAGATTTGAATTGGCCCCGTCTGCGCAGAGCTGGCGTGTGCAGCCGTGCTCCTCGTAATTAACAGAAACGGTAAAATAAATTCCACCGCCACCGAAGATAACCCCAAATCTACCCTTCTTAAGTGGGCGTAAGCTTTAAACTCTGTGCATTACGGCTGCTGGCAGCTCATTTTCATTATTGAAGAGGTTTACATTAAGAATTCATCACTGTAGTTGGCTTTTCCCCATGATGGTTTAAAGTATGGCGAAGGGTAGAAAAAGATGGATAATTGGCGGCTTTTACCACATTCCTTTGCAATTGTCAGGTGTCTAGATTTCATATGAGGAGCGATTGTTGTCGTTTAAAGGATTCAGAATATTAATGTTGATTTATAGTTGGAGATTTAAATCCAGGAGCTATAGTTTGGAAAATGCTTAGCATTGTTATATGAAATAACATGATGGGTGTATGTAATAGATACGCTGCTGTACAAGAGACTTAGGCATGGGCAGGAGTTACGATATATTACGAGCATTCAAAATATACTCAAAGCCTTCACTAGTGTGTTTTCTCATAACTTTAACAGCGTTTTCTTTTGTGTGAAAATAACTTGTCGTTAAGCAGTCTTTAATTGCCATTGATCATCTTCAAATGTATGTGTAATCACAACATCTCAAGGTAAACTCTATGTGAGAAGTGTAATAGTACACAATCCATCACATCTACCAATCAAGTCTAATTGATGACTCATTGGTGGGCGTTTCTGGTCATTAGCAGAATTTGTTCCTCTTTGCATCCATATTCCACTCGACAGCTGAAAGGCTGCTTTGGTGTGGCAGTGAAATAAAGCTTAATCTGGGTGAACCGATTTGAACATTTCTAGGCTTTCAGGCAGCAATAGAACAGATTTTTTTGCATAGCGAAGAGAAAGACGTTGAGTGAAAACCCCGAGCACTCTAGTTTCTGAGGTGTGGTATCTGAAGCATAGCCAACATGCACGGAGCAGAGAAACATCATCTATAATTGATGAACCCCAGACTGGATGACCCCAAAAGCAGCTAACAAGGATGAGCAATACTTGAAGGTAATATCCTTCAGGAACAGGGAGATGACGAGCGCTGGTTTGTCAGAAGAGCTGGCAGAGGGCTCAGGTGTCATCCAGCTATCTGCAGTGTGAAGGTAGCTTTTGAAATGAAGATTTAAAGGAGGTGGTGTAGCACGAAAAGCACTGTTAAGGGCAAGGAGACTAAAACGCATTCAAGAACTGGATTGTGGTCAAAGGAGTTTGGCGCAGTTTATCTGGATCTAATCAGAGACCGTGCGTGAGTCAGTTGACAATTTAAACTCCTCATGAGCCCTTCTTGAGCAGTTTAGCACGGAAGAGGTTTACTTTGTTTGGTTAGGGTGATATTCTCAGTTGTTGGGGAAAATTTAGAGTATGTCAACTGCAGAAAGGTACAAACACATTTAAATCCAGCGTGGTAGTCTCTGTGGGGCAAGACCTATTGGTCCAGACTTCACCTTCTGGCTGCATAAAGATCCAAAACTCTCAGCTGGAATAATTCAGATGTATTTGTTGGAAACAAATCGGAGGTTTGAGAAGACGCCCCACTCCCCAGAATGAGATGGTCTTTGTAGAAGGATGGTTCAGCATCTCAGAAGAGTGTATAACGAAGTTTTGAATCTTGAGTCCTTTAAATAACTTTTTTGTCCCCAAGGAAGGTGATCGTATGCTTCTTATTTTATATAAAGTTGTACTGTGTATAAATGTGGTTATTTGAATGAGACTTATTTTCAGAGGTGCATAGAACGTATTGTTCCTCATAGATTACAGTATAAGGGGCCAAAGGGCTTTTGGACAGCATGTTTTCTGACTAATGCAGTAACTGTCTATCGATGGCTTGGTTTAAAGTACAGTTCCCGTTTTTCGTGTGCTGGGGGCCGGTTTTTTTATTTTTATTTCGACCAAGTTGAAAAACGACGACATTGCAGGGAGGGAGAGCGTGGCTCGGCCCGTGCAGAGCAATTAGAGCCGCGATCAGAGCGAACGCGCTCGTATTTTTGCTGGAATGCCGCGAGGCACGAGTTGCCGTCTGCTCTTCATTAGCGGATTGCAGCTTAGCTGGCTTAAGACGCGGTGTGGAGCCTTCGGCACTTTAAAGGAAACCCAAGAATGTTTAAATATCCCGGGTGAACTTGAGAAACCGCTTTGGACTGTGGACACTCTGCAACACTTCCAGCAATACATAAATTGCTCGGTTGCTATTCATAGAGCATTGCGAATGCTCGCATTAGCAGATCGTATCTGCTCGGATCCGAAGTGCCCTGTTTTGGTAAAAAAAAAAAAGAAGCATTATATCTAATTCTTAGGATTTATTCCACTTTTTTTTGCAATTCCTTTGGGAACACGAGCAACTTTGAAGCGTTGAGTACTTGGCAGTAGTAGTTAATCTCTCCAGTGGAAGGTGTAACGTTGGATCCTGTCATTTTGAACAACTGGGTTGCGGTGCAGTAACTCCTTGGCCTACAATACGTCGCCTTTGCACTGATGTAATCTTAGCCTTAGATTTAGGGAGACGAGCTGCGTAGACGGTGGTGGTGTTTGCGCTAATGAAGGGTGTGATTGGGCGATGTAACTGTGACCTTTGTGAAGCAGTGTTTTTCTGTAGTGTAACATTCAGCTTCGCGTCCCGAAAACGCACAGATGTGGCGATTCGGAATTACAGGTTACCATAAATGCAACGAAACGTTATCGGGACTTTTGCTCCGCTTCTTGCATGAATTAGTGAGCTGTGGTACCTCTTTTCATTTATATTTCTTAATGTCGGCGGTGCACTGACTCCGTTCTCTTTACGAACACTAAACACATTGCACATCCAGGTGAATACTTTTAAGTGGCAATGTTGAAAGAATGGGGTGATTTGGAATTCAGTTCGAGAATGTTTTGTGACTGTTTCTTCAGTTGTTTTAGAACACAGTTTAATCCAACACCGGTAGAAAACACAGTCATCGTTGAAGTAAGAGTTTAATGATAAAAGGTGCTCAAATGCACAAACCTGAAAATCACACGGAAAGTCTGATTCGGTTGCGCGAGAGGGGTTTCGCGAAAACATGAATAAGCCTATGTTGTATACATTGTGGGATTGTTTTTCTAACGTTAAACACATAATAATCACTATCATTTTTTTTCTTGTTGTGTTTGGAGGTTAATTTATGAGCTGGTAGCCTCCTTTATCTATAAACCTGAACGTCTTCTTTAAATCTTCGTAAGTGCGAAGTTTAAATGCTATTTGAGTTTGGAATTAATGGGGTGTTACGCTCGTTTATTTTCAGGGACTGAGTTCTGTGCGTTGTTGATGCATATTTGTAGTAATGTATGAAAGTATCATGTTATATAATGAAGCCAAACGTTTTGCCTTCGTACATTCAATCTGAATGCATTTGTTCGTGTTCCTCTGCCGAAGCGGTGCGGCATAAACACACACAGGCCGACTCTGCGTCAACCAACCATCTTCTAGCGGAGTCCAAAAGAATAGTTGCGCCGCAGGAAAACGTCTTATTTACCAGACAGGAATTTAGATGACTAGGTGTAGGTGCATACCATCCAATTAAAGTCTCTTTGTGATGACATCGCCCTTTCATCAGCAGGCCAGCTACAGCCATATAAACAAACCGGGGGTGTACGTTAGTACATCAAAGTGTCATCAGGGTGCGTCATCGGCGCGGAAGTCCTAAAACGACCTGGGTATATAAGTAGCCGCGGAGAGAAAACCTCACTTTTAATGTAATTTTTACTAGACAAATTCTAAGCATTAAAAGCTACTGTTTCACCCCGGGTTAGTATTTAAGTACTATCAGCTTTCTGCGATCTGTTTTCGGGATGCGACTCTTAGCCTAGGCGTTCGGCCGTCGGGCTGTAGAGACAGACGCCAGATGACACGATTGAAAGCTAAACACGGAACACCCGAGGCTCAACACGTCTCGCACAGGGGGCTGGTCCTACTCACCCCGGTGCTCAGTTAACAAGCATTAAATATTCGTATTTTTTTTTCAGGAACCTTGCATGGGGTTTTAGCGCTTTTGTAGTATTTTTCCTGAATTAAACATTGACGGTAGCGAACAGAGCATCGATGTTGTCTTTCTAAAAATGCGTGTGAACGGCGATATTGGACTTGAATAAGGAATGGTTTCAGTTGAGTGTATTGGAAACCGGAATGAAAAGCCAGTGCTCAAACACAGACATAGGCAAAGTGGGTACATAAACTCTGTACTAATACGGGGCAATGTGGAAGGGCTGATCAAGATCGTTGATATCTTTTTCTCAAGGACGAGTTGAAGCCGGAATCTAATGACAGGACTCCAAGCGTCTTGGTGGGTGAAAGGAGGGGCTAGCGAGCTGGATTTAGGCTGTTTTGGCTATTCGATTATCGACTATTATGGGAGCTCCACGAATTGTGACATCTCTCAAGTTATACATTTTAATAACATGAAACTGTCATGAGCAAAAACCGGGCCAGCATCAAGTGATCGTTAACTCAGCCGACCGTCTCAAAACCCCAGGCAAGTTGTCACCCCTGTTAATGTTGCTTTATTCATCTGCATAGACGGTTGAAACCTTGACTTAGTGAGTCGTTTACGTGCCTTTGTAGCGCCCCAATTTAAATAGGACCAAATGCAATTTCTTCAGCGTTTACACGCGAGGTACAAAATTTGAGTTGCCATTTCAAGTGTGTTTTGAGACCATCGGACCAAGTGTCCCTTCCGAACAATTTCATGTTCGTCCGGTTTGGACCAAATCTCAAAATGGACGGCCGACACAAAGCGGTCGGGAGGGGTTAAGTACGAGAATGACCTCTCGTACTTCGGACACTGCTTATTATTTTCGATGTCCACGGATCGTCATGTCGCCCGGGCTTGCTTGCGTGCGTGGTTACAATAATTCACCGTCACCTTATCTCCCTGAAATAAACACCTGGCCCGGCCTGGGATTTACATCCGAATCAGGTTTCTTTCCTGGAGCTGCAACTCAACGCACGTTGCGGGGACCCGCTCAGGAACAGCGACCGCAAAGCAGCCTTCCTCAGCGGTCGCCTGCTGTTCGCAGCGGAGAAGGTGCTGAGCTACGTGGCCTAGTATAAAGAGGTAGAAAATGTGTGTGTGTGTGTGAGAATAAAAGGCAAAAGTATGGCCGTGAGCTGGCGAGATCGGGTTTCATAGCTGGCTCTCAGAGGAGAAGTCATGGTTTGATTGAAGTTGCACTCCGTCCCAGCCTCCCGGGGGACGGCAGCGCTGAAACAGGAGAGCTCTTTTCTCCGCCTCAGAAAGCCTTTGTGCTGCAGGAGCTCCGCGGTGCACGGATCGCTGCGCTCTCACAAGAACGTGTTACTGCCTACGCTAGCATTGTTTTCTTAACGCTGCATTTTTACCCTCGGAGCAAATCGTTTCGCCTGGGAAACAGCACCCTGCGCCTTTTTTTTTTTTGACGCAGGTCGTCAGGTTCTCCGCGAGGTTGGAGAGCGGTGGATGTTATTTTCAAAGGTTCTGACACGTGATGTCGTCAAATAAAACATTTTCATTCACTCAAGGCAGCTTCTTTTTATTTATTTATTTTTTCCCTGCAGCGTGCTTCTTATTTTCCTAGTCCGAATTCGAGCGATCTAGGGTGAAGTGTAAACAGCGTCGTCTCCGCACCGCTCCTAATCCTTTCAAGGATTTTTCGGGGAAAAACTGCTTACTGTTATTTCTAATAATACAAATCTCCTAGTTTAGCTCAGCACATGTGCCAAACATCTGGCTTATTTTGCAAATATTAAACAGATATTGATTCACAAATACAGCAGGGGGCTGTAACTGTCGGATGTGTATTGGAAGCGTGGTGGGGTTTTCAGCACGGCTCGATTATTTTAATAGCTGCGTGGAAGTCTTCTGTTAGGACTTCGAGTTTGAGTGAAGTCGCTGACACTTCGATATTATCTTATTCTTGAGCGCCAGAGGCCCAGTAACACAGATGCAGCTAGACACGTCATGAAGTTTAGAAATGTTATTGTATTTACCGAACGCCTACGGACGACAGACGCACTAAGAAAGTCATGATTTTCAATCTCCTGCCAAGATGGGGGTCTCCTGTTTGTTTGCCAGTCAGTCCCAGCCGCAGGCACGCATGAAGCCGATACCCTGGCGTCTTTCCTGAAACGGCATGATGAGATAGATCTTCGGGTTAGCTACTAAATACCAAATGGGTTAGGCGGGCCGCTCCGACCCCCCTGTCGTTTGTAACCAAATTAACTATGAATAGTTGCAAGGACGTCAATCGACGTTTGGAGGTATCCGACTTGGAAAAAGGTGCAACGAGGTGGGGGTTCTGGGTGTTCCCGTTGCCAGGAGGATTCTTGCGCTCTTTCCCATAGAACGACCTGCTGTCTTTGAGTGATGTTCCTGCATAGCCCGAAGCGGGTCGAACAGTCAGTGCCGCAGGCTAGGCTGGAGCAGAAGCGGGTCAGTCCGCCGCGACAGGGAGAAGGTTGACGTCCCAGCCGTAGAGCGATTCTTCAGGTGTGCGAAGGCCGGCCCTGCCGAACTGCTCGAAGACCTACGTGCACCGTCCCGTTTTTGATTTGTTGTGTGTGCTGATGGGTTAAGAGGGCCTGCTTTGTTCGAGGAGACCGTTGGGTGCAACAGATGTCTAATAAAACGTCTCCCTCGATCCGAAGGCGGTGTAGGGGGTCGATAGCTGTTCGCTGACCCCGATGACGTGTTGTGCCGAAAGGGAAAGAGCGCAGGGTCCGCGGTGTTGAGCAAGGCCGTGGCGCATGCTTCACGCCGGCTTCTATGTGGACAACGTGTAGGAATTGCCCACGAGTCGGTATATTGGCCCCCCCTTGTAAAACGCTAGAACTTTATGTACAGCTTTATTTTATTTTTTTTCCTCTTCCATCGGGCTGGAATGAGTTCAAGAGTCCAGCTGCAGCGGCAGATTCTCCGGCCCCAGCACGGGTCGCACAATGCTGCTGTTGTTAGCCTGCGGTCCGAGTCGTGGAGGATTGTCCGTCTAGCTCTCTCGCTCTGTGGCGAGGGGAGAACGGCGAAGCCTGTTTACAGGCAGCGCGAATAATGCGACAGCTGTTGAGGCGCGGGTTGTCCGCGCGCCTCTCCGCTCCCCCCTCCTGCAGTCACACAATGCCTTTATTATAGAGCTTGCACTTCACCTAAGCACGGGGTTGATACAGCCGCCCCAGTGTTAATTTGAATGGATTTTTCTCTCTTTTTTTTTTCAGACGTGTCCCTTTCAGCAATGAGATGTAGCCTATATGCGGAGCTTACGGTGTATGCATGGCAACGCTTGTTCTCTCGGGATTAATTTATCTTTTGATTGGTTCGGAGTAATTTTAGACAAACGTTGTTAATGAGGTCTCGGTATTGTGTCTACGTTTTTATTGAACAACCCCCCCCCCCCCACCACCCAAAAAAAAAATGAAATCTAAGAAAGTAAGCGCTTCGGGACAGTTTAATTGCTGTTTGCTTGTATGCATCGCCTTCCTTAACTGTGTTGATGTGCAGCCCTGTGACTAAGCATTGCTTATTAAGCGAGCTAAGAGCAGCGAGCCGAAACGAGCGCAAGAGTTGGTCGCTGCCTTCGTTTGTAGTGGGAGAACCTTTCATTAAAAGTCATGTTTACTTCCTCAACTTTGTTTTCCAAACAATTTACAAATATTTCGAATTCCTAACGCCAACGCCGGCGGCATCTAAGTGGATTTGTGTGTACCTGACGACGACGTACTTCTCTGGATTTGACAGTCCCGCGGAACTGCGTGCCTGGACAGCCAGCCTGTCGTGCTTCGGTCACCACAGACGTTAAAGTCGCGCCCGGTCGCTCGCTACCCAGCCAGCGCAGGTGTTCTAGTCCAACTGTTTCACAGGGGAATGGCTTCAAATCTGCATCACACACGTATCTGTTTTCCGTGGCACCCTCGTTCGCTCTGCTAGCTTCGCCCCAGGCGAAGGCAGTAACATTAACAAGTCCCGGCCGCTGAAAGGACGCGGCTGCAGGTACTTTTGCTTTAGTGTAATTAAAATAGAAGCTCGTCGTACCACAGTTCTTTTCTTTGCAGTGTGGGGCTGCACGTACGGCCACGCTTGAAACGGGTGATCCGGAGTGTCTCTTTCCCATGATCTCCGTGCCACCTCGCTTTTGTTAGGAGGATGTATTGTATAGGAACAGGTTGGGGGGGGGGCCTCCTCAGCTCGCTTTGTGTCCACGGTTTCCGAAGATGCGCTTGGTTCCCGAAGTGGAACAACGTGACGTTCTGTATTTAAAACGACAAATCGGAACTGTTCAGTTGTTTTTTTTAAGGACACGTGCGAAGATGTGTCAATTCTTTTTGTCGTGGAGAACAGCGCTTTCTAAATATGCCTTTAATTAGGTTCGCAAAATAAGAAGGTATTTGTGAGCACGTGAGTTGAGCCGGACCCTCTAAGGTCTAGTAATTTACTCAGCAGTCTGGCGGGGAACCACGAAAGAAAACTGGAATTCTGGAAATTGCTGTGAGAAAGAAAACCGTATTGTAGTCAAATCGGCAAGTGATCTTTTGAAATGAAATCCTTGTGTGCCGGAGTACTGTACTTTATCACACTTGTAGAGAATGTAAAGTGGGCATAACAGGGTGAATAAAAACCCTGGAACTCCGTCGTCAAATGAACTCAAATACCATCGTGTGTTCTGCAACCTAGCCGGTGTAGGTCGCAGTTGTAGGAATAAAGACCACGTGTATATCTCTCGCATCCTAATGGACTGTTTTCTTGACATTGCGCTGTTATACCTTCAATAGGGGTGTCCCACGGAATACATAACTGTAGGCCTGATTTTTTCGCCTCTGATCTAGTCCGACCTGGCTAGAAAGACAAAGGACCACCGTTCGTCGGTGCCTACTGATAATCCCCGTGCTGAGTGTGACTCTGGGGATCGGAAGGCGTGTGATGGACATTTTCTCCGAAAATGAAGGTCGACGGGTGGCGAAATTGTTTGCTGTTCTGCGCAAAACATGTTAAGAGACTCGCTTTTGGGTGAGGAGCCGCCAAGTCTGATTTTAAAGTAATGCGAATGTGTTTAATGCCTTTAAACACTACTCGTAGGTGTGAAAGCCACAGAGATCCATTGGGTAGGTAAAGTTAATTGTATTAGAGGAGGTGTCAATTAATCTTAAGTAAAGCCAGCTGTATCGACTGTGCAGCCGGCTTCTGTGCTGCTGCTGCATTTTACCCCATATAATGCCGTGACGTTTCCATTGAGTTTTAAATTTAGAAACAAAGCCTGCCGTTACTCATCATTACAGCTGAGGATAAGGAAATTCTGTATATAGATCCAAGCTACATCAAGATCACCAGTGTCCCCTTTTCTCATAAATTCTTGTCATACACGCACAAACTAAAACGTGGCTCCCGAAGTTTTCAGGGCAGATCTTTGAACAAGTCTGATCTGTAAATGTTTCGTTTTGACTAATAGGCTTAAACAGCCTTTTACAGAGCTCGGCTTGTATGGGGGGAAATTACCTATTGCTGTTTTCGCTCCTTTAAGATCTGGCCTCGTTATTGTTCGAGCTACAGAGTGTGGAATACAAGTACCGTGGACGGGAGAAAGAAAGGCCGGTTGTGGTGGTGGGGGGGGTTGGTTTTCTGGCTGCGCGTCCATTCGCGGTATAATGAGCTCTTTTGAATCCCCGGGGTTTGCTTCCATTCAGATAGGAGAGGGGAGGGGAGGGATTGTAGCTAATCGATCAGCCCCCTCAAAGCTGTTGCGCCGTCAATGTGGGAAACACAGCCCCTGTCAGTCGCAATTATGCAAAACCAACTCCTCTGTGATCAATAGGCCTATCCGCTAACGTCTCTGCTGAATAGCCCGCGGCCCCCCTCTCTCTCTTTTTTTTTGATGACACTTTTCTTGTTGGCATTTTGCCTTTAAGGCAGGCAGTCCTTACTTCCCCTCTGTGCAGTTTGTAGCTCGGCTTGCCGTTTCGTAAACTGTTTGGGGGTTTCGCAAAACTCAAGATGAGAAATAGGGTAGGTGCGTCTCTACAGGGCCCACAAAAAAAGCTTTTTTTTAAAAAAAAAATAACACGCATAAACCCCGCTTTTGATCCGTCCCCTCGTGTCCGCTGGGGTCTGTGTGCAGTTCAGCTGCCCGATTCAGCATAGAGACTGTGTGGCGACGTGCCGCTGAACATTGCTCCCTCACGTTCCGATGTATTTGACTAACACGTGGGCGCAGTCTTATTCCAGTCTGCTCCCTCTGGGGGTAGTCTAGTGGGTTGGAAATGTTCCTGTCCTGACCACCTAAAAGTGACCGAGCAGCGCCTCACCCCTCTCTGAGTCACACCAAAGTCTTCGCCCGCGTTAGCCCGGGCGTTTTTTTTCCCCCCTTCTCTCCCCCGCTTATCTCGGGTTAAAATTTCGTTTCTGCACGACGTGAAACTCCCGTGACGCCCCCACCACTTCTCTGGCTGTTCCGGCTTCAGTCTGTGGCTGCGGAGTCTCGTCTCTTTTAAAATGGCGCGGACAGTCTGTCTCCGATACGCCGGAGCCTGTCTGCGTGGGAGAGAGAGGGAGACGGAAAGAGGCTGCGAGCGCGCGTCTGAGAGAGTGAGAGAGAGAGCAGGAGAGTTGCTTTGTAGAAGGACGGACACTGGCCATTTTATCCACAGCCTAGCCTGTGCTCCGATGTCAAATTATGTGTTTGACGCGGACAAAGGCTGCCGTGACGCCAGTGTTCAGCGAGTCCCTGGAACCCAGTCTGTTCTATCGTGTCTGCGTTCCTATCAACAAGCTCACCAGAGCCGGTTCCGCTCATCTCTTAACCTTTACTTTTTAAAGTGCGTCGAAGCTGGGGCTTCGCCGCGTGTCGCTCCAGAAACAGGTCATGTGGTGTTGTAAAGGGTCGATCTCCAGAGCCTGGAGCTCTGCTGCGGCAGCTACTTGCGTTTTAGGGCATAAATAATAGTTTTGCGAGATATGTCAGAGAATCGATGCCGAACTGTTGAAGACGGTTTAAAGGAATCTCCAGACTGCCATTCTGCGAGTCTGGTGTTATTAACCCTATAATTTGTTTAATGTAAATTGTTTTTTAATTTTGATTAATGGAGATCATTAAGCAGAACGCATAAATCAACGTAACGAGGTGAATATCCTTATGGAGGTTCCCAGAATAACTTCGCCACCGCCGAAGTCACACGAAAAAAATCGGTGAAGTCATAAAAAGCCCTCAGCTAATTGCTTGGTTTTCGGAAAAAAAGGAAAGCATTTTTCACCCCTCTGCTTGTTGTCAGAGCTCCGAGCGCTTGAGGTGTGAAGTGAGGGTCTGCGGGCTTGCGTGCGGGCGTCTGTTTGACGAGTCGAGCCCGGTTCTCAATCCGCACGGAACTGGGGGAGCCAGGGGGCCGGCGGACTCCGCGCTATCAAAACGATCTGGATGGGGCTGTGTGCGCCGATTGTTCACGGGCCAGCGGTGTGGTACAGAGGTTGGCCCCCTTTAAGAGCAACTTCGAAATCTAGCACGACACCACGGTTGTATTATAATGGAGGCCAGAAAATATCCGTGGGAGAGAGGGCTGAGGGAATAATTTTTTTTTATACCGTGTTACGTTCGCCCACTGTAACTTCTTTGTTCTTGATTGGAAATTAGGATATAATAGCCCGAAATCAAAATGCGGCACGCTGAGCACAGTCACGTTGTTTGTGACATCGGAAGGAGAGCGACAGCGCGGGGAGAGCTTGTGTATGGCGACTTGCGCCTCTTTGTTTCCGCCTGGTTTACACGCGCAGTTCTGCGCCTAGCTCGCTCTGGAGTTTGTCAGGTTGTCTTTCACAGGCGCCTTTCATACAGAGCGCCGCTCTCCACGATCCTCAAGAGACCAGATTGTTCAAAGCCGCCACCACCGGCAGCAGTGTGGCGGTGGGTGCGCTTTCCCCTGTGACGGCGCTCTACGGGAGCACTGCGAAATGGGAAAATGTAATTAATTTTTTTCCCCTTGTGCTGCATTAGTGCTGTGCATTGTACATGATATATTCTGCAGGATATGTGGTGTGCTGGTAGCTTTTGCTCTGCTGCAGATTTCGTTCGGTATTATATGTGTAGAACCCCCCCAGATTTAAATCCGGATTTTCGTCCTCTCCCTGCGTGTCTGATAAAGCTGTGTTCAAAGGCCATAAAGAGCGTAACCTTCACGAGTCCGATGTCAGGCATTGAAGCAGTCGAATACAAAGCTCAGTCGCTCTAGCTGTAATCAAAAAGCTATTTAAAGGTTCGGGTAACGATCTACGCGTTCGGCCATTTTGCTAAAAGGTTTCGAATTAGCCTAATGCTTAAATTCTCCCCCTCCTCGTGGGCTACCTGTTTTTGTTGGCCTTAATTGATTTTTAAGGGAAATTGAAGTTGCTGACGCAAGAGGGTTTAGGCGTCTAGATGCTTTGATCGGTCTCAGCTTGTAACTCCAGCAAACAGCCCTTGGGGCGGTTTCAGTAGCTGGTGTACCCTTGTCCCGACGGAAAGTACCGGCTATCTGCCCGTCTGAGCGTCGAGCTCTTACCAAGGGTCTCTCTGAACAGGTTGAGCTCTTAGCGGCGCGGCTGGTAGGTGAGCATTCACGTACTTAACGATGCAGTGTGATTTGAAAGTGCCGTGAGAGGCATTGTTTATCGCTATTAACAGGCAGCTCCAGTCATCCACGGCTAGATCCGGATTTTTCACGAAACAGGCTAAAAGTGCTTTATCCCACTGCAGGCTTTTTTTTTTAATTTTTGGCATATCGTCCTTATTTCACCTGTTAATAACTAAATACGCCAGTTTCAACATTTTATAGCCTTGAGCCCACTCTGCTGTGTTTCTAAAGCCGGGTTAAGTCTTTTTTTTTTTTCTCGGGTATATGCATAAATTAAAACTGCCATCCTGCAGCTTTAAGAGACTGGGAGCGCTAGATACAGCTGGCAATCTGCCAGAGACAGAAAGCGAGAGGGCGCCAAAACGGAGCTCCCGAGCTGATACAGCTGACTTCTCTCGCCCCCCCCTCCGCTCCTGTTAAGAGGAATTCTCACATCGTGGGTGCCAAGCTCCGCACCTTGGGAGCCGGCCGGGCGGCTGATTAAAAATGTGTACAGAACTGGCACCCCCTCCGCTGACGAGATAAACCCCACAAGAACTGGTCGTCATTGCCCTCAGTCCTGATGAATATCACTCACGGCGTGTTGACCTTGCCCTGTGCGATTAGGAGTGGATATAGTAGCCTGCAAGAGTAACGTTAACTCTTTCGGAGTTTCGCTCCACGGTTACGATTCTCGGCGCCTTTCGTGGAAGAGGTGGTGTAGCCCCAGTCCGGTTGCTACAAGCTTGCAGCTGCCTGGTTATAATTACGCAATTAATCACGTCGGTAATACATATAATTATAATGTAGTTCCATATTTCTGTGCATCCTTTAATTGGACTAATTCCAAAGTGCCACATCAATTTGTCAATTTTATATGTTCTGCGCAGATTCGATGTTTTAAGCGTTTCTGTACGCGTGTGGTAGGGGGTCTTATTAAAACTATATTCCCTTCACGGGGAACAGGTTCTGGGGGTTGATTACCTGAGCATGTTTTCCGTGCGGTTTTATGGATGTTTGATGCAACGCAAGTCCCCCTGCCCTCGGATGGTTACAGCAGCCCAACATCGAATGAGGTGATGGAAAAAGAGGGTTTAACGATTATTGTGCGTCTGTATAACGACAGCGTCCCGGAGTCGCAGCGTTATACAGATAACGATCGTAAAACCGAATGCCTCGGCGTGAGATTGCAGTTGTGGGATGACTTGCCTGTAAATTTAATAAACGTGTCCGTACACACAACGCGTGGAGTTATGCCTGAGGTCTGCTCGCTCCCTGCCGCACCCCACCCGCGCTCAAATCCCGGCGGGGAGGCGAGAACTGAGGCTTTGGGTGGAAGGAGGGGTGTCGCGAACGCGCACACAGTGAGTTATTAGCTGCCTGCGACGGCGAGGGTTTAAGTCCAGAGGTCCCAGGGAAATGAAGCAGGAGCTGCACACACGTACCGTGGCACATTTCAGAAAATGACCGTACTCGGATACTCCCCCCTCTTCTCTATTCTTTTCCCCCCCTCATCTAGAGATTTATGACACTGTTGCCTCCGCTGATCAAGAGAGATAGAGGCCGGCGAGCTGCAGTCTGGTTGCAGGAAAATTATCAGTGGCGCCGCTGTTTGTACAACAGACCTCCACTTTGAAACAGTTCAGACGAAGTTCATCGGGGCGATAAACTTGTAACTAGCTACAAAGATGAGGAAGCGAAATGAAAATTCAGCCGGCTTGCTTTGGGGTACTCACCATACATCAGCTCTGCGCTAAGCATTTACTTATTGCTCGTGCTTCGGCGTTAAACGCGTTGAATTTATATTTGAACAGTCTTGTTAATTAATCGTCCATTTTTGGGGGGACGTGGGACAGCACGGAGTCCATTAACACCTCTATACCGTAGCCGCCAGAAACCAAAAGCGAAAACTAACCATTCCCCCCACTTAAATCTTACTTTTTTTCATATCACAACTGTTATTTGGGTTAAATTTAAAACACGCATGCGAATGTTGGTCAAAATATTTGAAAGCACCCTTATTATTCCGTATTTACAATATTTCCTTGTTACAAAACAACGTGGTGTTGAGGAGTAACACTAGGACTTAAGTTGCATTCGAATTTTGTAGACGCAGTTTTAGGTATTCTGTTTTTGATTACCCTTTTAAAGTGTTTTGAAACCCTTCCAACACTCTTAAGAGTTTAAATGGCCATGTCGTGAAATGTCATTTATCGTTTCATTTAACGTTGGTTTTGATTGTCCTGGGGGGTGTTCTGCAAAAGGCTCGTCGCGCCTAGCCGAGGAACCCACCGCTTGTTATAATTAAAAAGTGATTATATTCTGGTTTCACCCAAACAGAGGTTTCCACGCTAAGCGCTGCCTACTGTTAGTCACAGTGCCAAACGTTCGTGATGAAGAACCATTTAATTTGTTTGTTGAACAAACTATTTTTAGCCCAGTGGAAGGGTGCGGACCGGCTGCGCCGAGTTCCGCACAGTTGTGTACACACCGCCTCGGCTGCGTTCAAAGGTGCGCGGCGTGGCGCTTCCCGTCAGGGATGCACCTGAGTGTTATTGCGTGTCTCGGCGATAGCTTCAGGAAACTATAAATCAGTTTGAAAGAATTTGAAGCACGAGGAAGGGTAAACCATGCATCAATAAAGCTGCCACCGAGCTCGTGGCGCGGCTGAGGCGGGGTTCCGGCTGAAGGTCCTGTCAGCCGGTACCGCTCCAGCTGAACGAGTTAAGGTGTAATGTAGGTCAGTAAGCTTTTTTTTTAGAGAAACATGTGGTTGTCTAGTGGGATATCCAAGTAAGTTCATCGTTTCCGATATGCCCCAATATGCAGAGTCGAATTTGTGTAATATGTAATCTGAGGGAGAAGGTGGGTGTGTGTGGGGGGGTTATTAATTATTATAATCGGTTATGTATCGTTGTTGATGGCGAGACATGTATAAGGATCAAAGGCAAGCAAGTACTTAAATCCAATACCGGTTTTGATGAGGGATATCTCTCGATGAATTGAGCAACCCCTCCACTTACTGCTCTTCGACCAGTCCCGCGTCTCCCCCACCATATATTAATTACAGCCATTAAGCTCCGTTTCCACAGAGCAGGTTTACTTCTCGTACCCCAGGTGTTGGGGTACAATTGAAACGGCGTGAGAAAAGAAAGACGGTATCTGGGGCAGTCCCTCAACGCTATGGCGCCTGTTCGGACGCAGCCTCCGCGCGGGTTGATGTCGCCCGTGGAGGAGCGCGTCCTCACCTTGAGCCCGCTGTAACAAGGCAGCCCGCGCCCCGCGCGTCAAGGCGATGATTAATGAAACGTCCGCTCCAAATGAGGTGTCAGCTGGAAGTGGAGGAGCGGAGCCCGGGTGTCCGTGCCTCTGCTATGCTGAGCCGTGATGGCCGGTGTGTGTCAGATTAATCTCATCTCGCTGTTCCATTCCCCACGCATTTTCTGGCACCCGAACGACCACGTCTAATGTGACATACCCCGTTAATCGTTCAAAAACTCGCGTGGCCTTAAACGAATGACTACAGAGCTCCCGAGCGCGTATTTTGTAGCCATAACCGTGTTAAAGACCTAGCCGGCTGGTTAGAAAAGCAGCTAGTTTTGGTTCCAACCTTCGTTTTTTTCCCCACTAAAATAACCCTGTCTTTCAGTATAGCCTAGATCCACTGTGTAGGGTTCGGTTCTATAGCTGCCAGTGCAAAGTGAGCTGGGTGTTCTTCGTTTTTCTTGAACGCGTTGCTCTCCTTGGGAGCGCTTTAAAAGCAGTGAGGCTGGAGACCAGCAAGTTGCATTGGCAGCAACCAATAAGATCTGAAAACAAAAAAGGGGTTATCTACCATGAAGTGCAAATTAAAAACAAAATGTAGGCTGTCTTATTCAGGTAAAAATAAAGACAGTCACCTGTACTTTAAAAGCTAAAATTGGCAGGGGGGGATTGAGTTACACGAGCAAATGTCGTGCCCAAAGTGCAAAGTTTTACAAGTGCTGTAAAATCATTTACAGTACATGCACACTTATGCCAGAGAGAACAGAAGCCAGCATTGTCAGGAGCATACTATATATGGACCAACCTAAAAATGGATTGGCAGGTGTCAGAATCTTGGCCCGCTCCAGATGATGGTTTTAATGGGTGAGGTTGTGACCCCATGATGACAAATGGAGATAAGTAGTCCTAAACACACGCTCATTGAAATGGGTAAGTGCTAAAACCTCTCTCTGAGCCATATTCCACACCCCCTCTCTTTCCCTCGCCCAGCTCTTAGCGTTTGTGCAGAGATGGATGAAATGGAGGGAGGTTTCATGTGCTTTGCGTGCGCAGAAGAGGAAGGGACATCTCCGGTGACCCCCGGCCGCTTTGAGTTTGTTGCGTCACGATGGGGTACCTCCTCGGCGTTGACGTGCCAGCTGAGCTTGGTGCTGCCCAAGGACGCAGCATCAACGATGAGCCTGAAGCAGGCGGCTGTATCCTCAAGTCTGGGCAGCGAATCTCACAGATTGTGTCGGTCTCTTTTTTTTTTTTACAGGAGCCAACCTCGGAATAAAATCGACCGCACTTAAGGGGACATTATGCTCTCCGCAACACCCCTGTATGGAACAATTCACAACTGGGTGAGCAATGAGAGGGTCCGCATGTGTGGAATTAATGAAGAAAGGTTAGTGAGCCGTCTCCCTCCCTGTCCCCTGTCCCCTCCTGTATTCCTCTGTACTTCTGCTTGTCCACTGTCTGTGTGCGTCCGTGTGTTCCTTGCTCTGCTTTTTAAAAATGTTTCGTACAACAAACGCACAACAAAAAGTAATCCTTGAGGTGAACTCTATAGCTGTTGAGAAAGCAATGTCACTAGCCTAGCTATCGATACATTGAAGACTGTATTCTCCGTAGTATGCAGTACAGCGCAGTGCAACATAACTTGACCCTTCCATTACAGGATTTTGCTGCAACCAGTTTCTTAATGAGTTAATTGATAATTGGAAATCGATATAACAATTAAGGAGCTAGCTGCATCAAAGTGCTGTATTGAAGTGGATTGGAGGGCTGGCAAGTTAAAGAGTTCAGTTACAGTGGCACAGTTCTCAAGTACTAGAAGATGCCTTCTAGATGTAGGAATGTGCTTTTTTTTTTCTTCAGGTCATCTGTGAAATGTCTGTTAAACTGTTCACATGTAGCATCTATGTTTTGGTGCTGCCAGTTGGGTTGGGTTGGGTTCTGGATCCAGGGGTACACCACCTGCTGTACGGATCGCACTCAATGCGGTTTTTGCAGTTGGTCAGCCCGTGTAATCAAATCTGATCTTGAAGTCCAGATTATGAACTTTAATATTAACAGAACGTTGGGAGAATCCAAGCACAGCTTCACACAGAAAGTCCCAGAGGGCGCAGGAAGAGAGGTTCTTTTTCACCCCCCACAGAAACAGGAAGTGAAGAGTTAAATTAGTCTGTCTGGGTGCAGACCCTCGTTCAGAACGGGAAACAGTGACCCGTGATCACTGCAGCAATGCATGATTGTTCTCACTTTCTCATGGAGACATGACGTCTTTAAGGCTGCTATACTGCTGTTAAGGAACCGATAAACATTTGCTTCAGTATTCACCCAGTCTCTTACTCTTTGCACAATTCTTAATATAGCTTTGATATGAAATGGGACTGAACCTGAACAGGCCTCCCTGTTTTGCATTGCCGTCCGCTGGCTGTCTGGAGTCGATGGGTCTCTTTTACTGGAAGCTTGTTTGATACCACACCAGGGTACAGACTTGCCAAAGCCCCCTTGAGTAATCGGGGGGGGGGGGGTTGGCCTGAGAGGAACTGGACACCGAGAGCCGCTGTAGTTGTTGCTTCTGCCCTGATTGTTGTGCAACACCCGGGGTGGTGTGGCTGAACTTTGTCCTTTGTCCTCACTGCGCTGGGATCCATTGACAGATATCAGGGAGCGGGAGAGCAGCACCTCAGCCGAGCGCAGGTTTCCAGAGCCCTCACCTGCGATTAGCTGCAGCGAGGCGGAATTAAAATGCTGAGATCGAGCAGGCCTGCAGTACGCCCGGGCTCGTCGCCTGCTGAATCGCAAGCGGTAGCGAAGCAAGGACAAAAGGGGTGACCTTACTAGGAGGACAGGGTGTGGGCGGGCGAATACAAGAGCAGTTTCTCGGGCCCCCCCGTCCCCCCCCCCGCCCGCCGCTCGCCCCTGCCTCCGCCGCAGCGACAGCTTGCGGACGGAGGAGAGCGAGGGTTCAGTCCCCTCCGGGCTGGGCCAGCGCTCGAGCCAGAGCCCTCACAGGGATGGGAACGTCTCCAGGAGCAGGAGATTGATGGACCCGAGGCCGGCGCAATAAAAGTGGCATGCTGGGATTTAAAGCCGCCAGTAGCGGCGGCAGCGGCGGAACAGCTTTCCAGAACAGGCACATCCTTTTCCCACAAGGACTGCGTTCCTTGTTTTTCCACCTCGCGCTCCCTCTCCCCTCCACACACACACACTCACTCACTCACTTAAACCGACAATGACAACCAATCAGATAATAGCCTCTGGTGATTAGAAATCCTCTGCAGTTTTGTGACGGAGACTTTACAAATTCCCCAGTTTGGCTTGGCATGTGGAGGCATGGTGGCTGGTGCCTGTAAAGTTCAGTGCTTTGTGAATCCCGTCTTTTTACAGCGCTTCACTCTTGGAGCCAAGCCTGTCTGTTGGAGCCGTAGGAGAGGAAATGCCTGGATTCAAAAAGATTTTTCTGCTCCGTTAGCATGCAGAGGCGGCGTACAGCTCTATGCAGGATCAGTTGCTGCCTCTTTTTTTTTTTTTTTTTGATCTGCCTTTGCTTTGTGGGTCAGCGCTCGAGCTGTCGGATTAACCCCTTGAACAGCCAAATCTGCCGCATCCCTTGGCAGAAATCCTTCCCAGGAGGGGCTGGGGCCGTCCTAGCGGCGTTCAGACGCGGCCAGCGCCGCGACGTCGGTCAGCTCGTCCCGAGAGTCGCGGGGCATTTGGATCTGGGAAGATTGCGCCCGGCGCAGGCCCCAAGCCGATGGGCTGGGACTGGTGCTTGTGGGGAAAGGGAAATTTTGTAGACGCGTTTAAAACCGGACGAGCTCACAAATCCCAGTGGGGTCCCTCCCCCCCCCCCTCCCACCCGAAATAGATGCATCGTGTTTTGAGAAAGCAATGGAGCTGATGCATTTATCTCCTGGAGTGCCGCCTTTTACCCCTGTCTTCCCATGCATTCAGATAGGTAGCTGTGATCCTGCATGGTGTCCTTTACAGAGTCTTCCCAAAAACAATAGGCCCAAAAAATCGGACTCGCTGTAGCTCATTCAGCTGACTTAACCTTTGAATAGTTCTAAAACCCCTGGGGAAAAAAAAACCCAGACATGGGTGGGAAGTTTGCTTGAGTCTGCTGGGGGTATTTTCTACAATGTGGTGCATATTGAGCAGAACTTGTGACGATCTTCTCGTGTTTTCAGGTAGTTTCTGTTATTTAATTTCCCAGGCAAAACGGACCCTAGAACTAAGATGCCGCCCGCCCTCAATAATGCTTTTTTTTTCTTTGAAACGCACGTTCTCCTTGGCTAGTTAGGCACAGATAGCGTTATCTGCTCTGGCCTTGCAACTCCACAAGTAAGGTGATCTCATAAGCCTGCACTCTCTCTCCACCCCCCCCTTTCGTTTTAATATCCAGCAGCTGGGGTGTTCTGATGAGGGATGTAGCAGTGCTCAGTATTCCAGACAGACAATTATATGACAGATGATTTGCTGCAATGCCTTACCCTGTAACCATTCGGAGGAAGTCATTAAATTTTTATCCAGTAGGAGTGACGACTTTGCAAAAAAAAAAAAATCTAATCGTAAAATCTTGCCTTCGTTAAAATGCTCTTAAATAGGTAGTGGTTAAACGCCCCCTCTCACCCTTCCTCCGAATACAGCAAAAATTCGTTTTGATTCAAGGGGGCCTCTCTAATGCTTTGAAGGGAGGGATCACCCCCCCTCCCTCCGAACCCCAAATGACACGTGAAGATTTGAAGCATATAATCTTCTCCCTCGCTGGCACGCTGAATGCGGAGGGTCAAGGAGACCACGGAGGAGAAGTGTTATTGAGGCTGGGGAACGCTTCTCCACAATGAGAGGCTCACCTCCGGGGGGGTGGTGGGAACAGCAGGCCGATCCACAGCACTCCAGCGCAGAGGGAGGAAGGGGGCGTTCAGTGGGGGTTTGATGCCAGAGAGCCCGACGGTAGCCGGGCCCTGCTGACCTTATTTGTGAGAGGGGGTGGAGCCCCTCTCTGGTTTGGTGGTGTGGAAGCCACGGTCTGCTTCCTGTCCACCCGTCCTGCAGTGGCAGCACTGCTATCTAAAGATAAGGCTGGGTCTGCATTATTGAAATCCTGGGCCCGTAAACACATCAATAAGAGAAGCATCATATAGCAGCCTAACGACGGCTCCTATTATGTCATTTCCCAGCCGTGGGCTGAAAGGCAGCGCTAGGTGATTGCATCTGGCTCTTGTGTGTAATGATGAAAATTTCCTTCTGGCAGATGACAGCCATTTTAGCCCCAGGATTATGAGATCTGCCGCCGAGGTATTTCTTATCAGTGCATTCATTCTGTGATAACAAGTCCCAGTGCACGGCCCTGGAGAGGCGCAGATGTGATGTTCCCGCACTGGAGTGCTGCAACCAGTCGGGGAAAATGGAGTGATCGCGTTATGTAGCAGCGAGCACGTCGCAGTGCACAGGCGCTCGGTGTTTCTGCGCGTACGGTGCCTGGGCAGATTGATGCGAGCCGTTCCTTGTATGAAATTACAAGGGTTTTTTTTTTTTAGTGCTTTCAAGGGGTAGAGGACGTTGGGGGCAGAGCTCTTTCATCTCTGCTTGGAGCAAACACGTTGGAGACCGCAGCAAGATCGCAGAGTAGTCGGAGAACTCCAAGCAGCGAGTCCTTCCGATTTTCTTTTCGTGTGAAAGCTGATGTAAATGAACATTTGAATGGGGCAGTGTATAGTGCACGCACACACTCGATCCTGCGCAAACTGGCCTGTCAGGCCCTTTTTCTTTGGGACTTTTTGGTTTGGTGGTCAGAAGCAGGCCTTCAGTTTGGAAAATGGTATCTGTGAAGCAGAAGCTCTGAAAGGTGCGTCTGCACCTGACCAGACGGTACTGGATGTTCTGATGCATTATGTTACATTACGTATTGCACCCACTTGTGTGCTTTCAATGGCAACATGATTTATTGATACTAAATAAGATATTCAGACGTCCATTTGAACAGGCATGACAATTCCGTCTCTGGCCTTGAGGTAGTGTTAATGAACATAATTAAAACAATATTAGAATAATAATTTTGATTAAATTCTGTTACTAGAAGTAATGTGGATGTGTGGATTTGATTATGAAACGCAACGGGCCATCAGGACATTTTTAATCTTCCTAGCGGTGTTTTGCACGACAAGAGCCACAGATTCAGCCTTATGATTCTCGCCTCTTAACGCAGATTTTACTGTTTGCAGGAAAGTCCCTGTAGCTGATGGGGAACCCCAGAAAAATAGGTTGGAATTAAGAGAAGAGAATCACATTACACCCAGCATGGTAAGAACTTTAATTTTATTCTCTTTTTTTTTTCCTCCGTGGAAAGAGAGCTTTTGTGGATGACTATTGAGTAGCTTCTGGCAAAGAGCAAAACTATCTTCAGCATAAGCAACACTTTCTTCTCACAACCATTTTCTTTTGCTTGTGTGGACTAGGTGGTCCTGGAAAATAAGCTTCTAAAATATGTGTATATATTGATTTATCTGTTGTTTCTGTACATGCAGTTCTGTTTTATATGCGGCAGAAAAAGAGGACAGCGCAGAGAGCAACGTAATAGATCTTTGTTGAATTATAGCCTTTGGGCATTTTGAATGTATAAAGAACTTGCAGTACTCTTAAAAAGGAATTAAACACACCGCTGAAACATCCAAACATTAACATTTCTTATTAACTGGTGAATTTCTGCATATTTTAGATAGCCACACCGTTGTGTCGGAAGAGAGGGCCCCCGATGTATTTAAAGCAGGTCCTTTTTGCTAAAATCAATGCCCTGTTTCACTTCCTGGACATTGTAAACTGGATTGTGTCCTTTTAAGAGACTCTGTTTTGTCTGACGTAGGGCTGATTGCAAGGTCTGGGGGTCACATTTACTGGGTCTGTGCGCCCAGCTCCTGTCATTCACTCAGTTTGACATGAAAGCAGTGTCGTGGCTTATCGCCTGTTGTCAGTCTAAACAGCCGCCTCCGATTCTTCGCTCAACTGTGTTGCTTGGCTGGCAGCATCTTTAAAAAAAAAAACGGTCTGTCATGAACCCCCAGTAGAACCGTGTGGGAGGCGCACACACCCTGTTAAATTGGCGCTGGCCTCCTCTCCGGCTCTGCCGCCGCCCTGCGTCTGACCGCCCGTGTTGCTCTGCTCCCTGCCGCAGGTGGACGCGGGCGCCGCCTGCAGGATGAACACTCTGGCGGCCCTCAGCATGGACCGGAACGCGCTGATGCGCGAGAGCCTTCGGGTGCACGGCGGGATGGTGTACCCTGGCATCCGAGCGCTGTCAGCGGACAAGGCCAGGGAGGGATCCAGCATGCCTCTGGGCTACGTCAGCGATCGCATTCCGGAGCTGCACTACAAACCCGCTGAGGTCACACTGGAGAACAGGAAGCACCCCAATGGCTACGGCACCTTATACAAGAGCCCGCCCCCTGGGCTGCAGAAACCAATGATGGTTCCTGGGGGTGGGGCAGAGGCCCTGGGGTTGGACCGCCGGGTGGGGCCTGCCGATAAGCAATCTGAACTGGGCCTGAATGGCAGCACAAGTTACTTACGACTCCCCTGGGTCCCCAGCCCTTACCCAGAGGCAGGAGTCTACCCTTTCCTGGATTCCACAAAGTATGCCCTTAGCATGTACAAGGCCTCTTTTATGTCCCAGCATTCCCCTTACTTACCCCAGCCGTTGGCCTATCAATCGGTGTGTGCTGGTGGCGGCAGCGCTGGGGGCAGCGAGCGATTTCTGTACCTGCCCCCTTACCCTCCTTCCCCCATCACCGCTTCGCTGGCACCTCCCATGAGGATCCCCACCGCCACCGTTGCCCCCAGTCTCTCTCCGCTGGTCCACTGCCAGGAGAAGAGCATGCAGAGCATCGGCCCCAGGATCCACCACGAGCCGTCCGCTTTCGGGCAGCAGCTCCACCAGCAGCAGCCCCAGCAGCAGCAGCAGCAGCAGCAGGCGCATCATCAGTCCCACAGCGATCGGCAGCACAGCAGCAGCAAGCAGAGCCGCGCGCCCTCCAGCAAGGGGCCGAGCAGCAGCAGTAACAGTGGCAGCAGCGGCCACTCGGTGGACTCGGCTTCCGTCCTTCTAATGCAGTCGCCGCGCACAGCCCCCCGCCTCCATCAGCCCTCTGCGCCGCCTCCGCACAGCCATATGGAAAGTCCGCCGGACTTCCAGAAGCCACTACCCAGAGGCCCTCCCACTTCCTCTTCCTCCTCCTCTTGTTCCTCTTCCTCCTCCTCCTCCTCCCAGTCGGTGTCTCTTCCTTTCCCCTTCATGGCTGGCTTGGCCCCGGAGCACCCTTCTCCGGCTCGTCCGGCCGGCCAGAAGCCGAAAGCCCGGGAGGGGTCAGCTGAGCACAGAAGTGGAGGAGGGGAGAGGAAAGCTAGCAAGTCCCCCTGTAAGACTGTCTCGGAGAAGCAACCGAGCCAGGCCCCTACCAAAGATCCGGCAGATAAGCCTTTGGATTTGTCTGCCAAAATAGCAAGCTTTGGAGCCCCTCCCAATGGATTTTCCCCCAAACTGGAAGGCATGGCCAAACTGGGGCAGTCCCCGACAGCTCGGTATGGGCTGCCCAGCCGGGATCTTCTCAAAGACTCCCCGTCCTTCTCTGCAGTGGGCACTTCTTCCAAACCTCCCGACAGGCCCGAAATAATCAGCAATTTACACTCCTCCTGGGTTGTGCCAGGCCACACCCCTCTTACCCCTGAGTCCAGCCAAAACATCGCCCCCCCCGTGATCAAGAACAAGACTCTGGAACGTGTGATGCACCAGCAGCGTAGTTCCTCCTGCCCCAGAATTGGGGAGTCCAACAACAGCCCCGCTGCTAATCCTGCCCCCACCTTGGTACCTGGTTTGGGTCGCCCAGCTTCTGCCTCCCCCTCTCCCAATGTCAACGGTGAATGGCCCAAGGCAAATCCCAACCTTCCAGAAAAAGTTACTCCAGCCAGCCACGCTGGCAGCCAGTCATCTTCTGGGCAAAAAGCCTCAAAGCCACCCAAGAGAGTGGAGACCCAGGACATTACCCATAAACCACAGCAGCAGCATCTTGACAATGGGCCCGCCACAACCCCCCTGTATTTACCACAGAATGAGGCCTTCCTCCCTCCAAGCTTAGCTTATGCCAACAGGTATATGTCGTACTCGGAGGGCCTGCCCCTTCCTCACTTACCTCTGGCAGCGAAAGGCCCCGTTTACCCACATCCAGTACTGCTGGGCAGTGGCAGCCTCTACCCGGCCCACTTGGCCCCGAAGCACGGACTCCCTTACGGCCTGTCATCCAGCCATCGGGAATTCCTCACTTACCATGACTCTCAGGAGATGGTCCATCCTCTGATGACACCCCTGACTCTAGACCCAAAACCCAGCGAGAGGCTTGAGCGGAGGTCCCGGTCCCAGGATCGCCCCAGGCATAACGAGGAGCCCGTTCCCAAAAGCCGCCCCGCGATGGAAGCTGCCGATCCCGTTTGCAAGCCAGAGAAGGAAGCCGAAAGGGGGCTTAGCCAGGGTTCGAAACCACCGAGCAAGCCGCCGGCGATGGACAAGGAGAAGATCGTCTGCATTGACTTGCTCCAGGACGACGCGGATGGAGGCTCCCTGACCACGAAACACTGTTTCCCCATCTCCAGGAAAGGAGACGCCCCGAGGCACCTTGGCGGCGGTGACTGTGAGGGCAGCAGGATGGGCAGCGGGGAAGGGAAAGAACCCGAGCTGAAGCAGCTCCTTCTTTCAAATCAGACTTTTGCTCCGAGGCCAGCCGATTCTGAGAGACAGCCAGAGATCTGTAGCCCTCCTAAGCTCCAGGATCATGGCCCCTGTGGGGAATTCCTCCCTGCCAGGCAGGATCCGGCTCGGAGGAGTCCCGCTCAGCCCTGCCCGCTCCCTGAACTGCTGGAGCAGCAGACGCTGCGCTGCGCCAGGACCTCGGGGGACAGGGCCGGGGAGGAGGCCGGGCTCAAAGGCGAGAGGCAGGGCCCCGGGGCCCCCCGGCCCCTGGAGGCGGGGAAGGACGAGGACGTGGAGACCCAAGAGGAGGAGGAGGAGGGGGAGGAGGACAGCCACAGCTCCTCCAGGCCCAAGAAGTCCAACCTGGCCAAAAGGATCGCCAACTCGTCCGGCTACGTGGGCGACCGGTTCAAGTGCGTCACCACCGAGCTGTACGCGGACTCCAGCAAGCTGAGCCGGGAGCAGCGCGCCCTGCAGGTGAGCAGCGGGCCTTGGCAGGGGAGAGGGGGAAGGAGGAGCAGGGCTCTGCACTGTTTACTCACTGGAATGCTTTGTGCAATACAGTCGCAAAATGCTTTGTGGACCAAGTGTCTGTCTTGACACCCGAGGTCCTGTCTTGGTAATGCCATAATCACATGGCTTCAATATCCCTCACGGCTCTGGGGAAAAAAGACATTCTATTCTTAGTTCTGTCTTCTAGCTGAGACATTGACTCCTGTTCCTGAAGCCCTTTATTCTGCCCTGGACCCCTCAATTAATTAACCCAAAAATAATTGTATTATATTTTAAGAAACTGAGAAAAAATTGTAGTTGGTTGGGGAGGGGGGTCAGGCTTATAGAGCCTATCCCAGAAGAGGTGACTTGGCTTTTCTTCCTCTCTGTGTGCTGAACGCATGATGAGTAAAAGCCTGTGTCTGGCATTACCATTCTACCCAAGTGATGTTCAGAAAAGCCCGATCTTGAAGGGGGGGGGAAGAAAGCAGCTCCTGCAGTCTGACCCTGAGCAGGTAGCTGGTGGTGCCTGCAGATCAGCCAGCAAGCGGAGTCGTGCCAAGTCCTCACATCCTCTTGGCTGGCATCAGCTCACCTCCCCCGCTGCTGCGCGCTGCGGTTGAGCAGCTTTCGCCAAGCGGGAGTTCTGTCAGTCAGGAGGGGGGGCAAAAGGGGCTAACGCAACACCGGGCCTGTCTCCGTGCCGCCCAGCGCGCCCCTCCTGGCCCTGTGGGCTTATACCCCTGGAGGGGGGCAGGCAAGAGGGCACCCCCCAGATCAGCCTGTGCAAGCCCACTTCGGACTACCCTGTACTAGGGATGGCCAGGTCTGGGCAGTGGCCCTGTTACGTTGTGCACCGTGTAGTCCAAACTGTAGGCGCATTCCCCCCGATCCAGTCCGAATCCCAAGATTCCCTGCAAGGGCTCGCCAGCCTGCAAATGCTAGCTGTCTGAACATCAGTTGGTGTGCTTTTCTAGTAGTTTACCTGGGCAGACGCGAGACGCTCAAATACAGTAGAAGAGACTTTTAAATGTACCACAGAAGTGTTTCATACTACGTCTTGTATTTTTTTGCTTGCATGTGAAGAGCCTATGCACAAAACTATCAAAGATTTATTTTCTTTAGTATTTAAAATATGCATCTGCCGCCCTACGGATCTATTACCAGAGATGGGCTTCTATCTTTTTACAAAGCAAAAAAAAACACGAATGATGCTTCATATTCTAGCTGCTTCTTGATGCAGGCTCCTCTTAGATACAGGGTGCCTAAAAGCAGAACCCTAACTGTCTGTAGTCATACTAGATGTAAGAAATGTGTAGTTTTGTTTTAGGCTCATTAATTGCGTGTGTCTGAAATATTCTGTCTTAATAGGGCTAAGGTGTATGCTGTTGTATGTTAAAGATGTGTCATTATGATTGAAATGATTGAAAGATCTATTGAGCACCCATTTTAATTACTTAGATGGAAGTCTTATCACAAGAGGACAGTAATTTAAGTCAACCTGCTGCTAACTGTGAGGTCAGTTCTTTAAATTTCTTATTACAAATTTAAATATTAAAATGCTGCTGGTTTATTATGGTTTCGCAGAGGGTTAATGCAGTTGATTGAAGTCAGTCTCAGGAGGGAGTTTTGCTTTTTTGTTTTTACTTCTATAAAAGAGGCTAGCCATATTTAAGAAATTGTATATTTCCGGGGGAAAAAAGAAGAGCTGAGCTAGAACCGAGAGAGCATGGAATGAAAGTGAAAAGGTTTTTTTTTCTTGGTGTAACTGTTGCTGTCATGTGAAATGCTGCTTCTTTTCATTTGCCTTTAGAGATTTTGCGATGTAAAACTAAAGTACTATGGAGAGGCTTAGCCAGGAAAGAACAGCCAGCTTGCCTAAGAGCTCGGCGTGTAGTGTTTTTTTTTCACGGCCGTTTTATGTATGCTTGTAGCGTGCAATGATGCGCTTCTCTGAGCTGGAACTGAAGGAGAAGGAGGGGAGCGGTGCGACGGGAAAAGACCTGGCAGACGGCCAGCCCGGCGAGAGCGCCGGGGAGGCCAGAGAGCAGGCCGCCCAGCACGGCTGCGCTGTCCTCCGCGAGGAGCCCGCGCGGGACGGTAAGTGACACAGCGCAGCGCTTCCGGCCGCCAGGCGAAGCCGCGACCCCGCCCCCCGCCTCCCCCCCCCCTCCGCGCGTCAAGCGCTCGGTCTATCATCTGCTTAGTGGACCAGAAGAGAGAAGGTGTTGGCAAACATTTCCACTCGTGCCTTCTGCAAAAAAAAAAACTGAAGAAGAAAGAGAGGGGGAGAGCTCACTTCTTTCAGTTTTTTTTTTTGCGCTTTGAAACACGCAGGCGTGCTTCTCCAGGCGGTTCATCATAGCGTGAAAACAGCGCAGGCTGATTAAACTCTTGATTATTTTTTTTTTGTGTGTGGTAAAAGCGCCTTTTAATAGCACATAAAAGACTGCCTGTTGTGTCCAAGCTTGGGCAACGTGAGGGCTGGCATGCCGAGAAATTGTCCTAGCCCTCTCCCCCCAGTCACGGTGGAGCGCCCCGGCTGAAAGGCCAGGCTCTCGGCCGCTCTGCGAGCTGTGAGCGGCGGCGGGGCCGGCCTGGTGTCCGGGTGGACCTGCGGCGCAGCTGCTCGGGGAGAGCGGTCTCGAACTGGGAGGAGGTCCGCGGTAGATGGTGCCCACACAGAGGCCGTCATTGTTGAGAAGCCGTAACCCCGAGTTCAGTCGCTGAAAGCCTTTGCTTGTTGTTGTAGGATGGGCGAGACCAGGGTGTGGGCTAGTATATGAAATGAATTCGGATCGCGTTTGTCTCCAATATGCTCCTCGCCCCCTTCTCGTGTGTGTTGGTGGCTGGCGTTTTGTTTTCCCTTGTATCGGTGTCCGTTATCGCGTTAGTCACCTACAGACTTGACACAAGTTCTGGGTCTACCCAAGTTTATCAGCGTATTATCAGCCGTGACTTTTTTTTCCCTTGCAAAAAGCTATCTAAATTCGTCACGTAGTTAAGACGTAAGCAAAAAAACAAAAACCAAGCTGTTGAAACCTCCTCCTACTGTCTATGTTTTGAATATAATCTATTTGAATACATGATGTATTATTTGAATGGTCTGTTGAATTGCAACGTCGAGAGGTGCAGATTTACAAGATACCTAGCAAGGGCAGAGACTACAATAGGAGCTGGTTTAGAAATTCCCGCAGTACTCAGATGATGTAGAAAATAAGACAAAAAAAAACAGGTGTAAAACATTTATAGAAGCCTTTAGATGTCTTTTTGCTTCCATAGGGACCTTTTGTTTGAGTTACATAAATTTAATAAGTTTCACTTTTTGGAAAGTAGCGGAAATTTAAAGTGAAATCTCACTAGTCGTGTTAAAGCTGTGCGCTTTGGTGAATATACTCTAAAGAAGAACATGTTTCATTGTTCCTGTCCAGGCAGTGTGTGGATTGTGTGCAGCAAAACTTTGTAGCTGAGGGGGGGGAGTTTGACAACGAATGCAAAGCAAGTTTGACCCCTTGGTGACCTTGTTATTCTTCTTCCATGTCTGGCAATCATTGGACATTTTAAGTGAATGGTGACGCCGGCTCGGTTGCTATGGGTGAAGTGGACAGGGTTGCCATGGCGATCCTTCTGTGGAGAGTTGCCATAGCACAAACATGGGGATAAATTATGGGATGCATGTGTCATGAGTCATATGATTGTTGTTCGCAGATCAAGTGATTTAAACCACTGGCAGTGGGGCTGCATCACATCTGCGAAGCTCACATGGCCGCCCAGGGCAAAGAAGGGAGCACGTTCTTTTTGAGGCAAATATCACAGTGCGCCACTGTCAACCGCCAGGGGTCACCCCTTCAGCGTGGTGCCTCCCACAACAGCCTGGAGGGAAGGATTAAAGGGCAGAGCTGGTGGCTTGTGCTTCGGCACACAAAAACCAACTACTGAGAAAACCAGAACCGACCACTGTTCGGACTGAACTGTTTTTTGGACCTTTGTTGGACCTTAAGGCCCATCTTGAAAGGCTAATAAAGACAGCTAGGAAAAGATTACCTAAGAAAGGAGCACGCCTGACAACCTTACATCCTCATTGGTTGAGGCCTGACCTGCGCAGGAAATGACCTCACATCCTGTAGCAAAGGTCTCGGCTTCCTCTCCCCAGGTGTCAGCCTGCCCCCCGTCTTGCCTGCCGTTCATTTCTTCGGGTTCAGCCGCGAACGGCAGCCTGTAGTTTCGAAGCCCGTGTTCTGCAGACGCCAAAGCAAAGCCGTCTTTCCTCAGAAGGGGCCGTGCCGGATCAGTGAGCTTCTTAACGCGCGACAAAGTTGCTCGGCCGTTCCGGACGCGGCACGCGATGCGCAGGACTCGTTAAAAACCACGCACTTTCAGAACCAAGTATCGTGCGGAAGCCTCGGGCCTTCAGACAGACGTTCACGTTGCAGTCGGTGTGGCCCTGGGACAGGCTAGCCAAATCGCGTGGGTCTGTCTGCGGGTCCGTCTGAATTGATTTTGCTCTGCTCCTCAAGGACCCGGCCAGTTTCTGGTCTGAGTGCGAAACCTCACGTTGCAGGCGAAGGGACTTGGGGATTCTGTTTGTTACGGCCTGTTAAACCAGTTCTGCATTTCTTAACTCCAGGCGATTTATGACTCTTTTTTTCTTAGCGAAGTAAAGCCGAGCGTCGCCGGAGGTGAAAAACTGGAAGCAGGAGGTTTACTTCTTTCTCTTTTTTCCCCCTCTTTCCCGGGCCTGTCTAGGTGTCCCGCCTGTGTCTGGGAACCACAAGAGCGCTGTCCTCCAGGGCTCCGGCGCGGAGAGGGGGGAGGAGGATGGGGGGCCGCAGGGAGAGAAGAGGGGTGCCGCCCCGCCCTGTGAGGAGCAGTTCCCCTGCTCGCGCTCGGCTGACGGGCAGGAGAGACGGGCGGGGGAGCACATCCGCCCGGCCGCCCCACCTGCGCCCGCCAGGAAACGCAAGCACAGCAGGGAGGGGGTTTCGGGCGAGAGCGCAGCGGAGGAGGAGGAGGAGGAGGAAGAGGAGGAGGAGGATCGCACCACCGCCGCCGCCAGGGGGAAGAGAAAGAGGATGCTGGCAGGTAAGAGCCCCCGTTGTCCTCCGCAGTCCGCCCCCTGCCTCACGCCCTCATTGTCCGGACCTCCGCCGCGCTGGCGGGCCGGTAACAAACCCCCACCGCCCCCAAAAGAACACAACTCGCAGGGCGTCTTCCTTCTTCTGAGGAAGGGCGCTGCCCTCTATCCTGCGCTGCTTTGTTACACGAATCCAGCTTCTTCTTTTCAGTTTTTGTTTGTGTCTCATGTTTTGGGTTTTTTTTTTTTTGCCCCTCGGCTTCTGCTTTGACTTTTTTTTTTTGCACCGTTCCGTTTCCAAAGGAGGGGGGGAGAGAGAGAGAGAGAAATAAAAGTCACAGATCAGCTCTCGGCGCACACGCCAGGCGCAGTGGGTCGCGGGATTTTAGGAAGCTGCCAGCCTGCTCTGCCAGGCGAGTCGGAACAGACACTCCTCTAGACTCGGGACTCGGGACAAAGCCAGCTGGCCTTTGTGTGGGCGTGTTTTATCACCATGACGTCGCAGAAGTGTTCGGCAAGTCAGGGGCAGGGATTGTCGTGGAGTCCGTCCCATTAACGTGACAATATCCCTCTTGTCATAGAGGTTTGTTACACCAGACCCTGATGTGTGGAAGGGTTCTGGTTGTGCTTAAATATATCGCTTCACAGTTTAATACCTTTTGATAGCCATGTTTCATTCTAGCCCCCTCCCTTGAAATGCATGCATGCACCTGTAGTGGGGTTTTTTGTGTCGTGCTGCGTCGTCTGCCCTGTCAGAGCGCAAGCTGCCTCACTTCTTGCACTCTGTGTAACGAAACCCCTGTAAGAAATTTCAGTGGCGCTTCACTTTTCATTTTCCGTGATAGGGGAATTCCTCCCCCCCCCCCCCCACCCAGAAACGTTTAGTTTGCAATTAATTTAACCCCAGCAGTGCCCTCAGGCTGGTTTTTATCAATCCGTTTCTTCTCTGCAAATGTGCCTGAGCCAAGATAATTAGCTGTGCTCCGTTTATTTGGCTTTGATGCCTTCAGAGGGCCAAAAAAAGAAATCTCCGTGCCGCGCAGCGATCAGAAACCGAGAAGCCGACCCCCGTTTGAAGACGGTCCCGTCTGGCACTTAAGGGTTAAAGAGACGGTGTTTCTTTCCCTCAGCCTTGCAAAAGAGAGAGAAAAAAAAAGAGCTTTTCCGTTGTGTTAGATGTCTGTCTGCATGGTGCTTTGAAAGATACTGAAGGGAAAAACTCCCCCCCACCCCCGTACACAGGCAGAGGAAAAACGCGAGAGCTGCTGTTTAGAGTATTGAGGATCTGTCTCGGCATGGAGGGTGTGTGTTCTCCATTAATCCAAGTTGTCTCTTTAGATGACTGGCCCGAGAAGGAAATTACCAACCCTTCTTCTGAACACCTCTTGGAAGATTCCTCTTGTAAGCAAGTGAAAAACCTCAAAGTGTGTATCGAGCTGACCGGCCTGCGGCTCCGCAAGCAGCGCCCCCTGCAGGAGCTCCGGCAGCTCTGGGAGCAGCAGGTCTCGCCCCAGAGGTCGGTCCTCGCGGCCGCCCCGCCCCCGCCCCCGCCCCCGCCGCACGGCAGGAAGGACCCAGCCGAGCCCTGCCCGCCAGAGGTCACGGCACGGGACAGAAAGGTCAAAGGCAGCTTGGTGGAAGAAAAGCCCACCAAGAAGAGGTCAGAGGGCAAAGTCAATAGAAGCTGGTCTGAAGAGCCTCTCTGTAAAAGTGACATTGAACAAGGTACGCTGGCCAGGCCGCTGTTGTTTGGGCGCGTTTTTTTTTTTTTCCCTTCTTCCTTTGTTTTTTTTTGTCCGAAGCTTGATTTATGTGCATGCAGAGCGATGCAGATTTTTAATGTGAGTGGAGGGGGGACGCCTGGAAAGGTCTCTTCGTTAATGATGATAGAGCCCGGCGGTGAAGCTGGGAGGTGTTTACTTTTAAGCGCTTTCCTCATCGGCTTGTGTGCGGGCGTACTCCTACCTTCTCGTTATCCACACGCGAAAGGGCCGACCTCTCCCTCCCTACAGAGAGGACGATGGTGTGGTCTCCCGCAGAGCCTTAAGTTTTTTTTTTTCTTCTCTCGAGTACAGTTTCTGCCGGGCTGCTTTCTCTGAATGGGGAACAAGGCCGTCCACAAGAAGCGGGAGACCGTGTTAGGTGTTTTCCACCCGAAAGGGGAAGTGGTGTGACCAATCGTTTCCTTTTCACGCAGTTAGGGGTAGCCTCGCCTCCTTTGCATAGGCAGATTTCCGAGAGCAGACTCCCCCCGACTGAATATCTTTTCCTTCTCTTCGGGGTGGGGGGGGGTTCGATTCGCTCTTTCTCTAGTGAGCAAAGCGCTGCCAGAGCTACGTCCTGCAGCAGTCGGAAAAAGCAACGGAGTTCCTTTACCTTTGCCGCACCACCAGAGGTGGGTATTTTAGGAGATATCCCCAAATGCGGATTATGGTGCTGAACCCTAGGAAGAAAACCCGAATCAGACAGGGGTCCTAGACGCATAACGGCCTGGATGGTGTCAGTTGCGAAATGGAGCTGGCTTCTCCTTGCTTTTCTCCTCTTGCCCGTCCTAGAGTTCCTCCCTCGTTTGTACGCGAGGAAAAAAGCTTCCTCATCTCTGTGCTTTTGCCGAGACGCGCTGGTAGCTGGAGGACTGACTGCCGGGCAGACTAGTCACACCCTTCTGTCTTATCAGGGGCACAGCTCAGACAACACATGCCACAGAATAATGAGGCGTGAGATCTGAGACGCGTACAAATAGCTGATGTCTGAGAAGCATCAACAGGATGCCTTCCAGGTATCTCTGTGGCTTCTTGGCATTTCTCTCTGCAGGGCCAGAGGGATTACGTGGAACAGGCCTGGCTTTTGAAGGTTTTTTTTTTTTCAATCCTCGATGGGGGGGGAGATTAATCGCCCAAAAAGTAACCTACGAAGTCTCCTGCCTCCTAATGTTGAAGTGCATTCGTAGTTACATATGCCGGTACTTTGGAGCGATAAATCAGATTTATTCTGTGTTGCACGCTAATGGGAAGGTAATTTTCACCAGATGTTGCCGCTAAAATATGGCTGTAAGTGCATTAATGATTTCAATGGGTGGAAAGGAAATGTAGCTCAGTACGCAGATACTTAGGACTTTAGTAGTGAAAAGACGCGCTTTGTTCCCAGTTCTTTCACCTCCTGCCCAGCCGTGCCCCAGTGGTGAGACGAGCTTGCCTTCTAGCTCAATCTTAATTTTATTTTTCCCCTGGATTGTGTACAAATGCTAAACCGCGCTTTTAATGCAGTGTGATTCTCAACATCGCAGTGTGGCAAACACTTGACCCCAAGACGGTATCTCACAGTCTTTAATCCACTTTCAGTCACACCCTAACCCTCAGACACTGCCTCAGTCTCTGGTACTGGTATGTGGGTCGTTTAAGATACAGTATGGATACAGCGAACAGCTTGTGACCATTCTGCATGTGAAAGCGGAAGAAAATGATCCTTTAACTACTTTCCCTGGAGGCATATGGGGTAGGGCATTAATTAGCCTTATTCAAGAAAGGATGCATTTTACTCAAGCTTATACTGCGATGTATACTGCACCCTAGGGAGTTTTTCCCTTTCTATATTGGGAGTCTTGGACACCTCGTGTACAAGCCCCATACCAAAGGCAGGTTTCCACAGACCGGGGCTGCACTGTAGAAAGGCACATGAAAAGCAAGTACATTCGTACTGAACTGTGCCTTGCTTTTTCAGGAAAAAAAGCAGTGTTGTCCACTTCTGTGATCTGTCTCTTGTTGCCTGGGTGGTGGAGTCAGAGTGGGTTGTGGGGCTGGTTATTGCTGCTTCTTGTGTACGTCTGTGTGTCTTTCCTTTGGTTTGAAAATGCGGAATTGCATTCGCGGGGCTCTGTGCATGTCTGTGTGAGCAAACAAGTGTAAAAGGCACCTTCGCATCTCCAGTGAACCCCACTTGCTGTCCCTGCTGTCAGCCTTCCTTCTCTTGGAAGCACACTTGCTTCTAAGCACATCCCAATAAATTATTTAGCAGCTAGAGGGGGTGAAAAACTCGAGACTGCGTTTCATGAAAGGCCTGCCTTAAACGTTTCAGGGAGCTGGATTACCATAGCCGACGGAAGCTCGGTTAACCCTTTCGTGTCATTCCTTCACGGTTAATGGCGCGTTCCGTTTGAGGCAGTGTGGGTCTGAAATAGTCAAGACTAGCCCAGTGAGGTCCCAGCATTCTCCCGGCCGCGGCTGTGCAGCGTCTTATTTTGCTTTCTTATCGTTCTGTCTTTGTCGGAGAAGCGGAGGAATTCAGTTCTGCTCCGGCTCCGAGAACATCACGCCTGTTTTGTTTTTTTTTTTTAATCTGCGAAACCACATTTACGTGCACAACAAAAACCTTCATAGCCGATATGAACATCAAGAGCTGTCCCGTGTCCCGGTCGGCAGTCACGTGCTTCAGCTCAGAATGAGACTTGGACCGGGTGCGTGCTGCTCTTCCACGCTGGGGCTTGGTTCTTGCTGCCTGAGTGGTCTCGGTGGGATACGTGTGATGACGGGGCTCCAGGTCCTGTTGGGCTGTGCTGCTGGGGTGACGAGTGCAGCCCTGGATCTAGAGAGCTGCAGGAAGGCTTACCATCTCCATTAAAGCGCCGAGTCGCGAGGGCTAGGTGTTAACGCGCCACTCTGCTGTGTTTTTATGCAAAGGTCTGCCTGTTCCTCCTGTGACCTCCCCGCACACGGACTGCCTGGACTCGCCCCCCCCGGACGCGGCGGTCTCCAGAAAGCCCCCCCTGGCGGCGGCGACCCGACTCTCGGACAAGAGGCAGCGACTCAAGGAACATCGGAAGGCCAGCGGGCTGGGACCGCCGTCTCCCGGCTCCGGGAAGGACGCCGAGACGACCCCCTGGCTGCGGAGGCACTCGGACCTGGAGAAGCCCAAGGGCAAGAGGCAGTGCAAGACCAAGCACATCAGCCTGAGGGACAGGAGAAGGGCATCCCAGACGGCAGAGGAAAGCGCCGATCTGGAAAGCCCAGTGGAACAGAAGGTAGGCAGTCGGAAGGGGTTTTTTTTTCCATTCTTTTTAATGTTGCAGGCAGCATGTTCTGTGCTTCAAAAACCGGGCAGGCAGCAGGTTCCGGGAAGCTGGAGGTTACTTGGAACGGACGTGCAGCGTTTAAGTCTCACTTAAACTCCTAAAAGATTCCAAGCAGTGGCGCAAACCCACAGCACCGCTGTCTGGAGAGCCACATCTGGAATTGCACTCGAAAGTCATCTGGAAAGCAGTACCTTAATCGGCACGGCTTTTCCCCCTTTTCTCCATGCTAATAAAAACATGGAGCACACAAGGAATGGGGGGGGATGAGGGAAGATGTGCTCCCCGAGTTCCGAACAAGCCACGCGAGTGATCGGAGCTCCGTAAGCAACGATTTGTAATCGCTCGGGCGCCAGCCAGCGCTTGCGAGCATGTGGTCGCTCTCGGGAGCTGCTGGCAGCGGAGTGGCGAACCTCGTGCTAATGAGTTGCTTGTTCGCTGCCTTCCGAGTGAAAGCAGCGCGCGCCTCCCGTTTGTGATCCAAAAAGATTTTGAAAAAGACCTCAATCGTGAACGTTAAGTGCGAGAGCAGTGCTAGTTGAACACCTGCATCCACGGAAAAGGAAAGCCATGCGTTTTCAAAGTGAAATTAGACGTCCCGCATTAAGGAGAGCTCCCGATGTCCAGCGTTTTCAACGGAGCACACCTGCGGTTCAAATCAGGTTTCCAACGCCGTTATGGGTTAAACGGGCTTTTGTAGGCTGGCCTGGGAACCTGACCACCATTTGTAACAGTGTTTCTATGGGAAACTGCATTCCGAGTTCAAAACACCCGTCTTGAAAACGAGTTTTTGGAACACATCCCGTTTGTAAGTCAGGGACTTCCTGTACTGTACTGGGATTTTTTTTTTGCTCGGGCGATGACATGGGGTTTCTCGGTAGACAGAGGGAGGAAGCGCCTTGAGAACTGTTCTGTTTTTCGAAGCGGCTCTGAGTCACCCCAGCCAGGCTGACCTGGCCTCGCAGTGCTGACAGCTGGTTTGCCACGTTATTCCACAGGGGAGGGCAGACAGCTGTCCTGACCCAGCAGCCAGCGCTGCAGACCCGTTCCTCTTCGGAGAGCTTTCTCTCGCCGAGCATGTTTCCCGTTGAACTTCTCTGGACATCAGCAGTATCGCTGAAAGACGCCTCTTCTCCTGCAGTAATAGGAACATTCCTGGATTTAATATCTGAACTGAACCTGAAAAACAAAATAAATGGGAAGACGATTTTCCCCTTGTGTATAGCCTCTCCTACAGCTGTAACAATCAAAACACGCTCGTCTGTCTGAAAGGTTATTAAAACGCCTCTTTATGGTCCCACGGATCTATATTCATTAGGCCAGAGCATTTACAGAGGACTGCCTCGTGCTGTAGCCCTGCTGGGACACATCTGCATGGCTTAGCTGAACACCATAGCGCTGCAGCACCAGAACTGCATAGATCTAAGTAAGTGTGCGGAGTGGCTCATATTTTTATGCTTCTCCTCTTGGTGAAGAGCAGTGACATTTAATTACGTATGCTGTGCCTATGGGCTTCCAGCACAGGGTAGCTTTCTGAACTTGTGGCTGTGAATAATTAGCACATCTTCACTTTCATCTTTAGACCAGCAGAGATGATAACCCCAGCCTCACAGAGTGCCAGGAATGGGCTGTGCTCAATTGGTTGTTTTTATTTTTATTGTAGCTTCCAGTTGAGTAGAAAAAATGATTTTAGGTTTTACTTTTACTTTATTTAAGCGTCTTTTACTTGAAATAAGAGGTGTTCTCTTGCGTCAAATAAATTCATTATGATGACTTGTCACTTTGCGATATTCAGAGTGACAGATTCGACGGCTGCACACAAAAACGTCCGACTTCTTTGGCCCGAAACAGCGGGTGGAAGTTTTAAGTCCGCGTTCCCTTTCCACGAACAGGTCAGCCTGAAGAGGTCCACCAGGAAGAGGTCGGCGTCCGTCTCGGACTACGAGTCCTCTCCCGTCAAAAGCTGCAACCCCGCGGGCTCCCCAGCTGCGCCCCAGACCCCCACCTCGCTGCTGCTGCTGCTGCCGCCGCCCGTCGGGAACCCCCCTGCGGAGACCCCCACGAGCCGGCCCATGCCACCTGAAGCGCGAAGGCTGATTGTGAATAAGAATGCCGGCGAGACGCTGCTACAAAGAGCTGCCCGTCTGGGTTACGAGGTAAGCGGCTTTGCTTTTCTCTCTCCCTCGTTTGCTAGCAAGCTCCCCTCACCCCCCCCCCACCACCACCACACACCCCGTCCGTCCGCTTTCCCCTCTCTCCTTAAATCTGCTCTTCCTCTTTCTTTGTGACTCAGATTGTCGTTGGTGGCACCCACTTCCTCCTTCACCGTGGAGCGGCTGGCTGCACTCGCTCTGCCCCCTCGCACTTCATTAATTCTCCGCCAGGCCCAGTGTGACATGTTAGCGTCCCCGACAGGCACGGAGCAAGCGCTTAGCACACACGCTGGAAAATATCACTTCTCCGCGTTAATCCCAGGCAGCCCTTAACCCCTTCCGAGCCCCGCCGCGGGCTCGAGTGTCTTCTCCCCCGGCGAAAGCTATCGACGGTCTGCAGAGCACGCTGCACAACATCTTCCCTGTCTCATTTTTCTACAGATTAATGACGCTGTGGATTAGTTACGGCAGGGGTTTGCGAAAAGCCCAACGTGCAACACAGGAAATGAACAATTACCGTTGCAGGCAGACGCTCGCAGAAGGTTCATGCTCCATAAATAAAAGAGCTCGAGAGGCTAAAGTAAAGGGCAAAAGTCTAAATTTATCTTAATGGTAGTTTGCTCCTTCTGTCTGAACCTAGTCCGGCGCGTTTATTGGTTTCTACGCAGGGTTTTCCCTCCCCCCCACCTTCCTTTTCAGTACCTTATCCCCGACGGGGACGTACTGTGCCTCCAGGAACCAGGTGGGTTCCTGGAGGAACGGCGGGTTCTGCCATCCGAGTGCCGCGGGGGTTTCTCACCCGAGGGCGGCATCCTAAACCCCGGCGTGATCCTCTCGGCACCCAGCTCCTCAGAACAGTGTTCCCCCCCTAAACAGGAATTTACCTCTCCAGCGACTGTGTGTGCGCGCGTGTAAAGTAGTCCGGACAAGACCGAACCGCCGCGTTCAAGTTCAAACGGGAGTGAAAAAATGTGCCCCCCCTCGTCTCCAGCCCCTGTGCGAGGTGTGCGTTCGCCGGCCTGGTGATCGGAGGTGGCCGGTACAGGTGCAGGCTGGGAGACTCGCAGTCGGCCAAGGTGACTGGCCCCGGATCAGACCCGCTCTCCCCCCACCCCACCCCCCCCGAGGGGGGAGAGGGGGGGCGTCTTGAAATGACGTTAACGACAATAAACAGCAACCTGTATTTAACAGGAGCTGGGAAATTATGACTGAAAACATCACGGATGAAAACTAAAATTAATGTAGTGTTTCAAAGGGCTTTTCAAAGCCGCCTGCCCCTTCCCCCCCTCGTCCTCCTCCTCCCCTCCGCTCCTACCCCCGCCCCTCTCTCCCGGTCGGAGCCAGCTGCCGCGGTGCGAGTGTGGAGCAGAGCAGCTGCTGCGCGTCAGAGAGCCGGGCCGCTCCGATGAGGCTCTGTTTACCGGGACAGCCTGGGCAGGGCCGCCCGGCCTCTGCATCGCACCGCCGTCTGCGCTGCCTCACAGCACACACACACGCACACACACACGCACGCACGCCACCCGGCTCCCCTCCCGTCTCTCTCTCTCTCGGAGGTTTACTTCTTCCACCTCCCCCCGCGTACACACACACACACGTGCGCGCACACACACACACAGTGCTCTATCACTGAGAAAATTAACACCCCCTCCCTCCTCTTTCCCCTCCTTCCCTCTGCCGCTGCCTTAGTTCATTAAGTCACTCTGCCTCCTGTGACAAAAAAAGACTTCTCTAAATTAACCTCCGAAAAGAGAGCCTCTCAAGGTTTTTTTTTTATTCCTTTTTCTCCCCCCCCCTCCTCTCGTCTCCGCGTTTCCCTTCTCCTTCTCCGTGGCGCGGCCTTTGTCTCGCCTGTTCCGCTCCCTTCTGCCGAGATCCGACTTGAGCGTCGTGATGGTGATGTGTTGAGTGGGGGTGGAGGTAACACAGTCCCCCCCCCCTCGGAAATTCTGCTTTCAGTCGAAATTGCTCTTTGCCATTAAAGCTCAATCAGTTATCCGACAAGTGCTCTCTGGCATCCAGGGCTTAATTAATCTTCTCGGTGATGGTGCTTTGTGGGGAAGGTGCTAAATAGGTGCTGTTTTAGGCCATTAGCTGCCTGCCTGTACCAGGACCCTGCTTTGTGAAATGGCCCTTGCGTCAGGCGGCCTTAATTGGTGCCACACTCCTGGAGAAGGCCGTGTCAGTCAGAGATCACCGTACGGGCCGCGCAGGGAGCCAGGGAGAGCGCGCGCCGCACACACACACAGCCCGTTTTATTCCTGCTGGAGGAGACGCATCTCGCGGCCGCGGACCCGTCACGGCAAGATACAGGCCGCTTGTTCTCCTGCCCGGTTGTCTCTGCCCCCTCGCTTTGAGGGCGTTACGCTGCGAGCGCTGTAGTGGCAGGCGCAGTTTTTCTTTATTCCGCGTGTCTATCAGAGGCACGGCCTTTTTGTGTTTGCGCGTGAACCTTTGAACTTACTCCCCCCCCGAGACAAGAGGACGGGGGGCCGGCTCAACCCGTGTTTCTCGGCTGCTTAGCTGTGCAGGTCTGACGTCAATGAGAGACTGGCGCGAGACTGGGCCAGGTCCTGTTTACCGTGTTTAGGAGTGGCCGTGCCATCTCTCCCTTTAAATTCTCCACTTGAGTCGGTGATGTGTACCGTACAGCACTTTCAAAGAAGGAGAGGGTCAGAGCCCTCTTTTTTTTTATCATTTCAGTCATGAGGTCATCCAGTCTGTAAAGCCTTTCCTTTTCATTATCTCTTCCTGTTGTTTAATGTTCTGGTGGCCAGCCGCCGAAGCCCCGCGGTATGGCGCGATTGAAGGGGAAGTTTTGTTAGTGGTCAGTACCTTGTTTTTGTAGTCTCCCTTTATTTCAGTTGGATTCAGACAGGAAGTGCCTTCCTAACTGCCTGTGTGTGATAAGCCCCCAACAGCTCCCTGAGGCTTCATGTGAAGCACAGCGAGATATGAACGCACAAAGAGGGGAAAAAAAACCCAACTTGGGCTTGCAAAATAGAACTCCAGCGCGTTGGAGTTTATTTTTAGGCTCCATAAGCGAGCTGTCTGGAGCAATCTGAAATCCTCTTCAGAAAATATCATTTTACATCACTCATGGGGTTTTTTTTTTTAAGAAGAAGCGTGGCTCTTGTGGAACACAAAAGTGAGGCACAAGAACTTAAGAGTGGCCGAAACCATCCGGCCGCCCACATCCGGGTGAGCGCAGGTCTTTTGGAAGATTCCAGACGTGTCCCTGGTCGGAATTCGCAAGCTTCAGCCACAGGAGCTCTGGGGCTTGGTTTCTCTCCACGCTGTGGTTTGGTCAGCACCTGTCTAGAGAGCACTGCTGCTTGTGAATCACTCTTTGTTAACGCAACGGCAGCTGGAAGAGTTTGTTTTTTTTGGTGTGTGGTAGTGGTGGTGGTGGTGGGAGGGGGGCTTTTTTTAGGTTTGATTGTTTTCCGTCTATATATACACAGGCTGTATAAAAATAGGCCGCTCGCTTCTCGCCTTTGTCTTAAAGCAAATTGCAATTTTCTGCTTCAGGGAAACAGTTGAACCTGCACAAACGGCGATGGCAGGTATCATAAAACATTCAGCCGCATTGGTAAGAAGAAAAATTTGAGAAGCGGTGTTCTTTTTGCCGAATTGCGGCGTTCATCATTTCAGCTTTTGTTTTTGTGAATGGGAAGGGCTCTGCGCGGTATTGCGCGGCTGGGAGTGTCTCGATGCCACAGCAGCCGTGCAGAGAAGAGGGGACGTCGCACGATGTCAGGAGGGAGAAACTCTCCTCCCCTCGTGTTCCCGCCGGCCTGGTTCAGGCTGGCATGGCCATGGGAGAGGGTGCTGGTCCGTCACCTCAACTCGAGCAGTCAATCCAGTCAGAAGCAAGAGGCCGCGCCGATACCGGTGGTGGCGTCTGGTTTACTTCTGGATGGAATAAGTTGGGATTTGTCAGCCGCTACAGAGTGTTTCACGAACACTTAACAGCCCCTCTTCCCCCACGCACACACACTCTCTCGCAATGTCCCCATCACTCCTCGTCCCTCAGACCCTCTGCGTTCTTCATGTTAATTTAGTTTCCGCGACGCTTGTCGCCGCACATGAAAGTCTGCGCTCGCCGTGGTTTAAAGCCCGCCGTCGCTGTGTTTAAAATGTTAATGAGGGGAGTCGCAAATTAAGTCTTCATGGTTTGCTTCTGGTCTCGGAGTTACCTGCTGTGGTTACTGGCAGCCCTGTTAATAACCCAGAAGCGAAGAGCTGCCAAAGCGAGCGAGCGAGAGAGAGAGAGCCTCTCGTCTCTCCAGCCCAGGACTGCACAGCGGTGCGAACTGCTGTCGAGGCAGCGCGCAGAATTCCTTCGCATCTCGTCTGGGAGCTGGGAGCCGAGTGAAGAGCCCCCAGGTACAGCCGGCTTCGGCTGTGCTCCTTGGGAACTGCACAGCCTCTTAGCCAGAAACACCCCCCCCCTCCTCTTTTCCCACTCCCCCCCCCCCCCCTCCTCCTCCTCCTCCTCCATCCCCTCAAGTCTAGTCCTGTCTCGGAGAGCTGTCAGTGGAAATGCCTGCTGTAGTGTAATGATACACTTCCCAAGCAGCGCAAACCTCTCGGTCTCACCGCTCCGACTCGCTGGCTGGCTGACTGAAGGCGAGCGCGAGGAGCTCTGTTTCAATTAACAGATCCGCGTCCCGATCCGCTGCCTCTCCTCAGCGCCCCCCTCGCAACCCCAGTCGGGGGGAATCCAGATCGCCTCGGATTTGCATCTCAACGAAGGCACGGGGAGGAAGATGCGTAGACCTCGAGTGTTGTTTTTTTTTTATGATTATTATTTAAAAAAACAACAAATTGCGTTTTTAATTGGCGCAGCCGCGGGGCGGCCTGGAACCTGGCACGTCACTTGGGAGGGGGGCAGCGGGTCTTCTCTTTGGAGGCTCAACCCTGCCGGCGGGCTTCAGCACGGTGACGGCGCCAGGCCCGCGGTCCCCGGCTCCGCTCTCGGTGGGCAAGGGCACACAAGGCAGCGCAGCGCAACGGGTGAACGTCGCCCTCGCGGGAAAGAAGAGCTGCTTCAGCCTTTACAGGGAGCTTAATTAGCCCCACCTGAGCTTAATTAGATACCGTACATCTCAGGCAAGCTTAAGTGCAGCTCATAAAGCTCAGCACAAAAGCCTGAATTACCCCTAACGGCTATTCATTTGGAGTCCTCTTTTTGTCTGCATTGTGGGATTTTCACATGCGAATTTGTGTACCCCGGACAGACACAAATACCAGGAAGAAACATCGGGACTGTGTACGACCTGCTGTGCGCACACTTATCTTTCTCGGCGTTTCAGCAAAGATTTGGCATCTTGACTCCGTGCTGTGGACTTTAAAAAAGAAAAACCTATCTGGGGTGGCTATGGTGCGATAAAATACATTTTCCTTATGAGGTTGACTTTAGAAACATTGCGGGGGGGAGTGGCTTTCCTCAGAGGGTTAAATATCTGACTGCTGGACTCATTTTGATTCATTGATTGTGTACGGCACAGACAAGTACTCCAGAGAGGGAGATTAAAAGGGAGGCGGAGATGTCTGCTTCCACCGTGGAGACACCAGCAACGGCCAGAGATATACAGCTATCAATAAGCGCCTGTGCCCTCCTCAAGCTATTAAACAGCTTTAATTTTCGGCTTAATGCCATGCTAAGCCCTGGCTGGTTAAAATCCTGGCGTGTTCCAAAGCATTATTCCCGGGGCTAGCGGAAAACTCGGACCGGTCGAAATCCCTTCCAAGTGGACAGCGCTCGTGAGCGGTTGTCCGGTGCTTTCCGGAGAAGGATAGGATTCTGCCAGTACACAACAGTGGGAACGAGGCCCCCGCCGTGATTTCGTTTCTTATTTACAGAAAGGATTAATTAAAAATGCTCTACGAGCGTGTTGGGCAGATCCATCTCTCCCGACGTCTCTAACCTCCCCCTCCCCCTCCCCCTCTGCCTGCCAGGAAGCAGTAAGTGGCTACTGGGCAGGCCAGCCTCGCAGTCATGTGACCCGGGGGTATTTTCATGCCTCGGACAGAGGGCTCATTAGTGTCTGCTGCCATCCGCGTTAGCCTGGTTAGCGCAGGCCCCGGTGATGTTGCTGCTTCATGCTGTATCCTAGATACCAATCCCCATGCCGGCAGAATCCAGAAGCAGCACGCGGTGAAGCAGTGTAGATGTGAATGGGTGTGGGCTTCACTTATTTGAATACGTGCCGGAGGAGCAGAGTGTTCCGCTGCCCGTCCTCGAAGTTCGTCCAGCCGCCCAGAGCGGAGAGGGCCGGCGTGCGTTTTGGGTTCGCTCCTTTCGAGTTCGAACGGGGGCCCCTCCTGAGTTCTTCCGGCAAGTGGCGTTTCTCTCAACGTTTGGATGAATGAGTGTCCGTGTCCGCGGCGCGATTACCAGGCGTTTGATAACGGACAGGATTTACAGTCTTAACAGTTCTGGAGGTACTGTGGGGGAGTTGTAAGAGCTTCAGGGGAAAAAAATCTTCCAGGGGAAATGGTTTTATACCCCAGTGAAAAGCAAAGTGACTTCTTGTGTAACAGTGGATTATTCTGCTAATGAAGGAGTCAGTGGTGACAAACTCGAGTCATGGCAAATTAACCAGCTGCAGAGTTGAAAGGAGGCTCCTTTTTTTTTTTGTGTAGGTTTACAAGCTTCAAATCAAAGAATTGTTGTCGCGTCTCAAGTACCTCTTTTCCCGAATGTTTCGCAGGCCATTAAGTGGCATTTCTTTTGGCTAAAAAAAATTGCATTATTTTGTTTCAAGCGAAGCTTTTAAAGCTCCCAGGACATGCTGCTTCTCATCTGCACAGAAATCAACCATGAATCAACTAAATGACTTCTGCTTCTGATGATTTTCATCTCCTTCCTCAGCACCCCCCCCCCAACCCCCCCGCCACAGCCTCTACCTGTCAAGACTTGCTATCCCAGTTAGACGCATCAGCCATTAATTGTGTAATCTGGGTTCTGAAAAACGCGTCCACTTCCATTAGATGTGTTTACCACTTTTTAATCAGCGCTTTAATTTTAATTCCGCTAGGATTTAACTCCGAAACGCTCCAACTCCCTAATGATCTATTACCTCTGTTATCAAATGTGATTATCAATGTCTAGAATGTCATAAAATGCGTAACTTCCATTGCTGTGTGCTTGCATCAACCCAGAGGCACTCCTCTGAGAACAGACCAAGTATAGATTTTGTTTTCACAAAAATTACTGTACTTGGGAGAACTACACAGCGATCCTATCCTTTTGGGCAAATGCACATGACTATTTTAAGTTCAGCCACCCATCTTGCTTATGTTTTATGGCCTTTTTTCTGCGGAGAAACCACCGCGATAAAGAGAAATCGATTCTCCAGTTCGTGTCGCAGGGACGCCGTCTGAGGCCGAGCTGATTGAAACCTAGTGTTTTGCAGGGAGTAGATTTATATTCCAGATGTCCAAAATATTAATTTGACCATTGTTGACAGATTGGATTGAGGTGTTCCCAGTTTCCCAATTTGCGAAGAAGAGGAGAAAATTACGAAAGCTCTGACCGAGACTGCCAAATTTGCATAGAAATAGAAATTCGAAAAAGATTGCGCAAGTTCAAATGAGATGTTTTCTGCCTGAATCCTGGGATATTAAATGTAGCTACATTGCTCATTTCTGTTTCTGTCAACTTAAAAGGCAGAGTGGGGATGACCTTCTGATCCCGCACATTAAACCAATTATCAAGGCGTTCTGTCCGTCTGCATTGTCCTCTACCCAAAACCCCCCAATAAATCTCATCTTGATTTTGGAGGGGCGTGGGTTTAGTACAAGCCATTAACATGATTGTTCATTAGGCCTCCCTCTTTTTCTCCCCTGTTTTTAGAATACAAACTATTTTCTCTCTTAAACCACCGGGAGACGGTCAGTCTTGGCGTTAACAGGGATGTCAAAGAGTTGAATGCTTGTTCTTGTGATAGCCTTGTGACTGATGGCAGCGCTGATGCGTGTTGTGTGAGCATTTTAATGTAATAAAGGAATGCTGCAGTCCTCCTTTAACAGCCAGCTGAGAATTCAGTCCCCAAGTCGCTTAATTGCCAAGATTGTTTTGGAGCGGTGAAAGCCGAGCGCAGTGGCACTGGGCAAGTCTGAAAGTGCGCCGGGCCCTCGCGCACTGATCAGGTTGACAAAGGCGGTCATCCTGCGTCCTTTTCTAATGCCTCAGAAGACTTGGTTCCCGTTCCGGCGCACAGCTGTTAACGTCCTTTTCGGCCCCTGTTTCCCTTCTCTGCAGGAAGTGGTGCTGTACTGCCTGGAAAACAAGGTGTGCGACGTGAATCACCGTGACAACGCCGGGTACTGCGCGCTGCACGAGGCCTGCGCCCGGGGCTGGTTCAGCATCGTCCAGCACCTCCTGGAGCACGGCGCCGACGTCAACTGCAGCGCCCAGGACGGCACGAGGTACGCTGCCACTTCTCTCCCACACAAACCCGCAGGGCGCCAGCTGGGAGGGAGCCGTCCCCCAGCCTCCGCGCGTCCTAAAAGGCACTGCGTCTAATCACGCCTTCCTGTCACTAACCCGTTGTGTTACCAAGGTCTGTCCCTTTCAGTATTACTGAAGCTCCTGTAATTGCATGTTTGCAAATTATGGGTGAACGTCAATACACGGCTTTGAAATCGGAGGTCTGTTATTTAAATGTAAGCTAATTAGAGAGTTGCCTGCAGCTTGGTGGTGGTGGTGGTGGTGGTGGAGGGGGGGTTTGGCTGAAGCTGTTGTCATCACTGAAATGTATTAAAGATCATTAACGTGAAAACTGCTGGAAAAAAAAAACTTTAGTCATTTTTTTTTCCAGTGATTAATAAATAATAACCCTTGAAACTTCCAGTTCATTTGCAGAAATCAAAAAGAAATCGGCAGAGAGCCTGTACCCCTAATCATCTTGTCACTCTTCTCCGGGCTTTCTGCCGTTATTCAAAGCAGCTTGCAGGCTTCATTCCGCATTTTAAGGGATTTTCTAGAGATGAAGATTTCACATTTTGATCTTTTGTGGGGTTTTTTTTAGTTGATTTAGATTTTCGGATTTTTGAACAGGTGATAGCAGATGTGTGCCTACACTTTGAAATTCTGTTTCGCCAGCCAGTTATGGACGGTAGGTCTGATTTTCAGAAGCTGGCTTGCCTTCACGACAAAATTAAATGGAAAAGTCTGAACACAAATCATTCCGGGGGTGGTGCCTCAGCAAGCAGCCAAAATCTCCTCCAGCATCCAGTAATGAAAGCCATTTGTTGCGTTTGTCTGGCGCACAGCGAATCCCCTATCGGACACTGGGATGGGACTGCGTGACTGGCTGCTGCTTTGATTCCAAACAGGCAAAAATGCGATTCGGCAGAAACCGCTCCCCTGAGCCCTCCTGGGGTCCGATCCTGTGAATTGCAGGGTTTTTTTTGGGGGGGGGGTTTTCGGATTCCGCCGTCGTTCCTGACGGAATCCGAGAATTCAGGCGCGGGAGTCTTTCCGCGTGCCGACTGGCAGCCTGCGCCCCAGCTGCGTGCGGTCTTTAGTGTCTGACCAGGCGGATCTTCCTGGCAATCTGCTGCACAGCTGTGTTCCTTGACAAGCTGATGTATCTCCGTGCGCCGCGGGGCTGACCTGTCAGGGGAACGCGCTGATTTGCTTTGGAGGCGCCCCCAATGAAAACCGTGGCCGATGCTCCCGGGGACCCCCAGATTCCGAACAGGATGCCGTGAACCCTGCGTAACCCCCAGTGTCTGCGTCTCTCTAGGCCGCTCCATGACGCGGTGGAGAACGATCATCTGGACACCGTGCGGCTGCTGCTCTCCTATGGGGCCGATCCGACGCTGGCGACGTACTCCGGCCGCAGCGTGCTCAAAATGACCCACAGCGAGCTCATGGAGGCCTTCCTCTCAGGTAAGACCTGCTGCTCGGGCTCTGCGGCTCCGTGTTGGGATCCGACTCGGTCTGTCGCCGCGCGGAATGGACCGGGGGCGGCAGCAGCCCTCGGAAAGCGCCGTTACCTCTTGAAAAATTGCCCGGCCTCTCGCTTGCGTTTGCCAGTGTTTTGGGTTGCTTAGCAGCGCTGGTGTGTATTTATTTCAGAAAAAAAGTTCTCATGGTATTGGGCAACTGAACTCCTGTACCCTGAGGGAGCAGGATGTGTTTGTGTCTGGGTGTTTGATTTTGCTGTGTTTTTGTTAGTTTCCAAACAGGCAGGCCGCTTTTTAAAGTGAAAAGCGCTCTGTGGTGGTTGTGTTTTAAGTAGTAAGTGAAAGGTCCTGTATGGTAGTGGGATTGAAGGCCTTGCTCCTTGGAATCAAAACAAGGGTTTGCAGGCGGTTGAAGGAATGACTTCAGGGGTTGTCATGCTGTGTTTAGTGAGCACCATCGTCGTTGGTCTGAGCACAGGGGCTCTCTTCCGGGCCCCAGAGGGATTCTAGTCATTGTGGCACGAGAAACAGTTACAGGACAATGAAGACCTGGCCGTATCGAGTAGTGTACGAATAAAAGACTGGAAGAAGAGAGAGAACATCAGAGGAAGCAAATGTTGAGGAGTCCCGGGCCTTTTGTGTGTGTTCTGTTCCTTCGTTCAGGTTTCAGTTCGCTGTGCCCTCCACCTCCCCCCTCCCCTCTCTTTCTATCAGCCCAGAGCTATATTAATCAGTCTCACCCTGCGGCAGAAACGTGTTCCTGTGCCACTCGGTGGCTTAGACACGCGGTTTAATTTCACAAGCTGAGCTCCGGTGGACTGATGCTGCCAGTAGCACCTGTCTCTTTCTCGCCTAACAAGTAGGGACCCAATTACCTCCCAGACAGACAGGAGCGCAGCCTGCCTGCGCGATTCGTGCTCCAGGACCTGTTCCCGATTCCTGGCTCGGCTCGCCCCACCTGGTTGGGTTCATCGGCGACCTTCTAATCCGAGCAAACGTATTCCAACCACCAAGCGTCTCTGAGCAGTGACGACTGCCGAGGGGAAATTCCTTCTTTTTTTTTCCCCGTTTGTTTTCACGAACACGTTTTCTAAATTTATCCCTTTCATAACTGGAACAGTGGCTACATTGTGCCAGAGCCTCACTGGAGTGTTTTCAAATTTTGAATTTTTTCTTCCCTGGTAAAAAAAAAGAGGCATCATACGTGACTATACAAGTGTGCATGCCTTTTAATCATAAATGAGTCCCCAGCCTTAAGTTTTAGGATAACTGTGGTCAGAGGTGTTTTTCTCCCCAAGGTGTTTGCGTAATTAATGTATTGCGTAGAAAATTCTCCAATATAATCCGGTGTATTTTAAAACAAGAGGGATTAAATGCAGTGGTTGAATATCTTTCCTTATATACATTAAAGTGTAAAGCACCTTGTACTCTACTTGTTGGCGAGAAACACAAATTGTTTCTCTACCCATGTAAATCCAGAACAAAATGTGGATAGGATTTTGCTGTTGCAGTTTCCCTTTCTAACCCTGCCTAGTGGGATAGAAGTGTTTAATTTGGCCCTTTCAGTCAGGACTGGAAATATTTGCCTACTGTGAACCTTACCTGCAAGCCTTTCTGAATTCCTGCATGTTGGGAGGGAAACCCGTGCTGCTTTGTGATGGAAGGAGAGTTTCGTAAGGCTGTGGTATTTTGTTTTTGCTTTGGTCTCCTGTCTGAGGCATTACTCAGACAACAGCGGAGAGCACAGCGTCATAGAGCACTGGGAGCACTAAGAGACCGGTTGTTTTTAGAGAGTCAGACATCAACATATTTTTGTTGTTAAGATGGGCTTAGGAGGAAAAACAACACCATGTATCGTTTTTTCCTCTAAATGTATTTGCCGAATTGGACACGTGAACCATCAGTCTTGGGTCGCTGTCATTTAAGGACAGAGGTTGTCCGTTTAGCCTTTGGATTCCAGAAGGTCCCGGTCTTCAGCCCTTGATAATAGCTCCCATGTCCCCTTCTTCCGTTGTCGTCTAATGAGGAGTGAGTCATCCATGGCAACAGGAAAGTGCTTCTCAGCAAACGTCTCCAGATGACAAACTGAAAACCCCTCCCTCCGTCTTTCGGGGGCTCAGCCTTCGTCCGTCTGTAGCTCTGCAGGTTGTGGGAGGGGAAACCTCTGGGGGCGCCCCGTAGCGGGGCTGTGCCTGTGCCCGTGGGTGCCGGAGAGCTGGCGGCTCCTGTGCGGTCCAGTGCTCTCCGGGGGCCTCGGGAAAGGCCGGCCTGCTTGGCGAGTGTGAAGAGGGCTGCCGAGGTGCGGCCTCGGCCCTCCAGTCTCCTCAGCGGCGGTGAGCACGCAGAAGAGATCGCCGCTCTGCTTGCCTGACCTACATTGGGCCGCTCGAGCGGGCGGAGGCAGCGAAATCAGTCAGAGGAGACAAACAAAACGCTAACACCAGGCAGCACGAGAGCCCGTGCCTACAATTAGGACTCTCATTCCATTCGTTCTTTAATCATTATTTCCTACTTAGCATTTAAAATGCTAGCTTCCTGCGCTCTGGTTGCCGTAGCTACAGGGAACAACAAGATACACAATCAAGCTACTCTCTCTTCCCCTCCACTCTCTCCCTTTTTCACCCTTTTAAGGACGAGTGATATTGTTTGTCTGCTAGTGTTGCGGTATGGTTTCTGAGGGGGTGGGCTTTGGCGATTCAGATTATGGATAGGTATAGCCAGGTTTCAAGTTCAAATAGCGGATATCTTCCCTGACACATTTATACATCCAGCATCTTTGCGGGCTGTGGAAGAAAAGTCCCCAGCCCATTTCATGAGCCGTAAACACGCAGTGTCACCATGGTGGTAGGGAAAGCGGGGGCCGGTGGGAATGAATTCCTTTGCCTTTAAAGTTGATGGTTTTAGCTTTTTCCCGTCCTGCTTTCTGTGCCACTGACATGATTGAGGTGGAGGCTTTTTGATGAAGCGCTTATGATTCTCGGCACCCTCTGTGAACTCCTTTCAAGCCCTTTTGCTGTCATGTCTGCCACAACCTGCTGTACATTCGAATGGAAATGTGGGTACAGATCTGTGCTTTAAGTGCTCTTCACCCATTCCCCTATTATTATCCCTAATTAAAGTGCACCTTCATCCTCTTTCTCGGCGCAGTTCAGCCTCGGGTGCAGCCTATGTGCACCCATACCCCTGAGAGCTCCCATTGTTCTCAATAACTCAAAACCACAAACTACATCTGAACGACCACACCAGCGTTGCAAACAAGCTCATGGCTCAGTCTGAGGTTTGGCTTTAACAGCATGGGTTACCTGTTCCACACTCCCACCCCCCTTTATGTAAAGAAGAGCCTCCTCTGTTCGGTTTTATCTGATGTTGTTTCCGCTGGTGTCCTGGTCGGTGTTTTAGAGAACGCTTGACAGTGCCTTTGAGGGTCTGGACCACACAGTCCTGACCAATTTAACTCTGTACTTTTGATTACTTATTTATAATGGTGCTGCGATTTGCTCCTGCAGGCGCTTGGCACTTCTGATGCCATTGTGTCTGGCGCGCACGCTTGGATTTTTCTTATTAGCAGCGGTGAAGGTTTTCTCGGAAGTGTTTCAAATGATATTGCGGCCTTGATAGTCGTGATGGTGCTTGATAATCCCCATGGGAAAGCAGTAGGCCTGCAGGTTTCTATTGCATGAATCCCCCCCACCACTCCTTATCCCCATGGCGACTCTTTCATGCTGCTCCTGGGCTCAACTCAACCCCCCCTCCTCCTCCTCCCCCGGTCACCTCATACACCTCTTTCCCTCCGCTCGTTTAATCCGTGCTGTTCAGCTTAGAGGTGGGATACAACAGTAATGAGGCATGTGTGTCGCGGGCAGAGCCTGCAGTCTGGCAGTAATGACACTGCTGAGGAAAACGACCATGAAAATCTGTCAACTCCTTCAGCGCTCGGGGTCCCGCCAAGTCACTTTGTCATCGCTGTCCCGGAGACGCCGATTTGACCGCGGCGGTTGCGCGTTCGGTGGATGGAGTCGGAAAATAAAACGGGTGTGGTAAAACGTTAGGAGGGGGTCCCAAACGCAAAATAGGAATGCGGGGCCCCAGAAAATGTCCGACAGTTCCCTGTCTGCTGTTAATGGAGGTGAATTCACCGTATCTGCATTAACAGGGCATCGTGGGGAAAAAAACCAAAACGCGACGAAAAAAGCGAGTGTGGGCAGATTCCCCGTTCTTCCAGGGTACTGGAGGCAGGGTTAGCAGGCAGACGCGGGGCTGCCGGGGAGCAGCTGTCAAAGCGTTAAGCCCTGTCCTCGCTCGCGCTGCGCGGTCTGGTGCGTCTGGCTCTGACCTCTGCAGAGCCGTGCGGAGATTTGAAGGGGGGGGAGGGCGGGCAGGCGGCCTGGCTCGGTCACTGAAACGCTGCTCTTTCCTGCCGTCTCCACAGATTACTTCGCTGACCTCCAGGGGCGCGGCGAAGACGACCCCGGCCTGTACTGGGATTTCTACGGCAGCTCCGTCTGCGGTGAGTCTACCCGCGCTGTTCCGTAAACACTGCCGCAGGATAGCGCTGGCCGTGCGGAGCTACTATCCACCGGAAAGCCAGAAACAGCATGGAACTCCCCTGTGGGCAGACTCTAATGGAGCCTTTTCACGGATACTAGACTTCTCTGGCCGGGACTGTAGGGGGCTTTAACACACAAGACCTCTGATTTACTTGCATTCAGCTTACATTAATCCAAAGACCGCATACATCTGTGCTACTGTACCCTTCCTTTTCTATTCCTCTGCCCCTCTCTGTCACCCTGTGCTTTAAATTCCACTTTAATACATACGTTAACAAATAAGAGCAGACCAGTTGTGTTTTTCAGCTTGTAACGTCCATTGAAACACATCATTTTTTTGCCTTGATGACAAAAGTTTATTGTGTTACCGTAGGACACCATTTTGGAAAAGTTCAAGAGAAAGCCCCAAACCAAATCTTAGTCCCAGCATTTTAATTGCATTATATGATTTTTTTCCCCCCTTAATTCTTTGGAATAAAGGTACAATCCTCATCTTTCTGGACAATTTCTATAACAGTATGCATTCGATTTCTTAAATGGATTTATCTCCCCAACAGTGTAATCCAAAAGCTGCGGTATTTGGGGGTTTTTTTTTTTGCTCGTGCTCTCTCAAACATGTTCCTTGAGCACTGCTTAAGCTCGAGGAGCTCTCGTGAATGGCGCGGCCCGCCCGTGCTGCCTGCCTCCCGCTGCGCAGTCGATCTCCTGCCTCATTCTCCAGCTCCGGAGGCACAATTACAGCTCTCACATGACGCAGCTCCTGGGCTGGCACGGGGCTGTCTGTCTCACGCATTACCAAGTGGAAAAGTCCCCTCCCAGGAGGGAAATGCAGTCCACATTAACCTGAGAAATATCTTTATCCTCTGCGAGCAGAAACGAGGAAAAAAACGAGCTTTCCGGGCTCGGGAACGAACACATCCCCTCCCAGAGCCTTTTTTTTTTTAACTCTTGTGAACTTGAGCGTCTCTGGACGCTGCAATACTGTGCTTTTTTTTTCCCCAGCTATAAATCTTGATATGTTTAATCCCTCCAAATGAAGGCGTAAATATCTTGTGGGAAATTTAAACCAATAAATAGACAATGATGCAGCACATAACTCATTTGTGCCAGAAAGGGTTTTTTTTCACTGATCTCTGAAGTGCATAGCAAGCCCTGCCAGGAACCGTCTGCATTTGAATTATTCAGGAAACTCTCATTTACGGAGTGTAGCAACTAACTTGAGGGGAACACCTGGCAATTAAACATGGTGCAAGTGCATTCGGCTCATGGGCCACTGCACTGTTTATGTAAAAGGGACAGCAGCGAATCCCATGAGGAATACGCCTCCCGGATCTGCGGCTCATCCAGCTGACGGAGAGCCCCTCACGAGCCGTGGGGAGTACGGCCTAGGAAACTTAAACGGTGAAAGAGTGGCGCGAACAGACAGGAATCCGGTTGTGAGTTGTCCGCGCTCTTGTTTCTCCAGAGCCAGCAGAGGACGCGGCCGCCTTCGACATCCTGGCCAACCCGCCCGGGCCCGGCGAGACCGAGGAGGAGCAGAGAGACGTCTTCGAGTTCGAGTTTTCCGACCGCCCTCTCCTGCCCTGCTACAACATTCAAGTCTCCGTCTCCCAGGGGTAAGGGGCGATCCTGTGCCATGTCTCCGGCCAGCTGCTCAGTACCCTCCTCCCGACTTGTTTAACGTGTCAGCCTGACAGCGCTGCCGTGCCATTCTTCCTGAATACAGAGTTCCAGAACACGGTCGCCTACTTATAGGACTGGGTATTGGCTATAGTATTTGCAAGCCAATTTGAATGTTGTTTTTAAACAAGTTACCTGTCCTTTAAGTATATGGGAATAAATTAAAGAGGCCTCAACCCTTTTGCTGTTCGACAGATCTGTTGAGTGTTGCCAAACTGTCTTTTCAGCCACCTCATGCCTGCTTTTACAGACTAATCACAGCCCTAGCTTTAAAAAAACACTTGGGAATTGTAATATTCTGCTGGCGAATGGACTAAAAACTCCATGCTTTGTGATAAACTGAATCTAAAATAACACTGGAACATTCTACCTGAGTTAAATGTTCTCTTACACGACTAGTAATTACTAGTCACCAGACTCCCAGTCTTGGTTTTGGATCCACCCTTATGCAGAGCTTTTAATTAAATGGCCAAACCCAGGATCATTATTACTGGAGTATTGATAAAGTAATACGTCTCACCTGGGGCTATAGGTCATTAGTTGGCAGCGTGCTGGGAGTTGTCACGGAGGTTGTCTGGGTGGAAATAATTTATGTCGCAGGGGCTCAACTGCTGGAACACTTCTCTCCCTGTCAGCTCGATCCTCCTAAATAAGAGCAGCTCTGAAAGGCAGGACGGGGTGCCGCTAGGCTTTAGCGCAGCCAGCGAAAGACGTGCGCTCTGCGTGTAAGCTAAACAAAACCAGACAGAGCTAATTGCCTCCTACACTGTCTTACTCACTCACCCAGCGAACCCAGCCTCAGCGCTCTGCATCAATCACCTCTCATCATCCGAAAAAAAAAAAACCCCAAACGCATGTTTAATCCACTTAAAGAACTCCCATTGTCTTTTTCCCACCCACACTCTTTAGCAGGCATGTGCTCTCCAGTGCCTACTCCACCCTGAGCAGGCTGCCACTGCCGAGTATTAATAGCTCTCCATCGCTGGAGGGGCGATTGCCTGATTCTTGCTCGTTTCTCCTCGCGTCGCACCGGCAGGGCTCATGCGTCGCACTCGCGGCGAGCCTGCCAACGCGTCGGATGGGTGATGTGCGCCGTTGTCATTTTTTGGAGGAAGGAGGCGCTCAGTTGTTTCCCCCCCGATCGGGTCCGGCTCTCTTGCTCAACGCTGAAATCGCTCAGGCAGGGCTCAGCGAGCGGCTTGGCTCTGTCCTGGTGTTGGCGGTTATCAGCTGGCCGCGGGACGGAGATGCGGTTGAATCACACTGCTGCTTTTTCCGCGTTGGGCCTTTACACCCGCTGTGAAGGTGCTCTTGAAAGACGTCGATCAGTGGCGTGATCTAATGGCCGGTGCTCTCTCTCTCTGCAGCCCTCGGAACTGGCTCCTGCTCTCGGACGTACTGAAGCGGCTGAAGATGACCGCGCGCGCCTTCCGCGCCGCCTTCTCCCACATCGAGGTGGCCACCATCGCCGAGGCCGAGTTCTACAAGCAGGCCTCCCTCAGCCAGCTCTTCTCCTGCCCCGAGGAGCTGGAGGGCTTCGTGCCCGACAGCAAGGAGCTGCTGGACCTGGTGGAGTTCACGGCGGAGCTGGTGGCGCTGCTGGGCTCCTCCCTGGAGTGCCTGGACACCCGCTGGGACCCCCTGTCCTCGCATGGGAGGTCGTGACCTCTCGGACCCTCACACTGGACTCCCCACAGGAGAGCGCCCGTCGTGCCTGTACATAGTGTACATACTGGAGTAAAGCGCAGACTGGACTCAGCAGGGAACATGGGAAAATCCCATTGCCCGGACTGTCGGGAGATAATTCCAGTTCCCTTCAGAAGGACTTTTTAATTTAACTATTACCTTTTTATTTTTATTTTATTTTTATAAATATATAAATATATATAAATATTTCCTTTTGTGTGTTTTTATTATTTTATATACTGCCTATTTCTTTTTCTGTTGTCCCTCAAAGAAGTCAGCATTTTCCACAACTGGTCTTTTAAATATGAACCCAATGTAAAAAGAGAGAAATAGGCACTGATTTTAAAGAATGGTGCTCACTTTTCAAAGGTCATGTGAGCTTCCATGTGACTACAGTGGGAGACGCTTTTATATTTTATTTTATCTTAAACAGTGCACTTCATTATTTGTTTACAGACTTACCTGCCTTGGTCAGGTGAACGAATATTGTTTGAAAGAAAGTTTTCTTAAATATGGAGTTCGTATCCATAGCAACCAGACGCCCTCCTGCATTTGTTTCCTCATAAAGCTCAGCCTTCAGGAGCAGTTCTTTTTGTACCTGTGTTCAAACTCAGTTTTTACTTTTATCTCTTATTTAAAGATGAAAAATCTAAAATATTTTTTCATGTTTTTTTGTAAAATATTAAAGAAGTTTAAAAAATACTAAAATGTTATAAGCTGTTTGGCAGGAAACATGCTTGAACTTGTACATAACAGGGTGATGACTGCAGTTAACTGTTTCTGACTGGTGTGTTTATCGTTTTTGGAGACGTGTTTAAACTTTGTAATTAAAAAAATACCCCTTCATTTGTATTTATATTTTACAGAAAAGTTCCTTTAAAATAAATGGCAATAAAACCATAAGAGAATATGTTTCCTACTGTGTATGCTAGTGTTTTTTTCCCATTTTGAAACGTGCTTAAAAAATTCACAACCATACTTATCTTCGGAGTGTGGCTGAACTTTGAAAGAGCTCTTGGTAAGTCCTTTAATAATCTGAACAAATAAGAAGTTTTTAGAACTGGGTGATCTTGATCACCATGAATATTCATGGGTAGGCTTTAGAAGATCGGTTCTCGCATTAAGCAAACATGTTGTGCGCAACCATAAGAATCCCGCTCTCGAGTTCCTTTCATATAAACACACAAGGCTAAAAAGATACCTCAGCTTCTTTCTCTCCGTCCCTCTCTACGTATGTATGAAAGAAGAAAAGCCGTTGAGTTGAACCTGTTCAGTTTTCACAGAACTGTAACACTATACCTCGAAACGCTTCCACGATGGTCGCGGCTGTTGATCGTATGTGAGGAGCCGCAGAGCCTGAAGTCCTTTACCTTTGGAAACGGGTTTCGAAACCCCACTAGGCCGCGAAGCTGAGAGAACCGAATTTAGCCGAGCGACAGACACGCTGACATATTACGCAGCTGCGGGGGTTTATTATAGCTGGCATCAATGAATAAACTGCCTTGTCACAAAAAAAATGCACCGTACTGTGCTTTCCCTTTCCAGCCTCGAGGAAAAACAGCGGGAGTCCCCGAGTACGGAGTCTGAGCAGCACCGTTAGCAGTTGAAAACGATTCGTCTTCGCCGGACATTACAGTTTGAACAGCTGTGGAAACTGGCATCATATGCACAGACCGATTTGTACGCGCTCCTCGGACAGACAGCATTTCTAATTGAATTCCTAAGTGTCATAAATACTGCTTTTGTCTGCACGAAGTTCTGGAAGTAGCGGTGGGGGATTTAAAGGAAGTGTCATCCGTTTTCAGGAGCTGAACCTGAAACCCGTTGAAGACCGAGTGGAACGTTATTCTTCGACGTCACCGACTTGATAAAAGACGCCCTTTTTTCCACATGGAATGTATTGAGCTATAATGAGTTTTGTTCAAATGGAAATAAAATCCAGTTTTTGTTTTAACAACCAATGGTGTCGTTTATTTTTAATGACACCTAAATATGCCATGGTATTCGTGCTGCGTTGTAATATCCCGGTCGTCGAGAGGCTTTTTAACAAGAAGGGTCACTTCCTATAAATCGATCCCCGGGGCTTTCCTTATATGAAGTATAAAGGTATAGGATAGTTCTCTCGACCATTCACGGTGTTTATAATAATATACAACAATTCTAGATATTTGCATTTGCAGTTAATTTGCCGATACAAAAAACGTAGCATGTGACAATACAGCAAAAGTGGACTCTGTTGTCCTTTCACAAGCGGGGGTTTACGGAAACACGAAAACATACTTTCGTTTAAAAGCGTCCTTTTCTGCTTCCGCGCGGTTGTTCATTTCCTTATTCTTGAGAAAAGCCTGAAGGCATCATTAACAAATTAGACTGGGAGTTGAATCACTTGTCGGAAAAGGCTTTTGTTTTTGGGAACGCTGAGATATCTGCCAGCTCCACGTTAGCTTTGCACTTCAGGTCATTAACTGTGAGGTCACGGAGACTGAATAAATATCGTGTCTGTGCCAGATCCCAACACCGGGGAATTGCATTAGCTACCTTGTGTATAAGATAAAACAAAGTATCTATTATTTACATGGAAAAAAAAACTATTTTTATATGTTACAAGGCAAAAAATGTCGACCCAAGCAAACTTTTTTTAAGTCATCTGTCTACAATTTAGCTCTCTTTTCAAACCTCAGTACAGCATAGCATAGTTTTGGGAGAAATGAGAATAGTGGTGTTAATTTGAGAAGACCTTCATATCGCTTCCTATTAAGTGAACTCTCCCTTGGCATTACACAGACACAAAGCAAGGCGTCAGGGTTGGGAGTTTTATCACAAAGCTGCCAGGAGCCTGCTTTGCTTCATTCCGGGTAAATGCGGATAGTCTATAGTTCTTGCTCGCCACACGACGCAAAATTACTGTTCCATAACCCTATTTATTGCCAGGCGGGCGGTGTGTTTCAATCATCGAAGCCTCAAAAGGGAATCTCGAAGCCTGCGGTATGAATAACTTTCCCTGTCCTGCTGGGCAATGTAATGGCCACTTGAGGCGTAATTAGATTTGGGTTAACTGCTGTAAGTGGCTCTAAAGGGGGGGCAGAAGAGGGAGGGGGGGGTCGGTAAAAAGATTTGCTTTGCTGTTCAATAACGGGCTTCTCGTGATGTTACACAGTAAAGCGTGGCTTGACCTCCGCTGACCCCGAACTTTGACAATTAATGCTCTGATAGATTAACGTCCTATATTTACGCAGCAAATAAGACTAATGGGTGTGCCGTAATTAGCACCGGGCGTACACGCAGGCGTAGCCCCGTCAAAGAAAAAAAACAAACGAATTGCACTTTCTAGTGCTGTAATCGAAATGTGGTCTGTAGGCGTCCGAATATTTTTTTTAAAAAACATTTATACATTTTCTCCCTTCGGATTACACGGTTCCATAAGGAAACGGTGCTTGTCTCGTTGGAAGGATGTCTGCAGTGCGCTCCAGATCAATGGATTCTTTATCAGCGGAAAGCCGTCCTGACTTGACGCTACTGCCAAGTTCCGAGCTGTTTCATTCAGGGGATTATATGTACATTTGGGGCGACACGGTGGTACAGTGGTTAACATTGCTGCCTCTTAACGCTGTGGCCCAGGCGTGAGCTGCAATCTGCCTCCAGGTAGCCTGTTCTGGACTGTGAAATTCGCATTTCTTCCACAGTCCAAAGACGTGCTGGTGGTTCAGACGGCCCTGGTGTGAGTGCGCGCCCTCTGATCCGTTGGCTTCCCGTCCCTGGTTTACCCAGGCTTACGCGCGGCGCTTGCCCTGTTTTGGATAAAGCGGTTAGAAACTGGACGATAACAGCTTGCAACGGCAGCAGCTTCACGTGATGTCTGAGCTTGTGGAGGCAATAAAAAAAAAACACGCAACAAACATTTCTGAACATTTTTTGAAGCTCTTGGTTTTAGATAAGCTGGCTTTACAAGTGTGATCCCAATTGTTTCAAATTATTACTTATCTCTTTTTCTATAGGCTACATCGAGGAACTACGGTAAAACAATGCAAACTAATCTTTGATTAATGGAAATTCGCTGCGATGCGCTCCAAATTCATTGAATGCCTCATTTGCTTTATTTAAAACAATTCATACGCAATAAATAAAATATTAAGTACGTTTCACCGTGTATTAATATTAATGGTCATTCATTAGGCAAGCTTTGATTAAAAAAAGCGACGCTGTTTAATCACAAACTGATGACAAACTTAAAAAAACTGGGAGAGGATCAAAAGGAGCCTATAGGATTTCACGGAGCTTTGCTTCGGTGGAGTTTGGACGCTCAGTATGTTTTTGTTGTCGATAAGGCATATGACGTTTCGGATTTGTCAGATATTTTCTGAGTTGCGCAGTTTGGCGGTGAACTGACAAATATTACACTGATAATAATCAGAAATACCCGTGAGCGACCTCAGTGAACTGAGCAGGGAGATTACTGCACTAGTACAGCTACAACTGCAACAATAAACCCCAACAGAGAAAACGTAAGTGATTTGAATAAGATCTACCGAGAAACCTTAAAAGGTTTAATCCGCATTTTAATCTTACAGACCTCTTAAGGTCATTTATCTTTGTAAATTATGACGACTTGGATTTAAATCGTACAGCAATATTTTATTTAAAACAGGGAACTAATCGCGTCTTCGGAGCAAACGAAGCCCTACAGACTAAACAAAAAGATCGTCAATCCTAAAATATGATATTTTAAAAATTTCTCAATATTTGTTGTTTTAGATGAGCTGGGTTTACAAGTGTTTCAAATGGTTATACTCTTACACCCGAAGAAGGTTCCACAGCCGAAACGTTGTGTTTTCTTTCTTCTCTTTTCAGCACGGAATAAACCTATTACTTGATATTTTAAATGCTTGTCTCGCCTCGACAGAATTTTTCCCGTTCTCAAACTGACCCCTGACTGGGAGTCTATAGCAGTGCGTCTCAATTTTGGTCCTGGGATGTCGTGGTGTTCTTTATAACTTTATTGGCCATACAACTTGTTGTATTAGGAATTTGTCATACCCCAGATGTGCTCTCCATGAGACACACAGACAAGGAGAGAAGCTTGGGGTCAGAGTGCAGGGTCAACCATTTATGCAGTGCCCCTGGAGCAGTTGGGGTGAAGGGCCTTGCTCAGGGGCCCGACGGAGTCGGATTCCTCTGCGGGCCATTAGATTTGAACCGGCAACCTTCCAGCCACAGGTGCAGATCCTTAGCCACAGAGCCACCTCAAAATCACAGGTAGATTGGTATATCAGTGTTCTACCTTAGGTGTGTTTTTACATTTTCTTTCAGCTTTTAATAAGTTGTATGTGGCTGGTCATTGGCAACACGCCTGTGCCAATTCCTGACTTTCTTAATTCCCCTCTTTGGGCGTTTTAGCTAAAACCTAACCAGTTTGACTTATGCAGAAGGAAAAAAACACTGTGGTAGTGTTTCCTACAATATCATTTTCACTGCTCAGCATTCATTGATCACACATTAAGAGCTTTCTTGCTGGAATGCAGTGAACCATTAATTTGCAATTGAGGTGGTATTGTATAGGTGGAAGTTCTGGGAAATAATATACTTGAGTATTTTTGAAACTGAGTGCATAAAAAAAGTCTAAACAAGCAAGGAGATGAATTATGTGTAGGTGATGAAGGGTGATTAAATTGGAATGAAAATCTGGAGACACAAGTTAATCCCGCGGATCAGGATTGAGAACACCTGTCTATGGCAAAGTCCATTTGATGAAATATATACAGTGTTGCCTTAGTACAGGGGTTCTCAGTCCTGGTCCAGCAGACTCACATACCTCCTGGTGTTCAGTGCAGCCCAGCTTAATCACCTAAGAAAAACAGATCTAACAAATTACTTGATTGCAATATTTGCAAGTTGTTTACCTCTCCTTGGAGGTTTGGGATTTTATTTTAGTTGTGAAAAACAATCGCTAAAAGGCAACCTTTGACATGTTGAAAAGCTGCAAACAGACAACTCAAATGAATCTTTGGTTAGTGGTTCAACTGTGTAACACAGAGCTCAACTGGAACTCTAACCTGCAGGACCAGGCCTGGGGATCCTTGGTTAATAAACACAGCTTCTTGTGCACAGAGCATGCTTCTTCCATAACAGAGGGACACTGGCAAGCCATGCTGCAGAGTTCATTAAAGGGTTTAATTGCAATGATTGGAAGAGTAATCTGGGATAAGGTCCAGTAGATTTTGGAGAAATTGTTAGACCTGGGCTTTGGCCAATTAAAAAAAAAAACAATTCTCAGACTTTTTTCTGGTGGCCAGACAACTGCGTCTTAATCCAGGGGCTACAACGATGGAGAGCAAGGCATGGGCAGGCGTTCTTGGAAGATGCCGGATGAGTGCTTCGACAATGATCTTTTGTCAGTGGTGAAACGAAAACAGCACTGAGTCAATACTCCCCCCTTTCAGAAACACCAATAAATCAGTGCGGCCAAGGTCTTCCCGTGCCACAAGTGAAACCAGCCATCCATCCATTCCCAGAACGCTGCTTATTCCTGGCCAAGGTGTCAGCAGGTTTGTGCTTGTCTTGAAAGCACAGAGTGCTTTACACCCCGAACGGGACATCGCCGTACCTCAGGACAATATCATACGATTTAGCAACACCCTTTCAGACTGCCAGCAAACGGGAGCACCAGGAGGAAACCCACGCTGGATTCAGTCCAGGATCAAACTGGAGAAACAGGAGCTGCGAAGCAGCATTCCTAACTGCCACTGCTACTGCAATGATCAATTCTGCCCCCAGTCAGACGTTGCATCGCCGCTAAACCAGAGAAAGCTTTTAGAATGTCGGAGCACGGTCATGAAAAAGTCCTCCGTTGAACAAAGACCGCGTTAATTAACCAACGGGGCCATAGAGGTGACAGTAATTTAGAGGAGGCGAAGCACAGCCGCCTGCCGATTCATTTAATCGGAGCACTGTCGTGCTGCATTCACCGTCTTCCTGCTCGTCCCACAAAAGAAAACATGCAGGCCTAGCTCTCACACGAACTCCCGTCCACGCCCCCGACGGGGATCATTTGTTTTCATTCCTAATGCTTTGACAGGCTGAGGTTTCACATTTGTAGACGTTAGCGGGAGAGTTACACCGTTTTTTTTTAAATCAAACAGCTTTGGTTAACAATGAGCGAGCTGAAGGGAGCCGGCATGTTGGATTGAACACAGCTGTTAAAATAAGGAACCCCACCGCTTTACACCTAGATCCTGAAAATGAGGAGACGACTCGGAGCTGCAGCTCTGACTAATTGACGGCAAATCTCGGGGTTAGAACACGCGGGTCCCACATCGTCCTTTCTAGAAGCTAGAAACTCGCGACAAGATACACTCCTGCAAAAGTCAGTAAACAAATAATTTAAGTTGCTATACACATATAGTGCAGAGCTGTATTATAATATAGGTTACACCATCATGCTGGAGGAGTAAATGCATATTACACATGGAGAATGCGATATTGCTATACCTACAGGGAGACTGAATGGCATTTATCAAACTGAAGGATGAAGACAGACGCTCAAAGACCACAGAGCTGGTCTGGACAAGAAAAATAAAACACGTTTCTTCAGATCACCCTTTAGAAGGCTCTTTTTGGTTATTTAACTGTTGATCTGAGGAGTTGATATCAAATCATCTTACACCGTATTTAATGCATTTAGGTTTGTATATTTAAATAGTGTACACTCGAAGAAGGCTCTACAGTCGAAACGTGTTTTTTCTTCTCTTTTCAGCATGGAACCTATTACTCATCCCTATTAACGTTTACCCTGGTGAACTGCCACGCTAACATCACACATTTTCCCTATACGTCGTACACTGTAGCATCTTTTATACTACGATGCAGTATTGGGTTAAAGTGGCGATTTGGCATAGTAAATAAGGGAAGTGTTTCTTGCGATAATGCACGGTATTGCCCCCAGGTTAATGTGAGCGAAGGCGAAGTATAACGTTAAAAAAAAACTGGCGATAGCAGAGCGAATAAAACAGTAAAGTGAAACCATAACAAAACTGGCGAATGTACCGTTTTGAGTTTAAAACCAAATTGGTGGTCGTGTCTGTGTGGTATAACAATAGTTCCATCTATATTTTACTGACCCCGGTGTCCTGGCCAAATTTCCAATTGGCCCTTACTAATCATGGCCTCCTAATAATCCCCCTCTATGAATTGGCTTCATTACTCTGCTCTCCTCCCCACTGATAGCTGATGTGTGGTGAGCGTTCTGGCGCACTATGGCTGCCGTCGCATCATCCAGGTGGATGCTGTACACTGGTGGTGGTGGAGGAGGGGAGTCCCCATTACCTGTAAAGCGCTTTGAGTGGAGTGTCCAGAAAAGCGCTATATAAGTGTAAGCAATTATTATAATTATTAATTATTATTATATAACCAAATGTATCTTATAGGATCCCAAAGCGCCTGACATACGGAACCGGAAGGACGTTACCCGTCACTGGAGGGGAACACACCTGTGTGACACGAGGCAGCCCGCGCGTTATGCGCCGGCGGACCCAGTTTATGGCAGATCCGAGGGGTGGGAAATGGCGTCACTAGTCAAACTGAAACGGAACATCAGGAGGGCCTGACTGTGCAAGCGGAGGTCAGATTGCCCAACCCAGATTAGAACTGCAACCAGCACACCTGTTTACACCCCTTCTCTTAAGAGATGGGCCTTGGATCTTCAAAGACCAGGCGATCAGAGCGTTTCTCTTCCTAAGGAAGGCACCTCCTTCAGCAGTGCCCTCCCGTCGCTGTACTGGGGAATTTGTCTGGAGACCCGGGACTGGAAGAGAGTCACCTAGGTAAACGAATCATGGCTGTGCGCTTTAAAAGTGTTTCTGCTCCCCCACAACACTGACCTTGGTTTAGTTCAGTAAAGCGTGATGGATGAAGACATGGATTCTAATCTTATCACATAACAAATGAGCTGAACGTGTTTCCTCTCACGGAAATAACGCATTGCTCTCTATAACTGCCTTGGTTTAAGACGGTGTTATTAAGAATGGTTAGACATTGCGTGGGTTGTTTTCCCCCATAATTTTGCCCTTTTCTTTTCCTGCGACAAAAAAGAAGTATGCTATATGTTGTTAGAAACTGAAGCACTGAAGATTTTTTTTTCTCCCGCGAAAAATAGGCCGTAAATGTAGTCTTCAAAACGGAGTTAATTACTGTTTAGATTAGGGGTGCTCTGTGGTAGTCTTCGAATTCCTTGGTGATCAGCCTTAGGTACGTTACGTAAATTAACTAATAATTTGCTTAGCGCGTCTTAAGTAGCCGCCGATTTAAAAACGCCTATAAAAACCTACGGCGTTCTGCCCTAGTTAAACAGCCCTGGACACACCAAGTGACAAAAAAAAAAATTATAACGATCCGTGGAAAACCGGATCAAGGATCGCAAAGGTAAACGCCGCCACTAGCTACGGCGTCAAGTCTATTTCTCCCTGTTGCTCTTAGCTCCACACTTGGGATATTTCCAGCCTCACGCGGCTTACTTCCTCGGCCGGGATTCGGGAGAAGAGCCTGCGGAGGATATTGATATTTAGCAGCCTAATGCCCCTTACGGCAGCCCGGCTTAATGGGATACAGATTCACAGCCGAGATTAGTTTGCATTTGGAGAAGACGGGGGAAACGACATCCTGGCTGCGGTTCTGCCAGGGAGCTGGGGGGTGGTACGGGGAATACTTGTTAATAATGACATATTAAACACATTAAAAATAAAACAAATGCTTTCGCGGGGACAGCGCGTCGTGAAACCTCCGCTAATGATTGTAGGATTACCAATCACCAATTACCGGATGAACAGGCGCCTCAGAAGGCACAGTGCAGGGTGCTGATCAATCCCCCCTGTGAGATGAGAAAGACAACGCCGGGGCTCAGTGATGCTGCGCTATTTTATTAATCCAAGGGAGAGACGGCATAACCAGTGTAAGCCCCGACTTCCTCGAACCCAGGTCGGCGCCCACCTGGCCCTGTTGAAAACAACACAATGGCACTTCAGACAGCCCACTGTGCGATTCGTTTCACGAGTAAATCCGCAGTCTTTCCCGGAAACGAAAGCACGGGTACCTTAGAACACAGCCAGATACGCTTTTGATAAAATGAAGGTCGGCCCGATCGAGCACAATAGATGAGCTCCAGCATCTTCCGTGCAGCAGGTGCAAGAAAATGTTCTTCTTTGCAATCCGGGAAATCAAGGACGCTCCTGAATGTTCAATTGGGATTAATTGCCATTTGAATCATTTAAATGTTGCTTCGATTGTCTTTATTTTACAACAGCTAAAATACATTTGACAGTAGCACGCCTGGTTACGTGCTACGCTTTGAAGGGAAGCTTTTTCAGTTTGACCAAATCAGGGTTTCATCACAGATGTTTTGGGGTCGCTTGAGTTTATTTGTTTGAGGTTATTTATTTTTTTATATATAAGCAGATGACCCCGTTTGGTTCTCTGCGGTTGTGTCACGCGTTTCATTCTCAGTTCTGATGAACAGTGGCCACCGTTAATATTGTAGCGAACTCGGGTTCTCGGGCTTGTGTCCTCACCGCGTGGGCTCGAACCCGGGTCGCCGGCGTCGCTCAACAGGCGTCTTGCCGGCAGAGCTAAAGAAGACCTTCCTCAGCCCTTCCTGTTATGCGCAGGGGCGTATTCGTCATAATATACTGTATATCACAACGGTGTCGCCTCCTTAAAGAAACTCAATCGTTGGTCACCCGCCTTAAATACTGTGGCTCCTCTTATACCCCGTGCATGTGAAACCCAGACGGCCTTCGCTGAAGGAAAGTTCACAGTTCAGGCTGAGAAGTAATTCCTGCCTGCACACACACACACCGTGAAAGGCGAACCTGATCATCCATATTGTACAGGAGGCCTGCAACAGAAAACACACGACAGCCCTCCCCTTGCCTCCACCACATGCCTGTGTCTTTAAGTGGTAGAAAACAGCTGTCCCCTAATTGGCACGAGCAGGGTGTCTGCGCTATATATAAAACTCTTTGTTGGCTTTGTCGCGCGCTGATAATTTCTGCATCATGGAGACAGCGCCGGATTCATAAGCGCCTAATGAATTTCGCTCCATTTTATTTGATGTTCGACGTAAGCCCTCGCAACATCCTGGGATTCACGGCTCCAGCGTCATACCGAGGTTAAAGCACTATTTAATTTGCACGATTTAATCCTTTCACAGTTTTAGTCTGCTGAAGTATAACGACTCAGCACTGTTGTTAAGCAGGGGTTCACCAGCAGCCTATGCAAAACGATGCAAATAAGTTCATTTTACAAACAAAACGATTTCTCTCGCTGCCGAATTGTGGGGCTATGTCTATCTACTGCTTCTGTCGTGTGAAAGTGTACATCTGAATGCCACCTACACAGACACAGTAATCTGCTCTGTGGAAGGCTACAGGACTGCGCATTTTTCTGCTGAGGCGCTTAAACAGTGTGATAAAAAAGGAAACGTTGACACGTTCTGTTTGGCAAGGGTATAAAAAGGGTATTATCTTGAGACAATCGCGTTTTCAGATTAAAAAACCACCAAAACTTTGAGAGAAACTCAATTATTTGAAACTCAAACTCATATATATAGTAAAACCGTTCAAGGAGACTCGGGAATGGAATATTTTAAGGAGTTGTTTTCCTGTTTTCAAGTGGAAATGTATTGCATTGCAAAATGAGCGAGAGTCACAGCGCGGGCAGAAGTGACGGTCAAACGGGCCAGCTCGAAGCTGTGTCAACTTTTGACTTCATTGTAACGAGCTGGAAACAAAATCTGAAACCCCATTAAATCTGGCGATACCTTATTTGGCAGGTGTACGACCACTTGTGCTGTAACACAGCCTGACCCCGATGCGTTGCCGGGCTCCCTGGGATGCGCTGCCCGAGCCACTGTCTCCGCTTAAAATAGATTATAGATGAAGCATCGTTTTACGCCTGAGCTCAAGGCGGTTTACGCCCGGCGATAAAAGCGGTGTCCCCTATCAATAACTACTTTCACAACTGAGGATGGAAGTGGTTAAAGAAGTAAAAAAGTATCCCGGGGCGATATATTGAAGTATCTAGTATTCGGGGTGAACTAGACGTGATCCGAACAGACGAGGTTTCCGAGTGGAAAGACGAATCGATGCAGAAGAGATCGAGGTGGTTACTGTTCGGTGAGCGAAAACGCTGAGAAATTCACGTAAACAGCACCTCGACGACTCTATAGTTTTGTTCTGCCTCCTTTTCCTGGCGACCACCCAGTGAGCCTGCGTGTTCGCGGAACACCTGAAATATCCGTAAAGTTTGTTCAGTATAATTATCCGGCTGAAGGGAAGTGGAGAGGAAAACAAAGGAATTGACACATTCTCCCCAGTCTTTACTCAAGGCGTTTCGCAACGTTTGCTTTGTTTTCGGTAACTTTTATCGAACTGACAAATAGATAAAGACCGGTTCGCTGAAACGCTTTAAAAGCTTGAAAGCGAAGTTCAACAGGAGTGGATCACGGCGCGCCAGCAACATCTCAAGTTGGTTTTAAAAACTGAATAATATGCCTTTGAAGAGCAGAAACCCACTCGCCAGCTTCAGCCGAGGTTATAACAAAAGACATTATGGCAAAAACGCGATTGAGTATAAATAGCGTTTAAAATATTCCGAAGTTATAGCACACAAAGCCTCGGAACGTGACGCACGGAGTACAAGGAAAGCGCCGTGGCGTTCTGGTGAGCTTGTGTTTGGAGAACAGCCCAAGGCACGACTGTTTGTCTTGGTGAAAGCTCACTCGGGACGGTTCGAGCGAGATCGGGATGTGATGGCCAAGAGGCTTGGCTTCAGGCCAAAGCAAACCTTTAAGGACCAAGTCCCATGAAAAACAAAACAACGGCTTTGTTTATCGCCTCGGTGTTCAAACACCGCACTGTTTCGTGTAAACTGGGGGGGTGGGTGAGAGTGGCGCCCGGCAGCGCAGCGTGGCTCGGAGGGAAGAGTATTGAAGATCACGCGGTCAAGGGGAGTTCAATCAATTAAAATACCCGGCAGCAGGAGATCCGCACGAAACGAAAACTGAGGGTTTAAAACCTCAGAACTTCAAAGCCGCGTTTTCTTTTTTTTTGTTTGTTTTAAGCGAGAACGGGATTTCTGCATTTCTCTGTTCATACCCCGTACGCGCACGGAAATACAACAGTGACATATGGTTTAATAAAGCCATTATACAGTTCGGTAATGTGCTTTATGAGAAAAGCTTTTTCACCGGGGCACGCCGAGCCGATTTATTTCAGCGACGTGTTGTCAGACCTGTTGAAAAATAACGTTTTAGTCGTGTTTCTTTCGTGATTAGGGTAGGTTATAAACGGGGTGTCTCACGCCGGGAAATGGTAAGAACGTGTATGTTTCTGTTTAAGCGTCGCCGCTGAGATCAACGCGGTTTATGTCGAACACCAGAGCATGGGATTTGCGGACCCGTCCAGAACAACTTGAAGGGAACATCACCGTATTAAAAAAAAGTCCGGTGTACTAATACAGTGCTTGAACCAGTAGGCGAACCTCAAGGAAGTAATCAAAGAGCAGGAAAAGAAGACTTTTGAAACGGCTGAGCAACTGAACTGATCACATCACGTATTGCATCACGGTTGCATACGGTGTTTCTGTGTTCAATGACCAGAAAGCAGTCCTGGGGGTCATCTCCAGCACGCCAGCTTCTAAACCGAAAAGACCCGGTTCTCCTTGCTGGTAGTAGGTCAGAACATCGAAACAGACTTATTGGCAGGGTTACACTGTATGGTTTATGGAGATTTTAGGATGGGGTTATTACTTTGTGTCCTATAATTTTACTATCTGCCTCATAATAGCTATTCACAGTGCAGCATGAATAATTCTCCTCTTCAACACACCTACTGCGAAGGCATTCACGGATTTCTAACATTCCCAGCTGTCCAGGCAACGTGAATGTACAGCCCGCTTTCTCTTTACGGTCGAAACGGCGATAGCGGAGCTATTTCTTTGTCAGTGCAATTCACATTTGTAAGTATTGTATTATTTTCATATTTCACTGCGGATTCCGTATCAAACAGGCATTTCCGAGGTTTAAAAAACAAGTCTCTTCGTGCGGGAATCTGGAACTAATCTGAGTTTTTGGTTCAGTTTCAGAGATGAATGATTTAACAGCCGCCGCCTGAACGCCTTTGACCTCGGAGGCACCCCAAGGTCGGGCAGGTACTTTCTCTGGCGTTCTCCGAGGGGAACGTGTCTTTTTCAAACCACTTTTGTTTTGTTTTTGTGGTCTCATGACCAAGAAACGAAGGTTCGAAGGTCGGGTGAAAACGTCCTAAGTGAAGAGCCCGTTCACAGCGTCTGACTGGAAGAAGCGAAAGTGTGTTCCCGCCATCACAGGAGACTGTGGGACCGGAACCGAACTTTCTTCTGTGAGCTCCTGAGGGATCGCACTCCTCCGTCTCTTCGCTGAGAAGTTTGAAGCGCTTAATCTCCCTCCCTCCTCTCTCCATTTTTTTTGCACACATCATGAACATTCTCCGGTCTCATTAAAGGCCTGCTAACACAATCCCTGATATAGTGCTATTACTGTGCTTTAGCTCCAAACTACATCCAACCCCATTAAAAGCACCTTCATTAAAAGGCTCAGACCGGCGGCTCCCAAGGACAGCGTGTAATGAGGGGAGATGACGGGTGTCTCTGACAGCTTCATTAAACCTGCTCTTCAGCGCTGCCGACCCCACCCTCTTAATGAGATTAATTCCTTTGACAGACCTACTTATTTATTTTTAATGGTTAAATTTTTTAGAAATGTGGAAGTGCACAGATTTTCCTTCACTGCTCCCTTCTGTAGTCTCCACTCTGTCAAGTATGCACACAGTAATTACCGAGATCATCGGCAGGGCCCGAGATAAGAGTTGCATCCTGCCTCAACACCTTTATTATGGAAAAAAATACATACGTGTGTTAATGCCCATTGTGTGTATATGTATTATATATTCACCCACAGAAATTATCACACCATTTTGGATTTATCTATTCACAGATTAAGCATCCTTCCAATTTTTATTACAGAACTTCTGAAAGGAAAAGTGGGCATACGCGCTGGACATCTATATTTATGGCTTTGCTGTTACGTTTGCATTTTGTGTTTATAAATACCTCTGAAATCCTTCTTAGCCTTCTAGTGCAGGAAAGAGGACTAACTCCCACATATTTCTAAACGTTTTAATGATTACTTTAGAAGATTTAACAAAAAAAAAAACATTTTCTCAGCACATTTTAAGTACAATTTCATGCGTGGTTCCAGGAAATTGATCAACAGTTTGGATGCCACCAATGGAGCCAGAATGTCATCTGGTTTTCACTCCAGCTAATATTAATTGAATCCATCATTTGCTTAATTAGGAGGATTCAAGATGCTTTCCAGATTTCTAGATTTCCAGATGACTAGTGTGGCTGTATACCTTTTTGACAGGAAGTATTTGACTTCTCCCTGTTTTCTGTCCTGTCTCTCGGTCCCTCTGTTGCGATAAGCACAGTACACCTGGTATACACCTGCACACTGGAGCAACTGTGCGCTCCCGGTGACCTGATAGCAGGTGAACATGCAAAACAGCGCCTGCTGGGCAGAGTATACGATGACCTTCACACTGTTTCTGGAACAGAACTATTTACAGAAAACGAAGCGCAGAAAAGTCCTACTCCGCTGTAGCAGTACAGCACGGTAAGATCCCAGAGAGAAACGTGTTGTGACTAAAAACAGACTTGTTTTCCATAGTACACGGCACAGGAAAGCTTTTTGGAGAGCACGAATTAAGGCAGAATTATATAAAAAACGTAATGCTTTATTATAAGCAAGACTTTGAGGTATGCTGTTTGGAAATGTTTAATGCAAATAGCTTTTTTAAGGATGTTTTAGGTTTGAGAAACGTCATACCAAAAATACAGTTCTGTCTTAACTGTCAAGATTACGTTTTCTTCCGGTTTTTTTTTGAAAGCGTCTTTTCTACAGCGTTTTATGAATAATGAATTGAAAGCGTCTTGTCTGAGGGCGTAAGTCTCTCTGGATTGTGATGCAACGATGACGTCAGATTGGCCACCATCAAAGCCCGGACAGCACCCTCATACAGGATATTGAAAACGAATATCTCGCAGATCAAAGTAAACAGGCGCTCTGTTTTCGTTTTGCTTTGGGAAACACGAAGCGCAGAAGCAGCCGTGCAAGGCTCTACTCTTGCCTAGAGGGACGTGGTATTTGCTTGTCAACGGCTTCGAGTTCACAGCCTCTCCTCAATCACACTCACACAGCTGATACTATCGCTGCCTTGCGGCTCAGTGGACGTGCATAATACACCCGTAGCGCCCTGACAGAGACGCTGGTTTCTTTCTCACTATTTAGGCTCAACAGATAGCGATTTATTTGCAGAAAAATCTTCCTCTAACTGGAGGTCAACAGCGAGAGATAGCAACATGTGGAGGGAATGTGAACTTAGGGACCCTGCGTATCAACATTGAGTTCCAAGATGTGAAAAGAAGGGAATTCTAGACGAAAGAGGTTAGGAGCTGTTGCTCAGTATCATGTTGCCTAGGTCACCGAGCGTGGTTTGGTAGGAGATGAACTTGCTTTTTTCCCCACTGGTACTGCTGCAAGTGCTGAATCCAGAAATCTTTTCGGGTCCCCTGTGGTGTAAGGAAGAACGACTGATGCTTTTGAAGGACCAAACTGGTCTGATTCATAATCTAAATCGGGCCCGCTCAATGTCACATTGAACAATGAATTAGCCCCCTCCCCCCTGTCGTTTCTGGGGGTGACAGGGCACTTAACGGCGTGCTAGGGACTGGGTGGGAAAATAAGCCAAACCTCCGCTTCCATTTTCACACGGAAGCCCTCGCTCTGCCGGCGCAAACAACCGTCTTACAGCCGCGGACTCCGGCGGCGCAAGAGGACACGAAGCAGGCTCTATCCGGGGACAGCAGGCTGTAGATACGCTTCATTTTCATAAACCTGCATTTGATTTGGCCGTGACAGACGAGAAAGAAAAGGGGGTAGCTTTGTCAAAGACAAATGTCTGGGGCTCTTTAATGTCCGTGGACCAGATGCGACCTCCGGTTAGTTACAGGCGCTTGCGAAGCACTCGCCACGGCCGGCAGCGGCCTGCAGGGCCTTTTCCCTGCTCCCCCGGAGAGGGAGAGAGTATCGATTAGCCCCCGGATCAGCTTGGCTAAAGTGCGCAGAGATGATAGCGAAGCTGATCACTCACCTTTGCAGTGGTTGTGGCACAGAAAACAGATGGTCTGCAAGTTTGCTAACAAAGGCATGGGAACAGGAACTGGCTCTGTATGTCCTATTTATGTATCAGACTTGGCATGTGTGAAGCGCCATGCTGAAGATAAAGATTTGACTTGGTAATAACAGCTTGTGTTCCAAATTCCTTCTTCTGCTGATACAACTTAGGTATTCCTGGTATAGCCTCAATGCTTCCTGCATTACTGCTGTCAGAGTGCTTCACGATGATTAATGTCTGTCTAGCATTTCAGCCTGCATTCTAAGGTTAACCCCGTCCAAGCCAGGATCACACCAGATGAACTCACTGCACGTTAGCCGTCCAAACCTGTTTTGTTTTCTTCTAAAAAAATTGACATTTCCCGGAGAATGATCATCACAGTAAGCCACACCGGCCATCCGTAACAACTTTAAACGGGGCTTGTGGCTTGATGGATTTCTTCCCTGGTGAGCTGATAGGGCAGTTCAGACTGTGTGTGTGTGTGTGAGCGTGCGTGCGTGCGTGCGTGTGTGTGTGCTGCAGCCAGTCAGGTGAGTCCTGTGCTGTGCCTGGGTCAGGGGTCCCCCAGGGCTGTCTGCACCGAGTGTTTACACGAGCTGATCAATGCATGTCGACACCCAGGAGGAATCCAAACATCACCTACCAGCTCCAACAACAGGCTCCGTTTCATCACCGCCTTAAGCTTCATTTCCCCCCCCATGTAAACACACGAGTGTAGCTTCAGCGACGTATTTCTGGGTGCCTCTTTTAATCTGCAAAGCGGACAGCACTGGGCAGGCAGTGGGGTGAAAGGCGAGGTGTGGTGTCAAAATGTGGGGCGCACTCCCATCTCAAAGACACAGGTGGTGCAGGGCCATTTCCATCACTTTTTTTTTAATTGCAACTTTTGATTTCACCCAACGAGTCAATCAAGAAAACAATTTTCATTTACAGTGATGCACTAGAGAGAACCAACTTTTACAGAAGGGTTTTTTACAGCAGCATTTCTCGTGAACCGCTTAGCTCAGGGGGTACAACAGCAACCTGGCTGGGAAAAGAGGCCCAGAGCCCTAAGCTCTGCTTCACGCTATCATCCTGCCTGCCAGACCTCCTGCCTTCAGAGCAGAGCCCCCCCTCACACTCATCATCATGAGTCCAGTCTCCAGTAGCCACGCCTATAAAGAGGGCAGAAGTGCTCAAAAAGGGACAAAAACAATCTCTTCTCACACCGCTGACAAGTGGAAGATCAGAAGATGGACCAAGACCCCCCAAAAAAGAGAAAACATGATAAGAAAACCTCTTGACACTTTAGAGCTGCAGAGCTCTTTATGCTGAGCCTAAAGTGTGTGTGTGTGCGCGCGCGCGCGAGTGCGTGTCTGGGGGGAGCGGGGGAGGAGGGGGTTGTGGCCTTTCGTTCTGGAAAAACAGATGTCCGCAGCTTCCAGAAGCCACCCTCTCTGCAGCCAGACTGCTCCCAGAGCCTCTTGTTAAATCGGCAGTGCTTTCACTTCCTTCCTCAAATTAAAAGGCCCAGATGCTGCCGCCCGGCCCTGGCTGAAGGTAGTAATTTGGCCCGGGCGCTGCGGCACTGGTGCCCCCGGCTCCACTTCCTCCTCCCTGCAGCCGGCGAGATAAAGCTCTACAGCGGCCGGCTGCGCGGCGTGTTCTCGCCTCGCTGGGAACACGAAGGAGAAGCCACAGGAAGGGCCGTGTAAACAGGATCTTCAGCGCCCGTTCGGAGGCTACGCTCTTCACCGCACGCATTTGTGCTGGATGAAATCACGGAAAGGCAATCTGTTAGGGCCCCTCAATGCATTGTTAATAAGCATCCACACATACTGTACGTACTTGCGTGCACAGACAGGGCTGCGCCGTCTGCTAGGATGCACTTCTGCGAGTCAGTGAGGTTGATAAGGACTACTGAGCCCCGGCGACAGAATTCAGGGAGCAGACTCTGACAGCCACAACTTCGCGCAGTATTTTTACTGATCCCACTGAGTGCACCACGAGAGTCACTTTCACATACACAGACATACAGGCACGGACAAACGACATAGGACTCCCGTTCTTTAAAAAAAAAAATCGCATTGGTTAACATGGCTTATTTCAATACAGATTCACGTTTTTATTGCCCATTGCTCCACTGTTATTGCAAATTTTATTGCCGCTCCGGGAAAGAGTGCATTCTCTCCTAATGATCAAAGGTTGTGCAAAGCATTGTCCACATTTGCACGCACACACGAACAGAGTCTTGGAAAAAAAAAAACAGGGTGGTTGCTTACTTGTGGAAATCACACACATACAACCCCGACATAGTACTCCAGCTCTGTCTCGCTCAATTTAAGCTTCATTATTTAATTGTCAAAGCCCGTGAAGTCATTAACATGTCACTAACTGCAATTTACAACATTCATTTGTAGCACAACAGAAAGTCCTTAGCTTATGTGACTGTTAAATGCTGCGTCTCCCGTACAATTACATTTTTATGTTGCGACAGCCGATTCTATTTCAGGGGGACCTTTTCATTACGGGCATCCTAATGTTAGTCGCCGATCTGACTCTGACACGTTAAAGGCTGTAGAGAACACCACTTGGGGAAAAAAAGTTAAACTACAGACATCACCTGTTCGACACACTCCTGGTTGCCATGGTAGCCACGAGAGAGATAAGTAAGACATCACAAAGAGACTTTCAAAGGAAAACTACGATTTTTTTTGTTTCAGCTCAGAACTATTGAACTATTCGAAACCTACCGAAATCAGCAAAATCTACGAAGACAATGGCTGAATTTTAACCAACAAAGAGTTTACTCTGACGCACGTTATGAAGTGCAACCGTATCGCAGCACAAACACGTCCCCTGTCCTCCACAGCCCTACTGTTATTCCTCTTGAGCGATACCAAACAAACAGAAGACGACGAAAAGTTTCTGAGAGCAAGTAGTCTTTTTTTTTTTTTTTTTTTTGTTGTTGTTGTTCGTTCGTCAGAGCCCTAGGAAAGTCATACGGGGATTTAGGAAAAAACAGCATTTGCTTAATTAATAAACAATTAAATGACATTAGCTCAAGCTAATTATTCTTTCCCAGTCAGATCCATTGTACCGATGGTTAATCCCCTCCTTATCTATTACCATTGACATTGAAGGCAGCAGACCACAGGGGTAAAATCTGACAGTCCCCGAGCCTCGGAGAGCAGAGAAGCTTTACCGGCTGCGCAGGGCTAAGACACATCTGTCAGAGCTGTAATTCATAATGGAGGAGGGGGGGAGTGTGTGTGTGAGGAGGGGGGGCTACTTTTATTGCAGCTGTCTGGGGGAATGCTGCTCATGAAGGACTGCAACAGACACGCACATTTCCAGTTTAAGGGCAAGAAAAATGGTCTCCAGTGGATTAAATAACCTCTAAACTGATTAATTCAGGGGAGGCCATTCACAGCGTCTCTGAGTTCCGGCAATCCTGAATGGAGAGTAGGTGTTTGCCGGTAATTTCTGCTTTTTAGCCAGGGAGCTCGCCTGAATGGGCTGCCTTATTCCGCAATGCAAAGAAGATCAAAAAGTAAGGGTCTCCAGGGGTTCGCTGTGTTATAGCAGAGCACTCTGTGGAAGGAGAGGCAGGGATGTGGGATATTGCTGCTTTAAAGACCTGGCCGCGCAGAGCTGTTGATCTTGGATGGGAAAACACAAATGCCGGAGCACTGGCTTCAACCATACTCAGGGGCTAGCAAAGCAGAACTATGTTCCTTCCCTCTGTTTGTAATGGCTGGGCAGGGACTGGACCATGGGGAAGAATGCAGCAGTCCTGACAGCATGACCGGAGCAAAGCCACTGATCTCCAGGGCTTTCCAAAGCGGGAAGGACAAAACAGGGCCAAATAAATCTGACCTGTTCAAATTGAAACAAGTCCGGTAATGGCTGTAATGTACTTGCTGGCCATTCCTAAAAGTAGCTCTTCGATACACGAAAAAAATATTTTCTTGAAGCACAGCGGATATCTCACACTGGCCTGCAGCTCGTGGCCTAATTAAAAGTACTCTGCGCCAGCATGCAGCTCCTGTGCTCTGCACATTGCCCTGGCTGCTGATGAAATTTAAAGTGGACTTTAGGGTTTTTCCTGTTCAAATATGAAGCTATAACAGATTATCCGAAGGACGTATTGCATGAGTATAGCCCAGCCCTTAATCAGTGAGCTGCTGATTCAGTCCTGGTCCTTGCTAGTCTGTTGAAAACCAGGATCCACAAAGAGCACCAGAGCCTTCTGCTGTGCGATACCATGTCTGAGGGGCTCACTGCCCGATTCCATTACAGACTCTGTGACTGTTAACGCTTTTAAGACTCTTTTAAGAAATGCCTGATGGTTTCTTAAAAGCCTTAGAAATTGTATTATTGGTATTATTAATGTAATTTAAGACCTTTTAGTCACCAGTAGTGCCTTGATTAAGCATGTTGGACAGATCTGAGTACACATCTGGAACAACTTTGGGTGATAGGCAGCCAGCAGCCTTGTAACTGAAATTAACGTCATCCACACTCTTTGAAGTGAGCTTAACTGCTTGGAGCTCTCTTTCTACTTCTCCTGCTTTTCATTGGAGTTTCGCATGGCGAACAGTGCCACCTGCTGCTAAAATGCTTTAATCTCAGCCCCAGTTCTCTGTCCCTGTATTATGAGATATGGAGGGGAAAAGAACTATAAATACAATTTATGATCTTTAAAAATGAACAAGCACAAACAGCCCTGCTAAGCCAACACACCAACAGGCAGAGATTGTGTCCCAGTCTAAAGGTCTAACCTCTACACCTTCCTCCTCATGGCTGATAAGGCTTCAAAAAGCTTCAGGCCGAAAGGCCGACTGACCCCGGCAGGGATCGTGATTCTCCGTTTTTCTCCCCCCCCAAAAAAAAACCAACAGCTTCAATACAGGAGATTAGCCGAGCAGCGCTTGAAAAATCCGCCGAATCAAAAGAAATCTGCACCAGATCTCTAGCATAGTCTAGCGCGCATTTGAAACTCGGAGAGAGAGAAAACAGCACCGCATACACATACACTTGACTTGTGTGGGAGTCGCACTCTCTGGGAGGTAACAATGATCCCGCCATCTGTTCCTAGAATCAGACACTCGGAGCGACTGCTCTAAAGCCTGCGCTGCCAAAGGCTGGAATGAAAGCTCTGGCACCGTCTCAGGCGGAGCCAGATAGCGGGAGCTGGAGACCTATTCTGGCAGCTCCGATTGCAGGAAGTGCTTTGCACGCAATGGCGCCTCGAGCAGCCGTCATTAATCAGAGCGATCCACCTGCAGATCGTTACGGATCGCTTGGAACAATCCACACAGAAAACGCCAGCCACCGCCTCCGAGGGCTGCGGCCGTCAGAGCTGGGGGAGTCCTGCCCCCCCCCCCGAGAAAAAGAAAAGTACAGCGATGTTTTCTACATCTGTCATTGGGGGAAAAAAACAAGAGAAGAAATGAAAGCTTGCTGCTGGCTTTCGTCCAGCGTGGCTCAGTCGTGTAGTGGGATTTGATCCTAATGGTAGCCGCGACTCCGAACGCACCCTTGGTGTTTCAAGTTAAATCTCGAACTCCAGCCATTCCCTTCCATTCTCGCACACATCCAGCATATCCCGAGGATGTGAAACATCCTATCTTGTACATTCGCTGGCCCTGTAATAACGGTCTGCCGCAAAACAAAAAAAAAAAGTTTTGGTTATGAAAGGCTGCCGTTGTCCTTGATCAAAGGAAATTCTTCTGGCTTTATCGGTTGGTGACCTGGTAGAAATGCTCATTTGTAAAGAGAATTGCAAGCAAAAAACATTGAAAAGACTTTTCCAGCGGACCTTTAGAACGCGCATTTTACCAATCTGGCCTTAGGCTCAATTTTTCCATCTATTTAAAAATGCATCAATATGTGCATGTAGGTAAGTATTGTATGTGCATGGCTATTACTGCTTTTTGTTCTATCGCTGTTTTTGAATCCACCTCTCCAAAATGAGTTTTTTAGCACTTATTAATTCGCACAGTTAAGGCAAATCCAATTTTCCTCCCCTTCTTGCCAGTTCTAGCGTGCACAGGCTGGGGGCGGCGGCTTTCCGAGGCTCTGCTTATAAACACCTTCACACTGCTGAGCTCAGGAGAGTCGCCAGCACATCCTGCATTTCTCACTTCTCCTCCGGTCATCACGAGCCTCGCAGCCCCTCGCTCTCTGCGGTTTTCAAGCCGACTCTGCGGTCAGGGTGAATGAATTACAGCACTCCGAGAGCCGGCAGCTGCTGTCTGGGGTGGCGAATACTGACCAGATCATCACGTTTCTAAAGTAGGAAGAAAAACAGACAGGGCTTCAGCAACTGTTCTTGCTGGTGTGCGTTTACGTGTACCCATAAGCTTCTGAGAGGCCCCGATTTTCCGGAAAGATATCCATTATGCATTTTTTTTTCTCTCCATTTTTTATTTAGCAATCCAAAAAAAGAATTACCTAAAAATCGTTTCTTTCAAGTCCTTCCCGTGTTGATGAAAAGCCTGACCTCATTTGCATTCCCTAATGGGAAATTTTGCTAATGGAACTGAAGTTTCCATGGAGTCTTCAAGGCTGTGATTGCAGCTTTTGAGAAATCAGACATTTCAAGCCATAGGTGGACATAAAAGTGCTGGAAGTGTGGCAAAGTCTGTAATCAATAATCTCCTTCAAAGAAATGGCATACAGAATTAAGTAGCAGGCTGGGTAGAAAAAGAACCGGTGTGACCCAGAATTACACAATTGCAGTCAACAAAAGGCATAAGAAATCATAACACAAACAGGATGTTAACAACATAGTCAACCAAAGTTATGAAATGAAATCATCACTGTACAAACAACAGACTGTGCAAATAAATACTTGTTATCCGACATAGTTTTAGGGAAATCCTGGCTGACTTTTTACAGCTCTCAGCCACTTTCTTTACCAACATACACATATAGGAGGGACTGCAAGTTCAGAGATATCCTTATTTCTTCATAAGGCTAATGGAAGATCAATTCTTAAATTGCTGGCAGCAGGTTTTCAAAGTAATGTCTTTTTGAGGCATTTCTATACATTTCTAAACTGAGAACCGATAAATGGTTGGATGGCAGAGAAGTGAGGGATGCCAGTGGAGTCCCACAAGGACCTGTGTTAGGACCACATCTTTTTCATTTATACCAATGTTCTAGAGTCTGGTATAGTTAGTAAACCCATCATGTTTGCAGATTATATCAATATAGGAGGATATGCCTATGCTGAAAAACCCTTTGAAGGAAATTCACATTGATTTAGATGGGCAAACACTGGGCAGATGACACTTAATGTCGACAACTGCAGTGTTGTATCCTGGTCACAGAAACAAACTACAGTGGGAAACAGTTTGAAGAACCTACTTCTGAAAAATATTTAGGTGTTTATGATGACACATTGTGCACAGCTTCAAGGCTACATGTGGACGGAATACAAAGGCAAACATAATGTTAGGATACATAGAACATAATTAAAGTTAAATGATGTAGCAATTGTGCAATGCACTAGTAAGACCTCATTATAAAATAGATCACAATAATTGTTACAAAAAAGGAATTGATGCTTTGAAATAAGTACGTGGAATAGCAACCGATAACATTCATAGGCTTAAAGGAATGTCCTGCTCTGACAGGCTGAAAGAACTGAATCTTTTCAGACTTGAATTGGGAAAAAAAAAACAGAGGAGCTCATTCAAGTATTCAAAATCTTCAAAGGTACTGACAAAGTCAGCCCAGTGGATCAGTGAAACATTAGCCAGAGGACAAAAGTAGAAACTATGGAGAATCGCTTTTTAAAAGGAGAACAGGAAGGCCTTTTTTTACACTAAAGCTTGTGGGAGTTTGGTACAAGCTACCCCAGCCAGGCTGTCAAATTTGATAACCTGGCAGCTTTCAAGAAAGGGCTGAATGAGATCCTTAGATCACCGAGATCACAGGTGCATGACTCCACACCTCCAGGGCCGGAGCTCAGCAGATCTTCAAGGTCTCTTTAAATCATCAGCAGTCTTTACGCCATCGTCAAGACCATTGAAAAGCGTGAAATTGGTGCAATTAAGCTAATAATTAGTCATTTAGGTCATTAAGGGAGAGGTGAAATGAAAACCTACAGACACCGAGGCCCTCCAGGGTTGGAAATGCGCACCACTGACTGAGCTAGTAGCAATCAAATGAGCTAGACGGGTGCAATGGGCTCTTCTTTGGAGCCATGGACAATAGTTAACAGGCTTAAAATCCGATATCAACAGGAAATGAAAAGTATTTGTCGGAATAGAACAGGATTTTCTAGAAGAAGACCAGAAAGTCATTTCTGAAACAGGCACACTGTGTATAAGCATGTTTAACTTCCCAGGCATTTGTGTTCCCTAAAAATAACAGCCCTGGCCCCACCTGTTTTTAGGAAAGGCGCTGGAAAACAGCCTTAAGTGTTATTTGTTCCGAAATCTCCTCAAACCTTCATCTTCAACGCCGCGGTGACAAAGTCAAACAGAAAGCAGCTGCCCCTGCACGTCAGGGAGCAGAGCTACCGGTCTGTTTGCGAGTTAATGGGCAGCCTGTCTCTCCGGAGGGAGAAACTGCTTCAAGAGGCAGCCCAGGGCCTGCAGGGGAAGTGAGGTCAGCCTGTATTTCGGGCATGTTGTTTGCTTTGGCCTGGGAGACAGATGATGACAGTACTCAGACATTGCTGGCTCCCCCGCCTCCCGGGCTGCAGATCTGGAAAAACATAAACAAGAGAACGCACCACAATTATCAAGCACAGGGAAGACTTGTTTCTGGAGTCCTAGCCTCACAGCTGCTTCCTCGTCCCGAGCCTGTTTCACAGAACCTGTGAGGCTGCCTGCTGCGCGGTGAGGTTGCTCTCTGCAACGGGCGAGGTCTGGTGAGGAATTTCAGCTCTCTTCCACGTATTCTGTGTATAACCCCTGACCCGGGCACTTGACCCTGCTCGCCGAGATCGGCACGCTCCGCTCCATCAGCGGGAACGGAGCGAGGAGCCGTCTGAACGCTTGTGTTCTGAAAGGCCCCTTCTCTCTCCCCCACCTCACACACACACAAAGAAACGCCAACTTTCAATACGGACGGAGACGAACAGGATGCGAGATGTAGGTGTCAACGCCACCAAGAAAAAGTCCGATATTAGAATGAAAGCCCTGAAGACGAGATTTCCATGTCAGGCAAATGATTGCTAAGTAAATAAAGGGATCGCTGTGTGGGGGAAGGGAGGGGAGGAAAAGAGCGTTAATTTTAGCATTCAAACGCAGACACCACACTCCGCTGTAGAGAGCATATTTGACATGCTCTCGATGCATTCATTTGCACCAAACAAAACATGTACGCTTATGTAAATAATTGAACAATCCCATCTCACTCAAAAAGGTTTCCACACCCAGGACTGTGGCTGGATTCCTTCCTGCAGTAAGTGCTGCGTGTTGCTCATTATTGGTCCCAACCACACAGCCTGGCCTTCACAAGTGCTATCTGCCCCCTGGGTGCTGTAAGGCTGGAGATTACAGGTTTAATGTAGGAGCACACGCACGCACACACACACACACCGCGCTAGGCTCTCGTAGCGAGACATTCTCTTCCGCTCTCACTCAGACGCGCACACACACACACCGACACACGCTCTCAGGATGGTTAGCAGATATAAACGGGGAGAGCGCTTCAAATCTATTGAAAGCAGAGACGCATAATGAGGAGCAGGGGAATGAAATATGTATAGGCGAGCGCGTCTGTGTTGCCGGGCGGTTGTGGGGAGGCTGGCGGTGCACGCTGGGGAACTCCGATATTAAACCTCTGCAGTAGCCCCCTGCCTCCTACACACTCCCTCCACGGGGCTGTGGCCCAGAGCTGCTCTCTCGGGGGGTGATTTTTCTTTTCTCGGCCCAAACAGCAGGGCTAGTCTGCAGGATGCAAGCTCGCACCACATCTATCATGTGGAGCGGTGCTGAGGCATCCCCCGTCACAGAAGTCAAAGACACCTTCATTCTCTCTCCTGACACCGAGTTCCAAGTCACGGAGGGATAAAGACAGGGGGCCAGGATGTCAGCTTCCAGGCTGCTTTGTTGGCTGATAAGGCGGTTTTCCTGCTGAACGAAACAAAAGCCGAAACAGAACACATCTCACATAGAATGCTACCGCGGCCTCTGTCCCACCAGCTGCAAATTCAAAAACAATTTGCAATCCGGGACATTTTTAGAAATGTCTGTCAGAATTCTGATTCTTTGACAATGCTTGTGAGCCTTGATAAAATAAAGACATAAGCAAAAAAAAAAGACACTGCTGTGTGTTCTAGAAGAAAAGACCAAACCTCGTCTTGCCGAAATAGGTGCTTTGTGCGTTTTTTTTCCCGGCAGATATATGACCGTTCTTTCTCGCTGCAAAAAAAATTAGGTTTGAGGGGAAAATGAGCTGAACAAAACAAATGAGAGTTAAACAGCACAATCGAACTGACCTTGAAGATTTTTTTTTGCTGCTCACTGCAGAACAAGATTAAATACTCTGTAAGTTCCTGCTGTAAGGAGCTTAGATGATTCCTGTATGAACGCTTAGCTCGGACTCGGAAGGCAGCGTCCACAGTAACAGAAATCTGGCTCTTCCCACACGGGAGACGGCCTGAGAAGAGGAAACCGCCTGCCGATGGTTGCGCCGCTCTGAAGGCAACTCAGTCTCTCTGCCAATATGCAAAGCTGTACACACACATACTACTGCGCTGGCACTTGTACGACCCACATGCTTTGCATATTCTGTTTGGACAGAGCAACCAGGGGAAAAAAAAGGCAAAGGAAAAAAACAGCCCCCTTTGTTTCACACTGCTGTCGCAACGTCTAATGGTGACTTGACCCGGGAGCTGTCGGATCCCGTGCGGCAAACCCGGGTCCCCCCGCCGGGCCTGCCCTGGCCTGCCCTGCCCTGCCCTGCCCTGCTTCCAGCCCAGAGAGCCGGCTCTGCCGTGCCCTCGCTAACGAGCAGTTCCTGTTGTTTAAGAGGAAGTTTACAAGGCTGCCCCGTCGCCCACAAGCTCCACCAGCCAGAGCCGAGAGGCTTGCACGATCGCAGACAAACCCCCTGAAAGCATTAAATTTAATGCTTCCTGCTCAGTCTGCACGTCTTTCATATCTGGCCAGCTGTGGGCTTCCATTTAAAATTCTTTTCCTGCTGCGCTGTCACTGCCAGTTGTTGTCTTTTAACCTGTAATGCACCAGGTCCGGGCTAATTCCCAACAGCTGACGCCAATCCCCCCCCCCCCACCACATGAATCCTTTTATCATGGGAGGGCGTGCGTCTTCTTTTTTACGAGCCCTGAAAAATAATTCCGTAGCGAGGCCAGTTTGTGGCAGGCACTGAGCGCGCCCGCATGCCAGGGGCTGCAAATGTTAAATTGTATCCAATTACAGCACATGCGGCGATACGGGAGAAATAATTCTCTCCATATGACAGGGAGAGATTCGATTATTCACGTGCACCGCGGTTCTTATACAACGTTAATTATATCTTAGTGCATATGAAAATCCCCGTGATTGGAGAGATTTGGGCGGGGGGATTCTGTTATTAAAGGGTTAGGCTGAGGAGGGCAGGGGAAGGCGCTGGCCGAAAGAAAAGTAGCCCACAGTACCTCAGCTTCTTCAAGTATGACCTGAAACCATGGAAACTGTTGTACAAACACCTCTGTTCGTTTATTGCCCGCCCAAACGAAATGAAAGAAATCAAATGACAAAATAGTTGTTGTTTGTTCGCCATGCAAACTTGAGAACGATCAGGTATCATGATACACAGTTAAGACAAGAAAACCATGTTGTTACACACGCTTATACAGTATTTGAGGCGCATTCCGGTGTTACCCGCGGTGGTTGAAGTCGCATCCCAAGAAAGGTGAAATCTGCATTAATCTGTACCCGTGTTACCAGCTGTTTTGTATTTCTTTGTTCTCATCATGAGGTGGTCTTAGACACGGAAACAAACCTGGGCTGGCATCCCCATAAACATGCTAAGAGAGTGGGGGTACAGATAAGGGGAAACGCGTTTATCTTGTTCTCCGGAAGACGAAAGGGACGTTGCCGGGCTCGGGGAGGAACGGCGGCCTCCGAGCAGGTCCAGCGATCCCACTCGCTGAACGAGAGCCTTTCCCTTCCCTGGCGGCGCCCGGAGCCGGCAGCAGCGCCGCGTACGAGGCAGGGCTGCTGGCTCAGGCGTTTTTAACTCAATCAGTTCTCCACGAATGAGTAATGGACTGGCGTGTGAAAGCGTTATGTGTAAATTAGGAACGTAATGAGGTGTGAGGAGGGAGACGGGACTGCTGGAAGCACGGCTTCACTTCAGACTGCCATCTTGCGTCGGGAACAATAGTTTAAAAAAAAGACAAAACAGCTACAGTATACATGCACACACGAGATACATTTTCCCCAACAGTTTGTGGAAAACTTCTCTTGTAAAGGCATAACAACACGACCCACAAAAAAACCCCGCCAAACTTCAACGGACTGTTCTTTTTATTTTCGGGGTGAATGAACGACCCCCCTCATCCCGGAGAGTGTGTGTGTGTGTGGGTGCGGGGGGGAGATTATTAATACTTTTAGTCTTGGCTGGCCGGTGTGGAAGACAGCTCCCGGAGACATGAGAGGATCCTGCACCGAGACTGTCAGGGCCGGACAGCAGCGCCGCTCAGCCGCCCAGGGGCTGGGAGTGCTGATCAAACGGCCCAGCGATCATCTGATGCCCTGAGGACACCGCCGCCGGGGACGCTTGTTCTGCCGAGGGATGTATACGGGGGCTTCAGGGGGCCCTGCGCTGCCGCCGGTCCCCGCCCACGCTCACTCCGGCTCCTCAGGGCAGCACCCCGGGGCGCCGCTTGTCAATCACCCCTCCCGACAGCCCGTCCGGGCGACTCCGGGCAAGGTGAGCCGCCTTTCCACTGAGGAAGCCCGTCTCGGCGGTGGGGACTGAACTCCTGCCCCGCCACGGCAGCGAGTCAGTCAAGCGACAAACAGAAAAGGACACGTCGACATAAAAATGCTTATAAGGAAGCAGGATTGTGTTTATGTACATGCCACAAAAAAACCTAAGAATGTACACCATAATACATAAGGGTAGCTTTCCAAGCCAATACAAAAACAACAAATACCATGTAAAGTAAAAAACACTGCTGAATTGAACAGGTTCTTCCCAGCCTCTGCGGGCTGTGGGCATTGCACTTTTCTCTTGCCTTCTCCTCTGCTCTCACCCCCTCCCGTCTCTGGAATTCAGCTTGATATGTCCTCTGCATGTCTGATGACTCCTCGGCAGCGTGGGGAGCTGCAGTTTTATGACATTAAATATTAAGAGCTGGGAATTAATAATGGAGGCTGACAGCTCATCTCCAGTGTCTCCCTGGCTGTCCTCCTGTGCGCTCCTCTGCACAGGCCACTTCCTCCCTCTCTCTCTCTCCCTCCCCCCCCCCCCCCATCTCTTTCTCTCTCCTCCGGCTGGGAGGCGCCGCGGTCCCGGCCTCCTCAGGGACCCCTGTCCTTCAGGGTCATGTCCGGAGAGTAGAAGAGCACGGTGGTGTCGTCGTCCGAGTCGGAGAAGCCGCCCTCCTCCGCGGGCGCGTAGCGCACCGCCCCCGGGTGGTACTCCCGGATCTGCGTCCTGTCGCAGAAGCGTGAGCGCAGGGCCAGCTGCAGGGGAAACAGGGAAAACAGGCAGGGTCACCCCGGGGTCACCGCGCCTCCGCTCTGCCCCACCGGAGCCTCCTGTGGCGGCGCAGTCCCCGCAACCTACTTCCCACCGACACGCTCCCCGGCGCGCTCAGGTGGAAACCTCCCGCGTGAATTCGGCTGCTTCGTGTCGTTCTTTTTTTTTTTGTACCCCGCCTTTCCGGATCTGAACGCAGGTGGATGCCACACATGATTCCACCTCCTTGATCATGGCGCTGCCTGAACAGCGTTTCTGGGTTTAATATTGCCAGCACCCGAGAATGTAACGCAGGGTGAGAGCGTAAAATGACAGGCTGTGTGTTACACGGATCGGATGAATGTTTCCGATTCTTCAGGCACCTCAGAAAAAACTTTGTGCTCGCTGAGCCGACGTGCCTTTCCTCTCCTCTCCTCTCATGCAGACAAGAAAAGGGATAGCGTTTCCAAGCTGTCTGAGCTGAGCAGCTCGGAGAGAAAATAACTGAGCATAAAGAGCACGTTGTACAGCGAGCACTGATCAATATCAAAGACAAGCGAAGCCAAGAGAAACTCTTCGAGCTGATGTGGAATGTTCCTCACAGCAGCCCCTAGATGTGATACCTTATTTGTGTGGGCAGCAGGGAAATGGCATGAACGCTGCCAGGATAAACAGCAACTGCCTGTTAGTCACAGAGCACACACGTACATGCCAGCTATCATAGTGTGTTAGACGATAACACTAAAATAGTTCTAATTATGTTTTGTATCTCCTTCATCCTTAAGCTTCACAAGAGCTGCTCTACTAATTAGCAATATAATAGGGGATGTTTTAATTGAATGAAATGGAACTGAGTCTCTTCATCACCACCTGATACCACCTCCAATGTCTCAATGTCATTGGCCATTAAACTGGGGGGTCACTCCTGCAGAGACACTGTGCATTTGTCTAAAAAACTGGAGCAGGCACACTGACGTGGCTCTCCAAGTTGAAGTGAAAGAGCTGCTTTCTGCATTGAGGTCGCACACAACCGCAATATGAAGCAAGAGCAAGCAGCATCTCCAGCCCCACACGCGGGCAGAAGGTAACAGCTCGCTCGTGTCTGGACTTCAATGTACCTCCCTCCCCTTAAGAACGTGTCCACTTTACATAAATCCGCATTAATCAGAGACAATCTCTGCTGACATTTCTGATAAAGGTCACCGAGCTCCACACGCCTCCCCAGCTCTGCTGCTCTACAGAGAGAGCCTTCACAGCAAACACGGCCTCCACCGCCGCCATTAAGGGCACCTGCAATTTACCGCTCAGCACATGTAATAACCAGCTATTGTGCTGCACCTCCTGTATGTTTGGGGTAATGCATGTTAAATATAGCTATTTAATGGCTGAAATGTCTGCACAACAGTTGAACAGAAGCCTGAAACGTGCCCTTTGAAGGTAAATAAAACCCTTTCTACTGTAACACTCTTCCCTCTGGATGAAACTGTTGGTGAGCACGAGCATGAGCTCACTCACGAATCAGATTTTTAACAAACATTCCGATAACTCTACATTCAAATGCCGAGAAAAAAAAACAACAACCTTTCAAATGCTGAAAAGGTTCCTGGGCTCAAATAATTCTAATTGCAACGCGCGTTGAGAGAATTGATAGTCTTTAACATTTGAAATTCCACAAATGTCTCTTCCGCGGTTCTGGGCTGAAAAAAAAAATGAAAAGTTCAATTATTTTAAAGCCTTTCAGAAGAACTCCATTCTGTAAGGAATGAAAATCGCTGACAGAGCCTTTGCATTCTCAACACAGAGGGAGCGCTCCTAAGTAAAGGACACTGTTAGGTCTAATCATTCAATCTTGTTCTAAAAAAAAAACGCTGCTGAAATCCTAGTTCAGCCTTTTGATCACAACAAAAGAAGGAGGCCAAGTGCTCCTCGTCGTCTTTAGATGAAGACGTTGGGTGGCATATGGTCATACATATTGCTAAACGAAACCATCCCAAGGTTTAAGACTCAGCTGATTTACAGGTCAAAAAGCAAAGGATCCTACCATATCATTTCAAGTGGGACGAGTAAGAACTGAACAGCTTGAAAGGATTGATGTTAAAACTTCTGGATAATTAAAGTTTAAAAAAAAGAAGAAGAAGAAGCAGCTGTGAAGATTGACAGCTGGGGAACTTAAAAGAAGTGGATCAATGTAAATACAAGAGAGCAAATGACTGGGATTAGAGCTGTAAGCTACATGCACTTTACCAGCTCCTCTCCAGCAAATCTGATTCTACAGGCCTGCCGTCGCTAATCTCTGGGAAACAATTTCCCAGCCTTTCCTGTCTAGGACATGCTGCATTACAGACCAACACATTTATCAGGCTGCCTCCTTATCTGTGGATCTGCACGGAATAGTTACGATAATATTAGAATAGTTTCATGCTGAGAGGGTTTTGATTACACTGGCAAGCGCAAAGGCAAAGCTGAGACGAGCAAGACGGGGAGAAGACTGGATGGGAGCGCGTGACCTGATACAGGCTAATGCCCGTCCTCATTATCTGGCGACACAGCCGAAAAGCACGTCTCCTTGCCCTGTTAATGGCAGGTGGCGCTGGGCAGGTTTTGAAACAGGTTTTCTTCTCCTGCGCTGTCCAGCCGCTGGGAAAGCATGCCGTCTGCAGGTGTTCGGCCTGGAACAGAAAAAGCCCTCCCCCCGGGGGTGGGGGAACCGCAGGAAAGTCAAGGTCTGCGTCTGAAATCTGAAACCGGGACTCGAGGGCTCCCTACAGCTTCAGGTCGAAACCACCTGACCGCCTGCCTTCCACTTGCACTGCGAGGCACTGTTATTTTATGAGCTGTTATGACTTCTAAATTTATTTTGTGGTTCGCCCTGCTTAGCAAGAAAACAGCCCCTGCTCCTAAAAAAAAAAAAGGGCAGAAAAAAAAATCAATAACCCACTCAGCCCTGAGCGATGTAAAAAGGCAGTTTCTGACTGTGCGTTTTCCCGTGACTGCCTGCCTGTGCCTGTGTCAGTGCCGCATGGCTGCATTCAAGCCGGCCAGCTCTTCCTGAGCCCCTTTCACTGCCAAGACTTTATCACAACCTACTGCATTTTTTGTCTCCACATGCCAGATAAAGTTCCTGGCTGAAACGCTCGCTAGCTGTGCAAACCTTGGCAAGATGGCCTTCTTGTATTTTATCCCGCTCTCTCATGTTCAGCGTGGGAACAGCGGGAAGCCTGCCTGAGCTCCGGAGACGAGCCGGGGGGGTGGGGTGGGGGCTGTTCTCCTCGCCGACAGCTGTACCTGAATGCCTGTGAAGCTGAGCTGGCCCCAGGTGTCCTTATCAAGGCCGAAAACAAACGAGTTGGCCAGGCCGTGCAGGGGCGCGGAGAGCACATGCAGGAACGTCAGGGCGAAGACGGGCTGCTCGGGGTAGAGGGCGTTGTGCAGCCTGGGGAGATAAACAGAGAGCGGGTTTCACCACGCGGCTCATCGCAAAGCAGCACAGCTCAGCACCGAAGAACTAGCAGGAAGCTACCGGGAGTAATTAGGTTAATGCTCTTAACTGCAACCAAGTAGTCTACCCGTGGGTTAATGCCATTAAATATGCAAAACTTTTGCATAATAGACAGCAACTACTTTCCTACTCTTACATCCAAATTCACCTATTTTACTGACACATCTAAGAATTTATAGCATGTTCTCAAATCCATGTTTTATCTGCACTCTTTCCCTTTCAAATCAATGAAGACACCGAACGTTTCCTTTCTGAACAGTCCTCCGCACTGAAGCCTAAACAGAAGGCGCTCCAAACCAGAAAGGGCCACCGCCGTTGTCAGAAGACCACCTTTATCAATACTAGTGTACAGTGCGCAGCATCCCAGAAACACTGCCAGCACGACAAGGCGTTTTGCGGACTGCGAGGCGCACTTCGCCATGAGCCTGGCCCACATTCTGAGACGACAAAACCTCTAACCCACAGCTGAGGGTATAAACAGGAGCACGACAAGGAAACAGAACACACGCAACAGTTAATGCCCTTCCTAGGTGCCTCGAGTCTGTCTTGGAGTGATTGCTGTTAAAGAGATGGCCTGTGTGCTAGGCTGCCTGCGACGTTACTAATTGGAGCCACTTGTACCGTGGCCTCCTGCCAGCAAGGAGCTGTGCATTCACTCCAGGTAGGGCCCCCAGTGGCACCAGGCAGACTGTAGGCCGAGCCTCTCTCTCTCTCTCGTCAGAGTCATTTTTAAACAAGACAGAATTCTGCTACTGAGGGTGAGACAATAGTGGCAAGGGGAAGTCGTATAAAATTATATTCCGTACATACAAAAAAAACAAGAAGATTTTATCAAAGGAATAAAGAATCAACAAAAAAAACAAACATCATGTGGGATCTGGACACGAGCGGAAAGCTCATTTCAAACCGTGAAAAGGGGGCACCTCTTGTACTCAGTGGATTGTGGGGAGTCTGGAACAAGCTAGTTTTGCTCTGCTGACAAGTTTACTATTGAAACTCATCAGCCTTCTTCGGATTTCAACACCGCATTTCTGCGTGTGGAAACATATTGCTGCATTCTTGCTCGACTTGCATCAACCTTAGATTGTTAAGGACTGAATAACAGGGTCGGTTTCTGCATCACGGTTTTATGGGCGGGGGAGAAACGGTACCCAAACAGTTTTGTATGAACAGGAGGGGAAAAGCCTCGGGAAAGCAGGCCTCGAGCAGGAGTCTGGGCGCAGGCGGCCCAGGTGAACGTCAGACAGCAGGTGTGCGGCTACGAGCAGAAGCACCGCCGCCCCCTGCTCCCCCGCCATCAGCCCCCCTCATCGCAGTCAGCACTCTGGCACGGGAAGAGAGGCAGCCTTCAAAGAGCAAGGAGAAACTCCCGGGGCTCTGTCCTTCGGTCGTTTCCGAGTAAACGCATTCATACCGACAGCATTTTGAGGGGATGCAGAAACGCTGAGCTGACCTACATAGCTCTTCCCCTGCCTTGGGCGCCTGTGGCCGCGAGGAGGGTCTGTTAAACACATTGCCTTCCTGCGCTTCCTGCTTAATAACCTGCATCACTTCACAGCGAAGGACACTTTATATCAGCGTTTAAGAGACTATTATGGCTTGTGGAAAAGTCCAGCGTGACACATTCCTGGCTTGGGCTCTTGAAATGAGCAGCAGCTTTAAAAGGACAGTGGGATGCGTTACTGTCTCAGCCCTTCTCGTCTTTCTGAGTCGATCTAACAGCTTGGGAGGACAAATTAAGGAGACACTTGGCTAGCCACCCTACCTGGGGCTTGATTTATCTCTCAGTCTGAGCTTGGCTGACTCTGGTCAGGGGGGATGAATGGGGTGTTTCACAACGCAGTGTGGGGGCTCATAGGAAAGTGTATTTTAGCACAGCTCCAGCTATGTCCCAGAAAGCTTTCTTAAATAATGTGGTGTCAGTGTAAAATCTAAGGCGCACTGTATGAGCAGATCTTGAGAAACATGACAAAGGACGCATGAAGGAAATTTTCATGACTAATTCTCAATTTTTCATTGATTTTTCTTGTGGAGTTTCTTACATATTAGAAACTGAACCTAGGGAATCGAATCAGGGAACAAGAAAAGCAGAAATGTTGCAAACAATCTCAGTGCTGCATGTCATTTATTAGTGCCATTATTACTTATGTTTATAAGGATACAAATCCCACCCCAGTTCAGAAAGAAAAGTGGAAAGAAATATCGAGAGGTTCTTAATAATTCGAAGATTTACAACCCTGAAACCGACTGCATGGGCAAATGTCTCACACTGGAAATACTTGGTGAAAATCAGAAATGGAAAACTACATGGAAGCATTTACACATTCAACATCACCCGTAAAAATGTGAAGGGATTGGAGTGGACTGGAATGCTGGCAGAGGGCCTGCTGCCAGTCCTCAATGCCTAGTGAGGAGCATCTCGGAAAGAATTAACCGTGCCAGCTGCTGCTCGGATTTGTTTCACTTCTTATTAAAAACAAAATACATCAAGAGCACAGAAACATCCTCTCCCCTCTCCTGCGTGTCTGGAGGCTGGGAAGCAGGCGCAGTCACAGAGCAGACTAACAAATCCGCGCTCCTGCTTCCTGTTTGCCTGGAACGGGAGCTTTGTCATAACAAGAGAAAAAAAACGACAGGGGCTGGTGCCAGCCCGCTGAACCGAGTCCTCAGCGATACTTCCGAAGGAATCAATGGGATACGCTGGGGGGAACCGAGAGTTGCGATGGCGCTGGCGATCCACTGGACTGGGGAGGAATCACTAGAGGAACGGAGAGGACAGGCAGACAGCAGGAGAAGACAACGGACAGCTAACGTCTGCGTGGAGGCAAAGCCTTTCAGTAGAAGCTGGGAAGGATGGAGAAACTCGAGCTTTACACCTGCAACACCCAAAGCCGACTAGGATCCAGGCCTTCCTGGACCAGACCTACATGTCAGCGCCGAGAGTCAGGTGGACCTGTGCGACGGTTTGGAAGGGCGCGGAGGAAGAGGGAGAAGAAGACCACAAATTCAAGGGATTTACAGCACAACAAGACTGCTTGTTCCTGCTTATTCCATCAACCAAGTCAAAATGTCAAGAGCCACAACAAACCCCTTCCAAAAACAAAATGTCATCAACGATAAAAGCTGCAAGGTTGTGTGACCGTCGTGGTTCCGCACAGGGCCCGGGCCCTCGCCACTCCTCCCCGCCGGTTCGTTGTGCAACACCAGGGGCGCGAACCCGGGTCTCCGGCGTCACGCAACAGGGAACCAGCTGCATGAGCTAAAGGAGACCGTCCCCAGCCCAGGCGGCTGAGGTCCCTGCTACACTCAGGGAGGGCTCTGACGTCACCTGGTCCGAACTAGCTCCGCTACAGTTGCAGAAGCCGAGCCCTGGCAAAAATATTTCTGAAACGCATTTCCTTCAGTTTCAAAATCCAAACTCTTCTGAGCCACTACAAACTGAGCTGTTGCTTTGGTATCCAGCGCTATGGCAGGGGCTATCCATCCTGGTCCTGTGGACTGGTTAGTTTTCCTTCCAGCCAAACTCTAAATCACACGGCTGAACCCTTAATTAAGATGGTAGTTAATTAAGGATTAATTAAGGATAGGATAAATGTGAATTCTTCAAATTGTTTTCGGCTCAGATAGACATTCCGGAAGTCGCCTTTTAACTAGCGCATTTTGAAAGAGTCTTAAAATCCCCAATGTTCATATCTGAGAGAAAAACTCCTCAGGATATCACTTAGTAAAGAGCTCCCTTGGAACAAAATCCAGGACGAGGTTTAAAGAAACCTTGCGTTACAGCAAACCACTCCTTAAAAGTGGTGACACAAAATGAATAAAGATGTCTATCGCGTTTCACTAAAGAGGGGTGATAATCTGTGGAATTACGAATCCCTTGTTATTTTCTTTCAGAGCAATGTTCCTGTTTTACCAAGAGCCTCCCGATCAATCTGCTGTGCTCTTCCGAACACACAATCAGCGCAATAAAACACAAAAACAAAGAGGCCTACTTATTATTCTGTCGTGACTCCAAGCTGGGAAAAAAAATAATCACAAACATTATTCCTTTCCTCGGGTACAGCTGCAACTAGGAAAGGCTTCTCAGTTATATGTGAGAACAAAAACAAAAGCCATTTGAAAAGCCCTTTTCACTGGCTGCTTCGCAGAGCATCACACAACACGCGGCATTGTCACAGAGGCACCGAAACACATCAGTGAGGGCCGTAATTGTCTTACTGGCCAAACTCATCAGTTCGTGCAAGAATTAATACGAAATACAGAGGACAAGCAAGAACGGAGAACAAAAAAAAAAACAGATCACCACCCGCCCTAAAATAATCACCCACCCTAAAGAAAAAGCCAAATGAGAAAAAAAACACTTTCCCCCTCCAGCCTGAGGTTGTCGGCTGCGATTGATATCGCGGATTATTGTATTTAGACACGTAGCTAACCGAGGTTTCTTGAACAAAAACAACATTCATAACGAAAAGGAAGTACTGATAAAGGACCAGCCAAATGCCGCCCCGACGGCACCGAGCCCAATGGCAACCTGTATGTCGTCTCTACAAGGCAAACGCGATCTCTCCCCGCTCCTTTAAGGAGAGACTGCGCTTGATAGGGGACGAAAGAGGAAGTTAACCGGGGGAAGCTAGTGACGGATGCTGGCTCTTATCGGACCGCGCTGATTAGTGAAGTTGGCAAGCGCTGCTGTTCTCAAATACAGACTAAACCTGGGTCTGGGAGACAATGCCAGACGCCCTCCAGAAATTATTATTCATCCCGAAACCCTTCTGTGGTAGAAAGGGGAGCTTGAACATTTTTCTTCTTTTCCCTTGGCTGCGCTGCACAAGTGGAGCTGCTTTCATTAAAGAAAAGCTGAAAATCAATTACTGCGTTAAGACTTGCACAGCAAGACACTACGATGACAATTATAGAAGACGGATGGACTGGTAACTCTTAATTATTTACTGTGGACAAGTATACAAATGAAACCGATTCCACGGACGCCCCGGAATGTTTTTTTTTCCCTCTCATTTGCCTTTTGTGTGCTCTTGTGCTCTGACGGAGGCTGCTTCCTGCGTCTGTGCTGTAGGCAGGCTGCCGGTGGGAGGGTGAGGGTTAAGCTGCGGTAAGCAGAGGGCTGGGAGTGTCAGATTCCTGCTGCAGGAGGTCGCGGCGCTATTCGATACGCGCCTCGGCTCAGAGCTCAACCCGGGCCTTCTCGCATCGCGCACACTTTCCCCATTAACGGTGCCACTCCCTCGGGCCCTGCTCCGCCACCGTCTCTTTCTCTCTCTCTCATCTCCTCTGCGCTTCGGATCACAGACCTTCGCCAGGCAGCTGAGAAACTCAATACCCTCATTTACAGACAGCCCAAGACATCGCACGTCACCCTCCCTCCCTCCCCTCACATCCCGCAGGCGGCAATAGGAGTTTTACAACGCGCGTTAGCGTTATCTGTCTCTATCAGCTCCAGTCCCAGTGCCACTGCGACAGGGGAGAGCTTAAATCCTGTCAGTTCCCAGCACTTGGAAAGCCCAATCCCTTGTCGTGGGGGCAGGAACTGCACACTCAGCCCCGGTCACTGTGCTTTTGGTGGGCTGGAGTCTAAACAACGCTTGCGATTTTATATTACGTATGTCAACAGCCGTAACCTTGCTCTAGCCTGGTTTCAGAATGAAAACTAAATATAAAACAGGCAATTTGGAGATAGCTCTGTCGACGTCTTCAGTGTTGCGCAGGGTCTCCAGAGAGCGCTATCCGTGCTTATAAATACACGGGCTCGGAGCTCCAGTCTGAGAGAACGGGAAGAAGTCTCCTGACGTATTAAAGTCATTCTCACCTCTGTCTCCCCAGACGTACCCCCACGCCACGTAACTCGCACACGTTACCCGTTTTCTTCCACTTTAAATTTCACCCTCGTCCTCTTTTGCATTTCGTGCATTTGCGTGACAGAGAACGCCACTACGTGATATACCCTGCTGCTGATTTTATCAAATGTTTACCTGCACTCCCGGTTTTCAATAAACTCGTTTCTTATTAGCCTACGCTGCCCTCTGGCACAGACGAAACATTTTATTAAGGAAATCCACTCACTTCATTACAATTCACGAATGTTTTCATGCTAGCCCTTTTAATGTTTTTTTTTTTTGACGGCCTTGGCTTCTGTGCTTTAACCTATTAAAAACGAGGGTTTTGTTTTCAAAATAACGCGAGCTCGCCTCTAGGGGAAGCAGCTCTTCAAACTGTTTGGCTGGGATGAGCAGACTGCCCCTAGCTGCACGGTAATCCTCCGTGCATTCCGCCGCCACGCTCCACGGCAGCGCTTTGAACGAGCCTCCTCTCACGCCTCTTGAAGCGATTCGCTCCGTTTTGTTTTTTTTTTTACAATACTCTTATTTTTTTTTCTCTCCCGGAGTGCCTTTTCCCCACCTCTCACATAAGTAGCACGCCGTTCCCCCGCCGCCCCAAAAAAAAAAAACAGCGCACGGAAAAAAAAAAAACAATAGTAAGGGGGATTTAAAATGCTGATTCTCTCTAAACTAAACTAAATAAAAAAAGTAAGACGAGAGTAAAAGGCCTTCCAGTCTAGCATTAAACCCTCTGATATTGTGCCTCGCCTCCCGAGTCGCCCTAGGCATCAGAGTCTCATGCTTCTGTTCAGCTCCCACAGCGAGCCTCCGGCCCTGCTAATCCCCAGCGCTTTGTCACCACCTCCCCAGCCTCACTGACGCTCAGCCTGTCCGTCTGCTTATCTCTCCACTCTACTAAGGCTGCCCTAAGCCTTCCTTTCCTCCCCTGATCTCGCCGCACAGACAGCGCTGAGTGACTGCCGCCTCTCGCTCCCGTGCGTGTCAGAGGGAGGGGAGGGGGCCGGGTGGGGTGGGCGCTCCGGAGTGCGCGAGAGGGCCCGAATTCCCCTTTCTCCGTGAGCGTCTGGGGCCTGAGATCAGACCCGCGCCGCCGCCCTCAGCCACACTGCAAACACAGCTGGATTGAACTAACAACACAGGGGCAGCCAAGGCTGCCTGACGACACTCGCAGCGCTGCAGTCTGCACCATAATCCCCTTTGATCAGCAAAGCTGGGGTCGCTGTGGGGTCAGCGCTGACAGGCGGCTGTCCAAGCGAAGGCTGACAACGAGAAATTTATCACACGGCCCGCATGTCCTCCGTCCAGCTCTGTTTTCCCTTCTCTCCCCCCCCCCCTTTTTGCTGCGGCCGCCCCCCCATCAACTCTCTCCCCTCATTCCCAAGGAACATCTGTGTGTGATTGGAACATGGCATAAATTATTTCAGAGGCTGCTGGAAACACTGGCTTTCAGTCTCTCTTTAGTTTCTAAAGCTGCGGCACTGGAAAGGCTCTGTCAGCTTCGGAGTGTTTGCGCTAACACGCACACACCGAGGCGCGCACACTCCCCCCTCACACACACACAAATACTAAGTGGCCGGCGCGCATAGCTGTTTGGTTACTAAGCGTCTGAGAAGGAGTACCTCGCTGGAGCTGACAGGAACCAATGGGATTAGTGCCCAATCAGTAGGAAGACCGGACACACAATGAGGAGCGCAGGATTACAGAAAAGAATTCCACTCGTGTAAGGTATTATTGCAGGGGCGATTACTTCTGCTGCTGATAACGCACGGGGAAAAAAAGAAGCAAAAGAAGGCCGGCTCATGTAAGAAATGATATTCCCCACCTTTTCGCTTCAGGAATGCCAGGGAGGAAGACGGACGCCGGCCGTCGAAAACAGCGGTCACACTCGCCGAGGTCTGACCCCGGCGCTTGCAGTCCGTGAATCCCTCCCTCGTGGCCGTGACCGCAGTGGTTACACGTACACAGGCTTGTGTTCGCTTCGTTACATAAGAGCAACAAAGCTTCCGAAACTGGGCTTTCTTCCTAGAAACCTTCCAGTCCTACTGGAAGGGATTATCTGTATATTTACCCTTATTCCAATCTATCCACGGGCGCAAATACAGAGTCTGCCTACATTATGAAAATAATGTTTTAGTTTTTTTCTAAAAAAGTTCCCAATCATTCCCAACTAATTCCCTTATTTATTCCTGGCTTCATTCATTTCTTCTGGAGTGTATTAGAAGTACCACTTAATATCAAATATTTTATCATCAATAAATAATGCAGGAGTGTCTTTAGAGGTACAATCTTAGAGGCCTATTAAGATTCATATCTACAAATATGGAAAATACTATCACTCACAGTAACCAAGGAGTCTTGGTACCCACCCTTAATTTTTTGGCTTTCACTTGCAGAACACCGCCTGAGCTCATTCTGCACAGCTTTAAACCGGGGGATGGAAGTATATGCATCGATACGCAGAGTACAACAAACTGTGTTTCACATTAGCGAAGCAAGGATGCTAACAGGTCTTTGAATACGTGAAAGCAAAAACACCCAGTTACTAAAAATGAGACAACTTTCCTTCACGTGTCAGGCACCCCGTAGATAAAAAGAACAGATTTTTGCATGTCTAATCTGTTAAACAGAATCTTTAAGGAAGTTACGGCACGCCACACGCAGACTAAGACTAACAGTGCAGCCAGGACGATGAATATTTAAATGAAGGAGCCTGCGAGAGACTGTGAACCAGAGTGTTGTGAGGCTGGTATAATTTATTAATACCAGCAGTGGGAGAGATAAAGAGATCGGCTGTGTACACAACACAGAGAGGTGGCTGGTATGCGCGGGGTTCAGCTGCAGAAGACAGCAGTGGCGTGCGATATCACAGGCAAATGCCAAATCACTTAAAAGCCCAGCATTCTTGTCAGACTGCTTCTAAATATAGACAATACATCCATTATTAATCAGAGTATCCGGTGCCGATGAGGGGTTGAAGCACGTGCCCGTCTTTGCATACCCTCTCTCCCTTGCTCCTTAAAACAAATTAACCAAAGGGGACACAGGGAAGAGAGGAGCCCTGGACAGGAAGACCACTAGGCACTGTCGCAGAAACACGAGACAGCGTTTCGGCCATCTTCTGCTGAAAGGTAGGAGAGACCCGGAATCGCTGAAGCTTGCTATGGGCATGTACTGCAAGACAAGAGCTTCGCTTTGTCAGAGAAAGAGAATCCGACCAACTAATTCTTGACAGCCCCTTTGTAATTAACATCAAAAAACCTTTGAACCAGAAAATATATGCTACCTCACCCCTGAGCTTCTACATTTCATTTTCAGGATTTGCTTTGCATCGTCCTTTCATTTTTCTGCTACCATTACCCTGAAAACGTGAACAAGCTCGTTGCACCTGGTGAAGAATTACCATTACTTTCTCCTCTTAACTGTTTGTCATCTCTAATGCAATCACGGTTACATTTTGTTTTAATTGTTACAACTCAAACAGCGCAGTTAATTCTATTTGTAGCTGACCACAACCCTTCTGCTTCCTTCCTACACATAATATGTTAATGCCTGCCTGTCGTTTTACACCCCGCCATGTGTTATAATTTGTCATGTTTGCTTTAATTTTTCATGAGCTGCTTGTATTTGACTCCCAAGTGCATTGTATTATACACACTCCTCTTCTGTAAAAGTCCCATGACTGACCAATAAAACTCCACAAATGTTATCATTTTGGTCTTGGCTAAGGTAGGGTGGGCTTCCTGTAAAAAAAGGCACAGGTAGGATTACGATTGTTCATAACATCTGAGAAACTGAAAAAAAAAGAACTCTCAAGAGCCCATAAATGACAGTGCTGACATTTTTAATGCTAGAGTTTGCTGCAGGCACAGAGAGACGGGTTTCCAGAATGACTAAATATCACTTGCTGTATGGCCTTGTTCTTAAAGCTAAATCTGTATTTGAAGAATTTCAAAGAAGTGGAATTATAAATGTGGTAGTCTTGATTAAAAAAAAACTGACATAAAAGGAAAACAAAATAGAAAAAAAAAACATTCGCAAGATAATGCCATTAACAGCACAAAATAACAGCTGGCTTCTAAAGAAACATGGGTCTCCTTAATGCACCCGTATTGTAAAATGTCTTCATGGCCATGTCAATAGCAGCAGTAGCTATTATGTTCTAAGGGGCTGTGATGAAAATCACTGCATGGCTGAGGGTCTGCACCTACAGTGAAAATGATATTTGAGGTCTCGGCCGACAGACAGCGTGAGAGAGGAGGAAACAGAAAGGAAAGGCAGAGGGAGAACCGTACGAACAGCAAAGTGAGGGAGATGAGTGTTAATGGAAACCGTTTCCCCCCACCCCCAACCTGTTTGCGATCCTTCCTAGCTTTGTGAGATGAATAATTACTAGCACTCAGAGCCTCCGTTCCTCATTTTTCACAGCCTTGCCGAGAAATTATCTTCTGAAAAGCGCAAGATCTTCTGCACTGACTGTGCTTCAGGCTTCTGGTTTAAAAAAAAAAAATCCCCTTGGTGAGGCAGCCTACCGGTCTGGCTGGCCCTGGGTTTTACAGCCAGCGTGCTCGAACAGGCCCTGCGATGACCAGCCAGAGTAAAGCGCAACCCGAAATGAGCAGAAACGCTCCCACAGGTCTGGAGAGATCTCGGAACGCCGGGGAATCTGCTCTTGTAACGAACCCAAGAGACAACGTGTGGCAAAAAAAAGAGACAATCTAGGGGGCAAAAAGAAGAGAACTGACACGCAAACGGTTGTTACCAGATGAAAGGGGAATTCACAAAGCCTACCACTTCAAAGAGATATTAGCATTTTTTTTTCTAAAAGGAGAAAAATACTCACAATTATTTTTTATAAAAGCCATTCAATTAAACTGTCCTTGTCCGTGCTGATTCTGCGGTTCAAAGCTCCAGCCATTTAGTATTTTAATAGCCCTGAGGAAGGTAGTTGTTTGTTAGTAAACTTCATCTTTTAGTATTAAGAGTGAATCTTAAATGCTCCTCTGGTTAAAGAGTAGAAAGCATTAAGATCCTTAAGTTAGAATGAAATAATTAGGTGATTAAAGAGATCAATGAAAGAAAGGCAAGTGAGGGGAAGACAAAAATCAGTACAGCTACTGGGCCTCGGGGAAAAGAATCAGGTGACCTTCAGGAGTTTTCTTACTCCTAGACTTTAGAGAGAGACTATAGATTTGTCTGCTTTTAAACGAACTTCAGTTGCTCGCAACTGCTAATAAGCTAAAACCAAGGAATATGAGCAAAGTAATTCCCCTTTAGGGAGCAACACCGCAGAGATTAATATGCAATCGTTGGGCGGCAGGATTTAGATCTCCTGCTGTTTAGATCAAAACAGACTGCAGTATGTCTCTCACCTCTGCGATCGTGCCAGTTTCTGAAGCACTTTCTGACTTGCATTAGCCTGGCGCTTCAGCGCTGAAGCCCTGCCAGCTCTGAAACCCCGTGGGACAATGTCACGGCAGAGAGAGTCAAGCCCCGAGTCCAAGCTTGCGCAGCAGCAGCAGAGGGGGGAGTCATGGGTGTGTGTGTGTGTGTGTGGGGGGGGGGGGGGGGGGTGAGCGAGTCCGCGCACGGGTTAATCCCAAATCCTCGCCCAACGAAACAATGTAATGAACAGCTGTCACAGTAGGTGGGTAGCTGGGGCTGGGGGGGGGAAGGCAGTCAGAGGGAAAAAAAACCGAAGCATTTTCTCTCCATGCGACCAACAGCTGGTATTGAATTTGCATGTGTTTGTCAGTGTGTGAGAGCGCGCGCGCCTGTGTCTGTGCTCGGCGCTCAGTCTCATCGCTGCACAGCCCCGGCTCTTCATCCTCTCCATAAGCCCTGTTTAGAAGAGCTTTCTGCATCTAAATTACTGTGAAAATAATCCCCCAGTGCTCTTGATGAGAGCTGACCTTTGGTGCACCCGAATGGCACGCAAACAGAACTGCGGGGCTGTGACAACTGCTTTACATGCTTGGGAGGCCTGAAACTCGATGTGATCGCGAGGCAGACGGCGAAAGAGAAAAGAGAGAGAGAAAGAGGAGATTGAGGAGGGAAGTCAATTCATTTTTATGTGATTTTTTTTAAACAAGAAGGTCTATTGACTGGAAAAAAAGAGCAATCAGGGCTTTATATTTCGAAAACTGGATATGTCAGCCTAAGGTCTGAGAGACATTAGCGTAGGCAGAGCTTGGCTGGGGAGGCTGTGGGTTCAGTGTCAGGCCAGGACTGGCGTGACGTGAGTGTAAGTGCTCTCAGGTTGAGTGGCTGCCTGTGCAGCTGGCCTGTAAATTGTCCTTCATTAGGAGACGAGGCGAAGGGGCCCCCGAGAGAGAGAGAGACTCGCAGAGAGATCGCCAGCTCCCGCAGGGACCCTGGAACAGGACCTCAGCCTGCGCAAGGTGGCCTGTGGGGCTTCGAACCATATGGCACAAGGGCTAGGTGTCTATTTAACGCTTCATTTAAGGAAATTCCACAGAAAGGGAACGGCTAGCGTGTTCAAGATCAAATTAAAATGCAGTGATCCATATTTAACTAGGGGTGTGGAGACCAGAAGTTTGCTGTTTCATAAAGGAAGATGAACACTTTTAGTGATGTGAAGCTCAGAACATGAGTCATGATTGCTTAAATAACCGATGCCAGGCTCTGTCTCGCAAGTTTCGTGATGGTGAAATTTGCCCTTGTCTTTTTATTGGCTGCTTAAAGGAAACGTGTGAACAAATCAACTGAATGAACAGAACGTCACATGCTACTCAAGCTTATTTGTTATGTGACAATTTGAAACGTTTGGTTCTGCATCCATTATAGCATGCAAACTATTATCAAAGAAAAAAAACAATAAGCACTGCTTCCTTTAATCCAGTGATGTATTTAATCTTAAAAAGGATTTTTAAACTCCTAAAAATATCTTCCTAAAATATGTAACTGTTACATTTGCTATAGTTAAGCAAAAACATCCTGGACCTCTCATTTGAGTGGCACAAGAGCAGGCTGAGCTCAGTGACTGCAGGTTCGAGCCCAGTTCATGTCACTAACCAGCTGGGATTAAATCTATAGATGATACAGAAACAAGGCCAGTGGCAAACACAGACACAGGGGAATGGGAATTAGCAAAGCCTTAAAGTTAGTGACTGAGCAGGCACGTTGCAAACGACACTGAACATTAAGTGCAAAGTGGGCTGGAGCTGTGGTGAGCATTGCTGGGACCCTGGGCTCAACTCCAGACCTGGGGTGCTATCAGCGTGGTTATCTTGCACAGTCTAAAGACATACTGGCAAGTTAATTGGCCTCTGGGCAAATTGGCCCTGGTGCGAGTGTGTGTATCTTTGTGTGTCCTCTCCAGGGTGTAGCCCAGCCTGCACCTGTAGCTTGCCAGGATAGGCTCCAGCTCCCCTGCGACCCTGTACTGGATAAAATGGTTTAGAAAGTGGAAGGATGGATAGATGGGTGAAAGTGCAGGGCGATTCAAACTGGAAGTAGGATGCACTGTACATACTGCATGGGTGATCCACAGCTGCTGAAGGTACAGTACTCACGGACGTGTGTCTATACAAAAGTATGCAAAAATGTTTCATTTACTTACTAGACTCAAGCTTTAAAATACACTATAACAAGAATATTGTGTTCAGTTCTCGTCACCATAACACAAAAGGGATATTATAGCCCGAAAAGGAGAACAGGAATGATTTCTGAGATTCAGAAATGAGATTTCTGGTCTCAGGGGATTATCATATACAGAAATCTTAAAGGAACTAAGCCTCTTCAGTCTAGAATAAAGACAAGAGACGGGAGATTTGATTGGAGGAAGATCCAAAGCTATGGTTCATCCAGGGGACTGTTTCACATTCCATATCAGGGACACAGAGTCACCAGTGAAATCGAAAATGGAATTGTTTGGAACCGGGAATAGGAAATTATTTGACTAGATTATTTTACTAAAGAAATGAGGGTGTCTGGAACAGTCTTCCCAGCCAAGTGATTGAGGCCCAAAAGAGCTAGAAGGCCTGATGTATGGCCTCCTCTTGTTATCAGACCTGACTCTGAGGTAATGTTCCATTTCATTTTAAAATGCATATCCATCTAAAAGCAAGCCATCCTTTGCTTAAGTACAGATACACAAAGCACATACGAGAGCCACAAACAGTGAAGACACTAAATGACTGCAGCACAAGTAAGGAGAGGCTAACGTATAGGACAAAGGCAGACGGATACGCTACAAAGGGGACTTTATCAAGAGGACTCCAAGGTGCACTGTACAAGTAAGAAGGCCATGGTATTACAAACAGAATTTGCTTCATGAAGGACAATTCGAACACTGCTAATAAAGTATGCCAAATTTGATCATTGTGGAGGGGTGATGGACAAGTCCCGACCACTGAATTCCAGCTAAGCCCCCCGTCTGGCAAAAGCTGCAGCTACAGCACGAGAACTGGGTCTGAAAATCACACACCATGAACGCCTCATTAGAGGCATGAAAAGACTTCCTGGACTGGAAGGAGAGTAATGTGTGTCCCAGGGTTGACTGAGTGCATTTCCTGTATGTCGCTGGCTTTCCTGCAGGCTTTTGCTATTTCAAACACTTTATCATGCAACTGAAAGGCTCTAAGAAGTGAACTGAAAAGACTCAGCAAATCACTGCAGCAAAAACTGTTGGATAATTAATTAAATATAATCTTCTGTTCCTGCCGCATATTCGTGGATTTGTAACAAAAGTACCAACACGCAAGTACTGTCTGTAACTTAAAGTGCCACACATTTTTAAGATGACCAAAATCTAACTTTCTGACTTGAAGACATTTCCAACAGATTTAAAGACAGAACTGTAAACACCCTAAAACCAGTAATTTTTGAGTGAACAGTTAAGTCTAATTCAGACGCTACAAGGTTTTTAACTATGAAAAGACTTACACAAAACACTGAGAGTAACAACAGGGATACGACAACACATTCAGAAAACTCCCACAGAGAGCGATTCCTGTGAGCATGGTGAGGTTCTGAAAGCTACATCAGTTTTGCACTGTAGAGGTCTGATCCGCTCAAAAGCAAAAAATGCCCATCAAAGAAAACTCAATATTCTATACCGTGTATATGTACTTTAGTGGAGAGTGACTAAAATGCAAAAATCATAAAACGAGATTACAGCACAATATTTATATTTTGAGCAACTTAGAGGCCGAGACTTCACTCAAGCTTCTGTTTTTAACAGGGTGACCTGAAAAAAACGAGTTACAAGACTCGACCTCCGATTTACAACTTGGCTTTACAGCAATGCACGCCCTCCAGATCTTTACAGTGACTACTAGCACAGGGTAGAGATCTGTCAGTCTCAGCCCCGGAGCAGAACAGACTTTCTTCTTGTGCAGCACGGGACAACAGCCGAGCAAAAGCCTGCCAATTCTGTGTGTGGCACCTGCCACCATTTCTAATGTGTGCCCGCTCTCTGAAGTGCCTCATGGCACCGTCACCAAAGGGCAGATTCAGAAGAGAGGAGGAAAAGCGAAACTGGCCCTGCTTTCTCGCACTCTCTCTGAAGGACGGTGGTGCTACACAGTTAATTTTCAGCCTGTTAGGAGCCCCCGCTGTTCTTTAGAATTCCTGCTCTGGCTGGGATTGTGAAATTAAAGAGGCAGCAGCAGCTGATTGGAGGAATTAGCACTGCATCCTCTGCTCCTTCTGATCAAATTCAGTTTCCCAGCTCCGAGTGCAGCGCTACCAGGAACAAGTGGCCTTTTTCTGTGGGTGCGTGCTGCCTGTCTGCGCACTGTGCGAGCGAACCTGCGGATGTGTGTGTGTGCGTGGGCTCGTCCGTCACTCACGCTGAGCTCCTGAAAGCTCTCACTTTGACAGGAAAGACAGGAAACACCTACCAGAGCGAGGTCTTTGAGAGGCCCGTGTCAGGAGTGGAGGACGGCAATTCTTTTAATGTACACTTTCCTGCCAAGCGAGGCGGGTGTTTAGTGACGAGAGGTTCTCGCTTCGTTTCGTTTTCAATGACGGAATCAGATGTATATAATGGAAGGCGATGGATTCAAATCCCCCCCCCCGCAATGCAAAAACAAACCAACTGCCCCCCCCAAGTGTAATAGAAACAAACGAAGGAAAACGTTTGGGGCTCTAGAAGAATTCACAAATGTCAAACGGTGTCTGTGGGGAGCGTCTGCACCACAGTACGGAGGAGGACGTGTCTGTGCATATCGGAAAAAGTGTGCTGTAACAGAGCGGGCCTTGCGTGTTGGAGAACGCAATCTGTGCAGAGAGTGTCATATGTCTGTACATCAGCGCAGGCTGCTTACTGCCTGTGAGCGTGTGTGTGTTCTTCTTGCTGCTTGTGCATGCCTGTGTAGTCCGCGTCGGCCCTTTCTGGTACAAATCGGTAGCGTCCTCAAGGGGAAAAATCAAATGCAATGATTTTTCTGCGCAGCCAGTCGGACAGTTCCACGGCCCGGACTCATCTTATTAATAGCAGCCTGAATGAATAATACAGACACTGAGAGCGCGATTGGATTAAATCCCTTGTGCTAGGAATTACATAGCGCGCCACTCGACTTGGCGTCTTTTGCTGTGCCTCCTGTTTGCGGCTGACGTGCTCAGGAAATGGCAGGTCCCTGGAACGGCCCCTCAGACTGCAGGGGCCGAGGAGCCAGCGATGTGGAGTGAGGTGGCCGGGCGGCTGTGGGACTCAGCCAGGGGCTTTGGGGAGCTGCGACCCTGCAATTGACCCAAGTCCAGATTAACATTTGCCTATAAATAGTGAGCCACTGGAGCTAATCACTTAGTTACCCTTCATCTTGTCACTCAAACTCCCTGGGGGGAAGTGAGGCGGCACTGTGCATGCTAAGAACTATTAATATTCAAAAACAGGCAGCCCCTTGGCCAGGCACTCAATGCGGCAATCACAACAGAGCAGATACCTTACCTAGACCTCAGCCTTGGAGGATCTTGCCTGGGAATTAGGCTCCACATAATAAGCAATGCCTGACGGTGCTAACGTACTGGGCTCGGCCAGGAAAGTCAAATGCATAAAAAAAAATCATCAAAGCAGCAAGAAGAGGATTTGGGGAAACATTATTAACATGCTCTATGGGCAATAACACAGCAAAAAAAAAACACACACACAGCATTAATGAAGAGAAAAGATAAAAATCCTTGCTTCCTTTCACAGACAAAAGCCTGTTCCTAAAGACAGAGTGTGCTCCGACTGAAGAGGAACCAGCCAGGCAGCTGAAGGAGGTATGTGTGATGGCGCTCGCTTTGAGGAAACACCCCTCGACTCTCTGAGCTTTGGTGCTGCTTTGGAAAATTGTGAATCCCACATGCAGACTTGCCACTGAAGGCAGCGCTGGACTGTTAAGAAAATGTCACGTTGGCACATGAGGATGAGAGCCCCCAGAAAAGCTTAAACAAAAAAACAGCATGGAAACAACAGGCTAGTGCATCTACACAATCCACATTTGCAACTGCTTTTCTCTCCACCCGGCTGCAATCTTTGAACTGCAATAAATACAATCTTGGCAGAGGGGGGCGAAAGGCATAAGCCGGCAGACTACAGGAACGAATAACTCAACGCCGTTATTTTAAGGCCCGCTGGAAAACGAGTGTGGAAGACGTGCGTGTCTTGGGTAAATGGAACGAGGCAGACATGTTCAGGCCTTACCTGTTAATGAGGGGGAAGAGAGACACCAGCAAATACACTGATGGATACCACTTCAAGGGCTTGATTTCCTCTGCCAGCGAGACCTGTAGAAACAAGAAACTGTCACCTCTCGCTACTGATGGGCACCGCTAGGCACTGCCCCAGCCATGCTGACAGCCTGCTCGATTGGAAGAAAGACAGCAATTCAGAACTCGAGAGCATGAGGGATCAGTGAATACACAATCTATACACAACTCCTGAGGGCTTTATCAAACAATAACAGTTGTTCATATTTGCTGTTGTTTTTAACAGTGGGGCTGTTGAGAACTGGGATATTTCTGAGTTGATAATTTTTTTCATTAATATAAATGATTTTAAAAGAGGGAGACCGTACGTAATGCACCCATTAGAAATATCGGTGTCTGCTCTAAACAGTCAGCCACACGTGTTGAGCGCAGTGTTTTTTTGTAAAAGGCTGTTACTGCGAGGCCATTAGGAGATCCCGAACAGTGTGTGGGAGTCTCTTCAATGCGCTCTTGTCTTCTGAAAGACGTGAAATGCCTGTGATAAACCTGTATCAACGTCTCCTAAGCGAATTCACAAAGATGCTGTTATAGCCATTTGAAAACCAAAGCTATATTCTCAAATAGGTGTGGCGTTTTGGCGTTACTTGTTTCTCTGAACGTCAACGAAAGCAACACAAAAAGCCAAAGGATGGAAAAACCCGGATTCAAGCATCTTTGGCACATCTGGTAAAATCTTTCGCCCTTGAAATGTCTCGTTTTCCAAGTCTGTACAGGCAAGAAGCAGCTGCCGAAACGCATACAGAAATAGCCATACATTCTGACGCGTACGAAACTGCAGCCCGCGCCGAGAGACCCTACACGCACAAACATACACAGATCCAAACAGACGCTCGTAAAAAAAGAATGAAAAATAAAGCCCCCCTCGCCGCACACCACACACACGCGCGGCAGCAGACACAGACACACAAACACTCTGCCAATTAGGAGCGCAGCGGCCGCCCCAGAGAAAGCTCCACCCGGTAGCCGCAGATCCCCTACAGCCAGCACATTCATTATTAATAGGGCTGGGAAAGGCTCCGAGGAGATCACTCAGCGGAGCGCCGTGGAGGTGAAGCAGCACATCAAACACTGACAGGCTTTTGCAAAACTATTCCCTTTGTTCAGTACAAAAAAAAAAGTAATAATGAAGAAAAAAAAACCCGCAGCACAGGGAGCGCAAATTCCACAGCTCGAACCCCGAAAAAGAAACTGAGCAGTACAAGTCCCGATTTTCTGCAAACTTGTGACGACTGTTCAATTTTTGCATCAAACGGAACACGCGGGATTTTGTTAACCAGCAATTAATCGTAACGTCTTTCGGACCAATCAATTGATTTAGTTTGCAAAGTGCATATCATGCAAGATCTGTACTGCCCTTTTTTTTTAGTTTCTGCTGCACCGCGTAGCACAAGGTTTGCATAAGAAACGAACCGGTCCTTTCCAATTTATATCGGCATGAGAGAAACACTGACCACCGCGTCATTTGGTTAGACACAGGAAAAAAAAAACCACAAAACTTTGACACAAGCCTTTTTTCTTAATTAAAGTGGAGAAAATATCCATCAAAATATTCTTATACATTACCAGGATGATTAAGAATATGAATATAAGACATAGACTGGCCATTAATCCAACGGGTTTGACACCAGGAATGCTTTGTTTTAATAACCTGTAACACCCCTCAATATCTCATTTCTGCCTCACCGCCCCTGTGCTTGAATCATACCCATAACTACAGTCAGGCAGAATGTCTGTACAGTAAGTATAATCTTCATATTCTCCAGATTGATTTATACATACATATACACACTGTGCTGGGGTGATAAGTACCACAACAAAGCACAGATGAATATTCAACTATAACTGCATATCTATGAATGAAACACCCGTCTCACTGTTTGTATATGTGCCTATGTGTACTTGCCTGCCACTCATACAGATATCCATGAAGGTGGCTGGTTACAACAAGGAGTATCAGAGAAAGCAGACGGCATATCCGCCTCGCTAAGATTATTTTTTACCCTTTTTACTTAGAATTCAAACCCTGGGAGTACATCAAACAGCACACAGGAAGAAAACTGAAATTTAAACACTTAGGTAGCAGAGTATTAAAAACTTTCCCACCTCTCTATTCATTAATTGCCCCCAAAACATGCATACATACATAGCAACGTGAAATTCACAGAGTGCCTGCTGTCTAGTCACCTTTCCGTGATTGTCTTTTTAAACCCTAGAGAGTAGCAGGTACGCCACACAGAACAAGACTCTTCACAAGTAACTCAGGTGATTACATTACCTACAGAAAGCAGTCATAGACATCGCACTAGTTGCAGGGCAGTTGTTTTTAGTTTCTGCAGAAGGCAGGTCGGTTATGACTAACATAATTGGAGCAGATTCAGTCAACGGCTGCTATATGTCAAACAGATCGTTACTGACTTAAAAAAAAATAATGGTAAAGGAGGCCTGTGGAGACTGGAGTCTCTGCACCTCCCTAATTGCAGGTGCGTGCGGTCTCAGAAAACAGCTGCTGGGCATGTTCCAACTGCAGCGAACTACAAACCCTGCCGTTTAGCTCCATGCTGCCTCCTGCTGGCAGGGAGGGGGCATGAGTGAGCTGCCATCTCCAGTCGCCGGTGATTGAAAGTCCTGAGGATTCCAGTCTGGCAAGACAACAGTACAAGACGCGGTCCTGCAGTTCAGCCTCTTTACTGAAATTCCCAATGCACCTTCCTGCTCCTGCGTTTCAAACGAGGAAGGGGGGAAGGGAGGGGTTGACCTCGCAGATTTTATGCACACACTTCACCACGTGTTTGGAATGACATGGCTGAAGGAGAGGACATTCAGTTTCCGAACGTCTGAGAGGCACTGAGCACTCTTGTGGGCGAGGAACCACACAGCTCTGAATTATTGATTGCGTTCAGAGCACTCAGCCGGCCTCTCTCCTCTCCACTCTGTGCTGCAGACTGAAGGCTGCTTTCCATTTCCTTTTATGAGGGCACGTATTAAAGCCAGCCAGGCACACTGGTGGCCTTAAAAAAAAGAAATAAATAAACAGCTCAGAAAGGCCCCCTGGTGTGCCATTGTTTTTTCAATCACTGAGAGCCTTGCACCACCGTTTCCTACCTGCAGTTAAAAATTATGGCTCCAGATTAGCTGACACCCTAGAGTTTTATTATTCAACCATAAAAAAGAAAAATGACTAGAAGGATACATTTTGCATATTTAGAGCTGAAATTATGAAATTAATTTCCAGGGTGCGGTAAATCTATGAATACATAGAAGGAAGTAAGATGAGAAGGATATGAGTTTCTTAGGTGTTTAATTGAAGAATCAAAGGGTACTCTTCAGGGCTGCATCTTGAAAAGGACACTTATCCGAGTCTGAGCTGTTATTCTCTGCAGCGAGTAGCAAAGGAACATTAGTCACACTGGAGGTTGACCTGTAGCCCTGCCCACGCAATTCCTGTGTGTATTTACCCTTCTGGATTGATTGGTAACCTGCAGGTGTGTGGAGTGTCAGAAAACAGCTGTTGAGCACGTTTCAACTGCCAACTAACTACAAACCCCACAGTTTTGCTCTGCGCTGCCTCCTGCTGGCAGGGAGGGGGCATGAGCGATCGTGCGTTTCCAGCCCTCAACAATGTCTCACAAGGTACAGCACAGACTCCCCAGTGCATCCTGGGAATGTCAGTCGGGGGGGTCACACAGGCCCGGGGGTGGGGAGAGATGGCCATCAAAGACAAACCCCAGATCATGCTGGTTGGCAGCAATGTGGAGGAGCGATCAGGGGTCTGGACTGACGTCTGCAGCTGGAAGGTTTAGGGTTCAAATCCCAGATGGTCAACACTACTGTTCTTCCCACGGGCAAAGCACTCCAGCTGTGTAAATACAAGCAACAAACGAAAGTCGCTTCGGATGAAAGTGTCTGCCGTTGTAATTAATGCAGCTTAAAGTCCTTAAAGTTCAATTAGCAACCGAAAGGCTGTCATTTTAACAACAGGTACTAAGAATAGACAGACGTTACCTTTCAACTCTGGGCTCTAAAAGGAAAAAAAAGTACATATAGTAATGAGCACTTGCATGTCTGTCTTTGTATTCACTCTACCTCTGTCCACATGATGGGAGCTCAAATCCTTCCTGTATCCAGTTTTGATAAGCGCAGAGGTCTTAAAATGCCTCTGCATGTCATCTACAAGTAGTACTCCCATTTGCATAAACAACATGGAATACTTTCAAAAGGTCCAGATACCATGGATTGATTCACTTTGTCATTCTAAGGGTACAACTGCCCCTTGACACAGCAGCCCCAGATCAACATTTACACCACCAGCCTCCTGAGTAAAAGTCCTTTTACTGACCCCGGGTCCCTGGGATCGAGGCTGGTTGAACCCAGACGGCTATCAGCTGGCTGCCAAAAGGCAGGTGCAGACAGGTCCTGAAGTGGAGGAGCACAAGCAGGATGAAAAAAGAGGATTTTGTTTTTCCTTTACAGGCACTTCCCCCAGGAGATGAGACGTGTTTATCTGTCAGTAAGCCAAACCACTGAACGCTTATCCCTCATATTGAGCCAGACGAGTGTGGTAATAGCGCCTCATTTCTCCTTGAACTCTTCCGCAAGAAAATGAGCCATTCCATCGAACGCACACAAACAAACTGCACTTGTTTCCTACTTTCAGCCCTCCAAAGTCATGCACAGTATTGCACTGAGCTACATATTTTATGCTGCTCTCGCAGCTCAACTTCCTGTGAGTCTGTTATCTTAGAAAGGGCTTTATTTGGGAGCTCTAAATCGGTTTTGAAACCCTATGAGAAAAAAACAGGGAAACAGCTTCAGGTTGCAGTGTTTGTTACTCTCCACCTCGAAGCAAAATGAAAGAAATGCAGGGAAGGAAATCACCCCAGAACCACGAAGCGAAATTACACTTCTTCAGAGACTTTAAACATCCACTGCGGGGCCTTTCATTAAATCTTGGGATGACACAGCGCGTCACAACCATTCCCCAGCTAAAGCAACAATCAGGTGGCAGGCGCAGCCAGTGGGTGGGCATCTGACTTCCAGGATTTAGATTAAGCTCCTCCGAGAGAGCGCTGTCGGCTCAGGAAGTGCAATAACCCGTGGCTGTCAGAGGCCAGCGCTGCCGCCGCCGCTATTGTCCTGATCTGGAGAAGCAGCGCAGACACAGGGAATCGGCTTTCCTGCTGCTGACGCTGACTGCTGTACACCACGTCCTCCTCAACCCTTCCCACCACTCGGGGAAGTAATTATAAAGGGGAGGTGCATGCTCTCACACACACTAACGTTCACACTGACAAACTGTAAAGTAAAAAAAAAAACAGCAACATTTTTACAACGCGCAGAACATCCTAGATGACGCGTCCTAGCCATCTTGTACCTTGTTGGTCATTTTTTAGAGAAAAACAGAAAATAGCGTGCAATAACACGTTTAGCCCAGATGCAGGACTTCAACTGTCTATACAAATAAATGGAGATCACTTCTTTCACTTAGGTTATTTATGTCCCTATTATGCTGACCTAATCGATGTGTACAAAGATGGAAGTGAAAGTCAAACAGTACTTTACAAGGAATCCAGGACTCTTATTTTATTAGATAATGCAAATACCATTCTTGCACTTGCTCCAAACAGCTGTTCAGAAGATTAGGCAGTGCACTGCTCTAATCAGAGAATAAGCTCTCATAATTCTTTTCTTCCTCACCAACTGAACCTCTTGGTAAAACCTCTGTTGGTAATTAAAAAAGCAGAGCAGATTGAAGACGTGGAAAACTTCGCCTCACAAAATTCTCATTTCTCTTTCACATTCCAATAACTGCTACTACAAGGCTGTGTGCTTATGATTAGGAGAACTAGAGTTGCTTTTTTGGTCCCTCCTGACTAATCCTGTTGGACTGTAGCCAAGACCTGGGCAGGAAATGATGCTAGAAATGAGCCAGTGGTCACTGGGGCCTGACGTTATCTCTAGGGCAGTCAGTGAAGACGCACTGCCGGCGATCGGTCAGAAGCGCGTCAGGGCACGCCGACGGAGCGCAGAGGACAAAGCCACAGCACAGCAGCCCAGCGTGCACACCGTGGGGCACCTCACTCACAGTTTAGCAACAGCACAACACATACAACGCCAACAGCGCTGCACACCAGCACAAGATTATGATGAAATTAAACATCAACAACGAGAGAAAAAGCCAGTGGACGTTCGAGCCCAGCCTGCCTTTGTCTGTCTGCCCAGGAATAATAATAATAATGTGTCAGGCACACAGAAGAGATATGGGGCCTTTGTGTCGCGGAACGGCCTCCCTGGAAGCAATGTGATAACAGGGTCATCCTCATGGAAACAGCAGGCCGCCAGCGTGTCTGCGAGGGAGCAGGAGTCAATAACGCCTGCATGCCTATTTGTGTCTGTGGGCTTTCAACAGTAAAGCTAAAGCTGCCCTGCCCCAGCAACAGGGATCACCTTAAAGCAAACTAAGAACAACAAAATAAAAACCACGTCCTGGGCTCTGTTTAAAGCTCCCCAGCGGCTCGACCGGTACAGGCGTCCCCTTCAAGCTCGGTGTGAGCTCCAGGATCCAGGCACTGCCGCTTCGAGGTCACGAGCAGACTGACTTTCCGAGCGGCGGTGTGCGATTGGCTGAATGCGGCCAAGGGACGTGTTGGGATTGGTCGGCCGGAGCCTCTTGGCCCCCAGAGACACTGTGACCCCTGTGGCCTCCCAGACACCTTCGCAGGCTTGTGGTACTGTCAGCGGGGGGATGTACCACTCCGATAGTCGACTTTTTAAAAAAACAGTCAAAAAAGTCTAAACCTTAATAACGAAATGACTGCGGGATTGCAACAGCTCCACAAGTCCGAAGCTAAGTTGCCAAGGTTGTTCTTGATGTGTGAAAGAAAATACTTTAATAGGACAGGATAATGGATAATGGATAAATGGACAGGAAGCATTTTTTTCTCCTTAAATTAGAAAAAAAGGACATGTTTCAACAGTTATTTCACATTTATAACTTCACTCTGTATTAGTAACCAAATAGATGCTGCTGTGCTTCATATATATAATTACTACTCAGTAAGGATGAGAAGACATCTTGACTAGCAGAATTGCTGACACTGTAGAAAATGCCCTCTGTAGATTCAGTATCAAATGTATATGGTGCCCAAGCAAGTGTGTCTCGACAGATCTGCAAAGACTCTCCTGCATATACTACCACATAATGTAGGCTTCATCACAGATTTACAGCTCCTCTAACAAATATTCTGGCACTCTTCAGAAGCACCAAGTTCTTTTTCTAAATTCCGACTTTTCACGTCAAAGGTCCTGTGCTCTTCTCTTGAGTGTAATGAAATGGTAATTACTCAGGGCACATTTGAAGGACTCTGTAATGGGCACATTAATGAATCTAATCACTTCACTCATTCTCCAGTCTGGAACAGCAGAAAGCTAGAGGATCTACAGTAAGTACGCAGCCATGGTGTTCACACTTGGCATGTTCAGGAGACAGAAGGGCCAACACTCAGAAGGACAAGACACACCACACTCTGCACTGAAGACTAAGATATTACTATTTCCATTTCTGATCTGGGTCTGCATTCCTAACATCTTTGTGTTTTCCATGCAAGCGTGCAGCGTTAGATCTGCGTTACATAAAACTGAGAGTACAATATTCTGGGTTCTCTTAGGAGTGACAAAATATTTCAGTATGTTGTATTGAAATAACTCAGTCTAAGCACCACTTTGTTACACTGCAAATTCCAGATGGAAAAAAGTGGATGGAAGACTTAGCTTCTTTACACCTTCCATTCTTGAAGTATTTTAAAAGATTCCTCTATGCACAACATGGTGCGTTTAAGGATACTGTTAACTTTAAGGATCTGCCAAATGCTATTTCTCGGTACTGGAAAAAAAAAACATATTTTTGGTTTGATATTTTTATATATTCCCTAAACTATCAGAACTTCCCATATGCAGAAATGTGACTAATGTAACACAAGAAAGGGGATACAGCCCTATGAATAAATAGAAAAGCTGTCAAGATTCATCATGAAAAGTAATTTTCGAAATATCATGGTTTAAAAGGTACACACAGCCACCCTTTGAATGAAATTTCAAATCTGAATGCTTTCACATTCCTTCTTCCCTGCTTCATTTTACTTTACAGAAAACAAAAGCAAAACAGCTATCAAGCATATTATGGAAATAAGGGATGTCTGTGGATTGCTTATGGGTTGCCTTCTGTACATGCAGCTAGAATATTTGATGAGAAAGAGCAAGATCTTTTCCCCCACTTCTTCTACAGAGGCAATTCAGAGACTCCGGGCTCTTCTAAGTATAGCGGTTGTCCCTAATGGTTGCTGAAATAAAGCACGCTGCTTAAATCGGTAGTGATCGCACTGTGATTTGCACTGCACCAGCCCCACATATCAGAGGCGGGTTGTGCTGTCCTTTTGTGGCTGTTCCAGCAAGGCTTTCACAGATGCGAATGCGCGCGGATTTACTTATTTATTTACTTTGTCAATACCGTCAGCCACAGGAGTGAAAGTCGAACGATAACACAGGCTTGGAGCTTGCATGCAAAAGAAGGGCATTATTCTCCTGTCTTTGTGTTTGTCTCCTCCACACACAATGGAGAGAGATAAGAGAGATCCCTGTGCCGATATCGCGGCCTCTTCAAGGGGGCTGCTTTCAGAGCAGTGTGAGGGGCTGCTGCCTTCCCCCTCGGAGAGGTCACTGGCCCCTTCAAGCCAGAGAGGCCTTCGCCGGCTACGTTCTGCTCAGAGGCGTGACGTCTTCATACAGTGTGAGAACACAGACAGGCCATTATTTCTCTCCCGAACGAGGGGGCTGAAAAACACTATCCCTCAACCGCTTGAAGCTAGGTCACCTTTCTGTACAAGCGGCCTGACATTTTAAAAGCAGGTATTAATTCACGCTCACGTTAGGGTGCATGCAATCTGAAAACGGAAATAAAAACAAGGCTCAATCGGAATTATGCAGTATGTGCTGCAGACCTGTATTGCAATCTGATAAAAAGCAGCACCACTGAGAGAGCCCAGCCCTCAGAGCTCCATCACATGAGGAGGCGCGAGGGGATAACCAGCGGTTCAATACAAAAAATAATACCGTAAAAGCCCAATTCTATGCCATTGGCAAATACAAAAGTTTCATTACTTGTTTGTATTTTACATCCAGGTATTTTCGTTATGCGTGTATTATTTATTACTTAGCACACAATCAGTGTATGACTGGTTCAATTAATCATCTTCAGAACTGTCTGAGAGAAAAGCCATTAGAAAAAAAAAAAGGAAAAAATCCTGCTAGACTCTGCGTATGCTCTGTAATTAAACGACTAAAAAAGAGAATGGATTTCTGAAACAACAAACCCAACAGATACACACACAAAAAATGAAGCACCGCTTTGGTCTTCAGTGTGTTTTTTTTTCCTCCGCAGTGCTGTGGTCCCTGGGGGGGCGCTCTCCGTGCCCTCTCCCTGACCCTGGTGCGCGCTGGGATTGACCGGCTCGGCGAAAGGCACCCAGGCGCAGCTGCGTCTCTCGGCCTCCCAGGAGAGAGAGCCCTGGAGAGCCGGGAACCAGCTGGGGGGGGGGGGTCGGTAGGGGGGAGCCGCAGAGACAGAGCCTCCCTCGGGAGTAGCTCAGGCAAGGCGGTGTCACAGCCCCGCGATTGATGGGGCTGATAACCGATGTGGCAGCCTGCGAATGCTGTGAATGTCAGTACTCTTCGGCGTCAGCCTCGGTCGCGTCGCAGGCACAGGCAGAGAGAGAAACCACAGCAGGCAGCAGCAGTTTCGCAAGCGCCCACAGCTTCGCTTTTTCGTCACCTCTCGGTTTCTACAGGGAGGAGTTTCTGGGGCGGTGTGTGTGAGCGGCTGCTCGCTTGCCGACTGAATCATTGCCACACGCGGCGCGCCCGTGTGCGGGCACAGATTTTCTTCAGCTTTTGGTTGCTGCTGTCGCCGTTTTCTGTGGGGGGAAATTCCTGTTTTGATTCCAGGCAGGCCGGCTCCTTACAGCGGCTCCCCAGCAAGCTCCCCTTTCAGAGCGAGGACGAGGTGGCAAAACGCCTTCAGGCTGCAGCTGTGTATTAAAAACCACTGGGAGCTACAGACATCGCTCCACGCATATCTCACAGCACTGACTCGATTTCAACTGACGCTTACAATTTGAAAAGCATTTGATAAAATGCGCTAAAACATAGCTATCAGGTTTTATAGCGCGCACAGTTCACACCTCAAGGCCTAGAGGTACTCAAGAAAGAGCTTAATCTCTTTAGCCCGTCAAAAGTCTTCAAATCAGGAATTTCAGGTTATGAGATCTGCATTTACTTTTCTAAATTTAAAGATATATATATATAGGTATATATGTATCACATATATTCAAGCAATGCTTTAAATTTGCCTTTAAAACAAAAACCTCTGTGCATGTGTCTTAAAGTCATTCCTCGGTTTCTGTCCATTCCACCTGGGTTAGCCAATCCAATTAGCAGTTCAGATAGGCCTCCGGGTGAGTCCGTTTGGTTAAAAAGAGAACGTCCTGGAGTGGGGGAAGGATTTCTTCTGCTCTTCCCAGCACAGGGAATGCTCCAATCTAAACTCTGACTCACCTGTGCAATCCCTGGTCAGCACATAAAGTGGTCTGACAGGACTCCATTCACCACCATCACATCTCAAGGTCTCTAAGAGCACACTCCCTTCAGAAGAAAATGAGATAATCAATTAAAAACCCTGGCTGCTGACATTCTTTAATAACTACAGTCATAAAGGCAGGCATTAGATTACTATCTATCAAAGCTGTCTGTCCCACTGGCTTTGTGACGAGACCTCGCTGTTCTGTGTTAATGTCAGGATTTGCAGAGCCCTGGCTGGCGCATGGGCCTTTACAGACACTCATCTCCTGTTCTCATTTTCTTTAAAACGTCTGAGACGCATAATTCCTCCTAATCTGGCAGTTAGAAGGAAAACAGACTCCATGGAAATGCATTACGCTTCACCGACAGCACCAGCAGCATCAATTCTAGGGCTGTTGAAAGGTCTGAACAAAATCTCACACAGCGCGAGAACATTTTCCCTTCTCTGCGACGTTACAAATGTTTTTGTCATCTTCACACGGGGACCCGGGAGCTTCCAGTCATGATTAATCTATTTTCAATCACAAACTGTAGTTTAATTAAGATAGAGAAATAGTTTTCCATAATTTCCCTAGAATGGCACTGATAAAAGAATAAATAAGAACGTTTTGAATTTATTTGCTTATTTTAGATTTGCTGTGTTTTAATAAAGCGCTGGAAGCAAAGGTTTCACAGCAATATCAGGCTAAACAAGAACCGTCACTTCAAATCCTCTAAACAGAAGACAGTACTAATACATATTAATTGATGAAATGTTGCTAAGGGTCATAATGCAGATATGCCTTTTCACCGGAGTCATGGATGTTTAACAATAGGCAGATATATACTTAATAGTCTTAATTGCTCTTTATTCAAGGATGCACACGCCAAAAGTTTTTAAAACTATTTTTATTCCCGTTCTGTCTCCGAACCAATGCCATCGGGACACAAGTACCCTTGGAGTGGACAATTAAGTTTTAAAAATCAGGCTAAAGTAAAACTGTCAACTTGCTGTCACAGAGTTTCTCCAGAGACCCTGGACTGAACCAGAGTGGTGAAGGGGGAAATCTAGCAAGTCTCTAATCAGACCCCAGGGAATCAGATTACCTTCCCCATCAGCCAGCCAAGGAGTTCTCAGTGCGCCAGCGACGTCTCCCAACAAGAACGTCATCAAGCCAAGCCTGACATAAATACGGGATGGGAATTCATTTTATACTACCTTTAAAAAAAAGGGTCTTTTTATCGTCCTCGTATTCCAGAAGTGAATAGGGTAAAATTAAACCCTTTCTTTCCGACAAAAAAAAAGAAGCGTTTGACCTGGTTCTGATGAATACATCACTGATGGGTTGGCAACCCAATTAAAATAATTTAGATTCAACAGCAGCGAACCGCGAGCTCTAAAGATAACACGCCTAAGCGAATGCATCACAGCTGCGCTTAACCACCTGTGTTCTGCAGACAGAGCTCAGAAGCCATCTCCAGCGCAGGCACAGCGCCCTGCACCCCTCCGGCTGCACGCAGGCCGACTGACAGGGAGCACCAGCCATAATGCAAGATAGGATAAGATCACTTTATTGGCCATATATAATTTCTTGTATTAGACTTTATTTGTCATTTCGCATACCCCCAACTTGCTCTCCATGAGACACACAGACAGAGAGAGGAGATTGGGGTCAGAGCACAGGGTCTGCCATTTATACGGTGCCCCCGGAGCGGTTGGGGATAAGGGCCTTGCTCAGGGGGCCAACGCAGTAGGATTCCTCTGCCGGCCGCGGGATACGAACCGGCAACCTTCCAGCCACAGGCACAGATCCTTGCCACAGAGCCACCGCACCTCCCATATGAATGGGACTGGAATCTCATGGCGCCTCACAGTACTCTGAATGGAAAATGAGTTTATTCAAGAACTGCTGCTATGCCTGGATTCTGCTTTAGGTCCTGTCACCGTCTTAACTTGATGGGTCCCAAAAGAGCAGGATGCAGTCCACACGGTGAAGTGAATTTGATTCTGTTCATCAGCGTTAAGCAAAGATGCTCAGCTGGCCATTGCCCTGGCCTCCCAGGAGGTGTATTGGTGTCCAGAAGCACCCCACCATCAAGTCTCCCTCTGTAACTCTGGCAAGTAGTTCAACACGCTTCCGCTATCACAAGGGTTCTGTGAGAACCCTGGCCTTGACCGCCTCTGATAAGACAGCCCAGAAAGGTGCCATTCTTTATTAACGTGGGAGGGCTGACACCGCTCGGCACATCACATGAACAACCCGAATTACACAAGAACAGAGAAACAGGTCAGAGCAAGCCAGCCGGCCCACTGTGTGGCTCCCGGTGCACCGCTAATGTGGAAACAGCTGGGCCGCGCTGAAGGCTTTAGCGGTTTGTCAAGTTTAATGTGTCTGTTCCTTTGTCACAATGCTGCACACCGACCGCTCTGTGGGCCGGAGCCGTCATGACTTGCTGGTTACCTGAGTTGTGCTTTCCACTTCCTGCCTTCAGCCTCCTCGGCTGTGGCAGTCGCTCAGGGGACCTGTTGCTGATTGGAACGCCCCCAGAGAGCCCACTTGTACCCAACTGTCAACGCGTCTGATCTGCGTGCCTTCTGCTCTAGGCAGGACTTCACAAAACTAAAACAGCAGGAAAAAAATCTCAGGCTGTCTAACCTCAGCTCAGCCTGATATTGTCGCGGGACGCTACCTTGAATCATTTTTTATTACCTTCGTGTCAAACCTGGAACAAACAGGAGGAGCAGGCAAGGAAGCATTTTGCTCCAGCGATGGGGGAAAAAAAAACACTAAAGAAGGAGGGCCGAAACACTGTACACAGACCTGTAAGGTTTCATTAAAAAGTGGTATTTAAGCTATTAAGCTGTGATTAGAAAGCCCTGCAGATCCATCACATCCTGATCCCTCAGGGTGATCAAAATGGGAAACAGCACTGTCTCCATCACCTGCCCAAGACCTGGAGTCCTTGCGAGGCCTGACATTAGTATTCCCTGGCAGAGCTCTACTCCACTGTGCCTGAATACATTTCCCGGCGTGTGCAGCGAATAATCTTATCTTGCACACTGCTGCCTGCGCTCTGAAGCCAAATGCTAATTTTTCTCTATGCAAATATTCCCAAGGATTATTATTACTCTTATTACTGTTTGATGATATTTATACAGTGTAGCCCACTGAGGTGCTGCATACATGCTTATTTCCAAAAAGCCCACTCCCTCAAAGATTGGCTTTGCACAGTTTGAAGCTCTTTTTTTTTCTACCAGATAAGAAACGTCGCAACCAAGAGTCAGTTTTCTTTTTGTTAATTTAGATGAGGGGTTTACAGACATTAATCAAAAAGAAGCAACACTCAAATTTCTGCACTTAGAATGTACTAGTTTTAGAATCAATGTTATTTCAAGTGTTTCCAATTCATGACACCATGTGTATTTTTTAAGACGGCAAGCAGGCCGGCTTTGACTAAGAGCCAGAAGTTGTCTAAATTAAACTTACAAAAACTGCAGTTGTGTAATTAATGCGTACTGTTATTCTTACCATTGGATTATGTTTACTGTGCTTGCCTTAAACCACAGTTCGAAATGTGAACCACATATTATTGGGATATTGATGTATATTGAAGAGAGGGTATTGAAACCTTGAGCTAAAATGGCCCACTGTGTCCATTTCTGTACCTCATACAATCTGCTATAGAACTGAACTACTTCTTAATTAACAGATCCAATTGGCGTCTTTGGAAAGCTTGTTAGTTCTAAGACTGTAACTGGGTGAGCTGTGTGAGAGGTCTGTGTGTATACTAGTAGACCCGGGTACAGTTGTATTTAGTTTTTTTTTCTAATAATACTTGCTGATGTGGAGAAAAGGAGACCTTTATTGGGGAAAGCAGCAAAAAGCTATAGGCTACTTTCAAGCTTTGCTTAATCCAATTTATATTTTACCCCTACCTGAAACAAACAGATTCCTTCTATTTTTTATTGCTGTACAACTGACGTTAAAAAGACCGTCAAAGGTTAATAACATGCCAGATCTGGTCAATATTGGTGCAGTGATTTTTCACTCTCTCAAAGCCCAACACTCAGACCATTTCCAGTACTAGGCTCTGCCACTACACTACATGAATGTGCAGTAAAATCAGACTTGCACGTTTATGAATTTACAACATTTCTGTTTTCAATACTTAAACTGAATGCGCTGGTCAAATGCTTCACTAGAGCAGCTCTGAGTTCAGTGTAATACTGCAATGACTACTGTTATTTCAGTCCATCAAAAGATCCTGTTAGTGCTGTGCGAACACTGGTCCTTAGCTCATAAGCGCTACACTGCAGATGGATAAAAGCAGAGAATTACAAAGACAGGCTGATTGTGCTGAGATTCAGGGGCACACAGGTTTCCTACAGATCAGCACTCAAAGACAGCGGAGCCAGTACAGTAAGAGAGCAGAACCTCGAAGGGAAACAATCAGACTGCTAATCAAAGGCTGGCTCACACACCATCAAAACACCCTCAGATACAACAACATATGGAAGATGAACTACGCATTAATCAAATGATCAGATTCTTTCAAGAAAATAATTAAAAAATACTAGGGCACCAACATATATTTGACTTCAACAGACGTTTACAGCTCAGAGACATACAAATTTTCAGTAAGGTAAAATCTTGGAGCTAAACTCAGACAGAAACACCAAGGACAATCTCCACGATGCACAAGATTTTGAGAAAGATGGAATGCATCTTTTCGTGAATTAAAATGAAAAAAATGTTTCTCTATTCACATTTAAGTTTTCCTTACCAGCTCATGAAATTATCCTTGGTAACAGAGAAAATTTAAATGAAATGGAAGAAAAGGATATTTAGGTTTGACATAAAACATTAAAGGAATGATACGTTGACTGTAATAAGCCCTTAACTGCCAGTAAGGGTAGAATTATTTCTCTTAGAATCAGATGGAGTTTTTAAACGATAATCACCAGCAAGATAAAAAATGATGCTTTTTTTACTCCTTACTGATTGCCAGTTAAGAATTCCACACCTTATTCAGTATAGTGTGGGATGTCGCCACAAGATCTTAACACTCTGCTCAGCTCTGACAAGCACACTGGCATCTCTAAAATCCACAGGAAGACAGTACCTTGATTTTCTGTCTCAGTCTAGACACGCAGCGCCTCCCTAAAGCTTACTGCGCACAGGCACATACAAAAGGGCATATCTTTCAGCAAGAGCAATTCCAGGCAGTGCTCCTACAGTCCAGCAAAAAGCATGACATGTTCTTTCAAACTACCACCCTGTTTCCATCTTGACAACTTTACCAGGCAAGCAGAGGATTTGTAAAATCCTAGACAGTGTGCTGCACTGCAAGACCTGTCCCTCCTAAGTACAAGTGCCCTGGCAGGAAGGTAAAAGGTGCATTTTAAGTCAAACAACTGCATGTGGAATGAACAATACATATTAACACAGGGGTAACAAAAGAAACACAACCATTATCTGCCTGACAAAGACTTGTTACCTGCACGGTATCAAATGGAGCCATGTTCCAATGCTGACAGCCGGTGTCAAGCCTGTAGAATTTAATTTCTGTGAGACACTAGCCAACAAGCCATTAACAGACAGCTGTACGCTCTGTGAGATTGGTTCCTTTTGCATGACTAGGGCACCACAATAAAAAAAAAAGAAGAGTTTCTGCACTGACTCAAAAAGCTTTGTCGTAAAGGTTTCATTTGATCCTCGATTTGGGAATTTGCAGGCTTAGAAGCTCGCTCTACTGATCGGAGGAGAGAAAAGGGAGTATTTTGTATTTTGATCTGCAAAGCGCCACTTAATTTCTTCATTACCAATGTTGTCTGCAGCTCCAATATGGTGTGCAATAATTACATTTACCACTTAGGGGCAGCATTAACATAAACTTTGTAACCAATTGGAAATGCAGCCAAACCACCAAAGCACTTTGACATGCAATTAGACAACCCTGCTGCCCTCTGCACTGCCTGTGAAGATTGTATTAAGCACGATGAAAGCAATGAAACACTCGAACACGCACCGCGGGAACTCAGCGGACCATCCCTCTGTTAGTGCAGACAAGGACATCCCACTTTGGGACCAAACCAATTTGTGTTTTTAAGGAATGCGAAAATGGGATTCGTCTAACGAGGGTCCAGCCCACACATATTTCCATTGCTGAACAGCTGCTACTGGGAGAGTATGATTCCAAACTACAACACAGGAAGGAGAATTCAACTATATTTTCTGTGTCTCAATGATTTTATCAGTCTTCAAAATGAGGCACTAGGAATGTCTGTCATCCTTCACCTCTTCTTAAAGGAACCCTAAGCGGTGTCATCCAGGACATCAACTGAAAACATGACCATCCAAACGAATGAGAAAAATTCCACTCCAGATGTTTTTGCTGCAGTTCTAAATGGTGCTGACCTCTATCACAGATGCGAGCCGGGCTTTGTTCCTTGGGGTTGGGAGAATCGGAAGAAACGTCGGGGGTACGTTTAGTCATGTTTAATGCCACTACAAGAAAATGAAAGCTAAAGCCTGGATGACAAAACTCCCGGAAGGAAAGACAAAGGATGCACCGTGCATTTCAGGAACGCCCAGCTTGGTAAGAGAAATGGCCAGGCTGCAAATACAAAATACCAGGGGAACTATCGGAATTCAGCTCAGCCAGGCAGAACCTGCACACTCTGCACACAAGCAGGCAATTAGAGTCCCACCCTCAGTGCTGAGCAGGGGAGCTGTGAGTGGGCTACAGTCAAATTAAAGTCCCTCATTATTCAAATAAACACAGAGCGAGGAGCTGCACTTCGCTCATCTCTTGCAGAGCAGCAGACTGCCTCTCACCTCCCTGCCTGCCTCTATACAGTGCCCTCCAATTACAGCCTTTTCCCCTGCTAGTCTCATTACCAGCTTAATTCCTGGAATGTATTGTGTCCTGCGTACAGCCCGATATTCTCTGCTTGTATTCTTTTTATTCTAATTAGTGAGCGATCAATAAAGCAATTGATTTTGCAATACGTGAGACATAGGTCTACCAGCAGTGACATGGCACTACAGTTAACAAGGGCCTTGTTTTTACTGGGCATATGTGGGGGAAAGAAAGGGAGTCCGAAACTCCAGACCAGGAAGGAGCGTGTGATTTTTACTTACTCCCTTAGCTTCCTTACCTGCAAGACCCAACAACAAATGGCAAATTCTTCATTACCGAAGATAAAATGTATACAGTTCTGAAAAATGCAAACATTTGATCTTATCGCCTTGAATGCTTAATAGCTGGATGAGATCCTTGGATCAATAATAGTTTGGTACTAGCTACCAAACAGGCTGGGTGGACCAAACGGGCTCCTCTTACTTATAACCAATCTTATGTTCTTAAGAGGCGATTCTGCATACTGCATGGAGCCAGATCATTTAATATGGCTGACATACCTCAGACAAATGCTTCTGCAGCACTTACTTATGTTACATTAATACTCATGCAAACTGAACAACATCCGTTGTTTCTCTTACCTATTCCACATCTAATATTCATCCCCCCATGACACCAGCTCATCCTGTTCTTTACTTTATTACACCTAGCTGCCTGTCACTCCTGCCCTCTGTATTGATCAGCATTTCCAGGGAATATTCTTGTCACTGAAGAGCACCGTGGCTAGGGGGTGGCGTTCAAACTGCCTTGGAAAAACACTTTCGTAAAAAGCGCTCATCAGGGGTCTCCTGTTTCCACGAGAGAAACCAGTGCTGAATCTTTCAGCAGCTCTGCTTTCAGTATCTTCAGGGAGAGTTCTAAGAGGCCGGGGGTAGGGAGTGAAACTGCACCATTCCTAAGGAGATGGAATTTTATTTTGGTCTCGGTGGCTGTTAGTTAGACAAAATCAGCCCAGGTTCAATCTTAAAAACCAGAGGCAAAATGGACAACATGACCGGTCTTTTACTTTGTACCAGCCTGCCTCCCTCTTCCACATACTTGCCTGTCTCAAGGTCTTGATGGGGTTAAGTTTTCTCATATCTCTCCCTTAGAAATAAAAGGTCACCCCCTCTGTCAACATTAATATAAAGTACCCTCATGGCACAATGCTGGCTGATGAATATCTGCGAGGTTCAGCCTTTTCAAAAAGGCTCTGTGATATCAAAGAACGAAGGGTGGAGGCAGAGCTCACAAACAGTGGCACGCACCTGTTCCCTTCAAAGGCGCCGTCAGCCTGCGGACACACGGCAGCTGTTCCTCAGAACACATGAAAAGCGTATGGCTGTCGACACACATCAAACGCTCAGGCCTCTCCGGCGCTGAACTCCAACTCAGTCCGTGTTACGAGGACTGCTACGTACAGTAGATGGATGCAGTGCAAAATGGAGCAGCGATTACTTTTAAACTACCCTTGCTGAGAAACGTACAAAGCATCAGCCCGCTACTTCCTTCTTTAACAGCTTAAGTGCCTGAGCGCGCACTAAAATGCCAACAGCCGGTTCCCTGGAACGCTCTGTTGCTTTCCTGCCTGGGTTTCCCGACAGACGTGGCCGACACCCTGATCAAGCCAACCACCTGGGTCAAGTGTTTCAGCCTTCTGCAATCCCCTGCTGGGCCCACCTCTGCACTGCACAAGTATTCAACTTGAGCACCTGCAGACGAGGGAACGCTCAGGCTTGCTGCCAGTGCCCTGGACAGTGCGGTATATAACCATTCTCCAAAAACTCAACTTGTTCCCCCATAAAAAAAATGTATCCTCAATAATTTCTAGAAAAATATCCAGGAACACGTGCTACTTATGCATAAGTGGAGTGCTCATGAATAAGGAATCTTTATATCTATCAAACTACAGGATTAATTGTGAAAAATGCCACTAAAATTCATCAGCAACTGTGCTACTGTGGCTCCCCGTCTTTTAATGATGATACAGAAAATTTGGGAGGAATACTTATTTTTTTCCTCACACCTTCTGAATGTCAAGATGTATACATCATTTTTATTTGGTTTAAGTGTCAATATATTTCATTCTTCAATCAAAAGGGACTGGTTGCACGTACCTGCAGTACATGTTGCCTTTTGGCAGAATTCTGTCCAGTTGTAAAAACAAGAACAGAGTGCTTCGAGGGGCACTTGTGTTTGACACAGCTATGTCCTAGAAATTCTAAAATTGCACAATCTTGTGTTTGTGTCACATGTGCAAATGCCCAGGAGTGTACAAGTCAATTAGCAAATATAAACTGTCTTTAAAAACTTCAAGAAATAGAGAAACATCAGCCAAGCTTAGGAAATACATTCTCAGATTTGTGCAGCTGGAGAACCACGCTGAAGGTTAATGGCACGGTGACCTTTTATCTACGGTGTCTCCTCTTCAATGGTGTTAAGAGCAAGGGGCTCCCACAGTGTGACTATTAAAAGACAATTACTCTTTCATGCTGTCTGCTGCTGCTGACTGCTGGCCTTGCCCACAACCAACACAGGCTACAGTATTATCTTTCAACAGGAATTTCACAGAGCACAAAAATCAACCGGAGCTTCCCTGCTACTGGTTATAATAAGGTCTCCAAAATTAGTGACTTATCAGAAGTTCACTGGTAAACTGACAGACTAGTTTAACAAGGACTTATGGATTGTATTTGCACGCACTGATTGCTAATCTCCCAACAACTGGTCTGGATGCTGATGGAAGCCTCCTCTTCCCTTTGTTTCCTGTACTAGTACAGGCATCCTCGGCATCTACCATATCTACGCCCATAATTAGTACATACACCCACATACCTCCAGTCCACCTTTCCTCAGCCAGATAGGTGAATATATACAAATAATCCACATGACAGATACACAATCAGATGAGAGAGTAACACAGATCAGTTAAATTGCTCTTACTGCATTGTGATTAAAAAATGTCATGACTCCAATTAGAAAATGTCTTTTCTTATTATAAAGGAAAGGGGTGGGACAGGATTTGGCCTTTCTGAGAATGCACTGGAAGTCTGGCACAGAGATGGAGATATGAAAATGAGCAATATACCGCTCTCTTAGCCCTGAAAACCCACTGCCTTGAGGCTAATTGCTAGACAGGCTCCTGGTAAGTAATGGAAAAGATGACTTACCTTCCATCTCTCTCTCTCTGGGTTGAATGTTCCAGACCAGGACTGCACCTAAGAAATAGAGAACAATAAGCTCTAAAAAACGTTCAAAGATTTAACTGCTTTAAAGCTGCAGTCTTCCATTAAGAACTGCGTTTTTTTAAAATATAGGCGATATTATTAAAAATGTTGCTATTAAAGCATTTTAAAGCCAAGCAGAAAATAATTAGTGTAAAAAGAATCTATTATTCAAATTTTCTTAATGTCTTCCTACAAGGGGCAGTGCAGCGACTAGCACTGCTGCCCTGTAGCCCTGGGTTCAATTCTGCATCTGGGGTGCTGTCTGTGTGGAGTTTGTATGTTCTCCTCAGTCGCATGGGTTTGCTTCAGGTACTCCAGTTTCTCCTACAGCCAAAAGACATAATTGGCTTCTGGGGAAACTGTTCCTGGTGTGAGTGTGTGCATGTTTGTGTGTGTGTCACGCGATGGACTGACGTCCCGTGTCTGTGCCTTGTGCCCGTTGTTTGCTGGGGTTGACTCCACCTCCCCCAAGACCCTGTATTGGATATAGTGGTTAGAAAATGGATGGAAGGAAGTTTTCTTTAAGAATATCTTCTTTGTGTTCTGTGTGAAGGTTTAGTCTCTCCTTGTAATGTTTAACAGAGTTCTGGAATAAAACACAGCCTCTGAAGAGGCTTCTGAGAAAGTGTGCAGTGTAAGCAAATGTTGGTTTCATAATGCTGTTGAATCACTGGGGCAGCATTATAAGCTCCACTCCTCGCGATGCTGCTAAACTCTTCACACATTTTAATCGAAGATCAAAGGGAAAAGTTCCTACAGGCTATTTGTGGCAAAGCAGGATGGCAAATAGTGCAAGAAAAAGGAAATCTGTGTGGAAAATGACATGGTAAGTGAAAATGCAATAAGGACTGAAACAGCAAAACACATAGTTTTTTTAATTTCCTCCTACAGATGTACCTCAGTTCCAAACATATGGAGCTTTTTCACGCACTACTCCCACCACGCAATCATAAGCCCTTAGAATACCAAATCCTAATTTTCGCTTCATTTTTTTCTCAAGGGGCAGTTCTTGTTAAAATAAAAATTTCCTAATCAATGCCAACTGAAAGAGTTAACAGCCAAGACTTGATAGAAAAACCAACCAGAAAGGAGCATTATTCCAGACGCCGAGAGAAGAAAGCACTGTGTGTAGTGTCTTGACTTCCCGTGGATACAAATCATGAGGGAAATGATATACACAATGTTTCAAAATGCTTAAATAGGAAATCTGTTATGAGCTGTAGAAGAGTTAATATTGTTCACACTGTCAAAACTGCTAGAGACAATATAAGTGAAAAATCTGATCTTTTTACTTCCAAACTGATTTCAACCAAAAATGATTTGCCGACAGACCATGTTTATGTCCAGTTTTGTAAGAAACCTCCGATATACAAGGTAAGAATACCTTACTGCACAAACCGCTGTCTTGGGCACTGAATTACAGAAAAATCACAGTTGAATACACAAATGGACTGCAGTGTTACAGAGCATTTTTGTGTTTTTTCGATGGCAAGACCTTATCCTGCTGTCCACGCAAAGACGCAGCCTTCAGACAGGTTCGGATTTCTCCAAGGAAGGAGAAAGAAAAAGGAAAAAAAAAAAGGCCAGGCCTCCAGATTTTAATTGCCTCTGCACACAGGTCAATATTAGCTGTCAAATTAGATCAGGTCTCAGAATGTAGGACCTTGTGGTCAAATGAGCAGTGAAAGTTCGATTCCCATTTGAAAGCGTGCCTAACTGACGCTGCAGTATGTTAATTTAATGAGTTCTGAAGCGCTATTAAAAAGCAGGTACTCTACAGAGCAAATTAATTTAATTACATTATTTGTATTCAGCGGGAACTGCTGGAGCTGGCACTGACTCTGCACAACAGGCAGCCTCTGCAGAGACATCATACCCGGGCAGTAATAAAAGGAGAGATGAAACTGGTTCTCTAATTCCAGTTCAACAAGACGCTGACCTCAAGAGAGCCTATACCGTACCAACTCCTCCGTGCCGACTGCACACCGGCTCAAGAACACGGGTGGAAACCCACTCGTCAAAGGGCTCGGATCTTCCCAGCCCCCGGCGCTCATTTCGCCGGAGGATTAGTACAAATGATAATTGGACAGCCACAGCACTGCGTTCCCTGTTAACGGAAGCTGTTAATTTATGCAATCATCGCGCGTGCCAAGTCGAAACTGGTTAACTGATGAAACCATCGACATTTCCTCACGCTGCCGGAAAACCCTTTAATCCTCAATGGGCTTCCACACTGCAGTATAGTGGCTCCCACTACTCTGGCTGTACAACGGGGAAGAGGCAGGGCCGGGCCACGGCGGAGGATTAACTAGGAACCCGGTCCATTGTTCCCTCTGTGAGCCTTGAAAGGAAAAAGCGACACTGAAGGAGAACTGAAGTTTAACACGGGGGTCGGACTTCGGCGAGGGGAGACAAGGAGAGGGAGGGCCAAGGGGAGGCAGGAGGCCTCTGTTGGCACAGGTAATGCGGTGCTCAATGGGCTTTCTTGTCTTTTTTTGTACTGCTGGGATCAAAGACTACGCAGGGAAAAAAAAAGAAAGCTGCTGGAGATGAAGCATTACGACCTCTTTGGTTGTTTTTTTTTTCCCCTCACTGGCAGACCTGGAACTAAAAGCTTTGAGAAATGAGGTTAAACTCCAGCCATTCTCTGTCACAAAGAGGTAAAGCACCAAACAATGAGGTCTGCAACACTGCTGTGTTCGCTGTTCCCTGCAATCACAGACCACAAACGTCGCTGAAGAAAGTGCACTGAAGGTCTGGCAGCACTGTGCTGACACTTAACCAAACAACCAAAACCTTGAACGTGTCAAAGACATCTCTGCAGTAGCACAGAAAAGAAGCATTTTTGTGTCGAGTTCCTTCAACCACAGTTTACTTCAGACGTTTTTCCACCTAACCTAGAGTATCAGCTGGAAGTGTATCCTAAGACTGCGGACTGCTGCGTATGAAATATCTGAAATCAAATATGATTTTTTTTGCAATACACACCTCAGAAAGATGAGCAGAACACAGAGAAAGTTCCACCTCACTTCAACAGGTATTCCAGTGTCTGCAAGGTCCTCTCACTTTGAACTACATTTTTTTTTTAAAAAGCAAGCCTGGTCATCTAGACTTGAATGTCACATTTATTTTTTAAAAGACGGGTAGCCAGACAAACACTACTGACAAAGGAGAACAATGTCTGCTGGCGCCTCTCTTTTTCTGCGGGCTGAGATTCGGAGAGCCAGTTCCCAGAGGGTCAGAGTTGAGATACACACACACACGAACACAGGCGGGGGACAGCTGCGCCCCTTTCCATCCGCTGCCTGCCCTGGTTCGAAATGCCCTTCTGCCTTTCTGCTTCAGAGAAAGCATTCTTGGAGAGCTCAGCTACCTTACAAAATGTTCTTTCTTTTCTGTGCAGAATGTTGTTCCTGGACATTATTAACACTGAGGCTATTTCACTCCTTCAAGAGTAAGGCCTTCCGACTGTGCACAGCTAATTAGGGCTGCCTGCAGTGCTCTGAGGTTCATTAGTCATGTGCAGTGTGCTGTGCTGAACAACCACTGTCTGCAAAGGGCACAGATTTCCTTTTTTCTTCTTTCTGTGAATTGTACTTCAGGAAGACTGTTTTTTCACTCAACAGAGTATAAATCATACTAACTGATATGATAAAAGACTGCACTGGAGATGTAAGGCAATCATCATCTTTTTTTAACATTTCAGATTAATGCTATCAAGTTGAACGAATCTTTAACACCTTCATCCTTGATGCACATTTTCACAATGTTTTTTATAACAAATATAGAAACATTTTTCTGGTCAGATTATGTTTTCATTGCCAATAGTTTGATTTGAATAAATTCTAGAAATTAAGTAATTGTAATAATCAGGGAAACGATAACAATACACTAAAAACATTTTTATGATAGCAAATGATTGGCTTTAAATTGCAATTATTTATCTGTAATTATAATGTCTAAATTAGCCTTCTGAAATTTACAAAAAATAAAAAAAGGTTTTCAGGAAGGCACAAAGCAATACACTTACTTTTATTTCTACAGCTACTTATCTTTTAATCCACTGGAAAGAGCAAGATAATTCTGTAACAAGAGTAAAGTTTAGACCGCATTACATTAGATTAGTAGCAGGAAACAATTTAATAGGACAGGGCTCTGCTCTCAGATAATTACCATGACATAAAAATATAACATACAACAACATGTCAAGACCATCTGTGACTGCAAGCATGGTTTGGAAAATCATATCAGGAATGTGTGAATGTGGTGTGGAAAGATCAGACAGTTATATCTAGAGGTGCTCATTTTAATATGGCAAGGACCAGCATCAGTAAATAATCATTCATTAATTAAAGGCTAAGGGAAGGATTTTCAAAAGGTAGTGTCAATGTTAATTAACAATGCATCGATTCTGGCATTCTCAATAGGTTGCTGCGTGTACTTCCTTATTAAAAAATCATGCTAATCTGATTAATGAATTTATTTTGATGGATGAATATATTAACGATTGGTAGAAGCTCTGGACTTTTTGCCATGTCTGCGTGGGAATTTGAAAAAAGATATATCTGTGTTATCCTTGCTTTTTAGGAGTTCATGTGCTCCTGGATGAAGATGGTTTGAATTAATGTATAGTATGCACATACCACTGGTCTTGAAAGTGCACACTTTGGACTAGTTTAAGAGAAAACAATTATTTTTGGGGGAAGCCTCAAATGAAGACGCAATGGATTTGTTTATGGATAAAGAACTTCAGAAAAATAAACCATGGTGGACATCAGCCAGAGAGCGTGCAAAGGACTGTGCATATTATTTTGGATTTACCAGATGACAGTGTGCAGTCTGGATAGGTCAGCTATTGCCAGCCTTGGTTAAATGCTACAGAAACATCTTGGATCTAATCCACAAAGGTGTAGAAGAGCTCTGCAAATGAATAAGTCCTTTTGTGTCATATCGGAGAATCATGGCTGACTTGATGGGTCTCTACTGCCTTCTAACAGGTTATAGTTGCATAGATACGAAGAGCAAACCTTTCTTACATTATACCTTCCTCATAACCTTAACTTTGCAGAGACTGTGCATTATGTAGTGTTGATTAATGAACCATTAAGTCATGGCCAGCGAGGTAACCACCAGGCCTGTGACCCCCAGAGGTTTCTTGATTTGGAAGCTTGCGTTTTTTTTCTCTCCTCAGTTCCCACATGGTCAACTGTTGCTGTATGATATCTATAATTATAGAACTCTGTAAAGGGCCTAAGTGGAAAACTGTTGCAAAGGGAGTTATAGCAAATAAAAGGGTGATCGATATCTATTCACCTCACAGGAGGAGCAACAACAAATCTGAAGGTAGTTTTAAGTTCTGCCTTGATCCAGATTCAATTCTGTAAACACATTGAGGATTCATCATGCTTCATGCAACATGTAGATTATGTGCACAATTCCCAATTCTTCATGCTTGATTCAATGGTTTATAGCATATGTGCAAATAGCATATAAGTAATGTTGAAATAATACCAAGACAGTTCAATATGTGAATGTAGTAGGTTTAAAGAAGTGGAGATATCTTGCTTAATTCTATATACAGTATGTTATGAATGAACTGTATTCCATTAATTTAATCCACAGCCTTGAGGAACATGAGTTGTATTGTGATTATACTGAACCTTTGTAAATACACCACTATTACCTGAACTGCAGATCCTTACATTGTGACGTTTCCTATAGATTTTATTATGTAAAGATTATGATGCATAAATACAATTCAATGTTTCTGCATTTTCAGATTCAGTTAATCAACATGGATAATGCCGTCTGCATTACTAATTAATGATTATTAACAAACAAAACAACAATGAAAGTGGATAAAGAGGTGACAATAGATTTGATGTGTTTTATAGTTATCTGAGGAAGTCTGCTGAATTATGTTCTCCGGTAACAAGTTCCTGTTACAAGTATTCGAAAAAAAGCTGACATAAGTGCCAGATGACAATCCTGCATTGTTTTCTGTACAATGTGGACGGTAACGACCTCAACGAGTCATTCTGAAAGTATATTCTAACTCCGGTGATTCCCCGGTAGCGGGTGATTTGCACACCGTCTACAATGGCAAGATTTTAAAAAACACCAGTCTTCAGTGTTTACTTGAAGAGTTACGCGGTTTCTTTTTCATCGGCAAAATACCTATATTCGTGATGTTATTCAGAGATGTCTCACTTAACGCTCGCAGAGTTAAAAGTATACGCAATGTGCAGAATGCTTCTCGGTAGTTCTGAAACGGTTAGAGAAACCAAACCCAACGACCAGGGCAGATGTTGAACTGTTCTCTCACTCTTAATATCTATCAATTTTCAAGCACCGCTTGGTCCACCACAGGGTCGCAGACAATACGCGTATATCAGGATGCCCTCTGGCCGGGACGCCTGCCTTTCAACAAGGCCACAGCCAGATCTGTAGTCAAAAAGCCACTTCTAAAATCACCCACCACTTTTCAGCAGTTCACATATGCCGCTGCATTCGCGCTAAACCACGTACGCAAGGGTAAATGATTAGAAACATCGGTCCGGTGAAATATGAAAAAAAAATCGTTCAAATCACATGACGCTATTTGTGTGACGGGCAGGAGCCCAGGTCTGGAAAGGGAAAGCGGCTCCCTGCCTGCTGCCACAGAGCACAGCGCGCAGAGCACGGAGCAAGAGCCTTTCGCCCTCGCAGCCCCGCTCTGCGCCCGCGGAGGCCCAGCCCGGCTCGCTCCCGCCGCGGGGAGATGTCAGCGGCAGAGCCGCCAGCAGCAGCAGCCGCCGCCGCGGCCCGGTGGGGAAATGAAAACCCCACAGCGCTCTCCGGCGGCTCCCCACGCGGCTTTTCAAGAAAAGCATCAATTTGTCAGCGCATGTGAAGAGGGCTGACTCAGCGGGAGGCAGGGTTTATGTAACCCACAGCAATCTATTATTACAAAAAGGGCTTTCAGAAACTCCAGAGAGCAGAGGCGCAGCTGGGGAGATTGATTGTACAGGCAGCGGAAACCCTTCAAGAGAGACTGCTTCCATTAAGGGCCGCCGCTGTCCACCAATTAGACCCCAAAAAAAAGAAAAGGGGGGAAAAAAAGAAAATCGTTGCTCAGCAGCGGTCGGTGCCAGAGCGCTGGCGAATTACAGCTCACCAATTAAGCCAGGAGCCAGTAACTTCGCTGTAGCAGCAGCAAATATGGCTCTCTCCTGACAGCGAGACAGCAGGCTTAACAGCTCCCTCAGCAAACGTTAGCAGCCTCTGAAGCGCTACACTGCACCACGCTTTTTAACACTCGCACTTTGTTCCCCTTCAGACTAAGGTTCTCCTTTTTAGCGCAGGACACTACAATTCGTCTTCTAGCGCCGTGCACGAAAACCACGTCCGAAACAAAAACACGTTTTCCTCGCTAAAGAGACGTGCTCAACGGTTTAAATCTCACCTGCTAATAACTGTATAACAACAGTGAAAACACAGGTCATAGGTAATGCAATGGCATTGCTGAATACACTCTTCAAAGGCAGCGCTGTTACGAACCCTTCCAAGACGTTCGTGTAGGGAGAGGGTCAGTGGACGTTGTCTTCAGAGGAAAGGGTAAATGGTAATCCTGCCCTTAGTTGAAGAGTAGTGGCTTCTGCAGGTGTGGCTCTAGCTCAACAGCAGAAATAATATTTTTTCTTTCTACTTTTCAGCGTTGGTGGATTAACCTTTACTCATTCCTTCATGAAATAATTATATTTTACAGCTCAAACGCCAAGCCAATGAATCCCAAGGCTTGACAGTTTGGGTGTATTACATTTTGTGCTGGAAAAGGTGCATTCGGTCGCCCTCACTGCTGCCTGGGTGTGGAAGAAGTGAAATTCACCTCCCTTCCCAGCCTGTGGACTGGACGGCCTTTATTTTAATAATTATCATCTTTTGGCTAAATCCTAACAATGAAAGGAACGCCAAGTAAGGCACTGTATAGGATGCGCTTTGTTAGGTCTTATTAATCCAGGTTGAAAACGTATTTCTCCTGCCTATGCGCTCCAAGGTTTAAAGATGGTCAAAGAACACGAAAGTGTCTCTGTTTCTATTCCAGCAAAACAAAAGACCACGAGAGACGAGGGAGCATGTAAATGACCCCACATACTAACGGAAACAAAAGAGAACAATCTCTCACGTCTTCAGCCTTGCTAGGGTTACCATGGTGCAAACAGTAATCGTGCCCTAGAGCCATGCTGTTAAGAATTAAATTCCGTGCAGGGAGAAATTTGGCCTTTGTGGTGTCAGGTTCAGTTCAAGGCAGGAACTACAACATGCCCGTCTGCTCGCCCGCCCAGCACAAATCTGCTTCCCGCAGCTCAGCCACGAGCCTAAACGGCACCTTTCCCTTTACAAACTGGCCGGGACCTGGACGCACAAAAGCCTGCCACGGACACATCAAAAGATATTCGATCTAGAGGAAGACTCCCCTTTTTTTTTGATGCTTCAAAAATTCTTTCATGTGCGGCAGGCTGTATCTTTACAGAGATAAGGGATGAGCTCTTCATAAATATCATATTTATTCCCTGAGTACCACGGGAGCACATAATTCAGAAGGCAGAGCAGTGAATGAGTTATGAGGCTCTGACTGCGCAAATGGAAAGAGTCTGGTTAATCAACACAGACCATCAATCTATTCTGTTTATTCCACCCTTTACAGCACACTCTAGCTCTAAACTGGGAGATGAGTTACATGCCACTCAGTTATGGGGTTCTGGATTATTTTCAGTTCTCTCCAGCATTCTGGGAATTACATTAATTACACAAACAACATCCTGTGTGAAGAATGCGTATAACAAATGATGTCATGGGGTAAGCAGCTCTACCCCTTGTTATGCTTAGGACCATAAACCAGAGTGCAGGCGCTTCACTGATAAAATGTCTTTATAAATCTGAAGTGTTAAAAGTGCAACCCCCCATTTTTTCGGAAGGTTACACAACCGGGTTAGGCGTGTTTGTTGCCTGTTCATGCCACTAATTCATTAAAAAATATTTTGTAGTGCTGAACAGAAAATTGCACCTTACTTTAATTATACCTTTGTGATCACAATGCTTGGAATTCAGCAGTAAGGTATGATCCAGACTGCATCAAAAGAATGTGGAAAGCTGGTTCTCCATTTTCCTCCACTGTCACTTGAATTAGAATTGGAAACACTGTAGAAAAACCCCAACTTAATGCCAATATGGTACCAGACCATAAATTAAATAATAATAATAATAATAATAATTGCTTACACTTATATAGCGCTTTTCTGGACACTCCACTCAAAGCGCTTTACAGGTAATGGGGACTCCCCTGCACCCCCACCAATGTGCAGCCCCACCTGGATGATGCGACGGCAGCCATAGTGCGCCAGAACGCTCACCACACACCAGCTATCAGTGGGGAGGAGAGCAGAGTAATGTAGCCAATTCATAGATGGGGATTATTAGGAGGCCATGATTAGTAAGGGCCAATGGGAAATTTGGCCAGGACACCGGGGTACACCCCTACTCTTTTCGAGAAACGCCCTGGGATTTTTAATGACCACAGAGAGTCAGGACCTCGGTTTTACGTCTCATCCGAAGGACGGCGCCTGTTTACAGTATAGTGTCCCCATCACTATACTGGGGCATTAGGACCCACATGGACCACAGGGTGAGCGCCCCCTGCTGGCCCCACTAACACCTCTTCCAGCAGCAACCTTAGTTTTTCCCAGGAGGTCTCCCATCCAGGTACTGACCAGGCTCACACCTGCTGAGCTTCAGTGGGTTGCCAGTTGTGAGTTGCAGGGTGATATGGCTGCTGGCTGGAAATATTTGAATAATACAGTATAGGGTGGTGCGGTGTCGCTGTGGTTAGCATCGCTGCCTTTCAGAGCTGGGGTCCTGGGTTCAAGTTCCAGACTGGGGGCGCTATGTGCATGGAGCGTATATGTTCTCCTCATGTTTGTGTGGGTTTCCTCCATTTGCTCCAGTTTTCCTCCCACAGATCAAAGACATACTAGTTGGTTAATTGGCTTCTGAGAAGACTGGCCCTGGTGTGAGTGTGTGAGTTTATGTCTGTGAGTGCCCTGTGATGGACTGGCGTCCCATCCAGGGTGCATCCTGCTTTGTGCGTCTTGCTTGCTGGGATAGGTTCTGGCTCCCCTGCAACATTGTATTGCATAAAGCAGTTAGAAAATGGATGGACGAATATTAATAATAGTGTATAGAATGCAGAATATGGAATTACAGGTACAATGTGCCACTTAGACAGGTGTAGTGGATCCTCTTGCAATTTATTCATTCTATAGAAATGTATTCATCCTTATTACTATATCATGGCAGAATAAAACGTCCTGAGTCATATATATACACATAAATAGGGTACCACATCTAGTACAACAGTCTAGGTGGGTGCCCTGTGTGAAATATTTGAATAAGTGCTCATTTTATTCTTCCAGGGCATGGAAGAACAGATGCTAAATTCAACTGATAAAAGATGGCAAAATGAAAGTTGGAACAATCTACAATCTTCTCTGAAGAAACACTTTTGACAAGGTAAGTCTCTCACTTTACACAGCTGAGGAGCAATTTTAAAACTACTTTGCTCAATTAGGAACAGATTTACTGTGCTTTACAGTCTGATGCAGACTAGAACTCTCTGGACAGCAACAGCTTTTATCTGTCACAATACAGAGTGTAAGAAGAGCAAGACAAAAAAAAGCAGTCTCGATCAGACAAAAAGATCTTGACAAATATGAGGTATTTGAGGGCGAGACCTAAGGCCCCAAGATAAAAGTTGAAGAAAACCTGTCTTTCAGCTCCCCAACCTCTCTGACTACATTCCACAAAGAAACTAGTTAATACAGTATCTCTGAGCACTTCCAGTGAAATGTTCTTTCTTTCTTATGTAATCCTGTCGGTATTCCCTGGGTACAGTAAATACCCACTATCATTTTAATTTAATGCGTATTTAATATTTCATCTTTTATAGCAAGCCACATGACAATGCACAAATATCAAGGCGCCGTTAACTCTTGCTGTGCACAAAGATCATACCGGAACAAAAGTAAATATTAATTAAACAGTAAGAACTGACGGGGAGAGGGTTAGTGGCAGTTGCTATTGTTCACCAGTCTCATGTGCAGAAGTCCTGAGCACACTCAAAACCCAACAGGCAGCAAGATGCTTTACTTTTTCCTAACAGTTGGGTTTTTATTGGTAACCTAGAACCATTCGTTTCATAGCGAATTGGAAGGAAAGTAGGTTTCTGATCAATTTAATCTGGCAAGTAATCTGTGAACTCAGGTGGCGAGTGCATGACACTGTTTCCATGTCAAAGTTACAGGATTCAGCAACTGGCTGACTTTGCCACCATGTGACTGGTCCATGTGACTCCGCAGTACCAGGACAAGCAGAAAAAGATGACCTTTTTCAGGTGTAAAGCCTTTCTTAATAAATATGTTTAGTCTAGGTCTCCTAAACATCCTTGCTATTGGATTGGGCCACGTCAAGGAAGCAGTAACATGTTTTGAGTATAAAAATGAGGTACTAAGTGGATGTCCGGTAAGGAGAAGAAGCTACTGTTGGCACATCCATGCTTACATTTTCACATGGTGTCTGGAGGAGGTTCTCGACAAACATGCACGCATGGATTCATTGTTTTAGCTTTTCTTCTGTCGTATTTTAAAATAGAAATAAAAAACTTGCCACCTAATTAAGTCATATTTTCTTTAAGCATTAGTTTTGGTGAATGTTTGAAATCACGAAGGGGTCTCGTTCTACCATTTTTACTTCCCTGGGAAAACGAAAGTCGACCATCATCACCATGGACAAAAATGTGACGGAGAAATAAAGCACCAAAGATGAAACACTTATACTGTTACTAGATTTCTCCTATTAAATCTGCTACAGAGGGGCCTCCATGTTTTTTTCCACTGCTAAATAGGGAAATGCCATTTTTTAACTCTCTTTCCTCTACAAATAAAAATAATTACAAACTAGTAGGGTCTGGACTCTGGACAGAGATGAAGCCCTATTCCCAAGCACTGCGGGGTAATCTAAGCCATCCATTTCTCCTTTAGTTCCTCCTCAGGCTGTTCTCCTGAGACCTCGGCATCATCCTGTTTTTTTTTAAAGTATGCTGTGAATGTGCCACATCCTCCCTACTCAGTTTGAACTCCACTGGGGTGTCAAATCTTAAATGCTCGAGCTATCTGGAAACAGTCCAGATGCTTTTTTGGTTTCTCAGCTCCAGCAGGTTACAGGATGTCAAGCAGGATAGATCAGATCTTTGTAGAGTGGTTATCAGTGGTTTAGTGTTACTGCCGCATCGGGGAAGTCACAATCCAAGGTACGTTCACGGTCGTAGCAACGAGTAACTGGGTGCGACCAGATTCCAGCACACTGGTGCAGCAGAGTCTCGATCACATGGTGGAAATCACTGTAGCAAATTTCCTTCTCACACGAATGCACATACCAGACACATTGAGAATCACCACCCTGAAATTCTTTCATTCATTAGGCCTACTGTAATCATATTTACTAAATCAGTTAGCCCCATGCTCTGAATAGCTTTTTTTTTTTACTCCAGCATTCCTACTTTAGAGCCAGGTCTTGTCAGATCTCAGAAACTAACCAATTCCTGGTTAGTACTGGGATGGGAGACCTCTACTTAATATTCATGTAGCTGCTGTGAGTAGTGTTGGTGAAGCAGGAGAGGTACTGTTCCCTCTGGACCAGAACTTCCAAACCAAAGGCCCAGTATGGTAGAAGGACAAGTACACTGTGATAGATGAGATTTGAATGAGATGTTAAGACAATATGCTGACAACTACTGTAAGTCTTTAAAGATCGCACTGCACTGTCTGTAAGATTAGAAGGGTTATTCCCTGGATAGGCTGGCTAAATTCAACTGGTGACGTTTTTTTTTCACTTCTCCACCTGATGTGCTGATGCCTAATGGCTGCTGCCCTTCAGTGGTGGATGAAGTGTGCTCCCTTTTATATGTTGAGTGCTCTGGGACTCTTTGTGATGAAAAATGCTACACAAATGCAAGGAACCATTAAGTGTCATTTTCCTCTGCCTAATGTGAAAGCTTTCGTTAGAAGCACAAAATCAACCGTCCTTCCAAATAGCAAGACATATTTTGCCATTTACCTTGGTACACATCTCTGATTTGGTATGCCTGTGTAAGTCATTGTGGTGCTTTTGCAGTTAATGTAAATAAAACATGAAGGAGTCAGAAATCATCCATGGGTACACCTACATTTTTTAGAAGTGCCTTGTATCATACATACACTACTTTTCACTTTCACACTAATAATTGTATAATTTAGTCAGCTCACCCTTTTATTGGCCACATAGATGATGCGGACATTGCAGCACATCATCAGGAAGATGAGGGTGAACAAAGGGATATACCATCTGCAAGGAAACAGGCAAAAAGAAACATTGCAGAATTGTATCATCAGCCAATAAACAAGGACAATGATTCCTACAATTGACCAAGCAAAAACATTTTGCACCTCTTAAGATAATGGGGAAAAAAGTAACTAAACTCTCATTCACATTTACAAAACATATCAGTGAACTGACTACACTACACTGACAATTAACTGTATAGGAAACAAACTTCTATTGCACATAAAATGAACAAAAGTGTAAATATAACTTGCAAAGCCTGATTTGTCTGGGGATGCAGAAGAATATAGAAGGTTTTCTTGTCTTTCACGTACACAGAAAAAGCAAAACTAGGTGAACTCCTTCTGAACCTGTGGGAGTTTGAAATGACTCAAAGATCAACAGAGGAAAAAGCCATCAGACCAAACACTGCAACATCAACCGCTATCTATACTAAAGATACAGTATCTAGTCAGCATTCCTGCAGAGAAAGAGATGACTGTTCTGTGACAGTCCAAAACAGCGCAAAATGTACTGTGATGCATCCCAAACTACTACCAAGAACTGAGTTGTGGCCAATTCTAATTGCCTACAACGATAAGACATTCACAGACATTGCTTTGGTCACATCAGTAATAGCAGCTGAGGTTAAGCACATGTCAGAGTGAGTAACTGCAACTGTAATTAAGCAAAACGCTGGAAAGGACAACTAAACTTATGGCAGCCCTGTTTCATTTCAGAGCCAGGCATAAGAGGACTTCCTACGACTTGTGTGCCCTATAAGTACAGGGACTAGAGCAGAAAGTCTGGGCAACATGCCCTGCACTCTGACAAATGAAAGGCCTGTACAGACCAGCCCCACACTGCACTCTTTATTGAGTCTTAAGAGAGAGGGACACACCAGTGCACACTCTCATGATATCCATAAACACTGGTACTCTTTAAGAAATATTAAATTCCTTTTCGCTGATGTTAACTCTCTGTAATGACGCTATGTAGTCAACTGTTCTAATTCCCCATCACACTTACAGCGAGTATGTTATTTCTACCTGTACAATTTATTTCACATTCATCTTCATTTTGTCTCCTCCACATAAAAATATCAAAGTTTAAATTTATCATTCAGGAGGAAAAAAGCAGAATATACCACTTATTTTTTGGTAATTCTTTGCTCATTTCTTAGGAAAGCTACATGAACATGAGAAGAAAGAGATAGCTGAGCAGTTGTCCTGCATCTAAATTAAAAGGTTCAATTAAGGGATGCTCATTACAAAAAATATTCAGAAAAAACTACAGGTTTCACAACTTTTCACAAAAAAAAACAGTTGGTGAAAGCCGCTGATCACAACCTGAACACTACCTAAAAATAAAAATGACAAGTCAGAAGGACCCTGCAGGAGGTTTGCAGAGCAGATTTTCTGCAGTATGAAAAGCAGTCAAGCCCCTGGAATAACTATTAAGAGAAGAAACAGCACTCATTCCCTCAGCAGTCTCTTAATAACAAACAAGCCAGGTCCATGTCCACAGGTTCTTGTGTTTCACAGATAAGGCGGCAGCAGGTGAAATATTAGCCATAAAAATACATGAGCTCCACAGATCTCAGATAGCACCCTGTGTTTTGCCAACGAGGGTCTGCACAGGGTTTATTGCTGTCAGGCTGTTGTCTGGTCATGGCTTCTGTGATACTCCAACACTATCAGCTGGCTGGGAATGCGGTAAAGAGTAGTTATAAAACAAGCACACTGCACCAGGAGCAAGGACACAGATAAACTCCTAAAGTGCAGCGCTGATAACAAACTTGCTTCACATCAGCGGGAAGCACAAACTCACAAGACAAAGACCCTCTTCCAGTCATTAATACTGTGAACCTGAACAGGGCTTGCTCACTTACCTGAGCACTGAATTCTATTCCAGGACTGTACTACCTACTGCACAGTGAGTAAAATGGGGTTTCCTTGCACCATTGTCCCCTTTTCAGTTGAAAGGCTTTTCTTTAGAGTCAAACATAAAATGCAAATGAATTGAAACCTTAAGCCTCGCAACAAAACACAATACATTTAACACAAAATAAGCCTGTTTCTACCCTGAAAGTCCTGAGAAGTAGTTTTGGAGGAATGTAAAAGACATGGCCTAATACAGACTCTGGAAAAAATGGAGAAACAGAAAGACGGGTCATTCAGAATGAATCAAACTGTACCTCTGTTCTAAACTTGAAAATAATTTTACAATCAGCTCACGTCAGCTTGGTGGTGAGTGCTGCTATCTCTTGGGTTCTGGCCTGAAATCTGACTTGGACTACCTTTTTGTTTGGAGTTTGCATGTTCTCTAACAGGGTACAAGGGTTTTCCCCTATACTCTAAACCCAGGCTGATATTCTATTATTGTCCCTCTTCTGTGTCCTCTGTGAAGGACTGGTGTCCTATACATGGTCTAGCCAGCTTTGCACGATATGCCTCTAGGTGTGGCCTTTGGCTCACTGGAAACTTGCATTTGACTAAGTGGTTATTGAAAATGGATGGATGAAGGACTCTATCACAGGAACCTCCCATGGGCTCTGACTGTTAGGTGCAGTATTTTTATTGCATGTTCCTCACTACTCACTCAAAGGGAATGACTGTGTATGACAAACCTATTTCGATAATACCGAATACATCTACATTAGTTACAAAGAATTACTGAGAATATGATGTGCAACAGTATCAGCAAGGTATGTGAAGAAAATAGCAACAACAAAAAAAGAAATTGAAAAGGAAGAAACAATCAAGAACACATGCTTAACTAGCCTGTAAAGTATAATAAATGCCTTCAAATTTTATTTCGTGAACCATTAATGTGTAGGGCAATAATGAGCAGGAGTTACAAAGTGCCTTCATTAGCATGATAATGATCTGTCATTTAGTCTTTTTTTCCACTGCTTTGCAAAGGAAAAGCGTTCAGGGTAAGCCTGAACAGCCTAGTGTTTAATTCTCAGCTTTTAAGTAATTTAAGTCATTTTAGCTTTCCAATTTGAGCAATGACGACGCAGGAATTCTGTCGGTTGGGCTTGTTCCCCTCTTTAAACTACACTGCTGATCTGAGCTGAAATGAACTGTAGCCCCCTGACATGGATTAATCGTCTGTACTACGGACAAAGCTGAGAACGCTGATCCTGCTTCCTTTGTGAGCTGAGACAGATGTACCCAAAGATAAAGGTTTCAGCGGCTGGTGAATTCTTGCAATACCAAACTAGCCAATATGAAATCGGCATATTTCATATACGTTAGCTATGACACCTGCCTTGTGGTAAATTCCTGCTAAATCAACGAGTTAGGCCGCAAAAAAATTCTTGAAGACAGTTATGCGATTTCTTCGGCCAAAGCTCCTGTTCTGGCATAACAAGGTGCGAGACAGAAGGCCAGAGAGACACCAGGGCAGGTGTCTCCTTGGGTGTTGCCGACGCCTGCTCTCCCCATTAATTTATAAAGGAGTATCCTTTTTGGCCTCAGTGAAAACTGAACATTTCCAAAGAGGTACAGTATCTGTCCCTATATCTGTGTGTCTGAACTTAAAATGACCAAAATCATTCATTCTATGACAAAATGACTGCTTCCCAAAACTGTAAGCTTTCTTAAGAGTGTAATATGATACAGCTCATTTATTGCTAGTCAATTCAAATAGTTAAAAAAATATTTGGAGAAAATATAAAACAGTGATGGGCAAGACTGTTTTTTAGCATTAAACAGTATTTAGCATTGCTGTTTTACGATGCTGGGATCCTGGGTTCAGTGCCTGGGGTGCTATTTTAATGGAGTATGTAAGTTCTTCCCAGGTTTGTGTGGGTTTCCTCTGGGTGTCCCAGTCTCATCCGAAGTCAGAAAACATACTGGTAGGTTAATTGGGTTCTGGGAAGAAAACTGGCCCTGGTATGAATGCGTGCAGTGAACAGGTCATGTGTGCCCTATGTTGGACTGGGGTATGCTGTCTTATTTCTTTTCTTGCCAGGATAGGCTCCAGCTCCTCCTAGATCCTGTAATGGATAAGGTGGTTCGAAAACAACTAAATGGATAAAACAGTGATAGGGAATTCAGGTGGTGTAAACAACGCGGAGCCAATTTTCTGGCTCTAAAACATCTAAATTCCTTGGTATCTAAAACGAATTCTTTCATGCAAATAATTGCCATATTCTAGCAAATCTTATCAGTGACAACAGATTATGTGGGGGAGCAGTGAGCAGGCCATGTGCTCTTCCTCTAATTAATGACAAGGTGGGATGGTTTTACTACGTGAGACAGCTCTGCCTCCAAGTACGACATTGCCCCTTGTCCCTATTCTTGCATTAATTCCACAAAGAACAATAGAGAAGCAGTGACTGAAATCACTGAAACTCTAGTGGTGAAGGCACCTCAAAGTATCTCGAAGTAGTCACTCTACAAAAATGGATAAATACAAAGGAATCTGACAGCAAGGTTACTCACAGTGACAGCAAACCATAAGGAAGAGTGTTCCTAATCTCAGAGAGACACACTTACTGCCAGTGCTACAGACACAGTGACAAGTGCTGCCACTCCAAAGTTTTCTCCGAACATGTTATACAAGTATTTGCTCTGTGGGGACAGGCACTGGGACAGCTGTTATTTCTGTACCAGCAGAGGCAAATACATGGTCAAGTCAAACGAACAGTCATCTGGCAGCCATGTGTGGCGGTATAGTGTGACATTTGTTGACACTGTTGAAACATGTGAACTAAAAACAGCACAAGTACTATCTTAAAATAACATTTTAAAAATGTGGAATTCTATGGTGTTTAAAATGCGCACCACAGGGGTGTCCGATCCTGATCCCGGACGGCCAGTGTGTCTGCTGGTTTTCAGTCCAGCACAGCTCTTAACATGCTAAAAAGAGAAGAAAAGAAACACAATGTTTCAGCTGTGGAGCCTTCTTCTTCTTCACACCTGGAGAAGGCCCCACAGCCGAAACATTGTGTTTCTTTTCTTCTCTTTTCAGCATGGAATAAACCTCTACTTGTTCCTTTGCAGCCTACGCATGCTGACGCAGCGTCCTACTTGAATTACTTGAACTCTTCAGGTGCTGCTGTTTTCAAGAGCCCTAGAAAACCTGCAGACAGACCAGCCCTCCAGGACCAGGACTGGACACCCCTGCAGTCGATCCTGCTCAGAAGCACTGCCCTGTGTAAATATTTCAGTCTGCAGCCACGCTTCGTTTGCCTCTAGCTGAAATACCAGATGTACAGGTGGCAGAGTTTCAGCTGGAGCTGAAGAATGTCACGCTGCTCAGGCAGTCTAACACTGCTGAGGGTCAGGGCTCCAGTCTGCAGGTCTAAAGAGCAACTGGCTAGACAGGAAAAAACATAAACAACCCTTTATTTCCTTTTCTTGCAACTTTAATTCGATATATTTCCCAATTATATTGCTACAAACATTTCTGGTTGGAAGCAAAGTTGCCTCAGACTAAATATGCATATTTCACTACAATAAATCAACATGAAAACTTAGACATGCTGCTCTAACACCTGAGGTATGAGTGCAGGAACTGCTCATTTTTAAAGAGAAGCCATGGAGTGTCTGGTATGTGTCCCCTGGGCTCCCCATCCAGGCAGCAATCTTTCAAAAATTAAATTTCTAGTGGCAGAAATGTATACGGTTTATGTACAATATCATACTCCATGCGACACTTGACCACAGGCTTTGGTTAGTCGAAGAAGAACCAGGGACGTGGATTCGTGTGGTGAGGAGCTCTGAAGACGGCCAAAAAAAAAAAAAAACAACTGCTAGTAATCAAGGGAGTGAAAAATCTCTATAGGTTTCAGATCCAACAAAGACATACACCTTGTCAGGGAACTCTTTTAACACCCCTGATCAGTCTAAATCCTGTTAAACAGGCGCTTGATTGTGCAGGTTGCTGCAGGCAAGTGCTTACAAAGAAACAGGATTACAGCAGCTGTAGGTAGGACACGTTCTTTTCTAAAATGCAACAGGCTGAGCCCCTTCCGATCTTTGCAAACTCAGTTTCGTATTCAGCGTCTGTTTGATGCAGCGCCTATCGGCTGGCTGTCAATCAGGCAGAAAAAGGATGCAGCACCCCGCTGGAAGCTAGTAACAGTAGCAACATGTGTCGTCTGTGCAGGGTCTTTCAGAGCACAAGGCTGATATAAAAAGCTGCTGCAAGCAGCGCGCAAAATAATGGCGGGGGAAAACAGTTAAACTGCTTAAAAGCATCATTTCAGTCTCGGGCCAATCTGCTCCTTTTCATTTTTACTTCATCCACACATTTCATTTTTGAAACCCACATTCCTGTCTCTCTTACAAAAGGCAAACTGACTGGTGTGGTTTGTAAGGCTGTCCAGAACAAAATAAGAGCAGTGGAGCCTGGAATCTACTGCATAAATTCTCAAAATTACAGAGGGCTGGGTTCATTTCCAACCGTCTGCTGCTACACCCGGCTAACGGAGCTGTATCTCCCAATCTAATGCCGCACGCAAGAGTTTCCCTCACGCTGTCTGCCTCCTAATCCTCATTCTCTATTGATGTAATTAGACTTAATGAAGATTCACAGATCACGTCAAACCTTAATCCCTTACCTAATCTCCATCATTGGAGAGCACACTCCTGTATCCTTTAAGCGCTATGGAAACAGGCCGCGGAGCTTGAGCAAGGTAGCTCCTAAAGCATGAAGGACCGGTGTTCTGTTTATAAAAAGGCCGAGCTCTTTAGCACTAAGATAGCATCTCATTCCGGTGGCAAACAGCTACAGCTAAGCTTTTACTGATGATTTTTCCAGTCAGTAATACCCTGTCAAATAAAAGGAGCAGAAACAGCAGGCCGCTGCGGAATATTCCTTTCAGTGGCAGGCGGCAGAACTGTGTCCAGCAGACCCAGGCACCAATACCTTCACGTCCTTTTCTGCAATCTGGCAAAAATTTAGGGATATACCACCTGCATCTTTTTGTTCAGAACCATGCTAACTGTTGGCTTGTAATGTTTTTAAACTATATCCAAAATATCTGTTGAGCAACTACAATTAAATGAGAAGTCACCTAGACATACACCGCTAGTTAAAACTTATATTTTGAGTTTGCTTTTAAAAAGGGTAGCGATGTGTACACTTCTTCACATGGGTGGACTCCTAACTTTGTCTTGTTTTATAAAGCACAAGGATAAAATACATTTTTCATTTTTGAGTGTTTGCACTTGCCCACATTGAGGGAATGTTAAAATTTTGAGGGGAAAACAACTGAAAACTACTCAAGCTCGATAACTTATATTGAACATCAGGGCGAAGGACGATTGAATCACGCTTCATTAGGATGAAGCAATTACATATGCAATGGAGCCAGTGCATTAGGAGTTTAAAAACTGAGAAATACATTAGTTCTAAACGAATGGAGCTCAGATGTTCTCCATTGCTCATCAAGACAGACTGGAGATGGAGGTACTCACTATAAAGAGCGATAAGACAGAAGGAATTTTTTTCTAAACTGTCCAAATTGAATCTATACTAAGCTCTCAAACAAGCTTGCATGGAACAGAAGCTGCACACAGCTAGTGCTGTTTAAAAAGAATCTACGACCACAGGACTGCAGGCTACTAAAGCTCATTGATCAGGCTGCAAGACATTTAGTGCACCAGTGGTAATGAAATCATATTGAATGCCAAGAAGAAAAATGTTGCTGAACTACACCTGCAAATGACAGGGGAATGAAGGCAGATAGAGACGGAGGATGTCGGAAAAAAAAGACACTGTTCTTCTAATGTACCAATAGACTCAGAAAACAGCATCAAACAAAAGCACACCACTACAAGTTCCAATCCAAAATTCCATATCATATATCTACTCTGTGTCGTCTCTTCGAATATGTTTATCGTAAGTGGTGAGCAAATATCATACTTCAGCTGTTAAGGGTCACTTAGTGGTAAAGATTTACAATGTAGTATTGTTACAAATTCATACTGAATGTGAATATAAGGCTGAAAGAATCTCGTTACAGGACCCACAGGCACACTAGGTCTGGCTTCACAAGCCTGATATGTACAGCAAGTGAATGTATCCTGTCTATTTAAGGTAAAGAGCTGATTATGCAAAGGAGACATTCATTTTAAAGGAGGGGACAACAAAAAGGGCTGAAAGAATCAGAACAAATAAAATCGATGTCCTTGAAAATGAAACTAACGAAAAAATAAAGAAAAAGAAGGGAGATCTTCACCTTATTTCCTCTGTGTGAAACCGCATGGTGAGAAAAAAAGTAAAACTTGAATTTGCTTATTAACCGCACAGAAAATACATCCCTTTGATGTGAATATTATTTTTTTTCTTTTCCCCTTTTCCATTTTGAAAAACATTCGGGCTGCATTTATCTTAAGAAAGAACAACTGCTTCATTATGCGCTTGTCAGCTTATCTGCACCAGGCCTCCAGACTAACAGTGAAAATGACGCCTACTCCTTTGGAACTAGCAGCTCCAGTCGGTGCCCACAAAGACAATGCCAACTTGGCAGACAGATTTTAATATTTGCTCAAACCCAGGGGCACAGCTGCAAGGCTTCCAAAGCAATAAAGCGCAGGATTAGACTCTATTGTTCCTCAACAAAGGTAGCTGCACCAATGTGTATAGCACGGGGCTGAAAACTTTTCCCCATCCAATCTTGGTCAAGAGCAATTTGGTTAATGGAGATCAACGGCCCCCTTTTTTTTTCTCTGGGAGGCGAACACACCTACTGTAGCGGTGCAAACTTCCCCAGCTCAATGCAATCACACCCTGGCAATGGCAGAGGCAGACTGATCAATGGGACTGCGAGCAGCAGAGTGTGACAGAGCTTACAAGGGAGGGGGCTGTGGGAATCAGGCAAGCGCAGAGCCCGGCACTAATACATTCCGCGGCTTTTGATGTGGCAGGGAACGCTGCTCTGGCAGGGGGGGAAAGCTGTTCCAAAGCCTCTCATCTGTCTGCGTCCCTCCCCACAGCGCTCCCCCACAGTCAGGTTAACACACAGATCACCCGCCTTTGGCAGCCCTTGGCAGCCCTCAGCTGAGGCTGTGCTGCACTCCAAGCTCTCTCATCGTCCGCTAGCCTTCCAGACTGGCACAGAGAAGGGATGAGCTGTGCTCCTCGTGAAAGGCCGCGGCGTGAAAAATGAAGTGCTGGATTCAATTAAACTCAGCGGAATCTTTTACGCGCTCCCAGCTGAAGAGTGAATTTTGCCCCCGTTTCACAAGCTGTAAGGCTTGATTTTTTGCCTTCTTCCTTCTACTACTAATTCGTGTCCAGAAGACACGAGCGAGGGTATATTAATTTCAAAGACCCGGCTGACGTAAATGAAAGTTTTACACAGACAAAAGAGAATTTGTTTAAACCTGCTAATTGGCTTTATTTTTCTGGATCAACTGCGACCAAAACGAAGATTCAATAATATGTGATTTCAACAGGCAATGCAGCTAATTTTAAGATGGTTGTTTTTAACCGCGAAATAAATTCCACGTGGCTTTTATACAGTCCCAACGTCAGCATCTGACATTGCAACATCACCTCTCATGATGGTGCATAGCACAGTGGTCCTATTGAAATAACACGCCTGCTTCTAGGCTTAGTCTTGTTCCTGCTTCCCACAGCACAGTGGATCAGCGCAACACCGCTAGGCAGATCAAACGACACTGACAGTGTTAAGGAGCAATATGAAACAGAAGCCACTCCCACAGCCTTCTACAACAGGGACTGCGTGTAGGAGAGGTTCCGCTGTCACCGGGGACTGATGTACTGCTCCTGGATAGAGCTTACGCCTGCCATGCCACACATCAACAAGCTGAATATCGGAGAAGGGCAAGGGGCTTTCCATCAGAGACTAGAGCCTTTATTGTCCCAAGGCAACTGCTTTTGTAAGTCGCTGCTAAATGCATGTGCCCTTATTCATGGATACAGCAGAGACCTCTGAAAGCACCACTCACCTTCTGTGATTCTAGGTTTCTAAGGCCCAACAAATATGTAAGTATTTTGTTATGTTTACAAGGGAGTCTCTAACGATCATCATGTGGGATAAATGTGAAAACAGACTATTACCATAACAGGAAAATGAAATACTATTTGGATACAGTGTTTAAAAGATTCACTTCAAATTGTGCCCTTTACAAAGACACTTTAATATATATAGTGTATATTCTCACAGAAATGTGCGGACACACATACACACAATCCAGGCATCATTTTTCATGTGCACTTAGCTATCAAATGCCTTTTCCTCAATTGTGACAACTTTAGGAGAAAAATGGGGAGTGTTTCTGTTTTTTTTCATACATTGCCCTTCACACACTGAGAAACCTAAAGGATGAAGAAACTCAGAGAGGAAAAGCAATGTCTTTCCTGCGCCTTTTCCACACAGGCCTCCAGAGAGAGAGAAGTGGGCAGCAGACAGTGTTAAGCTGCTATACTGGCAAATGCATTCTAAGCTAAGGTCAATTCACACACATCTTCCTTTTCTCAGACCACAGACGTATAGTTCTCCCAGTGGAATGCTGAGCAACACACAACATTCAGGACAAGAAAAAAAAAGCACGAAGAAAAGAAAAACACAAGGGCCCCGAAAGGTATTTCGTTTTCTCTCTCAGAGTTCCAACCACTGGGACTGGAGTTACAATACACTTGTTTCTCTCTGTGTGAGTAATAAAATATTTAGTATGTTTTCCACTATACAAAAAAGATGAGAATATTAACGTTTTATATAAACCCGGTCCTTTTGAAGATAACATAAGTGTAGATTGAAAGAGGAGCTGTAACCACATATTCCACCAAAATAAAATGTCCAAATCCTACTGAATTTAAAATACAGTCATGCGTGGAACTAGACTTGCTTTGAAGAAGAATCTGCTTCAGTTCGGGTGCAATTACGTCATTAAGACCCTTGATGTCCATAAGGTAAGACACATAGCTCCTCTTCTCTTAAAGATGGATAACTTTGACAGCTTAGCACAACCACGGTTCCACCTACTTGTGAGGGCATACAGGAAAAAATTCGGCCCATGGCAAAGCACACAATAGGAGCGATGAAAGCAGAGGTATATTCTAGAAGTCTGGCAACACTTGGCTTCTTAGGGAGAATTTACTTGTTTAATTGTGGTCTCCTGAACTTGTCCGTCAAAAGCATTCGATACAGACCAGGATCTCTATTAAAAGATTCTCCACAGCTTTCCTGGAAAGGCATTATTGCCAAAAAAAAAAGAAGTGCTAAAATCAGTAGTGACAGAAACAACCCAGATCAACCCACAGTGAATATGCAACTGTACTGTAATAAGCACCAGATGTGCAAAACTGGCCTGAAACACTACAGTTTTTGCAACCCAAAACATTGAGGCAGTACACAGACAACTGAGCTTTACATGTCTTTCTGAAACAGCTTGCTCCCAGCGCACACAGGAACACGCTTTTAAACTATACTGGCTTTTTTTCAGACATGTTCGTGATCAAGCTATCCACCTGTAGGTAAACACAACTTTTCAAATGAACAGAAACAAGCTCGTAAATACAATCTTTCAGCAACATGGCCCATGTCTTGGAAGTCCAGCCCCAGTACAAAGGGCTCAGATCTGATCGCCAGCGTGGGGCCTCTTTCCCATTACCTAACAAGATGTAGGAATTCTTTACTCCGCACACTTAGAGCTGATCTCATCTGTGTGGCTGCACTCTGACACTCCCGCTAACTGAAGGTATTTACAGCGGCGGGATGCTTTCTCAAGGCACGCCACCATCCTCGAGGACTGAGCCCTGCTCCCCAAGGCGGGCTGTGGGCTTTGATCCCAGGGTTCGAGTGTACTTACATGCCAAATCTCCAGGCTACGTGATCGTCTGTAATCCAGCTGGAAAGAAAGAAGAATTCTTTTACTATACTGGGAATTAGGGCACAGCTGAAGCTATTAATACACCAGAGTGACGGCCCTCTTGTCAAAAAGTAGGGCTCCTCGGAGTCATGCCTTCTCTCAGAGGAGGGGAGGGTGAGCAGGCTGGCTGTACTTAGCCTCATCGAGATTTTCTGGTGTAAGCATAAAATTTTTCTACCATAATTTATAAAAACAGGTGACTGATGCAGCGTGAATGTGGTGAGGCAAGGAGGTGAGCTACTTTATTTGCTCATTGTGCACTATCACACAGCACATAAACTGTCAAAGAATCCAGAGAAACGTGTGGCTGCCAAAGGGCCCCTCGTAAAGCTTAAAGTTAGCTGTATAAACCACATGTTAAATCAACAACCATGCTTAGATAGATTTTCCCTTATTAATGCATTTGCTTCGGTCAAATTTTTAGCACATCTACAGGCCCACAACCCTGCTCGGAACATAGTATTAACTGCACACCTGTTAGTACTGTGGTGATCAATCCAACCTGAAAGCAATAGCTCAGGAAGTCAAGACTTGTACAGACAGATCTAGGAGCCTATGACCTGTGGTATAGGCAGCACAGGCAGTGGTGTTCCTCAAGAACTTTGTTTTCATTCCTACTGTGGATGTTCAAGGCTGGGACAAACAGGAACCCGCTGCTATAAGAGATCATGTCACAAGAACCTCCGAAACAATCCAAACAGTGTGGTGAGATGGAAATGAAAAACCACTGAGGTACACTCTGTAGCACAAGTTTAGCTCAGGCCTCTTGAAGATCCTAGATCTATTCTACTAAGCCTTTCCTTCCTGTTATTTGAATTTGTTTGCCCAGGAACTCAGGAAGATTAAAAAACTACCTTAAACCAGTTGGCCATAAGCAGTCATATATAGCACTGATTTTCGATATTTAGACCTACAAGCAATTAATGGAGAAGTTTAAAAATGTCTTGTGGGTTACAGCACCCTAACCCTAACCCTAAAATGCTTTCTGCCCTACTATTTTCCCTTAGCACTTAAAATTAATCTCTGGGGACTTCTTTAGGGTTCCAATGGTAAAGGCGCAGGTTGAGCTGGATGATCTGGCTGTCACGGGTTCGAGCCCAAGCCATGGCACTGTGGCTGTGACTGGGTCGCCACACCAACTGGCTGAGTGCTGCTGAGGGCAGAGTGGGAAAAGGCATGGAAACATAAGAGACTGGGAATAGGAAGCACGTCTTTCCCCTAAGGGTTGTGGGAGTATGGAACAAACTACCCAGCCATGTTGTTAAAGATGGACAATTAATAAAGATCAATTAACTGATAGCTAATAAACAGGCCAGATGGGTCTAGTTTTAACTGTTCTTATTTTCTTAAGGTTAATGTGAAGACTTAAATGGTTTGGTTGTTCAGGGGCAAAATTTACAGCACGTGATCCCGGGAAACAGGTTGGTGATATTCAAGTTCCAGTTTTAAACAGAAGCGGCTTCTAAGGGTTTGTATGAAACCTCTAACTTGATTAAATATAGAGAGTGGAAGCTAAGGTCTTTCTTTTGGCCCTGAGGTCCAGCAGATTCGCCTGCAGCAGCTACCACACGTCTGCACTGCAGAACGATAACCTACGTGGAAAAAAAGAAGGTGAAGACAGGAAGCTCAGATTGAGCTGCAATTAATCACCCTCATTAGAAATAGCTGAGAAAGAAGAGTTTCCTGTTAGGAGAGGTGCCATGTTTTCCAGACATCTGTCTTTCATCCACACATCACGTCTTCATGGGTTTATGAGGCCTAAACAATATGTAAGGGGGAACAACAGAATCAGAAATCTGGACAGCCTCATGGAATAACCAGAATTTCTTCAGGTGTGTGACATGATGCCAGCGTACCAGGATTAAATCAAACAGACAGCTCTAACAGACCAATAGAAATAACAGATGAAACTTTGGCAGAGCTAGGCCTCTTTATCTGAAGGGCTGATCTTTCACACTGCAGTGTGAAGAATGTAACATCTGCTTGCTTCCCTCTCCATGGACGTGGATTTGGAAACTCACCTGTCTAACCTATCCCAATATCATAAAGGAGGAAAAAGCATAATGGTAGAACTAATACAATTCAAGCAAGGAAGTGCATTTATTTCTGTTACGGAGACACAAACTCAAATGTCACAAGGGAAAACGTGTCCATCTGTTTAAGTCTTTGTCTACCTGTTCAAAAATGAACTAAATCGTTTCATATGCTTGCTGAGCACTAAAATCGTCAGAAATAGTATGTGAGAAAGGTGAGGGTCATTTTCTACAGATAACAATATATGATCAGTCGTGACAAATGCAATGCTGAGAATTGCTGATGGCAATGTGGGTAAAAATTAAATCATTTCATTTGCCTATCAACAAAATCTCTATCTTCAGTATGTGCAGCACCCATGGATCTAACTACCTGCACTTTTCTAAGGCTGTGAAAAAGCCCCAATGCTGAAGATCAAATTTACAAGACAGAGAAGTGTCCCCTAATTTCAGTGTCCTGCTGGATATCCCCCATCATCTGATGAATGGAATCTCTGGATGACATTGTGACAGACAGCCTAAGAGTATAAGATTGCTCATGGGAAGTACAGCATATAAACTGCACAAAAAAGCATGTAAACTGCACAAAAATAAGATGTAGTAATATCGTGGGATGGGTGTAGCACTTCAGGACCTCTGCAGCAGCAAGTAGCTCTGCAACCAGAACGGAGGCTGTGCAGAGACACAGCTCAGCGCACACACCTCACGATGCGCCGGCTTAGGCTGCTGCTCCGAAAGGCACCTCGGAGACAGAGACACCATAATTTCAGCCCAATGTGACTTAGACAGAGTAGGCTGCGGAGTGGCGTGTACATCCCAGCAGCAGGACAGATTTGGTTCACGGCTTCAAAGCGTACTGTTCCAGCACTGCCCGTCGTTTGTCAAGGGAAGTCCTTGAGGCCTCGAGCAAAGGGACAGCTAGCGTTGATTGCCTATATTTCATAGGACTTGCCAGGGGCACGTGGTGAGCAGAGAAACGGAACAACTGGCACCCTATCAATTCTAGGCAGTGGCACGACAGTGGCAGTACCAGGGCACCTCAGTCTGGCAGCAACTAGTAATTTCCTGCTGGCTACATCCCCGTCCAGCTGCACTGCGTTATACTGCTCCATATGACTGCGTTTATGATCTCCGCAATCTCTCTCCCCGGCTTCCGTTACTCAAATAGTGAGCGTCAATTATTTTACTCTCTTTCCACCTGGGGTTCGAGGAGAATTCCAGAGGTCTGATTGTTGTCTAGACGAGAACAGGCCAGCTGGGTCAGAGGGGCAACGCTCGACACCATCTTTCATTCGCGAGGAAGCCAAGACAACAGCAGCAAATGGCACGAGGACAAAAAGGCAGAAGGAAAGCGTAGAGGAAGTAGGGTACAGTCACACAATTGATTTAAAAACAACTTAAATAGAACACAAATCTGTGCAACAGCAGCGGCATTCCAAAGGGCCTTTAGCTGCTATAAGCAGAGTAACCACTGGTCAGGCCGTCTAATGTGGAAATGAAAGAAGTGCCCTGCATTAGAAATATTCGATAATCGCAATTACAGCAGGCAACAGCATGTGAGATGTGATGAGACGTCAACTGTCAGTAAGAGCTGAGAGAAGACTGTCGAAAGCTTCTTTTTTTTACCATACTCTCCTGCTGCGAGGCCTCGTTCAGCGGGCATTACTGTAATGAACCTCACCCTATTGTTCTGTTTACTGGCTTGAAAACAGAACCCTTCCAAATCATAAAGTCAAATCGTTCCGTTCCTGAGTGGGAACGCCGTTGTCTGGGGGACTGAGAGAGTGATGGTGACAAAGGACCCACATTGTCTCACAGCTGGTCTGGCAACTTTCATCAGGATCTGCGCTACTTCTGTCAGGCCTGTGCGGGAGTGACAGAAACAGGCAGGTAAACACCCTGTACAGATACGGCGCTGCTTGCGTCTCCTGCTTAAGCGAGCCCAACGGGCAGCGAGGCAGGCTGGGCCACGGGCTGGGAGTAATCTGCTCTCCATCACCGGAAAGCAGCTTTCACCCTCAATGCATCCCTGCTACTGGCGCCAGAAGCTCCCTTTTTATCGCATCCTGCAAATACGTTTGGCCAAAGGAATTAGCATGATATTAAAATCCATGATTAGATACTTACCACCAAGCGCCAGCTGGGCCATAGTACCCTCCGAAAAGGGGAAGACTCGACATCAAGCAGGGCACCCCCCAGGCAGCGAGATGGTACTTTCTGGAACAAAAAAAAAGAGAAAAGAATCAGTATAAAAAGGATGAGGAGATTAACTGCGAATTCATTTATGAGACAATATGACACGGGCTCCATAAACGCTGCACCTAGTGCTTTTTATCGTTAAATTACTGACAGGAAATATCCTCGTTAGTGGAGGCAGTGGCTGAAGCACTCTTGCAACTGCACACAAGCCTGATTCTGCTTGAAATACCTTTTCAGTCTTCACAGATTGTCAGATTGATTTTCCAGCCATCCTTTTATGTGCAAAAGATGTACATCCAGAGCGTCTCCTTGTGATATCCCAAAGCATCATTTTGTTTGGAATTAAATAATGTCCCAGGGAAAAAAAGCATATGCAATATGCCAGTTATCCAAAAAGGCTACTGCATATATGCGCACAACAAATTCTGCTGAAAACTACCCATTCAGATATGCTGCAACAATGAAAATGAAGCGATATTCTTTAAGGGACAGATCCCTTTTATTAGAAGGCAATCAGGCTGGTTTTTGATTCAGTGAGAAAAGCGGCCAAGCTCCGCTCTTGAATTAAAGAGAGCAGGCACGTTCCAACTCAGGAGCTAGTGTCAGGAAATGAAGGTCCACATCACACCCCATCATTACTCAGACAGGCCGACAGGCACAGAGAGAGAATGAGCCAGAGCTCTGCTATAGTCTTGTCTTTCATGCAGCACGGATTTGCCTTCGCTCTTTTGAAGGCATTAGAGCATGAGCCGAAACATCCCAGGAGAAATTATTTTCAGCCCTGAAGGCAAGAAAGCGTCTCGGATTCTGCCTGCCGCTGCTCATCCTGGAGCGTGCCAGCTCTGCCTCTCGCAGTCGCAGTTCCTCCTCACAGGTAACGGGCCCTTCCCTCTCCGTCCTTGTCCGCCCTACAACAACGCGGGCGGCGGTCGACTTTCAACTTGAGAAAAGACACACACACACACAAAAAAAAAACAGCCCCCCACACGCACATGTGCCATTTGACGAAGGCAATCCGCTTTGAACTCTGGAACACTTTTTCCTGTTTTTCCCATGTACTTTGCGTAGCGGAAAGGGTGAGCAAGATTACAAGGTGAAGTTTTTTAATCCATTCTATACGACCAGGGATTCGCTTGTAGATACCATTGGTCTCGTTCTTAAAAATCCGTTTCTATCTCTAAATGACTGTGTCACACGTAAGTGCCCATTAAATAACCTTCGCCATGTTATCACGCATCCATTCCTGATAAGGGTCAAGGCAAACAAACCTTACGCTTGAAGCATATGACACAAGGTGAAAATACAGCCTGGACATAAAGCCAATCCATCATGCAGCGCATGTGCTCTCACACACACAGGGACAATTGCGAGACACCAATTTACCTAGCCAGCGTGACTTTGGAAGGGGGCAGGAAACTAGAATACTTGGTGAAAACCAAGACATACGGGGGGAGAACTCCACACAGTGAATGCTGCAGGCTGGAAAAGAACGAAAGACCCACGAGCTGTGAGGTGGCAGTGCCGACGTCTCACTGTGTCACCTGCTGTGAGACTACTGACACAAAATAAGAGTGTTCAAATTTCTGTGTGTATTCAAGGCTGTTTGGAAAACAAGTGACAGGTGTCATAAAGAAGCACATGCAAAATACTGATGTACTACAAAATCATAATTTGAAGATTTGAATGTGCGTCCTTTTCCATTTTACAGGAATTTAAGCATTCTGTGCACAGGATGTGCCTTATACACAAGTGTTATTTAGACAAGAGTTTTCATACATGAAAATAAATAAGGAGTTCTGCCCCTCATGGTATGCTTTATGACGCATTTTATCTAAGGGTGTGTGCTGTATAAGGGGTGCATACTACCAAAGGCAGATTTAAATTGCTCAGTCATGCACAGAATGCACACAAAGCACTGTGTGCACGTTCAAATCTTCAAATTGTGGTAGTTGTCTTCGGCTTCCCTGATGCCATCTGACAGTAATGCACAGTGCTGGCAGCTGAACCACGATACACAGCTTGGTTTACTGTTCTATCCTATAGACGTTTTAATTGCCCATTCTCTGTATGCTAGTAACTCAGACATAAGTAGATCCTGGATAAAAATCTGCCCAACTGTGGTGATGAACTGGAGATTTTTATGCTTTTCACACAAGGCTCACAGCTTTAAGCACAGGTAGTTACTCTGTCTACCATTGCTTACACAGTCCTACTCTTGCGAATGCAGACAGAAATTGGAAAGCTCAAAGAATCACACATGTAAAGTCCACACTTACATTCCTCAGCTAAGATTTGTTTCCCTGTTGTAGACTGACTCACCATATACCGATAATGCATAGGGTACAGAGTTACAGATTTTATTTTACGAATACTGCCGAGTATGGGTAGAGACAACTTAATCTGGTATCTTCTGGGAAATCATTCCCTGTTTACAGTTTGACTTGTGTGAAGCCAGTTTGCTGTCCTTTCATTTCATACAGTCACCAGCCTTTCTTTCAGATGAATGCACAATTAAAGCCAAGTCCTCATCCATAAGGTCAGCAGTAGCTGACCATGACCTTGCACTTAACCGCACCACATCTAAAAACTCCTGTCACTGTGCATGTCTTCTTTGCTTGAGACTGATGGGGAAAGACGTTGAAACGTTTGTCACCAGACCCTAGTTCATCTTCCTTTAGAATGGCTGAAGAATTGTGTGACAGAGGGTTTAAAGCTTTGCATGCATCTTCACCCAGTGCGTTTCCTGTGGCGCTCGAGTGCTATTTATAAAAGCGAACAGTTGGCTGATAGGAAGTGACTGCCCCTGCAGCCATGTGAAGAAAGAGTGATCTCCTAATGATCCCTCCACTGCTCCGCGGCGCGGGAGAGCCTGACATGCCCGCGTCAGGGCTGGGAACAAATAAAAATCAGCTGCCGCGCTCGCCCGAGTGGAACCGAGGGGGCAGCGCGGAGCGAGGCCCCGTGGAGAGGAGCTTGGCAGAGCTCCAGGCTCAGAAATCAGCCCCGGGGGCTCTGCGGGCCTCCCACACTCCGCAGCCCGGCCGAGCGCAGCCCCGGGCCTGCTGTCTGCAGGAAGTCTCCGACCCTCGCGGCGCGCAGGCGGGGCAAGTGAGCAATCACACAACCTGCTTCCCGGCAGCCCGCCGCCCTTCGGAACTTCATCGTGCCTCGAGCTGAAGCCCCACAGCTGATCCGTGGCGTCAGACTCGTGACCCTGTCGGCGCTTCTCACTGCGGTGACCAGTGCGATCGTTCTGCCCAAACACCCGCCGGGCTTCGTGTGCACGGGTCAGCCCCGTCATCCCTCCCTGACTCTGTCCGTGCAGGGCTTGTTTGTTTTTCAAACTTGTAGCGTCATATTTTAACATGCATTAAAAAAACAGCTTCATTTCCCCAGCTTTCGTATGCAGGTCCCGCATAAAACGAACTGAGCTTTTGCGCTTTTTTAGATGCAACTGCTTTAAATGCTGGAAAAAAAAAACAAAATAGGAGTGGCACTGTTATTGCACTGCACACTGCTACAGCAGAAATCAATGTGGTGAATAGTTTATTAATAAGGCCTTTATTTGTCAAGAGCACTTGCCCTGCTTTTAGTTCACTGAAATTTAAATATGAATTTTTATTTGCCCAAAAAAACTCTCTGGCACTAGAAACTAAATCTTTAATCAAATCTACAAAACACTAAACGCAGACTGTCTACGTGAAAAATTGTGAAAGATGAGGTACAATTGTGGTATTTTCAATTATTTAAGTAAAAAAAGTTTTGTGGCTGCATTCCATGGACAAATTGAACAAAAAATAGGGTTGCAATTTCTATTATTTATAACTTCAAATAACAAACTTCAACATAACCTCAAAATGGAGAATGTACTATGTGCATTTTGACCACTTCATTAAATAACATCTAATAAGGTTAAAATAAATCTGACAGTCAAACATGTTCCATCAGCAGGCTGCAAAAAACATACCCATCCATTTCTAGCTAGTTACTCGTCATGCACAAAAATGGAATAATTCAGTACTTTTCAAGAGCTGTCCTGTAGGCTTCAGACCTTTTGAGGCTGACTTTCTTCATTTTCCAATTTTTAAAAAATAGTATTTTTTTTCATTTTCACAATGAAATGATCAATCCAGCTTTAGATTCCTTAAATCATTCACTAAAGGATTATCTGCCCCCAGCTACCAGTTCAACATGTGATATGTTCTTTGATATTAATCAGCCAATTTTAACGGGCATCTTTAAAAAAAAAGTAGTTCAGGTGGGTAGCTGCGTCAGCATGCGTAGGCTGCAAAGGAACAAGTAATAGGTTTATTCCATGCTGAAAAGAAAAGAGGAAACACACACCTGAAGAAGGCTTCACAGCCGAAACATTGTGTTTTCTCTCTTCTCTTTTCAGCATGGGATAAACCTATCTTTTAAAAAAAGCTATATTCTTATTGGTTGTTGGGTGCAGGTGGTTAAACAATAATTACTTTACAATGTATGTTTTGATTTTCAAAGACATGTTTCACATTTAACATATTTCTGCATCTTAACTGGCCATTTAAAACAATCCAAGCAAAACAGAGTTTAGAACAAAGTTCCAGATGTGGCTGGTTTGGTTTTAACATCTGGCCCTCGTATTTTGCATCTCCAGATGCCCATCAGTTAAACATCTCTCGATCATCCATAAGTACAACTTGGAACTGTTTTTTCTGGTGAGCGGTGCTTTAACTTCATATCATGTAATCAGGCGAAATCATGACTATATATACAGTGATCGTGATTATACAATGTTATCACAGTAATATCCTGTAAAAATGACCCATAATATCCTGTAAAAATGTCTGCATTTTGTATCTTCCCATATAAAAGAAAATGGATTCCTGGCACAGCAAGTTGGCCTCTTAAGCAGCATCTCCTTACTGGCAGAATGTTGCCATCCTTAGTCCTCGTGGCCGTGTAGTTTGCCCTTCAATGCCTTATTTACATTATTACTTAATGGATGACACCCATTCATTAAAGGACTGTAAACGACGATGCAAGCACATTATGTGAAAAGGGCACTGTATCAGCCAGTGTTACACAGTGCTTAAAAGGCTGTTGCAATCAACACATCTGCCGCTTAAAATACACATTTGTGCAGAAAGACAAAACAGTAACGGTCCCTTTCTATCTGCTTACAAGGCCTTTTTTTCTTGCTTAACAAATAATATTACTTAAGAACTGCAGCAGATTATGGGCCTACCAAAATAAGAAATAAGTGGGTCTCGCGGGCTTTGAGTAGGAGCCTCTCAATGTTTCCCAAGTCATCATGTCCCATCGCATTGTCAATGTCCACCGAACACAAGCGTCGCGGGTTTTGGAGATACTGTTGTTCAGTCATCGGGTCAGACTCAAAGTGGGCTGAAAATAAAGTCGAGTGTTGGTGTGCCCCGTTATTTCAGGTTATTCTGGTCATAAAACCTTGAAATAAAATTGTCCAAATACAAAGACAAAACTGATCTAATCAAGTGCTCATATCATTAAAAATACACCAGGAGCAAAGCTCCTGCTTAAAATGCAGTGCCACGTTGACAGGCATATGGAGATATTTGATATAGTGTAATGTTTAGATCCTGAACATGAATCTTTCAAGGGCATTGAGATTGAGCCACTTTTCAGCATGCGGAACGCCCGTACGACTGCTTTCTCTTTCACCGCATTCAGAAACAAATGAGATGTTGCCGTTAAATGTGTCCCTGTAAGTGCGCACCTTTTCAAAGCAGCCCCAGGTGCAGAACGCCTGCAGAAGAGAGGCCAATCGAGAAACGGTAGCTCTGCAGCTCCCTGACTGCGATCCGCCCCCCGCGTTACTCTGCTTGGCCTTGTAAATACAGAAATTAGCAGCTGCCAGAGCTGCCACACTCTAAGTGCTATGTGAAAACTGAAGGTTGTCAGGAAATCAATGTGGCCCGCGCTCCTCCGAGGAGATGACGGGGTCCGGAGTGGATCAGCGGATTAATGAGCCGCCGCCGTATGCAGGGCCTCCAGCCTTCGGGAAGCGGCGCGCGCTGCCTGTAGGCCGCCCCGGGGAGGGCGGGCTGGCGAGCCGGGCGAGTGCGCGGGCAGATGCTGAAGCCTGTATGAGCGCACCGCCGGGGAAGGGCAAAGCCCGCCAGCCCCCTGCGGGGCCGGCCGCTGAAACGGCCATGTGCAGAGCCAGGACAAAGCAAGGCCTGGCTGATGAAGGCCGGCTGAGGCGAAACGGGCCCCCCGCACAAACGGACACCATAGTGCACAATTTGGGAGAGGAAAGCCAGCTTTTCTTCCCCTCCAGCACTTGATTTATTCCATCCATTTTAGATTTTGCAGAAAATCTTTGCTGTGGCTGCCTTCACAAATTAGTTGATTTATCTGCGACATTATTATGGAGATTCTAAGGCTCCCAAGAGCCTCAGCTGAATAAATCTGTGCTCTGTTCTGCAAGCTACCTGCAGTATGCTATCCTCTCCTTCTGGTAGAGGTGTATAATTGAAATCATTGCCTGAAGTGAGCCCTTTGAATTAACATTACAGTCGCCTTACACATGCCACATTATCTGATTCCCATAGCATCTCTACGTTTACAAGCTAAACCAGAGGTCCAGTTTTAAATCGAATACTAAACAAGACAAAACGCTCCAAATGCCTTTTATAACCATATTTGTTAAATGTGCACACTCAACACTTTTTGTGGCTGTCTCCATATCTGGACGGACTGCAAAGAAACAAACTGAAAGTGTGGATTTGTTAACTGTATGAAACCTTTGCAACCCTGTTTGCATTGCCTATCTTACAGCTATATCATAGAAGGGCCAGCTCAGCCCTTTAGGCCTTTCAGTTCTTTGGAGACCACTACAGAAATCGAGGGCAGTTCCTGTTTTGAGAAAAAATACAGATGTTTTGAAGGAAGGATCCCAACCTAACCTCACATCCGGAGTGTAGGACAGAACATCGTGAAAATGTAGGACGGGTGCTTCCTGTTGCCCCTTCAGTCTTTTTCTCTTACCTAAACCTTTACATTTTCATCAGCCTGGCACTGCACCTCTGCGAACTGCAAACCGGGTTACACTTGCAGGAGTGTAATTTGAACTCGGCACTAATGTAAACCATTGTATTCCTCTGGTATGTTTTGTGTGAAATTGCCCGTAGAAAATACTTAACAGACAAACTTGTGGATCAGAGTTTAAAGGTCCAGCCCACACACCAGAAAGAGGAATGCATCGGCCAGTATTTTGGGGGCTTACCCGGCACTGAGGATAAGCGTGTAGGTACAGGGCCTGCGGTACGCGTGTGTACTCTGCAGTGCTATTAGCAGCATGTATCAATATCTCCCTTCCAATGAAGTTCAGTATCGACCAGATAACTACCCTCAGCAGCACTCTGAAGACAATCAATTTGCATGTCAGCCAGCAGTGCTCCGGTTCTAGGAAATCTGAACAACTCCTGTGATGTTATCAGCAAATTTTGTCTTTTTCTACATTCTTCCTTTTGGTGTTTTGTTTAAAGTAACTGCTCCAAAGATTAATCCCAACAGCGATGCGTCTAGGTAGGTGCAGAACACAATAGGCCCATTCACCACATCACTCTTTAATTTCTTCAACTGCAGTGCCTAAAAATACCTTCCCTGTTGCGTTTATTTTACGACATGTCAGGTGTATAATTAAGGAGCTGGTCGTAACAAAATTCTTCACTGGAATTGACTGGAAGAGTCATAAACTGGGCGCCTTGGCATATCATAATATTAGTGCATTACAAGAAAACGAGAGCTTCTCTGTCCACTGGAGAGAAAAGTGATTAGTTAAATGGCTCAAAACCGAAAGTGAAATATTTTCTCTCAATCAGACAGCTCTTTTAAAGTGGCTATTTGCGCTACTCACTCATAACAGAATGTGGTATTCTAGCTTCATGCTTACAGCTGTGTCTTTCTCTCTCATCTTTCCTAAATCTAAAACCTAAATCTGATCAGTGTGGGCTTTAAAACTACAAAGAACACTTTTCCCAGAAAAGGGGATATGTCAATTTAATTGAGAATTTGGAAGAATTCTGAAAGACCTAACAAAAGATTTTCTTCAATTCTTTTCTTCTACTTTTGCTTGTTAGTAAAAAAAACTAAACATTTGTTTTCTGGATCCAGAGGTACTGTAGGAGCAATTATTACTTCTACTGAAAGTTCAACACAAACAGCACATTTTTGTGCCATGACAGTCTTCCATTTAATAAAATCATGAACCATTTCTTCGAGAATGTGATGCTGGTGAGTTAGTCAGATGGTTTTGGCGCACACTAATTGTCAGAACACATCTAACCATCCAGCAGGAGCATCTGATTTCACAGAAGTACAATACTACCGTGTAAAGCATGGCCGGGTGGGAAAATGCAGCTACCGTGTAATACAGACATTTTCCTACAACACTCATACGAGAAAATGTCACCTAAAAACACAGTAATTTCAAACACATTTCAATTTTTCTACTGAATTTAAATCAAAGTCAGATGATTGTAGGTAAACCAATGAATTGTGGAGAGTGCTCTTGTATGATTTTCTACATCAGTGCATAAACCTCAAGTTCAATTACTGAATTACTAAAACAGCAAGATCAGCAAAACAACAATTATTAAATGGAAAACTGTCATGTCACAAAAATGTGCTGTTTGCGTTGAGCTTCCGGCAGACATATGAATCTACACCTGAAACTTTGCCATATGGCTTGAGAAGTGTGTTTGGGCACATCGCAAGACGAGCTCCGCTCATATACAATGGCCTCCCCGTAAGGTGTGCTTTGAGAAGCAGAGGCGACTGAAAGGACACCTCACTGCTGGTTTACTCTTGTCATTTCCCCCCTTTCCTTTCCTCATCCCGCCGCTATTGAGCCGTAAACAAATTCAGAAACCGTCGGCAAGATCAAGAGATATGGGGGACGGGCAGAACTTCTGCGGAAAATGACCCATTTTGAGTCTGTCCTCAGCGGTGGTACGCGACAGCGGAGCCACAGTGTTCACAGAGCAGCCACCGCCGCAGGGAAAGCACAAAACACCAGGCCAGCACCCCGTCGGCACAGAGCAGAATGTTTTCACCACTCTGCTCTCTCGCAGCGCGCTGTGTGCTTTACACCTCTGCGCACCAACAAGAGGGAAGGGGATGTGAACTTCGTGCTGCCTTGGCACGGTTTTTACCCTCATGCTCTTTACCTCAGGCCCGTTCCCACGTGCTTCCAACAATTCCTTAACTCCCCCTTGTGTGCGTTGTGTGCGAAGTGTGCGCACGGGAGTGCAGTGTGGCAATAAAATAAAAGGAAGACGTTTTTGTGTTGCTTTAGTACGGTTTTCACCCTGATCCTCTCTACCTCAAGCCCTTTTCCACATGTTTCCAACAATTCCCTAACTCCCCTGTGTGTGTGTGTGAAGTGTGCGCGCAGGAGTGCAGTGTGGCAATAAAACCCATTAGCATTTGCACTCTCGTGTTTCCCAATCCTCCGGTGTGTCACCTGTTTCTGATACCACACAATACTCCCTTGTAGAGCCACTGGAACGAACACACATAATCATTAATCTTCAGGGAGCTTGAGGCAGTAGATGAAGGGGGCTTTGCAGGCAGGTGTAATTTCATCATCTTCAGTTATTCATTTAACAGATGGTCTCATTTTTATTATAAATCAGAAAAGAAGCATTTTTGGGAAGCTGTCACTGTAAATGGGTTTTATGTAGCACTCTAACATCCTGCACAACAACAAGAAACCCATGGCTTTGTGAAATATGTTATCTGCTGGCACACTGTGGCTGTGCGTATAAGGCATTAGAATGAAACCAAATGTAAAAAAAAATAAAATGGTTGCGGGTTTTGTCATAACAGTTCTTTGAAAATATAGATGGATACATTACACACACATGCAGAGGAGCACAGATAAGCCAATGCACGGGTGAAAACAGGACGAGTATTAATGTAATACTAGTAAAAAAACAGTGCATCCTTATTGAGTTAAGCTCTACAACATACGACGCTACAGTAGCCCCCCCTGCCTATCCTGCCAATAACTACAGCTTCTCTGCAGGAGGTCTCTCAAAGCCTCTTGAAGAAACGAGACAGCGCAGGGAGACAGGATGCTCCTGCCGAGAGGGGTACCCAAGGGCACCACGGCACTGCGTCTCCAACTGTGCCGCGCAGATCTGAACGCAGCGATTGGAAGGGATTTGAAATTACTGGTGAATGAACGTGCAGCTACCAAGGGAAGCTTAAACACAAAGAGCAGTTCTCTTTCCTGTAATCTGCTTGTGTTACACTAGCGGTGCGGGGCGTAGACGGGGACTGGCTCCTCGCCGAAGGAAGGAAAACATCAAATCGCACCTTTCAGCTCCGGCAGCTTCCTTCGCTTCAGGCGAACGCCGAGGGGGCTGGCCGGCCCCGCCAGGGCCGACAGCAGCCGGCCTCCTGGAACAAAAGTGGTTCTGCTGCACGAGCAAATAGGCCCCCGCGCGCTTTGTGCTCAGATGCACGCTGGGAAAAACAAAGGCCCATTGTCCAGTTGCGCTGGGTTTTTGTGCAGAATTTCCTTTTTACGCTGCCCCACCCTAAGCAAATTATGAGTCACAAAGCGCCTTCAGGAAAAGATGCGGGGGAATGAGGTACTGTCAGAGCAAAAGGAAAGGGGCCAGATTGTGCACCTCACACACAGCCTGTCGATAAAGACGGGACTTCAGACTTATCTAACCATTATGCTGTCTGTTTTATTTCAGATCAATACATCACTTCAAAGGGAACATTGATCGGAAGTAGATCAAGCCACTTCATACTCCAGTCCTGCATACACACCGAAGCTAAATTTTTCTGTGAGCAACCTCCTTTAAAATGTTCTACTTTTCCGCATCCCATTCCAGCAAGCATGTCATGACTCATTAACATCTGTGGAGCCGCAGTGTCATTCAGTGAAGGCCTCTAGATTTTTCCTGAAGCGAAGGTCTCAGCTTAAGCTTAATTTTAGTCTTCCTTTCAGACTGACGGAACCACCTGAAGGCGACACGTGAAGTTTTCTTTAAGTAGCTATTACTGAATTTCCCAGCCACATGAACTTTGTGTAGGAACAAGCCAACGCACAAAGAGCCTCATCATCTTTTAAATTTGTTTTGCATCCAAAACAACCTCCCGCTATAGCAACGGACGGAGAATGTCCCCAGTTGACCGAAAGCAGAGACAAGAAAAAAAGAAACCTGCTTTTTAAAGGAGGAGTGAACCTCTTCTTGTGGTTTCGAAAACGCAGGCAACACAGAAAAAGCATTTCCTGTTTTGCAAGCCGTGTGAGGGGCACGCTTTGTACAAAACATGTCCTCAAGCAACTCTCTCCTGGTTCTGTAATTGCTGCTGTAGCGAGCTGCGGCACACTGCAAAGACTGCTAACCCAGACGCAGTGACACAGATCACAGCCACCAGGTTGCACAGACTCTCACTTAGGACGCACAAACATCTGTTTTAGCTACGGCCTCTTTTTAAAAATGGCCTCTGGTAACAGATGCACACAGAGGAGCTGTTAATTCTGTAGCTGCTGCTGCTGCTGCACGCTGCTTTTTAAAGCTGTCACAAGCCCAATACAAACAACCTACTGCTGACAGACAGTCACAAGCTGCTGCTCTGCTAAAGCTAGCTGCTGACGGCACTAGTGATCATTTAAGGTAAGACCTTTCTGTCAAAAGTAGAGCTAGAGAGAGGCTGAATTGGCGCTCGCTGAGCTGCCTTCCAGCGCCCTGAAAAAAGAGTGTCCTCTCTTTTACAAAGGAATACAAAGCGTGCCCCTTCCCTGAAGGCCCCCAGCCAGCACCCCCACAGTGTGCGATTTGAGGGGAGACAACCACATTAATCTGAACAAGCGTTTCTTCCTCATCCTGGTCAGTGTTGTATTCCTATAAAAAACATCTCAGTCGGACAGAAATGACAATGTTACAGCGCAAAACATTTGAAGTGCCGTAGTTTGTCATCTGTATCACAAGCAGACTAGTCGATTGATATTTTTTTATTTAAAGCAACCACACCACAGCTGTTTTGTACATCGGTGCAGTGATATTTAACACTTTTTTTCGCCCCTGAACTATCGGAGAATCCCGGCTGAGGCTGCCCTGTACACCACTGACCCAGCGCCACAGAGAAGCTGAAAAAATAATCAGACATTATCTCCCGACAGGAGCCCTTGCCAGCTGACGAATCTCCCGAGTGAAATTGGAAATGCAGCTGTTTCCAGGAGAGCCGCGATTGCCTCTGTATAAATAAGCAGCAGGGGCCACGAGACGATCCGAAACGCGCGTCTGCCGGCCTCAGTGGGACTGCGGGTTATACCTTTCTCTCCCACACAGCTCGGCAAGCTCAACCAGCACAGCGCGCATCTTTCTCCCCACTAGCGTTTCAGTGCTTCAAACCACAACACGCTGGCGTTCGGCGGACGACTTCCCTCAGAATACGTCTCAACCCATTATTAGTTTTATTGCATTCTATACTACTCTGCATATACTGTGACTAAGTGGTTGATGTCACTGACGTCCAAAGAAACATTTATGTGTCCATAAATAAAATGAATAACTGCAGGACTTCAGTGTATCTGTACGGCTGATGCATTTTAAGTGGAACTGAAGGAAAAGGGAAGACACTGGGTAATTATTTTCTTTTTATTAACATGTCCTTGAAAACAATGTTCTTTTTTAACTGTTCCACATAGTAAGATATCAATTTAAGATCCGAACTATGTCATACTGCTGTTTCACACTTAATCCCAAACAATGTCTCCTGAGAGCTCTGAACTGAAGGCATCTGTTCTACTGTTCTCAGGATCACTGTTTAACACACAGAAAAACCTGTTTCTGCCCCAGAAGGGCCTGTGTGGCAGTGCACTTAGAAATTACCCTTTTTCCCCTCGAAATCTGAGGAAATGACACATCATTAATGCGCACTTTTGTTAGTAACAGAGGATATACAACACACCTGACTCTGCAGATTGATGACTTCAGACTCAGGTTACCGGACAGACAATAATGACCAAAGTGGTTTAGGGGTTATAAGGTGGAGAACATGATTTATTTTGCTGCTTGTTCCCAATCTTTAGCAGCCAAATTGAGTTTCACTGTTTTTAGGAGAATGCCAAAACCCGTTCTAGTCAGGTGCAAGCTAAGAAAGCTGAGAACAGACGAGCCCAGCACTGGACCTGAGCGAACATGTGGCCAGCTCAAACAGCTTTCACTTTTTTTTTTTAAACCAAACCAAGCTCTTTCCACATCCCCACGCGAAAGCTGATTGGTGTGCAGGGTAAAAAACAAAACAAAAATCGAGCAGCAGCAAAACAATTTATCACCATTTGGCAGCATAAAGCATTACGACGAACCCTGCCAGCACTTTTTAAATGTGACTTGTATTCCTTTATTCATTTTTAAAGATGTTTTAATTAAAATAATTAATAATCTTCAGGTGTTCACGGCATGGGCACGCGGAGTCGAGCCCGCCCAGCCCTGTGTGAACGGTAGTGGGAGAGCTCAGCACGAGCAGGGGAGAATCTGATGGTGGAATTCCATGTGGTGCTCATTACAAGGAGGGGCCTGGCTGGGAAACGCTCTGGGTCACAATAGGACTAAAAATGTTTTTTTTTTTAAACTGCGTGGGGCTCAGCCAGCACAGTGCCGTCATGAGCCCAAGCATCTCCAGTCCTGTGATTTGCACAGGAGGCTAAGCGCTGACACAGAGCGTTTGATCCTACACCGACGCACAGCTGAGAGATTCTCTGAACAGAAGCAGACTGGCACAGCTTATTGCAAACGCAGCCTGAAAAAAGGAAGAAGAAAAGAAAAGGAACCGGGGGCCAGTCTCTGTGTGGCAGCATTTCGATGTTAATGACAGTCCTTTCACCGTGGTGCAAAGAGCATTCAAAACCAACATATGGAATTGTTTTGTTCAGGGCAGAACTCAAAGGGTTTTAATGGTAAACCAGTGAGGCTCACAATAACGCACAGCTGAGAGCCACTGTAAAGCACCCTGCTGAAATCTTGTTTTAGAACAGCTAATACATTCCATTTTACTTAAATGCATTAAAAAGTAAATATACAACTCACAAAATAAACAGAATTTTAAATATTTCTGAAGTTATTGAAGTATTAGTTCTTTATTTGGATGACTTGGCTATTCACATTAAAAGGATACCTAACATGCATTATATTGTAAAAGTGATAAAGAAGTGATTATTGCTAGGAGTTTCGTGGTGAAAACAGAAACAAATTGCTGCTCTGTCCAAGAGCTATTTTTTTTCTGTAAAAATATATCTACCATTAAAGGCATTTAGAGTTACTTACAAATAAGAACAGTAAAACCTCAAAGTGTTGTTAACAGATCGTAACACCATTCCTGTTAAAAAACAATGACTTCACAAAGCTGTATGGTCTGTAAGCAGCCATCTATCAAGGGATTCTGCAATACTGTAATAAACAAAGCAATGCAGCAATGCAAATCAAGCTCTTAACAAAAATACAGAAAATATCATCGACATGTTAAGAATACATTTTCACTCCATCCATAGTGTGCAATTTGCTGCATTCTGGTTACCCATAACACGGAGTGAAGTGAAAGCATTAAGAGGAACAGTGCTTAAGCAGGGCGTCTGTTTTGTACTGCACAGCCCGAGGTACAGAGACATTGAAGGCTAGCTGTGAATGTGCTAGGATTCCCCAATGACCAGGAACAATCGGTCCAGCAAACAATTTTGCAGCCAGGCATTCTGTTAAAACAGCCTTCTTTCCTTATAAGGTTTGGCTCACAGCCTTCTGGCACCAAACCCAAGACAGTTCCCAAGCCAGGGCCTAAGATTCTATCATCCTGTATGGCTTTTGCTGCAGCACAGGGCCTCTGATAGGCAACACCTTGGCAGCTATCCAGATTAAACAAAGGACATACTGATATTGGCTCTCTGTGCAATAAGATAGCACAAAACCGCCTGGCACCTGAAGGTGAGAGGCGCGATGCAAACTCCACACGCATCTGTACTGTTAACCCCAATCACCACTTTAACAATCTATTAAATTCTCAACAAGCCTATTGTGCTATTAGGCAGCTCCGTTTGGGTCTGATCAAAATCATCTGAGACAACGCAGCAACTGGCACCCACCTCCAAACTGAATTCTGTGTCAATGAAATCAACGGAAAACACTGCGTCAAATTACTGCCATACCTCAATGCTTAATGTTGCAGCAAATACGTTTTAAACATAATTGCATGTGTAATTGAGGAACCTGGAGGACAGGAAATTATTGAAGTTAACCCAAAAACCCGACCTTTGCAATGTCATACGTTTTTTTTTTAGAAAACTGCAGAGATATTAAGACCTCCAGGCTGTTTGCCTAACAAGGAAAAGTCACCTCTAGACTGCCTTCTTCCTTATTTTTTCAAAAAAGGAAAGAAAATGGAACAGAAGACGTCAACTAGCTGCACAGCCAGATGGGTTTAACACTCCTCTGCTTCTTTTGTGGGTTAATGAAAATCAAGGCAAGATCTAACTGAGGGGTCAAAAGACAGCGGAGCTCCAGTTATCTTCTGAATTACCTGCTCTTTAATGACTCAACAGAGCATGCGAAGGCTGAGTCAGGGCTTCTGCGGCTCCTTGATGACTCTGCATTATCTCTGGCACTGAACGGAACCCCCCCTCACACCAGTCAAGTAATTATAAAGTAGATCATTAACTTATCAAAAAGCACTTTGACATCACTTCCAGAAAGAGTACCTTTTAATGGAGGACGTGCAGCAAACTCGGCACAAAAAGAATTGAAGAAAGTGTTTTTTTTTCTGTTGTTTTACTTGTCAAATTCTTTCCCTATTATAATAATAATTATAATAATAATTGCTTACACTTATATAGCGCTTTTTTGGACACTCCACTCAAAGCGCTTTACAGGTAATGGGGACTCCCCTCCACCACCACCAATGTGCAGCATCCACCTGGATGATGCGACGGCAGCCATAGTGCGCCAGAACGCTCACCACACATCAGCTATCAGTGGGGAGGAGAGCAGAGTAATGTAGCCAATTCATAGAGGGGGATTATTAGGAGGCCATGATTAGTAAGGGCCAATTGGAAATTAGGTTACACCCCTACTCTTTTCGAGAAGCGCCCTGGGATTTTTAATGACCACAGAGAGTCAGGACCTCGGTTTTACGTCTCATCCGAAGGACGGCGCCTGTTTACAGTATAGTGTCCCCATCACTATACTGGGGCATTAGGACCCACATGGACCACAGGGTGAGCGCCCCCTGCTGGCCCCACTAACACCTCTTCCAGCAGCAACCTTAGTCTTTCCCAGGAGGTCTCCCATCCAGGTACTGACCAGGCTCACACCTGCTTAGGTTCAGTGGGTTGCCAGTTGTGAGTTGCAGGGTGATATGGCAGCTATTATGTAGCTCGAACTTGAATTCTTATAAAGCTCAGACTGCCCTCTTAGCACCATCGCAAGGTTCACACTTATACAAACTATCGGACCTTTTCCCAACACTCACATGCAGTAAACACACCACACCAGAAGAAACACTGCACATTCAAGCACTTTATTTAACCTTTACATTAAAGCTGGATTTTTCAAGTACTCAGAAAATGCTTATGTTTATACCGTGGAAACGTCTCACATTATTGATAAACTGCATTCATTCTTGTAACCCTGCAGCTTCCAGGGCTATTTAACTACTCAACAAAGCATGTAAATAAGAAAAACAGCAGAGAGCAACTCCACAGGGGCTATAATCCTGCTGTATTTATAGGTATCTATATACGTCCAGCAACTATATCTAGAGCTGGGAAAGGCGTTAAATTGGTCCGGTTAAGATAGAAATTAGTCCAATCAGACAGCTAAGAGCTCAACTGGAAATACAACTACAGACACAGTGGTCTTCCAGGATTGGTGCTGTGCACACTTCACCTATTGCATGTCAATGAAACAGGCCATTTTCACTGCTGGCCAGGCAGGCCATAAAGAGGGGTTTCCACTGCTGGATACATTCTGGGGTTGAGGCAATGTCCTACACTGACAGGTTGAAAGAAGCCCCCTGAACTTTTGAACACAGGAGACTAAGATGGGACCTGATACAGGAATTCAAAAGCCTCAAAGGCACTGATATAGTGAACCCAGTGAAGCAGGTCTCCACATGGTCTTCTCTGTTCAAGATGAAAAAGGTTCATTTCTTTCTCCGTCTCTCTGTCATTTCTTTAAGCCAGGAAAGTATCTGGTTGCTCCTGTCTGGACTGATTCCAGAGCTGAAATATCTTTTAAGTGATCACAATTATACACAGTATTCTAAATGTGGTCTTACACGGATATTATGCAATTTTTTAATAACATTCCTTGATTTTACACTATACAGTATTGCCTAATATTTTGCTGGCTTTTTATTTCTTCCCCACATTGTCAACATAAGCACCTACAGTAAGTCTTTTCATAAGTGGCCTCTTCTATCTCAGTTTTTTCCTAGATTATGTTTTTGCTGCCTGCATGCAAAACTATGCAACTGCCTACATTGTACATCATTTGCAAGGTGCAGCCCAGTTGAATTTTATCCAAATGTATTTTAATTTCATTTGCTGCTTCTCCAGTGTTTGCCAATCCTCCTAATGTGGTATGATCTGCAAACTTGACTTGTTTACTTACTATACTAGAATCTAAATCACTGACAGAAATCAGCTGACAGAAGATCAGCTGTGGTCCTCGTACAGATCCCAGTGGTACTCCACAAATAACATCACAACATAATTAATGCTTTATGCAAAGTCAGAGCTAGTTTTAACTGATCCATTGTTATGCAAATATATTAATGCTCTTGCATTTTTATGTAGCAAGAGTTTCACAAAGTATAAGGTATTTTGGTGAAACATTACCACAAAAAACAAATTTATTTCATTGTAAATACTCCATTATCATCCTCTGGTCACTTAAGCTGGTGCTTTTATTTAATCCGCAAGTAAAATTCAAGTTGATGAAAAACACAAAACACTTAACTGTGTAATTAAGGATGACCAATTTGATTCTGTAAAGTCACTGGGATTGGCAAACACAGGATGAGATTTTAGAGATTGTTATTTTTTGTGCTGACTAAATTACTATTCCTATCTATATCCTATTAAATAAATTGTTCATAAAATACTTTGAAATAACTCTCTTGATCAAATCCGTAACACAGATTAAGTGTCCATGCGGCAAGAACTGTGAACAATTTATCAGCATTAAAAGTTTTCTGCATACTGTAATTATACTCCATAGCAATGCTTAATTTATACATACATTTCCCTCCCACAATTTTAAGAACAATATTAAAATTGAGTCATGTCTTAGAATCCTCTGGTAACAATCTAGTCACTTATGAAACATGAAATAAAAATAGCAGTAAGTAAGCACTGATTGCCAGGATTTTTCCTGTACAATACTATGTCCTCTGCATCATGTAAACACAGGGCAAGAACATCTGACTTCGGCTGTGTTCAAGAAAAGCTCAGGAACACATTTCATTATTGGCTTGGCAAGGTCTGGTCAAGCCAGATAGCCCTGTGCCAGCACTAGGAATGAGGATAGAGAGCAGTGTATAACCCCTGAGCTAACCAACCTCCCACATCCAAATAAAAACGAAAGAAGGCAGATGAAAATATCGAAAGGAAACATTCAGATACATAAAAAGGAAATTCAGACAATAAATAGAAAATAGAATAGACGTGTCTTCAGGAAGAGAACTCTCAGACTTGACAACTGACAAATTAACAAATTATATTGTTTTAGGAGAGAATGACACATTTTCGACAGCATCTTTGTTTGATGCTTGATTGATTATTAGGCGAAAATTAAATGCAACATTGAAACTTCTTGCGCTTCCACAAACATCTTGCACACGTGACCAATGATGGTGAAGACTTCCTTGGACATATCCTGACAAGCACCGCAATGGAACCATGAGTTCAATTCAGACTGACAGCCTTAAGCAAGGCCGCACCCTAACAAACTAACAAACTCAGAATCACACGCTGCCAAAAACACTGAGCCGCTGCAGCCCGTCCTCAGGGCTGTAAACACTTACACTTCAAGCTTTTCCGTTCTCATCTCCCTCACTAAGTTTAGGTAGAGGTTCAGCGTGATGAGGCAAACCCAGGCCAGGGCGCACCAGTCTGTGAAGAAAACAAAGAAAAACATTACAAGGTAGAAACAGAAGAAGGGCTGACTACTGAAGCTGACACTGTCTGTTGGGCAGGCGCAACTGAAAAGCACAGTCAGTTGCTGTATTTCACTGAGGGTTCGTGATGTCAGACCAGCACGGAGCATGTCCTTCATAGTGTGGAATACACACCTGTATGTGAACTCACAAAAGTAGTTGCCAAAGAGGCCCAAGAAGTTTATAAACCAGAAAGGACCATCTGAGGCACTGAGATTATTTGGTGACAGGTAGCGTAACAACCTGTGGATCTCATCCAGACTTTTCCTGATGGTCCCAGAGAATCAGGTTTGGCAAACACCCACCCACCATTCTCAGTTCCAAGTACTTTCCTTGTAGCTTCGAAGTGAGTTCTCATGTTCTTTTTTCATTGCCAAGTTTAAGTAAATCCGCTGAGTTAACCCTGAATATACCTTTAAAGATTTTGAATACTTCTATTAAGTCCCCAAATAGGGCTGACGAGGATCAGCTCCTCTCAGCTTTTAGACCCAAAATGTTTATTGTTTAAAACAGTGAAGCCTATTTAGCATTGTAGTACAGCAGCCAACATTGTTAACATAACTTGAAATTCTACACTTTCCATTTTTCAGCCTTGGATTCTGTTACTTTTGTAATCATTTTCTCACAATGCCTGGACAAATAATAAGTCAAGAGTTTACTTTGTAATATAGCACCTTTGGCATCTTTCTTGTTTTTCTGAAGTAGTTTTCTAAACATCTTAGAATCAAGATCATTGATGTCGCTAAGGAACAACAGCAGGCCTAAAACAGAACCCTGTGGCACTCCAATAACTCCAACGCTCCATTTTCAATACTTTAACCACTTTTCAGTCTTCTTCATCCTGTACATTGCCTTTGTATCCTTCACCTTTTAGCTTTATAAGCAGCCTTGCATGCAGATCATTATTAAAGGTCGTCTGCACATCTAAATACAATTTACCATCTAATAAACTCAAGTAGGCAGCTGCGTCAACATGCTTAGGCTGCAAAGGAACAAGTAAAGGCTTATTCCATGCTGAAAAGAGAAAAAAAGAAACACAACGTTTCAACAGCGTTGTGTTTCTTTTCTTCTCTTTTCAGCATCTAATAACCTCTGCTTGTATCCAGGACAGGCAGAGCCTAGGATAAAGGAGGAAGTCGTGAGCATATTTGTGATTTATGACATGATATACTGTAGTAGCTGGCATAGCAATACAAGAGATGATTTTTTTTGCAGGGATGCGTGGGGGGGGGAATTCAACTTTAAAAATGGACAATTTCAAGTGTGTCATTAAAATGATATGTTGAAATACAATTAACAGCTCGATTGCAGGTACATTCCGGTCCAGCTCCATTTACAAACTAGAAACACTCGCTGCTCGGCTTTCTTATTATTTCTCCCAATGTACGACATCCAGTCGCAGCCACTGTGCTATGTGCATGGAAGACGTGATGTTGTTTCTCTAAAGAGGAGCCGCGTGTGAATGAAAGCGAGTGTGTGTGTGTGTGGTGCTTCCCCTCTGCAGCTGAATGCAGACTCCGTGTGACGGTGGTGTTCCGCTTCTTAACCACACAAATGCTGTGTTTACTGTTCAACCCAACATGCCAGCCTGACCTTCCACATGTCACAGTTCATTACGGAGAAACAAGCGCAAAGGCAGTTAGTAGCCAGCTCAGGGATTGCTAGGGAAAGATGTCCTTGTCTTTTAATCAAATAAACCCCCCCTCAGTCTGAAGTCTTCCTTTTTCATTAGACAATATTGAATTTATCTTGTTTTATCATGCTGGAAAATTCAACACCAGCTTGTTGTCTATGGTCTATTTTCAACTAAATGCATTTGTGCAACCGAAACAAAACATTGGCCAGAGTATATCCGCACAATGTTTGGTCTACTGTTTGTATTTTCACACATTTAAAATGCCCTTTTTAGAAGAGGTGCTAAAATATAAATGTAGAAAAGCGGTGTCTCTTAAAACACGCAAAGACTACAAATGACAAGCCAGCTATCCCAAATTAAAGGTCTTAATTTAGCTACAAATTCCCTGCTGGGATACAAAATCTCAGAAATGTTTACTGAACGTATTCCAAACAGGCAGTGGGAGACCAGAAGTGTCTAGAGGCACTATTGGCCTATACAGCACAGACTGAGAGGGTTTATTTGTGAAATTAAATATTTGTATAAGAAGGGGATTTTTACACAATCATTTCCATGTGCTTGTTCTACTGTTAAAGGCCCGAATGCAGCACCACATCTGTAGCCGATGTGAAGAGAGGCAATGCATCAGCTGCATGTTGTTTTCTTGCTGCAGGTCACACACTGAAATCTCCTGTGCTGGCTCACTGAATAATTTAGTTGATGGCTGGTAGGTTTCAAGGATAACAATCACGCAATCGCTCAATCAAGTGAGGTTAGTGGAGGTAGCAGTCTCATAACATGCTGAGCCTTTTTCTTAACTTCCTTCAAAACCCCTACTCGGAACAGATCAGGAGTGAGCCCCCACTAATCTGCAGAGCGGTTTTCAGGGGATTCCTTGCAGCGTCACTGGCTGAACTACGGCTAAAGTCTTTGCCTGCCCTAAAAACAGCTGTGATCTTGTCCACTGAACTTCAAATCCCCTAGCAGTATGACTACAGTGTATGTCTTATTTGATAAGAACCCAGAAAGTGCTCTAGGGCTGGTTCCCTCTTAAGGGTCTAGCAGGCACTCGTTATACTAATTACTCACCAGCTGGGAAAGGAATTTGTCTGGACTTCAGGATGTGAGGCACACTAACTCCTTACAGAGTCAGCTAGGCTGGGAGAGTGTCCTAGTGGACAAGGCAATCACAGTAATCACACTGACAAGGAAATCCATTACATTTTTTTTAATACATGAACCCTTCCACAAATTAATTAATTTGAATAGTTACTACTAATAATTTCTGGCATTTGTTTATTGTTGTGCCTCCTAATGGGCCTCACATACAGAGGATGACCTAATTCACTCACCACACACTGCAAGCGCACAGCCCAATGGCGCACAGCAGGTCACTACACAGTCAGAGGAAGTGAGAAATTGCTTCACAAACTGAATTAAGGTAGAAATTGAGACAGGCCAGACTGTACAAAGCCAAGGCACCAGGGTTAACACATCCCTTGTAAACAGTACTATGGGATCTGTACTGACCAGGTAACCAGGACCTCATTTTAAAGTCTCATCTGAGGAAGGTCCCCTCCCTACAACACAGCATCCCCGGTCACCAGGGGCCAGAACATGTCTAAGGTAAAAATGTGGGGGTCTGATATTGAGATTTCAAGAAACATTTATATTACAGTGTAGTGTGTGACTTATCTATACTCCGATGTGAACAGACTAGATCTGGCCTCTACTTAAATCAAGAATCAACAGTCACTATGGTTACTGCAGAACCTGGATGACACTTAACCTGAGGCTTTGTTATCCAATCAGACAAAGCGTTTGGTCTATTCACTGCCGCACATGAATTTCCCTCTAATTCCACTAGAGAAAAACACACACCTAACACAGCACTGAATTTGGAAAAAGAAAAGGGGATAATTTATGCTGATAAGAGCATCGGATACTTTAATGGAGTGTGATAGATGTGACCAAGTCAGCTGTGTCATGTCACCATTCTAGGAAGTGATGCACAACAATATTTAAGAATTCAAGTGTGTTGAGTGCGGAGAAGGACAAGTTCATTGAGCAGGCCAAAGAAAACAGTAAAAATTAGTAACTGCCCTTCTGAAACCAGAATGTCAGGGATGCGCAGGATGATCTTTGCCTTGCTACAGTTCAGCAAAACCCAAACAACCACTTACAGAAGGCATCTTCAAAGAAACTGCTAAAAAAGTGACCCAAATTCCAAAAAACATGTCCCTGCAGTGCCAGCACTGTGGCAAGAAACATCCATAATGTAAGTGACTCCCTTTACAGTGAAACTGTTAAAGGTACACTAAAATGTCCCTTTGTTAACAAAGTGTGATGAGAGTATAATGGTTGGAGTCAGCTTATTGATATAATGGATGCTGAATAAAGTTGTGAAGCTTAATTGAAATAGCTGAGCACCGTAATGCTGGAAATCTGAATGCAGACCTCGTTGGATGTTTGGAAAATGAAAAACAGAAGAACCCTGTAGAGAAAACTGTGGGATCTGCATCGGACAGGACATCTGTAATGCTAGCTGAACGTGAAAGCATTTCAAATTGCCTGAAAGATCACGCTGGTGATTTATTCATCCACCACTGTATGACCCACCGACAAGATATAATGGATAAAGACATCGCATCAGTCACACATGACTTTGTGGAAGATATGATCAAAGTGACACTTACACACTGCAGTGGGGCAGGGAGAAAAAAACGAGTTCAGACAGATCTTGAACTGAATGAGGAGGAATATTTAAATCTCCTTACCTCCAACAAAATCTGCTTGTCATAAGAATAGTTTCAGAGAAGATATGCTCATTCAGCCAGTCTAGTCTGTTTGGTAATTAGTAGCTCATTGAGAAGCCCATCCAACTGTTTCTTGAAACAAGCCAGGATACTGCTCCATACTCTCATAACAGTGCCTCCTGTTTTCAGTTTAAATTGCATGAAATTGTTAAATTTCTATTCCATGAAATGAATAGAAAAATGGAAATATAAATGTAAGGTCACTTAGCAGGGTGCTGGACCAACACATGTGGCTAGTCCAGCCTGTATAATCCCTGTCATAGAGTCTACAAGCATCTGAAATTCTGCAGGAGGGATATGGTACATCACAACACATGCCTGTTTGATATAGATGGATATTGCCATCTTAGGCTTTGTTCCAGAACATCCCATAAATGTCCGAATTGGTTCAAGTCTGGTGACTGTGAAAGCCATGACATATGAATAACATCAGTGTCAGGCTCATTAGACCATCGGATGACCACGTGCTCTGTGTGGGGGGGGCAGAGGGGAGGTTGTCATTCTGGAAGACCATCACTCAGTACCATAAGTTAGTGATTAGCATTGACCTTACCTTTGCACACAATGAGTACAACAAAATGATTCCAGGAAAATGCCTCTTAAAACATTACAAAACCACCACAAACCTTCCCTGTTGGAGCCAAACCATCAGGGTGGTAGAGTTCTTTAGGTTGTCGCCACACATGTACTCATCTGTTTCACGAGCACTTGGTGAAGGATGACTAATCTGACAAGTGTTATTTTTCCCCTATTGGGTAGTCCACTGCCCTTGCTCCTTGTACCAACAGACCCGCAAAACGTGCACTGCAACCCCACTATGACATCCCATTCTGTGGAACTATCCGCAGGCCATGTTTGATGAGACTGGATGCTTGTGCTCCAGGTTGATCTGCAACTGCTCGAACGTTTGACCTTGCACTTTGAATTAATGCACGGATATCAGGATCCTAGCTTCCACCCCACTGTTTCCCTTTGCTGATGGTGTCTTTCCCTTGGATTTCCGTGCTGACGTCACCTTATACACTGCTGATCTTGAAACATCAGCAAGCTAATAAAAGAAATATCTTTGTGTCTGGAGCTTCTGCCAAACACACCCATCTTTCAGGCAGTGAAGTCTCTTCTTCGCAGCCGTGCTTCCCATAATTATAGTCAACCGTGGCCTTTTCAACATTCCTATACAATGCCTTGCGGAAGTACTGAGTATTCCATTTTGTGAAGTTACAAAAGGATCCACACACATTTTTTTATTTAATGGGGTGTCTTCACCCCTTATCAGTACTCTCTGTTTTCTATTTAATACATAATTCTCAATCTAAAAACCTGTTTCTCTGAATTACCAGCTGTGGCTTTAAAAAGAAACATTTATGATCAGATTTATCAAAAGCCTTCTAAAATGTATCCATTCCTGTTGTTTTTTGTTTAAAAACTGTTATGTGATGGTCTGGCAAGACCTACATTTTATATTCATGGTGATATTCCCTTCTCTTGTATCTGATTCCCATATAGGTGATCCTTTAATTTAGTTCTAATTGTTTCCATAACCTTACATGTAATACAAGTCAGACTTATTGGTCTATAATTACTTGGTTCAGTTCTATGACCCTTCTTATGGATGGGCACGACATGGGAAATTTTCCAGTTGATAGGTACTACATGGGTATTATCCATGAATGATCCATCTCCTACCCATCAGTGTTGAGAGACTGATGGAGGTTTTGTTGCTGCTGGTCAGGTTTCGCTACCTGTGCTGAGAAGTTCAAGCTTTTGGAGATTTTCTAATGTAACATGTAGCATTTTGGAACAGGTTACTTATACAGAATATGCTACAAGATTACGGTATATAGTAAGTGCTACAATTTCCCCAGTTTGGGTTTTACTACACCACAGGAGACGCCTGTGAAGTCTACAACATACATTACTCTCGGGAGAAGTACTGCAAGGTCATTTTACTATGTAGGTCACAGAGATGCTCAGGAGGTGAGGAGCACACCTTCACAAACAAGAAGATTGCTCAGGTAAAAGCAAGATCGCTTGACTATGCCTACTTGATCAGGCATTCAAGGCCCGGCTTGCTGAACACACAAACAGTGAAATGCACGCTTTACTTTACTTGACACCACCTTTAACCATCACTCTCGGAAATCCAACAACTTTCTGCAAAACATACAAATCACATTGACTCCAGAAAGGCCAAAATGCAATATATAGCCTTATCCTGCAACGACAATGCTGTCAAGACAGTTTTCAAGTCAGACAGCTGTGGCAGTAACGTTATCAGATCGTGGTGTCTTTAAGTGAAGTGAGACTGAATACTGTGACCTGGCAGGGCTCTCAGTACTGGAACACTGAGCCCTGACACATGCTGTGAACAAGGCTTTAGCCACATGAACTCAATCAAAACATCAGAAGGAATCGCCTTGAGAACTGTCGGGTTGATGTCTGTCTACGTACTGTAACTTCAACAATGAGCACAAAGGACTTTGATGTAGCTGCCGTGGCTGGGTACCTTCAAAAACACTAATGTGACTTGAATTTATGTTTACTATTCCTAGCCAGTTGGGTTGCTGTTTTGGAAAAGTCTGGTCCAGTGGGAAGAGCGCCCCCTACTGGTCCAGGTAAGCAGTACAGCAGTAACCTGGTTTTTCTTAGAGGTCTCCAATCTCAATCACAGCAGACCTAGCCTTGGTAAGCTTATGAGATCTGATGGTCAGACTGCATAGCGGTAATGCTGCTGTCGAGATGAAAAATGAGAAGAGCTTATTTCAATGGGAAGTACTATTCTAAACAGAAGAAAAACACAGGCCTACATCACAAATGGTACGTTGCTGTAGGGTATGAGCATTAAAGATTATCAGTCAACCATAAACAAAGTGTGAGGATTATTTGTGGACCAATAAAAATTCCTGCTCATAGGTTAAAATATATTATCTCATAGGTTAAAAAACAAGAGCTGGGCTTACTCTCTTCTCACAACTACAGAAATCCCAAATGAGTGGGTAGGTACGGCCAGGCAGAAAGCTACAGCATCTAGGACTGAGCAACTCGGTAGTCTCTGCTGATTAAGCTTATCCAGAATAATGAAGATCTGGTCTGATGAGATCATCAAACAGTGCACACAGGCCTATTCACATGAGCGCCTAATGATGAAATTCTGAGAGATCCCTCCCACTTACAAAGATATACGTGAAAAGAAATCAGAATGAGGCAAGACTGTGAAAATGCAAGCACTTACAGACCCATTTCACCAGTTTTCAAACAAATTATTTTGACAGCCTTTTTATGGAAGAGGGTAATAAATTGTGCGCGAAGTCATAACGTCAGGGGAAATTATTTTAAATTATTTCAAGATCTTAGATGTGAAAGGCAGCGGTCTAACCACCATTCCGCCTGCTCTCGACTTGTTTGTTTTATCTGTCATACCTCCCTGTACGGCCTGCAGTAACACAAGGAAGAGAAGCTCTGGGAAAGCAAAGACTGTGTGCTGGTGGTCTGCCGTGCATGGTGACTGTTTTAAACTACAGAACCATTCCTTCGCTAAAATGGGAAACACAAACCACAAGCTAACACTTCCACAATAAAATATCTTCCTTTTCTTCATAAATTGTGATGATTTCTGAAATCCTCCATTGAGCCAGGTGTAATCCTGCCTTGTTCTCTGTTTGTTCATGCCAGACCCGATGCTTTTTACAGGTTTCAAATTAATCAAGACAGATTTTGCTGGAGTACATGAAAGGGAACATCTTATAATATTAACGAGGTTGTTCAACTTGATAATGCGCTCATAACCGCATTAAGCGTGTTTACACCATCAAGCACGAGATGTCCAGGTTGTATCTGGAATATTTTAGTCAGTCCTACTTGGAGATTATAATGAAAACAAAATCCAAACATCTGCAATGGAAATTTACTGACTGTAGAGCACGATTCTACCTTTCTTTTCCTACATGAGAGCCTTTAAAGGACAGCCTTTCATTACACAAGAGCTCTTAATGATTTAATTAAGCCCGATATTGACTTGGCTGAAACACATCCCTGGACTGAAATGGAAATCAAAAACAACAGCATCTGTATGGCACAATTTATAATCAAATGTTTTAACACCATCAATCTGATTCATTATGGCCTACAAAATCAACTAGAAGGACAAGCTTCATTCAAACATAATGTGTAGAACATTGCAAAACAAAATAAAGTGTGAGATATTGTCTAACGCAATTATTCTGCTTCACCATTCCTACTTGGAGTCAAGAAAAAACATCTTCAGTTTAAACCATTTACTCTACGCACTATAATTGATCAAATAATGAAAAATCCTGTCACAAAACTAGACTTGTTTTCTCTTATACTTGTAAACAACTATGCATTTTTCTTTCAACAACCTTCCCTTCCCACCTTCCTTCCAAATCTTCCCTCACAAAAGGCAAAAAACTAAAAAAGAAAGAGGCAGATAGAAAAAAAACAAAAGGGACCATAACAAAACACTAATTATGCTAACAGTCTCCAGGAAGCAAAAAATAATGGAAAGACAGTCCTATCAGGTAACATCTGAGTAGCCAATTAGTGACAGATTAAAGTCTAGGGTGTAGGAGGGAGGCTCAAAGTCTCAAAATAGTTCAGAAATTGTTGCCAAGCTTTAAAAAAACTTGATGGTGCTCAGTGTGTTCCTAATTTTCTCTACCTTAAGAATCTCTGATCACCGTCATCCCTCAACGCCTTCACAACAAACTGTCTCATTTGATTGCTCCCTTCCCCACCTGCCAGTGGATCATCAACTTCCTAAGAGAAGGCAATCTGTTGCGAATTTGTCAGACTGCTTATCTGTGAAAACTGGTGTATAACAAGACCTCCAGTGACCCCACTGTCATACTGCTCATGTTTCCCGATGATACCACCCTGGTGGGCCTTATCAGCAGCGAAGATGAGACCAGGTACAGAACAGAAGTGGATCGTCTGGCGGCATGGTGTATTAACAACACGCTTCAGCTCAACAGTCTCAAAACCCTGGAAATCACTTTAGGAAAAAAACCCAAAACTCATCCCCTTAGAAAGATCGGAGTAGGTATCGAGGTATGAATCTTTCACAATTCTAGGAATAACCATCTCTAACACCCTCAAATGGGATGCAAATGTTATCAGCATCACAAAGAAGGCTCACCAGATTGTATTTCCTGCATCGACTGAAAGATCTCAATGTTTCCTTACCCATTCTCATTCAGTTTTATAGAGCCTTTATTGAGAGCATTCTCACACAATCTGTATCTGTTTGGTTTGGCAACACGTCTGTCCGTTTCAGAAGCAAACTGCACTGCATTGTCCGCTGTGCAGTCATTGGCTGCCATTTGCTTTCTATTGAAGACCTGTATAAACTCAAGACTATAGATGTGAGCAGAAAGATTGTCAATGACTCCTCTCATCCAGGACACCATCTGTTTCAAAACCTTGCCTCGGGGACACACTACCAGTCAATCAAAACCAAAACCACCAGGCATCTGACCAGCTTCATCCCCATGGCCATTACCCTGCTTAACCAAACACATGAATATGGGATGTAGTGTGCATATAACTGGTGCCTGTGCATGTTCTTCGTGTGATGTCAACATGTATCACTGAATTGTTTCTATGTTTTTGTGCCAAGACACAAGATCAAATTCCTAGTTCAGTACACGAATTGCACTTGGCAAATAAAGTGATTCTGATTCAGATCCACAAGAAATGTGGGAGGAGCTGCTCGCTTCCAGTTGAAGCCGATAAGGTACCTTGCAAGCAGCGGTGCAAACGCAACGCTGCCAGATTATAGTACTGACAGGGGGAGGTTAACAGGCAGTGCACCAAGAACAGTAATAAAAGGAGTGGGTTTGGTTTCAAGATGAGTTACATGAGAGAAGGCATCAAAAATGAAAGAAATAATGAATACATCTTAGATATTAAACGGATGCCATCAGGTGAGAGTTCAAGAAGAGAATCTATGTCAGTTCGGGGAGGAGGTGAAGGGAAGTGGGAATGTACTGCAAGTGCCTTGTAGTGCAAAGGGAGATTGGGGTAGATTAAATTTCTTTCTAAGCTGTTAAATTACATTCAAATGTTATTTTCAACAGATCTTGAATTGTCACACGTCCACTTCTGTGCCTGTAAAGAAATATCTGCTCACTGAGGGAAGGGGGAAACAAATGATTAGTAGTAAGAGGGGAATGCAAGGAGAGAGATAGAGAGCAAAACCGCTTCCTAAACTGCCTCCAAATACAAAGGGCATGCTACACCGTGGGGTTCTTGGTGAACTGAGCAATAATCAGGGGCAGGGAAGAGCACGGCAAGGCCAATGGTTGAGCTGGATGCCAATACTAAAACTTCTTCATATTTGCTGCATAAGAATAAAATGGAAAATTAGACAAAGACATCCATCTTTTTTTGATTTTTGTAAAAAAGTCTTAAACATGCATGAGGTTTTATCATTCCAATTGAAGGGTGAAAGTATTTGATTGAGCTTATTAAAGAAAAAGCTTTGAAATAAATATTGGAATGGACCAAAAAGATATAAAAGTCTTAGGAAGTACAGTCATTTTAACTGAATTGATTCTACCCAGAACTGACAAGGGAATGGAGGACCACCTGCCTAGATCTTGTTTTGCGAGTTGTAGAAGTGCTGTGAAATTGACTTGGAGGAGATGAGAGTGAGATCTTGAAACTATGACTCACAGGTAGGAACATTTGGAGTGGGCAATTTTAAACCGTAAGGTGTGGAGTGGGTATTGGGTGGCAGTCTCATTAATGGGGAAAAAAGTTCACTCGTACCAAAGTTTCATTTACGCGCATTTCTAAATGCACTGTTCAGATTTATTCACACCTCAATCTGTCAACCTGCAGCGGCTCTTCTTCTGGCTTTGATGAGGAGGAGGTGCTCCCTGCTGCCATAGGCTCAGACTCGCCCCAGGATGGATTTATGACCACTTCTTCACCATGAGAACTTGAGAACTTCTGGAGCTGAGAGTGGCCAATTCTTGCTCCTGCTGAAAGTGAAAGCTGTGAGACCACACAGGTACACTAGTGCTTCTGAAGGCTGTAGACTTCAATGTGTGCTTGGGGTTGTTGCAGTGTCAAAAAAAAGCCTATTTGCAGCCAAGCTTGAGCTATGTGCCAGAAGTAAAAAAAAAGAGATGACAAGCTTTGAAATCCTACTACCCTTCACTTATATCTGGGCATACATTTAGCTTTCTACCAGTAGTTATTACAGTGAAAACCTATTTTGTTTCAGAAAAGACATAAAAGCAGGATTGAGTGACAACTCAGTCTTTGATGGATAATAGTGTCTGGAGCTCTTTAAATATTAAGAACAACAAAAAATATGTAAAACAAAGTTTATAGAGTCCAAATAATGTATATTAAATAGTATATCAGTAGGTTATTCCCATTGCATTCTTCCCTCATATCCCAACTTCCCCACAGTTCCAGGTGGGATATTCGGCACCTTCCAGATATTTTAGAGCTGTCATCAGAGTTGTGGAGGCTGATAACCTTTTGCCAGAAATGGTCAGATTAGTCTGACTCTTCCCTTCTGATAAGCAGAACTGACTGGGCTGCTTCAGTGTGAAGCCTTGTTTATGACCCAATGGCTCAAAGAGAGATGACCTCCAGAAGCTTCAATAAACATCCAGAGGCTTCAAGAAACTAGCAGTCTGAGCAAAACACTGACAGAGAATTACATTTACAGCGCAACTTTCGATATGTTGACAGGGAATGAAAGAATTTGAGCGCTGAAGATTTAGAAACATATGTCATTTTTAAACAGAAGTAGTACTGATATATTTCTTCACATTTTAATTTATAAATGTTGAAAGGCCCACATTTACTTTGTTAAATCAGCATTTAACTACACTTTGTGAATATATTTGAAGGCAGCCACATAAATTAACAGAATTTAAATCATTCCGAGCTGTGAAGCCACAAGCGGCTCGTGACATCCACACCGAAATACTTCCAATTTCAAACCTTTTCAAAGCCACAATACTTTCAAATGCTCACGTATGCCTCTGGCTTTGGCAGTTTGGAGGAAAACCCAAACCCCTAAAACCAATCAGCATTTTTTCATTCCAACACTAAAGTCTGTGGGTCACTGTTGAACAGTTTGGCAGGATGCTTCAAATTAGCTTAGCAACTTTATAAGCACCCTGCAATTAACCACTGCATTTTAATTGAGGCACGTTTTTTCATTGTACATCAGTGCATAAAATCAATTAAACATTCAGTGAATTGCAATCCAAGTCACTTAAAAGAAATGCCAGAGTGGCCACGTTCAAAGCCTAATTTGCCTAAAGACTGTCATTAAATCCGCCATGCCCTTGTAATGCTGGGTGCATTAGGTGGTCATGCATTAAGGGCACGAACGATATCACTTATCTGTCTCACAGTGCATGACATCAGTGGTGCAAGGAGATGCTGAATATCGTGTTTCATCTCCAGCACAGAGAGAGCCTTTGTCTCACCGCGACGCTCATTCAGATGGCTCTTCTTGGCACCCTTCGAGAGAGCAGCAGCACTGCTCCACACTGGTGGCGCCCTAGCTCTTTGACTGCCCCTGCTGTTACTCAGATTCGGGCAGCGACGCCTGCATTTTTGGGATACCGCGCCGCGGCTCCAGGTCAGGACGAAAATCTGTCATGCAATAACCGGTTCAAAGCCAGGAACAGGGCACATATCCCTTATAAAGCAATTTGAAGATGTTCTTTTAGGACACAAAGAGGCACGCACGTGACTGCTGTTGAGACAAGTTCTAGGCATCCATGGCGCATTTTTTATCAGGTTTAGGCTTTTTTCCTCATTGGTGTGGCATGTCAGCAATTCTCTGTTCAGCATAGAAATGCTAATATTTGTTTTGAAGTTTCTGCCCAAAGCAGCATGGCTTGCTAGCACCTCAAATTCATTTATAAAAATGAGTATCTATAAACACAGAAGTTTTTCTTTTCCTCAGTTTTTCAGTTTTCCGTCTTTATTCCTGAGTTACGAGACCCTGAATTGTGAAAAACAGAGTTACTCTAAAGGAGGTATTTTGTGGAGAGGGGCATTTTTAGGTTTCTAGAATGTTCCCAGCTGCAAAATGGGCATTTTTATAAGAAAACAAAACAGAATTTCGATGTTTTCATTCTACTTCAAGCAAAAGGGACATCGATAAAAAAAAAATCACACAGTCGCGGGACTTCTACAGCTATTAATTAAAGAAACCAAGCAGATTAAGCAGGTATTTAAGTACCTCGGAGTCATAATAATGTCATGATTAATGACTGTTGAAAACAGAAAGCTTGGAGTGGCTGATAAGTGCAGCTGAGGTAAGATGATGTGTAAGGAGTTTAGTTAGGATGTGTCACTATATGGGGAAACAACTACCCGCACTTGGGAAAGCAGTTCCCCTCCCCGGACTGGGCAGGACAGAGGGAGGGAGGGGTTCCCCCATCACTCTTTCCATCTGGCCCAGTGTGGGAAAGCGTCTCCGCTGTCAGACCTGGGCATGCAAACACAGAGCAGGAAATTAAATCTCTCGGCTTCAAGGACAAAGTCCAGACATCAAAAGCTGCGTCTCCCGCTCTGCTGAAATCCAGCCTGCCAGCGAGAGAGGGGGAGGCAGAGCCATCTATCAGCGGCAAGGCCCTCTGTGACCGCAGGGAGCAGCTCTGACAGGCAGCCCCTCCCGACCCGTCTGCCTGCACAGGCGGCGCGGTCCGGCGGTGACACCGCCGACCGAGCTCGGGGAAGAGCCGGCACCGCCTGCGACGCGCAGCAGCTGACAGCAACGGGGAAAGGGGATGCCTCTGAGCACAGAGGCGCAGAACATCTCAGTCACATTCCAGATCGCTGCCAGAGTCTAAAGCGATACAAAAAGAGCAAAAAACACCCCACAGCCAATGCTACAAAACCACTGAATGTGTCTAAAAAAATAAAACGCAACACTCACTCACACTAGCTCCCAGGTTAGTTAAGTGTTTTAATGCATATAAAATAGTGTAACTTATGCATATGTATTTGAAGAAAAATTCTAGGAGGCAGAAAGAACACAATGCAGAGACTGATTTGGGTCAAGCACTACTAGGTGATTTAGTCCTAGAATAAATTCCAAATTATGCCAATTGAGAAATACAGCACAAGCCTGGTATTTGAAGGTGGATCTCCACTAGCTAAAAGTAAAAGGTTTCTGTCAAATGGAATGAGAATGAGATAATAATCAATTTGGCAGGTACAGTGCCTTTGCAAAAGTATGCAATTCTTACATTTTTTCACACATTCAACACAAAATAGAAGTAAATACTTCATATGAAAGAATAATGCACAAATCATGATTTCATACGATTGCTCTGGCAAGTCTTAATTAATTCAGGAGAACAAAATCCCCTTTACAAGCCACACATATATTTGTGTGTAATAATACCTGATCTCATTAATTTCAAAATATAAACACCTATTTCTGTGAGATTCCTCGGTCAGGCAGTACATTTCAAGCAAAGACTCAACTATGAAGACTAAGGAGCTTTCAAAGCAAGTCAGAAATAAAGACTTTGAAAAGCACAGAGCAGAAAACGGATACCAAAAATGCTCTGAATATCCATGTGGCAATCGTCAAGAAATGGAGGGTACCACCCAGACACTGCCTAGATCAGCCTAAATCTCTTAGTGACTGCTTTGGATACGGACTCTGCCTAGCCCTCTTGGAATCGTTGGCCTTCTCCATTTTCTTCGAGACCGACCTGCACAGGGTTCTCCTTTCAGTCTCGTAACAACGGGCAAGAAACTGGAGAGAGACAGCTGCAACTGTGAGTCCAACGATAACTAGGAAAGAGCTGGAGTACAATGGCTAAGATGAGTAATGAGTAATAAAATATTGATGAGCCCATTAAGTGGCAAATGCATTTCAAATCTCACATCTAGTTTGCAAGAAAACATTTAAGTGATACAGTGATCGTGTGGCAAAAGGTTGCGAGGTCAGGGAAGATTGAATTGAAACTTTCTGGTGTAATTACAAAGTTTTATATCTGGTGCAAAACCAACATAGCACATCATCCAGCCAACACCCTCAATTAGGCATCACCTAGAGGGAGGCTTCTCCTCAGCGGGGAATGGAAAGCTTGCTGGGAGTGAAGGAAATATAAAAGGAGCAAAGCACAGGCAAATACTAGTGGAAAATGTGATTCAGTCTGCTCAATGCGTAAATCTAGGCCAAAAATTCACCCCGACTTCAAAGTGAACGTCCTTGAGTTGCCCAGTCAAAGTCCTCACCCGGATCCTTTTGAGAAACTGTGGAAAGACTTCAATACTGCTGTTTGAGAGAGGTAGACCAATTCGTCAAGAAGAATGGGCAACAGGTGCACAGGTGGTAGAGCCTTATCTAAAAAGCCTTTTAGCTGTAATGGCTGTTCACAGGTCTGAATGCTTATGCGATCAACATCTTTCAGTTTTTTTCTTTAGTTTTCTTGACATTTACTGCAACCTATCTTTAGACGTGATCACGTTTTGGATAAAACATTACGTTTAAAAAACTGCACATGCATCAGTTTCACAAAATAAGACACCATCAGAATGGTCTGAACTGCAGTATATTGTAGTTGGAATGTGGTCCTAAGTTACTTTTCATTCCAGGCCTTAAAAGTAAAGTACAAGAGTCAATGAAACGCAGTGCAGGTTTTTACAAGATTTATGACATCATAAAAAACATAAATCATGATGCATTTTTGCAAGGCCTAAGTCGTAACTTTCATAAACCTGACTTGTGCAATGTTAAATGATTATTTTTGAGACCTTATTATTAAAAAGACACCTTCATGTTTATATCATTTTAACTTTGTAGTTAATGAGTAATTAGGTTTTTGTAAGTATGAGTAAATTCTTCCAGGTTTATTTATATTTCAGTTAATATTTCCAATTGGAACCACAACACAAGTTGTACGTTGTTACTAAAAGGTATAGTAATATCTCTGTTATTTAATAAAGTGCTGCTGTAAAAGTTACTTTAGTACTCCATGTTTCAAAAATATAACAAAAGTATTTAAACAAACATTATAAACACCATAGCTGTAAGTGTACATTTTTCAGTGTTTTAATTTCTTCCATTCCCAATCATACTGCTCTGATTTATTTAGCTGAAACTGATTTTAAAAAACGAAATCTTCAGAGATGTTACAGTTACCAGAATGAATGTATACATTTCTTCCATTCCCAATCATACTGCTCTGATTTATTTAGCTGAAACTGATTTAAAAAATGACAAGTTCAACGCCAAAACTCTTAATAATACAGTAGGAATACAGGTTGTGTCTTGCCCTCTTTAGAACCAAAGAGCTATTCTGCCACACCTAGGACTGTAGACATCTGTGAGTCAAACTTTGGCAATGCTGTAGGTACGGATTAAAAATGGTGCAACCTGACAAAGCCTTACGCAAGGTGCAATAGTTCTCATAAAGGGGTTAAGTGGCTCAATTTACCTGGGTGCACCCAGAAAATTACAAACTCACTGGGAGAAATTATATCTTATTTCCTCACAAAGCAGCTCTGCCCTGGCTTTCTTGAATTTGCCTCTTTTGTCATCACACTGTTGGGATTTGATTTAAGTATTATCTTTTTTAAGTCCTGTCAGCTCAGCATTAAATACAAAAAAAAGGCTTCCAAAATAGAGAGAAAGCCCAGCAACACTTTTTCAGAGCCTTAGACAAAAACCTAAGATACAGTATAAAACATAAAGATGGAAAATTGTCTTTTATTAAGAGCAATCAGCATTGCTGGTTATATAATCATATGCGTCTAAAAACAGGTCTTTTAAAACTTATTTAAACACCAGACATATTCTATAGACAATGTGACATGTGTCTGTTTGCCTCATTTAATATCTGCAAGACATGGGATTTGCAACTTCTAATTCTGGAAAAAAAATTAATTGATTACTTTGCATAGCAGGTAAATTGCAGAAAACAGTATTAAATTAATATGTATCGTCATTCGAGGCTGTGGTCAATTTAGGGAATGGCATTCTTTGAAAAATGGAATCTGTTACTACATAAAGACCCGCCTTTTACAGATTTTATGACAACATGTTAAATCCAACAGTGATTTTATTACCCTTATCCAAACAACTCATCCAGGTCTGAGCTTTCACAAGGCCTCGCCAGACAGCTTGAATCTCCATGTCTGGACCTGCTGAACTCAGGGTAAGAAGAGGCTTCAAACAGGAAACGGTAGGACTGGATACTTTCTCAGGGTAGCTGGAGTTTGAATCCCCTCTTCGAGTGGCGGGTAAAGGGTTAAGAGAGTCTTACCGGACACACTGAGCTGCTCATGCTGTAATGCGAAAAGGCACCTCCAGTCAGCTTGAACGGAATGACACTGTATCTTAGACACGCTTTAAAAATGAACTTATACAAACAAAGCACTGCATAGCGAACAGTTCCCTTTTACTGTGCATGGAGGAGCTCCTCAATTCTTTATCACACTGACATCCCACCTCTGGGGTTACTGCCCTGCATTACTGAGCTTTGTTACACTGCGACAGGTGGAGGCTGCATAAGCTAATAGCTGCCTCTTAATCAAGGTGACACAAATGCAACCTGAACTAGATGGAGATGCCTTGAGATCTAAAGGAAATGGATAGTTTGGCTCCAGGGTCTGAGGTGCGATGCTTTAATGCATCGCAACCACATTAGACGGGCAGGCCCAGACACTTTGATTTCATTGCCACTGCTGATTTCCAATAATTTCCTCTGGAATCTGCTTTTAGCTTCCCCCACCTTCCCCAGCTTTCCTGTAGTCTCCGATTTTCACTTGGCAAACAGAACAGTGGAATTGCAACACTCAACAGTCAGGGGACGACCAGCCAAAGGTCTGGCGTGCTGCTTGCTTATGTTACTCCATCTATCAAGGCTTCTGAGCTTTGTTCAGAGTGACAAGTAAAACACAACTGTCTGCACGTTCACGTCTACAGCTCACTTAGCAACTGCAAATAAAGACAAAAAAAAGACGCCAATATTTTTTTTTCCCTCCCCGCTTACAAATATTTCACAACAAGCTCCTCCCTTGCGGTCTCCTAGCTACCACCAGGTTACTAAAGGTTAAGACAGGTTTTTGTTCTTCTGTACAAGTTAGTAACATTCACACTGTAAAAAGAGAAGCAATCTACTTATTTAGAATAAAAGAGATCTAACTGATAATCGCTTTTTGGCAAGGACTAGGGTTGCAAGGACATTGATTTCTAAAACGACACTTCCCAACTCCCGGACGACTGTAAGCAAGGACTGAGCTCCACTGGGAGCTACCATAGAAGTTTACACAGAGCTAGAATTTCTGTGCCAAGTCATCACAAAAAGTAAAAACGTTTTTATTACTATATCACTGAAATAGAGATCAATTTGTATTTACATCGACAGCAACATTACTAGCTCATAGCCTAATTCTGACAGGCTTAGATGCAAAATAAAGTTAGGCCTGATAGGTACAGGGTTTAAAGACCTCTAAGCTGCTCTAAGCAGACTTAGTGGAACAGTAGGCGTCACTCTTCCCTCTGGACCAAAATTTCCAAACCAATGAGCCAATATGGCAAGTTGGGATACTGTGCTATAGGAGGTGTCGTTCTTCAGATGAGACACCAAATCAAGGGCCTGACTGCCTGACTACCTGACTACTAGGCTGTGTTAATGCTTGTATCCTGGTTTAATTCCCTTGTGGGTTTATAGAATCCTGACTATCTGAAGTTCCTCCCTCCATTCTTCTCAACTGGTGAAACAGTTCCTCACTTCTCTAGCTTTATGCTCTGTGGTGGGACGGCCTGTGCTCAATAGCTGTGGTTGTTGCCGGGGGCACCTCAGTGGTGGATGAAGTAAGTCCCCTTCTGTATGTAAAGTACTTCGGGATCCTTTGGAATGAAAAGGGCTACAGTATTTAAATGCAAATTATAATTATTATCAAGGCTGTCCTTGGTGCATCACAGCAGTGTTCTGGGAAGGTATGATCTGACAAAAACAATTGAACTATGTCACTAGCTAACTCCTCATGGCTTCCTGAACTTCAGGTTTTGTTACACAAGCCAGAAGGAGCTCCAGACTCTTTGGGATGGATGTAGCTGTCATTTTCCCAAATATTTTTCAGTTCAATCCCCCTCATGAGACGAAGAAGAAAACGTAACAATAAATGCAATTCCCTACATTTACAGTATATAGGGCTTCTATCCACAAACGTCCTTAAGCATGTTGCCAAATAGAGGGGGACCCACCTCAAGCACTGCTGTTGTGCAGAGTCCACCTGGATGAGACGCAGCTGCCATGATGAGCTACCAGCCTCTGCACACACCTTCTTCTTCGCCACTACACTGCAGTTCAGGCAGAGAAGTCAGAAAAGGGAAAGTCTGCACAAGCCTTTAGAGAGACTTAGCCAGGACAATGAGGTTAACGCTCTTCCACTTTTGCAGGTGCCTTGGGATTGAAGGCAGAAGGGTGAGGGTAACCCCTCTTCAGCAGACCTGGGAAAAGAATCGGAGTCCAGGCTACAGAGGTGAGCATGGGAGGAAGAAAAGGCTTTTCTCTCCTTTTCCTTTCTCTGCCCATTTCCCCTGGCAGAGCTCCCTTCGTAGCCAGATAACAGAAGGCACAATTCTCATTCCCACACAAACCCCCTTCTCCGGCAGCTGGATAGATTTCCCGTCTCTCCTTTCTGTTCTCAAAAACATAGTTTGTAGCTGCCTGCAGTCTAGGCATCATGTCAGAATTACACAGAAAAATAACTTTTTTACAGAAGCAAGATCATTGGTGCTTCGCATACCCACTGAAAGTACATGCATAAGGTTAACAAATGTTATGATTGCAATAATTTAAGATTATCATGGTGTTATATAAAAGATTTTTAAAAAAATCCTTCAGGATAATGCCCAAGGAGTCAGGATCTCAGTTTAACGCCTCACCTAAAGGGCACCACTTTCTATAGCCCAGTGTCCTGGGTCACAGAAGTGGGGGGGGGGGGTTCTCAGAAATTTTGGTCTAGAGGAAGAGTATCACTTGCAGCAGCAACCTGGTTCTCCTTGTAAATCTCCCATCCTAGTACTGACCAGGCCCAGCCTTGCTTAGCTTCTGAGATATGAGAGTATCAGGCTAGAATGTGGCAGTGTTGTTGCATCTCACCCTTAAAGATAAATGCCTTTTGCTGATAAGTCATTCTGTGTGATAATAGCCTCTCACGGGCTTAATTTTTAGTAATAAGAAATGTTACTCTCCATCATTAGAGCCTACTGCTCTGATGTGCTCTAGCTATAAATCAACTCGAAACAGATTAAAAGAAATTTGCAGGCCAATAAAACGATCTCTTATCAACAACTTTGCAATCTCTTGATAAAAGCAAGTCATCCACATTCAACAGCTGGCACTGTTAACCCTGTGATAGACTTCAGCCGCACTGGTTCCACTCAATAGTGCAGCGCTTTTTTTAGTCATTTTAGTTTAGAAATACAGTGATTTCTCAGCCAGATGGCTCCACACCTACAAGTCAGCATGAAAACCTGCGATTCATTTTGAACTCACATAAGGCAGGAAAGACCACGATGTGTATATTCAGGATTGCAATGACTACCCCTGTAGTCACTTCCCTCAGAGGACCTGATACAAACTTCTCCACCTCTCCATCCATAATCTAACTGCTTCTACCTACTCGGGATCACAGAACATAGCCAGAGCCTATCCTAACAAGCAATAGAACATTCTCAAAGTTCATCATCCTCAAAGGCATTGATAAAAGTCAACCCCATGGACTTCTGAGTGTCCAGTGAAACACAAACCAGAGGGCACGACGTGAAACTACAGAAAGTCCATTTAAAACCAAGAAAAGGTGGCACTTCTTTCCCCAAAGGTTTCTGGGGTGTAGATAGATAGATACTTTATTGATCCCGTGAGGGAAATTGCAGTGCAACAGCAGCTTAACACAGACGGCACAGCCACAGTGTAACGAATGATATAATAATAGTACAATACATACAATACAATCAGTACAGTAGGGGTTCACTTAAAGAGTTACTCACAGTCAGGACACACAAAGAACAAACTAGAACAGAACAGTACACAGAAAAATCATATCACACATATGAATATAAATATAGATGTAAATATAGATATAGATATAGATATAAATATAGATATAAATGTATTGCACAGGTCCCTGGCATATATTGCACAAAAAACGGTTGTAAACGGGAAAAGAAAAGAAAGTATGGACTAAGAGCTACATGGCAATGTAATTGAAATGATAAAAGCTAAGATATCGTGGCTTCCTTCAAGATCTGTGGATTAATTAACTACTAACTACCAAACAGGCTAGACAGTCCAAAAGGCCTCCTTTTGCCTGTGAATGTTATTTTCTTATGTTTCAACCACACAGCAGGTTAAGCATGACCTGCAGAATTCCTCAGACAACCACACTGCACATTCCTAGCGCAGAGTTACACTTTACAACACACTGTCTCTTTCATGCTTCTTGACAGCCACAATGTTTCTTCAGTTGTGGCATAAATTAGATTTTTTTAAAATGGGATCCTGGGAAGAATGTGGTGGTCTAATCTTAGTTCCCACCATGCATGACTGAGCAGTTTGCCAGTCGTTTACCCTTCTAACGTTTTTAAGTCACGTGCACACAGTACAAAAAAACCAAGCAACCAAAGTGCTGCTTTAAATTCCCACGAACCATGAAATTTGAGTCACTTCATAAAGAATAGATGATGATAGCTGGTGCTCACATCAGCAGCAAATACATCTGTAACTGTATATCTGTCATAGACGCTAATGACTGGCACAGTGAACACGAGTTAATAAAAAACAGACTTCAACACTTTCTTCTGTATCCTGGCACTGTTAGCCTTTTTGATTGTTTTCCCACACCTGTGTGAACACTGGCAGTGACAATTTAACAATGACAAAGTCCTTTTAATGCCTAGCCTAGGTTATGAAAAATGCCAAGATGACATTTGAGAAGAAGCCAGTTACCATGTTTAAGCGTGAACCTACAGCTGAAATAAATACAAGATAGAGAAACAAGCAAAATAATAGCACTCTCTGTACGAACAGCCTCAGGACTGATGTATGGCATAAAAAACTCAAATGAGCTGCAAGTCAGAGGTATCACACTTAAGCTCATCAGCGAAAAAGCAACAATGACGGCTTATTAAGAGTTAAAAATACTGAATGGCTAAAATAAGTACGACTATTTCGTGATTAATTTAAACCTGGTGAGATGCTAAGAAGCTTGACCTTCAGCCCTCTGACTACACACATATTTAGTTTCCTGTCAATTGTTAAAAAAAAGCAGAGCAATACAGAAACCTCTGCACCAGCTCCTTCTTTCCCAGTATTTTCAAACACATGACACGCTTAGATGTGCAGACACCAGTGTTTTCTAGCTGAGCACCAGACAGCACTTCTGTGTTTCAGTGAGCACTACAGGAGGGTACCTTCAGCAAAGTGAAATGCTGGTGCATGATATTTGAATGCTACATGAGATCTTGACTGTGCATTCTGATCTGTGCCACAGCCACACAAAGCTAACAGACACTTTGTCAGTGATTTCAGAGTTTGAGTTCACTGGCCTTGAAGCAAAATTCTATTTTAGTCTTTGCTGTGTGAACTCTGTAAATATTTAGTTTGATCTCTGACTGGGCTCACAGAAGCTCAGTGTAGCCTGATTAGGTTTTATTTTTGCATATAGTATGAATTCATGTAAATGTAGAAAATACCACTTTCTAGTTTATTTGGCTGACACTTCTATGCAAAGCATCAATTTATCCAGCTGGGTTATACACTAGACCAATTCTTTTGATGACTTTTGTTCAAGGGTACAACTGTAGTGTCACACAAGGGATTGGAACCACAACCTTTCACTTACAAGGCCAAAACCCTAACCACTTCTGCACACTGCCATCCATAAAAAAGCATTGAAATTAGCATTACTGAATGGAACAAATTCAAGGGATGACATTGACTTGAAACAATGGATGGAGCAGAAGTCTCAAACTGCGGTTGACACAGAACTGACAAAAAACAGACTAATATTTGTCAACATATGGGGAGTTAATTCCTGTACTGATGTGCAAGATGTGTTTGCAATGTTACCTTTATAGGGGCACCTGCTCACTGCAATCAGACTTACAGATCTTTCAAGATGCCCAGTGATATTAGTACCTGGGCCTAGGTCAGTCCAGGGTGCATTGTAGCAATAAGTAGCACTGCTGAATCCCTGTTGTGAGAGCTCTGAATTGTTCAGATTGTGATCATCCTGCCAGCAGCATTTCCAGAGTGCTCCTTCAACGAGCCAAAACACTACTGCAATGATTACCTGGTCAATCTGCGTGCATTTTCAAAGACAACTCACGCCATATCTTAACAGGCAAGCCGCCTCACAGGTTTTTCTTATTTCGTACCCAGCAGGCAACGAGGACATAAACAGACATATATCAAAATATCACGCTTTAATAAGTTAGCAATTTAGTGTTGTGTAGTTTCTAGTCTGAGGTGAAAATGCATGCTGTTGTTACTACACATAACGTAAAATATTGCAGATCCTAGTGCAATATACTTCCTGCAACCCATAACTTGTGGTAGATCAGTCAATGGCTCAATCGCAGTTAGTGTACATCATGCTTTATGCTTTTCTAATATGGAAAATCTGACTCAAACTCACCAAAGTAAGTAAGCCACCAGGCCTGGAAATCACACAACGCACCTTCAGGATGAACCTCACCCTAAAGCCAAAATGAGCAAAGTATTACATATGAACAGATTCTGATAAATAAAAAGTTCTGATAAATAAAAAGAATTGCCCTTTTTAAAAAGGGCAAGTTCCGTTTTTAAAGTAAATAATTAATTTAGAAAGAACCACTGGAATCATCCTTTAAAACAGTCTTGCATTATTTTTCACACATCTGAACTTTAATGCAGTCATGGGCCTTTGCGCTTGTTACTTATTCTGCTTAACGGAAACAGCGCTCAAAAAGAGGCTCACGTTTATTGCACCCTACTGTTCAGGATTTGGCAGACGACAAGCTAAGGCAGCAGCTGCCCTTACCATGACATAGGCGATACTGTCGAAGAAAGCAGCCACAGTCAGACTCAGGATCATCTTCTGCAGGGGAGAGGAGAAATCAAGTGAGCCAACCAGTGAGCATCAAGAAAATTCACCCAAAAAATCTGCAGCTGTTCTTGAACCAGGCAGGTGTCCTGGCTCGACAACAGCCAGCCAAACACAAAGCAAGCAGACCAGAGAAAAAAGCAGCATGCAGAACTGTAGCATACAGATGTGCAAGACATCCATCTCATTTTTGGCATTGTTTATCCATGGTAACAAAGACTCTCTTACCCAAGAAAACAAATACTTAACATCTGGAAAAAAAACAATTATGTAACTCAGGGTTCCTACTTTTTGTTCATTACTGGCAATGCAAAAGCCAAGTTCACAATCATGTGCTATGTATGATGTTGGATCAAAATTACTAACCAAGAAATTAATGTGCACTCTTCAGCCTTTCCCGTGAATCATGGCTGACAGATGAGACTCCCACACACAGCCATTTCTCTTTCAAATCAGCATCTTTATTTCCAACCCAGACAAATGTCTTGGGGCCAAATGATTATGCCACTCGGTGTTTGCTTGAACCCACTTGATTATAGGAAAAAAGAGGAGGCCTCTGATTTGTATTGTTCCAAACAATGGCATTATTGTGCTTACAACAGTGAAAATGCACGGGAATAACTCTTGTTTCTGGGGTGAACTTTCACAGACAAAGCTGATATCTAAAGCAACTCTGGCTTCTTGGCTACAGAAGACATTGACGTACTGAAGGGAAGAGGGTGGAGAACAGCCTTCAATCCAGATCCCAGTGAATGATGCAAATTTTAAAAGTTAAATAAATTACAAATTTAAAAATAAACTGCCTATCATTATCAAAATAAGATGATCTTAGAGGTTTTAGTTGTGACTTCCCAGCACCTCCATTAGTTACGAGAATAGGGATTGTCAGAGCACTAGATAGACAATCTATCTAGATAACAACATATCTGCTGCTCCAATCTCTAGGCTCACAGATGACTATAACCAAATTACTGAGAGGCACCAGAGACAAGAATGACCGCAATGCAATTCATATTCTGAAATCTGTTTGTACTAGAAGTTGAGGGGGAAAAGTAAATAAGACAAAGGGCTTTCATAGGAATGAAATGTGACATTTACAGTCAAACTGGAAATAAAATAATGAGGGCTTTTTTTACCATCACAGGGAAGTATACACACTTTTACGAGCGGAAGTTGGCCAGGAGGTCTAGAGATTATTACACAAAGCAACAAAGTTACAGTAACAGTCACAGTTATAACAATAATAATAATAATTCCTTACACTTATATAGTGCTTTTCTGGACACTCCACTCAAAGCGCTTTACAGGTAATGGGGACTCCCCTCCACCATCACCAGTGTGTACCCCCACCTGGATGATGCGACGGCAGCCATAGTGCGCCAGAACGCTCACCACACACCAGCTATCAGTGGGGAAGAGAACAGAGTGATGAAGCCAATTCATAGATGGGAATTATTAGGAGGCCATGACTGGTAAAGACCAATGGGAAATTTGGCCAGGACCATGCTTGTTCAACACTCCCACGATCCTTAATGTGAAGACATGTTTCGTCTTCTCACCTTTAAATGCACTTCCGTGTAGATCAGCTACTACCTTACAAACAGGCCAGATGAACTCATCTCATCTGTAACCTTTCTTCTATTCTTACAAGGAACCCTTTCAGACACAACAACATTTCACACACTTCATACTTCAAATAACCAAACAAACAGCTACATACACATGTGGACAGAAACTGATAGAAAAAGAAAATGAAAAACAGTAAATGCATCTGAAAAATATCAGATGGCTTCTTCCTGTATTTAAAAGGCTGACATTTTGTAGCCTCCATGGCTTATAAAAGGTCATCCCAACTTTTACACTGGGAAATTCCTCTCACTCTCTTTCAGAATGAATGAAGTTTCCTTCTTGATTTCATCGTTTTTAAAAAAAAACTCTGGTAATACAGATCTCTAACAAAGAAAAAAATAGCAATCACCATTTCGTACATATCCTAATCATGAACACTACAAGGATCACATTTACTTTTGACTAAACCCCGAGGTTAATACTATTTTCTTTTTGTTGTTTTCTGCATATGCATGAAAAAGCACAATGATTCTCACTGTTTAGTGTCAACCTGTTATCTGCTGTTATCAGCAGGGACCTTTGAGACATTAACTGCAGAAAAGGTCACCACAGACTTGTCATCATATCAAACCAGCTCAAGCACAATGTCTTTCCTAATCAAATTATACTGCAGAACGTTCCTGAATTTCATGAGATTAATACTGCAGGTGTAACATTTATTTGCATGTCAATTTTTCTTTACAAATTCAAATCAAAGTGCTTTGCATACAAAATACAATTGCAAAATCTTTGAAACATAAAAGTAAAAAATAACAGAATACCAATATAAACTTAAAATATAAAGACTACAAAAATGGACAGAGAAGATATAAATTCTGATTTGAAAACAATAATGGATTTGAAAACTTCCAAATACAGAGCCAATGTTAATTACATACATTTTGGCATTCTCAATATGTTATGTATCTTTCATTAAGAAATTTGATTTATGAATTGTTATGGGTGAATCAGCAGTATATGGTAATATTTGTTTGCGTGGTAATTTAAAAATAACTCAATGTCATCACTGTTCTTCAGGTGTTAATTTGCTCCTGGAAAAGGATGGTTTTAATTAATGTATGCGTGTATCGCTAGTCTTGAAACAGCACTCTGTGGACGTTTTTCAATGAAAAATAAAATAGTGGCGTTTCTGGGAACAGCAACTGCAGATGCAAATGTACATGTCGACATTGAGGAACCCCTGCAGAGACAGAGCACAGGACTGGGCACCATTTCATTTTAGATTTTAATTCCAGATGATAATTGGAAATCTGGTTAGTGCAGGTTTCATTGACCTCAGACCAATTCTGCAATGTGTATCTTGAAACTCCTAGAGTAGCGTCTCTTCTGTTGTCACTTCAGAAGGTGAAAAGTGTCTTATGGGGACTCAGTCAATCTACCACATCCACCTCTATCACATCAGGCTATGGCAGCAGTCATAAATGGGCTTGGCCTTCCTTATACAGTATATAGTGCCTAGAAGCAGTAAGTGAATCCATATTTTTGAACATTTTAAACCTAAAAGGTAATAAAATCTTCATGCAAGTCTTAATAAAAGATGAAGATAACCATTAATACAAGGACATCAGACGTACTTGGATTAACAAAATGTCCCAACAGTAAATATGCTTGTGTGAATACATTTGTGTGAACTCGTAGATTCGTTAACTGGTGGCACCTCCTTCAGCAGCAATGACTTCTACTTCCTGTTACTGTTAGTCTGTCTCTCTGGCCTTATGGAACTACCTCAAACGAATGGCGTTTGAAGGTTTCCTGCACAAACAACTCGCTGAAAGCCCTTTCATTACATTTCAATTGGGTTTAGTTTTGAACTTTGACTTAGCTGACGCAAAATGTGAAATTCCTCCACCTTCAGCCAATTGTTGTAGATCTGATTGCATGTTTCGGATCATGATCTTACTGTAAGTCTCACTTCAGCTGGTGAATTGATGGTCTGACATTCTGCTCAAGAATTCTGATGATTTCTGGTACAAAAAGAACAAAAGAAAGGTTCTTTTTAGAGAGCAATGGCGATCCTAACATGAATTCCCATTCAGTCTTTACCCTAAAGCTGAGGCATGAACACTGACATTAGCGAGATCATTAGATGTTACTCTGGAGCTCTTGGTGACCTTTGTGCCCTTTGTCTTTGGAAAAAGTCACTGTGGTCTTGAATATTTTCCATTTTATCTGTATGTGGCATGAAGTGTTTCCACTAACCTGTCTGGTGAAGGCCCAACTCGCAAACCTTCTGACCATTATAGTCCCTTGCAAAAGAAATGTTGGATCCTTGCACAGTATTCACATGTTTTTGCCATTAAGGTGATGTTATTTGAGTGGTCCACTGCCTGAACAGCTCTCTTCAAGTCTTGCCATTCCAAATTTAGGTTTTATTTGATTAAAAAAGGGCTCCATGGAAAGAAAGTGCAATTCATATTATTAGATTGAGGGTTCACAACCTTTTATGGCACTGCAGGTATCCCACTTAATCAGGAGCCGCACCAACATATCAGAAGCCAGTTTTATGCTGTTTTATTGCTGAATTTAGAGACCCCAGGTATCCATAAACTGTACTCAAAATGTCTAAATACCATGCAAATCCAAACACAAGCAGGAAGGGGATCCACTCTCTAAACGTTCAGATGATTTGAGACGCATCATATAACATCTGGGATGAATCCGATGCACAAACTTCCTGGTGTTTCTGTTGTTTTCAGGGACCACATACTCCAAATGGCATATTGATTTGTAAATGTTAAAACAATATCCAGACGTTTCAAGGTAATTGCTATTGTTAATTAAATGTATGCCCCTATTTTACTTTACTAACCTTCAGGAATGTCATCTATATTGTTGAAATGATACACTGATTTTGTCAATCTAATATTACTTACTATATTGGAAAATTCGTACTATGAATATTACATAGCATGAACTCTAGCTATGTACATTGTGATCTCCCCTGTAGGGTTTTTACAGACAGGAGTATATAGTTATACCCTCCCACTGAAAAGGGGCTACCAGATCTAACTTAACATTTGATTAGACATTAGAGAATTTTGTATTGCAGCTAAAGTACTAGGGTTTGATTCTGGTCTGAGGTATATTCTGTATGGAGGTTCTACTTATATTCCCTATAAAAAAACATGTTGAAGTATTACATAAATTTAATACAAATATTGAATATATGAATCCTGACATATAAAAAGTAGTTGCATACAAAGTAGTTAACATTTTAATGTGGGGGGGGGTGGTTGTGGTGTGCTGTATTCACAGCTTACTGCGAGGTGTACTGGTTTCTTCCCACCTTCCAATGTCATACCAACTAGGTCAGGTGGTGTGTCTGTGATGGACTGGCTTACTCTGATGTCCAAGGTCTTACTCTTGTGGGACGGGCTCCAGGCGACTGCAACCCTTACCAGAAATACGCAGCTTTATCACAAAGGATAAATGTATCATACAGCAATACCCGAATCAATGCTTCCACCTCCTCTCCTATTTTACACTTGTAGTTCAAGCTGGATAAGCCTGTCTATTTTGCAAATACATTTTTACAACAAGGGACCCAGTAAAGGTTAATTCCACACAGAAAACTGAGGGCTAAAGAAGACTCTACAGCTGAAATATTGCTCTCCTTTCTATTTTGCAGCGTTAACCTTTACATGGTCCTTTGCTGCCAATGCATGCTGACACGGCTCCCCACGCAACATTTTTACAATTCTAACAATAAACAGTTTGTTTAGAGGTAATTGTGTACTTGATCTATTTTTAAAACATATTTTTAAGGTTCCTTATTCCACACAGGTCTGGCTAAATAGTCCGTAGCTACTTCTAAAACTGGCATTCTATCATGGCGATCCGGCTGAGCAAACAAAGAGTGTAATGAATGTTACCTGCAACAATCAAGCATTTGTTTTCTGAACAAATGCTCCATAATGAACTTTTCCCTTTATTTCCATAACACTATCAAACTGCAGATGATCAAAATCTTATTGAAAATCCCCTGCTACTAAAACTGTGACTTCCATATTACATTTACTACAATAACTCTACTTTAAAATCCTCATCCAACCTTCTTTCTTTTAATTCCCACCTCTGACTCTCAACAGTCTTAAGGAGAGAGTTTTACAAATATGATGCACAACACCAGAACTTATAGTTCATTTAGGAATGCACAGCAGAACAGATTTGGTTAAGTGCTTGGCAGAAGAGAAGGCTTAAAGTAGTTCTGTCAGGTACACTGGTGTTAGCTGGGATGGAGCTAGCTGGAGTTAGGCCATTCAAGACCTAAAGTGATGCCACTAGGGGCTGTATAGTGGATGGGTGTTATTTTCATATTTACGGCATGGATTTTTTAATGCCTCTGACTGCCCCAAGATGGCCGGGGAAGGAAACGGTCACACAAAATGGCGGCATGACGTAATGCCTGGAAAAGGGCACAGGTGAGCACCATGTTCCAGACAATATAAGCCGACTGCGAATGTAGAGTGAGTGGCCTGTCCCTAAACAGGAAACGCTGTGAACCTAAGTAGAAGCTGTTCAGCCATAATCGCTGCACTGTGTTGTAAATATTATATATTTATATATTATATTTGTTTAAATACTTGTGGAATACTTAAAAACCACTGAAGACTGAAATGGTGTATGGGGCAACGTAAATGAACTGTTTGAAAAATTAAGAATTGAAGAGGAAAGGGAAACTGTATGGACTTGAAAGATAAATGATCTTAAAAGGAGGAAGAAAAACAAAAATGCCAAATAAGGAAATATGGACTAAGAACAGAAAGTGAACTGAATAGTGACGATAGCCAGGGGAAAACAACTGTGGATGAAGACTAGAAGATGTTTGTGTTTTGAAATATGGTGGTTTATTTTCTTTTTCGTGTGTCTGATAGATTTACTTAGCAGACCAAGTGAGACAAGCTAAAATAAATCCCAGGTCATGGATTGAGCGTTTATTATATTTTTTTGTAATATAAAATATGACACTCTGAATCTAGGTGTGGTTTGTCTTGAGTTCTGTCTTTGACACGACCCGTCTAATGGCCACACCTCTGCTGCATCATACTTGTAACAATATAGAAACAGAATTTGAAAATCAATACAATATTTAACAGGAAATCAATGCAAAACACTGAAAAGGAGACATAAGTGATTCTGTAAGCCTCATCCTTTTTAAGGGACGAGGAAGACTTAGTCAGCTCTTTCTCTACAGTAACGTGAACTGGCTTTAACCCTACACCTGGAACTTTTTGGTGTTGTGCCCAGGAACATTTCTCTGATCAAACTGCAGTCAGACTCCCAGACTTTTGTAATCTTACTTGCCAGATGCCTAATTTTGTTAACCAATTCCATGGATAAAAAATGCAATGTTCTCAAATGTGAGAAAAACATGTTTTCAACTCTAGGTCAGATAAAACATATTTACCATCACAGCCTCTTTGCTTTTTAAAATAAACTTTTAAACACTTAATCTTTAAAGTTTAAAAAAGGTTGGCGTATTTTGCTTGTACTGTAACATGATTTAGGACACAGAAATGCTAACAAATAAGAGCACTGCATCACACCGAGAGACAAAAGCTCATAATGGAGCAATATTGTTAAAATTATAGTCGTAACATATGGCACACAAAGGCTGAAAAAAAAAGACTGGGACTGAAAATAAGTCTCCAAGTTTGCACAAGCATGATCAGGAGAAACTAGTAACATCACTTCTTTTTAATCACAGTTAATCTAAAATAAATATTGTTTTAACAATTTTTGGTATTTGTAAGACAATCCAAAAGTACAGAAGCAGTTGACACAATGGAGGTGTGCAAACACTAAATATTGTGTCCCTACAATGAGCCCTGTGGCACGCTAGTGCAAACATCACTAATAATTTTTAGTATAATTATATACCCAGAATGAGAACATGTAAGCTGACTCCTCCAAACTGCCCCCTTTTGAGCCACTGGTCACTTTATACATCACAGGCTACACAGTCTCACACTGGAGATTTAGTGCTGACTGGAGGAGAGGCACACCCCTCACTGACAGCAATGCATGCTGGGAGGAGCACCCAGGAGGACAGAGGGGTCAAAGTCGCTGTCCGGGCTGAGTATCCTTGGCGGTATGCAGCCAACTGTCTATCACCACCTAGGGAATCGCAGCTGCCTAGAGATATAACAGAGCCTGTGATTGTAGAAGAAAACTTGCACTTGGTTGAGAACCTTTACCTCCCTAATGGGGGTTTCTGAAAGAAAGAGAGCAACTCACTGGAACAAACCAAGTACCCGAAAGACAACATTCAAGAAGATATATAGGACATTAAAAAAGACAAACTGCAGAATGGAAAAGAAAGCAATCTTGTTAGAACTCAACAATGTGTTATTATTTAAATAACATTAATTTTAAAGAGGAACTGTAACGCTATTTATATATTTTGGAATTAGAAAGAATCGGTATTGACAAGTGCATTTCAAACCACAATGAAAGTAAAATGTACAGTACATAGTAAGGTGTAAAACCTCTAATTTACATTACAAATTAGACAATATTTCCATGCATGTGCAGCCTTATTACTGTACATAGTAAACAAGCTGGCTTGTGAATACATCTCTTTTCATCCGATAGAAACATGGCTCTCGACTTCGAGACGGTTTTGCCAACAAATACAATTCAAGGCATGCAGTGGACGTGCAGAGTAGTTCGAATTACACTCACAGAATCACAAAAAACGTTTTGAAATTTGCAAGAAATGGACATTTAAAAAAGAAGATCCCAGCAAGAGGTGGTCAGTTTCATAATCTCAAACAAAACTAAAATGAATCAGATTGATTTCCAAACCTTCTGAAAGGAACAACATCACAACTATTTCTACTTCTGCTTGCTCTTAAATCACTAACTTATCTTTATTAAAGCCACCATATTATGCTCCATTTAACTTGTCAAGGTACAGCTTTACCATGCTGATAAGCCCTAATAATGGGGAAACAGCTTTAAATGGTTACTTGCCTTGGACTAATAAATGCAAAAAACTATTAAGTCTTTCAGATTATTTTGAATATTTTGTAGTAATGTATATACCGTATAGATACATATGCATCTAAGCACTATTTGTGTATATACAGTACATATGATGATACAGAAGGGAGATGAACACAGATGTATTAATATTGTCTTGGACAGGCACGGCAGGCCATTCTCACTACTGGATTTTGTAAATGTGTGCAGAAAAGGGGCCTTATACAGCAGTAAGTCTCTAAACTACAGACTTCATTCAGGCCACAGTGAAAGAGTATTTCAAGTCTATATGGTCATTTGTAGTTACTTTTTTGTATTTTTGAGCATCTCTCTTGAAATCTCTCTCAGCACGTTGCAACAGAATACATGGACAAACCTTTGAAATGAATAACTCCTTTTTAAACGGAGCCTCTTTACAGAACAAGTGGCTCGCCTCATGTCAGGACGGATCTTAGGATTTCCTAGAATGATTACACACGCTTCACTCCTGCACTCCTAACCTGTTCTACAGGCAGGCCTGTTAAAGCAGGCAGCTCTATAAAACGAGCAGATGGTCCGTTTCGCCTCGCATTTGGAGATCAATGAAGATCGATTCTCTGCCACAGCTTGAGGACAACAAATGTTATTGCAGACAAGAGGCAAGAGCTTACTCTTTTAACATTTTTTAATCTATTTTATTCCATTCGGTTTCCTTTTTGTAAAACTAAGAAAAATAAATTCACTCTACCAAGGTTTAACTCTTGGTTGCCAGAAACAATACTTGTAAATTTTTTACAGCACTAATTCTCTACCTTTCTTCTGTCTTGATGTTCAGCTCTCTCTATCCGTCTTCTTGTTGTAAAATTACAACGTAACTATCATACGGAGGGCCCCTCTCTGTGTTTCTCTTTGTGTTTCTAGAGCAAAGTAAAATTAACAGTTTTTCTGATCCCTAAACATGATTGAAAAGACTCACTTTCAGTCGTGATTTCTGATCTGAAATCACACATCAGCTCTTATCAGGAGAGTCACTGTGATCAAACATTTCCAGTTCTTTTGCCTTTCTCCTGCCCAGCTACCTCGTAGATTTTAAGGAGGTAAAAAGATGCATACTGAAACCTGCCCATTATAATATGTTCCAAAAAAATGACTGTTTAAAATTTGCAATAAAAAGACACAAAAATGTATTGTAATAACCTCGTTGTATCATAAAAAAATCAGCTCAATAATTACAATAGCTTAACAGACAAATTATTTTCTGAACAAAACCTCAGCATGACTTTCACATTTTTTAATTTTAAGAACTGCAAAATTATGAGCACTTTATCTTTTATGTCAAAGGCCTGCTTGATGATTGCAAAATGCACATAAAATAAATACACAGTCAATGACTCCCGTTTAAATATAGAACAGATCTATTGAGAACTTTCATTCTCACAAGGCACTCTTCCCTAATGTATCTGTGCACACAAAGACAGAAGTGGATGATCATTGAGAGCACCTGGTTTCTGTAAATTGTTTTACTAACACAACAAACAAAATGCAGGTTAGTGACACTCTCACTTAGTTCTAATCTAAGACACCAGGAAAGACTGAAAAACTGCTGTATCTGTATTGTTTCACAAAATTAAAATACCTTCCCAAAAATCACAACACAAACTATTCAACATGCCTGTAACTATTGCAAAACTGAATCCTATTATAGGAATGATGAGGATCTTATCAAAAACAAACTCCTGAACGGTGACCTTCATTGATATCAAGTGCCGTCTGTTTGCCTTTGATTTAACAGTCTGTCCAACTAGTCACTGCTGCTGTGTGTTCAATTATTTTAGGTGTAATGTTTACCCAATAAAAGAAAACTTCAAATAAAAATAGAAAACAGCATGAGTCTAGTTCTGAGAAGATTTTATTCACCAGAGGTGGGAAAACGGAAAGCAAAGTTTACACTCACAGCGCTGGATAATGAAGCAGTTTTCAGTTTAACAGTGCACAGTACACAGCCCTTACAGTGAGTCACAAACAGAAGGACTGAAAAAATAAAATATTTTCTTTCAGTTATTTCAGTTGCATCTGTTAAGACCTGTGAAAACAATGTAACAACCAGCTGGCCTCCAGAATGATTTGGACTCAATATAGTTGACAAAATTTAAGGCATCTGCCGTTAGTGTAAGATATTCACATCCTGTACAAGAAGAAGATAAACACTCTCTGATCACACTGGCTAGATTTTTTTGCAGCCCAAAGAAACAACTTTAAAGAAACAGAGAATGTTCTTTTACTGCATTTTCTTGAGTCATCCAAGTTACCATCACAGTATTCTCTCACAAGACTTTTGCCTCAAGGTAAAAAAAGGCAGAAGGGAGTATTTAAAGACAGCAATTCCCTTCCCTTCCTGCAGCTGTGAAAGATAACACACAGGCTCTTTGCAAACAAGTGTCTGGGACACCTTTCACTGCTACCACGGGGAAAATCAAGGTTCAGTAATGTGCAGCTTAATGTTTTTTTTAAGCTTGTAAAAAAAACTTTCACAGCAATGTCATCTCATTATTCTTCAAAAATGGAAAAGTCAGACTAACAGCCTGTCAGGCAGGGTGGATTTAATTTATGCAGGTATTCTTTATTTCAACCTTACTATCGCTACAGTAAACTGGGGGGAGCGCACGGATTGTGATGTAACCTAGTAACGGAGGTTTGCTCAAGACAAAACTGCTGCTGTGCTCCAAAACAAACAGCTTCCCTTCATTGTTACTAATTAAATTTAGACACCAGACAGCACGGCCTCTCTTTCACGGCCGTGAAAAGAACTGTCCACTTAGCACGCTGATTACACTAGTTGTCAAGCCTGGAAAAAGCAATTCTCCTTCCAGCTACACACAGAAGTCTTTTAAAAAATAGGGGTGATTTCATATCTGACTACAACCGAAATAAGCTCTTTACTGTAACGTTATTAATACAACTAAAGAAATAACAAAATAGCTACAGCTGATGTACATTCACACACACAAATCAAAAATCTTTAAATCTGCGGGTGAAAACTGGACTAATTTCACTAATACAGAACCAGTTTGATGTACTCTCTTCATTAATGTCTGTTTCCTTCATATAAAGAATGGATCTGTATTACTCACTTACAGTGACTATTCCTTTCTTGCCCTTGGTATGTGTTTTCTGTGCAGAGACAATGGTGTGAAGAACATAATTCTACCCTAAGCCGGTCTCCCACCCACTCTCTGCCTCATTCCCTCTCCCCAGTCTCTGTCCGTGACACTCTCCCCACAGCCAGGCGGTAGGACAAAGGCTACTGGGGACCTGGCCCCAGTCACTCACTCTTCCACAACAGTACAGCTTTTCAGCAGCCTTTTCGTTTTTTTTAATAAGCTATGGTGCCCTAAAAGCCGTTACTGAAATATCAGTTTATTAAAATCAACTGAGAATGACCACTGTGTGGCTCTTAAAGGAACCTTTAGCTAAACATTTCCACAAATGAAACTTTGGCAACAGGTTTCAAATTCAGCCTTGTTTCAGTTTGTGCTGTACTCTTTTTCTCTATTTCTACCACTACCAACTACTTTTTCATCACGATTAGTGCTTTACAAAATGTTAAAGCACTGAGACAGTATATCTGGCTTTTATTTGTCAGACTGGTTATCTGTGATCACCGGAGCACCTCAAAACTGTGTTCTCTCCTCATTACTTTACTCCTTGTATACCAACATCTGTACCTCCAGCAACCTCTCTGCCACTGTCAAACTACTCAAATTTGCAGGTGACACCACCCTGTTGGGTCTAATGAGCAACTGAACTGAGACCAGGTACAGAAGGAAACTCGACTGTCTGGTGGCATGGTGTGTCAACAAAAACTTGCAGTCTCAGTGTCATTCACCTAGAAACTCACAGTCTTAGTGATTAAGGTGGTGTCTTTCAAGATCCTAGGAATAACCTTCTCAAATGGGATGCAAATTTTAACACTATCACAAACAAAGCACACCTGTTTCCTGCATCAACTGAAAAATCCCAGTGTTTCCCAGCTCATTCTCATTCAGTTTTATATAGAGCAATTATTGAGAGAGTTCTCACAGCTCCTGTATATGTTTGGTTTGGCAATGTGTCTGTTCACTCTAAAGGCAAATTGCAACACACTGTCTGCTGTACGGAGAGAGGCATTGGCTGCCATTTGCCATCTACTGAAGACCTGTATAAACTCAGACATGTGCAGAAAAGATTCCTCTCATCCAGGACACCATCTGTTTCAAAACCTTGCCTCGGGGACACACTACCAGTCAATCAAAACCAAAACCACCAGGCATCTGACCAGCTTCATCCCCATGGCCATTACCCTGTTTAACCAAACACATGAATATGGGATGTAGTGTGTATATGATTGTGGATATGTGCATGTTTTTGTGTGAAGTGTACTTGTATTATTGAATTGATTCTATGTTTTTGCACCGTGACACCAGACCAAATTCCTTCTATTTGGCATTAAATGTATTTGGCAAATAAAGTGATTCTGATTCTAAAGTGAATGCTGAATACTGAATGTATCATACTTGCTAGTCCAGTTCTTTGTGGACCACTCCATCACAAATCAGGGCAACTGTCCTTTTAACATACTTTACTTACAGAAACCTGTGGTACAGTAATATATGGTACAGTGACATTTCTTTAATACAGAACTGGGAAATTTCACTGCTGATCGGAAACTGAAGTAGCAGAACTTCACTTCTCACTTTACTGTAGGTGAGACTCACTGAACTTCAGATAACAGGATTTGTCTGAACTACAGAAAGGACTTTCGTGTTTGTTCATAAATTGTTTGTTTTTGTTTTTTTCGGTTTTGGTCCATAATTAAATCGGATCATATTTAGCTTTAATCTCTAACCTGCGATTCACAGAATTGACCATTTTCATTATTTCACTATCTTAAAAACTGTTTTTAGAAACAAATAGTTTTCCTTAATCTGGCCAAAAAGTATAAAGGTGTAGCCAGCCTTAGACATGTAAAACACTTTTAGTAAGTCCCTGACTTCTGCTGTATTTTCTGGTAGAGGAAGAGGTCATACTGAGACTCTAAATTTCACAGAGAAAATTATTTGAAGACTCTCAGCAAGCACCCCTCTCTGGCTAGCGATATTCCAGAATGATATTTCAGTGGGGTGCACCAAGCAGATGAGGTCTTCCAGACTTCTGAACCAGTCATGAAGGAATCTGAAATTTTGTGTTTCCATAATAAATACCACAGAAAACAGATTTCATTGTAATTCGGATGGCGCTGTGGTTGAGGTGTCCTAATTTGATATGAAATGAACCAAACAAGAAACCTCCCATCTTTCTGTCCACATTTGGCTGCAGTTTCTTCTCATGAACGTGTCTGTTTATACTGCTTGTTACCCCTCACAACAGCGCTTTGCCAAAAATCGCTGCAAGTGCGTCAGCTGGGAGGCCTTCCTCGAACCGTGCGTGTCCAACTCCATTTTTAACACGACGAACATTCATGCTTTCCCTGCCAAAGAAAACAGAGATCCTACGGCTCATCAATGCAAGGAAAAAAAAAAGCTGTCTAGTGTGTATTCGCATTGGGTAGATCTGTGAGTCACAGGAATCAGCTTTTCATCAGGCCTGCACGCCTCGCTGGTGATGAAACGCTGTCGCCGGAAAAGAACAAGTTCAGCCTTTGGAAGGGTGAAGTGGGAATTACTGCACTCTTGCCCTCTGGCCCTGCTGACACACACTGTGCTTCACTGCTACAGGAAAGACACGCTGGCCCACCTGGTGCCTCCCTCAGGGCTGCAGCTTTACAAAAGCTGCCTGGCACACTCAGAGAGAGCACGCAGAGAAAAAAAGCCAAGGCGCTCTGCAAGCCAGGTAATCAAAGTAAAATGTGAAACAGCTAATGGCAGCTGAAGTGGAGGAGAGGGGAGGGGCTCTGGGATCGCGACTGGAAGGTTGCGGGTTCACATCCCCCGTGGGGAAACTGGTGCTGTACCCTTGAGCAAGGTACTTCACACAAGATATCCTCCCCATAACAAATGGGGACACATGCAAGTCACTTGGGACCGAAAAATCTCAGTTAAATAAATGAATGCAAAAGGAGGATGTATGATATGATTACAATTTAAACGCACTTTTGCTCACAAAGAAAATGGCCTTGCATTGGTATATCACTGTTCAAAGGATGATGAAACTGTGTTGTGTAGCAGCCTCAGCTTCAGTCAACAAGTAAAATAATTTGTTGCAACCCTCAACTTGTAAGGGTTTTACCAAGAATATACTTCCGTGCACTAGTTGGTATAGCTAGAGGAACATAAATTCTTTGTTCTCTGGCACATCTTTGATGAAAAGAGTAATAATCCAGGCACAGTGGGTTAAACAAATATTTATTTTAAAATTACAAAGCACACACATGTAACAAACAACATACCTTATGTACAAGTTTACAGACAAGGCGTCCCAGATGTATGACATCCTAACCACCCAGGAAAACCGCAGACTGTTACCATGTATTCAACTCCCAAGTAACGCCTTCAGAGACTAAATAGAATACAACCTACTGTTAAAACTCTCTCTCTGCAAACCCGGATGCCACAAAATAAATGGGAATCTATCTCTATTCTATAAATAGACCCACGAACCCGAAGGGGACGTTTTTAACTGAGGGATTCTTCACTCAGGAAATCAACTAAAAAACACAGAATAGCAAGCTCTCTTAGCAAGGTTCAAATACGCAGCTCCAATCTGGTCTGTATGGTTGATCTGGACAAGAAACTCTCACTGGCACACGCTTTGTGTTCTGTCCTTCTGCCTGCCCTCTTCTCCCTGTGTCTTTTACCCTACACCTCTGACACTCTTGAAGATTTACTGTACCCAAGCACTTTGAGAAGCCACCTTTAAAGGCGCTATATAAAATAAAGTTTATTATTATATAAACCAGAAGATTATGTTTATCAGTGTCTGGCACCCAGCACAACTAAGTAATCCCATGGTTTGAAGTTCTAGGCAATGGTAATGTTGACATGTTGACACTAGTTAGGTGTTATCCATTGTGTCTAGTCACCCACCATAGCTAGTAACAATATTCACCAACCCCCTCCCTTACAGGTAGATATTGTGTATTTAACAATCAAGGACAGGGGAGCAGAAATAAAATTCCTGAATGTTCCCAGCCCAGAATGCTTCTACACAAAAGTCACAGTGTGCCCAGAGGTCCTGTAATGGGTGTGATGTGTCAGTACATGTCCTGTACCTGTCCTTGTGCTGGAGCAAGGGTCTGTGACCCTGTCCCTGGTGGGTCTCATGTCTTCCGGTTCTTGTTCCTAATTAGCCTGTCTAAACTGTTTAATTACCTGCATAAATCTAAAACTTCTAACCAGAGGCAAATATGTAGGTAACTGTGCCTTTAATGAAGAGAACACTCTGTGTACTCAACTAAAAAACACTTTAAGAAAAATCCTATACATGTCTCATTTAGAAAATAGGTTAAATGTTTAATTGATTATTCAGGTTGGAATAAAATCAGAAGACCCAAGGCCCTCCAGGTTCTGAGTTTGAGACCACTGAGCTGGAGAAGTCTTTGTTCTTGACCCAAGGGCTACAGTGACGAGCCATTTTAGAGACTGGCAGTATGGCATTATGGAGACATTTCAGAGCACACGAAAATCTTGTGGTATGGTGGTGTTTATATTTGATTTTTAGTTTGCCTGAGACTTCCCCTTTAAACTATACACAGAAAGTTATACTAGTTTTCAATGCAGCTCTCTGACTCTTCAACAAACACACCTCAGAAGAATGCCTGGGTGAACACAGCAGCAGATTCTAGGTGTTATTGAGTTATTCTAGGAGCTCTAAACAATAACAAGTCTGGCGCTGAGACCATCATTATTCAGCACAAGGTTATGAATGACAATTGTTAAATTTTAAGCAGCTACTTTTGTTAATCTCCTACCTCCAAGCCTCCCCTGCTTCTCCAAGTTTTTAAAGGCTCACTCCTACTCTCTCAGCAATAGTCTCTGAGTCTCTCTCCCTCATAAGGATCCAAGCCCACTTTCAAACGCACACGAGTACTTACAACAACATGACACACACTTGCAGTTCGGCAGGTGCCAGACACCTCCAGACAACTCAGAGTCACAGAAGCGCCCGATTCTCTACTGACATTAACCATTGAACACAGTTAAAAGCTAGGCCCCTGACTTGTACATCTAGCACTGCTGAATTAAAAAAACTTGGCTGTTTCACAGAGAATGGAAAATTAAATGCTCTGCTGCACTGTTAGTAATTCTCCAGGATCAAAAGGCCAGTCCGCTCTGAGCTACAGCTGCTAAGGGAAATCCACAGTCTTCTCCAACAGAAATCAGCCAACCTTAAGATTAAGAACACCAAACATACCAATTCTCTTTTCTATGAGAGAAATCTACAATTTCCTCGCTAAAAAAACTATTAATGCTTAAGAGCTTTGCAGCTTTAATTAGGCAGAAAATTAACTTAATTTACTCAGATAAAACCATCATTTTTGCCATCCAAATTATTCACATATTGAGTGTTGGTTTTACAAGATGCCCCAATCAAAGACAAAAGAATTGAGATTTTCTTAAAGATACAAGTTCAATAACAAAAAACCCTTTTTACTGCTTAGTGTGTGTTTCTTTTCTGGCAATTTAAGTCCTAAACTGCCACCTAACCAGTTTTATTAAAGCCAAAAGTGGCTATGATGAGCTCTGTCTTCATGTGCCCAAAGATGTCAGAACAGTACTGATCTGGCTTAAAGCTCCTGCCTGGTTTCAGGTCAGGGAACACAACTGTATCATCTCCTCGATCAAATACAGTATATAACCGGGTCATCAATAAAATATATAAACTGGGCTTTCCAACTAAACCACATCTGAAAAATGAAAGCTCACTCTTTTTGATGCATCACATTGCCAACACCCTTCTCCAAAACCCAGGTCTTGCTGTTACACCCTATTCCTTTTTTTGGTGGACAACTATGATGTGATGTGATGGCACCTTAATATATCCCTGCCACATGGAGCTTTTCTGGACCAAGAGTGCGGGTTTAAAAGGTGTTCTTCCTTCGCCCCCTTGTCCTTCTCTAAATGACTACGAGTGCGGTGCGGTCCCTCTCCCTCTCCCTTAGAGACTCCCTCTCTGCTTCTGGATGTGCGCGCAGGCTGTTCTCTTCACAGCAAACAGCATTCATACAAGGAGCCCTGAATCCTACAATTACGTACAGCAACAGCTTCCCACTGAGCCACTTATGAAGCAATCTCTGTTGCCTGATCAGGCCACAAACCAGAAAACCTTCATTTATTGAAGCACTCTTTAAGAACGCACATACCCAAATTTCCCCCCTGGCCTTTACCCCATCATGGCCTCCTAATAATCCCCCTCTATGAATTGGCTACATTACTCTGCTCTCCTCCCCACTGATAGCTGATGTGTGGTGAGCGTTCTGGCGCACTATGGCTGCCGTCGCATCATCCAGGTGGATGCTGCACATTGGTGGTGGTGGAGGGGAGTCCCCATTACCTGTAAAGCGCTTTGAGTGGAGTGTCCAGAAAAGCGCTATATAAGTGTAAGCAATTATTATTATTATTATTATACCCAAATGCACAAACATGCAAAGGACACACACACTGTCTCTCACACATTTCCTTCCTCTTTTCACGTACAACCGAAACATAAGGGCGGGCAGAAGGCTCGCCGCTCTGGTAACCGTCTGGATTGGTGTTTCTTTACTTTAAAACTTTCTTGTTTTTCCAAGTCCCTAAGCACGAAACTGGTCAGGCCAAATAAATGTAAAGCCAAAGGAGGACATGAACACATGGGCATGGGAAAAAACGCTGAAACCAGTGCTGCCCAAAAGAGACATGCTCATCTAGGACTACAAATATTTTTTTTTTTATAAGAGTAACATTTTGGATATTGCAGTATAGTGGAGCAGCTTTTCAGCAACTCTGAGCCAACATAGCTACTCCTTGGTTGATCATAGTCGCTGCTGTAGAAGATTCTCATATCTGTCGTATATTCGGAAACGAACGGGGAAAACTTGGAATTAAGGGAGATTCCTCCGTATATCATCAGATTTGCACTGCCCCACTGCTTGGCTTTAATAAAACAGTTAAAATAACTCCAGACACGCTGATTTCCATCACTACCGCCAAGGGCAAAATGATCCACCCAAAGACAGCAAATAAATCTCTCAGCTGTCAATGTTACCCCCACTCAGCCTCCAAGCACACGGATCTTCGTGCACATGGTGAGCTACAGTCATTCCGTAACAAGCAGGCTACTTCTCCCTGGAACATCTGAGAACAATTCCCCAGGTGGATCACATGGACACGTCGGTCCTGGCGACCTTGATCTTTCCGGGACGTGGCCTGTCACTCGCAGAGCTGGTTTCCTGGTTTCTGTGGTCTGGACTGCTGATGCTGAAGCAGGATATCTCATTCCCCAGGCAATTCTATCTCACGGGTAACTTTCAATCATGCCAAGGGAAACCATGCAATTTTCATTACCGAGATGGAGCACGGTCCATCTTCCACTGCTCGCATTAATTCTCATCAGGTCTTTCTTTTAATGGAAAATTCTAATTTTTAGGGAACTCGTTGTGGCCGTTTTCACATGACCTAAGCTCAGTCATTTCGCTATCCCAAAGAATAGTGTTACCTAACTGTTTACTGTTTAAAATGTAATTTACATTGTATAAAAAATAAAAAAAAGACTACCAAAACAGGAAGACAATTTGGCTCATTATGATCATTTGGCAGTTAGTTGCTAATTGATTGGAGTACCTCATCCAGCTGTTTCTCAAAAAAGACATTGTAATGGCTTCAACAACATGGCTGGGTATCTTGTTCCATCCAGACTCCCTTACCCCTTTAGGGTAAAAACGTGCTCCCTATTCTCAGTATTAAAAGTACTTCCACATAGTTTCTACTTGTGTCCTCTGGTTCATATTTCACCATTCATTCTGAAGAAGTTTTGATATATAGCATTACACCTTCTCCTCTTCAATCTTTCATGTCTATCCAGAACAGTATGCATCCACTGCAGTGATACATGCATCTCCATCATTCCTGGTTTGCCATGTTTCACTTATTCCAATAACATCATAATTGATGATAGAGCATATATGTAAACCTGCACTTAATGACCTGATCATTTCTTTTTGTTTTTCCCTTTGGTTCTCCCTTGCTCTTTGCACGCTATGTAACTTTCTTTTCAATTTTCTTTGGTTTTTCATCTCCCTCTTTCCTTTCCAGTGTAAATGGTTCTGGGTTTTTTGTGCATTCTTGCCCCAAGACAAGAGGCATTCATTTTAATCACATCTGTTTAGAGGGCCTTATACTGTATGTCAGCTCAATGAGTTAGTGAAGTAAAGGCTGTTCAAGTTTCATTGCACATCAGCAGAATTAGAGAAGAAGGCTTTTATTAATGAAGCAAATGATATAATTCACCTGGAAATGTTTTAACATAAGAGAAACGTGACAAAACATGGCTAGAGTTTTTTTTTTCAGAAAGCCAGCATCACAAACACCATTAGGCATCACCCATCAGTACTATAATCCATATCCATTGCCAGCAGAATTACCCTATTCCCAGCAACCCTATTTCCTATTGCACTTTGTACAGTTGCCACCTGAAAGACGATGTGGAGTGCATTATTAAGAGAAAAACTTTTCTTTTTCAAAGCCTGTGAAAAGAACCCCTGAATTGCACTTACTCTAAGGATAAAACAAGAGAGATAGCTAAAGGATCCGAGTAAAAGAAAAGATGATCTGATAAGAGGTAGAAAGCTAAAGAGCTTACGAAAAAAATGAAACCTGAATTCCGATAAGCTTGAATGGTGTCTCCACACAATTACCAATGCAGAGCGAGGAGCAGCAGATCTCCTTTGCAATTATAAGCTCATAAAACAGTCACTGCCAGAGTGGGTAAGGACTGCAGCAAAGGCCGTGTCTATTTTGGGATTACTAAAAGAAAAAAAAAAAAGTCATCCACTGCAATTTGAATCCTGGTGGCAAAGCCCAGCCAGAGAGTCCTACTGCTGGCAAATCACATTAATGAGCCGCAGAGTAACTTGGTCACACAACCAGCAACTGGAAGGTCATTGCTAATTGAATTACCCACTTCTGTCAAGGCAATCTGCCTCAGTGGCTGGCTGATGGAAGGCTGTAGATAATCATTACGTGGCACCTCAGCGCAGAGAGGCAGCCCCAGCCAGAATTGATTACAGGTTTGATTCACAGCTGATTCTCCCCAGAGACTGAATCCTCCAGTGATAAATGACATCAATGGGAGGGGGGCGGTAGATCAAAATAGCACGTTATCAGGCTTTATTAACCGATCGATAACTACGCAGGGCATCCTAATATCCCAATTATTAATGTTTTCTGCGCCGTCATTGATTAGATATAGGCGTCGGAGCTCAAAAAACAATTTAAGAAAGATAGGCACGGAATGGGAACAAAGCTGTAAAGGCAAAACGCAATGGACGTGGTAAGAGCTTTTCTTTGTTTTCTGCGATAAATAATGGAGGTTTGAAGGAGCGCGCACAGTTCTCCCAAAACATTTACTAAAGGCACACCTGGTGCCAAGGCCTCATGTCAAAACTGAACCCCATTATTCACTATCAAGGCATCCAGCTGTCACATGGTATTTGCTGGAAACAACCTCTGATTGCACAGCGCTCCTTGGCGCCAGAAGGGCAGTGCAGTTATCACAGCAATTCTTCATCTGCAGGCACCGAGGATAGATCAGCCTTGAGCGACGGAGCACCAAACCTGCGAGGTGGGGGCATCCTCCAGTGATCTATAATATTCGCTCAGACCTGGCTCTTGGAAGTGGTTAACAAATACAATTCTGAATTTCTAAATGGCTCTCAGAACAAAATCCCCCACCTGGTTTCACACGTTATAAATGGGGAAGTAAAAAAAAGGCAGTAATTTTAATAAAGAAATTACATTTTCCTCGCTAAGGGCATTCTAGAGTCCCTGTACTGTATAAAGATCCAGTACAAGGAGATGTACAGATCGGCATTTAACATGCCCTACTCCATCAAGACAAAACAGTCTCTATCAGACAAGTGAAACGACCAGTTTGAAATTAGATGTTATTTCGGTGAGTGCTGACAAAAGAATTCCTGTTAAATTTAAAGGTTGTGCTAAATCGCCACCAACAAAAATACAGTATCTGCACTAGAATAACTAAGCAGATATAAAACTTTCCTTGCCGCTGTAGCATTTTTATTGTGTTCTTCGCCTACTCAGTTCGCAAATGCAATTTTGAAGGAAACGCTTGCTAACTCACTTTCCTTCAAATGTGAGGGGCTGAGACACACCAAACTACATCGGGTTTTCCTTCGGGGTCCTTCTTTGTCTGTATTATTTAAAAGATATACTACATTTATCTGCACGTGGACGCACACAAACAGGGTTCAAAGAGGCAAGGCCACAGCGAGATTCAGTTTCACACTGTGGTAAGCAGAGCCTAATGCACGAGCACACTCGGCGAACACCGTCCAAAGCTTCGCCAGGACTGTAATAAGCATGCTGCCCCGAAAGCAAGCAGATAAACCATATGCCATAGCAGTCACCAGCCTTCGACTGGGAGTCCCTATACAATTAGAGCAGCAGTGCAAGGCAGGGACTCTTGGACGAGTGGCTCACACATTGCAGGAGCAATCTTCACTTCCCCCTGCCAGCAGCCACACAGAGCTCGCGGTGAGGAGCAGGGCTCAGCAGGGGAGCGGATAGGTGCCTGCTGTGCTTCCATTAGTCAGGGGACTGACACATTCTCAGCATTGGAGAAGCCGACCGCTGCTGTCTGTTACTGGGCTGACAATCTGGTTTGAAACAGAGGCTTAAAAAGACAAGGCCACTGGAGTTGTAAAGGGTTACATCAATCCTTACAGATTGTACAATATTGGCGAGGAGAAACAACTTAGAAGGATATCTGCCATCCACCAGACTTACATGCGAAGGCCAGATATTTGGAATTTGATATAATCAAGATGTTAATAATTTTGGACGTGTGATTGGAGAAGGAACTGGCTTATCTCATCACCAGCTTCACGCTGCCCTTTTCTTAGGGCACATGATTATTCAAGCAATAGGGTTATGCATATAATTGTGTTGTGTTAATCAAGAGCAGAAGGAAAGAGTACTTTTGTTGATGAAAGAGAAAGTTTGCACCCACTGTCTCAGCATATTCGAAAATTCTCAGCACCTCTCTGTCATACCGATGAGCTGCTATGCAGTGCAGCGCTACTTTAAATAATTGATATGCTATGTCACTCACTTAACCATTATTTCACAAGGGGATCCCAGTGGCATTCATCCGGGAGACCTGGTCAAGAATGCAGATTGAATAACGCTCCGTACCAGAAATCTGGTCATTGTTCCAGATGGAAGTCAAATCGCAGCTTTGCATTTTCACCGCCAGTTCTGAAAGAATCAATCAAAAGCTAACATCTCCTGCGTTAATGAAATTTGTGCAGTTACTGCATATAGATGGACAGAATCATTGGTAAACCACAGGAGTGTTAGGTCTCCCTCACAGGAGTTTTAGTTCCAGTGTGTGATCCAAACAATCTGCGCACTGTTCAGCCTCAAAAGTGAAAAAGTTACACTTTTCTACATATTCAATAAAAAAATCAACCACAATCAAAACTGCTGTTATAAGGAGGATATTAAGTAGTGATGTAGCATTTATTTTTTCATTTGACGTGACTTTAACGTGTCTGTCTTATGTCTGCACAGACGTTGCTCCTGCAGAAAACATCATGATGCCATTCTGCAATTTGGGGATTTCAAGAGTCAGGCTTCAAGCACTCAGAGTGTTCGTCATGTCTCGGAGATGTTTAATAGGTTTTTTACACTGCCCTTACGTATATATGTCACCTGTTTTGTTTAAATCCTTTCATGGGGATTTCCATTATTTGATTTTTTAGTCACTCAGGGAAAATCAGGTAATTTCACATGAATATAGAAACCTCATCTTTATAGCATCTTCCAGCATAATGTCAAACATTGTTTTTCAACTAAATGTGCTTGAACTTAAACAATTTTAGTTACTTGCTTTAACAAAAATGATGTGATGGAAGCAGTGCAGCATTAGTAAAAGCTGTCATCCAGTGAATTTGTTTTGTTGCGGGCTCAGACTGTATATGCGGTTTTAAAACAACAGGCAAAAAAACAAAACTCAGTGTGAAGTATTTATTATAATCTAAATATGTTCCAGTCACCCAGAAGGCAGTGTAGTGTGTGAAAGGGACTCCAGTAGAGCTGTATCACAGAACAGAATTTCTGCTGCAGGGGACACTCGGGAGATTTCATCAACAATTCCAGAGGTAAAGGGTTAATTAAAAGCTAATTAGGTAGAAAATTAAGGCCAGAAACACAGTGGTCCAGCTGTGCATGTGTTCCCGCACATTGGGAATAAAGACTTGCAAGCAATTTAGGTTCTGAGAGCAACTGAATAAAAATGACTATGGGTACACAGGACCTAGGTGCTCAAGACTATGAAGAGATAGAGCTTTCTTTTATGTGTGGTTATGTCACGGGGCGTAATGAAGGACTGAGGCGGCCTTGTGCTTTCTGGTTCTGTGAACGTCTGAGGTCTGAGGTGTCGAGACCTGCGTGTGACGCTCTCCTGCGCTTGCGGCTGGGCTCGTCCACCCGGGCGGGGGGGTGTGAAGGCGCGCTTAGCCACGGCCTGCGCGCGGGTCTCGTGCCTGGGTCTCTGAAGCAGCCTGGCGTCGTCGGTGTTTGACTACGGCGGGCGAGCCCCTGCTCCCAGCCCCGCGGCTCTAATGAGCCTGAGCAGCCCGAGCTGTTCATCAGCCCCTGCACCTGTCATCTCTGCGGCTCTCCGCAGTGCCGCGCGCCGCTCCAGACCACCTGGCTCGATGGGGATGATTAGGAAGCTTACGAGCAAATCATGTTCTCCGCTGTGTCAGGGAATCAATTTTTTATCCGGTCCTGGCGCCGCGGAGCACGCGGGAGCAGCACAAAGGACAATGAGCGCTCCAGTGCTGACTCACGGCTTCCTAAACGCACGCCGCTACAATAGCGCATTCCGCTCACCTCTCTTATCAGTCCCATGCCACCCGAAAGCTGCTGCGCAAGATTAAGTGCTCCTCGCCAATCTCAGGGAGCGCAGGGAAATGTCTTTAATGTGCCCCGCGCTGCTGGAAGCCTGGGCCTGAATGCTGAGAGCGCCGGGGATGAGATTTCAAAGCACTCTCACGCCTCTGCAGAGGCAGCAATTACAACTCCCCTGCCCACCCACCTCCCTCCCTCCCTCTTCCCTGCTCTCTTGTAAACCAGCCAGGCTCGCGGGGAAAATGCAGCGCAACTCAAGCTGCCAATATTATTAATATTTTTTGCATGCCTCCAGGAAAAAAAAAAAAAGCACACAGCCCATTTTCAGGGGCTGAAAGCGATCAGAGTATTTCATTTATCTGTGGAGCACAGTGAGATGAAAAGCTGCCTAAGCCCTTTAACTCCTCCGCTGCTGGATTTCATTCCAAGGTTTATTTGCTCCCAGATCTACCACCTAAATACATTTGAAGCCATTCATTATCCTTACTTTGGTTAATGCTCAATCACTTGCATCAGCAGCAATATTTTAATTATGTTTGCTGAAGGACTCTCAATTCATTCTATAAATGGGAAAAAAAGACTTGTATCATGCATATATATACACACCTCCTTCCCTGATCTTTTCAGTGAAAGGCAGAAACATCTTTTATAAAACCATACCTGTAAAGATATTTCTCATTCAAAAGTGAAATTAAAAATGGAGGGAAAATAAGATTTTACTCACAGAGTACATTTTTTTCATTGAACAGAGGTTCCAAACAATAACAGAAGTGCAGATGCACCCGCCTGGCAAAGCAGGACGGTGGTGTGCACACAGGGTCTTACCTGAGCCAAGGAGTTGTACCTCCGGAGAAGCCAGATCACAAACAGCATGAAAAGGCTAAAAATAAAAGAGAAAAAAAACAACCAATGACATTCAAAATACATTTAAAGGATGCTTCAAGACCCATTATCTAGGTATCCATGCAAATACAAAATCAGCCTTCAGTTCCTGTGCAATGCACAGCTTGAAAAAATTCAGCTCGATTGCGAGATTCAGATATTTAGGAAGTATTCTCTTTAGGCTTGCCAGTTTCCTTTGGACCTTCAATTTCTCTCTTTTTTGCTTTTTACAACTTAAGAACTAGAGAAATTTGTTTTGAATCCTTGCCAAGTGCATTTTCCACACTTGCTAAGACTCTGCACTGCAGAGCTGGAGACAAGATGAAACTTTCATATTGCCAGAGGTGTTTTTCTTACAGGCAATTCTGGGTTACACAACACAAAAAGACTGCTCAACACAATCGATGCGAGAGAGACAGTGACTTTGAACATTTTATACACTTCAACAAGTTGCCGGCCTGACCTTTTCTTAATCTGTCTGCTTTTGGCTATTGTTTCTTGACATCCAGGAAGTGTTAATGGGGAAAGGGTCAATGTTCAGCAAGCAAGCAAGCAGGAGTGCACTTTGAGGTGTAGAAGCAGCATTCAGAAATTCATGCAAACTAACCATTTCACTGGAGTATATGTAGATATTATGGAATAATTTCTTCCAGGTTTTATATGAAAAACATTTTTTGTATGTTTGGTAGGTATGTTTTTTATATGAATGTTGACATCATATTAATAATAGGGTTCATTGTAATATATTTATCAACAGTTAAGTGCAATGTCACAAAAGGACATGTTTTACTCAAGTCTAAAAAGTAAAGAACATCCCAAACTATACCAAAAAAGGAAACTCACCATCCTATCAAGGAGAAGGTTGCCGTCGCCCGTTTCACTGCAATTATTGTCACCTAAGGATGCAATCAAAGTCATCGTTCATAAATATTTTCAACAAAACTAATGTGATTTCTTGAAATTGAAAATGACAAATCTCTCAACTATATACACACGCATATGTATTGAATACCAGCAACCTTTGTAATAGAGAGTCCTATTGACCGGAGAAGGAAACCACCTGCAGAAATATATGACAGCACTCTAATAAAGAGAGGTCATGAATAATAAGTGATGTGATACAATGTTTAAAGACTTTAGTATTTGTACACGGTATGTAAAAAGTAGAAAAAGCCAGTAAATGTCACAAACTAAAAGCAAAATACAATGTTTTTACGACATAATAATTTATCATCTAAAATGTTCTGTTTATGAAATACACATGCAAGAATAAAAACAAGATAAAGCTCAACCCTAGTTCTCCATCAGGAATGCAATGCAGTGCTCACCAATGGAGAAGAGCCATTTCATTGACCTTCGCTGGCACAGTATGTCTTTCCTCTCCTCAATGTCACAGCGAGATGGTAGAATCTAAGCCATTTTTAGCATCACTGCTGACTAGTCAGCTTTCTCGCTGAATGTTACTAGATCGCTTCTTTAATCAGTAAGACCCCTCCCTGCACAGAGGAGGAATTGTTCTCCCTTTCCATGTTGCAGATTACCCTTAAACTCTTTCAGGTAAGATACACAGGAACCTCCTCCTAGGCTTTTTCGCTACTCGTCTGGCGGGTCTCTTTTTCCCGGGATCTTGCCCCTTGCTTCGCAGGGTCTTTCAGTCTCAAGAGCTCCACCAGTCCTCAACAATACCTTTCAACTTCCACTGGCCTCAAACAACTCGATAACTATTGAAGATACTCAGATACTCAAAGGCTTTCTAAACTCGGGACCTTCCTGAAGTCAATTCATTCCACAGTGTAAGGCTTTCATGAGGACCTCAAATATTCTCAACACTTTCTTTTTTATGCTCTGTGTTTTGCTTGAGCCAGTTTCCTTCTTTGTATGGGAACTTGCCTGTTTCCCAATTGCTCCTGGGCTTTCTGGAGCCAATGCCTCAGGTGCAGACTTGAACCTGGTGTCATACTTTGTTGAAGCTTTTGTTATGTACCGTCTAAATTATTATGTACTGTGTACTGTGTCATCTGCTGTACTGTGCATGGCGCAAATAACAATTCCAAAGTACATGAACACGTACATGTCCATGCAGTGCAGACATTACCAGGGCCTCTTACGAATTGCTCCTTTCTGGACAAGAGAGTTTAATTTTCTCTCACTTGTAACTGCTCAGCCTCTGCGGTCTCCCGAGCTGACACAGTGGGAGTAAGCATTCCAATAAGGAGGACACAGACATGCCCTAAACCAGAGCCAGTCAAGGTAAGCCTTCCTCCTCAAGAATACCGTCATCCACAGTTGTTCACCGACCCAACCACCTGAAAGGCATGGTACTTCAGATGGGACACCACAACAACCTCACCGCCTTCGCTACCCGTGGTCCTCAGGCACGGACGCCTTGCGTCATCCCCACAGCTGAGGTCTGTGAGGGCATCCATGTCCGTGTGTTGTCTGGTTGGGCCCATCCTCAACCACCCCAAGGTGATCTAAGCCTAAGGCTACATCTAAGGTCTCTGTGGCCACTGTTTTGGCTTGTAGGCACTAGCTCAGTCAGTTGACATTCATTTGCTAGAACTGGTGCGTTTTACCAGACAGGCTGCTGGCCTCAGTTTTGTCTGACATGAAAATAGTCATCCCAGAGCAGGCGGTATCATTAGATGTAAGAAGAAGAACCAGGCTGATCTGTCACCACAATTACTCTACACACTGCACTCGCTACTCGGTAGAAGGCCTCTGTGCTGACGAAATTCCACCTACCTGGAGAATGAGGCCTTTTGCCTCCAAGACCTACTAAAGTACATTCTACCAAGATTCAAGTCACACCACGGGCCCTCTGTGCTGGAGGGTCCCCTGGCAGGAGATCTGCACAGAGGCAATGCTGGCTGACCACTCTATGTTTGCCAGATTTTACAGCTTCAGAAGTGGTGGATTCTCAGCAGCAGCCTACTGGCACCCGGGTTCTGCGGGCTGTTCTGGACCTCTCTGAGGCCTGTCCTCCCATTTGGCTGGGCAGCCAGCCACCCACCTGTTCACAACAGCCTATCCACATTGGTGATGACTGCATACCGTTCTCGAAAGGGAACACTAGGTCGCCTTCACATCCTGGTTCCCTGAATAAGAAGGCAGTCATCAAATTTTCTGGCTCTCCCTCAGACGGCCACCTGTTCTGCCTAAGAACTGACGTAGATGATACCACGCCACAATCCATGTCCAGGAAAAGCAGAGTGAGCCTTAGCTAACCTGGCAGGGTCCCATCAGTCTGATCTCTACTCTGTCTCAGCAAACGCCTGCAATGAAGCATTTCCCCATTGGTGATGAATGCATTCCTCTCCAGGGAACAAGGGTTGTGAAGACAACCTAGTGTTTAATTTGCAGTCAACCCAGACACTTGCACAAAAGAATAAAAATAAAATATTTTGCAAACATTAGTACTATTGTATAGATTGCTTCAGCTAACCACACTTTTACACCAGATGTTTAGATGCAGCAAGCACATTGAATTCCGTTCTTGAAGGATCAGATTCCACAGGTTTTAAATATTTCAATTGGCAACCAATTAAAACCTTAAACAATAGGTGACTTGCGTTTTTTCCTCATTGTCAATTCAATTAAGTAATTAAACACTGAGTTGCAAAGAAAACATGAGGTTCCTGCAGTGATCAAGTACTGGAGTCGTCCATTGTTGCCTTAAAGAATTATCATCTTCTGAAGAAACTGCAGAGCTCAGTAATGTCACTTTCTCTGTACAATCATAACCTCCACTCATCATTAAACTACTAAGCTAGATACATTTAATATGACGGGAGCCTAAAATTCTATCTACGTCTGTGAAATCTTAAATTATATATGCCACAGCAGTAGCAGTTAAGATTGCTTTATGTTACCTTTTCTTTTTCAAAAGCATAGAGTAAAACTGCTGTTTTCAGAATTCAACATCCAAAACAAGCCACTGGAAGTAATGAAAAATACAGTTCATTCCAAATCTTTACTAGAACAGTAAAAGAATGCTCAGCTCAGCTGTGATTTAACAGCATTAAAACAACATTCATACAACGTCTAGAATTACAAATACTAGGGGTCTGACAACTAAAAGCCCTCCTGAACTAGGACGGTTTAAAGCCTTCTATCTAGGCTGATTGTGGCACAATTGTACGATAACAAGAATGGGCTTACAAGTAAGAAGTATCAAGCGTAGCCTGTTACAAGGCCAGGCTTGTTTCATACAATCACAACCATGCACATAAAACCTTCTTCCCCTTGCAAAGCGTACACCTGTTTTTTATTTCCCTAATAAGAAAACGACATACTGTAACAAGGGTCTGAAGTGTCACATAAATCTTAAAGAGTACTTATTTAAGAATCCCAACAGGTGGTTTTAATGCTGTTTACTGTTCACGATATGCCATACAAATAAAGGGATTACTGCACCATACTTAAACACAGAAGACAGATACAGGAAAGATCGGAAAATGACAAAACCTAATTCATGAACGTAAAATAAATAAGGACCTCAATCCCCAGAGCACCCACCCATCTAAAATTCCAATAATGCTTTTGCACTGCACTCACCACTGCTACCATTTACAAATGTGATGGCAGAAAACTGAAACTTTGTTCATCAAAGCAGAAGTGTTCAGGTCAGAATGAATCAGTAGGGAAGAGAAAGAATAATGTTGAGAGAGACTACATTACAGAATGTTTAACAACAGAATGAGACGCCTTTATCTGAATGTGGCCGGCTGCTCCTAACACTTACAAAGACTGATGCTAGGACTGCTTACCCAGACTTAGCTGATTTTATTACTGTATCCATTATGATTGTATGATCGAGTGTTTGAAGTTAAGGAAGAGCTGTTACCAGATGGGGAACAGGCTCTTCTTTAATTTTCATGCATACCTTGCTAAGTCTTACAAGATGCACCAACAGAGGCTGATCTGGGTGTTTCTGTATTCCTGTTACTATACAGCCCAGGAAACAAAATCTTGATAATTTATTTTTCATTTATATGCACAATAAGTCATTCGTGCATTAAAAATGATATACCACCTCTCCAAAGGAAAGGGCTAGCTCAAAGCGAGAACAAGCCTTCAGATCACAAAGCAGTGACCCTTCTGAAACTTATCTAGCGCGTCATCTTTTATCTTCGGCTTTGACAGTATAGGTGACAGAATCATAGAGCATTTTTATGTTACCAGAGTCATGAATAGGGTTCACAGCCAGAAACATGAAAAGCCTTTGATAACAGTGGAAGAGTTGGAAGCAAAAGGACATGCGCTACCCAGAATCACTGCTTGCAGCTATTATATGCAGTTCACCTTGCACAAAGACCTGGAACCCTTAATGCTCTCAGTGACAGTGTATTGTGATTCAATATTTTCTGTGTGCACTTTAGTGCATCCCATCTAATTCCTATAAATGACCCGCAGAATCCACCTCTATTACAGAAAATGGGGCCATCTGGGAACTTGAGAAGCTTTTAAAACTACATCCTGTCGTTGCTATTACTAAAATCTTTCAGTTTTCCACAATACATTTTTGCAAGTTTGAATCCTACTCTAACAGCACACCTTAACCATCTGGATCTCTGAGCAGTGACTGACCTGAAAAGACCGAAGATCAGTGTAAAACCTTGCTCTCTACTGTCTTCCCTGCTGTATTATAATTGTTGCGCATTGACCAGTTGTACAGATGCTTGATTCCAACCCAGTGATGCTCCTGTTCTTTAAATAACTAATAATAATAATAATAATAATAATAATAATAATAAAAATAAAAAAAACTTTATTTTATATAGCGCCTTTAAAGGTGGCTTCTCAAAGCGCTTTACAGGATGACAATAACAATAAATAAGATGATTTCACAAGACAGGACACAATTATAATTACAACAATACAACAATAACAATAGAGGAGACCGTGGAAGGTGGTATTAAGAAGAGCAGAGGGGTGAAGAATGGAACCAGTTAAGTAAAGGCTTTTCTGAAGAAGGTTTTGAGTCTAGATTTGAAGGACTTTAGAGAAGGTGACTCTCTAATATCCTTGGGCAAGGAGTTCCAGAGCTTGGGGGCATAGCAGGAGAAGGCCCTGTCGCCCATACAATGTAGACGGGCTTGGGGGACAGTAAGGAGGGCAGAATTTGAAGAGCGGAGGTTGCGAGGTGGGGAGTAGGGCGATAAAAGTTCAGACAGGTATTGAGGTGCCAAGCCATGTAAAGCCTTGTAGGTGAGCATGAGGATTTTAAAGTCTACGCGGAATTTGACCGGAAGCCAGTGCAAGGACTCCAGGATAGGAGTAATGTGAACACTTGCACTAGACCTGGTCAGGATTCTGGCTGCTGAATTTTGGACATACTGCAGCTTGTTCAGAGTAGATTTAGATACCCCAGGGAGTAGAGCATTGCAGTAGTCAATTCGAGAGAATACAAATATGTTGATCAGCTTTTCAGCCACAGTTAATGATAGCATAGATAACTGTTGGTACTTAGGTTTTCAGTTTAAAGTCTTAGTTAACAGGTCATACCACACACCATTCCTCTCCCTGACTTCTTTAACCATAAATTCACAAAGTAGAAACAACAGAAAACAAGAGAGAGAAAAGCATACTCAAAAGAGAAAGGATAATGCAAATCAATTTGTTGACATTATAATCCTCTAATAATATGTCGACGGTCGACCGTTAGAAATATAAGGGAAGAAAATTTAATTTTAGGGAAGCGAAATTAGACTAAATGAAAAGTGCATTATCCTTTCTCGGAGACCGCAAAATGCGTAACAACTTATTCGAAGAATATTTGCAAAGAAAATCCTCAGCGAGATCAATCTGCCATGAAAGACGCTTTAAAAAATGATCAACTGCTTACACACTATTTTTTCGAAGATAAACACCCTTGTTCATAAATCAGAAAAGGAGACATTGTTTACATCAAAGTCCCATGCACAACAAAGGTGTTGTACAGTGTTTTCTACATAATCTGTTCTAAGACGATTTCGACAAACATTTGTATACTGTACAGTAAGTAAAAAATGTAGCTCTGTGATTAGAAAGTCATATTTCCAAACATCTGTATTTAAAACTGTTATACTTCGCGGTCTCATTTTAAACATTCATTGCCGCGAATTGAAGATGATGTTATGCTAAAAATGCGAATTATAACGTTTCCCTTTTAGCCTGTACTTTAAAAGCTATACATTGTTTTTCTCTGTTAAGGCCAATTATACGTTGTTTTCAGAACACCATTTTTTGTTCTTCAAGACATATCTATATATATATATTCAAGATATTTTAAAATGAAATAATTTATATATTACTAACCTAATTCAGATTTTATCCACACTGGCAGGCGTTTTACACTTGCATAGGTAAGAAAAATAAAAAATATCTGAAAAGCGGCCCGTTATGTGCTTGTACACTATTAAAAGATTGAGTTTTTAGCATGCTTAGTTCGTACTTACACATCTGTAGTCGTCAGAATCTGTATTAAACAGAGTGCAGCGACTGCTATTGTTCATCCTGACCGTAAAGTATTGATTTCCCATGGTAAACTACAATTTAATTGAAATGTTTTCATGGTAAGAATCACTCATCATGTGTAGCTACAATATACACTCACTTCCTACAGCGCGTGAAGAAGGACAAAAATGTTTACAAGACGGCGACCGCAGAATACAAAATCGCAGATCAGTTTTTAAATTATGTAGGCTAATTTATTTTTTGCAATATCTTTGCTCAAGGTAGCGATCCTGAATCAGACATCGTCATCGCTATTTCAAAACAAAATAATACAAAAACATTTTTTTTTGTTTCAGAAGAGGAATTGCTTGGAGTCAAAATGATTTTCATTGTAACATTTAGATTATATATATATATTTCTGAAGCTCTTTGATGTACACAGATGTTTATGGTGAATCTTCTGGCGTGAACACATATCTAACAGGAAATTACCCCATCACTGCGGTTTAACACTTGCTTTATAAAAAACATGCTCTAACTTACAGGTAACAACTCAGAACAATATCTTACCAAAATATTTATTGCTTTCCTTTCATTTTTTGTACTCTAGTTATGATTTAAAATGACAAAAGTATGATTAATAATAATTTTGAGTCATTTTATTACTTGCAAATCCAAAGACGATGTACATAATGCATAAAAAACAATAAACAATAATACAAGACAAACTTTAAGACAGTCAAGCACAGGCCTCAATTAAAAACGTTAATTTTAAGTTTAGATTTAAAAACAAGTGTAGACATGAAGGAGCTCAGGGATGAACACAGCCAGATTAGTCAGAGCCTTATAAATCAGTAACAAGATCTTGAATATGTGACTTTACGGGCAACCAAAGTAGAGACTTGAGAGTAGGAGTAACGTCCTGCCAGGGTCTGCTGTGAGTTAGTGACCAGGCTGCAGTGTTCTAGACATATTGCAACTTACTGAGCAGAGCGTTATGAACCCAAAGATCGAAGAGTTGTAGAAATCAAGCCTTGATGTTATAACAGCATGAATCAGTCACTCAGCACTGGACATTGACAGAAATAGCCTAATGCGGCCAGTATATATAAAATAAAAAAGAGGTCTTAACTAAATGATATTTTTCAGATAGGGCTCAAATGACAGGAGGGGATCGAAAAAAACTCCCAAATTCTGGGCTGACACCTGAATGGGGAAGCCATATGCCATTACTGTGAAAATCTCCAGGTTCCAGACCTGTACTACCCACCTGAAACATTTCTGTTTTGTCACTATTTAGCTTCAAAGAATTAGGTCAACCATCAACCAGAGCTTAATGTCACATAAACAAGTGATATGTGACGGAGGCAGGATATAAGAAGGGGAAGAGATTTTAATGTAGATCTGTGTATTCTGTGCAGAACTATGAAATTGAAGAGCATGCTTGTGTATGATCTGACTGAGAGGAAGCACATAAATAATAAAAAAACAGGAGGAACTGTGCGGAATTATGAGGACCTAATGAAACTAATAATAAGTCAAATTATGATTGTACCTTATGAAGCCATTTGATGCCATTGGTTGTCTAACGATCAGGCACTCAGGACCTGAGTCTAACGTCAGATTAAAAGGATTCAAAGGCATCTCCCAGTCACATACTGGGGCATTTGTGTAGAACATCTAGGACATTGCATATCCTCCCTCTCCCTTTGGGCACGTTTCCCAGTGTTATGTTACATTTTACTTCCACAGTCCAAAGACATGCTGTCTACATTAACTGGCATCTCTAAATGGTCCCCTGTACATGTATGTACGTGAATATGTTTGTGATCTGTTACAGATTTGTCCTGTCCAAGATATACTGTATCCTGCATTTTCCATTTTCTGCAAAGTTAGACAACAGCTTTTTGGACTAGGTCCAAGAACCGCATATTTGACTAAATCAAGGGTCCCCAGTCCAGGTCCTGGACAGTCAGTGTATCTGTGTATACAGGTTTTCAGTCCTGATGGGCTCATAACAAGCAGAATCAGCTCATTGTTGGTTTAACCGGACCAATGTAGCAACTGTCATCTCTACAGGTGCTGGGTCCATAAAGAGACCTAGAAACCTCGAAGAAACACCAGCTCTGAGGTTCAAGAACTGGAGCCCCCTGGACTGTGCAGTTTTGAAAATGGAGAAATGGTTCAGATGGAAGAGTGCCACCTACAGGTACACAAGCATTATTTACAGCAGGAGCACGATTTTCCTCAGAGGTATGCCAATGTCTTATTAAACAGGTCTAGCTTTCCTCACCTCCCAAGAGTTTATGAGATCATGTTAAAAGGTGGTAATACTGACATCATTAGCAGTGTCATTAGTGAAGCAGGAAAAGAGCACGCTGAAGACTAATGAGAGATCATGCACTTTTGTAAACATTCGATGAAGAAAAAGTTCTACACCATATAGCAAAAATAGCAGAAGGACATTGCTCATTGGTACTGTTTAACATTTCTGAAAGCTCTGTGCTTTCACCTTCATGCCTGACCTCTCTCGGGGCTCTTCCTTTTGAATGCCAGTCTGTGTCAGATGTGAGAACATCTGTTCTTATCTTCATGTTCCTGGAGTTCAGCTTCACTTATGTCACTGGTGAACACCACTTCCTTAAGCGGGGAATAGCCTAACCATCTGCTGAAAGGAAAGAATTGTTTCATTACTCATACTGTATATAGATAGATAGGAAACACCAGTGATAAGTGTCTTCTCCATAGACAGAATTTAATTTTAAAATTTGGCTCAATCTGCATTACATCTGCAGTTGCATTAGCACAATTAAAACACGATCCAGCAAAATGTACAATAGGTGAGTAATTTGAACAAGAACACATATATGGAAGAGGAATATCAGGGTCTTTGGCGAATCTTAACAAACTGTTTACTTATTCTGTATGAAAGTGGTTTCCACTTAGGAGAAATCCGCTTTTGTTTAGTTTTCATTTATTCTCCTGCACTCTACTGGATAAATGTTTTAAAACTTTTTTCATGTATTTAAATGTCCTGAAGACTTTGGTCAAGTCTCAGCTTGATTTGCATCAGAAGAGACTGAAAACACACCATACTTGGATGTGGACAAGTAAAAAAGGCTGTTGCTCTACAGAGCACTATTCATTTGTCCATCCCTTTCCTGACTGCTGTATTCAGTATGGAATCATGGGGGAGCTGAAGCCTATCCTGGCAGGCAGAGAGTACAAGGTGGGATATACAGTATCCTGGTCAGGATACCAGCCTGTCCCAGGGCACACAGACACAGACACACAGACACACACTCTCACTAGGGCCAGTTTTCTCAGAAGCCAATTAACCTGCCAGTATGTGTTTTGACTGTGGGTGGAAACCAGAACCCCCAGAAACACACGTGAACATACAAACTCCATGCAGAGAGAGCACCCTGGGAACTGAGCCCCAAAGCTGCAAGACAACTATGCTAACCACTTTCCACCATGATTCCTTCACAGAACTGTCTGCTTCCCACTTAGTCACTGAAACGCCTTTGTGATGTCAGAACAGCTTTTTTTCTAGAGGGGAAAAAAAACTTTAAAATGTCATCTTGATAGTTCAATTTGTTAAGGTAGCTCATAAATCAGAGCCAGGATATATCTTGTTGTCCTTCTCTGGCACTTGTGAGTGTCCTTGGTATGATGTGGTGATCAGAAACAAATACAGAATGCAACTAGATTGGGCATACTAGATTGCTTCATAATAACCATTGCTGATTTGCATTCCAACTTCTCAGACATATGCTTTTGTATGTTTCGTAATATGCATAAACCATTTGATTGTTTACACATTTCTTCCACAAAATATAAAGATGCTGCCAGAGTTCGATCTGTTGTAAGACCTTAAATCATTGACTTGAGCTGGTCTTTTTTGCCTTTTTACTTGTAGTTTTGTCTTAATTGGTGGAATACTGATGGAACCTGCATTAAGGTAATGCTGAGAGTATAAACGGTATATGAAAAAAATGCATACAGCAGTATTTTTAATACTTATTTTAATGTACCCTGCATCTTTTAAAGGTCATCATAATCTCAGGGTGTTTTTATGAATCACAAAGAAGTAATGATTTCAATACTCACTTTCTGCCTTAAAACCATCCTTCACCATTTTTAAAATCCTCATTCTCGGCATGGATATTATCTAATAACCTCATATTTTCACCTTATTTATTCCTAGGTAATGCATCTCTGAACACAAAGGTGGAGTGAATTGAGTGCTGAATGAAATGCATTTTAACAGATGGCCTTTTAGAGGAATTTGACAACAACATTTTTATTATTATTATTTTACTCTGTGCATCTTTCGTCTATATATGGCTCACAATAAAACTGGATTTGCAATATGACAAATTTACACCACAAAAAGTCAATTTCCTGTATACACTTATTTTAAGCTGGGAATGTACATATAAAACACTTCATTGGGGAGTTTTATTGGACAGGAATAATAACCTTCTTGTTTTCTAAAAAAATAAGGTAAACAACATTAGTTAAACACATAGTTAAACGAAACAGTTTTTTGTGAATCTTGGTTGAAAGGTTAACTGTAGAGACCACAGTCCTGTTTATCTCTGCATTATTGGTAACTGAAATCAAAATGTCATTCTTTTTTTAGCCAACAGCGATATCACCCTGTAACTCACAACTGGCAACCCACAGAAGCTCAGCAGGCGTGGCCACTACATGGCTAAGGTTGCTGCTGGAAGACGTGTTAGTGGGGCCAGTAGGGGCTCTCACTCTGCGTTCTGTGTGGGTCTTAATGCCCCAGTATAGCGATGGAAACACGATACTGGAAAAAGGCGCCGTCCTTCGCATGAGACAAGGTCTCAGAGGTCCGTGCTTTCTGTGGCCATTAAAAATGCCAGGGTGTTTCTTGAAAAGAATAGGGGTATAATCCTGGTGTCCTGCCCAAGTTTCCCCCTAGCCTTTACTAATCATGGCCTCCTGATAATCCCCATCTATGAATGTACTAGTGCACTGGCTGCCATCCATCATCCAGGTTGGGGCTGCACATTGGTGGTGGTAGTGGGATTCCCCATTACCTATAAAGAACTTAAGAGTGTCCAGAAAAGCACTGTAAGTGTAAGGAATTGTTATCAATTATTATTTTAAAACCTTTTAAATCATACAATTTGTTTAAGGTATTTGTTTAAAGTCATGACAGTGCCAAAACATGAAGGTTGGATAATGTTTGACTGCAGCAGACAGATTTCCTTATACCGATGCCAGAGTTTGTCAGTAATAAAAAACAAACAAACAAATAAATAAAAAAATATTCACAGCATCTTGCACTTTTTTTTCAGTGACATCTGCTAAAAAACTGTGGGCTTGTGGGCCAAGAGGAAATATACGTTCTAAGCATTGCATTGCACTGAAGGCAGCACAATGATTAATGACCACATTGAAGCAGACTCCTGCCCACACCAGCTGTAGTGCATGTTGGCATGCTCAGCTGTACAGGAGAATCAGTCCACTTCTTACGTACGATGAGATAAACACAACCCATTACTTTCAGTTCCTTGGAGAAACCTAAAACAAGACACAACGTATGTCATTTTCCTTCCTCTAACATTCCTCTGTCTTCACAATAACTATTGCAATTATGGAGGTGGCCAAATGCCTTTAGAATTGAAATGCTTTGAAAAGGGTGCTAAAGTGATCCTGGGCTGGAAAAACTGGCAGAATCTGCCAGCCAGTCTCCCTTTGCATTTTAAGGAGGCGCCAATGTGCTTTTCATTAAAAAGAGCCTTTGGGAAGGCTTGGGAGCTGACACTCTGCTGGATGCAGTCCTGTTGGTCACCTTCCAGGGTAATTCAGAGAGACAACATGATTCTTCTAAAATCAGAACAGTGCTAGAAACTGATGATCATGGAAAAAACAGTTTAACTCACACTCAGTCCCCCTTCTTTGAAATTTAAACTCTTAAATACTTGTGAGCCAATAATATTTCTGTCCAATACTATCCTGACCCAGGATACAAACAATCCTCAAATAAAACAGTGTATAGTTTTCAACTTGCAAATAATGTATTATGCTACAGGAAATCTGAACTGTGCTCCCTAGGGTCTGGAGTCCCACAGGTTTTCTGTGTCTCCTTAAGCTTTAAACAGCTCTTCATCTGGGGGAGGTGTCAAATTGATCCAATTAAGGTTTAACTGATACATTTTATCTCTTCTCCACAGACTAAAGCTGTTGACAATTTAAAGAGGAAGAAAAAGCTGCTGGATTCCAGATGCCAAGGTCTCGAGTGGGAAACTTCTGAACTATGGGAGTAGATTATGATTTGCAAGGAATGCAATTATACTGCACTGGCCACAGCTGCGTGGGGTGCTCAAGAGTACTAGCAGTCCATGTGGGATCCACAGCATGACTGGAAGGTGAAATAATTCTTTATTAAATTTTAAGTTGAATAATTTGAGTAGTATTCTCAATTTATGCAAGTATATTATCTAGCTAACCAAATCAGAGGAGGGGGAGGATTCCTGTCCATTCTTTGCCTCAGCAGCATTTATTCTAACAATATCCTGGCATTGACATTCTATAACTATGAAAGCGTTAAAAACTTTTATTCCCCTACTAGCTATGTTTTCATCTTTCAGAATTTGCTGTAGCTTTCAAAAAACTAAATCCTTCTGCTTCTCGTGTGATCGTATATAAATGGATTGTGACATACATCAATATGTGATCGGGCATAAAGGTGTACACATTATTTTGGCCTGTTGTTTTGAATGGCATATAATTTAACTGGTCAGTCATCCAAGTGGTAGAGAAAAAAATTGATATTCAATCAATCAATTGAACATATTGGGTTTTATTCTACACTTAAGAGTAAAAGTTGGGGTTTTAACCCTGGTGTCCTGGCTAGATTTCACTCTGGACTTGCTCTTTAAATGTATCTCTCCTCCCCGTTGATTCAATTGGTGGACAGTTTCTCACTTCTCGATCTGCTGAAGTGAGGTTCCTTGCACATAGGTGGGTGTCCACATCAAGGCGGCTCAACTTGATAAGATCAGATAAGATCACTGTATTGGCCATATACAATTTCTTGCATTAGAAATGTGTCTTTTTGCATTCCCCAACTTGCTCTCCATGAGACACACAGACAGGTAGAGAGGCTTGGGGTCAGAACGCAGGGTCTGCCATTTATACAGCACCCCTGGAGCACTAGGGGTTAAGGGACTTGATCAGGGGCCCAACGGAGTAGGATTCCTCTGCTGGCCATGGGATACGAACCGGCAACCTTCCAGCAAAAGGCTCAGATCCTTAGCGACAGATTGCTGCTTTGTAGCCAAAACACACTGCCATAGCTCCTTAATTGAACCTGTCAAAATAGGGAATTTGCTACTTGAAAGACATATGTGTGTTTAAAAACTTTCTGGCCTTTTTTTACATTTATTTTTCCAATGTAATAAGCCTTTTTATGTTGTGTAATCATGTTAATTGAAAACCACAGGTATTGCATTTTGAAGCAGTAACAATGTCAATATGGATTATTCTTTCAGAAAAGAGAAAGGTGTGCCCACTTTGGTCCATTACAGAAAATGAGAAAAGACCGAGGGGGCTGTGGTGCTCCTTGTGAAGAAATATACACGCGAAACAGAGTTCCTGGGATGGTCAGACAGTTGTGTCAGCGCTGAAACTGCAGTTTGTAACTTTGCCCAGAACTGACTGGCCAGGCCACAACACAGAAACTCCCTCTGATTAAGCACTAGTTAAGGCCAAGTACAGATTAGAGAAGAACTTCCATCTCATTATAGTAGCTTGGCAAAACCTGCTAATCTAACACAACTAAGGATGGTAGGGCCAGAGTAAAACTGCACCTACAGTACATAGCTAAAAAAAAGTTGGATCTCTAAATAACTAAAAACTAGGGATTCTGCCCCCTTTTTCCTATTAGTAAGTACAATGTGTTGCAATTTATTATACAAATCCTCTTATCCCTCTGTACTCATACTTTCACTAAAGCAAATTCAGGTATTTTCCCCCAATAGACTAAGGGGAGCTTTTCTTCTGTGGTGGAATTCCAGCCACGTTCCTTTCAAGACAGGAGAACTTTCCAGAACTTTCCTGCCAGAAGGCAGGCCAAAGAGTGTGAGAAAGTGTAAGTCACTGAGACAATGGGTAGGTCAAACCAGCTGAACCTGTCAGGGTTCCTGCGGGACTAACATTCCACTCAAGTTTCAGTCATTCCAGCAGGCCTGACGCAGACGTTCAGGCACGACAAACACTCGCCGATGGCAGAGGCACAATACTTACAATGTGCTGAATGAGACACACCCCCCACAGGGGGAAAAATAGAGTCATACGATTCCTGTTGTTTTTTCGTATAGGTGGAAATTGCATTTTGTGTTTCAAGAGAGCGACACAAACATCCATCCATCCATTTTCTAATCTGTTTTATCCAGCACAGAGTCACGGGGGTGGGGGTGGGGGTGGGGGACGGAGCCTATTTCGGCAAGCAATGGGTGCAAGGCAGGATACACCCTGGAGGGGATGCCAGTCTATTTCAAGGCACTCAGACCAGGGACAATTTTCCCAGAAGCCAATCAACCTACCAGCACATCTCTGAACTGTTGGACGAAACCCATTCAAACACAGGGAGAACATACAAACTCCAGGCAGATAGCACTCCTGCAGAGCCCTAGCTTGCACCACTATGCCGCCTATAAAAACATGAACCTACCAAATATTAATAAGACTCTGTAATGCCTTAGATGATGGAAACTTACATCCCCTTAGCTAAAATCCTATTATAGAGGTTCAATGACCTCCTACGTCACACCCAGAGGTATTTTGCTGGAACTATTTTCTGGTATGAATACAAGCAGCTGCCTTGAAACGATGTCTAATTAATCTTTGTAACTAGTCTTTTTATTTTTTTTACATCATGATTATATAATATTCAAAATCCACAATGACCATAAACGTCTTTGGCCACATTTATTTACCTGTACACTTCAGCGTCCATCTGAACCGTTACTCAAAGCAAAGTTCAGTTCCTTCTGGACACATTTGAAGTGACTCTGATAAATATTTACACCGCAAAGGAAACGGTGGGATTTTTAAATGGCGATTCAGCTGCCGAAATCATTCCGGGTTTCCTGCAGCCTCTGTTGTTCCTTCAGTTCTGTACCTTTCACATTCATCCCCGTATTTTCATTCAGCCCCTTGCGTTGGACTCGCCCTTTCTTAGTCACCTAGACAAAACTTAACTTCCTGGAAATATGAGTATTTTCAGTGAACAATATCCTCGCAATGTAAACATGAGATTCAAAAATCTTTATTTTCTGTACATTATCTTTACAGAATGTAAAAAAATAATAAAGAAAACGATAAAGATTTTTGTCTTAACATACAACACCACGTGGAATCCGTCATTACTCCATACAGCTACATAGAATAGTCAGTTGATTCCATACAGTTTATACATCACTGGCCCATACGAGTCATCGGCGTTGCATTTGAGGCCTCATGTGCTCAGTTAGGTACAGCATGTGCTACGACAGCCCGCAAAGTGCGTCAGAGCGCCTTTCGACTAGTCTTCATTGCACTGCCTTCCCGTATCGGGAACACAATAAAATAACTTTTGCGTCCGGGCGCTTAAATAAAATTCTGAGACAACGTAACAAACGTAAAATGTTAAACTTTTTTTTTTATACAGACAGTTCGCGTTTTCAAGAAATACATTAGCAGAAACAGTAACAGCGGTAGTGCAATCAGCCATAAAACAAGATGCTATCTTTCCACCAAGCGAACTAGTACAGAACAACCCCACGCCTAAGAAGTCAACTTTATTTTTCTTTCCGGAGCTTTAAAAAAAAATAGGTTACCCAAACCACCCCCCGAAAAAAGCCCTAATCTGCCTTTCTTCCTTGGGCTCTGCTGATCCGTTCGACCGAACTTCATCCGCCGTCTTGTCAAACCCAGTTGCTGGGTTCGGCTCACAGGCAGCACCAGCGAGACAGAAAGGTGGCCGGCTGAGGCGCCTAGTGGCCCCAGCTCCCGATGCCTATCTCCTGCTTGTATCTGTTGGTGAGGGTGTTCGCTTTCCTCGTCAGCTTGGACAGAACCGTGTGCAGTCCGCTCAGGTGGAAGTGAAACATTTTCTGCAGGTCCTCCTCCTCTTCCTCGGGCTCGATCCTGGAGAGGTCCAGCGCGGAGGCGCCCAGCTTGTCCTTTTTCCTCTCCTCCCCCTGCAGGACCCCCCACTCGATATCATTCCGGATGGACTTCAGGAGGACGTAGTAGCTGTACATGTCCCGGTCCGAGAAATAGCCCGCCGCCCCGGGGCTGCCTGTCCTGAGGGAGTTGTTCACCTCGTCCTTCTCCTCGTACTCCAGAGGCACGTCTCTCAGGAGGCTGGGCACCATCACAGTCTGGTCCATGTTGTTCACCGCGCCGATGAACCGGTTCATGGCATTGAACAGCGAGTGCTTCTGATTGTAGGAATCTGCGATCTGCATCATCTCGACGGGAATTCGCTTATTTTCACCCTTCTTGACAGCCGCTGTGGGATACGAGCTGATCCGGCGATAGGGAAGGCAGCTTCAACGCGAACCGCACGCAGCCGCCCTTCAGCTATGATTATAAGCGCCTTAGCCTTTTGTTCTTCCTCTGTGCGCTTAAGTGCTCTCCGCTAATGCTGTTTAATCATCTGCTTGGATTCAAACCAGCGCTGTAGTAGGGTTTTTTTTTTTATTTATGTGACAACTCAGTGAAGGGTATTTTGTGCTGCGGCTGTTTGGCTTTTATTTTATTTTACTCCAATCGGATCGCGCCTTTAGTGGGGTTGAATTTTGGGGGGTTACGGTGGAGTTCGTTTGTCTCTTGGTTCTGTCAGCCCCCCCACCTCCAACGGGGAAAAAAAAAATCACCACTTGATAATATTTCCTTTTCCACAGCTGCGTCGGGCTTGCCTGCTGGTGATGGTGACGTGAAACGAGGCGATGGCGCTCCAGCTGTCCGGCTTGGCCTTGTCGGTAATTTCAGTCTCTTCTCTAGAAACAAAACCCTTATCCTCCCTGGGAAACAGGTACCCTTTGGCAGCTTGCAGCCGGATCCCAGTCAATGACCTGAAATAACACAGAATGGGTTAGTCGTGTTTAACTCTTGAAAGCCCTTCCTCTGTGCAGGCACACAGGATCTGGTAACTATCACTGGGTGCCGGCTGGGCTTTGTAAAGAAAGGTTTTACATATTTGGGTGTGACACAGCACTTCCTCGTCTGCCTGTACTATTTTCCCCGCTTGTTAAACCGATCCTATGATGCAATACCCTCCTGTTCGCAATTAACCCACGTTGTGTGTATAATGTAGAAAGGTATCGGCAATTACTTAAATGCAATCTTTAAACAGCTAGCCCTTTAATATTATGCAGCAAATGATGGGTTCAGGTCGTAAATCTCTCAGCAGCGCGATATTATTTAGGCATTTCAAACGCTGTGGGTTAGGCAAGTAAATTCGTGCCAGACATACACACATCCTGCAGTGCTGGGCGGCCAACTACAAAGCTAAATATTAAAAGACTGAAAAACACATCTCGGAAACGGATTAGACACCACACGCCTTTTTTAAAAAACAAAAACTAAAAAACGTCCGGATCCGAGTGAAGAAACCAAATTTTAAAAACCGTCTAAGCGGAAACATGAAGGTTAGTTAAGCCGTCGCAAGCACACACACACATTCACATCTGTAATAATGTATAATTAGCTTACAGTTCAGTGTTTCAGGGTGTGATACATTGGGTTCTCCGTGTAGTATCCCAGAACAGATTTCAGCTATTTTTTTTTTATTTTTCAAAGAACTTTATCAAGGCTACAATACGCCTAAATAGCATCAGGGAGGACCCAGGACTCAGTCACGGACAATGCGGTACAGGCACTCGCGTAACTGAGCCCAGTGATGAATATGCATGAGAAAGGCATCAGCCCACAGCCTTACCTCCGGTTTCAGCCAATCGCGGCTCAGCCGGTCGACTTGCGGCCCGAGGCTGGGCCCTGATTGGCCAGTCAAGCCGGGACTTCCTTGTCTGAGGGCTGCGTCTCTGGTAACAGGCCTTCTGCCAAGTTACAGTGGAAACTACGAGCCCGGAACACGTTTAACCCTACAGGGTCCGAAATGCTGCGATGCTTGAATGTCCTTCGTCACTTTGATGTCTGGAGGTCTGCAGAACAGAGAGTGGGTGCTCAGCTGACTCGCCACCCTGTATCAACCTACTGCACGTCCTGAAGAACGCCCTTAGTGGCTCGTTAGATGCCGTAGTTTCCGAAAAACGCTTGGTATCATGACAATTCTGAGGGGGGGAAAACTGGCTGAATAAAAGATATTTTAGAAAAGATAACTCAAGTTTCAGCCCCATTTCTGCGGCACCCTAATGAAGAGTATTGGCTCATTGCTTGGGGTCTCCTGCTGGTTTGTAATGGCGCGTTTATTAATTTAAATATGCTAATTAATGGTGTTGTTCACAGTGTTCTCCCCATAAAGAAACGACTGTATGTTTCTCCTGGTCTATACAGATGAAGACTGGAGTCAACCTCTCTTTTTATTGCCAACCCACCAACCCATCGAAGTACATCAATTGTGTGCCTTTCGTTTTGTCCAAGTATATAACTATTTTTCAATATTATTCGTTTTTTTCCTGAATTCAGTTATTCAACGGCAAGCACAAAACAGACCGAGATGTGAAAATATGGTTCTTTGAACAGTGGATGTTACTTATGCATCAAATTGGTTTTTTTTAATTGAGTAATAATTATTGCACCCCTGTGTTGTTTTAATGCACAATTTATGGTAAAAAGTTATATTATCGTCTTTTGTGTCCAATTCAGACGGAATCAGAGGGGTCTAATAAATGTCTTAACGCCGTTGCTTGGCTAAATTAGAGCATGCACAAAACGTCAAAACGCTCAAGATTATGATGGTTTAGCGGTCGTGCTTCACTTTGAAGAAGGCAGAGATGGTAGATTTCGGATCCTACCTCCACAGAATCTACTTACAGCTGTTGTTAGATTCAGGTAAATATGGGTGTCATTTTCAAAGTATATAGAGCGTTCGTTCTCAAGTCGCAACGTGAGGGTAGCTCGTCAATGAGTGCAATATTTATTAATTAAATATGTATTTAAACATATTAAGGATTACTTTTATTTTATTGAAATGAAGTGTTTTGAGTGCACATTGTGTGTCACCTCCGTAATACAGTTTATCTTAGGCGTGTGCTGACTACGTAGGCGGGAGTGGTGTGATGCATCTTGTTGAAACACGCTTATGGGCAAGATATTTTAACGACCGCAGGGTTCGGCACGGAATAGAGCAGGCGTAAGACTCAGGAAAAGGAGTTGAACAACACATTTATTAACCAGAACCGGGGAAAGGTACACACAGGGACAGGGGTTGCAGCACTGCACTACTACTGACACGGGAGAGAAGAGGGAGCCTCACGCCCCCCCCCATACAGTCCAGTTTTCCCCAGTCCCGCCCCTCAGGCGCTGTTCCCAGCCCGCCCTGGGGGCGCATGACCAAAGGGAATTAAGCAGACGTTAAGCACCCACATGGGCGCTACACTGCCCCCACCTGAGAGTTGAGCGTGCTGCTGGGACTCTCCGCGCGCCTGGCCTCTCTCCGCGCCAATCCCGCTGGGGCTCTCCGCGCACTGGTCCTCTCTTTGCGTGCCAGGACTTTCACCGCGCCGCGCCACTCCTGCTGGGGCTCTCCCCATCAGGCCTCTCTCCGCGTGCCAAGCCTTTCACTGCGCCGCTCCCGCTGGGGCACACCAGGCCTCTCTCTGCGTTCACCGGCGTCTCTCCGCGCTCAGAACTCCTCTCCGATCCCACTGTTGACACCAATGTAACGACCGCGAGGTTCGGCACGGAATGGAGCAGGCGTAGGACTCAGGAAAAGGGGTTGAACAACATTTATTAACCAGAACTGGGGAAAGGTACACACGTGGGGACAGCGCTGCACCTATAATAACACACACACAGGAGAGAAGAAGCCGCCTCACAGTCCGGTTCCCCCAAGTCCCGCCCCTCAGGCGCTGTTCCCAGCCCGCCTTGCTTGTGCATGGTCAAAGGGAACGGAGCAGCCTGTAAGCTCCCCACGTAGGAGCTAAAATATATATAATGAAGATTTTCAGGTGCATCTTAAAATAGGCTAGGCTTATCGTAAAAAAAATATAGATCGTGGCCCCCAACAGATCTAATTATGCCAGTATACGTTTTTTCGACAAGAGGTGAAAGCTTGAGTTCTGGCTTGAGTTCTATGAATTAACGCCTTAATAGCATTTAACATTAGAGGTCGGCAGTCATGTGTCTATATGACAAACTGTAAATTCTTCTCTGCAGTGGTCGTTATTGTGGTTTTTATAGCCTGCAAGTTTACAGGATACACCAAGGACCTCTTCCAAAAGCACATGGTTTGTATTTGTGATTAAAACTGGGCTCTTTACAAAAGAGAAACTGTTTTCTGCAGCCTTTTCGTTTCCGGTGTGGCAGATTATCAGTTTAACCGAGTCATTTTAACCAAACCGATTTACATGCACACCCATGAGAAAAACATGGAATTTTAAACCACAATCTTCCAGTTACACCCTAACCCAATAGTACTAATGCTCTTGCACATTAGCTACAGGCATGAGAAACAGGCACCTACACACATGGTAAATTTGCACCTATCCTCTGACGCCTGGAAAAAAAAATGCTCTTGTAGGTGTTTCACTGGCAGCCGGGACTGTTAATTGTTTTCCGAACAGGCCACTAAGGGATGTTGGTGGCCTTACCATTTTCAAAGGGGGAAAGCTGGCAAGACTGTCCCAGCAATGTGACTGGGAGGGAAAACAAACCCAGCGCAAAGCAAGGCAGAGATCAGTTGGTAATTATTAGTGATGTCACAGAGCCACAAGGGAGTAAAGCAATTAAAGATTTAGGGATTAAAGGGCTGCTAATAGGGTTCTTACCAGCTGAACAGAGCAGCCGTGAAAACCGAGCAGTCTCTGTGCTTGGAGATGTGCACGCAGCGGATTCCGTGCTCCGCTCCGGGGGACGTCGCTGAGTGTGCTCATCATCCCTGCACGCTTATTAACGAATACATCCTCGGAGCTCAGGAAGACAGCTGCACTGCTGCACTGCACTGCACACAGATTTTGAAATTATAAGTAGCAGTGTCATTAGTACTGCATACACACATCTCATAATAAATAAGAGCACAGGCTTGATAGAGTAAAACAGTTATCTGTCTCACTGCATCTAACCTTTGCTGTGAAAGAAGATAAAAATGCAATGGGTAACTGCTTAATTTTTCATCAATCTAAATCCTAGGCATCATAATGGCACAATCTACGGCTGTTGTTAACTATTTTGGATTTTTTTATTTAATTACAGTCATTTTGCTACTCCAAATCAGGAGCTAACAGAGAGTCATCACAGCAGAAGTGCAGTGCATAGTCCTCCGCAATACAGAATGCATTTGTCCGCAGGGTCCGAGCTCGAGATTTTGACAAAAGCCTAGACGAAAATCATAGAATTTTTATAGAAGAAAAATGACATCATTTTGGTGACCAGGGCTAGGCAAGTGAATGTCATTGGTGCCCATAATCAGATGCTTACTGGTGTAGCTCTTGTATCTATAATTGCAGTGGTGTTACCCTGAAGGACAAGCCAGCTCAATGATCTCGCCATGAAATCCACATACATACAGTACCCTCCGTACTTGAAACCATATGACTGGAATGCTATCATTCTGCTACATCTATTTTCTTTTCCAGCTGAGCGCCGAGCGCTTTAGGTTTCACCTCATTTATCAGCGTTATAAATTAACATTGCAGTGTGCCTTGTCTGTCGACTCAAACAGGGCTAATAAATAACTTACAGTCAGAGTCACCGCTGAGTGAAAACCCGAGCCTGCCCTTTAACATGCTCAAGGGCTGGAAAGAGGAAAACGCGGTCTCTGATTGCGAACACCAGTGGCCTTTGTTGTGGAGAGGGAAATTGTTACGGTAACTGCCATGGCAACCAAAGAGAGACGCAGGCAGATCTGGTATTCGAGGTGGTCAGCTACAGTCTCTCCCAATACACACACACTGTACGCCTGCCTTCTTTCATATTGTTTGCATTTTGCCTTATTTAAAGAAAAATAGCTTTAAGTTCACCTTCTCATTTGCTTAGAATTCAACTGGAATTTCTGAAAACAAGATACCTGGCTCATTTCTAACAAAATTCCCACACGAGCTGTACCTCTATCAGCAGTAACCAGGAACTAGTGCAGTATCAGCATTAAACCTGTGGTGTAAGAGACAGATGTTTATTCTCTAAAAGGAAACAAACTTTTGCAAAATCATAAAAAAGTATGAACTATTGTGTTTTAATTAAGACAGAGGCAGAAAATAGAGTGAGAGTAGCAGCTTAATTCATTACAATTGAAATGATTTATGGCCATTTATTTTTTTCTGTAGGGCTTGAACATGAGCCTGGTTTTTAAACCTTAATATACTGGACCTCAATCTGTTCTAAACCTACGGTATACTGTGCTCTGCCACCTCACTCTTTAGCAAAACAGCAGGTTGGTGGGAAACAGACTGAACAATATTATGAGAAGAAATGTTTATTCAAAACACCCATTTTTGATTGAAATCTAGTCTGTCTGGTAATGCATGCTGCACAAATGAAACAATAGTAATTTTAAGACTTGTAGCACCCAAAATGATACTGAATACAAGATGCTGTGTGTGTGTACAATACCTAAATCCGACTAGCGCCTCAAATAGGTTACCACAGAACAACATAAGCTCCCCCTTAAATGGGGCAAGAAGGTTCCAGAAATGTTATAAAAAAACACCCTTTTCTCTCAATTAAACAGCAAGGAACTCAGGCACTATGTGTATGCTCATGCTCTTGATTATCAGACGGACTGCTGAGCTACAGTAATTTGCTTAACAAGATTAGTATCCCAGTTTGCTGTCTCCCTGGTTTACAGATTCCTATCTCGCTCATCACTCTTTCTTCTCAGGGCTCATTAAAGCTTGGAATTGGACTGGCAGGGCTGTCTGGGAGAGAAATTGGGGGAGGAACAGAGAGAAACAATTGTGTGCATTGTAGACGCAAGAGTGGGATGCTTTTGAAAAGAACTTACATACAGCCACAGGCTTTATACACATGTACAGCGACACAGAATGGAATTGCTTTGACGGCACGCTTGATTTGAAACAGAAACATCAGTTTTCTCTAATTGATTATGCAGCAGTGAAGTGTGTGAATGCTCTTAACTGTGAGAAGTCTTAACTGTGAGAAAGGCACATCCCATGGCAAATCCAAGATCCAAAAAAGCTGCCATCTCCGGCAAGCATTTACTGCCTTTATTTTTATATCCAGCAACGTGTTTCCTCGCGCACTTCATTAAAAATGGTCTCTTGCCTGTCACGTGATGAGAGCTAGTTAGATCTTTCAACCTTGGGTCTTTTAGCACTAACCAAGAGAGAAAGGAAAGACATCAAAACCTCTCTCTTACCACAAGAATGCTTGGAGCTTCTACTTAATCACAGCTTGTGAATAAAGTCTTACTAGAGATTGAACCTAATGTACTATTATACAGTGATAATCACCATCAGCAGCAAAGAAGAAGCAGAAGAACATATTTGGATATAAAATCTCTGTTGTTCATTTATCAGTACTGTTTTACTTAATGATACATGTATATGTATAGTGCTTTCCTGGTTCCTGTTTTCCCCTTTATTTTTAATCACATTTAGTAAGGATTTTGACTCTCATTTGGTTATTTTGCATAGTCATTACTGGTAGGCAGTGCCCGTCTCACCAAATGAAGATGAAATGGGAATGATAATTGGAGATATTGCAAAACCCCTCTGAAATGGATGATTAATGTACAGGATATGTTAGGATGCAGGGCTCCTTATGGAGAAAGAACAGCATTCAAAGTTAAGTGCTTCCCAGGGCACAGATAGAATTTCTGTTTTTTTGCACATTTTTCTAAATTGAAGAGCCTGCAAAATGAGCAACATTTGAAATGGACAAACGGGTCTTTCCCCCTTCATTTTCTAATTATGCACTCCAAAGTATTTGTCAGAAAGACTTCAAATGTGGGAAATACTCTTTTATTTCCCGCAGAATCAAAGAGGAATCCCCCCCACTTTGAACTTGTGTGTGAATTGTAACCAACAGCTCTGTTTTATTCTGAATTGGGACAGACGGTCCAGGGTGCAGGGCAGCACTGTGTTGCAGTGGTTAGCATTGTGTGCCGTTTGTATGTTCTCCCCGCGAAGCGTAGTTCAGGACCCTGTGCAGACGGTATAATCCGGAAGTAAGTGGAGAAGGACATCAGGGTTAGGACGGGTTGACAGACAGGGGGGTGCGACGGCGGTGATCCGGTGCTCGGGGGGTGTGGCAAGGATAAACAATCCAGACAGTCCAAAGGGGGAAATCCAGCGAGTAGTCCAGAATCCAGGAACCGGGTGATCCATCCGAGACAGACAAAGTTAAAATCCGGAACAGGAACAAGGAGTAAAACCAAGGTAACGAGGTCAGGCGCTCCGAGTCCAGGACTCGGACGGTCAGGACACTGTGAGGAAGCCGATGCCGTCGGGTCGCTCCTGGAACCGCTGGTAGGCGGGCTTCCGGTGTCCATCTCCCAGTGCCGAGCCAAGAATAGCAGGAGCGCCAGGCTTAAATAGTGGCAGACTGAACACGGGGCAGGTGACCATAATCAACTAAAATCCGAAAGGGTCGGAGCGCCCTTAAGAGGAGGGATGACGATCGTGACAGTTTTCTCCCACAGGGAGACCTACTGGTAGCTTCATGGGCTTCTGGGAAAACTGGCTCTGGTGTGAGTGTGCATGTGTGTGTCTGAGTGCGCCCTGCCTTCTGCTTGTTGCTTGCCAGGACAGGCTCCAGCTCCAGCAGTATCCAATACTGCTGTACTGGATAAAGTGGTCAGAAAATGGATGGATGGATTCCAAGACATGCTGCATATGTGCCACACACGCTTTTCAAGTGCGATACCAAAAGAAAGAGGATGTGTGTGTGGCGGGAGTAGCACCCAGACTCACTCACCCTTACTACTGAACACCTTCATGCAACACTTCTGACAGAAGAAAAGAGATATTTAGTGTCAAGTAATAATAATCATTACACTTATATAGCACCTTTCTGGACCCTCCACTCCCAGTGTTTTCCAGATAATGGGGACTCCCCTCCACCAATGTGCAGCCCCACCTGGATGATGTGACGGCAGCCAGAGTGTGCCAGTATGCTCCCCACACATCAGCCATCAGTGGGGAGAAGAACAGAGTGATGAGGCCAATTCATAGATGGGGATTATTAGGAGGCCATGATTGGTAAAGGCCAGGGGGAAATTAGGCCAGGACACCGGGGTAACACCCCTACACTTTTCAATAAACACCCTGGGATTTTTAATGACCACAGTGAGTCAGGACCTTAGGTTCACATCTCATCCAAGGGACGGCGCCTTTTTACTGTACAGTGTCCCTGTCACTATACTAGGGCATTAGGACCCACACGAGCCACAGGGTGAGCGCCCCCTACTGGTCCCACTAACACCTCTACCAGCAGCAGCCTTAGCTTTCCCAGGAGTCTCCCATCCAGGTACTGACCAGGCTCACAGCTGCGGAGCTTAGCTGAGAGCTGCAGGGTGATACAGCCGCCGGCTACAGTAGCGCTCCCCGTCTGGTTTCTAACCTCACAGGACACGAAGCGTCTCTGCCAGCGCAGCGGCCTGGCCGCGAGCAGGCTGAAAAGAGCAGGCCGCGACGGCGGTGGAGCCTGAGGGTGGTTCCTGAGCTCCCCGAGCTCCAGGCTGTCGGAATGCGGGCGCGCTGCCACCTCCGTGCTGGAGTCCAGACCAGCTCCTGATTAGCAATCCGGCAGCTCGCGCTCGTGTCGAAGGCAGCGTGCGGGAGGTGTCCTCAGGGGGGGAGCTGCCTGTCTGGCTTCTCTCAGCGCACACAGAGCGAAGAGCCAGCTGATGAGGCCTGTGACGGGCCTCTCCAGCTCACCGGCCCAGCGCACACCAGAGCGCTGCCCCGTCCACCCGCGGATGGGTCCCGCACATGCCATCCTCTAGACTGAAGAATGCCAAAGTAATAACATCTCACTTTCCTATTAGAATGCCAAATGCGCAGAGTTATTACATCACACCTTCTCTAGCGATCTGCATTGCAGAACACAAGGAAACGAGCCCATTGTGAGTTTTACAGTACAATATTGGCAGGAAGGATGGAAAACAGCAGATTCACGACCTTGGCGATATCCTGCGGACCAATGGCTTACTGTAGATCATTCCAGGTCTCGTGGGTCGCCGTGTCCTCGGGGTCTAATTCCATCCGAGACTCTTAATGACTTTCAGTTCAATCAATCGTTAAATGAATTTTTCCTGTATTACCACTGGTTCCAGGTTTTTACACATTGTGATTTATAAGCGACTTATAAAACCAGAAGAGGTTTAGAAGGCAGCCCTTCGGGGCCAAGCTTGAATATCACAGGGCTAAAGCTTGTTTCCTGCAGTGTTTTTTTTCCCTCGGACTGAGCAATGTGGTAGAAATGCATTTCAACTATGCCACCCCAACCCCTGAACTGGCCACAGGGAACAGAGGTACCAGAGAACCTCCACTCAGGGCCAGGTGAGGTGAGGATCTTGGGCTCTTTCTGCTTGGGGTTAAATTGTACAACACACCATACCACATTGGTGCCTATCAGTGTGTTTGCAAGTGTACTTTCCCATACTGATTACATCATTAAAAAAATTAAGAAACCATTCAACAGTGAATACACTGTTTGCCTTTTGTTAATAAGGCACCTCGCTGGAATCTTCAAGGGAGACAAAATTAGAAAAAAAAATCTGTTTTACCATTTAAACGTGCTTTCAAAGAAACTTAAATTCAACTTAAGAAATAGGGACACGCACACACTAAACAACGACGAAGGAACGAATTTTAAAGTCTGAGCAAAACACAAGCCCTGCCCTGCGCTAAGATCCGCAGGTAGAGACGTCGACCTGTGTCAAGTCCATATCGCCAGTGCTGCGACTATTTGACGATGTTACATCGCCATCTGGTGTTCAAAAGAGATATTCGCTGCAGTAAGATTGAATACTCGGATCGAGCGACAAAGGCAGCGACAGTTTTTTTAATTGCTTTTAACTTTATAATTAAAGGAGGGGGCAAAACGAACTTGCGTCTCACGACACGTTTACACAAAAGAGATATGTCGATCATGTGTATCATAAGAATATGAAGACTGGCATTCCAAAAAGTCAAAAGTTACTGTTCTCCTTAAGAAAATAATTGGCAACGATCTTTAAACGTGATCAGTTATTGACTATTCAGATAAACATATTGCAGGCAATTATTTCTACATATATAATAGTCAAATTCTGATCAAAACAGCGCATTGAAGAACGTATATCCCCTGCTCTCAAAAATTCGCCTCTTTAATACACAACTAGAAACTCAACTTAATTTTTAAAAGTTAAAGAGGTACAAAACTCCCCATGATTAATTTCACATTAAAAATTAAAACACTACTTAAACTCCCACAAAATGGGAACACGTTATAGGGAGTGTAAATCACATTTTATACGTGCCTAAGAAACAGTTGCATCGATGAAGTTGCCATTAATAAAGCATTAAGAATCGACAAATATCTGACGCAAGTTAAAAACCATGCAATTAATCGCTACTAAAGGTAATTTACTACCACATTATTCACACTGTATTAACATTCTCTTCGTGTATGAGGGATTATAAGGGTTCCTAAATTACAGACCCTATTCTGGTGTTACCAAAATGATAAAAGTTATAAATTAAATTTCCAGTGACTGGAAAATTCGAGCACGGCGATGAAGAACTGCTATTGTACCTGGTTATTTCACCATACAGTAGTTCAAAGGTGACGTGTGACGCTCTGAAATCTGCAGGTCTGCTTGAAAAACTCACCCCTCTTCGCGTCTGTGCGTTGTGTCAGCTTTCTAACAGCAAGTCATACTCGCAGACATCGGCCATCATATTTCCATATAATTATCCAATCAATACTACAGTCCTGAAGCTGTCATTCCTCGGCTGCGGCTGCCTGCAAGCCCTACCATTCAAAAAACCCCGCTGTTCTGAATTTGTGCATTTCAAATCTTTTTTTCGTACGTCAATGTGGCCAATTTACTACAGAACTGCAGGGGTCTTCTTAAACACCAGAGAATCTGTAATCTGAGTAATATTCTATAAAACCCCTACAGGAAAATGTGCTAACCCGCTGATTCTCAGCGGAACTAGGCAGCGTCTTCGCTGTGGAAAGCGTGTTTCTTTCACAACCTCCTGCTTCGCGGCTAGTTCGCGTTTTCATTTTCTCTCCAAACACAGGCATATAGTGCAAGCGCACACTCCATGTCCCTATATACTGCAGGTACCCGTCTTTATTGGTCTAGGGACCATGCGGTCTTAATCACCTCACTATGACTACTTGGCAAGCTAACGTTCAAGTCACTTAAAATATTAACATTTCTCAACGTGCTTAAAAGATTTCTGTTAACCATGTCGAAAATAAGGTCTTCACTTTGGTGAGAATAATCTAGTAGCCCTGCCTTTCCTGCAAAATTGAAATTAATTGATGATTAAATGCAGCAGTATTAGTAAAGCAACTGAAGAAACAGAAGCTGCACGTAAAAGGAATCACAGAAAGTTTTTTTTTTTCCTCATGGAGAGAGACATGGCACAGCACTCCGCCGATCGCGATCCGAACAGAAGGAGAGATGACAGTAGTAGAGATGTACAGTACCTTTATGCACGAAAAAGAGCATTCAGTTGCATGGACGTAATAAACTAAGCGTCTCATGCGTCAGACTCATGAAAAACATTCAAAGGAAATAGTTTTAGGGGTAAGCTACAATTAGCCATTAAATCAAATCTTAAATGGTGAAATCCGGAACATAATGTGTAAAGATGAGGCTACAGAAACAATAATTGGAACTGAATTTGAAGAAATGGTAAATCTTCCTTAACTAGCTCAATGCTCTTTGAGCAAGCAACAGAGGTAATTTATACGTAAGGAGCATGTAATATGGTGTATATAGTTTTTGCAAAGACGTTTGGTGAAGTTCAGCACAGTTAAGGAGAAGATGGAAATAGATGATACTGTTTATTTACACTCTTAGTCTTTCTTTATGTTTATAATCTGGTATAGTTGGTAAACAAGTAGAATATGCAGATTATACCAAACCAGGAGGATTATTAAAGACTACTGAAGATGCAGGAAATGCACAAAATATACATATAATTTAAAACTGGGAAAGCATTAAGTGACTTCATGTAGGAAAACCACAGCATGTTACTTGCAGGTAAAAAAAAAACAAACTACAAATATAAAATGGGAGTTAATCTGAGTAATAACAAGAAAAAAACAATGTTAGGATGCAAAGTTAAAGGCACATAATTTAAAGTAAGGGGTGTTTTGTTAAATTGGTACAATACAAAGACTAAGACCCTCTTGTAATATTCTGTGTACTTTTGGTCACCATGATGCAAAATATATATATATATGCCTTTTTGTAAACTAGAGTCCGAAGAAAAACAGCCAGGAAGGTTTCAGATTTAAAGGAATATGATCTGTAATAAAAAGATGTAAACCTTTTTTATCTTGAACGGAAAGACCACAAGAGGACATACACAAGTATTCAAATTCCCTAAAGACACTGACAAAGTCAGCGGTGAAACGCGGAGCAGTGTATAGAAACAGTCACTGCATTTTATTTCAAGCTGAGAACGAGAGGCATTTCTTTGCAGTTCGTGGAACAAGCCACCCAGCCATGTTGTTGAAGCCGACGCCAATGCTGCAGGAAACCGCTACCGCTGGACGAGGTTCTCAGCAGGCCTCCATTCTCTGAAAACGTTCTAAGGCTTCTTGAAATGGTTCAAAAAAGGACAGCATTCTCATAATATCATCCGATCGCATTTTGTGCAAAGTTTCCCATGCTGGAGGAGAACAAAAACAAAAACCCCGGAACCTTTCCCTTTGCCATCGCTGCATGAAATACCGTTCTTTTACGACGCGTTTGTGTGACTTTATTTTGAAAAGTCATAAATAAACCCAAGCGTCATGTGTCATTGCGAGGCAGTCTGTTGAACAAGACCATTGATCACTGGGTTCTCTGGAGACAGAACACAGAGGCAGCTGAATTAATTACTCCCGTGCCAGGCACAACCGAGAGTTCCTTTACAAATGCCTAACCGTAATAATAATAATAATAATAATAATAATAATAATAATAATAATAATAATAATAATAATAATAATAATAAACAAATGCACACCATTGAATACCTTTTTTTAAAACATAGCACAGAAAATAGAAGCCAATCTTTCTTTTATGGAGGAGCTTGCACTCACACGATTTGTTGCTTTTTCTCTTTGGAAGTAAAAGCAGCTTATTCACTATAAACCTAGTGACAAAAACTGGGCAGCGAAAGGAAACGACCCCCTTTCCCCTTTCGCTTGGAGACGAGCTCTTTGTACTTGGTAAAGGTCAAGCCAATTTTTCAAGGGAGGAAGAACCTTTGAGCACCGTTCTCTCCGAAGTGTTTATTTTAGCCAATGCTGCCGCTGTAGTTATATTTGACAGACGGGCGCTGAACACCTGTGTCAACACTGCAGTCGCTGGAGCAAACAGGAATTCCATTCTTTTTAAGCCGGCTTCCTTTGGATACCTTCCTAAGAGATGCCAGATTTAAAGCCGGGACACCAGTCAGCAGTAGCGAGGTGGACAATCCAGCACAGAGCCATATTTGCTTGACTCTTCTGTAATCTGAGCCCTTTTGTGCAAAATCTCAACGAGCACTGCATTAGGATTTCCACCGCTTTTCACGGGTTGATTTATCACTGTCTTGGGGACATCGCATTGGTCACGAACATTGGTCGATATAGGAATTGGAACAAGAACAACGCGATCTCTTAAACGGCACCTCCAGACAGTTCAACAGAGCTGGCTGAACACTGGCCATTGAATTGTGCTTTTTACATTTTTGTACCTCAAGTATTAATGTATTAATGTTCTTAATCCTTCTTTTCCTTAGAAAGCTCTCATAAAACGTCACTCGAAAACGGCACTGAAATCAGACAAACCAACGGCTAAGTTGTCATGACCGTTTATTAATACCAAGATCACAATTGCATACAATATCAACGTTGTTGGCATGCTAGCTGGTGATAACAGTTTAAAAATGTTTGTCTTTATACAAAGTTATTATTCTGTTCATTCAACTTCAAAGCATCTTCTACAATATTTTCTAGACGTGATTTACATTAACACCGATCCACCTACACATACGAGGCTGGCAGCGGCTGCCGTGACAACTTCGGAAACAAGGCAAGAAAACACGTACACGGAAATACAAAAGGCTGCTTCTTTAATCCTCCAGCCTGAGTTACTCACATCACAGCTTTATTAAATAAGTTATACAGTCATCAACTTCAGTGTTCTCTCACGCATTGCCCACAGCCCCCTGGAGTCTCCACGTCTCTGAACGGGAGAAGCGGCCCTTCACAGCCCGCGGAACAGAGTGACGCACTGAGCTCTCCAAGCAGATTCCGGCTCCAATTTGTTTTCATTTCAGTAGTTCAAGTGCCATCTCCAGTGTTTTGCGCCAGATTATATACAGTGAGCCTCCCTCAGGATTTACCGTGAAGCTGCTCTTGAGCCCATGAACCCAATAGTTATGCCCTCCAACCACAGAGCTGATCAGGATTTGTACACCTGTTGAAACTTGTACCGTGTGTTGACCCTTCTGCGCGCTAGCTCCTCGTAGTGATCCGAAGCGATCACACAGTGACACTGTCCTCTACTGCTATTACTGCTCATGTGGAAAAAAAAACCCAGATCGCACCCTAATGTGACACCTGTAAATCATTTCCCATCTGAGGAAATACAAAAGTGGCGACACCGTGCTGTTCAAGCAGCAAGGATGTTGCTACTGAGCAAGTGGTGTAACACAGCCCTGCAGAGCTTAAATGCCCAGGAGGAAAGAGAGGCTGGCAGCAGTGCGACACCAGTCAACCCTCTCAACTCCCAAACCCTCATGACAGCTCTGTCCCACCTTCCAAAGCACCACAGCGATGCAGCACTTCTCCAGCCACGCCATTCCAAACCGCGTCATTTCATCAACGCAGGGAAAAAGCAGCTACCAGGAAGCTCAAGAGCTCAGAGCAGTGTGTCCCGGGTCCTGAGTCGAGGTGTCATCAATTTTATAACCATTATCGCAATATGTTTTATCCCCTTCAACTCCTCCAAAAAAGTGGCATTAATTACATCACTAAAACCACTGCTTTTTTCCTCCTCCCTCACTCCCATGCGGCCATCAGTAAGAATGACCTCTTGTCTGCCTGGTATTAAGAAAGGACTTGGATTCTCAACCTCCCTTTGTGCTACAATCGACATCCCCGCGGTGGGCGTGATCAAGGCAAACCGTTCTGTTAACCTGTTCAGAGACAGATGCAGTGGGTAAAATTAAAACGTTTTTAACAAAATAATTGTTTAATTGTTAAATAAAAAACATTTGCCCATTTCAGGCTCCCTATTAAGGAGTGCTCGAGTCTTTCAACCGTTCTAAAACTTGAGCATTCAAAATGTTTTGACTGCCCCATTTTGTGTTCTCGATGGACAATGTCCAGTCCTGGTCCTGGAGGGTCTTGTGTGCCTGCAGGTTTTCTAGGGCTCTTGAAAGCAACAGCATCTGAAGATCTGGGAGAAGCTGTTGTTAAACTGGTTAACGAGGTGGTTTAGCTCATTAAGAGCTGTGTTGGACCGCTAACCAGCAGACACACTGACTCTCCAGGACCAGGACTGGACTCCCCTGTTCTAAATCATTCTTGAAGTCAAGCCAAATTCACACTTTTACTTTTTAGATATGCAAATAGCCACACTAATAAATATATTACGTGTGCGCTATTCTGCAGCACTTTCAGCGAAAGGAGTGTTTAAAAAATATTAGAATTCTGCTAGCTAGACTTAATATCTCCTCCTTGACTGGCACCTCCAACAGTACACTAAGCTTTAACTGTAAAAATATATTTTTGCAGTTTTTGTTTTCTGTTTTGGTTGATGAAACATTAGTCATGTGCTCTGTACTAAGATTTATAAGTACTTTTTATATAAGATGTCCAAAGAAATATTGAAAATCTTTGCATTTAGACGGGTGTGGCATAGGGCTAGTTTGCTCAACAAGACTCGACCCTGCCCTGAAGGAATCCCAAAGGCAGTGTGTGAGAGGATATTTCCATCCTCTCCTCTAAGCTTAGGCCTGTCCTGGAGATCCATGGTCAAGGAGCAGGTCTGTTGTACACAGGAATGTCTAAAGGACCTGAAGGGAGGATCATCAGATGCTTATGCAACCTAAATTGGGCTTTAAGCTGACTTTACGAGTCCAGTTACCTTCTAGAAAATAACTTAACTATCAGGTCAGTTTAATGGGCAAGAAATTCAAGGCTTCCACTGACAGAAGGAGTGGAACACAGTACCCAGAGGAACACACAGCTGTGCCACATAGTGTAGCAGAAAGACTCGGAACAGTGTAGTAGACAAGGCAGTGGCAGCAGGAAGTGACACGTGTGGTAGCCAGCCATGCCTGTGAACTGTAGCTATGACAACGGCTGGAGAGTATGGGTGTGTGTTATGTGGGCACTGAGTATGTTAAGAACACCAGTAATTAATGCCACTAAATAAGACTGTGTAGCTAAAACAAATAAGTTTCTTGACCATAAGTGAGTTTTATAAAAACCCAGACTACATCTCCTAGGGCACTGGAAGCAATGTAGCAGAGATCACTGATGTACAGTACTGAACCAAACTAAGTCAAATATTTTTTTTAAAAAAAGCAACACAAACATATCCATAAAAGCAACTGCACAAATTTTAGTAATATTAACTTTACACAGGATCAGATGCTGAAATTTACTCCATATAGCAGCAAAAAGCTGAAGCATTATGTATCAGTAAGAATAAAAGGCTGTAGTCTAACATCTGGGAGAATTACTCCCTTCAAGAACTACAGTTCAACTTTAAAATTGAGTTTCTCTCTTTTGTTTTCAAGTATACTTTCTGTTTTCTGATTTTTTCCTCCTATTTCTGGCTGAAGAAAAGATAGCAGGTGGAAAACTAAATATGAACTTAGTTCATATTTTTATTTTTAAATAGAAAAGCAGTTAATGCTTACGAATTGTAAATGGCAGCTATGCTGTTGATATACTGCATACGCATCCACACTGGTGCTGTAAATGGGAACTAGATCTGTTGTGGTTATCAACGTTGAGACACGGCTCCCACAGGTATAGACATAGTTAAGGTGGAAGTCTTGAAAGTAAGCTTGTTTAAATGGCACGACTGTACATTAAGGAATGATGCACTATGATAGACAAGAATAGAGGAAATAAAAATGGAGTGTGCTAGCAGTCTAGGAGTCCCTCCTTCTTCCATAATGACAAAAGCTTTCTCTTCTTCTCCCTGAAAGGCAAAAATAAGAACCAGTCAGATATGGTAATACTCTCTGGAACGGGGATCAGAACCAGGCAAACACCTGACAGATGACATTTAATGTAGACAAATATCCTACTCTGCAAAATGTCCTACTCTGTGATGCTGAAGGAAATGAAAGACTATGAGGGCACCTGATACAAGTATTCTAAATCTGCTGCGCAAGTGACAAATGAACGAACAGTGAAACACGAGCCAGAGGTTACAAGTAGAAAATGTGTCAAAGTGCAATTAAATCTAAGAACAGGAAGTATATCTTTACACAAAGGGTTGCAGAAGCATGGAACATGCTACCCTGCCTTATTGATGCCAACAGCCTGTAAAAGGCACACACGTTCATGGCTTTCAATTGCTCTGCAGCTAAGCCATGGAATGCAGCTGGTGGCAACAACACAGTGTAAATTGTTCCATCCATCCACAATCCCTCGACTCCAACAGAGCTACCGACAAACAGCAGACCCCTGGCTAAAATACTAATGAAATATACACAGAATGTAGCCTTTACCTACAAAACGAGTGCACAAACTTGCACCTACAAGCTTTTACCTCCATAATTTGGTGCACAAACTTGAAACAGAACCATATGCAACAGAATTTCAATGTTTAAACACAAAGTTTGTGGATTCATCACATTTGAAAGACTTTCCTAGTTTACTCACGCGGATGGAAAAGTTAATAAAAAACAGGTGCAGCTGGGGGCTCAAAGCTGCACGTCTGAACGCATCTTATGCAATAAGGACCCTCCGGTTATTTTTGGCCTTTCGGCGCCTTTCCAGTTCAACAAAAGTAATGAGCTGATAGCGGCCCCACACACTCCCCTCGTGACACCTGCACTAGCAGCACCCCCGGCCACGCTTTCCTGGCTGCAAGGAGGAGGGGGGCCGCGGTTCACCACAGCCCAGACGCGTGGTTAACAACCGGCAGCGCGGGGCGTTTCCATGGCCACCCAGCCGAAGCGCGTCTGCTCTCGCCTCTCCTCGGCCCAGGCCGCCACGTCGGTGCTATCGCGCTCGATCTCCACACCGCGGGCCCGGCGCAGCGAGGGGAGCTGCTTCCTGCTCTACACTGCGGCTGTGGGCCTCTGCAACAGGAGCGTCTCATTTCCCCCAGCTGCCCTGCCGAACGGCAGCAGCACAGCCACCGACGAGCGCCTGTCAGATCCTGAGATCTGAGATCTGAGACATGAGAAGCGGCTGCAGTTTCACAAAGGCTGCATTCGTTTCTGCGATGCAAACAGAGAAGCTTGCAGGAGAACGTTACTGATGTGTGGCTGTGAACTCCTCGTTGTGAGAGCGTTGTAGAGACTTACTCGCCAGCAGCTGTATCACCCTGCAGCTCAGAGCTGGCAGCCCTACTGAAGCTCAGCAGGTGTGAGCCTGGTCAGTACCTGACTGGGAGACGGAGACACTATACTGGAAAAAGGCGCCGTCCTTTGGATGAGATGTAAAACCGAGGTCCTGACTCTCTGTCCCAGGGTGTTTCTCGAAAATAGTAGGAGTCCCCAGCGTCCTGGCCAAATTTCCCCCAGGCCTTGACCAATCATGGCCTCCTTATAATTCCCATCTATAAACTGGCTTCATCACTCCGTTCTCCTCCCCACTGATAGCTGGTGTGTAGTGAGTGTACTGGCGCGCTGTGACTGCCGTCGCATCATCCAGGTGGATGCTATACATTGGTAGTGGTGGAGGGGAGTCAGTAATATATACAGTGTAAGGGTTATTATTATTTACTCCTCTGGCCTTGCACATCTGCAGTGGACCCAGGAGACCACAGGAAAGACAAGGCCCAGACAGCGCACTCCTCCTCAAACCTCACTCTCCCTGCAGGGCCCGCTCTGCGAAGGCCTCGGTGCTCACAGCTGTCCCTGCTGATCCCCCTGCTCCGACCTGCTGCTGCTTTTAGGGAAATCGGAATATTCTGCTCCCTTGCACAAGGGGTGCTGGACTATTGTTGGTCAGCGGAGTCAAGGAGCGCCTCTGCCTCTTTAAGGCATTAGCACGCCCGGCATCCAGCCCAAACAGGGACGCGGTAAACGTAATAAATCTGAGAGTTAATTGAGAAGCAATAACAGCATTGTTTAGAATCCAGAACAGTGCCGTCGGGGTTCAGCAATTAAACCGGCAAGTAGGAATTCTGCAGCTTGGTGTTAAGCGCAGCTGCTGCTGGCAGTGGGCAGTGGGCTGGTGCTGAACAGCCCCCCTGAGCGCTGTGGGGGCCCCTGACTCCTCCCCCCGCAGTGCAGGCTGCGCTCTCCCCATCTGCTCCCCGCCCGCAGCGCCAGCCTGCCACCTCTGCCAGCCGCCCAGAACACCCAGAGCGCTGCGGCTCAGACACACCAGCCGGGCGTCCTCAACTCGGTATGTGAAGCCGAACGATGTGTCCCTCTTTCACACATCGCACCCCAGAGTCAATTCACCCATCCCAGAGGGGCTGTGCGGACGGGACTGTTTCTCCTCCGCCAGGAATTCCCCGGGATCCGTTACAGAACGGATGCTCTCCAGCACTCCCATGATCCCTTGTCCCCAACCCGCCAAGATAAAGAACCCCTGCTCAAACCATCCACGAGCTGACAAGCCCAAGCTTTCCCCAACACAAACAAGTCCAAGGAAGAGAATATTGTCTCATGTTGTGATAGTGTGCCTCCTAAAAACAGTTCTCAAGCATTACTTGAAACCAGAACTATTGGGGGACCCCCCAGCCCTCTCTTTAGTTCAGGAGGAGAAAAGCGCCTATTTTAACCCCCCTTCTCACTTTCCCCATCCCTGCTCCCTCTGTTGTGAGGCACGTGCGTGAAGCTGGCAGACACATGCATAATTGAAATATCCTGATTGTTTCGGAGCCACATAAGGCGAGAGACGGAGAGGGGGAAGAGGGAGCGCAGGGCACTCCGGCGGGGGAGGGTCGGAGCGCAGCAGACTGACGGGGGCAGGGGGTGACAGGCCAGCGTTCAGACGGTGCGGGAATGACAGTGACAGTGTGAACTCACCACGCGCTCTCACCGCTACACCATCTCGTACTGATTGGCAGTGATGAATCGCGACAGGCAGCAGGCCAGCATCATGCCAATCAACTGCAAGGAGAGGAGGAAAAAAAAAAAAAGACACACACACACACACAAGCAAATTAAAACAAACAGCTCGCCGGCGATACTCCTGTTGACGTCACATGGTTGAATTTCTCAGGGCTCTTCGAAAACTGTGCTTTTTCATTGAAACCCCAGAGAGCCAGACAATGACGCTGCATATCACAGATTTTAAGGCCGTTCATGAATCACACAAGTTACAGAAAACAGAAAAACCCACATGTGCTGAGGAAAACGTGGTATTGTTAATTACCAACAGTTTCATCTTCAAAAATGACAGATCCATCACTAGAGTCAGACCTCTAATATTTACAAAGCAATCGTGCTAATAAGCATCCCAATCTTTTGATTTTTTTTTCCCTCTCTCGCCACTTAAATTCCTCCCTTTGTTATTTCCGTCTCCTTCCTTTTCAGGAACTGGTTAATTGCACTGCACCAGCAGAGACGCACAGCGAGCAGAGATGTTTATTTTCCGAGAGATATGCATCCTTTTTAATTAAAAGAGAAAGGACGAAAATCTGAAGCGAAGCAGCTCTGAGAGAAGCGCGAGTCTTCCTGCGCTGAAATCACAGCCGAGGATGAGCCTGTCAGGGCGCACAGAGGGATTAAGCACATTAGGATGGAGCTGGCTTTAATAGGTGCCATTGATTTCCCCTGCCTTTTATTCCCGATAACATTTACAGTTCAATTAATAGTCCATGGAGTGAAAACGCTGGCCTGCGCGTGGGTCACATGATGGTTAACTGCTTGGCATTCCCATTAGCTGCAATAAGAAGGCTGAGGACTGTGGAGCTTAATTGGGCATGTTTAACTGAGCAGGAGGTTAGCGACCACTTTCATTTTATATTGGTGTTGGTTTAAGGCAGCTGATTAAAGGAAGGAAGTGATGAGACTGGTGGAGGGGTGATGTATTTTGAGCTGGTAGTTTTATCTCATTTTCTTTTCAAACAAACAGTTTTGCGTAAAATTCTGGAGTTTTTTTCTGTGAATTGTGGCTAGGTTGTCAGTTCATCACATAGTCTAAAATAAAAAACCTGACATGATTGTAAGTGATTGATATATCTAAAGTGTCAGGTTGCTAGGCTTTTGAACAACTGGGAATGTTCCCTTTTTAAGCAATGTTACTAAATATACAGAAAGTGTCTGTTGTTGTTTTTTTTCCCACCTTTAAAATTTCTGTTTTCCTCAACCAGGATCATGAGTACAAGAAAGAGTAAAACAGAACAATAAAGACTGGTTTTCTTTTCGTGAATGCGACCATGAGTGTCTGTTGAATACAAATTGTATGGCATGTTACATCTCAAATTGGGCTTTTGTTTTAAAGAAGACAAGTATTTTTGGACCCTCCTTGCTTGGAGGAGGAAAATAAGTTGCATTTCCTTAAGGCACGAGGGGCGGATCACAACAAGACAGGGGAAAAAAAATCACTGCAGTGTAGTGCAATCATGTCTTAACACAACACAGCAGTTCAGATAGACATCTGCACTCAAGCCTGAGGTCATTCGATGGCTGCTGGTCTCTTCAGAATCAACATGAGTAAACAATCCCTGGTTACTTTTCTTGTTTTAAAATGGGCTTTACGCAGTTCATCAGTTTTGAACAGTCAGCTACTATTTTGCTACAACTGCGCAGAGTGAGAGCAGTGAAGAAGGAGGTTTTTAAGACAGGTTCTCATCAGGCTTCTGTCTAACAGTCTTACAGGCTGACCAGGAGGTGTGTTGGGCAGGCAGCAAATTAAATTAGCATTTTTTTGTAAACTCCAAAAATGGGAAAATGATGTATGGGCTTTTAAGGGTGGCGAAGGCCGATGTGGAGTTACCCACATAAAGGCAAGCGTGAAGAAAAGGACGGAAAAACTACAACCATGTACCAAAGGTTGAAATAAACACAAAACGTCTCTAATTACCACTCCAATCAGTTCAGAGCTTAACGAAGCACCCATTCTTCATTAGGCAGGCATACTCCCTGACAGTCTGAGACAGTCGATTCATTGCTCATGTGACCAACATGCTGGCAAATAACCTGGATCTTTCACAAATCATTGGAGCTCCTGTCTACTGTCACTGTTCACTACGGCTCCGGTCTGTTGTCGTTCATACAACAACATTAAAAACAGAGTGCTTTTTGTGGTTAGAACTGTACAATTTAAAAAACACACTGGCGTATTGGAAAAAGCAGAATACATGGACTAAAATGTGAAACCCTTGGTGTGTGGACATTTTAGTCTTTTTATTCTGCTTTTATTCTGCTCTTTCCAAAGCCTGGAAAAGAATCTGCAGAGATCTGACTTGTGTTTTCAGTAACCTGAACTGAATTGACACAGTGAACCCAAACAGCTACTTTGAGCTCAGTAAGGCAGTTGTGGCCTGAGGGTACAAATGAAAGTCAAGTGCAATTTATTTAGGACGGCACACGGGAGGTAATTCTTCATAGAAACAGATGTGGGATATTGGAACAAATGACCTAACCAAGCTGTCGAAGCTGGTTTGTTAGGATCCCTCGCAAGGCAGCTGGATGAGGATCTTGGAAGATTCAGCTTCCTGTAACCAATTTAACAAGATGAGTCACATGGTCTGTGTCTGAAAGCTTTCACGTTCAATGTGGAACTCTAGACAAGTTTCTCCTTGGAGAAACAGTCCAACCCAGCAGAAATCACCGTGAGAATGCAAAGGCTGGATCAGCTCACCTGTGAAAACGCAATCCCAAAGGCGACCCCTGCAATGATGCCCATGTTGGTCTCCATAAAGCTGGTTACCAGCTCATAGCAGCCCTGAAAACAGAATGAAGTCCTTTGTATGATAAAAAACACTGGTGTCTGTTCACTGAGAGATGAAGCCATTAAGAATCAGGCTTCAAGCAGGCTGGTGTGGTTTGATAGAAGGGATAGAGGCAACCCATGGGCCAGGAGTGTCCTTCGGGTGTGTGCTACTGGTAAGGTTAGAGTGGAGGCCAAGGCAACGTTTAGGTGCATTCAGTGTTAAGAGTCAGGCTCTGCAGCTGCAGATTCCAGGTTTTGGGTTGGAGCTAAGGTTGAGCATGGCTGCAGGGTTTTTGTTATGGATTGAAGTGTTGATATATAATGTTAGAGGAATGTGCAAGGTGGGGAAAGAATTTAGGAAGAGTACTCTTGGCACATACAGGTGTAAGCTTAGGGACAGCAGTAGAGTTAGGTTTCAGTTTAGCTCTCTGTTTTAGTGAGGATTAAGGACGGGAGAAATACCAGAGGACTTAGTGTTACAGGTAACGTTAAGGTAGTTTTCAAGCTTTAAGAGCGGGATGGGACCTGGATTTTATAATGTCGTTTAAAGCTGATTACTGGCTCTAACAAAGTAGTTTCTCAGCCCTGAAGAGATATCTGAAGACCTGCAGTAAAGACCACTGCTTAAGAGTACTCCATGCAGAATCCCATTCCCTAAGCCTTTTTTTCCTTTCCCCAGTGAAGACATAGATTAAGTACAGTATTTCAGCAAGAGAGTAAGATTTTTTAGTTTTTAGCATGTATCAAAATAGTACAAACAACACCTTAAAAGCTGAAAAGGAAAAGCCTGGTCTTTTTTTAGATTTAAGAACAGCCAATTATTTGTTGTTTGTGCTTTGAAATTGCTGGTTGCATGTTTATGAAGTCCTGGCTCACAGCTATGACCCCTGCAGCTGCACACGGGGGATAATGAGGAACACAGCCCCGTGCAGAAGGTTCAGCGCTGACTGGAGAAGAGGCGCATCTCCCACTGACAGTACTGCCCACTGCCAGGGGTTGCTGGGAGCTGGGAGAGCTCGTGGCTGACTAATCCAACCCTGTCCCACCCTGCCACTAGGGGCGCTGTGCTCACAGTTGACTAGTGACAGGCCCCAGGCTCAAACATGAGATACCTGTGCCACATGAGTGACAGAATATTACCTTCTGAGCCACTTGGGGAGTCAGCTAAAAGCAGCAGCAAGGACATAGGTCCTTTTTCAGCCAGTGGAAGGACTAGTAACAACCACATTCAATTTCCTAACACAGCTGCTCAAGGAGGGACACAGTGGGTGGGGGCTGACCTGTTGGTAGACCTTGCTGGGGACGATGGTGGTGTTGCGTAGGTCCTGGGGGCTGCAATCAGAGGCGTTGGCACAGCAGCTGGGCGGGATCCCGTTCTCAGGGAAGTAGCTGCTGGTGAACCAGCTGGTGTAGTTCTGCACGCCACAGCAGCGCAGCTGGGGAGAAGACAAAACCGCCGTTTCACACAGGGCCAAGACTGGAGGACTGCGGACACCCCAGCTTCGCTCTGCTTACTCCAGCAGAGGCCCTCTTCACAGGCCCAAATCCCACTCAAGAAATAAAACAGGATACCCATATAATACTATGTATGCTTAGAAATATTCAATACAGTCATATTTTAAATACACAAATATTTGGAGAACAATTTAAAAAAAAGCAATAAGATCGGAGTATGATAAATGTTTTATATTCACTAAATGGGAACAGAAAATCTGCACGTAAACAAATAGAGATCTCGTGTATCATAATCAGGCATCAGGGCCTAAATGAGGGACCCCAGCCCACCCCCAGACTTACACTGTGCTGCACATCATCTACTGCTTGGCTGCGGTCATCCTTCGAATTGTAGTTTCGCACTGCGTCATTGTACGTCCTCAGAAACGTGCCTTTGATCTGAGGAAGAAATCAAAAGCACAATCGTCTCATCTCCCGGAACTCATTGGAAGCCCCCTCACCCATGCTTAAACTATAGCCGGCTCCCTGCCAGTCATCCACATTTCCACCTTCTTATCTCTCGCCACTGGAAAATGGGCAAAGGACACAGTGCGTCACTTGTCGGCAATCGCTTCTACTAATTTCTCACGGCTTGTTAAACCGGACAGCTTCAACGAAATCTCCAGCCTTCGGAGGCATTTCTCTTTGGTGATGGACTTCATCATTTATTTTGCCAAAGACACAGTCGTCACAAGATGACTTATGGGAAAAATTAATCTGAACACGACAAGGTTAAACAGTGTATCAAAACAAGTGTTTGTAAAAGCGTGTGTCCTGTTAACTTGGCACTTGTTTGTGTTAGCAAAGGAGATGGCTGAGAGGTAATCCTGTACGCTAACCGGACCAGTCCTGTTCCACCAGTCCCGTTTTCAGCTGATGCACTGTGGGATTGCAGGCCGAGATACCTACTTCGTGCCGGAACACAAATCCAGAGATGCCTGCGACCAGCTCTGCCAGGAACACCAGAGACAGGAACATGGCATACTGCCAAGAGAAAGACAAGCAGCAACACGATGTAGACAGGTTAGAAAAAAGAGAGGGCATTGTGCTGAACAGGGTTCAGCTCTACAGCACATCACAGTCATAGCAGCTTCTGTCTCAGCACAGTGAGAAGTGTGTGGATAGCATTTATTCGAAATGAATAAAATTAGATTTCAAAGAACAGCCGCCAATGCAATATTAAAAACCACCTGCCAGGGACAGTTCTGTCTCTTTTTCTGGTCCCTTAAAAGCAAGCCTTCTTGGTGTGACGAGCGCCCCCAGGGGTTCAGAAGCACCTCTTTGCCACTAATCACATTCATTTCTTTTCAGCTGCTTTCACAGCAGTGCTTTCCAATCCTGCTCCTGAAGTTCCACGGTGTCCTCTTTGACTTCATTTGGCTCATCAAACAGTTTGCTTTGATTTTTAAAATCACTTTCAGTTCTTAAAACAGCATGAAGAGATCAGACATCACAAAGCGTGATGGTGGTTTTCTGATCTGTGACTCAGGTTTATTGCTTCAGTGACTTGGTTGGATTTAACCAAGGCGCCTGTGCAACACTAAAACCACTAACGTGTCTGTGACATTCCCACCCGAGTTTGAACATCCCGATTGGCTAAATGAAAAGGGACTTTTATAGAGTTACAGGGGAACAAAAATTTGAAGTTGAAAACGAGTTTACTACAGTTCTCAGAAATCATACAAATACTGGGGGATGTCTGACTCCTGAGTGTAGAAAACTGTTAAAGATCAATTAATTAGTCCAATTAAGGGATCAATAATTTTTCACTAATTAAGAGCTCAAGCTGAACGGAAGCCAGAAGACACGGGAGTAACTCTAGGACAAGGATTGAGAGACACTGCTCTACAGATCAATATCTGAGCCCGAGCTGAGTTTGCAAGGACAGTCCTCTGCTGATGCACTTAGGCTATGAAAGAAACCTTTAAGAGGACTCTTCATCAGCTGAACAGCTAAAAGTGGCAAGCTCATAAACACATGGAGCGGAGCTTTCGCCTCTGCTTCACAATTTCCTGAAGTGCAATTTCTTCTGATGTTTTTTTCAGAAGGTACACTTCACAAGACCGAGCCTGAAGCTCGATCGTTTATCTTCGCAGCCCGCATGACGGTGTGACAGCCGACGATGGGAGCAGCCAGACCTCCGAGCACACGGAGGTGGAGGAAAATGTACCTGACTACAGCAGGTAGAATAAAAGGCCAACCACTGTTATCTGTCGGGCACAGGTGACGGCTTCTTTCTTGCAGATATCACACTGCCGCATTAAAATGCCAGAAGCCTCCAATTTAAGGGGGGAAAAAAAGAGAAAGGGGCAACTGTGCCGACGATCCTCGAGACTCAGTAACAGCTCTGGGTTTGTTAGTGTCAAACAATATTTAATTCCCCTGCAGTTGCATGAAGCACAGTTACTGTTCCTTCAGCGTCTTGACAATGCTGGATAATGGGAACGCCGGCTGAGGAGTAAGTGCTTGTGACATGTTAATAGCACCCCTGACAAAAAACAACAACTTGCATTGCTCACATATGACAGCTGCTGGCAGCTTCACACTTCTGCCTGGCTCTGGTGCGCGTCTATTGACTTAGATGCTAATCAGCTGGGGAAAAATGAGCACACTTCTTTTTGTCTGTTTGCAAGTGCGGGCCAGGAGACCGTGCTGGCACCGCGGAATTCATATGCTGGCCTCTTACTGCTCAGCGCTACGACTCCACTCGTACGAAGTCACCCACTGGATAATCATGGAGGCTCAGTAGCCCGGTAATCATAATAAGGACAAACCCAGGTGTCATACAGTTTAATGGTGTTAATGAGGTCATATGGTTTAATCTTACGCCAATTAAATTAGGAGTTTTTCATTTTCAGGGGTCTGGGAGAACTTTTCCCTATAGGCATGTAAAATCAGCATTCTTACAATGTGAACTTAATATAACAGCACTTCTGATGGATGCAGATGGATCCTACAGTTCTACAGTCAATTTAAGACAACTGCAAATATGGATAAAATCTTTAGAATTGAGTTTAGTTTTATATTTAAAAGTGGGAGTTCTTATAGAAAGGACTTTTTTTTTAAAAAAAAAAAGAATCTTCCATCCAGGAAAGGCAGAATACCTTTGTCTGTGTATGAGGACAGAACCTCTAAAATGACAAACTCTCCACCAGAGGGCAGTATGAGAGGAAACCACCTGCAATGGTTGGGCAGTCGACACTTTGACAACACAATGTCTATCACACACTGCAATTTCACAACAATAAAGCTGAGGGGCTCCTGAGTGAACCGTGACCCAGATTTCTCAAGGGGGTAGCGAACAAGAGGCTGAGCACCATGGTGGGAAGGGGGGGATTCGCTGGCCAGGGGGCTGTCAGGCCTTTTATTTTAGATAGTGTTTTTAAAATTGGCTTTCATAAAGCACTTTACAGTAAGAAAGAAAGCACGCAATGAGAGGAGACGGCAGAATTACGTAGTTAAAATTAGAACCAATTAAATAAAAGCCCTTTCTAAAGTAGAGGCTTTTGAGTCTTGGTTTGAAAGTGCTCAGGGAAAGTAACTCTCTGATATCCTTTGGGATAGAATTCCAGAGCTCTGGAGCGCAGCAGGAGAAGGCTGTGTCACCCATAGAGTGTAGATGGGTTTGGGGGACAGACAAGAGACCAGAATTAGGCAAACAAAGGTTGCAAAGTGGGAAGTAGGAAGACAATCAGACAGGTACTGAGATGCCAGGCCATGTAAAGCCTCACAGGTAATATATAAAGATTATATATAATTTTAAAAAATCACACAAAAGAGAAAGGGGGAACCATGACGACGACCCCTGACACTCTGTAAACTCAACAACTGACACTGCCTCAGACCTCCGAGTGTTTAGCAGAGACGCACCCTTTACTCCTGTGATCTTTAAGCAAATAACTTCTGAGAGGAACAGGAACATCCAGGTTCTGTTATATCAGACAATACAAAGAGAATCCAGGGAGCTGTCTGTGCGATTTGTTTTTCTCTCTCTCACCAGTTTCAGCATCCATGGGCTTCCGCGGCATGTGGCGAAGCACCCGAAGAGGCCGAAGACGATGATGGTGGTTCCCGTGCCGATGAGGACATAGGGGGCGTTGGTGGAGTTCTCGGCGATGAGGGAGATGTATGTGCCTAAGGTGAGCTTTCCCCACACTCCTACAGCTAGGAGAATCGCTCCGGTGATCTGCAGGAAAAGAGAAGGCCATACTGTCACAGTGAGCAGCACATGTCTGAAACCACACCTGCTGGTTACTTCCACAGCAGCACTTACAGGGGAGGACTCCCAGCACCACATTCAAGCCTTCTCTTTCCCAGACCTCCCCTTTTCTTCAACCTCTGATTTGAGTTGCTGAACTGGGTGTCGGTTATGGACACTAAGTAGATGCCCCGACACATACCACTGTTACCTTTTCACACCCCATGTGATGCCCCTGTGACTGAAAGGAAGGGTCCTTCTCAGTAACGGGCACTGAACTGATACGCTGAGCCCGGGAACCAGTGCAAAGCCAGCCAACAGAGACCAGCTAATTCACCTCGTTTTTCCATGAGATGTACACCTTTCTGAGAGACGGCCAAACCAAATCAATGGAATAATGTGCTTCTCCAGTATCTGTACTAGACACGTCCTCAAAATATAAAAAAGAAAAAGTAACACGCAATGCATAATTAAGAGCCTAACACATCTTATAAATGATATATAACATATGTTCTAGTGCCATATGTGTAAAACAAAAGGAGAAAGAAAAAGTAATCAAAATAACTATTGAACTTAAATGAGGAAATAAATAAAACAAATGGAAAAAAAGGAGAAAAGGCAAACTAATTAAAAGCCTGAGTAAACAGATCTAGTCTTTAGACTAGATTTAAAAACTGTAAAAGAGTTGACATTTCTCCAATCAGCAGGGAGCAAGTTCCAGAGGTGTGAAGTAAGGTGCCTAAAAGCGCTCACCTCTTGACTCTTTTTACCTCAGCAGAGTGTTAGGCTCTGCTTGGTACACAGGGAATCATGAGAGATGCTGAATTTGTGAATCAAAAAAGAGCTCAGAATCAAACCAGAAGCTCAGATTTTTCATAGTAGGGCATGATTTGAGACAGTTCCAAAGTTGAAGGGAATTTAATAAATGAGAGGTGTTTTACCTGGGATCAGCTCAACCTGGCCTGAATTTTGCTCCTATAGTTTGACAGAATTGAGACACTACATGGAGGATCAGATGAGACAGGGATGGGAGGCCAAATATTTTCAGTGTAAAAAATAAAGCAGGCACTCTTTCTGCCAATAAGACTGGAGTAAATATATTAAAACCGAAATAGGTCCTAGGAGAGAGCCTTGGGGGACACCTGATGAGAGTGGAACAATTTTGGATTTAAAATTATTAATGGCAGCAAATTGCCCCAGGTGTGGCAAATAAGGCTAACCATTTCAAAGCCATTCCTGTCACATATGTTCAAGATTCAAGACGATCTAGCAAACACCTTTATAGGCTCACCAGGGGGTGACTGGTCAATCATTATTTGGAAGGGTTAGTACCCACATTCTCACATGGGGTTAATCTGTGGTGGTTTAGCGTATAAATACGGTTTCCCCATGTTAGTCAAAGGCTGGGCTTGGCCTGGGAAGACGGTATTGTAGTAGTGTAGTGAAGGGGGGTGGAATGTATAAAATAGAAAAGTCTGTTTCTGAACTTTAAAAAAAAAAACGATTGGACTGAACTGCAGGTTTCCTGGATGATGGGACTTCCATCCTCAGTGCCAGCAGATCAGCCAGGGGGCTTCCTCCATTCAACGCAGCCTGAGAGTGCTGGCACAGCCCCTCCGTCTGGGCTGGGAACGACTCACTTTAACTTGGCTGAAGCCGTAGAAAGTTCTATTTCAGTGCATAAACCATATCCCTGCCAGGCCTCTTCAGACTGTTATATAAGGCAACGGCCTTGTCTATTCACTTGAGCAGGGCAGCCAAGAATAACACGTGAAGAGTCCTTTGCCAGTGCTTCTCGAACCACAGGCCAGGCCAGCAGGCAGAACAGTCAACAGCCCACTCTTTTACTTCACGTCTGTTTTGCGCGCACACACACACACTCGCTGCCGATATGAAAGTGACGCTATCAGCTGGTTTGTATTTCACTACTAGAAAGTGGTATATAACTCATCCTGAACACACCAGATACAAAATGTAATCTTTTCTGTGGTTTGGTGCCTGAAAAAAAAAATACAGAGCTCAAATATTACGTGTAGTAGACACTAAAGAATAGCCTATTTATATCACGCCGTTCGTCAACATTCTGTTGAATTTCACTATGCAGTAAACAAGTTTCCTTGGCTCCGAATGTAATACTTTGGCGCCACCTAATGGAGGAAAGCAAACACTGTCGGTCGATCATGTCACAGTCAACTCTGGCTTCTCATAACAAGCAATTTTAATTACAGGTTTTTAATATGATCTAACTGGCAAATATTGAGGAATACACCAAGGAAACTATATGGACCCAATTTCCTATTTTCTTTCTCAACAGAGGTAATTTCTGGACCTTCAATATTGCAATTAGCAGAACTGTATTTGAGGAGTGTTTTCAGGGTAATGAGCACTGAATGAGACGATCACTATTCAGCTAGACAATGTGTTTACATACCAGAATTTCCACTTGCCATAGTGAAAACGCAGAGTATCAACTGCGTTATACGAAGCCTGGATGTAATTCAGAAAAGACAAACATAATGGTACAAGGGTACCTTTCTGAATTCAGATTCTGAATCTTTTCAGACAGCACCTGGAGATTTGCAGCATGTAAACAACTTCCCTAGCCGGTTGTTAATCAAAGAGCAACAGTCCCCAGCGCGGCGTTATTAGGATAACTAAACCTACTTTATAACAGGCCTGTATAGTTCAATGTGTTGACTACTGAGGTTGTAACCAGTAAACTGTGGTGCTTTTAAAGAACACCGGATTGTCTCTGCTCTGCCTTTTTTGACACCCTGTTGCTATTAATCCTCTCCACAGGGAACATTTTCTGCAAAGGCACCGACATCCAGCCAGTACAGGAGCGTCACTGCTTAAAACTCAGGCATGGTTAACTGACCGACGGCAAATATTTAATCATATTGCCTTTTAAAGTGGTTTCAGACCACATTTCACGAGCTCTTTCAATTTCTATCGCCCACCAATCTTTTGATGCCTCTTTTAAATTCTATAAATTTCAGCTCATTGTTCAGTTTTTTTAAATCGGCAAAGCTTTAAGAAAACAACCCCCCTGCTGTGAATGAGAGAGCTCAGTGAGTCTGTTTAGCACTGTTTCCGCTTGCAGCTCTCATTAGCTCTGCGGGTGACCCCTGAATATTAAGCTGTTTTCTCTGCTGTGATGAGAGCTAAGAGCTTAGATCCACGAGAAACTGGTTCATTGACACCCATTCAATTAAACCGAGTTTCATTTGCTAGAGGTGAGAAGTGCTATGTAGTGCAACCTCAAACGTTTGTTCAGGGGGATGGTTTATATCGGATATTTCGTTTATTTCAAATGGCTTCCACACGCACGAAAATGGCTCAAAATGGGTCCTCGACTAAGAGGATGCAAAGTAAAAACTAACCTCATTCCTGGAGTGAATCAATGAACTGGGAGGAGTATCCAGCTGCGCCTGGGGTGGGGAGCTAATGACATGAGCTACTGTCCTTTTTTCACGGTTTCAACCTCCCATAGTCTCACCCTTTTTATGATTCATACGCTTAATAAAAAATAATGCAACTTTACATCAACATTATAAGAGTTAAAAGAATGGGTTAATAATATTTCCATAGCCATGTAACTCCTATGATTATGGTTACTGGAGTAACCATGAAAAAAGCATCTGCAACCCAAAACTATGCGGATAGAAAATTCTACCTAGCAATCCAGACTGCCCCCAGCAGAGGGCGCTGTGGCCACAGCTTTGGATGCCTGGCGCTACGGGCAGGTGTTGGGCCAGTGATCCAACCCTCGGAAGAGGACAGTGCCGACCACACACTGCCACCCCGCAGCCTGAGGGACCTGGGTCGTGGCAGATAAAAGCTATTTTCTGATTCTGTACGAAAACGACCCAATCCACCTAAAACAAGTTCACATCTGTTCCATAATTAACACAGCGGAAATTCAAGGACAGTACATCTTGTCGTCCATGCGCTCTCTAATGCACTGGGGAAGGCATGGCAGCAATGTATTATAGAACTAGTGTTTTCCAGAGCCTGGGCTTTTCGTGATCGCCTTGGGTGTTAACACTTGAGTGCAGTGAGTTATCCGTTATTGACGTTTTCATAGCGATACGTTTTAGTACCACTTACCCTTTCCACACAGTGTGATCAGTTAAGTAAAGCTGACATAATTTAAGAATGGGTTTGAGAGATGAGGCAATCATTTGAATATCTTCGTAAGCTGGAGCCTCTGCAGGCATCAGTGCAAACTATGGTCCAGAGCCTTTCAACAGAATTGTTCCCTCAAGGCATTAAATGCTAATGCACTAACCAGCAATCCACAGATTCATTAATAATCCACAGCCAAATGTGTCTGCATATTCAGGTGCTTCTAGGTATGCTGCTTGTGTCAGACTTTTCCCAGGCAATGTAATCTAGCATCTGTCATTGTGCTTCTTACAAAAAAAAACATCCTTTACTTGGAGAAACAAAATTCAATATAAAATAGGTACTTTCTCTAGCTTTGTTACAGTTTATGTTCTGCTTAAGTATTTGCTCTAATCATGCAAGGGGTAAAATGAAATAATGCTGAGATGAAGTGTAAAGTAAAAATATTCCCGTACAGAGCAGCAGTACTGAGAGCACACGGTTGTTCTGACTCTGAGTATTCTAAGAAGTATTCTAATAATTCTATAAAGTATTCTAAGATCAAGTTTCAAATCTGCAGTTGCTTTCACTTCAAGAAGGACATTTTCCCACACAAAAGTGCAAGCCTATCCACTGTATTTAATAAATAAAAAAAAATTGAGATTGCTCTGCAACACTCATAGCAATAAAATATCTGAAAATAAAGTTTATACAAGACAGAGCTTATTCACCTTATTCATTTTTTGAGTGCAAACATCCCAACACAGAAACTTCACAGAGTTCACTCCCTGAATACTGCTTTCAACCACATTTCAACCATAGCAGAACAGGTGCTGTTGCTACCATCTGAATGCATGTTTGCTCTGTTCCTGACTATTACATTCAAAACTGGTTTGGTGGTAGACCTATGAAACTGTGACTTACAAGCTTTCTAAACTCCAGTACTATTGTTTGAGTCATGTCTCACCTCTGCTGCATATCTTGAGACATGGACATGGACATGCTAAGAGCAGGCTGTGAGGACGTTCCATTTCCTACAGAAGTGAAGACCTTTCTCTCATGGCAAGTGGATTTTCTTTAGAACTTTTAGGTTTAGACATTTAATTATTGCATGTATTTATAATAATAATAATTCCTTACACTTATATAGCACTATTCTGGACACTCCACTCAATGTACTTTACAGGTAATGTGGACTCCCCTCCACCACCAGTGTGCAGTCCCACCTGGATGATGCAACGGCAGCCATAGTGCACCAGAACACTCACCACACACCAGCTATGAGTGGGCAGGAGAGCAGAGTGACAGATGGGATTATGAGGTGGCCACAATTGTGAAGGGCTAATGGGAAATCTGGCCAGGACACCAGGGTTACACCCCTACTCTTTTAATTTTTAATGACCACAAAGAGTAAGTACCTTGGTTTTACGTTTCATTCGAAGGACAGCACCTTTTTACTGTATAGTGTCCCGGTCACTATACTGAGGCATTAGGACCCACACAGACTGCAGGGTGAGCGCCCCCTGCTGGCCCCACTAACACCTCTTCCAGCAGCAACCTTAGTTTTTCCCAGGTCTCCCATCCAGGTACTGACCAGGCTCACACCTGCTAAGCGTCAGTGGGCTGCCAGTTGTGAGTTGCAGGGTGATATTGCAGCTGGCTGTTGTGTCAAAATAATTGACACAAAAACAAAATCTTTATTATTTCTTCTGTTACAGTCAATAATACCATCTTTTTCCGCAATAGATTTGTCAACTTCTTAACAAAACCAAGCTTTCCCACCATTAACTGAGATATACACAGCAATAATGAGAGAGGAGCGCTATACTTGTGTAAGCAGGTTGCATGGCAAAGGTGACCCTCAGCAAGATTTAAGTACAGCTATTTTCACATTTTGTTGCTCTAAGGCTGACAGTCATGACACTGCAGCAACAACGTGTTACATATATAACCTACTCCACACAATGCAAAAAACTAAAAGAAGTAATCATGGTTAATATAAAAGGAAAATGGAAAGGTCATGATTGCATAAATATTTAAACCCTTTGCTGTAGCAAACCTAAGTTTAAAATCAGCTTAAGGAGCCACACAGTATCTGTGTGCAGTAATAATGGATCACATGATTTCTCAATAAACACACCTGTCTGAGGTCCCTCAGTCAGGTAATGATTACTAAGTAAAGATTCATCCATGAGGACCAAGGAGCTTTCTGAAAAAAAAATGCAGAGATAAACCTGTATTTTTCCAAAGGGACAGAATAGGAGAAGAGTATAAAAGCATTTCAAAGACCCTTAATGTCTCTTTGAACATGGGGAAGTTGATCATTAAGAAAAGGAAGGCACTCTGATACTGGCTAGATCAAACTGAGCAGATGGGCAAAGAGGAAAATTCATTTCAATTCAGTTTTATTTGTAGAGCGCTTTTTACAATGGACATGGTCACAAAGCAGCTTTACAGATTTCCAAGCCTGAACCCCCAGTGAGCAAGCCTCAGGCGACAGTGGCAAGGAAAAACTTGCTCAGATTAAAGTAGGAAAAAACCTTGAGAGGAACCAAAGCTTAAAGGGGCAAGCCCATCCTCCTCTGGCCGGCACCGGGTAAGGGTTAGGGATGCCTCTGTGAAGCCAACGACAACTTTGTAAGAATTAGATTTTGGTGGAAGAGATGGGGAACACTGTAATCATGCGGTATATGTTTTTTGTGGTCAGACGGGACAAAACGAAAAAAAAAAATGTACTAAATGACAACCGCGGCCTGCTATTCAGCGTATCACCCAGTCAACACTATCAAGAATGGTTGCGGCAGCATTATATCAACGGGCTGCTTCTGATCTGCAGGTACTTACGAGAAGACAAGACTCAGAAGAAGAGGCGGCTGAGGCAAGTCATGATCTAAAATTGAGACATAATTCACCTATCTCCAGGACTCAAAGTACAAGGCCAATGCTGCACTGAAGTGCCTTAAGGATAAGAAAGCGAATGTCCTTGAGTGGCCCAGTCACAGTCCTGAGAATCTGTGGAAAGACTTAGAAACTGCGGTTTAAAAGAGATCCCAACCCAACCTGAGAGAGTTGTAGCAATAAGCAAAAACAGCACCAAGCCAGTGTGTAAAATTGGCAGTGACAGACCCAGAAAAGACAAGGTGTAATTGCCGAGGTGCTTCCAATAAATATTAGGGTTAGAGGTCTGAACAGTCACATATTTCAATTGTTTCTCTTTAGGTTTTGCTGACACTTTCAGTAGCTTGTCTTTCCCTTAGAAGTCTTCGGTCGTGGCATTCAGGTTCTGAATAGAATATTAAGTTAAAAAAAACAGGCACGCATCATTCTGCAATTTCACTGCAAGTTGCTGTATATTCTCCAGTCACGACTGTAGTCCTCAACTGCTGTACTACTAATGGTCATGTGTGTGTGGTCGAGCTCACACTGTATAGTCATTGTCAAAATTCAATTCTCTGTCATTTTTACTGTAGGGCTTCCATTTTTCTTTTAACTGCTGGAGCTTTCTGTGGCCATAACAAAGCCTTATAAAACTGCTTCCCATCGCTCCTGCAAAGCCACTGTAAGGATTCCCCACCTTCTCAAGCCTCTGTGTTTGCCAACACAAAACCCTCAGAATTATTGTTGATAACACAATCATCCTTACAGTAGGAACCATAAATAATGTACATGCTCTTCAGTTAAAAAATATAAACTGTCTATTGTATCCGGGGTTATTGCTTGCCTCAGCCTTACACCAGGAACATCAAATTATCTTGTCAGCCATGGTGCAAAAAGCATAACTGCTGTGAAAAAAAACATTAGGAATCTATTCAGTATAATGCAGATGTCCTGAATTATACACTATTGCTCAAGCTACCGATAGATAATTCCTTGCAGGTCTCTCTTCATAAGGGAATAAAAATCAGAACCTGAAAATTATGTTTTCACAGATGTCATACTGAATGTGAAGCTGGGACTAAAAGACCGTCATATGGTGATAAATGCCCTAATAGTTTGTTTTTCTTCAAATCATTTTGTCCTTAACAGTTGGCGAGCGACTGAAAGAATTAGTAAGAAAGACGAATACGAAATCAGTTGAGTGACAGTGAGGGATCAAAAGAAACTTTTTCTGCACTGCAATATGCCTTATCCTCTGCACAATGATGGCAGTAGAGGAACTTTCTTTTCTACACAACTGCTTACACAAATAAGCCAAGTAACAAGGCCTAAAATAACATGTGGTTCATTAAAAACCGTCTGTATTCATGACTGACCCAATCCCAAAGCACCAAGGCGTGAGGAAAACTGGAGGCTGTAAGGAAGGAAACATGAAAGCACAATTTCGTTTTCCATCCCTTGAAGATTTTCAACCCTATTCCACAGTGACGAAGAAGTAGAATAAGCTGTTCATTTTCTGAAACCATGTTGGTGAAGCACAGTGGTTAGTCATGTAGGTTCCTGAAACTGGAATCAGTTCAACAGAGCTGCCTGCTTTCTGAATATCAAACATCTCTAAACCTTTAACTTCAAAATGAGATTTTGTCTCTTTTTATTTAAAGATAAACCTGTGGCTCACTGAAGTCAGGAACAGCAGTTCTCCAAAAAGAAGCAGCCTTGATGATATAGTACTGAGCCACAGAAATCTTACAACACATCAAGGGTTTAGCTTTGCCAAAGATGAATGAATTAAAAAAAAACATGTCTTCTACCTGTTGTGACCAATAAAGAGACAAACATGATATGGATCACCCTGCCAGATTACTAAGCCTTGCAAACCCTCATTTGCACTCAGGAAGTCTAGCTCTCCAATAAATGAGGGCCTCCGTTGGGCCCCTGAGCAAGGCCCTTAACCCCAACTGCTCCAGGGGCGCTGTACAATGGCAGACCCTGCACTCTGACCCCAGGCTCTCTCCCTGTCTGTGTGTCTGTGTGTCTCATGGAGAGCAAGCTGGGGTATGCGAAAAGACAAATTCCTAATGCAAGAAATTGTAAAGGGTTAATAAAGTGATGTTATACCCCCAAATCATTAAGTCTTAAAGCTCACTTCTTTCTAAAGTTTGGAAAGCCCTTTGAGTTACAGGTAAATTAACTAGTTCAATTAAAAGAGCTCTGGCCACTGAGGGTTAAGGGGTATTCAGAATTTGGGTCCAAACCAATTACTTAATTTAACGCAACACCTGCTCCATTGGTCACAATCACAGCTGTGTGAGGTCGCTACATCGTTAAATTCTAATGGTTAGCATTAAAACCTGCTGGACTGGGGCTCTCCGTGCCATCCACCATGATTTTCTTAGCATGAAACACCGCTCCCTCCTTTCGCCCAGCACAACTCCTCCACGCGCACCCGTGGTGGTAAAACTCATTCCCAGGCGGCAGCCCACTCTTCAGCGTTCAGCCGCCAGTCCGCTGCATGAATGTTGCATGAACAGGAGTGAGCAGACGCCAGGCCATAAATCATCCCTGGCCTTCACCCTGTTTCCACAGCAGCAGCAATGGCAGAAAAGAAATGTACAGGCGTGAGGGTGTTCTTAAAACTCTAGCCGTTTCAAGTCCTAGGAAGGGGGTGGATCCAATTAAGTCAGCAGTACTGCAGGGGGGGTGGTGGGAAGGGGCAATATTAGCTTTCCAAACAACTCTCTCTTTGAAAATGTAGGGCCATTTCATTTCATTCGTTCCTCGTTCCTTTCGCTGCCATGTGTCGAAGTGCTCTCTTTGACATGAATTAATGTTCGTAGACTTGAACTGCAGCTTTCTGCTCTGCGGTTATCACCGTCCCTGGTCCTCTTCCGTCACTCCTGGACGCTGTCTGACCTGACCACATGCTTGACGTGATGTGGCGCAGGCTCCACAATGACCTCCGGGGCAGGAGGGTAGTTGGGGAGCTGTTACACGTTGTTTGACTCAGCTGGAGCAGGCAAGAAGGGTCTTGGCTGAAATGACATGTTCATCGACTGCTACTGTCTGAACAGCATCCAGGAAGGAAGAGACAAAGGCGATATGATGGCACTCAGGCACGATTTTACCCTGATAGGGAATGCATTAGCAGATCTTAAAGTAACCATAATCACCAGGGAATAAACACAATTCCCGAACCACCATATATTAACTCAATTATCTGGACGACCTGCCAGTGAAATGCAGGGTTCCTGTCTGTTCTTAAAGAGTATTCTATGGAGATGATCAATAAGAGGGCATCTACCACCTGTAACTAGACCAATGTGGGACTTTGGCTACTCAGCAGATGAATAAATTAAAGTAATATTTAGAAAACAAGCAAGCCAGGAACTAAAAAGGGCCATTATGCACAACCTGTACTCATTCCTAGTAATGGGCCTGATCCATGTGCATTCATGACAGGGGAACATTGATTACCAGGAGAAAACCTCTTTCTATATGTATATATACACAAATGGCAAGCTGGAGTAAATTAAACTGAAAATCTCTGAATTCAATGATACAACAACCGATTGGCTGAGTGTGTACTCCCTATCTGAAAAATAAATGAACAATAAAACCCCCAAAAGATGAAGAGACTCTGCATATTGAATACACCACCAATTGAAGGCTGAAAAGGAGAAGATGCTTTGTTTTCTGGAGAGGTAAAGGGATCCATTGCCCTGATGTTTTTAAGAGCATCAAAAAAGAGGAGCTCTCTTTTGTATGGTGATTTTTTTATACATTATTCACAGGCGGAGCATGAAATATTTATCGCCTGTCTGCTGTTCTATTCAGAATTATAAACTGAGTCATCTGGTGAGCCATTCTAGTGCTGCTCATCCACAGATATGAAAGAAGAGAGCAAAGCTGAAGCAGACCTCCTCCAGTAAAAGCTTTGCACCGTTCCACCCCTTTGTAAGTGGTGCTGCCCAACCGACATCTCAAAGAATAATACTGCTTCTGCTTCAGCTGAAGACCCAGACAAAGGGCCGTTTGGGAGCTGGAAGTGTACAGCCTGATCAATCTGTCCCATTAGTTATAGAGAGCATGCTTTTTTTATTTATCTTCTAGGACAAAGAATTAAAAAGAGCCTGTCCTGCTAAGCTGAAAGGTAGGATATGACACATACTTTTTTTTGTGAGACACAGACATACAGTGGGCGATAATGTTATGCTAAAATTACATAATACCGAAGTACAGCTGATTATAATTGATAGAAGGCATCAATTTGCATGGGCTGAAAGGCCATCCTCTTCTGCACTAGGAGACATTGGATCTATATTTATTTATATTTTCAATTCATTCTCTTTTTTTGCCTTAATATTGATGGGGCCCTCTCTGGGTATATATTAATCCCAGCAGAGTTGTCATACATTCTGAGTGTCATGATACACTATAATGACTAGGACATTGTTAATGGTTCACACCCTTTTCCAGCCTGAACTAAAATATTTCTAGTAGTAAAGTATCTATCCAAGTACCTGAACGTGACAGATTATATCTCAAAAACCTTTCTCACCTGAGCAACTAAAAACATAAGAAAGGTTACAAACAATAGGAGGCCACTCATCTCCTCTAGCATGTTTCGTATAAGGTAATGGCTCCACGGATTTCATCCAGTTCAAGGAAGAAAGTCATTCCTTGAAAGAAACCAGGGTATCGGCTTCTATACTGTAAACTTCCACATAGCTGCCATTTCCATCTTACAAGCTGTGCCTGTGACACAATCTACAATCTTCTTTTCCTTAGGAATTAGAAGAAAAGACATTTCCTTTAAAGGGAATCTGTGGTAAGTACAAACAACAAGAAGTCTTTCATACTACAGCCTGCAAGCCTCCTCTCTTTGTAATTCTCCTGTATGAGGTTATTTTTCTGGATCAGGCTCAATTCACACCACTGTGACACATCAGCTTGAGTCAGCAACTCGGTGACTCATTACAATGGAAATCAAACATTAATATCATCGGAGGCAGGCCAGGCAATTTACACATTTGTGCAGTGGGAGAAATAAGTTCTTTTTTTAACCAACTGGGATTCATGCAAGTTATTAAGTTTTTAATTTGGAACGGCAAGATGCTACAGGAGTCTCACTTCCTTCCCCTTCAGTTTTCTGTTTGCTCCTAGCTGCAGCATGACAGATGTCAGGGTCCTGGGCATCTTTGTCATGCTTGACAATGAAAATAAGGACAGTGAAACCAACACAAAGCATGATGTGCAAAGTGCACTCCTCTGAATGCTATTCATTGCTTCCCTTCACTGTTAATTATACCCTCTGGAAAGCTGAACAAAGATGAAGGACTGTACTACCAAAAGATGGCTTGTTCTGAGTGCTCTGCTGAAGTGGTGCACACCTGATCTGAACAGCCATTCTGCTGTTCTTACACAGTGTGCTGAATGGAACACGACTACAGAAATGATTTTGAACTTCATTTAAGAGTTAATATGACAATAATGCTGACATCTGAAACCTAGATTAGTGATACTGTAATGCTACAAGAGCATGATAAATTGTGCCACCCTTCCACAGAATACAGCAGCTATGTATAGATCATTCTGCATTTGTTAATGCGTGATGTAAACTATTACTGTTCCTATTCAGGTAGCATAAATTCCCAACGTAAGAGAACAACAGGTGATTCACTATTCAGTTATGGAAATCTGTGTATAGCAGATTAGGAATCTGTCACATACAACACTTGAACCATGATTTCTATCTGCATATCTGCTGGGAGAGAGGTAAGACTTCTACAGGAACTGAAAGAAACTGGCTTGATGCAACCCGAAACACTGTAGTGTTTAGCTAAGTATTCAGCATTAAATACGGAAATTTAGCCTATGATTTTTACTGCTCTGGCTAACTGAGCCAAACCACCTGTAAACTACAACAGCTGGTGTGGAAGACAGCTGTGTACAGAAGCCTGGTTTCCTTCATGCCATGCTGCTCTGGTTTCTCCACTGGCTCTCTATAGCCACACACACTCATTTTTGAATGCTCGTTCCTGCCATTGTCAAGAATTCAATGGCAGTCCTTTTATCCTGTAATCAGTGATTCCTGTTCAGACAGTACCTGTGATCTCTCTCACTGATCCACCTCTCTGCTCAATGACTTCCCTGTAATAAACGACTGCTTTACCTAAATGTCGTTTATTGCTCAAAGGACATTGTTTTCACCCTCCTCTGCCCTACAATGCACTGGCGTTGTACTTTTAACATGTACCTTCCTCACTGGATTTTTTTCAGTTGCATTTTTACTTTTTTGGATGGAAAATAGAGCTGATTATTTTTTCTTCCTTTTGTGGCAATAAACTAACGGTTTATCTACGCCACTGGAACTTTTTTCCTAATTTTGAAATACTGTGATAACGGTGTTAATTACTTGGATCCAATCACTAGGCAGCTTATAGTACATTTGAGTGATTATTTATCAAGCCTTGATGTGATATCTGCTTTCTGAAATGTTTTCAAATAACACACATCCACAGCTGTTTTAAAATTCCAAGAGCTCTCCCCAATATTGAAAAAAAAAATCAATCTTTAAAAAGGATTTTTCACTCAATCATCAGTACAGGTTCCCCTGACAATACCACCAGACAGAGCTTCATCTTTTCTGACTAATTTGTGATTTTGTGAGGAGTTTTGCTAAAGATGTGCAGCAGGCTCTTGAAGAGTACCTGCGACTTGCTTTAGCATGTTAATTCACGTGTGAACTACGCTAGTCATAAGAAAACCAAATGGCATAGACACACCATTGTCAAACAAAGCATGGTTTGAAAATTAAGCCAGCTGATGATCTTATCTCCTTGACATTACAACAGAGATACAAATGTTTAACAAAAGCAAATTAAATGGAATTTTAAATGTACAATATGGTTTCATATGGCCATATTATTGTACTGTTACATTGAATCAAGGCTCGTACTGTAATTGTGATGGATCAGGAGTCTCACCAGAGCCTCGTCTGTGGTGCCTGGTGTTGGTCAGGACCAGTCGGATGAGGAAAACAAACCATACCTGTTTACACCTAGCTCTGTGCATTTTCACAACGATTGACAAAAAGGATAGAATTTGGAAAGACCTTATTTTTCAATGCTTCAAATGCTAATTGCCAAAATTAGAAGAAATACGACCCTCATTTTCCAGTGAATAAAAGGTTTCCTAGTTTCGTCAATATCAAATGCCACACAGTTCAACAATGTCAGCAATGTAGTGAGAGTATATATCTGAACCTTTGCAATAAATCCATTTAAGTGTAATGTTAACAGCAGCCTTGGTAATTGAACATTTAAGCCACAGCATGCTTACTACATTCTCCTTGAAGAATAAAAGAGGCATTAGTCTTGAATACTGGGATCTCTAATGGTAGCTAGATTGGGTTTTCTTTAATCAAAGTCTTACAGAAACCATTAAGATTTTTATTACATATCTATTTTAACCCCATATTAAATTAAATTCAGATGCCTGCAGACAGTTTCACATTGATTGTTTGGCTGAAAGAAGATTTCTTTTTTCAATAAATGCAAAAATAGTATTGGATGTTGTAAAAAAAAATCCATTGTATCTACCATATCCCAGAAATCGTGCATACCTTATACCCTGTGTAGGGCAGAGCTGGACAACCGGTTATATGTGTAAGAGAAGAAAACAGAAACAAAATAGATTTCCCAGAAAAGTTGTGAGGATTTGCTGGGCAAGTGAAAGAACACCCTGAGTTTTAACTGGCTATACTTACAGTTAATACTATTACAGCGGTGCAGGTGTATAAAAAGTTTAGGGTTGTGTGGAGAAAATGAGAAAAGGAAAAACAACATGAAAATCTGCATGGAGAATAAAGAAAAATGTAAAGCTTGAATGTGAAGAAGATATTGTAACGCTTACGGCCGACAGTGTGTAAGAGCCGGCGTACCAGAGCAGGTGATGTCACCGCCCTTCCCTGTGATAGCAGGACTACAGCTACTGGGCTGTAGAGAGATCTCTCTTTAGCTCATGGGGCTGGGTCACTGCAGAGAGACGCGGGAGTCCCGGGTTCGAGCCCCCGACGGTGGGGGGCCGACCTAATGCGGCAAGGGCGCCCGCCAGAGCCCCTGTTGCGTTACAATATGTTTACCCATCGTGAAAAAGGTTTAAACATTCAGAGTATAGTGAATACTTAAAAGGGAACTGCTGCAGTCTCAATTTCTCAGACTCAAAGCTCGGCAACAAAATAAATGCATCAACGTTATAGGAACATTTGTACAAATTTCGCATTAAGCATGAAATCGTGAACGTTGTGAAAGTACTGTAAGACACCATGTTGTTGTAAACTCGTATTCGAATTCCCACGATTTGCGATACGACGTGGCCCTTCCTGCTTACTACTGTACAATACATAATGACTAATGTAATGCGATTCACAAGCCTGAGGCCGCAAACGTCACTGGAAGTTTTGTTGCCTCGCTCTGAATCGCATAATATGCATTGCACGTACCGCGAAATGTAATCTATTTTGTGATGCAAATTGGAACTTTTACAAATTACTGTGTACATTTTACTTTTACTGTGGTTTAAAATGCACTCATCAATGCCCTAACCCCGAAATATAAAAACAGCGTTGCAGTTCCCCTGTGACTGATCTGTTGTTATTTTTTTTATTTTAATTTGGTTGTCTTGTATACTAAGCAGCCGCATACAAATAAAAAAAAAACAAGACACAGAGCTGTCATCCGGTCAGACTCCTTCCTTTACACTAAAAGACCGTCTCTGCAAATGACCAAGTCGCGGCGTGTCACCATTCCGCCACAGCAGACCACGACGGAACACTGAAATGGGTGGAAAAGTCTCTGTTGGAAGCGGAACAGCGTCTGTCCCCAGGACTGCCAAGCCCTGGTAGGCGTCCTCCGCAAGGAATGGAATAACCCCCTCAACCTCTTTCCCAGCAAACCTCCAGGACACATGTCAGTCGGGAGTTCAGCTACTAATATTTATCACCTGGCTCTAAAGGAAATATTTAAAAGCATCTTCATCCCTCGAAGGGTAAAATCTCCGTCTGCACTCACCTCACGAACCCTGGAGTTTGATATTTGTTTTTATTATGATGCAACTGTAAGACAACAATGACAAAGCTGGCATCTGGAAAATCAATAAAAAAATCACATTTGTCTAGACACAGTTTGCAGGCTGGAGCAATGGTTACAATTGCTGCCTCAACTCTGGACCTGGGGTGCTATCAGAATGGAGTCTGCATGTACTCCCTGGGTTTGCATGGGTTTGCTCCAGGTGCTCCGGTTTCCTCCCACAGTCCAAAGACCTGCTGGTAGGTTCATTGGCTACCGGGTATATAAGCCCATGTCTGGCCTGCTGTCCAGGGTGTGTCCTGCCCTGCACCTGTTGCTTGCCCAGGATAGGCTTCGGCTCTCCTGTAACCCTGTACTGAATAAAGCAGTTAGAACGTGGGTGGATGGATTTGTCTGGAAACTTAAATGACAAATGGCAGGCTACAGTAACTAAAGGAGGATTAAAGGTTTCAGGGAGCAAAAAAAAAACGATGTACCTATGCGACTGTCTTAGTTTTGTGACATTTCAAAGATATCAAAGGCCCTTTCATGCCCCTAGATTGCTTTTATAGAAAACAGACGCAGAAAGAAAATGTCCACCCACACTAGCGACAAAGCCATGCCAAAGACAAGAGGATGAGTGCAAATCATGTCAGATTTTATTGCATATTTAAAAACCCTCAACTCTCATTGAAACCCCCAGCTCGGTTCAAGATGGGTCCGGATATATTTTTAAACATTGTTAAGTAGCTAAGGAGAACACCTCAGCGTAGAACTGTCAGTGGAGGGCAAAAGCCACCAGGTTTACAAAAAAAAAGATAAAAAGGTATGCCTAGTTCAAGTACGCGAAATATTAATACTATTATATTAATTATTTTAATTATATTAAGTTTTGTATTAATTAAATATTAATAGTGTTATATTATAGTTCAGTTAATTGAAAAAGTAACTTTAGGCAAATGTCAGATAAACTACCTTCTTGGAAGAAGTACACACAGTACTTGCCTTTACTTGGGTCAACAAAGCCCTGGAAACTCTGGAGGACTGTGGGGCTGCAGGAAGACCAAGCACTAGTGAATCACACCTCCTGTACTCAGACCATGTTTAGCAAGTGCGTTGGTGGGTGAGGGGTGAAATGGCAGGTTATTTAAATATTGTCTTATTTCCGGTTGGAAATATTCACTATTCATTATTTATTAAATTAAAAACATTAAACAAAGAGGCCTTTCAAAACAGAGCTTGGAGCCTTCCAGATTTTTCCATGAGTGAAAAAACGATCTCCGATGCCAATTTCAGGATGACCTGACAAAGTATTCACCCCAATGGACTTTGTCACCATTTGATTGTGTTACAATACAAAATAATATTGCATGAATTCGGGATATTTTGCCACTTGTCAACACAAAACACTCCATATTGTACATTTGAAAATAAAATTAATTGTAAATAAAAAACAGAAAGTAACTGCATTAAGTATTCACCTCCCTTCAGTCAATATTTGGTAGAGGCAACTTTGGCAGAAATTATAGCTGGGGCATCGTCCTCTTCGATATGTCTCTACCAGCTTTGCACATCTGGAATTTTGCAAAAGTGCTCAAGCTCTCTCAGCTTTGAAGGGGACTGTTGGTGAAAAGCAATACTTTTGATAGCCACTCTCTATATATGTATATCCTAATAATCTTCTATAATGTAGACGATGTGCAGATGTGCTTGTTTTGCAGTCATGACAAACACATACAAACTTCTACTTTAATCAAAAGTTCCATCGTACCCTCAAGATGTTGAATAATTAAACAGATGAGACCAGTGGAAACTCAGAGAACAGTCAGCTGTCAGAAAGCTAGTCTGTCATACTGGCAGTTGCTTAATGACGACAGTGACCTGAAAGGCACTATCCTATCTTTTGGCTGATGTGTGTCACCATGGTCAATATAATTTTTAGAACTAGAAGTAGGAAATTCTTTTCGCCATGCCCTTAAATGTACTGCATCATCGTCACCAGGAAAAATAAAGGCAGCATTATAAAAATAGTGTGTGCGTTTCTTTGCGTAGTACAAAAAATAACCGATTAATAGATTCTGGCAGAATGACAGTAGAGACAGTAAGCCACAGGAATTTTATTACAGTGATGCTTGAGTGTCCACCTACCCCCAGTGCCGTCTCTGGGTGACAGAAGGGTCTTTTGGGTGGCTGGCAACTCCTGTGGCCTAACACTCAACCACAGACCTCCTCCTACAGATGACCCTTCTATTGGCTCTGCCTAATGCACACATTACTATAAGCACCACATACATTCGCACTATAAACACCATATAACATCCTACACACATACGCAGGTTCATTCAGTCTCACTGTGGTTCGGAATTCAAACGTTTTCTTTGAGGTTGTTTCATACAACATCCTATGGAATTACAGGGAACAGCAGAATTGAAATAAACGGAAACTGTGCTCAAGTGTTACTAGACCTTTCTTTACAATGCTGTGTCGAGCTACGGTCACCAAACTACAAAAACGATATTATAGCCCTGGAAAGAGCTCAAAGAGAAGCAACAGGAATTAATTCTGGTCTCAGTGGATTATGATACACTGGTAATTAAGGGAGCTAAATCTCTTTAGGCAAACACGCAGGAGACTGCAAGGAGCTTTGATCCAAGTATGTAAAATTCTAAGGAGTATAGATGGGAGTTATTTCACACTCAGCAGTCAAACAAAAAACGGGGCCACAATTGCACACTAGAAGGGAATCCATTTAAGCCAGAACAGAGGAAAAGCTTCTTTACACAAGCAGAAGCAGGAACTACGTGTGACCGTGGTTTCTTTGCTGCTGAGCCATTTTTAAGGAATGCCCTGCTTACAACCCTCCAGGAGGCTGATTCTTTCATTTCTTTTTTGGATTATTTTACATTTAAAAACAAACTTAAAACTCACCTTTTCATTAAGGCCTACATCCTTGGTCTTACATTTGGTCTTGTATGATTATTTTTGTTGTCTTTTTTATTCTTCTATACAGCGTTCTTGGGTTTAGAAAAGTACTAAATAAATAACTATATTATTATTAGTCTCCTGTTTATCATATACAGTACAAGATGTTATGAGACTTCTTATAACTCAACTTACACCTTTTAATGTATTAAGATGTGTGAGATACTGACTTCTGAAGTGCCATCAGAAATATCCCCAAAACAATTCTGAAGAATCAGGTGTACATTTAATTTATCAAGATGAAAGTCCATCTGTTTGTTTAACAAGGTGGTCAATTTGTTCTGAAGCCAATCCTACACCTGTGAGCTGTGATGCCAGACTGACCCCTCTGTAAAGCTGCAGGCCAATTCCTGCTTTTTAATGAGTTGTTTGTGTCAGAGGATGATGAAAGTCAGGACATTCTGCACAAAACCAATCCCAGACCTCCTAACCCCATTCCAGTGAGAACCCTGTGCAAGTTCAACGAGCCTCATAGCAGTGAGTGGTAGATTCTACTCTAGGGCAAGAAAAGGGGACATGTTTTGTACCTCAACAAACTTTGTGACATTTGTATTTTTGGGGTAAATAAACAAATAAGAACACGAGTTGAAATTAGTCCCCCTTCCCTTAAAAATGCCTATGCATTCATGCTCCAGGTATTTTACAACAGGTGTTGGTTGTGACTGCTACTGTTTTAAAGATATAGGTCAACAGGCAGCAAGGTATTTCTCTCTGCCCGCAAGGGTCTAAGGACACTCAAGTGTGTTTGTCTAAATACCAGAGAACCCAATTAACTACAAGGTAGGTTATGTAAAACTTATGAATGCTTTTTGAGAAATTACTGCAGCAATGTTCAAAACAAAAGTCTTGTATCAAACTTTTTAAATCGCCTTCCATTATCAGAATGTTGCATCCCCTATCAAATATCACAGGAAGCAGAAATTTATCTGGGAAGCAGAAGACCGAAGTTGGGACTAGGAGCATGTAACTGCTCTCCTCCCGGACTAGACGCAAGACAATGGAGAAAGGGACAATTTAGAATCAGCAACAAGACGTACCCAGAAAGTGTTCTGAAGGTGGAGATGATGAAAGTGTGGGGGGCAGGGGCACCTGACACAAAGCTACCCAGACACAGCGGGGAAATGCAAACTCCAGGTAGACAGACTGGAGTCGAAGTCAAGATGCTGGTGATGGGCGACAGCAGTGTTAACAGCCATTCCAGCACAGTCCTCCCAGGAAAAACACAAAAATCCTTAAAACACTGAATTGACAAATTCTACTTATTTCCCTTGTCTTACACCACAAAAAGCAAACAAGGCAAGTGTACATAATGTAGCTCCTGCAGTGCTTATAGACGGATTGCTGGTTGTTGACAGAATATCCCTATTTGGCACGCTGGGATGACAAAGGAGCTTTCTGGGGAGACAGAGGTGACACTGTGTTTCGGACACTGACAGTCCTGGGAGTCACAGCTCCCAGAAACAACAATAAAAATAACAGAACCCTTGGACTCAAAGGGAGACATTCTTCTTGCTGCTCTCTTTCCTCTTAGCATTTCAAATGAAATCGCCTGATCAAAGCTAAGGACTGTGCAGTTTCGTAAAGCTAAAATACCCCAGAGTCAGATACAAAAAAAAAAACATATTCTTTACAAAGACTAATGGGCTATGTATATGGGTGTTATGCAGTTTCATAAATTAAAATGATCAAGAAAACCCTTCTGATTGTTTTAATTGGATAAACCATGAAACACATTTGTGTCCAAAAGGAATATTTCTGATTATATAATGTGAAATATATATATATAAATTTACAGATACAATACAATACAATACAGATATACTGTATTGTAATATGAATGTCCAACATGCAGACAGCTTAACAGTGAATACACATCATGATTCCTTACCATAAAAGAGTAAAGAGAAAACAAGTGTCTGTGATATTGAAATAACAAATCCAATCATGTTGTTAATAACAACTATGATAGTCTTAAATTCACAGGAATATCTTAACACATAAGTAATTTCTTTAAAGCACAGAAACAAAATGTCCTTATTTGCAGAAAGAGAGGTGACTATAGATATTGTCTAGCTACTGCAGGCAAAGTGCAGTTCTGCTGCAATATAGGGCTGGGGAGCTTATAAGTGGAATGTCATCGCTTTGCATCAGTTCTCAAGGAAAGACTTTCTCACAAACAGCCCTTTATCTTCCTCACAGTGAAGGACGCTTAGCATTCTGTAAGCTGGAAGGTAAGCAGCTGGTCCTCTGTGCTGTACACACCTTGAGATTTTAGTTTCATCTTGGATACGTCTGCACAGCACCATAAATTCGCAATAGCCATCAGTTGTAGAGGGTGAAATGAGTGTTGGAAAAAGGAAACTGGAAAAAAGCACATAGCTGAGACTCACTATGAACACAACTGCCGCTTATCAGACCAAAGGGGAGTATGGGTAAAGCAAAGGAGTGGAACTCTTTTCTGAAGCCCACTGGTCTGTGGCAGATACAGCCAGTCGTGACCATAAAAAGCATTTTCCTCTCGTGTTCCATACTGAACCTACAAACACAGGCTGCCCATAACAGTGCTTACTCCTAGAGCCCCAGCAAAATAAGTTAAAAGAATGCCATCCTTTTAAATCTTCCATTTATCTGGAGCAACAACTGTTATGTTATTCCTTCAATCTACTCTCAGGAAATTGCCAGCTCTTCGCCATTAAGATTTTGACAGCACATGTTTTTAATCAGACAATAACTCCTCTGCGTTTAAGTGCTTACTGAATCTTAACAGGTGCATTGATGTGAAGCGAACTTCTTAAAAATTGAAAATACAATCCCAATGACGCACCAGGTAATCTGATTGACCTACAAAGTAGAGGGTACAGTACAGACAGCACAGCAGAAGCCACGTTTCCACATTTGGGAATATGACAGGCTCTATGTGTATTAGGCAAAACCTTAGGAAAATGACAGGATCACCAAAATTACGATTAAGTTACTGCTAAGAATAAATAAATGTAAGTGTGCTTACACAGGCATACTCATGTACACAAATATACAATAGCTATTGAACAAAGAAAGTGGAAAGTGTTATGACATCCTGGTATGGTGTTTTACAAACAGGAAAAAAGACCTGTTGCTATGGTGACAAAACTCCCGAGATTCCTGTCAAGGCCATTCCTTACATCTTTTCCTTGGTCCATTCTTCCTTTGGCTAGCAGCTTCTTTTCCTTTGCAGATCAGTACATTCGCAAATTTTGGGGTCACGAATTCTGCCAAGTTTCTGGTTTCCTTTACTAATGATATTGTTTTAGTGTAAGTACCTGTACGGAGGGCATCAATTTAAATACAGAATATTCAGTAAAGGAGGAAATTCTGTGCTATGTTCATGCAACAGGGAGTGCTGCAGGGCAAGATATAACAGTGCTTATCTCTCCTGCTAGCCTTAGGCCTGGAATTTTATAGGCTTTATTGACCACAAGTAAAGAGCCACTGCTGTTTACACTGATCACTCAAATGAGGCGCAACAGAAAATATCAGGCGCATCCTAATCAGTCTGCTACAGTACATTGACTTCCACGGAAACCTCCCCTCAGATAATTGCTGCTGTGCCGTTTTTAATACTGCGCAAAAGGCTCTGGTCAGGAGAGACATGTTCTGGAGAAATACTAAGCAGCTTATATACTAAATAGTACGTACTGTATTCTGCTGAATACAAGACTATACAGTATATATCAAATTCCACTGAACAGTATAACTATTACAACATGAATCTGCAAATGTTACAAAAATAGTGTTTTAGGTAGGAATTAAGACTTCCATGCATCCATCCATCAATCACGTTATGTTAAACAATGAAATAACTGCAGGAACAGTTAAATCAAAACACAGAAAATCTGTGAAACGACAGCCTTACAAAACAGAAGGAAATGAAAACTGCCACATTTGTAAAAAAAAAAACCCAAGAGTTTATCTTATAGCTGCTAAACTCTTCAATATCACCCTGCAACTCACAACTGACAACTCTCTGAAGCTCAGCAGGTGTGAGCCTGGCCAGTACCTGGGAGTCTCCTTGGGAAGCTAAGGCTGCTGCTGGAAGAGGTGTTAGTCAGACCAGTAAGGGGCGCTCACCATGAGGTCTGTGTGAGTCCTAATGCCCCAATATAGGGACACTATACTGTAAAAAAGGGATGAGACATAAAACTGAAGTTCTGACTCTCTGTGGTCATTAAAAATCCCAGGTTGTTTCAGTGATTCAGGGTGTTAACCCCAGTGTCCTGGCCAAATTTCCCCCTGGCCTTTACCAATCATGGCCCCTGTATAATCCCCATCTGTGAACTGGCTTTATCACTCTGTTCTCCTCCCCACTGATAGCTGTGTGTGGTGAGTGTACTGGCGCAATCTGATTGCTGTTGCATCACCCAGTGGGTGCTGGTGGAGGGGAGTCCCCATTATCTTTAAGGCGCTTTGAGTGCACTGTCCAGAGAAGAGCTATGTAAGTATAAGTGTTATTATTAGTAGTCGTGCTTTTATATACTTAATAGACAAAAAAATAATATTATGCTCAGGCATTCAAAATATGAAGCAAGTGAGTGCGGCTGAAGACCTTGACCCTGGGGCTCCTGGAGGCTCAGCCAGATCTGAACAATGAGTAAGTTTGATATGCTGGGTTAGCCTGTCTTTGGAATGACTGGTCCTCCCGGCACTTCAAAATCACAAGCAATACCCCTCCCACTGTTTTGTTCTTGGTGTAACAGTGCTGTTTTGATTTTTAAAATTAAATTAAAACAGACTGGTAATGTCTTGGTGCATAATTATTAATGGCACCGATAACAGGTGGAAGTCAGAGGGAAAGTTAACTGTGTATTTTGGTTATGTGGAAATAGCAGCGACCATGCCCTCTTAAAACCATACAAACCGATTTCAGTGTCAGAGGAGAAGACTGTGCTACGTAAATAGGCCACTGGTAATCAGCTTAGCACATTTGTAAAGAAGGAGGCTTTGTCTGGTTTACACAGCCTTGCATCATGGAAGCTGGTCATCGACAGGTATGAATTACCCAGCTGCTTAATCTACATACTGTAACCAAGGCTACCTGTAAACCATTCCATTCCTGTCTATCTATCCGGAAGGCCTTGTAGAAGCCTCCGTCCCTCCCACAAACTCCACCGTTTTGTAGAGATACAAATAATGTATGAGGATTATTTCTAATTACAACGTAACGGCTCAAACTGATCACTTTCATGGGTGAAAAATATATCAACAAAAACTGAAAAGGGATAAAAAACTAGAATGCAGTTTGCATACAGTACTTTACTGATTAATCCCTCTGAATCAATACTTGATGGCAACTAATATTTTGGGGTATCACATTGAAATGGTGCAATTTGCACCTCTTCTTCTTTGTGAATGTGCTCAACCAATTCTGTCCGCCACAGTCTTCCCATTTTCTATCCGCGTCAACTCAGGACTTTGACGCTCAAGGACATTCGCTTCTTATTTTCAGGCCGCTCCAGAGTAGCGTTGGCCTTGTACTTTGAATCCTTGTCCGGCTGAAAGGTGAATATACATCCCAGTTTTAGATCTTCTGCGGACTAAAGCAGGTTTTCCTCTAAGATTTGCCGGTACTTGGCAATATCCCTTTCCCCGTCAATCTCGGCAAGTTTCCCAGTCTCTGCTGATGAGAAGCAGTCCAATAAAATAATACTGCAACTACCACTGTGCTTAACAGTAGGAACGGTGCTGACCGAGTGATGTGCCAGATGGAATGCCTTGTATGGAGACCAAAAAGGTCCACATTGTGTCTGACCACAAAGCCTTCAGCTGCATATTTGCCATATCACTTTAATGTTCTGCTGCAAATGTCATGTGTGATTAGAGCTGAATTTTCCACTCTGATATACAGGCCAGCTTTATGGAGTTTCTGGGATGTTGTTGACTCCTGAACATTTTCTCCAGCCCCTGTAGCTCCTTCAGTGTCACTGCTGGCCTCGGAGTGGTATCCCTAACCAGCTTCCTTCTTGGCTGGCTGCTCAGTTTGAAGGGACACGTACTGTAGACCACGACAATGTCTGGGTGCCCTCATGATGATCAACGCCACCGTGCTCAAAAGCATATTCGGGGTCTTTGAAAATGTTTATACAAAGTTCTCTCCCAAGTTGTGCCTTTCTTCAACTTTATGTCTGAGTTGTTTTGAAAACTCCTTGGTTTTCATGGTTAAATCTTTGCTTTACTTTCACTGAATGAGGGACCTTACAGAGAGAGGTGTATTTACTCTGAAATCAGTTGACCCACTCTTACTGCACACAGACAGATAGACTCTTATTTTGTGCACCTCAAATGATGTAGATATGGCATAGCAAAGGGGTGAAATACTGTACTTATGCAATCAACATACTATAGTGCGAGATAATTTTAAAGAGTTAGACACACAGGTGTCCACAGAATTTAACTGTAAAGTCCCTTTAAGTCTGTGAGACCAAATGGAACAGAAGACCTAACCACAAGCCTGGCCTACTCCATGTCCTCAAGAACTTCCTGTGTGAAAACTCCTGCACTTGGTACTTAATACCCCCTTGGGAGGGTGGCTCCCTGGTGTTTCTAGGGAAATGTCCAGCTCCACCACCTGTTGCCCCCATCTTCTCTCCAGAACAGACAACAGCTTCCAGTTCTTCCTGTTTTCTTCCATTTATTTTAGTTTTTGGTTTTTCTTTGCAGTTCCTGCTGACATTTATCTTCTTTCGCCCATAAGAGCATTCAGCTCGACCCTCCAAAGTTTTGATTAAAAGATTCAGTTAAAATAATGTGCCTACATCACCTGCAATTCAACTGAATGGGACATCGGTGGAGTACTTTCCCAGGGCATTACATATCACAGCACACATCCAGCTGTCTTCTAGTGACATACGTACTGTTAGTGGCAAATTCATCTGTAAAGTGAGGACTGCGAAGCAGAGAGAAACACAGTGCATCTTTCCATTTATTGTCAGCCCCTGAGGAAATCCTGAAGAGGCTCTTTTCAATTTTTCAATTTAAAAAGCCAATCCCGACTCTCGTCTGGAATATCCAAGCCTCCTGGCTCCAATTAAAGCAGTACACATCACTTTGATAAGCAAAGCGGAGTCTGGGAACATTAATCCCTGCCACACCTGAGGGAGAGGCAGGCAGGGAAGTGAGAGGAGGGGTCTGCTCTGGATGGGGTGCTGACACTGTGGAGCTGCTTGTAAGCAACCCCAATGCATCACACAAACACTGCAGCCGGAACGTAATCACAACTCTCTGAGACTAATGTCACTTTCACAATCACAGGAATATACCGGAGGTATTCTTCTATGGAGGTGGACCCAAAGGACTAACAGAAAAAAACAACATTCAAATTAGCTTTCTCTGAAATAATAATTGAAAAAAACAACAACTGCATGTGTCTGGCTTTACTGTAGTTTTCCTTCAGATTTCAAAGACCATGTAATGCTGATTTGTCAAACACTTTTCAACTTGCCACTACCAGTACACTAACACTCAATCAACGCAGCCCTTGTCAGTACTTTTCAAATCTCCTCTCTGACCCAGACAACTTATCTGGCTCACAGCATTTGACTGGCTTTAGAAAGATATGAATCAAGCATGAAATCAATCAAGATTTAACATCTGCAGAAAACTACATTGTCAACATATGTCTGTACACAAACACTACTGTGTATGGTCATTACAGATGGGGTCATTCACTTAAGCAAGCTGTACAGCAGACAAAGCCATTCTAAGCACCATAAAATCCACTTTGTAAAGCTCCTCAGCACAGACCTCATTTTAAATTCAACAGCATTGGTGAGTGAAAGCACTTATATGGCATTATGACTCACAAGAAGGGGGCTGAGATGAAAACACTTACTGTACCAAAAGTACTCACCAAGACTTCAGAACCTAACGGTACCTACTGTTTATAGTCCCATTTGATGTTTTTTTAAAAAAAACTTTTCAAGGAATTCTCAAACATCTGAAATGGACTGTTTTCCTTCTATGCCAGAGATTTCCAACTAGAAATGTAGGAAGAGCCACATTTGTGGCCTTCAAGCAGTGTCAACAGAAGCAGAAGCAGCCCACCCTGAACCACGAGATTTACGTGAAACTACAGTCTTCGTATGGGTACACCATTTTGAAAACATTTTGGGAATACCTTTGGGGAAGGTGGATTTTTCTTCTCAAGGCTCGAGGGCTGCCCCTGTTCTGCAGCATGAGACCGAGACAGAGAGGGTTAAGTTTCTCGAGCAGAGCCAGGGCACGAGTGTGCTTGCGCGTCACAAAGCCTGGCAGAGTCGCGATTATACTGGGGACCCGCAGCAAAATCCTCTGCTCCGGTTTACTCATTCAGGACAGACATCAGGAATAAAGCCCTGTGGAGGGTGGGCGGGGGTAATTATTGCAGCACACAAGCACTCTGGCAAAACAAAGGAGTGGAACAGCACAGCTGAAATACTGCGAGGATGGAGAAGGGCAACGGTCACGCGCGGTTTTAACAGCACACAGACCTCAGGGAATCTGTCACTGGAGTTTTTTTCATTCATACATCGAGGCTTTTCTGGAAGCATCATGACTTGTCATTCACAAACCGCTGCCTTCTGAGGTTTTGAAAACAGTCAATATGGAGCAAAGAAGGGCCTTTACTATACTTCGTAACCTCCCTAATACCTCATGAGGTATCAGTGCATACTGAACAAGAAATAGATGGTTTTCTAGGGGTGGAGGAATGACTTAGATTTACAAGGTCCTGAATAGCGTCTCTGGAGATCTGGAAAGAGTTAATGAATGAACAGGTTTTACAACTGCTGTGCCACTAAGTAAAGACAGTTTCCCACCTTCATCCTAACAGTCAACTGGACAAACGTAGTCTTACAGAAATCCCTATTAGGGTTTCACCTAAATAACAAATTATACAGATACCGTATGATAGGTATTATATTGTAAATTCTTTACTAGTACAAATTTCTTCTTATTTGTTATTGCTTTTAATACTGACTAACATGGCACTGGACACTGAAATGTCACATGAAATTTGAGATTCCATGTTTTTTCTTCTTCTGTGCAGGCCTGGCCAATCCCCTATCAATCTTTAATCAGTATTAATTTCCATGAACAGTGGACTCGCAGCAACTAATCTGCAGACAGGTTCATACAGAGCTTTGATTAAGGGCTACAAGATGGCTCGCCAATCTCACTATGCAACAGGCGAAGCGGCAGGTGGTCATTTAGACTTACTGGAGTCATTACCTTACAGGAGTCACTAAGAGACCAGACCATAAGGTTTGAAAAAGATAAGTAATTTAGGCCATACTGCTTAAGGCAGCAAATCAGACAATGCCACCATTACACAGTTTAAATACATTTTAATTCTTACAATATCTATTGGAATGAATAATTTTAAAAACTTTACTTCTGTGAAAACATTGGCCAGCATATGACCTGAAGACAAATTTCAGGTTATCACTGAAATATAACGAAAATCTTTGCATGACAGCAGATGATATGAATGCAACACGTTGGTGGAGAAATAAACTGGATAATGAGATATGAAAATTTCTTTCTCCATTACTCATTAATCACACTAGCAAGGAGTACTGCTAACAATTCCCTGCCAAAAGCCATTTGTGCAGCATGAATTTTAATGGTGTTTCAGTTGGTTTCCTTGCTAGTTGATAAACATGAAGCATAATTTGTTTTCAGAAGGTCAAACCTTAAGGCAGGGCACCTAATCAGTCCTGTGCAAAGAGTTGACATGCAACAGCTTCCTTGTAGCAGTTCACGAACTGCAGCAAGAGAGCACTTTAAGGGTTTAAAAGATGTTTTAATGCAGGTGTGCGTGTGATAAGATCACAAGCACTTAAGGTCCAGGGTGCTCTGTTATCAGAAGCTAAGGGCAAAATAAAGTAAAAATTATTAGTTACATGCTCCAGTCACCTTCAGCCAAGGATTTAGGAAATGGATGTACAGTAACTTTATAAAGTGAAAAAGACTTATGATACTGAAGTTGCTCTATTCTATTGCATTTTTGATAGGTTGTAGCAGTTATATAAGAACTGAGATGCACAGCAGTGTATTCAAACGAAGCTGAGCTTTTTATTGCCATACAGTAAATCCTCAGTTTAGCACAATAATAGAAAAAAGGGGTGTTCGTTAATCATGCTGAATGTCCGTTTAATTGAAGTTTTTTCTGCCTCAAAACACTCTATTAAAGAATATGAGAAAAAATACAGTGCAGTATATATAGTATATATCCAGTTTCTGGATCTTTAATCATTTAACAATTGCTATCAACACAGTCAATAAAAATATAATAAATAAAATTCAATAAAGCATATGAAACACAAACAAAATCCATCGTAAGCAACAGACTTACCCATAAAGGGATCAACTGATATTCCTGAATTTTAAAATTACATCACACAAATAATAAAACAAGGCAAAATATAAATTCTACAGTATGTCCTGTATTTCCCATTTTACAGCCAAAACCACCCTTTAGAAGAATTTTTCTGCTAAATCTGAAGTCTGTTAAAAAGAGGGCTCCTGTACATTGCAGTATCATGTTGGTTAGTGAATGTACTGTAGTACTCAAAGTTCATGAAGTTACACTGCCGATATACAATATATCTTTATGATTTACCTTCAATTATTAATAACCTTCAATTCTTTGTATGATCCATGTACGGTATACATGCAGCTTACTGAAGATAAAGAAATCCAGGTGTCTGAACAGAAAAAAACTAGAGATGAACAGTTCTGTACTTTCTGGAGAGAAGACTGGACAGCATTTTGAGGACTAAATTAACTAAACACTGCACAAACACAGAGACTTCACAGCAACTGTATTGAATACAAAAAATGAATGAATGAATAAATGGCATTCCTGAATTCTTGAATTCTCACAAAGACAGCGTGAATTGATTCCAACGGGAAAAGGCAAATGTTCTATCATTAAAGGTAATAGGATGTATTGCTTTTACAACATTGAAAGAGATCTGCACTCTTACAACTAAGTGAGGACTTAAATCACACAGTGTGAGTATAAATTTTACACTAACTGCTGCTTGTGCTCTGAAGCTTTTAATAAGAGGCAATCTGTCATTGTGACAGGTAAAAGTAAACCAAGATATAGCACCTCTACTTGCATGCTACCTAATTATAATCTGGGCTTCATTACCGACTATGTGCAAAAGAGTCAGTGAAGGCAGAACCAATATCCTCCTAAAGGCCCCTTGAGATTCCAAAAAGGCTGACTGTCCCTCCAACTGAGTTTAAATTCCACACATGGAAACTAATTGTCTTTAGGTTTGGCATTAACCCAGCCTCCTACCCTGCAACCTTCCTCCTTCCAAAAAGAAACAGCCCTAATGGAGCTTGTTTCAGAAATCACCACAAAAATGTGTACAGAAATATCTAAGTCATTTGTTTGACCTTCGCAGTTTTCCAAAGCTAGAGTTAAAAATACTAAATAAGTGTTTACAGTATACAAATAACATGCTTTTAGCAACTCCGTATTTAGGAAAAAGTCCCCTTAGTCAGCAAAGCGTTAAAACAATTTGACTCTTTGGGAGGAAAGTCAGGTAAGGATGTGAAATTGTTCTAGAAATATGTAGCATTAAGATGGCAAATATGGTCCTCCACTTAGAACCCCAGGACATTTCATCTGGTTTAGCACTCCAAAGTGGGGGCAACTGGACAGGATGTGCAGACATTGAGAAAATAAAAGAATGAAAATGAACTGTAACCATTATTAAATCAGTTCCCCAATACATTTTTACAATATTGTTCCACACAATATCAATGACAAGGACAAATGGACTTTCCAAAGTAATCGACACCTGAAGAAGGCTCCACGGCCGAAACGTGTTCTCTTTCTCCTTTTTTTCTAGCATGGAATAAACCTATTACTTGTTCCTTATATAGTAAATGTTCATTGTCTACTTACTACTTATAATACTGACCCTCCTACTGAGAAAAGTATTAACTAATTAAGCATAATTTGGAACAAAGACCAGCTGTACATCAGAATGGAAGAGCAATCCTTCCCCCAGCGTGAGCTTTCTATACCTATTAAGTCACTCTTTAAAGAATCAATGTGGTTTTCTGAGATGAATTGGTATATAGCTAATCCCTATATGGCACAGTGACGAGTTTGTGCTGTGGCTTACCTGCTACACTTTTATTTCTACTTTATTTAATGTACTTGTTTGTTCCCTCATATTTCTGTGAACCGCAAACAATTCTCACCACTGACTGGCTAATCCTTGCTGCCGTCCCTAAAACAAAATCATAGAAAAACAAGTAAGAAGGAAATCAAACAAGCCACCGCATCTTAGAGAAAGATGTACCACTTCATCGCTTTGTGGTAAATTAAGTCTGACAGTGATAATATTGCTTAATGAAGAGTAAACACGGAGATAAATGGTCCAGAGTACATCAACCTGCCAACTCACAATCTGCTTATCACCTTATATTCTCTTTATTAGAGCAAACCAGGTCTTAATTAAGGGAAATACACACAGAGGGACAGTGGTGCTCAGTTCTACAACTGGGATAAGAAGTTACTTTAAGTTTCATTAAGGTCTTAGCCTCCAGGCAGTATCCTCAGACACGTGTCCTATAAACATCTCCATCGGCCCAGTAAAATTGTCTGACCTTCAGTACAAAGACACCTCAAGGCCCTAATTTATTTGTGGTGGCCAAAATGAACACATTTTAAGGGCTGTAAACAAGAAAAGTGGGGTTCGAGCCAATATTGTTTCTCTGGCAAATAACACAATGATTTACCTGCTGGGATATTCCATTTGCAACTAAAATGTAAAAACAGATTAAATAAACTTGACTAATAGCACTTACAAGCTGTTTGATCTGTACAAACAATCTGCAACACAATAGACCAAGAGGTGAGTTTTTTTTTAGAGCTAAGATGCTTGTCTGTTATTTTGGGGAATAATCACAGGCTTTTAAATGAAATGCTGGTGTCTGCACTCACAAGATTCAGTTCTTTCAAGGGCACACTCCCCTTCATGGGAATAATGACTACTATTTTCTTGATCAATGAACAAAGTCTGTCCAGAATACAAAAAGTCCGACTGAACTTGGACAAGACCATTCAACAGTATGGTGAGGTGGCAATTTGGGATGCGTTTTTCTCCTCAACTGTTGTGTTCTTATCACAGAAATGCCAGTCCATTTTCATACAATAATTTAGAAAAAAAGAGTAGAACAGCCACAGAAGGGGGGTTTGGGGAGACCTGATCACTGTAGCTCCAAATGAGCTTGTTTTGGATCACGTGGCAAGACTTTTGAAGACAGTTTTCTTCTGTTAATCAGAGTTTACAGATTCACAGGCGGAAAATGTAATTCCAGGGTCCCACAGCACACATGATTAGTGGTCAGGTGCCAAGACTGTATTTTTCCTTGCCTGCATGTGAACTGGCAGCGTGAGATAAACTGAACCTGTGAAAAGCTGATGAGTCTGTCCAAGACATGAGAATGAGAGGCGACAAAACTTTCAAACTTTCATAAATTTCTCCGTAGAAAGGACTTACAACAGGGGTATCAGTTTATCCCATTTTACTTATGACACTGTGCAGCTCAGAATGACATTTTCACAACAGTAAAAATCATTTTTTCCCCTGCCTTACGCTCAGAGCAATTCTGCTGCATTATCGGATTGATGAACAACCCACTCAGCTAAAAAGATAGCCCAGTGGATAAAAACAAGCCACCCTATTTATATGTGTAAAATATTAACATAAAGTGCATGTTTTTTTTTAAATGAGACAATGGACAATGTATCATTATAACTCAGAAGGCCAGTGTAAAACAAAAACAAATGCTGGAAACTTTCCAGCAGAAACAAGATGGAGGAAAGGATTTTAAAAAATCTACAAAATTTCTAAATTTTTGAATCTGGGACTGGGGAGAATGCCTTTGGGGATATCAGGAAAAAAACAAGTAAAGAAATATTTCAGGAAGTCTTGCGGCCACTTGGCCAATTTAATAAAAACAGCAAACAAAAACAATGGGAAACAGCTATAGATGTCCTGAATAAAGCAGGTTTGTTCAGTCTTTTGTTAGAAATGGTGGGTTAAAATGTACAGCAGATTTGTTCATTGAGGTAAGTAAATTATGTTTGGTATAAAATATAAAGAAATAACTTCCAGTTATTTTTTTCGTATGCCTACCCAAAATATAAAAAACTGTAGTAGTCTTGCGTTTTTTCACATTTGTACCTAAAAACCCTGTAAGTCCACATCTGGGAGAATGAGAACGTGTATGCAGAGTCCTAGCATCCACCTGCCTATGAGCCACTCGTCTTTAAACACATCACAAGTACATCAACCTGTTTTAGGAGGGTCCGCACCGATTGGAAGAAGAGGTGCATCCCTCTCAGAGAGCACCACAGGCCAGTAATCACTGCAATCCCATCCTTTCCTTTTCATGAGGTTCAGTAGTAGTAGTAGAGGAGTTTACTGCCATATGTACACGTACATTGGAATTCCAGACAACAAAGTACAACAGAAAACACCACACAATGTACACAGTACTTTCCAAACATAATAAATAAAACAACCAAAACAAAAAACACGTAAAAGTGAAAGAAAAATAAACATGGTGTTCAAAATGTGCACAGCAAAGAAGTGCATTGAGTCTGAGGCATTGCAGTACGCAGTTAAGAATGCAGTAGGGTAGACGCTGTTCTTGAGTCTAGTGATCCGTGCTTTAATGGTGCAGTGCTGCTTGCCAGAGCACAGGAAGGAGAACAGTTTGTGGCTAATATGGTTGGGATCCTGAATGATGCATTTGGGCTTTATTGCGACAGCGAATGGTGTGGATCTCACCGATTGATGGTAGATCACAACCTATAATCCTCTGTGCCAATTCCACAACCCATCGTAGTGCACCTTTGTCATGCATGGTAGTATTGCTACTATTGGTTCAAGTGTCTGTGCTACTGCTCAGGGGATGCAGGTTCGAGGTGATTAGGGACATGACTCGAACCCATGATCACAGACCCGTGCTCCAGTGAGCACCTTTACTGGGTCAGCTAATTAAAAGGACCCATATGTGTTCTATTTTAGTAAATACTGAAAATGAGAGAAGCTTGTAAATTGAGCTAGGAGAGGAACTAACATTTTTCTATGAGACAGTAAATTTGTTTGAAACTTCCTCCTGTCCTGTCTTTGGATTATTACTGACATCTTTCATAAACATTATTTTGCTCTACTAACAAATGTTTTAATTTGAATATATACACATTTAACGTCTGTCACAATCCTCATGAGGACAGGTCACCGAAAAACTGATAAATAAAAGAATGGATGTATTTATATAAAAAACGGTTTAGATAATAATAATAATAATAATAAAAATTGCTTTTCTGGACACTCCTCTCAAAGCGCTTTACAGGTAATGGGGGCTCCCCTCCACCACCACCAATGTGCAGCCCCACCTGGATGATGCGACGGCAGCCATAGTGCACCAGAACGCTCACCACACACCAGCTATCAGTGGGGAGGAGAGCAGAGTAATGTAGCCAATTCATAGATTGGGATAATTAGGAGGCCATGATTGGTAAGGGCCAATGGGAAATTTGGCCAGGACACCAGGGTTACACCCCTACTCTTTTTGAGAAATGCCGTGGGATTTTTAATGACCACAGAGAGTCAGGACCTCGGTTTTATGTCTCATCCGAAGGACGGCACCTGTTTACAGTATAGTGTCCCCGTCACTATACTGGGGAATTAGGACCCACATGGACCGCAGTGTAAGATAAGATAAGATCACTTTATTGGCCACAAACAATTTCTTGCATTAGGAATTTCTCTTTACACATACCCCAGCTTGCTCCCCATGAGACACACAGGCACACAGACAAGGAAAGAAGCTTGGGGTCAGAACGCAGGGTCAGCCATTTATACGGTGCCCCTAGATCAGCTGGGGTTAAGGGTCTTGCTTAGGGGCCCAACAAGCAGGATTCCTCTGCCGGCCACGGGATTTGAACTGGCAACCTTCCAGCCACAAGCACAGATCCTTAGCCACAGTGCCAACTCCCTATGATGACACACTACACACAACAGTGTGAAGCAGCAGCATTCATTATATTGCTAGACGCAATGGCCCTGTTCTATATGATGTGAAGCTCACCCTGTTTAGAAAACACTGCCATAATTATTGAGCTGACTAATGAGAATTAAGGATCAAGGTACTGTACTTAAAAATGTCTTCGATGAAAACCAGGGATTGATGCTCTACAAAACTCAGCTGGACACGCTAGGGCTGAATGCAATTACAGCTGAAATTGCAATTAGAAGGCATTAATCATAAGCTGATAACCGTGCACTGTCAGCTCATGAAATGCTCGTTTCGTAATAGGTATTGTACTTTTATTTACACATTATACACCTTGTTCTATTAAAATCTGACTGCTGCATAAGAATCACAGTTAAACATGAAGGGGCTAGCCAAAGTGAAATAGTGATAACTTTACTGACATAAATATCTTAAGAGCTCGACCTCTTACCTGCAGTCTGATTAAGGTTGATGCTGCTTAATGAAGGATTTTTCTATGTGCAGCATGAAATGTTGTGCCACTGTATAATAAGCAAATACTTTAGAAAACATTCATCCACTTAAAATATTACAGCTGAAGAACTTGATTTATGTCCAAACGCAGGAGCTCTTTACCATATGGCATATCATTATTTAGCACAGTAGGACCATCACTTTCATACTGAAATAAACTCTGAGGTGCCTTTCAGGAGCACTGCATTGGGGAAATACACACTGCCCATGGAGATTAGAGTTTCGGATTTTAAAGAACAGAAAATTACAGTACCCTCATTACTACTTTGTGTAACATTTACAACCCCTCACCTTTACCCTATTCTCCATCACCATTTATTGTCCTTGTGTTTATTGTTCAGTACTACCCATTGTATGTTATTGTGCTTTGTTGCACTGTTATCATTTATGATTCTGTAATATACTGTGCACATTGTGTGAAAGTGTTGTCTATTCTACTATGAACATCCTGAGAGAACAGTGCATATATGAACCCCAATGCACACATACATAAGGCAAATAAACTCCTTTCTCACAAGGACTGTCCATGAATTAAAATAATCTAGAGCCAGTAAGAAAAGCAAACCACATAAGGCTGGATAATTCCTAATCAGTAGATGTGGAAAAAGTGAAAGATTGTAGTGGAATTACTATACCTGTAGATACTGTACACACCAAGAAGGTACATATTTCAGGTCAGTCCCTTTGTCATGTGCACAAATACAATGAAATGCTTATTTGCATGTATGCTCCAATCCAAAGACATTAAAGAAACACCAAAACATAAACACAGAACAGCAGCAGCAGCACCACCAACAAAGTTAAATAACATACAATGTATTGTTAGTTAAAATTTAACTTACTGTTATTCATTATTTATGAACCGATATGGTCTGTACAAGTTCAAACCAATTTCTATGAACACAAAAAGTGGACCAGAAGATTGTCATCATTAACCATGCCGTGCTGATAAGAGGCATTTATGGTTTTTCAGAAGAGACATTTCATGATTGCCTTGTCTGCATTACAGTTACAGTTATTAACGCTTTATTGACTTTCTGTTGAAACAGCTGCTCTGCAATCCCTTATGCTGGAGCTTAAACTATGGACATTAAATCAGGGCTCACCTTAACAACCCACTTTTCCTGATTAAATCTGAAGTCTCCACTGCTGTGCCTGAGCCCATTTTCTGTTGCTCCTGTAGTGAGTGTTTAGGGAAGATACTGACAGACTGCCTCTCACTGAGGCATCCCAGAAGTGTCCACACCTGAGACACCTGGTCACAGTGCAGAGTTGTTAAGATTTGAGGAAGATTCTCCAAAGGCATAGTGTGACCTCAGGAACCTCACACAAACCAGAGAGCGTGTGGTTGGATCCAGTGTCCGATTTTCCTATTCCTCTCAAATGACCACTCGGTAAATATTCTGTGCTCGGCTCACAGCCCTGCCTAACCCATACTGCCTGTTTACAGTTTCCACTCCAAGACTCTGCACCTGCTGAAAGACCAATAGCTCGAAAAACACACTTGCTTTTGCCGAGAAAACCCTCCTGTTCGCCCTATAGTTGATCATAACTCGTTCATCAGGCTCAGGGCTTTCCCTCCTTTGGCAACAGCACAGAAATCTCTGTGTGCCGAAAAGCTCTCGGAAAGGTAAACCAACTCCCAGGAAAATGAACTCAAGAGTGGTTGCTTTCATTATTCCAGCCAGTGCTGAAGAGCTAACTCTGGCTATTACCCAACAAGAGTCAATACAGGCTGGGAATCAATATGGCTATTCTCCAAAGAGCCTTGTGAGTCCCTGATCTACACTTTATCACCTCGCCAAGCTTTTGCAGGACTTTTCCTTCACAAATCCTAAACTAGACTTTGAATCGTTGCATATCCTAAAATGGACCTCATTATCTGTTTTTCCAAGTCCTAGAACATACCTACACTGACTGCAGGCATTCTTTTAGAGGCACGTACAGTGATACCTCCCTTCTTGATAGGACCACCTGCTGAATGAGCCCCCTGATGCCCTGTTTATTACTTTCCAAACCTAGGTTGTAAGACTATCCCGAGCTGCACACAGATGTCCTTCAGTGATGCGTCAATCTGTGTCTGTGGCCAATCACAGTCACAGAGACTTTTTGAGGCCATCGTTAAAAGACTTTAATAATTTCAAAAAGGATTAATCTTATTAGATTGTGAAAGAAGTGAGACTAGAATTTTGCACTGCACTCTGAACTTTGCATTGAGAAAACGTAAACGGAAAAATGGAAACAGGCAGCTCTGAGGTCAAATAAAACCAAGGACATTTTCATTTAAATGATAAAATGTGGCTCCATAAAATAATTAGACAGTGAGAGTTCTTAAGAATGATGGCTTTCAGAGCTACTGATTTCTTTTCTGATGACAATCTTTCTAATCTACAAGCAGACATTTTTAAAAAGTTTCAGTCACTGACAAGACTGTAGAAGTAAAAAGGCCCTCAACACAAAGGAGAAGAACTGAAGCCTCACTCTTCTATTGGATCTGTAGCACTACTGGCATGTCAAATACTTACACTACTAACAAGCCAATATTTCTGCACATAATGATTTTCTTGCCTTGCACTGTGAAGGTAACGTTCATCACAATGTACAGTACCTAAAGACCACATTGTCGTGTTCTCAATAAAACTGCCTTTTTAAGACACTCGTGATTTTTTATCAATGGGACATAATGAAGTCTTCAACGTGGCATTCGAGAACACACTGGCATTTAACTTCTTATTTCAGTCCTTTTAGTTATTTATTAATGCTGAGACTAATTTTATCTCTGTACCTAACAATTCAGGAAGGCATATGTATTTTTTATATAGAGGTCCACTAATTTCAAGACACCACCGTGAAGTGTGTTAGAACTTTGTGATGTTTCCTTATGAAAATATTAACCTTGATTTGCCACCTAAATGAAGATGAATAAGAGTCACAACCATTCGTAAGGTGCTAAGAGTAATCTACCACTTTTTTAGGTGATCAGTGTTTTCCATTTAACACTCACGTTAATTTTTACTATACCTACACCATTCATAGAAGAGCAAGATTTTCTTAATGGTGATTGCTTACAACATACTACTATAAAGTGGGCAACAATCGCACAAACAAGCATCTATAGAAGTATTATTTTATTGATCAGAAAGAATATTATCCTTAGAAGAACTGCTCTCGCCAGCCAAACAAAACACCATCCCCCTCCTTCATGAAGGTGCAGGGTCCTGACTAATACAGGAAAGATCAGGGTGGGAACCCGAGATCACAAAGCAGGACAAAGACACATAGGACAGTCACACCCACTCGTACTACATGTACAGTACATAAACCCCTGTCCTTCCTCCAAGTCCCGGAGTTAACGATATCCCTGCTAGTTCCCAACTATTCTGGATAGCTTTTCAACTATCCCATCATGCACCTGCTCAGCACCCCATCACCGCCAGATGAGGGCGCTACACTGTTTACAAAATCGAAGGTGAACAGCACTGTTAATCAACTAATATTCCGGTTTAGTTAAAAACAATCTTGCAATGCATTTGTATTGCTTAGTTATCTTTTTAACTATTCAACAGATTTTTGGAAACGAACGCAAGCTTCACGGGTTTGCCTTTCAATAAAAAATAATTCATTTGATTAGAAATATGTTCATAACAGACTACAGTACTGACCTTTATTATGTCTCTAAAGGCTTTCAAAATCACTGCATCTATCAGCACTGCCTCACTGACAGGCAAGTGTCCCTTTGCTACATTTCTGCAGGTCTTCCTTCATATCTGTCATATTGCCAGCCGGTCCTGGGACACAGCAATGTGAAGTAGTGGTTAGGGCTGGCAAACACAAGCAAGAAACTGCTGTCGTACCCTTGAGCAAGGACCTTTATTCAATCAGCACCACTGAATTGTCTAGCTGCATGAATAGGAACAAATGTTAGTTACATTTTGGATAAAAGCATCAGACAAATTAATAATTAATACTCAAGGTGCAAAGAGTTGATACTAGCATTAAGAAGGTAGAGAAACAGACCTCAGCTAAGGATTTCTCTCACCACCCAGTAGGTTTATTTATTGAACAGTAGCAGTCTCTGGACCCTGGTTAAAGACCGGACTAAAGTCAGTGCACTAATTATAATGCTCACTGTCAAAAGAAATGCAAAGGTTAAGGACATCTCAACAAACAATTAGTCGGAGCATTACCACACAAGCACAAAACCGTATGGAGTGTGAGAGCTGATTTTAACACAATAGGACCAAATTCGATAGGGCCTAATTGAATTCTGAGAGTCACCATGTACCCCTTGACCACAGGTAGAGAAGAAAAAAAAAATCAATCCCTCTTCCTTTAATTAAATAATCTGAGCAGCAGTAAAGAAATTCGGAATGAATACTTTAGATACTATCAATTGCAATAGAATACACTTTGCTTATCAAGTTAGTTGCTCATGGAACAATAAAATTGGACCAGGTGGAACATATTCCCATGGACAAAGACATAACACAAAAAGGGGCAATTTATCAACTCGATTTGTGCGTGACTGATGTTAGAACAGCTGTTGATGTTCATTTGAATGTATATTATACTAGATTTCATGTTCTTTGGTGACCAAATTCCCCTTGACACCTACTTGAATAGACCGAACACTTTTATGTGCACCCTGTAAACCCTTAATGTAAGGTATTGCAGACTTCCCTATGATGTGGCATAATTCTTCCATTTTCAGCAGATGGCATCATTTCCTTAAGTCTGAAGAAAGATAGAAGTCAATACTGAAAAGGTTTTGCAGGATCAAAGAAAAAAGCAGTAAAGGGCAATGCCCCCTAACACAGGGGAGAGATGTCAGGCCTCAGGAGACAGGACAGCTAAATATATTTGCCTCTTTCAGAAACATGAAGGGCATGAAGCCATTCCTGCTTTTGATTTTGCAAACCACGCTGTTGAACCCTGATTACAATTGAGCTTAAAGGTTAAAGCCCAAACAACTGAACTAAAGATTCTCATTGACAGGGCTCTCCTTAGCTGTTAGCGAAGGGTGGTGAAGAAGTATAACGTTTTAAATATCTAAATATAAAACTTTATTCATGTGCATAAAACGTCTCTATTTCACCACTATTCATTTTCCATTTCTAATAGATTTTCTATTTCTCTACATTTATTATATATTTAAAACATATGTTTTAATTCTCACCCTGCTCACCCTTTGCTTCGCATCTGGCTAAAGACTTCCTTTCTCTTTTGGGATGCTTTGACCTTACTCAGTTTGTTTGTACCTCTACACATAACAAAGGACACACCTTAGATCTAATTATTGCAAATGACTCCTTTGTCTCCCACTGCTCTCCTCTTGATCTAGGCCTCTCTGACCACTTAGCCATTCTCTTCAATCTGGAATTACCTGTTTCTAACACCTCCCCCTCACGCTCTGTAAATTTCTGCAACTGGCGATCAATTGATCACCCAAGGTTTGCAAATTCTGTTCTGTCCTCCTTATCCTGTTTCTCTTCCTCTGACTCTCTAGAGGACAAAATACAGTTATTTGACAATGCTCTTTTATCTACCCTCGACACCTTTGGTCCTTTAAAAACTCGAACCATCTCCTTCTCTCACCCTGCCCCCTGGTACAATGACCATCTGCGATTCATGAAGGCAGCCTCTCGCAAACTTGAGCGTAGGTGGCGTCTTTCCGGCCTAAATGTACATTATTAGTCTTCTTATTTATTGTTATTGTCATCCTGTAAAGCGCTTTGAGAAGCCACCTTTAAAGGTCCTATATAAAATAAAGTTTTTTATTATTATTATTATTATTATTATTATTATTATCATCTTACTCTTTCCCTTTGTTTTTAAAATCAATTTCTAATAACCAAACCAAATTAAGATTTGTTTTCTTATAAGAGACATGCTGTTCCAAGTGTACTTTGTCTGAGATAAATATTGTAACAATTTTATTGTAGATATTCTACAGAATCACTTTCCACCAAAGCTATAGGCAAAGTCAAGAAAATGATCTCTGCATTTTGTCATTTGCTTTATTAATTTGCTTTAAGAGTCACTTACAAACCTGATTCTGAACTATTTTTTCCCTTTAACTACAGTAGTTCAAAAATAGAGGGCAGAAGAAAAAACCTGAACATTTGCTTGTGATATAAAGTATAGAAGAAATGTCTAATCCTGTCCTGCAGGGCAAAAGTCTCCCCCAGAGGCCCCAGGCTGCTCCTGTATAACCACACCCTGCATCATATGTTTATTAATGTTTTCTAGAACCTAGATTTTTATATTCCCTTTCCCCAAGCTTCACTGCTACTTAAGACATTTAATCCCAGCAATTTTTATATGCTAATTCAAACAACATTGTAAACCTGCTATTTTAATGGCTGTTGTTATTAGAGATGTGTAACATCCTGCACCACAGAGGAAAGTGGTAATAGCTAGATCTTCTGTAATTGACAATGTAACGCAACTACATCCTGAGCTCTGTTATCAGAACACTACAGGCAAGTTCACTCATTTCCGAAGTCACAACGATGAAGGCTGTTTTTAAAACATTCTGTTTGGGGGTTATAATACTTAGCTGTGGTTCACCAACAGCCACGGAGCTCCTTAATGTGGCTCCGCAACGTGTTCGTGGGGAAAACTGTGCTTTGACAAGAATATTTTTCTGCTGCTCTTAGAAGGAGTCGTCTTTTACAAGGAACACAATATTCTCAGCGACAAATCCCAACAATCAATAATTGATTCAATGTAATCGTTACGAACTTGGAAATGCAAACCAAAAGATTCCGATTCTCTACAGGACCAGGAGTTCATTTCACATCTCTGCTACAAATGTGTTTACTTTGAGATAAAGGCTTCTTATCTTGCTCTGCAAATTGTACATCAGTGCTTTCTGTCCACACAAGTGCCATGCTTAGAAGCAGTCTGATATATGGTGCCTTTCACAGTTCAAGCATTACAAACAGATGGGCAAACATCTAACAAAGAAGCCGATTTCTAGGCCGGAAAACTAACATTCAGCAAAAACCTTCTGCAATCATTAACCGTAAGGCAGGTGCTCTTCCAGTCCTGGCCTACAGTGCGTGACACTCCAGAGAGGGGGATATACCCTCTGAAAAAGATTACTGAAAGGTTTTCCTCACTCCACAATGCAATTCCATTCTAAGCACACATGCAAGGTTTATTTACCCGCTGTGCTCAAGACATCTGGAGATACGGGTAGATATAATGAATGAATAATGAATATTGCAGTGCTAAATGAAAAATGTCAGACCCCCCAAAAAACATCAGCGGCTGAAAGCAATACAAAGCCCGTAAGGGTTCCCTATTCCTGGACCAATAAAGACCCAGCAGAGCACGAAGCTGATGGGATGACCGATCATAGGCATGCTGTGAGCCTCCAAAACATGCTCCAGTAAGATCAGAACGTTGCCAAAGATAAGTTCAGCCTCAACTTCCTGTCTCCAGTACAGAAAGAAAATGACGCTTCTGCAGGGGTAGTACACACAAAACAAATGAACAGTGTGGACACAGCAGACAGAAGCACTATGGGAAATCAAAATGTAGAAAGGAAAAGGAATGAGGAAGGAAAAACTGAAGTACAGTACATGGCACACAGGAATAATGTGTTTGACAAGGGTTTCTTTTATTACAATGTGCAGATGCTTTCATGACTCTGCACATTTCTGAAGAACTTTTGTACTTTTTAAGACTTAAGAACTATATGTAAGCCTGTGACTGAACACCTCTTACTGCTGCTCCCGTTCTGACAGGAGACAGTGCAGGACTCCTCTTCTATTTTTAATAAAGTAAACATTAGGAGTGTTCCTTCACCATAAGAGGTTTCTCCCTCTCTCTGTCTCACAGTTATCAGATTACATTTCCCCCCGATTTAACTGGAATTTAAAAATTCAAAACAGCAATATTAATCACAAAGTTGCCATATGGTTCAAAACATTTTTTCAACATTTATATTGTGCATGTATGGCCACAATCTGGACAATGTCATGTTGGGGCAGCTAATACAGGAGTCATATTACAAGAAAAAAGAGAATGTTATCTACTGTAATCTACTATATGCAATCATTTTTGATTATGTTAGAACATTCTTTTCTTCCCACACACACTGCATGAATGTATTATATTAACTCTGCTTTATTAACATGATTAGACACGATAAACACAACATCCTGCCATGAAGACCAAATACTGCTTAATCTGAGGCCAGAATAACTCTATACTCTTTGATTCTAAGATTTGGCTCAGTCATGTAGGTTATACTGAGAAAGTGAAACTAATTCCCAACAGTGCTCTGGGTATAGCACAAAAAATCAGAGTCATATATTAATGACATGCTGAAGTGTGAACCCACAGTACAAAGTCAAAGGGTTCTTTCTTTCAGATAAACACAGAAGGAGAAAAAAGCAGAAAAGGACAACCTGACCGTACAGAAAAACCAAATCCTGCTTCTGGATTCAGAACCTCAGTTGTAAAATGCCAACTAAATTCACCTCCTGTTTGAGACACCATTAACCTCAAGCAGTCTGAGCAAGGACTCCTTGACACAACCCATCAGAACTAAAAAGAGGAAACAGAAATTAAGGCAGAGAGGGATCACTCTGTAAAACCCCTTCCCGGGCCCTGGGAACAGGAAACGCTGATTCAAGATCGAGCTGCCGTTCTTACAAGCCAGCAGCTGCCTCCCTGCCTCCTGCCATGTGCCAAGGATCAGGTGACATGTCATGTGAACAGGCTGGTGTTCGCTCACTCACCCTGCTAGCCCAGCACACACCACACTTCATACACTTGACCTCCACCTACAGCAGGGGTCTCCAACTCAGTTGTTCTTCTCATCCACAACTTAATCACAGCACTAATTACTCAGGTACTGCTGCAATGAAAGAAATGCTGGTCTGGAAGTATATTTTGACTTTTGTTCCAAATGGTCTCTTAACATGTACACAGTGGACACACGACCCACTGAACTGATCAAAATTTATTTACAGAACATCAGTAGACCCCAACTCTTGGTTTCTTCATGGAGTAAACAAAAATCACAGCATCAAGTAAAAAAAATGTGACTTTCCTAAAAATAAAGTTTTACCTTGAGGGCTTGCAATGCTACTCTAATAAGGCATGTTCACACTGCACCGTAATGCTATTCGTCCACACATTTGCATTTCATTATAATCAGATGACTCCAAGAAGCTCTGCACAAACATTCTGCAGACCTGAACAGCTACAGTATGAATCGGAACTGTTTCTTTAGCTTAACTACTTATCCAATCAGGATCATGGTGGCCTGGAGTCTATTCTGGAAAGCAGTGGGCACAAGGCGGGCTACTCCCTGGACAGGACACCAGTCCATCGCAGGGTGCAGACACAAACACGCACGCATGCATGCGCACAAACACGCACGCACGCACTCACACGCACACCAGGGAGAATTCACAGCATCTGACTTACCCACCAGCATGTCTTTATGAAGTTTAGAGCAATATTTCTATTGGATTGTATATTTCTATTGGATTTCTATTGGATGGTATAGTGATTTTGGACTGGGACGAAACCCACAGGAAGAACATGCAAATTCCACAGTGATAGCACGTTAGGAACTGAACCTGGGAACCCAGTGTTGCCAAGCAGCAAAAGCTAACCACTGTGCCACCCTATTGGCTTAATATACTCTTCTAAACAACTTTATCATTGATAGAACCAATCAGAGCTTTCCCAACTGACGTCAGGACTTCAGGATCCACATAGTTGATATTCTAGATTTGGTACGACTATATTAGGTTAGACTGATCTAAGCAGAATGTTTGCATCTGGACAGCCAGAAACCACAGAGAACAGAAGCCCTGCTGGCAGGGACAGAGAACTGAGGACAGAGATGAAAATAAATTAATGGGAAAAGTGAAGAAAGGAATCAGTACTGATCCAAGAAAGCCCCGGCTAGCTCTGTTATTAGAGCATGAGACTTGTAATCTCAGGGTAGTGGGTTTGTGTCCCACATCGGGTGCCAAGTCCTCTATGTTGGAGGTTGGGGACAAGGCTAACAAACCCTGTCCCATAAAAAAAAAAATGTTACGGTTGCCCCTATGAAGAATGGAATCAGATACACAGACAGCTGTAAGCTAGGGGCAAGTACTGACACAAGAAATGTTACAAACAGATAAATTATAGATACAGTACAGGTCCAGGCAGCAGTCAGCTTGGTTACAGAACTACAATTGAATGTGCATTGCTTTCTTTCTGCTCCATAATTCATACCTACCCAGGAAAATGCAATTGCGTTCCATACAGCAAGGTGATAGCAACGTTAACCACTGGTTCTTCTGCTAGGAATATATATACATCTTATATATATATTGGAAGGATAACTCTCCAGGGTCATAGTGGATTTTAACAAGCAAGCATGAGGACATTTGTGTTAAAATTAAAGTTTTCTGAGATATTGTTTCACGTGCGGTATTAACTTTTTCAAACATAAGGAATAAAAAAGGACCTTTTCAAAAACCACAGGATTCAGCTCTAACATAGGGATCTGAAAAGTCAGGGACCTTTCTGTGTTTACCTCAATGGAAACCAAAGCCCCTGTTAGACAACAGTTTCCAGACTATTTCACGAAAAAAGATTGCTTTATTCTATGCATGAAAATAATTCTGGATCTAACACTTTTATTTTGAAGATTAAAAATGTGGAAAATGTTCTTCGTTACGGTAATAAAAGTAATAAGAAAGAACTTTAACAGGGACAATTGGGAAAACTGACTGGCTGATGACAAGAAAGTTGGCTTGTGCAATAAATAATGTAACTGAATGGATCCTGAAAGAGTTTACAAGATGTGGGCTCATTCTTGTTCTCATATTAGATGAAGCATTCAAACCTCTATGTCACTCCCTTCCATCTCAAATGTATCTAGACAGAGATATAATAATAATACTAACTAACAATAATTGCTTACACTTATATAGCTCTTTTCTGGACACTCCACTCAAAGCGCTTTACAGGTAATGGGGACTCCCCTCCACCACCACCATTTTGTAGCCCCACCTGGATAATACGATGGCAGCTATAGTGCGCCAGAATGCTCATCACACACCAGCTATCAGTGGGGAGGAGAGCAGAGTGATGAAGCCAGTTTATAGATGGGGATTATTAGGAGGCCATGACTGGTAAGGGCCAATAGGAAATGAGGCCAAGACGCCGGGGTTACACCCCTACTCTTTTCAAGAAACACCCTGGCATTTTTAATGACCACAGAGAGTCAGGACCTCGGTTTAACGTCTCATCTGAAAGACAGCACCTCTTTAAAAGTGTAGTGTCCCCATCACTATACTGGGGCATTAGGAACCACAGAGACCACAGGGTGAGCGCCCCCTACTGGCCCCACTAACACCTCTTCATGCAGCAACCTTAGTTTTTCCCTGGAGATCTCCCATCCAGGTACTGACCAGGCTCACACCTGCTGAGCTTCAGTGGGCTGCCAGTTGTGAGCTGCAGGATAGTATGGCTGCTGGCATGATATGATGGAAATATGCAGAGATATAGGCCTGGAATTAATTCCCAGGCACATCTGATCTTGGGACAAAGCCTGGGCCCTTAGCCCAAGCCACAAGCTGACAGCTGGCACTGCCTCTCTCTCTCTTAGTCTGGGAAGGAAGACTAACCTCCTCCTTCCCAGTCATCTCTGCTGGGGCCTCTGCTATGTAAAACCATGGCAAAAAACTCAAGGGAGCCCTCAAGCTAGATGAAGAGCCCTGCAAGAGTGAGAGCAGAGAGGGCCCATCTGCTCAGGGAATACATATTTATGTTCTCACAGTAACGTGAGAAGAGGTGCATTTGTTTTTACCTGCTGTTTCAAGATGTAATGGGATCCTTTGGTGTATTATAAGCTAATATTATTTTTCCCTCATGCTTCTCTTTAATGCTTAGCATGCAGAAATTATAATGCAAAGTGAGCCTTAGTTAAAGGTTATTATTATTTTACTGCTGTACATTTTATCGCATAGCTTTGAAAAATAACAAATGGATTTACTGTAGATTAGAGATTTTTTATTCACCAGAACATCTGCAGATTTTGCAGGGGCTGATAAAACCAAATTAAAATGACCAGTTTCTTTGTTATTATCAGATTCCTCTTACAATGCAGGTCACCAAATACTAAATTAGGCTTCAACTGCACAAACCTCATGGGCTTAGAAGTTTCCAGAGGTTGGGCTTTGACAGCATCATGCTGTACAATCTGAAAGACAAATGCCGTTACTTTACTGCAATGCAAAAAGACTCTTGATATTGACATTTGCAAAACAAAGCACCATTAACGTGGTTGATAATGAAAAACGAATTAGCTATTCAAGTTGTTACATCTCATAAGAAGTGATAAATTGATTCACATTAATATTCCACTGGAATCACAACCTTAGCTTTTATTGGACATTGTAGTATTGGGCCCAGGTATCTCAAGGGGATGTATTGAAACAGATTAACAAAAATCTACCAGGATGTAGCACCCAATTGCACATTAAAAGCTTCAGCAAACAGGACTTTTAAAATGCACTGAAAATGAGAGAGAGTGGGCATCTCCATTTCCCTTGGACATTCAATTCTAAAAAGAGAGAATGTAAACATATTTAACAACATCTGGTGAGAGATTCAACAAGCAGACTTTGCATCTGATACTGGCATTCAGAGATGCAAAAGATAACCATGTTACTGTATTAACAACTAAATAAGACATTGCTGTGCAGTGCCTCACATCGACATTATAGAACTGTCTCCCATGAGTGGAAAGAGTTATCTGGTCACTGTGTTGACTTCTGTGGATCGCCACACTGTCAGTATGAACTCTATATAACCATGGCCAGTCCAGGTTGGCCATTTCATCTATCTTTAACATGGGAAACAAAGGAGGATATCAGAAATAAAAATAACACATGATAGGAATCAAAACTGCCAGATATAAAATTCCCACTTGTGATTTCAAATTTACAAAAATCAATTTGAATTAGACAAGTATGTTTGCTTTAATGAAGATTTTAGATGTATGCATATTTGAGAACATTTTTACCACTTCTGAACTAAAAGACCACAATGATTGCAGTTATTTGTCACCTTGATGTTACCCAAGTTTACAAAAAGGATTTCATATCCCTCTTAAGTTGAATAGAGTGAAGTGTTAATTCTGACACCTGAAAAAGGCTACATGTCCATAACTTTTTCCTAATTATCAGCATGGAATTAAGCTCTACTTCCTCTTTTGCAGCCCGGATTTTGATTCAGGTCTCCACTCGAACCTCTGTATTTTTACTTGGTTCTCATTTCACTTGAGCCAAATACTGTACACCAGCTCTCAGTAAGTAAAATCAAGTCTCACATCCGACTGGATTGAAAGGAACAGGTGTTAAAGTTTCTCCAACATGCACGATACTGTAACTCATCTCCTGGGAACAGATATCATTAGAGAACTTCACCCTGAACATGAAAATTAGTATCCTGCTTTCAAAGCCTGAAAGAGCTTGAATTTCACAACACCACCAATTGAGGAAGACAAGCTAAATGATCTACTGTTGTTTTAAACATTTGTTATATCTTTATATTCCAAGACCAACTCACTCTCACTTAATGAGTGCAATTAATTCTACGTGTTCCTCCAATTTTTGTTTTGAGAAGACAACAAAGCCAACACATCACGACAAATTTTATACTCCTGCTCCATGTTCAATTAATGCAGTGTGCAACACATTTGACTCAATCACATTTTTCCCATGAAATGTTAGTTTTTTCTGGCTTGATCTTTCTTAGGGCTGTTCTTTGCGGCTCGGTTCCAAAGAAGCTGTAATGCAGTTTAAGATGACAGATCGCTCCGCCTCTCCATAAGCTGTCCCTGAAGCCAGCATTCGTCAAGTAGTTTATTTCCAAGAGCAGATGCTAATTGCCAAGAGCAAACGACATACAAACCTCCAACAGCAATCTGACCCAGAGACATGCAGCTCATGCATGGTGCTCTAGGACTCATCTGACCTACTGGCTAGGCTGCATATAACAGCAACACCTATGCTTGTCAGTCACTGGGTGCAAATTCCAATGTTACAGACTGCATAAACAGCTACAGTGCTCAGACTGGGGCCTCTGCACCCAGACATGCTGCTGTCCTGTCTGATATCTCCCCAGTTTTCTCCAGCACATCATCTTCCTCAGCCTGGCCTCCTCCTACATTTTCTGTTATAGAAATCTGCACTGATTTTAGACCTATGGTATCTAAAAGAAACACTATTGGAATTGTAACATCTGATAATAAAAAAAAATACAAATATTAACAAGGCAAAGTCATTATCAGTCTATTAAATGTTTTATTCACTTTAAGCTGGAGTAAACAGATGTTCTCCACGACTTAATTTAATGATTAACATTTGAGGTCTTGTGCATTTCACAGCTGAAGAAACAATTACTGCATGAACTAAACCAGGTGAAAGAGGGGGGTATGTGAATGTTTGCTTGCCTTCAACAGAAGTGCCATTCAGTGTCAGCCTTTCCATATACAGCATATGAACACCAAACTGCTATACCAGTATCTGGAATTTGGAAGGACGTTTCTTTTATATGATATTTCAAGGACAAAATCCTATTAGGCTTTTAATGATATTTAACTTACATTAAATGATATTCCCACCATGCAAATGAAAAGGAAAAATCAAACAGGAGCTCTGTGTCCTGGCAGTTGCACTTACTGTAGCTGCCTTATGCATGGGCAAAGCTAACAAACCACGACTCAATATTCCTACATTCCCTACTAAAACATCTAGACCATCCAGCTAATAGAAACGAGAGGCTGGATTTTGATCACTTCCCTTGACTTAAATGTTCTGTTTACTTGATTTCTTCCTTTCCTGGCAATCACTTTTACATAAAGGTTTAAAAACAGCACACTTCAACTCTCTGGAACAGCGTAAATCTTCTTCCTGCTCACTGTGTTGTTACAATAACACGTTAGAGTGACGCGTTGTTTACATGACAGAACATGAAAAAAGTGGGCTGTCTTCCAGCAGCCTTTTCTCCAAGAGCCTGGTACAAGTTAGAATGGAGAGCCGCCAGCACAATCCTGACAAACTGCAATACAAAGCAAAGGGAGATCAAAACGTGTTCAAACGTGGAACCCATGACTACACTTAGAAAATCTAAAATATACTCCGTCTGCTGGTGCAAGAATGGAGAGGAGATACAAGAGACCCCTCTTATATCCTTCTGAGCAGCTGCCTTCATCAAACACTCAAGACTGAACACATGCAGATGTCCCAGGTAGCCAAACTAACACTCAACACACCTCATGATCCAGCCAGGAAACACACAGAAATATGCTAATATGTCCACTGCACATAAAGCTGAAACTGTATATTAATTTCAGTACCCAACTAAAAGTTGTCAAATTAGCAGAAAGCAAACTGACTGTATGTTTCTTACAAACTCCATACATTTCCCCTTACAAGTGCAGTAGAAATTGTTCTGTTGTGCAGCTGTACTTTGAGAGCCCTGTATGGTGTGGAACTTCGAGCAATAAAGCTGCCCTTTGCTTCTACCAATAGATGTCCAAATAAGTACAAGGCACTGAAAGAGCCTGATCAGATGGTGCATTCGGATTCAATATCTTAAGAGATGTGGATGTAATGGTCTGGTTGCTTCTTTAAAGCTATCATCAGCCACTGTTACCATGAATTTTTAGATGGAATCATCTACAAATGAATATTGTCCAACAAATAATAAAGCGGGTCTAATCTATACACCAATCAATGTATTTTCAGGTATTTTGTTTATTTATTCATGAGAACACTCAATGGCAGATGAAATCCAATGCAGACAAGCGCAGGGTTTTGAGGCAAGGTAATAAAAACATAAATACAGGATAGGAACCATTGAGCTACCCAAGGCTACTTATGAAACTTACTTTCATGATCACATTAACACATTGATTACATCTTCCAGACAATGTGGGAAAACAACAGAGTTAGGTCTCATTTAGAGAAGTGTGTGCCATTTTGGTCACCATGCCACACACTAAAAAGATATTGCTGCTCTTGAAATCATCCAGAGAAGTGTAACCAGATACATTCCAGGGCTAAAGGCAACGTCCTGCACGGACAAGCTGAAGAAACGTTTAGTCTTGAACAGAGAAGAGTATGGGGGACCCAATAGAACATAGAGAACAAAAGGGCAGAAGTGGAAACTACATGAAAGTGTATTTAAAATCAAGAACAGGAGGCACTTCTGAGGCACCATGCGGCTGGAGCCAATCCCTTGGCTTCCTTCAAGAAACAGCTGGATGCGTGTCAGAGATCAGTAAGCTACTACAGTACATTTACCAACCAGGCAAGATCGGCCGAAAGGTCTCCCCTTATTTCTACCCTTTCTTCTGTTCTAATTTGTTATTTCCACACAGGAATCAATGCGGCTGCAGAATCAAAATCACCACACATGAGCTTCAGTCGGAACAGAAAAGCAATTGTTTCCAGGAGGCGTGGGTGGGGGTGGGGGTGGGGGGTGATTAATATACTGTATGTAGCTGTAATTGTAATTTCTTTCATCAAACAAGCCATTACACTTGCGACCACAGTGACGACGATAGCATCCATCTCTTGTGCAAACAATACAAACTGTAAAAACTGAGTACATCTTGCTGAGCTGAAACACCATATCACTAATTTTCACTTCTGTGTGCACTGCTCTGATGCAGTACCTCAGATGGGCCAGTCCGGTTTCGGCTGCATAAGGCGTTTTCACTTCCTTTTTTCCTTCCCCTTTATTTCTCTGGAGAACTAATTTAAATTAATTTCATGCAGCACTGGGGAGCAGAAAGGAAACCAATTCTGCATTTCCGAACGATGGGACAGAAGGACAGGCATGTAGGGAACTTGCCTTTGAGCTGGAAGTAGCTGTAGTTGAAATAACAGCCTCAAGACCAGCAAGTGAATTTCTCTGCTGCCAGAGTTCACTGGAGCTTAATTCACATTGTTTTACTGTAAGTCTTCAGACAACACAGTATATAAGCAGTTTAATAAAGCCTAAATCCAACCCATCTATTCCTGGTACGTTTCGTGGAGACCTGGAGCCACTGCGTGGGATTCAAGTCAGTGGCTCAACAGACAAGAGGAGTCTAGCCAGGACGTCTGTGGGTAGCAGGAGGAAAATGGAGCACCTGGAAGAAACCCTCACTGACATGGACTGAGCACTCAAACTTCACAAATATAGCGCTTCAACCCAGGACTCAATATCCAGGACTCAACCACAGTGCTTTATTTTAAGTGGGCTTGATCTTAAAAAAAATGAATACTGAGCACCCTTTTTCCTTACGCTTGTTAAAAAGCAGCTGAAGCGTCAAGGTCGTCTAAATGAAGTATCAGAAACAAAAAAAAATGTAATAATAAAGTGAAATAATCACTAGATGCACTACATTTGTAAAGCAAAGCCGTCTGTGTTTTGCAAGACGTTTCAGATAAAACAAAAATTGACCTGTTATTTTTTTCCAACCAGCTTTAATGAGGCATTTTCACAGGAGCAAAATAATTAGAATTTTACAATGTCAGTGAACAGGAGTCTTTATTTTTGGGGGAGGAGAGAGATTTCATTTTCTTGTGCATGAGACTATGGACAGTTGAATTGAAGACACCTGTTACACTGTGAAATTAGTGGAAAAGGTGTCTGACAAGCCTATGGCTCTGAGACACAGCTCAACGCCTCCACAGTGCCAGTCATCTCGATCTTGTGATAACTCAGTGCTACCAAATTCAAGTTGCCTTTGAAATGGTAATCTTCTCAAGGAAGCAGAAAGAGCATATTGCTCTTGATATTTATGAAGTTACGGAAATGCAGCATTCCAGACTGAACTCCGCAGAGGAACTTTACTCACTTTTATTCACTTTTTCTCGTCGTTGAGCTCTACTGAAGACATATCTAGCATTTGCTTTTTTTTTGCCATCATGACAGATGCTTATTTCAGAGTAAATTGGCTTTGCATGTTCTTTCCTGTCAGTCTGTCAGGGAGGGCTTTCAAAAGGAATGTGTGATGTCAAAGGAGAGGGAAAGAGGGGGATCTAACAGCTTGAGACTGCACTCCATCCTCAATATTGGCTTCTTCGTCTCCTCTGTGACGAACCTAGAGAAGAAAGGCGGATTTACATTTATAGCACAGGAAAGAAACCTTCCAGCGTCCCAAATCTCAAGCCTGGAATAAGCCACTGTACAAAGGGTTCCCAGACCAGGAACAGAACATGAGACACAGGACAATGAACATCAGGGTTCAAGGCAGTATTCAAGAAGGGAGGGAAAAGTTAAGGAATGATTTATTTGATATTTTTCCAAGTTTTAAATAAGGATATATGCCCTTATTTCTAGCTAATTAGTGTGGATTCAGAACTCTAGCAAAGACGGACCATTATCTGCAAAATCAAGGCAACCCCCTGTATGTTTTCAGAAAGCGGTGAATTTTTTCCCCCATTTCAAGCACCTTTAAAGTAAGCTTTTATTCTTTGTGAATGCTTTGTTCGCATTCAGCGATAGGATAGGATCTGGGCTGAGAGCTACCAGGTAAATAAGCACTGAATTAGGCTAACCCAGGTCTGACAGCTGACAAACTGAAAAGCAATTATAACAAATTAAAATTAAAACAAATTTAAAATCTCAAGAGGTTTCTAAGCAAGCAAAATTCACAACGGTGTTCAAAACCACTATATTACATGCATTATCTATTCTCCTTCAAACTGAATCATCCCGACTTTTCAACTACCTTACCAGCTGCACCAGTCAGGGAGCTTCTCAAATATTTCATGAGATGAGGTGGGCAACACAACCTAGTACCAATGATGATAAAGCCAATTCAGAGAAAGTGATGGATACGTGTGGACACCATATGGAAAAGAACTGGTGGTCTGTTCTACAGTTTGCACTCTGTGTATTGTCTAGTGAACTGGATTTAAAATAATGTATATTTCTTAGATATAAGATTAAATATCATAATAAAGAGCCAATAAACAGTACAATTGTCATCGAATAGGTTGAATAGGAGAGGCTACTGTAAATGTCCTCTGTGAGGGGAAAAAAAAAGAAACAGCAAAAATAATTCCTGCTAGATTAAAGATCGTCCCACGCTGACGATCTGACCATGCAAAATTAGATGAAGTGAACACCGGAATAAACAGAGACTGGATGATGAAAAATGTGGGTCAGGGCTGTTACAGATGTTGGAGGATCAGAGGTGGAATTATATGGTATGGGCAAATGAATATGTGGCTGTCTTAATGGATACCCAAAGGAAATGACCCCCCTGAACTGAATATCTCCAGATTTCTCATACTATACAGGATTAAGGGATGCCCCTGCCTCTCTGTGATTCAGTAGAATGGAAGAGATTTCTTTATGCTGCTAACTTCACAACATGCAGCCAAGAGGTTAAGGGGATTTTCTTCTCTGTATACAACAAAATATTTTGTGTTATCACTACTGTCATAATTGCTCTGGTCATTCCATTCAAATAGTCCAGCTGGGCTTTATATTTAGATGACTCCTGACTTAAATTATTGACTTAAATTAACAGTAATTTAAAGTGAAAAATCACCAATATGATGAAAGAGGAGGAAGAATCACAACCTTCATTATTTGTATTTACACGTTTTAGGAGGTTATTTGCAGCTACTGATGTCCACACTGAACTGTTGAAACTTAGACACTTAAAATTGAATGCTGCTTAAGTGTCTTGTTTGCGCAATGAGCAGAAGAATCAAAGCTCTGCAAACACACACAACACTCCATAAATATAACAGTACCATGGTTAACCAGCGCACTTGACACATTCGGGGAAAAAGGAGGGGTCTTTTGCATTAACAACAGCTGCAAAAGCATTATCTTCAGCATTTTACATTACATACAACAACAACTTTTTGATAGGTGCTACTAAAATGATGTTTTTGAAAAGAGAGTGTAACATTTTGACTGTTCCTATTTGTTACGCAATTCCTGTACAGATGCATTTATGAAAGGATAATAGTAGTCTAGTCAACTATTTTTCATATACACTTTAAATTTATGCTATCACAATGAATTTTTGGGGGGAAATCTCCTAGCATTAGCCCTCATGGCACGGTTCTGCAATTTATTCTAGCTCTTAAGAACCCTCTTAGTAAAACTATTTTCTGAAGCAGCGCTGCATTAGAATCAGGTCTTAACGCTCCACTTGTGCCCTCCCATAGAACTTGATAAACTTCAATTAAAATAACCTGGCTTCTGAACAACTCAACCTACAGTATAACAGTGATTGGACAGTGTTCAAACCCCTGCAGTACAGTCCTATCTAGTTTCTTCAGGCCCTTCATCTAGGCCTGTGCACCACTAGAGTGGAGGCAACTATTGATTAGAAAATCCCTCCAAATCCTTAACTAGGCTGTACAGTTTTCTCCCTCACATTTCCAGCCCCCTTCCTACAGAAGGAGCTTCCACAATGATAAGAGTGCAGCGATTTTGTTTATCTCCTGTAGATCAGTGAAAGAATTGAAAGAAATGCAGTCTGAAGATTCGGCAATGTGACGATCCAACACAACCAACATCACCATTTGTTGAAGCGTCCTTACCTGCACAATAACCACAGCTCTCCAGAGCAAATGCAATATTGACAAAAGGAAGCATCTGTCCAAGACAGAGTCCCAGATCTTATTTTAGCACTGAGGTGAGAAAGACAGTATGTGGAATATGCATTTCCAATCGACCCTGGGAGTCCATCCTAGAAGCCTGTGCCAAAGTCAGGAGGAATTTTGCTTGTCCGAATTGGGACCCGCTGTCCCAGCTCAGAAAGTCGGCAGATTATCAAAAAGAGATGGTGCAAGACCAGCTGCTGTCCAGACTATACTACACTCTGTCAGTGAGGGAATATTTACGCAGAATACTTAGAAGCATGTAGTGGGAACACTGAATCATATGATTCCTTTTTAATGTTTCAATAGGAATAGCAGAATTTCAACAGGTGGAACATGTTTGTACCCTTGGGACGCCCAAATACACTGTATCAAGTTCCCATAAATCATCTTAGCTTTACGAACACAATTTGCCACCCTCTGTCAATGGTGTTTGTGGATACTAGTTGAGAGAAAATTTACCATTTTTATTTTTATTCCTGTAACTATAAATAGGCTTACGTTACACAGTATGGCTTTGCAAAAGAATTCAGCCTCTGCCAGCATGGCATTTCACATAAATGCAAGTATAGAATTTGTTCAAATTAACTTTTTTACTCACAACTTTAAACTACAAATGTAACACTGTTATATGTGAACGAAGCTGAAAATCAGCAAAGAATATCTTCAAAGTGCAAGTTTTCAGTGTAAGTCACATCACACAAGTAACTCTGTCAAATACTGATGCTATCAGTATTTTCTGGATTATCTGACAGTTTTACAGAGTGCAATGGTGTAAGTTTGTCCATTCCTCCTGTCAAAACAGCTCCAGTACTGACAAAACCATTGGGAATAGCTGTAGGACTGCAAGGACATTTTATTAGAAATTTTCTGTTGGAGTCAAGTCAGGACTTTGAGAGGGCTTCATCTTCTTGACAGACGCAGCTTTGACTTGGACTTCCGATTCCTCTCCTGTTGAACTATGACATTTTTACTGAGTTCTTTGGAAGATTTAAGCAAGGTTTCCTCTAGGATTCGCTTATTTTTGCATAATTCATTTTCCCCTCAATCCTGACAGGCTGCCCAGTCCCTGCTGATGAAAAGCATCTCTGTGCCGCTACCGCTATGTACGACAGTAGGGATGGTGTTGACGGGGTATGCTGTGTTGAGCTTGCACCAGCTGTAATGTTTAGTATTTATCTGACCATAAAGCCTTCTGCCACATACATGTAAGTATAACTTAAATGAGACAGAGTCTTTTCCAGTAAAGACTGCTTTCTTGCCATCAGTCCAGGTGTGTGTTAGGACTGGGATATTGTTGCTGCATGAGCAGTGATCTCATCCTCCCTCAGCTTTTTGCCTGCCTGTACAGAGCGAAAGGGCTGATGAAGGTACTGTAGCGTTTGGGTACTGTGACACACAACCCACTTCTTAATGGATACAGTGTGCGGAAAGGGATGGGCAACTTTCTCCTGACCTGTGCCCCTCTACCACTTCGCCCTCTTTCGTTTCGAAAAGCTCCTTGGTCTTCATGGTCAATTTGTTGTATCATGTGAAAAGCAAAGGGAATATGTATATGAGGGAACTTACAGAGCCAGGTGTGATTTTTCTGAAGTAAAGTTAAACCGCTTTGATTAGTCACAGGCAGAGACCATTAGACACACATGATGACATTTTAAACCATTGTTTTCGCACAGGAACTGATTTAGGCTCATTCAAAATAAAAAGTATTTGCCGATTATCAACAATTTTAGCTTTATCAGCTTTAGAGCAGATTTTATAAATTCTAAATAAGAAAGTCACATTTGAAAGCAACAAAATGTGGAAACTTTGCGAAGTACTGTATATACAGTATTAACAAGAACCTAATTGCAAAATTGAAAATAATTATTTTTGAAAGCTCAATTACATACTAGTTTCTACTAATTTATACCACAGCCACTCAAAACCACTGGTGAAATACCCATTCTCAAAGAGAATTTGGGGGCATCAAAAGCTGTTCAGTGGCAAGCTTATTTAGAATTAAGAATAAAATATCACAGGTGCAGTACTGAACATTGAGAAATCTCTACATTCCCTGTAAAAATGAATGTGCAGTGATTTCAGAGTCTCGTGGTTTATATATAGAACAGGGTTTTTACTTTCAAGAACACTATCAAAGTATGTGACTCTATAAAAATCCAGTCTATCTTTCTGCTTTTTCCCTGAAAGCTATCAGTTTACCTCTAGGAGCAGGTGTGCCTACAGCATATAAAAATTCTGCTTCCCTATTTATTATTTTACTGTCAATACAAAGTGTCCCTGTTGTAAGTCACCATGATATGATTTTGCATATTGTACATGTCATCAAGTAAGGAAACTAAATTCAAGATGCATTTCACAGATCCACACTTGCTTCATTTTTCAAGGCACCAAAAGCCAGCAGCATACTGTAGGTCAGGCGGCAGGCATTGTAGTGTACTGTGACATCATAATTCTTTGTGTCCTTTGTGTCACCTTCCTTCATAGGTTTGGATATACAATACTTTAAAAGTTACAGGTGCATATACTGTACCTTATCTGAATCAAATTGATTTACAAGATAACAGTAACAACAGACTTCCCTTATCAATTTCTATTTATTGTGTTTTAAGGGTTTACACAGTAGGTATAATATATTAATGTACATGTGTACATACATATATTGTATTGTGAGATACCACATGTTGTATCTCAAGACAATTACATTTTTCTCACAGATATTAATTCACCTTTATAAGTTGTTTTGCCCTCATAACAGGAACCTATGAATCTTAATTAAGTTCCCTCTTCATAAACATAGATTCCCAGCACCGAGGTCAAATGCTGTTGCGCTCTTAAGTGGGATGTGGTAGACATTCCCAATCCGGCAGAAAAGGGGTGTAGAAAATTCAGGTCACGAGACAACATACTAGGAGAGAACATCATGGGTAATAGGCTCTAGTACACAGGCCACAGTCTGAACTGCATGTTTTCCAAAATATAATTTCTGACAACCATATGTTTACAATACCAACCAACTGACCCAGAAAACCTACTGTACAAAGCCTCACTTTATCGTACAGAGAAGGGGCTTCTGTCTAGGAAATTAAAAGTCAGCCTGGATAACAGCACACTTTTTGTCTGGCCACAACACTTTCCCCATGTACAAAAACAGCCAATGGATCAGTCAAATAAAAGCTGTGACACAAATCAAAATAACTATATTCCTAAAAACAGGTCCTTTCCAAGGAAAACATGACACATGTTGTCGGTTTAGTTCAGCAAGGCAAAACTGGAGTTTTCCACTTCCCTTCCATGCGATTCCAGACTTACAAATGAAAAACTGTAGTATATACTGTATAAAAGAATAAGTAATAGATTTATTCCATGCTGAAAAGAGAAGAAAGAAAGCAACGTTTCAGCTGTAGAGCCTTCTTCGGGTGTATACTATATAAAGTCGTCTTACAGCTGACATAGCAGAGAATTATAAGAACAGGAAGAATTCTGTGAGAATTCTAAGCAGCTGCTGAAACAGCAAAGGTCTGGCCAAAAGCTCAGTCCTGTATACAGCTCCCCAGCAATGTTACCCCATCGCTTCTTGTAACTTGGCTAGAATCACTGACATGACTCTCGAAGTGTTTAAACCACCCTCACTCACACTGCCACACAATCTGTATCACACTCGTCCTACTGACAATTTGTCAGGCTCTGATCTCACTTTTAATTATATAAATGACACAACAGTCAAATCAAATGCAATACATATATTCTTGAATCAACAACAAGTTGCCGTTTTTGTTTTTCCAAAAGGACTATAAAGGGACTGTTATGTATTTCCGCCATTCAGGATAAAAGACTGAGTATTAAACTGAGTTTACAAAGGCACGAAATCCTGTGAATTGCTTCCTTTCTCTGGTAAATTACATAACCACATGACCAGCACCCCTCTGCACCCCTCCATACTCTCACTGCAGTTACACAGACCTGGTGAGCTTCCGCCATGCACCTTTCGATGTGTCAAAGGTCTGTTATCCCACAATATGAGACAGACCTTCTTAGCCCTAGTTATTATCAACCAATATTATTAGTTATTATCTACCAATATCTACCAGCTTCTAGCAATATTAGGTGACTATCAAATTTCACTGCACTTTTGGTATATACAATGTTTTAAAAAAGACCTTACTGCTACAATTTTTACTGCTTTGCTCTACTGTAGGAAGGCATTTATTATACAGACAGCATATTCCCTTAAGTTAAGCAGTCAGCCCTTTGCACACACAAATTGATTCCCAATGTGGGCCTACCTATATTCTCCAATTCCTGAAATCTGGGCTCTGACACCCTCTTGTTATGCTTGTGTGTCCCTTTGAGGGCCAGCTGTGCCTGATTACACCCAGGACTCTAAGTACTGCCACTCCTACAACAAGGGGCGACTGTCCTGCATTAAACTCTTAATGACTCACAGGTTTACTCCTGAAAGTAGAGCTTAAAATTGAAGCCCCTCACAAATACTTAAAAGACATTTCACCCCCCTCTTCCGTGTCACATTTGAAGAAGAAAAGACTCACACCAACTGTCTCTCTATTCCTTCGTGAACACTCATCTCAAACTACTCAAAGGTGATTTCCAATAAAATTGAGCCATCTGGTTCATGTTTCTTCACCTTTCTTTAAACCCGCGTTTTCCAAATCTGAGTCCTGTCGACTCCGTAAATTCTATTATTTGAAATACATAAAAAAACTTGTGAAATATTTAAGAAACATATAGCGACCATACACAAGAGGTTGTGTGAAGCAGTGGTTATAGGACTCTTGACTAGATCGCTGCAGGTTCAAATTCCAGGTGGGAACATTGCGGCCATGCCCTTGAGGTACAGTACAATACGATTACAAGACGGCACCACGAACGGCCGTAGAAACTGTTCGTAAAACTCGAAGAGAGGCAACTATCATCTCAATCTCAACAACGATAGCGGTCTGTTTTATTATTAGCTAGATAAGATACAGTAGATACAGTACCAGCATAGTGTTTTCTACATCCAGTACTTTAGACAACCAGGTCAGACTACCTTACAGGAGGTATCGCTGTTTGATGACACAGCGTCTGAATGGTTTAATCAATTAACTGCTAAAGAAACAATCTGCTCTTAATTTGCATCACATTCCTGAAAGCACGATCCGTTTAATCTGCAGTAGTGCAAACTGCCTGTCAGTGCGGTATGTTCCAGAATGATTCCCCATCTCAAATCAAACACTTTGCTGTCCGAGGAGTCTGAAAGGCAACAGTAATACGCATTTATATTATGTAAACCACTAAGATGACCGAAATCGTACGGGAGGCGGTCAGACTACTGCACGGATAGAAAGTAGCTCGCATTTTAGCCTTATTTTATATTGCATTTTTTACCATCAAATCTGCTAACGGTACATGAAAGGTTAGTGTTTGAAAATGATGCTTTCTCTTCCCAGCTGTTAATTACAGCCCCCGACTTAAGCCCTTCTAGTAACTGATGCTGTGTATGTAACGGAATCACTACTTGACGTGTTTCTGCGCCTAATATATATGAAGGTCAACGAAACGAAACCACAAGAGTAAAACAGCATAATTTCCGTAAATATGAACGTTTCATAACACGCAATTTCTTTTCCAAAGCATTATGCGCTTGATGCTGAACCATCCCTGTCCACCCCTGAAGAATATATCCCAAAGGAAATGGAATACGTAATTACAACCCGTTTCGCATCTTATTTGGAATAGAAATACTCAAATCCAAGGCATTAAACGAACTGATAGACTTTTTAACGACCCAAAAGGATGCCTCCACCGTCAGCACAAAAAAACATGCACTTGTTATTTTTATAGCCTCGCGCAACAACAGTTGTGCATTTATTTTTTATTAAACGACGAAGTGGCGGAAAATGTAAAGCATTCGTTTCAAAAATCATTCCTGCACACGAAAATTTCTTAACAAGGGGAGTCTGCTTACCCAAAAAACGAAGGAATAGACGATAAGGAGTGTTTTGAGACAGGTTATCACTGGTTTGGTCTCCATTCTCCTGGATGCCATACTACACTGAAGTGAAGTGCAGAATTATTACAGGAGGTGCGTTACTGTGATTCTCCACTGGGCTTCGCTCAGCTGATCCACCGCAGTCCCGCACAGCGCAGCCGCCCCCGACCCTTCGGCCAATGAACACACGAATTACACCACAGCACTGCCTCTAGGCTACGCCCTCTGCTGGACTTCGCAAGTACGTGCAAAGAGTGACAATTAAGTGCGAAGTTTGATTTTTTTTTAAATTTTCCTTCTTTTAAGTTGCTGTTCGGATTTTGTTTAGTAGCCCACTACAAGCCATTAATTAGTCGCAGACCTACTGCTAGGTCATTTTTTAAAGCGCTATTATCTAATAATATAATCTAATAACATTAATAAGTAATGACAGGATGGGGAAGGCAGCATCTTTTATATTATGGCAAAGAGTGTGGATGGTTTCCTATACACTGAGAAACATGAAATGATGCTCTAATGTACTGGTTTTTATAACAGCCTTTCAAAACTCTCAATGACTAGAAAAAAACAATCTGTCATTGTATATGAAGTATGGTATCTATAACAAAAGTTTCAACATTTCAAAAAACAGAAATCTTGTAAAACAGCACTACTCCCCTATTTGTATTTTATGACTTATTTTTTTAAACACCCTTGCACTCAAAGATATTAAGTATTAGGACCCGTACTATGGGAAAAAAAAAAGTTCATATATACTGTACTGAGCATGAAAAATTCTGCAGTTTTTTTTAAATAAAGCATATCATGTTGGTTCCCGATTATTTTTCGATTAATGACAGACCTTGCTCTACTCAAACAAATTGTTACAACAGCACTGAAACCTGAGCAGCAGTGAGAGCTGATGAGGAGTGATGAACTGAATCCTCGAGTCTTCGTTCAGCTCGAGACTCTTCAGGTAGTCTCTTCGGCAATCCAGGCATGTCCTTTTTAGTGATGAATCGAGGCTTTGCGGGGACCAAGCTGATTCATCAGCAAGAGTGGTGCAGATGTGCACAACTGTACATGAATTTCTGTGGGCAACAGATCATTTGATGGGGAAAATCAGGTAGAGTGGTCTGTACAAGAGGGTATAGCAACTGTTGAACTCCACTTATAGTGTCAATGGAATCTGACTGCACTGCTCCATTGGGGAGTGAGCCACTGCCTTCCTGCCGGCTCAGCCCGATGTCCTACTGGAAAGATGTGGTAATGCACTGCCTGAAGCTGCCTAACAGCACTGACTTTTTTGGGAGATGAAAACGTGACACTTATGCCGTGGATGCCCAGACTTCAGCACCAGTGGACATTTGTGGGACAGTTCATGACAATGTGTGGCACCTAGGGCTCAGGCTTGTCTAGGCTCTACAAGAGGAATGTGACAGAATCTTAGGCAGCATTTGCAACCTAGTGTAAAACAAGCATCACAGGTATATAGCTCCAACAGTGATGTTAAGCAGCATAACTAAATTCTGCCATGCGTCTGTGCATTAAAGTATTATAGAACTGATAATATACAGTTTATATAGATATTGATGCACAGGAGAAATGAAACACCAGATCTAATAGATTTAATCAACATTTTTAAACATACATAAAATAATATTGGGTAATAAGAAATACAGAACAACGAATAACAACACGTTTTAATAACTTAAAACTAACAAAGCGGAATCGGGATATGACCTGCCTGAGAGTTGACACAATCCTGGCAGTACTGCTGGACAGACTCGTATCGTGACAGACCACCGTGGGGTGTTCCGTCCCTAGACCGGAGCTGCTGCTGCAGGCACGTGCTGAAGTTGTGCAAGTTGCAGTTGTCTCCTGTTGAGACATGTAGGCCAAACAGCTTCTGCTCAGGTCAGGAAACAATGCTGGTTAAGGCAGCCTTGTTTGAAGATCTGTGCCTTCGTAGCTCTAGCACAGTATGGTATGGCATTGTCCTGCTGGAACAGGGGAGGACTGGGGATGGGCCCTTCTGGAACGCAAGAGAAAGAAACGCTTAACAGGTGAGAAGAGGCCTTTCTTGTTCCAGCCTAACACAAAAAGAACATGGGAAAAAAATACAAATGCCTTTCAAAACACAATTATTATCTTCTAAACTGTTAGCAGGAAACGCCTACAAGAACATGTTTTTTTCTTTCTGTTACAGTATGTTGCCTCCAAGTAATGGTAACATTCCCTGGATCCTCTGGATCAGAACTTGGGCTTTGGGGTCTGGGGGCTGTAATCAGTCAGCAGAGACACCATCAGGCCCTGAAAACCGATAAAGGAAACAAGTGTTAGTAACAAAAGACTGAAGGGCAGCTAATCTGCCATACACTTTGAAATCAATACAATTTGATGAGAGCACTTAGGCTTGGTATGATTCCACGTGTGCCACTAGGTTCCACTAAGCACTAGGTCTTTTAATCTAGAAGACCTTATGTTGATTTGCTTATGTTAACCTGTTGAACTATTCAGAACATGAACACTCATCAGCTTAAAATGTGTTCTGCACTTGCTTAAACTAATGCCATTACTACTACGCATAAGGACTTCCATTCATTCATGATTTTTCTAACTGCGTTTTCCAATTCAGGGTTTCGAGGAAGCTACAGAGTAGTTTATTGCCATATGACGTAAATGTACATTGAATTCTTAATCACCCTGAACTGTCGGGACATACACAGTACAACAGACAACAACACAATGTAGACAACAGTAACAATAAATATATTGTGGAAAAATAAATATGTAGTAGTGAGACCAAGAAAAAAATACAGGGTAGACCACCTAAAAAGTTCAGAGTGCAGATGTGTATGGAGTTTGAGGCCCTGCAGTCAGCTGTTAAGAATGTGTACTGCAGTGGGATAGAAGCTGTTCTTGAGTCTAGTGGGCCGTGTTTTAACAGTGCGGTACCGCTTGCCAGAGGGTAGGGGGGAGAACGGTTTGTGGCCGGGATGGTTGGGATCCTGGATTGGGCTTTACTGCGACAGCGGATAGTGTGGATCTCATTGATGGTAAACTGCATCCTATAATCCTCTGTGCCACTTCCACAACCCTTTGTAGTGCATCTCTGTCGTGCACGGTAGTACTGCTGTACCACACAGTGATGCCACTAGTGAGGACACTTTCTATGGTGCGGCGGTAAAAGTTCATGAGGAACTGCTTCCCCAAAGCACATTTCTTGACGCACCGCAGAACGTGCAAGCGCTGTTGTGCCTTTTTCAGATTCGCTACAGTGTTGTGGGTCCAAGCCAGGTCGGTGGAGATCTGCAGGCCGAGGAACCTGAAGCAGCTGACAGCATCTCGACAAGCAACGGGCACAAGGGGGGGGGGGGTACTCCCTGGAAAAGGCGCCAGTCCATCGCAAGACAGACACACAGACACTCACACCAGAGGCAATTTCAACCTACTGTACCATCCAGCCTACCATTAAGTCTTTGGACTGTGGGAGGAAACCTTCACAAACACAGGGAGAACATAGAAACTCCTGTCGAACCCCAGTCAAACCCAGGGCCCCAGCGCTATGAGGCATCCATGCCAACCACTGTGCCACCATGCTGCCCACTTTAAAACTCACCAATGACGTATAGTTTCAGATAAATGTGAGCACTCCATAACCCCTACAGTACAAACATGCATCTATCCCAACAGTCAAACAGAACTTGATTGAACAAAACAATCACCTTTAAAAGGAGACTGTTTTATTGTGGTTTTTCTTGCAGGGCAAAAATATAAATGTTGAATCTCACTAAACTGAGGTTTAGCTCAAAGCAGATTCTAAATTGTTCCTCTTTAGGACCTGCCTGGCTAAGTCTCTCATTACCAGATGTGAAAAGTTTACAATAGAGCTTGAAAACTTGCACAGTAGTGTCTTATATTAGACTTTAAAAGCTTGACAACCTGTCGCGAACCCTGCAGATGCTCAATTTTAGAAAGTCAATAAAGGAGGAGAAAGAGAAAGGAATGGCTCATTATCCCTTATTAGGGTTGACAGAGGCGTGTTGCAGTGGCTCTTGTAGATCTGGTAGAAAGATACTGGCTGTCAGCAGAGAGCCTTGCTGTACACTGCAATCCAGAAAGAGCTGCTGAACTTCACCAAATACTGACCTGCAGTGTTGTTTGTGTTGTTGTGGTGCTGCAATAACTTCAGATGCTCACCATGATAAAAGTATCAGAAAACAAAAATAAATGCCTGTTCTTCACAGACTAGCTTTCTCATAGCTGAACTTCTGAACCGGATTGTAATTTCATTTATTTTTATCTTCTTGTACCTTGATCCATGTACAGTATATACACACACTATACTTTATGCTCCAGAGCATAAAAAAAAACACTCTTAATCAATTGAGAATACAAATATAAGAAGTAATGGATAACCCATTATTTCATTTTCAGGCTTCATAGATACAGTAGCTATCCATTTTGCCGTATTTTTTTTTAAACGTAGACATTACTGAACCGATTTCAAGAGGAATGCCAATGGCCTGATGAAATCTGATGAAATAATCAGAAACAAAATCAGATTGTTATTTTGTTCAGACATACTGTATGTGCAGCCACTGTATCTTACACAGATGGCCTGCAGTCTCTTGCCTTTTTTATGCTCACAAGACATGCATTAGAACAGCCTTACAAACGCACACCTTGCCATCTTATCACTACCACACACATTGACACTGATCAGGGTGCGGAACCAAGCAGAAGGTGTTTTTAAAGACTTAAAAAAAAGATGGCAGTTTTGTGAATGCCATCTTCTGAATAGGCTACAGAGACAATGAAAAGATGCTCGCACTAACATACTGTAACACAGTCTTATTTTTCTCTGTACTATTGGTTTGATCTGAAAAACCAATGATTTTTTTTTCTGGTTCAGAAGATTCGGTTGTTATGTAAATCCTAGACATGTCGGGGAGACTCTCATAGGGGACAAAATCACAATAAAAAAAAAGATGTGCAATCAATCTGGCACAGAGAGGGTTGGATAGGATACAACGATGACATTTTATCTTCGGCATGGAGTTTGTCCAATTAGAAAATTAATCTCATTACTCTACTAGTCACGATTCTGCTACACACAAACTCTACTCATGCCAGATTCTGTATAATTCAAATAATTTTGAGGTTGATATTACAGTATATCTTTAACTGAACATAAATTGAGATGGCCACTCCTGCAGTTGATTTTGATATTGTGTGGTATTTAAATGTACAGTGCACACCATCTTAACTTAAAAAAAACACAAAATCTTCAGTTGTGACTTATTCAACCTCAGGCATACCAGTCCAATTCACTGAAGATTGCAAAGATGGTGGCTTTACTATTCTGATGCTATCTGCAGTAAAACACTACACCAGTTCTCCATTTCTGAGCTGTTGCATGACCATACATGAGAATCCAGGATAGGGAAAGTAGAAAAACAGTGAAACAGAAAGGAAAAAAAGTGGGAAACACGGAGAAGAACACACTTAATTTTATATTCACAAATAGTAACTTTTAAAAGGTCCAACCAGTGTGCTGTCCTTGGATGTTTTAAAATCAGCTAAAAGTTCAGTATCTTGCAATGATATTACATTCATCCCTTTCACTCTTGGCCTTGAGAGCAAAACGAACTTTCAAGATGCTATTCAGTGCCAGAAACTAGCTTTTAAGTGATGAAGTCCTGATGTGTAACCTTTCTCCAGGTGACTTATCACTAGGGAAACAGAAATGTGTGTTTGTGTTTAGGCAGGAGGTCCTACCCTGTCAGAGTTCTGCCACAGCCAGACAATGTCTTGTCATTTACACAGCATTGTAAGATGTTGACACAGACAGGCAAACCAAACCAGTTCATTACTGAAGAATGCTTTGAGAGCCTAAGTATTTTGAACATGCAGCCCAAAATATCCCAAAGGCTACAAACATTTCACTCATCCTGTCAAATCCATCTTGTGCGATTTATTATCATACTGCCTCATCCTTTGGATCGGCCATTCTTTACAGAAAAGACCAGTGAAAACAAACCTGGCACTATAGCGTGTTTATTACAGGTGGTACTGTTGTTGTTGTTTTTGTTACTGTTGAGGCTTACCAGTCGTAAGTCAAACGGGACCATATTCTAAAAAGAGGGGAAAATCACAGCAATGACAAACGTGTTGTATTCGGTTGTGTACCATCAGATAAAGCTGTTTTTTTTCCAGCTGTGTGAAGTAAGAAGAAATGTTCATGAGGATTCCACCATGGCACAGAAAAATGGAATGCAAACTGTCACCTAACTGCGCTGACATATTAAAAGGCACTACCATACCATGACAGTCCACTTCCTGTTCTCCGCCTCTGGGAAGACGAGGGAACGGGATGAGTAGAAAACCTGGTCGTCCACCTCCTCCGGTTTGCGGGGCAGGCAGTGCAGGAATGTCCAGTCCGGAGCCGCCACACATCCTGTCTGGAGACAGAGGACATGTGTACCAGTCCCCCTGCTCTGGTCTCGCTTTACAAAAAGCGCCATGACACACTTCCCAGAAAAGAGACGCGTTGCTGCTGTATTTGTTCCGCAGAAGGTTAGTTTTCAGTCAAAATATATTTTAAACATCCAGAATTAGTTTTAATGGTTCAGCAGGAAAAGGATTATGTAGGATAATATTGTGATGAACGCTTTCACCATCCGTTTTCATTTTACAGCACACTGCTACATTCAGGCAAATTCCATAGAGAAATGTGACATTTAATTATATGCAACAAATGCCTTTGTACAGCTATAGCTTGCTGCACTTTTGCTTAACAAACTCTGGCAACAGTAACTCCATTTTACCAAAAAAGACTTCTCTATTAATACCAGGTCAATGAAATGCTGGCACGGATTGCTCAAGCTCAGTGTTTACTGTACCTGCATGGTGATTTGGTAACCATGGAAATCCTGCAGCCTCTTTTTCTTTTCCTCTTCCTGGCCCATACTTATCCATGTATCTGTTACCAACACATTACTCCCACGAGCAGCTTCCAGTGGATCATGAGTCAGGAGGAATTTGGTCCCACACTGATTGATATAGGAAACATGTAATGAGGTTACTGACTTGTTGTCTTATTCATTGATCTCAGAAGCTCTCTATAAAATCAATTTTATATCTAATGGTTCATTAGTTCTCAGCTAGATCTGTCTTGGTACCCAGTCAAACAAAATGCATTTCATCGAGTGTCTTTCTTTACACTATTCCATTATTAACCTGATGAGAGAAGGTGTTCTGAACTTCAGAGTGGCATGGAAGAGTCTAATGTCAGAGCTCTGAACGCATCATTCATTTTGTCACTTGCCTGTGTCTTTGTCACGGTCCCTTGCCTCAGTCCAATGAAACAGCTGAACGTGTTTCCCCAACAGTAACTAGTTTATCATTTAGGAATGTATTTTTATGTTATTGCAAAAGGGAAACATTAGAAAAAGGGTAAATAACACTATGATTTAGGTTTGATCAGGTTCATCCACACCATTCATAATTTAAAGCATTTTAACAGAAACTTTCATTCCAGTATGACATCAATACAATTCCCCCTTTGGATAAAATGAATGAACGTGGGGGGTTTGCTTGGTTCTGCTGAGGCAGGAAAATCAATCGCCTATCACACAAACAAACAATAAACAAAAACCTGTTTGGAGAGTTTTTCAGCCTCTTGAGTGATGCTCCTATTAGGCTCATATCCCTGTGATGCACATAGAAACACAATTAAGTGTTACTGCGGCACATGATTAATACACAGTAGTTAGAAGTATGACTCCTTCAGCACATCTAATCATTTTATGAGCGCATGTTAAAACGCAAAGCATTGCAACATCGAACACAAGTAAAAAGACAAGAACAGCAAACTAATTTAGCGTGAGTAAGAGCAAGACTAAATTACACACTAATCGTTTTCGTAAAAAGGTAGGCCTTCATTAAATTAATTAGCAAAATTTTGAACAAAATCAACAAGCTCAGAGTCTCTAAATGGATTTAGGCAATGAGTTCCTCAGATGAAGGGCTGCACAGGAGGAGGGGGAATGAACCACCAATTGAGAGGAGAGGGGAGCCTGGTCTTCAGCAGTTCATAAAGGCCTGATTCAGCAGGTCTATTAAGAGATGGACTCTACTTAACAGGAAGTCCTGAGTGTAGGAGAACCTTAAAGTCCATTCTGCATTTCACATGGAGCAAGTGTGATTTAAAAAAGCTAAATGTCATACTCCTTTTTTTAAAGAACTATTTTATCATTGCCTCTGCCTTAGTTAATCCAGTGGTACGTGCAAGAAAATGACATTATGCACTGTCAGGTCTCTAACGAACTGGGGGCATAATACTATAACCACCTTTGTACTAACACAAATTAAAAAAGTAATAATAAATCAATTGGAAAGCTGCTCAAAATTTAGTACATGCCACATTCCCTTTTTATATTTTTTCTCAATCTGTTATAACCAGCAAATAAATTTTAATTGTGTGTTAACATTTGCAAAAAGATGTCATGTTTAAGTTTAAGTGAAACTTCTTTTCGCTTAGAAATTCACTGAAACATAGAAAGATCTACATTTTTGCACACAACTTTATGTATGGTATCTTAGATACTGTAGTGTATTTACCTCACTCTGTCACACCCAGTACACCTAGAGGGCGCTCTACTTCTGTCCTGTTCCTAGTTCCCTGTGATTATTCATGTCTTTCTGGTGTGTCTTGTTGTGTAGCCTATTTACTTCCTGCTTCTGCTCTACTCCTCACTCAGCATTGAGGTTCAGATGTCCTGAGACCCGCCTAGCACCAGGTCACTCCTCTCCATGGTCTGAGGGCATAGGTTTCTATACGGCATTTCCTGAACAGCTGAGCCCACGCTAACCCCCTGTCTCGCCGCTACGCATAGGGTCTATTTTCGCTCTCCTGCCATTCCACGTTTCGTCCTTTCCGGCATCTGTGACACACTCACTGATGACCCAACGACTTCATTTCTGGATTGTGAAGATTTAAAGCCTCTGACTTGTTTGCTAATTTCATGCATGTATTTTTTTTTTCTGTTAATGGGTTCACGTTGTGTTAAATGTATTAGGTATTACTTTATGTCTTTTACCTGCCTGCAAAGCAAGTGTCCCATCTGGGACAATAGCGGAAGGAGGTATGCTAATCTTTCAATTGTACTAGGAGGCTGGACACACATAAAGGGGAAGTAGTGTCTCACTTGGGTGTTGGTGGACAGACTTGCTAAAAATGCCATGAGTGTTTTGTATCTCAGAAGTGTAATGGTTTGCCTGGTACAAACCTTTCGGATGTCTCAGACAAGACATAGTATTGACTATATGGAACAAGTAATAGGTTTATTCCGTGCTGGAAAGATAAGAAAGAAAACACGTTTTGGTTGTAGAACCTTCTTCAGGTGGGTACACCTTACACCTATTAATTGTTCCTTTGCAGACTACACATGCTGACGCAGCTACCCACATGTATCGACTATATTATGTTTACTGGAGTTCAGTAGAGCCAAGTCTTTTATGTTTCCGTTGTCTGTCTTTTGGGTTGTCTTGTGTTAAGAACCCACTACTATAAGTAGAAACTTTAATTGTACAGCAGTGTCAGTGCATTTCATGTGGAGAAACCTTGTCAGCCATCCCCTGAGTAATTAAAATTTCCCACACCATATAACAGCATTCATACATGACCTTGAAATCCTTCAAAGAATATTTTGTATTGCATGCATTTTGGTTTCCAATTTTTTTCTTGTGGCATATCCTATTACTTTATTGCATTTTATTTCGGCAATTCTTATGTTGACCTTGTGTAGGTAATTTCACTAAGATTACGTCACTCTTACAGCAGAAAGAAAACTATTCTAAGGTGGTTTCGAAAATGGTATAGAGTATAATTCCACTCCATGATGATATAAAGTGGTTGTGTGCTCCACGTTAGGCAGCTGGCTGACCTTAGGAGTGGCGACCCTGAGGTGGACTCCAAGCCGGGCTGCTGTCACCATGAAGGAGTGGAGCACATTGTTGCCGTCGCCGATCCAAGACACTGTCAGCCCACGTAAATAACCGTAGTGCTCCTTTAAAAAGAGGACAAAAAGGGTGACTCCAACACTGCTTTTTCATGAATGTTCTCATTTCGACACTGTTAGGGAGCGCTGGACTCTGTGTACAGTATGTGCAGTGCTGACCTACCTGCAGAGTGAGAAAGTCTGCCAGTATCTGGAGGGGGTGACACAGGTCTGACAGCCCATTGATAACAGGAACAGCAGCCTCCCTGGCCAGCTCCTCAATGGTGGCGTGGCTGTGGACTCGAGCGAGGATCAGGTCAGTGAGTCCAGACAGCACCCTGAAAAGACACACTGCTGTCAGTGTAGCGGTGCTGGTTGCATCGCCCTCCCTGCACATAACAGGGACCTCAGCCGCCTGGGCTGGGGGAGGTCTCCTTTAGCTCAGCCGGGCTGATTCCCTGTTGCGTGACGCCGGAGACCCGGGTTCGTGCCCAGGTGTTGCGGGACGAACCGTCATGGTGGAATGGCGAGGGCACGAGCAGAACTGCGACAGTCACATCAGCACCAGCCTTTAACCTTTGATCTTCACTAGAACTCACACCAGGAGCCCACAGCCAGACACCCCACTTTTCAGGTGGAGAAACACTCTTACCCACACAGTCACTGACATTTGAACCAGGAATATTGTAGCTCTATGGCAGAGATGTTTTTTCTCTCCCCAGACATTCAGCAAGTGACTCATTAGCAGCAACATTCTCGCCACATGGTTGCTACATAGTGAAAATATTAACTAAACATACAGGTTACTGCTTCCAAAACATCCCAAAGTGCACTGTATTAGACTACTGTAGGTAGTGCTATGCTACAGCTCTGTGCATCCATGCAATTGCAATTTAATCAGCACACTGCACAGCAGCGACCTGGCCTCACAGACTCACAAGTACTCAATCTGTAGCAGCCCTCATTTCCCATCTATCGGCCTTCAGAACCCACGTCATACTGAAACCCACTGAATTTCACAAATTTAGCCAACTCAGAAATTGGTCTGACCAACGCTCTTCTCTGGAATACAATTTTCATTTATTGTTGGAAATACTGGTAAGAAAGGGAAGGACTGATCATTCAGTTTGAAGACCCCAGTAGCAAGGGCTGCCCTCTTGTGGTTTGTCTTGATCATGGAGTCCTGTGTCCATTTTATTTCTGAATTACTGTAAAGACTTTCTTATACTGTTAGTGTTGTAAGCTGCAACAAAGGCCAGCTTCCACACAGACAACATACAGTAGGCCAGTTGTCCACAGACATCTCAAGCAAAATAATTTTAAAAATGCATATAACTTTCACTGTCAGACTTGATAACAGAGTTAATTTCCAAGCTTAGAACCAAAAATCACCCTAAAGGTCTGAAGTTTTGAATAACTTCCTACGGAAAAAACAAAATACAGCACTGAAGAGCTAACACCAAAGAATTTGGTAGATCTAGATCTCTTCATGATTTTTCATAAAGGTAAAAAATAATGAAATGCACAGAACACTAAAACATAAAAGAGTAACCGTTCTCCATTAAGAAAAAGTAAAAAACCAGGGTATACATTTTTGGAGTTTGACATAACGACTGGGGGAAAAAAATGGCCAGAGAGAATCTGTCCTGGTGGGTATCAACAGTGTGGAAAAGGGGCTTTCATCTGTGGTACAGCTGCCCTCCAGTGATCTTAAGACTTAGCTGCTCTCTTCTCTCCCCAGACATTCAGCAAGTGACTCATTAGCAGCAACATTCTCGCCACATGGTGGAGTATTGTTAACTACGGACAGCAGGGTGCCAGTCAAACAGAGATAAGAGAAGATCAGATCACTTTATTAGCCATATACAATTTCTTGCATTAGGAATTAGTCTTTTCGCTTACCCCAGCTTGCTCTCCATCAGACACACAGACAGGGAGAGAAGCTTGGGGTCAGAGTGCAGGGTCAGCCATTGTACAGCGCCCCTGGAGCAGTTGGGGTAAGGGGCCTTGCTCAGGGGCCCAACAGAGTAGGAGTCCTCTGCCAGCCGCAGAACCGGCAACTTTCCAGCCAAAGGTGCAGATCCTTAGCCACAACTCCGCCCAACAGACATTGGCAGCCAAGAACAATAGTGTAATTATAACCTCAGGTCCTGCCCACATGTCACCTGCATCACCTAGCACTGCACAGGACAATGGAAGACGATTTTTCCCCAATCGTGACAACTAAATTCATCACAGAACAAACAGACACTTTTCTGGGAAGACAGACATGGAGTGACTCTAGTCTTTCTTATACAATTTACTGTATCTAACAGCCTAACCTACCTCATGCAGTAGATACGCCTTTCACATGAATCTTTTATTTCTAGATTTTCCGCCTTACGTTCCAATTCAGATTTGTTGTGCAACTACAGTAATTAAAAGTAATCTCAAAATTCTGGCTTGCTGTCAATGCTAAAATTGATATCTGCCATATTAATTACTGTGGAAACACACAAAGGCTTGCCACGAAGTACAGAGAAAAGCACATTAGCGTTTTGCTGAGACCACTGGTGAAGCATTACTTCCTCTGCTGTGTGACATATTTCTTCAAGCATTTTCTTCACACTGTTATTGGAGCAGTCAGGTTCGCTGGAACTATTAGTGTGGCTGATCAAAGCAGAAATGCACACAGGACACATAGTGTAATTGGATGTGCATAGGGACAGATGAAAACAACATTTAAGCAGACAATGTAAAACAAGTCTTAACGTTAGAGCAACAATCTATAGTTGTACTTTTTACCCAGCATTTTAAGTACAGGCTGGTTGTACTCAATTTCCTTTTAACAATACGTCTCTTTCTATGGACTTTATATCCTGTCATTAGTGTTGCTCAGTCTCTGTCCTCCAGTCTTAACCCTGTCCGTAGGCACAGCACTTACCTGGCTGTGTCAGTGGTGCTCTCATTGGTGCCAAGGTGAATATCTTGTGAGGTGAGGAAGCAGGGATGCCCTCCCAGCAGTGCAAAGCCTTCATTCGCACAGGGAACAAATGAAGATCTTAGTGAATACATCCTAGCAAACCACTCAACACCAAGTCCCCAAGTAAGTTTTGCTCTTTATTCAACAGCTGTGTACATTATAGATAAGAGCATCAAAAGTTGCTTAGCACTTTATGAATGCTCTGAATGTATGGTGTTAGAAAAATAAAAATATATACAGTATGGATTTCAGGCATTGATTAAATGCATAATGTGGATTAATTGAACATCAATGACAACTCATGATGCAATTCAGTGACTGCACCTGTTGTATAAGACCTAGTTATGCCCGCAGTTGTGAGAAACGAACCCGCACCCACCAGACCCGATATAAAATCTTTTTTTTTAACCCAAGCCCACCCGACCTGCGAGTGTGAGTCAACCCACGCATCACTAATAAGCACTAAATCACCTCATTTGTGAGAGAGTGGATTGGGCAGTAATAGTGAGGCAATTAAACCTGTTGAATGTCAAGCCTGGTGAAAACAAATTGAAATGAATTAATCGAACACACTTATCAAGAGACCAAGGCCTTTGCGCTATTGGTATGTCAATATGTTACCTTAGGTGTCCCTTCTGCAGTGGGATCAATTTTTCTTTATCAATGAATTAAAAAAGTTATGCCTATACAACCCTGATGGGCAGAATGATACTGCAGAATTATTGTGAACAACAAACCAATAGATAGAGGTGTTCAGGTATGGTCAGGTCTGGATGGTCTGAGCAGGAATGTCTCTATTTGCATGGACTAAAAGCAACCAAATAGCACACAGTAGCCAAGTCCAGGAACCTCAACTGGCCGTTCTTCCAGATATGACAAAAAGTCCGCTAGGACAACACAAGTCTTCATAATCCTCATGTAACAACAGCTTTCATGTGAGATGAGACCGTGACAGTTAAACAGTGGATGCCCTATGCACCAGACTTGAACACCAATGAACATTTGTGCTCAATGAAAATGATGCAGTGAGCTGTGATGTGGCATTTAAGGCTCAAAGACCAGTGAACAGACACAAGCTTGCCCAGCTCCTTCGATGGGAATGGGATAGAATTCCACAAGACAGCAACCAGAGCCTGGTATACAGTCACAGATAGATAAATAGCTTGTATTGCAACACACTACTAGGCTCCAATTCTCATAGTAGACCTTCTGCCATGTACAGTATGTCCAACAGAATCTCAATGCTCTTGCTAATAAAGGTTCTCATTTTTCACTTTGTAGAATTGCTGCAGTTATAATAATACATTTCTTATTCTTATTTTTGCACGGTATAAGGGAACCTTAAATACTTCTGGAAACGAGATGTGTTGGGAATTGAACGGGAGACAAAACTGATCCCCTGTTCATTGAACTCGACCGATAACAGGGTTGAGAGCAAGACTGCCAAAACAGTGTGGAGCCGGTTCAGAAAGAATGCCATGATTATATAGCACAGACAATGTGCATTGTGCTGGCTCTGCGGTTCCGTTGTGTAGCCTGTAGTTCTGATACATCCCATTCAGCACTTCTATTATGTACTGTATTTACAACAAGGCCTCTGGAGGTTTGACACAATAATGCAGAACACGGAAAACACCATAAATTGCAAAGGCCTGGTATCATGCAGGCTCGTCTCTTACCCAATAACATGTACCCGACAGTAATTCAGGCATACACTATACATATGGGAACAGATCCAATATTAATATATGTTCAATATTTACCTTCAAGTAACATAAAATTCTTAATTAATTTAGCCAGAAAATAGATGCGTTTTAAACAAGTATCGGTACGGGACGGTCCAGAAATTAACCTGCTTCTGTGGACATGCGGGTCCTGGTGCTTCTCTTTTCATAAATCATGGCAAGAGACTTCCCCTGAAGCAAAGGGAGATGCTGTAGAGAAAAAGGCCCCGTGAGACTTTAACAATGAAAGACGCTGCCGTCTTCACTGTTGAAACTGCAAGTAAAGAGAAATAACAGTGCCCCCACTGTGCTGCCATGTCACCCTTCTTCCTGAAGGAAGAATAATTAGAGCCTCTTTCATTCACAGCTGTACCCAGGGTTAGTGTTAGAACAGCAAGATGGATGTCACTGAAGAAACACAGGCAAATGCTTAAGTTTACTTTTCACACATCACTTTTTAACGGTCAGAGATAGAGAAAATATTTTCCATGTTCACTGCAGTTACAGCAGTCCCATGTAAAAAAAAAAAAATTAAAGTTGAAACACAATTATGACATGAAGACAGACCAGTTGACATTTAACAGTCTGTATGTTAAATGTTGTACCTGTCCTTTCTCTTTTATTTTGTGTTTCAGGTCAGCTGACATCCACAGAAGATACTTTATCTCCTCCGAGGTGAAATCCTTCAGTGTTAAGAAACTGCGACCCTTCAGATTTACAGCACTTAAGGTAACCTGTCCAACTCTGCAAAAAAGCAGTTACTACACTCAATTTCCATGCAACCAGAATTTTCATCCCACAAATTAAACAAGTGAATAAATTTAACATGCATGAACGAAGCACAGGAATCAGTTTTTTTGCTAACATTTAGGATTATTCGCTCATTACAGCATGCAATGTACACTGAGCATCAAAAGAAATCTATGACTATAAGAGCAACAAAGTCACAAACTTATTATTAGAAAAATGAGTATCTTTTTGTAGCAGGTGCACTGACTTTTTTTTTAGACAGAAAACATTAATCCATCTTGCCGATTAACATTCTTCATCAGTCAGGGGTCCACAGTAAAGTCACAGGATAACAAGCATGTGTGGTCACCACTAGAAGCACAATATCAATTTATACAGTACCCCCAGATGTGGAGATACTTGTATGATAAAAATATTTCAACACAAAACTGTACATCTCTGGTGCATACTTTAGACCAGATTGTGAATGCAGTCTCATTGGATTTTACCCTATTCCTTGGGTAGACTCTTGACAGCTCTCTTGCCTGTTCACTGGTCTCTGAGCCCTAGATGCCACACCTCATTCCATAAATAAACAACTGAGCTCCAGTCTGTTGAGTTACAGCATGACCTACAGTATCACATGCTCTTTTTGCACGAGTATAAAGTATAAAGGCATGTGTAGTCTTGCTGCCATACTATGATGGCAGGTGAGATCACAGCAAGGGCAGCAAGTGAGGTCCCAGGTCTTGAACAATGTAGCGCCTTGCAGTCAGGGGGGCACCAGTCACTACTGGTGTCATTTGGTAGTGTCTGCTCCTGGCCAGACCGCCACACTTGGACCTTTCCACTGACAGATCTGTTCCTATATACAGCAAATACTTAGCATACTGTTCTGTATGTCTGAACCACACTCGCCAAAATCCGTCAAGGTGGTCTCTACACTCAAGGTGGTCCTTTATCACTTAATGTTGGACAGACTTCTGTGCTTTTCTTTCTCTATTTTCACCTTCTGAAGTTAGCTAGAAGTTCAATATTTCTTTTTGGAACGTCAATAGCATTTTCCCCAAAACCTCCTAGAGTTATAAAAACACTTGCGTTGTGTATAAAGTGATTTGTGAGTGTTTTCAGTGTCTTCGCTTTGTCATTTGTATGTCATTTTCTTCCCCCACACAGGAAGATTCTGATGTCAATACCTTTGCAAAGGAAACACAGAAAGCCTTCAAACCAAATGCATTTTAAAGACTGCAATTTGTAAACATGTTCTCAACCTTTACAAAAACCTAGTTAATTATCTTTTTATAAACGTTTTATAAAGCTTTTCGATTGATGCACAATTACACAGCAACTGGAACACTGCAGGATCACTGCATACAGTACGTTCACAATGCGAGAAATACTGCTCAATACGTGTTCATGCGAACCACCTGCAGTAGAATAACACATGAAGCCTGTTAGTGTCACGAATGTCAGAAGGGATGAACTGTGGAATGGCAGGAGAGCGAAAAGACCCCATGCATTGCGGCGAGACGGGGGTTGGCCCGGGCTCAGCTGTTCAGGAAATGCCATGGGGAGACCTGGTGCTAGGCTAGGCTCAGGACATCCGAACGTCAATGCTGAGCGAAGGCAGAATGAAAGACCCGGAAATATATAGCCCCAGAGAGAGAGAAACACCGGAAGGACAGCAGAGAACCGGAAACTAGAGACAGGACAGAGAAGGAGCGCCCTCTGGCTGCAGAGGGCATGACAGTAAGAACTGGGTTCAAACTTTATTTGATTTCTGAAACCCTTTCTTTATGCCCTGTAATCATTTAATTAGGGGTCAACTACTGTACATACAGTATGCAATGATGTTGACAGCAGGAAAGATCCTCTTCTGTACTCAACAGCTTTTTAAAAACAGCGCCCATGAACTTCAAACAAAGTCTTGTACATAGTAACCATAACCCTTGACCCTACAAAATGTTAATATGACACCATAAGACAGGAGATACACTGGGATGGGGGGTGCTCTTCATGAGTCAATAGCTTTTTCACCACAACACTCACGATGCTGTAACCAAGTTTTTACACACTGGGCAGCCCTCTGACCTTTCACAGCCTAGCTTTGATTTGTAAAACTTTTCTTTATTTTTTTATGAATTTTTGAATACAGCAACATTATACAGGCAATAGTTAATAAGTGGCTTCCAGTAATTTCTGTTTTTCCAGTGTTTCATTTCACATTGGTTCTGAAACTTAACAATTCTCTTAAGACAAACTGTTTTTTTTTGGCATATTGGAACTGGTACTTATGATTCTTTATGAGGGGAGTTATCCTGAGAAAAGGTGTACTTTTCCTTCCTGTCTTCTTGGTTTTCAAACATAGCTATTACTGTATACTCTGCGGTATGGGGTGGCTGCTTATTCATCAATAGTGTCTAATGGTTTTGCATTCCAGAAATGTTACAAAAAACAAGAGGCCATTCAGCCTGTCTAGCTAATAAACTTTACCAATAGTTTATTAAGAGACCGTTGGCTGATTACATTACATTAAGGCTGTGAAAGATTTCACACATTGCGGTCTTTAAAATGCCTCTGGGTTGAGAATATTCGCGAAGAAATGACACAGTGAAGGTTGTGAAAAGATTCACACAATCCAGGTAGTTTGATAATTGTATGAGGTTTCGGGAAAACGCTCCTGACGTTCTAAAAAGTTCATATCGACTTATCACCAGTACGCAATGAATTCTCACGAAAAGTAGATGATTTAGTGGTTAAAGCAAATGTTAACGTCACTTGAGTGTACACAGGCGGTCATGAATAAGTAATCAATCACAAATAATGCGAGTAAAACATTTAATCCGTTTCACAAATCCGTGTAGGCCTATTTATTCTTCAAAAAGAATACCAGGCTGATGTTAATTGATGCTTAGTATACATGGAAACGGCATGAAAGAGAAAAAAAACGTAAGACTGATTTCTGCATAGAGTTTCCCCAATTTGAGTGAATGCTTTAATTGTTCTCACATTTAATAAATTGCATTCCGAAGTTTTTCCGGCCCCTTCCAATGCCTTTGACTCACTAATCTTAAACCGAAAATATTAAGATTAGATTACATTTAATATTCTGTTCTGAATGAAGATACTGTGTGTGTTCCCCACTGCTCACCATTTTTGGATCGATAACATCAGTCCAAATCGCGCTTGAAAGGTTTGTGATATACTGTAGATTTACCATAGTAAATCCACAGTAACATGTCGCAAAACAGTAAAATCATGGTAAATGTATGATTGTGATCAATCAACTCAATAAACGTCACAGACACTACAACTAATATTTTACTGTAAAAATAAAGCAGGGACTATTTTTCTAGTCTTCAACCACTATACTGTATTTCAAGGGATTTATTATCCTATAGTTAATTAAGCGCCTGGCCAAAACACTACACACTACTACAAATACACATTTACAGCTATAAATGCACATTTTACTCCCAAAAGGTATTTGTAAATCTGCTGACATGACTATGTACCTACCCTAAGAAAAAAAAATAAACGTCACAGAAATAATTTCTTAAATTCCGCTTACCGAAAGTTTCGCACGTGCATGCCAGGAAAAGTTTTCCAAGCAAAGGCCAATGATCTCCTGAGATGAGACATCGTTAATTTCCGAGAACTCTGCTGTTTCTAAGTTTTACAATCAAAGGCTAACGTCATTGGTCCAAAAAAAAATCTCTGCTCCAGTACACCTTTAAGGTGTTCCGACTTCCAACCACTACCACACCCGTCCGGTTAAATGTAGGTTCTCGTTAAGCCAAACGAATAGCTGCAAAGATGGGAGGGGTCTAATATGAGCTAGAGATCCCTATGAAGGCAAAGCTGAACGTTTGCATTAAAAATCAGAAACGTCTGAATGATTTATAGCGGCTCATCTAGGGCAAGGTGGAACTTGGTGCGTAATGCGGTGTAAGTAGGGTTTAAGCAAGAATAGACATGCTGGATTAATAAAAGACTGAGAGGGTTCATTGCCCAGCTGTTGAGTTAACGGCGGGAGCCTTAAGAGCACTCGCATTTTCTGAACATAGTTTTAGTCTTTCCTAAGGAAGTCAGCAGGTAAATGTATGATATGTATTCACGGAGTCTAGATGATAGTAATTTAGTGTACTTTGCTGATTTCTGACTAACGCGTGTCTTCTTCCTGACACTGGAGAATGGTCTTCTTTATGCTTTTGGAGCTGGAAGATGTGGGAAACTTGGACTGGGGAGGAGAATTTTACTATCAGTGTTACTTTCATTCTTTATAAACTGATTTCTTTTTTTAACACCTATTCCATCATTTGCATTATCCTAATGATAAAAGTGTTTCAACACGTGAGGAGTAGACTACTCTTTCTCTAAAATGACATTTACATTTATCATGTTCCTGTCATGTTTCTGCATTCTTTTTCCAATGTAGTTGGACACATGGGGATTTTACAATATTTAAGAGATCAAGAGAACAGTATTCAAGAGAAGAAACAGGTCTCAATTTTTGTGATGTGAAGTTGAAGAATGTGACGTTTTTTTTCTGTGATGTAATGATGTTTTAAACAGCATGTTGATTTTGTATGAGTTTGTTAATCTTTATGCAATTATGTGCCACACCGAAATCTGTTAGGTGACAGTAATGTTTATGAAATTTGCAACTTAAATGCACCAGTGCTCAAGCTCGGTGTTAGTGAAAGTTTAGATTCTTCTCACACTGAGTTCTTGTTTTGTACTCAGCAAGCATCATGTTCTGGGACACTAGGCTCAGAGCTTTGTGAATACCACTTTAAGGGATATTTTGAGGACTTGAAGGGATACCATTCTCTGAAAGTCAACATGCGTTTCAAGAATACTACAGGAACCATGAGCTTTCAAAGTGCACTTTCTGTGTGGAGTCTGTATTCACTCCCATTTTCCAAAGATAATTTTCTCTTTACATTGTCTCTTCATTATTTTCTGTGTGAGTTTCAATGTGGTATAATCCTGTCTAGTGCCCTGTTCTGCTGGCAGGCTCATGGGTTGTGACTTCTGCTACAGATAAGCAGCTTTTTGATGATGGATGGATGGAAAAAATGAAGACTGACATTTTTATATGAAACCGTTTTTGGTGTGTGTGTAGACGTTCATTTGGCATACTCAAGAGGGTGGTAGTGTTTCTTCGTAAGCGTTTATGAAGAACCTGAAATATTGCTCTTGAAAGGCTTATGCTTGTAACATGCCTTTCAGAATGAGAAAAGAAATTAAGACTGGCAGTTATTTGTCTCACAGCTGTCCTTAGGCATGGACTTGCTGCAATCGTAAAACATCTTTAACCACGTTCTATTTTCTCAGTCTCCTACTTATATAACGCAGGCTGAGACAGATACAAGAAAGACGAAGTGCCAGTTAGAAGATAAAAGCCCATTCACTTCCCCCTCCTGCCCCCTGCACACCACAGCGGTCACTCTGCCCAGTTGAAGGGCACTCCTGCAAACCTCACATCTGCCTCCAATCACATTAATGCAATCGTATTTGTTTAGTGTTTAAGGTAAATAATATATACAGTATATTACATATGATATATATATTTTATATAGTGAAGTGAAGCCAGTCAGTACCTGGATGGGAGACCTCCTGGGAAAAACTACAATTGCTGCTGGAAGAGGTGTTAGTGGGGCCAGCAGGGGACGCTCACCCTGCAGTCTCTGTGGGTCCTAATGCCCCAGTATAGTGACGGGGACACTATACCCTAAAAAGGTGCCGTCCTTCGGATGAGATGTAAAACTGGTAAAACTGATGTCCTGACATTCTGTGGTCATTAAAAAATCCCAGGGCGTTTCTTGAAAAGAGTAGGGCTGTAACCCTGGTGTCCTGGACTGATTTCCCATTGGCCTTTACCAATCATGGCCTCCTAAAAGTCCCCATCTATGAATTGGCTTCATTACTCTGTTCTCTATCCCACTGATAGCTGATGTGCTATATAAGTGTATGTTATTATTATTATTATTATTTATTATTATTAAAGATAAATACATTAGGAAGAGTAAAACCTGTGTAACCAACCTTTCCAAGCACTATACAAAACCTATAATTGTACAACAGGCTAGAAAAACATTTATTCTTATGCTACTTAATGAAGTAACATCCTATGCATCTCAGGATCGGAAATTGGGCTTTGGGGTCTGGGGGCTGTAATCTGTCAACAAGGACAACATCAGTCCCCTGGAAATAACAAGACCAAAAAGTGAAAAAAACAAAAAAACAAGGGAACTTCTGTTTTTAACAAGCTTGGAAATGTACAGTATATGTACCATCATCTGCATAGGCAACAGCTGAAGCCCAGGGCAGTCAGGGTCAGAGTCATTACCTTCTGGTAATCAGCCACAAATCTAACACTGCACTGTGTGCTACATACTGAAAGAATTACATATGAAGATATTATTTATGAAATGCATTTGTCATGATGGAATGCCTTATGTTACATTGAGAAGTAAGATATGATTAGACTTTATTAGCAATTAAGTATGGTGCTCATCATGCAGAGAGTCTGTCTCTCCTATCCTGTTGCCCTTATATTCAACAATATTTGGTGAGAATGTAGCTCAACGTTGCTCACTTTGAAGTCTTTGGAGTCTTTTGAGATTGGGCAAGTTCCTACTAACCAAACGAGAAAACACTTTGCAGTTAAAAAGGCACTGTGCGGTAGTGGTTCGAGTGCTGGTCACAACTGATTGATCATGTGCTAAAATCCTGGGTGGGACTGTAATACTGTGACCTTAGGCAAGGTCCTTATCTGAGATTGTCCAGTAAAATGGCCAGTTGCATAAATGAACCCAAATGGGAATCTCTACAGATAAAACTGGCAGCCAAATTAATTAATAATAATAAACTGGCAGCTGCACTAGAATCTGTTACACTTGGCTGGTGTGAAGAGTTAGCTCTTATCCACCATAGTACCCAATCTGCCAAAGTTAGGTTTGGGATCGAACAGAACAAAAGTAAGACAAAGCCCTGTCTGTGTTTAGGCAACAGATTCTGCTCAGCAATAGCTGCATCCTGACCAGACATTTTTGTATCTTTTAGAAGTAGAGATTTAATTGTTCATCAAGTCTTGCCAAAAGCTTCAGCTTTACCTTGTCTTCAGTCTTCAGTCTTCAGAGCTATGGAGATTTTGAAGGATGGCTTTCATCTCTAGTTTTTATTTCATAGTCTTCTCCTACATCTCAGATACATTTTAAAGAGAAGGGGTTTAATGTTTTGTTTCTGTATGTGCTTCCGCTATGACAGCAATGCCTCTTTACCACCCAATATTTTGATGGTATCGAAGACTGTAGTTGATCCACAAAAGTGCTATTGACAGTAAGTGTAAGGAATTATTATTATCTTTCTCTAGATTTGGGGCTGAATCCTAAAGCTCTGTGCTTACTGTACCTGCATGGTTATTTGGTAACCATGGAAATCTTGCAGCCTGTGTTTCCTTTCCTCTTCCTGGCCCACATCTATCCATCTATCCATTACCAACACATTATTCCCATGAGCAGCTTCCAGTGGATCATGAGTCAGGAGGAATTTGGTTCCACACTGATCGATATACTGTAGGTAATATGTAATGAGGTTTCTGACTTGTCTTATTCATAGATCTCAGAAACACTCAAATTTATTAATAATAAATTTATTATTTGAGCTATTACTGGGTCATTTGTTTTCATGGCTAAATCTATCCTGGAACTCAGTCAAATACAGAGGGTATCACAGAGTGTCTTTCTTCACACTAGTCACAAATTAACCTGATGAGAGAAGGTATTCTGAACTGAGTGTGTACTGTACTTCAGAGTGGCACAGAAGAGTCTGATTATAGAGCTCTGAACACCTCCTTCATTTTACAAAGTACAATCTTTTTTTTTACCCTGCATCAATGGGTGGTATACATGTCACACACTTTGAAATTTGTTCTTTAAAAACAAAAACTTGCCTCATTCAAATCAAACAGCCAAACATGTTTTCCAACAGTCTACCATTTAGTGAATGTACTTTCATGTTATTGCAAAAGGGGAAAATAGAAAAGAGGTAAATAATACTATGATTTACAGTAGGCTTGAACAGTTTCATCCACGCCATTAATAATTTAAGGCATTTTAATAGGAAACTTTCATTCCAATATGACATCAATACAATTCCCCTCTCGGATAAAATTAATGAGCTTGGGGTTTGCTTGGCTCTGTTAAAGCAGAAAAATCCATCACCTGTCATACAAACAAATGATAAACAAAAACCTGTTTGGAGAGTTGTATAGCCTCTTGAATGACACTTGTGTTAGGCTCATATCTCTGTGATGCACAAAAACATTATTATAATCTTCTGCACAAAATTAATAATAGTAATTAATTACTGGTGCAAACAGAATCATATTGTTCTTTTTAAGATGATCTTTAATAATCATAAAACTGCTTTTAGTCATTAAGTCCACCCTTACATACTTACTCAATGAAATGACTCACATTAGATTGTACATATACCGAATCATGGTTTTGAAGGACTTAGGTTAAATTAGTATTATTTTACAATATATATAAATATCCATTTGGCAATTGTTATTTTACAGAATAAGTGACACCACCTTAAAACCTGCTTCTACAGTGCCCTTCCTATGTTGTTCCATCTGGTGCAATTCCAAAATTATGCTTATGCATTTTTTAAACTCGCCATTGTATTCAAAACCTACTGTAAATTCTGAAATGAAGATAAGATACATGAAATTGCAGCAAACTCTTAAGAGAAAATATTGAAATATATTAATTGTATATTTATTCAGACCTGTAACTTCACTTTTGAATCAGAAACTTGACTTGGGTTCCGTCAGAGAAAGGAATCTTTATTGTGTACACAAGGAGCAGACACTTAGCGAGATAGCAAAGTGGAGCTCAAACGGCAGCGCATCTTTCCAACATATATATTCTGTAGTATAATGAGCAGGTTACAAAGTTCTTATCATTAAGGTTTCTTAGCGGCAGAGCTCAATCCGTGAGAGTAAGACTACCGAAATGAGACAAACAAGAGTGCAGGTGTCATGCACTTGAGAACTAGGCAGGGCGCCCAGGACCTCAAGGCTACGGTATTTACTGAACTAGAAACTTAGACTTAACTTGCTAAAAACTTTTTAACTCTATTACCTCAAATATGTGGTGGCAGACTTTGGCAGAACAGCTACAAGTCTTTTTGAGTAGGTCTTTATGAATTGTGGACACCAGCTCGGTGTACTTTTTACCCATTCTTTTTTGAAAAGTGCTTTTTCCAGTTGCTAGGGGATTGCTAATGGACAGCAGATTTCAAGTCTCTCCACAGACTGTCAATAAGATTCCAGTCTGACTAGATTTTGACTACACCACTTGACACTCACTTTCTTATTCCTGGGCCAGTTCGCTGTATTTTGACTTTGTACTTTGAAGCACCGTCCTGCCAAAAGGTGAATTTTTATCCCAATTATAGGTCTGAAGCACATTTTCCTCTAAATTCTGCCTGTATGGTTCATCTTTGGTACAATCAGTCTTGACAAGGTCTTGACAAGGTCCTCAATCCCTGCTGATGAGAGCAGAACTATAACATAATGCTGCCACTAGCATGCTTAATAGCAGGGATGGTGTTGTCTGAGTGACAAACTACTGTGTGTTTGGTTAGGTTAAAATGAAAGACTCTGCCATTCAGCCCCAAAAGTTCTAATTTTGTCTTTTCTGGCAAAACAAAACATTTTGTCACATGTTTGCAGGATCACTTAGGTGCTTTGTTGCAAACCCCATATTTTAACACGTTTCTCCCATCCCAGCCACTGAACGTTGTACTGTAACTCTTTCTAGGATGCCATTGGCCTCACAGTGGTATCCCTAACACCTTTCCTCCCTCTTGATCTGCTCAGTTTGAAGGGACAGCCTGATCTAGGTCTGAGTTCCTTTTATTTCTTAATGATCAACGTCAACATACTAATAAAAGGTACCGCCAGTCTTTGAAATGTTTTTATACCCTTCTTCTGAGCTGAGCATTTATACACCTTTATCCCTGAGCAGTCCAGAGAGGTCCTTAGTATATGTGATTCAATATTTGCTTCAGATTAAATGTATATATTCTGAAATCATGTGAGCCACTAATTTGAACTCAACTAATTTTGTGGCTTGTTATTGTAATGCCACCACACAGGGTTTGAATACCTATGCAATCACTACATTTTCCTGTTCTATATAATTATCTATTCACGTCTTTCTTTTTGTTTTTTTCCCCCTTGATTGTGTAGATTCAGTTGTGTATCCATCCATTTTCTAGCAACAGGACTGCAGTCCATCGCAGGGCAGACAGACACAAACACAAACTCACACAGATTCACACCAGAGCCAGAGGTCTATTAACCTACAGTACCAGTATTTCTTAGACTGGAGCATCTGGAGGAAATCCATGCAAACACAGGGAGACCATGCAAACGTGATGGCAGCACCCCAAGTCTGGCATTAAACCAGTGCTGAGAGGCAGTAATGCTAACCACTACACTACCCTGCTGCCCTCAGTCAGGTGTATAACATATTGACTGCTACTTCAAAGTGTCATATCAACAAATGTTAAACCAAGAAAATGTGAAAACTGTGCATGGGTCTCAAAATTTTTGCAAGGCAATGCAGATATAATAAACTGCTTGTAGCTGGCTGACCTTAGGAGTGGCGACCCTGAGGTGGACTCCAAGCCGGGCTGCTGTCACCATGAAGGAGTGGAGCACATTGTTGCCGTCGCCGATCCAAGACACTGTCAGCCCATGTAAATAACCGTAGTGCTCCTTTAAAAAGAGGACAGAAAGGGTGACTCCAACACTGCTTTTTCATGAATGTTCTCATTTCGACACTGTTAGGGAGCGATGGACGCTGTGTACAGTATATGCAGTGCAGACCTACCTGCAGAGTGAGAAAGTCTGCCAGTATCTGGAGGGGGTGACACAGGTCTGACAGCCCATTGATAACAGGAACAGCAGCCTCCCTGGCCAGCTCCTCAGTGGTGGCATGGCTGTGGACTCGAGCGAGGATCAGGTCAGTGAGTCCAGACAGCACCCTGAGAAGACACACTGCTGTTAGCACCAGCCTTTAACCTTTAACCTTCACTAGAACTCAAACAAGGAACCCACAGCCAGACACCCCATTTTTGCAGGTGGAGAAACACTCTTAGTCACTTTCACTGAAGTTAGAACCAGGAATAACTCTATGGCAGAGGTGTTAAGTACGGTATGTAGTGAAAATACTAATTATTATATAAAGATAACTGCTTCCAAAAGTGCACTGTATTAGACTACTGTAGGTAGTGCTATGCTACAGCTCTGTGTATCTATGCTTTTGCAATTTAATCAGCACACTGCACAGCAGAGACCAGGCTTCACAGACTCAATCTATAGCAGCGTCTGCACTGGCTATGACATGTCTCTTATCTCCCATCTATCCACCTTCCCAAACCCAGACTGAAACCCACTAATCTTCTTGAATTCAAGAAAATCAAAAATTGGTTTGACCTGCCTACCATCAATAAAGTTATTCTGGGAAGTGAGATGATGCAGTTCTTCTCTTACTGCTTATCTAGGACATAGGTGGTTTTCCTCATTGACACCTCCCCTGTGAATTTTTGCGAAACAAATTTAAGGCATTATTGTAAGGAATGGTGAAAAAGTACAAGTCATCGCATTCCAGGGTCCTAGTAGGTAGGGCTGCCCTCCTGTGGTTTAATTTAGTAATGCAGTCCTGTGCGGGTTTTGCCAATGCAGTACTGACAATATTGCCCACTAGAAACTGCATGATGAGCAGAGTTTTGTGTCTGTGCTGTAAGAGCAACAAAGCTCACAGTTCAATTCAGATTAATTAAGCAACTTGTAAATGAAAAAATACATGGGCCTTTACCAGTTCCCAGTCTCGCTAGTTAAATAAATTTGTGTATGCTGAGAAGGCATGGGCACCAAAGCACAAAACAATAGCATTTTTTTTCTAAAAGAAGTCACTCAAGTACAAAATATAAAACGGAACAGCAATCATCACAATCACAGCTTAGCAAGTAAAAAAATCCCCAAATATAATAAATGTTTTTGATCAAGAAGACACATGTCTATACATTAACAGGATTATGGTTCTTCACTTATTGAAACTGCTGCAACTGAAACTACTGCTACATTTCCCATTACTGAATTCAATACTTGCACACCTGAATTAAATTTGATCTGCATTATTCTGTCTGATAGCTTGTGCTAAAAAAACTACTGTATTCACTACACTCTATTTAAAAAACCCTATCAGAGGAATTATGAAAACTGGTGACTGTGATAGCTGAAGTACGTTTTCCCCAGGCCTGTCACACATTTCTTTTCACACGTTTTTGAGTCGTTGTCTTTCTTGAGAGTTTTATTTTCATTGTAAATGTTAACTTTCGGACACAGAGCTCATGCAATGCAGATGTTAAAAGAGACACAGAAGAAAAAGACAGTTATAATAAAAATAATCATTATCATCATCACACTTACATAGTGCTTTTCTGGACAGAATGATTGTGTGGCCCCCACCTATAGAATGCCACAGCAGCCAAACTAAACCAGTACGCTCACCACACACCAGTTATCAGTGAGGAGGAGCACAGAGTGATGACACCAGTTCACAGAAGGTGATTATTAGGAGGCCATGATTGGTTAAGGCCAGCGTAACAGTTGGCCAGGACTCTTCTTGAGAAATGCCCTGGGATTTTTAATGGAGAGTTAGGATCTTGGTTTTACGTCTCATTAAAAAACTGGCACCTTTTTATAGTATAGTATCCCAAATTCCCAACCACTATACTGGAGCATTAGGAATCACACAGACCACAGGATGAGCACCCCATACTGGCCCCACTAACACCTCTTGCAGCAGCAAACGTAGTTTTTCCCAGGAGGTCTCTCATCCAGGTACTGACCAGATTCACACCTGTTGAGCTTCAGTGTGTTGCCAGTTGTGAGTTGCAGAGTGATATAGATGCTGGCTGTAAGGATTTGTGTATAGCTAAGTGCAGTACTTGAAGATAAGGCTCATCTTTTAACCATCTGGGAAACTTGAGTTTATGTCCAGCCTGCTACTGAAACCAAGCCTCTGTCTTTTTCTATAGATAGCCTATTGAATCACATGTTGCAGTATGCCTTGCCCAGTCTCTGTTCCTCAGTCTTACCTCTGTCAGTGGTACTGAGGTGAATGTCTTGTGAGGTGAAGAAGCAGGGATGCCCTCCCAGCAATGCAAACCCTCCATTCACAAAAGTAACAAATACAGCTATTAGGAAGTGCACTCTGAACTTTATACATCCTCTGTGGCTTTTACAATTACATTTAGAGTATAAAAGATGATCTAAGATGTACAATGTTGTAGTTCAGGTGGGTAGCTGCGTCAGCATGCGTAGGCTGCAAAGGAACAAGTAATAGGTTTTTTCAGCATGGAATAAACCTATTAAGATGTACAATTGCTGAAAGAAGAGGAAAGTGACTCACTGTACATGAAGGCCACCAATGTACCACAGTGAAAACAAGACTCAAAGGAAGAGCTGGTAAAAAACAGTGTGGAGTTCTTTCCAACATAGTTTGTGTACTTATTAGTCATGATAAATCCAGTTCAGCACTTTCATTAAACAGTTTTAAGAAAGACGACCACTGGAGAATCTGTGCAATATATTAGGGAAAGTTAATAACCAACATCAAAATTTATCTTTCAATATTTCAGAGCTTATAAATGATGCAGATCTTAATAATTTGTTATAACTTTTCATTTAATACAACCAATCAAAGGAACCTGGCCATAGCAACAAAACGTTTAGTATTTGTACAAGTTTAACAATATTTCAATTATTAATTTATTCAAGCCATTTTTTACACTGTAAAAATTCCAAGACTCCAGGTGAAATGGTTATCACGATAATAATATACAACCCGGTTTTTCATTTACTTGATTTAGAATATTTTTTTTTCAAAGCATCGATACAGAAAGCTTCAGGAATACACCTATTTTTTTTTGCTTTGTGCTTCACCTCATATTAGATGCCAGGCAATTACTTCACAGATCAGAGGCGAGATATGAAGTTGCATGTCAGGTTTTAACTACGCTTGTAACTGGGAGGGGACTCCAGAACAGGGGAAGAATAGACAGTGAATTGTTACCAATAGCCATGTACGTGTTAATTAGGACTAAGCCATTATCTCTCAATACATAAGCCCTAGTCGGTAGACTCACTCGGGAGACACAGAAAAGAACCTGGGGGAACACAGTGGCACCAAAAGACCCAGGAAAGAACTCCATTGAGTAGACAGAGAGCAGTACAGGAAGGCTCTGGCATCGTCTTCTCCACCATTCCCCCCCAGAAGCTGGACTATGAGAAGTCTGGGCAGGGGAAGAGCCTAAGAACCGCATAGTTCAGGATAGCTGGGATTGAAGAGGGTGCCGAAGACCACCAAAAGCCTACACAGAATTCCAGGTCTATTCATTAGCGCTTTTGTAGTACTGCCGTTTCTCACAACTGATGCAGGACTTTCACAGTTAAAATAGAGGCTGGGAAATAATTTACGTCATATTCACAGACTAGTTATCCACACATCAGAAAGGAAATATAGACAGATCAGTGGGTTTTATGAATAAGGATTACTTAATTATAACGTGTTTGATCATTCCTGAACCATAATTGCACATGTGCTATCGCAATGGGTTTCATACATATCTCGCAGTAACATTTGCACTAAATTGTTAACAATTATATTATTTCAAATAAAAAGATTAACGAGCTGCAAGTGTAGTTCAATATACGTAAAATGTATTCATAGGGTTAAATTACAGGATCTCGAAAACTTATGTACGGTGCTAATCGCTTGAGGAAAAGTGAATGAGTAGACAATCGTATTAAACTCGCGTTCCCGTCTGCTCCTCCTCCAGCTTTCAGCGCTGACCTCTGGTTGCTAGAGGCGAATGTTTGTTTACTTCCGGGGACATCCCCGACAGACAGCCGCCTGTGCTCCGCAAGCTGGGGAGAAAAATGGCAGGGGAAGCAGAAGACGAGATCCCCGGTAAAACGCATTGCATCATTCATTTGCTTCAGTGGAGGGGAGGGGGAGACGCTGGGAAGACCTGAGCAGTAGTCGTAGCCTTTGGGTGTGATCGATGATTGCAGCAGATGTTGCCTGTCTTGCAGATCAAAAAATGCCCTGGTTTTTGTTTTGAATCAAGTAGCATATGGTTACAGAAGTCGGATCTCGTATCATTCATTTAAAATGCACGTTGTGTCACACATTAGCCGAACGACTCTGTGCACTTTTCCATTTTGGTGCTTGAACGTTGCCTCTGGTTTTGCATCGTATTGTAGAAATAACTGTATATACCAATATACTGATGTCTGAGGCTACGTATTCCAAAATTACTACAGTAAAAGTAAGATATTTTCGTTACCTCAGTGTATTAAGTACGTAGTTATGGACGACGTTTCCGTTAATGGGAAAAACGACTGTAACTGTGAATACGAATGACACAATTTCTTTCTTTACTCTTGTGTTTGTTTGCTGGTAGTTAAGTTGATTTTGGCACTAGCAAGCTACAGCGTGTTCATGTTCAATGAATTGAAAAATACATTTAAACTTAACGCTTCGAATCTCTGATAGAAGTTCTTATTGTTGTTGACATTTTGTCTTTTATACTATAGCACGTTTAATGCAGTTAGGCATATTTTTAATAATTTATTTTTGTTTTAGTTAGTTTTTTTATTTTCCCACGTGTCGAATTTAAACATTCCTCTGTCAGTTGTCAATTACGTCTTGCTTATGTAGTCAGCCCCATCAGTTTGAAGTAACTGATATTCGTTAAGGCATCACTGTGGCAGATCTTAACATTTTTATTTTACAAATGAGGACTTGTCTTGTTTTCTGTGTATTGTCCTAAGGGTGATGAGGAAAAATGAACTTGGTTTTCTATCTAGAGACGAAATGTGTTGTACATACAATTGTAATTGTTTGTGGGGGAGGGTACTTATGTATGGGAAAACATTATAATTATATACGTTTATAACAAATCTGTATTGCTAAAAATAGGGTTGTAGTACTTTGGTGCTGAAAGCCACGTATTGTAGCATCTCTGAAGGTTTTGAAGACCAAGCTGTTGCCACAGAGTGTGGGCAAATACAATAAGCTATGAGCCTGAGAGATCAAACAACACAGTAATAAAATAGAGGAGGAAAGTGGAGACACAAAGGTAGGGAAAGATAAGACTTTACAAATGAGAAAAGATGTTACTGCCTGAGGAATAATTGCAGTGAAGATGGCCACAAGTCCAATTTCTCCTTGTACAAATGGAGGTGGTGGTGCTGGAACTGCTGACCTTTGTGCACCTATTTTACCTACATAGATACCACATTATCAGAGCAACAACATAGAAAAAGATGTGTTACAGATATAGAAGCTGTCAGAAGTACAGACAGCCCTCCGCAATGCATTGCAAAACAAGTTTGCTCCACATTGGAACCCCGGAAGCAGATCATCAAGACTAAGAAACTCGGGGATCGGCTCCAGGACACCACCACAGATAAGGAAGTCCAGACAGAAACGGCAGTTTCGTTCAGCTCAGTGATTTGCTAATCTTAAGCAATGAGAGCAATGAACGATACTCCTGAAGCTACTGTAGATCAGCAGAGGCGGCACAGCTGGCAGATCCCTGGCGAATAAACTCCACGTTTTGATTTTTTTGTTTCTAAATTCTACAATTCTGACATTCAGTGTTATCTGGGAATGTGTATGAGACTTATTCGTTCTCTTTGTTTATGTAATCTTTCTCCTGAAAAGGCGGTTTTCTGGAGGTGCCTGAGTTCAAGGCTACAGACTACCATTCAGAGAGGATAACTGAATACATGCTTCTCCAATTTACTATCTTGTTATATCTCTTTTGTTGAAAGAAGACAACAATGATACTGTACCTCACTATGTAAGAACACATGCTAAGGTGGTGAGATGGGAGATACTTTGATATGAACTTTTAGATTCTCCACAATTGAATTCCACAAAGAAAATATAATGTTGTTTTAAAAAACAAATCTTAACACCTGGACTGTACTTCATAGTACATGAACTGGTGAGCCACTCGGCTTAACAGAAAATGTTAAATTAAAATAGATTTTTCTTCTTTGTAACATATTTGTGAACATGTTAGAGATCACCTTTGTTTTTGGTTCTGGCAGAATGCTTTCATGGTCTAGTTTTCATCAATGATTATTAACTTTGTATTTGTCTAATTTCTCAATTTCATCATCTTTTTTGGGTTAAACATGCCATGTTTTGAAATCAACACTTTGTTAAAAGTCTCCTACATCTGACATTAGATTATGTGACTGGGGCAAATAACTCTTCTCTTGCAGGAAACTGTAGCATATGTTTAAAAACAAATTCAGATCTCTGGAAAAACAATAACCATATTAATGTCAATACAGCCTGAAAAAAGAGAAAATGAAACTAAGGCTTAAATTTTGCTGGCATCACTCACTGTTTTGAATGATTAGGAACTGTTTTTTTAGAGGAATTTGACACTGCAAAAAATACTTTAATAATTTTCTTTAAATAATTAAAAAATAATTAAAGAACAAATCTGGAGATGCCCTTGGATAGAACTTTATTAAGTCTGTGTAGTCATAATTAATTAGTCATGTTTAAATATATTAGAAATTTAGCTTAAAAAGGCCTTTGATATTAATTAAAAATTAGTGTTTGTTTTTTCAGTACTTGAAAATTAAAATATTTGTTAAACAATTTAACATGGGCAGCTATTGTCTTTATAGCATGGATGTCAGACCAAAAGAATGTTTTAAATAGGTGAAAAACCATGCGCTGCAGTTTTCATCTTTTGCACATCGACAGCTGCTGTCTCGTTGTTTTTCTCTGCAGAATCGGGAGCCGTCTTCACCTTTGGGAAGAGCAAGTTTGCAGACAACGTCCCTAGCAAGTTTTGGCTGAAAAACGATAAGGCTAAGCAAATCTCGTGTGGGGATGAGCATACCGCGCTGATAACAGGTAATCCTGACTACTGGATTTTTGACTGGGTGGGAAAGTAATATAGTGAATAATCGCCATTGAATCTTGAATGTATGACAGTTCAATGCTGAGTGATTACAGAAGGTCTTGGGGTAAGTCTTGTTCATTCTTGTTTATATGGGGAGCAAAGGCATTCGTACAGTACAGGTACATTACATTGCTTATTTCTACTCTTCAGGATCAGCATAGTAAAAAGTTTGAGAGAATAATGGGAAATGACAAGAGGCAGATGGGAAAACCAAAAAGAGTATAGTTTGTTTAATCTCCATGAGATAACCATATTTGTACTGATAGTGGTGTATGAATATATTTAGCCAGGGAAGCATGGTTAGAAGCAACAGGACCCCCTTGGAAATGAGGTGATGCATCTCAAGGAGTTTTATTCTGTCAGTGAAGTTTAGAATGTGAAAAGCATGAAAAGACAGCAGTGTGGGGATAGTGGTCTGGGCTCTGGACTTATGGGTTAAAATCCCTGGTGAGGGGCTACTGCTGTAGCTTTGAGGGTCCTTCTCAAAGATTGTTCTAAGAAAATGTCCAATTGTATAATTATACACGTGAGCTTATTTGGATAAAAAAAGCAAATTTAATAATAATAAATGAGAAGTCTTGTTACAAAGCTAGGTTTAGCTGACAAGGAGCAGGAGTTCTCCGTGTGGGACGTGTGTATATTGCATATATTAACAAGCCCAGATGAGCATACCCTGAGGGTTGTTTAGGAGCTGGATCATTAATATGGTATTATTGATAAGATATAATCGGTGAGATAAAGGACTGAATTATGTTCATGTTTACATTTTGCAATGTGATATTCTTATACTTTTATTGATGATATAGCAGTGTACTGTATGTACTGTGTGTAGCGATTAGCAAATGCATTCCCTGTGTGTATCACTAGTTTATGTAAGATTATTTTATGACATTCCCATTTCTGTCACTGCCAGCACACCTAAGCATGTTCACAATTGTCTAATGATTTTAAAGCATTAATTACAAGGAGTGCTTGCTTTGAAGGGCTATGACAAGGTAATTTTGTTGGAGTCCACTGTTTTATTGGAGATGAGATGCTTTTCGTGGTCTGCAGTCATAAGACAAAGAAGTGGGAGTTGACGTTTTCTGTATTTTCTGTGAAGTACTCTTACTGTATGAGCTACAGTATGCTCACATAGAGTAAGAGTGCTCTGACCAGATGTAATTTGAGATGCATTATCTTTGCCGTTAGTATGAGTGAGTAGAAAGTGATGAGAAAACCAAATGCCTCCTGAGCAGCTGCATCAAGGAGATGAGGCTGTCAGTCTGTAGCTAATATGCCTCTTGGGAAGCCAGTCTGCTGCTGTTACCGTCTTTCTCTGTTGCTGCTCAATGTATCTTTTTAATCCCCTAGAAAATGGCAAGCTGTACATGTTTGGCAGCAATAATTGGGGCCAGCTGGGGCTCGGAACAAAGAGCACAGTGAACAAACCCACTTGTGTGAAAGGTTAGTCATTCCACCCATTGTTTCCTCTTCGTGTCTGTAACAAGTGTACACTAGCTAACTGCGTGCAGAGTGCGGTATTGTTTTGCTAGCAATTAAGGCTGCCACCTTGGCTTTTAATCTTGTCAGAAAGTAGTCTGTTTGGGGCTGAAGTGAGGTAGGAGGCAAAGATGATTCTAGGACAGGGCAAAATCACTGTACTTTCTAAGGTTGAAATACAGCCAGAACTCAGAACATCGTGATAACACTGTGTCTGCTGAGTGAAAAAGTTCAAATAAAACACAATCCCTTAAGAGTCTTAAGATTGTATATACTGTATATTCAGGAGAATGTTTTTTAAATACTGTACATAAAGGTAGATTTGGGTAAGGGATTTAAAACTTGCAAACAGCTGCATTATTTATCCAAAATGGCTTTTCATCTACACAAAGATATCTATTAGTTTAAGGAAAAATAAATGCTTATAAATATATTATATATAAGGCTCTGGGCCACAGGCCGAGCTCTATGGCTCTGACATACCTAATTCAAGTTTGAGCCATGTCTCTATCAAGTCTGTGTAGTCACACATCAGTTGTGAGAACGAGGTTTCCCTATGTGTCTGCGTACATCTATTAGAGTGCCTCCGGTGGCAGGGATCGGAATAGCTCAGCCAGGGCTCTCCGCTGTGGGCAGAACAGTACATGTGGTGACTTCCCAGGTGCCTGCAGGCTTGCAGTGACATCAGCAAGAGGCATGCCTCTTTTCAATTGTTACGTCCTCTCCTGCAAGGAACTGTGGTACTTGCAGTGTGTCAGAAGGTGAATTTGTGGAAAGTTTGGAATAAAGGAACAAGTAATAGGTTTATTCCATGCTGAAAAAAAGAAGAAAGAGAACACAACGTTTCGGCCGTGGAGCCTTCTTCAGGTGTCAGTTTGGAATATGCTTTGTAAGGCTCTGATGTGGATGTGTTACAGTACTGTCCTCCTTCTCCCCATGAGTATTTTTGCATGCTCTATGAAGAAAAAGATAGAGCTAACAGAACACAAAACCCTAATTACATCCATGTGAGAATGTGAAATACTCAGCCCTTCACAAGTTATTCAATAGTTTGGTTCTACCCACTGTGGCTATTTACATAGATTGGAGGTTATATAGTGGCCTCTAGTGGCAGATCATTTGTAACTGCAACCCTTTCTTAAAGTGGTCTGCCACAACTATGGTATATACAGCATTTAAAAATGAAAATTGTCTAGTTTTGAAGTTTTTCTTTTGATAATATTTTTGTTGTTTTATTCAAGCTTTAAAGTCAGAAAAGGTGAAGCTTGCAGCATGTGGAAGAAACCACACCATAGTTTACACAGGTAAGTCCTTCTGAGCAAATTTCAGGGAAAAAAACCCCAAGAATTTTCTTACATACAGTTGAAACGCTGAGGTTAATATATGTATGTTACAATATATAAGTTAAGAATATGGAAATAATCCATGGAAATGATCCTCATATAGAAATAATCCTCAAGGCCATGAATGTAAACCTCAGAGCCATATTTGTCTTGCTAGAAATTACAATATGTAGAGAAAGGAAAAAAGGTCCTGCTGTTTATGGTCCCACAATGCTTCAGGGGCCAGCAACATTTGGCCTCAGAATCACACGCAGCCCTTTGGCTAGTGAATCTTTACAGTAAAATAAGGTAACTGCTGTACCCAGATGTTCACAATCAGACATTTATCATTAAATACTATCAGTTTGAAAACCGTAGGCTACTGGTCCCTAAACACTCTGAAATGCCAACTGCAGATGGGAATCCATCCCATCCATTTTCACATTCCAGGCCAGTTCCGCTCTCTGCATTGCATGAATTTTATCATGTTTGGTTTGAGTTGAAGCTGTTTCATGCTGTGTGCAATGCAGATTAGCTTCACTAAAAACAAGCAATTTTTTAATGTTTTTTTTTTAAATTGATAGGTTATTTTTCTTAAGTGTGGTCAATATATAACACCATCTATAGAAAGTGTTGACATTAATAAATATCCAACTTGTGCAGCACTCAAAATACTTGGTTATTGAAGAAAATTTAAAAAATGACTTATCGTTTGGCTTGCCAATCCCTGGACTACTGGGCACAATTCAACCTGCTATTAATTCTGTCCATTATTTGTTTTAAGTCTTCTGTATTGCAGAAGTTCATCACCCTGGCATTGTTAATGGTCTGTTAACGGCCTGTTGTTAAAGTATGCTTCAAAGGTAGAAGTAAAGGTTTATTCCATGCTGAAAAGAGAAGATAAAGTTTCGGCTGTGGAGCCTTCTTCAGGTGTCATACAGCCTCCTTCAGGTGTTTCTTTTCTTCTCTTTTCAGTATGGAATAAGCCTTACTTGAACTAAGTACGCTTCATACCTAATAACTCCATCACTCACGGCTTCCCGGATGTTTCTTTCTGTATTGTTCTGCTGGTGCCTCTGTTTTCAGCCCAAGGGAAATTGTATTCTACTGGGGGCAATAATGAAGGCCAGCTGGGTCTGGGCGACTTTGAGGAGAGAACAACGTTCCACCAGCTGGACTTCTTCAACACCGAGACTCGCGTTAAGATGCTGGCAGCGGGGTCCAACATGTCCGCCGCGCTCACAGGTAAGACCGCCCCAGGTGAATAAAGTGGGCTCTGCTTCTGGCCGGATTGTCAGGGCAGCATCTGACAAGGTATTTGGTGGGCAAGATTCCCCAGGATATGGATTAGGTCTTCACCAGGTAACTAGGTACAAAAACACTTGTCAGAACTGAGGTTCAAGGTTTTTAAAGCTGCGTTTTTATGTCTTTCAAGGTGTAAAGTTAAATGGATTTTACAAAGTGCATAGCAATGTGTATATGACACAGTGTTGACTATAAACACAGTAAGGAAGACATCTGTTGTAATATTACAGTATTTTATTTAGCTTGCTAAAAGCACAAATGGACGAATGGAACTCTTCTGGGATAAGATCTGATTCTTTGACTTGATAAGCCGAAAATAATTATTCACAGCATCTCATTTAGAAAGCAGTTAGTTTGTGGTGTGTTTATTCCAGGGCTCTTTTTGTCATTCCAGAGGAAGGGAAGCTCTTCATGTGGGGAGACAACTCTGAAGGTCAGATTGGACTGGCCAACAAAAACGGTGCATGTGTCCCTCAGGAAGTGAGTGTGGGGAAGCCAGTCGTTTGGGTGTCCTGCGGATATTATCACTCTGCTCTCGTGACAGGTGGGGTGTCAGTTTTTCTTTTTATTACCCTCAACAGGAGTATTTCTGTACTTTATGTCCACTCAGTACTAAAATAAGACTATACCATGTTTCGATTCAGTGTACTTAATCAGACATGTGACCTGTGTGTGCCCATTTGTTTTTTCACATTTTCTGACCTATTTTGTGTATTCTCACAGAGTTCAGTTTCTCTCTTTTATTCCAAACATGCATAGAACTGTAGAAAGCACCATGTCATAATTAAAGGGATGATTTCTGTAAACACTGGAGTCCATGCATCAATATATTGGCAACTTGTTTTTCAGTGAATGGATACAATCTAGTTTGAAGCAGGTTGACAATTTGAAGCAAAGGATGTGTACAGGCACTTTGATTTTAGCTGAGTGATCAAATAGGGTAGTTCTCAGATCTTTAAACAGCCTTCCTCAGACTCTACGAGAGACAAATTATTTGACTCTCTTCAGATCCAAACTTAATAATTGCCCTTTTACCAGGGCCTATATCTTATTGTCCTACATTCTTGCTTTTTAAACTTGTATACTCATGTATTTTTTGTTGTACCCCTTATTGTACTTTTTTTGCCTTTTGCCTTATCTCTATGTACAGCATCCTTGGGTTTGGAAAAGCACTTTATAAATCGGTTGTTGTTGTTGTTGTTGTTGTTGTTATTATTAAAGGAAACTACATAACCAGGTAACCAATCAGTACACCTCTAGACTGAGCCTAAAGACTTGGTGCTGTGTTCCTTTCTGAAAGAGAGATATGCTGAACGCATAGTGAATTGACGTTTGGACCTGTTACTCCATTGCAGTTATTTTGTGTTCCATTGCAGCCGATGGGCAGCTGTTCACATTCGGCGAGTCTGACCATGGAAAGCTGGGGCTGCCCCCACAGCACTTAAACAACACCAGGGTTCCCCAGTTGGTGCAGGGGATACCAGGCAGGGTCACCCAGGTGGCCTGTGGTGGGGGCCATACTGTAATCCTGACAGGTAGGAGCCCTGTTCACTCCACTCACCTGCTGAGAATTCAAGTGGGATTTTCTCTGTGTTTTCTCTTGCCATGGAACAGTGACATACCTGAAAGTCACTGTAAGCTGAGAGGCTGAGACAACTCTCAGAAGTAAAAGCTGGAAATGGCACTGTGTCATTAGAGACATATGAACATAAGGAATGTTGTTGAATACGACACAAATTGTGTTTTTAATCCTTTTGTATTTTCACCCAGCCTGGAATAACTGATTGTTTAAGACTCCGCTTTCTAGTAATGGCAGCTGTACCTGCATGGAGAGAATGAGAACTGTCAAATGTGCTTCTGTGGCATGCCCACTTATCAGAGCCCTTCATCCCTAGGCTGAAGTCCTAGAACTGAGACCTTTTAGTCTTGAATGGAGAAGACTACAAGGAGATTGGATAAAAGTATTGACATTAATCAAAGGCATTGACAAAGTCAACCCAGTGGACCTCTTTAGAATAGGGACCTAGACTTGAACCAGTGTCACACGGGCCATAGTACTCTGATAGGATATACAGTATCAGTATAAAGGTTGCTGGGCTACGTTTTTGCACAAAGAGCTTGTAGTGCATTTTAACTTAACTTACTGTACATGGTGCCTGAAATGTGTTAGTTAAGCAGTTTTTCTTTTTCTTTTCATCTCTGAAAGGAATACTATTACTGATGTGAACTACTGAAGTTGAAATCATGAAGGCACTGTGATTTGCAGGCTAAAGTGATATCTCATTTTTGTTTTCCTTTTAAGATGGCGACTTGTACACATTCGGGCTGGGCCAGTTTGGACAGCTGGGACACGGGACCTTTACCTTTGAGACCTCTGTCCCCAGAGCTGTAGAGTACTTCAGGGAAAGGAAAGTCCGCCTGGTGGTGTGTGGGGAAAACCACACAGCAGTCATAACTGGTAAGACATCTGATAGAGACAAGACAGTAGGGTGTCTTAGTTTGAGTTTTTCCTAAGGTAACCAGCAGAGTGTAGCAGGCTTGTCCATTCCGCTCCTCCGGTTCACCCAGTCCTATTTTCCTCCTACCCTGACGGACAGCCAGTCTGAAATCATTAAACCTCTTTAAGAAAGCTGGAAGTTTAAGTTGATTTCACATTCCAGTATCCTTGAGGTACATAAAAGACTTTGCAGTGTGCTTTCGTAAATCTGACAGGTTGAGTATGAGCATACTGTACCTATCTATTCACATTTATAATAATTTAATAATAAAAAAGCATTAAATTAACCTAACTTTGGATTACAGTAAGGAGTAGATGTACAGTACCATATACACAGAATCTACAGTATCCAGACACTTGCAGAGTTTTCACTGTCATGACACTTTGAAGAAGCGGTTAACATTTATTATATACAACCTACTCCACATGTCTAAAGCAAAAAACGAACAAGAAGTAAACAATTAATATATAAAAAACATACTGTATATTCATAATTGCTGAAGTATTCAAACCCTTTGCTGTGACAAATGTATGCACAACATTACCTTAACATACCATACAATTTGTTAGGTTGTGGCCCAGTAGTGGTTAGCATTGGTGCCTTGCAGCACTGGGGCCCTAGGTTCAATTCCAGGCCTGGGGTGCTATCTGCATGAAGTGCTATCTCTGTTTTCCTCCAAGTGCTCCAGTTTCCTCCCACAAGCTTAAATTCTGGTACGTAAAGTGGCTTCTGGAAATATTGCCCCTGACATGAGGTTGTGCGTGACTGTGTTTGTATCTGTGTATGTTCTGGATAGATTCCCCCCACCCCAGCCCTGAGCTGGATGAAGTGGTTAGAAAATGGATGGATGGATAATTGCCTATAACTAGGAATTAATAATAATAGTGCGATAATAGTGGTTTCATGGTTCATGATTTCATAATGAATACATTATCTCTGTAAAGTTCCTCAGTCAGGTAGTAAATTCCAAGCAAAGGTTCAACCATGAAGACAAAGGAGCTTTGACAATAACTCAGAGATAAAACTATATAAAGGCACAGCTGAGGAGAAGGCTGTAAAGTATTTGCAATCCCCTTAATTGCTCTTAGGTCACGGTGAAGCTAATCATAAAGAGGAGGAAGACATTCAGACACTGCCTAAATCAGGCTATTCCTTCCAGACAAGGAGGAAACTGGTTAGGAATGCCACCGTCTTGCCAATGGCAATGCTGAAAGAGTTAAGAGTTTTGTGGTCACTCCACAGAAGGGTCTTGTGTGAAACTGAAAACAAAAATCTCAAATCCCACTTGGGGTTTGCAAAAAAATCAAGTGAGTTGATACTGCAAACATGTGGCAAAGGTTTTGTGGTCAAACAATTCATAATTTGAACTTTTTGATCTAAATGTAAAGCGTTTCAGCTGACTCAGCATAGAGCATTACTCAGTTAACCCACCCTTACTGTCAGGCTTGGTGGTTCAGCATTATTTTATAGTTCATCTCATCAGCGGGGACTGGGAAACATGTTAAGATTGGCTTCATCTATGTTCCCATCACATACTGACAAAGATTTGTCTTAAAAGTGGGAGGAAAATTCAATTTTCATTAGGAGAGTGGTGTAAAAATAATAAAGTGAATATCTTTGAGCTGCCCTCTTTAATTCCTAACTTGAATCCAATTCATAATCTGTGAAAAGACTTGAAGACCGTTGTCCATAAGCAATCCTCTCAGAGGTTTTCTGTCAGAGCATTCAGGTTTTGACACAAATATCAAGTTTAAAGATGTGTGTATGCATCCTTTTGGAATTTTACAAAATGGGACACCATAGTAAGGGGTCTGAAGGCTTTTTGCAAGGCACTCTAACTTAATATGATTTCACAAAACCAATACAATAAAGCTAACTTTAAGTGATAGCAATTAGTGAATATACTGTACATGCTGTGTAGACAAGGTTAGATGTCATGTACGTACTTGTTGATTTGTGACCGAGATATGTTTTTTTCTAACACTAGGGAATGGTCTTCTTTATACGTTTGGAGATGGACGACATGGGAAACTGGGACTGGGGGAGGAGAATTTTACCAACCAGTTCAAGCCAACTCTTTGCACTCGGTTCCTCAAGTACCTAGTGCAGTCTGTAAGCACAAGCTCTTCCTATCAGATTGCCATCAGTATTAATTTAGTCTTATGAACTGATGTCTTATTTTTAGTGCCCATCCCATAATTTGGAATGATCCATATGTGCTCAAACTTCTCCAAAGTGGATTGACAATTTATAATGTGACATTTATATTAATCCAGATTCTGCTTTCCTTTTCTGAGTGTATGGTGTTAAGAACAGAAACGAATAGTACAAGTACATTTTTATGGTTTCACCTGCATAGTCACTTTTTTTCATATTGTATAAATTATAGTTTACATGTTGGCTAAGCTGCGCCAGTGTTCAATGTCAATGTGCCAGTGTTCAAGATCAGTGTTAGTGAAGGAGAAAGCTGGTTTAGACTCATGCCACACAGAGTTGCTTGTCTTGTAGTCTGCGAGCATCATGTTCTTTTGTCTCCTTTGGAATGGACTGGGACACTAGGCTCAGACTTTATGTTTTGAAAGTCTATGAAAGAGTTGCATTAGACTCATCCAGTTGTCTTGGTACCTGTTTCAGAAATAACACAAGTGCTTCCATGTGTCGGTTTTATGATTCAGACAACACACAGATGTGATAGACGTTTTTCAGTGGCTGTGGATGTCAGTGCACATTGTGGAATCATTCTTGTGTTTAAGGTGTCCTGCGGTGGATGTCATATGCTGGTCCTCGCTGTTCCCAGACCTAAGGGCTCAGAGCCTGTCATCCTTCAGGAGGATGACTTGAATGAGAACTACCTGGAAAAATCCTATACAGAGCTCCTAGGGGACACCTCTGCTTCTGGCACTTTCAGGAGGACCCTATCAGCACGTGTCAGGCGCAGAGAAAGGGTGTGTAATCCTAGCACTTGTTATCTGAGTGTTTTCCTGTTTTTTATAATCAACTGCTGCTTTGTATATAAGATTGTAAATTTGCTCTGAATTGATATATGTTCAAAGTTCAGTAATAAAAATAGAAGTCAAGCTGACCCTTTCATATCTTCTCTATGTTAAAAAGGTTCATGGACACCTAGTCATAGAGAAAGCTATGGATGCTTGCTGAAAGTTCAAAACACATCACACCTGTGATCTCAAGTCACAAGACTCCATTGATTATACAGCAGTATAGAAAAATCTATCCTCTCAATAAAGAGAAGAAGAAACAAAAAACGATTACTGATCTGTCCACATAATTAGATGGAGTGTTTTTTTTTGTTTATGCAGCCTCTGAAATGATGGTCATGCCAAAGTCACGTACTGTGTTGCATTATGCACAATATATTGAAACAAAAGCATGACTTAAGAGAGTAAGATTAATCTCTTACAATGTCTTTATCTCCACTAGATGGCAATGTTATTTCATTATAGTTTGTGAAGAGTCTCAGATTATTCTCGCAGGGCTCTCTTTGTATTCCTTCTAGTTTGGGGAAAAAAAACAGGACTGGCGTTTAATTGTCTTAAGCCTTGTTGGCAAGTATTAACATGCTGACCTGAGAATATCAGACCACATCCTTGATGATCACATGTAGTTATTAATTTGTACTTTACAGATGAGAACAGATATATAGATGAAGTGCCACTTACAGATTAGGTAAAATTAGCTTGTTAATTACCTAGTCCCTCAGGTATCTGAAGAGCCACAGACATAAACTTTTCTTCCCCTGTGATACATCAATAGATTTGATGGTAGTTTCATGGAATCCACAACTACCAATCAAAGCTGTGGTCTCTAAGCTGCTCTCTGGGCAGAGAGTGCTGGGAAAGTGGCTCATGAGTGGCTCATGAGCCAAAACAATAATTTTAAGCAAAAATAAGAAGTGATGAAATCTATAAATTTATAATTAAGACCTAGAATAAAGCCAAAAGTTCAACACTGATTATCCTGTGAGGTTAGTTAATTTGTCAGCCACATGTGTTATATTTTATTACAATTGAGAGATTTTGTTCTTATGTCCTTTTGTAGGAGCGTTCTCCAGACCAGTTTGGGATAATGTTCAGGACACTGCCCCCACCGAGAGGCAATTTCCTCAACTCCTCTCTTCCTGTTCCAAGCCAAACGGTTCCAGCCAGACTTCCTAGCTTGAACCTGCCTGATTCCAGGGTGCCAAATGGAATTCACCACAAGAAGGTTGCAGAGACTTCCAACAGCTGTATGTAAATTAATAAAACTTTTTTTTCCACTACTATGTAACAAACTGGTGACACACCATGAGTGGGTGACAGAATGCATGTACTGTAGCAGACAGTTTATATAATGTGGTGTTAGAATGGATCTTGCACTGAGGGAAGACAAGAACTTTGAAATTTTAATTTTTAGAGTACCAGAGCCACAGTAATACTGACATTATAATCTATGACAGACCCTATCCTCAACCAAGGGTCTGTACACCAAAAAAAAAAAAACAACACACACAAGTCCAGAAAGGCCTTTTCTGACTTTTCTAGTCAAACAGCTCTCAACATACTTACCTTAAGCACTGTGCATGTTCCCTATATACCAAGCAACTTAATTACACCCATGTGAGAATATGCAACAACAGTCTTCACCACTAGTCTAATTAATTCCCTAATTGTTACCCACTTTGGCGGCTGTCGCATCAGCCAGGTGGGTGCTACGCATTGGTGGTTGTGGAGGGGATTCTTCATTACCTGTAAAGCGCTTTTGATTGAAATGTGCAGAAAGACAAGGATGTAAGGATTATTATTACCTGGTGTGTGACTACTTACAAGGATTGGAGGCCAAAAGTGGCAGGTCTTCATAACTGCAGTCCTGTCTTATGATGCCCCTCTGCCCATTCATTTAAATGTGGATTCTGAGAAACATCTCTAGGAACATTGTTTTCACCTTACAATTTAACGTCAGGAAATACTGGACAAGGTAAAATGGCTTTTTACATTTTTTGTGAACAACTTTGTGTTGGGGGGAAACGGGCAATATTTTAAAAGCTTCAGTTGACCCCAAAAAAGGGCTAAGTGTGCTACAAAAATCCATCCATAATAAAACAAGAATGTTTATGCTTAAATTATGGTGGGCCTTTGGCCAATCTCTTTCAGTTGGGTTTTAGTAGCTAATTGATTGAGGATAATTTCCAGCTGTTTCTTGAAATAAGACATACAGTATGTTCATCTTCAAACACATGGTGTACCTCTTGTTCTCTGTTTTAAAATTATTTGCATGTTATTCACTCAAAATCACATTACCCTGTTTTTCACACTATCAACACTAGTGTAGTCTTTCAATAACAGTGACTTAATGATTTAAATTCACACCAGCATACCGTTAATATTAATTGTTATTCCTTTCAGAGATTATATTATATTTCATGTTACATATATGTTTAGTTAAAATGCCCTACAAGTGCTTTGTAAAAACTTAGCCAAGCAGCCTACATATTAATATCCTTTTGGAGCGATATTGCTCAGATGCCACTGGTTCCAGCCTGGGTCACGTCACTAATTGACCATGACTGAGAACCCACAACCTTTTTTAGAAGTGCTTCCTGTTCTCTGTTAAATGCATCTACCACTTGTGTTTCACATGTGTCCTCTCGGCTGAGTCTAAGAAGAGTTACCAGATACTGTACATCCCAGGGAATCTCCTTTATTGACAGGCTGAAGGAACAGAATCCTCTTTTGAACGGAGAAGGTTATGAGGAGACCTGATACAGGTTTTCAAAGTCCTCAATGGTACTGGCAAAGTCAACTCAGTGGACCTCTTCGGGGAAGAATAGTGAAACACAAAGCTGAGGGCACAAGTGGAAACTATGTGTTAGTGCATTTAAAAACAAGATAACTTCTTCACCCAAAGGGTTGTGGGTGTACGGAACAAGCTAGCCAGCCATTGTTGAATGTGATACCTTGGCTCTTTTCAAGAAATGGCTGAATGAGATCTTTGGATCACTTAAGTACTACCAAAACATCTAGAAGTGCTCTTTGCTTTGTAATCTGTTATAAATGTGTTAGAAAGGCAAAAGGTATCTAAAAGGTAGCTTCTTCTGTTTCCATGATTTAAAAGGACAGGTTATGTCTTGTCCTTTCTTTTTGAATGTCAATGGTTGGAGAAAATCACAGTTTGCCAATGAGGTTCCTGATAATGGTTCCAGAAAATAATTATGTAGGTTGAGGCACTGCAGCTGTGAGAACTTCACAACCTTGGCACACGGAAACTAAGAGAAGCTTCTGCCTCTAGTGTAATCCTTTTGTAGTAGCCTGCAGCCTCTGTGTGTTATGAATGTCATCCAATTATGTAAAAAGTTCATGATGCGGACCATCTAAAAAGTTGTGTTCCTTGTATTACAGTATGTTTATTTTCTTTTTATTTGGAAAAGACAAGTCTGGTAACGCTCAGAGGTCAGAAGACAAGGGCTGGGCAGTCGAAGACCTGGATGACAATGACAGCGTGAAAGGACTAGGGAACACCACGGACCTGCTGAATATGGTTTGTTCATTTTCCTTGTAAACTCATTTCACTTTGTTTTAGTTCACCAAACTAGGACACCAGCATTTGTATAATGTACTGGCTGAGCAAGAGACTTGTATTCACTGGAATGCTGGGCATAATATTATCATTGCCGCCTCACAGTAAGGCTCACACAGTACATGGGTGTTCTTAATGTGAAACATTTACACTGGCAAGAGTCTGTGAGCATGCTACTGTAAATACTGTATTAGATGCCAGTAAAATCCCTTCATTAAGTTTTTCCATTTTAAATTCAATTTAATGTACCTGAAGTTTTAAATAGTGTTTTGTATGCATTTTGCTCTAAGTGTAAAATCCTTGTGCCCGTCTTACATTTTGTACCTCTAGGGTTTTCTTTTTGCCATTTTGTTACAGAAATGTCAAGTGCTGATAGATCTATCACAAAGCAAAATAAAAATGTAATTGGCATAATAGCAGCCAAACCCAGAGATGTGGTTTTCTGTTACCAATTAATAAATCTAGGCGTAATCCCATCCACTGAACTTATAGATGCTGACATACAGTATAAGGTCTTAACAAGTAGGAAAGACAAAGTTCTGATATCTATGATGTAAATATTTCCACTGTAGTGAAAAACAGTGGCTGTTTTCTTTCAGAAACCTACACTGGCTTGTTGTTAAGTTTGGTTTTGTACATTGCCACACAGCCTGACATGTTTCCCAAAACACAGAATAAAAACAGCTTTACTTGAAGCTCTGTACAGTAAGTATGCATAGTGCATTTCCTCTAATGTCTTAAAAAAGTGGAAAAATCATGCACTAAATATATATAGTTGAATGCTACTGAACAGTGTAGTCTTTCAATTTGGTGTTTTTATTAACGAAGAATCACCTAAGCACACGGCAGCAATTTTGCATGATTACTTTAGCTGTTTTTTTTTGTTTTGACAGTACTGATAGTTATCCTGTTACAATGAAACAAAACCATGGAAACACCAATGTGGCACAGCATGGCGGAACAGCAGTTAGCATTGCAGCCTCACAATACTGGGGCCCTCAGTTCAATTCCACACCCAGGGTTCTATCTGAATGTTCTACCCTGGTTTGTGTGGGTTTCCTCCAGGTGCTCTGGTTTCCTCCCAAAGTCTAGGGACATACTGGTTATTGGCTTCTGGGAAAATTGGCTCTGGTGTTTATGTGTCTGTGTTTACCCTACGATGGACTTGTCCTATCCAGGGTGTATGCTGCCTTGTGCCTGTTGCTTGCAAAGGACCTTGGAATGGATGAAAACACTAATGTAAAGTTACATAATTGTGCCTGCTCTGTACAGTAGTTCACCAGTGTTTGGAGTTCTGTAGGAGGGATGGGCAACCATTCTTCCATGCGAAAGAGTCAACTACTCCTCATTGATGTAGATAGAAAATGCTGTTCCTGGTGACACTGAAAAATATCCCATAAATGCTCTGTTGGGTTCAGATCTGGTGACTGAGGAGACCACGACATGTGGCTAACAACAGTGCTCATCAAACTGTTGGGAGACCATACATGCATTCTGGGGAGACACACCTTTCCCAGCAGAAAAGACATTTTGTAACATTGGGTAAAGATGATCACTTGGTATGTCTGATTAATGATCAGCATTGACCTTGCCTTGTAAGAGAATCTGTGCACCCAAACCATGCTAGTAAAATGCACCGCATAACAATAAGGAGCCACCAGAACTGTGGTTGTAACCGATCACTCAGGGCTATAGAGTTCTGTAGGGTTTTGCCTGTATGTCGAGAACATGTTGAAGGATGGTTCATCTGACTCTATTACATTTCTCCTCTGGTCAGCAGTATATTGCCTGAGCTCCTTACACCATTAGATTCGCAAACTTGCAATGCCAGATGTGATGAGAGGTTTGTGCACTGCAGCCCCACTATGCTATCCCTCTCTGTGGAGTTCTTGGTAGACCTTTCTCGATGAAACTGGCTGCTTGCATCCCAGGAAATGTGCTGTCAAGTGATCTCGCTCACCTGTTTTGCCTTACACTTTGAAGTCATGCAGAGCTACTAGATGCTCAGATGTTGTCTTTCTCTTGGATTTCCATGCAGACATTACCTTGGTGTCCATCATTTACCCAGACGCTTCCATTTTTTATTCAGTACCATTTCCAGTTTAGTGACATGTTTTTTTTCTTGGTAGGATTAAAACAATCAACTAATTAACACTGGTTATATATACAGTAACTACTGTATGCAGGATATATTAGTTCTTTATGTTTTATTATTATTATTCTCACAACACCTACAGAGACGATCGATAGGTGGCACTTATACTGAGTTAGATGTTAGTAAAACGATTGCTTCATTCAATTTGTTTCCCTACTGTAGATCTTTGGACTAATGTAACCAAAGGGACATTTTGGTAGATGAAAATAAAAATAACAGTATAACATCTCTGAATGTCATAAGTGATATTAATAGATGAATATAAATATATTATACAGACTATACAGTATACTATATAGTTGGTAGTGTAATAAAAACATAGGGTACACAACAGTATTCCATCTTCTTCATAAACATTTTCTGCATCAAAGTCTAATTTGTTCACTTGCTGTGGTTATTTTGGAAAAGTTTTGATGTTCTCATTCTAACTATATAAAGTTTATATACTTTATATAAAGTTTTATAAAACACTGTAATGTTTGAGCTGTTTCTGTGAATGTATGTTGGCGTTATTGTTGTAAAAAATTGTAGTACTTTTTTAATCCACTTAATACAGAATATTAATGTGGAATCATAACTAACAAAACGAAATTTTGATAGCTTAAAATAAAAATAGTTTTTGAACGTCATTAACAATATAAATTTATGGATATAAATATTGAGGAAACCCATCTCTTGGATATTACTAAGGAGTTATTTTTCTTTTCTCAATAATGAATCATGTGCATTCTCATATCAGGCATGGATAATGGAAAAGCCAGTGTCATGTTTTTCGTAACCATGTTATGTTTTCATTATGTGACAAAGTTTAAAGAATTGTAGCTGTAAACCAAGACATTGACTTAGCTGGGTGTTTCTGCTATGGGTAGCATTCATCCAGAGCATCTGCTTTTGATGACTGACTAAGGCTGCACAAAGATGGAAAAACAACTACATGTAGACAGAGAGACTGCGTTTAACCTAGAACCTACCAGGAAGAAGTGGAAAAAAAATCATTTTGGTGCCAGACTAATTTATAAACACCCTTTCCCCAGTAGAGATTATAAAATGAGAAAAAGCACAACTCTCACAGCATTAACCCTTTCCTTTTTAGATTTCTTTGCCACAGATACAACCCATTTTTCTGAAAGAAAGCAGGGTGAAATCCTTCTTGTTTTACTGCTTTTTACTGCCTGTGTCACCCTGGTAACCTACCTGGCAGTATATAGAATAGCAGTAAGAAGGAATATGCAGGATTTAAATGCTCTGTTTATAGGAAATTAAGTTGCAGACACTTTATCACATTATGGTACAAGTGAGTGTTCTAGGACTGGGTTGATTTACTGGAGAGTTGCCTTGGTGATAAATTGCTGTCATTGCTGTTTGCTCATACCTCACTTTTCATCTCAGGCTCTCCTCATTAAAGTATTTACTAATCACAATGAGAAAGCAAGTATAGAAAGCCCTTTTAAGAGCTTTCTCATTACTGATCACCTTTTTTTCAGAGGAGCTTAATTTATAAATCAGTGTTTAATATAGTACATCCCCTTTGTATCATGTAAGATTTGGGTCTTATCATTTTTGCTAAGCGTGCTTTGCTGTTTCAAATGCCACTTTGTTTGGCTTAGAAATGTCCATTTATGTTGTAGGCTTTGGGGATTTGAAGGAAGATGTTCCTTTTTTAAGCATATATATTTTTGAATATGCGCTTATAAACATTGTGCAGAGATGTGTGAATGTTGGGGAAACATTCTTCATGTTTGACCCATGTGTAAGAGTGAGATACTCCTGTTTCCCAAACAGGGCACCAAGTTACATATGTAATCTGGAATTTTATTTGTATACATCCATATGGTTTACTGTTCAGTACTGAATTTTAAAAATTTTTAAAATATTGTAAATATTATTTTATCACCGTCCTTTTGTAGCAACGTATACTCATAATTCTAAATCAAACAGCTGAACCGTATTTACAGTTGTGAGAAAACGTTTCTTTATTGAACAAATGCAGTTTATATTTGGCTCTCTTTTTCTGTATTTAAGTGCATTGCTTTTAAAATATGCTGTAATTTGGATTAGATACTCATTACATACAAGATGTGATGATGAGAAATTGTCCTTTGTTTCTTGGTGCTCCATACAGTTCAGACATTGATGTGTTCTATGACTTCATTATTTTGTCTTTTATTGCTATGGCAGGATTATTGTTACATGGTTGTGATTATATTTAGCATACTTGCTTTTTGTATGTCATAATCCAAATCAAACATCCTGACCCGTGTGATGATCGATTAATGCTCATAATCATGTAAAAATATTAATATGTTAGATATTGATTTTTTTGTTTTGGTTTCTAAGGAATTGGAGGTTATCTTATGTACATTGCATGTGTGGACATTTGTCAAGAAGCTTAATTCTGATCCTGTTTTGTTGATATTATTTATGCTTTTTTCCTTCTAACTCACTAATCCAATAAGTTGGTTTTCCAATAAGTGATGCAGAAGCCTTGTTAACACATCCACTTAACAGCTTGGGATGAAATATCTCAGTTTGTGGGGTTATCATGCTTCAGTATGTGAATCTGTGACTACTGAAGCCAGCAGCCATATCACCCTGCAACTCACAACTGGCAGCCCCACTGAGTTTTTGGTTAAAGAGGTGTTAGTGAGGCCACCAGTATAGTGACGGGGACACTATACTGTAAAAAAGTGCCGTTCTTCAGTCGAGACGTAATACCGAGGTCCAGACACTCTGTGTTCATTAAAAATCCCAGGGCGTATCTCGAAAAGAGTAGGGGTGTTACCCAGGCATCCTGTCCAAATTTCCCATTGACCTTTACCAATCATGGCCTCCTAATAATCCCCATCTATGAACTGGCTTCATTAATCTGTTCTCCTCCACACTAATAGCTAATGTGTGGTGAGTGTTCTGGCACACTATGGCTGCCATTGCATCATCCAGGTGGGGCTGCACACTGGTGGTGGTGGAGGGGAGTCCCCATTACCTGTAAAGCGCTTTGAGTGGAGTGTCCAGAAAAGCGCTAGACAAGTGTAAGCAATTATTATTATTATAACTGTGTTTTTCTGTGCTCATTCATTTTCATTTCTGTTTGTTGCAGACCCATGTAATGCAGATGAATCCCAGTGACCAGACTCTGACATTATCACCTGTTCAAAAGGAAAAGGTAAGTCATGGGCTCAATTAAAAAATCCTGTCCTGATCAGCTCAGCAAATCCCCATAAGGTGGGTGCCATCTTTGAATTTCAGTTAAGAAGTACAAAGAGTGACAAAAATAGAAAGAAAAAAAATTAGTTATGTTTTAACTTCGTTTATTTTCTGAATTTGAAATTGCCAGTTGTTTGTTTTATATCCTCGGTTTGCCAGGACAAGGTCTGTGAATGCCCCTCTGCTGCACACCATTTCACATACAGTGAGCTTCATAGTGTGTTACAGGAGAGTTAGCTTGGATTGGAGGAATGACGCGTCTCTCACTGACAGCAGAGGGAGGACACTATAGCCAGCCCAGGGCCCTCCTGTTGAAATTGAAAGAGGCCAGTTTTGTGCCATGCTAGGGAATTTTTCTCAGTTTGCTGATGACAGCCCAGTTTTGGCCCGGTGGTGTTTGAACAGTCTCCACTATAGGATTTAATTTGAGTAAATGTATTTAATAAATTGTTATTTATTATTATTATTTTAACCACATTTATGGACGTGGTCATTTGTTTGGATTTGTTGGTTCTCAGCCTCAAAACTATCAAAGTACAGTAAATGGTTCTCCAATATGGGTTTTTCCAGTGCAGATTTTTATACTTGATAAAAAATCAAATAAATATCTGTCACACATGAAAAATCTGACTGGGCATGTTTATATGTGCTCTGCCTAAAATAGTATCTAGAATCTTCTAGTAATGTCTTCAACACCCTTGCACAACCACACATTCCTCTCTCTCTGTCTCATGTACACTGTCACGGTGAGTAATGTTCATGGTTGTGCAGACTACGATGAATTCATAAGTGTTGCCTGCTATATTAAATTAGGTAAATTCCAAAATTTCCTTTTGACATTTTCATGGAATACTTAAAGTGCTGCAAGTTCCCTTTTCTTTGGAGGGAAAGTGAATTATAAACCTTAGTTTTCACTGGAGGCAATTTGTAATATCTTTTTTTTTGCATACTACCTATATAAATTATCGGTTCTACTGGTGAACAAGAAGCAGGACAGTAAAGTTTTCCTCACTTCAGCTTCATTGAGTCGCTCTCTGTTGCTACTTTCTGCTTGTTTTGTTTCTCTACACCTGCAGTGACAGCCTTTTTTAATTTGTTTTCCAACTTCTGTGTCTGTACTCTGCTTTTTCTGCATGCTTATTAATTTCTAATATTTTCCTTCTTTTTGTCCTCTGCTTCTCATGGTGGGATAGAAGAAAATTAGAATGGTGAAAAGGCATGGTCCAACAGGGTCAAAAGGACTGGGTCCTTCGTTGGAAAGTCAGTTCCAGTCTGAGCGAAAAGCAGCTACAAAATCTAGGCGTCCCCTTCCTACTGAATTACTGAGGGCGGCTGGGTCGATGCCCGTGCCTTCAGCTGCTGTTGTGGTGGACAAAAAAAAATTTAAAGAGAGCGCTTTAAAGAAAGGTGGTGACAAAGAAAATATTAGTACAGGCATGAACAAAATAAAGTCACCATTAAAAGCTAATACAGATAACTTGAAAACGGGAATCCAGTTACCAGACTTGGAAGAAACTAGTAAAGATGAGACGGAATACAGCAAGCCCATGGTAATGAAAAGCAAGTCAAAACTTAAAAGGGTCATTACTGATCCTCCAAGCCTTAGGACTGAAGTTAAAATAGTAGGCACCAAAAAGCCTTTAGTGAAACCAGATGAGGACCAGATACTCTCTACAACAGAAAGCTCTTGTGTACTGCAAAGTGAAAAAACAATCAGTTCAAAGCCAAGCCGAGCTGAAATTGCAACTAAAGTCACTTTGTCATCAGAAAGTAAGAATCAAGGTTCTAACAAAAAGAATAAAACTGAATCAGAACAAGGAGGCATTGTTGCAGGACACCATGGGAGACTAGAGAGGAGAAAGGAAAAAGTGGTTAAAAAGCCAAACCACACCCAAACAAAGATAAGCGTGACCTCTGTTTCACAAAGCACTGGATCAGAGAGAAGTCCCAAACGTGTGTCAAAAAAGGACGTGAAGAAGGCAGCTCAGTCAAACCAGGATAGTGAGGATCAGAGAGAGCAGCCTACATCCAGAAGGCCAAGCAAAACTGAGAGGTTCACCAAACAAATGGCTATCACAGTCCAGTCATCGAGCGAATCGAGCGAGACAGAGTCTGAAAAGAGGCCCACTGTCGGTATAAAAATTGTGTCGGAGGCAAAAGGGAGAAAACAGAATGCAGAAGGAAGTAGTGCGAGTCAGTCTGACAGCCAAGAAGATGACCACAAGAAAGAACTCCTGCAAGAGGATATGGTAGAAGGATATCAGTTTGAAATCAAAAAGCAGGATGGAACAAAGGATAAGGGAGGAAAAGGGAAAAGCCAGGGAGGGGGAGATAAAGACAAGCTGGAGGATGAAGGCAGTAGCCCAGAGGAGGCTGAGGGCGAGAGTGAAAGCAGAACAGAAGAGGGTGTAGGAACCCAGCTGGTAGAAAAAAAGGAAGGTGGCAGTGAGAGTGAGGCATGTGAGGAAGAGGAGGGTGAAGGTGAGGAGGAGGAGAAGAAGGGATGTCCAGAGAATGGTGAGGGAGCTGATAAGGGCACAAGGGAGCTTGAAGAAGAAGGCAGTGGTGAAGAGGGAACAGAGACGAGAGAGGAAAGCGTGGCAGAGGAGGAAGGTGAGCAACAGGAGAGTGAGGAAGCAGAAGAGGGAAGGAGGGGTGAGCAAGAGGAGGATCAGGAGAGTGGAGAGGCAGAATCTAAGCCTGAGGGGGAGGAGGAGCAGGAGAGTGACGGGGAAGGGGAGGCAGAAGAAAGTAGCAAGGAGGAAGGGGAAGATGATCTGGAGGAAGGTGAAGAGGAGGGGGAGAGTAAAGGAGAAGAAGAGGGAGGGGAGGAAGAGGAGGGGGAGAGTAAAGGAGAAGAAGAGGAAGATGAAGAAGAGAGTAGTGAGGAGGAAAAGGACCAAGAGGAAGAAGAGGGTGAGGAAGAGGAAGTAGAGGAAGAGGAAGGAGAGAGTAAAGGAAAGGAAGAAGACCAGGATGAAGGAGAGAGTGAAGGAGAGGAAGAAGACCAGGGGGAAGAAGAGGAAGAGGAGGGAGAGAGTGAAGGAGAGGAAGAAGACCAGGGGGAAGAAGAGGAAGAGGAGGGAGAGAGTGAAGAAGAGGAAGAGGACCAGGGGGGAGAAGAGGAAGAGGAGGGAGAGAGTGAAGAAGAGGAAGAGGAGGGAGAGAGTGAAGGAGAGGAAGAAGACCAGGGGGGAGAAGGGGAAGAAGAGGAAGATGAGGGAGAGAGTGAAGATGAGGGAGAGAGTGAAGGAGAGGAAAAAGACCAGGGTGAAGAAGAGGAAGAGGAGGGAGAGAGTGAAGGAGAGGAAGAAGACCAGGATGAAGAAGAGGAAGAGGAGGGAGAGAGTGAAGGAGAGGAAGAAGACCAGGATGAAGAAGAGGAAGAGGAGGGAGAGAGAGAGGAAGAAGAGGATGAGGTTGAAGAAGATGAGGAAGAAGAGGAACAACCTGTGATCAGAAATAAAAAACATAACCAAAAAACAAAGAAAGACAGCAAACCAGCTTCCAGCTCTAAAAGCAAAACTGTGGGAAAGCAGAGATTGGGCAACGGCACCCAGAACACCCAGCAATTTTGGAATAATGTGTTGCCCCATTATTTGACACTAAAATGACAAACTATTTAGTTCCAGGTTAGTTCAGGGCCATTCTTTACAAAGAGATAAAAATGCTTGTGTACACGTTATTAATAAACATGTACACTTTTTTGTAGGAAACCTTGCTAAAGGATTTTAATTTTTTTTAATACTTTACTAAGATTACCTCCATACTTCAGAGGATTATGTTAAATGTCTGCTTTGTGAAGGGCTTTTTCATTATTGCTTTTTCCCATCTGCATACTGTTTCTGTGTTTTGTACATGTGCCTCTGAAATGTGACTGACTCTGTTGAACATTTGATTAACCCTCAGCCTTTTTGGATAGTATGGTATAGTTGTTTTCACACTATAGTGTAGTTGCTTTTTTTATTTTGATATTTCCTATAAACACAGTAATGTAATGTGTAGCCCTAACTTCACTCATCCATGGAATACCATGGAAAGTCCACAGGAGCTTGTTAAAGCCGTGTAAAGCAATAGAAAACCCTTATATAGTCACAACAGAATGTGCATTATACAGTATATTTTTATACTTAACATACTGTTTTACAAGTAAAACTGAAGTGCCAATAGAGGGCATCATGAAAATAATTCATTGCCATGAATCAAACTGAAAACAAAGCGCAAACTGTCGTCCTAAGAACCTGTAATATACTCTTATTATAGATGCCCATGATCTGGGGGCAACTGTCTATCACTATTAGCAGAGACTATAATACTATAAACTCACCACATTGCCATCGAGTGAAACAGTGAGTAGAGAACATGCCTCCTTTGAAGACATTGTGCCACAGACGCACGTTTGGACTGTTTTCTCAGTTTTAGTACTGCAAGTGTATTTTGTTTACAAAGATGAAATGCTAAATTCTTATCAACGCTGGACATCCTTCACACAAAAATGAATAGAGAAATCTGTTGCTGCTGATGGGAGGAGCTATGAACAGTCCTTTCTCATTAGGGCTTACAGCTACGTTTTGATGTTTTGTCTTCTGTGATGACAAATAACCTTCAGAATCAGAGAGCAGGAAATGATATTTGAAATGCAAACAAGTTATCAGTGTAATCAGTGTAAACATGCGCCTAACATTTTGTGACTTTCCTTTTTTCTTATAATGTTTTATTTCTGCTCCCAATATATGCCGTGTATATGTTAATTTCTAATAAATCATCTTTGGTATTTTCCTAAATTAACTTCATTCTAATTTCCGGAATTTGTTGAATTTTCAAAAAAGAACATCTTCTCGATATTCATTTTTTTTCTTCTGTACTGTATATCTACAGAGTACATGTATGTAAGATGTATGAATCTGAGACTTTTGAAAAATGTATGGAAATGATATACGGTACTAATTCTGTAGTTGAGCAAATCCAATTTTTATACTCTAATTGTTGGGTTTTAAGGAGATGGAGGTTTTTGTCTTTTGTTATCACAGAGAAAAAATCTTTGAAATATAAAACCTTGTGGGTAAACAGTAGCTCACATACGTTGGAAGACTGCACCACAACATTTAATGAACCCAATTTTGTTGTTGCACCACCACAAAGAGTTTGTGGACTTTTTTCTTAAGATTTAGGTTTTGATAATGCAGAGCTAGCAAATTTTGTATTTCAAGGTTCATACTGATTACCTTGAAAATGCAATATCCTTCATTTGCTAAACTGATGATATATTTAAACATTGGTTTCATAAGCAGATATGCGTGACTCGTGCAAGGATTTGCTCTAATACTGTACTTTGCCACTGTGCAATGCTGTTCAAGAGCAACATGGTATCAAGGGGTATTGAATGGAATAAAAAATAATGTTTTTCTCATAACCTAGTACTTCAGTGAAATGGTTGCAACGTTCTGTCCGATGTTATCAGAAGTTAAATCTGTGAGGGCAACTCTTTACTCAAATCTTACACACTGTCCTACATGAGCTGTACAGGTTGTGATTTGCAAGAGCTTTTATGAGTTTTAACTGCCTGTGTTTTTTAAGCACATTCCTTGTTTTATACCATCATAAATCTATATTGCTTTTGCATGCTGTCATGTCATGACTGTCTTTATTTTCATAGCCTTTTCAGTCTAGAAAACAGATGTAAGTTGAGACTCAAAACCTGAGATACACCGACTAGACATCCTCTTGTCTTTTTCTTCATCATGGTGTCTCTTAGAAATTACAAGAAAATCTATTCATTATTATAATGTATCAACAGGATTATATTCTATTATATTCAAGTGCAGTAGTAGTTCTTAGACCCAGCACTCATAAAGACATTATATGAAATATAACATTTGCTGCAGGTTTACTTACAGTACAAGCCTGCAGCAGATATAAAGTCTTATTTGGGCAGCAAAACACTCTTGTTGTCCTGTCTAGGTGCCTTTAGAATTTCCCTTTTCACAGACTGCAGGACACACAGTAGGTGTACATCCAAAAACTTTTCTTCATAGTGTAGTTGTGTAATGTGAAGTTGCTAGTTTGTTGTTGTCACTGAAATCCCTCTGATCCTTCATTTATCACCTAAACTGTTTGCTATCATGGACAGATTTTTAACCCAGAACAGTAGTTTCTCCCTGCCTTTTGATTCTATTCATTTCTTCTTTGTAGTTAGTATACAGTATTGAGCCTTTTTCATATACTCCATATGAAAGGAAAATCAATCTAATTGAACTAGGACCAGTTAAAAAAAAACACCACCTCTTTATTTCACCTCTTTAATTTGCCATCCAGTGGAAAATGAAGGATCACTGGTGAAAGTGGAAACCCACTTTCTCCAAAAACACTTTAGTGATAGGGCACCACTTTTAAAGTATGTGGGGATTGCATGTTTCAGTGTTGATATCTCTCATGACAGAAATTAGGACACAATGCTGCAGAGGAGAGTGAGGAAGATGATGAAGAAGAAGAAGAAGAAGAAACTGACGAGGAGGAGGAAGAGGAAGATGAAGAAGATGAAAGGCCTGCACAGAAAAAATCAGGAGATCAGCAGCCTCAGACAGGAGAGGGTGATGGCCTTTCTCAGGAAACATCAATAATGGTATGATTCAGGACTTGACACTAGTACTGATTTCAACTGGATTTAAGGGCACTAGAATGAAGTAGGGTGACACTCCTAAAGGAACCCCTCACCTCTAACAAACTTTGGTCTGGATTCCTTGTTTTATGAGCATGTGAAATCTGTAGATTGTTACAATTAAACATGCAATTGTGTACGTTATTCCTTTGTTGTGTAAATCCATTCGGCAGTGGTACTGATTTCTCCTGTGTTGACTGTTTCTGTTCAACATTTGTTTTTCTTTTTACAGGCATCTGAAGTCAGAAAGAAAGTGACTACTCCAGAGGCCATACAAGAAGGTACTGTATATATCATTTGGAGGTCTTTATTATACATTAACTGGTTTTATTTTCTGAATGCATTTTAAAATCTATTTCACCTTTCCCTTCATTTTTAAAATGTAGCATTCTTAAGCTTTGACATCTGATTTTTGTGTGCCTGTTAGTAATTCCTGTAGACCCTTCTCATGATTCTTTTCATAATTTAATTCAACAATTTCTTGAACAAGGAGTTCTAGATTGTGACGGGGGTGGACTTAAAGCATTTGGTTGCAAACTGTGATTAACACAATTCATTTACTTTGATTGCAGTGTTAAAACCAATTAACTAGGGTAGGAACACATACTGTATATACGGTGGCAAGGGGTCATAATTTTCCCTTTGACTGATGACATCCTGAAGCTGAGTGAAACACATTTCTCTTGTAACAACCTACTGTAAGATTGCACCTATAAAAGGACAATTACTGAACTTTTTTATGGTTATGACCATAAAATAATCCCCCCCAAAAATGCGTGGTCCCTTACCCTTTCCTTTCCAGCAGTATAACGTTCACAGAATTTTCTCATGCTGTATATGAGGTTCCCTATCAGGCTGTAAGGCCCCAAATTACACTCTAGTACACGAACACTGCTGAGCTCTTGAGGAATTCTTGGTGCTGGTTGATAACTGGACCTCTTTCTCTGTAAAACCTCCCAGGTATAGCTCTAGATGTCGTGGTACTTAGACACAGCTGGTAGGTAGCATCTTTTGCCTCCAGAACCTTGCTTCTTGAAACATTTCGCCTTCTAAAAACTCCAGCCAGTGTTTGCCCCTTTTACATTCCATCGCAGATTATCCACACAGCTCCTTCTTCGCATTCCTTGCAGTGAATCTCCACAGAGCAATCTGAGAGCAAACCGCATCCCAAAGGAGAGTGGAGTTTAAAAGCTTTTTTATAGGATGCAGAATTTGCATTTGCAGACAGAATTTATCCGTATATTTTCAAGTGAGATTCAACATTTGTGGATTACCCTTGAGCAGTAAATCATTTGTTGTATTATTCACCTACACTGTTTTTTAAAACCAAAATGGTTTGTTCCTTAACGTCTGCACACCAGTGTACAGTGTATAGAAAACCGCATTGTTTTTTGAAGCATTCTTTTAGGCGATTTATCATTTGTTTGGTCAGAGTACTTACTGTATTTGTTGCATTGAGAACCAGTTTTCCCTTTCTACAGGTGAACATTAACAGTTGTATAAGTAGTATAAAGACACTGCTGTCAGAGAGTGATCCTGAATCTGACATAAAAGCAAGTCTTTCATTGAGGATGGAATGTAAAGCATTTAATTACTGCGCCACTTCATAGACTGTAGACGGTATGAAGGAATGTATGCATACAGCAAGGTAAACATACCTTGCATTTAACACTGACCTTTGTGTCAGTGATGTTTCTAGTTGAGTGCTTATAAAAGCCCTTTCATTGTGAAAACAGCACACTGGATCATTCATACATTTTCTTCTTAGTAAGAAATTTGCAGGATCTTCATGAGCCAGGCAAGTGCATTGCTGAAAAATATGAAGCTGCTTTGTTAAAAAAAACACAACTTGTAATGGTTATAAGAATGGTAATATAGGTACTGATGCATTATGGAGAAAATGCATAATTAGGTAATAATGGACATTTTCAGCAAATGTTTATTTTACATGATTAGAAATGATCCGTATAAAACATAAGAGCTTCATTTTGTACCTGAATTATTAATAATAGGATCTCTCAGAACATATTTCTAAGACAGACTTACATTATTCACAGAAAACACAAGGTTAATTTTAACAGAATGGAAGAAACGTGTGATGTTTTGAAATAAAGTTTGCATTTTTTTAACTTGATAATCCTTTAATGTAAAGATTCTTAAAAAATAAATCTGTAGGTTTTAAAATACCATGGGGGTTCATGTGTTTTTGTTGTTTTAGCTTCTAAAATGGAAGAAAATCTCATGCACAAGCAACCTCAGATCCATGAAGGAAAAGAGGATGTGAAGTCAAAAGGCCTTTTTGGGACAAATGGCAAGGTGCAGTAATTAAAAGTTGATGGCTTCAAAATATTTATCATTTTCTCTCCGAGATTATGATGGTACCGGATTCATTTAAAATTGTGCATCTGTAATTTGCACTTCATGAAGACTCACTCAGGAGACGTTTACTGTATTATTTTTGAAAAAGGTCATTCCTACTGTATTCTTTTAAAATGTTTCAGTTTCTGTGTGGCAGTCGTTATATAATACAGAAGATAAAAGCAATGCAGACTCCAAGATAGAGGTGATGTTGTTGTAATAAGCAATTGTTACATACTACAAATGGATGAAAAGTGTAATTTAGCTCTTTTTGCTTCTGTCGCATAGATTTCTTTTTTCAAGCGGTTATCCACAACAGAGATCAAGAAACCAGAGAAAAAGAATGATGCAAGACCTGTCCAGGAAAAGAATCGTTCCGAAGATCAGAAGGTTTTCCCGGCCAATGAGGAGAGCAGAGACCCGAAGGACAGCAGTAACACCAACGCCATCCCCACACAGTCCCCACAGAGAGACCCACGGAAAGCACAGAGTCTCAGTGACGGAGGGTCCCGCTCCTCCACTTGTACTATGCTGTGATTACGTGGAGAGATTACACTTTTCAGTGCTTTTCAGAAGTTGCAGTGTGCCTTAAACTATTTTTATGAGTTTTATAATCTGTTTTGTTTCCAAAACTATAACCGTTGCACACAGCAAAATTAAAAGTGCATGTACTGTATACAGATCATTTAGAGATTGTACAAAGCAAGTGGCCAAGAATACCATTTTACTGGCAGTGGTAGGAATACTTCACAAGTGCTTTATGATCCGGAGTCCATGGGCAAACTGGCACAACTGACAGCTCTGTAAGATTACACAGAAGTTGAAAACCTTGCACTACAAAGAATGTAAAATATCTCAGAAATATCCAAAATATAAGGTAAAACAGGATTGTTCATAAGGGATCAAGTTTCTTACATTGTGCAAAAGGGCTTGACTTGGTGTATTGTGGATTTCCAAAGAATTTCACTCAGTCACTTGAGTATTTTGAGGATTGTTGTACATTCGTATTCTTCCACAGCTCTAAACAAATGCAGTAGAATGTGTTCATTCAGTCATTTAAAATTGCAGGTTCAAAGACCAGAAACATCTGAATTCACATTGCACTCCTGGTGTTACCTCAGTTATGTATCTGTTTACTACAGTATGTTTTTGAGTTGTTTCTTACACTTTCAGAATTTTTTTTTTATTAATACAGAATCAACATACACCGTACACAACAATTCTCCCTGACTGCAGGCCCAAAATGTATTCTGCTGTTGTACAACGCATTTAGGTTGATTAAAAAATCCACAGCTGGTCCTCACGTTTTAAAAATATTTTGTTGTATATTTAGTATACTGTATGTATGAGTGATGGTTCCACATACACTGTATAGCTTTATTCTAAATGTTGTAATATGGCTCTTCTAGTATTAACTTCAAGATATTTGTTCTATAATTTATAAAACTGTATATATTTCTTATTTTAACAGATGTATTTATTTAAGTTTAGAATCTAAAAGCACAGATTGCACTTTAAATTGAACTACTGTACACTGTACATTGTACTTGTTTCAGGGAAATGTGTACGTTTTAAAGATTGACTCATCAGCAGGTATACATGCCTCCTGAAAGACTGCATTTTCACTTTTTATCGTACCTAAGGATGAAAGGATGCTTTTGTATTTTACACTCATCTGGTACATGCCATGTGATTTCAGTATAAACACATTGTGCTCTCTGGTGTGTGAACAGGATTTCTTCTTACAGTACATTCAAACTGAATCCTATTAATGTTAAATAAATCAGGTTATCAGTTCTTAAATCTCCTTGTCTTTTTGGATGTTGACCTTTTTAAAATTGGTACAAATGGAGTATCTACTGTGCAAAAGAGAGAAAAGAAACATTAACTTATGGAACAGTTCATATTCCAGATAGAGTGAAGCTGCCAGTTGACTTAAGAATCGGGAGCGGTGCAGCAAAGTAGGTGTCTTCTCAATCAATTATCTTGCCAAAGGCTGCCAACTCCAGAGAACCAACGTCATCAGAGGGTTCCCTTGAGATGCTACAACCGGAGCACAACTTGCCTCTGTAGGATGTGTTCTCAGTAGGGGCTGCCGTAGCGCGGAGATCCACTTCAGCCACACACACAAAATTCTTGCGTCAGAGTTGTTCTGATGAGAGCAAGCACAGACTTGCTCTTTCATAAAAGGTGCCGAGTGGAACAACTATGTAAATAACCTCAATCTGCCCCCCTGTCAAACATGAATGCAGTATACCCACATGCGATAGGTTGTTAATTTGTTTCAATTATTTTTGCTTCTTTTTTTCTACATAATCCTGGCACAAGTGTTCGACATTTAAATAAACTCACTTTTCTGACTAGGCGTCATTTTGTGGTGACTTTTGATAGGCCCTGTCCATTTTTCGCTCACACTAAATCGGCAGTAACAACTACAAGATTGTTGGGCAAAAATTAAGTTTAATTCTCAGCGTAATTAACAGCAACCTCGCGCGCTTTTCGGATTCAACAATCACAACCTCCACGGCTGCTAAACGTTGGATGACCACAGTCAAAACGCATTTCAATTATCGGACATTCACTGTAGGACTAGTTAGACCAATTGTGAAATACAGCACAGCCCCTTCGCATGTTTAATTTTAAGGTAAAGCGCACGGTATAATAATGAATAGGTGTGGTTATTTAAATTTGTATTATTTAAATTATTTAAAAAATGGTAAAAGGTCTATTCCTTAACAATAAAAGCGCGTAAATGGGGTTTTGCCCAAATCTGTCCAAAGTGCGAGGCAACTGAAGTATCCAAATTCGATTAGTAGCTGGATGAGAATATTCTCGTTTCCTGCTAAGGAGGCGGACCCGTGTAAAAGGGGCTTGAACTTTGAGTTTTTTTTTTTCCGTGGGACTCCTGAGGAAGACAGTCAAATATTTGGATATGGACACCTGGGTGATTGTGTTCCTGTTTGTAGGTGTGCACGTTTCTTGCGCCCTTGCATATGACGACGGTAAGAAGTGAGTTTGTGGAGTGTGTTGTACAATAGAAGCTTCAATAGTGCGACTTCAGCCTGGATAAATCTTGCGTGGCATTAGAGCAGTACATTTTTGGGGAGAAAACACATCGAAACTTTATAGGACCTGTTAATGTTACCGTACATATAGATGTAAATGGAGTTATTTTGCTTTACTCTTATTTCTAAGTTTTATTCCGTCTTGAGTTTTTGAAGTTTTTAAGTTTCTTTTGACGGGGTGGGAGGTGTGCGGAAAAAGATAAAACGGGGAATATGATCCCTTTTTGTTGCGCGAAACGGCGTAGTGTGTCTTCGTAAAAATGCAATGCTAATATTTAAAACGACACGTGTAGGGGTCGGATTCCAAATTTCAAAATACGATAGGCAACCGATTTATTAAGATAACTATTACTTTAAGCGTTTGTGGAAGATAAGTTATTTTGATAGTATTAGTGATGCATTATACCAATGCTCTATCCTTCTTTTAAAAGGAACCTAAACAGTGAAAACGAGACGAGGTCGTAGAGAGGCTGTAAAAGGTTTAAATCATATCTACAAACTTCCTAAGAATGGGAGGCCTGACAGTCTTGCAGGATGTCCTTAATTTGTGTAAACCAGACGATACAGTATATTTAAAGGATAAACGACATCATGCATAGTAGTTAAAAGGCTTTAACGCCGAACTTGGGTACATCGAATGGAGCCTTAAATGGATGAAAAAAATACTCATTATTTGTAACGGTCGAAACGTCCAAATGAACTCTAATATTTTGCAGGTTGAAGTGATCTGTTCGCATAGAAAATGGTTAAATGCGTTACTGCTTTATTTACTACCGTTTCCATTTCTCTCAGGCATGCTTTTGTGAGACTTGAACTGGCTCTGTTGTGAAACTGAGCAGAATGGTACCTTACTTATCATTACATAGTTATGTGCATTTCATAACCTTGTAACCGTTACGAACACTGCTGTTGGATTATTATTTTTTAGACGCTCTCCTCCTTTACCAACTTCACAAAGATGATGCTTCTTTGTGAACCTCAATCCAATATTCTCTCTAGTAGCACTTTTCGGCAAGCAAAGCATCTTATCCCATATGTTAGCTCTTGTGAATTTTGACTGTATAGCTGAAAGGGATTTTTGGCTTGGATGTCTGCGCTGTTTTCCATAAATGTCGTTCACCACAGTTGTACTCCCAGGGCTTTTTCCATGGCAAGCTGCATGATGGAACAATAGATCCCAGTGTTGTCAAGGTGAGCCAAGTCAAAACGGTCAGTAGAACAAAATCTAGTGAACATTGAAGTCTGAAGACCTGTTTTTTTTTTCCATTCTGGGCCACATTTTGTCAACATTCCCTCCCCCCGTCTCTGTGGTGTACCACTGAAAGCAGTAGTAAAGCACAGTAGAGTCCAGCCACGTGCTCACCACTGTCCTAATGCCCCTGCCAAGTCTGTACAGCCTTGCTTATTACAGGACATTGAGTGTTTACGTTGGCTTTGGGCTGCTTTCAGGATCAGATTTTAATGACTTCATGTCAAATGCTGGCAGATTGCATACAACTTCCACAGACATGGAGAAATCCAGAAATGCTCAGTATGCCTTATTATGAAGCCTGGGTACTGTATGAAATTTCATGTGAGGAGAAATGAAGCAATGGAGTAGTTCTATTTGTGCAAATGGAAAAATATACACTGAATTGCTCACATATTTAAGCCTCATACTCATTGCTATCCTTAATTTTTGAATCAGAGGTTGGTATACCATGCTGGCCTTTGAGTCTCGGATGTCGGTATCCTAACCAAGCTATTTTTGTGATGCAAGGTCTGTGCATTTTTTTTCTGTTCAACTCCTGTGGTAATACTTGGTCTTTGTGTGTCTCCCTGTCATTCATACTTTCGAGAGTTTCCATTGCTAGTCTTGACAAAGACCAAGGCTGTCTCATCCTGAATGTTCTTACTAAGCAGTTTTACACAGTTTTAAAGGACTGGCCTGTTCTTCCTAATTTGTTTTTTTTTTATGTACTGCTTCTAAATTTAAATGGTTTTTGTATGTGGGCACTGTCTTGGCATGATGTACACTGATGTTCCTGAAAACTATGAAGTGCAAAAAAAAATGTTCTTGTGTCCTGTTGTACTGTATGTGGTTTTTACATTGACTGTTACACACCAAGCTGTGTAACTGTGTATACCCCTCTGAGTTAACTGAAAGTGATTGTGCTGCAGGCTGTCTTGTCGCATAGTGACGTTTGTCAAGTACAACATGAAGGGAAGCTTTGTTGCTCAAATAGCTCCTCAAATAAAGAAGGCAAAAAGTAAATTTAAGTGATCATGGTTTTTGCATTTTTTTTTTTGCTAGTCAATAATCACCTTTCATTTTGTGCATTATATGTGATCTTCCCTCAATAGTAGCAATTTTAGAACTTGTATGCTTAAAATAGTGCTCAAGTTCGTTGTGCTGGGCAACATCCAGTGCTTTTTAAAAGCCTTATAGCCGAAGCCACACGTTGCTTTCTCTAAATTTCTCAGCTTTAAGGCTTTTATGGAGGGGGGGAAAAAAGGCATATGATTTTGAACCTGGAGTGGAAAAGTTGTTTTCATCATGGTAATTGGAATAACAGACACTGAAGGTGAATTAAAATGGCTGGTTGGCCTCTGGGCTAGTGATGCTTTAAGGCTAGAGCTCAGATGTGGAAATTGCTGCTTAGGTGCTTTCTGTGTATGCAGGCTGTAACATGAGGACCAGAGATTGTGAGAAGATTTATGCTGACAGCTTAAACACGGCTTGTCAAACTGACATTGATTGTGGCTTCAGTTTACTTGGTAGAAGACCACATTACTTAGCAGTCAAACTCCTTGAGGGGAAAAAGCACCTTGCCAGGAAAGTACACTTTCTGTTCCTCCTGTATGCTGATGAACTTCAACTTGCCCAAGCATACTTGAATGTGTAAAACGGGAGTAGATCATTAAGGTGTACTTGTTTCTTTAGTTTTCCTGTAATAATAGGACATAAATTACTTTCTCTATTGACTTCCCTTGCATGATTTTTTTTTTTTAGAAGTAAAACCTAGGCCTTAACCCTTGTGGAAAAAGCACTTTAAGAGCTTGCATAGAACTGTTATTTGAAACGTGTTCAGACTATCAGGACTCTGTGTCCAAAGTTAGTTAAAACTTTGGAAAGTGGCTGAAACAAGTAATGACTGCTAGTGGGATTAGTTCCTCTGCAGTGTCATTAGTAGGACTTGACTGCAAGCTTGCTGCAGAAAATCTCACCCTTCAGTGATCTTGAGTATTGTCTTGCATTCTGACAAGGCGTTCGGACCTTAATCCCTTTTTGTCAAACTCATGGGCCTGTCAGCGGATTTTTCTGAATACATTTCTATCCCCTGACTCTAGAGAGAAGTTGCTGTTTAATTTCCTGTCACTCTGTACTCTGGCTGTTTAAAAAGTCTTTGCAAATGTATAAATCTTGGTGCACTGAAATTTCTGAATAACTTTTCTTAACATGCTCCGGTTGTCCTTGGCTAAATTTCCCCATCTTGCAAACTCCTGTTGTATTCCTCAAAACTGTAGTGCCAGAGTGGGGAAAACCCTATTCATAATTATCTTGGGGGAACACGTAATTACTGAATCATAGTAATTGGATTTGTTAAAACTAAAAGGACATTGGCAAAATGAGAAAGGTGCTGGATCCCTCATCCCTTGTTCGGGGTTTTGGGGGACTTGAGTGATCCTCAGCAGTGTACCGAAAACCTGATTTTTCTTTACCATGAAGTTTGAATTTCTAACTTGCCTTGGTTAATTCAGCTTTTTTCCAGGTCCTAACTTTGGGACTCCAGGTTAGTTGTGCCACAAGGCAATGTCTTCCACAAGGGCTCTGCTGTAGTAATTGTTCTTTGTGTAGTGAAGCTTCTAGACGCTGTTGTAGTAGAAAGGAACAAGAGCTCACCTCCCCACGGTAAGTAAGCTTGGCAGCTGCTGTATCTTTCATTCCAGAAAATGGCTCTGCATAGAACTTGGAAGAAAGCACTCTATTTTCATGACTGCCTTTTAGAGCGGATTACTTTGAATCGTCAACACTTAAGCACATGCTAGTATGGAAGAAAAACAAGATTCTGAGCTTTGGGAAGAGAGCTGAAAGATTAATAATTTGCTGTTCTGCTAACATGGAAAGAGACGTGCAGCACGAGTATCTTCTTTGCCAAGCTTTGTCTTTTGTGTTGGCTAGCTGCAGTGTAGGCATTGTTTTAGAGAACAAGTGGGTGGTAGAGACCTGAAGACCCTACATGATTTTAAAATTCTGATAACCAGCACTAAGCTTGGTGGGGGGGAGGTAAATGTATAAATTGCACAAGACCCTCCTCACTGTGCAGGAGGCTCAAATTCTAAAACAAAAAAATTACAGAGATCTGAAAATCAGGGTCCTTGTAGAATGATTATAACTTGTCGAGCATATTGGCAATTAACTACAATGAAAACCGTTTAAGATGGCAGGGTGTTTTGTTCCACAGTCTGTCATTGAGGCCTAGCTAATGTTAGGCAGGGGTGAGTTTCTTTGAGCCCAGGAATGTTTCTGCTTTTCCTCTGAACCAATTCCACAACGGCAATATTTAAAATGTAGTAACCTCATTTAAAATACAGTGTACACATCTGATCTTACAATTGAGCTTTGTGCGGTGTAACTTCTTTTTTTTCTTGGCCTGAGGCCTTCTATTATGCTGTACAAAGCTCAATTGTAAGATCAAATTTGGACACTATTTTAAATGAGGTTACAACTTTGTTTGCAATGTATTGTTCTCCTTCTCATGCTTTTAAGAAATCGGTCATTTGGGCCTTCGGCTTCTGGCCTTTCCTTCCTTGCATCTCAAGAGGGTCTTTTAACTCTCCCCTCCATTCTGTAGTGATTCTGTCCAGCCTTATCTCTTCATAATGTGCTGTACTGAAATCTTAAATGTTCATTAATGGAACAGCTTTGAAATCATGGATACCCCATGATCCTCTTTCCCCCTGTTTTGTGGGGTGACAAACTGAGAGGAGGTGGTTTTTAAGTTGACCCTTTTAATCTTGGCTACCTGTCTCCCACCACCACCCCCCTCTCTGTATGTGAAATTTATTACTGGAGACGAGCATTTCCCTCTTCACATTCCTTATTTATGTAAGTGTGCAGCTGAATTGTTTAGATTTTAAGGAAATACTCGGACTACTACCACTGTACCCTCTTTTTTGTTCTTTTAATCTAATTAAGGTCTGTATATTTTATGTAGGAAGAATACTGCACTCTTTCTCCAGAAAATATTATTCTCCATTGCTCCATCTCTTTCTGCTTTGTCAGGCATTCAAATAGTAGGCATACTCACCTGCTAATGGTCCTAGTATTTAGGCTTCAGAAGGATAGGACTGGACACTAACAAGACAATTTGAAATCAAACCTAATTAGGAGTGGAATTCTCCCTTGGGGTGGGGGGGAGGGATGATCTTGTAAGAAATGTTGGTAAAATATATACCAAAGCAGGTAGGCTTGGACCTGGGTAAAGTCCAAGGTTAGAAAACAATACAGTATGGTATAAATACCATAGTTCAGGTGGGAAGCTGCATCAGCATGTATAGGCTGCAAAGGAACAAGTAATAGGTTTATGTGAACACCTGAAGAAGGCTTCACAGCTGGAATGTTTTCTCTTCTCTTTTCAGCATGGAATTAAACCTCTTACTTGTTCCTAGATGTACTGTAATCTGATATAAGCAGGTCTCATTGTTCTGTTGTAAAAGGAAAGCAGGAGCCACTGTTCTATACAGTGTTTTAGAGCAGATCATGACCATAAATGTTTTGTGAAGGTCAAACTGTTTCCTGCAAAGATCTCGCCCAGGCAGAATATTTACACTGAATCCTTTTGGGACGTTTTAGCAACCATATCGGTAGGTTAGACAATCTAGTTTTGCTCCAAACTACTGTAATGTGGTGAAAAGAGGGCAGAGCATCCAGGGAGAAAGCTACAGTATAAGGGGTGGTGGGTCACTGTAAAGACTCTGAAGAGGTCTGAGGGGGCTACATTGTCAGCTCTCCAAAGTGGGGAGGGGAGTGGAGTGGTGTTTTGACATATGTCTTTTAGTTTTTTTTTTAATGTGTGACCCCATTTTGCCTGCTTCTTCATGCAACATTTTCTTGACTATAATGGAAAAGCACCTATGCCTCCATATCCTGATCATTTCAGGATAGACCACTGTTGCTGTGAATCTCTTTTCCATCCTTGAAGACTGCTGTAATCTGTATCTACTGTACAGTGAAGAAGGGTAACTATGGAGCTTTTATTATCTTTCGTATTCTTGAATCATGTGAACATGGTCACATGGGACTGGCATTGATTTGTGCCAGACATGCTACAGAACCTCCGCATACATGCATACAGTAGGATAAATTGCCAAGCAGAAAGTTTTGGCTTTCCCTGCCTTCCTACAAGATTGATTTCTTAAGCCATTACTACAGCATACTTAGTGGTTGCTTTGGTAATTGATTTCTCTGTTGGTAAGATCAAACCATGTTACTCACCCTGATGGTGGCTTTATGAATGTGATGAACAGGTTTTAATGGGGTGGCTGTCCATGGCATCTAAGTAACCAAAACTTTCGAGTTCTCAAGTTAGAAAAGAAATGGGGGAACTGCTTATTAAAACTTCTCGCAAGGGCATTTCAATAAGTAGAGATTTTTTTCATCCAAGGTGTTTGAGACATTAAGTGCTGGTATAAATGGCAGAATTAACACCTTAACTTATAAGGGAACAATTTCATCCCCTTATGTGTAAACAAGCACTGATTAGAGTGATCAATGTGGAAAATCTGAGCAAAAGCTAAGCCGTTTAAAGATGAGGGCAAGAAATTGTATAAACAAAATGGCTTGTAGCAGGCAAAGAAGTAAATGCTAGAAAGTGCTGTAAATCATCCTTGGCACACAACGCTTCCACTACTTGGGACTGACTAGTGAGAAGTTGTCTTGTGAGTTTTTAAAGGGTTTAGTGGAGTTTCTGAAACTCTCTTGAGGGAACACAGTGCAAAATAGAGGCTTGGCACAGATCTGGTCCAAGGCATCGCCTGCCAGCAACAACTGCATTAGTAAGTGGAAACACATTGATGTCAGATCTCAAAAGATTGATTCTACTTCCCTCTCTGGCCACTCATTTATAAATGATTCCTATTGGCTGCCTGAGCTCTCCCATGCGTCACACTGCCTACTTTGAAGGAAAATCAACAGTCTGTTCTGGGACTGTAGTGTTCTGTCTAATGACCCATGTGTAATGGGTTTCGCCATGCAGTTCTTAAAACATTCACCATTCTGAAGAAAATCCCGCTAAATTGCATTGTATTCTGATTTGACTTGGTGTCCCACTCCCTGGTCTCGAGCAGGTTCTGTTTCCATCATTTTCCCTGGAGGTAACGCCTCCCTCTGGACTTTTCCTGATTTCCCGCTTTCCAGCCTTGAGGTTAAGTGATTTCTCATCTCTCTTTCCAGGGTAGGCAGCTCAGTCAAAACAAATGCCGGAGGAAGTATTTATTAGCGTGGTTCTCCTTTGATCTTGAGAAAGTTGCATAGGGATGGTGTTTGAGTTAAAAGCCTGAAACCTTTCATCTTGCTTTGTGTGACTTTTTTTAATGTGCCTGCCACCTTGACTGCTGCAAGATGAATTTGTAGATGCATGTAAAGCACTGGTAATGGTGTGGGTGTGCTTTTTAAAAACTGAGTAAATGGTACTTTGCATGCTTCTGTGCTTTAAGGCACTGTATAGTATGAGCCTGGGTGACCCACAGAATCCAGATTCCAACAGACGATGGAATAAGAATTTAATAGGATGTCTACACTGGGACTCATGGGTTCCCAAATGAGTTCTGTTGGGATCGCTTTATTTGCACATTATACACTTCTGATGCATGCTTACCCTTTACTGACCAAGATAATGTCTTCACTGATTTTGAATTAAAATGGCAAAATGCAGGTTGTACTAGTGAATCTTTCCATTCTCTATTCGCTATGGAACTGTCCTGAGAAATACTATTATTGGGGCTGTTCCTTTTTATATATAGTAAAATTGTTATACAATGCAACTTCTGTAGAGCTCCTTCGAAAATCATTTTGCATGTCACATTTATCATGCTTATTATTTGTTTTTTACAGGGCCCTAAGATCTTGGCCCTTGCTGTCATTTCTGAAGCGAGCTTTCACGTTAATTCAACTGTTAGAATGTTTCCTATTAAGTGATATTGTAAGTTTTCCCACTGTATTGGTAATGACTGTATTGGTATTGCTGATATCAGGTTCTTTTCCTCACCACCCTCCTGTGGAGTACAGTAGGTATACCTTTTAATACCATTAATCAGTAATGGTATCCTGATTTTTTTTTTTTAAATGATGCTGATTTTGGCCTGCAAAATCTATGGATTCATCTGGACAGGATGTTTATCGTAGTGCCAAACCAGCACATTTGCTTTTTCGTTTAAAACGCCATTGTAATGTTCTCTGGCTGCACAGAAGTTGCTGAAAATGCCTTTCAGTTCTATTTTTAATATTCTACTGTCTCTAGTCTGGTTTTTTTGTGTTTTAGGGTCTGGATATTCAGCGTTTGAAGATGACGAAGACTCTTATGCACGTAGATATAAAGGTGAAAGCTTCAACTAATCACTAACCTGCACCAGCTCAAGAAGCCTGCACAGCATGCATGACTGCCGTTTTGATCACTGTAACGCCACCAACAACAAGATAGCATGGGAGCTGACCACCGTGGACCCAGTGCAGTGAGAGTCAAGATGGTCTCTAGGCTAAATATGAGCCCCAAATATTTGATTAAAAGCTTAGCTTGGCAAGTTAAAACTATGGTTAGACAGATATGTGAAAGACTTGGTTCCTGATCAAAATGAACAAAGCAACCAGTGTTTTTTGTTCATTTTAATGGTAATCAGTAATTGAATGGTTATTTTAGAGTCTTATGGTTGGGACTCTAAAAATAAAAATGGTGGATGGGTGGCTATTGAACTACCTAAGGATCAGTTTACCTCCCCAGGTTGGTTTTTAATAAAAGGTCATTTAAAAAGCCTTAAGGTTTGTAACAAGTTTTGAAATGCTCACAGTTTGATCTCATCTCCCTTCCAAAAACCTCAACGTAAGTATATGCTCCCAGCTCATGCTGATATGTTGTGCTGTAAATTTTCTGCTTAAAAATGTGGTATTGATTGTGTCTTCTTGGGTAAAATTCCTGTCATGGTCAGAGTTGCATTTACCTTCTCTTGCCAAAATGGGGAGCTCTTTTCCTACTTATTTCTACAGAAGAACCACCTCGATCATGTAAAATGTAGCTGTACCTGTTTTTTAATTCTCTGAAAACAATTAAAGTATATTGCAATAGATGGAAGATTTGCATTAGTGAATAAAAGCAGAGTTCAGTTGGATTACTGCCTTGTCTGAGTGTTGACCCAGGGCCTATGGAGAGTATTAACTTTGTAACTTTTATATTTTTGGAATACTGCCCGTCTTGGCCTTGTAAAACCTGAGATCTTTCAATTGTCAAAATTTATAGGAGCCTTTTGGGGGGGTGGGGAGATGAGGACTGAATAGACTTGCCCAGGCCAGGAGTGTGTGAAACTAAATCTTGAATTGTGTAGGAATTAACCGAGGAGCATAATTTTAATGGTGTGGGTTGTTTGCTCCAAGTGACAGTACAGCATTGTGCATAAACTGTTGGATAGCAACCCACAAAGTTCTGCGTTTCGTTTGTGACGGTGACATTTGTTAAAGGACTGTAGCAAATGCTTATTTCCAGCTGGAAAATTCCAAGCCCATAAGACTTTTTCTTTTAAAACAGATAATGCTTGTTACATGTATAAAACATGCTATGAAAAAAACACATTGTGCGTTATTTGGCGTGCACATGAACTGCTGCCAGCTTTCCAGAAGATTCTTGCATGTTTTAAAGGGGAACTGCAGTCCCAATTTCACAGACCAGTTATTAAGTCTTGGTAATCAAAGGGACAGTATTACAAAATTTTACTATTGTTAATTCAGGATTTGTAAACTTTGGGAGGGTACCCTGTGGTCTGTTTTGTTACAAAGCACTGCTCCCTCCACAGGAGAGAGCGCAAGTTTGTGAGAACTGTGAGCAGGAAGGTGGTGGCTTAAATCGCTAGTCAGTGTAATAACTAATATACAAGTGAATAAGTGCAGATTACATTAGAACATATGTTGTATTTGTCGGCAAACCATCACGAAGTCGCAGGTAGAACTTTTCTGTTGGATAAAGGGAGGTGTTCGCACACCTGCTTGTTTACAGTGTAATAAGATGCTCAACATCACTGGAAGTTCCGTTTCCTCATTCTGAGGAGCAGCTGCCCATACCTGGCAATTGTCTAGTTTGTGATGTGCACCATAGCGTGTAAACCCTACAATTTACATTTGTTAATCATTGTTTTACATGCGTTCATCTATACCAATACATTCTAACCCCAAAATACGTTGAACACTGATTCTGAAGTCCCCCAAAAATATGCAGTTGCTCATGCAGAATGGCTCGTATACAGAAAAACCTGAAGGCCTATCTACATGGAGATTTGTTATATAGCTAGGAGGTTTGCCGCATGCCATTTATGTCGGAAATCACGAAGGAGTAGCCTGTTGCTTTGTGACTGGAAGTCTCACATTTTGTTAAACTGGTATTTCCACAGGTAAGGACGTGCAGGGCTCTGTATTGTGTGGCTGATCACATTTAATAGCTTTTTGCTCATGTAAAGTACACAAGACTTGTAAACTGGATTGCTATCCTGTTTCTAGATCACATTTACAGCCCCCCTATTAAGGTTTGAGGCGTTCATGCCAATAATGAAGTATGAAAGCCAGACGTTTGGTTGTGGGGAATGTCATTCATCTTCTGACGGGAGAGCTCACTGTCCGGCCCTGAACTCGTTCCCAGGAACACCTTGGTGTGCTCCCGTCAAGGTGAAGAATGGCCATGTGAGCTGCCAGACCCCCCGGGGGGAGTATTATAAAAACGTGATGGGCACCCGGTGCAAAATCGGCTGCAAGAAGGGCTACGAAGTGGTGGGGCATCCGGAGATCATCTGCATGGCGAACAAGAGGTGGTCGGGAAACTATGCGTGTAGAGGTGAGCATCTCAACCTCAAGTTTGCCATCTGAGGTAAGCAGGCAAGGCAGAGACCCGTCAAGAGCCGAGGATTTCCTGTTGCGCTTTTTATACTGCTTTATTCTGTTTAAGTGAGGGTCTGATTTGTCCTAAAGCAGTGTGATCTAATCTAGTATTTTATTCACTAACAGTGAATGATCCTGTTGGAGAGGGAGAGTAACAGTGTTTGGATTAAACAGTCTAATAGCAAAGTGGCCAAATATATCCTCGAGTTGGGTTTTATTCTGTACTTTTATCTCGGTATCTTACATTGTATGATGCTGAGCCTTTTTTTTTCTTTCAAATTGATTTTTTTTTTCAGAAATCCGCTGCCCTAAACTGACCATGCCAGCCAATGGAGGGTACAAGTGCTCGGATGGCTCTTACTTCAACTCCAGGTGCGAGTTCTTCTGCTCCCCAGGGTATCAGCTGAAGGGAGACAGGATGGTGATGTGCATGAGTAACAAAGCCTGGACAGGGAGGCACACCAGCTGTGTGGGTGAGTCGGAAGCCCTCTTCTGTTTCTGGTTACTCTGTAATTCTCGCAATTAAAGAGCGGAACTGCACATGCTTCCACACTGACGATAGCATTTGTTTCAGAGCTACTCTAATTGGATAATGAAGTGGTTGCAAGGAAAGAACAGTTCTCAAGTCGGCTTTAATTGCCAAGCCCAGAGGATATAATTGTCTTAATTTTGTGTGCAGACACAGTAATGTGTGAAACCAGTTGTTGCATCTCTGTCTTTTCTTTAGCACTTGTGTAAATTCTCTTACACTTGTATTCCACTGTTTGGACTTCACTCAAAGCCTTTAAAATTTAGGCCCAGTGAATTCCTTGTTTGAAATCACTCTGATCACTCTTGCAGTAACCCTTCACCTTGAACAGATCTCCTGGGATTTTCTCCAGTAATGAGACCACTGGAATTTAACAGCTCTATAAAAGAGGGCATGCGAAAAAGAAACCATGGGTTCTGTTCTTCAATGACAAGGCTGCCATTTACCCTCTTGACCAACAGATGTCAGTATAGTCTCACTTTAGATGCTACTCATTCACCCTACAGCTCTTGCTTAATGATGTAAACTAGATTTCTGTTGACCTAAAGCATAGACTGCTGAACTGACTTTCTCGCACTTGGTCATCTTCAGAAAGGAGTAACTTATTGATACAAATTCCCAGGGTTTTCATTTCCTGTGTTTACTCTACTCTAGCTGCCTCTTAACATAGTTATCAGTATACTGTATTGCACAATGTTAATTAAGCTTGATGTAATTGCATAGCATTTAATGCTTTTCATGCCAAAGGATGGAAGACTTGACATAGAGAAAGGGATCCACTTCTTCCACTACTGAAGCGCAGCACCTAACTGGGTGACTTGAGACAGCCATTATGTAGCAGATCAGTGTGGAATTTTATTTTAACTTGTGCAAGTTCACAGGAATATTTTGCCAGGACACTATAGTTTAACACTGCAACTATTCTGAATAGTGTCATGGATTGCTGTCCGAGTGGTTGGTTTAAAATTTTTTTTACTCAATGATGGCAGTCTTCCTGGTTACCATCCTAGGTCATTAGAAAATGTGGTCCAGAGGGTGGAGTCTCCCAGCAGCAACCTCAGTTTCCTTAGCTCTCCCTCCACTAAGCAGGTCCATCTGAGACTTGGATGTGATGGTATAGCAGGTGGTAATATCGGTCCCATGGGAAACAGTATTTGATTATTCGCACTGAAGCATTACTGGTGTGGAAGTATACAACTTCTGTGAAACAGAGCTTAGTTTTGTAAATGGGGGGGAAAAAACAGTATGAAATGGTAAATGTACTACCCTAAGCAGCTTTATTGGCAGTTGAAAGCAAATCCTACCTCTGCCTGCTGTGGAGTCTTGGATGCGAGTTCCTTTGTTCAGCTTAAATTGAACTTCCTGACAACTCGGTATAATTATTGTGAAATGTGATGGAACTGAAGAAAAGAGCTTCTATAGGACTAATGGCTGAGGATAATGGCTTTCTCTTAAATGGTGCCGAAATGTCCTTGGTCTCCTGCCACCTCACTGAAAGCCTTACCAGATCTCCCAGGAGACCACATAATCTACTGCTTTTCCCCGGAGAAGGGGGTTTAACTCTCTGACCCATTTTCATTGGCAGTGAAATAAGCTTCCCAGAAGTGTTAATTCTTACTCGGCATCCTCTATTATCGTTCTACCTAATTTCAGAATATACTGTAGCTATTTAACACTTCTGTAGCCATGGTTGTGCTTGTCAGTTTTCTATATTGAATCTTGTGTAATCTGTCCCTTCAGCCACAAACTAATCGGATTTGAAGCGATTTTTAAAGGAACTGCAAAACCAGTTTCAGATGTGACTTCCACTGTAAGTCAACTTACCTGGTTTGCGAAAGCATGGGACAGTTTTAACCTCCTAGTGGGAGCTCTGTCGGACATGAAGGGCCCTGTATTTAAAATGCTTAAGCGTTTTGTTTTCATCTCTCCTTTAACGGAGATCCTGCAGCTTGAGATCTGGCCAATGCTGTCTTTCCCAGAGTGTCTAGTAATTTCCAGTTCTATGGCTAGATTAGAGATGGTGTGATTAAGAATGAATATCCAGTGAACAAACAGAATATTGTTCCTGTCCGGTTAATCCTATTGCAACATTGGTGCCCTTTTAGAGAGTGGAGGGAGGGGGAAAATCCCCCAACTCATTTTAAATAGATAGTGAAAAATACAACTATTTCCATACATGGCAGCATATAACAATTTGCATGTAGACCAAGCTTCTAACCCACAAATGATTAAAACTGGTAATACTGTCTGGTTCTTTTTTTATATTTGTCAGATCCTCTTTTTTAAACTCTTCCAAGAGTTCCTTTGCTCCACTTTTCTAGCATCTGGCTTGGCTGTCGGCAGAAATGGAGCCTCCTCTCTTGACAGTAGAGGGCTCCGAGCGCAAACCTTTCAAATCCAGGCTGCTCGTCATGAGTAGCCCCATAGATCAGGCCACTTTGCAGCATAAAGGTGTTCTGCATGGAGATCAAAGGACCTTTGCCTCTAATACAGTAAGTTGCTATTGCACAAAGGTCATCCATCACTTGGTAAATGTCACGCTACAGTACCTGATTTCTTACCATATCTTCAAGTGATAAGCTTCCTAAACAGTTTGCTCTAAATGGCATCTGTGCTGAGGCAGAACGTGATGGGGGGGGGACGTGTGTGCCACTGTGACCGGAACAATGGTCTGCAAAACCCATTAGCTTGTGAATAGTACAATACAGTATGAGCAATTATTTGATATTGAAAGGTGTTCATCAGAACTGCTACAAAATGTACATGCCTTTTATGACCTGAAACCAATTTTAATCATTGCTTTTTTTTTTCTTGCAGTTCAAGTCCAATTTACCTTTTACAATTGGTAACATTTTGGTAAAGCTTAGTGTTTGCTGTCACGTTTAATGCAGATCTACACTTGATTCTGGGGGTAAAGCTCCTTTTAGACATTGCATTTTGCTCCAGATTTTTGCCCTTTAATCTTCCCATAAAGGCAGGTTTTACTTTTTCCTCTTCTATTTTCCATAATTACCATTTCATTGAGGAGAAATGGAGAATAGACCTCCTAGAAAGCTAAGCGAGTATGGTCTTAACTAGTTGCAGGAGTTTTGCAATTACGGTGTTTGCTACCTTGTTTTGTTTGGCTTGCATATGAAGCATGTTCCATAGGGGAGTAGAGTAAACCATGGATAGAGCTGTTAATGTGAGACTTTTAAAAACAGACACCTGAATAGGCAGTGGTTTCTTGCTTCTGTCTTGTGCTTGTGCTAAGGGACTTGACTCTTGGCCTCGGCAATGGATTAAGATTTCAAACTTTAACACATTAAGGGCACTGGGATTCTCCACAATCATTACCTGGCATCGCTGGGTACTGGCCTTGTAACATTTTACATCATGATCTACTGTGTGATCGCGTGTTGCCAGCAGGAGGAGGTCTTGAGTGCTGCTGTTGAGTAAAAATCCTATTGTGGCTGAATTTCCTCTAGTGAAAAGCTTGGAGGGATGTGCAATTAATGGTGGGGCACCCACCATTATATAGTGTAATTAATGTACACCATATTGTGTATTGGTGTACCTCCAGATCTGATGGCAGACCTGCTCAGCTACCTTCATGTTCAATAGCTGTAGTCAATTTGCTTTTCCCCGCAGATGTGGAGCCCCCGACTATCAAGTGTCCTAGCGTCAAAGAGAAGACGGCCGAGCCAGGCAAGCTTACAGCGCGCGTCCACTGGGACACCCCCGAGGGAAGGGACACCGCTGACGGCACTCTGACAGAGTTGGTTTTTGCAGTTGGCCATTTTCAGGCTCTGATTTGTGGTGATTAATGACCAGACCCATTAACAATATTGTTTTGTAGTGTCCTTTTGAAAGGAAGGAGTCCTGGCTCTGATTTCCCTGAGGGAGACCACAGAATCCAGTACACGGTATATGACCGAGCAGGAAACAAGGGTACCTGCAGGTTCTCTGTCAAAGTGCGAGGTAGGTGGTTTGGGGTGTTCTTTGTTTAGCACTGTTACTTCATATTTCCTGTTCAAAGGAAAGAGTGTTGGGAAGCGTATACTACTCAGTCCAATATGGAGTATAAACTAGGTAGTGTGAGCACCAAAGAGGTGACCTTGTTACCTACACAAATGTGCATCTGTGGGGTTTTTTTTGTTTATTCAGTGTGGTTCTGAGCTTCTTGCTGTGGCAGAAATGAATCTGCTTGGTCGCAGGGCAGCCATTAGATTTAGTTTTGCTGGGAGACTTTCCCAATCCCTCTGCTTGCAACCCTGGATCCTGCCTACCCTGTTTTTTCTCGTGGAATTCTCGACTGCTGGGACCCATGATGCTATTGGGGGTGGGGCTGGGGGGCACCCTTGGAAGTACTAAGAGCTACTATTAGCCCAGTCAGGGCCTCAAAGTTAAATGGTTTCCATTGTGGCTTTGACTAGTTTGGAGGTGAAAATGTAGATGCGAGTTCCTCTACGGCAGAGCAAGAGTTCTTGTAGATCGTGACTGTTTTCTTAGCACAGTTCCGCTTGAACTTGGCTTGTTTAAATGTTTTCTTTCTGTGCCACAGGACATAAGAATTCCAGTTTATTAGTTGCAAAATAGTATTAAACTGTAATGCTGTTAAATACAAGACCATATACTGCATGATCTAGCAGTGGGTATTCCCTGAATTCTATGATGGGCAGTCTGCACCAGGGGTGCACTGGATACTAAAATGGATTTCTGATGATGTCCAGGTGTAGAAGTCTCAGATGGTGGCTCTCGTCTAAATACCTTTTAAAGAGTTAAACCTCGGAATTCCTTTCAAAAAGGGAATGCATCTTCAGTATTGATGGATTAATTGGGAAAAGTACCTGCTAACAGGCCGCCTAGAATTCCTACTGTAAACTAATCTGCATGCTTTCCCATCTGGGAATCACCAGGTTGATTGTCTGCTGCTTTGCTGCCCTTTGCATGTAAGGTTTGTTTTCTAAATAACTTTCTGCTGTTTAGGTCCTTAACTTTATCGCTACTTACTGCTTTTATTGCTGTGGTCCTGGCTTTTGCTTAAGAGCTGGATTTAGTGCTTGGAGGTGTGCCATGATGGGTACTGTATCAAGTAGGCGAACTCCTGTGTTTGCTCTCGACCAGACAAGTACACAGTACTGTTAGTAGAGCAGATGTTATTTTCAAGGTGATCTAAAATGGCTTGTGACTGAATCTGGTCCCATAACCTTGATCTATAGTATATTGGGTAAATTTAAGGCTGTTCAGTGTTTCAAATGCGCTCTAAAGTTACTTTTTTGGATTATAAGGTGGCAGATGTCCCAGATGTTCAAGGAGAATGCATGGAAATTGAACAGAAATGCAAGGTATTCCTGTCGGTTTTAGATGGGTGTCATTTGATACGTTTATATCAAGAGACTTGTCTCGAGTCAAATCGAGAGACTTGGGTCAAGTGTTGGCTTGAGAAATGGCACCATTTGAGAATGAGGTGCCTTTCAGAGCTCCAGTGAACACAAGTTTGAATAGGTAAAAATATATGCCACTTTTGATATACTGTAGGTGGAGTATTGGTTTTTATATATCTTTTTAAATAACCCCATAACTGCAATAATTGAGATGACACTTGTAACGTATACCTGTATTTGAAGCACCGATGCCTTGCATCTGAAAAAAATGCTTCTTTTGTTAATGGTCCCTGTAATTGACATAATGCATAGAATGCAAGAAAGGGAAGTCATCCTGCTACTAGAAGCAGGGGCCTATGTGGGAATGAGAATGGTAACTTCCGTTATCTGGTTATAAAGAGCACTATCGGGGGAAACGAGCAGAAAAAAATTTCTTCGTCGCATGGTGCCTTACCTTCAGCTGAAGTCAAGACCTGATGATCGCTTCACCTCTGTAGACTGGACTTTTTCCCAGTCTCCCTTCTGCCTTCAGTAGGTTTCTACCAATTTAAAACTCAAGAATTCTTTACTAGCCTCCACTGCTAACTGCATTATTCTTGGCATGCCTGGATTTGGATATGCAAGGATAAGCTTATTTGCATGTTTTGAGGCAGCAGGTGCAATGCAGGGTGTTTTGCCTGGGGTTGTGAATGTTCAAAACAAAGGCTGGAAGAGGGATTACTGGATTCTTCAGCAAAATGGAGCATGTTTAAATGGTTTAACCAAACCCTGACTTTCTTGCAAATGGTCTTATGTAATTGAGATTTTGTAACTTGATCTTTACTGGTCAGCTCCTGTTCACCATAAATGGTACACAAGAGCAAAGGCAAAGGTTAAGATGTATTCAGTAAACCAGGGAAGTTCATCCAGGCTGGATTTTGGTCGATTTAAAAAAAAGTGTTGCCTTATGTTCCTCCAAACTTCAATTTATGAAGCCAAACTGGGCTTCCAGTTGTCCATTGTAATTGTTATTCTAAGGGCATACAGTATGCAATCTGAACTGCATGGTGCTCAGTGGGTTCTCATTGTACCAGACTGGAAATGCGCCAGTCTGGTTGGCAATGGGATTGAGATTAAAGTGCTTCGTTGTCAAAATGATTAGCGTCTTTATTAAGAGGGCCCCAACATAATTCCTCCGTGTTGATGGGGAAATCCATGACCAGAAGAAGCAGGTGTTTTAAAACTTCTAGTGTGTCTTGCAAAGAGCAAAACCCAAATTGGGCATTTTGAAATGGCAGGAAAGTCAGGGTATAAACATGCAAAGATCTTGCATCCTAAAATGTGGTGATTTAGTTGTACATAGGAATATGAAGCCTAATTCATCTTGTATAACAGTGGATCACTGAAGGATGGAGGAAATGTCACTTTCTCCTGGAGCAGAGAACCTTTTAAGAAAAGCTTAAGTGCTGGAAAGGAACTGCAACCAATACAATTTGAGTAAACTTGATGGCAGTAGCCTCAGTACCACTGGGTGCCAACGTTTGTCAAATGGGAATACCAGAAAAAGACCGTCCCTCACTTATTCTGCATCTTGCATAATTCCTGCCAACTGGAGTTGGGGGAATCTTAACCAGAGTAACTTACAGAAACTGTTTATCTTGGAGTGCAAATGGTAGCAGTTGGTTAGGCACGTGGTCGATTTATGGTTTGTTCAAGAAACCCTTTAATTTTTACAGCGGCTGTGCTCCAGGGGAGACTTGCCAAGACCGATGCGAGGTCTGAGTGTCTTGTGCTTGGGGTATTGCAGTTCGCCGCTGTGGCCGGCTGAGCCCGCCAGATAACGGCTACATGAAGTGCGACGGCGACGGCGATAACTACGGCGCCACGTGCGAGTTCTCTTGCATGGGAGGGTACGAGCTGCAGGGCAGTACGGCCAGAGTCTGTCAGTACGGGATGACCTGGGTCGGCTCCGAGGCCTCTTGCTCGCGTATGTATGGCGGGTTCAATCCCCTCCGATCCGGGGGGTGGAGTTCTCCACCTTCCTATGGGCGATCCGATTTGTGTGCAAGGTCATGTTAGTGCTGCTGATGAAAAGACTTCAGATTTTTAGGTTCCAATCGCCTGTAAACCCAGTGTTCTCCTGTCAAGATGGGTTACAATAAGTAAAGAATGGTGAGAATAAATAAAGAATATGGTACTTGGGCAGTTTCTCCAGTTACTTTATTACATTTGAGTACTTGAATTTGTGCTGTTCACTAGTAGTAACTATCTTGTGAAAGTTGTACAACTAGGCTCTCTGGAACTTTAAAAGTTTTTGCCCAGTTCAAAATTTGCATCTGACAGATCTCTGCAGGTTTCTGCAAAATGTATCTGGTTAGCTTAAATGGATGACCTCCATTTACAGTACAGCAGCTCTCTGCCATATAAGAGCTGTGCCATCTTCTGTTCCAACAATTTCAGGAGACATTAAGAGAAGCAATGTCAGGGTTGCTCTTGTTGAGGTAGGTGTACAGGAAGTGATCAATGTAGAACAAATGTAGCTTATGTTCTGAACTGTATTTTTCATTCTAAGCTTGTACAATTTAATTCAGGTGCTTGAAAACTACACTAAGAGACAAGGATATGGTACCAGTTTTAGATTGTTACTGGTCCCCAAAAACATGCAGTATTGCAGCAAAATAAATTTTCTGCTCAGCTGGTGATGAGAAAATGTTCATACTGTTTAAAAAGTATTAACTTTGCTATAACAACCATTTCCTCCCCTGAGACAATCTGCTGTGCAAAAAGCACAAATCCATAGAGGGTTGGAAGTCGGAACTGCTTTTCACTGTGGAGAACCCAGTCAGCAGTTCAGAAAGCATAAAGCAAATTGATCAAGTTCTAGAATTCCACTTAAAGGGACACTGTGCATCCTATAGTGCAATTGTACAAGTAAACAAGCATAATCGGTTCTGCTCTTAGTTTGGGGAACTAGCTTGTTTTGTGGTCTGTTTTTAATGCAGCTATGAACATCAACGTGGGGGTGAGGACAGCAGCTTCCTTCCTGGACCAGTTCTATGAGAAGAGACGGCTCATCTTCTTGTCGGCTCCTACTGCAGCCCATCACCACTACAGGACTCAGATGGAGATTCTCCAGGTGTGCTTTGAACGATTACCAGCTTGTTTGTCTACCGTTTTTTTCAAATATGACAACCATCCATTGGAGTTGTTCAGGGTTGCATAGGTCTGCTAGGATACTAATGTGGAAATTGTTCTAAACAATTTCTTTGAATATTTTAATCAAAAAGTGTCGCACTTTGTATGGTGTAAGGTACTTTGCCAAGGAACTGTCATTCTAAAAACAGGTGCTGTCCCTGACTTAAAGGTAATGGAAGAAAGCTACTGAATTTCCATCTAAAAATGCATTTTCAGTCTTTTTAATTACTGGAAATGGTTTCAGTACCAAGTAGATTGGTAACCAGACAACATCCCAATGAATGAAATGAGGTTTGCAGTGTTGGATTGTACAGTTGCCTTATACGGTGTAAATTTAAAGTTTGTAATGAAAAATTCACTTTAATTCCTAAAGTAACTTGGAGTGGATGCCAGTCTATCTAATTTGCTCATTGTCTGTGGTAAGTTTTTGAGTGTAATGACAGCCTACCGATTTTTTCTTTTCCGGAAACCTTAGGGGCATATTTTTCAGTCTTGTGCAAATTAAAATTAATCTGGGAATTGGGTTACTAACAATATTGGTGATTGTTTTCACTTTGATCCTTGAAATGCATTAGCATCTATAGACATTTCGGAGAGCAAAGCACATTTTTAATATGAAAGTATCCGGTTAAGTCGGGCAACAGACACTTCCACCTTGGTAAAAGGATGTACTGGACTCTATCACAGTGAGACATCTATTATTTATGAGGCAATGCCAATTTTAACTTGCACCTTCTTACAGGCTAAACCTCCATGTGGTTTGCTCACAAAGCTTTAACCTTTTGTGAAAGTCATAATATGGATCAAATTAGTGGCCTCCTATTAATGCAAGTAAGTTGATTCATACCAAAACATTCATTAATATGGCAATTTATGTTCTTGGAGATTCTTAACTTTTTATGACACCACAAGCAGAATTGTATCTACTATTTGTGTAAGCTTATTGGTGCTTTAATGTTGGTTTGTGGCCTCAGTAGGTATCCTTTTAAGAGCTATGTATTGCAGTACATGAACACTAATTTTTCTAACGTGCCTGGACTCCTTGTTCTGCTGAGCTGTTTAATTATCTGAATGTTTGATCAAAAGGATTCCTTAACGTCTATAAACCACACCAGGATACCAATTTCATTCCTTTTTACCTCTGGGACGTCTCTCTCCACAGAGCTTCTAGAATTCAGATTGGATGTCCTATTAAAAAATCTCAGACTAGCACCAATACATGAAGAAAGCAGAAACTTCATTGCGAGTTTTGAATATTGAATACAAAATCATTTTTGAAACGGTTAATTTTGGGTGTAATTTCCCTTACAAGTACCGAGACACTTCTTCTAGTTGGTGCTACTGATGTTAGTTTTACTTGTTGCCTTCTGGTACTATTGTTTGAACTATAAGCTTATTGTTCGTGTTAAACACTGGCTCTTCTATGAAATTTGGGGCGGAGAGGTGGCTCTGTGGCTAAGGATCTCCGCCTGTGACTGGAAGGTTGCCGGTTCGAATACCGCGACTGGCAGAGAAATCCTACTCCGTTGGGCCCCTGAGCAAGGCCCTTAACCCCAACTGCTCCAGGGGCGCTGTACAATGGCTGACCCTGCGCTCTGACCCCAAGCTTCTCTCCCTGTCTGTGTGTCTGTGTCTCCATGGAGAAAAAAAAAAAGCTGGGGTATGCGAAAAGACTAATTCCTAATGCAAGAAATTGTATAGGGCTAATAATAAAAAGAAACAAGAAACAATTAAGATCGGAGCAAAATCATGAAAGGACTTGTTCCACAAAACATGTCTTGCTTTACAACTGAGTAACGAACATTAAACATTTTAGCTTAGCTACAGCCTGGGTGTATCAGTAACTACACAAGTACAGCTTGTGTAGTTTTGTCTAAATTGTCTTCATTTTTAAAGGATGAGATGTCAAAGATTTTAGTGACTGTCAACCCACCCCCAAATTGAGGCTTTTTACTTTTCAGAAGGATGCTCTTCTAGTTCACCTTTACTGTGGGTATTAATGAGTTGCTTTAAAAGCAGTTATATTCATTGATTTCTTGCTTGAAAGTGCACATACAAGTGAAGCTGTGCCTTTTGTGTTTGTTTTATTTCAGCAAGCGCAGTGTGGCATTGACCTGAGACATGTCAGCATCGTTGAGCTGGTGGGGGTTTATCCAGCTCAGATCGGGAGGATTGGACACAGGCTCATCCATCCTGGCCTTGCTTTACAGCTCAGGTGTGCGGCACAGAGCCCTCTACAGCTGCTGGCACTTGGCCTCTAAAAAGCCAGAGATCTCCTTGATAAAAACACGACAAACTGAGCAAAATGCATGTACACTATATCTACTAAAGCTTGTGCTCATGAAATGATTAAGCTAGCCAATTAAAAGACCAACTGAAGATTAGAATAGACATAATTGCTGGTTTAAGGTGGTGAGAAATGTAAAAACCTTTTGAGAGTGGATTTGAATCCTTTGTAATTAAATTTAATCATGAGTATTCACTTGTTTTGTGATGAGAACTGTGCAGTTTAATTTTAAGGTGCCCCCTTAAGGTTTTGATTTAATGGATGAATGAAATTCAGTACATACTGCATTTCCAGACATTCAATGTATATGCAACAACCCATTTTTTATCTGCATTTTAAGGTGCAACTCAATTGGACTGTCTGGATAAAGGGTTTCCTGGTACACTGAGGCACACCGCCGTGCGTCCCCAAGTTAAAATTCAGTTCGGTTATGTTTGGGTGCCAGTTCATTCCAGTGGCAATATCATGGTGCCTTGTGATACATTTGCAATGAGGGAAATACAAGTGAAGCAAGAATATAAATGGTTGCTTTGACATGTGTACTATAGCTCTTGAAAAGCGCACCATCAAAAGTTAATGGGTAATGTTGTTTTCACAAGCCCAGTATAAGAGGCTCTTGTGTTTTCCTGATTTTTTTTATTTATTTTATTTATCAAGAACTTGATAAATGTCCCTTGGCCCTTTAGGAAATGTGGAAATGTTTTTTTTGTCCACTTTTTGTGGTCAGAATTAGTTGCCAACGTTTGTCAGGTAATTTTGAACTAACACTTTTTGAGGGTGTGGTGTCAGTGCATAAAGAAGTCTTCACAACCTGACCAAGTTTTGATTAGGGATAGTTGTTGATAGGGTAGAGAGAGATGCAAATCAAAATGCACAAGTAGGTGTTCTGGAGTCAAGATATTTATACAGTATGTAGAAGAGCGGAGGTGAGTGAGATTAGGGTTCTGCTGTACCTCCACCCTAACTTATTTAAAGCTCCAGTTGCCTTTTCATGTCAGACTGTAGAAATAAAGGAGTGTCTTGAACTTCAAGCAGAACATTTGACACCGGAACATAAAAGGCAGCATTGTAGCAGGTGATTGAAATTTGAGGCCACCAACGGCTCAATCCTTCTAGGATACCAGAGCAGCTAGCGGACTAGTGTTGAAATTTCACATGAAAATTAAAGGACAAGGTGGCGTTTGTCTAATTGTTCCCTCCCCCCCCCGCCTTTTTTTCCCCCAGGTTACTGTTGCAGATTTCCCACAACAGCTACAATATGGTTCTCGTTGACAAGCACGGGACGGACAAAGAGCGCTACACCTTCCCAGTCACTGCTGCCGAGCTCTTCACTCTCATCGACTCCTTCCCTCTCCGGCAAGAGGAGATGAAACTGCAGCAAGAGGCTGGCCAGACCTGCTCTTAATGTCCACTGTTCATTTCCCCCGTCCCACACTGGATCTTTCCCTTTCACCTGCTCTTCCCTTCCTGTTTCCCCTCCGAAGGTGCTGAGGAAAGCCATGGCCTTTTCTAACGGATGTACAGAATTTTATTCCGCATGCATGATTTGACTGGGTTTTTTTTGTTCTTAAAGCTGCAATGTTTTTATTTTGAACCTAGCAAGTGAATTTATCCTGTTTTTATATAATCCATTTTTTAGATGCCCCTTAATTACTGTGCAATCTCAGCCCATGACCATGGGGTTTAGATGCTTTGTAAGAAAGGGGTCCATTCCTTTTTTGATTGGGGGGGGATATCAACATTTACAAGCATTAAACTGCACCATTATTTAAAACTTGTCCAAAACTAACTCGTGGGGGTATCATGCCACATCTGTGTAGACAAGTGGTGTAGACTCACTTGCATATAAATGAATGCAATATTATATTGCATTGATTGATTTGATCATGTATGCCTCTTGGAATTTAGTAACTGTAAATTTGTTTAAAAAGGCCCTTTTCGTTGAATCTAGATTGAACTGCTGACAGTCATCTTCCAAGAACTTGCTTTAGCCTCAAATACAAGTGGAAAAACAAGTGTAAGGGCCCATAAAAGAAGCTGACCAGTTTTATTTTGGCAGAAATATTAATGTCCTTGTATGTGTTTTTGTAAAATCCATGAAAGCTAAGTGTTGAATTCTTAATTAGGACACACTGCTTAAAAGCAGCAATTCCAATTTAAACTGAGGTATGTAACTTGAATAATATCAGAAGCATAAGGTTGGAAGTTCTGTATGGAAGAGAACTCCTGAAATGCACAAGATGCACAAGATTTTTACTAATGGGAGTTTGTGCTTTTTCTCAGAATTCAAGTATGGCTAATTTTACTTAAACTAAGAAACCCAAACCATTTTCCTGTTATGTAACAGACTTCTGATTTCCATCAAAATCATTTTTAAGAGCTCTCCATGGTTACATGATGTACTACAGATAAAGTAACCACTCATTTGTGAAAGCAACACAAGAACATTACATGTAATTGCTGATACCTAATGGTTAGAGACATTTTTGTAAGATGGGTAGACAACATAATTGGTCTTGAAAGGCCAGGAACTGGAGATAATGTCGGGAGTTGATGGCACTATAAATTCTGTGATTTTACTTAGCATAACAATGCTTGATCTAGTTTTAGATTAAACATGCTTCATGAATGTGTGGTGAACTTGATTTGACATTTTTTCTGGTTAATGTAAAGAAATCCCACCTGCAATAAGCATTTTAAGACACCTGCCCCTCCACCCCAAAGAAAAAAGTGTACCTATTTCCAGCTCTCAAAAGGTCAGGCTTTCACATGTTTTACTAGATGCATGAATTACTGGCTCCATGCAGTGCATAAGTAACTCATTGTAAATGCAGGCACATGAGGTTTTACAGTTCCAGTTTGGAATGACAAACTACTTTGAGGTAAAGCTAACCTCTGTTTAAGATGGAGAATCAGAATTGGGTTTTCAGCTAAATAAAATTTCTACCTTTTCACCATTTAGGAGGATGTGCACAGTGATCTCTAAAAACATTCCACTAACATGCAGTCCTTCAGACATATCATTTTAATGTCAGGAGGAGGCAGAGGTACAGAGATGGCTACAGTGAGCGCCAGTCATGTGAAATGCAGGCACACTGTAGGTTGAACAGCGCAGTACTATTCATGTCTGTTCTGCTGCACTGTTGGAAAAAGTGCAGACAAATACAATGCAGAAAGGGAAATTACTAAATACAAAGTATCCATGGGTTAGAACGTAATGCTCAGAAGGTCAAAATACATAGAGTAGGATCCAGAAGCTTCATTCTGCTTCCAGCACATGTAGGTCTTTTGTAACACTAGAAGTCTTGCTCATTTCCTGGACAACCCTGTTCTGACCCATGTAGTCCATTAACCAGTTATATCTGACTTCTAGGATTATTAGAACTTGTACAGTTCATTACTCAATTTAATTTGAATCAATAAGTTGACGTTTCTCCACCATGCTTTAACTGTTTGAAGGATTCTAAGCTTGCAGTTTAATTGCACCTCCTAGGTGATACCAGAGGTGGAACAGAAACCAAAGACTAGGTTCTCAAGGAAAAGCAGTGGAAAAGCAGCTATTGAAGGTGGTGGTGGAAGAAAGACTTCTCTGCTGTTTATCAACATTAAAATGCTTCTCTTTTGACATTGGAGGACATCTGAAGTTTTTGTGCAATGAAAAGGTGAAGCATTACTATTGGTAAAATTGGTCTTCTCCAGGGATAGCTGCAATGTTTGGAATCAAAGCCACCTTGCAGCTTTTATGGAAAAATGTAATTTTACTATAAATAACTTGAATGTTACAAGGAAACGTACTGTTATGCCTAGTAAATGCAGCTAGTTGACCTTGCTTTTTGATAAAAACAGGGCACACCTGATCAATTCCTTCCAGTAATTAAAACATTCCGTTGTGTATTAGGTGAATTTATTGCTCATCAAACTGAAACAGAGCAATGGGAAACATACTTGTATGTGTTGTAAATGGATATTGTCAGGTGTTAAGTTCATGCATAGCTTGGAATTGGCACCCTGATGTTGACATCTAAATAAAATACTACAACAGGTTTGTTTTAAATGCATTTGTCATTACACATCAATGCAGTGCTAGCAATGTTTTCCTTATGTAAATGTTCTGACCATGGACTGTCTAGATAAATGTTAATGTTTTAGGTTCTTTATGTAGTTTTAATTTGGTAGGAAGCTGCTCATTCCTAGAAATGGTGTTGTTAACCAGGAGACTGTCCTGGAAAAAATTGATCCACCGCATCTTAATTTTGATCCGTTATAGTATATGTGCTGAGATCCACATTGCCCAAAGGCCTCCAATAACTGGAGAATATGGTAATAACAGTTGTGCTTTGTCCATGGTGGTAATGTGCATTTTCTAATAAGCAACCTCCATTTATCAAAAGGAACTTGCTATTTAAAGTTATGATACACACATTTTTATGTCTATATAGTGTAATTTTTTTTTAATCACAGTTCATTGAAGGAAGTTGCATCTCAGTACAGAAGTGATCGATTCATATTCATGTTAATGTGTATGTTGCAGCTGTGCTTTTAATTTTGAATGTAAAGGAGATTTTTTATTTGGGGGAGGGGGGGGTTGTGTGCATTTATAAGGCATTACACAGTACTGTTTTCCTGAACCGTGTACGTCAATGCATGTTTGAATGAGTTGTAAAAAAAAATCTGTGAGGGAAAAGGGGATTTGAAAGAGGAGTAAATCTGGTTTCCTCAAGTCTTCCTTTTTCCCATGCTTGACCTCAGCATCAGTGTGCACTCCTGAGGGAGTTCGGGATTGTCAATCATTCGCTGCCAAACACTTTGCTCCTCTCCCTGAGAATCCATCCAGTCCACTTCATTCCCATAGCTCAGACCTGGAAATTAGAGTACAGTTCAGAAAACACCAACTCGTTCCTCATCTACCGTAGAGCAACGGAGAACGTAAGTAGGGCATCTCTGTGGCTCAAAGTCAGTGTTTGCTCAGGGTACAAGTTGAGCTCCAATTTAGACAGTGTTTGAACCTGGTTCTCCTTAACTTCTGGACTGGGACCATAAGTTCCCATGTGGCAGTGCAATCTTGTCAGAACACTAGGATTGGGATGGTTGGCCAAGGCTCACTTAACTTTCTGATCAACAGTAGGACACATGCAGGTTTGCAGTTGTGTCGGTGAGAGACCTGCTTGGGTCTCCAGTTGGTGTTAACTTTTGTCAGGCCTTGTAGAGTTTGATGTGTGAAATGATGCATGGTTCTGAATGCATATCTTTTGAAGGAGCCTATTCTCCTGGGAAACACAGGAGTTAATCCCAGAAAACCAAATCTTTAAACAACTAGCAATTCCAAACTGGGTGTGTAATACAAATCAGGGTGCTTGTTTCTCGATTGCAAAGATGGTATGCAAACCATTGCAAAGTATGGTGTGTGTGTGTAAAGATAAAAATGTCTTTAGTGACCTGTCTCAAAGTTGGAGCATCAGCACTAGAAATTTGATGCTGCAGGAGTGTTGAACCAATGAGAATCTCACCACTGCCTATGCTCAGCCGGACCCCTCCCAGAAAGATGTTGCTGGACAACGACTCCTTGTCCCACACGGTGAGCTCCAGACAGACGTTGTGAAGGTCACTGGGCTTCAGGCCGCTGTAGGTAAACGTGTGGTTCCACTGCGGGTTCACGCTCTTCTTCACAACTGGGGTTTTGTGCTTTGAGGCTTTGCTGTTGTCTGGAAGCAGGTATCTGGTTTTGCAAAAATAAAATTGGTACTGTGAATGTACACACACATTTTTTCTTTTGGATGTACTGTCATTCTGGTTTCCTCCCGGACATACAGGTAGGTGAATTGGCCCGTGTGTGTGTGCACCCTGCGATAGACTGGCATCCAGTCCGGAGTGTATCCTGCCTTTCACCCATTTCTTGCCTGGTTAGACTCCGACTCCTCTGTGGCCCTCTATTGGATAAAGTGGTTAGAAAATGGATGGATGGAGTTACTACATTGGAGTGTGAAGTTTCCAGTAAATATGGGTCAAAGAATTCACACTATTTCTAAGAGACCCTAAAGTATGGTCTCAAAGTGTGTTTCTTAAGCTTTGTTTCTGATTCAAGGCTATTACAGATGATCTGACTTCATGAGCAAGGTGTTTCTCACCCTTTGACAAAAGTGTCTGATGTTCCTCCAGACTTCACTGCAGTCAGGTTTTTGGCTTCTTTAACAACTAACTCCACTACTCCACCTTTTGGCAGCTGGGCATTAGTTTTCTTTCCTTTCATAAAACTCTTCTTAGCTGTGGGAAGAGAAAGTATTTTTTTTTTGCATTTTCTTATTAAAGCTGTACTGTAAAGTGGCAAGAAACAATTGCAGGTTTCTCCAGAGGAGCACGGGAACGAGAAGAGACGAGATAGATTAAGCCTCTGCCCATTCATCATAAGGCAACAGCGATACAAGTAGGTCAGCCAAAAAATGTTTTTTTCCTCCATTGAAGAGGACACTTCCTTTCAGTTTTAAGAAGCCTGAAGTTAACAGTCTGCCACTAGAAGAGAATACCTTGAAATGGCTCCAGAGGTAATGTGAGGTTTTTCTCTGGTGGGATGTATCGCAGAACTACAGTCAGCTCTCCTTTGTACTGGAGGGCTGCATCCATACAAAGATCCACCTGGGAAACACATACTGTAGGATATTAGTGGTAATCTCTTAAGACTGAGCACTGCAATAGCTGCCTGTGTTTGCAATAATATTAAAACATTAATGTAAAAGCATAAATTGTTTTATGCCCGTTGTGGGCTCTACCAACTGTTTCGGTTTCTGTTTTAAGAAAATCAGTGTCCGATTCATGCACATGTGAGAGATCAGCTGTCTCTAGTGTGAAATACTCTTTCAAAGACTGGTTCAGAAAGACATACTGTCTTTACATACTGAAAGTATACTGTACATAAGTGTAACATTAAGAGAAAAACAGAATTGCTACTGTATTACCAAATCTTGATTAAAATGGTTGAACTCTTTAATTTAATTCTGCCCCTCAGTTTAATTAAGAAGCTTCCAGGATCTGATTTTCTGTGTCTCAATCCTTCTGTACTGTTGTCCTAGGAACAAGCTGATTACGTACCTTGGGCTGCAGGGAGAACCATTCCTCTGTTTGGTTCTCAAACTCCCACGAATCGAAGGGGACTTCCACCTCTCCCAGGAAGCTGTTGTGTCCAAACCTGTCATTGTGCCACACAGACAGCTGTAGGGTCCTGGTCTCCAGCTGAGAGTGGCTTATTACATACTGCAGGAGAGGAGGAAACCGGTCTGCAGTCATTGATCTCACAAAAACAGCTTCAGGAACAAGAGCTCCATTTCGCTCACTTTCCACCATACCCTGTATTGTGAATGGCTTCTTGTGTGCAGGCAGTCATGTTGACATTAGGACAGTTTTGACAGCACGCGGCCAGAGAAAGGTGCGTTTGACTTAATTCCTGCTATAAGGGGCCCTCAGAAAAGCTTAGCTTTGGTACCCTGCTTTTTCTTTCCTTGACGTAATCTCTCTGTAGAGTGTGCTTAATCTTGACTGCAATTCTATTGTGCTCTCTCTGGGGTATTTGCTACAGCTTGGCTCTATAGGTACCTATATTGGAAGGCAGCCAGCTTAAACCATTGCATTCATTTGCCATGAAATGCTGACAAAATCAGACATGGTTCTTTTGCCAGAATCCATGTAGAAGTTTCTTTCAGGTGTCGAGTTACAAATGTTAAGGTAACACCATACAGAGGATACAAACTAAATAAAATACCTTGCAAAATTTAGCTTTCACCTACTGTAATTTATTTAACAGTGATTTTTTAATACCTTAGTGTATGTCTGCACATAAAGTGGAATTCCTCACAGCATCAATGAGAGAAAAGTCACGTTCATTATCTAGAGGTTCAAGTGGGGAACTCTGTCAGTGTGCATTGCAAAAAGTAAACGTTTAATTCCAAGCTGAAAAGCATAAAGAAGAAACAAATCGTTTTGTCAAAAACCTTCCAATGGAAGCCAAAATGCTGTGATTCTCCTTTCTATTCTTCAGCATGAAATTAACCTTTACTTGTTCATTATTTTGAAAACAGAATTTCATAACCAGATACTGAGTCAAATCTATGAAATCTATGGAGTAAAGATGATTTCAATAACCTAATCTTTTTATAAAGAAATTTTGTTACACTTAGAAGATAATATCAAACAGCAACCTCAACAATATCAATTTGTGAAGTTATTTCAGCATACTGTATTGTTCATTCCATATGAAACTACAGTACATGTCCCTCACCAAAATAATTGGATTTATGGACTTTTTGAACAAAGTGTTGCTCTTTTTTTCTAAAAAAAAATGGGGTGGTCTTTAGAAAGTTTTGGAAGTTTGGGTCTCCAGCAATGGACCTGGAGAGTCACAGTCCAGCAGGTTTTATAGACAGCCTTTAAATCACCACTTTTAAAGGCCTGAACAAATTTAAATAAGATCAATGAAACAGATGGTGGGTTTAACTAATCACTCAGTCAGTGTACCAAAGCTGTCAATGCTAGGCAGTCATCCCTTACCTTCAGGGTCTCATTGTAGACTGGGTTAGTGGTGTTGGATTTGATGCTTGTTTTCCTCTTGCTCTGACGAGACCTGTCTGGCAGGAGGTATGTCTTCACATAGCTGCAAAACAACCCCCCCAAAAAAACATGAATTGACAAGCAAAACCAGCATGAAACCTTTGTGTTTATTGTCATTGCAGTGATTTTGTTCTGCTTAAAATAGAACTGAGGTGGCAGAGGCATTTATTCAGCAAAACGAGCGAAATTAAGTAAAATGTATACAATTTGGGAACTTATATTTGTTTTACTCTTGTATAACAGATGCCCGTCTGTTGGTAATTCCTTGTGTCTAAAGGGTTATTAGTATGTCAATCTGTGTGACATCTTGAAATATCAGTTCTTTTCAACTGACATCTCTTCCATCGCAATCCTCCTGACATCTTGCCTTTATAAACATCTCAAAACAATAGTTATAGCTTGAAATTCATAATACCGCTTGCCGTTTTTATCTCAATGTTATTAACACCAATTTGTTTTGCCAACGATGTGCATTTTAATATTAATGGCAAAATCTAACCCTGTGTTGATCCAGAGTGATGATAAAAATAGTTGTGACTCAACCATGAAAGAGACAACACGCCAGATACAGTATCTCGACAGACACAATTGTAGTCCATACCGGTCAGACCCAGAAAAGTAAAGTAAACCTCCATATTCACTCCATATTCATTTTCTTACGGGTCAGTTCGCTGTTTCTTCTCATCCCCGATGGCCAGGTTGCGACACTCTTTGACCAAGATGTTGAGGGCACCTGTCTTGTAGCTGTAGGTGATGTTGAGCAGGATCTCTCCGCTGATACTGGCGTTGCCATAGTCTCCTGTCTCGCTGTACACACTCATCATGCTGTTCAGGCTGCTCTGCAGGCAAAGACAGAGACACGGTACAATGTCAAGCCAAAGTTACTTTACAGCACTGGCAGTCAACACTTACATTATCTCAGCGGGCTTAGTGCCGAGCTACGGTGCTAGAATTGACGTTTGGGACTGGGGCTAGAGCTAGAAATTTGAGAGAAGAAGTAGAGACAGAATTATAAGCGGACAAGGAGTTATGGTTCATGTCTAGGTTTAGAATTATGAATAAAGTAAAGACTGACTTTGGTGTTTAGGAGTGTGTTAGAGATTTGAATTTCACAGAAAGCATAGCCTTCCAATCAGAAGATTAGGTTGGTCACGTGAAGGGTTCTGCCTCAATTTTAAGACTACAGTGAGTTCAATAATTCCTTATGCAGAAATAAGACAAAAAAATCAGCTTGGTAATGTGAGTGACATACTGTAGATATAAATGTTGGCATCACTGGGTTTACAAACTATCAAGAAACATAGTAGTCATGCTTATTCACAGATAACAGCAGGCTGATATAATACTTAAAACAGTTTTGGGTAAGCCTTTATAACAAATACCTGTAAAAGCTGTCTTTTAAAATTGGGTAATTTAGTACATGACACAAGTGTCCCTTTTCATTAAGAATTCTTTGCTTTAATGGCCTGTCACAGGAAATTCCTACTCCAATCCTGGAAGACTGCTTCATTACAAGCCTGAATCATAATCACTGAGTTGAACTAATTATCGGCTAATATGTAGTGATATAATAGCTTCTCTTCAGCTCTTCAGGTGTTGAATGAAAGAGACATACCGTATAGAACTTGCTGGTTTGCAGCATTTCAGGACTCAAGTTGGGTAAATCAGTACTATAAAGTATGATTTTACAGTATGTGTGACAAAACTCAGGATAAGACGTGCAAAGCAGAGAAAGAGTGAAAGGTAGCATAGAGCACTTACAGTTTCTGCGTCAGAGTCAGGGACATTAAGATAGTTCCACTTTCTCTCTGAGCCAGGCTGAGTGGAGCAGAAGAGGAAGCACAGAAAACAGATTGGAAAGGCAGTAACAGCCAGGCTAGGGGCAAACGTCCTAGTGATCTGTGTCTGAGATCTCTCTGACCCTCGATGACATAAACAGCTTTACATTCTGTATCTGTTACCAATGCTGACAAAGAGGAACAGACACATCTTGTCAGATTGAGCTGAATTCAAACTAATTTCATCACAAGGTACTGGCTGGAGAATGAGCCAGACAGATACGAATGTGTTTTGTCCTGCACATGGAAGAAAAAGCTTCAAACAATTAAAGGAAATTCCGTGTTTTTCAGTGCTCTGTTCTGAAAGAGTAGCCATCTTTATGTGGTGTAGTATAAAAATGTACTAAACAGGTGTGTATATATATTTTTTTCCATCAGCACAGTGATGAAAGAATAGGTTAAGCTCCAGCGCTTGCATCATGGAAAAGAAAGCATTTCCAATTGGATGTTTATTTTAGGACTTTCTTGCAAGCAAAGAGCACTAAATTAATTAGGGAGTTTCCAGGATACTTTTCATTTTTTTGGTTTGTATTTTTACTATGAAGTCGAATATACAGAATGCCCATTCCAGTTAGTTTTTTCATTTGAAATTAGGTGGAAAAGAGCCAATATTTCTGGGTGTAAAAGTTCACCTTTTTAAGATCAGGAACAAGCAGAGGTCAATTCTCTTAAAAAAATGGTGGATAGCATTATTTAAAAAGAATGTGCTAAAGAGACATCACAGAGGGGTCAGAGGGTTCTTATTTGGACAAAAGCAGGACAAAAACCTGTGCAAGTTGCAAACTATCAGCAACCTTAGAATTTGTGAAAAAAAAATTGGCAAAAAATACAAAGTAGAGAAAATATTTTTTTAGCAAAGGAAAAGGTGAATAATCACTTGGAAATGTGGCCAGTGACCAATCCCCTTCATAGAAAACTCCAGCTTGTTACACATTAAAGAACTTACCACAGATAATGCGCTTGTTACAGTTTTCTGAGTAGCAAAATTATGTGCCGACATCAGTTCATCAATGTCTTCCTCTCTTTCTTCATCCGAATAGTTCTGAAATTGCACAGGCAACACTTTCTTAAAATTACTTTAAAAAAAGGTCACAGCAAATTGGATTGTGTTTTATTAATTGTTCCCTGCAGAAGAACATAATGACATAATGAATATGTAATGTCACATCAGTAGCTGGCAGGTAATTCCTTGTAATTATGGAAAACCTTGATGTTCCTGAAGTTCTAACAAAGTATCTGTTATTCAGACTTTACTAGGCTATTCATGGAGCCCAGTAATTTTTTGCCATGATAAATACAATCTCAATAAAAACAAAATATTAATGATGATCTTTGAGCAAATTAACATATATATATATAATATAAAATTGACAGATAAAAAACACCATAAAATGACTGTTCAACAATTCTGTGTGGCTGAAGTTTGAAAAAGTTTAAACTGTTTTTTCAGTTCAATGTTCACCTCTTTCATGTGCAAACAAACCTTGAGAAGTAAATTGGTCTAAATGTGTTAAGCTGTTGCTGAAATGCCTGGCCTCCAAAGATAAGCACTTTTTTTAATTGTAGGGACCTCCTGAAGCAAAGCTGCAGAATTTGCAGTAAGATTTGATAAAAAAGAGGCTAAAATGCTTTGTTTGCCTGTCTACAACATGAAACAATTTTCTCAGCTCTAAATCCATGTTTCCTATTAAAAGATCAAAGAACCATTTCAGCTGAATCCATTTTTTTTTGCTCTTGAGCAATGTGCAGGGGAAGCTATCTAGTTAAATGGAGTCATAAATCTGGTTCGCAGTGGTATATTTAATATAGCCCTAAACATCCCTACAGGGTTTACTTACGGTACAACAGTAGTCAGAGTGAGATTAATACGATTGCTGCCTGGGAGTGTTTGTATTTTTTCATTAATTAATTTATACTGTAAATATGGTAACATACTATACATACTGTAACTACCCTATGCACTACACAGGGTGAACTGATATAAAGAATAAGCTATTAATCAACAGTCTCCTCTATAAATCAGTGGATGAAACTAACAGCCTTGCAGCTGTGACAAGTGGCCCATTCTGCTTAGTGCAAAGGTTAACAACATTGTGTGCCCCTATCGGTGCAATCACTCCAGCGGGGCCTGACTTACCTCATCGTTCAGCTCCCCAGGCACAGACTGACACCGCAGGCTCAGGGTCTCCTCGTTCAACTCGGCACACGAGCCGCTGAGGTCCACCTCTGACCGGCTTCGATCTGGGATTTGAGGAGAAAAACATTCATTTTAAAGCCAAAGGGACTTGAAAAAGTGGGGGCGTATGAAGGTTGTCGTGGGTTTGGATTCTTAAGGTGTGTGCTTTATTTCGTATTTTGTTTGACTTTATGCAAGGCCTGATTTTGCTACCTATTTAGATATACAATACAGTATGTTTGTGAGGGTTTGGTGCGGAGAACTACAGTATCACGAATAGCCAAATACATATACAGTATGAACAAGTCCACCCCTGTACCATTGCATATTGTACTACAGTATACAGTATATACTGTAGCATGTATGGTTAAAAGACATAAGCATAACCCTCCCTTACAAGATAATTAATAAACACATTGGCTTTAAATTAATTTAAATAACATAGATCAGCCTTCTCTGCTTCTGTGATCAGCGTGCCCCACTGTAGTGAAACTGGCAGTGAGTCAGTAAAGTTTTTCCTGCCTGTCATTCCCCACACTGCTGACACAGAACTGGGAGTGTTCATTACAATATGAAAACAAGACCACTCTGAGGTGTGGATGTGGGGTGCTGAATACCTAGGCAGGAGGCAGGAGGCAGGGGGCAGGGGGCAGGGAGCGTTTCATAGTTAGATTCATCTCACAATCTTAGTCTGTTGTGCCACTGATTGTGGTGCTGCTGATTTCTGATACCCGATAACATGTTAAGGAAGGACATGAAGTGACTTATTCATGTAAGGAAACCCTCAAATGTCACCAATTCAAAGCAGTTGTAGAAGGAATAGTTGGCCAAAATTCATAAAAGCTGATATAGAGACTGATAAACAATTATAGTCAATGCTGCTCAAGGAGGTGCCATCAGTAACTGCATCTAAGAGATAACATACTGGTTCACACAAGTATATTTAATGTTGGATAATTTTGTTCACGTTATAATACAAATATACTGTAGCTGTGTGTTATGTGTTTCAACATGTTATCTTTATCTTTCACGAGGATCTAATTACATTTTAGGTTTAAAATATACAACAATATAGCTCAATCTGGGGGTCCAGATAGCTTTCTCCAGACTGTTTCAGAATTTCAGAGCTTGGCAGTACAGAGTGCTACCTACAGTATATTATTACCGATATTATCTTTAAAACATTTAAAAATACTTAATGGATCCACTGTATAATAATAACTGTGTAACTTGTTTGGTGGGTCTAAACATGGTGCTGTCTAAACATGGTGCTGTCTCAACCACTGTTGCTCACAGCTGAAACAAAACATACAGTACAAGCAGTCTAGAACAGAATGGCTGAAGGAGACAGGCTGCCGGAGACGCAATTTAGAGGCTTCAGGACTCAACGTGAAAACCTTAAATAATTTATATATAGAGATTTTGTTTTCAATTTGCATATAGCTGCTGCCACCAGCTAATCAGCGATAGGTTGACAGATTTAATGCAGGACTTTGAAGTAGGAAAACTTTTTTCTTCATCTTGATCGGCAATTTCAGTTAAAGAACTGGCAGGTTTATCCTGAGCAGCTTAAACAATACTTTATCAGAACTTTACTGTTATAAGCTTTGACTATACTATGTATACTATTAATCTAATTTCACAAAATGTTTTCTCAACCACGGCCTCATTTTACTGTTTCATTATATCATACCCTCCCATTAGATACTTTTAATTAAGCCATTAATCTATTGTCTACAGTTAAAAACATAAAACAGTATTCCTCCTTAGTTTCAATCTTTGTCAGCGTCTTGTTTTGAAAGTATGGCATAGAAACCAAGCTTTGACTAAGTGCGCTGTCAGATTTTTCTTATTGCTGGTAATGGCACACCTGAGGAGAGAGAAACTCTGGATACAGCAATCGATGGAGTCCCGGACATTTTCCTGTAGTTCCGATGTGCCATGTCATCGTACGTGCCTGCTATGCTCTCTGCACCATCCACCTGAAGAGAAAAAAATGATTACTAAATACAGTCAGAGAAGCGGCTATTAGTGTGAGGTTTTTTTTTTACAGGAGTCAGCATTGATTTTCTTAAGCATGGAATGGTACAACACCAAAACATCCATCATGACTACACTGTCATAGGTGGTACCTAATAGATTCTCCATTCTTTAGGAGCCCTAAGCAACATTACACAGCTATGACAGAGACACCAGGCAGTAAGGATCTGACAGCTTTGGCTGCAGTACTGTAATCTCACACTGCCTTCCTGGTGCCATGGGTCCAAGCAGCAGACAGTGCCATACAACTGAAATCAAGGACAGGATTCAGTGATAACTCTGAAGGGAAACCGGAGTATTCCAATGCAGTAGCAGCATTTTTTTCTATTGGTGAGACAGGACAACCAAACATGTTTCTGCTGCGGGGGAACAAGATCCATGTTGCCATTTCTTAAAAGCACTCAGGGAGAGCAAGGTATGTTCTTGTTTAGAATGGTGGATAATGAAGAAGAAACCACTATCCACACCAGGATATTCCCAAATGTATGAACAGGCCCCATGGGAAAGCCATACAGGAACTGGGATCATTTGATAACATCTACAAGGTGGCAAGTGCACTCTATAAAGAAAAGCTCACACAAACTATGGAATCTTTGTCCATTAAAAGAGATACAATGTTAGTATTAACGTGCCTCAAAAAAAACCCTTCTGATGGCAGTAGCATATCAAGCAGAAGGGACCTAATTGGACCGGAATGTCAGATAAACTTCAGGAGCAAGTTTCACACTTTGTCATATCCTGAACTGCCTCATTCAGTGCAGACAGGTGCATAGGCAGTCCTAAAACAACTCCCATTTCAGGAGCAAGTGTATACATATAGTATACACTCAGGCTCAGAGTCAATTCAGTAGCACTATTTCATTCACTGACTCAAATTTGATTCAGTGGCACTGGTTCATTTCGAGTGAATTCGTCAATTCAATCAATCCATCAAATCAATGAATCAAATTAATGAATTTCTGATTTAATGGAACTGAAATGCATTTGTTCACTAAAATGAATCGAACAGTCTGACTCTAATGTGTAGGGAATTATGGCTGACCTGCCTTAGTGAGGCAATTGGAGCTTTCCTTTGACAAACAATGAGACTGCATTTGAAAGTAAGTGCACTTTGAAATCAATTAATTAAGATACTCTTGAACAGTAATGTGTTGTTTTATTGTACACAGAACAAGTCTATCCCAAGAGTGAGCGAATCAAAAGCTAAAGAAACAAATGGTTCAACAAATGTATTAGAAAAAGCACAAGGAAAAAGATTTTACAAAATGATTCACAAACAAAAGGATCTAGACAAGAAAAATGGTGAATTCTGTGTAAGGTAAAAAAAAAGAATAAAAAAGGAGAACTTGAGAAAAGACGAGAGAGAAATGGAAAGGAAAATTGCAATGGAGGCTAAAATAAAATAATGAAAAGAGTGCTTTTAATAGTACAACATGAAGTGAAAGATATTTGGGGAAACAATGCAAAACGTCTGGACCACAAGAATAAAACAGCCGATGCACTAAATGAGTGTTCCCCAAGGAAGAAGTCAATAGCATGCCTCAGGTTGCTCTGGATGATGATGTTTAATGAACACAAGTGCAGGACTTTGCATATCTGTAGCAAAAACATGAACTATAAATACAAAACTGGACACACTGTTCCAGAACAGGCATGTCATTTACAGTACAGTACATCTCCTAGACAATGTGGGGAAGCAAATGAAAAGGAAAAGACAATTTTAGGATATACTGTATAGTTAAAGTGCAGAATTTAAATCAGGGCTGTTATTGTCCAAAGTACTAGTAAGAATCCATTTAGAATACCATGTATGAATATGGCTGGCACGTTATCGAAAATAAATTTATGGATATTGCATTTAAAACTGGGAACTGGAATACGTCTTTACCCAAAGGGTTCAGAGAGTGTGAAACAACCTACCCAGACATGCAACTGAAGCCGATTCCCTGACGTCTTCCAAGAAATTACTACTGTACATGCGTTCCTTGGATCACTTATCCTACAACTACCAAATGCGCCAGGTGGGCCAAATAGCTTCCTGAAAGCAATTCACAAAATCATTCTAGATGATAAGCAAGTGTAATTCTTGTTCTCTGCAGCCTTAAAGCTATAAAGAACACTGGTCCCCCTTACCTTCCTGCTGTTTCCTGATACTGCGCTGCGCTTGCTGGGTGTGGGGGATCTTCCCGAGGTGTGAGAGCGGAGATTGTTGGGAAGTGTCGGCACCCCAGATGACTCCAGAGCAAGAGTACTCCCCCTGTTGATCGTGAGAAGGAAATGAACAAAGGAGAAAGGAAACAAAGGAGATGCTCTTTTATTATGCAGTGGTATGCAGTAGCTCAAAAACAGCGCTTGGAACAAACAAAATAAAACTGTGACTGTTTCAATTTAGTGTAAGTAATTGTAGATATAATTCTGTTAGAGGTATTATTTTATTGTGCTGCTGTAGCAGCATCATACTGTTTTTATGCTGCACAACTGCTGCCTGTATTACAGAGCAAAATTTCCTTGTGTTGTAGAAAAACCCCACCATGTTTTGTTGTCAGAATTTATGAAGGGTGTTGGGTTACTTTTGATTCATTCTGGGTCTTAGTCTCAAGCTGGAATTGCTGGTTTAGTAAAGTTCTGTTTTCCATTGTGTCTGATCTTTCAAAGTCTCCTATCCTGTCTCTTTTTATTCATAAACAACTGTAATATATATGCCTGCTCACATACTATAATCACATAACTGTAAGGTTGTATCCTTAGCTTCTGGTTACATTTACATGATTTTATACATTTATTTGATTTTAATTCACTCCAAACAACAAACAAAAAAAAGTTACAATTTACAAACAAGGGAAAGGGCATTTAAACACAAGCAAGCCTTAACTAACATCAGTAACCCAAAGGTTAAAGGATATTCCTCTGAAAAAACAAAGGTAATACTTTTAAACCTTTAAAATTATCAAAGGTTATCCTTTCAACCTTTCAAGCTAAGACTTTGTCAGAAAAAATATGCTGGCCTAGGTTCAATGAGAACTCAAGCCAGTTTGCAAGGGTTAAACGTTTAAACCCGGATGATAAATTAACATTTATTTTACTCACCACCTACAAAACGAGAACAATACACAAAGGAAACCAATTCCAAGAACCATTAAGTACAAGTTAACATAACTGCAATTCAGTTTAGTTGCAGCAACCATTCAATTAGATGAATTTTTAATTTTGAAGTGCTTTGTTACAAAGCAAGCATGTGGATGCTTCTATGTTGTCAGTGTGATTAAAAGTGTTACCACTGTTATCAAGAAGAAAACAATAGCCAATCTCCTGTATGTCTTTGCACATGTCACATTAATATCAAATCGAATAACATATCATTGCTCCTTTTCTTCATGATAAAAGAGGGCATTAAGGGCCATCACTGTAAGAGCTCAGTGTATATACAGTGTACAGTATACTGTATGATGATTGCCACTAATGACAGCAATTTGATGATGTATGGTCATTTCCATAAATACCGACTCCTGTTTTGAGATTTTGGTGTTGGTTTGCAGTTCCAGTTGGTGTTCTATAATATTCCTAATCTGCAGACTTCAACCAGGAATTAAGGAGACTACTTCATGGACTCTGATTATTCATAGAGACCCTTAATGACAAAATGGCTTTAACATTACAGCACAATAAATGCTTGCTGAAGCACGTGTGCAATGTTATCAGTTCAATCCTAATTCCTACTTTCCTTGTTATTTTGCTGCTAATACTCAGTTTAGAGAAAGGACCCTCATTGATCTGAGCAAATGATTGATTGTATTACTCTACCTACAGTACATCTTCAGCTTTGTGCAGCTTCTTGGAAGAGGCACTGGATAGTTTTTAAGTGGTGGCTTATGTTTCACATTTTTAGATACAATCATCTTGCTTTTTCTATATTTGCTCCCAAATGTTCAGTGAAAAACAACATTTCAGTATTTTTTAAACCAAACCAGATCATAAGGAAATGAACACAATACAAATAAAGCACCTGACCAGTATCCTCATTACTTGGTTAAAAAGTAATAAGTGATTGGTTTAACATGTATGATCACTGCTATGAATCTGGTTCAGGATGTTGATGTACTAATGTTACCCAGCTGTGGGAGTACAGTGCCTTGCGAAAGTATTCGGCCCCCTTGAACTTTTCAACCTTTTGCCACATTTCAGGCTTCAAACATAAAGATATAATTTTTTTATTTTATGTGAAGAATCACCAACAAGTGGGACACAATTGTGAAGTGGAACGAAATCTATTGGATTTTTGAAACTTTTTTAACTAATAAAAAAATGAAAAGTGGGGCGTGCAAAATTATTCGGCCCCCTTGCGTTAATACTTTGTAGAGCCACCTTTTGCTGCGATTACAGCTGCAAGTCGCTTGGGGTATGTCTCTATCAGTTTTGCACATCGAGAGACTGAAATTCTTGCCCATTCTTCCTTGCAAAACAGCTCGAGCTCAGTGAGGTTGGATGGAGAGCGTTTGTGAACAGCAGTTTTCAGCTCTTTCCACAGATTCTCGATTGGATTCAGGTCTGGACTTTGACTTGGCCATTCAAACACCTGGATACGTTTATTTGTGAACCATTCCTTTGTAGATTTTGCTGTATGTTTGGGATCATTGTCTTGTTGGAAGATAAATCTCCGTCCCAGTTTCAGGTCTTTTGCAGACTCCAACAGGTTTTCATCCAGAATGGTCCTGTATTTGGCTGCATCCATCTTCCCCTCAATTTTAACCATCTTCCCTGTCCCTGCTGAAGAAAAGCAGGCCCAAACCATGATGCTGCCACCACCATGTTTGACAGTGGGGATGGTGTGTTGAGGGTGATGAGCTGTGTTGCTTTTACGCCAAACATATCGTTTTGCATTGTGGCCAAAAAGTTCGATTTTGGTTTCATCTGACCAGAGCACCTTCTTCCACATGTTTGGGGTGTCTCCCAGGTGGCTTGTGGCAAACTTTAGACGAGACTTTTTATGGATATCTTTGAGAAATGGCTTTCTTCTTGCCACTCTTCCATAAAGGCCAGATTTGTGCAGTGTAAGACTGATTGTTGTCCTATGGACAGACTCTCCCACCTCAGATGTAGTTCTCTGCAGTTCATCCAGAGTGATCATGGGCCTCTTGGCTGCATCTCTGATCAGTCTTCTCCTTGTCTGAGCTGAAAGTTTAGAGGGACGCCCAGGTCTTGGTAGATTTGCAGTGGTCTGATACTCCTTCCATTTCAAGATGATCGCTTGCACAGTGCTCCTTGGGATGTTTGAAGCTTGGGAAATCTTTTTGTATCCAAATCCGGCTTTAAACTTCTCCACAACAGTATTACGGACCTGCCTGGTGTGTTCCTTGGTCTTCATGATGCTCTCTGCGCTTTCAACAGAACCTTGAGACTATCACAGAGCAGGTGCATTTATACAGAGACTTGATTACACACAGGTGGATTCTATTTATCACCATCAGTCATTTAGGACAACATTGGATCATTCAGAGATCCTCGCTGAACTTCTGGAGTGAGTTTGCTGCACTGAAAGTAAAGGGGCCGAATAATTTTGCACGCCCCACTTTTCATTTTTTTATTAGTTAAAAAAGTTTCAAAAATCCAATAGATTTCGTTCCACTTCACAATTGTGTCCCACTTGTTGGTGATTCTTCACATAAAATATAAAATGTATATCTTTATGTTTGAAGCCTAAAATGTGGCAAAAGGTTGAAAAGTTCAAGGGGGCCGAATACTTTCGCAAGGCACTGAATATTTCATCTCTAAGGTACGTGCAGGATGACAGAGAAACCCCTCGTGCCGCTGTGCCCGACCTGTTAGATCGAGGTGTAGAGCGGCCACTGCGAACGCTGTGTGCGTCCAGGTCCGAGGCTGAGCCTATGCTCCGGGAGTCTTCAGCCCGGAAATCCACACCATTCTCAGCTTTGAGCAGCGGCCTGTTACCTCGCTTCTCCAGCCTGAGTCTGCATCAGGGGCACAAAGGAAGACCATCTGCTCATCTCTGCATGCTTATGATTATAACGTACACACACAACACTCAATACGAAGTGGTACGGCTGTGTTTTGTGGCTAAAAGGACTCTTGTCAAAACAACATGTTTTGTGTTTTGGCTAAAGTGCTTTGACTAATGTTCAGTTAAACAGTAGGTACTGTATTCTTTCCTTTTTTCTTTTTAAGGTTTGATGAATTAAATTGTGTCTCATTCTATATGGTAGAAAACTGTAATTCAGCAGGTAACTGCCCAAACAAAGGAAACACCAGCATAAAATGTCTTAATGGGGTGCTGGGCCATCACAAGCCACTAGAACAGCTTCGGTGTGTCTTGGAATAGATTCTGCAAGTGTCTGGAACTCGACTGGAAGCATGAGGCATCATTTGGTGTTTTGTTGATGGTGGTGGAAAACTCTGTCTTAGGTGCTTCTCCAGAGTCTCCCATAAGTGTATAGTTGGGTTAAGATCTGGTGATTGGGGAGGCCATGGCATGGTTTATATTGTTTTCATGCTCATCAAACCATTCAGTTACCACTGGTGCCGTGTGAATGGGGGCATCGTCATCCAGAAAGATTCAACTTCCATCAGAAATGAAACACGTCACCGTAGGTTCAACGTGATCACTCTGAAAGCGAGTACTTACTGGCATTTACCATGCCATCGAAGGAGTTGAGTGGGCCTAAACCGTGGAAAATGCACCCCACAGCTTTACAGCACAAACAGAGCCCCTCACAGTGGGAAACAAGCACTCGAGCCTGTAGGCTTCTTTTGGTGTGCACCACAAATGTAAGCCAACTTGTTAAGAGCAGGGTGAAGAATGAGTCATCTGACTACATGACTTTTTTTTCACTGCTGGAAGTAGACCAATTCCTGCGATCTTTGCACCACTTTACCTCCAAAAAGTGCATTTTTAGGTGTAATAGGGGGTTTATGCACTGCAACCCCACCACAGTATCCCTCTCTGAGAAGTTCTGAATGAAACTGCCTGCTCACACTTTTAGATTTTTGCAGTCAACTGACTCAGAGTAAATCATTTGCTTTGCCTTGCATCTCAAACCAATGCACGGGCATCACAGTCAAGGGGGATGCACTGTTGTCCACAGTTGCCCCTAGTTGATGATGTCTTTCCCTCAGACCTCTATTCCAACACCTTAGCCACAGATCCTCATAGAAACTTCAGCAAGTTGAGCAGTCTTTGTCACTGAAGCTCCTGCCAAAGTGCCCCAGCAAAGTCACCGAGTTCCTTCTTCTAGTCATGATATCCAAAACAATGGACAACCAGGCGTCCCCAGCATTTTCATATAAAACACATGTGAAATGATTCATGATTCACTTTCATTTGAAGCATGATGGGATGTTAATTGCTTAATTAACTCAGTAAGTTCCCTGTGTGGTAGCACCTGATTTCAATATATTTTTATTTGTTTTTTTTCTCAAGTGTTCCCTTTATTTTGACAGTTACCTGTATATGTTTGTATACTGTATGTTTGTGAAACTAAACAAACAGTATAAAATAAATCATTTTGTATGAACAGGCCTCTGGAAAGTAGCTACATGCCAAACTCAGTGTGGTTTCAAGAGAAATCGCCAAGCTATGTTTACTTTAAGAAGTGACTTCTGTATCATTAGTGTCTTCAGAATTTCACAAATCTGATTCATATAAAGCTTGCACTAACAGGTGACAGAGGTGAGTGTGGGCTCTAAATAACCTAGGAACAATCAGGACATGTTGTACAGTCTGCCTGAAGCAATAAGGCAGGTTCAGAGTCCATTGGGGATCATAATTCATTACACCTTACCTGCAACCTCTCTTACCATACAGTATGAAGATCACCAGATCATTCTGATTTACAGCTGACTCTGGAACCCAAACATAATCTCAGAAATAAAACTTTTTTATTCATCTGCCAGTCCAACACAGGAAGGAACTGGAGCGTGCGTGGCTCATTCCCAGCTGGGATTCAGTCTCTGTCTCTCAGATGCATCTCCCAGCACTGAGCTATATGGTGCAGACGTCAACTACGCCAAAAGGCCAGATAAACAGCATGGGTGAATTCAGTTGAACCTGCAGTGCCTTGGGGGTTACATCACTGGGCACATCACTCACCTTACACACGATACCAGTGACATTTTATTCAGCGTACAACTCATCAAATTGAACATTAATTTCAGTAAAAAGATAAAAATACAACAGAACCTGAACTGTAATAAAATCATTTAGCTTATTAACCTTCCTAATGATATTTTTACACCTTTAAAAATATAATTTGGTTGCATAATTTGGTAAACAGAAAATAAAATGTAAGTGGCTGGGGATAATGTGTGCTGTATTTCCAATGTATTGTATATTGTACATATACAGTAATAAATAATGCTTACCCTTTCTTTTTTGGTGCATCTAATACATTTCTGGTGGCACTCCGGCCTGACATGGGCGTATCAGGTCTTTCTTGCAGTGTTTGGTCAGTTTTATTGTCTCCTGAAACACACATAAGCACCAGCACAGTACGTGAAGGTCTGTTTCATCAGTACATTGAAACTATAATCTACAACCTTACTATCGTTATCAGAAAAACAAAATAAATCTATATCTAAATAAATCTAAAGTTAAATAAGTTACACATATCTGTTTACATTTCCAATTGTGTTTTTCAGACAATTGCAAAAAGAACAATGCCGTATGTAGCATATAAATTGGACAGTACACCACCTTTTCACAGTCAAAACAAGCAAAGGAAAAGAAATCAAACCACTACATGCTCTTTTTAATAAATTAAAATGTACATTTCATTTCTTGGTATCCGGAATCTCTCCTTTAGCTCTCTTCTGCATGCAGTGCAATGCTCAATCTCCACTCTCTCACATGCTGGCTTCGGATGTGTGTGGGGAGTCTGATTCCAGACTCTCTCCCTCTATTAAAGCTAGTTGAAGCCACTGTCAAGAGGGCATCGGCTCATTAAACAGTGCCTACAGCGGTTCTCTGCATACTTAAACAGACTTTTCCAATTCCCAACACCATCTGAAAAACAGGCTATTAATATACTATTCAGGGCTCTGAAGATACTATTATATACAGTATATTATTATAATATACTATTCAGGACACTGAAGAAAAGATGCTAAAAATGGACCTATGCAAAACAAGCTGAGGTATTGTATCTAAATAACCGAATGTATAATGCATTATATTAAACAACCTCACAAAAGACTAGTCTAGAAAGCTTGTACTTTTGTACTTTGTACTACCATCATGCATTGAAGTAAATACTGATTGCTGAGTATTTTATACAGAAAGGTTCTTTATAAATGTATGTATTTTTGCATTTTTAAAAAGTTGCATGGAGTCCATTTATTTTATTTTCATTACTTTTGGACTTCTGTCCTTTCATTAATTTGCTCTGTTTTTCTGAGTAAAATGCATATCAGTCTGCTGAGCCGGGCTCTTTTGCTCTGAGCTTAAGAGTAATGTAGTTTAAGGACATTCTGCTTAATCTAAAAATGTGTTACAAAAGACTTTGTCTTAAGTCTTCTCTGATTTGTCTCTAAGGCTCACCTGAGGGGGAGTGCAAGATGGACTGTTTAATTAAGTCACAGCCCAGGACGTTTCCCTGTGAGAATCGTTTTGATCGCTCTTCGAAGAACCACTCCCCAGTCACAACTTTCAGATGCCTGCCGATGGAAGAGAAATTGCTGTAGAGAAGATTTGCTGTTCTCAAAGGGTTGTGAATTGCTTGGACCGTTGCTGATACATTCTGAAAATGGCGTCTTGGAGCAATTTTCAACTATGACTTCAACACAGACTGCCGCTAACATTCATTATACAGTACATAAACATTAAAATGTAGAAAAGACAGAAACAATTTTTATTTTCCAGTTGCATAGTATGTGGAACAAGCACTTAAATGGACACTGATGTGGCAGACCTATATTCTTTCAACACACTTGGTACAAAGGCAAGTTCAACTTTGTTTAACACATACAGTAACAGTCTCATCCTGACTTCTGGTGATGTTTCTAAGCTTCTGGTAAACATGCAAACTTTAAGGCATCATTGAATAAGGCCTTTGGCCTGAAGGTCAATTGTTAAATAGTTTCATGTACTCAATTTTATTTGGTAGTTCTTTACTGAAATGTTATTATGCCCTACTGTAATATAACTGATGGTTCTGACCATGAAAAAGTTAACTATAAGAGAAAACCTGACAGAGTAGTAGATGCTGTAGTGGAATCTTAAGGTTTGTTTATAGCAACACATCTTCAAGACAGTCAAAGATATGCAGAGCATATAATTTCTGAGACACAAAGTAACTCTCTGTTATTGTTGCAGTATTGTTTAGTTGCCAGGCCTACTATTCAAAGAGTTTCACACTTATTTTGTGTAACACAATGGAAGACTGCAGCAAATGTTATGGGCGTAAAAAGAACAAGCAATTTTGAGTATATGAAAAATAATCTTTATTGAATGGGACTGAGTCATCGAAGGGCTCTTGTATTATTCATATAAAATTGGTCTGCTGTCGTGATAATATATTACTGAGATACAGTATTTAATCTAAAACTTCCTTTCAAGGTGCTGTATAAAACTTTGCATCAATATGTTAATAGCACACATAAAACCACCTTTAATTTTTAACATTTTGAAAAATGAGTTTTCACTTACACAACATACATTTTTTAAAGAGGATGTATTCGGATGGTGTGAAACTAACCCAGAGCTTACTTACTCCTAAATTAAACCATGAAGCCATTTCAGGTTTGTGACATGCCTTTTCACTTGTTTTGCACATTAGAGTTGTAAACCCCCCAAAACAAATGTTATGTTTTCTTTAACAAAGTTGGATTTTTTGTTTAGAAAACTTTAAAATTCAGAAACTCTGGAGTTTCCGTGTTTAGCTATTGAGGAAGGCCGAGAAAGGGAAAGACTATTTGCAGTGAAAGAAACCAGTAATATAATGAAATGGTGTAGCTTTGGGGTATAAGTCAGTATAGGGAAATCATTGTAGAAACAGGTATTTCAATGCCCCTGATCTTCAAAATGCTGTAAAACTATGCTAGCTCTGCAGAACAGAAAGGCAGAGTCCGAAAAGACTCACGAGATCTTGGCACAGACGATGCACTTCCAGCTGTTGTCCGACTGTACTACACGGCACTCATTGCACACCCGCTCCTTGCATTCCTCGCACAGCTCCCCTCGGTGGAAGATCAGGCCCAGGGCCCTCTGACAGCGGACACAGACCCGGTCGCTCTGATCCTGGTGTTTCCGGGAGCCCTTCCTGCGAATTTCCAGCAGCTCGTTCTTTAGCTTCCTGGGGGACAAAACAGAGAAGGAGCCCTTGACTAGGACACACTTCAGCTCAGTTTTATTCTCTTCATAGCATTATTTATTGCTTGTATTTACGGTACTGGTGTGTTTCTGTGATTGTGTATATCAGTGAAAGGTTCTTAAGATGTTTAAGTCCAGAGGTTCTCCACTCAGTATCGCAAGTAGATCATCTGCATGTTAGCTTACAGATATTCAGACTCCATGTCTGAGAGCCAACATCTTGGCTGTGAAAATGAGGTTGATGGGGGTCCCTGTGTGAGGTCAGTCACTGACTGATGGGCACTGAGGAATCCAAAGCAAAATAACAAATGCAGAAAAATAAGGGATTTAGCTGTATTTTGCAATTAAACCAGTAATTATGTAAGAGATGAGAACATGGCACTCTTCCATCTTGGAGATGTTATCTGCATATTTCATTTATCAAAGAGCCTTTAGTAACTCTTTCAGGTTTTCATAACTAAGTGCCATAAGCGGGAGCATTCCATCTTTTGGTGAAATAATAAAAATGCCTATTATGCTCTCCTGTATAGAAAATCCTGATGAAAATCCTTAATAACAAAAATTTGTTTAGCTAAACAGTTGTCGGAGTCTATAAGATGCTACTCGCATATGTTGAAAACAATATACTGAGTTCTTAAAAAAATGACATGATGAGGTCCCAACATCAATTACCTGCTACCAACTAAACAACCTAAATGGGCTGAATGGCGTCCTCTTCTTTACAAACTTACAATATGTTCTTAAAGGTCATCTTAAAGGTAGGTAATTGATCCAAGGATCTCATCCAAACTTTTCTTGAAAAAAGCCATGGCAGGTTAGTTTGTTCCATACTCTTATTTTTGTCCTCTGGTTTGTGTTTCACTATTCATTCTGAAGAAATACGGTACGCTGGGTTGACTTTGTCGATGTCCTTGAGGATTTTTAGCAGGTCCCCTCACAATCTTCTCTGTTGAAGACTGAAGGTTCAGTTCCCTCAGTATGTCAGTGTTGTAGGACATTCCCTTAAGCCCCAGCATATATCTAATTGGCATATTCTAGACTGATTCCAGAGCAGCAGCAAAGCTTGTCGACATGCATGTCAAAAGCATCAGATGTTTTACAGCTAAACTTATATCAGATGCTTTTCAGATAGCACCCCTAGTGAGTGTTCTCCTGTCCCAGTGATGCTGTAGTGAAGAACATTTCTGAGTATCAGCATATGATTTTTATCATGTACTGATTTATGGCCAATTTCCTTCTCCTATTCCAGGATTGATGAGTAATGAGTGTTTGATGGGATTGAGCTTGATGATGATCTAGCTGAGATAGTTCAGAGGTTTAACAGAGGATGCTGGGCATTATCATATTAAACCTCTGGCCCAGCAAAGCAATTACCCTTCAATCATACAAAATCTGACTGATGCCCTGCTGCCTTTATAAGCCACCTCATCCTAAACCTATTCCCTTCCAAGACTGAAGATGAAAGTGTCATAGCGACTTACAGAGGCCTGCAGTCACTGCTTCTGAAATGAGCAGAGAGCTGTCAAAGAATTACATCCATGAAACATGCTGGCAGTAAAGAGAGTTCAAGCGTGTCTTATCACAAAAGGCACATTATACAGTAAAAGTCCTACTTTTTGGCATAAAATAATGACTGTATATTTAACTGGAATTATATCGACATTAAACAAGATTTACATTAATGTGAAAGTTTGTGAGTAGAAAAAGCCAGCAGGTTGTTTATCGGTTGCTGACATTTATGTACTATACTGAATTTAAATCACATCTGAACCCTTACAACCACCTACACTGTAGTGTAAAGAGTGACAGAATTTAATGTAATTAAAGGTTTACGTGCCTGGGTTTTTAAAACAAATAACTATACCCTGCATTACCTTATTTTGCCCTCTCTGTTGTGATTTAACCTGTGGTTGTTTTTATAATTAGCCTCATTCTGATGTTCTTGGTGCCAAAAAATAATTAGAATATACAAAGTACAGAATTGCAATGCAACTCAATGAAGAACATAAGTATAATCTGTTGAGTAAAGCCTAAATGCACTTAGGCAAGTATAGACAGCATTATTCTGTATTGTTAAGTAAATTCTTACTTTATTTCTAAGTTGTTCAGCAATGGCTGATTCTATTTACTGATCAATGTGGTGTTTCTTCATTTGGGAGTAATTGTCAGTTGTGAAGTGTCTTGGCTATGTCCCCCTTTGACTGGATGTCAGAAGCGATGCCTCAGCAGTAAATATTAATTTACTTTCTGTAGAAATTGAAAGGAAGAACTTTACATCTGGGGGTGGAGTTGAGTACTTCATAGGTCTAACCTGCTGCAGTGTGAAACAATGGTAAGAGCTTTGGAGAGCTCAAAGGCCTGCAAGCCAGCTCAATCTGTAATTTATGAGACCTGAACCACAGGACACAAGTAGAAACTACCGTACTTTGAAGCGCACTTAAACTGAGAACAGGAACCAATCCAAAGGGTTACGGGAGTATGGATTGCTTCAATATTTCATTACTGTATATACAGCATACAAACCTGGTGCAAATGGATTGTGCACATACTGAAGTTTATTCTCTTAACTGTAAATGTCTCACAGCTACATTGCTAAATATCTCAGCTTCAGATATCTGCCACCAGAGAGCAAGTGTTCTTTAATGTATACTGTGTATTTCTATAAACCATTTTGTTAAGATGTTCTACCACAAAGTAAAGCATACAAAATACTCTCCATTGGGTGCATTATACAGTACTGTAATAATAATAGCCATTACTGGATTTTAATATTGCACTTTAATCAGTATAGCATTCTCAGTCATTTTTGTAGTATACAGTATGTAGTTTTACCATTTATTTTGTAATGAAATTAACAAATATATTTTAATTCACAGAAATATGTCCCTAAATTAGGAAATAATTCCAGTTTATGCTCTCAGAGAAGTAAAGAATTAGATCTAATGTCTCTACATGAAATGATGTGATTATGGGTCATAAAAGGCAATAGTGTTTTAGTGGTAATCTTGATTGGTTCCTGCATGCCTCAGGAGTGAGTTAAATAGGTTTGTGTTATTAACTCAAGAAAATGTTTCCTTTAATCAGTACATTAGCTCAATGAATCATACAGTCTGGCTATTAGACTACAAAGAACACAGACGTCCTGTGGACAATAAATGATTCCTACAGAAGTTTTATGTGAGCCAGGTTGTAAAGTGGCAATTAAGAGGTCATTTGTTAAGCTATTTTAAACAAAGCTTTCTGGAAGCTTGCTTGAAATATTGCGTTTTTTAAATAATACAGCTTATATCCCTTTATCCAATTTCCTACTGCTTCTTCCAATTCAGAAAGCCTATCCCTGCAAGCAACTGGCAATAGGCAGGGTACATCCTGACATCCTTAACAGGGCACCAGTCCGTTGCAGGGCAGAAACAAACACAGAAATGCACACACTCACAACAAGAGCCAATTCTCCCAGAAACCAATTAACCCAGCAGCAAGTTTTTGGACTGTGGGAGGAAACTGGAACACCCACAAGAAACCCATGCAAACTTCACCCATATCACATCCCAGGAACTGAACCCAGGGCCCCAGTGTTGCAAGGCAGCAATGCTAACCAGAATGCCATCATGCAGCCCTCAAATATTATTACACCTTAAATATAGCCCTATTATGGACAGATGAGTGTGACTGAAAATCTGAGGCAGTAATGCTAAAACTGTCACAGTGCCGCCTCTTCCCTCCACCCAGTTTTTAACAGCTTCTTCTAATGCAGGGCCACAAGGCAGCCAGAGCCTCTCTCGGAAAGTAACGGGTACGAGGCAGGGTACGCCATAAAGTAAAATATCAATAAAAAGCTTGTAAGGCAGGCTTATATGATAAATGACAAGATAAAGACCAAACACGCTGTGGACAGGGTGCCAATCCAAGCAGATACTGTACCCAAAAATGAGGTAGATCAAAAACTGTAAGAAAAACAGTTCTTATTGATAAACACTTTAATTTTTGTCTTTTAATGACTAAAGAGAAGTACAGTATAACTGCAGTCAATGCTAAATGTTTCTGCTAACCCTAATCCTACAGTAGCCTAAAATAGATCCTCTTTTAAATGCCATTTTACCAGTGTTTTTCATGTGGCTGAAAATGTATGTAAAGATGATAGATTATTGAAGATATTAAATTTCAAAGAGCTTTATTATGTCTTTATTATTTCAGACTCATATGTTTGGTTTGGGGAACATTTCAAAATCTGATGCCTGGAGCGCTTCACAGACATTTTCTGGAAATGCTCCTTTGAAAACCCAGCTAGGGTTAGGGTTAGAATTCCCACACTCCTTAGACAATGTTTATGCTCAGTGCTGGATTTTGGGGCCCAAGTCAGCTTTAGGACAAGTGATAATTTGCTCCTATCTACAACTTTTGTTTTCATAGACTTTTGGCTGCTTTTATTGTGTATTGCAAAGTTTAGTAATTGTATCCCAAAACTGAGACAGATTAAATTTTCTAAGAAAAACAGTTCTAATGGATAAACACATTTAATGGTGTCTTTCTTTTAATGTCCAACTAGAAGTATAACAGCAGTCAACGTTTAATGTTTCTGCTAATCCTAGCCCTACAGTAGCCTAAAATGACATCACATTGTTCTTCCTGACATCACTCAAAAAGATTTCACGAGGAATGACAGCAGCCGAAAGCTTGGGAGAAATTAGAATTGTTTATTGGGATGTGGAGATTTGGTGTAACCCTCTTGGCTGAGGGCCGACCTCCCGGCCGTTGGACGGGGAGGATAGGACCCCCATGCGACCAATTGGGTAGCTGCAAAGGTGGAGAGGGGGTGGAGGAGGGATGCAGAAAACGAACGAGGAAGAGGAGAGGGGGACGTTTGATATTTATGGAGACCGGTTGCTTACGTCAGGATTAGTGAGAATTGCAGCAGCTGTGTCGAATGAGCGCGGCTGCCTTCATTCCTCCCGAACTTCATTAAAAACTCCATAAAAAAATTATATTAAATGCTTTGTCACTCAAATTGTACTTCAAAACCAAATGAAAACCCAGACATTAGCAAGTTATTATGAAATAAACATGTAAATCATGTTTGTTGTAAATACTGTAATTCATCAGTAGAAAGTAAGAAAAAGGAAATAATTTGCTATTTTACTGCCTTAAGACTAATGCAAAGCCCTACTGCCAATTGCAGCTGCCATACCTGGTAGTTTTAGGCAGCTTTTTTGTTTGCCTCAGGACTTTTGCTTCTACCCAAAGTTTTAAATACTTAAATAGAAAGTGGACAGGTCATCAGTTTGGATTTAATTTGGCCTAAATTAGTCTAGACTGAAAGTTAAGAAAGGTCTTACCTTATCCGTTTCTCCTCGCGTTTCCTTAGCTTTTCGTCCTTTTGAAGAACACTAAGAATCGACTCTCTCTCATCTTTAAGAAGGAAGGAGACATTAATGATCTCGGTGGTTTTCTCCATCTCCCTTTCAAGGTTAGCCCAAGGGGCAGGGATCAAGACCAGAAGTCACAGAGCAACAGGATTAACCAGAAAGGACGAAGCAAGCTGTCAAGTGCAGAATGTCATGAAATGATTTGTACACATATCCCAGGTAGACAAGGTATTCCACTGTGGCGTCTTTGCAGATGACATTGGTTAAAGGTGCCCAGTTAGAGTACAGACATGTTCCAGGTCAATGAACTTCCATCTAGTCTTTGGCTTTGCTTGCTGTCCCTTGTGCTCAAAGTGTGGATTGGCATCATCCTAAGAACTCCTTTTGTGTCCCTCAGATGACTTAAGTGAAGTGTCTTCAATCATATGGGCACTGGAATAAACAGAAACAATTTAATAACACTGCTCTATGTGGCTATTCTGCCCAACATGGATCAGCCAAGCTACCTGAACAATAAGGAATAACAATAAATATGTAATGTATCAATATGGAATTTAATTTATATGTATTATTTCTTTGTCTGTTCTGTACACAGATGTATGTTAAATGAACTTAGCATATCACCTTTGTTCCAATGAATATTGTGATGAACAAATGTCATTCAGATATAAGTATAGCATTAATAGGAAGCCCTGTGCAGTAAATTATGCTTTTCCTCTGATGCACATAAAAGGCTGCTTCCTGTACTTATTTTGAACACTGATGAAAGGAGTTTGAATTATTTTGGATTATAAATATCATCAAAACCCTTGACTAATGTTTAAAATTGGAATGTTAATAAGCTCATTACAGAATGACATTTGAATGGGCAGGCAAGTTCCTCTAAAAAAATATGTTTATTTCCAACGGCAATGTGTTTCTCAGGCAAGTTCTATTTATGACCTAGCTCCATTGATTGATGAAAAAAACTCATTCAGGATTTCATTCTACTTGAGATGGAACAGAGAAGAACAGTCATCATTAAATGCATCAAAAATCTTGACATCATTAATTTAATCTTTTAGCTTAGGTAGACATATATGATTACTAAGAAACACTAAGAAACAGGTAAAGGTTTATTCCATGCTGAAAAGACAAGAGACACAACATTTCGGCTGCTGAGCCTTCTTCGGGTGTGAGGGAGAGTGGGAACCTGCAGCTGATAAAGGATGGGAAGGATTAGAAGGAGACGAGTCTGTCATTAAGAGAAGGGGGAAGGTGTGATCCTAGTTTCAGGATAATTTTGGTTTCGGGTGTCTTTCTGCAATAGGAGTTCCGAAACCCCACTATGAGGACGCAGACAGAGAGGTCAGTGTGATCGTGGCCATTAGCGGTGAAATGGGAAACTCTGGGTTTGGAGAGATCTTTGATCCTCACAGCCCTGACATGTTCCCTGAAATGGTCCCCCCAGTGTCCATTCCTGTTTTGCCAATAGCTGGGCATTTTGATTAATTGCTCATTCCTGACTGACTGTGATACACTTGGTTTGGACTCTTCTGCAAGATGTTATGCACAAACAATGAATCACCTCATTGTTCAGAGAGTTATTGGGCACAAGTAATGAGGTTATTTAACCTGATAACTGTCAAGCTGTCAGGGAGAGTGGTGCAGACATGCAGCATGTACAGTAGTCATGTACATTACAACAGACCACCCAATGGGGAAGTCCAGATGTGATAGACTGGGCAGGACTGTTAAGAATTCCACTTATGGTGTCCGGTGGCAAAATTACTAGATTGATCACGTCCTTGGACTTCACTTTCTGGGCTTCTTGTGAGCTCATCCTGCTATGAAAACAGTCCAGCAGGACAATGCAAGTCCTCAAACTGCTTGTGTAACAACAGCTGTCTTGTGAGATCAGAACATAACAGTTCTGCCCTACTCGTGGGAAATTGCATATTTAATGGTAGAGCTTAAATGATGTATGGCTCCTAGGGCTCAAAGACCAGTGAACAGGCAGAGATAAAAAACGTACTGTAGATGATCCAAATAGCCATCTCTCTTTAGTAACCATTCTTATCTTCTTGTGCTTATCCAGGATCTACTGAAATGACATAAAATGATTTTACTGATCAACTTCATTGATCAGAATGCAACAAAATTGCTCTGGTTTTGCAACTTTTTTAGGCCTTGATGTTGGGGAGAAAGCACTTCACAAGAATTTCTTGGACTGCTGTGTGCTTCTTTCTGATAGCGACATAGTGACATTGCCACATCATCACCGGCTGAGGAACTGTTAGAATCAATTCTAATGTAAGGAAAAAAAGCTTTCGTAGATCTACAAATTACCCTAATTTCATTTCTCAGCAACGTACTGTAGCTCAAAAGGTACGTAAAGTCAATAACAAAGTGAGAGGGCCTGCCTACCTTGCTTTACTTTCAACTGAAGTGTTTTGGAAAATGTCAGTGCTGATAATGTTATAGACAAGCTCACTGAAACTAAAGCACACAATTTTTATTCAGCATGGGAAATCTATAGATTGTGGTATTGTGTGTGACAGGAGTAAAAATTGGGGACGAAGGCAGGGCCAGAGGCCATTGGTGAGTCAGGGAAAATGTGGAGACAGCTGAAGCTGATGAGAGAAACAGATTTAAAAATGTTTCTTCTCCAGTCTTAGAGATGGGAGCTGGTGAAAAACAGTACTACCACAGCAGTCTTAGTTGGACAGCACTTCAGACCTCTGATGACGCAAAGACCGCAGAATTTATGGGTTTTTATTTTAGCCTGCTATTTTGGCTCTCGATTATGAATCGTCTTTATTCTGGTTTATAAAAATGGGATGGCTCCCAGGTGAAGAATGATTCTTTTTCTTTTGTAAAAACCCAGATCAAAATGACGATCTACTACTGTTTGCCTTATTCCAGGTGAAAATTCCAGCTGTGATTCCTTAACAAGGGTAATCACATTGTGATATTCTGTGACTTTATGTATTGCTATCAGAAGGATTGGATTACAGATGTTATCATTGGACACTTGATGTTGGAGTGCTACGGTATGTCCTCTGACAATAATAGGCCTGAATTTGTCCCTTCTGACTCAAAGTCTCACCATGAACTCTGAGTAGATGCTTTTACCAGTGGTATAAATTGTTTCTAGAATAAGGGAATTTTCAAAACTTACAGTAGTTAACACTTTTTAAAATAGTATTCAAACAGCTGTACTGTGCAGGATGCACAGCCCCATGAACCTCTCCATTGAAAATATTCTTTATTATTTTACGTTAAAGCCCTGGAAAAGACCCATCTGAGCAAAGCACAGTGAATAAACCAGACTGGCAATAACACAGAGCCTCAGTCCTTCAACACATGAAAATAACATAAACTTCCTGATATCATTTACTTTTAATCACGGCTGAGAAATCTTTCACATGTGATTTCTGGAACAGTTAGAATCACCACTCCCCCCTAAATGTGATACAACTACCAAAACCCCAAACATCCTACTGTGTCTGGCATCTCTCATATTGGATTCAGCCTCTTAAAACATCCTCCATACACAAAGTTAATCACCACATGGCACATGACAAGCTTCTGAAATTGAAATCTTGGAAGTCCATTCATATTTACAGCAGACGTATGTGTCTGAATTTATCATTCAGTATTGATTCATTAAAATTTGAATGTGGAGCAAAATGTTCAATGGAGATTTACATTCTCAGACTTCCTTGAGATCATTAATTATTTACCTTTGGAGGCTTTTAAGGAGAACAAAACTAAGTCCTGGAAAAGAACGGGAGCAACCCTAAAGCCAATCCTTCCTTTGGAATGTATTAGTTGACAATAGCTACTGTAGGTGTGGTACAGTGGTTAAAGTAAAGCTTTCTAATACCACTGGGGGAAAAAAACCAGCATGGCAAACAACCCTCCCTTCCCAAAACACCTTTACAGAAAGACCTAAAAGGGTCTACATACAGTAGCCAATGCAGCCCCTTAATGTACTATACACAAAAAATCACTAAGTATAACTATCACAACACCATAAAAAAGATATTGTTGATCCGCAATCAATCCAGAGAAGAGCAATCAGACAAGGGAATCTACAAAGTCTATAGTCTATTTTTATTTTACATGTTTAATGTTATAAGCCCAGGATTTAATATGAAGTACTAGACTGATCCTTGTATGAGAGCATTGCAAACTATGAATAATTTATATATCTATAGAACATAATTGTGTTTTCTGTCTTTTGTACAACTCTCCTACCTGAATGAAAGGAACATGTTATTGGGGAGATGTTTTTACCTTTTAAAATTTCCACAATATGTCATAGACTTTTGTTTCATTTTCTTTCTGTAGCGAAAGAGCTATTCATGTTGCCTTGCTAAAATATCATTAGATACAATTATAGATTTTGATCAATACTATAGATTGTAACAAGTGTTTTATATATGCCCTCACTTAGCATAAAAAATGTGCCTCAAGCAGAGGCTGTGAAGTGAGTATTCATTAAGTTAAATGAATCTTGAACTGTTTGACCTCAGGTCATTTTGTCGCAAAGCAATGGCAAGAATGAGAATCAAATCTAATTATTTCTGTTGAAATTGAAGTTGAAATTCTCCCAGTAGCATAATGTGGTGTTTGGTTGGTTGCGTTTGTGCAGAGCCATGTTTAAAAAGACCAAAGGCAGAAAAAAAACAATACCAGCCAAACCACATTGACTGTTAAATACAAATCTGATAAAATGGTTCAAAGATTGAAAGAGAAATGTGTTCTACAGTACATTGTCTTTTAAAAGTAATGTTTTTTGATGGGACTTTACCATTCTATTAGCTCGTTGTAAGTTTTTAGTAAACATAGCCAGGACATAACAAGTTGTCTATTCTCATTCTTTGCCAATCATTGTGCCTTAAATCATAGGAATAAATCTAAAACTAACATAGCTCTGGCCATTATTGATACTGAAAGAAGACTTAGTAATATTGTTGCTGCAGAAATATTAGTATTATATAATATAATATATAATATTATATATATAATACTAGTATTGGATTCATTATTATGACACATGAGTTAAGAAGAAATTAGAGAACGATTGCAGCTGCTGTTTAACAGAAGGTGTTTCCCACAAGCACTAGATTTGCAACTGGGCTCAGCACTTCTCTTTCCCCTTGTGTACTCCTCTTTCACCTGACGTAATTACTACAAGATAAAAGCTAACTATCTGGATATGATTTCAGTCCCTAGCTGAGTAAAACTTAATAAGAAGATATAAGTTGAATTAGAAAGCTTTGGCTAGCTTAGCTTTCCAGTATCTATTGACTACCTGAGAGTACTGTATATTTTCAAATTCATAGCAATTATTTTTTCTTTTTTGATTTTTGTTCCCTTTTTGAATCCCCCAGAGGTAATTTTCTGTTTTTCATATAAATGTGTGCATAAACCCAGCTTTATCCAAACTATTGTGTGGGTTAAGCATGTCGCTCTTGAAGTAATTATTATTTTCTCCCACTCATTTAGTAACACATAATTAAAACAACAACAATATATTTCAACAGCTTTTGCAACTTTAAGTTTAATTTTCTAATTCCCTGAATTATATTTTGGATAATGGTGTAGTTTTAGGATTTTATTAGCTATACTAGCACATTTGTTGCTCAAAATTTATAAATCCTTACAACACATGAATTTATAGAGTTACACTTGAAATTAATATACAGTATATCTTCAAAGAAAAATAAAGAGGCTTTTCTCAAACTTTTGCAAGTCATTCCCATCAAATACAAATCACTTTACATAATATATGACATAAGCATTCCAACTGAGGACGTGTACCCTTGTAATTTGGGGCATAAATCGTGCCGTCTTCTCTCAAGGCAAATTATACCAAATTGACTTCAGTGCAGAGTGTTATCTTACAAAATTAATACAGCACATCATTGCACGCTTTAAATTATTTTGACACTTCATATAGAGACTGAGATACATGTCCATTACCTTTTTTTAAAAGGAAATTTATAATTTCATGCTGTGGATCTTGGAATTTTTACCAGGCATTTGAGTTCTCTTATTCCTGATTTACTTTACCGGCAGAATCAAAGAAGAATTATGTGAAAGCAAAGTGTTCTACAGCAGTATAAAATGCTAACTCTGTGTTGGGTATTGTTAGATTTTAATATGTACTGTATACAAATCGGACATTTGTCATTTCTTTTAAATTAACAGCTCTGTGATAATGATTGAATGGGTTGAGTTTCAAGGAATTTGGCCTTAGCCAACAAGGTATGACTGAAACAAAAGTATATATTTCCTTAGCAGGAAACAATCTTCTAATTTCAAATGATTAAAAAACTGGCAAGTTCACTGGTAAACTACATGTGTAGAACAGATAGATTTTCTACTTATACAAAATACATTAGTATGTACTAAGATACACTGCAAGTCTGTCTTTCATATTTAAATTAGTCTTATTAAGTTCCTTTTTATCAGCTTGGAAAGCATAACACGTGAGCACACAAAAAAGAACGAACTGCTAACAGAATCAGAGAATCTACACAAATCTGCACACAACCAGTTGAAGTTGTGGTAGATAGCATTCTCATGAACAGCAGTATTCTTAACTCTCTAGTAGCTTAAAGCAACAAAATAAATCACATGACACAGAGATCTTTCAGCTTAATTAATTTGCACAGTGCTTTTATTCCTAAGAAAATTGGAATTTTAAGTAAAAATTTATTTGCGAAATTAATGATCAATTTATACAGGTTTATAAGGTTATGCTGTCATCTTAAACCACTCTGTGAAACTAGCAAGAAACCACCACATTTTAAATTATCTTAAGAGCTGTCTTATTTGCTTGAGAATGAAGCAAACCAGGAGAATAATATGTTTTATAAAAGACTGCTCAAGCACTGGAAAAACGCACCAATGAAAAACACTACGAGGAAGAAATAGCTTAAAAAAGAAAGGTATGTTCACAAGAAAGATCATTAGAACACTAAAATAATTCATACAAAAATATTCTGAAAAGCCATTCTTACCTAAGAAGAGATTCTGCAGATGTAATAACTTGAAAAACGTTGTTAAGACAGAACAGGCTTCCTTTAAGCTCCTTAACAGGTGCCTCTGGTCTTGACAAACCTGTCTTTCCTAGTTGTTTCCAGGGCTGCTATATAATACAAGCTCACACCCAAATGAATAATAAAATGTTGTAGTCAGAAAACCTGTGTTTACTGTTAGCTACTGTAAAAACGCCTTTAGGCTGTGGGAGAGAAACACAAACTCAAACTTACTCAGGTATGTAAGTACACAGCAGCAGAAAAGGCAGGTGATTAAGAATGGCACACTCGGCAGCATAAAGCATAAAACTGCACAGCTGACATGATTATTAAGGGTTAAATATATTAAATACAAAAATGTACTAGAAGGGAGATTGTTAAAAAAAGGCGGCTTACAAATAAAAGTGGCAGCTTTGTGTTCATAAAAGTTCTGGGACAAAGAAAGAGTTACCCTTAGGGCATAGTTTTACAGAGAAGATTGTAAAGATTTTTTTTTTCTGTGGCCGTGTCTTCTGCTTCATTGAATGCAGACTAGTACAAGACTGACTGCAAGCAGACATTTTTTAACGTTTTTATGTGGTACTGCAAACAAATGATGCTGAAAAATAAATGAACAAAAATGAGTCCCTGAATCCATTTGGATTGGATTATTGATTCAGAATAAAAACACAATAAAGCAGCACATTTGAAATTTCCAAATGAAAAAGACAACACTAAACTTTTAACTAGCAATTAATGCAAAATATAAGGTCTCCCTGACCCACATTCCCTAGATAATATATCTTTTAAGAGAATTGTAATAAACTGTTGAATGCCAACCTGATAGAAGAAAAATCATTCAAATATTTCTAGTAGATAGCTGATCAGCATAGATCAGCATCATTAAAATCATTAAAATTGTTGGCTGTACATCAGCAATAAAGGAGCCTTGTAGTTTGAATAAAATACATTAAATGTGAAACACTCACAATTTAGTGAATGATTAACTGCAATTACTGCAAATGACAGCAAACTGGAGAAAAAGACATTAGCACTCACTAAGATAAAGAGTTCAGGGTGCATGAACCAAACCTGTCAGTGTACAGGTAGCTGTTTTTAGATTTGGAGTTTCACAGCACTCCAGTGCTGGAGTTTCTTGCACCTTTCTATAATCTATAACATGTTTCTCCCCTGAAAGACAGTCAAACTAATGTGATGTGATGGTTTTAGCAACTGCCAGGGACATTCCCCACCAGCCCACAGTCAAGCAAGCAGGTGGAGGAGAACGAGCTGTCACAAACAGTAGATATCTCTCAATTCCCCAGAAAAAAAGAAAGAAAAACAGCTACTGTACAAGCAGCTCAACTGTTTTGACCTTGCATTATCATGATGTTAAACATACCACAACAACAGTCGCTGTCGCGGCATATTAAATACTAAGGAACAGATGCAAGGGACCACAACAGCTTTTTCTCTCAGCTAATAAGGAGACATTAAGTTGAAAATAATATGACAGGTGTTGCTAGTGAAATGTTTTGCTGATTGTTCATGTACTCTGAAATGTGCAGTTATGTACAACACCTCTTCAATGTGCTAGTTATTTGTCTTTATTTATATGTCTTGATTTTAGAACAGCTACCAATGATACAAAACAAATATTTGTGTGCCTGATAATAACTTCAAAGGCATGCTGTAGGTTTTGAGCTTGAATGTTTGAGCTTGAACTGTTTATGCATTCTGGTCTGCCCAGATCATTTTATGCATATCAATAATCTACAGTAACTGAGCTTCCTGTTTAAGACGAAGTGTAAATGACCAGCACAGCTAGTTGGTTCTGCCTTATTTATTCCTGAGCCACCTGAGGTACAGTATGTATCAGACCTGTAGGTGAAAAGAAATAGAACACAGTATATACTCTATATACTGTATACAGTAAAGGTACAATGTTCCTCTATTAATGTTTACATGGGATACATATCAATTTTATAAACAAATTAAAATCCACAATCAGAATTCTAAGTTTTATTCACACCACATCTTTAGCTGCATTTCCGCATACAGTTCATCTGCTTCCTGATTCAAGAATGCTAATGATAAAAAATCTAATAACATGGATTTTTCAGGATTTACAGTTTGTGTTCATCCATCTGCAACCTGAGATGCAACAGTGCAACTATTTCCTAGTCTTTTTACTCAACAAAAGCTAAGAATGATGGCGTAACATCTTTAAGATATGTAGAGAAGAGCAACATAATTTTTATTTAGATTTACCTAGAAACACCTACATTTAACCTGGATTTGTAAACTAACACTCTTCTTTTGGATCTGGCCTCCTGTGGCTAGAAGGGTAGATGTTTTTCCTGGAGTACAGGGAAGTACAGGGCCTCTATGCTCTTTAAAACTCACATCTAACAAATATTGGTACGAGTCATACAGTATTGTTTTACATTTTTTTACATTTCTTACAAATTAGAAATGTCACATTCATTTTTTATTCATATTTCACTTGTACCCATCTTATCTTATCATTCCTTCTTTCCACAGACACTGCTGGATAGCATGAATTCTCCGCGGTAATATTCTGCTTTGCTTACCATTGGCTTTTGGTTGAAATAGCATGGCAGGGGTCAAGAGCTCAGGGAACACGTTACCATTAAACATCTTTATTTAGAGTGCGGATATGCAATGCCACCTGAGTACAAATGATTTCAAGCATCCAATCTGAAGAACTGCTTTAAAGATAACAATGTCTCATGGGATTATTTTTTAAGAAAGAAAAATAAGGTAATTGAAAGAGAGCCAAGTGAACTGACAAAGTAAACTTTGACAACAGCTGGATTACACCAAACCTCCATGGCCTCATATACTGTTCAACAGAGGAACAAAATTAACTCAATTCATCTAATTACAACACTAGATTTCCTTTCCCCTTTAAATTTTTTATGAATGATCTAGATCTATATATTTCCATTTTACACCAGCAGCTTTCTTATTCTACTCCCAAGAAACATTTATCGAGTTGGCCCATGTACAAATACGCCGAGGGAAGTAATAAACGAACAAGTACAATGAATCAAATTTGTAAGACAAGATACACAATGCAGTTTAAACAACAAATTTTTGCATTGGTAGAACTCAAATAAAATAAAATAAAACTTATAATTGTAAATGAACTATGAAGGTCCTTTTGTGTTTTTTCAGCAATAACCTCTGCCTATTCCTTTGAAAGTTCAAATACTGAAGTGACTCCCCAGTTTATTCTCTTATACTGTATATACCTTAAGCTTCAGTTAACAATAAACTAAATGTTTCTAAACTTGTGCTTCAAATTTAGTATCTTTTTCTTATGTTAATTTATTATTTTCTACATCTACAAAACCACAATCATTATTTCCACTGACACATTTTCAATGGAAGTGAACAATGTTTTCAAACTCTCAAGCCGGATTGAAAAATGACTTGTTGTGGGAATACAATTCTAAGTTAATGGTATAAAAAACATGTTCCAGTATACCCTCTCCTTATCTCAGTAAAATGCATATGTTAGTCATGTTATAGGTGTGTCATGTGTTGTAAACCAGCTTAAGTGAGAGCCCTCCCTGAGTACACAATAAAAAAAATTCCCACAGGTTTCATTTTGTCCAGAGCAAACATCTTCACTGTTTGAATTTCTATTTACACTCAGTTTTCAAGATCAAAGAAACCTACAGTGCTAGAATCCTGTTCATAGTAAGGCTGTAATTCATCTGTCATGCCATTGAAGCTCTATGAATTTGAAAGAAATTTATTACACATCACATGACTGAAAGCATCTTTCAAATGCAAAACGAATCAATTGACTAGATGCTGGTTTTCTTTGCATTTTTGTCTCCTTGAAAAATTGACTCAATTTTCAACAAGTTTGGTCTTTGACTAAAGTATTCTCACCCTGTACGGAATTCAAGATTGTTCACATACTGTATCTTTTGAGTAAATAGAAATGATAAAAATGTTGTTTATTTAATTCATTTATGAAGCATTCTAGCAATATACTGTACATCAGATATTATAGTATGTTAATTAATTTATTATTTCAGGCAGAAGCATTATGCAGCATAGCTATTACATACTCAGTCTCCTTTTGACTCTTGCTAACCATAATATGCAACCAAACACTGGGTTTCATCATAGTTATAGGACTAGAATATCCAATTCATTGCCATGGGATTTTAGTGCAGTTAATTAACTGCTGACAGATACTGGTTATTTGCCCTCTTTGGATGAGACTGCAAACTCAAAAATGACTAAACAGAATAGACAAGCTAGATGGAGAAGCAGTGGAAGGAACCCAAGAGTCACAACTAGAAGGTTGTGATGAATCTGATACCCTGTGATTCTCTGAGACATTACTTAATAAGATCCTTAGATCAATTACTGTAGGTAATAGAAACCAAAAAATGCTAGATGGGTTGAATGGTCTCCACTTGTTTACCATCTCCCTTGTGTATGTCTTGATTGAGAACAGGAGGTATCTCCATAGTATTTAATCTTGAGTATCAGTACAGGGAATCATTTTATCTTTGTCTGTTGTTCTCCTAATCAATGACACTAAAGTAAAAATGGCAGGGAAACAAAGACCTGCCTTAGCATATACTGCATTGTCTCTGCTTCTGCGTCTTGATGTCTTCATTGACATCACTAAAGGATTGTTGTGGGCCACTAAAGATACGGTACATAAATTCAGACAGAATAAGTCCAGTTTGGACTTTGTCCTTTGGATGAGACTTTAAAAATCGTAGGGTGTTTCTCAAAAAGAGTAGGGGTGTTACCATTGCATCCTGACCAAATTTCCCATTGGCCTTTCCCACTCATGGCCGCCTAACAATCCCCATCTATGAACTGGCTTCATCACTCTGTTCTCCTCCCCACTGATAGATGGTGTGTGGGGAGAGTACTGGCGCACGATGGCTGCAGTTGCATCATCCAGGTGGGGCTACATATTGGTGGTGGTGGAGGGGATCCCCATCACCTGTAAAGCGCTTTGAGCGGAGTGTCCAGAAAAGAGCTATGGTATATAAGTGTAAAGAATTATTATTATTACCATTTTAGGATAACTTAGAGTCCCTACACTCTGCATCTTTATGACAACACAGCACAGTATTAATAATACTATTATTACTGTAAATGCATTGGCTGCAGACCTCCATTCCATTCACATGCTCTTTTTTTATAATGGGCTGCTCCTTTTTCTCTTTACCAATCTGCTTGCCCTTTTGATATTACATAGTCTACAATTACTGTACAATTCAGTAAAATGAGCAAAATAAAAACACTAGATCTGCTTATTATTTAAATATAAGCATTTTTAGCCTTAAGCTAAAAAGATAAGGAATGATCCAGAGCAAAACAGTGATCTATAAACAAAGCAAATGCAGCCACTTACTAATGACCCATTGCATGTCACTCTTGTGAAGACTAACCCTGCTGACAACAAACTAGTGATATGAGCACCACTGCAGGCAAATGCACTGAAATCACACCTTAAAGCAGTTAGAAGACTAACATTTAATGGAGCGCAAAATGTATTGAGGATTCCCTGGAGGAGAGAAGTCAGAACACTGTTAATGAGCCAGGATTTCACCGCTGCTGAAACCCATTCTCTTACATTTTTAATCTACTAAAAAATAAGGTTATAAAATAGAATATGACAGCATACGGTTATTACTATAATCGCAACTGCAGTTATATGATCTCAATTTATAATTTAAAGACAATTTTAACCATTTACAGTACATTGTATTTTAAAGACACACATTTCAATGAACTGCCATTCTGTAAATCACAGATGTATATTTATAGGATTTTTAAACTAACCAATGATTTATAGATAGTGTTGCATCTACTGTATAAATAAAGAGATGAAATTTGAAATTTTGAAATTTGAAAAAAGCATAATTAATCACAAAGACTTTCAAAGTTCCTCAAATATTGAAGGGAACCCACTATAACCAAGACTGGATAAGTTACTGTAAGAACCCAGCCACCATAATTTCAAGCAGCATTGAGCTCCATAGCAAAATAAGCTTAGAAGTGAATAGGAAAATGTATGCCAAAAGAGGCCACACTGTGTACTGTATGTTTCTTTTTATATCTGATTTTTGTAATATCCACCAAATTTGGAATTTGTTTCACAGCCTGGCCTGCAACTAGAAACCCATGACCACACTTAGGGGAGAATGACAGAGTAGGCAGACTCCTCTGACCCTCCGTAATTTCACTGCTCATACTTGAATGAGAACAACGATCTGGGGGCAGTGACCAGATCTGACCACATCCTGAATATCCAGATATATTCAGTAAGAAGCTATAGACGGCATGAACCTTGTCTCACTTGCAGCAGGACCCAAGCAAGACGACTGTGCACAGATTGGTTTTAAAGACAAAAGTTCAGCAATGCTAACTTCGCACACCTGTCCTCAGCAAAGGTAGGCAAAGCACTTTTTCTATGCACTGGGCAGAGCAGGCAGCTGACAAGATGGACTACGGACGAACCCAGCCAGCTTTGTCTCTGCGGGAAGTTTAAACTCATCAAGGTCGTTTGGACAATGTATTTTTGACTTTCAAATTTCTTTATTCACATTATAATTCTCGACAACTGAACTATTATTCCAAAGACATGCTTGATAGAATATGAATGTGATGGAATTATGTGAGACTGATAAAATCTACAAGCTAGACTATACAACTTGATGTATTTTAACTCTGACCTCATTAACTCCTCTCCTCATTGACAGGCTGAAGAATCCAAGAGCTTGAGCCCAAATGAATAACAGTACCTCTTCTCAACAGGTAGAACTCTAAGACACTCACTGTAGAACAAACTCTAAGTGTGTATGAGCGAGGAGGTGACGCAAAACTGGTCATAAAAATCTTGTTTCCATTGAGACAGGTGTGGAGGTTAACTGTGCACAGGTTGAACTGATCTCCAGCCTGAGCACATAGTCACAGAAACTGATTGATTGTCAGTATAGCTGAGGCTCTGCTGGTTGCCATGGTAGCTCTAGTGCATCCCCCAGCACTCTGACAGGAGTGGATGTGATGGGAGCCCCTTGTCTTCTCAAACATCAGAACCATTACAGCATCTTGTAGGTGGTTCAGTGGTGATTAGGGGGCGGGAGCATTTCTCACCAACACAACCACATGCCGCTGGGGTCACTGACAGCTGAGATAGCCTGTGCTGGATGATTCTACCCTTTCCTACCAAGCAGCAGTACAGAGTCATCCGAGAAGCAGCTTAGATTATTTCAGTCATAGTTGGCTAGTTACATGAACTAGGCTCAAATCCATGACTGTAAAGCTCAGTCTGCTTTACAGTCGTGCTCAACCTTTACCCACAAGTCTCTTTGGATGCTCCGATACTTCATTTAACACACCTACTGTATTCTAAGGAACAGCATGGTAAGAACTTTAATCATCATGTAGTTAGGACATTGGTCTCGGTCTCAAAGGATGGCATCTTATACAGCACAAGGCTGTCACAGAACTGGGGCATGGGTCCAGGATTACCAACTAACTTTACAGCTGAAAACTGGTTTAAAGGTGTCTTAGACAATACTGAAATTTTCAATCAGAACTGAATTCATTTACAGGCACATTCTGACTTCTACTATGTACACATTAAAAAGAGGAATGCAATTGCTACACATTTAAATAAAGTAATAATAAATTGAATTTATTCTGTATTTTAAAATATTTCTAACCTTTTGCTATTATCTTGCCCTATTGGTCAATTAAAGTTAAATATGTTCACTTTGTTTTACAAAGACCATTTTGTCCTATCTAACATATGTTCTCTTTTTTGTTTTTCCACACAGAAATGCCACTTTCTACTTTTCTCAGAAGCAAGTGGTAACTTAATTCATACCTCCAGCATTTTTCTTCCCTAGGCCAGAGAATAGAAATCATGAACTCACTCTCCTTGTGTTCTGGAAAATCCCTCAGAAGACTAATGTCAATTTGAAGGCACTATGAAGTACTGCTGTCAGGAAGCATTTTTACAATATTCAGCAAAAAACATTTAACACAATTCAGATGACAGAGTTCCAAAGATTGATTTAATTACAAGCAACAGACCCAGATCTAGGTACTGTACTTTATAATCCTGACAAAGAAAGAGGAGGCATTTATATTTGAGAAAATGGATGTCAATGGATACTGTCAAATACTGTTGTGTTTGACATCTGCTGAGAAATGTTTTAAAAAAAAACAAGTCTTAAAACTAGAAAATGCTTTAAAATAATTATGTAGTATGATTTAATGATTACATTTTCTTTTGAAAATGGAACTTGGTTTTTGAATAGGCTTCTATGCCTCTTTAGACTTAAGTCAAGTCAGCGGCCCCCTTTCAGAGAAGCCTACTCAGTCCCCAAATCCAGTCATTAACAGAGGTATCTTTTGGGAACCAATCTTTAGCTCCTCTTCTCATGTGGAAGAGATTTTCAGTCCTGTTCCACTGAGAGAGTTGGAACAGACTAATTTCTGATTAGCTTCTGAATACTCCACTTCTCTTCTTCCTTACAAAAGAAAACTTCTCATTCCCTGGAACTCCTGGCACACAACTGAGCTCTCACATCCACAGCCAGTCTTCCCTTTACCTGGAAGAAGCCTGACCCATCCCTACTCTGCATCCCCTGCAACAGACAGTCTCACCCTTTCACAGCCAGTCTTCCCTGGAAGATACATGTTCCCCACTACTCCAAGACCTACTGGAATGCCTTACCCTCTGGTACCCACTTTCCAGCTATAAACACTAAGCTGCTACACTATAAAGACTACAGAGAACTCAAACTAGTCCAGGTACATAGTACACACTAGAAAGACAACCAGGTTCTCTCTAAGGATCCATCTTTTCTAAAGCCAATCCATACCATAATCCTTGCAAGGCTAAACAGGAGTTAGGATTGCCATGTGGCTGATTTTAAAGCACACATATTAAACACACTAAAATCTAGAATACAACTAACACACCCTCCTTGAACTGCAGAAACTTAAACAGAACTCTCCATCCTCTCCCCCTTGGACTGCTGTTATAGTGACTGCTGCTGGTCCTGCTTCTATCCCAATTAAGCACAGGGCCAATCAGCTGATCCCTTTTCTGAATTCCATTCCACAGGATTCCAAGTCAGTCAGTCAAGGCAGGTGTGTCGAATTTACTGTGGTGAAGGAAGAGGATTTAACTAAGCCACAGCTTGCTCCATTATCCCCCCTTTCTTAGTTCACTCAAGCAACAGCTTTTAGTGAAAGGGGAGTGTAAATTGGACAGCAGGCTTGATAGACCACCAGGATACGTACAGATCCCACTCATGACAATACCAAATCAAGTATTGTAATTGTGGAATCCTGGCCTGTTTTAATGTACATTATAACCAGTTAAAACAGCATAACCTGTAATACTTTTTATATGCTTGTCTGCAATCCTATTCCTTTTGTGCGTTGAAGCCATTATGAACCTTCTTGTAGCCAAGGCATGTGAGTGTGTGGCTTACAAGTACTGCAAATAATCATAAGGCTTGTTCATTCTCTCAGTAGTTAATTCTCTTACAGTATCCACTAATAGTTGCCAAAAAGGGGGGTTGAGTTTCAGATTCACTATGAATGATGTAGCCTTCGACATCTTGAAATCAAACACCCAGGAAAAGTGGAAAAATGTACTGCAAAATGATGACCAATTAAAGTATTGTCTCATTAATACTGTGAGAACTGTTACACTGTTTAAAAAGTATATTTCCTTTCAATGATGATAATAATATGTAATTTCTCTGGGATCCTTTTTCCTACAGTCCAGTTCCCAAGCACAGTATGAACTGTATAGCAATCTTAATAATTAATAACCTGGCGCATCACATGCTGTGCTAATACAGGTCTTGATATGTTTATTCATTTCTGGTGCTGACAGAAGACAAAAAGTATACATCGTTAAATTTTCATTTTTATTTGCCTTTAAAGGATAAGCAAACAGGATGAGTATTTATATTGGAAATGCAATCAGTAAACTACGTTTTCATAAAAAGTATAACGTCATCTTTATACACACCTTAATGCAACATAAAGAGGCTTTTCTGTGCAGAACATAGGGCACAGTCATATACAGTGCCTTGCGAAAGTATTCGGCCCCCTTGAACTTTTCAACCTTTTGCCACATTTCAGGCTTCAAACATAAAGATATAAATTTTTTATTTTATGTGAAGAATCACCAACAAGTGGGACACAATTGTGAAGTGGAACGAAATCTATTGGATTTTTGAAACTTTTTTAACTAATAAAAAAATGAAAAGTGGGGCGTGCAAAATTATTCGGCCCCTTTACTTTCAGTGCAGCAAACTCACTCCAGAAGTTCAGCGAGGATCTCTGAATGATCCAATGTTGTCCTAAATGACTGATGGTGATAAATAGAATCCACCTGTGTGTAATCAAGTCTCTGTATAAATGCACCTGCTCTGTGATAGTCTCAAGGTTCTGTTGAAAGCGCAGAGAGCATCATGAAGACCAAGGAACACACCAGGCAGGTCCGTAATACTGTTGTGGAGAAGTTTAAAGCCGGATTTGGATACAAAAAGATTTCCCAAGCTTCAAACATCCCAAGGAGCACTGTGCAAGCGATCATCTTGAAATGGAAGGAGTATCAGACCACTGCAAATCTACCAAGACCTGGCCGTCCCTCTAAACTTTCAGCTCAGACAAGGAGAAGACTGATCAGAGATGCAGCCAAGAGGCCCATGATCACTCTGGATGAACTGCAGAGAACTACAGCTGAGGTGGGAGAGTCTGTCCATAGGACAACAATCAGTCTTGCACTGCACAAATCTGGCCTTTATGGAAGAGTGGCAAGAAGAAAGCCATTTCTCAAAGATATCCATAAAAAGTCTCGTCTAAAGTTTGCCACAAGCCACCTGGGAGACACCCCAAACATGTGGAAGAAGGTGCTCTGGTCAGATGAAACCAAAATCGAACTTTTTGGCCACAATGCAAAACGATATGTTTGGCGTAAAAGCAACACAGCTCATCACCCTCAACACACCATCCCCACTGTCAAACATGGTGGTGGCAGCATCATGGTTTGGGCCTGCTTTTCTTCAGCAGGGACAGGGAAGATGGTTAAAATTGAGGGGAAGATGGATGCAGCCAAATACAGGACCATTCTGGATGAAAACCTGTTGGAGTCTGCAAAAGACCTGAAACTGGGACGGAGATTTATCTTCCAACAAGACAATGATCCCAAACATACAGCAAAATCTACAAAGGAATGGTTCACAAATAAACGTATCCAGGTGTTTGAATGGCCAAGTCAAAGTCCAGACCTGAATCCAATCGAGAATCTGTGGAAAGAGCTGAAAACTGCTGTTCACAAACGCTCTCCATCCAACCTCACTGAGCTCGAGCTGTTTTGCAAGGAAGAATGGGCAAGAATTTCAGTCTCTCGATGTGCAAAACTGATAGAGACATACCCCAAGCGACTTGCAGCTGTAATCGCAGCAAAAGGTGGCTCTACAAAGTATTAACGCAAGGGGGCCGAATAATTTTGCACGCCCCACTTTTCATTTTTTTATTAGTTAAAAAAGTTTCAAAAATCCAATAGATTTCGTTCCACTTCACAATTGTGTCCCACTTGTTGGTGATTCTTCACATAAAATAAAAAATTTATATCTTTATGTTTGAAGCCTGAAATGTGGCAAAAGGTTGAAAAGTTCAAGGGGGCCGAATACTTTCGCAAGGCACTGTATCTGTGCCTTGTAACAATTTCTGTGTAATTCTATTTTTTGGCTTGCCTAGACCATTTTATTGAATAAAGGCTTGTGTGTTATGTCCTTGCAGGATATGGTATGAATTTGTAGGATATAAATATTTAATGCTTGTTTCACATTCAGGATGAATTAGCTTGGGGGTGCTACACAGGAAAATGCAGTGGAACCAGTTATAGTAGACCTTAGGCAGAATGACATTTTATAGCCATGGACGCAGGTTTCTAGCCTTCGATCTAACTTTCAAAATGGACAGCGCATTAATTCACAGTTACATTTACACTTCATAAATGTTGGTATGCACAGCGTACATTCGAAAATTGTGAAATGCAAAAATATTTCGGGATATCTGAATTTAAAGTAATGGAAAAATATATGAAACTAGAAAATAAAAAATAGTTCAAAGGTTGCAGAGTGTTCCAACCAGTAATACCATATGCCCTCTTCAAGCATGAAATAAGACCTACAGCTCAGACGCAGCTGCTCACATTTGGATGATACCAGATAAATGGGATTGATGCTGGTGCAGGAGTTAGATAGGCCAAATAGCTTTGTCTTGGTTGTAATATTTCTTACATTTTTTATTCCCCAGAATTAGCCAAGCGTCACATGGGTGGGGTTGAGTCAAACAGGATTTCCTCTGTCTCCAGCGCAACTGACCACTCTGAATTTCCGAGTAAATGTGTGCTCTGGCTGTTGGTGACAACTGAGCTCAAGCGCCAGTTAATGCTAAATCTCTTGGGGGGAAAGAGGGCACAAGGCTCAGACATGCATGTTGTAGGAAGTCTACACTGTCCTCACATCCCCCTTCAGCAGATTTAAGCTGGCAAAATATAAACAGTGGAGTGACTGGTGATTCCAAGTCACAGAAGAAAAACATTTTGCAGTGTAAAAACAAACAACACAGCAAACATTAATTTAATCTTAAAAGCTGTTCGAATGTACATACATACTGTACCTTTTGGAAATATGTCACAATGTGCCCCCTTTTCCCTATGGGCAAAATGTTACAACCTGCCAATTTACAGTAATATAATTACTATTGAGCAGGCAGTGTGCCCACAGGAAAATCCTAGGAAAGGAGGTCATAGCATATTGGAAAACTAAATAAGACAATTATAATTAAGAATCATTTTTCCAAAGTGGTAATTATATCATTATCTAATTTGCAATAAAACAGTTCTGTGTGAGTTTATTATGCAGATCCTGCAGCATACTGTACGGTGGTTTCATTCAACATGTACAGTAGTTCCAATCTTTGTGGAAAAAAAGTGTGTGGTGTGTGGGTCACTACTTAGCAATCTGTTCTGAATTTCTCTGAATTCTTTTTTCTCATCTAAACATACTGAAAAAATATCATAATGCCATTTTCTGTGCTTTGGATGTGAGCACTGTTTTTTGTGGTTTTAAAGAAATACTCAGTTTATACTACAAAGCATTGTTCTCATTTGAACTTAAATGGTATTAACTTTAATAAACACTACACTTGGTACTATTGACTTGTGTTTTTTTTTTTACTTCATTGAGGTTTGATTATTGACTGCCTTGTTAAAATCTAGTCGTATTAGTTAAAACCCCTATCAGACTTATACGTCCTTCCATTTATTAACCACGTCATCCAGTTCAGGTTCGTGGGGAGCAATAGCTTATCCCTGCAAGCAACAGGCATGAAACAGGATACACCCCAGATGGGATACTAATCCATCACAGAGCACAGAGAGACAAAACCCAGACATGTACATACAGTACTCACACCAGGGCTACGTTTCACAGAATCCAATTAACCTACCAGTACTGTATCTCTTTGGGCTGTGGGAGAAGGTACTCTACAACCTCAATGTACAGTAGATAGCATCCCAGGTCCAGAATTGAGCCTAGGCCAAAAAGCACTACAACGCAGTAATGCTAACCATTGCACCACTATTGTACCCTCATACTTATACAACAAATGTAAATGATTCTGGTGCTGTTTCTCATTATATCTTTTTAGTGAGATAAGTTAAAACCTGTTTTTATAACTCATGTCAAGACAGAAGCCCTGTTAACGTGGAACACATTACCTTTAGCTGTATTTATGCTGACTCACTCCCAAGGTAACTGGAAACAGAACAGCATTAGAAATATTTCCTGGTACTGTAGATACTTCTGGCTCCGTTATGCTTTTAACCTTCGGTTCCTGATTCCCCGCCCCGCCGGTTCTGACCCGGTTCATGGTTTTATTACCTGGATGGATCCCCTGGCCTTGGACACTACCTTCTGTCTTGGATGACCCGTTTGGATTTTCTCATGGATTGTTCGCCCCGGATTCACTCTCCCTGGACACCTGCACCCCTTGGACACGCCCCCTTTCTCCATACCCTCTCCTGCATGACTTTTTCCCCAGTGTTTCTTCACAATTCTGGATTGTGTCGTCTGCATAGGGCCCAGAAAGAACTGTTTCGTGACACTTTTAACTATTGCCTTTCAATTGGTAAAATAACATCTCAAACTTCTGAGTAGAAAGTAAGTTGCTAATACTCCAATCAGGGAACTTATTAGTTCAATTAAGGTTTCAGTCAGGTAATTAAGCTCAGTTGCAATGAAAATGAGCAGGTGTATGGTCCTCCAGAATGAGGACTAGCATTCCCTGCCATATACAAAGACATACTGTATACAGATGTATTCTTTGTATGTACACTTTGTATACTGCATATACAGTACTGTATATGGATATAAGCATATTGATACTCTATTCCAATTAATCTTTGTTTCACTTTAGAAAAAGGTTTGCAAAAAGTTCCTTTTTTAAAATTCATTGAAAGACACCTAGTAATGATACTGTGAGAAGAAGGGAAACCAAATGCATAAAAGGAAGTACATCACATGTACATGTACAGTACCATCATAGTTCAAAAGCAGTTGTCATGGCTAACATTTTTTATTTCCTTCACTGCGTGACAGTCTGTTGAAGAGCCCTGAAAATAATGTTTCTTTGCCTCACTGGGACAACTGCTGTTGCAGGCATGAGGAGAATTTTATCCACATTGAATCTCCAGAAAAAATACTAGGAAACAAACAACACCAAGCAAATATCAGTCTTTAAATCTGTCAAAAAAACTTTCCTTGTGCTTTAAAGAGCTAATCTGAGACTGAAAGTTACTTCACGGTGTCTGTAACAGAAAATACAGAGAATGAAGCATGCACTACCATGATCAGATCTGTTACAGTGAAGATCCTCAATGTTTTACCACACACCTGGGGTCTGGACAGTCAGCTAATCATGCACAAACAAATCAATTGTGATTGTCCTTCCTCAACAGAGTACGCCTGGCCATTATCCAGTGGTTGCCATGCAACAGTAAAATTAAAAATTTGTAAAACGGATTTTAAAACCTGGAATTAGTCTGATGACTAATTAAAGATTTAATTAAAGATTTTGATTGATTGATTTATAGTTGCCTTCAGTCACAGAACCTAAATGGTGAGTGTAATCAAGCATGTTAAATCCACTCCTTATTTTGACTGGCATATCTGGCAGGGAGGAAATTGTGATTCACTGATAAAGAATTGAAAAACAGACTTTCACATTGCTTATAATTGACTCTAGAAGGGGACTATTCATATTGTATACAATTGGCCGCAAATGTATTAATACAATGCAACTGAATACTGATTTTAGGAAAAAAATGCAAATCTACCTTCAATATTTGTTACATACATACATTAAAACACACAAATTGTAATGTTACCATTAACGGATATGGCAAAAACAAAACAGTTGAACATTTTTTTTCTAAATGGACAATGCTGTTTATTCACACCCCAGCAACTGATACTTTGTTAATCCTGTGTAAGAGGGCAGCTGGATGTGGAGTGTCAGTTAAGGGGTCAAGAACAGCAGAGGGTTGTTAGAGACACTCCAGGTACATGAAGAAATGCATGAATAAAACACATACCGTACACACTTGTGTGAAGCCCGACTCCATCTGGAAGGTTTCATGAGTAAAACGTCCAGGTTGACTCAGAGGAGTCGGACCCTTTCTAGCAGATGTGTCAGCCAGTATCAGAGCTCAGTGTGAGACATGGGTGAGCCAGTTCCTTACTGGCAGGTGTCAGTAATATACAGGCTCTCGGCATCTCTCCCTGGAAGAGGCAGGTTCCAGCACAATCCCGGAGGGGACTGATCAGTGTGACAGACAGTCTGAGCTTTAGGAGTGAACAGGGCTGTCTGAGTGAAAGACAGGCATCTTGCGGTGAGACAGCTGACTGTGTCCGTCCAGTTACAGAGAGACGTGTTTGAGCCTTTAGGGAAAATCCATCTACCTAGCGAGACTTATGGTTAGTAGAAGAAGGTCGAGAACTCCCAAGGTTAGGAGTGAGAGGTCTGAGCGATCTAAGGAGAATAGACAATCGAGAGAAGAGAAGTTCACGGAGTTGTAGTGTCAGTAGTTTCCGTGTCACTACAGAGAACACAGGAAAGGAGCAAGACTGGCCAAAGAGAATTGACCCAGAGACGATCTTCCACTGCTACTCAACCGTAACACACTACAAGGTTGAGTAGGCGTGTGGTCACAGACTAATACTGTATAAGGACAGAACACAGTTAAATTCCAACAACATATGTAGATCTGGAAGACTGGCCATAGATTTGGGTCATAATCTTGCTGAAATGTCTATTTGTGAACAAATCGGAATTTTTTAGAAAGGGAAAAAAGATTTTTACAGATTTGGTGGGGAAAATATCCTGATACACTTTGGAATGCGTCTGTCCCTCTTTTATAACAAGAACAGCAGGACCAGGGGATATGGGACAAGCCTAAAGCAGAACAGAATGATTTCTACCCTTTACAGAAAGCATGAAATTAATTTTCCACATGAACTCACCTCTCTGGGGTGAGACTCTCCAAAAACTCCTCTTATATTTCCTTACAACCACTTCTCATCTCACTTAATGAGGGAGACATTTTTTTTTAATTTAGCAAATATGTACTGTACATACAGTATGTCTTTCTATATCTGTTGTCAAAAATAAAAAAAATGTTTACTTATTTAGTTTTTACTTTCAGTCCTTCCAGGGTATGATTACATTTTAGAGGCTAATGTATGCTGCTACTGTAGATACAGTAGATATACAGTAGTATGTAGATACTGTACAGTATAAAATGGACTGTTACAGCAGGTAGAGCCTGGATAAATTTTAACTGCTTGAGAATTTATGTAGTGATGTACAGTACAATATAATGATGTATCATGGCCACCAGTTCTTCAAACAGCAACAAATATTGCGGAACTCCTCATATCATTTGTTTACTACAAATGAAAAAATTCTAAACACTGATTTAAATTTCAGTGTTCTTTAAAAGAATGAGCCACTTAGGGAAAAGGCAGTCTCATTGTGCTGTGAACACAATCAGTTGACTTCAGGTACTAAGGTTTGTGATTGTTCAGCTTTTCCTCACAGTGCCTAATTATCCCTTTAGGATGAATTAAAAGAACAAAAGCACCTTTTTGGCTGACATCTCCCCACAGGCCCTGTGACACTTACAGACTTGTGGCCTCTGGAGACTAAGCTTTCCCCCCAGCTCTTAAACTGTCTCATTTACTTGTCTTAATAGCTTGAGACTTTATTTATGACGTACAGTGATGGGCCATTCCCAAGGCTTTCAATTGACTGTGCAGCACATTAGCATGCTTTGAATTTTGTGTCTGCGTCCCAAAGCGCAATGGAAGTACTGTAGGTCTTTGTTTTCTTCACGATTTTCTGTTAGCATGTCAAATCTGCATGTTATTGGACAAACCTCATTGGCAAGAACTTATCAATTGTGACTTATTTTAATTATATTTTTTCATAATGTTATTTTAGCCAAAGAGGACTATTGCAGTCTTCTGATGCAAACATGGGCAATAACATGAATGCATTATAGACTAAATTACTTTTATGTTGGGATGAGCTATGACCTTAAAAACATACAGTATGCTCATGTGATGCGAATTATTGAGAAATGTCTGCCATTTTATCTACTGAATGATATACAAGTAAATGGATTTTGATTCATTCCAGTCAAAACAAAAAAAAAAGGTACAAGGATGGTCAACTAACTTGGGTACACGGATTCCTTATTTTTATCAGCAAAACTAGACCTCACCTGGTCTTTCTGAGTTTCTGAAAGTCCAGCAAAGTTTTAGCCTTAGGGCACTGTTTACTTATAGTTTGTATGGGGTCAAAATTTCAGCAGACATTGTGAAAGCAGTTTTACGATTAGTGTTACCTGTTTAATGCATATTTGCAGTTTATTTGTACATAATGTTTCGTGTTAAACCTGGTTCAGTACTTATTTGTTGTCTACATCTTTCATATAGAAATAACTTTTCTGAATGAGAAAAGAGTATATTACTAATCATTATTTTGAATAATCAGTTGACAAATTGTGCTGAAATACAGGACTTCTGAGTACTCTATGAATTAACTTCCCTTAAACATTTCCTGGAAGGTGTTGATGAATGGTCTTTTCAGCAATCATTTTATTTGGTAAAGACAACTGTGTCTATTAACATGTTCTAACATGACAAAATCCCCACCAAAATGGAAACCAAACTCATAACGAAAGGGTGATCAGACAGGCATTTGTGAGATAAATAAAAAATAAAGACCATTCATTATGCTTACTGAGTCCATTCATCAAAAAATGACACAATGACACAACATAATTGAAAAGCTGTAGTAGAAAGAATTGTTTGTAAAAAATGATAACATCACAACTGAATCACAACACCACATCAATCAATGAATCAATAAAACAGCTATCAAAATAAGATCCAGAGGCTCAATAAGAATATGTCTTAGCCATATGCCTTGCATCTTACAAGATGCAAGTATATGTTTTACAATGTCAGGGTAACACTGCTAAAATATTGATATTTACTTGCATTTACACCTCATCTAAAAAATTAAAATGTCACATATGAAGACAAACCTTAGGAAGGGTTGTGGTAATAAGAGAGTTCAATCTAATTAGGAATCTCTGTCTGTCAGTAGCAGTTTGCAAGGCACTGCTGATGAATGTTTGTATAGAGTGCTCTTCAGGGATTCAGAGAGCACTTTGCTTGAGTGCTGCAAAATGTATCACATTGGACTCTCTCCCCCTCAGGCAAAAGAAAGAACAGGGACTAACTGAGCAGGATTCTGCAAACCAAGATAACATAAATCCTAGAAGATTTTAGCCTGCACTTTAGGGACAGTATACATACTGTATTTTTAGTGATCCCAGGTTGTACGAATACCTGTCATTCCTGCCTGCCTGTGATAGGATTCTTGTACATTTAATACAATGTACAATGTAAATCCATTTCAAGCAGAGTGAGAATCCCAGGTTCCACATAGTCTAATTATTAGATCCTTCTTTAACTTTTTGTGGAAAAAATTCAACCATGTTACTGTAACTTTTTCAATCACTTAGAACATTCAAGACAAGGCAGTGTGCAATTTGTTTCCAATGTAACCCCTTCCTATTCTGTCAGATAAGCCCTATCAACTCCCTATGTCAGAGGCAACAATGCTGCTCAATATTTATGATCAGCAAAAATGATAAGTTTTCTCAAAGAAAGTTTAGTCTCTTGGATGTCTGAAATTGAAGTATTTCACTATAGAAGCAAATCAAAAAGGCCTTCAAAAGCCTTTTTAATAGAAACCGATCTCACCATTACATTTAATGTAAGACTCACAAATAAAACTATAAAAGAAAAGGCATTTCTCACACTCCAGGTAATTTACTAGTGACCAACATGCTTAAAATTTACAGTGATGTTAAATTTTAGCTACTGCCTTAAGGCAACAATTGTAACTTGCTGCACAAAGAAGCAGTTTACTGAGAATCTAAAGTCAATTCATTCACTGGAAGGAAGAGGTCTTAAATGTTAAGGACACTTACCAACATTCAAGATGAGACGAGTGACTGAAAGCTTAAAAACGAAAAATAGCCCATATAAAAGGAAAAAGCATCCAATAAATGCAATGGATGAAATATATTTTAAAAAGAACCAATATGAGAGTCACTGTATATTACTGTTATCTTTGATTCCATGTAGGCTTTCTCAGTTTGTACAATTGCAACATACCTCTCAGCACTAAAGAACTAACTAAAAGGAATGAAACAACATTAATAAAATATTAGTAAATACTACAGTATGTAATCTGAAACACTTCAGTCACTAAGAAAGCCTCCTTGTTATGATTATTACATTAATGAAAGCTGAGAATGGTGTTTTTTGCCTCTAGTTCAGCAACACTCAGTTTGATACTCCAAGACAAATTAGTGGTGACCTGCACAGATCTCTGGTCAGCTTCCAGAGAAAATGGACTGTCCTCCTTCCTATTGTATACCCCAGACACTGATGGTGTTTTTCTTAAATCTACATGTTTTATACATCATTATACAGGGAATTTCCAGGTCCGCTGTAGCAGACGGAGATTGTAGCCCAAGATTGTAATTCAATCTTTTCAAAAGGATAAAATGTATTTAAAGAAGTGTTTTTGTTTGTTCTGTTTATAAAAAAAATTGATGAAATATTTTCACACTTTAACCACCCCTGATAACTCTGAGACAAAGTTTGGCAAACAGTGCTGAAACCATGGAAAGAGAACGAGTGAGCAGATCTTCACGCATTGGCTACATTTTAGAAGAACAAAGAATGACTTTTGATCTAACTGGGTTGTGAAGGTACAGTACCTCAGATGCACAATCCACAGCAGTGCTACAGCGCGCACCCTGTCTGTCTTTTCCGGAGGGGTGTCTGGGTGGGGGAGGCTAGGCACATGGATGGATGAGCATGTTTCTGAGCTACTTGATTACATCCGTCCCAAGAACAGGTGCTCACATAATGAAAAGAAATGAAAAGACTGAAAGCCAGTTTGCCCAAAGCACTCCCTGACCTGTTTGGAAAATACAATAGCTCAATCTGACTGTACGTACAGAAAACCTAAATCTATTTACAGAAGCACTGGAAACTCAAACAAAACATATTTATGGCAGCATTATCCTTCATTAGTAACAGAAGAGAAAAAAACTGAATTTCACTGGGCATACTGCCAGTAGTGGTTGCCAAGGACACATCTCAAGTAAATATTTTTCTCTTCATTAAAAATATTCAAGTCTCAAAAGTGGACAAATTGGAGTATAGGCAAAACCGTAAGTATATAATATGTATTGTCCATTCATTCACTTTCTAACCACTTTATCCAGTTCAGGGTTGCAGGGGAGCCCGGCAACTATTCCAGCAAGCAGTATGCACAAGGGAGAGTACATCCTGGATGGGACACCAGGCCATCACAGAGCACACACAGACACAAACACAGGGACACTCACACCAGGGCCAGTTGCCTCAGAAGTCAATTAATCAGGAAGAAACCCATGTGAAGACAGGGAGAACATAGAACACCCAAACAGATAGCACCCCTGGAATTAAACTCAGGGCCATAGCGCAGTGAAGCAACAATGCTAACCTCTGCACTACAGTGCAGCACGAATACAGTATGTATTACATAATATGTAAATATACAGTGTACTGTATTCCAGACATGTAATCATTGGCATGCACACATGTCTTACGAAAGCAATCACACAAAGCTGTGACGTTCAACAGCTGCTTATGGACTTTTAAAAATGACGCTTGGAAGAGAGGTCAGAATTAGCAGACAAACTCTACCAAAGCGTAAATCTGTCGATAAAATCAGAATACAGACTTGCCCTGGAATAACTGGAAAAACAATAAAACACAGCAAAAATAAATACTATAGCACATAGTGTTAATATTCAGGAATTCCAACGATGCCCTGTAGGGGTATGTTATTTGCTTAGGATGGGGGCTGTTTGTGTTTCGGATGCTTTAGTGAATTTTATACAGTCTATTTATGACACATGAAATTAAAAGTGTATGATTAAAAGTGTTATGATAAAAAGGGACACTTTTCACATAATTTTAAAAGTTATTGATTGCATTAGTGAAAAAATAAGTCAAAAGACACAGAAAGCATGTATATACAGTATTGCTACAGTATATATATATTCCTCTTATGCAGTAATTGTGTTTTGGGGTTGCAAAAACATCATTGGTGATTTAACAGATATTTGGCAATAACAGATACTCCTTCCCCACTATTATGCTGTTGAACTAAGGGTTTATTGTGCCTTTGTGTTCATGTCTACTCATCAATCATGGAGTGCACCTTATTGAAAAAGTATAATTTATTGTCCTCTATGGTGTGAGCCTTCTACTCTTCTCTGTTAACTGGATTTTCTTTTTCTTGGCACTGACACTGATTGCTACACAGCTGAGTCGAGCATTGTATCCTTTTTTGCAGTCTAACGGGAGTTTCATTAACACACAGTATCTGCTTACGAGAAACATTGAGCTCAGTAAAGAGGACCCAGGGGAGCAAGCATGTAAACTCTTCACACAGAAAAATGTCAATGATGTGAAATGGAGCAAACCACAAATAACTGAGAATTTAGCTTTCCATAAGCGCAGTCAGCCCATGCTGATAAAGGGCATTTTTGCATGTTACCCCTGCAATCAAGATGTGAGCTATGACACCTCTGATCTGAGTGCACAGCCTTGTCAGTGACGTGAGCCATGTGTAAAATCAGACACAGCACTACACTTGCCTATCCTGTCCTCTGTATTCCACTACTGAGCAGGAGGCGAAAGAGTGTTCAGTGTTGTTTTACATTCACAAATGGTTTGAAACATGGAATCGTCTTTCATAGAATGGTCTTTATGACCTATAATTTTCCAACTTATTTGTGTGTAATGGCATGGGCTGTTTTACAGCTAAGCACAGATCTCAGTGGGGCACATCTTGATGAAAATATAACCATTTCACATTCAGCAGCTTTAGATCACATATTAAACATCCGTGCAAAGTGTTCTGTTCAGTGGGATTTCACATTCTGCTCTTACATGTTTCTGATTCCTGAAATATCTCAGGGCTCTGCAAATAGTGAAAGGTAATAGTCACAAGCAGGTGACGGTAAGCAGCTTCAAACTGCTTTGTTTTTGGGACTTTAGATAAGAACCCTCTCATAGTGGTATATCTAAGCCAAGATGAGCTAAAATCTCACAAGAGCCTAATCATTTCTGCTTGAATTTTAAGATTAGATATTGATATATAAAAAAAAACACTAAACATTATTTTCTAAAATTCTGAATTAGAAGTTTATATGAGAAATAAATGGGGCATTATGTTATGTACTGTAAATTGCCAAATTAATAAATAATAACATTTTTAACCATTAGCCTACATAACATGCATGTATCCAAATATATAATATATTAGCTAGTTATTTTACTGAATTAATCAGAGTGAAGAGCATCAGTTCTTCTGCTGGGTCTTAAACATCCAGCCTTTCAGTAAAAAGCCCTAACCTCTATTCACTTCTACTTCCCCAGTAAAGACAAGTTTGGATGTGCTTAGAAACAAGACGAGGAGATTGCACTGGTCATTGTTCATGGATTCTTCTATCACACAGGCATCTCAGCTAATCCATTCATGGCCAGAGAAGTGACAGGCAGCACAAATACAGTAGCTCTAGTCAGGCATTACAATGACCATTCTGTCAGGTGCTTGAGCTTGTCTGTAGAAGGTCACTATACACAGTAAAGTAGAGCTCGAGCTGGAGTCTTTATTATCATTTAATTCAGACCTTGTCCTTTTCATGATTGCACTGTTGACACCATGCTACATAGTCCATATCCATATATAAACATATTCCTGAAGCTTGGGTGATTGATGGGTCAAAGCAGTTAGCAATGTTTTACAGTTAATAATAATAATTGCTTACACTTATATAGCGCTTTTCTGGACACTCCACTCAAAGCGCTTTACAGGTAATGGGGACTCCCCTCCACCACCACCACCAGTGTGCAGCCTCCACCTGGATGATGCAACGGCAGCCATAGTGCGCCAGAACGCTCACTACACATCAGCTATTAGTGGGGAGGAGAGCAGAGTAATGAAGCCAATTCATACATGGGGATTATTAGGAGGCCATGATTGGTAAGGGCCAATGGGAAATTTGGCCAGGATGCCAGGGTTACACCCCTACTCTTTTCGAGAGACGCCCTGGGATTTTTAATGACCACAGAGAGTCAGTCTTTTTGGTTTTACGTCTCATCCGAAGGACAGTGCCTGTTTTTACAGTATAGTGTCCCCGTCACTATACTTGGACATTAGGACCCACATAGACTGCAGGGTGAGCGCCCCCTGCTGGCCCCACTAACACCGCTTCCATCAGCAACCTTAGTTTTTCCCAGGAGGTCCAACATCCAGGTACTGACCAGGCTCACACCTGCTGAGCTTCAGTGGGCTGCCAGTTGTGAGTTGCAGGGTGATATGGCTGCTGCAGTTCCCAGCAAAAGTTACCTTATTCTGAAGGTCTGAAGCAATGAGTATTGCTTTGGTGTATTTACACAGTGTCACCTTCCAATAAGACTCGAAGCCAGATTCTGTCCAGGTAATATGAATGCTGAAGGAGTACCAGACCTTATTATTTAAGGGAGATTGCTGTCTTATTTATTTGAAAATTGTGATTTCCTATATTGTCCTCAGTCAAAAAAAAATGTCTCTCCTGGGTTACTGATGGATGGTTAGAATAAGGAAATTAGTTCCTGTCCCTGGTGAACACCCATTTAGAGAGGAGATGTAGTCCAGGTTAGAATCTATTTTTATTTATGAGGATGCGTGTTCTCTGTTCTTGGTTTCTAGATTATAAAGATAGAATTATGGATTGTCTTTATTTGTAGAAGGCAGAGCTCTGGAACTCACAGACCTTTAAATATTTTTGCAGAGTGTGACTGCTGTATTGTACCATTGTGCGCTGTACAGTTGTGTTATTTATTAGAAACACATGTCTGTCCTGTCTAAACTTGTCAGCTTGTCCTTACTATGTAGCTTTCCTGGAGAATAAAAGAAATCATTGCCGTGTATTATGGAAGTTTTTATCTATAATTTGCTTGCACAGCAAAATGGTGTCATTATTTGATTTGGATATGCAGTTTAATAACCTCCTCATTCTATAATATAATACATATACACTATAAATATGTCCAATTATGTAATAAATAAAAGGTTGTTATATTACTTAATGTCATTTAATCATCACAAATACATATAATGTATTGATTGAAACAGTGAACATACTAAGGTTTTACAGCACCAGAACCTTCAATTTTACCTCTTTCTTAATATTCTTTATTCTTTATTCTTTAAACTGTTGTGTGTATATTGTAAACTTACAGTATATATTAAACAATATGCATACTGTACATACGTTTCATTAAAAGGGATAATAGAGTATTAAATGTTGAATTACTGCAGGTTATCCCCACACAGTCAGCACTGAAACTGAAGAGATAATGTCAGGAAATTCAACCATTTTTAGATATTTAATACTTTAAGTTATACACCATGCTAACATGTCCTTAAATTCAGAACATGCTTTTACTGGGACATTTTGTATCCTTCAACTACTGACCACTTCTTCCTTTTAAATTGATTCTAAATTGAAATAATCCACCATATTTCAATGTGTTTCTGATTTTAAGTATAATCTAGCACTGACCGAGGAAAGCATAATTCTGAAGGAAATGCTCTGGGAAAAGTAAGAGTTTTTGAGTTATTAATTACAGAGCAGGCCTGTTGACTTTAACTGATGAAAGCCTTCTGGCAGTTAAAGTTAAGGGTTAGTTATAAACTATCTACTCTAGACACACTCAGTATAGATATCTGTCATTCACTCTAATTTTTTTCACTAGTGATGTACTTTCTTTGATAACATTTTCCTTTTAGTCCTGCATGTGAAAAACTAATGTATGCACAGTGACCCATCTACACCAATTAATCTTCTCAGCTAAGTGCAAGCCCCATTAAAGAAGTGTGTTATACTCTGAAAGCAGAATTAATTTCAAATGTTTAATCATCTTTCAAAAGTATGTTATACTGTATGCCTACATATAAAAACACATGAAAATTGACCTTAAAAATATGAACATAACATACTGTACAAAGGATACAAACAAGAGTACATTTGGTTCTTCTAGCCCATTTTCTACTTAATAGCTATTTGATCCCAAGAGCTCACCCAGCAGTTTGTTTAAAAGAAGCCAGGGTGTCAATCCTCATTTCAAAACACACTTCCTCATAGTTCATAATCTTGTTTCACTATTTATTCTGAAGAAAGCCACCGGGTTGATCTGATACAATTGCCTTTGTATCAGGTCCAGTCATAGTCTTCTCTGTTCAAGACTAAAAATGTTCAGTTCCTTCAGCATGTCAATGTAGAACATTCCCTTAAACTCTTGATGCTCCTGCCTGGAATATTTTAAGATCAGCAATATGTTTTCTATAGAGTGGTGACCAAAATGGTCAACAATACAGGCATCATTTGATTTAGGACGGTAACTTGTTCCCACGAAACTTTTAAAGGCATCTGTTAATAGCAAATCAGTTCTTATAACATTATATGTAAATCTTTCCAAAAATCACAGAAAAATCACAAAAGCATTACAAAAGTATAGTACAAAAGCATTATAATGACAGCAATATTACTTTTTATGTTAATTACTGACCATTAAAACCTAATTAACCTAACAGACCACTTTCCATAAGTTAAATGATATTTACATTGTACATTAGATATGATATCTAAAGTAATAAACAACTTATTAAACAAGAAATGCATGTAACAGTTTTCTTTAATAAAACCTTCATTTAGAATGGAAATAGTTAAAGAAAAATGTGCATGATTTGTTGTAGTAAAATTCAGGGTACAAACATAGTGTATAATGTAGGATGTTTGGCTCTATGCAAGACACTAAAGTCTATTTTTCCACCTACAGTAGAATGCTAATCAATGAAGGGATTTTGGTCATTATAGCAAAAAAATATTCTTTTTAAAAAAATGGGGAATAAATATGCACACTTCATTGTAGGGAAAAATTGTAAATTGAGGCCTTACTAGTTAAACTAGTTTTATTCTAGCCTTGTACAGTTTTAACATAAAATCCCTTGATGTAACTTTTTTTTCCTAACTTTTTGTTTGCCTCCTTTCTGGCTTCCCAGTACCTAGAAGATGTAAATAATGTCAACTTCAACAACATAAGTCATTTTCATTAAATACATTTGACAAGAATCATTGTATCTGAAAATCTTGCCAACACTGATGAGTCTATCTCTCATGAGTACGCCTGGGTATAATCCCTGTTGATAAACAGGAAATCTCCTGGATAGATTTCCCATGAGATTGGAAGACGTCTGCTCATACAGCAGTCACATTTCAGTGAGTATGAGTTGACACGGACACATAGCAGAAAATGCCACTATCGAGCCCCTTTGAAAACTGCCATGTACAAAACCTATTATCTGAAAATGATTTATCTTTCAATTCCTTGTGTTACCAGATTGTGTTTGAGACACATTCATTTAAAAAAAAAATATCAAAAGCTGCAGATTGCAGCAAGAATTGGCTATATGTCGGATCTTCTGATTGTTGAATGAGATAAAACTCTATGCCACAGCAAATGTTTGCATCACTTTTACACCGTTCTATAATGCCAGTGCAAATAACAAAACTATGTAATCATAAAATCATTTTTAAATGTAAAAAAGTTGGAAATATGAAAAGCTGTCATTTGCTTCAGAATGCGAATCACAATGTTCTTTCATAAGCATTTTTATTTGATGAAAGAATGCCTTGATAGGATATTACACCAAGCAGAATTACCTTTTCTCAAGTGAGGGCAAAGTTTCATTTCTCACAGATTGTTTATCCAATCTAAAGTTTAACTCTCCAGAGAAACACTTTTTATGGTCTTACATACATTTTGGTCAATAAAACGTGAAAGTCTAGAACTTTTGCTAACACTGGAAACTGCTGTACACATTTAAGTTTTGAAAATAACAGCTGGTAAGAAGTTTGTTTAAGTCTAGCTACAGTGTTCAAATAAGAACCTGTTATCACACTGAGCACCAGAGACATTAAATATAAATACATGTGAAATATACATAGTAAATATTACAACTGTTAGAAGTGAGCTGATAAATTGAATACAGGTGAACAAAGTTTTTATTTTCTTCTTTACCTCTATTATCCTAACTCTCAATTTTCCAATGTCTCTTCCCAAAAGGCCTTAAATATCATAACGAGCCCCTCTTTCTTCCTTTCATTCATCTTTCTGCCTTGGCTAAGCCTTGGTTCACGAGGAAAAATGACACCCAGGCGATTCTGAAGACATATATTGAATGTTCAGTCCCAGAAAGATTTGGCTCAACCTGCTGGACTGCTTGTCTGGGACCCCCTAAACCTGAGGAGTCATCCGAGTGGGAGATGCAAAGGTGGAGGAGGAATGCGCGAAGTGAACTGTGAGATGAAGAGGGATTGGTATTTGATCTATACAGCTTTGAGACTTGCCTTTGGGCAGGATGATTCAGAACAGCCAGCGTGAAAGACGTGGCTATTGTCACCTCTCCTGAACTTCGATTCAGCTCCACTCTGCTCGGGGTAGAGGCCTCCTCGTTCTGTGGCCTGGTGGTCTAAGCTAAGCTGAGTGAGCCAAAGCTTCTTATACTTCAGTTCCCAATAAGTAATCCTATACTCATTTTCTTACTAGGTGATGATATTCTTCATCAAAATTACTTTTGTTAAAAGCAAAAGAGATCAGTGAATACAAATAGTGAGATTTAAAAAAAGTACACCAAAGTCCAATTACACATGAAAGTGTCACGATCGCTACCCCTCCTCTTAAGGGCGCTCCAGCCCTTCCTTGTTCTGCCCCATTACCTGCACCTGTTTCTGCTTTCCGTTCCCCCTTAAAAGCCAGACGCAGACGTCACCCGAGTTTCCTCATTGAATCCCGTTTTGTGAGAGCCCAGGATCCTGCTGCGTCTGGCTCTGTTATAGTTTTAACCTTCTTTTCCTGATTTCCTGCCCCGCCGGTCCTGACCCGGTTCATGCTTTTATTCCCTGGATGGATCTCCTGGCTTTGGACTTTACTCTTCTGTTTTGGATTCTGCATTTGGACTTAGTCTTTGTTTGTTCGCCCCGGATTCACTTCCTCAGGACACCTGCTCACCTTGGACACTCCCCCCTGTCTCCAGACCCTCTCCTGCATGACTTTTTTCCACCGTGTTACCTCACAATTCCAGATCGTGTCGTTTGCATAGGGCCCGGAAAGAACTGTTCGTGACAGAAAGGCAATCTTTAGAAATGGAGCAGTGTTTCAATTTCCTTACAAAGCAGAATTTTAGCAGTCACAATTAATGCTTTACAATTAATGTTTAATTTTAAATTTTTCATGACTCCTAACCCAAATGGCTAATTTCTAGCATTTCGAAATTCATTTGGAATGGAAACAACCTAGGTTAACATCGCCTTCAAATTCAAGCATGACGTGTGTGGATGGATGAGGAGCCTGAGGAGCCCTGGAGATCTGTAAGAGCTTCCTTGGCAAAGCCACACAGACTCCAATATATATTGTTTGCAGGAGTGGGGCGAAACAATCTCATGCCAGCAGATATATCTCCCTGCAACTATAGAAATGTTAACATTAAATACAAGTAGTTGAACTACAAATTTTGGTAGCCATTTTAAATTAGGCTTTCTTATACTCTATAGCAGCACATATTGGCCATACTGTATGTGAATGACTTTGTTCCCAAATCTAAAAAAATATTACTGAGAGCTACAGTAATTATCCCATGATCATCACATTCTCCAGAGGATGCCCTGTTGAACAATACAGATCACTCCAGTTTTATGCAAGTGGTAATTTAATACTCATGTCAATCAAAGCTATTTGTCTGAAATCCAATTAAGAGGATCTAAATCTCCACATTCCATCTCGCACACATCCAAAACAATACTGCAGTACCATAATGGGGACATTTTGGTGACCAGATAATCAGCCTGAGAAACAGTAGGGGACTGCCAGAGGAAATGGGGAAAACTAAAATCTCTAATTACAGTACATTGCTTGCTATTGTTTTAACATTGAAAGGTGTCCAGGACAAGTGCATCTGCTAAGCAAACAAAAAAACATTTTATTATAAATAATAATTGCTAGTAAGAACTGCTCATTTCTTATTAATTAATTTTTGTGTTGACTCTGGTCATAGAGCACACTCCCTGACGCCATTTTCCTTGTGTGGTAACCTCCTCATAATTTTCAAAATTGTTTTTCGGATTAATTTCTCACTGTAATGTGCAGAAATGGTTTGATTTCTGTTCTGTTTCTTCACAGTGTGTTATACCACCTTCATGTAATACCAACAGGAAATGACCAAGTGGAGTGGGGCAAAGGTGTGTTACATTCATTATTTTAATTGTAGAGAACTGCAGGGACAAAGCACGATTTGTGGCACGATTAAGCACCAAGCCAACTGACTGTACGTGGTGTTCAGCCAGTGGGAAATTCATGAATCAGTGGAACGGAAAATAAAATTTGCTGTGCTGCACTGGTGTCAGCCTCCTGGCAGAGGTGACAGATATTCCTTTAAGTCGTGGATGTGGAGATTACCAGTACAAAAGTGATGCCTGATATATCTTTCTTGCAAAATGAAATTGAGAGAAATACAAATGGAACCAGGACTTGAGAATGTAAAGAAAAGTCTTTGCAGATGATGAGAAAAGGACTACAAAAAAATCCCACACAGAAAACAATAATTCTTTCTAATGGAATCCAATAATATCAAGAGCTAGTGATGAATCAACAACTTTAGGAATAAAATCTAATTGGAATGCAATTATATCCCAATTAATCCGTGACCATCACATTCACCTCAAAGCTCTTACAGCAGTTACTGTACTACACTGCTTCTATCAACTGGGTTTTCTTCTTTCTAATAAAAGAATGTCTGTTCCATTTAACCCCACATGGTGTTCAATACTTGACTATCATTCCACTAATTCTAAATTGTTACATTGTTTCTGCTCCGAAATCACACAAGACCGTTTCCCCAGCAGGATGGCAAATATACTCATTTATATCGGGGTTTTTTTATTCTCTCTCCCAAATAAAATGCACACACTGTTTGATAATCACACACTTTAAAGAACTCCTGCTCTCTCCTCTCTGAACAGAAGACCTTAGGGTATTTGATTACATAAAATGGTACACATATAGAAAACCATGGGATGAGATAAAACAGAGAGACAATATTTGTACACACCCAAATCTTGCCTACCTAGGATCAGATAAGATGACCTAAAAGAGAGTAGAACGTACTGTATGAGCATATTAGCAATTGAAACTGAAATATTAGTAGTAATCAATACTGACATTCTATGTATTCTGCTTACTTGGTGACCTTTATAAACATAACAGACCATGAAAATGCCAGTACTGCATCTGGACGACAATAATAATTTCTATTTTCTGCTGTAAATCACCGCAGATTTTTCTGCATATGGGTTTCCAGTGAATTGCTGTTACTGCTGTGATAATTTGAATAGTCCTGAGGAGCATATAGCGAGAGTCTGAGATCATCTAATATTCTAAATAGTAGTTTTTTTACTGATTCTGACCATGTTAATGATTAAGTATTTGGAAACTGCTTCTGACTTGTTACCTTTAATTAATGTGTGCAATGAACCCATTATAAAAGGCAGATTTATTCTGAGAGCATCTTGGCATCTTGCATTAGGAATTTCACATCCTCCCACCCTCCTCAGTACTCTGCCTGTTATTAATATTTCTGCCACTTTAAGCTTTGTACACATGGGGGAGGCCTGTTCTTCACCCTTCAACTAGCTACATGCCTTACAGTTGAAGTATTTACACAGCACTTTCGTATCTCAGACATCAGGTTTAACCATGTTGTGGCTCTCTTACTAGAAAATTTCTATGACATTGAAACTACACCTGAAAACAAGGATGAGAAAGGAAAGTCCCCCTGCTCCTTTGTTCCATCTCTTCCATCTCTCAGATTACTCATGTATGCATCCTTCCATGTGTGCAACTTCAAGAAGACATCTACACAATGCACTTGTTTATTTAAACCATTTATCTGTGTGGTCATCAAACAGAAATGAACAATCAATATTTCAATTGTGGGTGGAACAGCGGCACAGTGGTTAGCAGTGTAGCGGTCCTGGGTTCAATTTCTGAGATGCTGTCGGCGAGTTTGTATGTTCTCATTGGGTTTGCGTGGGTTTCTGCCAGGTGCTGTGGTTTCTTCCCACAGTCCAAAGACAGGATGATAGGATAAATGGCTTCTGGGAAAACTGACCCTGTGACTCTGTGTGTGTCCTACAATGGTCCAGGGTGTATGTCGCCCAATGCTTCCTGGGATAGGCTCTGGGCCATGTGACCCCAAATAGGATAAATGGCTATTAAAAGTGATGGGATATTTCAAATGTATAATAGTATAAAGCTTTGAAACAGAGACTCAAATGAGCATTCATTTCAAGGAGTAGTTTGGGAGTTTGAAGAAAGAAGTAGTTTAAAGAAAAAGATAGGTAGGAATTTGTTAAGAAAGGTACTGTATGACAAAGCGATTGTGTAACAAAAAGGTAAAAATATGTCAATGGGTAGTGTCTGTATTCATCTACAGCAGGGATGGCTACCTACAGTAGATCCTGGAGAGTCACAATCCAGCAGGCTTTATCTGACATATTTAAATCAGCAGTTTCTAAACACTTTTAAACAATACTGTTTTGAGCACATAATGAGGTGATTTGTTCAGTTAAGCAGTTCAGAGATCAATTAAAAAGAAAACACCAATACACTGCAGCTCTCAAGGGCCTCAGATGGACCATACCTGTCCAAAACAGCGAAGGTAAGTACTACCCTGCTCATAATGCACGTGTTCCACGCTTTGACAAGTTGATAATGTAAGTAAGCATGACATATAAGATCTGTCGCAATGTAGCTATCTGGGAACAGGGTTAGTCCTTCCTGGTCAACAGCATGCAAATCGACCTGATACAGATCCAGGAATAACACTCTCTCTGCAGATAATACTTTAAATAAATTATATAACTGTAAAGCAATGCACTTCCTTATATTTTACTGCATCCTGCCCATGTCTCTTTAATTTTACAGTGTTTCCATTTTCATAATTTTAAATTATTTAAGTTTTCATTCCTGTTATAAAGGACGCCCAACATGCAGCTGTAATACACAATACAGCAATCAAGAAAAAGTTTTTGTCTTCGTCAAGATCCTATATTTTGTGTTTGGATTAATTTGCCACAAAACCAAACAGGCAAAAGGCAGCTCTTGTCTGTTTAGGTTATTAGGTTTGTTATCAATGAATTAGAAAAGTCAAAGATTATGAAAATATTCCATTGAAGAAACACAGGAGGGAATGTGGCAAAATGTTAGCAGTATTGCTCCTACTGTAGTTCATAATAATAATCATAATTAAGTGTATTTTTGATCTTCTGATTTGTACCAGATCCAGGCATTTTTATGGAATATGCCCTCTAAGTCTCAATTACAAGGTCTCTTACTGTACATCTCTTCTTTTTTTAAGTGATACTGTAAGAAAAAATATTAAACAGATGGCAGTTACAATAACCACAAACATGTAAAGATGAGTGAATCAATAGGTCTAATGCTAAATAAAATATTCTGGTCCAGTTCTTCTTGACAAATTATATGTGGTGCGGTAGATCAAAAGTACAACACAAGCCATCAATTTAATTGATCTACGTGAAATTAATGTGGTAATAAAGAAACATTAAACTCAACTCGATTTAAAAGTACAGTTATAAAATGCTCTTTGAGATCTGGCCATGCTGCAGGTCTAAAGGCCATTGCACACATACAGTAGCTCTATGAGCATTTGTGCTGTTGCGACGAATGCTCACTAATATGATTCAATGCAAATTTCATTCACTTCTCCTGCTTTGTTATCGTGTGTATACCATTTTTCACACAGTTGATATAATCCCATCTCGTGATCTCTTATTCCGTAAGGTCAGAACAGAAAAAAATCACATACTCTGATGAAATATCAAACGCACAGCAGATCCTATTATCCTAACACTATACTTAGAACAGATCTAATTTCGATAAAGCCTATTGCAACTTTATGCAATGGAAAATCCCTGCTTGAAATATAAAAATATTTGCGATTTAAACCCAAACCCACCTTTTGAATGGTGACGTCATCAAGTTCCTATAAACAAACAAGTACCAACCATACATAAAGGTACAGTAGCTCTTGATTATGAAATTGAAATTTTATGATCAGGCTGAAGTGTTTTAATTTTGGTACTTTCTGGGGAGGCTGTTCTTCTCAAAGCTGAATAAGTGATGCCCAAGCTGTTCTGAATACCAAATGAGTGCGGAAACGACAAGCAGAGTACCAGAGCAGAGATTAGTCTATCTTTCAGGGCATGGAAAAGCTATGTAATTTGCCGTGATTGTTAAGCCATTATCTCTTTGAGTCATTCTTGCCAACATTTTCTAAAAAATGAATTCCTCCTCTGCAGCACTTACACTGCATTCGCAGTTCAGCACCCACTGATTCCAAAGCAAAACCTTGATTTTATAAGAGCTCTTGATTGATCTGTACGTGGTTTCAAGCCGCAAATCTATCTGATGTGTGGCAAAGCCAAAGCTAAGTATGCAGTGCCTAAAACATGTACAACATTTATCGATTAATGATAATTGATACACTCCAGGCAATTCTAGAAATATCTCAATATGCTAAATAAAGTTATTTTTGTGGGAATAGGAATGATTGTTTTAAAAGCATGGCTGAGAAGGACAAGAATAATTCTATATAGCCCACTGCCATATTTGTCGTTCACGTTGCACCTTTTAAATAACTGCTGAATAAATAAAGTACTATTTAATCTGAAATGAATAAAAAAGAGTGTGGAGCCTTCTTCAGAGAAATTATACATCGAGTGTGTTGTAAAATTATTAAAAGTAGTCATTCCTTGAAATGATGTCCCAGTTTGTTAAATGATCAAAAATTGTGTACAGAAGGTGTTGACTGTGTAATGTTCTGTGTTGGATTTGAAACAGACTTAACACTTACAGTAGCACTTAGAACCAATAGGTTTCCAATTTTGTCTTGTCTGACCACAAAACCATTTGCAACTATTTTAATGCTTTGCTGCAATCTTCACGAGGGGTTACAGATGGTTTTCCGACTCTGTCATACGGGACAGCTTTATGGATATTGAGTCTTAGATTATTTTCTCCTGCCTCAGTCATTGGACTCTGAAGCTCTAACGTCGTCACTGTTGGCCTCACGATGGCTTCAGTGCCGGATTTCCCATGAGGCACTGTAGGCACAGTGCTTAGGGCCTATGAAATTTTTAGGGCCTACGAAGGGGGGAAACACTAGTGACTAACGAAGAACAAGCTGAAACAACGTGCTTGCGATCGACTCTGGGTGCACCAAATCAATAATCATACGCTATCGAGCGGCTGTTCTAGAAACTAGAAATATCGAAACGATGGTCGCTTGACTCGCTCCGTCAATCACGCGGTTTAGCTGTCACGCCCTCTGCAGCCAGAGGGCACTCCTTCTCTGTCCTGTCCCTAGTTTCCAGTCTGCTGTCCTTCCTGTCCCTCTCTTTCCCTTGGGCTATATATTTCCGGGTCTTGCATTCTGTCCTCGCTCAGCATTGACGTTCGGATGTCCTGAGACCCGCCTAGCACCAGGGCGCTCCACGTCCGCTCCCTGAGGGCATAGGTTTCTATACGGCAATCCTGAACTCTTTGCACTATGAGCCCGGGCCTTTTTCCCGTCTCGCCGCTACGCATATGGGTCTTTTTCTGCTCTCCTGCTCCCCACGGTTTGTCCCTTTGGACGTCCGTGACATTAGCATTAGAATAGTTTAAAGTGTGTCATGTCAATTGACATAATTCAATTGCCGTTCACCCCTCTTTTTACACATTTCGCAGTGAAAGCACCTAGGGCCTACGTTCACCTAAATCTGCGCCTGGATGGGTTTCCGAACCAGCTTCCTCCTTGCCCACCTCCTTAGTAAAGCCTCTGTCAGGCTGTATCCCTCCCTGTCACCTTTGCTTGCCGGAATAGGACTGGGTTCCCCAATGACAATGAATTGGACAAAGTGGTCAGAAAAGGCCATAGGACATCACTGGAATGGGGTGAGTACTTTTGCAAGACACTGTAAACTCGAGGGGATCAAGTACCACTTTGGCACACGGCATTTCAAGTTCTCTGTAGGCTGCTTTATCTCACTTTATGCAAGGCTGACCATGCTCACTGTGGTACATTTCATCCAATCTCAGCGGTCACCCAGGAACTGGATGGTTGGATGACTACTGAACACATGCTGCAGGTGAGTCATTACAGGTTAACAGCACATGATTTAAATTATAGTCTGTTATCATGTTCTTAAATTTAAACTGTCCCAAAACATTTAAAAAAAATAAATTATGATAGCAACTTTTCATATAACCAAAAGCATCACCTTACACTGCTCCTCCCAAACCTTCACTTTCCTCGTTTCTTTTTCTTCAAACCTTAATCAAACTACTGTATACTGTGTGTCACCCTTGCAGGTGGAGAAGTGAATTTCATTGAGCGCCCTGCGACATAAACTATGTGGCCACGTACTTTACACGCCTCAGGAATTTTAAAGGGTAAACTGATAAGCTTTTGAGCTCCCGAGGACAGATCTCAATCACAGCAGGCTTAATTCCTTGGGGGTAGATTCAGCCATTTAAATGGTGACTTTATACAGCAACGTCAATATACTGGCAATGTCAATAATACGACAACAACTTGCAATCCAATAGAAACAGCAAGCAGCAAATATGACTGGCCATAAAAGATGATAAAAATCCTCGATGAAATGTTCAAATGTGCCTTTTTGTTAGAGACGGACTCCAATGCATGAGCTGAAACAACAGCAACAAAATCATATTTAATGTTACTTTTACCACCTAAAAAATACAAATGTAAAGATGTAGCATCTCAGATTTGACATTTTTTTAAAAAAAACTGCTACTTTCCAAATAACTCCTCCAAGAAAACTAAAACTATCCATATTTATTTGTGCTCAAACAGAAGAAAACGCCGATTCCTATATAAGGAAAATTCTTCGAAGAAAAGAAGAACTTCGCGGCAGTATAAATTCGTGTGATTTTAAACTATTCTGTCCTAAAATATAACTTATATAACCACGCTGGTGAAGACAAGCAGTCCCTTGGTCACATTAATAATAGAATCTGACAGTTGTCCACCACGATGCCTTTTCCCGTTAACTCGCAACAACTAAGACACTGGACTATCTTTGTTACATCTCTCACGCCTGTCCTTAACTATTAGTTGACAAACAGCCTCCAAAGCTACATTGAATCATTTGTCACTTCTGCACAGGACAGCTCATGAACTCCAAGCCGTGAATAAAAGCGTTAAACTATATAAAATAAAGCGTTAAACTGTTAAACTGTATTGCAGTACACTGGAACAGATCATTTACGTCTCCCTTGGAAACTATGAGCTTTGGCACTCAATGTATCAATTTATTTTATTCACATGTTTAAAAAGAACGAAATACTTAAGCGCACATTATTGTCACAATCTCAGACAAATACAAAAAAAGAAACATTGTGACGTTTGGCTACATTTAATTTGATCAATAGTGACCAATATGGTGGTTTATATGGTAATATGTAAAGTCATACTGTATATAGCTTCACAAACAACGAAATGAATGAATGCAGTACTACTCACATACTATACATCGTGTGGCGACACATTCACTACAGGAAGAAAGATGCAGGGATTCGATTTACCAGTATAACACACAGGCGGGTCAATATTTACATGCCAACGTTTAACGCCTGAAAAACAGGAATAGTGGGTCGTCAATGGGACGAAGTCATTACAGAGGGAAATTCGAAAAGCCAGAGGCAGGAGAATTTCATGTAGCCTACAGTTTTCTGCATTAGACTCTGCAACACAAAAGCTACTGAAACTGATAACTTTTTGTTATAGGGTTATCATAGTGCTTTTCAGCTTTAAAAACATGCATCACATTTAACATCTGAAACATAAATAACTAACTACTGTGTGGATACAGACGATGACTAAAAAATCTAATCCAAGCGAAACTGCTGTAGATCGTACTGCATTGCACCGGTAAGCAGTACGTAACAGACGGGCACATTCGCCTAAAAACAACAGCTTTAAAACTGGACAGACAGCCCAAGATTCTCCTGTTGTAAAAGAATGGGACTGCTTGGCTTTATCGTAACGTGCTTTCTGCCACACACTGTGCGTAAAAGCGATACCATCTGACGTTAAGCGACTGACGATTTAGGAACACAAGTTAAACGTCGACCACTAACAAATAAACTTTGGAGTTTGAAAAGGTGACCGCACATTAGCAAGAGTTTTAATTACACCTGGTTTGTCAGTTTGTGCAGTATCTTTACGCTGCCTTCAGGAAAGGTAGTCCTGGACAGGAGCAATTCGGTTGGTCGGAAATGCGAAAAAAAATATTGGCTGTTTTTTCTCTTTTTACACGTATATTGTTTCTTACCTCCGCTGTCATGAAACTCTTCTTAAGTGCTGAGCAGATTGCCCCGTTTTATTTTATTCGAATAGTAGTAAATGACCGGGGCAGTTAGCTTTCCGTCCTTCCTGCGTTTCGTATATCCTGATGTTAGTATCCAGTCTGTTGTTAAGAAGACCTATCGCTGTACAGTACCAGCAGCGAGCCGTAGACCTTTCTGCTTCAAGGAGGCGGGTCTCGGGCTTTTTCAACAGAAGAATCCCTCTAAACATCTGGATTAGTGATTCCCGCAGCGCACGTAGCCTAATGTGTTCACACAGTTACAGTCGTGAAAATGGCTACTATGTTTTTTAAGCAATTGAACTTCCATTGACCAAACATAAACTTGATACATTTCTTGAGATTTGAGGGGAATCTGATCGAATGCTGCTTTAACTGTTAATTACAAAATGGTTATGATCTCAGGGGATTCAGAGACATATTTTCGTTCTTCTTGCCTCATACTGCTTTCATCTGGTCACCAAACATTTCTTAGGAGGCTTTTAATTAAATATCGGCAACCGCCTGCCTGAATATAAATTCTTACTTCGGGGGTATTCATTTCATATTTGTCAATATTGATTTTCTCGTATTCCTCTGTCATAAACATAGTATCGTAGGAAGTCACGTTGGGGTCCATCGGCTTCTTTCAAATAGAAAAGAACACTAACCATACACTGATAATGAATTAGTGAGCTAAAACGGACTCTTGTTCAGCTCCTACACTGGGTACTAAAGTTATGACTGTAAGGAACTATTTGTACAGATTTAAAAGCAAATTCATGGGGTTAATTTGAATACAAAGTGGAGAAAACAGGAGTGCATTGCCAGACATATAGTCTGCAGGCTCACTCACTGCACAACCTCACCAGATAACATGCTAATGTGTCACTGAAATGTTATACTGCAGAATATACAGTATGTGAAAGCAGCCAATTTAAAGAACAGACCAGTAGCCATTTACTACTTTGAGATCAGCCAACAAGCACACTTTTCCTGTACCACTACAAAATAATATACAGCTGGGTCGGATTATGTTCATATCGAACTATATACTGTATTCTGACATTAATTTTCTTTTTTTCAAGGATAAAGATTTATATATTGATTGATGGCAACCTGACTGCTCCATGCTGCTTTGATCTAACCCTAGGACCTCAGTTGCTACCCCATTCTGTGCAGTTCATCCTTACATGACATCTTTCCAGCAGCACATTGTATACTCTCAATTGCTTGATTACCATCAATGATAACCATCAGGTGAAAGTTTGGGGGGGGGGTTTTCACAGCATAGGTCCCCCAAAAGGGACCCTCGGCCAGTGCCAGATTTCCCATTAGGCACTGTAGGCACAGGGCCTATGTTAGGGATTCGGTAAGAGAAACCGAAACCAATGAATGAACCCACTTGCAGGAGCTGATAAAGCCTAGCCGTGATCCAAAGAAAGCAGTAGTCGAAGGAACGAGCCGAGAGTCCAGGGGAAGCCAGAGATCCAAACAGGGAACGGGTTACCGAAGCCAAACCGTGATCCGAAACCATAGACGATAGATCAATCCGAGAGTCCAGGGGAAGCCAGAGATCCAAAACAGAGAGTGAGTACCGAAGCCAAGCCGTGATCCGAAAAACCGTAGTCAAAGGGGGAAAAACCGTAATCCGAAAACCAAGAAAGACACAAAGCAGAAGAAGGAGTAGAGCAACTAGGAAGCTCGAAAGGAAAACCAATACTGAGCGAGGAGGTAGGAAAAGACAGGTGTTTAAGTACAGGATGAGACGGGGGTGTGGTGGTGAATAAGTAAACTGATAGGTAGACTGATGAAGTAAGGCTACGCCTTCTTCTGCCTCTTCTGTTGCCGGGAGGCAGGGATCGTAACAGCCTAGGGCCTACAAAATTATTAGGGCCTACAAAGGAGGGAAACACTAGGGACTAACGAAGAATGAGCCGAAACAACATGCTTGCACTCGATTCTGGGTGCTCCAAATCAATAATCATACGCTACAGTATCTAGCGGCTGTTCTAGAAACTAAAAGTATCGAAGTGATGGTGGTTTATCAGAATAGTTTAAAGTGCATAATGTCAATCGACGTGATTCAATTGCCGTTTACCCCTCTTTTTGCACATTTCGGAGAAAAAGTGCCTAGGGCCTACGAACACCAAACTCTGGCCCTAACCCCACCCACACTGTTCTCAGCAGCTCTGACTTACCCACTAATTCACCTCCCCTGAGGCCCTAGCGCCCAGTCGTGAGGCAGGGCCTCTCAGCAAGCTGGGGGGGGGGTTATGTTTAGGCCCCAGAGGACCACTTGGTTCCCAGTGTGTTATGGTTACCCCTTTCCTGTACCAACCTTTCCCCTGCTTCTCCTGGTGAATTTCTTCCAGCAGTGGTCACGCATGTCTGTGGCTTTCACAGCTCAGAACCTGGAGATCAACAGATGCAGTTACCATTGTTTGTAATCTAACTACGAAACACTGTTACAAGTGTTGTTACTTTCAGTCCCTGTTTGTATCATATGTGGACTGTCTCACAGTACTGTATGTATTGTTCAGCTGGTTCCAATTCACTTATGTTTCACTTGTGATGTTTTCCTATGTGCTACAAAAAGCAAGGGTGACAGGGAATAGTCAAAAACAAGCTATGGACTACAAATGAGAGAAAGAAGGGTCAAGACGAGCAGAGCTTTGTATTTTCTGTTTTTTTTTGGTTCATACTATGGTTATGATTGGAGTTTTTTACACATCATTGAATATATCTTCCAGTTTCCTAATATCAGATTACACAACTTTTGAGTCTTCAGCGGCGCTGTATAAATGGCTGACCCTGTGCTCTGACCCCAAGCTTCTCTCCCTGTCTGTGTGTCTCATGGAGAGCAAGTTGGGGTATGCAAAAAGACAAAGTCCTAATACAAGAAATTGTATATGGCCAATAAAGTGATCTTATCTTCTTATCTTCTTCAGAAACTATTCAAGCACATAAGCGCAATTTCCCTCTCTTGTCTTTTAGCTAGTGCACGTCACAACAAACACTTTTACAAAATTTCATCTGGTATACAGTATACTTCAAATGTCTTTGCATTTTTTAATGAGGATGTCAACAGAAATTTTAACAAAATGAATTTAAAACTACAGAAACTTAACATTTGTCTGTAGTTATCTGGTAGAAAGAAGAAGATCCTAGATTGTCAATAACTGGCAGCACTAAGAGCAATATTGAGGCTGGGGAGCTGTAGTTAAGCAGGAATGACCAAATTCATATTACTTTTGGCCATGGTGAATGTCCTATTGATGTCAAGACGAGTGTCTTTTAGAGCAAAGAATTTTACCAGGTGATATAAAAAAAGACATTATAGATAAAATGAAGTTAATTAATGGGTGAGCCAAGAACGTTTGTCTGTATCATCTCATATACAGTATGTACTGTATATGTGGATGTTGATGTTATGATGTGTACAGCATCTGTATGTGTACAGTATGTGTGTAATTCTGTGCATTTGTGCACAGTGTTGAGCTATTTACAGTAGGCTGATGTGTAAAACAACATTGACCCAGTGAAATGAACTTGGTCCATGATAGCTGGTTATCCAGAATTGACCCTGAACACAATGCCACTACCCAGAGTACAACATTGGACTGCTGAAGGCCAGAACAATGAAAAAGAATGTTAAAAATAACACATTCTAATCTGAAATGCCATATCTATGCATGGAAACAGTGTGCATTGTTCCGTTTTCCTTTCAAGAAATTTGAATTAACCCCTTCTAAGGAATTCTATTATTTTCTACCAAAATATGTTTTACTTAGTATTGTAACGTTACAGTATTTAATCTTAATCAAGCTACCTGTTATTAACATCACCAGTAGTACCGTGTGTTGTGATAAGCAACAGATTCTCAGAATCTATTATTAATCGTTTTTAAGACTATCGTCCCTCTTTCCTCTTCTTTTTCACTTGGTGTTTTGATGCACAAGCCCTATTAAGGCGTGTCGATGTATTATGGTTACACACTCCCATCTTTCAGATCTGCAGAATAATCGTCTTGCGTACTGAAAAATATCAATTTTTCTCAGCTATTTGGAAACCTATGCTGAAATAATGATTACTGCTAAAAAATAAAAAAAAGCATTTATAGAAAAGCAACAAAGCCCATTCAACTCAGATGCTTTCTATCGGTTCCATCTAGTGGTTAACAGAAGTAACTGCGTTCATCGAAATTTCCAAATATTTTGGGGAAAAACTGCGACTGCGTGTCACACATAGCAAAACGAAGTTCCTTGTTCGATTTTTAAATTAAAACATATCGCTGGTATTTGCATCTCGGTACAATATTGTCATGCCACAGTTGAAAGAACGCGTTGTATTTCAAACACTACTTTGAAATACAATAACGAGAAAGCCTTGTTTTAAAGCTTTGCTTGATTGTCGGGGAACGTATATTATCTAAAGGTACAGCGACGTGGTGTGTGCGTTACATTTTAAACACATTCAGGCAACGCCGTCGTTGGTACCCCTGACCACAAGGCGGCGCTAAGTCAAATCTCTTCTCTCTCTCTCTCGGAGACGAGCAGTCTTTGATCATCAGTTCCCTGAGTGACAGCTAAACAGGAACACAAGCGCCACTGTTGCAAGGGAGTGTCATTGAGAGCGGATAGCGTTGGAGACGCTTGCTGTTGTTTGTCTTCGTGGAATACAACGATGGAGGAATACCATTCCAGCGACGAGGTAGGGGGGGAGTCTAGTGTCTTCACCGATTATTAACGTAGTTAAGTGTTGGTTTTAATAATAAAGCAACTTACAGGAGACTGCGGGCGTTGGAGATGGGGTACTGCCTCTCGTTAGACTGGGTTATTGAAAATGGGTAAAAAATGCGGATTACCAGCTGTCAGTACTTCTGGGAAGAGATTAAGCGTCGTGCACGCTGAATATGTCGTAACTGCGAATTAGTCGGAACCAGCTGGCTGGCTGGCCGTGCTCGCTGGACTGGGAGTCCAGCGCCCGAGGGTGCGGCCAGAGACACGAATAGAGATCCAGACGCAGCACCTCTCGTACTGTACATCGGCCCAAATCCGCTTCCCTCGTTACTGGCCAGGTCGAGTGAGTGAATTTCAAACTTTAGCGAGTCCGGTTTGTCTGTAATCCCCAAGCCTGAACGAAAAGGGCACTACCCTCTAATCTATTTCCAAATCGATTACTTCTTTCTTCATTTTGATTTGGTAGCGTATTCAAGTTAGAAACTCCTCTGCATTTAATTTAGATTCAGGTAGATAAACATTCTCTTCTGAGTAGCGGTAAACTTCACTATGAGTTGAAAGTAGCTCTGAAATCTAGTTCACTGTGCTTTTGTAAAATCAATGTAGTCTGTATTTGTACAATACATTAAAAACTCTTCGAAATCACCGAAGTTGACTCCTGTAATTATTTAGACATGCACTTCACTTGCTTTCTGTGTTGTTGAAATGAGCAACTGCTGATTCTTTATTTTTACAGGTCCCCTTTAATGCAGATGAAGCAAGCAGCTGCGTGAAAGAGGTACTGTCATTGTTAATTTTGTCATTTTCATCAGTATGCAGGGATATTAGGTTGCCAAAGCTATCGGAACCTTTGAAATGCAAAACATCATGTAAAAAAAAAACATTTGAATCCTTTTGAAATAGCAGTGTGAAGAAGGTGGAATGCTAAGTACATACAATTCGATTTGTTGCTTTCCTAGTGTTTAGTTTAAGCACAATACAGTGCAAGTCTGAGCAGTCTGGTACCCTTAGATGTCTGTCTCAGTCACCTTTGCTGTGTGTAGCTTGAAGCGAAGTGGATTATAAAGACCAAAGCTCCTTAGGGTAATTCTGCTCTTGCTGTACTTTGGAGCTCTACTGGTCTACAAAGAATTCTCTGAACGTTCTGGATCCTAACTCATCTGGGATCCTTTGACTTAAATGCAGCCCTGAGAGTTCTGACAGAATCTTCTCTTTCTTGCAGTGTATTGAAGGTATCATTGGTGGAGTAGATTACAATCAGAACAAGGTGAATCAGTGGACAGCCAGTATTGTTGAGCACTCCCTCACTCAGCTTGTCAAGCAAGGAAAACCATTCAAGTACATAGGTATGTGCTTGTGCATTTTTGGTCCTAGCCAGCTTGGTGTACTGTAGTGTATCATAAATATAAGACAATTTCTTAAATAAATTGTGATCTATTTCTCTATATAATTTTTAGGAAAGCTTAAGTGTATAGTATGAAACAATGATTGACCAACGCGGTCTCACTAATGGTCCCTTTTGCACCAGATACAATGCACTTCATACGTTTTAGGACAGTGAAGTCAAAATCTCTACTTTTGCTTCATACTTCATACAATTCAAATTTGAAATAAGAAGATTAGTATGAGATAAAAGTATAGAAGATCACCTTTTATTTCTGGGTTTTTCTGTGCTTATTTTTTATTCCATTTTAGAAGAATAACACTTTTGGTATTCTTAACTGCCATTTAGTAGTTTTGACACTATACTGTGAATACTTATGGATGGCACTGTACAGTTCTACGTTCTCAACTCCAACAAAGTTTGTGAGTGTGCCGTAGTTTGCAAGTGGATCAATCAAAAAGGTATTTTCTAATAAATTGATTCAGGTACTGTATAGATAGGATTTATGTCAATGCAAAACACAATTTATAATTATTTGGGGGGAAAAATATAGTAAATTAATGTCATGACTGTGCTAAATTAGATTTTCCAAACGGAATATCTGAGTTTTCTGGATAATGTGTAATAAGAGATGAAACCCTGTACATGACTGAAGTGTTATTCCTATTTCCCCATTGTTGGTCATTTTCAATGCTTTTCCTAAACTGCAGTCAACTGTGCTGTGATGCAGAAGAGTGGAGCTGGACTACACACAGCCAATTCCTGTTACTGGGACACAGCTACTGATGGTGAGAACTGACAGGTTGTCCAATGCTGCGTCTTTATCTTCCTGCTCCAGGACACACTTGTTTCTAATAATACCGCATCATTTCAAGTCAAAGTTGCAAAATAATTGATGAAGAAAACACCCAGTATAAATAATAGTGAGCTTGTCCAGTCATTATCTTGTGAGTTAGTGCTCAATGCCGTGAGAAGTTTTATTTTAAGCATCATTATAAAACTGTCTTATTTGTTACTGATTGTATTCTTGCATATGTATTCTAAAGTTAGTGAGTGAAAGCCTTATGTCAGTGAAACTCAGCTTGGGTTGAAAGGTACCGATGGCCTGTTTAAAGATTATTGTCCCGTGCATTCTTAACCACATCTATAGTGTGTAGTGGAGACACAGAAGGTGGTACAGCCGAGAGAAGTGACCATTCTGCTTCTGCGCGTGTCGGTTTCAAGCCTAGTGAGCCATGCTCCTTCCTTCAGGCCTGCTTCACTTCCTGTCCTGTGTTTTCTGCAGGGAGCTGCACGGTGAGATGGGAGAATCGCACCATGTATTGTGTGGTCAGTGTCTTTGCTGTTGCTGTGACCCTCTAGCCAGGTGACTCAGAAGGCTGGACAAACAGACCTGCACACGGACTCACATGGGAACCGCCAAAGCCTTGAAGATCCAATGCTGTTTTATGATGTGAAATGTGTGTAATGCTGGTATTACTGGTTAGCTGGTAATAATGAACTCTCGACTACCCACAGTTCAGAAATCACACACGTCCAGGAGGAATGATAAGGTTTCCTTGTTGCGTACAGGCCTTTTAAAACTATGGTTAACCTTCATGCTTTGATATTTTTCAATTATTATTGCTATTGTTTTGTAAAGACCAGATTGGTGTAGTGTGTGGTGGTATTTGAATAATTTCTGTTTCCTGGAGGGAAACAAGAAACATTCTGATTTGAATAATCACTTACAATAAGATTGTCCTTTGTCAGTAATGCTTTTAGGCTCAATTAGTTTCAGTCCCGCTGTAGAAAAGCTCAGCTTTTTTAAAGTGTCTATACTGTATACAAGGAAGAACAGCATGCAGTTTCTTAAATCTCTTGCGTTTTTTTTGGATAAAACAGAATTCAGAACCCTCTTTTGGTCAGAGGCACTGTGTTACTGTGCTTAATTTTGCTTTTGTTGTATTGGATCTATACTGAAAGCTTCTTTCCTTTTTGGTGCCTGAAATGAGAAGGAGATTTCAGCTAGTTCAGGTTAAGTTCAAGAAGGGAGCAGCATCAGCATACTTAGGCTACAAAGCAACGGGTAAAGGAACAAGTAAAGGTTTATTCCATGCTGAAACAAAAAGAGACATGTTTGAGAAGGCTTCACAGCTGAAACGTTGTCTCTTTTCAGCCTGGAATAAACCTTTACTTGTTCCTTTCCAAGTTTAAGGTTGAGATTGTCAAAGTATAAAGAAAGCAACCAGATGTAAAATCTTAATGATCTTAAGTCTTAAATACCTAAAATGTCAATATTACATGTATTTCATGTATTACTTTATTCTCTAACACATTCTTATTGCTGAATGCAGTGGGGTTGTATAGGCAGTTATCAAGTTTTAGCCACCCCGACTATAACAAGTTAATAAGCAAGCCTAATTGATATCCAAATTAGCAGAAGCAGTCTAGCATTGAACCCTCCTTTTTACATCCAGCCTCCTCAGCAGTTTTGTGTAAATAACTCCTGTTGGCGCAGTGGTAGATTTACATAATTCTTCAGTGTAGTAGACTGCAACTATATTGTGAGCACAAAACAATTAGTAATTAAACAAAACAGTAATTTGCCTCGGTGTGATAAGTAGGCACTGCACACAAGCTTGGGATTGTATTCCAAACGGCAAAGGCTTAACACTGTTCTGAACATTTTTTTCTTTTCAGTGGATATCAGTTCTGGTCCTGAGGTACCACTATGTATACTGGTTTTTGCTTCTGCTCAGCTCTCAATCTCAAGTGCGCCTTTGATGCCTTTAATAGGTCTGCTTTCTTGTTTAGTCTTTTGTTAAACCTTGATTCTGCTCTCAGTCTTAAGTTTCACGAACACTCCAGTTAAAGGTATTTGTGGTGTGCACCATTTCCAAAAGCCTCAGCATAAATTAAAACAGCCTTTCTTCAATTTGCATTCCCTTGTTTCTGAATTAATGGCTTTAAAGAAGCAATCAATTTATGTTGAACAGACAAAGCTGGGAATGACAATGTATCGGACAGTCCCACAATTATTTTCCTTCAGCTGAGATGTAGCTCATTGTAATTCAGTGAGCCTACCTGAATGGGGGCAGTTCTGAACCCCAGAAATTTGTGCAGGGTTGGTACCAATCACAGATAGCATTAGACCTTTTGAGGAATGAAATCAAATTTTCATTGAGATCAATGAGCCTTGTGCACTTGGCTGGAGCGAAACCAGGTCCGCTGGCCAGGGTTGTGAACCACGTCTTTACAAATGGTTCTTTAATGTGCAACACATTTCTAAGACTATTGCTCAGTGAACGGGTGCTGCAAAAAGCATAAAGGCGGCTTTAACATTTTAAAGCAAAGTGCGTTTTTACGTTTGTCCGTTAGATGGCGCTCGAAGGTAAAACTCGTGATGAGTACAGTTCATTCCCAGGAAGACACGCTTCCCGAGCTGTAACGAGCCGTGCTGTATACTGCTTTTTGAACTGCCGAGTGGACACGTCTTTACTGCTTAAGAGCTCAGTTTTCAATTTGAGGGAAATAGAAGAATAAATAGGAATGTTGTGATTAAATTATTAGTATTTTTTGTTTATTGTTAAGTATTTTATTTTTCCTGTCCAAAAAGTTGTCTTATAAAGACTAGATCTTTACTGTGATTAGGTCAAAGCTATTAAACAAGCTTCAGTCCACCTACCCGTCACAAAGCCCAAGCCCTGTACTTGACTGCGGTCTTGATTTGTTGTGTTTGGGGGTCTTGGTAAGCCTTAGGCAAAGAGAAACACATTTTCGATTGGGAGGGCTGAGACAAGTTTAGGCCTTCTGGTCTGGTCATACTATATTTCTTTGTCATTTTCTGTGCAGTATTGCTATAACATGATTTGAAGTTCATCAATGAATTGTGACTTAAATCAACAGGAAACAGTACCCTTTAAGTGAAAAGGCAAAACTTTCTTAGTGTTTACCAATGCTAAGAAAAGAGGTAAATATTTTTTTGCTCCTGTAACTTTTTTTTAGTATTGTTTCTTAATTTCAGACTTTATTTGTTTAGACATACAGTACAGTTATTGGAGTTTCCTAACTGGTGTGTTATATACCTTTTGCATACAGGAGCAATTTGACTGGTTAGAATTTGCAATTAAATGTTTGTGAGTCTAAATAATTTTGTTTATGCCACTTAATGGTTTGAGTTATTCATTAAAGGGCTAGAATTGTGATCACTAACACAGGGGGTATTCTATCAGTGAAGCACTTATTTTATTCTAAATAAATGTCAGAACGTGTCTGTAGAATGAAGTCAAACAAGAGGAGCACTAATTATTCACAAATAGTGTGAATGAGAACTGACTTTGCTGAATTAAACTACAGTTGAACCAACTGTGGACTTCTCCTCCAACTGTCGGCCCAGGTTGCATAAGACACCTTAAGCATTTCTTAAAAATACTTCTCCCTTTAAATAGGGTACTGACTTGGGGTCATTAAACAAGTTTTCGCAACATCCTTGAGCTCAAGGAATACCTAAGAGGAAAAGTGCGTGGAAATGTCAGCTCCAGGGCTTTCATGCAATGGGCCAGTGGTGTCCTTATTTTGAAGGGATGGCAGTGCTGTCTATTACTTGAACACTTAACAGAGATTGATAGTAGTCTATAGCTTCAAAATGTAAGAAAGTAAAAACCCAGTGCCACTACCAGCTCTCGCATTATGACACTTGAGAAGGTATTGTAAATAGCCTAGTAAGAGCATGCCTTGACTATTGGAAATGGGAGTATTGTCGTATTCAGATCAGCACGAGCTGTTGTGTTTCCAGGCTTGGGAGGACGTGGATGAAGAGAAGCTGGCTGGGTCACGCCATGCCTCACACTCTTGTATTGTGCGCCATCTCATTCCACACCTGAGTGGGCTGTTGTGCATGATTGCATGCTTTTGTAAGATATAGAGCGAAGCTGTAAATAAACATTAACTCATAAAAAAAGGCTTTCTGTTGTTTGGAGTGAGTTATATTCCATGAAAATGACGACTTGTGTTTTATGTTTGCTTTTGAATTCAATGGAGGGCTGTGGGAGGGATCTCTGATCTTAAAATGTTTGCGTTTAAGAGCATTTTAAATCATTGAAAGCTTGAATTTCAAAACAATTTAAAAGTCATAGTTTACCTGGGGTTGGAAAATGCTCTTTTCTAAGCAGACTAGTATAGAGATTTATAAGACGACAATTTCATGGGTTGAGGTTTGGTTGGCGAGGAAGTAAAATTGAATTTGTACACTATGTTCTTTGTAGTTATCCTGAATGAAGACAATGAAGACTAGCCTGAAACTATTTTGTTTTCTTTTTAAAATATCTGTTAAACATTAGCTCCACTTATGTAAGATGTATGAAAGCTGGAAGTTTCAATATTTTTGAATGCTTACCTAGAAACCTGTTTTGTGTGACTAAATCTGTTGCAATTTCATGCTTCGCCGTTAAACTGTTATGACTGATTTCAGTATTCTTCACACATTTCTGTTAATTCTCTGAAATGTTATTTTTGTAATATAACCACAGCTGGTTTTATTTTGTGGTGCAAAGAACATACATGTACCCCACCAACACTACAGTATAGCTTGCTTTCATGATGGTGAATAGCCAGAGTCTTACACTAAGGTGCAGTCCTATAATGATTCATACAGGGTGTCACTGCCACTATACCAGTGGTGTTAACCTTCTTAAAATGGAAACTACAGTGGAAACCAACACATACAGGTTTTGTGAATTATTTTATATCCATTCCTCAACTTGTGGAGGTCAGTGACCATTTGCTTGCAGTGCTTAAAGAGCTCTCTGACCATAAGGATGAAGATGTACTGTATGCAATTACTCAACGTTGCCCATTCAATACCTCCTTTTATACATCTGGGAAACTGGAAACCTTCGGAGACTTCCTTTACACTTCTGATGAGCAGAATGTTATTGCAGGTTTTTGTTGATTTTTTACAAAGAATGCTTAAGGGTGTGAATAAATGCAATTCACTTATTTTCCTGACTTCAATAACTTATGACGCATACAGTATGATTCTTTGAACAGCTGTTGTGACTACAGTTAAAAGGTATTAGAATTTATTAAGCAAGACATTAGTTGTCAAACTTAAACTCATTCAGCTATATGATGGTTTTTATTTGATCAGGGAATATTAATAACCTTGGACAGCGCTGTATAATCTAACTACAGCAACTTTAAAAGTGACAACAATACCTCCTGATGAGGTACCTAAATTACAAGAACATCGGTAAGTGGTTCAGTAAGTGCAGTTAGAATACTTTCAAAATAATTACTAAATTAAAGCTTTGTGAGTCAGTACAGAAAAAAGAGCCTTTGAAAGGAATTTACTAGTAACCCAGGAATGATCACTTCCATAATTACAAATGAAGGGCTTAGAAAGCGCCAGAAGAGTTTGCATTCTTCAGCACATTTTACAGTTTTGGCACTTGTAGGACTACTCAATGTTCTTCTATAAGAAAATCTTATGAAACTATTTCCAGAATTAAAAGTTGCAACAAAATTGTCCCTGCTAAGTCAACTAGATAACTACCTACGTTATCTTTCAAAGCTTCAATTTAATATTAATTGAAGTCAAGGGCTCAATTTAAAAGTTAAGATAAGCACCTGAAATGGAAGGCTAATCACTGATGATCAGCAATACATAAATATATTACATTTCATCCACGAATATAATCCAGTCTCAAGCAATGCTGACAATATCCCGTGTACTGTATATGCATCCCAAAACCACATGCAACTTCAAAGCCATCCTTCAGTCATACATTTGGAAATTGTGATTGCTAGATGTGTTGATGTTTTGGTTTAATCCAAAATTAAACAATATAAGAGATGTATAAATTGCACTTGTTCTGTGTTGAAATAAAACACATATTACATAAATAAATGAATGCTATGTTAACTCAAGCATAGAATAGCCAGACATAACCTGTTGTTCTAGCATTGTTCAGTTTAAAGTAAAAATACTTGAAAATAGCATAAATGTCACCGCTTGTTTGTTTTGAAATATTTTTTGTTATGCATTTTGTTGACAGTATATTTGTTTAAACAATTTGTATCTTTCCTTTTAAAGGAAAAGATGAATGTCCAGTAAAAGCATGTTATTATAGCCCGTCACTTTCAATAACCAATTTCAGTATCCAATTCAGGCCATGGTGGCCAGGAGCCAATCCAAGGAAGCAAAAGGCATAGTACACCCTAGACAGGACACTAGTCCATGGCAGGGCACATAGAGACTCAAACATGCACTTACTCAGGACATTTTCCTGGAAAGCAATCGAACTACCAGCATCTCTTTGGAGGCAGGATTTCCTGTTTACTAGGCAAGGATAACTAAGCCAGAGTGCCAGCCTGCTTAGTTGATTAAAGCGTCTTTGGACTGTGTGAGGAAACCAGAGCACCCGGAGGAAACTCATGTGAACACAGGGAGATCATGCAATCTCCACACAGATAGCACCCCAGGAATTCAAACCAGAGCCCTAGCTCTGCAAGGCAGCAACGCTAACCTCCCAACACATATTAAATGTGCAGCAAAATTCATCTATCATCAGGAAGCTCATTTTACTTATTCCTTGCAAGGGCTGCAGAAGTGTAGGGTGTGAGGCAGCACTACACTCAGGGCTAACCAGAGAAAAAGTCCTTTAAGAAAATACAGTAGTGATTATTTTTGTCACAACATTGGTGAGCACTAGGAGGCAGCAGTTAGTCCTTTTGAAATTAAGAAAGGACTTCTGTACATTATTTAAAAAAGCCTGCTGTTGTCGAAATTATGAGACTACACAACAATATCCAGTTTTGTATTGACTCTTTTGGGTTCTGTGTCATATGTTATTTGCACATTTAGGTTCTCAATTTTGTTTTTTGATATTTCCTCTTGTATGCAGGGCTTCCACCCATCAGCATCATGTGAGCCTCAGCTTGTAAACATGTGACAAGCAGAAGCTAAGAAGGGGCATGATTAGTTCATATTGTCTGGACAACGCCTAACTCTCAAACTGTTGAATTATTGTTCTGTAAAATGTAATGAAAGTATCTGTGCTGTTGAGCACCACAAAAAAGGATAAAAATGTGTTTCAAAAACTAATAATTGTAATATGATTTGTTCGTAAAAAGTAATTTTACATGTAGTTGCTTGCCCGTACTTTTGCTGAGGTCATACTGACTAATGATGTTCAATTAGCCACTAATGCTTTTCAGGAACCATGAAATAGAAATGCAATAGTTCCGCTTGAAAAACTGCACCAAGAAGTGATGCACAGTATTATGAATATGAGCAGTTTTATATAGAAGTATGTGTACTTAAATGTATTTGAATTTAAAGTGACTATTTTTTTATTAAATAATGGAAAAATGCAAAATGTTCTGTAAGAATAAACTGTAATATTTTTGAAAGACTTTAAAAAGGCCAGTTTAGCACACCATTACAACATTAGAACATAATATTAGAAGCACAATCAGGGGAATAATGTAGAAAACCCTAACCCCAACCCTAACTAATGTTAATAAATAATTTTCATTTTAACTCTAATATCTAACTCTTATCTTAACCTCAATTACTAATAGTAATCGCTAAACCCATCCCCAACCTCAACCCTAACCTCAATCACTATTACTAATCCCTGGCCCTTACCCTAACTCTAACTTTAACCTCAATTACTAAGGCTTGGGGATGTTAAAAGAATTAAAATATGTTACTTTAGTAAAAGTACTTTTACTTCCAAAAATACAGTACGTACAGTAACTTAGCAAAAGTACAAAATGATAATCTCTTAGTGATTCTATATTATTAAAAAGTAAAAAGGTGACATCTCTTCTGTTGTTACCTTGACTATTTTGCTGCTTATTTTTATTAATTGCAATACTGATTACAATTAATTCATTTTTGGGTACCGATGTTACCAAACCAAAAAGTGAGACAATCAAAAAGTGAGTATTTTAAGACACTTTCCTTAAATGACTTACAGAAATATGCAAAAAGAGTTCAGTTCTATCTACCTTGAAATAGCTGATTTTCCTGTGAAAAAAGCATGTCCGTTTTATAAAAAGAGGCCTTTTTATAAATGGTGTTACAACATTTGTCCCATCTTGTGTTTGAGTCTGTGACCAGTCCAAAGTACTTGCAGTCATTGCGAAAAAGACAAATTCCTAATGCAAGAAATTCTATATGGCTAATAAAGTGATCTTATCTCATTGACCATGTCTGCTGTCTGATCAGTAATTAGAGTAGGTTGGAGTGGTGTTGCATTTTACATTTAACTTCAAAGAGAACTCATCACAGCACGGAATGGGACCATGATGCCATAATGATTTTCTGGGTCCTTTAATAAGCTGACCAGGGCTGTGCCATCCGCAAACATATTGAGATGTCTGTGTACAGTATTTACAAATGCTATTGTACGAAATGTACAGTAGGGAGTGATATACACAGTCCTGTGGTGAACAATGTAGCTAATGTCAGATAACCATGTCCTCTGTTTGACTTGTTGAGACCTGTGTTAAGAGGTCTAGAACCTATCTTATCAATTTACTGTTTGAATTTAAGTTCTTTGAGAGTTTCTGTGCAAGCAACAGTGGTTGTTTGTATGGCAGTTTTTGGAATGGGAATAGTATAGTTGATTTCATTTCTTACTCTCTGTGTTATATGGACGTGCACTTTTCCTTATATTAATTATTCTAACTGCTTACACCTCTGCTGTGTCAATTTTAATAAACTCCAGAGGTGGTTGTGGGGTTTAATTCAAAACCCATTTAAAACAAATCTACATCAGTTGAAGCTATTTCAATATAGCTAGCTATTTAAATTAAATGTAACAGTCAGCTAAATAAATAGAATACACATACCTCCATGTTCCTTTAAATTTGATGTTGAGTTGATGTAGGCTGAGACTTTCACCGCCTGCACTCACTTATATACTGTACAGGGGGTCCATGTATATTACAGACTGTGCACATAAAAATTCCCCAATTTTACATGAACTCCACCCTAGAGACTGTAAACAGAATGATTACAGTAATCATTCTGTTTACACACACAAATGTGAATGCATGCTGCTGTAAACCTGTGTTGTCATGTCCTGGTTCCTATTAATGTTGAAATACATTGACTTTTTTGGTGGAATATATCACACTTGAGCCTACGGGGAATACTTTCGACCTCCTGGCTCCCATTAATCCAATTTCCTTTATTTCCTATCGGAAATAATTTGCCGTTTAACATAATGTTTAACAACATGTTTTACAGTTCCCCTTATGGATTTTAAACATGGACCCTGTGTATTACTTTTTAGCTGTCTAGTTGTGTTGCGGAATGGTTATTTGAAAAAGCAGCACAGTCTGTGGTTGGGCTTCAGAATAGTGGAGTACAGTATGTCACGAAAGTAAGCAGACACTTTCCGCATGCACTTGCACCTCTGCTTTATCCAGTCAGAACCCGAGCCTGTGTAAATGCCAGTATCCCAGATGGAAAGAGAAAAAAGATGCTTCTGGTACATGTAGTGGAGTAAAGGTATCTTCTTTTCTAAACCAACGTACTTGAATAAAAGTTAAAGTATCCAGAAAACTAAATACTTACGTAAAATACAGATCTCTGAAAAATGTACTTAATTAATATAGCAAGGTACTGTAGTTCAATTATTTTACTTCACACCCCTGCTAATACTCATCCCTAATGCCAAGTCTAACCTTAACCTCAATGACTAATACTCATTCGTAACCCCATCTTCAGCTCTTAGCCTTAACTTTATTTAGCTTTAACCTCAATCCAAGGCCTTAATTTAATTTAGCCTTAATCATAATCCCTAATAATCATTCCTAACCACAACCCTGACTCTAACCTCAACCTCAATTAATAATACTCCTTCCTAACCCCAACTTCAGCTCTAGCTTTAACATTTAACCTCAATCATTAAATCACATCTCTGACCAGATCCTCACAAGTTCTAGCAGTGAACACTTCAGTGTCTAGGGGAGGAGGGTACAAAACTAAACTGAAAGGAGAAAAAAATGACATTTAAGCTAAGGGGGCTATACAGCCAAACATTGCATTTTCTCTTTTCACTTTTCAGCATGGAAATCTTGTTACTTGAAGGCTCATACAGTGATGTAGTCTTCCACTCAGATTTCAGTTACTAGTACAGTATTATTAGAAACAATTTATATATCCAAAAACAATGCTTTCTTTGTAATACTACAGTATATTTATACTGTTTCTGACAGCAGAGTTCAGTAATCTACATTTGTTTTATGAATATGGTCTCTTAAAAAGCAGAGCAGTCTGTTTTGTTAAATGTTAATGCATAGAATTACATGAAAGTTCAGTAAGACTTTTAAAGTTTATCTTGTCCCCTTAATGAAGCCGTTAGTCTTTGCTATGGAAGACAGTTGTCAGGGGTTAGTTCTTGCATGCATTTCAGAAATAATTTCTCAACTACCGTTTTACAGAATTTCAGTTTTGATGAAATATCACCTTTCCTAAATGTGCATGCATGCCTTCATACCTCATTGGGTTCTGATGGATTTATTGTCAGTACTTTGCCCTGGATAGTTGCATAAAGTCAGGCTTGTGTAAGTGAATATTCAGTCTTCAGAACTGGGTTACAGTGTGCCTGCAGAAGGTTACAGTGCATGTAAGATGAAATGCTCGTTACAAAGTAAACAAATTGATTAATTATAGTGGTATTTCTCTTGATTATCCATAAATCTGCTGTAAGAGGAATGGTGGTCTAAAAGCTTAGATGATATTACATTCAGCTGTCCTAGCAGATGCCTGTTAATTTTGTGCTGTTTTTGGAGAAATATGGCACTATGCAGTGAAAAGCACAGCCTTGATTTGAGCAGCTCTTTCATCAAACCTTGGTTTCATGTTGAATTAAAAGAAGGCTCCACACCCGATGAAAGTTCCACAGCTTAAACGTTGTTTCTTTTCTTCTCTTTTCAGCCTTGAATAAACCTTTACTTGTTCCTTTGCTTCCTATTGAATTATGTGCCATGTAAGGATTCTTCTTTTGTCAAAAAAATACTGATACTTCAGAATCTTCCAATATAGTGCTTTTCAGTTCAGGTTGCACTGAGTGATTTTCGTTGCAAGTGGTTTTGGAATGATGTCTTTAATTTTCAGTCAGTTGTTTTCACTCAAACAGGGATCTCTTTAAGATGGGGTTTCTGCACTCTTACACTCTTATACTAGAGTGTGAAGATAGATACATAATTGATCCCATGAGGGAAATTGCAGAAAATGCTACAGACTATGTAAACTCTTTTTTCAAGAGTCAGAAACAGAGGGCAGATCTCTTTAACTTTTTGAAGACATGGGAAAAATCATAACTGAAGTATCCTTATATTTAGAAATAAGAGCAATTCACTTATTCTTAGGTTGAATTTTTATGAAATAATTCAAAACCCTGCCATAAATCCTATAGCTTAAATAACAATAGTGAAGGGGAGTTTGGAAGCATTGGTATTACTTGCGTAAATGAAAGGGTCAGTAGAGGGAAAATATGCATACAAATCTTAACACTAGAATTGATTTATTGTAAATTCTCAATCTCATGAGGCAAAGAGGGAAGTGGAAGTGCAGCGCATGTGTGGTAAAATCAATATGCGCTGTTAGTCATTTAACCACTAACATCCCCATTTACTTTAGAAATTTCTGTTTTGACTGGGCAGTTTTTAAAAGAAGAAAAAAGAAAACGGAACAATTATTTTGAAATCTAAGTCCCTTTCATGAGCGGCATGCTTCAGAAAAAATTAGAAGTAGGGGCTGGTTAATGTGGCAAGCTGTTTCTTCACACGTTTGTGCAAGGTCCCTCTTATGAAATACAGTGAAGAAGAGTGTACTGTATGGTGGAGATCACAGAGGTGCTTAGGCCTACTTCTTGCCATAATACAATCCTCTAAAAATAAAGTTCACTTAAATAATATCCTTGAATGCAATATGTTTTACACATGATCAGTTTCCTCCATTTTGTAGTGGACAGCTACTCGTGTGTCTATTATGCCTTTCACTGCTTTAATACAAACTGCAAAGCAAGTTAATTATTTTATAAATTGCCCAATGACAACGAGGTTTCATAACAAAACCTAAAGGCTTCATTAATCAAATGCACATTAAAAGTCTTACCTAAAAGCTTTGAAATCTAAACAGACAGATCATAGCAGAGAATGTCAGCACCAAACCTATTGATCGGATCAGAGCTGAACCAATGACTAATATACAGTATAGCGGATGATCATATTGGTATTAATGAATGAGTGAGATTTCAAGAATCAGTTGAAGTATTTTATTAAAACACTTTAAGGAAAATCTATGCACAAAATGAAAGGCCTTTGCGTGCCTATTTGAGCTGAGAGGCAGGAAGTGTTACCAGTATAATAAGTACCTAAGATAAATTTCCACGGCTTGAGGATGTACTCCTGAAAGAGTTCTTTGAACAGCAACAGCAATAATGGACACACACAAAGAATGCAATATGATGTACAGTAGTTACAATGCTTTAAGGCTTTTAAACAAGGTTCCTTATAATATAATTATTTCTTAGACTGCAGGCAGGAAATTGGATTGAGAACTATAAAAATGACAGAAAACGGAGAGCAAAGAAACTAAAAGTTCCAAGTGAGTTGCGGTAATTAGTAGCGTACTACAAGGATCTGGACAACGACTTTTAATATCTAACAATGGTCTAGATTCAAGTATGATTAGTATACCACAATCTAGATCAGGCTGGAGCAAACACGGAAGTTTTTGCTGGTATTGTATTACTCTGGAGAAAAGCAACCAAATACATTCCCCATCTTCAAGAAATATCCTACGGCGTTAGGCTAAAAGAACATAGCCTACTTATTCTTAAACAGAGAAGACTAAAAGGGAGCCTGATTTAAATATTCTAAATCCTTAAGTGTAATAACAAATTCAACCCAAAGGACTGATTTGGAGTAAGCAGAAGAATTGTCAATGAAAGACAAACAAGTGGATACTATTGGAAACTGTGGGAAGTTTCTTTCCAAACTCAGAACACTGTACAGTAGGTGGCACCTTTTATACGAAGAAGTGTGCCAATATGACACAGCTACCAAGTAATGTCATTGAAGCTGATTCCCTGGCTTCTTTCAAGAAATGCCTTCTTATGTTCTTATGAGTTTTGAATGAATAATGAATTCTATAATAAACAGTGCAGAACAATATCAGGATACTAATGTATACATGTTTGGATGTAAGATTTAAGATAATATCTTCCTGGTGTAATTAACCCAATTTTTTTTTCTCTCTTGGATCAAAGAAAAATGTTTTTATGAAATCTTTCATCATGCACATTAGTTTTAATTAGCAGGTCATAAACCTTTGATCTGTGCTTTGATCTTAAGGTGCCGAATTTGAAATACAGTATGTCGGGTGGAAGTAGATAGAGAGGTGAGCAAGAATGGCAATCATTAGCAGAATTCAGCTGTGTCACGGGCAGTATGACAAGCTTTCTTTAGACCAAAATAAAAGCAGCTTTATATCTAATGCAGCAGAAGCACCATCACATCAATAATTATCTGCGGGATGGACAGATGCAGTGTTAATTACAAATGAAAGAAAACATAATACTGATATCAGAAACAAAAATAAGCTTTATCCTTTATCTTATAGCATATTTAGATGATAGATGATTAAAATGCTTTAAAAGGGGAGTTAGCCAAAAATAAATTCAACCTCTGGAATACAAACAACTTATCCTAAACACCCTACTGTATCAGTGTACTTATCAGAATGCTTGATGTTTTAGACAGATTTTTTATTTTCCTGATACAGGCTGACTCTTTACATATAGGTAATGAATGCTCTGTTAGTTCTTTGAATGGAGTTCATTTTATATCCCAGTGCAAAACCCCTATAAATCCAGTATATTTAAACCAGCATCTATCTTTAATGTTATGTCACATAAACAATGAATGAAATTTGATAATGACAGAATTATGTATAAGTATATGTATTTAGAACCAAAATTCACGTATTTTGCTCTATTAGGTACTTAGTATCTTCATGACAATGAATGTGTTTATTCAGGGTTTATTGTGAATTTTGTTTTTAACCATGAAATGTCTTTCTTTTAGCTCTTAGTTAACATCTTACTTTGATTTATGTCATGAGATGCAAACACTAATACTGAGAAAGAAGTAACTTGTTGTTTCTATCACTGCAGAATAAATTGGATTTGTATGCTGTATAAGTATTCAGTCTTTGTATGCCCAGTTTAACTAAAGATTAGCATATCTCAAACTCCTTTTAATACAGTATTCAGCGTTACCATGCAGCAGTTGACAACAAACACTGCTGTCAGATTTCGCCTGCAGAGGCAGCTGGAGTACTTCCTCCTGGTTCAGGTGGGGTCTAGAAGTTCTCCTTGTTGAATATGAAGTGAACTCCTCGTGGGTCTGCATCAGAGTGGGTGTTGCAGTTCTTTCCCAGAGATTTGGCGAGACTCTCCGGACCACACAGAAACAATCCGACTCTAGTACTAGGAAATAACAGAGTATGGGGCTGCTCAGACAGTGAAACACATTGAATGAAACATTTCTACGAGTGTCCATAGTTATTTCTCCACTACAATTTATGTTTTGCTTAGAGCTGGACAAGAGAGGATTGACTTCATCATTGATCTCTATACACAAAGTCCTAATTTTTTTTGCTTCAGATGGATTTATGTTGTTTTACATCTCCTTAGTGTTTTATGAAACAAAGTTTAAGATTGCCAAAGGCAAAAGAGTTCACACTTACAATTACACTACTACACATAATTGTTATTTTATTTACTATCTGTTTAATAGTTAAAGTATTTTTATGCTTAATAGTTACAGTTTTTGGTAGTTTTCGTTTTTTAAAATGTTTAGAGACGTTTTGAAAAACATAGAAAATTTAGAAGTTTATTATGGTACCCTGGGTGATTGCTTGCGATGGTCTTAAATTCATTGTCCCAATTCGGTCTCCCATAAAGAGTTTTTTGCTTCAGTCCTGTTATAGGATCATTCTCCTCTTCATGATGAACAGTAAAATGGGTTGCCTTTAAAAGGGAATAAAATCAGATGAGCCAACAGAGTGGGTGATTGCGCTCAAAACAAATAATCCTAGAAAATAGCCTAGAAATATGAGAGTTGTGTGAAACAGTATTATTTAGATAATTTAATCCAGTCTCTGGAAGTTACACAGCCTTATTTGTTTCTCTTGTATTCAAATTAATATCACAGAGACATTTTACCGTAGAATGGAGGGAAAACATGAACATTTGAAGAAAGCAGTGTGAACAAAATACAGCAACAGAGAACGCCTCCTTTCTTTTTCAGTTAGATGTTTTACCCAGCACCAAGATGTTTTCCTAAATTCTGCCTTTTGCCACTAGCTCTACAACCTGTAATCTCCAGACATCCATGAATTGTTTAAATCAGTGAACCCCCAGCTCAACAATTTAGTGATCAGATGAACTTAATTGTTACATTAGGTCATGTGCTTCAGTCCTTCATCACAGAATTTGATTTTGTCACTCATTTTTTCCATAGTCCTTTTTTAATGCAAAGTTACTCCACCGTGCTATTAAGCACCTAACGACGCAATATATTGTTATGCATTCTCATGTCAAATGTGGATTCTTATTGGAGTTGATGAAGTGCAAGCATTTGGATATCTGCCTCTGAACAAATGGCGCAGACTATCTATTTGCAAACAGAGAACAAAGACTACCACTGGGGTTCCTGAGCTACTTTACATTCACTTTAACTGTCATAATGAGCTTTCCGATTATCAAGTCAAGAAAAGAGGGGACAGATATTCCCAGGGTCTCCAATGGAGTGGATCGAAGGGCCCACAGCTTGGGTAGCTGAGGAACAATTGGCAGTTTTGTCTCTCTATGCCATAACACACAAATAACACGCAACCTGACACCTCTCCAGAATGGGTGTGCTTGGGTTAGGAGTTTATCTAACAAAAAACACTGTTTTTTTTCAAAACAAACTTTTTGTTGAAACTTTCACTTTTTGTACTGAGGTTAATGAGAAATTGATTTAATGGCTTGTGGGACATTTTTTTCTGTTCAGCTAATTTCATCTGTGTGAGGCTGCACTGGACAAGGGGAAAAAGGAAAAGGGGATTTTTTATGGATGAGGAAATACATACAGTATTTCAATAAAATTAAGTGAATAAAGGACCCTTTTTGTGTAAGCAGGAGGATGCAAAGGTCAGATCTTTGGGTTTCTTTCATAGTGTGGAATATAACAGAACACTATGGAGTGAAAACGTTTACCTCAGCCTCATTCCAACTAGTCAGGTAGATGTTGTAGCTGAGAAAGTCAGCATTTCCTCTCTCCAGCATCTGACTCTCCAGGGACTGCAGCAGATCAGCAAACCACTCGAAGGCCTGGGTCTCTCTGCAGAGCCAGTAGAAATAGATCTAAAACGTTGAGAAAAAAAAAGAATAACTTAAAAAGAGTAAATTAAATTAATTGATCTGATAATACAGACTTCTGAACAACAGCTGGTGAGAAAAACAAGAGTATGGAGAGCAATTAAGTGTTTTTGTATTTTAGAAACGAAATGATTCATGGTCCTTAAATCATTAAATAAATATTTAAAGCAGGTACTGTATCTTTAAAAAGAGCCATTCATTGACCGAGTGGCACATCTCTGTCTGCATCTTATCTCTTAACAAGAGGAGTGACTAAGGATACAGGGTTTTCAGCTCACCTTTTTAGTCACTAAGTTGGTGTTGTTGTGGGAATATCTGTACCAAACCGACTTGAGGATGGAGGCAAAGGGTGTTACACCAATGCCGGCCCCTACCAGCATGACCACTTCATAGCGGAAGACATCCTCACTGGCTGTACCAAAAGGCCCATCAATAGCGATCCTGTGGGATAGAGCACATAATACTCGTGTACTGTATAATCATAGCAGAACCACCCAGCTGCTTAATGCCATTTTCCATTCCTAAACACCCACGCGACTTGATATAAATCCCCTTGAGATGATGTGTCGTGACCAGTATGCAAATCACAATCAAGATTTTTATTCAGTCCAAAACCTCAACCTGTGCTATATTTCAGATCGTTTCAAAATGGCTTTAGAGACTCAGGCTGCCAAAATGTACTGCGGTGTCTCAGAAAGTGTTACCGGCTGGCACAAGCCAAATCGTTCAAGATGCTAAGATATCATCTACAGATTCTGGTTTAATACAAATTTAATCCGGGGATTTCGGATCTAAAATGTTAAAAGAAGTCAACATTAAAAAAAAACGTACAGGGATAGACAGATGGAGCAAGAAAGTGTGAACAATGTCTACTACAGTATTTCAGTTCCTTTATGTTTCCAGTCATTGAAACCTCTTTAGATCCTCTTGCACTCTTCCACTTCCTTCTACTGTATGCTCTCCCCCCTCAGTGTCAGTACAGAATCTGACTGTGAATGCTATACCTCCCTCCACCCACCTTTTACTGTGGTCAGTATCTCATTCACATTGTCTCCTGCTTCAATGCTTTGTGCCCTGAACATTTTTCATTTTCTGAGGACAAAGAGTTACAAGAAGGCATTTGTGGTTCGAAGTCTACATAAAGAAGGTGGCACGGTCCACTGTTAGGAAAAGTTGCCTTGCAGTGCTTGGGCCTTGGGTTCAATCTAGGGGTGTTATCCACATGGAGTTTGTGTGGGTTTCCTCCCACAGTTCCAAAGACATGCTGGTAGGTTAAAAGACTTCTGGGAAAATTGGCCCTGCTGTGAGTGTGTTTGTGTGCCTTGCGATGGACTGGCGTCCCGTCCAGGGTGTATTCTGCCTTATGCCTGTTGCTTGCTGGGATAGGCTCTGGCTCCCCCATTACCCTCCCTGAATTGGCTGAAGCTGTTATAAAATGGATGGCTGGATCCACATAAAGAAGCATTAATTATTCTCCTGAGATAGAAAGTGGTACAGCTTAGCCACATGTCTTCTATTCTCATTGTTGTTGTGTACTTACTTTGGCAGCTTCCAGGCTTCCTGAAACTCTTTCTTGTCACAACCACAAGCCTCAAATAATTTCTGTGTCCAGTCACCCACGATTCGGATGTGGACACTGAAGTGATCTTCTTCTGGAGCAGATGTCAGTGTAAACGGATGCCACTCCAGTTGGGAGATGGATGGGCACTTCATGAACACATACTGACCAACTTCCATCTTGAAACCCTTCTTCTTCAACTGTAGCTCTATTGTTTTGGAAGGGTGTGTAACCACCTGCAAGAGGTGAATGGAAGTAGTTGAGAATAAATGTTTGCAATGCATCCAGAATGATCAAATAATCTACTGGCAATTTATTTTTGTGATTCAAGGTGGATGGATTGAGTGCATATTTATTTTCTCTAAGGGTGCAATGCAACATTTTAATAATGTTACATAGCATGAAACTATGGTTCACAATGTAGATTGTTTGTTTGCCATACATACACTGCTGCAAAGGAAAAAGTAATAGGTTTATTCCATGCTGAAAAGAGAAGAAAGAAAACACAATGTTTCGGCCGTGGAGCCTTCTTCAGGTGCATACAGTACTGTTCCTAATTTAATAGAAGGCACTAGTGTTCTGAAATATGTTTGTGCATGTAAAGATATCTATTTTCAAAACTTATTTGCAATATTAAAATCTGCAAAATTTGCAAAATATTTTAGGAAAGTTCTGCTCAATCTGTTCTGATACTGTTTTGATAGTATTGTCCACAGCCCTGAGAGAGAAATGGGGATATTAGGCATCTTTGCCTAAAGACGAATTCCAATAATAATAATTGCTTACACTTATATAGCGCTTTTCTGGACACTCCACTCAAAGCGCTTTACAGGTAATGGGGTCTCCCCTCCACCACCACCAATGTGCAGCATCCACCTGGATGATGCGACGGCAGCCATAGTGCACCAGAACGCTCACCACACATCAGCTATCAGTGGGGAGAAGAGCAGAGTAATGAAGCCAATTCATAGATGGGGATTATTAGGAGGCCATGATTGGTAAGGGCCAATGGGAAATTTGGCCAGGACGCTGGGGTTACACCCCTACTCTTTTCGAGAGACGCCCTGGGATTTTTAATGACCACAGAGAGTCAGGACCTCGGTTTTACGTCTCATCCAAAGGACGGCACCTTTTTACAGTATAGTGTCCCCATCACTATACTGGGGCATTAGGACCCACGTGGACCACAGGGTGAGCGCCCCCTGCTGGCCCCACTAACACCGCTTCCAGCAGCAACCTTAGTTTTTCCCAGGAGGTCTCCCATCCAGGTACTGACCAGGCTCACACCTGCTTAGCTTCAGTGGGCTGCCAGTTGTGAGTTGCAGGGTGATATAGCTGCTGATAATACTTCAAATAGTACCATTTCTCTTTGAAACAGGGAGGGCAAAAGGTTGCTATGTACTTTCTTTGATACATGGTAAAATCATAACAAGAAGTGACAAACAGGACAAACCTTTGTAACAACAACTTTCTGTTGTGATCTCCAGAATCGCACTAGTCTTTCACACAGGTATAAAAACATAGGTCCGACCACCCACATCCAAGTCTGAAATGAAAGGTTTAATTTTAGTATAATACTGAAATAAAAAAGTGTTGAAATAAACATTTTTTTTTCACTTTACTGTAGTTATAATTTATACAAAGTCGTTTGTTGCATGGTAGAGCAGTGGTTAGTACTGCTGCCTTGTAGAGCTAAGGCTCTGGGTTCAATTCCTGGGATGCTATCTTTGTGTAGTTTGTACAGTATGTTTTCCTTGTCTTCGTATGATGTTTCCTCTGGTTGGTTAATTCGATTCTGGGAAAATTGGCCCAGGTGTGTGTGTTTTGGTCTGTGTGAGTCCTGCTCTGCTCTGGCTTCCCATCCTGTGTGTATCTTTCCTCTGAGCCTGTTGCTTGGCAGGTTATTCTCTGGCTCCCCCAATAAAGTATGAACTGTCTAAAGTCATACAGTATATAGAAAGTCATGTATAGGCAAACTCACCATTGGAGGATTTCCTGCAAAGTCTGGCACAGGACACTCTGTATTGTTCTTTCCCCATGTTTGATACTGGCTGATACACTGTTTAGGATCATGAACTTTGATACTTTCTGCAGTCTGGCCACGCACAATTCGTCTAGAGAATTCCAAAACAATAGGGATTGACAGTTCAATTCTATCCCAGGTGAATTCCATCTGATTGCAGAATTTTCAGTAGAATCACTCATCTATTACAGAATCAGCTACACACAGTGTGTGAGGAACACTTATTTTAAAGCCAAACTGCAATAATAATAATACATTTCGTAACACATTAGTAATATAAAGTATCTAACTGATTTGTGGGAGAGATGGAATTGTGTGGAAAATTCTGCATCCCCCAGGGAGCGTAAATTACATTAATTACATTTAGGAAAAATATCCAGCATGACTAGATGGCTAAAGAGTAGGGTTTTGAGCTCTGCTCCCATGATCTACTGTCCAAAATCAGAATGTGCTGCAGGAGCAACGATCCTTGTGATTAAAATATTTAGGAATTTCCAATTTGTGCATATCTGTTTAGTCTTGAGGTGTTTGAATACATACCCAATTCCATGTATCACTATCCCAATGTAAAAGACGACAAAGAGGTGATGAGTATACCAGAAGACTTCAAAGTAAGACCTCCGGATGACTTCCATGGATGAAGTAATCATCAAAATCAGAGCCAAGGTACTGGCCACACCTGAGAGACCAGCTAAGTATGTGAATGCCACTTCTGTTGGGTTCTATAGAAGATACACACACAAAAAAAACTCCCAAACTGTGATAACTGGAAAAAAATGTGAATCTTTTTTTCCCTCTTCAGTTTCATTGAATAATAGCAAAGTTCCCTGAATGGCTCGTCATCATTGATCGTTGTAGTCAATGAACATTAACAATCACATTAGTTTGTTACAGTAGGTCTTCCCACTTTCTTCTCTTAGGATGGAAGTTTGTATTTTAAAAGATTATTTACTTCGTTCATCCCCGATGACACGGAGATGAGACAGGTACTTTATGGACCTCCGCTTGTTTTGGCATGAAAGTCTGCCCAAACCTCAACAAAATATTTTTTCTAGCTCCAGGTGTAAAAGATTCAAGGAAATTAGCTAACCAATTAAAACAGAAATAAGACTCCACATGTTTGTAAAAATAAATGTGTAGGAATTTACAAGTAAAAATACACTCAAAACATCTTGAGGTGGGAAAGATAAAATAGAACAAGGAACCAGATTCTATTGTTTTCTTTTTTGTGTATGATGATTCATTTCTTTAAAGTGAAATTGTTTTACAGTACATTACTATCAGCCTGTGGTTGACCTTTTATTGCATAATGGCTACAGAACTGTACAGTACAAAGTCTGACTCACCTAAAGTGCATTAGATATAGCAGGGTGCTGTAATTAAAACATGCTTTGTAAGTTATTGACGGCAGTGTGATACTGTATACTATAGTAAAAAAGGATTACGTACTGTTTGGTTGGTTCGGATCGGATTCAGATAGGACCTGTTGTCTCCATTTCCAATTTGTGACAACACATAAGGAAGACTTGTGGTGTTGTCTAACTGGGCATCCATGAACCACTCGAAGTTGAATAAATGAGCTATTATATGGACAGCTGAAGAAAATATAAAATGGAAATGTGTCATAAATTTCAGATTTTTACATTTCTATATACCTGTACATTTTATTGCCTTTGTTAATCTAAGTTAAATTTAAATGAATTTCCACTGACATAAAATATTATTGTACCATGTTGCAGAAACACTCAATAATTCCAGATACTTCTGTTTTATTAAATATGCTGAAGTATGTCTTAATCATAGTAAAATTAAACTTAAAAACTGGATGCCTAGCTCTAAACTTATAGTTTAATTATCTACAGTTAGACATGCAAAATGCATAACTAACAATGTGATTTTTAAGAAACCAAATATTAAGCAATGCAGTGATAGCACGGCAAACTTGAATGAAAAATTTACATCCACGGTGAACTGTTTATTAATTAGGTTAAAGAAAGAATTTTTAAATGAATCTCTTATTGGAGCATGGAGATTGAGAACAATAGATAAATCACATACACTACATCAATATACGTAAGATCGAGTGATCCTCACCAGTGTGAAATGCAATCATGTAGGCAACCAGTTTGTGAAAGGTGATATTACCGTCCAGTTGCCTTGTGACATTACGACTAAAGCACTTAAAGAAATAGAAAAAATAATCATTATGGGATATTTGCCATTTCATTCAGTTATTTGCATTTTCTAAAACGGGTCATTTTCAAACCGGTATGTGTGCACTCACGTATGGAGCCCACCCTCAAACCTGAAAGAGCGTAACCATCCTTTTTTCAGACTCTGCAAACAGGGTTCTGAATCCCATTTACTAAACGATACAGTGACATTTTTATTGTACAAGTACTGTATGTTTTTAGTATTTTATAAGAGCACAGTAATATAAGCAATTCCATACATCCACTCTTTAATGAAAACGTTTTGGCTGCGGGAAATTAGTCTTGCAGTCAGTTGGAATTTGTGCATGCATTTAAAGTACAGTAATTTCTTGAATTTGTGCAGGTACTGTATAGAACTTACACCTTACCAAACTGTATTTGTGCATGCATTTAAACTTTCTTGAATATACTCATGCACTGTACAACACACATACCTTCCCAAACTGATTTTTCTCCAACTAGTTAAAATAAGTGACAGTTTAATATCTTAACATGGTAACTTAAAGAAGGTCCAAGTGTACAAGTGCTGTTGCACTGGGTGTAGCCCTCTGTGGAACAAACAAAGGACCCAGGGTGTATCATGGAAATTTCAGTAATCCATTAAACATTTTTGCTTTCAGATCTTCAGCATGTTTACTTTATAAATTTTACAGTACAGCTTCCTATAGATTCTGCATGTTGCAAGCCTATGACTTCCCCAAAGACCCTTGGGAAAATGAGCAGAAACAGTTGCAACATGTCCACAGCTATCACTTAAAAAAATACAGCTTTTATTTTTTTCCTCAAGGGACTTGCTTTGATGGCTCTGGAGAAGGGGAAGAATGATATATACAGTAACCTTAATGTGTATTTAGTTGTTAGCCCTCACCCCCTGGAAAATAACTTAATGCTGATAAATTGATATCTCTCAGGACTGTCTGAAATTGTTCAAAGTCGAGGGAGTGGGCACCTTCCTTTATATCATAAGGTTCTAGGAGGAGTCGGAAACGTGAGAAGTCTATGAGGAGCCACTAACATGGTAAGTCATCCTTACTATCACATGGTAGAATGTCTAAATGATAATTCTTAATCGTAAAACCTGTGAGAACCCAGCGTAAGTAGAATATAAAAGCTAATGACAATACTGGAAGGAGAACTAGGCAGGAGAGCTGTGTAAGTGGGGCTCGCAAGCTGAAGAACTACAGTAAACCTTTGTGAGCACCAAAATGAAAATGCAATAGTAAACATGATTTGAATGAAATGAAACGAACGACAAATTTGATTTAAAGCAAATGCATGTCCTGTTCCTCCTTTTTCTTTCAAACAATAGCATTTAGCAAATAAAGGGGTGGATTCTCTCCTAGATACTGTATGGAGGAAGAAAACAAAATGAGGAAGTGGTTTAACAAAGACAAAAGTAATCTTCTCCCATTTTATCCCCACACATTTTAAATAAAGAAGTGAGACTCTCATCAGTAGGACTTTCCCATTTTCAAAAGTTTCCTTTTATGTTTTTTTTTAAATTTGAATTACAGTTACATTTTTTATAGCAGGAGAAATGGCCCTGCTCTACCATGTCTGAATTCTTTCCCAAATCTAACCAAGCTTCTTACCTGGCAGGATCCTCGGAGAAAGGAAAGTAAATTTCGGCAGACTGGCAGGAGAATGAGCATGCAGTTAAAATTAAGGCAGGCAGCTGGGGCTCTGGCCCAGGACAAGGCATGCTGGAGGCAAACAAGACAAGAGCTTACTTTCATTTCCTTTAAATACTCATAACAGACACACAGCAGACACCTGTCCTGACACCTGCCTGTTGCCTCTCCAGACCCAGAAATAACTCATATCTAAAATAAAGTCAACAGCATCTTCAATACTTTACTTGTGGATCCTTGAATAATTCAAGGATTACATTGAATTATTTTCTTAATTGAACCTTAATTCAATACTTGCAAATAGGAACTTTTATTCAGAAGACTGGAGTTTTAGCCAAGAGACTAAGTTGAAATGATCTAGTTTTAAGGCAATGTTTTATGTTTTACTTCAGAACAAAATGAAAAAAAAAAGATTTCTTAATATAATGAAGGACACCTGTCATTAAATTAAGGCTATAATATTGTATGTCTCATGGGTCACTGAAACAGTGCGTACTGTAAATGTGAATTCAAACCTAGTACTATCACTATAACTGATAAAAAAATGTACTATCACTGTCTCTCACATTATTTCTGTTCTACCCGAAAGAATAAACTACTTACTTATCAAAATAAATATATATAGATTATTGTTATTCTGACAGATACTCTTCTATGTCCAAAAATAATTCTGATAATGACACTAATGGTACAAGCATGACTGAATCTTAAATCTAAGACTAGAAGGATGAAATATTTTAAAATAACCAAATTAATGGCTACTCACCCCGAGAAGAACTCTAGTGTAGAAAAATCTGTCACTGAGGTAAACAATATAGAAATGCACAAAGAGATAAGCATTGATCCCAAGCCATACCAGCTGAAAGAAATAAAATTTATAGAATTAAAATGAAAGAATTGTCTATGTTTAAGGTAAGGTTGCAAAACGTAAGCTGTATATATCAGAAAACACTTACAATGACAAAGATGGAAAGCCCCTCGTTCACAACCCAGTTACCCATTTTGAAAAGAAAAGAAAATGAGACCCGTAAGAGTTGCAGCTGGAGATATAATAGTCCAAAGAAGGAAGTGAGAATTCAGCTCTGGTGCAACACCTCTGTGCTTCTATTCAGCAGACAGGAGTTTATATTGTGCTTTCTTCCTCCTCTGCTTTCATTTATGAATATTTTCAGAAAATGAAATAACAGACTTTCTCCTAGTACTCGCCTGAAATGCACAGAAAACATAATGCATGCATGTTTAGGGTTCTACTTTATCAAGACTGGTGTTTGCATAACTGCCTGCAAAGTTAGTCACTCCAGTTTTAGAGTTGTATCTCCATTGTCAGGTATAAAGTATTGCAGTTATATTGTTGGTACTTGTGATAAGCTATTATTTTCTTTATATTTTTATTCCATCCTGTACAGGAAACAAAATCTGAGAATAAGTCAATGAATTACCAGGTGATTAAAAAAATGATTAAACTGAGTTTGTTATACATTTTGTGAAGCTTTAGATGTTATTTTTCTTAGAGCTATTATTCTGCATCCATGGTCTTCAATGGAAAGCAAATGGAATTCTGACTTTTATAAATTAACAAATGCATACACGAAAAGTGACCTAAACTTCTGTTCATTCATGAAAAAAAACAGATAAATTGATATATGTGATCTAGTAGAGTCAAAGAGTACAATATATTTAATAGAAGAGTTTCTTTGGGGGTAAATTCTCTTTTTAAATAGGAATGAACTTTTACTTTCAAAAGAATGCAGAGAACTAATATTTATTGTTTATTTTCTCTATGATCTCTATTCTTTATGAAAAGACTCTGGATGCTATAAATGATATACTGCACTATATACTGTAATATGTACAGTATAAAACCAATAATTTTGAAATGTCCATATCACACATAATGTATACAGAAGTTAAAGCAGAAGACATTACATAGACAAATATGGAAGTCTTAACTGTGATATGAATCTTCTTTTCTTAGTTTGCAAGGGCCAGTTGAGACTTCAGGATTAAAGCCCAATCCTTGTACAGAATGTACTGTACAAACTCTTTCAAGAGCTCTTTGATCTTGAAAAGAGCATTAGAGATTTGATAACACATCAGAATCATCAGGGCTCATGCTATAAAATGGCCAGAAAATTCTGGGAAAGATTGCACAGACTGCATTTCTCAATTGCGGTTTCATATTCATTTGCAGGTTTAAATTAAGGGCATAAAATAGAGAAGTATGAAAATTAAGGCAAAGCTCCAACCTACACTGCTAAATAACAGATATAGCCTTACACCTTGTACAAATCTTGCTGACCCTAAAGGAAGCATCTGATAAAACATTAGAGATCTAAGACAATTTATTCATGACCCTGTTCCACTTTATCTGCAAACTGCTTCCTACAGTCAAGACAAGTGCAACAGATTGCTTAACATAGTCTTTCACAATTAAATTTTCACCAATTAAATTTGCTGACAGGCCAGAGTACATTTAATACTTCATGTCGTATTCCAAAAAGTGATTATTATTTGCTCTCTACTGAAATTCCAGATGGGGCAGCAGTTTAGAAAAATATCCATGGAGCCTACACTACTCAAAACATCACGAGAACGTATATTAAATTTACAAATTTAACCTCTGCGTTCCAATCCAGGATCATAGCTTTACACTCAGTTTCCAATGTGCCGCTATTTTAGATAAAGTATTTTTTCAATCCAGTATGAGAAGCTGTTATCTTTTGATCTGAATTTGTTTCTCTGAAAAATGAGCCTCTACTCAGAAAGAACAAAACATCTGCAAAAGGGTTTCTAAGTCATACATTAAAAGTTTCTATATGAAGCATGAACTATCTCCTACAGTCTGGACATTATCAGTATAAATCCCTAGTACAATAAGTGACATTGGTCCCCAAGAAAACCATGCAAATGTGAAAGATGGAGGAGAGAACTTGGACATGGGACATCTGTGGGGTTACATAGAGCTTTGTGACTGAGCCACTGCCTTCAATATCATGTAGTGGGTAAGATATCAATCTGTTATACTGTATCTGTTAGGAAACAGATCCATGAGCAAAATCTCTATTTACAGCTGCTCTTGTAGAGACAAATTAACTGTCTTTTACCCGCCAGTTGGAACAGTTACTACCCAGAAAACTATCTCCAAAACTGAAAGTATTATAGCACGTTGGAGCCACTGCAGATCGGTAGGTGGTAAGTTTTCTGCAGCTAAACATTACTTGTTTACTTGAATTCCTTCTAAAGGTATACAGTAGTACATTTCTTAAGATGGACAAGGGTAAGAAGTCCATATTTGATAATCTTCCATCTTTTCTGGCCTGACCTTCTCTGACTAACGACATCCAGAAATGTCATCTTCTGCTATTTGTCTAGGTCTAGAGAACTCAGTTCTTTCTCCTGCAAGTGAAAGGTTTGCACCAAATTATTCAATATAAGTCTCTTACTCTGGCATCAGTTTGCACCAAATGTTGCAACTATGCCTGTCCTCCGGTTAACACTCGATCTGAGAGTGAAAATAAGTGTATGATGTAGAGGAGCATGTTTCATGTATTAATTGTTCGGCAGACACTTTTATCCAGAGCGATTTACAGTGCAGAAAATCCCAGTCAACATGCAAAGGATAATATAAAACCATGTACCATCAAACAGCAACAAAATCACCAACAACAGTAAGAGCAGAATTAAGTGCCATCATGTTGCACAGTGCTAGGGAGTTTTAGTGCTTCTTTACAGACAGGAAGACAATAGTGAGATAGGTGCATATTCAATGGGGATTAGTCATATCAAGAGTGGAGTTTATAGTTTTTTCTAGAAGCAAGTGAGTCCTGAGGTAGGTCATTCCACCAATGGGGTGAAGTTCATAAGAATGGTGTCATACACGTAGATCTGTGTTTCTGTGTAGATAAGGAAAGTCAAACAATCCAAACCGTCTAAGATTTTGCTGGCAGTGTATAATTAAAATGTTTGTGATATTTTAAGGAAAAAAATACAAACATGGGTACAGGAATGTTTTACCTCAAAATATTGTTATTTCTATTATCTTCATTAGCACAATGTAGGTAGAAAGGCTTGCATATGAATTAATGTTATTATGAAAACCATGGTCTATCCATTGTTATCATGTCTTATTTTTGTTGGGTTTGTTCCTTTTAATGCCAGGTTTTCGTATACTGCAGCATTCTATATACAGTAACATAATACAGTGTATTGTGTAATTTATCTGTGTTTTATTTAATTCTATATCAGATACGACTGATACTGAGACCATTATTTTCGGCTTTAGCACTGGAAAAAGAATATGGAACACAATCAAAAACCAGGACATCTTCATCATGTATAGTTTATTATACATCTTTACAATAATTAAGGCAAACTTTGAGCAAGAACTGCTGAAACATATGTAAATTATCTTCTAAATACTCCATGAAACCATATAGCTGTATATACAAAATATTGAACAAATTAACTGCCTGGCACAATACATTGTAGCATATTGAGATATACTATTATACTGTAGTACAAATAGTTTTACATACAGTAAAAGTGTTGTAGTATTAGGTATAAGGGTGACACCATACAGAGCAGTGAATAAACATATTTTAGTCCCACAATGTAATATTTTATTTCAAATCCAACTTTGAAATAAACAAACTGTGTCATGGAATGACTTTATAAACCTGTGTCATGATATTTTGTAAATGAGGTTTCAGTTTCTTTAGACCACAAATGTAATGAAAGACCATAGGCCTTTTTTGTCCTCATTGTGCCACAACTGTAAAATGGTGGAAATGTGGTGGAAATGATCTATCTTTAGTACCTGTACATATTTTGTTATCCAGTACCATTTGCCAGTAGAGGTCAGCAAAGCAACATCAAGAAACAAAATCACTGAGAATGACATATTTCATGACTGCTGTTTACTTGAGTGGTTTAAGCTGTGTGGCATCACTTCCTGTTACTTCCTGTTGATTTCTCATTTCCACTGCTCTCATGTAATATCACACACAAGTGATCGTTCACTGTTCTTTCTGACTGAATTTTTATTCACCATGGTCATTGTTTACTCTTGAATAAAGGACTAAGGGAATTTAGCCTTCAGTGAGCATTAAAACAGCTTGGTGAAAATTATTATAAGAAAATGAAGAAGCATCATCCCTGCAGAACACTAAATCACTTCACCACGCCATTTTTGTAGTATGATGATAATAGAGAAACATACTGAAATCAGGAATATAGAAAACTGGATAGTCAGCAAGTAAAACAACATACAAAAAACAACACTCTTAGGAGAACAAATTAATAATAACCTGTTTTTCATTCAATGTTGTCCAGTATATAATGTAATACATAAGGAAGGCAGTTGCCCTACAGTATAAATAATTTCTCATACTTTCAGGAATGCTTCAAAAGACATTATAAACACTAAGGATGAAATATCCGTTTTAATAACAAGCAGAAGTTTATCCCATTTATAAAGACATAAATAACACTTTTCAAGAGTTTTTATATTTAAAAATCTTTTTATTTTTTTCTGGTCTAATGAGGACATAAAATAATTTTTATCATAATAATAATACTCCATAATTTTCATTTTTCTACTTTAAATAATTTACAGCATAAATCATTATAATCTAAATCTTTGTTATGTGATAGAAAATAAATTTTAGCTCAACAACCTTCATTACAATATAAATAATAAATATATACTGTATAAATTAAATACTAAAATAAGCATTTCTACAGTTCTTGCAAATTATATCTCCTGGAAAATATAGAATTCATGCTGAAAAATGTTTCAGTTTGTATTGTAGGCATTGGGAATATTTTTCTTGTAATTAATGCAGGATACTTTACATTACATTATGTACATTACGTGTCCGTTTTACCATTATTCTAAATACTCATTATGTATAATGATTGGCTCAGAAATTTACTAAGGTAGGTTCAGTGCACATACTACACACAATGAGTTGTAGAATTCTGTTGCTTAAGGAATGACCTTCACAGGACAAGTAACTTGACTAATGATTTATTACTTAAAACATCTCAAATTATTAACATCTCCAGCAGAATAGCAAATCGCCTTTGTTTCTAATTTAGCCTGTGTATTACATTATACATCCTGTAATACAGGGCTTGAGAATAATATACAGTATTATACTTAAAGGAATTCATTGCATCCATACTCTGTATGGTCTGACCATACAGTATATAGACTGTAGTTTTAGAAAATGAAAATGTATTTTGATTTCTGGAAAAAAAGTTTGCAAAACAGTGGAATTTAAATTACTTTTCAGGAGCATCTGTTTTTGAACACTGATAAATAAATATGGCATCAAACTATGGCTGGCAACACCACAAGATTAAACACATTGTATTTAACACTATGGCAGGTATTAAACCAGCTGACCTGAGAAGATTTCTCAATTGCATATGTAAATTAAGATAGAAGAAAGCTGAAATGGTATTGTCATATGTAACTTTACTGGCAAACAACAGATAGATTTACATATTTAATTTGTGCCTCTGTTCATGGAATTTCTTGCAGATTTCATGACCAAAAAGTCTCAAAAAATATACTTATGATTTCTCATAATTATTTTAGTGGTTTAACTTAATGCCTACAAAGCACCTAAATCTTGCTGGTCTTTCACATAAACAGATTACCACAGAGAGAGATGTGGAAAAAAAAATGGCTCTAAATTATGCCAACTGGCATTCACATCATTGTGAAACACACATGAGAGAAAACAAGCTAAAAAAGGAGATTACACAAAGGTGAGGAAAAAAACATCAAATGGACAAGGACTCCACCACACCAACACCAATGGCAATTCTGCAAACATCAGTGTAAAACTGAAGAGTTATTATCCAATTCTGTAATGAAATGAAGCAAGAGAAATGAGTTTGACTACTCATCCATGGAGTAGTCTATGTACTGTACTTGCAAGACTTCCAGGGCTCTTTTTCTGCCTTTTTAACTTTGCCAGTTTTAAGGCTGACAAGGCCCACAATGACTCATCAATGAGTGCACATCAATGATGTTTAAGCCTGCAAAGAAAATTGGTCTCACAGACTATTAAATGCATGCTCATGTGTTGTTAATAACATGCTGTTATTATTATGAACTATAAAATTGTTTTCAAAGTTCCCCATTTCAGCATAATTTTCCCCAAACATCATAATGCAGAACACAAGACTTTGTGAATTTGTGACTTCTGTTATGTGTACACTGGCTCTCAGGTATTTTGATTAGAGAGAGGAATATGGTCGAGATACACTGTTAATCATATTAACTTTTCTTATTTTGTGTTCAATGTACCAATCAAAATAGATATTAATCAATTAATCCCAAGAATGACTAAATTATATATTGTTAATAGAGTAAAAATGTGACTGAATTACAGGAAATGTGCAAAATTAAAAATATTAAGGTTTTAAAGACTTACCACATGCTTTTAAGTCAACCCCACACTGCTGTTTCACCATTGTGTTAACTGAGTTGGCCCTTAACTGCTGAAATGGGTTTAAGATCAGTATAAGATTTGCAATTCATAACACCATTATATCTGCATGACAGCACAATTGTGTAGTGGTTAACATTGTTGCCTCGCAATACTGGGGCTCTAGGATCACTTCCTGGGGTGCTACCTGTGTGGAGTTTGTATGCTCTCCCAGTGTTCATGTGGGTTTCCTCCAGGTGCTCTGGTTTCTTCCCACAGAACAAAGATATACAGTACTGGTAGATTAATTGGCGTCTGGGGAAAGTGGTCCTGGTGCGAGTGTGTGCCTGTTTGTGCCCTTAGATGAACTGGTTTCCCGTCTAGGGTGTACACTGCCTTGCACCCATTGCTTGCTGGGACAGGCTCTGGCTTCCCTGGGATCCTGAATTGGATAAAGATGTTAGAAAATGGATGGGGGGATGGACTTACAGTATATCTTCATTGTTGTTAGAACTTTTCAGACCTCAAGCAGGGATATCCTCCATGGTTGTCTTATGTTGTTAAGGGTTGCTGGACAGAGTTTGGCTGCTTTTCCCATTCATTGCCTCAGTCATGGTATCATTGGCCACGTCTTTGTCAGTCATACTGGGTGGCTCCAGTGCCTTCCTATCAGTAGATTCTTCTTCCTTTCGTGGTTTACAAAGCAAGCACAGAAAGTTTGAGCATGCCCATAGTCCTTGAGAAATGCTAGAAGAGAACAACTTTTTGCAGGGGTGACAAAACTGGTAGAACACCAGCATGAAAAAGATGCCAATGGAGTACCCAATCAGAAGCTGCAAGACCAGCAGAGGGGCGCATATATACCTATAGAACTCTGTCTGGTAAACGTACCACAACAAAATGAGCGTGGCGTTTTCCACAAACCTCAGCATGTAATACACCGCCATCCTATACCAGTTCTGTGACTTATTGATCAAGTCGGGGTCGTTGAGTTTCAGCTGCACCGCCGACCAGCAGAACATGTTGATCCCGGCGTAGAGAAAGGTGAGAAGGCACAGAACAATGGTGGTGCCCACTCTAGTCAAGGTCTTCTCAATGTTCTCTGGGAAAGGAGACTTGCTCTGCCAGAAGAGAATCCAGGGATAGAAGAAGAAGACAAAGAAGTTGAGCAGCACCACGGGCAGGATCCATATCTGAAGCACGGAGCTGAAGAGGACAAGGACAACCACTCGCGTGGCAATCTCAAAACTCCTCCAGAGGAATATACACAGGTATGCTGCTGGCTTCACGTCTACCTCGTAGTCATCATACTTGATCTTTATGGCAAGAATGTTGCAGCGGAGGGCACCGTACACTATTGACAGCAGAGATATCACCATCAACGTCCCTGGAAGAAAGAAAACGAATTAAGATGAAAACACCACACCTTGTTTGCGAACAGGCTCAGTTACATGATATTCTATAGTCCAAAAAAGATGGACTAATTCCTTTTATATTTCAATCATTTGTGGACTTCTACAGTAATAAAAAACTCATACTCACTGTACCTTCAAGCAATCTTATTAAACATCAAAAAATGTTACTGAAAAACTAAGGGTCCCATGCTGTTTATTCCTGTATCCTTGCAGTTTTGCTACAGAACCTTTATTTCTACTTTATTGCTTGAAAGAATGATCTTTAAAAGATCTTCACCTACTGTACTTCTTTTCATCAGCTGTACAAAGTATGAGCTGAAATCACAGCTAATGTAGGCGTTGTGAGGACTGCTAATTAACTGTAGGTGTTAAGAGCCAATCCAACACAATGACTTGTGAACTAGTTTATAGCAGCTGGCAGAGCAGGAGCTGGAATAGGCCCAACATCAAAGCAGTGCAAATGGCACACATTAAACATTGTGGCTGCTTAGAAATAAATACTCATTAAAATTTAAAGATCACTTTTTGGTGGTGAAAGCGTGCAGACAGGAACCTTTGACTTTGGACTATATTAGAAATATTACTTTTCCTTCACAGAACCATATCAATGGAATTAATTAATCTGTTTTCATTTGAACACAGCATTCAAATTGAAACAACAAAAGGTACTGTATCTACATGCTGAATTTCACACTGATGAAGCTGAGCTAATTTTAGTTTGTGGGTGGCACAGAATAATTCTGAAAGTACAAAATCCATTAGTCATTCAAATCCATCAGTCATTTCAAATCCCATCTGTTGACCATATTCTTTTAAACTATTATTATGCACTAAACACATCGTTATACTGCTTTAATAATACGAGAGGACTCGAAGTTTCAAAGTGATACATCTTCCGTTGTATTTCCATGATACATCCCTGCCACTTCTTTCTAAACAACCCATTCTTGATGTAATACACTTCTTACTGGATTCCCTGCTTCGGTAATCTGTCTTTTCCAACTGTTGCAATCTGCTGCTCCCTCTGTATTCTCTCTGCGTCTTTTTCCTGGTACAACTCCTTTACTTCAGACTATCCAATGACTCCTGTCTCTGCACACATTCAGCTCAGGATTCTTGTTCTTTCCAGCTGCCTTCTTCATTGCTCTGCATCCGTCCGACCTCCAAAAACTCTCCTCTCTCTTTATCCTCTCGTCTTCTCCAGTCATCCCTTTGCTTTTTTGGCTCTGGTGCACACTCTGTCTCTTCTACAACCCCTCTGTGGTGGAACAAAATAGCCTGCAGCCAGCATTCACCTTTCAGTGCCTTCTCTTGTCATTTCTACACCGCATGTACTCTGGGGTTTACCATTCTTAATACTAATAGACACATACATGTACAAGATAAGCTGACTTCTAAAGTTTCCCGTTTTCTCCTTGGCTATTGTTTCTTTTGTTAATCATATTATCCTGGTGCACTGTGCTGATCATGCTGTAATCTTTATTAATATAGCTGCATACAGTATGTATTCCCCAATTTATTATATCATTCTCATTCTTGTACTACAGTGTATATTAAATGAACATAGGATGAGTTACTTCCATCCATTATGAGAAAGCTGCTCTTTCCTGCTCTGGTGAGTGACTGCAGTCTTATCCAGAAACAGAGGGTGCAATCAGGACTTCATCCTGAATGGGATACTAGTCCCTTGCAGCGCACACACAAAGATCTAGAAGGCATCAATGAACAGAAATAGCACGAAAACCCATACTGACACAGGGGGCACATGCAAACTCCACACAGAAAGAATCAAAGCCTGGATGCAGGAGCTGTGTGGGAGCAGCAGCACTTTCACTCTCCTGTGTTATGTGTAAAACTGTGATACCTCATTCTACAAATAGTAATTAAGTACTGCAACCTTAAATAAAAGTGTCTGCAAAATTAATAAAAATGATAAGAGGAATAATATCCAGAATATGACAATGAGATGGCTTACAATATATAGGGGAATCTTTGATTGATGTAGTTACATCTCTATTTTGCACTGTAGGGGTTTATTGGGCTTTTGCCTCAAAAAACAAACAGATTTTTTCAAGGTTAACAGTAGACTAGAAATTACGGGAGTTATGTGCTGATGCATTGTATTTTAGTGTACCTCATGACCTGCTGAATTCCAGACATACGTTTTTAGTACCTTACAAAGCAAGGCTTTAAAGTAGGTTAAACTATTAATACAGCCTGTTATTGTTTTTTTTTCTATAGTGTAGCACTGATTAAAATTTTACCTTCTCAAAAAAAAACTTTACAAATGCTAAAAACTGATTTTTCAACCTGTAGTTTCAAGTTTCATTAAAACGAATTTTGAAATTAGCCTGTTGTTTATTTCAACACATACAGTATGTACTATATCTGACTGATTATAAAATCCCTCGTTGCAAAGTGTCTGAGACCATGCTAACCATAAAATAAAAAAAGAGACTGTTTTTTTTATATAGACCATCCGGTACAAAGTGAAAGAGAGATGTTATCTTTGAAAAATGTGCCTTCTGTTGCATTTTTGGGCATTATTTGAGCTATTTAAGTCACACTGAATAATACAACATACTGTACCTTAGAGTGCCTGATACTTATATCAATTTTAATGTTATCCTGTTATGGAAGTGGAGCCGACAAAAGTTTAATATTTTAATCTCATACTCCTCTAATGAACTGAAAAGGAAACCTTTAACTTGCCTTATTTTATTTATTTTTCTTCTAATTAAGAGAGCGTTCTTTTGTTTTCTCTGATCATGTGAGAGCAGCCCATGTGGGGTATCTTAGACCTCATGTCAATAAAACTAAGAGAAGATTGGAGTAGGTTCTATAGTCCGCTTTGGATGCCAATATGTTTTTTTCACAGACAATAGGAAAGCTGTGCTCATTCATGAATTACATTCTGACAAACTCAGAGTCTCAAAATGCAAATCTTACAATTCCTTTATAAGGCGTAACTTGTTACTATGTTTGCTCCTTCTGTATGTTCATCTCGGATCACGTGAGGATTGAATGACTCACAATCAACCAGGTTCCTTAACCAGGAAAGTGAAAAAATCTGGATTTTACCTTAACTGGGTATAATCGATAAAAATAAAACTGTTCTTTGAACATTGTACTAAACACACGATTGCTTACCTCTTCCCCAGCTCACCTCCTGCTGCAGCACACAGATATAGAGCTGGAGTGTGAGCTGTGGAGCGGAGCCCAGGAAGGCCTGGATTACGGACGTCCTGGCAAAAGCAGCCCGATGGGTGAAGATTTTGCCCTCAGCCTGCCCCACTTCCTTCTCAACCTCTTCTGACAGGCCTTCCTTTGGCATCTGTTTCTTCCTAGTAATGCTGACATATGGCTCCTCGAGTTTACCGGAGCTGCCATAAATCCAGAAAGCTTCCAGGCACCTGCAGTAGTGAACACTTCAGTTTCAATTCTGCATATTCTCCAAGCTCCTTCACTGCCCGCAATAATTGTACAGTTCTCTTATTTTCAAAATACTATCTCTGTGTTGGGGAAAAGCCACTGCAAAGGAACTTCCAGTTGAGCACCTTTTGGTAAGTGTACATGAGGCAGAGAGGTGGCCTTGTGGCTAAGGATCTGCTCCTGTGGCTGGAAGGTTGCTGGTTCAAATCCCCTGGCTGGCAGAGGAATCCTACTCCCTTTGGCCCTGGAGCAAGGCCCTTCACCCCAGCTGCTCCAGGGGTGCCATATAAATATGTGAAAAGACAAATTCCTATTGTAAGAAATTGTATATGGCTTATAAAGTGATCTTTGCTTAACTGTGAAACTATATTAAATACAGGTTATAAATTACACTGGTGATTAACTGAAGTGTTAATCTGACAAAAAAAATACTACATTTTGTATTTCTTTTCTCAGGTGTTCTGGATCGTATCACCCTCTTGAGGTTTTATATTCTTGATACCGATAGTATATTGTGACCTACTGTTTTTTCTGCTATACAAAATTGTCAGTGTGCAAAAGACACAAGACTGTAAAACATTTAGAAAACATTTTATCACAGATTTCCAAAATACCAAAATAATGCTGGAAAAAATAAAAGAATGGAAGAACATTCAAAACATTGCTATGATTCTCTATGCGATTTATTGCATTTAAAATGGTCACGAAAAATTAGTATTTCAATAAAAGTGGCACAGTCTGAAAAAAGGCTCAACTACTGCAGTGCAGAATAGTGCAGACAGCAATCAAGTACCCAGTCTTAAACAACCGCTGATACGCCTACTGTACCTTTTCATTATTGAAGCTATTAAATATTTTAAAAACAAAGAGCATTTTAGCATTTCTCTTGGGTCATAATAAGTATTTTTAGAACCTGCTTATTTTTTTGCAATTGCTCTTGCTTTTGAACTTTAAATTACTAAGTGTCCCCTAAACAGAACTCTTGGGTTTATTGCAACACATCCTTCACTGCTATCTCACATACTATATGAGGGTCCACAAAAATACTTTTGATTTCATAAGAAAGAGCTATGAAAAGGGATGTGCTTACTGTATTTGCACATAGAATGTTTATTGAATTTGAATAAAACTAAGAGAAACTGGGCTGAGTTATATACACTACTGGCACCAAATATACTCTTTTCAACAGTACTACTGTTCATATTGCTATGGTTCTATTTATTAACTTCATTATGGCACCTGAGTGTGCTCATACTGTATGTCTGTGCACACCAACACATTATCAAAATGTGAAAATGCTGCTTTTGCATGCTTGTGTAGAATGATCATTATTAATTGACAAACACAGAGGATAGGCTCTTTGTTCAATCAATATTTTTCAAAACCTAAAGGGGGCAATACAACTAGAATGCAATACAACTAGAAAAGTAGTGGCTGATTGGTTTGACACAAATAGCACATGCTAATCAAATCTGTATGCATTTGTTTTACTCTGTCTGAAGATACATATTAAGGGATTTTCTTGTTGAAAACCCAGTAAATATATATAGAATATCTGACATAATAATGACTGCTAGATAAACGTAAAAATATGCACGGAAATGTGCAGAATTACTAGTATGCAGTCACATTTTCTGTATTTTTGGCTCTCTTCCTATGGAACAAAAAGAGATACTGTATATTCCTTTGTGATGAAAGGATCATTTTTTTAAGCAAAAAAACACCACTAGTTCACATACTAAAGCATGAAAAATGCCAATCCTATGCATTGTAATTAAATGTTGTTCTTCTTATCAAAATGACATTATATGGAACTATCAACTACTTAAATGTGCTGTTTATCCTGTTGCATTCTGTGCAGTTAGGACAGTCTATAGTATTACGTTCCATATTTAAGATTTCTTTTGAGGAGCCTTTACCATAAAAAAAAATATTATATACAAGACACTGTATACAGTAAGTCATCAATTTTTATGAGGTCAAGGACTCAGCTTACAAAAAAAATATCTAGAGTTCTTTATAAAATTAAGTCCCTAACATTATGAGGGGATCTTTGGACATAGTTTAAGTGGAAGCTACAGAAAAGTTAATTTAAAATTGATAACAAGAGGCATTTTTTCACACAGAGATGGAACAAGCTTTTTTTCTGGAACAAGCTACCCAGACGCACTGTCAAAGTTAATACCCTGAGTTCTTTCATGAAATGGCTGGATGAGAATAGTTACTGTAGTTACTACTAATTGAGCTGGATGGGCCAAACAGTCTTCGTCTCATGAGCCTCTTACTGTATGTTCTTAATCTCCAAATTTGCTTGAAAAACAAACTTTACAGTGTAATGATTGTTAACTCTACTGTAAACTACAATTATTTAAATTGTGAAGGGCTCTACAGCTTTTCCTAGAAAATAAAGACAATTATATTTTTACAAAATCAGGAACCCAACTGTATAATTATCCAGAAGTTAAAATGCTTGTTTAACAAAGTGGAAGCACAGTTTGTGTACTCTATACTGTACTGTATGTATATAGAAATCCAGATATACTGTACATCATATTTAAAACTCTGGAACAAGCAAACACGGTTCATTTGTATAATATGTGAACCCTGAAGACATATTCAATATGGCTGACAGGTCTGTCTGCTTTTTATATTATGAAAATACATTTTAATTAAGAGGCAATTGAACAGCGGGATGTTTCTTTCCACGAAAATGCTCCTTTAGGTCTCTTCATCTGTCAACAGGTCTTGTTTTTTACAGTTTCTAACAGAATTTACAACAAATGTAGTTCTTGAATTCCTGGCAGCTTTTGTGCACCAACACAGAATCAAATTATAAAGACCATTGTTTAGTTTCCTGCATGCTTTTGCACTTTCTTGACAACTCTTGAGTAAGTGTGTAGATTTAGCATCCAGCTGTGTGTGGCAGATGGGCAGCTCTGTTGGAGGATAACAGTGTGGGTAGGATTGAGACACCAAGCATGTCTGCACAGATTACTGTACTGTATGTAGCCATCCCTGAGTAAGCATATCAGTGAGTGAGATTCATTTTGTTGCATGGCTCAACAGATTTCTTAGCCGGAAGGGATATTTTATACATTTCTTTGGTGTAGACCATAAGTTTATAATGTGCAGCCACATATATCTTTTTAGAAACGGCAAATTAATGGAATGTGACAGGTAGAAAAGCTGCTGAAGGAATGTTGTGTAGCATCATACACCTTTTGTGTCAAAGCATACTGTACACCTTTATAAATAACTTCTTGTGATGAAATACAAAACTAGTAATGTGTTTATTTTACATGTGTTGAAGGAGATTTTTTTTCAATTCAAAATGTAACCGACGCAGCGAGCCGCCGCATCATCATTTATCACAGCAGATGCAATGGATGCCAGTATTGATGCCCTCGTCGCATATAACTGGCCTAAGCAGACTGCACGTAATGCAGATGCAGCATAATGCATTAACAGTATGAGGCCTGTGGTAAACAAAACGATAAGAAAACACCACAGCTAGAAACTAGAAAGCTTGCAACATCATGGTTAAAGATTAAAGCTCAAACTTATGCTCGATGTTTGGTGCTGATAAAAAGCATTTACTGTCGCTCCATATATAGTACATATGCTCACGGTGTCAAAATTACAATCGCGTTTCAGAACGCACGATGTGATAACTCACGGTAGCAGTAACTTTTAGCTTGTCCCTCTTCAAATGAATGTCCAGTAAATTGCAATTGATATTTCAAACCTGAACACTAAACGAAGCCGAATACCGCAGCGAGGAAAAAAACCGAATGTCCTAAGTGAATTGATGCAAATCCCAGGCAGCCCCGGCATGCCTGGACCTACCTGACAATTGGCCCAAGCTGAATAATATGAAGAAACAGCACGAGGGGTCGATCCCTGCTTAGGTCTCGGTGAATAAAGGTTAGGGTGAGCTGTACCAGCACCGACGGCACCAGCACAAAGAGGAGAGTCAGCCCCTGCCAGATCTTGTCCCCGGCAGATCTGTAAGTGGTGCTCAGGTACACAGCAGCGGTCGTCTCGGCAATGAAAAGCGAGACGGACACAAAGATGGAGCTGGGGAGTCTCATCGTTACGCAGCCATGGGGAAGAAAACAGGTCTCCGTTGCTTCGTGTTCGCATGGGAAAACCGCACAGGCTCGCCCGTGTCACACAAGGCGAGGAGACTTCGAGATGGAGATGTGCCGAGGCTGCTGCTGCTGCAAAGCAATTTAGCAGGTTGCTTTCAGATGACAGTTCTACCACAGTGATGCTGTAGGGGCCGCTACTGCAAAAGGAAGAAGAATTAAGATTTATGAACAGTATACAGCCAAAACGTAAATATTTTCAGCAGTTCGTTTCTATACAGCTGTATTATTATTTCTTCATTTACAATCCCACTACAGGTAAGGTTTTCCCTTTGTTATTCTATCTCAGAGGCTTGTTCTGGTCTGTCCTGGAATGGAAAACCTCTAAAGACAAGCAGGTTGAGAATGTGGTGTGGGAGTCCCTTTGAGGCGCTTTTCCTGTTGAAGCAAAATTAACCACACCAGGGACGACGTTGCTGCTGTATAATACTACTGTAGGTGCAATTCTTCAGAGGAGATACAGTATAACCTGAGGTCCTGTCTCCGTGGTAAATAAAGAACACATAGTACAGCCATGTTCTGGCTGTATTCCTAAATTTGCACAATGTGGTCTCCTCAAACTTGTCTCCAGCATAGGCTCTGATCTATTACAACTTCCACGAGGGTAAGCAGCTCAACCTGGCAAACCCCAAAACCAGAAGGAACTCAATTGGTTTTTGGGGAGACGGATCTCCCACACAAGCCTTTTTAGTTTTACAGCAGGGTCCAGAATCGTTACTGCGCTGGCATCAACATGCACCGTCACAGTAGCCTGTGCTTGGCTCCCACCAGCTGAAAGGAACAAAGACTTTCCTAGCTCACAGGCAACACACAGGTGCACAAAAACTGCCCAGGGGACCAAAGTGGACCTGAAATCATAGTAGCAAAACTATGCCAAATTGTACCAATACTTTTTCTTAAAACTAATATTGCCACTTGATTTCAGATTTTATACAGTATGTGAATGAACTCAGAAAATAGGAAGTGATAATTATCACAATCCTGGAGCTTTTAGAGCTCTTCGAGTTTGGAAATTACAGCACTCCATTTAATGCAATTAAATTATGACAGTAAATTTGCTACTTTTAAGTGACATTTTACTTTTTGTCTTGTTTTTATACCCCGTGCTTGTAACTGCTTCACCAGGTTAAACATATAAATATCATATGTTTAACCTCAAGCTTTAAAACTTCTTTCTAATGTAAATGTTGGAAGAGTAAGGATTACCTACACTTAAAGTGTGTACTCCACAAAACCACAAGTAAAGATTTTAATTCTGTGGTTTATAAAAAAAAACTGTGAAAAACTGTTGCAAAGATCATCAAAACAACATAAAAAGCATAGAGATTCAAAACACACTAAGTAGTGACGTGTACATATAAATGTCATCACACTGAAGGACACAAGGGAATCAAAGCTGAGCAAACTTGACAAAATATACATCATGGCATAGTATACATCATATTCAATTAATTATATGTAGAATAATATGGAATAACAGCAACATTGTACACACAAGACTTGAAAGAAAGGACAAAAAACACAGATTTCCACTAGGCCCTAAATTACAAATGTAGAATTCCATAAACTACAGTACTTTCAGACTGACCATGATTATCATGACATCAGTTAGGTTTTATTGGTAATGGTATAAAATGATAAATTAAAGCTATGCAGTGGAAAACAACCCTTTCTCATAAGATTGCAATCAGAAACTAAGCTAAGATATTGGGATATGTGATTTGATTTGCATTTGCTTTGAAGTCTAGCATTATACCATGAAACTCATTACTGTAAATACATCTTCCTTTATAGTTCTGTGTTTTCTCTTTGCACTCAGATGTGCTGGCATATTGTAAATTGATATGTGGAAACAGTAAAAAAAACTGTATATGAAGTACTTTAATCTAACATTAAATATGGATTTTATTCTTTTGTTAAACACAATGTTTTTTAAATAGTATATTACACACTATTAATTTCAGGATTTATAATGGATTTAAAGACAGGCATTAAGCTCAATTATGAGGGTGGATCAGTAAGCCCATAGAAGAAAGTAATTTAAATTGCTCTAGCAGCAATGTCTCCATCAGTTTTCAAACTGTTGAGGCTGTTTTGCAAACCTCAAACCACTAATGAAATTTTGAAATAATAACCACTGGAGGTTAGGTTTGGAATACAAGCTCATTAATTTAGCTGCTCAAACTTGCATTCAGAGATGGTGACTTAGGAAACACCAGACTTGTAGAAAACTATTTTGTCCTGAAGCTGCAGCTCACCTTTGTTGAACAATGCCTTCCTCTTCTGCTTGCTCACCTTCTCCATCTAATCAGCATAATACTCCTCCATTAATAATAGTTCTATTCGACACTTAATCAGTCACCAGGGCTCCTTTCGAATCCCAGAAAGATTACAAAGATCTTGCCCCCTGATGGTTGGATGAATATCACAAGAATCAGGGACCTTAGTTTGTTTTGTCTTTTGATTCAATATAACACCTGGAGACAGACATAAATGAAAATTGTCCATTTCTGAGGTGAAGATTTGATTCCTTTCGTTATGGCCAGGCACTATGTTTGGAAGCTGGAACATTAGTACTCCTAAGGACTATCCAGTCAATAACCAGCCAGACACTGTACTGTACTGTACTGTTTGGAGAAATAACTTACAGCACCACCCTGAGTGAAGCCAAAGATAGGGAAAAGTGTAAATCATGGAACAAGGAGGGGGCTCAACTTGAGCACATGCCTAAAATATATTTCAAGGACTCATGTCTACAGTATGTTAGAACTCAGCATATTCCATTAACTGATGTCATTTGTGAGAGATCCATTATTAAAGTACAGTAGAAGCATCACTTTAGTACAACAGTGGTCCTCTATTAGGGAAAGTGTTAAACACTTTTGCAAAGTTTTGAAGGAATGACTGAAATAAAATAAAATGTTCTAGACTCTTTTCTATGAAAGTTCTTGCCCACATCAATATAGTTGACAAAAATATAGGATGTTAATTTGACATGAACTAAACCAAACAACCAAAATGTACAGTAGCTGAGATCTATGAAAGCTTTCAGAATACATACATTCAAGATGTTTAAATTTATAAGAAAATGTTTTTGTTTAGTTTGAACAAAGTATGAAATATATGTATTGTATTCTGTTTGATAGTCTGAAAATTACCACACTGAATATTATAGACCCTGAAGAAATAATTATCCGAAAACAAAAAGAATATAAATTACTGCATAATCTCAGGTCAAAAAACAAAAAAGAAATAGCAATACAGTACACAGAATACTGCTGAAAAATAACTGCATTGTAATTGATCATTGCAAACAAATTCACACAGAATTGTACATCTTTCGTTTCTTTCAATAAATGGTAAATAAAACTTATTATAAAGCATAAATACACAAAGAAGCATAATAAATAAGCAGCCAAACAGTGTGAATATCTGTTTGTTTATACAGACACCTGGCATTTAAAAGTGAGTGCTGAGCTTGAGACACAAATGTAACATCTCTGCTTTTAGGATAACTGTAGGATTTAATTTCATTACAGAATTCCAAAATCAGTACTTTTTCACACGACTGCTTTGAGCAGCTGTAAACTGGGTAGAATAGACTCAGAATTAAATTCCATACTAAGAACTACCCTCTTCATAGAGACAAGCCGGCACAATATACATTTGCATGTATTGCAATCTGACCTATAATACAGTCTACGGTCTCCTTGCATTTGTGTTGGTGCACCAGTTTCCTCCACTATTCAAGACAGCTTGTTAAGTTAATCAGTGTCTCTAAAGTGTTCCTTAACTTGAACCATCCATGCTGTACTCCCACCTTGTCCCATACGCATCAAGAGCAGCCTATGGGTAGTTCCCTGTGAAGTAAGGGCAGTAGACAGGTTCCAATATCCTCAGGATTCTGGATTTCTAGAGGTTTCCTGACATAAAGAAATAAATATTTGCACTCTTCACAGAACTGGTCAAGTTCAGACATCTTTCCTTTACAAAGACACATATTACATTAATTAATTTAATAACACTACTGTATGTTGCTGGTTTTTACTTTACCACAGTCACAACATTAGTGAGAAGCTTTTGAAAAATTATTTACAGTCAACTCATTTCTTTAAATTGGCAGCCAAAAAAAGTGCCTTAGTGTGCAATAAAATCACAGCTATCCATTGTCACGGTCATCTAACCACTTAAAAACATCACAGAAAAGAGAACGGATAGCAAGGGGCTGATACCAGAACACACTGAGGAATGAACAGAAACTTCCCCTTACAAGTCCTGGGACTCTAGAGTGCTAACCGCACTGATCAATAAAAAGCCTTTTTCTTATTGCACTGAAATGGTAACATTATCTAGTGTACTGACATGCTCCCTATTATATCAAAAGAAGCAAACAACAACAATTAATGTTTCTTAAACATAGTGCATTTGATAACTCATCTTACAAACATAGGTGACAGTCCAACATTTTCCCCCATATCAAGTGATTTTACTTACAGTACTTTAATTTCTTTTCATCCTAGCTAGATTCACACTAACATCTTCTGCGAAGTGGTGTCCTCTGAATCATAACCGAAGGGTAGTACAAACACTTTAAAACTGAACACCCATGTGCATTCAAGACATATCCAAAAGAGCTGTGCAATGTTGGTACATGGATAACAACCATAAAAAAACAAAACTAGAACAACAGGTTATGCTGTTTGACTGACAGAAAAAATTAGGAATATATTACTCTCTGAGATGCCTGTAATGCGCATTGCTCAATTGGCAGTAAAGGATCTACACAAACACACTGAAAAGAGGAAATTCAGACTTCTCGGGCTGAATAAGGTCAACCAAAAAACACACTGTTCCAGAAAGACCTTCGAAGAGGCTGTAAATACTGTTAACAGAACAGGATCCTGCTCTGAATTCATCAGAAAACAGGAATTCTGCAAATCTGTCAAGAAGAAAAAAAAAGGAGACAACTTATTAGTCATAAATGATCAAAACCAAGACGTGCAATGTAACATTAGAGTAGAGAGACCAGACCTGCCTTTGTGCCCTGTAGATGTATTTGGAGTTACCAGTCAATCTGTACAACAGTAGAAAGACGTAGGCACTACCAGCCACTCCATGACAAATCCCTGGGCCTTTCTTCAGCAGCCCCTTCTGCCAGGCCATCTCCCCACAGCGAATACACGTGTCCAGATACCGCGGTTTCTTGTTAATTAGGTAGGCTTTGGCAAACAGGTAGGCAACACCTGAGAAACACACAGCCTCTTCAGTTAAAAGTGCAAAACCGACAAAATTGTTTCAATCATGAAATAAAAAAAAAAATCTTGGTTATGTGAGGTTATCTTAACTACACGTACTGTAGCTGATCATAAACTGGCACCCCATCCAGGTGTACAGTACCACGCCTTGCAACTGTGTTGCTTGCTGGGATAGGCTCCAACTCCCCCCACCATGACACCGAACTGAGTAAGCGGATTTAAAAATGGATGGATGACCTTGCACTGAAATAGATATACAATATATAACTTTATTGTCTATCCAAAAGGGTGGGAATTTGTCATCAATGTCGACTAAAGCACAGAACGACTTGCTTGAGCCTTTTCCATGTGTCAGCTGTAGACTGATAAAAATTTACAGTGCCCCCCATATACTTAGGATTCTGACCTGGAGCCCCATGACACCAGTGGACCAACTCATTCTCACGCTCAATCATGGCCCCCAGTTCAGCTGGCCAGTTACAGTTCTGCTCCTGGTTCATCAGAAAGTCCACGCTCTGCCACACCAGGTCCCGGTCCCCTGTTGGAAGGAACTCGCTGTATGACAGTAACATCTGGAGGATGGAGGAGAGCCCATGAGCAGCACCTGGGAGGAGATTACACACCCACAAATTGACAGTGAGTTGAAATGGACCTGATGCCTGGCCTGTACTCCAGCTTCCTCTATGTGTTCTTGAGTCTTCAATTAAAATGTGCATTCACAAAACATTTAGACAACTACATTTTACATTGTAATTGCCTTTCAAACATGACTGGTTTCACTTTAGTATATTTTCACATTTCTTAAACACAGTTTAAAGGCTTAACTTAATAACTAGTATTTCTTTAATAATTATGTTGGATACACAAAATAGTGATGGTACAGTAAATGTTTTGTGAGCACAGCCAAGAGATACAATGTTACAGAACAAAAAAAAGAACATTGAAACTTTTAGGAGGGAATATTTTACGTAACAAAGGATCAGCTATACTAAGTTTAAACTCCACACCATGTGATTCTTAGGCAATCCATTCTATCAGATGCAGTAAAAAGCAACATGCAAAAACATTATTCCTTATGAAATTTATATAAATGACATCCAAGAATCAAAGGCTTTATGAATGTTTATTGCGTATTTACTGTATGTATAATTACTCCTTCCTTAACTTAAGTTAAGGACTTCCATTTAGAACTGCAAATTATTCTCATCGGTACTTCAGTGAATGGGCATTTTATCTTGGCTCACTGCTTACATATCCTACATCAGCCCAAAGAAGGTGAAGACAACCCTGGTGTGTCCCCTTGAATCATGTATTGTCGAGCAGTGTATTTTTGCAGGACTTGAACACCAGAAATAATGGGTTGGACAAAGGACTCACACGGCCGGAATGACAGCACAAACTCTCACGTGCTGACCAGAGCTGGTTCCTGAGGAGTCAAGGATTTCCTAACTAATGTGAATCAATCAAGACCTAGAATCGCACTATGGGAGCCCTCAAACACAACTGCATAGTAGTTTACCCCACATTTGATCTCCATGCTAGGGCATAACCAGATAGTCAGCTTGGTATCCCCATAGCGGGACTATTTAAAAATGTGTACTGTTGAATGTTATATATTTATGCAGTAGAAAATAATACTTTTCCTGGTGCAAAGACTTGGCACAATTGATTATCACACTAGTGCCACAGAGATCCATATGACATATCCATATTATTGGAGAGGTTAGTAAAAAATCACACCTTTATGGAAGATCTTTTAAAAAGGTTTAAAAAATTGCAAACTAAATTCAGTAATATAGACAAAACCTTTAAATACAAATTCTGAGTAGCGTGTTTCCTGGCATTATATGCAATGTGAGAAAGAGGAAAAAAATTATCTCTCTAATTTGTCAAAGGTTATGATAAAATACAGCATTCAAGCTGAATGTTCTGTGAGAAGGTTTATAACCCAGAATGAAATTTATTGCAGGGTGTCTGAGCATCAGTTAAAAATCAGTTGCTCAATGCCAGTGTTATACAGTAGGTTCATTCTGTGGGTGTGCACAAAGAAAGCAGCTTTGATTTACTAAGTGAATGGATCTTATTACAGATTTCAGTGTTGCTCTGATAAATGTTCTGATCCCAAACAAGTCATAAAGCTGTCAGTCTGAACTTTGCTACAGAATGAGCCCCTGAAAAAAGAAAGTTAGAAAATGGTATGCAAGGACATGGGTCTGGTGCAGGAGCACAAGACAACAAGCAGACAGAACATCAGGTCCAAGAAAAAAATGACATGCAATTTCAGCTGAAATGGTACATGGGGTTGTCACCAATCCACCCACTCTCCAGAAATATAAAGGAGTCTGTGGATATACAGCAATCTGTGCATTTACTGTGCAGTATTCATGTCTTTTATTACATGCAAACAGTCTCATACTTTGCTTACTATGGCCACTGTGTTGTTGTGAAAGTTTAATCTTCACATCTGAATCACTTCTCCATCTGGTACAGTCAAGGAAAAGTAAGGTTAGCTTTAAATAAGAGGGGAAAGAAAGCACCCAAAGCATGACAGCTGTGCTAACAAAACTGCAGGATGATCAAGAGTTTTTACAAGATGTGAGCATAAAGGATCAATGCAGATTTAAAGAAATAGCTTTTGAGTACATTTAAGCCCTTCATGAAAACCAACCCTGCATGACATTTATGAACAATGCATACTTGTAAAACACTGTGTATGTAAATAGGTACTGCAGTACTTAAAACCATGAGGCACATTGCAATTTGAATCTATCGGTTGTCTCCCATGAGGTGAATAACTGTTGACAAAGACAGACACTGAGGGAATGAAATAATTAGAGCTCTAAGAGGAATCTGCAACATTACAGACATACTGTATAACACAGGAAATCCATTATTAATTCCAGAAACAACCAGAGTTTATTAAAATTGAGTGGTGCCTGTCTGTTTAAAAGTCTCAAGCAGATTGAATATGACATTTATAAAGAGAAATATTTTGCCTATCAAGCATTGTGCTTTTAGAGAAAGACAGCAATGTCAAAATACATGTCCTAATCCTCTCTGCTTTGTATGATGCCCCTTGAGCTATTTAGCAAGAAATTCATTTACATATTTGTAAATCTTTCAGAACTGGGCTTCAAAATACAACAAAGAGCATGAGATAAGACACATGAAGAAGCCAGAAGAATGTGCCTAAGTAATGTAATTATATTTACATTTTGTGAGGCATCCTTTCAACCAGAAGGAACAGGGGGATAAAGTTATTTAAAGCTTTTCATTTGAAAACATGCACATACTTGGACCAGCTACACCAGCTATAACAAATATTTTAAACTAATTTTCCAAATCAAAAATAGCACTTAAAATAAAATTGAGGTACTCCTGAGTCCTGAAATTCTCCTTGATATTTCTCTATAGAGAAATACTCTGTTTCTGAAATAGAGCACTGTTCAGAGGTTATAGTACAAGGCATGCTTTGTTGTAATCCCTAAAATATTTTTTCGCACATTTAGAAGGGGGGTTGTTTATTAAAAGCAAAAACAATACATTAATATGTTTGAGTCTAGTTTGAAGGTTTATGAGTTAATCTGCAAGATCAATGTTTAAAGACTCCAGGAGTAGACATTTTCCTTCTAAGATACTGTAGATGTCGAAGACAAATTATTAAAGTTCTCTTATTATTCTTTTCTAATGATGAAATGTTAATCTGGTAAAAAAGTAGATGGAGAAAAAGCCAATTCATCATCAAGTGAAGAACTTTAGGTAAGGTTATAGTAAAGGCTTTTTCACAAATGCAAATTAAGCTGTGTTTGCAAGAAATAATAAAAAGAGGGTTTTGGTTTAAAATGTCCACTTAACACATTAGGTGAAGTACTCTCCAGAAATAAAACTTGCTTTTAATTGTAATGGGTGTAAATTATACTGAAGGAGCTACACTTACCTAAGTATTCTGTGCCATAATAGGAATACATGAGAGAAAAAGGCTTTCTTTTCTTCCTTGCATACTGCTTTCCAGATTCAATTATAGCCTGGCAGATTGCTTTGATCTGCTCTGGACTTAATACCTGTGTGAAACATGACACATGAAAAACGGTAAATTAAATAAGGTACAGACGCTGTATTATTCCATGTCTGAACCTCCTCCCCCCCCCCATAATCCGCCCACATATACTGTATTTTGAAACAACCATTTGGTCACTGCACACCATTCATTGGAATGATTCATTTGTTTTCGTACTGTACATCTGTCAGTTCTTTTTCAGGAAATGACATTTTACTTTAAACAGAATATTTATTTTCCAGTTTAACCTACTGTATATACTTATTTTGCAAGAGCTTCTATAAAATATAAAAGTTGTGAGAGGTCAGGGATCTTTAAAAGAATTCTTAAAAACAGATCCAGATGTGACCCAGACCAACAGTTTTAAACTAGCAAAATTAGTCTAGAGAATAAAGAGACAATAAAAACATTATTTGGCTTTCCAAGTTTTAGTAACTTCCATAGTTGGGCACTTTTTTTTGTCTAAAAGTACAGTATGGAAGTATGTACAGTAACTAAGTAACAGGAAAAGAGACTAGCATAAAAACAATAGTTTACACAACAGATGGCGAAATAACAAAACATTACAAAAGTAAATAACAGACATATTGCACACTATTAACAGCTCCAAAACACACAATACACTTCAGTTAGATCAACGTTGAAGTGGTGAAGTGTGATTATAATTTTTCCCCCCGTAACACTAAGCTGTGGCATCTTTTAAAAAGCAAAAAAATCATATTGCAAATCCACTTTAAAAAAATCTTAAACTGTAAAATGGGAAGACTGTGACAGTAAAAACAAAAGAGCAGATATAAAATATCTTCACTTAATGTCTAGCAGCTTTTTATGGAGAAACGTTTGAAACAAATATATGACATTAAATGGCGATGTCATTTATTTTTTGTTTATATTTCACTCCTCATTTAATAGCACAAGTGTTATCTAACATTATACTACAGGACCTGCGTGGCAGTACAGTAGGTAGTTCAAGTTATCATGATAATCTTTTTAAGATAAGGTAACGCTTTACCTTAGATGTCATTTCGTTTCTAGTAGAACGCCATTTCAGACAGGCAACTACAGCTTAACGTCTGGATTTTTTAAAACGTTCATTTTAGTGCGCAGTTCATAAATCACGATCTTCCTCTCGCGGCTAAGAAAAGTATTGCACAGGAGCGTCAGCGAATAGCGTTCATTTAATGGTAGCGAGCTGCTACGCGCAACTTTGTGAACTTAAAAATGAATAAACCTAGCGGAGGCCCGTTTTTGCGAAATGCGCTGAATATCGGATCCATCTTCAAAAACAGTCTTATTGTATCACTTTTCAAAACCTTACCTCTATTCCCAGATTCTGTTTAAGAACTAGAGCGCCGCACAGATAACCCGCTCTTCCAACAAAAAGCTCATCCGAGCCGCATTCGAGGAAGGTGAGGGGCGCGCACACCTCCCAGAGGTTCCGAAATTTGGTGAGGGGCTTGACAAAGTCCGCCAGCCCCAGGGCTTTGTACACCATCGCTGCGACTGCGTAGATACCCGCTCCCCCAAGGAGAAAGGCAGCTCGCATGTTCTTATCTGGCTCGGCATCAACGGACCGCACGTACACATCTATGATTCGCTTCGCTGTTTTCAGGTAGTTGTCCCTTTGCGGGGCAAACATAGGACACTCGGAGACGTAGTATAACATGTATGCCACCCCCGCCGGACCGTCATACAGACCCCCATCGAGGCAGTCACTTGGATCGGTGGCAATGGGAACCGTCTTAATAATCTTCTCGATAGTGCTAATCACTATGGGCACCACAGCCTCCTTGCCCTGCCCTTTCAGTAAAGCACCTTTGTAATCATCGAACCGGTTGGCAAAGCAACGGTTCGTTTCCATCACAGAATGAATGAACAAATGTAACACAAAATGCTGACCAAAAAAAAAAACTTAAGCAAATGCCGTTCAGAGCTATTTTCGGATTAACAAATGTTTCCTTTTTTATGTGCTGAAAATTTCAGTATTTAACAAATGAGGAGGTTTGAGTTTAAGAAAGGCAGACTAGAAATAACAAGCCAGGTACAAAATAAAAACGCGCAGAAGGCTGCTGCGCTCAGAGACGTTTGTAGGGAACCCGGAAATGGTCTTTTGTGAAACCAGCGATTTGTGGGACTTGTAGTATGTTGTCAATCAAAATAATTTAAATCAATTTATTAATTAACCAAGGCAGCGCGTGCTTTTTGTACAGTTCACAACATCTTCTTTTAAACCCTGGCACAAAATTGTGAACTAAACGTTATTACTCTTTTTCATTGTTTTTATTACATCTTTATGAGGCACGTACTGTACTGTAGATGGGGCATGGATTTTAATTTGTTGAGAGCACAGTAGCAGGAAGCTTGATTCTGCAGTGATGATGATAACAATAAACTTATCCCTCTTTGGGATTAAACATCACTGTGAGATATTATAGTCCTCGCAAGGGCAAATTTTAATTAGGATTTTCTTTATTAGTCAAAGATTAAAACGGGCAGAATGATAGTCGCAGAAGTCCAACACTTTAGGACACCAGGAGTACATACCCATTGCCTAACAGTTCCCCCACCCTAAACTTTCTTTTTGTGCCCCTTGTTTCAACACATAAATGCCTTTTCACAACTGCTATTTAGATTGTGATGAAATCCAAACGCGTTTAAAAATGCTGAACCTGGCATCAATTACTTCATATTTTTGTTGCACAGTTTGAACAGCAGTTCGGCGAATGACTCATGGTATTTGTCTTTTAGTGTCTGGTTCTGGAACAAACAGATATGTAGACGTAAAACACTTTTATTTGCATTTCATTTATTGACAAATTTCTTTAAATTTCTGTCATTTTAAAATGTAATGTCAGTTATATATATTCCAAAGCATACAACTCGTTGGTCTACGAAAACAGGATGGCTAGAATGCATCAAATTCAACCACAAAGTTCATAATGCAACCCTTCCCTTTTTACAGATAAACCAATTCTGATTATTTTCATTAGCACTGAGGAATTTATATACTGTACATTTAATGAGCACATTAACATTTAATTGTTAATTAGAACAAACAACAGAAATGAAATTAAATGTCAAATTTATGTTGTTTGCAAATTATTGTAATTATTTTGGTGTAAAAGTGAATAAATCCAAATTGACCAAAGATGAAAGACAGCAGCTCCATTCATACAACAGTAACGTTGTCACCTTCTGGTGTGTTCTTGTATGATTTTAGAAGCTATAGTAAGGAAACACCTAGTCTGGTTAGTACTGTGGTCCTGGGGTGGGAGACCTTCATGCAATATCAGGTTGCTGCTGCAAATGAGTGGTGTTGTAGCTTCACTTAGCGGTGTTGATTAACCACTAAGTGAAGCTTTTCACCCTGAGGGAAAATTACCAAAAAAAAATGTTAATAATAATAATAATAATAATTGCTCACACTTATATTGCACTTTTTCTGGACACTCCACTCAAAGCGCTTTACAGGCAATTGGGACTCCCCTCCACCACCACCAATGTGCAGCCCCCACCTGGATGATGCAACAGCAGCCATAGTGCACTAGAACACTCACCACACATCAGCTATCATCGGGGAGGAGAGCAGAGTGATGAAGCCAGTTCATGGATGGGGATTATCAGTTTTACGTCTCAGCCGAAGGACGGCGTGTTTGTAGTATAGTGTCCCCCTCACTATACTGGGGCATTAGGACCCACATGGACCGCAGGGTGAGCACCCCCTGCTGGCCCCACTAACACTTCTTCCAGCAGCAACCTTAGTTTTTCCCAGGAGGTCTCCCATCCAGGTACTGACCAGGCTCACACCTGCTGAGCTTCAGTGGGTTGCCAGTTGTGAGTTGCAGGGTGATAAGGTTGCTGGATAATCTATTGTAAATGTCCATGTAAGTGGCAGGTAGGAGACACTAATACAGTGCTGCCTCCCTTCGGAATAGATTGTAAACATACTTTGTGAATACTTGGTCATTAAAGATTTCATGGCACTGTTTGTAAGGGAAATATTAACCCTATTGTCCTGACTAAATTCCACTTCAATTTTTAGCGTTTTCTAGCTATTTTTTTTTTCCTTTATTCAATCAGTGAAGCAATTTCCCATTTCTGTATCCAATTCGTTGTGTAACGGGACTGCTAGTGTGAAATAGCTGCAGCTTGTCACCCAGATGGGTGCTTTGCTTTTGGGATGGATGAGGTAGGTCCCTCCTGTATGTAAAGTGCTTTGCAGATGAAAGTCCTACTGTATACTGTGTACTGTACAGTACACAAAACATTTATTATGAAACAGGCCAATCCGATGCTCTTGTCAAGTCCCTTTCTTTTCCAGAAGGTGGGAGTGTTGCATTGAAAATATGAAAGTAGCATATGGTGGCTTTCATGGGATTTAAAAAATAATGGTTTGATAAACAAACGACTTAATGAAAAAATATTCCATCAGAAATATACATTTTTTCTTTATGATTTTTGTTATTATTGACCCTCCTTCCCTGACAGTTTCGGATTTTTTTAGCATTATCATCAATCCCATCACCAACCCAAAGCCATTCACACCATCCATGAGGAAAACAGCCTTAGATTTAACATGGAGAGTGTGAACCTACTGTACAATGGAAACTTCAGGTACAGTAAGTAACTTGTGCATTTATTCTAGGGCATATACATTTCTGCCAGTTGTGACAATGTTATACAGCATGTGGTGAATTCTTAGAATAAAGGCAAATTGCAAAAAAACCTACTTTTCTATAGGTTATCATGGATGACTTTAAGAAATATGTCAGGAAGGGTTTTTAGAAAAGTTGGCCATTAGAGATCTTAGAACCTCATTTTTTAGTGATGGAAAACCCTTTGAATTTCATATCATACTTTTCATTTTAAATTCTTTAGTATTCATAATCTTTGAAGAATATGTTGTATGTAGTGTAAATTAAATAAAAAAATAATAAATAGCTAAATCTAAGTTCATCCCTTCCTCAACCATACACACACTGTACACACAGTTATTTTTTCAGTCTTGTTTCAGTGTGGGTACAGGTTATGATCTACAGTAAGTAACTTTTTGTAAAATACCTTCTCCCTGGTGCCAGCTGACAGTTCATAACCGCTTTTTGCAAATTGCCTAGTGTTTAAAATATCGATTCGAGGAGAAAAAGAAGTCAGTTGTAGAAATGTATGAAGTGACAGACAAACAGCTAAGAGAGTTTACTCTTTCAAGATTGTGCAAGTTATTTTAGTTTCCTTTTTTCCATTGCCTGTTTACTGCTGTCCTTGTACTTGTTCTCTACTCCTCCCTGCCATGGGTGAGCTCTATAGTCACATCACACCTCCTCCCTGACCTCATCTATTCTCCTCTTGTTTGGTCAGTCTCTCATCCTCCTCCTTTCCAGCTTCTTGTCCATCGCACACCTGCCAACAGATCCAGGTGTCTCTTCTACAGTGCATAGTTCTGGTCCTTTTAACATATAGTGTTATTAAACCACGTTTATCAAAGATCAAATATTTGTGGTATATGGGCACTGTACTGACTTCTGTTTATGGGATACCAATGACATAAATGAATAATAAGTTAATATATTATTTAATTGAGCCTTTAATTAGGGGAGATATCTGATTTTGTGCATAAATGGACATTTAATAGAGGTCAGATACTACCATGTTATTTAGCATGTTCTGTTCATGTATCCAGGTTATAAAGGGTTAATAAAACGATTTGCCTCTCCTGCTCTAAAGCATGACTGATAAAACATACCATATTTTTAAATAGTTTGTTAAGCATTCAACGAAGAATAATAAATTGTTTCTGAGGAGGAAGCTGACTCCAACACTTGGCTATCAGAATGTAGCAAAGCAAATTGATCCAGCTTGAAGAAAGACACTAAGGTGTCATCCTATTTTGAGAAAGCTCAGGGAAATGGCTGGGCAGTCTCTGGCTGTGTCTTACAGTAAGTGCCAGTGAACTCTGTCCATGGTGCTGAAACCCAGGGAACTGAAAGCACTGGAATAAGGTTATTGAAGTATTTCAAAAGAAAACAAAAAGTTCAGTTTCAGATTGAAAGTGGGAAATGCATTAGCCTTTGAACTGAGTGTATTTCTTTGTCAGTTATCAGAACAGCTATCCTGTGGGATAAAACAGGAGATTACAGAACAGAAGAAGCATAAAACAAACAAGGTGAAAAGGATATGAGCTATTGATTAAAAACAAGAATACAGAAATTTGAGGAAAGAAGATGAGATACTGTTTCATCCCCCTTCTCATCTCACAGTTCAATCATTTGATCAATTGTAAGTAAGTGTCCCCTTCAAAACAAAGCTTAGCAAGTTTCAAAACATTAAAGCTTGTCTTGTCATTGTTATTTTATAGAACATCTCTGAGGTAGTATGCAAGATATATGAAAAAGATGTGAGTGAACTACAAAACGTGCTTTAGTTTTTTTAATTTTAATTTAGAATTGGGCAGCACAGTGGTGCAGTGGTTAGCACTGTGAACTTGCAGTGCTGGGGCCCTGGGTCCAATTCTGGACTTGGGGTATTTGAACTGTATGTCCTTCCCATGTTTGTTTGGGTTTCCTCCAGGTGCTCCAGTTTCCTCCCACAGTCCAAAGACATAATGGTTATTTAAATGGATTCTGGGCAAATTGGGCCTCGTGTGAGTGTGTGTATCTGTGTCTGAGTGTGCCCTGCAATAGACTGCTTCACTGTATTGCCACTGTTGCAGGTAGTACAAGCAAAGCAACACTAGCTAACAGGCCAGCAGCATTGTAAGCAGGCAGCATGTAACGGAGACAGACAACTGCAGCTTCTAACAGTGGTGCTGGACACAGGCAAACACAATTCAGAGCCATAAATAGGGACAAAGTTCAAAGCCAAGAAACACAGTACAAAGTGCCAGAAGAGAATCCAGAGAATCCAGATGGTGTACTGTATTCTGTAAAATTAATTTATTATAGAATCTTTTATGCTGGTGCTGGTTGGTACAGTATTTTTTTAAATATAGAATTATCAGTTTTATTAATTACACATCTCATTTGGAATTGACAGTGATATATTTAGCTAACAGCTCTATGTGTTCCTCACAGAAACAACAAGAAAGTACAGAAGGTTCCTGCTAAACTGTTGATAATGATAACTTTTCTTTATTTTCTAGAATTACCATAACTTTCTGCCTAGAGATACTCACAGAGATATTGGTACGTCTCAAAAGAACAATAGCTGAAGGGTTTCAAATGAAGCTTTATAAATGCATATCAAGTACGATTTCATCACTCATTTGTGGTTTAATAAAGCAGTTATGTAAAAAAAGGAATCTGATTTTTTAGAGCTGCCCACACATTAGTCCATTCAGTGACCTACAGGAGGAGGCACATCACTGCATTAATCTAAAATAATAATGACAAACCAATAGAAAGGCAGTGAAAAGAAAGAATGAATGGAAACTTAAATAGAAATTTAATGCAATAAATAAAGACAAGCGGCAGAATAGCTCTGCATCTTCAGTACATACAATATGTATGACTTACAGTGCAAATAGTACAGCTTTTCCTGCTTGGAGGAAAAACAGTGCACTGGACATACTTTAGACTTCCATGCGCTTTTTCATTTACTAATCTAATCTACAGTAGGTACAGGTGGAAACCCTGTGTTGTACATTTCCAATTGTGCTAATAATTATTCATCGCTGTCATTTAAAAATACTGCTGTATATACTGTAAAGTGATGGGTATCAGCTTGTAAAGGAAATATACTGTATTTGTTTTGAAACGACACAAGAGATAAACCAACATGAACTGTCTCAGTTCTGAAGAGATAGAAGTCATTGACAAACGGAATATTGCTCACAAATGAATTTGGCAGATTTACAACAGTTTATTTCTTTCCATCACAAAAGAATCTCAGTCAGTTGCCTGCAGGTAACCTTAATGCCAACATATTTTTCTACAGTCATGAGCTCATTGTAAAAGATGAATGAGGACAGTGACTACCTGAAGCCAATTAAAGTCCAGTGGCATTTTCTTTCACTATTGCTTGCATCTCTAGTGTTGTATCTGAAGGATGTTTTAACCAGTCTCTTAATGTCTTGAGCTAAAACTCAATGCAATTTCAAGGGCATTTATGACTGTATGCTTCAGAAACATTAATACTCAAAGATCAGAAATAAATCCAGTTAACACAATACTGCTAATAATCTTTAACACTTTTTATTTACACAATTTCACACAGACCTTTATAGAAAACGATATACTGTACAATACCTTCCTGATATGGCATACCCATGGCTGGTTGATAGAAAACAGTAAAGAATCTACATTCTCTGGTGCTCAGATTTAAACTAAACTGAGAAGAGGTTTTGCACAAATGTAGAAAACAGCTTTTGCACTGATATCATTAGCATTATGAATAATGAGTATTATGAATAATTAGCTTAATTATTATAGTATAGAATACTAATTGGCATAATTAGCACTTTCCTTAGAGCTCTATGGTGAAGATGTTATTTGCCATTGTTATCCTGCTCATTGTTAAACAGAGCTCAGTATGAGGGTAGGGAAGTTGTGGAGCCTTCAGAGCTAACTACGGTGTCACCCAGGTGTCCCTTTTCACCACATATCATGTTTAAATGATTTCTGTAGTAAAATTATCATGAGTGTGGAAAAAAATGTCAATGCAATGTAAATCACTAAGTCTACAGAAAAATGTAATAATATTAGTCATTATTGTGTTATATGGTAATTAATGTCTCAATGGCAATATCATGTTAATTTGGATAAGCCCGTGTAACCTGCTAAGGACTCTACAGAGTAGAAGTAAATCAATACAGAAAATAACATGGTAATAAAATCTATAACTTTGTTTACATACAGTATAGGCAGATCTCATTAAAATCTGTAGAAGATCAAGGATGACAAGGATGCCAATCTCTTTAAGGACACTCAATCAAATGGCTCTATCCTTTGGAGTAATGGACAAATCTACGAGTCAAACAATTAATTATTAGTTTCCAGGGGTTCTTCTTCATGTGAGCAAGGGGAAAATTTGAAATGCAAGTTGTTATTCAAGTCCAGCGATTCATCATGGAGAAACTGGAAAATACAGGGAAGCAGCTGTGAAGCAAAACTCCCAACTTTTCAGCTGAAAGGATTCTCATAACTGAGATATTTTAGACGTCTTTATAATCCCTTATGCCTTGTATCACTTGTACAGTATCTCTTCAAGCTAAACTAAAGAGAAATGTCTCAAGCTTTTTTGTCTTTACAAATGGAACATGATGCCATTGAAATAACTTCAAGCAGCTAGAGATGAGCACATTTGAAATGTACAGCAATGTCATGGCTTCACACATCAAAGGATTCTTTTCATGGCAGCTTTAATGTCAGATTCTTTGTGGCAATTAACATTAAGCTTTTCATTTTCCTACGAAGGATGCATGATCTGGAATAATTTCGTAAGTGACAATTGAACTTTGCAATCTACATTGAAGCATTGTCTAACAAGTAGCTTGAGAACAACTGTGTTTTTTTAACTTACAGTGGAGGTTACTAACACCTACAGTACATCATTGCATGTCAGATAGAAATACAGTACATATAATTCCAGACAGGGGATGAAAAGGAATGGTACCGGTCTTTATTCTTACATTCCTGTGTTATATTAAGAATCTCCATTACCAACATTGTAAAATGCCCCTGTGCTACAAAGCCACACTTTGTGAAAATGCGTTTAACCTCTTTTTGGTTATTTGGTAGTAAATAATACTTCAAGTATTGTAAAGAAACAATATTTCTAGTATGGAGCTGTTTATATTAATATTTCCAAACTTAACTGACAGGTGAACCAGATTTATCTGTGGAAACTGTAAACGATTTACTTAAAAGTATTGTACAGCACGTGGTAATTCTATACTTTCACTTTTCTAATTGTGTGTTAAACCTGAATAATCTGGGTTACGTGTTTACTGTTTTGGCAACATTATATACAAATTAGTTTAATTCTGTGGACCAATCAATCAACTGCTTGATCGATCGATCGATCAATCAATCAATCAATCAATCAGTCAATCAGTCAGTCAGTCAACCAACCAGAAGATCAAAATTATATTTTTTTGTATTTAATCATATTCATTTCCTTTAGTCATATAACTTTTTAGATAGTTTGCCATCTAGGTTTACCTCAGGAACAGCACATCATTGAATGTTCCTGCTGACAAAAGCAAAATCAACGTACTGCAAATTGCTTTTCCAGATCAAAACCTAGCTGTAATTTATTTTCCAAATTTCATGACAGCTCACCATCTATGACAAATAGTTTGGAAAGTGAATGTAGATCTGCAACAAAAAACTTTGACAAGGCACAAAACCTGCTAAGTCAGAAAAAAGTGTCTAGCTGAGTGAGATGGGATATCAAATAAGTCAATTCAAGAAAAAAGGTAAACAGGCATTCAGCTCATCCACACTGTGAAGAGAAGTGTGGTGACATTGTATGTATTCTTTTCTTTATATGGATTCTCTTGATTCTTTATTCCATTAAAAATAGACTTCTTGGAAGCAGCTTTAGCAATGATACTTCAGATCTTGAGATGAAAAGTCAGATGCTGTCACTTCTTTAGAACTTATGTTGTATCATAGTTGTTAAAAGCTTTTTGAATCTAATTAGTGGCAGTCTGCGGTGCATGTGTTTATTAAATAATTAAGTTAAACACTGTATTAGCTCACTACTTCAACAATTTGTAATGAAGGTAATGGAGGTCTTTTATCACCTGTAGACAACTAATTAAACTGTACTTGTGCTCAACACATTAAAATGGAACATTCACATGAAAATTCACTTCAGTACATGTACTGTATAATTAATTGTCACCCTCTGATAAAAGACTATCTTGGCACAAGTTTCTGTACCCTAATAAAGGCGAGTTGCTTTAATAATCAAAAAGTAAGTGAATCAAGGACTGTGCTGCTTACATTTTTATTTACTATTTTAAATGTAATTCTTCTGGTTCTCACCCCATTAACCTTGGGTGTGTGTTCTGTTCACTACTTTGAAATAATTTGTAAATATATATCACTCCACTGTATGACTGAATAAAGCTTAAAGAATAACAGATACAATTATCAGCATGCACAGGCTTCAAAGGAACAAGTAAAGGTTTATTCCAAGCTGAAAAGAGAAGAAAAGAAACACAACATTTCGGCTGTGGAGCCGAAGAAGGCTCCAACTGAAGAAGGCTCCACAGCCGAAACATTGTGTTTCTTTTCTTCGCTTTTCAGCATGGAATAAACCTTTACTTGTTTCCCTGTAACATATACAGTCCAAAACTGCATTATTTGTTGGTGTTTTGGTTGATGTTTTCTACTAGAAACTCCATGTTTTCAACCTAACACACAATAAAATTATTTTATATCTGTTGACAAATTAGGGTTGAAGAGGGTTAATTAAACTTATGAGAAAAGGCAGTTGGCAACTGAGCATTCTTTTATTTAAAAAAAAGTAAACTAAGTTAATTTAATAAGATCCACCAATCCATTTTCTAACTGCTTCATCCAATAGCAGGGTCACAGGGGAACTGGAGCCTATCCCAGCAAGCAATAGGTGATATACCCTGGATGGGATGCCAGTCCATTGCAGGGCACATTCAGACACAGACACACACACACACAACAGCGACACTTACCTCAGAACCCAGTTATTCTACCTGTATGTTTTTAAACTGTGGGAGAAAACTGGAGCATCTGGAGGAAACCCACATGAACATTGGGAAAACCCTTAAACTCCATGAAGACACCACCCCACATCCGGAATGAAACCCAGGGCCCCAGCACTACGAGACAACAGTGCTAGCCACTGTGCCACCTTGTCTCCCTTTACTAAGACCCAAGAAGAACATAAAATGGAAGTATAACTAACTCTGACTACTCATCTGAATGTGGCTGATTTGAAATACGACAAAAGGAATGCTGGTATTCTCTCTCACTGTAATTCTGTGATGACATTAAATAGAAAACATGCCTGAAGCAGTATATAATCAATCAGCCAGCATCACACATTAGGTACATTTCAGCACTCCTCTAAGACTCCTCTTATTCTTGGACAGGAACTTTTTGCATAAGGGGCTGCATATTGCCAAACAATTGCTGACCATTTTTGTGTAGGAAAATTACAGGAACAACTTGTGACACACAAATCCGAAACAGCATTTCTTATTCATGAAAACTGCAAACCCTCAATTCAAATGGCATAGCTCCCAAGTCAGAGGCAGGTATTTTGAGTTCGAAAATAAAATAGAGACTGGCAGTTAGGCAAAGCTCTTGTGACCCATTGCCGCCCAAAATTACTTTAGCAATTTCCCGGATGTAAACTTGCAAAGGTTTGTTGATGAAATCTGATATATTTCAATTCAGCTGGTGCACTGGTACACAGGTAGAATATTTTTAAAAGGTTTTCAAATATTGAGTTGAATTTACCATCTTCTTTGAAACTGGACATCAATTTGGGTTAATTGCTCATATGGTCCAGCGCCTTTCTAAAGAGTGTGGCTTTGCTCTTCCTCTATGGGCTCTTAGTATACAAAGCACCATTCCTAAACAATTGTGAGCTCCATTAAACCAAAAGACTGGTTCTCTGCCTTGGTCAGATTTTACACTCTTTACATGCCCAGCTTACTGAGCCCTATCACACCTGCCTACTATGGCCTTCAATTTACTAGGTTGACCAGTGATGCAAACAGTTAATTGCAGGCATGACTGCTAATGAATGTTGATGCTAATGAAAGTATTTACCTTGTTTCAGCAGGTTTTACATGTCAGCTTTTCCCTGCTCACTCTTGGCAATTCTTACCCAAGCCTCAGCATTCCTTCTCTAGTGCTTACTTCACTTTCTTGGTTTCATTCATGCATTCATTTTGTGGATCTCCCTTGTGCTTTGCTAGTGTTTTCCCGTGTTTGCCCTTTGTGACAGTGTGGAGTGGGAGGTGCCACGGCGAGCACTGGGAAAAAGTCAACGCCCTGGGTGAGGGAATGGAAACACCGGTGTGAAGTCAGCAGGGACCAAAAATAACACAAAAAGAGCAAAAAATGCAACAAAAAGGCAAAAAGAAAGTACTGCTGTGCCACGTTACCTCCAGGCTGGACTTACCCTATTTAGCGGGGTCCAGTCTGGTAGAGCAAGGCGCGTAAGGCAAAAACAAAACAAGAACTTTGTGCATGAAAAAGGTGTGTGTGTGCCTGCCCCGGTGAAAGTCTTTCCAGCATGAAGCTCTGTTTGCATGACTAATGGCTTTCAATTACGCTTCTTAGGCTACTGCCGGTTAATGTCACCTACTTGAGTTCAACTGCCCACTCATCTGTCTACCTGCATCAACCACCAGCCTTAGATCGCTGCTCTCGGTCAGCTTGGTGCGGTGATTATTATAGGTCCCAATTAACATGGAATATGAAACTAAAGGAAGGAATGTTAATCTGTTTTTAAACGCCAAAAAATAATACATGTAAAATATAATTGAAGTAAATGAGCTACAGAAGCTTTTTTGACAATACCTGTAGATTAACTTCCAATGGAGTATTGCAAAAGAAATGTTAAACTTAACTGTTTGGATTTATCAACACTGTATCATAACCAGCATTTATTGACATAAACTAAATACATTCCATTTGGAAAGTAACTGGATCATTTGTCTTCATTAACATGTGGACAAAGGTCTGCTATTTGTCTTCTGGATATTCCAATAGAGTTTTTTTGGTGGCACTGATTTAGGACAACAGAATTACCAATGGTGTTCATGGAATCTTGTCCACTTGGTCTGCTCTTCACAATTTATTACAACTTAATTTTAGTTATGAGGAATGGATGCTAAGGGGGTGATAAACTGTACAGTAAATATCTGTCCATCATTTTAATTTAAAAATCAATGCCAAAACTATTGATTTCCCATCAATTTCCCATCAACCATCAATTTCCCTACGGGATTAATAAAGTATTATATATCTATCTACAATGTACATCAAAACAAAAATGACTTATAACAGCATTAAATTTGCAGCTATTATCAGGAAAATGATTTAATCATATTTTACACTAACACTTTATAGAACAGAAATTACTTAAATTCACTATGCAGATGAATATTTGTAGTCAACAGCAATGATCAACAGAGGGTCTACCGTGAAAGTCAGCTGATAGGAGTGTATGTGGTCACTTTTGGAATCAATACAAACTGTGAATCTGCAAAGCACTGCTTGCACCAAATTGTTAGATTCTGTCTAAAAACTCTTGTAGATTTCGAATATACAGACTTCTCTAAGTCACATGACACAGCAGGGCATCTCAAAGGAGTAATGTAACATGAACAACATGAGGATGTACATAGACCTGGTGGAATGTTGTCATATCAGGATGAGCTCAAAGGATAGGCAGCAGGGGAAATGCTGTCAACTTGCCATCAATCATTCGCAGGTGGAATTCTTCAGCAACTAGATATTTCTACTCACACCAACACACTTGGGTGATGATGTGTCAATCTTGGTGTGGAATCGTGTCTCGTGGTCTCCTAAATTGTGGCCTATTAATGATGGGCTGTTATTATGATCTATTATTGCTGGCTGTGAAGAATCCAGATAGAAAGAGTGAGCTGAATTCAGCCTCCAATATAACAATGACATGAAAGTGTCATTCTCTTATTAATATTCGTTTTTGCCAGGCAGATATTCAACTGTGTTGAGTACCACTTATAAAACAGTCAATCACATTAATCAAAATGCTAGAAAAATTATATAATATCCAAAATATGTATATTTTATTTTTCTGAAATTTTACAAAAAATACATTAATTACAAAATGAATGTCCATGGGCTTCTGCAAAAATACAAGCCTTTGAAACTTCAACCGCATTTTATGGTCAGACAATTTCAAAATAAGTATTTTTCACTATGAATGCGATAAAGGAATAATATGTTTCAAGAAAGAGTGAAGAATGTACTGTAAAGAAAAAGTCAAGTAACTAAGTTCAACACATAGTGAGAATATTTTGTTTATGTGCAAAATTACTATGTATATCCAGTTAAGAGCTGGTCATGGTTCTTTAAGTGTGACACCTAGAGCTACTTACTGCCTTTGTATATGCAGCTTTTCAAAGGTAACATTTTCAGAATGAATTTCACTTCATGTTCTTTGAGGGATTTTATTTCACTGCTAGGCAATTGATAAAATCTTTATGGTGTTATTTAACAAAAGTTCAAATTAAAATCTTGTACTTCTGATTGTATGCATCTTTTCTAGCATGTGGAGTTTCATCCTCACCAGAGACCAACAGCTCTCACAAAGACCTTACCTTTTTCTTGTTTGCCTCCTACAAGCCAGTACTAATTATTTTTTCACTTTTTATTTGCTTTTTGTTCTAAAGAAATCACTTCTCAATATTCATTAATACAGTATGTTTCTCCCCTATCTTCCTTTCATTGTCCCTGTAGGACTCATCTCACTGAATCCCACTCATACCTGAGGATCTGCAATGGGTCCAGCCCTCTTTGTTTTTACAGCCCTAGGCATCCGTGGTGTCCCTAGTCATGGCCCTACATGGTGCTACAGTGACCGGTTTTCTATTCTTTACTCCCCCAATTTATTGTCCCCCCTCCTCTGGTGTCTAACTGGTGCAGTGTTGGCCCTCAACAATTTCCCATCCCTAAGCTTCCACCTGCCAACATAGCTGATATTTTTCTTTCTTTTGATGTTTTCTTTGAGGAATTTGTCCACATCTATTCAATTCTAGCAAACTTAAAATGTCACTACCAGTACCAGTAACTCACTACCGGTAACTGGCACTGTAACTGGCACGGTAACTGGTAATTTGGCACAGTTGATCTCAATCTACATTTCTGGGTCACTGCAGTGTGATCATTTGCCTACCACAGAGTTCCAATGTCAAGATGTGTACAGTAGGATTTGGTGGCTGAATAACAGCCTGTTTTCTGACTTGCGTTCAAATTGCCTGCATCATAGTGCTTCTCTTTCACTTTATTCTCCACCAGTGTTCCTCTGAAACTTTGAATCTGAACATTGAACTGAACCTAGATGACAAAGCTGAAGACTGCATCATCCACACTCTGCATTTACTTTATGCAACAATACATGTTATCTGAAATGTTTCTACAAAACCTTTAAGACAAAATGACTCACTCCTAACTCTGTTTTTGAAAAAATCTGCATCAATGTTTTGGGGATCCTTTTTGGGATGGTGTCAGTGCTTTGTTCAGCCATGTCATTTAACTCGGACTGGTGAGTTAACCCCAAAGTATTTAGCCTGCTATCCCCTTTCATTTGTCAGCTCATTTTGTCATTCTTACAATTTGACAGAAATACTGATATGGTAATTTTGAAGAGCACACAACATTTGTGGAACACACACAAACGTTTCAGTTTTTCTTTCGATTTCCCTTTAGAATAAATAGCAGATTTTCTGTTATAATTCCCAAGTTTAATATCAGGTTGCTCTCCATTTCTTCAATACCGTGGAAGCAGAAGGATAATTAATACGGCAAACAGGTACAGTATGTTATCGGTCGTGAAATGCAAAAGGTAGTTACTTTTCCAGGTAACAAATACATGAGCTGTAGCTCACAGTGTCTATAAAAAATATTAATTGCCTTCAATGCATCTCAAATGACACAATGTTAACTTTTCATATCAAATGAATACATACTGTAAAACTAACTACATAAACTAATACATACATATTTAAGTGTTTGAAGAAATTATACAGATTGGCTCAGCTGATACAGCTTTTTCCAGGAGACATGTCATACAAACAATATATTGTGCAGTATTGATGTTTTTCACATTGACTTTTTCATTTAACTCATCATTATTTTAAAGCACAGCCTGCTAGATTTGCCATGGTAGAAATGTCATTTGTTGTATTGATTATTAGGAAACAAGGTTGTCTAAATATGGTCCTTGAGGATAGATGTTTCTGCTTTAAAGAGACCAAGAAACCCCAAGGCACAACTGAAGAGCTGGGAGAATTTGATGAATTGGTTTATTTAAGCCAGTAACAAGTAGCTTTAGATCATTAAGAAATGTGTTGGAATGAAAACCTGCTGACACACTGGCACACTGGGACTGATTTCAAGCTGCCCTGGTATAAAAAAAAATCTTATTTATATGAAATGCCAGTCAACACATGAAATGTCATTGCTACAGTATGTACATGTAGTAGCCTATTCATTACATTGTGAATTTGCCAATGATCATTCACAAAAGGGCATTTTGGCCATTACATAAGTAAACCTGGTTGTTCAATTATAGCCAAAATCATAGATTTGTGCTTCCAAATGGTTTATAATATATGCTTTAATGGAGTTGTTTTAATTCCCATTATAATGACTAGCCTTTGTGTCAGGAAAAAATCACATAAAGTTACTGTAAATGCAAACAAATTAACACAGATACAATACATACTGTACTGTACAGTACATGGAGCCCAATTGCAGACCTGGTTGTCTTCTTTAATTGCACTTTTTTAAAGAATTGATTGCTGCCACATTTGATTCATTTTAAATAGAAATAATTTGCTTTGCAGAGAATCTGATGTTCTAAAGGTGCTATTTTAATTGGAAGCCTTAAAGACATTTATTCTACATCAAAGTAGATTAATGACATACAGTATTAAGGTAATGGTTCTATTACTGTAGATCACAGAAAAACTCTTTTGACACCCCAGGAAATTACTTAGACAATTTTTAAGCACAGCGCTGGATTTTTGGACCCAATTAAAGTTAGGACAAGTGGTTTTTTGCTCCTATATGAAATTTTTTTTGTTCTGAAACTCGTTGGGACCTGGATGGCGCAGTGCACCATGCGGCAATTGTATCCCAAAACTGAGTCGGTCGGATCAAAAGTTGTCATCAAGCCTTATTGAATCTCATTTAAGTGCAAGAGCTTTAATCAGTGGTCTTGATCTTTTTACACTCATACTTTTGGGTCAATATCTGATGCCCAGAGAAGTTCAGATATACAGTATATTAATTTACATTATAATCCAGTGCACCATATCTGTATAAACTGTGTTCATGAATGCTTTTCTAATACCTGCTCATCCACTTATTCCAGTAAATCCCAGTGTAGGTGTACTGCATGTTATAGACTTTACAGTACCTTCTTATAACCTATCCAGATACTCTCAGAATTTCTTCTGATGGACTGGGTTTGTGTATGGAGAACAGTTTTACCTTGTGTCCTGTGCTTCCATGAATGGAGGTTTTATTTAATTCTTCAGTTGCTAATATAAGATTTAATTTAAATGTAGTCTAGTGAAGTATTTAAAAATTCAAAACTCCTTTTAGAAACCACCAGTCCAGGTCTGATCATCTTAAAATGATGGAAAAATTCCTTGGGTCAAATCATTATCAAATGTGCTAGAGGTACTTTTTCCTCCATAGCTGTCAATTAAAGGTGCAAACCTGAAATGTCCAAATTTATATCTGAATATAATATTTTGAATGGGACAATGTTATTGCATATGTAATGTGATATAGTAGGCAACATCATTCACAAATTAACTATCCCGTTTAAATGCAATAATTTTCTCTTTTAAACGTAGTAGTTTTCTCACATAATTGCAATACTATCTTGTATAAACACAATCATTTTCTTGTTAAAACCCAATACTACAGTATCATATAAATGCAACATTTGTTTTCTCTGTGGTGCTAATAAGCTTTCGTAAATCTATATAGAGTAACCCGAGAAAGGTTTGTATGGATTACAAAAGAAGAAGATAAATCAGCTAAGTTCAGAATTCCCAAAGCTCATTATCGCAAAGCGAATATGAAAATTCCCAAGTGACCTACTGGAAAACACTGCTGCTAACAATCTCTTTATGCACATTTTCAATCTGAAGGCAGAAAATAACAGAAATTGGGATAGGAATACAAATTGGAATGAAAACCATTATTACAATTATACGACACTATAAAAGGTTACCAACATGACTTCGTCTGAAAGGAAGAATTCTTGACAAGGGCAGTACATGTTTAGCCTTGCGTTAAAGTGCAGCTCTGTGTTGTGGTTCCAGCCAGGATTGTGATTCACAGTGCTGATTCATTATTCAAGCAGAGGTCACACCTTTCCATTGCTTAGTAGACCCAGATCTGTAACTACTGATACTGTTTGTAACATAGTGTAGGAAAGCAGTCATGAAGGCACCTGAAATAATTTCCTCAGAAATGACCTCCAGTTCAGCTTTAGAAAAGTTCCAAAGGTCTTGAAAAGATACTTTAATAGCAACTGGAAGGGCCCACTTCTTTGCACTGCCCCCCAAAAGAAACTTTGCTTTTCATTTCACGCTATTTTGTTGAATTACTGTCACCTTTAGGATTTAATTTGAATTAACAGTCGTGAAAGAAGCAATCAATCAACATGAGGAAACAAAAGAATTTAAATCAGGAATTTAAAGATTATAGTACCCCAGGTACCATAATTATTTTTTTAAACATACCGTATATATTGCTTGGATCCTTATATACTGTAAACAGTTAATAGTAACAGGAAGGTATTGTACACCTGTCACAGATATGCACAACTGATTGGTATTCAATACAGACTGATGCACCTGTATGAAAATGAACTTAATAAGCAAATTACTTCATTTTTACTTCAAGCATTTTCAGTGAAAACTGTTGTATTAGTACCCAAAGCTGTTTTCATTTCAAAAGAAATTAATTAAACTACAGTTTTTTTTTGTTTCTTCTGGGGGTGTTTCCAAACATCAAAATCTTTTCATTATGTATTAATAAATACACATTTATGCTACTCTGTGGGGCATACTTTTCATGCTAATCTTTAATTAAACCTTTTCAGCTTTGATTCTCTCTTCAGAGCGATAGGATTGTGTTAAAAGATGGCATCATAATTGAAATTAATCTTGAAATAATACCAATCAAATTGCTAGCTGCAATTTTCCATAAAATGGTACTTAGTCATGTCATGCCTGTCATTATTATTTTTTTACCAGAACACGATGTAGGAAGCTTTAAGCAAAAATGACAGGTGTCAGGATTTTGCAATGACTTCTGTTTTAGTGGAACATGTGCTGCAAATATTGAATGAAATTAGCAGATGATGTATGAATAATAATGGGATCAGTTCTTCTCACTGAGTCCATTTCCATGTAGTCATTTTTTATTCTGGCCCCCCCAAGGATATCCTGTATCTCATCATTATTGTCACTGTGAAGACCTACAGTACAGTAAATGTGCAGTTTGCAACAAACCACAGTAGATAAAATGAAAAAGGAAAACTTCCAGTTTTCACAATACTTGCAGTTAACAATTTCATAAGCAAGATACAGGAGTGTGTAAATGTGTAGGATCTTTGATAGATAAATGTAGAACGCAAAACAAACTGTAAATACAAAACAGGAAACAGCTAAGGTAGAAGAGTAGTTCAGGTGGGTAACTGCGTCAGCATGCGTAGGCTGCAAAGGAACAAGTAATAGGTTTATTTGATGCTGAAAAAAGAAGCAAGAAAACATAACGTTTTGGTCGTGGAGCCTTCTTCGGGTGTGAGAGAGAAGGGGGAGGGTGTGATCCGAGCTGCAGGATAACTTTGTCTATAGAAGAGGCTACTTATGAAAATGACCTAGGTGTTGACAGATCATTTGCATATTATGTGGGACAGCACAACAAGTGGAGGAAATGTCAAGAAATATAGTCAAAAGCATGGAAATCAATTAAATGGGTGTTGTGATAAACTGTGTAAAGCACTAGTCAGGCTTTTTTTTTTTTTAGGAGGTTGCGTATAGTCTTGGTCAGCAAGTTGTATAGAAAATATATTGCTATTCTGGAACCAGTACAGAAGAGCAACCAAATGCAATAGTAATGTCAGGAATTATCTGACAAGTTAGAAAAAAAACAGAACACTTTTGCTCTTGAACTAGTTCTGCAAAACCTCAAAGGCATTGACCAAATCAACCCTGTGGACGTCTTCAAAATAAACAGTGAAACGAACTAGAGGAAAATCAAAGGCTCGTTGAGTCATTATTAGAATTTGGGTTCAATTCCAGGCTTGCGGTGCTTTCTGGAGTTTATATGGATTCTCTTCCCTTTTGCCTGGGTTTCCTCTGGGCGTTCGGGTTTTCTCCCCCAGTCCAAAAACAAAGTGGCAGAATTATTGGCTTCTGGAAAATTGGCCCTGGTGTGAGTACAGTGTGTGTGTGTGTGTGTGTGTGTGTGTGTGTGTGTGTGTGTGTGTGTGTGTGTGTGTGTGTGAAGGACTGGCATGCTGTTGAGGGTGTAGCCTGCATTATGCAAAATGCTTGTGCTGGTTCCAGTCCCATTGTATTGAACAAAGCAGCTAGAAAAAGGATGGATGAACAGAACTACCGATCACTGTAGATGTGGAAACAAAGCTATTTACTTTCAATGCAGTCACAGAGCTCAGTTGCAGTTTGAAGACTTTGATTCATTTTTACAGTATGTGGAAAAACTCACTTTCACAGCCATTTAGTTATCTGTAGCAAATCACAACTCACAAGCAATGTAATTAAAGTATTTTTCCTGTTCTAAAATAAGCCTAAAAGAGTAATTATCCTTTAGAGAAAATCTTTAATAGATCTATCATGGATGCAAAAAGGAGGTTGATTGTTGCTTTGACTTTGTTCAGTACAAATATGGCTGTATAAAGTAATCAATGCACTCCAGTTAATCATTAAAATTCTGCCACTTTACCAGGAATAAGTTGTAAAAAACAGTTGACTAATGGGTTTTGAAATGGTAAATATTAAAGGTCATTGAAAGCAATGCAAATTTCCAACAGCCAAATGAACATAGCAATAACAGTATTAACTGCCTTGAGCAAACTATTCAAGCCACATCATTACTATAAAGCTTTTATAAACCCAATATTTGTGAAAATATTACCTGTGATGCATATGATCCATTTCCCCTGGCAGTAAACACACACAAACACTGTCAAGCCTCGGATTTTTTTCCTGTTAGAGGCAGATTGCACATACTGTAGTTGTTTTTTTTTTCAAAATCTTTATTTGAATCACCTCAATCGAGATAAAATCAACTGTTTATCAGATTATTTGGAGTAGTTTGTAGTCTAAACCAAGTTGGCTGAGACACATGAGACTGGCTGTGAAAACAAGACCATTAATATCCAATATACTGTACTGTATAAAGCCAAAGGGCAGGAATACTGATGTGGACAGAGTATAGTTGAACAATACACAGGAAGAATGTAATCCCTTTCCATCTTTAGTCTGTTTTGAGGCTTGATATTTTCCTTCATACATAAATTCAAGGTTGGACGTTATGCATGTCTTATCTCACCACAGCAATCAAAAAGTGAATGTGGATTGCTTTATAAACGAGTACTGCTAGCAGATATGTGGTATTAAAGGTGGGTCAAAAAGGTTAAAGAGCAAGGCATTTTTAACTCATCACAAATAATTTTTGTTGTGCTGCTGAAAACAAATGACATCATAACTGAATGTTGAAAAAAACAATTAATGGATTCTGTCCTCAATAGGTAAAAAAGTCTGCTGCACCCTAAAAATATATCTCACTACATATCTCAGGGAGCAGTGTTCCTTAATCAAAATCCTAATCATAACAATGGATATATCTACTTGAATTTCACAGCCTATGTTGGGTGTTTCTGAATTGGTGGAATTCCCAAATCCTTCAACAGTAGCAAACAGGTCAGATGAGTTTATGTCTAAAAGTTGGCCTGTGAGGATATGACATGACCCTTGACCTTTAAGCTTGACTTCCTGCTGATGTCATTATGGATCCCATGATTCCCCATACTGAGAGATTTGCTACATTAAGATGGTTTGTTCCATAGGTTAGCTTTTCCCGGGGTAGTTTCAGTTTTCAAGATGAGTGCCTTCAGTATGGATCAAAATATAATCTGGAAATCTTTAGTGACGTTCCAGTGGACTTTAATGTTTGTTGGTGAGTGTGCGATAGTACAGTAGGTGCATTTCTTTATGTTGAACCCCTGTTGTTCTACTTTGTGCTGTGTCTGAGTTGTTCACTTTCCACATGAATAAAAATGATTAAATCACAGTTGATCGTGTTTGTATGCATTTACTTCATCTCATTTGCAGCATCTCTTTTGATGATGCTCTGCCATTTATCATACATCAGTGATACAGCGAGATGTATTTCAGGGAACATGGCAGAGCAGTGAGAATCAAAAATCTCTCCAAGCCAATAGTTCCTGTGCTGCCTGTTGCCACCATGATTTCATCAACTTTTTTTGTCTGCATGCTCTTACGTGGATTTCAGGGCTTTTATTTGAGAGAGACAGAAACTGAGATTACCCCCTTCTCTCAATGATAGACTAATGTCTATCAGAAATTCTCCATTCATTTATAGATTTGGGATTTTTAATCCTCTCCCCCAGTCTAAACTCATTTGAACACTTATTCTCACACACTGTGCCCACTCTGTCCTTAGTTCTCCAGTAATTTGTTTCCCTATTGCCTTTATCTCTAAAGCAGACGTCTCTGAAGCCAAACCATTGTTTATTTTTCTTTATATCTACTTTTCATCATGGAATTAACCTGTTAATTTATGGGATTAACTTGTTCCCTTGAGGTAAGCACACGAATGCAGAACCCCAGTGCAATCTCCATCTATTAATATAAATTTATAATTGAGCTAGTTCAGGTGGGGAGCTGCATTAGCATGCGTAGTCTGCAAAGGAACAATAGGTTTATTCCATGCTGAAAAGAGAAGAGAGAATATAATGTTTCGGCTGTGAATCCTTCTTCGGGTGTCATTAATTGATTAATTGTGTAATTTCATAAATAGTGTTGTAATGAAGCAAACCCTACAGGGATTATATACAGCATTACGCTGGTCTTTCTGAAAACAAGGTACAAAAGAAGTGTTCAATTAAGCTTTTTGAGGTCAAAAGAGTTGGTCATCACATACTTGGGAAGTCTGTTTCTCAAGAAAAAAAATTGACTGCTGGTGTCATACAGTAAGGCATCACTTAGAACAAACAAATGAATATTGTTCAAACAAGCAAAGACAGATCACTAATTGTGTACTACCTTTTTTATTTACAAACCCCTCTCACTCAAATATGATAAAATAGAATTTCTAAACAGCATGTGCAATGTTTAGTTTTTGTGTTAATTGGTAATATTTGGCATTGTTCATGTAAAAACAAATATTTTTCCTTAAATACAATGTGAATTGGAAAGAGTTTGTTTTCTGCTATAGTGTTTTATGTCTGTAATTCTAAAAGTAGAAAGAAACCTTTAGCATAAAGAGAAAAAGTAGTTTGTTGAGAGCTATGTAAAAGCACTGTCATTGTCTTAAGGCTTTGGTATATAAGCTAAAGAAAATATAAGTTATTATAAAAGTATAGTAGATACTCATTTAAAATATTGATTGTCAGGAAAATAACTCCTCCCGAGTTTTGATTGTGATATCTTCAACATGGCACTGTCTTTATCATTATAAACGTTACAACATTCAAAATAAAACACGATATTGACAAAGTACTGTAGCTCCCACATTTGTTAAGTAACCTTCATGGCATTTAAGGGGGAGCCCATTAATACAGATGAGAGAATACTGCTGTGGGTTAAAGTTGTGATGGTGGAGATTGAATAAAAAAACTATTGCTGCCAGTAGACATGAGAAACCTAGCAAGACTCACTTACTTTAGAAAATGAAAAGAAAAACCCATCACTGCATGAATAAAGAAGGCAATCCAGCATTCTGAAGGAAAGCTGCAAACAGACAGTGATGATCCAAAACAAAAAAGGCAGGCAATTTGATGTTGTCTGTGAGTTCTCCATGTGTGAAAAGATTTGATCAGTGGGATTTAATGGAAGATGGTATTAAGGAAGGCATCTAAACTGGAAGATAGGAGGCAGCATAAACAGGAATATGTAGAGTGAACGATGAAACAGGTGGAACATTTGTGTCAGTTATTACTGTTGCTCACACCCCCATGGGCCCTGAAGGCTCTGCTCTCAAGCCTTGTTTGTCCAGACCTCTCAAAGGCATCAGATTCCTTTTGATTAGCTGCTCTAAATTGTTCCTTGTTCCTTTGGTATAGAGGTGGGATTGGGTGGGAATACTGATTATGTGACAATGAATCCAAAGTGCATGATGAGCTTTATGGTCCCTTCTCGATTACTCTGTAGTTGTTATGATGTCCTGAATATTGGGAAGTTAATATTTGTCCCCTATATTTTTCTTTTGTGAGGCTAGGCTGAGGGGTCTTGTCATGTCTCTTGAACTTATGTAGATTTCCATTTAAACTTGTAATGCTCTGGCTTTCCAGCCTTTATGAGTAGCCCAACTACGGTATCTGCTAAATCATACCACAAGGGAATTACTCAGTTGATCAATTTTGAAATACACATAGCCTGTCTTATTTGTAGATCTGCAGTTTGTAGATACTGCAAAGGACACTTTGCAGAATACTGTACGTAGTGTGCTATGTTTCAGCACAAGTTACTCACCAACCTTCCCTCGGGCTCAGTCTGTTCTTCTTCAGCAAAAATGAATTTAAAATAAATTGTATGAATAACCAGACAGAAAATGTATTAAATCCAATGACTGTGCCACCCTAATATTAGTACTGCTAGGTGCAGATGTTGATGGGTAGGATAATATTTGTTTTTCTTAAAGTACTTGTTAATTTGAGAACAAATTCTGCATACGATTGGATGAGAATTGGACAAGACTAAGGCAAACATCTCTGTATTAATACAAATATTATAATCGAGCTAAACACAGCACTATGACCCTTTACTGGCAGGAACAGAAATGCTTTAAAGTAATTACTTTTTATTCAGCTTTCAAGTCCCCGCTAAGCTTGTACTGAAGCTCACAAAGGAGAAATCTTAATAGTTACCTACCCCATCACTTCTGGGAAGTACAATCAATATACTAAAAAAAATTGAGCCTTTATTTAATTGTTTTACAAAAGGAGGCAGAAGAATCCTTTTATCCTGGTGATGTATGACTTTGATGCCAAGCAATTGTGTGTGGTTTAAACCAGTGCTTGAAAGACAAATTATAGTCAAACTCATTGAGTTTTCCATGACAACCATGATACCACTGAGCAATAAAATAGTTGAATATTTTAAATACTAGCAAGCAATTATTATATACATTTTTTAACAACAAATTTAATTAGGCTGTAAATGTTAGCACATTCCCAAAAAAGAACAATCTGGGAATTGTGTTGATTTGATATTTGTTCAAGGCTTGCCTTAGTTTCATGTCTATATCCTATGACCAAGCCAAACATGGAACTTGGGGATTGAGGACAAGACAAGAAACATGAGGGGGTCGGAAGAGATGATGAGGTGGTTGGTCCCAAAAAAACATGCTTTAATGAATTACCACAGGTAAGATTAATTAGTTTCTTCCCTGGACTTTCAATGTTCTTTTCTCACAGAAATAGTGCCTTTTCAAGGTACTGTATGCATTTGTTTTTAGCACTGTTTTAAACATGAGGGTCCTTAATGAATAGGAAAGCCCTAATTACACTTTAAATCTGTGGATTTCTTTCTTAGCATTGTTATGGAGTTCAGTTATGGTGGGGAAGGAATTCTGTTTGTAATAGTAAATGTTCAGGCTCCCTTGGTTAGAAGGTTAGCCACCAAACAGTGAGATATCATTGCCCCCACGGTTGAAAGACTGAGCTCTTATGCTGACTTCAGCACCAGGCTATTTGTTTGTGTGAAGCATCAACTCTACAACCTCTCCTGAGGGAATACAGGGCCAATCAGCTCTTTTACACATTCTCATTTCTCACCAGAGCTTACTGTCAGCAAGTACTGTATGTGTAAGAGGTAAGACTAGGGAACATTCCTGTTCCCTGGATTGATCATCAGTCATGTCTATCTGGTGGAGGTAAAAATCTAAAATCAAACCCAATAACTCTTTTTGAACTGCTCTTTTCCAAGTAAAGGGTCATGTTCTACAGTTGCCCCCAGCCTATTTTAGATTCTGAATTTACTGGGTGTGATCAGTGTTGCTCCCTCTGTATACTTGTTAACTACAAGGTGTTAAAAGGTATTCATTTCCTATTGTAATTCATAAACAAATGGGAACAGAGTGCTTCTCAGCTCTTTTTCTCCCACTTTTTTATAGTTATCCTAGTTGAGCAGTTGCCTTGCCTACAAGACTTTTTCTTATTTTGAATTACTATTAGACATTGGTTGGATGCATGGGATTGATGTCCAATTAACTGTTTTTGCCTCAAAACCATGTGTTGGACTAAGGAGTTAACAGTATAAACTGTATGAACAACATACAAGGTGAAAATCAGAGATAGTTCATCTGTTTCTGAAATATTTCACCCTTAATATTTCAGAGTGACACTGGAAAAAGACTGCATGACAGAACTGGGAATCATTGGCCTTATTATGATTTAATCTTAGTGAATATATTTGTCAAAAATATGATTGAGAGATCAATCTCTTTAAGCTTCCATAATATACAAGTTTCAGCATAGAACAGAAATGGTCAATAATGTCACTTGCATTCCATGCAATTAAAAGATATTGAACCACATTCATTAGCAAATTCATTACTGAATTGATGCATAATTGCTTAATTAACACAGCATCCAAAGGCCGCTTTATAATTAAGCATTAGCTGGAGCAAAGACTTCAAAATGGAATTTAAAATGGCAAGGCTGACTGCCTCTAGCATAGACAATAAAAGCTAAATGGAATTTAATAGTTCCAGAATAACACTGGAAATGGAACAAGTTGGCATGTTAATCAGGAATGTTTACATAGACAGGAAACATAATGACTCATATAATATAATATTATTATATTCTAATTATGATGGTTAAAAACAGAATTTCTAACAGGTAATTGCGCTTTGAGGATAACACCTTTGTCAAATTAACTTTTTGCATTCTGATATCATTTACAGAGTGAATTCACTTTGAATTCAGTCAATATCACAAGAAAGAATATTTCTAAAGATATAAGTAATAGGTTTATTCCATGCTGAAAAAAAGAAGAAAGAGAACACAACGTTTCGGCCGTGGAGCCTTCTTCAGGTGTCAGGTTTCTAAAGATATGACATGTTCAGGTTCTGTTCTGCTGTGATACGGGATTTATGTGTGTATTTATCACAAGAACAAGTAAAGGTTTATTCCATGCTGAAAAGAGAAGAAACACAATGTTTCAGCTGTGAAGCCTTCTCCAGCTGTGAAAATTTTGTGCTTCGTTTCATCTCTTCAGCAGGGAATAAACCTTTACTTGTTCCTATGAAACCAACGCATGCTGACACAGCTACAGTACCTACTAGTACTACTGTATTCATCACAGGCTATCATGGTGGTGCAGTTGTTTGCATTGTTGCCTTTCTGCTCTGGGGCCCTGGCTTCAATGGCAGACCCCGGGGTACCATCTGCGTGGAGTTTGCATGTTCTCCCTGTGTTCCTGTGGGTTTTCTCTGGTTTCCTCCGACAGTCCAAAAAATGCTGAAACATCCAGGGTTTATCCAGACTAGTGCCTGTTGCTTGCTGAGATACAGTACGTTCAGACTCCCCCATGACTGTGTTGGATAAAGTAGTTAGAAAATGGATGGATTAATTGATCTCATGTTTCCTTTTTTTGTTTTTTAATGATGAAACTTGTGTGTATAAAGTGAGAACCACAAAAAGGACTATGTATGGTATTCCACCTCTACAGTAGATTAAATGTTTAAACTTGAATTCGAAATAATGAAACTACAGAAATCAATTAACTATTTTTCATAGAAAGTCTTTTTAATGCTGCCACACTTCATTCATTCATGTTTGACCTTGCACTGTCATGTTGATTTAGAAATTGTGACAGTCTTTCCATGCCTCATAAGAAGTGAAAGGCTACAGAAAGCAACAGCTTTTTTTATTCAGAACAGTGTGTCACTGTAAAGTACATTTTTTTTAACCAGGAAACAAAAACATATACACAATATCACACATTTATCTGCATCTGTGATACATCAAGTTGTGCAATAGCTTTAAATACAGAGAGCCTTTGCTAACTTCTATAAACAAATTGGCTGTAGAACAGCATTTGACCTCCCTCTACTAGAAGTAAAAAAAAGATAAAAACAGCTTTTTTGTTCTTTGCTTTTTTACTGATTGGCTTATAGGCACAATTTCTCAAATCCTGAGATTGGATCCATTTTGTAGCCCTTGGTGGAAGGAAGATCCCTTCACACATAAGGTTTTCTTATTCCCTTTAAAATCATTTGGAGATTTTAAGAGAATGCAAGGTAATCAAGGGATTTGAACACTAGAAACGATGTGTTTAGAAATATATTTGTGGATCGGAAGTTTTATTTCTGAACATTTCTGAACAGCCTGGGGCATTTAATGTTTATTAGTAGACATTCCGATTTTAATGATTTTATTTCAGATGCACAGAAAGTCTATAAGAGTTTGCAGATGAGAGGTGGCCTCTTGGCCCATCTAGCTTGTTTGGTTTTAACAACGTGTGGATCCGAGGATTTAATCCAGCCACTTCTTGAAAGAAGCCAGACTATTTAAGGCAGATAAGCTTGTTAACCTTTTGTGTGACAAAGTGTGTTCTTTTCTCAGATCCAACGGCACTTACCTTAGTTCCTATGTGTGGCCTCTGGTTCATGTTTCACTGCTGATATTAAAGAAGTTCATAGATTTAAATTACTCAAGTTGTCTTTGTGGATTTAAATTATTTGAATTGGTTTCTCTAAAAGTGTTCTCTGTTCAAGACTACAAAGGTTCAGGTAGTTTTCCCTATCAGGGTAGGACATTCATTTGAATCTGGAAAAATATCTGGTAGCTCTTCTCTGGACTCATTACAGAGCAGCAGTATCTTTTTCGGTATCGGGGCAACCAAAATTGAATGCTATATTCTAAATGAAGTCTTACAACTGCATCGTACAAATTTAATACCCCATTATTATTACAACTTTTTAAATGCATTTTAACATGCTGCTAGCCTTTTTTTTATTGAACCCCCGCTTTATCTAGAAATAAAAATGCAAAGGAACAAGTAAAGGTTTATTCCGTGCTGAAAAGAGAAGAAAAGAAAGCCTGTGGAGCCTTCTTCGGGTGTGAAGAAAAAGAAGGACACCCGAACCTGAAGAAGGCTCCACAGCCAAAACATTGTTTCTTTTCTTCTCTTTTCAGCATGGAATAAACCTTAACCTGTTCCTTTGTGGTGAGGCAGCTACCCACGAGAAAAAAAATGTTGTGTCAATACACAGTAAAAACTTGTTTTTTTTTTCATAAATAGCTACTTTGAGCTCAGAGTTTCTTTTTGTTTTAAAGTTACCATTTTTATTTTTAGCTACCTGCAGATAACAGTGCACAGTGCCTAAATCCCAAGCCTTGCATGGATAAGATCTGGGATTGCTATGAATCTATCTAGGAATACGTTACTCTTTGATAACAGATGTATGGAAGAATCTGTTTCTAACCAAAAATAAGTTGCTTTATTATTTTTAAATAATTCTCAAACAAAGCACTGCTATGCAAAAAGTAAGTCATCACAGCCAGAAAACATCTAATTTTCGATTACTGTTGATAGTGAAATATTCTTACAAGTGATTTACATTCAATATTATAAGAAGGTTGGTATTGAAACAAAACTTAGGAAAAACTAAACTAACATGCACATGAAGAAATAGAAGAGATTGCCAGAGAGAAGAGAAGTTCAGTTCTTTTAATCATTCTGTAAAGTCACCTTTGTCCTATACTTTCTGAGCTATATGAAAAAAAAACATATATTTAGAAAAATGCAGTAGATTCTGAATATTGTTTAATTGGGTTTTACGTAATTTTGATGAATTGATCATTCATGAGTCACCATGATACACTCAAGTGTCTTTGACTGTTGTATAAGGTATAAATCATCTAATTAATTTCTTTTGTTGCACAGTATATGTGCGAATTTATATGCAAGCTCTTCATATACAATCTTCATGGCCTTTCCAATTCCAGTGACTGGGTAACTGAATATATTTCACCATGCCTAACCACCCAAGTAGTAGATCGAGTTATGAAGAGTTTTCAAGGATGACTAAGCGGTTTCAAAACACACAAATTCCTCTTTACCTAGTTTATGCTCACAGACTACTTTTAGATCATATTTTGTTAATATTACATTACATTTTGAAATATTGTGTGATTAACCACTAGCAGATTCTAATATGAACATCTAGTCAAAGTTGCCAAATACCACTCTTACTAAATTCTCTGCTATTAACATAATTATGGATTTCTTTCCTCTCTTTTTTAATGGTTATTTTAAAAGAACATTAAGAATATTTCTTGCATTTGCTGGGACAGGCTCTGGCCTCCACTGTGATGCTGTATTGAATAAAATGGTTAGAAAATCGCTGCATGTATTTTTAGCATATTTTAGGTTTCTCAAACCTTTTGTATTTGTTCCTGATATTAAGTATATAAATGGGTGATACAATCCCTTCAGAAAAAAATGATAATGAAATCTAGCAAACTGCAGTTTTAATTAAGAATTCTAAAAAGAAACTTAATTTGGGTCCAATCAAATCAAAATTATTTGAGTAGTACAAAATGATTTGAATCGCATTAGCAATATGATTTTCCCCACAGCACGGAAACAATTATTGATAGAATGCTTTGCACATCTGGAAATCTAATTGAAATCCATATTATTTTTCCATGTAATAAAAATGTGTTAAATAATCTAAATTATCTATGTCTAACTTAATTGCTGTAGCTGATGGAACAAGGCTTCTGGCTTCATCTTTATCAATTGTACTACTGTAATATTAATTTTTAAATGTCCTTTGCTGCTAAGATCTTATAATCTTTACTTTGGTATTAACACATTTTGAGTCAATAGATAACACAACATGACGCATTCCAGTGTATCCTGGAGTTTAGGAGTCTTCGGTTATGGAGTAGAAGCTTTCTTTGAATCTAGAGGTCCAGGCTTTTACAGTATACTACTAAATGTTCTGTCAGAAGAAAGGAGAGAGAAAAGTGCATTCCCAAGGTGATTTTGGTCTTTTATTTTGGATTATATTATTCGCCGTTCTGAGGCAGCATGTGGTAAAGATGGTCTGGACAGAAAGGAGTTCTCTCCCAGTGATGGTCTCAGATGTCTCCACCACCTTCTGTAATGTTTTACGGTCATGAGCTGAGCAATTGCCATACCAAACTGTAATGCATCCAGTGAGAATACTTTCTACTGTGCATCTGTAGAAATTTGTGAGTGTTTGTGGGGACCAAATCTCTTCAGTCGCCAGAGGTGCTCTTAGAGATCTTAGGGTCCTTATTCATGTCATACTGCATGTATTCATTGGAAACAAAACCCTCAACAGTTCAATATATAACAATACAGTAGCAATGTTGTGATCAGTTGCTTGAATGGACCGAACCGACAGAATAGTACAACAAACTAAGCCCTTCACACCTCAGTGTAAACATGCTCATACATTAAATGCCATAAGAATATATATTATACTGTAAATACTGCCTTCCAAATAGTGCTTGAGCAACACAGAAATCAAAATGACCTTGCGCAAATACTGATTTGTCTCTAAACTCTAAAAGAGTTGTTACAACTAATGGATGTGAGATAAAAGCCAGAAACAAGATAAATACGTACATATAATGTCCTTTTTCATTGTTACTACTGTTTCTGCAGAAGAATAGGTTATATTAACTCTCTTAATATGGCCTCCCTGGGTGGATGTCAAAGTCTCTGACTTGTGAGACAACATTTTAAATGGAACTGTCAGCATGCTCTTCTCATAACATTTCACTGTTCAAAATGGAAAAAGTCACAGAGAGCCGAATCAACTGCCGAAGTACAGTTACAGAGTGTCTTGTACAAATGCCTGGTACTATTTAGTCACAATCAGTTCTAAACACAATTATTTTAAAAAATGGAATGCTAGTTTTTACCCTGTTTAAAACAAGGACAAACACACCTAAACTCTGGGAAAATGAAAATAATAAGGGCATCTTTAATCTCATAGCTCCAATTGTGAATTTGTAATCATTCAAATTTAAAAAAAATCCACTAAGAGCCCCATTAATTCTACCTAAAAGATTGTTAAAATACTTTCACATTCAAGGCCCCTCTGAACAATTCTGGATCACTCAGATGATATCTTGCATTTCTGTTTCAGGGAACATGTCAGGGCTGTGATAATCAAAGATCTCCCCCAAACCACAGTTTCCCATTTCACCACTAACGACCCCGATCACACCGATTTCTCTGTCTGCATTCTCACAGTGGGGTTTCAGAACTCCTATTGCAGAAAGACATCCAAAACCAAAATTATGCTGAAACTAGGAGCATACCTTCCCCCTTCTCTCAATGACAGACTCGTTTCCTTCTCATCCTCTCTATTCATTTGCAGGTTTTGACTTCACACCTCTCTTCAACTCTCTTGACTTCACACAAATTGAGTGTTGAAACCTGTTTACAAAAGGTAGCTACCTGTACATCCACTCTCTTAATGTGCATTAATAATGGCCACAGTGTCCTGTAGGCAGATCATATGCAGTACACTAGGGACTGGTTTCAAATGGTAGTCATTTATATTCTTTGGAAAAATTCAAGTGAATCATGAATTTTAACTAGCCAATTTTATGTTGAACCACATATCATCGCAGAAAATGTATTTAATATAGAAATCCTTATTAAAAACAGTACCAGTCTGTATGAAACCTTTAGACTAGACATACCGTAAATAGAAGAAGCCAAGAAGCCTATTCGGGTTTTTTTGCATGCATTTTTATACATGCATTTCTGATCATCAGATTGAATATGTTAAATTGGCCAAGTAATTAGATTAGCTGAATAGCAGAGAGCTGAAACCCAGCTGAATACAAATGCCTACACCTGGAATTGGAATTTGACACTGTAACATTTAAGAAGTTAAAAGGTGTAGCAGAAGTTAAAATGAAACAGTGCAGTAAAAATCATTAAGTAACAAATTAAATAACAAAAGAATACACTTGTGTCTTTAAAACAAAGAGATACTTGTTTGGGTCCAAATGTGAGCCTTCATATTTGGGTCAGTATTTGGACAGTATACTGTAACTTGACATGATCTAGTCTGTTCAACTCATGCTTGTCACCTAACTGGCATTTTAGCTGACCCACATCTTTTGCCTTGTGTGTGGTGAGCCCACCTGACAACTCCACATCACCATTTTGGGCTAAGCCTGTCCAGGTTACATGGGTAGATCGGCCACCAGGTGCTGGCTGGCAAACATCACCTCAGGCCTGGATCCAGAGGCGGCTCCTGGTGTCCCTAATCCAGTTTTCTCTTAGGTTTTAGGTGAACCATTATGAGAGTGTAGTTCGGATTGTTCTTTGGATTGTCTGCCAATCTTCTTAAACCAATTTGCCATGGGTAACCATAAAAGGAGCATAAACTCCAGACAACATAACTCTAAGGCTCCCTGGGGCATTCAAGCTTCTCCACCGTAACAGGGTTATGATCCAAGGCCGATGCCAAGGAATGGACGTGACGTGAACCTCAGCAGTGAGTTGTTATTAGAGTTCTGGTACTTGGTATTTGATGAGTGACTTTGAATAAACAGACCTAAGGCTATATATTCTGGACACTTGATTAAAGTGAGGGGCAGAGGTGTCAACTGATCGCCACTTGATGTCAAGTTGGGGTTTCAGCTGGAAAGACCTGAGAGGCCCAAACGTGAAGTGAGGGTGTACTGGGATCACCTGACAGATGCCGCTGTATGGCGAGTTCAACTCCCACCGTGAAAAGAGCTTCTCCTCTATCCTAAGGAGGTTGGGGCCATTGAGTCTGAGTGCTTAAGTCAGCTGCAAGGTGCTCTGGGCAGAAAATGGTTGGTGTCTGTTAAGGTGCGAACTCTAGTCTCTACCTACAGTAGGAAAGCCTATGCTTCATGTTCTTCATGGATAGGATATCAAGACACTGCTGAGGTTCGTTTTGGTTCAGTTTTTTCCAAACAGTCTGGGGATCTGAGGGGTGTATCTCTGCTGTTTGTGGATGATGCTGTTCTCTTTTACTCATCTGACTGTGATCTCTGGTGAGCACACTGGAGAGATTTGCAGCTGAGTGTGAAGTGGTCAGCTCCTCCAAATCTGAGGACATGGTGGCTTGCCTTCTCCAGATGAGGGGGGGAATAGCTGCCCCGAGTTGAGGAGTTTAAATACTTTGGGTTCTGTCAAGCCAGAGCTTGCAACTGCTCCCAGTCCCAGTCCCAGTGACATTCCCATGAGTGATCACAGCCATCACTTGGGCCTAAGGTATCAGTCCGGCTACGTTTCAATTAAACCATCTGTATACCAATCAGGTACCTGATCTACCAATTAATCAGTCCATTTCAGGTTCTCTATTTATTTCTCAGATGCTACCAAAGAAGCACACCGTCATTTAACTACCAAGGGGAATACAATTCACAGCACAGCTCTGTGGCTGTGCCACAGCAAAACCAACAACAGGAGGTGCTGGAGACTGTTGCTGGGGAAAGGAGTCAGGTCTGCTCTGCTCAGCAGACTGTAATTCAGCTTGGTTTGTGGCGGCTTAAGACCTCCATGTTATACTCAAAGAGCTGCAGAACAAGAACAGAGTACTGTAACTTGTAACGCCAACATCCTATTGATGTAAAACCTCTTATACATGGTTCATGGGAATCACAGCACTGATAATGGTGGATAAAACAGGCTGTGCCTGGTCACTTCTAGGATGTGAGGTCTCTAAAAAAAAGCCGATTGCTGCTCTAAATGGTAGGTAGTAATTCTCTCTGGATCAGATTTTCCAAACCAGTGAGACCTAAGACACTATTATGTAGTAGGAGCCATCATTCAGCTATTATCTTGGCTATGTTTATTTGCATTAATGAATGGATAAACACTCTGCAATTAAGTTTTTCCTCTCTCTACTTTTCAGCAGGGAATTAACCTTTACAAATTCAGTTTTTATATGTAAAAAAAGAAGATAGGGAAGACTTTTCCTTTTCCAATGCAACAAAAGCAGTTACTGTATATCTCAACACGCAACTTGATTGTCACGGACGTCACGGAGAGCAGAAAAAGACCCATATGCGTAGCGGCGAGACGGGAAAAAGGCCCGGGCTCATTAGTGCAAAGAGTTCAGGAATGCCGTATAGAAACCTATGCCCTCAGGGAGCGGACGTGGGGCGCCCTGGTGCTAGGCGGGTCTCAGGACATCCGAACAACAATGCTGAGCGAGGACAGAGTGCAAGACCCGGAAATATATAGCCCAAGGAAGAGAGGGACAGGAAGGACAGCAGACCGGAAACTAGGGACAGGACAGAGAAGGAGCGCCCTCTGGCTGCAGAGGGCGTGACATTGATACTTAGGAAATCATTTGAAATTTCCAGTGGGATTTTTGCTTTTGTCCATTTGCTTGGGGAAAAAAAAGCTTCACATAAAAGTAATCTTTTATGCACCCAACATATATTATTTGAAGATACAAAAAAGTCTCCTTCTAAATTAAGCACTCCTTTTTCATGCTTAATGTAACCACGCCTGAGGCTGTACTGCTCTTGAGAGCACAGGAGAGGTTAATCTGTTTTGAATTAGGTCCTGGGTGCAGTGCACTTCTACTGCTGAACTTAAATGAGTTTTACTTGGCAGATTTCATGTCCACAATTGGGCGCTCTTGGTCCTTTTCTATTATTATTGACTAGGAGACTAAAAGTCATGTTCTTCTAAGGGAAGCAAATCCCGCTTTTAAAATGAGGTACTGTAGGTGTCCTAAATCAATTATTGGATATTGCTTAAGTTTATTTTTTTATTCCTTTTTAAATTTGATTTGATTTTTTAAGTACACAAATAATTCATGATGTACTAAGAATACCATGAGGGACCATAGAGACTTGGTGCTGCCTTTTCTTTTCTTGTCAATAATAGAGTCAGGTTAAGTGGTTGTGTAATCCTTTGCAAAAAAGACAATTATAGCAGACCTCAGAAAAATTAAGGAAAAGATAAACTTTTATTTTCTCCACTGACAATGCCTTTCTTTGAGGGAACCCTTCCACATACAGTACTGAGAACCTACCTATGGAGACACCACAAATTGCTTCAGTCCATTTTATTAAAAGGCGCATTACTTTGTTCATCATTACGAATTATTGTATAACCGAGCATATTGAAACACAAAATCAGTATGAACCAACATACTGTATTAACATTTAAAATGTGTTGAATAGATTGCAGAGCACTAAAAGATTTTCTGTATATATTGTGGGAAGCTACCTGTGCATTCTTACATGTATGCTAAACCACAAAGTTTGAAATGATGTCATCTGTTTAAGTATGTCTCCTAAACGTCCAACCTCATGTCCACGTTGTGGAAGGTGGGCAACGGACAAAGTAGGGGATGCCGACAGGGCGAAGTACAGTGGGGCTTTTTCCACTTGGCCACTATGGTAACCATGAAGGCCTGTCATGAACCCTGAAATGGCCGGCTAATGAGGCTCTCATTAGCCGGCTAATTAGCCGGCCAATGAAGCCACTGCTGCCTGGGTGAAACCCAGCCAGCAGTGGCCCCTTCTTCACTATTGGCACAGTACCAAAGCGGAGTACCAATGTTTTGGAACACGGCCTCAGTTACTGCGCTTCCCATCATCCCAGCCCCAAGATGATGGAGTATTCAGAGGAACACGATCAATCACGGCCACCATAACATCTCACACCAGGGTTGGAGCCCTTGCACAGCAGTCATTGACCCACACCAAGAAGAGCACCTGGTGGAGGGGAGTGCTCAAAGCCTGGCACGGGACGGGACCTTTAACCTTTTCCGGATAAAGGTCTATTGACAAGTTCCAAAAACTGACTTACAGACATTAATCTGTCTCAGAACCTGGAATGCCCTGATGTTAAATGGCACAGGATACCAAGTTGCCCTTGTCAATGAGTTGTCCAAGTACAACGTCACATTGGTAGGAATTACATAAGCTCGTCTCCCTCAACATGGTCAGAGAGTTGTAAGTGGTGCCACCATACTGCATTCTGGTGCGAATGACCACACTAAAGGTGTCTCATTGGTATTATGCCCTCCAATGTATAATGTGCTGGTGATGTTGCACTCCCATGCTTCTGTACACCAGACTCATTCACTGCCATGGCCATTTGTCATTAGTTGTTGTCTATGCTCCGACAGAAGATAGCGATGACGCACAGAAAGATTACTTTTATAACCAGTTAGCGGCCTGCATACAGTCAGCACCTCTTCATGATGAATTACTAGTTCTTGGCGACCTCTACACAAACCCCAGACCGAGGGTGCCCGGCTTCAAGAAAATGATTTGACCTTTTGGTTTTGGGACAGTGAATGACAACTCACATGGAAGCTGTTTCTCTGCTCAACTCAAGGTCTGGTAGAAACAGGCTAACATGGATTTCCAATGATGGTAGAGCTAAAATGAGCTTGACCATATCCAGTACTTACATATGAACTCCACTTGATAAAATCATATTGCGTCTACTGGGGATCCGAAACACCTGCTAACACAGATTATCGACTGTTGCAGAGATAGCAATTACCTCGAGGCTATTTTGGCGACATAAAATATTACAAAGGTTGGACGTGCAGAGACTCCATTGCGCAGGAGTACAACACCGAAATAAAGAATAATTTTGCAACACCGAAATGCTAACTTGATTATCATTGAATTTGGCAATACACATGAAACTTAGGGGAGCATTGCTAAAATCAGCCAGGCATTATTTATTTGGTTTGCTCCAGATAAACCATGTCATTCTACTGATCTCAAGGTGACAGGCTTCTTCATTATGGAGTCTCCCCTGTTATACCCATGTCTACACAGTATATTGAATTCAGTGGAGAAAGGAAGCCATCGGCCAGTCCTTGCGAAACAATGTCCACACTCATTCATTTCACAACTTGAATTCTGAACTTTCACTGCATGCCTTAACCAGACAAGTCATTGGTGGCTGTATTCAAAACTGTGATTCTCCTATTTAATAAACTAAATGATAACATTTTCTCGAAGAGAAGACTCCTGAGAATGCAAAAGTAACAGTCCAAAATAATTATTTCCCTCTTTTCTCATTGTGAATATAGAGTGCAGCCATCTCATGCACTTAATCCTTCTCTATGGATTTAATGCAGTAGACATTTTATATTTGCTTTTTGAATAATAGAGATTGATTATTAGATAACGTATTAAATAATAACTAACTAATAAACTTTCACAACTTATATTTGTGGTGTACTCTTTTTTTCCTATGCTGTTTTTCTTGGTAATGTTTTTAAAACTTGCAAGGAAGCACATTTTATAGCATAAAAAATGCCCAGAGCAAGAAACTGTGAGTTTGAAAATCAGCTTTCATTTACAATAGTTCTATTTGATTATCCTTAAAGGCCTACTCAGTAATATGTTCTTTGAGAATTGAATTTTCCCATACTGGGTAATATTTTAAATGATATAATCCTACAATCTTTGTAAAAATTAAGACTTTAATCTTGCAGTGCTTGCGGCAAATAAGTGTTGTAACAGACAAATAAGTTCTGGATCCTGAGATGAAGTTAAATGGATGAGTTTAATTGCATGCAAGGAACAATAAAACCGAAGTATTTTTCAAAGTGCTGGTACAAAACTACCAGTTTATATAGCCCTTTTCTGCCCCTTCTGACATAGCTCGTTACCATGGTAATGGGGGGAGGTCATGGTGTCCGGCCAGTTCACAGACTTTGGTCACTCTTAATGGTCTGTTAGGTTTCCTTCCCTGGGAGATTCCTAGCTGGCATCTGGAATCCTTATCAGTTATCCCCCTTTCCTGCCATAACTCTAAGTCTGTCACTTAGAAGTCCAGTCCTCATGCAGAAAGGACTCTGTTAACCCCTTCTTCACATCTTGTATCTTTCTTCATAAGTATCTACTGTAAATGCATTTTTTTCTTCACGTGAGCAGCTGATTACAGAGCTTCAGAAAGCACTTTGTGTTACTTGACAATTTACCAGTATTGAACCCTGCGTGGTGTGATTGTGGAAAATTCCCAAACTTCCCAAGAGACTCACACCCAGCAAAAAAAGGGTTACAGGTACCTGTGCTTAAACCTGCAGGTCAAGAGTAATTAAGCCTGGAACAATTATTGGCGTGTAACACAATCAACTTGGATTTACATTTTTACCTTAAGACCTGGGCATTACTGGGTGACCTTTTGACATAAGCAGGTTTAAGAGATGATACTTACATGTATTTTTCATAAAATTACTCATTATACAGGTCATGCATTTCTTTCGCTATGTACAGTAGAACTGCTTCTTCTTAGTCAAGGCCACTTGGAAGGTTAGGGACCTAATTTTATTTTTTTTTCTGACTAAATTGTTGAGCTGTGATAGAGAAGCCAGAAGTGGTGAATGCAGCCCCTGGAAATAAATTACAGTCCTGATATCTTGAGATACAGGTCACACATAGTTATCTATACAGAAAAGCCAAACAACACATTGGTTTTAATATGATTGGATAGAAACAGATATATTGAGAAAAACTGAATGTTTTAAATTTCCAAATTAAACCAGCCAAAAATAAACTGATTTTTTTCAAAACAGAAGCTGCTAAATCAGGAAAGGGAACTGGGTGCAATATTTTGGTCACAGAATTCTTATTCTTTTAGAAACGTTTCTCCATATAACATCACTTTTGTATTATCCTGTACGTCAGGTACAATGGACAGTATTTCTTAAACACGCAGAAAGCACTGAGCATCCTGCATGTCAAAAAAATTTACTTTCAGTTATCCAGATAAATACACACTTCATGTGAAATACAAATCTGTTTCAAGAGACCTGCAAGAAAAACCTTTGGGATGTGAGCTATTTAAATCAATTGATTGATCGGTCAATGCATCAATGCACAACAAGTAGAGATCTAACACCTGTTGTGCACATTTTCACTTTTCAATGCAGTTTTTGTCAAGACAGTATAGTGTCTCAAAGACGCTCCACACTAGTTAGTTAAAATGACTCAGGAAAAGATGCACTTAAAGCACATTGTTTCACTCTAATCTTCAACAATTGCAAATGTCAAGCACACAGCCACAACACAGGTGAGGAAATTCATGTAGAATTACTGTAGGTTGGTACCGTAAAACACATGAGCACTTCCCAGGACTTTGTCCAGAGTTGCTTTTGTTTTTCTACGTAAAGGGCAGGGTTTGCAGACAGTAAAATGAAAAGAGTTTTCAAAATGTGTGCATAGCTCCCCCTGCCGGCGGGGCCATTGAGAGTGGATCAAGAGTATGCACCAGCTCGAGGTCAACTGCAGTGTTTCTGAAATTAAGTCTGACTGAAAACGTGGAAAATTGGGTCAACATGTTTACGGGTAATCTGCTACCAGTCCCTGTGGAATCATTAGGTGCATTTTTAACCCACTGGTTATTGCGCAAGGAAAGAAAATAAGCATTTGGCTCATGGCTTGTCCCTTTTGAAAGGGAAATGCATTTTATCTTAATGCACTTAGGAACACTCAATTTTTAGAGTTCAAATCTGAAGTTTCTAGGTCATCAGGAAGAAGTGGTTTTGTAAGGTGTTTTTTTTTTCTAAAACAAGCCTCACTTTTATTTAATAGCAGCCTGCACTGATTCAGATGTAACCAGTCATATTCTTTGCTTACTCTGTCAAAACTGTAGTTTCTATAGTACATAAGACAATTCTTGTGGGATTTGTATTTTGGAATCTTTATAAATTGTTTATGACTGGTTAGAGCCTAAAATGTCACCACAGATAGACAGTTAATATTTTTTACTTCAAAATTCTTCCACATCTGATTCTTTACTTATAATGTGTTTTTGCATTTGCATACTGGCCTTTTGTTTAATCCACCATTATACTTTTTTTCTTAGTTAAACAAAATGTCTGCAGCCCAGGTCTATTATAAACACATTGCTTTCTACACATGACATTAGAGATAATGGGCAACTGAGTTTTCATTATGATTTAAGGTCAGTTTCTCATCATAATCTGATCAGCATCATTTGCTGCCAGAATGTCTTCAGAACTTCAAACTGAGCCATATACCATTTCTGTTCTGAGGTGTTCAGTTAAAACATAATGAATTTGTAGCCTTTATTTTAAAGTCTTACTAATGACTTTAAAGTGGCATCAGAGTTGGATACTACAAGTCATTAGTAATTAAGAACTATTGGAAAGTGTATAACAGTTTTCATCCCAAAGGATCCCAAAGTGCTTCAAACACAGGGGCCCCATTTCACCTACCACTGAAGTGCTGCTCCTACATGGGTGACTTGCAGCTGCCTTGATATGCCAGCAGCCACCACTACACAGCAGATCAGGTGCAGAAATGAGAAATTATCTCATCACTCGAATTAAGGGCAAACTGTAGGTGGGCTAGGTACAGCACAGCCAGGGTGGAATTTAGTCAGGACACCATGATTAACACATCTACTTTCACAAAAAGTATAGGATCAGTAATCAAATAGGTAGGACCTCTGTCCTACCTCCTACAGCACAAATTCTAAAATATCATTGTTTCTAAAAATTGTGCTGCAAATTCAAATGGAATTGTAGTTGCATGATTTAAATACAAACTATTGAAAAGGCTTGTCCCCATTTCATTGCAGAACATAGTGGCATTCTTGACAAAATTATCTTACTAGGATTCACCACAGGTCTTACATAGTATAAAACCTAAATAATATAACCCTATTGATATATTGTACCAATAGAGGAATTAGAAATAGAAGAAATAGCATTTCCTGGAGAGTTTGCTTGAATGAATAAAAACAGAAATGATACAGTACTTACATAATATGAACTCAAAGCAATTAATATCAGTCAATTAATTCCCTGAAAACTGCAACATCTAAAAAAAATGAATCTACTATTACAGTATGTACTGTGAACAATTACGGTAAATTCTTAATTCTTGATTTACAAGAATGATTGTTTTAGCCCAGAATTAATCAATAAAACTTTAACCAGCTTTGGAATTCTAAGAATGTCCTTTAAGGTTTTGTTTTTCATGGTGTACACAATACCTGTGCATTGACTAGATTTGGAGAAGATAAAAGATTTAGAGCAGTGAATTTATTGAACTTCTGTTTCTTGCAAAATCCTTTTGTTCCTTTATATTCATTTGTGATTCTCATGCCATTAGTCAGAATGAGTCATCGGATACAGCTTTAACAGAGAAGGCCAAGGTCCCTGCACAGTTTTCCATTTGAAATTGTAATTATTGACACCTACTGCTTGTATTATTCAAACATGCTCTGACTCAAAATCAGCACCAAGAGACAGGACTGTTCATTCACAAGTATGAGGCATCATTCAAGTTCCTGTAATTGAACAAGATAATGGAATGCAATTTATCAGCTGTTGCTGGGCAGGTCAACTTCGCCCTGGTGACTTTCTCCCTGTCACTCAGACGTCATATTGGAGCTGGATGAGTCATCATTTTCAAATGTGAAGGAAATGGAGAATGTAGTCTAATTTACATTGTACTGTATGATCTAAGTTAATTAACTGTTAGAGGAGCATACTGAAGGCTCATAAGGCTGACACTGGCTTATGATAAATTTGCAATTACCTGGCTCAAATAGTCAACAGCAGTACCCCATGTGAGATCTGGACCTATTTCACATCCAGAGCCCTAACCACTTTAAGTGTTTGTCCTAGTTAGATATTGCTGGGAAAACTCAGGGATGCCCACTTTCTGGTTTGCTTTGTATATGGACTCAGTTTTTGTTTAATTACAACCTATTTTTGGACTTTTATTTTCAAATTAGAAGATATGCAAACTACTTTACTTTTATGGTAAATATGTTATGGTACATGGCAGCCAGCTGGTACTGTTTTGTTCTCTTGGGAGAGATAGAAAGCATCACATCTGCTGATAAAGCTGTTTGGGAAACATCTGTTAAGAAAGTTCATTCTTATTGATGAGACCAACTTTTAGCTGGATGCTGCGTCTGTGTCCAGGTGGTACGGTAGTTTTCTCATTAAGCTACAGGACATGGTAAGCGAGTATACCACTACCAGAAAATAGTATGAAACATATTGTGGCTAATAATAACTGACTATCTGCTGTAGTATTTCAACAAGTGTGTACAGTATTTCTGGCATTGTGAACCTTGAAACCATTTTATAAATGTAAATATTTCATACACTGTCGTTTGCCTCATACACATTCCTTTCAACAGTATACATAATTATCTAAACTTAATTTGCTTTGGCAGGAAATGCATGGGTTTTACAAACATATTGACTTTGCCCTTTCTTCTCACATTTATTATGCCCTTTTTGAAGACAAGGCTGACAGGTATCTAAACAGTCATTAGACCTGCCAAATTCCAAGCCACTCTCAGCAGCACGGACAGTAACCTTGTGTACACAATTGGAGGTAAAGGACATGTTTCCCAAGCTTCCTGTGGCTGTTCCCATGGATACTGCAATATCTTGTGTAGCCCACATCTACTCAAATATATTTTTTTGTATTCTGTGATTGGTAGGAAATGATCCCTAAAGCAGTCTTCTAGATCCTCAGCAGGATAACACTGCTCACAGTAATTCTCCACAAAGGTTACTCTTTAAAAATACTCTTCAGCTGCTGGTGCTGTTGAGGTTTGTATCAGACCTAATGTATGTTTGAACTTATCAGTCATTGGAGCCATTGTTATTTTCTCTTTTCCCATAAACGTTAAAAAAACAAACAAAATTAAAGGATTTGATGTTTCAACATATAAGCCCCAATCCCCTGGACATAAACTACAGGTGTCACAGATGTCGGAAGGGGCGAACCGTGGAATGACAGGAAAAGACCCTATGCGTAGTGGCGAGACGGGTTTTAGCCCGGGCTCAGCTGTTCAGGAAATGCCGTATAGAAACCTATGCCCTCAGGTAGCAGACGTGGGGCGACCTGGTGATAGGCGGGTCTCAGGACATCCGAACGTCATTGCTGAGCAAAGGCAGAATGAAAGACCCAGAAATATATAGTCCCAGAGAAAGAGAAACACTTGAAGGACAGCAAAGAACCGAAAATGAGAGACAGGACAGAGAAGGAGCGCTCTCTGGCTGCAGAGGGCATGGCAACCGGTGCCAGCTAAATTCTGAAGCTGTCATTTATTCAAGTAAACAGTCTATGTGTGATATTTCTCTGTGCTCCACTGATATTTATGTATATTTGTGTAACATACTGTATATCAGTCGAACAATCACAAAATAAATAATATAAATAATAGCCACATGCCAAAGGAAACTCAAGTGCTAGTTGTTTTTTCATAAATTAGTTCTGAAAACAAATACTAGCTATAATTATTTTACAGATTGTGAATGCAATTTAAAAAAAAAACAACTAAATTTGGCATTCTAGGTCAACATATTAAAAACTACAGTATGACTGTCAATACAATAGCAATGACTCGTTGCTGATAGGTAGCAGCATATTATCCCTCAGTGCTTTTCACACTTAAGATGATTTTAATCTTTTTAGTGTTAAGATTCAATCTCATGGAGAGTTTTATTGCCTAAAAAGTAGTCACAATGAATATACAGACCCTAGTGATGTAAAGTATGTACCCTTGCCGAACAGTTGAACATTTGAGCTTTCCCACATACTTCCACACCTGATATACTGTATAAGTATTAGTTTTCCTCCTGACTGTCTTTATCAACACCAAGACAATGTAAAAGGTGAAGCTAATTGTCAGGATTCAGTCATGGCCACTTATGGGTTTAGAGCACACAAAGTGCCACTCACCAGACCTGAGTTCAGTTTTCTAGTGGATCATGTCACTATGCATATTCAGACCCCTGTCATCTTAGAATGTCTACCCCTGAGCCTTGCTGCAACTCAGAAGGTTTACTCATGAGAATACAAGTACAGAGCATGAGCAGGCTTTATACACAGAGGTGTCAGTATGTTGGGTTTTTTTTGCTGTGGATGTTGTGAGAATGGATGTAAGCCAGTGGTCAGCATTACCTCCTCACAGCACTTGGCCCTGGGTTCAAGTCCAAACCTAGGCTGCTGTCTGCTGGAGTTTGTATTGTCAGTTCTTGTAAGTTGGTTTCCTATGGGTCTCCAGTTTACTCCCACTGTCCAAAGACATACTGGTAGGTTAAATGGTTTCTGAGAAAACTGGCTCTGGTGTGATTGTGTGTTCTAGTGTTTGGGACTGTGAGTGCTCTGAGATGGACTGGCGTCCTGTCCAGGGTGTATCATGTCTTGTGCTTGTTGCTTGCTGGCATAAGATCAAGTTCCTCTATGACCTTATATTGGATAAACCAGTTAGAAAAAGAATGGTGAATGTGGAAGTCTTTATTTTCTGCTATTCATGCCATGTGGTGGACATTGTCTATAGCTTCAGGACTGTATGCGGATGGATGCACTTTGTGGAAGCTCTCCCACATCCCCAAAGCTGATGCTATAAATAGGATATAGGATCCGAATAGTCTGATAAACAGTTGGTGATAGCCATGGGGGTGCACTCAAGCTTAGAAGAAAGTATAAGGATTCCAGAAATCTTGAACTGAGGCCCTTTTTTCATTTTACTTTATTTTAAAAATGCATAAATAAATAGATACTGTTTACCTGTTCTGGAATAGTCTTCTAGATTAATTTCTCTACCCTATATTGAGCTACAGTATGATTAACTATTTAGCTGATGGAAGCTGTTTTGCACAGTAATAGTGAATGTTAATGTGGGTACAATCTGCTTCTGCTTAAGTATAGTGCGGTACAACCACACTATACTTAACATTGTTTTGCCTCAGAATGGATTTGCAACATTTAAAAGGGAAATGCAAGGATAAAGGATAGGAATATTTACAGTTATGTTCTCAAATTTATGTTTTCCATTGTGAGTTTACATAGAGACTCAGTACTGAAGCACTCATTGATAAAATAGTTAATGGTTTGCAGATGGTTTCTAACTCTGGTTCACTTAATGGTCTTTTTCTGGGCTTACTTAGAGCCTTTTAAACGTACAATCAAGGCATCCTACTACTGTAGATAGCATGAAAAGTACATAGGGATCAGTAATATTTTCCTTTGTTGGTTCGGCTGCTGTTTGGCTACAAGGAAATCTTGGCTGAATAAAATCTGATTATGTCATGAACTCAAGGTGTTCCACAGGGATCAAGGCTGGGACTGTAACCTTTTGATATTTCTATGCCTATAATTAAGACTATTTGCACTAATCTTCACTGCCAAATTAGATTCAAAACTCAATTTAAGACCTAGCTTTACAATAAAGCCTGTAATGTATAATTTACTTTTACTCTTCGTTTCACTTAATCAATGTGCTTTTCATTTTTCTCTTTCTTTTTGATTTTGTTGTGGATTAAAAGTGTGTTGTTATGCTGTACTTTGGATTGTTGAAAACTGCTTATTCTATTCTGAAAATTGTTCTTGTGAATATGTGCATAATTAAAAAGAAAAAAACAAACGTATGGATGTCATTTAATCTATATACTGTACAAAACCTTTAAGTCTATTACAAATATAAATGGAAAAAGTTAGTATCTCTGGTTATAGAGATGCACTTGGTTTCATTGCTGTCTTTCTTCAGTGATGTGTTGAGCATGGCTATAACTTATAATTACAGTATGCTATTATATATTCTAGATGGATTGAATGGCATCTTCATTTTTGTAACTATAAAGATGCATAAGCTAAGCTAAACACATTCATCTTCCTTTCTGGTATTTAAACATATTACATCAAAAAAGATATTAAGGATTTAGGTTCTTTCTCCTCATAAGTAAATTATTTTTTGATGAAAATATACAACAAGGGAGCACTGTCCACAGTAAGCAGCCAACGTTCCTGACATAGGACATGTTTTTTAGAAATTAAACTTAGATATATAATGCAACACAAATAAAGCTATTTTTTATTGGTAAAACTGAAACATTATTGAATTTCATCACTCATCACTTCTCTTGAAAACAAACTCAATGCTTGGTGTGAAACTGACTCTTCCAAGTTTCTTATTGGATTTTATAAACTATTATTCCATCATTCCTTTTTCTAACCACTATCCAATACAGGGCCACAGGGGAGCCAGATCCTATCCTGGCAAACAGCAAGCGCAAGGCAGGTGTTACAAATGGGAGTCTGGGTTACTTTGTGAAGTGGACCCTATGCAGTTACAGTACGTGTTTAACTCGTGTGCGTTTATATAAATAACAGAAACACAAAATCCAACACAGCGAGTAACCAGATGTACTTATCCGAGAGCCATAATCCAAAAGCTGTGGTCAGAGGAGAAGCCTAATCCAAGTATGAGAATCATACATACACTGTAGGTAACGTCTTCAGAGAAAGCAAGAAATGTAGTTCACCAATCCTAAACACCATAGTCATAACGAGCAGGAAGAAAGTATGTTAGGGAGGGGAGGTGTGGTGGAAAATGAGTACCATGATTGGTTAAGTGTGTCTAGACGCTCTACGCCTTCCTCTTTTGACTGAGGTGAAGGTTTGTGGTACAGTAGGTGCCACCTGGTAGCGGTAGGCTGGTACTGTAACAGCAGGATACACCCTGGATGGGACATTGCAGGGGATACACAGGCACAGACATACTGTACACAATCACACTAACACCAGGGCCAATTTTCCCTGAAACCAGTTAATCTACCTGTATGTCTTTGGACTGTGGGACAAAACTGAGGCACCCAGGGGAAACCCATGAGAATGCAGGGAGAATATTCAAATACTATGGCAACAGCATCCCAGGAACTAAACTTGGGGCACCAGTGCTGTGAGTCAGCAAGGATGCATCATGCTGCCCTTTGGACTTTATTATTTCAGGTTTTTAGTTTCCTTACCACATGCTAGCAAATATCTTGAGGTTATGTATATATAGTACATAGTATATACTGCAGCATAGGTAGTATCTAAGTGACTTAAAGTACATATATTCAGATATATTTTCATTATTTGATATTTTATATACACTATGTTGTGATGCTGAGTAGGGATGTGCCATGAGAGGCATGGCTTTTCCTGGGGTCTATATCTTTCCTTTTGGAAGCATTTCCCTGCCCAAAATGGTGGCACTCAGATCACAGATGGTTTGACGGGACACCAGCACTCACTGGAGGACGATCAGCTCCACATCCTGCTCCTGACAGAACATACTGTATTGAAGAGATAGTGATTTATGTTTACTGTATGTTTTTCTGCATGAGAGCTGGAAATCACTTCTTCCTGCTGCAGCGACAATGGCTTACTTTCCTGGCTGGGCAACCAGATGAGCCGCATTTTACTACAGTGGAAAGTTACTTGTTTATTTTTTCCACCGTCTTGCTGGATGAGGCAATTTTTGCTTGTCACTGCTACAGTCCTAGCTCTGGCTGAAGGGCAGCTAATTATTTTCCCCCAGTTTAGGCTGAAGGGCAGCTCCACTGCAGATTTCTATTTTTCCCTAATTGGGCTGTTTCTCCTCTGGTGTTCTACTGAAAGAGTCCTGTTTTTTCTAGTTTCTTCCCTGGTGTTCTACTGAAAGAGCCCTGTTTTTCCTAGTTTCTTCCCTGGTGTTCTACTGAAAGAGCCCTGTTTTTCCTAGTTTCTTCCCTGGTGTTCTACTGAAAGAGCCCTGTTTTTCCTAGTTTCTTCCCTGGTGTTCTACTGAAAGAGCCCTGTTTTTCCTAGTTTCTTCCCTGGTGTTCTACTGAAAGTGCCCCGTTTTTCCTAGTTTCTTCCCCGGTGTTCTACTGAAAGAGCCCCGTTTTTCCTAGTTTCTTCCCCGGTGTTCTACTGAAAGAGCCCTGTTTTTCCTAGTTTCTTCCCCTGTGTTCTACTGAAAGAGACCTGTTTTTCCTAGCACACATTATTTATTTTCTCCCCAACATCCTGCGAGCAGAGCCCCATTTTGCCACAGCACAAGGCTGTCTAATTTATCCCAGCATGAGGTCCTATTTTTGGCCACTGAAAGAGATTACTGTAAATAAGTGTGTCTTACTGTGTCTATGCTTGTTGTCTCATCTAGAACCCGTATCCTATTGAAGGCTACCTACACAGCATCACAATGTGTACTAAAGAGTTGCAATTAGGACATATATACTCCCAAAGAAACCACTTAGCCTCAGGTGTGATTGTAAACAGTGGTCTGGATGCACATTAATTCTCCAAAATGCATTTTTTTCAGCAAGGTGTCTACACTTACACTTCCCCAGCCATTAGTGGGACTGGAGAAACAACAATCCACTAACATAATTCCTATTATTACAGTTCTTCTTATAATAAAGGATTAAAATAAAGTTATTTCAATTTCTTTCTATTATTCTCTTCACAGCATGAGACCTTTGTAAACATTTGTTCTGCAATAATCCATTAATAAGCCATTATTCTGTACCGTCAATGATTTAATTAAATATGCTAATCAACAACAAGAAGAAATTTAAAAGGGATTTCTTAACAGTGTTTAGCAAACTTTTAGAGACCATGGCAAGAAAAGTGTCAAAGTTAAAATAAAAAGCCATTAAACCATGAATGTGATGCAATCTTTCAATCAAGTCAATCAGTAAAAATATTTAACTGTAGTTAACTGGAAACGACATCTGTTTTCAAGTTAATATTATTATTTTGGTAGTTCTTCAGTACAAGAAAATACAATGAACTAGAGACAGCCGTCTTGTCCGTTGATAAACAGTAGAAAACCAATGGCCACTCAGACTATAGAAACCGTAATCCTTTCATGTAGCAGTTAACACATCAATTTCCCTACGGGATTAATAAAGTCTTATCTATCTTTTTTCTTTCTTAAAGCGGTCTGCAAGGGATTTAAAAACCGTTAACATTACTGTGCGTCTTCAACCACTCGAGATTTCTCTTCTGCATCTGCAATACAAAGCCTTCCCTACAGGAGGTGACCGCTCACTCCATCAGTTCGCGTGCCTCAAACTCACCTACCCGGCAAGGCAGTTCAATGAGCTGTGGGCGAAGAAGGACGAGATGTGTCTTGTGATTTAAGACTCAATAAACGCAGACCTGCTTGCTCATATGATGTTATCTCGGAGAGAAGGTGGTTTGAAAGATGTAGTTTCGCTTGTCATCACGGGATATCGTCACTTTTCGAGAACGCTTTTTCAAATAAACTGCAAAACTGCTGCCCGATGATGGACTTCCTGGACAAAGAATAGTGAAGATGTTTTTTAAAAGTTTACATAGAAATAGGGATATTAATATTTACTCGAATATTCTTTCAAATAACATTTAATTCTCTTCTTGCGATGAGTGACACATTTTAAAGAAAAAGTTCAAACTGAAACAACAAATAAACATATTTCGTATTTTCTTTTTAATTGCAATTCGGGTAAAGTATTTTTCTAAGACACAGCATAACAGTAATTGTTAACTTTTTGTCTTGCGAGATATCAAGAATCTCATATTGCAGAGGCTCTTAACATACTGTACGGTAATGTCTCTCGAGGAAGTCTCAGTGTTTAGTCCAGAAGCTACAAATGTATTTTTTTCAAACGCGTCCGAGACAGACTACAGAAACTACACTGCTCTTTTTGAGGATTTTCCCTGGTATCCGGGGATTGCTATCACCGCAGTCTACGGACTCATCATTCTTGTGGGACTTGTCGGGAACATTACTCTGATCAAAATCTTCTGCACTGTTAAATCTATGAGGAGTGTTCCCAACCTGTTCATCTCTAGCCTGGCTCTGGGAGATCTGCTATTGCTGGTGACCTGTGCGCCCGTAGATGCCAGCAGATACCTGGCGGACAAATGGCTCTTTGGCAGAGTGGGCTGTAAACTCATCCCTTTCATCCAGCTGACCTCGGTTGGGGTGTCTGTTTTTACACTGACTGCACTATCCGCGGACAGGTAAGGATGTACAGTAGGTAGGAGGTAAACATTAGCAATGTTTTATTTTTTTTAACTCCAAATGACACTCGGTAAGTGACACTCTTTTTTGTCACTTACCGTAACCAGCAGGAACTTACATACAGTACATTTTGTGTTTAAATGAGTCGAGTCCCTCCAAAGCACGTTTGGTTTTAAAATTATGCGATTCTTCTTGTGTGGGATTTAAAAAAGCTCTGTTTACGCCTGTTGGGAACTTCATTCTTATTTATTACCAAATGAATTGGAAACATTTCACGAAGTGGCAAAACCACGAGGTAATACTGTATTCGTAGAACTGGGTATACTGTACAGTACTGTATACTTTAGATCCGTTGTTCACGGCTTGACTTTACAGAAATTTGTCTAACTAAAACATACACTTACTGTACACCAGCATTTCGGTTTACCCAAGAGATTAGCGTTTCACTAGCTGTGTAGCTGACTTAATAGTTTCCACGTAAGTGGAAAATTCACAATACAAACGACTTTATGAACAGTTCGAGCACAAGATCAGAATATTAAGCCAAAAAGACACATGAATTCACACATTAAGCGTGTTATGCAAAGTTTAAACGTTTTCAAACATGCTTTAATATTTGTTTATATCCTTTATCGAATCTAAATATTATATCCTTTATTTTTATTTAAAATGCTTTTATGTTTACAGCTACTTTCATTACTGGAAGACCAAAGTTTGTCAAATGTAGACATAAACAGTAGGTAGGAAAACTCCAAATTCATGGTCTAATGAAGAATACGAGGGTAGGATTCCTAAATAATACTTATGTTTACTTATGATAACATCAAAATAAGAATTACACTAATAATGACAATGCTCATTTATTGTAATAACTAGAGGTGCCAGTTTTCAAAAGAAAACTCTTTCTCGGAAAAAAACCCACATTGAGTTATATTAGAAGATATAACACAAGACATTTTCAAAGATTTGACAGAGTGAAGCAGAAAATGATGTGATGCACGTTGTCTTTCACTGGGTGAGAAACTTGACGCAGACTATTGTGAAATTGGATTATGGACTTTGAAGATGTGTTATATTGGAAACACTCTACATGTAAGTCTGGTGTCTTCTACTGTTTTGATGGACAACGTTTGATGTTGTAGTATTGCATTTGTTGCACTGGGTTATCTTCTAAAGGACAATTATGGTCTCATCACATTTTAGTGTTGTGTTCTCTGGGAAGCTGTGACTGTGACTAATTCTTGGTGAATTTTATGCTGGAGGTTTGGCTCTGATCTAAACTGCTTGTTTTTGCTGTCTGTGGAATATGGTCTCACCATAACCTTTTAAAGCATTTCACTCAGTTTTTATATAGGAAATGATGCTTTATATGATGTATAAGTACTGTACTTTGTTTTAAAGCTGCAAGGTAGGAGAGGAAACACATTTGTATTAATACAGAAGCATATACTGTACTGTAGGATTATTTGTGAAAATCTGGAAGTAGTAAAATTGTGTGAAGGCTAATGATGCTGGCAGATGTCTTTGAGGCACATACAGTATATGTAAAATAAGCAGTGTGTGAAAATAGTAAAAGTATATATAATTGCAAGTCAATAATAAAAAAAAATCCTTATTTTGAAACTTGTAAAAATCTACTGCTCTGTATACAGTATATGCAGTAGTAATCATTTGCTTCCTTCAACATTGAAAGTGAATTGAAGTGAATTTATCCAATTCTTTACCATTCAGTAAAGCATTAACAGTACATTGGCATGTGAGAACAAATTCATTCATAAAATGTTCAGAAAGAAATAAATGTACTGTAAATACAAACATGCAGTGATGGAAGAGAAAATATCATTTAACCTGATGCAACAACAACAAGAGAGTTGTAGATTGTACAGTATGTATTATCTGTCATTATACAGGTAAGTCTGCTCAGTATTTGTCTCACACTCTGGCCCACTCAGAAAGGGTGCTGTAAAGATGTTTTATAGGCAATTTAAAACTTCATTGCTCTATGACAGGAGGACATGGCCAATTTAAGAAAGAACACAGTAGTTGACACTTGTTATTTCAGTGAAACTTTATCATAATTTTTCAAAGTGATTAAAACATGAACATTGTTTTGAGAAACACAGAAGAAGTGTAGATACTGTAAATGTATGCATTTGACTTTATATTTTCTTGAAAGTAACAAAATGTACTCCCTCAGGTGTTTCTCTTCCTGTACCCAGTGGCATACAAGTAAAAATACGTTTAACTTTTATTTTTGATATTAGTTTTTTTTTCAAATAGAGAAATAGTGTTGCTTTATTTTCAGATTCATTAAAAATGTCTACTATAGTTTACTTTATTAATTTAAATAAATAGACTTTTATATCCCATCATTTCAGATGCTCTTTGTATCAGGATTTTTCACTTTAGCTAAATACTGTACATTCAAACTTACACTTGTGTAAGTTAGGTGGATGGCATATTTTAAATGTTTGAACATCATTACCCTTATATACAGTATAAACAATGTATAACTGTCACATTTAATAAAGGAACATTAAGCAATAGTCCTTAGAACAAATTCCAATGTAACATAATTTTGGCATGCTAATACAACAGCAAAAAATGAGTACTCAGTGCAGTCTTTGTTTCAATATACCCTTTCAATATCTGGTATTTTGAGGAAAATCTTTGCTTCTAGAAATAAGAAAACCCAGAAGGCATGTCTTATCCCAGTTGCAATGAACACAACACAAAAGCAGCACACAAGAAAGTAATTACAGAACTGAGGCATTAGTACATGTTGCTAGGAGGTGGCACAGCCACCGCCAATATGCACATTTTAAACAAAAGGAGAGAAAGAATATTGTGTTGCTGCATCACTTTGTTTACTTTAAAAGTGGAGGACACAAAATATGGATGTCGGCTAAATATTGTGGAATGAGCTGGTAGGAGACTGGAAAGATGAACTGGAGCCAGAAAACAACAGCAGACATCTCATATCTATGAGAAGCCTATGATTCCTAGTATCTGGTTCATTTCATGGACTGAAGCACATTGTTGGCATGTCAGTCAATTAACCCAGAGGTCCTGTTATCGAAGTATTTTGGAAGAGAACCCAAAATCATCAGTATTTATTTCCGTAAGACCCAGGAGGCTGACATTTAAGTCATTGACAGTTTCCCCAAAAAGACTTGGGAGTGAAAGACCGTGCACATTTGATCTACAACCTGCAAGAAGTTTGAGCAGCTGTGCAATCAATGTACAGATGGTCAGTGCTGCTGACAATCACCAACATTGTAGCCACATGCAGCAAAATGGTTCTGCATGTTACATTTATCATTGCCTCTATAATTGTGGTACCTGAAGGAAAATAAACATGAACCTTGGTGTCTTATAAGTATGTGAATAGGTCATTTAATGCAAGGTAGCACAAGACTGCACACATCTTTAACATTACAGATAGAGATCATTACTCTTTGTGCTGTTAAGGTGATAGTGTCTACTTGTTAAGACCCTGAATTATGATGCCTGTGCTATAGTTGTACTCACCAGAAGCACAGCAGAAAAGCACACAGTATAATGAGGCACTTAGAGGAAGTACATGTTTCACTGGCAATTTGGGTACTGATACAGTACATGGAGCTATTGACAGCACATACATTTTTGATTTACACACATCCAGAAAAAAACTTGATCTGTCACTGTACAATTACATTTAACAACAAGACTGTGACACTGTCAATAAAGTGCAGCATAATGATATTAAATATCTCCAATTTCATGACAATCACAGGAATTATGAACAGAAGAATGTATTATATACTGTATGTATATATTCATCCTTGTATTGTAGTCTGTAGAATAACACAACACATATACTATATAAACAGCTAGTTTGCACTTCCTAATCACCCTAGATTTTGAGACACACCATCAATGTTATCTCAGATGTGATTGTCTGTGTGGTCTCCATCTGGCTGTGCAGTAGACTTTGATGGCATGGCAGCACCTACATTGCATTAATGATCGTGGATACAGAAGAGACCACTCACAGTGCCTACATACATTAGAACTTCTCATTTTTCCAACACTGTGGCTCTCCATGACTTGACATTCTCATCACTTTCACATTTAATGATCTAGTGTGCTGCTGTAGGGGAAGTAGAGTGTGTAATAGTTTCAAAGGTTGTGGTTCCTGCTGTTTTAGGAACTGGTTTAGGAACTGCTCTCTCTGTGATAATTCTTATTTTTGTGCATAAGATCACATACTGTACTTGTTGCATGCTAGACATGAAGGACATTAGTGTCTGTACTTCCTAAAGATGGGTTTGTTGCACTCGATTCTTTTTCATAGAAGATACAAAGGCAAATTTTATAAAGGGACATTAAATTACATTAGTTGAATTCCATCTCCTGTATATACTGTACATAGAATTCTAAGTTGTCCTTAGCAACTAACACTCTTGACATTATATGAACCTAAACAACTTGCATACCCAGTGTCCACACCGTGTAACTATACAGCATATGTGGAATTTGTGTATTACTGTGTAAGCAAATACAGAATCACTTGAGGACAGCTACTGTAGCTACTGTATGATACTTTATTAGGGCTTGTTATACCTAAAAGTTTAGCTCTTACAAATCTTTTCTCCTTTTCAAGACCTTTTGTTGTGTTGTGGTTGACTGGGTGTGTCCAATAGTTTTGTCTATGTCTTTTTTTAGTATTTCCAAGGATTGGTTTTGCAATATTAAAAAATCTGTATGTTTATACAGGGGATCTAAATGCCTTCTCCTTTAATTATATTTAATAAGACTGTGGAAACTAGTACAACAGCGTGTCATTGAGAAATGGAAAAAGATATGTGCTGAAATGAAAAACATTGCTAGAAATTTTCTAGGTCCATTAAACAAGAACAGACTTACTCACTCAGGCAAATCAGAAAAAATACCTGTTCACCATCTACGGCAGATTCAGTGATTTAGTGTTTCATGGTAAAAACCCTAAATTAATTAACTGAAAAACATAATTCACTACCAATACACAGATACATTTAGATTTCTGTAATGCACTGCTTTATTATTGTTTAATTGAAAGAGAAATTATGAATTACATTACATAAAGAGAAGCAGTCCTTGTGGCAATAGGGTTATATAAATGACAGGAAAGGTATTAGCCTCAGTTTCCCTGCTTTCGATGATTTTTATTTTCTTGTTTTTGATCAGTGAATATATACAGTACATGTACAGTATTTAATTAAAATACTTGTAAAGTATTTTACTATTAGTCTCTCGCAATGAGTGTTAATCCAATGTCACACCCAGTGACCAATGCTACTTTCTAGATGTGTGTTTAATATCCTATGACAGGTCCCACTTAACCTGGTAGTGTTGGGCAGGGAGTACCTGAGCACATGAACTCCACATTATAGGGTACCCACATCCTATTTGCAGCAACCAGAATAATTGTGACACAGGGGCTGAGGCTGGACCAACCCTGGTGTAGAAACCATCCCACCCTGACTTAGTCTTTAACATTTGCCTCAGTGGATGCCGTGCATCTCCCTTTTAACCTAATATGTATAGGAAAGCAAACCACTCTTTTCCCTTTTCAACTTAAGGGAGAGCCAACCCCCTTCTCTCTGCAACCCTATAGTTAATTTTTTTTTCTGGTCTAAGCATACCTCTTAACTAGTCTGCCTTCACAACTACTAGCTCAACTTTTTTTAGAGAACGATTGAACACAGCTGCCACAGATCTTACTCTTTCTGTCTCGTGTGAGTGCTTGTACTTCCTCTCTTTAACTGGTCTCTGAGGTGCCTCCCCGCCGAGCAAATCATCACAGACAGCTGAGAGACACATACTGTACATACTGTATCCTTCCAAAACTTCTAAACATGCTGTAAATTATGGCCTTCTATATCCCGTTATCATGAATAGGTGACTCGTTTTTATCTTTTTATTTTTGGGGTATTAAAGACTTTGACAAAGTTATGAAGTGCATAATACATACCTCATTCAGTACAACTTCTGTGAATTAAAAGATATTGGCTTTAGGGAAAATGATTACATCATTAACCACATAAGTATATTTAGTGTCTGCATAAGTATTTCCTAAATATCTGCGTGATAAATGTCTGCATGTTTTGTTTTGCAGTTGACTAGAGGGTAACAATAAATTGTCAAGATGTACCGTGCCACTTCATCTTGTCCGAGAGAAAAACAAAGAACCTCTTCTGCCAAGTATGTTTGGTGCAGATGGTTAAAGTAGGCAATGAAAACAGGAGAACATCTGCTTTAAAATTGCACAGCTCTGCAAAAGTGATTGAAGTCAGAGTTTGAAAAACAGTTCTAGCCCCTCATTAATCAAAATCACTTAATGCAATGAGGAAAGGTGGATTTCTCTTTCTGACTGCTGCAAAATTCTTAAGCGATAATTGTAGTTTTTGGTGTTACAAAATCCACAGAAAACTAATAATATTGCAACGAGAGAGAAATTAGTACTAAGAGTGTAATTTTCTTCACTGTCAAAATAATTCAATAGTAAGTTTTTTACATGTCTATACCTTTCTTGGGTGAAAACTTTCTTAACTGTATTATCGTAGGCTATGACATCCTGTACTGTATGTGGAGCAAAAATGTGTGACGAATACTGATAGGTTACAGTGTCCTTTATTTAGAGAACATTGAAAAGTTCAGAATCTAGCAAATTTCTCATATTCCATAAACATAAACAATATTACACAAACCCACACGTATACCAGTTTATACAGTATACTTTGCGGCTACGTGACAAAGTACTGATATACATTTTAATTGGATTGTAAATTGCAAAGCCACGGACCACCAACAGCCCTGATAGATTGCAGAGGCACACAAAGATTTCCAATACACATTCAGTGCTCAATTACCTTCCTGTCTAGAATATCTATGTACTGTATATACTGTATATGAATTGAATGGAAGGGTTTTAATAACTAAGAACCTATTATTACAGAGATTATAGCAAAGGGAGAAGATAATATATTTTCAGCCTAATCTTCCATGAACACAGTAAGGTATTGCTGTCAGAGATGTTGTGGCAGTAAAAAATAAATGTCCTGATTTAGTTTTTATTAAACAATTTCACATTCCCTTGTACTGTAGCAATGCTGTCAAAAGATACTTAATTGACAGCACTGGAAAACAGTAACCTGTTAATTCCATAATTCTAAGAAGTCTACACTGAAATACTGCTGAGATGATTTGAGGAGCCTGCATAGACAGAAGTTAGGTTTCAGTGGTACTCAGAGATATTGTTAAAAGTCGTTTTCCTGTTATGCTGCAGCAAGGCATTGCAGACAGGCTGAATCTGGAGATCAGAGGCTTTAGTGCAGCTGTACGCTGCAATTAACTGCAGAGAATTAGTGGACAGAACCCAAGTGTGTGAGCTTGTGGGTCCTCAGGTGATTTCGGAGAATTAATTAATCACTAAAAAAATAATTTGAACTATGTTTCTAGTGAGACAAGACAGTGGAGCTTGCCTTTTTTTTAGTAAAATGTTTGAAAATAAAAAAAAAGTCTTATGGATAGCTCTGAACACTGAATGGTCTTTTGTTTAAGAAAAAGCAATGGGAAAGTGTGTCTAATATGAACTCTATTCTGACTTTTTCTTACAATACCCTTGAGTAGTGCATTGTGGAAAAGTAAAAACATATTTTTAAACACTGCTGGGCAGAAAAGTCCCTATAGATACAGATCAAGTGATGTGCTGGAAGGATATTGTGTACCATACTCATTTGTTCCTAGTCTGATTTCATTCACGTTGTAAATGTGTAGTCTCATGAAATTTGAACCGAAAATGATTTCCCCTCTTGTGAAGTAGGTGCACTTTAAAACTCATTATCGGAGTTTACTTATTCCTTTTTTTGTTTCACGTTCTCTTATTGTGAGATGGGTTGAACTGTGTTGCCAACAGTGGAAAGGGGAGGGAAATGGGAAATGGGTTTGTCATTTTAAAATGGGAACCTGTTTTGTGTTTGTACTGTATTGCTCGGAAGAAGAACAATACCAAAAGCAGTTTACAAAGAGCAGTGCTGATCAACAGGGGGTCTAATGTGAAAGTCATTGACTAGTTACATGTGTGGACACTGTTGTAGAAACACTAATCATGCATGTTTTACACAAGGTTGCAGATCTTGCCTTCAGTGGTCTCTGAGCCCTACAGGCCACATGTAATCATACCACAAACGTTGTTTGGTGCACTACTCTGCAGATAAAAAGGCAACCATGACATAACCATCACATTTTCATTTTTAAAGAAAACCTTTGTTCGAAAAGTGTGTTGTCCTTCTGGAATGTTGTTGTATCAAGATGAACCCACAGGAAAGGCAGCAAGTGATTGATCAATTGATGAGTCCATTAAAGATCAATGTAGTGCCACGCAACCAGGCTGCCAGTCATTATAAGAGCAATAAGACACCCATGCAAGGACCATCCCACTTGGACGTCTCCATCACTCTTTGTGAAGTGTTATCCTGGAGCCTTTAGTTTAACAACTGTGTTTAGATAACATCTTGCCAGGATCGAAACTGCTGCCCGTGAGCTCCTCAGATAATGAGCGACTAAGTATTGATTTAGCCCAGTCTCCAACATACTGAAGACATAAATACGTAGTGGGGCATGTTGGTTCCTTCCTGAGTTAGTCTTGTTTCTTGATGTTTACAGTACATGTGGCTTTACATTTGACAGGTTAAACTCTCTCACTGAGGTAGGACTTTTTTTGTAAAAATCACTCAAGTGTGTCATGGTCAGTCATAAATAATCTTACAAAATATACAAAATCCATATCCTTTATTTTCATAAACAACATACATGAATAGAGTGATATGTTTCATTTAATGCTCTCTGTATATAGTATACTACTTAAACAACCAAAAATTCCTGACTAATTGTTTTTGTATTTCTTGTGTACTTACAGGTACAAAGCTATTGTCAGACCGATGGATATTCAGACCTCCCATGCAACAGCAAAAATTTGTATCAGAGCTGCATTGATATGGATGTTCTCCATGGTTTTGGCAATTCCGGAAGCCATCTTCTCAGACCTTCACGCTTTCTACATTGCAGAGACCAATGAAACATTTGTGACATGTGCCCCCTATCCCCATTCAGGAGACCTGCATCCAAAGATCCATTCTATGGTCTCTTTCCTTATATTCTACATCATTCCACTTTTCATCATTTCTGTCTATTACTATTTCATTGCCAAGAACCTGATCAGGAGTGCCTCTAATATGCCTGTGGAAGGCAATGTTCATGTTCGAAGACAGGTGAGTGTTTTGGATGGGTTTGATTTATTAAACACATGGTATAAGAACATTAGGTCAGGGAAGGGAAATATGAGCCACTGAAGCAGGAGACTGTTCCTGGAGAATTGTGTTAATGTACTGTAGTTAATGTGTTTCATATCTAGGAATACCTTAATACAGCAATGCAGAAGGATATCTCATCTAACAATCTGTCTAAATGTAGTTATCTTAATTACAATCTTAAGCAAGTTGTTAAAATCTTTATCAAATCCTATTTCTTACTCAATCCAAATGTCAGTTAACTCATGTGCCAAAATGTGACAATTCTGTTTTATTAAAACACTGCCCTTCACAACATTCTAGAGGATCGTTTAAGTAAAATGTTGCTCATCAAATGCCAGTTCTGTTATTCTCCTGAACTTTCAGTTCTGAAATTATTAAAAGCAGCTTCCAAGCCATTTTCATTATTGAAAAAGGGGTTTAATGATATACAGTAGGAAACCCAAAATACCAAGATCAAAATAATGATAACTAGGAAAATGTTCTTGTGAAGAAAAAAAATATAGTCCTTGACTGAAATGCAGGCTTGTTGCAATTGCAGAATAGGTTTAGGAAATAGAGTTAACAGCTCTATTTTTGGATGGATGAAGACACTTGCACAACAAACAAATAAATGCTGATAATGTCTGTAGCCTGTTTCTTATTATTTCTGTGTAAAATGTGGTGAACATTACAATGCGCTTTTTCAAATTGTTTTTTAAGGACTGTCACTAAATACTGTAACTAAGAAATGTGTTCGCAATTGAGAGTTGATTTAAAAGGTTTGAATGGTTTAAATTTTCAATTCAGAAAATTTAGCTTGCCACCTAATAAGAGTTTACAATGTCAGCTGTTAAAGTTGTTTATCTGTCAACAGTGATTTAAAATGAGAAGATCTGAAACAAAAAATCTAGGTATTGAATCATTGGCATAATGATACATTTTCAGTGTCACAAACAATAATTCATCTGCAATTATGCCACATTCTCAGTATGAGAAACACACTTACTCAGCCTTATGGGAATCAATAATGAGCTTTTAGTGCTCACTCACACTGCTTTACAGTATGTTCACAGTAAAGGCAAGTGGAAAATGTTTCTCATGTACTAACGTCTTGCTTTAAAAGATCAAATTTGCTATGAGCAGATGTTGTGTTTCAGAAATCTGACTATGAAGCAGGTCTGATCATTTACACCAGCTCAAAAATATTTAAAAATAGATTGACACACGTTATACAGTATCATTAGTAATTACAGCATATTCTAATTTTAATTAGAGTCCAAGAAAAAACGTACTGTATTTAGAGAATATTATGATTTTAAAGTCTGTCAGGAAGGCATGAGTATTCGTTCCTTTTTATTAGTGATGTGAAAGAAATATACAGGCAGTAGAGTCCTACTGTATGTTCATATTCTGCAACTTTTCCAAATGTTCACAATTCTGAGTAAAGTTACAGTACATACTGTACAGTATTTCCCAGCAGAGTGTTGGCCTGAGATTTCTCTTCCCATCAAGCACCACAACTGACGTCTTTTTCCATTACTAGTTTAAGTAGACACTAGGAAACAATACACTTATTTACCGTCTCTGGTTAAGAGAGATTATCTTTGTTTGGACGTTGAGTGTATATTTCAGTCGAGAGTGTTAAAATATTAAAAAGTCCCTGCACAAACCTTGTTTGTATGTTTTTTTTATTTTTCCTCACAGATCGAGTCAAGGAAGAGGCTAGCAAAGACAGTGCTGGTGTTTGTGGGGCTCTTTGCTATCTGCTGGCTCCCGAATCATGTCATCTACTTGTACCGTTCTTACCACTACTCAGAGGTGGACACTTCATTACTGCACTACGTAACTAGCATTTGTGCCCGGCTCCTGGCTTTCTCCAATTCGTGCGTGAACCCTTTTGCTCTATACCTGCTGAGCAAAAGTTTTCAAAAGCAATTCAATAACCAGCTGTGTTGCTGCCGGGCTACACTTCTCATAAGATCTCAAAGCATGGGCAGGAGTACTACCAGAATGACGTCCCTGAAAAGCACCAATCACTCCGTGGCCAGCTTCAGTCTTATCAATGGGAATCACATATGTCACGAAGGCTGTGTGTAGGATCGGCGACAAGGTCAAAAAGGCACACAGAAGCACTGGCTGTCTATAGGACATTGGAAATCAGCTGCAGTTCATGTTGGAGCCTACTTTTCGCGTTTGGATTATGACTTGATTATATAGTTAGAGTGTTTTAATCTGTGATAAAAAAGAGTTAGACATTTTAGGGTAATTTAATAACTGGGACTATGGTGAATATAGTTGTTATATTGCAAAATACATGTTTTAACTCGAAAGATTAAAGACACACTAGAAAGTACCCAATATAACAGTGTCTTATTAAATTACATTCTTAATTCTCCCAATAGTAGAATACAGTGTGGTGGATCTGTTTTGATGATGGATACTATTGTACCATACCATTCTTGATGCTACCTTATAAACTCATATGTTTTTCCTAATGTTTGTATAGCCTTTGAACTGTTGGTCTAATTGAAAAATACTGGTTGGCAGTATTCGACAACATTTGTCAACAGGTATTAACATAACCTATGAAGAAATGAATGGATAACTATTTTGCAAATAAACATTCTGATCTGTATAAAACACATATAAGTATTCCCCACTTCAGATGTGTGCACAGGTTTTGCTGTACCAATTCCTGTTACTCTACTATGTTTAAATTGTTAAGCAGCAGTGATATCGGGCTTTGAAGAAGCTGAAACAAGCTGCTGGAAATGCATTTTGCTGTAGTCAGTTAGCTAATTGTAAAAAAGATGTCTCAAGATGGTGGATCATTTTGAGGCCTGAAAATCACGCAGAATCTCTGGATGTCTGAATAGTTTTCATCGTTATTTGGGGAAAAAAGCTGATTATAATCTCAGTTGATGGTCATTGGACTGTAGGGAAAAGAACACAAGGAACTATGGAGATCCTGCATCCATCACAGCACCCATTTTGCAACATTATTATGATCTCTTTTCTGAAAGGTAATTTACCATTGACATTACAGTACTTCCTAAATCATTTGATGGATTTTACTATTACAGCTGCCGATTCTGCAGTGAATGATAAAGTAATATTTTTTCTTTAGGGAATCTTTCAAAATCTATTACTCCAATAATACTGTTTTAGAGTAGCAAGCTTGCATTTATTTTTTAAAATTCCATAATATTTAATATCTATGTAATATCTAAATTGTATAAAATATTATCCATAATTCTCCCCTTTATACCACTGTGTAGGGGTTTTGTGTATTTACTGGGACAAGCTGAACTTGTAAATATTGAATTGTACTGGGTGTGAGTTCACTATAAACATTCAGGGAGGATTTTTCCTAAATCTCTTTTGTTTTATTATGCTCCTGGTTTGTTTCAAATTGCTATTAATTCCATTAAACCAAAAATTTAATTATAACACAAGATGAAACAGAAATTTTAGAGGAAGGTTAGATCCTAATCTCACACATGCTTGCCTAGTCTCCCATCCCTGATGTCTCTTGTACCCCTCCCCCCTCACCATGTACACCTCTACAGCAGCTCCCTGGCTCATTGCTTGCAATACAGAGGCAGCCAATTCCCTCAGCCAGGTGAGCTATGCCAAATACACTCTGCATACCTTGTTTTCGCATTAGGATCCAACCGAATTACAGACATAGGTGTTAAACATGAGAGAGGGGCTACAAACAGCTGGATTTAACAAGCCTAATTCATCAAAGTGGAAGTACAGTTCATAGGAGAAAATAAACAGCCAGTTAAGTCCATAGTAGTTGTCTGAATTGGAAGGTACTGCAGCATCCCTACATACAAAGTTATTAATGTTCCAGATTTTACTACTGTTGCACCTCTTTTTTTGCAGTACAAAAAAAATTGCCTAAGCACAACCTTTTGAACAGTTACTTTTTAAAAAGTAACCCTTCTGCACACCCCATAACCATGAACAAAAACAAAGACCTAACTGACATCATTGTAATTTAAGATTGCTTTTAGTTCTCTATTCATATCTTGTCCTTTGACCATGCTTTTTTTCTCTCCAAGCTGACTCCCTCCATCAGAGGGTCTCTGACATTGTCTACCTTGCCTTGGAATGTGAAACAAAAAACTTCAGTTCCCTATTACTTCAGTTCTGTCTGTGTGCTTTCATACACAGCACTCAGCTGAAGAGCCCTTTTCTCCACCTTGCCTAATAACTGTGTGCACATTTTCCTTACAGTAAACATTGACTTTTCTTTTTTAATACTGGCTTTTATTTCCTTATATTTTTTGTATTATATCGAAGTCTTTTAAGATAAATGCGTGACAAGAGATGATCTGCTGTCTCCAGGGGAAATAAATACATTACCAAATAAATGAAATCCACATCAGATAATATCCAGGACCATAAAGAACACATACTGTATTAACTTAAAAGGGTGTCAGTTTATTTCAAAGTATCTCTGAATTGGAACTGAGCAGCTGGCATAAATAGAGGATAGCAGGGCAGGAGTTTATGTGGGTTTTTACTGAAAATGGTTTTATCCAAGCAGAACTCATGCAATGTTCATGGGAGCATTGTTTTGTATTGTGATGTGGACATCCTGTATAATATATGGTCATGGTTAGCAGTTCGGTTTAGAGATGGATGCTTTGATTTGAAGAATTTTAAAGAAGGGAAGAATATGTTTTTTTCAGTACATGTTATTTATTAAAGTTTGTAACTGGGGTATGGGGTTGGATTTTTAGATCTTTATTTTTTAGAAGAAAGCATAGCTAAACAGTTTAGTTTCACTATTTAATATACAATATTTTCTTATTCTCTTTTATCAAAAAGAGAAATCAGTCATTATTATTTTCCGTGGAATTACTCTGTATGTAAAATGCCAAATAGAAATTACTTTAGAAGCAAGAATTGTAAAGTTGTAAATAAAAATAAACTATAAGCTCCAGCTCAGTATGCCAGCACTTGTGGGTGTCACAATCATTTCTACACATTTGTGACATCATTTTACTCAAACTACATCATACATGAAAATGACTTATGATGCTTAGGTGAGATACTGGATATGTCTCTTCTCACTATATGATTAATGCCCTGGCTTAAGCTAATTTTTTACTGTTCTCAGGTGAAAGTTGTCATTTTGCTACTATGAAGTATGAAAATTGTATGTTAAAAATGTATTCTAAAATGGAATCTGCCGTCCCCAATTGTTGAGGAATTGTTGATTTGACTGATTGACTGATTTTCACGTATCCTGTTGCATTCCAGTGATGTATACTCTGTCCTAGTAGACGTAAACAGCAGATAGTAAAGTAGCAGATGATATTCAGAATGTCCTTGCAAGTAGGAAAGTCATATTCTTAATTTTAACATTAGAAGCCCCAGGCTCCCTTTCTCACCTTGTGGATCCTTGAAGAGCTTTCATGCTCCTTATCAAAACTGTGATGATTGCTAGAATGGTACTGTCCTCTTACACATTGTATCGCACATAATCATGTTTTTACGGAAGGATGGTAGAACTGTTTATTTGGTCTGGAGATGGCAGATAAATCCACCTAAGTTCCTAGCTTATGACATCTGGTGTTTGTGAAAAATGGAGGATGTGTTGCTGGTCCAATGTGTAACATATACTGTACATACATTTCCAAAGAGGACGAATGAACGTCAGTCCATTTTAAGGCTTCACTATGGATTAAACAAAATTAATTTTAAATAAAGCATTGGCAAGTCTCAAAGTATGATCCATGTGTTTAACATGAGATCATGAAAGTGAACATAGAGCATGTAGCACAGTGAGAGAGAACAGATTGTGCTTTTGTGTTTTCACTCCCTTTGGTTACAAGTCCACCGAGGTTCTTTTTCAGTGTTGTGATACAACCTCTCTCGTCAGAATTACATGCAAGCATTCACAGTAAACAGCTCTCACCCTGTGGCCAATCAGTACCTGATTTCAGCTGTATTAGTCAAAACAGTGTGTCAAGGTGACAGCTATGTTATTGCGTATTCTGACATTGTTATTATTTACTGCTATACACTCTCTTGTGTCTGTTTAATATAGCTTGTATTCAAGGTGAAAGTTTTAAATTGTTTGTACTTTTATTTTTTGGATGAATATCTTATTTGTTGTTACATTATGTCGACATTGGATGGATTTATGAAGAAAGTCTGTTTTATTTTGTGCTTCATGTAAATAGAAGATGAATAAATTGATCTGAAAATGTATTTCCGTGGTGTTTTTAAACTACTTCTGAACAGTGTGTATAATAAAGGAAAAATGTAAATAGTATGTATTTTAATTGTATATAGTTGGTTGGTATCTCACTTATTTAGAATACATCTTACACATGGAAAAGCAATTAAATTACAAATTTATTGTGTTTTTACTTATGCAAAATTCACAGTGATTAAAACCAGTGTTCTTTGTTAAAATACAGTATATATTCTTATCATTGTTAATACACAAAAGGTTTGCTTATATGAATTTAGCCAATAGCTTTTCAACATTATTCATGCACTTTTGCACAAGTTTCTTGAATGTGTACCAGTATTTTGAAACTATGAATATGTCTATGGGTTCTTTAAACTTTGTGAAATTACAATGAAATGAGTCCTTTGTTTAAAAAAAAGACCCTTTATGATGATTATAAAATTGTGAGTTGTGTATTTATAGTAATAAATATCTGTTACAGTACTTGTTTATGATTGTGATTAAGTAATAAATATTTGTGCTTTCTACGTTTGTCACCCTGTCATTACTTCACTGTCACACTGCGCCAGAAAATGAAAAACACATGCCAAGTAATGTTCAAGTATTGCCTGATTTAAGGGAGTGGAATAATCGTTTATCTTCATAATTTGCTTGCGTGATGTTAGGACCAGATTCTTATCTGATCGGGTAAATTTTTATTCTATAATTTTGTCCCTACCTTTATGTAACAATGTTTAGTTTTGATTGTGTTGCCGTTAATTTGAAACATGGATTATGGGAATTAAGTTATCAAAATAATAAGAATAACTGTGTTGTATATTCTACCTAGGGACACTGCAGTTAAGGGTCAGTCCAAACCCCATTACAACTTATTGAGAAAATAGTTCCTTGGTCCTCAATCTATCCAATCCCAGTCTCTTTTGGTTAGTTTGGTGAGCAGCTCCTGACTACAAAAAAAACAAATCTTGTGTTCACCAATAAGTGATTAATAATGGTGAATAGGGTGTTGGCTGCTTTCAACTGCTTCCCAATGTGTAAACTACTGTAGAAGTATATTTCATAATTTCTGTGCACAAAATAATCTCTTGGCTTGGTCCTTTTTTTGATTTTGTGCTAAGAAGTTCTCCCTTCCCTCTAAGTAGAAAGTCAAATGTACACTTTATATATTTATATGTTGAATAAATTTGATTTATCTGAAGTTAGCGTTTTTACTAAAGTGCATTGCACAGTACAGTATGTATTCCTGCTATTGCCTTTAACCCAGATAAATATAAATTCAAATTCTTATCAGATGAACAGGATTATTTTTAACCATTTTATTATCTTTCTGTGTGAAGTTCTGGAATAATTTGTAATGAAAAATGATTTTTTTATCTTTGCATCTGGGAACTGTATTGATAATTTTATTAGGATGATTTTGCAATTGCACATTGTTCATTGTTCTCATTAATTTGTCAAACATAATGACTCACTTGGAAAATAATTCCCTGGGCAGCATTCTGCAGTTTTATTATATCAATCTATTTAAAAGATATCTGATTTGTAAGTAAAATTATAGGTTGCCTATGCTCATTATATTTTACAACTAATTTACTAAACACTCGGATTTCCTCTTTTGTCTGCAATTGTTTCACTATGGGTATAGATTAGATTTGCCCAGGTTTGTTTAAACAAACTATTACAGTAAAATAACACCTCTTTGCCCCAAACTGTAAAGAATTGTTTCAGATCTCCAACTCAAATTAAACTTAACAATTACAAAAGAAGGCACATATACAGTAGAAACCATTATTAGATTTCTTATAATTGGACTCATAAATCCAGGACTCATTTATGTGATGTGATTGAAATGCACATGATGTCAACCTAATTGTCCCTCAAGTGAATATCAGGAAGAAAATTATAGGCATTATGGATCACAAATCAAAGCAGATATTTCAAACACCCACTGTCCCGTCAGCCTCATCTGCTGTCTTTATTCTGTCTGGATCTGTTTTTCTTTTTTAAACTTTTCTCACAGGATGACTTCACTGGGAGGGCACCATAGTGGTGCAGTGGTTAGCAATGGTGCCACACAGTGCAAGGGCCCAGGGTTTAATTCCTGGGGTGTGGAGTTGGATTGCTGTGTTATGTTCCCCCTGTGTTCATGAAGGGTCCCGTTCCTCTCCCAGTCCAAAGACATACTGGTATGTTAATTGGCTTCTGGGAAAATTGGCTCTAGTGTGAGTGGCCTGTTGCTTGCCTGCATGCTGTCCGCAACACTGAATTGGATTGAGCAGTCAGGAAGTGCATGGATGGACTTCACTAGGTTTAGCCTATCTTTTATGGTATGGTATACTGTATGTAATCAAACTTTGTGATACAAAGATAAGCACTCTTGTGAGAGAAATGGTTTGGTTCTCAGTTATTATTTGGTTTACTAGTAAATTCCGTATCTTTGCAGTGTTACTGTGTATTCACATAAATAGTACAAAGTCCTATGACAAAAGGCTATACACAGTGTACACTCACAGATGAAGCAGAATACTCGGTTTTCTCTGAGATTTGACCTGAGATTGTTGCAAGTGATCTCCAATTTGTCATAGGAGCATGGTAGCTTTTGATAGGAGAAGTACTGTAGGTTAACTTTTGGAGGAAGGGTTATGTGTTCATATGGCCTGGTGTGTCCCTGGTAAGAGTCAAAACTGAATAATTCTACATGACATCCTTATCCTGAGGCAAAGAATACAAATTCACCACGTGAAGTATAGGAAATGATTTTCTCTTGTGTATATTCACACTCATGGATGGACTCACTTCTGATTTGCTTTGCTTTTAAGTCATAATTGATCTAATTGATTGAATGGATCCAAGTGAGTTTCTAATACTGCTTTGAACTGAATGAAACTGTGGTTTGAATGACTAAAATATAAATGAAGGCAAGCCTTATTTAGAAATGTTGACTAAATGTCAAGTTTTATAGTAAACTGGTATTATATTAAACTATAGGCTTGATATTTACTGTGTCTGAATGGTTCTACATATCATATATCTCATTTAAACTACAAAAATAATAATACATGCTGAAGTGTGTTCCAGGGAGAAAAAGAAAAGCTGCTGAACAACATAAAAACTACATCATATACAGCCAGTAAAAAGACACATTCTCCTAATTTGAGCATGAAATGCTAATCCTATTATTTCAATCCTTAAAAACGCCAGCAGAGATTATTGTATGTCTGACTAAATATGCTTCCCTTCTCACATCATTAAAGTCATAGGGTGCACATCAAAAAGACAAAGGATAAAGGCTTTGTAGCTGTGAATCGTACAATGCAGGATTTATCATTATTCTGCTTCTTTAATAGTCCTCTGTTCTTCACCGAGGGGACACTCTAATGCTTGCACAAACACGGTATTGATTAATGTTCCCCTGAGTATAGTAAACCTAAGCACCTTCTGCCCTCAGGCAATATGTGCAATGAGGCATGAGTTAGCCACCCATAAAGCTAAACAGGGACATCAGGTTTGCAAAATGAAAAAAACACCTTGCAAGATTGTTATGCAGATATGGGTTTCTATACTGTGCTGGTATGGATAAATGCTTCTTTGATTAAAGAAAGATTAAATGAACTGAAATTAAATGAAGTCTCAGGAGTATCGACTATCATCTTTCTGTCCGCTACATAATTGTTTGATATTTATTTGATTTAATCTGAATTTTTTAAGGGTAGAACAGTGGTACAGAGGTTCGTGTTTGTGTGGGTTTTCTCCAGGTGGTCCAGTTTCCTCCCACAGTGGTCTCTGAGTCCTGGATGACACTCAACATCCCAGGTCATCATACTAATGTCCAATGGTGCTGAAGTCCAGAGAGTAGGGCATCCACAGTATTGCATGCCATAACCAAATAGCCATTGTTACACAAGCAGGATATACAGTATATTTCTAGAGCTTAACATCTACTGTACTTACTTTTATTTACTTAAAAATTAAAAAGTACTTTAAGTGTTGTGCACAGTGTAATAGGTTTTTTTTCCATCAGCAATTTCTCTCAATAGTGAATTTATGTGCCATGAATTTATGTAAGTTGCAGATAACTTTGGGACATTTTTTTATATGCCAAAGTACCAGATGTAAGTATTGTACAGTAAATTCCTTCTCATTTTTATTGTATTGTGCCTGTGGTAGTATTGAAAGCTTTTGTGAGTAATTTACTTTAGACCAGGGGCGCCCAACCAGTCGATCGCGAAGTGCTTGCCAGTCGATCGATCGCAAAAATGTTTGGCAAAGAATAAAAGGGCTATTTGCCTATTTACTTTTTTCGATAGCCTAAAAACGTATTCAGATCTGTGCATGTAATGTCATACATTTCACTGCCCTTGTGTGTGTTTAACCCTTGTCGAATGGGTTGTAAAAGTCTCTTCCCTGAGTACTGGCTGAGACTGAAGAAAAGGCGACAGGAGCTCCTTAACCTTTTACTACCAGTGACATATTTAGCCAATGTCCGCCTGGTATTTCCCTCCCTTAAACATTTGTTATATCTCTGCAGCAGAACATAGCAAGAGCCTGGTTCAGGTCTTAAATTGAAGCTAACCCCCTTGGCTTTGAGTGTGAATAGTCAAATTTCTTATATTTCTTAACGTGTCCACTCAGCAGACAAACATATCTTCAGAGGTCAGATTTTTCAACTATATGCATGTTGAGGGCCTGTGAATGATTTGAAAACCATGTTCTAGGTGGCTACTAGCTTGGATAAAAATTGGGACAAATTGATCAATTAGAAAAAATTCTACATCATGTTTTGTAAAGACTGGACCTGGAATGAAATTTCACGCCTATAATAAAAAATCATAAAAATATTGAAAATAATAAGAATAAAAACCATTGCAATTGCTATAAAAACCTTAAGACACTGCTAGAGAGCCTTTATCTGCTGTTATGCAATGAAAAAAAACCTCAGAGTTGCCTTCTGGTGTGAAAAAAAGGAGCACTGATAAGAAACTGATAAAAAACTGATTGATTTCCCCTTCTGAGTCAATGATTGACAGCTAAAAATGCAGCCTGAAGCTTCTAGAGGAAGTCTCACCCCCTAAGGGCTCTGAATGGCTGAAAATACAATGAATGACAGCAGTTTTTACCAATCAAATCGCCTTATTTCTGGCACTCGTTCTTCAAACATTTACTACGTAATCAATAACGTTTACTAGTCTCTAGCTCTTGAGATAAACTAGTCTGGGTTATTTTGGATATATATCATGCTCCAGAATAAGGTAAAAACATGGGATATATATATATTTGCTGGTTTTTGCTTTTGTGGTTTTGTTGGTAAAAATGTATGATATTGACATGCTGTGCTTGCCGGGTTGCCGTTTGTTTTTATTGGGATTTTGCTAGTTCATTAATTTATTGGTTTATTGCATAATAGTGTCATGTCTGTGGAAACAAACTTTATGGTTTTGTTGTGGTGATATTTGAGAATACGTGCATGTGAGAAAATTTGTGGAGCGGTTTCAAACAAACGTTGTTTATCTCGCGTTTTTCTTAAAAATTAAAAGTGTCATCTGGGGAGACAGGAGTGGTCCTCGGTGACCGCCATCCGGACTAAGTTGTAAAGTGTTGTGTGTGCTGCCCAAGAACTTTCTCTTGGTTGTTGCCACACAAACCCATCATTCGCTAGTGCATAGTGGAGCGAAACAGACTGTCCGTGACAAATTCACCAACAGTTTGATAAGTGTGATTGTCTATTTGATAGTTGTAGTGTTTGAGCGAAAATGATGAAGCAAAGAGACCGAAAACTCACCGTTACCACAAGGAATGGGAGCATTATTTTTTTTGTACTTTCGTGTTCAAATCTGCAATGCTAGCGTCTACGCAAAAAAGGGAAATATAGACCAACCAAAGCTGCACATAAAACGTATGATGTGAAGTATCCCGCTAAAAGTGAGACACAGAAAAGAAAAGTGGAAAAATTAAAATCTCAAACCCCAGTTTTCATGAGGCCTAATACAAGAGGGAAAGCAGCAAGCATCGCATCGCTACGTCCTGGCTAAACATAAAAAAATCATTCAAGGATTGAGAAATAAAAAAAAGTGTTTGTTGAAGCTGCTGACTTGCTGTTTGGAGATTTCAAAAACAAACATTTTTGGCGATGTTCAGACAGCTGCTGCCTGAAATCAAAGAGTTTCTCAAGTGAATATGCCCAATTAGATGATGACCAGTGGCTTCTGGGTTTAACATTCCTCACAGACTTGACTGAACTGCTAAATGAGCTGAATGTCGAGCTGTAGGGACAAAATAAAAATGTAATTGACATGATCAGCAGTGTCAACACATTCCCAAAAAATTACAAGTGTTCAAGTAAGCTTCTCAGTGCCAATGCTCACATTAAGGTAGGGTATTCTTTTTTCTAAAATGGGGAACATTACTTGTGCACTGTAGCATGAGTCACTTGCTTTTATTTGCTGTCATTTTAGTGATGGGTATCGTTATTGTACTGATGTGCCCACAGTCTGTTTTTCCTATATCAGAGCTTCAAATTCCCAGTGGTAGATCGCGCTGGACTGGCAAATGAAAACATAGATCTTACATTAAAAAAGGTTGGCACTCCTGCTTTAGACACATAAAAATCCCACCTCATCTAATATTTTAGAGTAAATTGCCAAAAAAATCCTTAAAGCAATGAATATAAATACATTATATCAATATCACCTTTCAACACCAATTATACTTTTTATACCAATTAAATTTCAAAGGATTAAAAGTGTGATGTTGTTTTAGTCCAGAGGTTTCCAACTCTGTTACTCAAGGACTAGAATCCAACAGATTTCCTGTGTGTCCGTATGTTGTAATTAGCTCTTCGCTTGGGAGAATTGTTAAATTGATCCAATTATGACTGAGATGGACAAATTAATCTTTTCTCCACAGCCTTCTGACGACTTCAAGAGACACAGAAAACCTATTGGATTAATGACCCTGAGGATCAAAGCTGGGATCCCTGGCTTTACTCTAAAAAAAAACCTCTGTTCCCTTGCCTCATATTTAGGAAATGCTTAATCTCAATAAAGGACTAGACCAAATCAAAACTCACCAGTTAGTGACAAAGGGATCACCCCACTGTTCAATGGCAAATTTCATTTCGGTAGAGACACGTGTTTGTTTTGGTCCAGGCTTACTGTACCGTAGGTCTGTAGGCATTGCCATTCCCAAAGGTGGTTCTGTCAGAGACATAAGTTCACCAAATGCATTTTCCACAGTAAACCATGTCTCTGGGTAACATAAGACTTGACTTACTTAAATAAAACCTTACTTAAAAGTCATCCATCAGGGTTTTTAAGTTATGGAAATTGCATTTACATTACATATGTGAAAAGCAAGCACTATGACAAGTTCCTTCTGTGGATGAAGAGCATGGAGTTAACATGGTCTCCACCAACATCCACCAGGACTCTTACACTTAAGGCAAGCTTTGCTTTTTTACACGAGACAACTTCTACTGTTCATACTGTGTTATGTCAGACCTTTTCACTGAAAATTGAGAGTAACCTGTATTGCAATCATGTTGGGGAGCACCCAAGTGATTTTATTATTTTATTATTTATGTGTATTTTATTTAGGGTTTGCTGAATAGTGCAGTGTGGGATAATGAAATGTGCGGTACCTGTATTCATAATTTCATATTCTGTCTAAGGCTTATTAACTGATTTACTGTACTGTATATTTTTAGGTGTAGGCTAAATTTGGTGTTTAAGAATTCAAATTATACAGTTTTAAAACTTTTTTTACTTATATAGTGAACATATAATGGAGGCCAAAATTTATTTTCTCTGTCTCTCTCTACCTCATGGACTGCGAGCTGCTGCTACACTCTCTCTCACTCTTTACTCCTCACACACATGCGCCTGTGGACCATTAGAGGACAGCAAACCCTGGTGAACCTCCAGTTCTTCTCTCCTGTCCCTCCTTTATGGCTCGCAGACTAATAAAAAAATGTTCCCTGCAATTTCATGAATATTAATTCTCTGTAAGTATCCACACAACATTTAAGAAATGGGGGCTTCTAGTGTATGTAAGATTTGGGTTGTCTGAAGACCTGTGGAAAGGAACCTTTGTGTATCCCTGCCAGTGGGTTTACAGTACAAACTGTACATATAAGACTATGTACTCCTCATTCGATGGGCTGTTGGTCAATTAGCTTCTTGGTGGTAAGGGATGTTATTAGTTTTTTAATCGTGCTGTTAGGGCAGCTTCAGCCAGCAGAGAACAGTGAGGGGGTAATGGTTAGTAGAGAGACCACACTCATGCTTATTTTTGGTAAAGAATGAAAGTACCACTTTGACAACCATGATCTATAGTTTCCAGTACTTAACAGCTCCACATGGGATGTCATATGTCTTATTAAAAATCAGAGATGACTCATGTACAGTAGGTCCAGTTCATCCTTCTCTTTCTGTGAACAGCAGCTATTAGCACTGTGATGTTATTATATTCTGCATTAGATTGAGGGATGCATTCTTTCTTTCCAGATCAGCATTTATCCAGCATTAAATTTTAAACACTCCCTGAAATGTAGTCTTTAATTACCGATCTGTGCAAAAACAATTCCTGATAAACAGACACACGTGTCCCCCTGAGCCTTTGCTGCATACTGTAGAAATTGCAAAAGTGTTAACAGTGCTAGCCAGACAATCACAGTATACTAGGTGTATAAGGCCACCTATGTTGGCTATATTGTAGCTGTAGTTTATAATAAACCTTAAGCTCCCATAACATATGTTTACATTTTCTTTTTCTGTACAAAGTTTCTAATTTTACATTAATCTACTCTGTAACTGTGATTACTAAATGAAGGTTGTAGGACCTAAGCATGTTAACATTTATAACATTAGAGTATATTTACTTTACTGTCATCAATATTATTTTAATCTACTTACAAACACAAGAAATTGACAAGCTTTGGTTTAACCAGCAAGGTCAATTAAAGTTTTTCTGCCTCCAATTAAAATCTACTTTCTTTATGCATGGATTTATTGAATTTATTTGGCTATTGGCTGTTGACTAAATAGCTTTTCTTCTGTCTTCAGTAATGAATCAATCAGTTGGACTAAAATACTGAAGATCAATACAGCCATAGGGGTATTGAACAACACCAAAATAGATATATAATATTTAGTAGGTTAAAACAATTGCCCTCAAATGCTGTACAGATCAATTTATGAAAGATCTTAGATTGAGGAGAATATACAGTACATCAAAATTCAGATTTGGGAATAGGTTGATTTGATCCAGGCCTTAGTGAGACTTATCTTTGTAAAATTATGAAAATCATCATGGGTGACTTCTTACACCCATGTTACTTGCAAAACAGTGACTTTCAAAAAGCTGCACTATCCTGTACAGTTTCAGGAAGTACAAAAGGTCTCTGTTATATTTATGCCAGAGGTGATGCAATGCGACCATTTTCTAAAGGTCAGCACAACTTCAGACCAGCTTCTTTGCCACCTAATCATTTTCTAACCATTTTATCCAAGATAAGGTTGTGGGTGATCCAGAGCCTATCCAGTATTTTTGTCTTTTCCCCCATATTCTTTATATTTGATCAGAGTTCGGAAAAACAAATTAACAGAATGTCATACATAATTCACAGGTCCCTTTTCTCTTTTTCTATCAGGTTAGTCTCTAATATGCTATTCTGAAGGGACGTGTGGTAGCTTGGAAGTCTGTGCTGCTGCCTCACAGCTCTTGGATCCTGGGCATGCTCTCTGTGAGTTTGCAAGGTTTTTCTTTTGGGGGGGGGGGCGGGGTTCTTTGGTTTCCTCCTAAAGACATACTGCTTAGGCTAACTACTCTTTCTTATTTTTTTCCCTGTTTATGTGTATGTGCTCTGTGATGACAGCATGAAGTTCTGTTCTGCGCCCTCTGCTTCTGGGATAGGCTTCAGCGGCTCTGATCCTCAATGAAAGTAAAGTGTTGTCTGATGAAGAGTTTCTGATAATCAAATAAAAACTTAGATGGAAATAAGGCAATCTACTGTATGTATGAAGGAGGGTGATATCGCGGTGCAGTGGTTAGCATTGCTGCCTTGCAATGGGTTCATTTCCCGGTGTGCTATCTGCATGGAGTTTGTACGTTCTCCCTGTGTTCAAGTGGGCTTCCTCCAGGGGCTCCAGTCCCACAACCCAAAGACATGTTGGAAGGTTACTTGGCATAAATGGCTTCAGTAAAATATTGGCCCTGGTGAGAGAGTGTGTATCTAAAAAAAAACATGCTCCTGATTGTAATGGTGTGCAAGGCTATGTTAATTAGAACTGTTCAAATTGTAAACCCATGTCTGCTAGTTTCAATCACTTAGCAACATTGTGGCTATGTAAATCACCAAACTGGTGTGCAATTAAGTGCAGTAAGCTGGAAACAATATGTCCTGATTGCAATAGCTGTAGTTAGTGTGTGATTATCCTCAAATACTGTTGTACAAATAGGCATATGTAAAGATAAATACAATAAATGATTTTATCCAATTCTCCTTCTGCTTGTGAAAGTCATGCAACATGAACATGTTACAGTATGTCTCTCCTAGATATTTTGTCACTTTCTGTAAAATTTAGAAAGCCCTGTGAGTATTTAACACTACAAAATCCTTCCATAAGCAGGGGGTTAGATGTTTTGGAATTTAACATGTGCAACATGTGTTCATAATTGATGTTATACTATAATTATACAATATAAATTAATTATATAATGTATATAATTGTATATAATTATTCAATTATACAAATCCATTAACAAGGATTTAGGAAGCACACCAAAGAATATGGCCAGTTTTAATGGATGAGTGTCTGCAGGGTTGAATTGATTGACTAACTCCGTAAAATTGAGGAACATGATTTCTGAACCTTTAGAAATGAACCTTAATGCTTCTGTTTGTACACGTAAGACAAGGGTGAGCTTGAAACAATTATACGGATATCATTATACTGATACTGACATGAGAATTCTATAGTTATAACTTATGTACTTTGACAAAAAGTTGTCAATTTGTTGTAAGCCCACTGATCAGCAATACAGCTTGTGTAGTGAGGCATTGCAACTTGCCAATCACTCGAAAGCTTGTTAGGTGCTCTTTTAACCAATGAGGTCCAGGTGGAACAATGCCTAATCAGGTCACCTTTAAAAAGGCCTTTATTCAAAGCTTAGGTCACTACAAGAAAAAGGCCACACTTAATCAGTTTTCTGTGCATTCCATAATGCCTTAAATGTCACCAGAAGCAAGGGAGAGGGCCATTGGCATGCTGCAGACAGGCATGTCATGTGCCAGCACTGCCAGACACTATGGAGTGAGCCATTCCACTGTGTCCGACTGCAGAGAAAGTTTCAGCAGACCAGCAGGACAGATGACCATCCAAGATCCGGTCGCCCTTGAGTGACCACATCAGAGTAAGGCCAACACATCAGATGGGTCCATCTGAGAGATCGTTTCAGATATGCCACCCATACTGCTGCTGAAACTGCCGGCAGACACTGATGCGGGCATTGTGACAAGACGTGAGGCTCCATGCTGCTGGCCTTAGAGCAAGGTGACCTGTCAGAGGCCCTCTGCTCACACCTCCTAGATATTACAACCGACTGGCTTGAGCCACACAGAGGCTGTGATGTGATGGACTCCCCAGCAGTGGCATCAGGTCCTCTTCATGGATGAGTCACTCTTCAGACTGTTCCATGCAGACAGGAGGGTCAGAGTGTGGAGGAGGTGTTGCGTTTCTTTTTTCCATCAGTATAATTTCCATGCTTCAAATATTTTAAGATTCTTTCAGATCTTAATACTTTAATGTGAATTTAAATACGATTTTATTTTAACTTTTAGAATAAGGAATCCTTATAGTGGCCATTAGGAAAACAAAATACCTTAATCTTATCCTAACACCTTCATAAACATGTGCTCCTTTTGCACTGAATTATTACATGCATGCAAGTTAGCTCTGGAAATATATCATATGAAACTGCTTCAGAATATGGAAATGGCTGTGGTTTCTTTTCATTTTGCCCTTACTGCATGGCAGATTTATGCTGCATGAGCTGGTTGGAAAATGAAAAAAATATATCTTATTGCTTGTTTACAGGCTAATTGCAAACAAAACCAACAGAATCTGTGTGGCCCAAGGCTGCACCCTTCTCCTTGATGACAATTGGTTTTGAATGCAATCAGGAACTGATCAATACTACTGCATCTGTAGTAGACATCATAACCACCTATTTACTTATTGTTTATTTACTGTACCTTTCAGAATGTAAGGAAGCAGTGTTGGTGCAAATTAGAACACTTAGCCATGTACAGGGCTTATCTCAAGAAAGGAAAAGTTTGCCTATTTGAATGTGTTTCTAACAGTGCAAAAATAATTGACAAATATATATTTTTTAAGTATTTAATAATAAGGATTTGAGAACTTGACTGTAAACTGTAAACCAAGAGGTCAAAAGCTCCACTTCAATTCAATTTAATTCAATTTATTGAACTTCTATATTCTATAAATTCAAGCTTTATTATTCCTGGGGGAAATTAGTTTTATGGCAGACTCCAACACAAATACAACAAAAACAGACAAAAATCAGCAACAAAGAATGCAGTGCAACACTCTTTCAGGACATAAGAGAGTAACTTTACAGGGGATGAAAGATTTCCTGATTTTCTGTTACAAGTGGGTGTCTCCTGGAAGGAAGAAGTATACTGTAAATTCATGCCACAAACTCTGTAACGCTCTATGCCTTCTTTACTGCCCTGTATTTTAAAAGTTGGTTGATCTATTTTGTCCCTATGATTTTCCTGCTCATCTTCACTAATTTTCCCAGCCTACTACAATTAGTAGTGCTGATGTTGCACACCCAATAAGACAGTATGTTAAAACACTTTCAATACATACAGTACTTTGTAGAACATGTTAAAATAATGTCTAAAAGAAGCGGAGGTTCCTAAGTTAAAAAGTCTCTGTTGGTCTTTTTATAAAAAAATTGGTAAAACATCTTAGGTTTTTGTCTATGACCAGTCCCAAGTACGTGTGGCCACTGACAGACTCTACATTATTAAACCTCAATTAAATTGCATACTTGTTCAGACCGAAAACAGAACATGACAGTAAACTACAAGTCTACGACAATCCGCACACCATCTCTCTCAAATGATCAGCACTCTCTTCAAGAACCATTTTCAAAAATTCCTTCCGGATTGAGATTAAAGACCAAAAAAGAGGACAATTGGCCCTTGATTATTTTTTAGTCCTTTAATTAAACAGATCAGGGATGTGTCATTCTGTATATAAAATATATTTACTCCTGTACACAGATTTGAAAATACATTGTTTTACAGAATAATGCCTTTTGACCTTCCTGAAGATATTTTCAGATTGCAACAAATAATATAAAACAACTAAAAGACAGGCCTGCCCTATGACCTGATTAAAACAATTTGCTTGAACATTTCTTCAGGGAACCTAATTTATATTCTTTGGAAGGGTATATTTTCTGGAGGTGTGGTCCTCAAAATAATAACTTTGTTGATTCCTAAAACACAGTAAGGTTTTAGCTGCCTCCTAATACAAATATATAAGAAGAGGTAGAATTTTTTAATATATTCCTGTAAGAAACAGACAATTTGAAATAACATTTTTAAAGGGTATGAATTACATGATGAAAAATGGCATACAGTTCAGCTAATTTATTCTTCGAAACTGTGGTGACATTTTTCTTGTATGTAAACTTAATGAGGTACTTTAAGAAAAAAATGTTTTAAGAAGTTAAAGGTCACATGAATGACAGTGCTGTACTGTCATTTCTCCTGAATATTGGGCTGAAGATGCCATTACTGAAGTGGAAGTAGAAGTGCTATTAATGTAAGGCTCTTGGTTACCATGAATAGAAGACTACTTTATCTGTCTGCCAATGTATAAACATTGTTTAACATACAGTATTGTTGTGTATCATGTAAAAGTAGCTATTCATGTTATAAGTGGCATAGCTTTTAGGGTGGATTTTTAGATTTAACATATACTGTAAGTTCTAGTCATTTCCTTTAGGGAACAGTAGAAAAAACACTCCATATTTGAGTCATGAGCTTCCTGGTCAAAGTACTTGAATTCTTCGCTATAATTTGAAAATGGAAACAACTTTTTTTGTAAGATTGGCTTAGATAACTCAGTATTTCGAGTGATAAGCTAGTGACAGGAAATGTCTCGTCTGAAGTGCTTGGAATTCCAGAACTCTGTCTGTTTCTTACCAAGACTGGAAAGTATCAAGTCTACTATTTACGTCAGAAAATGTTGGATTCAACTTTGCTATTTCTAGTGATTCTTAAATTTCACTAACTGAACTTGTGTTTTGAAGAGAATTAATTTTAGTCTGAGGCTGGTTTTACAGATTTCGGGAGACTTGAAATTTGAATGAAATACACAGCTTTGCTTGCTCATTCAATAAAAAAATAATGTTGCGTTCATGTATTGAAAAACGGCAGTGTCTGGAAAGCTGATAAGTTTGTGCTGTATACATATAAATGGAATGCCCTTCAGAAACACATTTGTGTATTCTTATTTGGGGTTAGTATAGAATTCCCCCTAAAGTAAAAGTTTCAAGTATATTTGTAATGTGTTTTACTCACATGTACTGTATACATCCAAAGCAATGCAGTGCTGCAGTGTTGTCTCCTAGGACTAGATATGCATATAAAGTGAACAAATTCCACTGCTTCTAATTCAAATAACTTGATGAATGTTTATTAATTGGTATAATTTTCTCTATCTGCTGAAGTTCACATAATTATCTTGTTCTCTGTTTATTAAATTTGAATCAATAAATAAATATATATTATTTATCTCAGGTAATTGAGTTTATCATGAAGTAAAGAGATCTTACAGGAATTGCCAGTTGTAGTAAGAACAAAGCAGTAGTAGTTCTAATACAGTAGGTATGGAGCAGAAGGCACCCCTCAGCATTCTCCTCAAAGGAAATCAGCATAATGATCAACAATACGTTCATAAATAGAGAGTAACTGTTATAAACATCCATTATCCTCTGTTTGTGTTTAATTTATAAATATATTATACATTTCATCCAGCATTTCACAAGTGCTCAATGTGCAATTCTAGCACTCAGATTTTCTCTTTTCATTCTGCTCACTGAAAACAAATCTTACTACTGTTTTTTTAAATCTTGGCTCAGATGATTTTCTCACAATTATTTCTCAAAGTATTTTACAGATCTAGTTTGCCAATGTAGACAAAATTTGATTATCATGACTGTTGGTTGTTGGTAGTTTTCAGAAACTACTTTCGATACAAAATGCTCTTGTCATGGCCAGACAAAAATGTTGTGTTGTTTTCAAAAAATGGTACAAGGATTAGCAAACTGATTATGGACCATAATGACACTCCATTAAGCAGGGGGTGATTCTCAACAAACTGGAGTGAAGCATGTTAACAAAATGCCACTGAAAGGCAGATTTTTGTGATAGAGGTAGGGAGAAATGTGGCATCAAAACCTTTTGGATTCTTATTGTGTGCCACTTCAGCAGATGTGGAAGAAAAAGGTGACTTAGTCATCTCAGTTCAAATTAGAGAATGTCTGTTCTTACTCTGGCAAACACACTGATAATGCCAGATAATGTCATAATGTGCTCCACAGTCTGTAAAGACCTCTCAGCAAGCATCAGCTTCATTGCCTGCAGGACCATCCAGTGTGCCTCATTTAGCACCAATACCTTACAGCTCCTAATTCCTTTCCTGCTCGCCTTGCAGCTGTCTTCTCTTCTCTGTTCTTAAGTCCACTTTGCCACTCATTTCTCCTCTGTAATTGCACAGTATCCCTAACCCCAGAAACTGAATTCCCTTCCGGTCATTTTCATCTTATCTCTACTTCTTGCTCCTTTGTTTCAGCTGGCATCTAACAAAGCTCCGTATCTAGCCCTCAGAATCCCTTTGCCTTGGGGCCCCTAGTAACCCCTGTTAACCCTGGTGCCTAAAATTTGGCCTCTGCCTCTGTCTGCTATTGTCACTTACATGGATATCCTGTCTCTTTCCCTCGGGCAGCTCTCATCTTTGTTCTCTTCCTGCCATTTCTTCATCTATCTCTGTTGATCTTATTTTGTCTTTTCACTCAGCCATCCATTTGATATTTAATGTACATTCTTGTTGTGTGTAGTTAATATTTGACAGCCATTTGTCCATAAGTTTTGTGCCCAGATCTGTACAGACTGCAATTGCATGTACTGAATCACATACACGGTGGAAACATAATTATATTTATTACTTTTTTGTATTTTTAAAATGATACATTTTGTATCATTTCAGAATCTGACAACCTTACTATGTTAGGACAAGAGGGTGCTGGAACTTTGAGATCTACTTCCTCAAATTGTTGGACATTGGAAATTCTCTAAGTTCAGACTGTCATGGCAAGCAGAACATGTGTAAGGTGAACATGGAGACAAAAGAAACCTGTAACTTCTAGTAGCAGACAGAGGGGGTGAATTAACCTGATTTCACATTGATATCTACAAAGGGAATTCTGAAAAAAGTGTTGCTTCCTTCCTGGAAAGGGAGACAGAGTGGAATGTGGATCAGTCCAAGTAGGGGCAGAATCCAGGTAGACACACACAGAAGCCTGCAACTGGGATCACACACAGTACTCAAGAGCTTTTATGCTGCAGTGCCAACTGCCAGTTGTCTGTGTCTCCATTTCTTCCATACTGAACAATCAAGGTAAAAAAACAAAACAAACATCTCTTTTACATTAAGATTTAATATCTTATCATATTTATTTGCCTTCTTTACCATTTAATATGTCTTATCACTATGTGCACACAACCTGCCCATTAAATGTAATCTCAAAACAATTAATAAAGTAGCAATAGAGCTCAAACATAGCTGTGAACACTAAAAACATTGCCGAACAATGTAATATTATATAAGGACGACTCAATGATAACTGGTATCCCATCTGGGCCGTATCCTGCCTTGGGCCCATTGGAAAGGGGACTTTGTATTGGAGGAAGAGGTTCGAAAATGGATGGAGACAACATCCTAACAGAGATAACTGAAAAAAAAATCTAAAATGTATTTTGTTTTTCATTAAATATTATTAATGTAAATTAATAATAAAATATATTATAAAATATAATTATTAATATTATATCATTTCTAAATAAAATGGGAATGGTCAGAAAGGGAGTCTTTTATTTCTTCACCATATCCTCCAGATGTCCCTCTGATATGTGATGTAAAGGCATTTCGCTTGAATGACCTGGTCATTTACTGTAGATACAGTTTTGATGCAAGTTTTCAAAACCATCACAAATTCCAAGGCTTAATCTCATATTTGCTGTTTGTTTCTTAATTAAAACTAAAAGTTTTATTTTCATTTTTTTCTGGAAAAGTTTCAATGACTAAGTCCTTAATGAATGAGAAATCTGGGAGATTCTGATCTCGCACTTTTGCTCTCCTACAGTACATATAAATAGGAAACGTATGAATCTTCATTCATAAGTGTTCCTCCAAAACATTGGGCATCCAAGTCTGCTCCATCAAACAAAGCTCAATCTGCATCATGTGGATCCTCATTCATTCCACAACTCATTCACTATTGAGATTTTGGAGTTGTCCTGAATGTTGGGTGTCATGAATTCTGATATCAAGGGGCAATTTCTATTTTAGATATCGAAGTTTGTCAATAATATGATTTCAAAAGCATTGTAAGCACAAAACTTTTATCTGTTTTAATTGCTTTTTCCTCATATTCAAACAACTACATTATATCCTGTTTAATGGCAATAATTATGATTAATTGATACCATATACATCTGAACCTGACAGGACAAAACGGCATAGCATATCATTTTTTGGAATTATTCTGTGCTGTAAACACTATTCAGCATTTGGTCACTGTAGGTCATCCTCTTTTGATTTTAAACATTCCAATTTTTGTCCTGATATTATCAGTCTATTAGCAGTCTTTAAAAAAACATTTCTGGAATGTACTTGCCATACCTTGTAAATTCATTTAGCAAATTGCAGTGAAACATGCCATATGCACTGTTTCATTTTGCTACTTAGAAAGATCTTTAAAACAAAGCACATTTATCCTTTAAAAACAAGACATCTTGAAGCATTTATCATATTGTGAGGGAGATGTTAAATAAAATATTTTGTCACTGTAAGTCATCCTCTTTTGATTTTAAACGTTCCAATGTATATCCTGATATTATCAGTCATTAGCAGTCTTAAAAGAAAAACATTTCCTGAATGTACTTGCCAAATTTTGTAAATTCATTTAGCAAATTGCAGTGAAACATGCCATATGCACTGTTTCATTTTGCTACTTAGAAAGATCTTTAAAACAAAGCACATTTATCCTTTAAAAACAAGACATCTTGAAGCATTTTTTCATATTGTGAGGGAGATGTTAAATAAAATACCCAAAGTATTAATCAAGGAAATTGCTGGGTTGATTTTCCTGAAATTAGAAATGGGATGCTGACACAGTTGATAGCAAATGGTAATTATTCAATTTTATGAAAATGGCAGGGAACACCTCAGAGACTGACAACATATTACTTGACTAAGTAAATTATTTGTTTTTGGCATTAAAAAAACTATTAGAATAGCAAAGCTGCCTCTCCACATAAAACACCGTGCCAGTGTTCTGAATCCAAAAGCTTGAGATATTTCCATTGCTTATTATTGCTGAGTTAACCCCCTAGAAATCAGAAGGGTTGTTTGCGCTAAAGCATGCTATTAAATCCCATGTAGCATTCATGAAGCTCTTGGTCTGCTTAAAAGATGGTAATTGTTCATGGGTTCTGAACCATAACAATGATCAGCAGCAATTTCCTGCACTTATTGATTTAGTCAAACATTATGCAAACCTAGGTTATTCTTTGCAACTGGCTTACAAAGCACAAACATACATTAATTCATGGTGCATTTTATATGACAAACAGGCACAAACATGTGGGTGTTTGATAATTTGCTACACAGAGCACATAGCAGCGACTGATAATGATTGTACTTAATGTCCTTTAACAAATGAGTTAGCTTTCCACCATCAAATTTCTGAAACAAATACTGTAGATCTATGTTATTAGTGACTAAATTGCCAGTTAAAGGTATTCATTTAGTAGAGATTGAGGAAATATAATGCATTCAGTCTCTTAAAATAAGATTTATATCCACTTCATAATTACATCTCTAGCTTAATGAAACCAGGACTTGAACCATTGCAGTTAGTCTGAGTGATAGAATTCTACCTGTCGGCAGAGTCGGCTTAATGGAGAAGGAAACAACTAGATGCAGGTTGCATTGTTCATAGGAGTTTTTTTTAACACACGTGTGTTAATCACTGGGTATGAGATGAAAACGAGAGCAGCATTAGCTAGCACACCATGAGGTATAACCAGCCTCTGCCAAGATTGCTATCTGGTCTTGGTGGAACAGCTGACCAGGCAGCCCCATGGGGGAGGGGCCACATCCACCATCTCTATAAGCAGGCATGGTCCAACCCACTGGGAGTTGAGCTCAGGGCAAGGTTGCCTCAGCCCATTGACCCATATCTGTTCCTGGGGGATGAATGGCTTCCCTTGCACTCTTTAGTTATAGTTCCACCTGCACCTCTTTCCTGTAGCTCAACAAGCAGCAGAGGTGTGGGTTGTCTACATGTGTTTCCAGACCTTTCAGCATGTATATGGCATGGGCCGTCACAGTGGCAGCAGTAGTCTTTGACATGCTGTGTAATTCATCTGCAATAAAAGCCCATGGAGCTAGTGGAGGGTCTTTGAACTCCAAACTGGCCCACCCCATGGTGCCCATAGTGTGCTTAGAGTTCCATAGCTTCCACCTTCCATCTTCCAGAACACCACTTCAGAGACAGGATGAATCCAGTGATCAATACAAGAACCAGCCATTTACACTAATATACTGAGGAGTGGGGAAGCTCCACTGTCCAGTGGTAGATATTTCTCCAGTTGAGCATCTGTGCCACCACAAAAATTCCAGACTGAAGTTCATCTGTCTCCCTCTCATCTTCCATGTCTTTATTTCCTGGGTAGGAGGATAAGGGAATGTTCAATAGGTGTGTCCTTATCATAAAGAGTGAGATGGAATGTAGCATTCACAGGCACCCCATGAGGCATAACAATCTAACAATCTCAAGATGTACACCTCCCCATCTGTATAGGGGGACAGGGGAGGATAAAGATGAGCATGTGTGGAGATGGGGAAATGATCAGGAAAGTAGTAATGGCTGTCCAACTCCAGGGAAGCCTAAAGTATTTTATATATTGTAACGCTTTCAGACACCGGTGAGTGTGTAAGAGCCGGCTTACCAGAGCGGTGACTTCACCGCCCTTCCCTGTAATAGCAGGGCCCACAGCCACTGGGCTTTGGGGAGATCTCTCTTTAGCTCAACATGCTGGGTCCGTGTTGAGTGATGCCGGAGGCCTGGGTTCGAGTCCCCGACGGTGGGAGGCCGACCTGATGCGGCAGCGGCAAGGGCGCCCACGTGAATCCCGAAGCGTTACATTGGTGTCAGAAGCGGGATACCCCTTCGCCGAGAATGGCGAGTAAAGCGGGGGAGAGTGTAACGCTTACGGCCACCGGTGAGTGTGTAAGAGCCGGCTTACCAGAGCAGTGACATCACCGCCCTTCCCTGTAATAGCCTGTTGAGTGACGCCGGAGGCCCGGGATCGAGTCCCCGACGGTGGGGTGCTGACCTGATGTGGCACTGGCAAAGGTGCCCACCCCGTAGCATTACAATATTATATTTTCTAAAGCTAAATTTTCACCTGGGAACAGGATATAATGAATGGTAAAAGCTTACTGTCACCTCAGAATATTTTTATAAGAGATAGAAATTGTATAAATTATACAATTGAGTGGTTGAAAAGTATGTTAGTTGTTTAACAAGAAGGTTTCAGACTAGTAGTACAAAAGGCATAGCAGTAGCTCGACAAGAAGAATGGCCATTTGATGTTAAGATTTTTAGCTACACAATATTCCAAGGTCAAATGCAGAGTAAAGCTAGTTAAACAAATTTTGGATCCTGCCTCACAGTTGATAATAGTGTTTGTTTTAGATTATAGCATGAAAATGTCACACTTTCCACCTCAAACCTATGGTGGTTTTATTAATGATTTATCTGTTCATGTTTGTGCTTTACACATTTCTAGGCCAGCATAGGGGCTTTGTACACATGCGTCTGTACTGCAGTTCGATGTGTTTATTTCACCTCTCTGTAACCCTGTAACGTGCACATGACCTAAAATCAAACACTGATAATCTCAAAAAGTTTGTACTGTATTTCTGTCGGATATGTGTTTTATTGCTGATAAACTAAGGTCAAAGTGTGATCTATTTTTTGCCCATGTGAATTGATCAGAGAGTAGGGTAATTTCCATATATGAGGCTCATTGGTTTAAAGCTTATCTTGGTTTCAGATTAGAGAGCATGTGGCTCTCCCCCCAGATGGAACACTGGTCCATCACAGGGATTACCCCCAACACTGCTGGTCCCTATTTATACAGCTTGGTTGACTGGATCAACTGGTGTGAGGTACCTCATTCTAGAGCCATGTCAGAAGCAAGGACTTGAGCCCACAACCCATCAGTCATGAGTAGAGACTTCTCTACACATACAGTTGCATCACAGTGTACATATAAAAAATCAAAAATACGAATCAGCACAACAAGCAAATATGTTCTGCATAATAGGGTTATAAAATAGTGGTAGAGTAGGAGTCAAGATTGCATAGCTACTTATTGTGGCTCCAGAAGAGTGTGTGTATGGAAGGCAAGGACATTCTCCTGCTTTAGAAAAGGGGGCAAAATAGCCAGTATTATTTCTCCACCAGTAATGTAACTGTAGGTGCTATTGCACATGCCAGACTAGGTACTTAAGTGTTATAAGATGTACTGTACATGCTATAAGATGTATCCTTGATGTTTTATAAATCCTTGACCCCTTCTAATGCTTATCTGTAACACAGATGGAAAGTATTGGCATTAACTGTAATAATGCTGATTATTACAGTAATGAATTGCTTAAAAACAAGTTTATTGCAATATTTTTGATAATTGGTTTAGTTCTTAACACACTAATCTGTTAATACAATTTTAATTAGGAACATTTTTCAAGAAGGTTTTCATGATTTTTCAAGAGTTTCGTTTCATAGTATTGCAGTAAGGCAGTCCATGGTGTAGCTCCAGGCGAATTGAACAATTAGTGAATGCGTATAGTCAAACACTTATTCAGATGTACTGATGCAGTCTGACAGAGGCCTCTCTTGTGCAGCTCCTGTTCCAGACTCTGGAACGCACTTCCCAAATCTGTTTAAAAAATCTGCAGCTGTGAGCGTTAAACCAGCTCACTTAAAGACCTACATGTTTACTATCACTTTAATGTAGAATTTTGTTTTAATCTTGGTCATTTTCTCTTAACTTACTGTATGGTATGTTTTTCTTAAGAACTGTACCATTGTGCAGTTCTTAAAGGCTTCTAATCAAAACATAGCAAGCATTATTAAATCCATTATCATACTCTCTTCAAAAATGAAGAGATTTATCCTGGAAGATAACTATCATAAATAACTTTTAGTCCAAGAATTAGTCTAGGAATTCTACTTTGAACTCCCACCAAGTAAGCAATATCCTTTTTGTGACATATCAGTCAGTACATCAGCACAAAGTCATCCATGTTACAAATCGCAGCACCTAGTCAAATAATTCAATGTTACTGCAGTTCCTACAATAAATTACAAACATCAAAAATTCAAATCTTTTTCAATTACCATGGCATACTCTTCAAAGCTCATGTGTGGGCGAAGTATACAGTTAATATTTTCCTATAGTTTGCAATATTTAGCAATACTATGCCTGTCCAATTAAATTAATTTTAAAAAAGACAGAATACAGTATATATTTGTTATGCATCTCTATCTCTTTGACCACTTACTGTAGGTATTCATACACCACTGTACTGAAGTGGATATACTTTTTATGTGGTATTTGAGCATACTAGAAAAAAAAACATGGTCTCATTAAGTGTTACCAATTTGCATGTCTTTGTCCACATTGCTTTCTAGAGAGATTATAATTATGCTTACTTATTAATTCTACCACAGAGATTCACCTATTCAGAAAAGCCCAACTGATTTCAGTCTTTGAGGAAATTGTTGCCAGGGGTCTTGCTGTGCTAGCTTAATATTGCCCAGGACTCCTAGTGTTTTATCAGCACAAACGGAGTGCAGCGCTGAGGTCTAATTGAAGTTTGAATTGTCTGGGATTTTTTTTGGAAATTAGCATAAATATCTTATGGTTTTATCATATCTTAACTTGGTAAGTTTAAGCATAATGGAAAATCGAATACAACAAGCTGGTAACATTAACATTTATATTCTAAAGGCAATGAATATTGAATCAGTTGATTAGATGAATTCTTAAAGTAGCTTTTTTGTAGAAGATATTTGGATATACTGTATGTGGAGTGATTGCCAATGACTTTTCACCTCCCTCTCATTTCCTTAAACTAATTAAAAAAGTTTAAAGATAAAAATCGACATACTGTACTATAATTATACTGTAGACATAATGTTGGTAAATTAAATGGTGCTTAAAAGGTTTAAATAACTCTTTATTCAACTAAAAAGAAGCCTTCCAAATTGAATTTATTTGTGCAGTTGTAGCCTATTCCATCAATCTAGAACATAATTGTGGAAATTGCTATTTTCTTATATAAGCTTAGCTTGGGTGCATTTCAATTTAAAATTTCCAAATCTTCTAGACATTGGTTTTGAAAGAAAACCATTCTATAACATTAAGATTTCTTTAACTTAGAACATTAAGTTTTCCTTAATTTAAGAGTAGTGAAACTACTTTTACTACTGTTTTCCTACTGCTGCTTAAAAAGCTAATTTTCCACTTAGATAAAACAGTTTATAAAAAAAACCTTTAATCTCAAATACAATAGAACACTGTCTTCTTAAAAACACTGCCAGAGAAAAGTTTGGTGTTAAGCTCAGGCCTTATATAGTAGCTGTCCACAGCAATGAGATCAGGTCCCTTTCCTCAGTCGTTGTTCTTCTATGACCAGCTGTTATGTAAGTTCGTGTTTTGGCTGTTTAAAATTTATAACAAACAGAACACAAATATAAGTGTAAGGGCAGCATCAGGCAGGAAGTCCTATATTAATGTCTAAAAACAATTTTCAGCATATCTATTTATCTTCGTGTCTCCATGGATAATCTGAACAAAATTGTGCTACTTGTTAAGATGCATTGGGAAATACAAGTTGTGTGAAACCTTATTTCGATGCCTAGTTAATGATCCCTAAAAATGGAAGTCTAGTGTCTCTATGCTTTCTCTGTTAATAGAGAACAATAAGTAATTACTTAATATGTATAAGTGTATTTCCCTGTTGACCTATTTCATTATGTGCACAAATTGACTTGATTTGCTTATTTTAAAAACAATTGTAATTCTTAATTTATGGAACACATTTCAAATAAGAAAGGATTTCTTTTCTATTGTACTCGTTTGTAGAAATCTGCAGTAAATGTTGAAAGTTCTTAATGTCATTCTTGTTTTTATTAAACAGAAAAATGCTCTTGTAATTTGCGTCTGGCTCACTTCTATAAACTGTCAAACGCTAGCTAAGGTTAAGTGCAAGACTCTGAAACGTTTAAAATCAGCCCTGCTGAACAAGATCCATTTTATTTTAACATGAACTCCCAGTCCTGAAAATGATTCATAACACTGTCTTTACAGTGATGCGTAATTTTCTTCAACTATGGAAAACTCAGGAGTTTAAATAAAAAACACAGCCGAAGAAGGTTCCACAGCAGAAACATTGTGTTTCTTTTCTTCTCTTTTCAGCATAGCATAAAGCTTTACTTGTTCCTAAATCAAAAAAGGTATATTCACACACACTGTAGTGTCTCTATTATACTTTAATGTAATTCCATTTTTCTAAGCCATGACTGAGATTATGTATTGAACTTAATTAGCAGCTTTATCACCTTGCAACTCACAACTGGCAGCCCACTGAAGCTCAACAGGTGCGAGCCTGGCCAGTACCTGGATGGGAGACCTCCTGGGAAAAACTAAGGTTGCTGCTGGCAGAGGTGTTATTTGGGCCAGCAGGGGGTGCTCACCCTTCTTTCTATGAGCTCAAGTATAGTGACGGGGACACCATACTGTAAAAGGTGCTGTCCTTTGGATGAGATGTAAAACTGTGGTCTAGACACTCTGTGGTCACTAAAAATCCCAGGGTATTTCTCGAATAGAGTAGGGGTGTAACCCTGGTGTCCATGCCAAAATTTCCCATTGGCCTTACCAATTACCAATCATGGCCTCCTAATAATCCCCCTCTATGAATTGGCTTCATCACTTTGTTCTCCTCCCCACTGTTAGCTGGTGTGTGGTGAGCATTCTGGTGCACTATGGCTGTAATCGCATCATCCAGGTGGATTCTGTACATTGGTGGTGGTGGAGGGGAGTCCCCATTACCTGTAAAGCGATTTGAGTGGAGTGTCCAGAAAAGCACTATATACAGTTAAGTGTAAGGAATCATTATTATTATTATTTAATTAAACCTTTTGGGTTCGTTCTCAAATTCATTCAGTAGGTGATAATGTCACGGATGTTGACTGTAATGATCAGGAAAATTTTAGTTAGGGTTGCAGTCAACTACATCACCTAGTGATTTAAAGGATGTTAGGACCCTTTTTCACCACAACAGGTTCTTTTTAGCTTACAGAGCCACCATTGTAACCACAGACCATCCTATATATTGTAACGCAATGGGGGCTCAGGCGGGCGCCCTTGCCGCATCTGGTCGGCCCAAAGTATAGGTGGCTCGAACCCGGGACTTCCGCGTCTCTCTGCAGCGACCTAGCCCCGTGAGCTAAAGAGAGATCTCTCCACAGCCCAGTAGCTGTGGTCCTGCTATCACAGGGAAGGGCGGTGACGTCACCTGCTCTGGTACGCCGGCTCTTACACACAGTGCTTGTCGGCCGTAAGCGTTACAATATTATACCATTTATTTCATTTACTCACTCCTGGTGTCCGAGTCCTCTCTTGGGTGCTGACATGCAAACTGTTCCTCCAGATATTTCTGTCTCTGTGTGCTCACGACTGGGATATTTGAAACACAGTGGGGGGTGAAAGTGTCCCTTTGATGTTTTGGTTGTGTAGAGCTACAGTAACTGTTCATGGCTCATTGATCAACTGGCTGTATGCAGGTAGCCAGGAGTAAGGATGCATTGTGTATTCGTACCCTGTTCTAGAGCCCCCTATTAGTCTGAGATTCAGTCAAACCTGTTTTGAAATCCCACGAAACCTCTGAACTGTGCAATAATCAATGAGTGTCTCCACAAGGAGGATCACTGATTAATGGGAAGTCCCAGATTAAAGAAAACAAAGTGTAAACAAAGTGCTAACAAAGTGTAAATACAGATGATTTATAAAAAAAAACATAGTAAATAACTGCAGATTCATCAGAGACTATACAAGGTTTTTATCAAAGTGCTTAAAAATTTCCAAACAAAAATAAGAACACAAAGGAAATGTCTCACATCACCATCTAACATTGTCTGATGAAACTATTTTTAGAAAATCTTTTACAAACAAAGGGAAGAAGGCTTTTAGCTGAGATTCAGGCAGCTTCAGTCTTGTTTAAATGAATATGATAGAGTATTCTAAAGTTGAGGTGAGTAACAACAAAAGCCCCTTAAACAGTTTTCTCATCCTAACTCTGGGGATATAGGGTTGACTTGCATTAAGAGTGCATACTGTATGTCGATAGAGTTGTGGAGGAAGAAACCTTTCCAAAAGATTTAAAACTATCACAAATCACATTTTTAGTTTTTATAAAAACTGCACAAGTACAAAAACATGATATTAATTTACAGTATATTAATTGGTAGGATACAAGTTTTAAATAGCATAAGTAAATTAATACTTAATATTTAATAATTAATAGTCTTTTGTGTCCTATTTTGATCTCTGTCTTTAGCTATCCTTAAATGCCTGAATTTGGATTTAGGATTTTTTTTTTTCCTGCATTAAGTTTTCTATTAGGAACTCGTTATGTGTAAAGCTTCATTTTATTTTCTTGTAGACGACTTGGAGAACTCAATATTCATTTTAGTTTCACAAAACCCATTAACTTTAACAATTCTTTAGATTAGAGTGGAAAGCATGCCACTCACAGAAACAGGACGGCACTTATTTGAGGTTTGTAATTAACATACAGATAAAATGGAATGCATTCAGGGCTTTAATAGCTCTTAGTGTTTGACCTTAGATGGTCTTTAACGACAAAGTATGATACAAAAGAACAATTAATTCCTTTCCAGTCTGATCACAATGAGTGTCATTCTAAAAGACTTGTAGAAAAAGAACTGCTAGGTTTGTCCTTGTAATATCCTAAAGTAAACTTTCACAAACTAACAGGAAATTAAAGCTTCAGGATCATCAGCCTTCTGCAATTTCTAAATATCATTCTTTACCAGAATGCTATTTAGGATTGGTACTGAGCAATAATTTGGTGTAGTTTGGTAGTTTATGAACATATCAGATATCAGATTTGATGAGGGTTGTTAAACCTACTGTACCATCTGATTTATTATGGTGGTTAAAACGTGCTGTTACCATCAATTTGTGCTTAATGTAAGATGTAGTGTCATCATAGCTGCATTACAGTAACTAAAGATGATACAATCAATTCTCTTTTATACAGAGGTACATACAGTACATTGTACCTCTTTTACTTGCATACACTGAAAATTATTTACAAAGAAATAATGATGGTAAATGGCTTTTACCAGCATGGAAAATACGATGTGCTCAATTTTTTTGGTAACATCTTAAGTTATTGGGAATTGTTTTATTCCATATTCACTTGATTGATTTGTTGTCTCATTTAGTTAATCAATGTTCATTTAAAGTTGTTAATGTGTCACTGCTTGTAGTGAAATCTTGACACAATTCTAACTAATGGTAAAGCATTTACAAATTAACTTGGCTGAGATAGGAGAAATGAGATTTCAAATATATTTGAATTAAATTGGGTTGACAAAACAAAATAAAGTCTAGGCTAGGAGCTCAACAAAAATGTTTTCTGTTTAAATTTGCAGAAACATGCAATACCTATGCTTTCAAATTTACCCATTATTTCCTTGCTACAGGATCATTGCATAGATCTATAGGATTATATTCCGATTATATTATTAAGTGTGTGCAGAAGTAATCAACTAGTCTTCCACAAATGTGTATTCCCAAATGTTTGACTTGAGGGAAATATCTCTGGTCTACCCAGCAGTTTCTGTTTTTTAAACTTTGTTCATTTCAACTGAGTTCCACATTTTCTTCCTACACTATAGATTTGCACCAAATAACTGTATTCTGCCCAATTAGAAAGTAAGTAAGCAGTAGAGATAGGTAGAATGCATGCATTTGAAATGCTGCTGATGACTATAAAAAGCAAAGAATTTGTAGTTCCAAACAAACAAAAAAAAATTACCTGTCAATCACAAAATCTGTTAAAAGCCTCTGGAGTAGGGGAAAGGAAAAAGAAGTCATGATTGTAGGTATTTCAATGAATCGCAGTATAAAGAGCAAACCATTAAGTAGAATTTTGATTACAGTACTTTGCAAATGTGTTATATCAGCTAAACTTGAGATTGAATTTCAGTACTTCACAATTATTAATCTGCATATTTTACTCATGTTAGAAATGTGTTTACTGTATAATTTTATTTTATGGCAGGAAAATGAAACGTTATTATTCAAATTGCAGAATTATCTTTAGGATTCTTGACATTTAAAAAAACTTTGATAATGATAATTCAACTTTTTGTACTTTAATTTGTAATTATTTAATATCCACTTATTTAAAATAATTATTGAGTGCCTAGTATATGCAGTTGTGATGGACAGTAATGGAGGGTAATTTGATGAAAGATAAAGTAGAAGAAAGTAGCAGTAAAAGCCCAGCAAAATAAACCGCTCATCACAGATTTTGTTATTAAAGTTACACAGAAACTATAGTACCCTTATTAATAATAACTTGATGTTTTTTTCTCCAGCTTCAACAGACTATTAAGAGCATTTCCCATGATTGCTTCACTAATTACCTGACTCACAAATCTCAAAACATAGGCTTAAAGGTACAATTTATGGGCATCATTATAATTGTATATACTGTACAATAATTGCACATACTTTACAGACAGGTCTTGGACCTTTTATTGCACAATGTACACCATCCTACTATTTCCACTCATGTGCTGTTTTTCACACATACCCCTGTTATTTGTCTCAAGGATTTCCATCTCTTTTAAGCCCTTTTTGCTGCCCCTTTCCCATTTTCACCTTTCCTTACTGTAGCTTTTCAACAAGGCAAAGTTGTACTCCTCTTTCTGCCTTCTCACCATGGAATTAAATTATTTTGTTCCTTTGTAGTTCGTGCTCTGATGTGGCTCCCTGCTCTCACTGCTTTAGAAGGTTACATTTTATGTAATCTTTTTATCCATTTTCTCTCTACTTCTTAGTGAAATGGTGAAATTGTGTGTCTTTTTCTACTATTTTGGAGTCAAAATCTAAATGACAGTTCAATGTCAGACAGGCTTTAGGGATTTCTCATTTCACTCAACACAAAATATACATATAAAATGCACAGCTCAAAGACAAAGAAAAAAATCTAAAACAAGTAGAGTTGTTTCTATCAGGTTTCATGTAGCCACTTGAGATGCAATCAACTGTGGAGAATTTACTTTATCATTGAAGGCAACTTTTAACTGAGTTTCGATTTGAACATGTTCTGAGGTACCTAAACTAACTAAATTATTACCCTACATATTTTACCCGTGTTAAAAATGTGTTTGCTGTATAATGTTATATTATTACACATAAAACTTAAAAAAAACTTTTATAGTGATAATACATATAAAATGCACAGCTTAGTAGTGATTGGAGAAGTTGAATAGATTTAAAAAGCACTTTTATTGATTGGACAGTTGATGACGAATATGCTATATACAGCATACTTTCACAAGGAAAAACAAAAGAGAGAGCGAGGGCAGAAGTCACCAGCATGTAGTGTGAATCTAAAGCTATATTTACACAAGCACAACTATTCCGGAATGGAAGGACAGGAGGATGGATTCTGGGGAATGTTTTTGTAGCACGAAATGTAAAATGTACACATTCCAGAACCCTAACTCTCATCCTCTCTGCAGTAAAAGTCACATTCCAGACAGACAGGACAAGGTTTAGTGTTACGGGATACTTATTTCCAGTGTACACCGAGGTCTTGTTTTTTAACTCTATTCCTTCATAAAAGATTGCAGAAAATACTCAGTGGATGGTACATGAAAAATATGAACTTCCTGAGAGTGTCACCTTCCCAGAATTCATTTAGAAATCTTTTCCTCTATGTTTTTACATGTTTACCTTCGATTTATTAACGCATAATTGCAAAAACAAATTAAAATAAGTTAATATTACGTTTTTTAAAATTTCTTCTAACTGGACCAGGCTGGGGATGTCCTAATACAGGGGAATAAGAGTAAATTATTTTAAAAAAAATAAAAATAGTGAACTAAGAAGTGGAGTGTAATATCTCACTAGCAAGGTGGGACTGCGATCCAGGAACATTAAGAACCCACTTGCTGGAGAGGAAAGTTAGCCAAGTCGAAGAATCCACAAACAGCACACAGGGAATAGCCCAGAGCTTCCCCTTACTAAGACCAGGGGGAGCTGGGAACAAGACTGCTAGCTGATTGGCGAGCCAAGCAGTGGAACACACAGACATACATGGTGCTGTGGCTAGCTGGGGAACCAGAGCATGGTGCAGACAAACAGAGTCCAGGGATGTAATCCCAAACAAGAGTGTGTCGTAACCAGGGAGACACAAAGGAAAAGCACAAAAGTGTGTCTGGCAGACAGGTGAAGGAGATAACTCAGAATCAAAGCCTAGTGACACACAGTAAACAAAGACAAGTGGTGATTCAGGAAGCAAGGGGCTCAGTGCTCAAACTCATTGACAGAGCCCTGAGCTCTATCAGGCCCGAATGATTATTCTGAAGAGCCCCTGGAATGGATGTTGTCGTTAAAGGACTGCAGGTGCTGCGAGGTCCCAGGTGAAAAGGTTCTGTGGTTTCCTTTCACCTGCTGCCACGACACAACTAGCATGCTCCAGGATGAACCAATGAGTTAGTGAGAAGAAAAAGAAGAGAATAATAATGATATTCAAGTACAGTAGGTGGCTGCGTCAGCATGCATAGGCTGCAAAGGAACAAGTAAAGGTTTATTACATGCTAAAAAGAGAAGAAAAGAAACACCTGAAGAAGACTCCACAGCCGAAATGTGTTTCTTTTCTTCTCTTTTCAGCATGGAATAGACCTTTACTTGTTCCTAATAATAATATTTGCTGGCACAGTGGTGTGGTGGCTAGGCTTTCTTCTTCACAGCACTGAGGGCATGGGTTCAGTTCCTAGAATGCAACTGGGGCACCATCTGCATGGAGTCTGTGTGTTCTTCCTTCCTTCATGTGGGTTTCCTCCAGATGCTTAAGTTTGCCATCACAGCCCAAAGACATACTAGTATGTTCGTTGGTTTCTAATAGACCCTGGTGTGAGTGTGTGCATGTTTATGTCTGTGTGTACCCTGCGATGGACTGGCACCCCCGTTCAGGGTGCATCCTACCTTGTGCCCAGTGCTTACCAGGATAGGCTACACCCTGTAGTGGATAAAGCTGTCAGAAAATGAATGGAATCTTATAAAATGTTTTATCTCAGCTTGATTTATTTTTCATGTACTTTTTTTTTTCGATATCTAATATTCCGGCTCTGTTCATTGTCTCACTCCTATTTTCAAAATGCCTTCAGGGTTGGTTCATTTAGCTTGCAAAGGTGGCCTTTTATTTCAAGGTGAGGACTGGCTTTTTTTGCTTTGGTTAAAATTGCCTGTTTTTCATTTCTTTTTCTTTGCAGAAATACTTCATGTTATAAATGTAGGAATTGCATCAGTAAAACATTACATCCACATTAGTGGATACTAAAGGTCATTTGGTTCCAAAAAATGCTCAATACTATTTCTTAATGTCATCTAGAAATAAAATCTAAAATAAATGACTTATGAATATAATTCTATATTTTTCTATTGCATCTTTTATCAGTTCTGAAAAAATATCATATTCTGAAGGGAGAAGACAAATGCCCTTCCAGCTCCTCCATTTAATAAGTTATGAGATATTTGCATAAATGCTACACTGAGGCAATGAAGATAGGGTTTTAAATGAATTTTAGAAATGTTAGCAGTCACAGAGTTTCTAATGAATTAGTGTTTTTCAATATGCAAATTGCACAAGAGAGTAGTCAGGCTTATTTGGAACCTGGTCTTACAAAGGATAAGCAGATCAAAATCTCTGGATCAAAGTGTTACACTGTACTCATAAAGTAAAACTTCGAGTAACCCCTTCCAGTGATGTCCCATTTTATGAATTATAAGTTACATATACATATTTTATAAACATAATATTGTAATCAGAACCTGAATACTAAAACTGAGTTGTTTATGGGTTTAAGAACTTAACTATTTATTGGTTCCTTTGGACTCCTAACTTAAAATTAATCTTACATTATAATTAACATTATAATTTCTTTAATTTATAGGAAGCAAAATAGGAAACATAGGAAGCAAAATCTAATGAACTGCTCTATCAAAGGAAAACTGTAACTCTAACTTTTTAATTAGAAAACTATTTACTCCAGTTAGCAAAGTTGCTTCTACAAGGGGATAAAAACCATGCTGAAATACATAACTGAAAGTCTTATCTTTCAACAATATGTTTTAGAAATACAATTGCCTGTGATATAAATGTACAGTACTGTAACTGTAATACAAGCATTTAGTTATACAACATGTACTTACAGTCCTCCATTTTTGACATTTTCTTTTAAGAAATCTACACTGCATTTATTGGCATATTTAAAGCCCGAAGACAAGAACACATAAAAGTGTTTTCGATCCCCTGAGATAAACCAGCAGTAGCTGATGTTGCTTTTTTGGTATATAATGTGCCTTGTAGTTATCATGGGAGTTGAGGGAAGCAGTGTTTTGATTTCAGTCCCAAGTATGTTTACACGTGTTTGCCATTTCAATCTTAAAATATGAGCCATTAAGTGAAACAGAATTCTTGGAAGTCATTTGTCCTTAGAATCCCTTAGTTAGAAAACTCTTAATCTGTTAATTTAAATGAGAAGTTCCCTCATAGTTTGCCAAAGTGAAGATTGGGTTTTAATGTCTGAAATGATCAGTCTATTGTCTAATGTATAGTCCCTGATTATTATTACTGTTGTTCATATTAAAATTTAATCATATTTAATCCATTCACAAGGGAATATTTGATTAATTCCTTTTTGTATTTATTGTAATTTTGATCATTTTAACTGTGAAGCCAACAGCTTTTCGCTCGAATAATTTGAGATAGAAAATGATATTGGAAATATTCTGAAAAAAAAAAGTTTTTTTTAATTAAAACAATCCCACCTAAAACCTATGAATGTAATAACCTGACTTTAAATGATTAATAAATCAATAAAACATAAATCTTTACTCCATTTGTGTACAAAAGCAAAGGCTTTTTTTTATCCCTGTATTAGTCAATCTGTTTAATATATTATTTAATATATTTACACTTCTGTTTGGGCTTGAGCAAAGTAATGCAGTAATAATAGAAAGAACAATAAAATCTCAGAGCAGTTTTAAGTCCATCTGCCCATTTCCAGGACGGTGCTTATTCTTGATAAAATGTACAGCAACCAAGAATCCTGGAAGCGTAGGGGTCAGTGTAAGAATATAGTGTATGACTGATAAGATCGCTTTAGTAAGAGTTGATTGGGCACAGGTGATGAGGAGATTTAACATGTTAAATCTTAAATCTGGAGAAGAGCAGGAGAAGAAAAAGCGGAAAGGAAAAAATATGCCCTTCTATCAAGAGAATTATTTCTTTGTGTCATTGATATTTTGGTCTAAGTCACCTCAGGAAGACTCACCAACAGTGGAGCTCAATCCTCTCTAAAAAAGGGTGTTTTAAGGTTTTCTTAAGGTCATCCTAATGGATACCGCTGAGTGTGATGCAGAACGATATGTTACCTATTGTGTTCCACATACCAATCATTAGGGAGATGCACCTGTGATACTATAGGCAGGAGTATCAAGTCACTACATAGCTCCAATTCAATTCAACTTTATTTGTCATTATACGTACACAGGTGCATAGTATAGTGAAAAGTGTTTCTCATTAATCACTCAGGTACAGTATATAAATAGAACGGAAGATAAGACAATAGACAGTAACACAATTACAATACCAGTGTAATAACAACCATAACATAACATAATCAAAACTGCAAATACGCAAACAGAGAAAAGAATACAACAGGACAAAAACAGTGCAAAAGTAATTCAGGGAACAGTGCAAAAATAGGTGATTACAACTAATACAGTTTTAAGTACGATTTCGGCTTACATTCAGTTGTCGTGTATGTAGTGGTGTTGGAGTACAGTCATTGTGGGTACAGGCAGAAGTGAGGAGAGATCATAGTATGATAGGAGGGAGTGGGGGCTTCACCAGCTTGACGGCTCTAGGGAAGAAGCTATTTTGGAGTCTAGTTGTGTGCGACTGGAGTTTCCAGAACCTTCTGCCAGATGGTAGGGGGACAAACAAGTTATTACTGGGGTGAGTGGGGTCAGACATAATTTTGGTGGCTTTTTTCAGACTTCTGGTGTTGTAGATTTCCTGGATGGTAAGGCACTGCCAATGATGTGTTGGGCAGTTTTGACCACCTGCTGCAGTGCCTTACGGTCGGATGCGGTGCAGCTGCCACTTGTAGTGTTTGATGGCAACCAGACTGCCAAACAGTACTGCCAAACAAAATCAACTTCTGGAACTTCATGTATTATACAGATTCGGCTGTACCTCAGGTGAATTGACAACCCACTCAAAATTCTGACAGTCCAGCAAATGTATTTAAGTCATACGAAGGAAGTACTGTCATTTTTGTAAAGTCCATACAAAGTTTTCAAATTTGTATCTTAACAGTCAATTCTTAAAACAATAATAGTTTGATGATTATATAGCTATTCTAATCAAAATAAACACAAACCGAAAAATAAATCTCAACTTAGATTTCTCTGCAGTGAAAGACAATCTAATAGATTTTCTGAATGTGCTGACTGTAAATTAAATATGTAATTACGATACACACAAGCTCAGATGCAGCTGGTGGAGCAACTACTGTTTTTCTGTTCCTCCTATCGGTGAGAAAGAAAAAATGTTTCAATAAAAAGTGTATTTTTCACTAGAAAGAATATAATATTACTCGGCTACTCAGCTTCAGGAAAAGCACATTGTTTCTTCCCTATTTATCCATATATATATATATCCAGTATATACAAAGACATCACTGGAAAAAAAGATGGTCAACACTAATTAATAAGAAAATAAGAAACGTTTTGAGCAAGAGGAGACCATTCGATCCTTTTAGCCCATTTGGTAGTAAGTAGCTAATTGATCCAAGGATTTCATCTGTCATTTCTTGAATGAATTCGGGGTATTGGCTTCACCAACATGGCAATGTATCTTGTTCCATATTCCCACAACCTCTTGGGTAAAGAGGTGCCTCCTGTTCTCAGGTTTAAATGCATTTCCATTGAGGATTTGGAATATTTCTATCACACTGTATTCTTCATTGATCAGAACTGAAACTGTTCAGTTTCTTCATCCTGTCAATAAAGGACATTTCGTTAAGCCCCAGAATGTACCTGGTTGCTCTTTTCTGTACTGATTCAATGGCAGCAAAAACTTTTCTATAACATGGTGACCTAAATTGTACACAATATTATAAATGAGGCTCCACAAGTGAAATTCCTACTTACAGGTTTAGAAAGAAAAACAAGGTGACAATTTTTGGAAGACACAAGGCTGACCTTATGCACCAAGAAATTAACAACCCCACTACCATACAGAATTCGGGATTTTAGAAGAGGCAATGGAATAATGTTCAATCAAGTAATATTTAAGCCTTTCACTTGCTAGTGTTAGGTTTGGAGATGTCAGAATGTTAAATTGCTTTTATTTGTGATCTGAATAACATGCATGAATCTTGTTTGTAGCCTTCCACAATCCGACCTGTTTCTGATTTTATTTAAATCCACCAGAAGATCCATCTGCCTAAGAACACTTTGCTAAACATCGTGACAATAAGACACTATATACTGTATGGTGGTTAAATATCTGATGCTGCTCTTCTATTATTTCTGTATTTCCTTTAATACCCCGTCTCTTACATTATTCAGCAATGGAACTCAGTTTTCCCAGGATCTCCAGGAATATGAAAACTGACCTTTTGTAACACATTGACCATATGCTTTCGACATGAACCACAGGAGGCGAAATCTCATCTTTTGAACCGAGGAAATGGAGCTAACAATAAATAGATTAGCTATCAGATATTATAGTTCAATTTCTATATATTAAACAACAATGCTCAAGTGGGATTATTTCCAATTTAGTTATGTTTCAGGATAGTTTGAAGGGACCTGCTACCACAAACAGAAACATTGTTTAGATACTTTTACAGTTATTATTATAAGCTCACATTATAGTTTATGTATTTAGTTATAACACTAGTTACTACCTATAACATGGTAATCATATAAATCACAGATAAAAGTTAAAAGTACATTTTTGGTACTATATAATTTTACATTTCATATTATTTTGAGATCAGTTTTATACTGTTTATAGTTTATTATACCATTTACTCTTTTATTATCTGAACTGTCCTTTTGGTAATTTAATCAATTTTGCTGTTTGACTGTACTGTATATTACAGTAGACTTTCTTTAAGTTGATTTTACAACAGAATAAAATCATTCCACTTGAGCCCTCATGAACTCCCTGCGGATGTTTAATGCTTTCATGTTTGATTTCACTGGAACCAGCTCCTTAGTTCGTGAAATTGGATACATTGATTGCTGAAAGCAACCTACTTGTGAGGCCTTACTTTGTGACAGTAGGCAGACTAAGATGGTTTACCCTTGGCAGTTGTTTTCATAGCTCATCATCTGTATATTCATATAGCACTTTGTAAATTGCTGATGAAAGGCAGCTTTATTATGGGCATGCTGAATGTTCTAGTAGCAGACTTGCATTCAAATTAAAACAAAATGAGCGCCTAGCTTCTATAGAGGTAATTAAAGGCAACAATTTTGCTATGGTTTCTAATCCAGCACAGGTCAACAAACTCACATCTGTATACATCAAATACAACTCTGATGCCTATGCAGTTCTGGATAACATCAAAGAATTCTAGGAACCAGTGTAATTAACAATTGACTGATGAGCAGGTGGAATTTTAGATACTCTTATTACTTTGCAGGACTTGAAGAAAGCAGCTTAATCTATGCAAAAGCAGAGGCTTTGATGGCATTTCGTCTGCATTAATAATGCGTAACTGGCATTGTGCAGTCAGTTTGGTCCTTTAATATTTCACCTTTCTACCAATGCTCAGGTGGACACTTATTCCTTGCAAGGATTGTAGGAACCCCTGTGATCTCAGAAGCATAGGTCACAGATACACTACACCCTAATTGGATGCCTGTCCATCACAGAGTAGTATATATTCTCTGCAAGTACACCATTTAATCTTGGCAGTAATTCCTCTTCTTCAACATCACCAACATTTTTAAACCTATCTTAGCAATGCAGAATAAAACAGGAACACCCGAAAAACAAGTCCCACAGACAAAGGAAGAAAATGCAGAAATGAAATAGAATGTCCTTCAGTCCAAAACTGAACACAAGGCCCATAAACCAAACCACTATCCTTTATTATCAAAAAGTGACATTTTTGCATTAGAAACAGGGTCTTTTCATGGACCTGTAATTTCCTTTTCTCTTATAAATATCCATTGAAATACTTAAGTTACTGTATAGGTAACGTTTGTTGCTGAACTCTGACATTAAGATTTTCCTCAACAGGTATTTCTAGCTGAATAAAGACTAAAGACATGCACCACCTAATATAGTATTACGAACAGTCAGGCTGTTCAAAGACTGAATCGCATCTGCTAACATACAGCACATTTTCCACATTATCATCCAAGCCTGTCACCAAACAGTCTGTTATGATAAGATAAGAAACTGCATGATGAGATATACAAACAGTCAAGCCTTTGATGAGACATCCTGGAAGATTCTGAAATAAACTTTTTTGCAAGTAAGTACAGTAGCACTAACAAGGTTCATCCCAGTTTCCTAAAACATACTGTACATTTACATTCAGTCTTCTTGTTAACAGGGTGCTAAATATGGCAGCACATACTGTACCTTCCTAAATTTTAAGTATAATCTAGTAAGCTACATTTAAACTTATCCGACAAATTTAAAATGCATACACAGTAGCATGCAATAATGATTAAAAAAATATTTCATGACTAGTAAGCTGTACTAGTAAGCTGTACTTATCTCAAACTCAATGTCTGTGAGATTGTATGTCTGTACTGTATGCATATGAAACTTTTATACTGTATGCATATTGTATTTACATATACAACCGATTGGCAATGAAATTAAACAGATGGATTATGGTTTTAGAAAATATTGTTTTGGATCTGTGTAGTTTTGTGTTTATTGTTGTTTATTTAGGATACAAAGCCAAATATTTGCAGTGAGTAGGGTGGCATAATGCATAATGTGGTAGTGGCTAGCTTTGCTACCTTGCGGTGCTGGCGTTTAATTATGCACCTGGGGTGCTGTCCGGGTGTATTTTGCATGTTCTTCCCATGTTTACATGGCTTTCGTCTGGGTGGTCTGGTTTCTTTCCACAGTCCCGAGACATGCTCGTACAGTAGCTTAACTGGCCTCTGTAAATGTGGCCCCGAGAGTGAATGCATGTCTGTGTGTGCCCAGTGATGGTCTGTTTGTCCTGTCCAGGGTGTTTCCTGCCCTTCAACCAGTGCATTCCAGAATAGACTCTGGGTCTTCTTGAATTGGATTAGGGGTGTTAAAAGTGATTTTATAGATATACTGTATATATCACATTGTTAGTTCTAAAGGTACAGAAATTTGGTAAACAAAAATATATAATAAAGCCCATGTACACATGTACAAATCCTATTTTTTTTAGTTTCTGGAAAAATGTCCAACTGTTGGTTTTCTCTCAATTTCCATCACACAGCACGACATGGAGAAGCCTTCATAATAATTAGATACACCCTCATGTACAGTATGTGCCTAGTATAGATTTTCCTATGTTGCTAGTCATGAAAACCACATCATTGTTATTATATTATTAACTTGTATTCCACGAATAGACATTTCCAAGTCATATTTTGGATTTTTCCCATCTTGAATAGTTACTGTACCTATACGTGGTCATTAAACGTGTCCCTTTTGCAAGACGTGCACCCAACGAGCATGCCATCGCACTTTATTACTCAGTCATCACCTGGCACAAATGTGCATCATTCATGATGTAAAGAGTTTAGAAAATATATTCTTCATGCATGCAGGATATGCACTTTAATATGTGCATAGTCCTGACAATGCTGGTTGGTCTGTTCTCTTATTCCAGCGCAACCCCTGATACTGTCTATTTATCCATTGATAAATGTGAATCCAAATGATGAAGATACTTCTATCTATTGATAAATAGTATTTTCAATGTTTAGAAATGTGTATTTTTTCAGTCTATTTAGAATTTCATACCTCCGTGATGCACACGTCAATCAATAATAAAGGTTGATCACCATTCCCGCTTTCAAGCATATTGCATGTTTTTGGACACTGTTTGATTACAACTACTATTGATTGGCAGCAGTAGCACAAATACAGCTCTTATTAAGACTACAGAGCATTATTAATATCTGGTCGCCTCAGAGGTCTCAGAAAGCTGAGAATCTTCATTATACACTTCCTACAGATTTCTTGGTGGAGCAAAACCTAATTAGCATTCCCTGAAGGGCTCTGGCTTTTAATCGACAAATCATTTGAGCTGCATTGCACTCTCACTTCAAATTTCTCAGTTATAAAATATTATGATTGACACATTATTATTATTATTCTTTGCGCCTGCTGAACTTAAATGATATACATTATCATTCTTTTATTGATGGCAGTGACCTTGGAACTTTTTCCAACGTCAAAAGCATAAAGAGTACCTTATTGCAGCCTTGAAAAGAAGGAAGTACATTACTTTCACATTACCCAGCTATTCTTTACATATTAATTTTTCCTCAAGTTTTATTTATCTTTTCTTGAATTCTTGACAAGAAAGTACTTTCCAGCTGAGAGGCAGAAAAAAGGTAACATTGAACTAAGCACTCACATTTGTGTTCTCAGCTGTAAATCATCTGAGAACTGTCCAAAAGGAAAGGAAAACTAGAGTAAAGATTTATATTCTTTTGGTCCTTAAAGCTTCACATTGAGCGAAGCAGATAAAGAAGCATTCGAAGCTTTTTGTTTTTAAATGCTCTTGCACATTTAATGGTTTTACTTCACCACTTGCCAATTGAGAATGAAATTAGAGTGAAAATATTGTCTTTCAATATGAAAGCATTCAGACAATGTTTAACAAAGAAAATAGCTGAATCAGTCAACTGTAGTATTATTAGATATTCAGTTATTACATAAAGTAATATTCAGTATCATGCAATGCTTTGCAACTCACAACTGGCAACCCACTGAAGCTAAGCAGGTGTGAGCCTGGTCAGTACCTGGATGGGAGACCTCCTGGGAAAAACTAAGGTTGCTGCTGGAAGAGGTGTTAGTGGGGCCATCAGGGGGCGCTCACCCTGTGGTCCATGTGGGTCCTAATGCCCCAGTATAGTGATGGGGACACTATACTGTAAACAGGCGCCGTCCTTCGGATGAGACGTAAAACCGAGGTCCTGACTCTCTGTGGTCATTAAAAATCCCAGGGCGCTTCTCGAAAAGAGTAGGGGTGTAACCCCGGTGTCCTGGCCAAATTTCCAATTGGCCCTTACTAATCATGGCCTCCTAATAATCCCCCTCTATGAATTGGCTACATTACTCTGCTCTCCTTCCCACTGATAGCTGATGTGTGGTGAGCGTTCTGCCGTCGCATCATCCAGGTGGATGCTGCACATTGGTGGTGGTGGAGGGGAGTCCCCATTACCTGTAAAGCGCTTTGAGTGGAGTGTCCAGAAAAGCGCTATATAAGTGTAAGCAATTATTATTATTATTATTTGCAAATGTATTCACCAATGCTCATTTCTTGATCTACAAATGATGTACATACTGTACATTTCTTAAAGGTTTTTCTTTCACCAGAACATGAATGCTCAAAATTAATGCTTTTGAGTGAAAGAAGTTCAGCAAAAATTGCTATATGTTGGAAATTTGTAAAGTAAACTGAAAAGCCACAATTAATAGAGCAGTGTGTGTGTGTTTAATATTTCACATTATTTGAATAAATACATATCTTTTACTGAGGTTCCTCAGTCAAGTAGCGAAGATCAAGGAATATCAAAATAGGGATAAAGAAGAGAAAGGCACAGACCAGGAGGAAGATATAAAAAACAATGAAATTAAATATGCCTTTATTTTCTTTAAACAGTGCAGTTAATCTTTAATTGAGTTGTTCGGTTAAATTGTAATAACGACGAAGCAAGCTGACAAATGTAGAGATAGCATTATTAGTGTCATGCCCTACACTCTCCCTCGCAAATGGCATTGCATTCCCAAACCCACTGTTTCACAATCTCATTCTTAATAGAACCCATCAAATTCGCACATGCACCAGATTCCACAAATTCTCACTCCTGAACCAATTATCCAACCACATCCATTTCCTTTTAGTATTTAAAGTTCCCTCACACAACAACCCATGCTCACTATTGAGAAGCCCCCAGTAGAGTTCTCTTTTTGACTGATCTCTGGGTACCAAGTCTTTGCTCCTGCCTTTTGACCATGCTTTTTGGATTTTGTTTTTGGATTTCTCTTGTTACCGAACTCATTGCCTCCCTAATTGACCTAGCCCCTGGATTTTGTGTTTTGGATTGTCCCTGTGCTACTCTGCATTCTGTGGGATTCACGGTTATGCATTACGATCCTTGTATTCTACCAGTTGGTTTCCTGACAATTAGCACTTTAGCTCTAATGCTCTTGGCTGAGGGTATGACAGCTGCAGTGGTCAAGGATCAGAGCAGTCACACCCCCAGCTCTTAGGATGTACAGTATCAGCCAGGGAGAATTGCTGCAACAGTGCTGCTAGGGTGGAGGGAGGGGAGCTCAAGTGGACAGTCTGAGGCACAGTGTTCAGCCAGGGAGCTTTTATCTGAGGGAAGCAGAAGTGACATTAGAATTTTATCTCTATCTGCACTTCTGTTCAATAACACTATGAAGTGGAAGGCACCCACAGATTAGGCTGTCCCTTCCAACTGAGCATCTGGGCAAGGAAGAAACTAACTAGAAAAATCACTGTTTGTGAAGCAAACCGTGAAAGAACTAAAGAGTTCAGTGACCGAGAGAGGATGGTATGGCCAATCCGCAGACCCGTATCAAAGTCCACACAGTTTGCCACAAAGCATTTGTGTAATAGTGCAAATGTGTGATAAAAAGTTTTGTGGTCAGATGAGACAAAATCATAAATTTTTGGTTTAAATGCAAAGCGTTACATCTTGTGCAGACTCAAGTCTATCAAGCATGGTGGTGGTAACTTTGTGTTATGGACTGCTTCTCCTCAGTACCTAACCAGCAGCTTGACAGGAGTGAGGGGAAAATCACCCTAGGGGGTGTGGGAAGGGAGTAATATAAATTTAGGCATAGACCACCAACACATTATATTAATACAAATTATAAAAAATGTTACTTTTTATGTTTGTATACTTTTTATTTAACTAATAATGCATTTATTTAACAGAATCAAATTATTTAGTCATTTAATCATGAAATGCTAATTAAAACAACCTACCTGTAGGTCAAAAATAATGGTAATGTCAAAGAAGAGGAATTCAACAAATTATACACATCATTTGCATTCACATTCATCACAGAATGTCATGGCATACAGAGGCCTCAAAGGTTCATGTGTTGGAAAATGTTTTACAATGCAAACCATCAAAGCTGAAAGGGCATCTTTCTTTTTACCCTGGAAGGAATTGAGGTATTTGGAAAAAAAGGCAAAATAGGTACTTGAGGTTGGATTTGCTCCATTGCAAAAAGCATTTCTAGAAACATCTTACAAAGTCACGTTTTTGATTGCAAAATGTAAAGAACTACGAACAGTTGGAGGAACAGTTCTCAGACCTTGTGCAATAGAAATATAAATATGTATATGTATATGAGACAGGCTTTCAAGGGTTATAAATAAAGTTCCTCCTAAAAGATTAACTCCAAAATTGCATGTAGAATTAATTGCATTTAAGGATTGATTTTGTGCATTTATAGATATATTTTTGGATTAAGACATTGTTAATGAGTAGAAAACTGAAAGTACTGTATAAATAAACGTTAAAGGTACAAATTAGGGTGATGTTCCACAATAATATCTCCTCCGTAATAATTGTTCCAAGACAGGGTAAATATCTGGCAGATCATGCTTAATGTAGACAAACAGGCTTTTACAGGTAGGTAATGAAAACAAGCTATAATTATTAACTGAACTAGAAGAGGCTACTTATGAAAAAGATTTAGGCATTTATGTTAGCACATCATTTACATCTTACAGACAATGTGCTAACCTGTAAAAAAAGTAAACCAAAACAAACATTGTTTGTTTGTTTTTCTTTTCTTGCATTGTCCAAACATTAGATGTTTGTTTTTATGGGTGGGGGTGTAATGTCCCAGTGTGTGGTCTATGTGTGTTTGTTCTTATGTTCAACACTTCTGACTTTGATTGTTCTCCCTCCCACATTGGCCCACCATTACACTATTGTTTTCATATGACATCATCTTCAATTAGCTTCTCGACCAATAACAACTCATCGTGTGTGTGTGTGTGTGTGTGTGTGTGTGTGTGTGTGTGTGTGTGTGTGTGTGTGTGTGTTGTTCGTATTCTCGTATAGCTTCAACTTTGTTGCTTTTGTTGGTTTCTGTTCGTCTTTGTACTTTCGTTTGTTTCTGTTATCCTTATTTTGCCATTACCATGCCCAAACTTGTAATTGTGTCAACCTCTGTGTTGTACCGTTACTTGTCTACTCTCATTTGTATTCGTAGTTCACTTGCGTGTTTGTGTGAACTTTTGTGTCTAGAGTTAGTTTCGGGGTACATTTTGCACACACATAGTTGATTCTTGTATTACTCACACTAGTTTAGTACAGGTGAGTGCCATTTGTTTTGTATGGTTTTGGGTAGTCAGTAGAGGTTAGCTAGGGTGTTGAAGACGCCAAAGACTGTGTGTTTTGGGTTTTCTTTTGTAGTCAGGTTAGCTTTCCCTCACTTTCTTAGCCAGCTCCACTTTGTTCGTTCTTTTCTTTGGCACCACTCTGGTTCCCTTACCCTGTGTGTTATTGTGTCCAATTACAATCCAGTTCTAGAAAAGTTATTGCTCCTCTGGAATCAGTCCAGACAAGTCAAAACATGAACATCGACAAGCTGAAGGAAATGAACAAAGAAGACTACAATGGGATCTGACAAATATTCAAAATCCTCAAAGACAGTTGTAAATTCAGATGATTTAAATGAAAAAAAAAAGAATGTAACATGGTGGGAGGGGGAGGAGCCGTGGCGAGCACCGGTAGTTAGTCGACGCCCCTACCGAGGATAGAAGCAGCGGTGTGAGGTTAGACCTGTAAATAACACAAAAAAGGTGAGAGGCAAAATATAATTACTTGTTACGATTTAAATATTGCTTTGATTGATTGTGTGAATTAATCATCTAGCTCTCAGGAAAAACTTGGAAAAAAACCTTTGCATTAATATTCTTTTTTAGTTGAGCTGAGGTTGGATTCAAAGGCTATGTAACCACTGAATTAACAGGAAGGTGCACAATGCACTTCTCTCTGTTTACATACAGCCTACAACACATTAAATTACCAGAGTAATGCAGTTAAAATTGAAACCTCCTTTTAATGGCTTTAATAACAACTTGGTTACACCCTTCATTAGGCTGTTTCTTCAATGGTTCTGGAACAGTTGTTTCTTAAAGAGGCACAGTCTTTGTACAGAATTGATTTTCAGAAATTGCCTGAGTGCTGTTTCCCATTCTTATTAGTTTGTACATAATGAACCTCAAGGGCCTTGCAATGCAGTGGCAGCATATCTGTGCTGTGAGCTTTATATTCCACATCTACCATTGCCCAGTACTGAATGTGAAACCAAGAGCGCCAAAAAGTTTAATGATAGGATTATCATACATATAAATTGGTAGAAAACATAGGAGAGCATATCAAATGTTAGCTTGCCAGTATTTTTAACTCTTTTTTGCTGCCATATGAAGTACATTACTGCAGATGTAAACTTGATATTTAAGGTGCATATCTTGCTGCAAGAGGTTCAAGTAGGTAGCTGCGTCAGTATGCGTAGGCTGCAAAGAAACAGGTAATGGTTTATTCCAGGCTGAAAGGATAAAAAAGAGACAACGTTTTGGGTGTGGAGCCTTCTTCAGGTGCCTTTTTCAGCACACTGTAATTTTACAAATATGCTCTTGGTTATGCTAACTTTGAAAGTACAGGTTGTTAATTTTTTCCCTTGGGAAAAGAAAATCGAAATATGCATTTTTTGCATGTCCTTGTGGTGGAAATTTCAGGCTATTTTTCCCTACAAATACTAAAGTACAGTAAGCAGCTTTAAATATTATGTATCTCCCATTTAGGCCATTTACTGTATCATGAGACATATTGAGAACAGTGAATACATTCCTATTCTGACGGAAGAAATTAAATACATTTAAATTCATAAAGGGTACTTGAACGGGCTATATGGAACTCACTTAACAACACCAGCCTTAAAATGTTAATACATTTAATTTTAAGTATTTTAAATTTAAAATTTAAGATGCAGCCTTTATATAATGTACATTGCTTCTGTGACAGAATCTGTTAAGAGCCTTGCCAGCAACGACTTACCAGAATATTTGTTTAGAAAAGATGACACATTGATTCCCTGTGTATAGACATGCTCTGCACTGAATAGCAAGCAAACCCTAATAGTCGCGAATTAATGCAAAGTGTAATTTTTAAAATAAACTTGTATTGACAAAAAGAGTGAGTGTTATATATTATATACAGAATTTTCACTTTCTCATTTGTATCCATAAAAACTACAAGAATATACTGTATATTGGCAGGCCTTAAAATACAATAATATAGTATTGAAACTAATAGTTTCTTGTGCGAATGAACATTTGTTTTATTAGAAAACTTTACTACAAAAATATTTGTAAAGGCTGATGGAAAACAACATATCTAATAGAATTATTAATTTTTATCCTCATTGATAGCGGGTGACTCTCTTGATTTTTAAATGCAAGAGTTATTTTGCTAAATTACAATTTCATGAAGTGGGGATTATAGTCTAGCAGCAAAGAACAGGCTATGTGTCCCCTCAGTTGTTAAGTTTCCATTTAATGTGTTTTTTTGAAAGTGTGAAATCTATTGTATGTTATGTTGCAAACTCATCCTCCATCAAAGATTTGTAGTGGATATGAATAACACATTTTGTTACAAAATCTTATTAGCAAATACATGGTTAGTAAATTGTGCAATCACTCTCTACATTTATTGATTTATTTAAAGAGCTTACTTTTAAGATCATTTTTATTTAAGAAGAAGAATATAGTTTGCAAATATATATTCATGTTGTCGTCTCAAAAGCTTGATATTCAGATTTTTTAAATTTATTCTCTGCAAGTACAGCATCTGAAATGTCTTTCTCACACTCTGAAACAACTTCATTTTTATCTTGGAGCCTGTTAACCCTTGGCATTTTATTCTTAGATCTGCCTCTATGATTGTGCTCCTGTCAAATTGCAATGTAGTTTTCTGATCCTGAACAAATGGTTAATAAATTAAAGTCAATTTTCATACTCTGAGCATAGTCCGAGTTATGGGATTACCAGGTTTTCCACTGCTGAAAGACAGTTAATTACCTAAGTAGTCTCTCTCAATAATACAATATTATTGTTGCATAATCGATACACATACAGTGTACAGTACATTTAATATATATATAGATATAAGGGAACAAGTAATAGGTTTATTCCATGCTGAAAAAAAGGAAAGAAACAACAACGTTTTGGCCATGGAGCCTTCTTCAGGTGTGAAGATATACTCATTCAGCAAAGTTTTTTTGTTCTTTTAAACAAAATCAGTCATGTGATTTTAGGACAACCATTAATTAATCTGACTACCATTTCTGCATCTATTATCCAATATAGATGAAGAAGAAATCAAGGTGCTGTTTAGCTTACCAGCCTTGAGGAGACATTTTTGAATTCATCCATGTTTAAAGAGCATTATAATTTATACATGAAAACATGGGAATGTATACAGTTTTTAATTGATGACTCTATTTGAAATTCTAGATGTTATAATAACATCAGGTGCTCATTTTGTTTGATACATTATCCTGGTAACTCATGCTACCTTTATATACAGTACTACATTGGGAGCTTAGAGTTACTATCATAGGATTGTAACAGGAAAAAGGAAAGAAGAAAATAATACAGCATTGTTTTTCTTTCCTTTTACTTTTCAGCATGAAATTAACTTCCACTTGTTCCTCTGCAAGGTACGGGGTAATCCACATCCTAGCCCACACCTCACTTTGCAGTTAAGATCATGAACATAATTGTCTTTTAAGATGTGATCTGTCACACCTAGCACAAAAGAAAAAAATGAAAAGTGACAGACCTATGATTAAAAGCACCAAAGAACTCGCTTTCAATAAATTTGCATACAGTTTATATAACATTTTGAATGTCACCAGTAAAAGTTTATTAAGGAAAACTCATATGTGAATTCACAGGGGTTTATATAAGGCCATTATAGAATAGGACATTTGGATGTGGTGTGATTGTGAGTGATGTCCACCTTTCATACATTGTTGCACAATTCTAAGATTATCCAAAATGATCACCTACAGTATAGTACTGTATAGAACATATTCTTTAAACCAACCGTGTATATGTAAGATAACATAAAAATAGAAGAACATTTACAAGATTACAGGATTTGGCCCATCAAGAGAATTGCTATTGTGTTACTGTCTATTGTCTTATCTTCTGTCCTATTTATATACTGCACCTGAGTGACTAATGAGAAACACTTTTCATTATACTATGCACCTGTGTAAGTTTAATGACAATAAAGTTGAATTGAATTGAAAGAATCCCATCCAGACATTTCTTGAAAGAAACCAGGGTTTTGGCCTCAATGATAATGAGATGACTGAGACCAAACTTCAAACTTAAAAACAAATCCTTAATATATTAAAGCTCTAAAACGTGTTAAATTCATCATATTTTGAAGCTGCTTGAGTTTATTCATGATCAAATATATATATTTACTTTTTTAATTGACTGAATGAGCTTGACTTTGAAAGCCATATGTCACATGACAATTGTGTCTTTCGTTCATCTGTGTTGGTTTGCTCTGTGGGTGTGCATCTTAGAGACCAATCTGTTAAACTCCAACATGTACTGTATATAAATTCAGGTTACACCACATAAGATGCAGGCAACCTAAGGGCGTTATTATGCATGTGTCCTCCAACACCACAAACCTATACACAAAGAAAACTAAAGGGAGTTAATACATCTGCATGTCATGTAGCCAGGTTATTATAAGAGAAATTCAGTTGTAATGGATATATGACAATCATGTTAGAATACAGAAGTTCAAAGACATTTTCACATACTGTATATTAACAAGCAGACCCCTTTTTGGTTAATGTCTTAAGGTGAAGCAAAGCAAGATAATTTTGGAAAGAAGAAATTTCAGCACTTTTATTGTATCACATCAAACCTAAGCATCAATGACCGTGACTTTTCCCCTTTAACATTCACTTGGGAGTTATTGTCAAAAAGTATAGTTTGGATAGCTGAATGTAAATGTTTGTGAAAGAAAATTTAAAAGGGAAATTGATTTTGTCAGTCAAATTAAAACTATACCTAGAAGGTTTCTTGCATCTGCAGTATTTCACTAGATAATATTTAAGGAAGAATGTCACCCTGTTGACTTTGAAACAGTTTTCTCCAGGAAATGTGCAGTTGATTTCTTAACTAATGTGTTTCATCTGGATCATTCAATGTGATGTGTCTTATGGTTTATAGTTCTAAATACAAGATCAGGAATTCTATGTTTACAACTAACATTTAATTTTCTGCATAAACGATGTTTATATTAGTGAATATATTATAAGGGCCAGGGATGCCTCTGGCTAATGTCAAAACCTTACAATAACCTTGACCTTTTATCCCAATAATGTTTATGTAAGGAGCATTGATACCAATCATGTTGTATATACATTCAGAGCATGAATAAAACCTTCAAAAGCCATACATGTACATAAAACATATAGTTATATGTTAACTCTTTCTTTTTAAGAAAACAGAAAATCTAAAACTAGACTTTGTAGATCCTGCTACATAAAGATGAGGATTTTTACAAAAACAGAAAAAAGAAAATTTGACCTTGGCCTAAACCTATTATTGAGCAATTTAGTGTGGGAATATTATAACTTTATTTTATTTAGCCAATTTTGTTGAAGGTATATAGACTTTAAGAACAAAACCATTACAACCACAAAAACTACCAAATGGAATCCAGTGTGGCTAATGTGCTAAGTGAGGGTGCTATCCCCTAACAAATGTTGAGAGGGACAGTTTAATAAGAAAAGCCCCTGCTTCCAAATAGAGGCTGGGAAACCCCACAGATTCGAGCAGGGAAAGAAGAACAATTTTTTTTTCTAAAAACAAAATTAAGAAATTGCAAAAAATTTGAAAATTCTCATTTTTTTTCATTTCAAGTGGAACCAGAAGTAGAAAAGGCATCAAAATGGTTCTAGTAACCCTAAACCTAGCAGGGCCTGAAATGTATGCTCATTTAAATACCATGTTTACAGCATTTTTCGATGGATTGAAAACAATCCTATAGAATATACAGTACATTAATGAAGAAGAAAACTTTATAAAGAAATGTATTAATGGATTTGCTTGTCTCAATCTTATGTTTTTTGGAACTGAGAAACATTTTTGAATCATGTGAATCTTAGGCTTCATAGACACCAGCGATGCTCAATTTAAGCCCCAACTAGGGTTACTGTTAGGAATCCCACAGTAGTTAATCATTTTTTAACCTGATGGCTATACTTTGAGGCCTGACTGGATCTTGGACGGACATCTGTCCTGATGGTCTGCTGAAATGATCTCTGCAGTCAGGACACAGTGGAGCAGTGTACTCCATAGTATCTGGCAACACTGGCAGATGACATGCCTGCCTGCAGCATGCCAATGGCCCTCTCCCTTGCTTCTGGTGACATTTGAGGCATTATGGAATGCACAGAAAACTGATTAAGTGTGGCCTTTTTCTTGCAGTGACCTAAGCTTTGAATTAAGGCCTTTTTAGAGGTGACCTTATCAGGCATTGTTCCACCTGGACCTCGTTGGTTAAAAGAGCACCTAACAAGCTTTCGAGTGATTGGTAAGTTGGAATGCCTCACTACACAAGCTGTATTGCTGATCAGTGGGCTTAAAACAAATTTACAACTTTTTGTGAAAGTACATAAGCTATAACTACAGAATTCAAATTCCGGAAAACAATGTTTCTTTTTATCATCAGTATATACTGTAACTGGTGTCAACATTTAATGATTCTTGTAACCCAAACCCTACAATGGCCTGACATGCCCGCTCACATCAATACCACTAATATGGAATTTTTCAACTGAATGAAAATTTACATAAAAAAGACATATTAATGAACACCATCAAATTTCCAAGAGTTTTATTTGTTTTTTTGAGTTTCAGACTCCTAGTATTTGGTTTTTAGGAAACATTTTCAAAAGTGGTGACTGGAGGGCCTCAGGGACAATTGGTAGGACTGCTCTGTTGAATCCCCAGCTTAGGTTAGGGTTAGCATTCCCATACTACCTAGACACATTTTACGATCAGTGCTGGATTTGGGGTCCCATGGCAAAGTTAGGATGAGTGATTACTTGATCCTATCTGAATTTTTTTTTCGGAAACTTTTGCTGCCCATGTTCTTAATTGTAGAGCTCGGGACCATTTTTCCAAAAGTGAGTAAGATGAAAACTTGCAAGAAAACCTGTTGTTCTGGGTAAACTCTCTTAATTTTGTCATTTAACATGCAATGCGATGTACAGTATAACTGGGATCAAAATTGAATGGTTCTTGTAACCCAAACGCTACAATGGCCTCATATGCCCATTCATCTCAATATCATTGTTATGACATTTTTAAGGTGATTGAAAATTTGCCTAAGGAAGAGGCATTATTGAAGAGGATCAATCTCCAAGAGCTTTTAAAATGATTTTAAATGTTTCAGACTCCTACTTTATGGTTTGAGGTACATTTTCAAAAGTGGTGACTGGAGGGCCTCAGGGACAATTGGCAGGACTGCTCTGTTGAAACCCCAGCTAGGGTTAGGGTTAGCATTTCCATACTACTGTACTTAGACAATTTTTACGCTCAGTGCTGGATTTGGGGTCCCATGGGAAAGTTAGGGTGAGTTATTACTTGCTCCTATCTGATACTTTTTTTTTACACTTGCCCATGTTCTTTATTGCAGAGTTCAGGAATTGTATTCCAAAACTGAGTCAGATGAAAGCATTATGAACACCTTTGCTTCTGGGTATCCTTGCTCAACTTTGTCATTTAACATGCAACGATTAGGGTAATATCCTTAAGTCAAGAGTGAAACAGTACAGCCTGCAGTGGGATTTTGATCTCATAGTCCACCAGTAATGACAATACCTTAAAAATACTTTGTAAACTTTTAAAAACTGAAGCTTAATTAAAAAAGCTTTGCATTTTAAAAGTGGCATCTGTACCTTCATGTTTTTCTAATGAATGTACATAACTTGTAGTGGGATTTTAGGTAAATCGCAAACAATTGGAAATTGGAAATTGCAAAAGGAAAGGCCAGGATAATAATAATGTGAATGAAGCTAGCTGGTTTAAAGCAGCGATTTGTTTAAAGACCATTTTAAAACTATTTGACTCTTTCTTATCTTGACATAGTAATTCAAAGGAGTGTTTTTATTGTAAAGAATGTTTCATCACCTTACACATTATACCTGTCTATGTGTTAGATAATTTTTAGATGTTTGTTTAACTACGATGGATTGGCGTCTTTTCTGAGGTGTATCCTGCCTTGCACCCATAGGCTTCAGCTCCCTGTGACCATGTATTGGGTATAAAAAGGATGGATATTTGTTCAGTATGTACTGTATGCAGTAATCCTTTTCTGGAAGGATATGAATAACATTAATGCATCTCTGTAACCATTGATTTTAATGTTACCACACAAAATGTTTAAATTCCATACTTCAGTGAAAATCAATCACCTCTAACAGCAGAGAGTCAATCTTGGAATTGCCCGAGAAATGCATTAACTTACTTTATGTTCTTTTAAAAAATCAATACAAAGATGAGAACAGGTAACAAAATCAAAGGGGTAAAATCAATTTTCGTTTGTCTTCTATTTTGATTTGAATGCTATGATTTCTTTATTCAGTTATTGCTGTCTTCTCATTTTCCTGGCATTGACTGGAGTTCAAAGCATAGTTCAGTATTTTCTTTAACATATTTTAAATCACTTACTTTGTCTGATGTCTGAAATAATAAAGCCTCTTATTTTAGTTTTTATGAGATATTACACTTTCATTACATTTCATGAAATTACTTTCATTACATTTACATTAATGTATACAGCATATCATTTAAATGTGCCACCTAACTCAAAGATATTACAATAATTTAAAAAACAAACTGACTGTTAAACTGAACAGAAAATTAACTATACTCAGCAACTTTAATCAAGGGTATAAGTCAGTATAGTCAGCTGTCTAGTGATCTTAATAGATAATCAATAAAGTTATACATTTCTGGGATGATGCTGTGGATCTCACAAGACTAGGACAGTAAGGGATATACTGTACCAGTAGAATTTTATTTGAGCTGTCATAATGTTTCTTTTTCTGCATGACCAACTCTGCAAGTGAATGCAGAGTTCTGGTGAGCCAATGGCGTGAAGATACCATCTGTGGGATTATGAATGAATGGCTCTAAAAAGTGTGAAATCTGTAGGAATGTCAGCTGCAGAAAAAACAGAGACTCACCCGTCTGTCAGAGGAGAGAAAGATCTAATATAGATCTTGCTGGAACACAGAAAATGCTTGCATACTGTGCATGTACAGTAGATCTTGTCTTCTCAAACAATCAAGAGAGAGTGAAGAAAACAGAGGTGATCATAATGTTATGGTTTGAAGGATATTTTAAAATTGTTCAGCCCAAACCAAAAGTTTTCAGCTTTCAAAAAGTAGATGTTGATCAGAGGAAAGAGAGTTAAAGAGACCTCAAATGGTTCAACAAAAAAATTAGAAAAAACATAAGAAAATAAGTGCTTTATACATTTACATAAAATACAACAGGATCCAGAGAAAACAGTATAGTGAATTAAAAGCACAGGTTAGATTCTAATTCTGACATGCTAAATGCACTGTATCCCAAGTGAAAGCACCAACAAATGATGCAGATTAAAATGACAAAGAAAGATTCTATGAAGTAAACAATGTCATCAAAGGAATACCAAATCACCATCTTGTCTTGGTCATGGGGGAATTTGATGCTTAAATTACTAAAGATAGGAAGGAATGGGACATGGTTATTAATACACGTTCAACAGGAAAATTAACTGCTAATGGCACAAGACTTCTTGAATCAGGAGCCAAGTCTAATCCCATCTTTAAAAATGCCTTTTTCCAGCACAGACACATTTACAAGAAGACTCAAATTCAAAAAGGAAGAAGACCCAAAAGAAAATAAGACCATAATACAAAATAAGTACAGGACAGAATTTGGGAACTGATCCAAGTCTCTCAAATATCTTATTAAATATTAAATATCTTATTAAAAACTGATTTCCTCAGAGTTGCCTTTCAAAACAGCTGTTATAAAGCAGATGTAAAAGATCTGGCAGAAGCAATGGAAGTACCAAAGAGCAAAAGAACTCAGAAGAAGCATGGAAGGTTGACAACATAAGAAGAGAAAAGAAAATAATAGTGCTCTTGAATATAAGATAAGAATCCAAAGAGGTTAATCTGAAAAAAGTAAAAAAAAGATGAAACTGAGAGACAATCCTAGATAAATGAAACAGCAGCAAAAGCAGAAAGGGCAAGAGACAGAAATAACACAAAATCATTCAACACTGCTCTGGAGGTGGCTGGTTATGGGATTAATTACAGGAAAACTTAGGTAAGAAAAACAGATCAAATCCACCAGTAGGAACAAGAAAACAGGTAGATACAGAAGAATACTTTAAGTACAGTACTTAACCAGCCAGATCCAATAGCAAAATATTAAGATGAAAGTATTGTGAAATGAAAAACAAAAAATCAAAGTCTGGGAAGCACTATGAAAGCTTAAAATAAAAAGCTGCTGGGATAAGACAGAATTTATCTTGAAATGATCAAGAATGGTACTGAAAATACAGGAATAGCACTTTTGATATTAGGTTTTGAGCTCCTCTTGAACTTAAATTAAAAACTGAATGTACAGTATTGATATACTATTTCACAGAAAGATATTTCTTACCATCCACTCATTCCTATCCTTTCCACACCACTTACTGATTTTGTGCTGGTTTTATTCCTTCCCTTCAAATTTGCCTCTAAGATACTGGAGACTGAATCTTTGACGGCCAATTGCATTTTTTTCCATAATCATTGTTATTAACCAGCCTGGCATCACCATAATCATCCACCACTTTACAGTGGTGTAGAAATATGACCATACCAAAGTTGCTGTTACAAACTGTTCTATTAAATTACTAGAGTGATTCTAGACTTCTAAGAGCATGTTTGACAACCTACAGGTTGTAAAAGCATAACAGCTGAACACTGCAACCTAAATATTTTTCATTTAAAGATCTTTATTTTCAACCGGACCAATATTTCCTCTAGGATCATCATTTTGTCTGATCAGCAAAGAAAATGATATACAGTATATATTTCCAAATGATTTTAAAATAGTTGGTAAAAATAACATTATGAGGGTGGGTAAGTACTGTAAGAAAATGTAAGATGTTTTCCCACTGTTTGGGCTTCTTAGGAACATGAGAAATTTTACACTTGAGAGAATATTTGATCCATATTATTTTTCCAGAGGGTTAGGGTTTTATTGATCCAGTAATCTGCCGTAAGGTAGCTCTTGCAAAGTATTATCTTTAGGGTGAGTTTTACACTGCATGCACTATTTTCATTTACATTAGTTTTTAAAACTATCCCAATATTGTTTACCTCTGTCATTTTTTTAAAAAATGCTGCAGGCTATGTTCTCTTCCTGCAAAGAGTTGTGACACCATTAGGCAGATCATAACTTGTAATTTTTACTTCTTATCACTTCAGGAAAAAGCAATCCCATTGTATCTTGTTTATTTCAAATTAATATTAAGGTTTGGGATCAGTGTTTTGTATCTTTTAACAGGTGAAATACAAAAAGGATGCAAATTAAGGTCTAGAAGGTATGAGAGAATTTTAAAAGTTTAAATAATCACTTCAATAGAAACAATTTAGAATAAAATAAGGTTGTATTCTTAGTTTCTACACATATAAAATAGTAATTATTAAAAGAAGTTCCAATAATGAAGTGATAGCTAGAGTTAATGAATTATGAAAGTGCTGCTCTTGAATGTAAAACTTTTTATCTTTTTGTAAAAAATGAATATTCTGTAGTCTGACTATTAAAAATTAATTAAAAATTTAATAAAGCTATTAAAAAGTTAAATGTTTGTTACTTTAATAACTTAATAAATTTTAATAACTTTAGAGCAAAAGAGTCGCAGCTGTAATTGCTGTCAAAGAAGTTTTCAGTAATATCTGAATGAGGAGTATGAACAATACCAATAAAGAACCATTTTCGATTTTTGTTCTTCTCATGTTTCAGTTTTTGCTGCCAATTAATGTCTTTAACCGATAAAAGCTTTCAGTTTTATTATTTATGTTTTTTTACCAAAATATAACATTCGCTTGAAAAATCTTTGGGTAGGAGGTACCTTACTCTAGCAGTGGAAGTCTGTTTCCAGAGTAAGCATAACCACAACCCTAAAGAAGCAGAGCAATACAGCTCATATCTGTGCAAAATACCTGTTGAAAAAAATACCATACTGTATATATTATTCCTTTCACAGCCTTAATTTATCATAATAGAGAAAAAAAAAACCACAAGGGCACATATATATGACTTTAAAGACTTTCAGTATCCAAGTATGGCCATTCTTCTCTGGATATTGTAATTTTCGCTGAAAACAATTAACTAATTTCGTATTTGAAATGTCTTTCTAGCAGCAGGATGTATAAAAAAGCAATGCCACAAAATTGAAACCCTTTGACACTAGATGCATTGCAAATACCTGTTAACTGGTAATTGGCATGATTCGGACTAATTGGGAGTCTTTTGTGGACTTTTTTGAACACAGCTTTTATGGCAGGGATTTGGAAGTATGTTCCAAAAGTGTCCGAGCTACAGTAGGGTTAGGGTTAGTGTTGGAACAACTGGTACACATGTTCTAATGCATTTGCTGTGCTTTCGGATGTGTTTGCAGTGCAGGACAGGTGTTGTTTTGCTGTTTGGTCGAAAAAGAATTTTGGCCCAATTTTGCCATTTTTGCTAAGCCGCGCGCCTGTCAAAAATGGTCGAAAATCAAAATTCTCAATCCACACTTTGTACGTGCTAAACGAAAGTCCAAATCAGTCCAAATCATGCCAATTACCAGATAACAGGTATTTTTAATGCATCTAGTGTGAAAGGGTTTCAATTTTGTGGCATTGCTTTTTTTTCATCCTGCTGCTGGAAAGACATTTCAAATACGAAATGGGTGAGTGGTTTTCAGTGAAAATTACAATTCCCAGACAAGTTTGGCCAAACTTGTTCTTTCCTCTAGGTTTCAAAAGAGAAAAGAAGAAAGTTTAGCACGTACAAAGTGTGGATTGAGAATTTTGATTTTCGACCATTATTGACAGGCGCGCGGCTTAGCAAAAACGGCAAAATTGGGCCAAAATTGTTTTTCGACCAAACAGCAAAACAACACCTGTCCTGCACTGCAAATGTATCCGAAAGCACAGCAAATGCATTAGAACATGTGTAGCTGTTGTTCCAACACTAACCCTAACCCTAGCTCGGGCACTTTTGGAACATACTTCAAAATCCCTGCCATACAAACTGTTTTCAAAAAAGTCCACAAATGACTCCCAATTTGTCCGAATCATGCCAATTACCAGTTAACAGGTATTTTTAATGCTTCTAGTGTGAAAGGGTTTCAATTTTGCGGCATTGCTTTTTTTTAACTTCCTGCTGCTGGAAAGACATTTCAAATACGAAATGGGTGAGTGGTTTTCAGTGAAAATTACAATTCCCAGACAAGTTTGGCCAAACTTGTTCTTTCCTCTAGGTTTCAAAAGAGAAAAGAAGAAAGTTTAGCATGTGCAAAGTGTGGATTGAGAATTTTGATTTTCGACCATTTTTGTCAGGCGCACGGCTTAGCAAAAACGGCAAAATTGGGCCAAAATTGTTTTTGGACCAAACAGCAAAACAACACCTGTCCTGCACTGCAAATGCATCCGAAAGCACAGCAAATGCATTAGAACATGTGTAGCTATTGTTCCAACACTAACCCTAACCCTAGCTCGGGCACTTTTGGAACAAACTTTCAAATCCCTGCCATAAAAACCATGTTCAAAAAAGTCCACAAATGACTCCCAATTAGTCCAAATCATGCCAATTACCAGTTAACAGGTATTTTTAATGCATCTAGTGTGAAAGGGTTTCAATTTTGCGGCATTGCTTTTTTTTCATCCTGCTGCTGGAAAGACATTTCAAATACGAAATGGGTGAGTGGTTTTCAGTGAAAATTACAATTCCCAGACAAGTTTGGCCAAACTTGTTCTTTCCTCTAGGTTTAAATAGAGAAAAGAAGAAAGTTTAGCACGTGCAAAGTGTGGATTGAGAATTTTGATTTTCGACCATTTTTGACAGGCGTGCGGCTTAGCAAAAACGGCAAAATTGGGCCAAAATTGTTTTTCGACCAAACAGCAAAACAACACCTGTCCTGCACTGCAAATGCATCCGAAAGCACAGCAAATGCATTAGAACATGTGTAGCTATTGTTCCAACACTAACCCTAACCCTAGCTCGGGCACTTTTGGAACAAACTTTCAAATCCCTGCCATAAAAACTGTGTTAAAAAAAGTCCACAAATGACTCCCAATTTGTCCGAATCATGCCAATTACCAGTTAACAGGTATTTTTAATGCATCTAGTGTGAAAGGGTTTCAATTTTGTGGCATTGCTTTTTTACACATCCTGCTGCTGGAAAGACATTTCAAATACGAAATGGGTGAGTGCTTTTCAGTGAAAACTACAATTCCCAGACAAGTTTGGCCAAATTTGTTCTTTCCTCTAGGTTTCAAAAGAGTAAAGAAGAAAGTTTAGCATGTACAAAGTGTGGATTGAGAATTTTGATTTTCGACCATTTTTGACAGGCGCGCGGCTTAGCAAAAACGGCAAAATTGGGCCAAAATTGTTTTTCGACCAAACAGCAAAACAACACGGGTCCTGCACTGCAAATGTATCCGAAAGCACAGCAAATGCATTAGAACATGTGTAGCTGTTGTTCCAACACTAACCCTAACACTAGCTCGGGCACTTTTGGAACATACTTCAAAATCCCTGCCATACAAACTGTTTTAAAAAAAGTCCACAAATGACTCCCAATTTGTCCGAATCATGCCAATTACCAGTTAACAGGTATTTTTAATGCATCTAGTGTGAAAGGGTTTCAATTTTGCGGCATTGCTTTTTTTTACATCCTGCTGCTGGAAAGACATTTGAAATACGAAATGGGTGAGTGCTTTTCAGTGAAAACTACAATTCCCAGACAAGTTTGGCCAAATTTGTTCTTTCCTCTAGGTTTCAAAAGAGTAAAGAAGAAAGTTTAGCACGTACAAAGCGTGGATTGAGAATTTTGATTTTCGACCATTTTTGACAGGCGCACGGCTTAGCAAAAACGGCAAAATTGGGCCAAAATTGTTTTTCGACCAAACAGCAAAACAACAGCTGTCCTGCACTGCAAATGCATCCGAAAGCACAGCAAATGCATTAGAACATGTGTAGCTGTTGTTCCAACACTAACCCTAACCCTAGCTCGGGCACTTTTGGAACATACTTCAAAATCCCTGCCATACAAACTGTTTTCAAAAAAGTCCACAAATGACTCCCAATTTGTCCGAATCATGCCAATTACCAGTTAACAGGTATTTTTAATGCATCTAGTGTGAAAGGGTTTCAATTTTGCGGCATTGCTTTTTTTTACATCCTGCTGCTGGAAAGACATTTGAAATACGAAATGGGTGAGTGGTTTTCAGTGAAAATTACAATTCCCAGACAAGTTTGGCCAAACTTGTTCTTTCCTCTAGGTTTCAAAAGAGTAAAGAAGAAAGTTTAGCACGTACAAAGCGTGGATTGAGAATTTTGATTTTCGACCATTTTTGACAGGCGCACGGCTTAGCAAAAACGGCAAAATTGGGCCAAAATTGTTTTTCGACCAAACAGCAAAACAACAGCTGTCCTGCACTGCAAATGTATCCGAAAGCACAGCAAATGCATTAGAACATGTGTAGCTGTTGTTCCAACACTAACCCTAACCCTAGCTCGGGCACTTTTGGAACATACTTCAAAATCCCTGCCATACAAACTGTTTTCAAAAAAGTCCACAAATGACTCCCAATTTGTCCGAATCATGCCAATTACCAGTTAACAGGTATTTTTAATGCTTCTAGTGTGAAAGGGTTTCAATTTTGCGGCATTGCTTTTTTTTAACTTCCTGCTGCTGGAAAGACATTTCAAATACGAAATGGGTGAGTGGTTTTCAGTGAAAATTACAATTCCCAGACAAGTTTGGCCAAACTTGTTCTTTCCTCTAGGTTTCAAAAGAGAAAAGAAGAAAGTTTAGCACGTGCAAAGTGTGGATTGAGAATTTTGATTTTCGACCATTTTTGTCAGGCGCACGGCTTAGCAAAAACGGCAAAATTTGGCTAAAATTGTTTTTCGATCAAACAGCAAAACAACACCTGTCCTGCACTGCAAATGCATCCGAAAGCACAGCAAATGCATTAGAACATGTGTAGCTATTGTTCCAACACTAACCCTAACCCTAGCTCGGGCACTTTTGGAACAAACTTTCAAATCCCTGCCATAAAAACCATGTTCAAAAAAGTCCACAAATGACTCCCAATTAGTCCAAATCATGCCAATTACCAGTTAACAGGTATTTTTAATGCATCTAGTGTGAAAGGGTTTCAATTTTGCGGCATTGCTTTTTTTTCATCCTGCTGCTGGAAAGACATTTCAAATACGAAATGGGTGAGTGCTTTTCAGTGAAAACTACAATTCCCAGACAAGTTTGGCCAAACTTGTTCTTTCCTCTAGGTTTCAAAAGAGTAAAGAAGAAAGTTTAGCATGTACAAAGTGTGGATTGAGAATTTTGATTTTCGACCATTTTTGACAGGCGCGCGGCTTAGCAAAAACGGCAAAATTGGGCCAAAATTGTTTTTCGACCAAACAGCAAAACAACACGGGTCCTGCACTGCAAATGTATCCGAAAGCACAGCAAATGCATTAGAACATGTGTAGCTGTTGTTCCAACACTAACCCTAACCCTAGCTCTGACACATTTGGAACATACTTCCAAATCCCTGCCATACAAACTGTTTTCAAAAAAGTCCACAAATGACTCCCAATTTGTCCGAATCATGCCAATTACCAGTTAACAGGTATTTTTAATGCATCTAGTGTGAAAGGGTTTCAATTTTGCGGCATTGCTTTTTTTTACATCCTGCTGCTGGAAAGACATTTCAAATACGAAATGGGTGAGTGGTTTTCAGTGAAAATTACAATTCCTAGACAAGTTTGGCCAAACTTGTTCTTTCCTCTAGGTTAAAATAGAGAAAAGAAGAAAGTTTAGCACGTGCAAAGTGTGGATTGAGAATTTTGATTTTCGACCATTTTTGATAGGCGCGCGGCTTAGCAAAAACGGCAAAATTGGGCCAAAATTGTTTTTCGACCAAACAGCAAAACAACACCTGTCCTGCACTGCAAATGTATCCGAAAGCACAGCAAATGCATTAGAACATGTGTAGCTATTGTTCCAACACTAACCCTAACCCTAGCTCGGGCACTTTTGGAACAAACTTTCAAATCCCTGCCATAAAAACTGTGTTCAAAAAAGTCCACAAATGACTCCCAATTAGTCCAAATCATGCCAATTACCAGTTAACAGGTATTTTTAATGCATCTAGTGTGAAAGGGTTTCAATTTTGCGGCATTGCTTTTTTTTCATCATGCTGCTGGAAAGACATTTCAAATACGAAATGGGTGAGTGGTTTTCAGTGAAAATTACAATTCCCAGACAAGTTTGGCCAAACTTGTTCTTTCCTCTAGGTTTAAATAGAGAAAAGAAGAAAGTTTAGCACGTGCAAAGTGTGGATTGAGAATTTTTATTTTCGACCATTTTTGACAGTCGCGCGGCTTAGCAAAAACGGTAAAATTGGGCCAAAATTGTTTTTCGACCAAACAGCAAAACAATACCTGTCCTGCACTGCAAATGCATCCGAAAGCACAGCAAATGCATTAGAACATGTGTAGCTATTGTTCCAACACTAACCCTAACCCTAGCTCGGGCACTTTTGGAACAAACTTTCAAATCCCTGCCATAAAAACTGTGTTCAAAAAAGTCCACAAATGACTCCCAATTAGTCCAAATCATGCCAATTACCAGTTAACAGGTATTTTTAATGCATCTATTGTCAAAGGGTTTCAATTTTGTGGCATTGCTTTTTTACACATCCTGCTGCTGGAGAGACATTTCAAATACGAAATGGGTGAGTGCTTTTCAGTAAAAACTACAATTCCCAGACAAGGTTGGCCAAACTTGTTCTTTCCTCTAGGTTTCAAAAGAGAAAAGAAGAAAGTTTAGCACGTGCAAAGTGTGGATTGAGAATTTTGATTTTCGACCATTTTTGACAGGCGCGCGGCTTAGCAAAAACGGCAAAATTGGGCCAAAATTGTTTTTCGACCAAACAGCAAAACAACACCTGTCCTGCACTGCAAATGCATCCGAAAGCACAGCAAATGCATTAGAACATGTGTAGCTATTGTTCCAACACTAACCCTAACCCTAGCTCGGGCACTTTTGGAACAAACTTTCAAATCCCTGCCATAAAAACTGTGTTCAAAAAAGTCCACAAATGACTCCCAATTAGTCCAAATCATGCCAATTACCAGTTAACAGGTATTTTTAATGCATCTAGTGTGAAAGGGTTTCAATTTTGCGGCATTGCTTTTTTTTCATCCTGCTTCTGGAAAGACATTTCAAATACGAAATGGGTGAGTGGTTTTCAGTGAAAATTACAATTCCCAGACAAGTTTGGCCAAACTTGTTCTTTCCTCTAGGTTTCAAAAGAGTAAAGAAGAAAGTTTAGCACGTACAAAGCGTGGATTGAGAATTTTGATTTTCGACCATTTTTGACAGGCGCACGGCTTAGCAAAAACGGCAAAATTGGGCCAAAATTGTTTTTCGACCAAACAGCAAAACAACAGCTGTCCTGCACTGCAAATGCATCCGAAAGCACAGCAAATGCATTAGAACATGTGTAGCTGTTGTTCCAACACTAACCCTAACCCTAGCTCGGGCCCTTTTGGAACATACTTCAAAATCCCTGCCATACAAACTGTTTTCAAAAAAGTCCACAAATGACTCCCAATTTGTCCGAATCATGCCAATTACCAGTTAACAGGTATTTTTAATGCTTCTAGTGTGAAAGGGTTTCAATTTTGCGGCATTGCTTTTTTTTACTTCCTGCTGCTGGAAAGACATTTCAAATACGAAATGGGTGAGTGGTTTTCAGTGAAAATTACAATTCCCAGACAAGTTTGGCCAAACTTGTTCTTTCCTCTAGGTTTCAAAAGAGAAAAGAAGAAAGTTTAGCACGTGCAAAGTGTGGATTGAGAATTTTGATTTTCGACCATTTTTGTCAGGCGCACGGCTTAGCAAAAACGGCAAAATTGGGCCAAAATTGTTTTTGGACCAAACAGCAAAACAACACCTGTCCTGCACTGCAAATACATCCGAAAGGACAGCAAATGCATTAGAACATGTGCAGCTGTTGTTCCAACACTAACCCTAACCCTAGCTCGGGCACTTTTGGAACAAACTTTCAAATCCCTGCCATAAAAACTGTGTTCAAAAAAGTCCACAAATGACTCTCAATTAGTCCAAATCATGCCAATTACCAGTTAACAGGTATTTTTAATGCATCTAGTGTGAAAGGGTTTCAATTTTGCGGCATTGCTTTTTTTTCATCATGCTGCTGGAAAGACATTTCAAATACGAAATGGGTGAGTGGTTTTCAGTGAAAATTACAATTCCCAGACAAGTTTGGCCAAACTTGTTCTTTCCTCTAGGTCTAAATAGAGAAAAGAAGAAAGTTTAGCACGTGCAAAGTGTGGATTGAGAATTTTGATTTTCGACCATTTTTGACAGTCGCGCGGCTTAGCAAAAACGGCAAAATTGGGCCAAAATTGTTTTTCGACCAAACAGCAAAACAACACCTGTCCTGCACTGCAAATGCATCCGAAAGCACAGCAAATGCATTAGAACATGTGTAGCTATTGTTCCAACACTAACCCTAACCCTAGCTCGGGCACTTTTGGAACAAACTTTCAAATCCCTGCCATAAAAACCATGTTCAAAAAAGTCCACAAATGACTCCCAATTTGTCCGAATCATGCCAATTACCAGTTTACAGGTATTTTTAATGCATCTAGTGTGAAAGGGTTTCAATTTTACGGCATTGCTTTCTTTTCATCCTGCTGCTGGAAAGACATTTCAAATACGAAATGGGTGAGTGGTTTTCAGTGAAAATTACAATTCCCAGACAAGTTTGGCCAAACTTGTTCTTTCCTCTAGGTTTCAAAAGAGAAAAGAAGAAAGTTTAGCACGTGCAAAGTGTGGATTGAGAATTTTGATTTTCGACCATTTTTGTCAGGCGCACGGCTTAGCAAAAACGGCAAAATTGGGCCAAAATTGTTTTTCGACTAAACAGCAAAACAACACCTGTCCTGCACTGCAAATGCATCCGAAAGCACAGCAAATGCATTAGAACATGTGTAGCTATTGTTCCAACACTAACCCTAACCCTAGCTCGGGCACTTTTGGAACAAACTTTCAAATCCCTGCCATAAAAACTGTGTTCAAAAAAGTCCACAAATGACTCCCAATTAGTCCAAATCATGCCAATTACCAGTTAACAGGTATTTTTAATGCATCTAGTGTGAAAGGGTTTCAATTTTGCGGCATTGCTTTTTTTTCATCATGCTGCTGGAAAGACATTTCAAATACGAAATGGGTGAGTGGTTTTCAGTGAAAATTACAATTCCCAGACAAGTTTGGCCAAACTTGTTCTTTCCTCTAGGTTTAAATAGAGAAAAGAAGAAAGTTTAGCACGTGCAAAGTGTGGATTGAGAATTTTGATTTTCGACCATTTTTGACAGTCGCGCGGCTTAGCAAAAACGGCAAAATTGGGCCAAAATTGTTTTTCGACCAAACAGCAAAACAACACCTGTCCTGCACTGCAAATGCATCCGAAAGCACAGCAAATGCATTAGAACATGTGTAGCTATTGTTCCAACACTAACCCTAACCCTAGCTCGGGCACTTTTGGAACAAACTTTCAAATCCCTGCCATAAAAACCATGTTCAAAAAAGTCCACAAATGACTCCCAATTAGTCCTAATCATGCCAATTACCAGTTAACAGGTATTTTTAATGCTTCTAGTGTGAAAGGGTTTCAATTTTGCGGCATTGCTTTTTTTTACTTCCTGCTGCTGGAAAGACATTTCAAATACGAAATGGGTGAGTGGTTTTCAGTGAAAATTACAATTCCCAGACAAGTTTGGCCAAACTTGTTCTTTCTTATAGGTTTCAAAAGAGTAAAGAAGAAAGTTTAGCACGTACAAAGCGTGGATTGAGAATTTTGATTTTCGACCATTTTTGACAGGCGCGCGGCTTAGCAAAAACGGCAAAATTGGGCCAAAATTGTTTTTCGACCAAACAGCAAAACAACACCTGTCCTGCACTGCAAATGCATCCGAAAGCACAGCAAATGCATTAGAACATGTGTAGCTGTTGTTCCAACACTAACCCTAACCCTAGCTCGGCACTTTTGGAACATACTTCAAAATCCCTGCCATACAAACTGTTTTCAAAAAAGTCCACAAATGACTCCCAATTTGTCCGAATCATGCCAATTACCAGTTAACAGGTATTTTTAATGCTTCTAGTGTGAAAGGGTTTCAATTTTGCGGCATTGCTTTTTTTTACTTCCTGCTGCTGGAAAGACATTTCAAATACGAAATGGGTGAGTGCTTTTCAGTAAAAACTAGAATTCCCAGACAAGTTTGGCCAAACTTGTTCTTTCCTCTAGGTTTCAAAAGAGTAAAGAAGAAAGTTTAGCACGTACAAAGCGTGGATTGAGAATTTTGATTTTCGACAATTTTTGACAGGCGCGCGGCTTAGCAAAAACGGCAAAATTGGGCCAAAATTGTTTTTCGAGCAAACAGCAAAACAACACCTGTCCTGCACTGCAAATGCATCCGAAAGCACAGCAAATGCATTAGAACATGTGTAGCTGTTGTTCCAACACTAACCCTAACCCTAGCTCGGACACTTTTGGAACATACTTCCAAATCCCTGCCATACAAACTGTTTTCAAAAAAGTCCACAAATGACTCCCAATTTGTCAGAATCATGCCAATTACCAGTTAACAGGTATTTTTAATGCATCTAGTGTGAAAGGGTTTCAATTTTGCGGCATTGCTTTTTTTTACATCCTGCTGCTGGAAAGACATTTCAAATACGAAATGGGTGAGTGGTTTTCAGTGAAAATTACAATTCCCAGACAAGTTTGGCCAAACTTGTTCTTTCTTCTAGGTTTCAAAAGAGTAAAGAAGAAAGTTTAGCACGTACAAAGCGTGGATTGAGAATTTTGATTTTCGACCATTTTTGATAGGCGCGCGGCTTAGCAAAAACGGCAAAATTGGGCCAAAATTGTTTTTCGACCAAACAGCAAAACAACACCTGTCCTGCACTGCAAATGCATCCGAAAGCACAGCAAATGCATTAGAACATGTGTAGCTATTGTTCCAACACTAACCCTAACCCTAGCTCGGGCACTTTTGGAACAAACTTTCAAATCCCTGCCATAAAAACTGTGTTCAAAAAAGTCCACAAATGACTCCCAATTAGTCCAAATCATGCCAATTACCAGTTAACAGGTATTTTTAATGCATCTAGTGTGAAAGGGTTTCAATTTTGCGGCATTGCTTTTTTTTCATCATGCTGCTGGAAAGACATTTCAAATACGAAATGGGTGAGTGGTTTTCAGTGAAAATTACAATTCCCAGACAAGTTTGGCCAAACTTGTTCTTTCCTCTAGGTTTAAATAGAGAAAAGAAGAAAGTTTAGCACGTGCAAAGTGTGGATTGAGAATTTTGATTTTCGACCATTTTTGACAGTCGCGCGGCTTAGCAAAAACGGCAAAATTGGGCCAAAATTGTTTTTCGACCAAACAGCAAAACAACACCTGTCCTGCACTGCAAATGCATCCGAAAGCACAGCAAATGCATTAGAACATGTGTAGCTATTGTTCCAACACTAACCCTAACCCTAGCTCGGGCACTTTTGGAACAAACTTTCAAATCCCTGCCATAAAAACCATGTTCAAAAAAGTCCACAAATGACTCCCAATTAGTCCTAATCATGCCAATTACCAGTTAACAGGTATTTTTAATGCTTCTAGTGTGAAAGGGTTTCAATTTTGCGGCATTGCTTTTTTTTACATCCTGCTGCTGGAAAGACATTTCAAATACGAAATGGGTGAGTGGTTTTCAGTGAAAATTACAATTCCCAGACAAGTTTGGCCAAACTTGTTCTTTCTTCTAGGTTTCAAAAGAGTAAAGAAGAAAGTTTAGCACGTACAAAGCGTGGATTGAGAATTTTGATTTTCGACCATTTTTGACAGGCGCGCGCGGCTTAGCAAAAACGGCAAAATTGGGCCAAAATTGTTTTTCGACCAAACAGCAAAACAACACCTGTCCTGCACTGCAAATGCATCCGAAAGCACAGCAAATGCATTAGAACATGTGTAGCTATTGTTCCAACACTAACCCTAACCCTAGCTCGGGCACTTTTGGAACAAACTTTCAAATCCCTGCCATAAAAACTGTGTTCAAAAAAGTCCACAAATGAATCCCAATTAGTCCAAATCATGCCAATTACCAGTTAACAGGTATTTTTAATGCATCTAGTGTGAAAGGGTTTCAATTTTGCGGCATTGCTTTTTTTTCATCATGCTGCTGGAAAGACATTTCAAATACGAAATGGGTGAGTGGTTTTCAGTGAAAATTACAATTCCCAGACAAGTTTGGCCAAACTTGTTCTTTCCTCTAGGTTTAAATAGAGAAAAGAAGAAAGTTTAGCACGTGCAAAGTGTGGATTGAGAATTTTGATTTTCGACCATTTTTGACAGTCGCGCGGCTTAGCAAAAACGGCAAAATTGGGCCAAAATTGTTTTTCGACCAAACATCAAAACAACACGGGTCCTGTACTGCAAATGTATCCGAAAGCACAGCAAATGCATTAGAACATGTGTAGCTATTGTTCCAACACTAACCCTAACCCTAGCTCGGGCACTTTTGGAACAAACTTTCAAATCCCTGCCATAAAAACTGTGTTCAAAAAAGTCCACAAATGACTCCCAATTTGTCCGAATCATGCCAATTACCAGTTAACAGGTATGTTTAATGCATCTAGTGTCAAAGGGTTTCAATTTTGCGGCATTGCTTTTTTTTCATACTGCTGCTGGAAAGACATTTCAAATCCGAAATGGGTGAGTGCTTTTCAGTGAAAACTACAATTCCCAGACAAGTTTGGCCAAACTTGTTTTTCCTCTAGGTTTCAAAAGAGTAAAGACGAAAGTTTAGCATGTACAAAGTGTGGATTGAGAATTTTGATTTTCGACCATTTTTGACAGTCGCGCGGCTTAGCAAAAACGGCAAAATTGGGCCAAAATTGTTTTTCGACCAAACAGCAAAACAACACCTGTCCTGCACTGCAAATGCATCCGAAAGCACAGCAAATGCATTAGAACATGTGTAGCTGTTGTTCCAACACTAACCCTAACCCTAGCTCGGGCACTTTTGGAACATACTTCCAAATCCCTGCCATACAAACTGTTTTCAAAAAAGTCCACAAATGACTCCCAATTTGTCCGAATCATGCCAATTACCAGTTAACAGGTATTTTTAATGCATCTAGTGTGAAAGGGTTTCAATTTTGCGGCACTGCTTTTTTTTCATCCTGCTGCTGGAAAGACATTTCAAATACGAAATGGGTGAGTGCTTTTCAGTGAAAATTACAATTCCCAGACAAGTTTGGCCAAACTTGTTCTTTCCTCTAGGTTTCAAAAGAGTAAAGAAGAAAGTTTAGCACGTACAAAGCGTGGATTGAGAATTTTGATTTTCGACAATTTTTGACAGGCGCACGGCTTAGCAAAAACGGCAAAATTGGGCCAAAATTGTTTTTCGAGCAAACAGCAAAACAACACGTGTCCTGCACTGCAAATGCATCCGAAAGCACAGCAAATGCATTAGAAAATGTGTAGCTGTTGTTCCAACACTAACCCTAACCCTAGCTCGGACACTTTTGGAACATACTTCCAAATCCCTGCCATACAAACTGTTTTCAAAAAAGTCCACAAATGACTCCCAATTTGTCCGAATCATGCCAATTACCAGTTTACAGGTATTTTTAATGCATCTAGTGTGAAAGGGTTTCAATTTTACGGCATTGCTTTCTTTTCATCCTGCTGCTGGAAAGACATTTCAAATACGAAATGGGTGAGTGCTTTTCAGTAAAAACTACAATTCCCAGACAAGTTTGGCCAAACTTGTTTTTTCCTCTAGGTTTCAAAAGAGAAAAGAAGAAAGTTTAGCACGTACAAAGTGTGGATTGAGAATTTTGATTTTCGACCATTTTTGTCAGGCGCACGGCTTAGCAAAAACGGCAAAATTGGGCCAAAATTGTTTTTCGACCAAACAGCAAAACAACACCTGTCCTGCACTGCAAATGCATCCGAAAGCACAGCAAATGCATTAGAACATGTGTAGCTATTGTTCCAACACTAACCCTAACCCTAGCTCGGGCACTTTTGGAACAAACTTTCAAATCCCTGCCATAAAAACTGTGTTCAAAAAAGTCCACAAATGACTCCCAATTAGTCCAAATCATGCCAATTACCAGTTAACAGGTATTTTTAATGCATCTAGTGTGAAAGGGTTTCAATTTTGCGGCATTGCTTTTTTTTCATCATGCTGCTGGAAAGACATTTCAAATACGAAATGGGTGAGTGGTTTTCAGTGAAAATTACAATTCCCAGACAAGTTTGGCCAAACTTGTTCTTTCCTCTAGGTTTAAATAGAGAAAAGAAGAAAGTTTAGCACGTGCAAAGTGTGGATTGAGAATTTTGATTTTCGACCATTTTTGACAGTCGCGCGGCTTAGCAAAAACGGCAAAATTGGGCCAAAATTGTTTTTCGACCAAACAGCAAAACAACACCTGTCCTGCACTGCAAATGCATCCGAAAGCACAGCAAATGCATTAGAACATGTGTAGCTATTGTTCCAACACTAACCCTAACCCTAGCTCGGGCACTTTTGGAACAAACTTTCAAATCCCTGCCATAAAAACCATGTTCAAAAAAGTCCACAAATGACTCCCAATTAGTCCTAATCATGCCAATTACCAGTTAACAGGTATTTTTAATGCTTCTAGTGTGAAAGGGTTTCAATTTTGCGGCATTGCTTTTTTTTACTTCCTGCTGCTGGAAAGACATTTCAAATACGAAATGGGTGAGTGGTTTTCAGTGAAAATTACAATTCCCAGACAAGTTTGGCCAAACTTGTTCTTTCTTATAGGTTTCAAAAGAGTAAAGAAGAAAGTTTAGCACGTACAAAGCGTGGATTGAGAATTTTGATTTTCGACCATTTTTGACAGGCGCGCGGCATAGCAAAAACGGCAAAATTGGGCCAAAATTGTTTTTCGACCAAACAGCAAAACAACACCTGTCCTGCACTGCAAATGCATCCGAAAGCACAGCAAATGCATTAGAACATGTGTAGCTGTTGTTCCAACACTAACCCTAACCCTAGCTCGGGCACTTTTGGAACATACTTCAAAATCCCTGCCATACAAACTGTTTTCAAAAAAGTCCACAAATGACTCCCAATTTGTCCGAATCATGCCAATTACCAGTTAACAGGTATTTTTAATGCTTCTAGTGTGAAAGGGTTTCAATTTTGCGGCATTGCTTTTTTTTACTTCCTGCTGCTGGAAAGACATTTCAAATACGAAATGGGTGAGTGCTTTTCAGTAAAAACTAGAATTCCCAGACAAGTTTGGCCAAACTTGTTCTTTCCTCTAGGTTTCAAAAGAGTAAAGAAGAAAGTTTAGCACGTACAAAGCGTGGATTGAGAATTTTGATTTTCGACAATTTTTGACAGGCGCGCGGCTTAGCAAAAACGGCAAAATTGGGCCAAAATTGTTTTTCGAGCAAACAGCAAAACAACACCTGTCCTGCACTGCAAATGCATCCGAAAGCACAGCAAATGCATTAGAACATGTGTAGCTGTTGTTCCAACACTAACCCTAACCCTAGCTCGGACACTTTTGGAACATACTTCCAAATCCCTGCCATACAAACTGTTTTCAAAAAAGTCCACAAATGACTCCCAATTTGTCAGAATCATGCCAATTACCAGTTAACAGGTATTTTTAATGCATCTAGTGTGAAAGGGTTTCAATTTTGCGGCATTGCTTTTTTTTACATCCTGCTGCTGGAAAGACATTTCAAATACGAAATGGGTGAGTGGTTTTCAGTGAAAATTACAATTCCCAGACAAGTTTGGCCAAACTTGTTCTTTCTTCTAGGTTTCAAAAGAGTAAAGAAGAAAGTTTAGCACGTACAAAGCGTGGATTGAGAATTTTGATTTTCGACCATTTTTGATAGGCGCGCGGCTTAGCAAAAACGGCAAAATTGGGCCAAAATTGTTTTTCGACCAAACAGCAAAACAACACCTGTCCTGCACTGCAAATGCATCCGAAAGCACAGCAAATGCATTAGAACATGTGTAGCTATTGTTCCAACACTAACCCTAACCCTAGCTCGGGCACTTTTGGAACAAACTTTCAAATCCCTGCCATAAAAACTGTGTTCAAAAAAGTCCACAAATGACTCCCAATTAGTCCAAATCATGCCAATTACCAGTTAACAGGTATTTTTAATGCATCTAGTGTGAAAGGGTTTCAATTTTGCGGCATTGCTTTTTTTTCATCATGCTGCTGGAAAGACATTTCAAATACGAAATGGGTGAGTGGTTTTCAGTGAAAATTACAATTCCCAGACAAGTTTGGCCAAACTTGTTCTTTCCTCTAGGTTTAAATAGAGAAAAGAAGAAAGTTTAGCACGTGCAAAGTGTGGATTGAGAATTTTGATTTTCGACCATTTTTGACAGTCGCGCGGCTTAGCAAAAACGGCAAAATTGGGCCAAAATTGTTTTTCGACCAAACAGCAAAACAACACCTGTCCTGCACTGCAAATGCATCCGAAAGCACAGCAAATGCATTAGAACATGTGTAGCTATTGTTCCAACACTAACCCTAACCCTAGCTCGGGCACTTTTGGAACAAACTTTCAAATCCCTGCCATAAAAACCATGTTCAAAAAAGTCCACAAATGACTCCCAATTAGTCCTAATCATGCCAATTACCAGTTAACAGGTATTTTTAATGCTTCTAGTGTGAAAGGGTTTCAATTTTGCGGCATTGCTTTTTTTTACATCCTGCTGCTGGAAAGACATTTCAAATACGAAATGGGTGAGTGGTTTTCAGTGAAAATTACAATTCCCAGACAAGTTTGGCCAAACTTGTTCTTTCTTCTAGGTTTCAAAAGAGTAAAGAAGAAAGTTTAGCACGTACAAAGCGTGGATTGAGAATTTTGATTTTCGACCATTTTTGACAGGCGCGCGCGGCTTAGCAAAAACGGCAAAATTGGGCCAAAATTGTTTTTCGACCAAACAGCAAAACAACACCTGTCCTGCACTGCAAATGCATCCGAAAGCACAGCAAATGCATTAGAACATGTGTAGCTATTGTTCCAACACTAACCCTAACCCTAGCTCGGGCACTTTTGGAACAAACTTTCAAATCCCTGCCATAAAAACTGTGTTCAAAAAAGTCCACAAATGAATCCCAATTAGTCCAAATCATGCCAATTACCAGTTAACAGGTATTTTTAATGCATCTAGTGTGAAAGGGTTTCAATTTTGCGGCATTGCTTTTTTTTCATCATGCTGCTGGAAAGACATTTCAAATACGAAATGGGTGAGTGGTTTTCAGTGAAAATTACAATTCCCAGACAAGTTTGGCCAAACTTGTTCTTTCCTCTAGGTTTAAATAGAGAAAAGAAGAAAGTTTAGCACGTGCAAAGTGTGGATTGAGAATTTTGATTTTCGACCATTTTTGACAGTCGCGCGGCTTAGCAAAAACGGCAAAATTGGGCCAAAATTGTTTTTCGACCAAACATCAAAACAACACGGGTCCTGTACTGCAAATGTATCCGAAAGCACAGCAAATGCATTAGAACATGTGTAGCTATTGTTCCAACACTAACCCTAACCCTAGCTCGGGCACTTTTGGAACAAACTTTCAAATCCCTGCCATAAAAACTGTGTTCAAAAAAGTCCACAAATGACTCCCAATTTGTCCGAATCATGCCAATTACCAGTTAACAGGTATGTTTAATGCATCTAGTGTCAAAGGGTTTCAATTTTGCGGCATTGCTTTTTTTTCATACTGCTGCTGGAAAGACATTTCAAATCCGAAATGGGTGAGTGCTTTTCAGTGAAAACTACAATTCCCAGACAAGTTTGGCCAAACTTGTTTTTCCTCTAGGTTTCAAAAGAGTAAAGACGAAAGTTTAGCATGTACAAAGTGTGGATTGAGAATTTTGATTTTCGACCATTTTTGACAGTCGCGCGGCTTAGCAAAAACGGCAAAATTGGGCCAAAATTGTTTTTCGACCAAACAGCAAAACAACACCTGTCCTGCACTGCAAATGCATCCGAAAGCACAGCAAATGCATTAGAACATGTGTAGCTGTTGTTCCAACACTAACCCTAACCCTAGCTCGGGCACTTTTGGAACATACTTCCAAATCCCTGCCATACAAACTGTTTTCAAAAAAGTCCACAAATGACTCCCAATTTGTCCGAATCATGCCAATTACCAGTTAACAGGTATTTTTAATGCATCTAGTGTGAAAGGGTTTCAATTTTGCGGCACTGCTTTTTTTTCATCCTGCTGCTGGAAAGACATTTCAAATACGAAATGGGTGAGTGCTTTTCAGTGAAAATTACAATTCCCAGACAAGTTTGGCCAAACTTGTTCTTTCCTCTAGGTTTCAAAAGAGTAAAGAAGAAAGTTTAGCACGTACAAAGCGTGGATTGAGAATTTTGATTTTCGACAATTTTTGACAGGCGCACGGCTTAGCAAAAACGGCAAAATTGGGCCAAAATTGTTTTTCGAGCAAACAGCAAAACAACACCTGTCCTGCACTGCAAATGCATCCGAAAGCACAGCAAATGCATTAGAACATGTGTAGCTATTGTTCCAACACTAACCCTAACCCTAGCTCGGGCACTTTTGGAACAAACTTTCAAATCCCTGCCATAAAAACCATGTTCAAAAAAGTCCACAAATGACTCCCAATTAGTCCTAATCATGCCAATTACCAGTTAACAGGTATTTTTAATGCTTCTAGTGTGAAAGGGTTTCAATTTTGCGGCATTGCTTTCTTTTCATCCTGCTGCTGGAAAGACATTTCAAATACGAAATGGGTGAGTGGTTTTCAGTGAAAATTACAATTCCCAGACAAGTTTGGCCAAACTTGTTCTTTCCTCTAGGTTTCAAAAGAGAAAAGAAGAAAGTTTAGCACGTGCAAAGTGTGGATTGAGAATTTTGATTTTCGACCATTTTTGTCAGGCGCACGGCTTAGCAAAAACGGCAAAATTGGGCCAAAATTGTTTTTGGACCAAACAGCAAAACAACACCTGTCCTGCACTGCAAATGCATCCGAAAGCACAGCAAATGCATTAGAACATGTGCAGCTGTTGTTCCAACACTAACCCTAACCCTAGCTCGGACACCTTTGGAACATACTTCCAAATCCCTGCCATACAAACTGTTTTCAAAAAAGTCCACAAATGACTCCCAATTTGTCCGAATCATGCCAATTACCAGTTAACAGGTATTTTTAATGCATCTAGTGTGAAAGGGTTTCAATTTTGCGGCATTGCTTTTTTTACATCCTGCTGCTGGAAAGACATTTCAAATACGAAATGGGTGAGTGGTTTTCAGTGAAAATTACAATTCCCAGACAAGTTTGGCCAAACTTGTTCTTTCTTCTAGGTTTCAAAAGAGTAAAGAAGAAAGTTTAGCACGTACAAAGCGTGGATTGAGAATTTTGATTTTCGACCATTTTTGACAGGCGCGCGGCTTAGCAAAAACGGCAAAATTGGGCCAAAATTGTTTTTCGACCAAACAGCAAAACAACACCTGTCCTGCACTGCAAATGCATCCGAAAGCACAGCAAATGCATTAGAACATGTGTAGCTATTGTTCCAACACTAACCCTAACCCTAGCTCGGGCACTTTTGGAACAAACTTTCAAATCCCTGCCATAAAAACTGTGTTCAAAAAAGTCCACAAATGACTCCCAATTAGTCCAAATCATGCCAATTACCAGTTAACAGGTATTTTTAATGCATCTAGTGTGAAAGGGTTTCAATTTTGCGGCATTGCTTTTTTTTCATCATGCTGCTGGAAAGACATTTCAAATACGAAATGGGTGAGTGGTTTTCAGTGAAAATTACAATTCCCAGACAAGTTTGGCCAAACTTGTTCTTTCCTCTAGGTTTCAAAAGAGAAAAGAAGAAAGTTTAGCACGTGCAAAGTGTGGATTGAGAATTTTGATTTTCGACCATTTTTGTCAGGCGCACGGCTTAGCAAAAACGGCAAAATTGGGCCAAAATTGTTTTTGGACCAAACAGCAAAACAACACCTGTCCTGCACTGCAAATGCATCCGAAAGCACAGCAAATGCATTAGAACATGTGCAGCTGTTGTTCCAACACTAACCCTAACCCTAGCTCGGACACTTTTGGAACATACTTCCAAATCCCTGCCATACAAACTGTTTTCAAAAAAGTCCACAAATGACTCCCAATTTGTCCGAATCATGCCAATTACCAGTTAACAGGTATTTTTAATGCATCTAGTGTGAAAGGGTTTCAATTTTGCGGCATTGCTTTTTTTTACATCCTGCTGCTGGAAAGACATTTCAAATACGAAATGGGTGAGTGGTTTTCAGTGAAAATTACAATTCCCAGACAAGTTTGGCCAAACTTGTTCTTTCCTCTAGGTTTAAATAGAGAAAAGAAGAAAGTTTAGCACGTGCAAAGTGTGGATTGAGAATTTTGATTTTCGACCATTTTTGACAGTCGCGCGGCTTAGCAAAAACGGCAAAATTGGGCCAAAATTGTTTTTCGACCAAACAGCAAAACAACACCTGTCCTGCACTGCAAATGCATCCGAAAGCACAGCAAATGCATTAGAACATGTGTAGCTATTGTTCCAACACTAACCCTAACCCTAGCTCGGGCACTTTTGGAACAAACTTTCAAATCCCTGCCATAAAAACTGTGTTCAAAAAAGTCCACAAATGACTCCCAATCAGTCCAAATCATGCCAATTACCAGTTAACAGGTATTTTTAATGCATCTAGTGTGAAAGGGTTTCAATTTTGCGGCATTGCTTTTTTTTCATCATGCTGCTGGAAAGACATTTCAAATACGAAATGGGTGAGTGGTTTTCAGTGAAAATTACAATTCCCAGACAAGTTTGGCCAAACTTGTTCTTTCTTCTAGGTTTCAAAAGAGTAAAGAAGAAAGTTTAGCACGTACAAAGCGTGGATTGAGAATTTTGATTTTCGACCATTTTTGACAGGCGCGCGCGGCTTAGCAAAAACGGCAAAATTGGGCCAAAATTGTTTTTCGACCAAACAGCAAAACAACACCTGTCCTGCACTGCAAATGCATCCGAAAGCACAGCAAATGCATTAGAACATGTGTAGCTATTGTTCCAACACTAACCCTAACCCTAGCTCGGGCACTTTTGGAACAAACTTTCAAATCCCTGCCATAAAAACCATGTTCAAAAAAGTCCACAAATGACTCCCAATTAGTCCTAATCATGCCAATTACCAGTTAACAGGTATTTTTAATGCTTCTAGTGTGAAAGGGTTTCAATTTTGCGGCATTGCTTTTTTTTACTTCCTGCTGCTGGAAAGACATTTCAAATACGAAATGGGTGAGTGGTTTTCAGTGAAAATTACAATTCCCAGACAAGTTTGGCCAAACTTGTTCTTTCCTCTAGGTTTCAAAAGAGAAAAGAAGAAAGTTTAGCACGTGCAAAGTGTGGATTGAGAATTTTGATTTTCGACCATTTTTGTCAGGCGCACGGCTTAGCAAAAACGGCAAAATTGGGCCAAAATTGTTTTTGGACCAAACAGCAAAACAACACCTGTCCTGCACTGCAAATGCATCCGAAAGCACAGCAAATGCATTAGAACATGTGCAGCTGTTGTTCCAACACTAACCCTAACCCTAGCTCGGACACCTTTGGAACATACTTCCAAATCCTTGCCATACAAACTGTTTTCAAAAAAGTCCACAAATGACTCCCAATTTGTCCGAATCATGCCAATTACCAGTTAACAGGTATTTTTAATGCATCTAGTGTGAAAGGGTTTCAATTTTGCGGCATTGCTTTTTTTTACATCCTGCTGCTGGAAAGACATTTCAAATACGAAATGGGTGAGTGGTTTTCAGTGAAAATTACAATTCCCAGACAAGTTTGGCCAAACTTGTTCTTTCTTCTAGGTTTCAAAAGAGTAAAGAAGAAAGTTTAGCACGTACAAAGCGTGGATTGAGAATTTTGATTTTCGACCATTTTTGACAGGCGCGCGGCTTAGCAAAAACGGCAAAATTGGGCCAAAATTGTTTTTCGACCAAACAGCAAAACAACACCTGTCCTGCACTGCAAATGCATCCGAAAGCACAGCAAATGCATTAGAACATGTGTAGCTATTGTTCCAACACTAACCCTAACCCTAGCTCGGGCACTTTTGGAACAAACTTTCAAATCCCTGCCATAAAAACTGTGTTCAAAAAAGTCCACAAATGACTCCCAATTAGTCCAAATCATGCCAATTACCAGTTAACAGGTATTTTTAATGCATCTAGTGTGAAAGGGTTTCAATTTTGCGGCATTGCTTTTTTTTCATCATGCTGCTGGAAAGACATTTCAAATACGAAATGGGTGAGTGGTTTTCAGTGAAAATTACAATTCCCAGACAAGTTTGGCCAAACTTGTTCTTTCCTCTAGGTTTCAAAAGAGAAAAGAAGAAAGTTTAGCACGTGCAAAGTGTGGATTGAGAATTTTGATTTTCGACCATTTTTGTCAGGCGCACGGCTTAGCAAAAACGGCAAAATTGGGCCAAAATTGTTTTTGGACCAAACAGCAAAACAACACCTGTCCTGCACTGCAAATGCATCCGAAAGCACAGCAAATGCATTAGAACATGTGCAGCTGTTGTTCCAACACTAACCCTAACCCTAGGTCGGACACTTTTGGAACATACTTCCAAATCCCTGCCATACAAACTGTTTTCAAAAAAGTCCACAAATGACTCCCAATTTGTCCGAATCATGCCAATTACCAGTTAACAGGTATTTTTAATGCATCTAGTGTGAAAGGGTTTCAATTTTGCGGCATTGCTTTTTTTTACATCCTGCTGCTGGAAAGACATTTCAAATACGAAATGGGTGAGTGGTTTTCAGTGAAAATTACAATTCCCAGACAAGTTTGGCCAAACTTGTTCTTTCCTCTAGGTTTAAATAGAGAAAAGAAGAAAGTTTAGCACGTGCAAAGTGTGGATTGAGAATTTTGATTTTCGACCATTTTTGACAGTCGCGCGGCTTAGCAAAAACGGCAAAATTGGGCCAAAATTGTTTTTCGACCAAACAGCAAAACAACACCTGTCCTGCACTGCAAATGCATCCGAAAGCACAGCAAATGCATTAGAACATGTGCAGCTGTTGTTCCAACACTAACCCTAACCCTAGCTCGGACACCTTTGGAACATACTTCCAAATCCCTGCCATACAAACTGTTTTCAAAAAAGTCCACAAATGACTCCCAATTTGTCCGAATCATGCCAATTACCAGTTAACAGGTATTTTTAATGCATCTAGTGTGAAAGGGTTTCAATTTTGCGGCATTGCTTTTTTTTCATCATGCTGCTGGAAAGACATTTCAAATACGAAATGGGTGAGTGGTTTTCAGTGAAAATTACAATTCCCAGACAAGTTTGGCCAAACTTGTTCTTTCCTCTAGGTTTAAATAGAGAAAAGAAGAAAGTTTAGCACGTGCAAAGTGTGGATTGAGAATTTTGATTTTCGACCATTTTTGACAGTCGCGCGGCTTAGCAAAAACGGCAAAATTGGGCCAAAATTGTTTTTCGACCAAACAGCAAAACAACACCTGTCCTGCACTGCAAATGCATCCGAAAGCACAGCAAATGCATTAGAACATGTGTAGCTATTGTTCCAACACTAACCCTAACCCTAGCTCGGGCACTTTTGGAACAAACTTTCAAATCCCTGCCATAAAAACCATGTTCAAAAAAGTCCACAAATGACTCCCAATTAGTCCTAATCATGCCAATTACCAGTTAACAGGTATTTTTAATGCATATATTGTCAAAGGGTTTCAATTTTGTGGCATTGCTTTTTTACACATCCTGCTGCTGGAAAGACATTTCAAATACGAAATGGGTGAGTGGTTTTCAGTGAAAATTACAATTCCCAGACAAGTTTGGCCAAACTTGTTCTTTCCTCTAGGTTTCAAAAGAGTAAAGACGAAAGTTTAGCATGTACAAAGTGTGGATTGAGAATTTTGATTTTCGACCATTTTTGACAGTCGCGCGGCTTAGCAAAAACGGCAAAATTGGGCCAAAATTGTTTTTCGACCAAACAGCAAAACAACACCTGTCCTGCACTGCAAATGCATCCGAAAGCACAGCAAATGCATTAGAACATGTGTAGCTGTTGTTCCAACACTAACCCTAACCCTAGCTCGGGCACTTTTGGAACATACTTCCAAATCCCTGTCATACAAACTGTTTTCAAAAAAGTCCACAAATGACTCCCAATTTGTCCGAATCATGCCAATTACCAGTTAACAGGTATTTTTAATGCATCTAGTGTGAAAGGGTTTCAATTTTGCGGCACTGCTTTTTTTTCATCCTGCTGCTGGAAAGACATTTCAAATACGAAATGGGTGAGTGCTTTTCAGTGAAAATTACAATTCCCAGACAAGTTTGGCCAAACTTGTTCTTTCCTCTAGGTTTCAAAAGAGTAAAGAAGAAAGTTTAGCACGTACAAAGCGTGGATTGAGAATTTTGATTTTCGACAATTTTTGACAGGCGCACGGCTTAGCAAAAACGGCAAAATTGGGCCAAAATTGTTTTTCGAGCAAACAGCAAAACAACACCTGTCCTGCACTGCAAATGCATCCGAAAGCACAGCAAATGCATTAGAAAATGTGTAGCTGTTGTTCCAACACTAACCCTAACCCTAGCTCGGACACTTTTGGAACATACTTCCAAATCCCTGCCATACAAACTGTTTTCAAAAAAGTCCACAAATGACTCCCAATTTGTCCGAATCATGCCAATTACCAGTTTACAGGTATTTTTAATGCATCTAGTGTGAAAGGGTTTCAATTTTACGGCATTGCTTTCTTTTCATCCTGCTGCTGGAAAGACATTTCAAATACGAAATGGGTGAGTGCTTTTCAGTAAAACCTACAATTCCCAGACAAGTTTGGCCAAACTTGTTCTTTCCTCTAGGTTTCAAAAGAGAAAAGAAGAACGTTTAGCACGTACAAAGCGTGGATTGAGAATTTTGATTTTCGACCATTTTTGACAGTCGCGCGGCTTAGCAAAAACGGCAAAATTGGGCCAAAATTGTTTTTCGACCAAACAGCAAAACAACACCTGTCCTGCACTGCAAATGCATCCGAAAGCACAGCAAATGCATTAGAACATGTGTAGCTATTGTTCCAACACTAACCCTAACCCTAGCTCGGGCACTTTTGGAACAAACTTTCAAATCCCTGCCATAAAAACCATGTTCAAAAAAGTCCACAAATGACTCCCAATTAGTCCTAATCATGCCAATTACCAGTTAACAGGTATTTTTAATGCATATATTGTCAAAGGGTTTCAATTTTGTGGCATTGCTTTTTTACACATCCTGCTGCTGGAAAGACATTTCAAATACGAAATGGGTGAGTGGTTTTCAGTGAAAATTAGAATTCCCAGACAAGTTTGGCCAAACTTGTTCTTTCCTCTAGGTTTAAATAGAGAAAAGAAGAAAGTTTAGCACGTGCAAAGTGTGGATTGAGAATTTTGATTGTCGACCATTTTTGTCAGGCGCACGGCTTAGCAAAAACGGCAAAATTGGGCCAAAATTGTTTTTCGACCAAACAGCAAAACAACACCTGTCCTGCACTGCATATACATCCGAAAGCACAGCAAATGCATTAGAACATGTGTAGGTGTTGTTCCAACACTAACCCTAACCCTAGCTCGGACTCTTTTGGAACATACTTCCAAATCCCTGCCATACAAACTGTTTTCAAAAAAGTCCACAAATGACTCCCAATTTGTCCGAATCATGCCAATTACCAGTTAGCAGGTATTTTTAATGCATCTAGTGTGAAAGGGTTTCAATTTTGCGGCATTGCTTTTTTTTACATCCTGCTGCTGGAAAGACATTTCAAATACGAAATGGGTGAGTGGTTTTCAGTGAAAATAACAATTCCTAGACAAGTTTGGCTACACTTGTTCTTTCCTCTAGGTTAAAATAGAGAAAAGAAGAAAGTTTAGCACGTGCAAAGTGTGGATTGAGAATTTTGATTTTCGACCATTTTTGTCAGGCGCACGGCTTAGCAAAAACGGCAAAATTGGGCCAAAATTGTTTTTCGACCAAACAGCAAAACAACACCTGTCCTGCACTGCAAATGCATCCGAAAGCACAGCAAATGCATTAGAACATGTGCAGCTGTTGTTCCAACACTAACCCTAACCCTAGCTCGGACACTTTTGGAACATACTTCCAAATCCCTGCCATACAAACTGTTTTCAAAAAAGTCCACAAATGACTCCCAATTTGTCCGAATCATGCCAATTACCAGTTAAAAGGTATTTTTAATGCATCTAGTGTGAAAGGGTTTCAATTTTGCGGCATTGCTTTTTTTTACATCCTGCTGCTGGAAAGACATTTCAAATACGAAATGGGTGAGTGGTTTTCAGTGAAAATTAGAATTCCCAGACAAGTTTGGCCAAACTTGTTCTTTCCTCTAGGTTTCAAAGAGTAAAGAAGAAAGTTTAGCACGTACAAAGCGTGGATTGAGAATTTTGATTTTCGACCATTTTTGACAGGCGCGCGGCTTAGCAAAAACGGCAAAATTGGGCCAAAATTGTTTTTCGACCAAACAGCAAAACAACACCTGTCCTGCACTGCAGATGTATCCGAAAGCACAGCAAATGCATTTGAACATGTGTAGCTGTTGTTCCAACACTAACCCTAACCCTAGCTCGGGCACTTTTGGAACATACTTCAAAATCCCTGCCATACAAACTGTTTTCAAAAAAGTCCACAAATGACTCCCAATTTGCCCGAATCATGCCAATTACCAGTTAACAGGTATTTTTAATGCTTCTAGTGTGAAAGGGTTTCAATTTTGCGGCATTGCTTTTTTTTACTTCCTGCTGCTGGAAAGACATTTCAAATACGAAATGGGTGAGTGGTTTTCAGTGAAAATTACAATTCCCAGACAAGTTTGGCCAAACTTGTTCTTTCCTCTAGGTTTCAAAAGAGAAAAGAAGAAAGTTTAGCACGTGCAAAGTGTGGATTGAGAATTTTGATTTTCGACCATTTTTGACAGTCGTGCGGCTTAGCAAAAACGGCAAAATTGGGCCAAAATTGTTTTTCGACCAAACATCAAAACAACACGGGTCCTGTACTGCAAATGTATCCGAAAGCACAGCAAATGCATTAGAACATGTGCAGCTGTTGTTCCAACACTAACCCTAACCCTAGCTCGGACACTTTTGGAACATACTTCCAAATCCCTGCCATACAAACTGTTTTCAAAAAAGTCCACAAATGACTCCCAATTTGTCTGAATCATGCCAATTACCAGTTAACAGGTATTTTTAATGCATCTAGTGTGAAAGGGTTTCAATTTTGTGGCATTGCTTTTTTTATACATCCTGCTGCTGGAAAGACATTTCAAATACGAAATGGGTGAGTGGTTTTCAGTGAAAATTACAATTCCTAGACAAGTTTGGCCAAACTTGTTCTTTCCTCTAGGTTTAAATAGAGAAAAGAAGAAAGTTTAGCACGTGCAAAGTGTGGATTGAGAATTTTGATTTTGGACCATTTTTGACAGTCGCGCGGCTTAGCAAAAACGGCAAAATTGGGCCAAAATTGTTTTTCGACCAAACAGCAAAACAACACCTGTCCTGCACTGCAAATGCATCCGAAAGCACAGCAAATGCATTAGAACATGTGTAGCTATTGTTCCAACACTAACCCTAACCCTAGCTGGGACTCTTTTGGATCATACTTCCAAATCCCTGCCATACAAACTGTTTTCAAAAAAGTCCACAAATGACTCCCAATTTGTCCGAATCATGCCAATTACCAGTTAACAGGTATTTTTAATGCATCTAGTGTGAAAGGGTTTCAATTTTGCGGCACTGCTTTTTTTTCATCCTGCTGCTGGAAAGACATTTCAAATACGAAATGGGTGAGTGCTTTTCAGTGAAAATTACAATTCCCAGACAAGTTTGGCCAAACTTGTTCTTTCCTCTAGGTTTCAAAAGAGTAAAGAAGAAAGTTTAGCATGTACAAAGTGTGGATTGAGAATTTTGATTTTCGACCATTTTTGACAGTCGCGCGGCTTAGCAAAAACGGCAAAATTGGGCCAAAATTGTTTTTCGACCAAACAGCAAAACAACACCTGTCCTGCACTGCAAATGCATCCGAAAGCACAGCAAATGCATTAGAACATGTGTAGCTGTTGTTCCAACACTAACCCTAACCCTAGCTCGGACACTTTTGGAACATACCTCCAAATCCCTGCCATACAAACTGTTTTCAAAAAAGTCCACAAATGACTCCCAATTTGTCCGAATCATGCCAATTACCAGTTAACAGGTATTTTTAATGCATCTAGTGTGAAAGAGTTTCAATTTTGCGGCACTGCTTTTTTTTCATCCTGCTGCTGGAAAGACATTTCAAATACGAAATGGGTGAGGGGTTTTCAGTGAAAATTACAATTCCCAGACAAGTTTGGCCAAACTTGTTCTTTCCTCTAGGTTTAAATAGAGAAAAGAAGAAAGTTTAGCACGTGCAAAGTGTGGATTGAGAATTTTGATTGTCGACCATTTTTGTCAGGCGCACGGCTTAGCAAAAACGGCAAAATTGGGCCAAACTTGTTTTTGGACCAAACAGCAAAACAACACCTGTCCTGCACTGCAAATGCATCCGAAAGCACAGCAACTGCATTAGAACATGTGCAGCTGTTGTTCCAACACTAACCCTAACCCTAGCTCGGACACTTTTGGAACATACCTCCAAATCCCTGCCATACAAACTGTTTTCAAAAAAGTCCACAAATGACTCCCAATTTGTCCGAATCATGCCAATTACCAGTTAACAGGTATTTTTAATGCATCTAGTGTGAAAGGGTTTCAATTTTGCGGCATTGCTTTTTCTAACATCCTGCTGCTGGAAAGACATTTCAAATACGAAATGGGTGAGTGGTTTTCAGTGAAAATTACAATTCCCAGACAAGTTTGGCCAAACTTGTTCTTTCCTCTAGGTTTCAAAAGAGAAAAGAAGAAAGTTTAGCACGTACAAAGCGTGGATTGAGAATTTTGATTTTCGACCATTTTTGACAGTCGCGCGGCTTAGCAAAAACGGCAAAATTGGGCCAAAATTGTTTTTCGACCAAACAGCAAAACAACACCTGTCCTGCACTGCAAATACATCCGAAAGCACAGCAAATGCATTAGAACATGTGTAGCTGTTGTTCCAACACTAACCCTAACCCTAGCTCGGGCACTTTTGGAACATACTTCAAAATCCCTGCCATACAAACTGTGTTCAAAAAAGTCCACAAATGACTCCCAATTAGTCCAAATCATGCCAATTACCAGTTAACAGGTATTTTTAATGCATCTAGTGTCAAAGGGTTTCAATTTTGTGGCATTGCTTTTTTATACATCCTGCTGCTGGAAAGACATTTCAAATACGAAATGGGTGAGTGCTTTTCAGTGAAAACTACAATTCCCAGACAAGTTTGGCCAAAGTTGTTCTTTCCTCTAGGTTTCAAAAGAGTAAAGACGAAAGTTTAGCATGTACAAAGTGTGGATTGAGAATTTTGATTTTTGACCATTTTTGACAGTCGCGCGGCTTAGCAAAAACGGCAAAATTGGGCCAAAATTGTTTTTCGACCAAACAGCAAAACAACACCTGTCCTGCACTAAAAATACATCCGAAAGCACAGCAAATGCATTAGAACATGTGTAGCTGTTTTTCCAACACTAACCCTAACCCTAGCTCGGGCACTTTTGGAACATACTTCAAAATCCCTGCCATACAAACTGTGTTCAAAAAAGTCCACAAATGACTCCCAATTAGTCCAAATCATGCCAATTACCAGTTAACAGGTATTTTTAATGCATCTAGTGTCAAAGGGTTTCAATTTTGTGGCATTGCTTTTTTATACATCCTGCTGCTTGAAAGACATTTCAAATACGAAATGGGTGAGTGGTTTTCAGTGAAAACTACAATTCCCAGACAAGTTTGGCCAAACTTGTTCTTTCCTCTAGGTTTAAATAGAGAAAAGAAGAAAGTTTAGCACGTGCAAAGTGTGGATTGAGAATTTTGATTTTCGACCATTTTTGACAGTCGCGCGGCTTAGCAAAAACGGCAAAATTGGGCCAAAATTGTTTTTCGACCAAACATCAAAACAACACGGGTCCTGTACTGCAAATGTATCCGAAAGCACAGCAAATGCATTAGAACATGTGTAGCTGTTGTTCCAACACTAACCCTAACCCTAGCTCGGACACTTTTGGAACATACTTCCAAATCCCTGCCATACAAACTGTTTTCAAAAAAGTCCACAAATGACTCCCAATTTGTCCGAATCATGCCAATTACCAGTTAACAGGTATTTTTAATGCATCTAGTGTCAAAGGGTTTCAATTTTGTGGCATTGCTTTTTTTATACATCCTGCTGCTGGAAAGACATTTCAAATACGAAATGGGTGAGTGGTTTTCAGTGAAAATTACAATTCCTAGACAAGTTTGGCCAAACTTGTTCTTTCCTCTAGGTTTAAATAGAGAAAAGAAGAAAGTTTAGCACGTGCAAAGTGTGGATTGAGAATTTTGATTTTGGACCATTTTTGACAGGCGCGCGGCTTAGCAAAAACGGCAAAATTGGGCCAAAATTGTTTTTCGACCAAACAGCAAAACAACACCTGTCCTGCACTGCAAATGCATCCGAAAGCACAGCAAATGCATTAGAACATGTGTAGCTATTGTTCCAACACTAACCCTAACCCTAGCTGGGACTCTTTTGGATCATACTTCCAAATCCCTGCCATACAAACTGTTTTAAAAAAAGTCCACAAATGACTCCCAATTTGTCCGAATCATGCCAATTACCAGTTAACAGGTATTTTTAATGCATCTAGTGTGAAAGGGTTTCAATTTTGCGGCATTGCTTTTTTTTCATCCTGCTGCTGGAAAGACATTTCAAATACGAAATGGGTGAGTGCTTTTCAGTGAAAACTACAATTCCCAGACAAGTTTGGCGAAATTTGTTCTTTCCTCTAGGTTTCAAAAGAGTAAAGACGAAAGTGTAGCACGTACAAAGTGTGGATTGAGAGTTTTGATTTTCGACCATTTTTGTCAGGCGCACGGCTTAGCAAAAACGGCAAAATTGGGCCAAAATTGTTTTTCGACCAAACAGCAAAACAACACCTGTCCTGCACTGCAAATGCATCCGAAAGCACAGCAAATGCATTAGAACATGTGTAGCTATTGTTCCAACACTAACCCTAACCCTAGCTCGGGCACTTTTGGAACAAACTTTCAAATCCCTGCCATAAAAACCATGTTCAAAAAAGTCCACAAATGACTCCCAATTAGTCCTAATCATGCCAATTACCAGTTAACAGGTATTTTTAATGCATATATTGTCAAAGGGTTTCAATTTTGTGGCATTGCTTTTTTACACATCCTGCTGCTGGAAAGACATTTCAAATACGAAATGGGTGAGTGGTTTTCAGTGAAAATTACAATTCCCAGACAAGTTTGGCCAAACTTGTTCTTTCCTCTAGGTTTCAAAAGAGTAAAGACGAAAGTTTAGCATGTACAAAGTGTGGATTGAGAATTTTGATTTTCGACCATTTTTGACAGTCGCGCGGCTTAGCAAAAACGGCAAAATTGGGCCAAAATTGTTTTTCGACCAAACAGCAAAACAACACCTGTCCTGCACTGCAAATGCATCCGAAAGCACAGCAAATGCATTAGAACATGTGTAGCTGTTGTTCCAACACTAACCCTAACCCTAGCTCGGGCACTTTTGGAACATACTTCCAAATCCCTGTCATACAAACTGTTTTCAAAAAAGTCCACAAATGACTCCCAATTTGTCCGAATCATGCCAATTACCAGTTAACAGGTATTTTTAATGCATCTAGTGTGAAAGGGTTTCAATTTTGCGGCACTGCTTTTTTTTCATCCTGCTGCTGGAAAGACATTTCAAATACGAAATGGGTGAGTGCTTTTCAGTGAAAATTACAATTCCCAGACAAGTTTGGCCAAACTTGTTCTTTCCTCTAGGTTTCAAAAGAGTAAAGAAGAAAGTTTAGCACGTACAAAGCGTGGATTGAGAATTTTGATTTTCGACAATTTTTGAAAGGCGCACGGCTTAGCAAAAACGGCAAAATTGGGCCAAAATTGTTTTTCGAGCAAACAGCAAAACAACACCTGTCCTGCACTGCAAATGCATCCGAAAGCACAGCAAATGCATTAGAAAATGTGTAGCTGTTGTTCCAACACTAACCCTAACCCTAGCTCGGACACTTTTGGAACATACTTCCAAATCCCTGCCATACAAACTGTTTTCAAAAAAGTCCACAAATGACTCCCAATTTGTCCGAATCATGCCAATTACCAGTTTACAGGTATTTTTAATGCATCTAGTGTGAAAGGGTTTCAATTTTACGGCATTGCTTTCTTTTCATCCTGCTGCTGGAAAGACATTTCAAATACGAAATGGGTGAGTGCTTTTCAGTAAAACCTACAATTCCCAGACAAGTTTGGCCAAACTTGTTCTTTCCTCTAGGTTTCAAAAGAGAAAAGAAGAACGTTTAGCACGTACAAAGCGTGGATTGAGAATTTTGATTTTCGACCATTTTTGACAGTCGCGCGGCTTAGCAAAAACGGCAAAATTGGGCCAAAATTGTTTTTCGACCAAACAGCAAAACAACACCTGTCCTGCACTGCAAATGCATCCGAAAGCACAGCAAATGCATTAGAACATGTGTAGCTATTGTTCCAACACTAACCCTAACCCTAGCTCGGGCACTTTTGGAACAAACTTTCAAATCCCTGCCATAAAAACCATGTTCAAAAAAGTCCACAAATGACTCCCAATTAGTCCTAATCATGCCAATTACCAGTTAACAGGTATTTTTAATGCATATATTGTCAAAGGGTTTCAATTTTGTGGCATTGCTTTTTTACACATCCTGCTGCTGGAAAGACATTTCAAATACGAAATGGGTGAGTGGTTTTCAGTGAAAATTAGAATTCCCAGACAAGTTTGGCCAAACTTGTTCTTTCCTCTAGGTTTAAATAGAGAAAAGAAGAAAGTTTAGCACGTGCAAAGTGTGGATTGAGAATTTTGATTGTCGACCATTTTTGTCAGGCGCACGGCTTAGCAAAAACGGCAAAATTGGGCCAAAATTGTTTTTCGACCAAACAGCAAAACAACACCTGTCCTGCACTGCATATACATCCGAAAGCACAGCAAATGCATTAGAACATGTGTAGGTGTTGTTCCAACACTAACCCTAACCCTAGCTCGGACTCTTTTGGAACATACTTCCAAATCCCTGCCATACAAACTGTTTTCAAAAAAGTCCACAAATGACTCCCAATTTGTCCGAATCATGCCAATTACCAGTTAGCAGGTATTTTTAATGCATCTAGTGTGAAAGGGTTTCAATTTTGCGGCATTGCTTTTTTTTACATCCTGCTGCTGGAAAGACATTTCAAATACGAAATGGGTGAGTGGTTTTCAGTGAAAATAACAATTCCTAGACAAGTTTGGCTACACTTGTTCTTTCCTCTAGGTTAAAATAGAGAAAAGAAGAAAGTTTAGCACGTGCAAAGTGTGGATTGAGAATTTTGATTTTCGACCATTTTTGTCAGGCGCACGGCTTAGCAAAAACGGCAAAATTGGGCCAAAATTGTTTTTCGACCAAACAGCAAAACAACACCTGTCCTGCACTGCAAATGCATCCGAAAGCACAGCAAATGCATTAGAACATGTGCAGCTGTTGTTCCAACACTAACCCTAACCCTAGCTCGGACACTTTTGGAACATACTTCCAAATCCCTGCCATACAAACTGTTTTCAAAAAAGTCCACAAATGACTCCCAATTTGTCCGAATCATGCCAATTACCAGTTAAAAGGTATTTTTAATGCATCTAGTGTGAAAGGGTTTCAATTTTGCGGCATTGCTTTTTTTTACATCCTGCTGCTGGAAAGACATTTCAAATACGAAATGGGTGAGTGGTTTTCAGTGAAAATTAGAATTCCCAGACAAGTTTGGCCAAACTTGTTCTTTCCTCTAGGTTTCAAAGAGTAAAGAAGAAAGTTTAGCACGTACAAAGCGTGGATTGAGAATTTTGATTTTCGACCATTTTTGACAGGCGCGCGGCTTAGCAAAAACGGCAAAATTGGGCCAAAATTGTTTTTCGACCAAACAGCAAAACAACACCTGTCCTGCACTGCAGATGTATCCGAAAGCACAGCAAATGCATTTGAACATGTGTAGCTGTTGTTCCAACACTAACCCTAACCCTAGCTCGGGCACTTTTGGAACATACTTCAAAATCCCTGCCATACAAACTGTTTTCAAAAAAGTCCACAAATGACTCCCAATTTGCCCGAATCATGCCAATTACCAGTTAACAGGTATTTTTAATGCTTCTAGTGTGAAAGGGTTTCAATTTTGCGGCATTGCTTTTTTTTACTTCCTGCTGCTGGAAAGACATTTCAAATACGAAATGGGTGAGTGGTTTTCAGTGAAAATTACAATTCCCAGACAAGTTTGGCCAAACTTGTTCTTTCCTCTAGGTTTCAAAAGAGAAAAGAAGAAAGTTTAGCACGTGCAAAGTGTGGATTGAGAATTTTGATTTTCGACCATTTTTGACAGTCGTGCGGCTTAGCAAAAACGGCAAAATTGGGCCAAAATTGTTTTTCGACCAAACATCAAAACAACACGGGTCCTGTACTGCAAATGTATCCGAAAGCACAGCAAATGCATTAGAACATGTGCAGCTGTTGTTCCAACACTAACCCTAACCCTAGCTCGGACACTTTTGGAACATACTTCCAAATCCCTGCCATACAAACTGTTTTCAAAAAAGTCCACAAATGACTCCCAATTTGTCTGAATCATGCCAATTACCAGTTAACAGGTATTTTTAATGCATCTAGTGTGAAAGGGTTTCAATTTTGTGGCATTGCTTTTTTTATACATCCTGCTGCTGGAAAGACATTTCAAATACGAAATGGGTGAGTGGTTTTCAGTGAAAATTACAATTCCTAGACAAGTTTGGCCAAACTTGTTCTTTCCTCTAGGTTTAAATAGAGAAAAGAAGAAAGTTTAGCACGTGCAAAGTGTGGATTGAGAATTTTGATTTTGGACCATTTTTGACAGTCGCGCGGCTTAGCAAAAACGGCAAAATTGGGCCAAAATTGTTTTTCGACCAAACAGCAAAACAACACCTGTCCTGCACTGCAAATGCATCCGAAAGCACAGCAAATGCATTAGAACATGTGTAGCTATTGTTCCAACACTAACCCTAACCCTAGCTGGGACTCTTTTGGATCATACTTCCAAATCCCTGCCATACAAACTGTTTTCAAAAAAGTCCACAAATGACTCCCAATTTGTCCGAATCATGCCAATTACCAGTTAACAGGTATTTTTAATGCATCTAGTGTGAAAGGGTTTCAATTTTGCGGCACTGCTTTTTTTTCATCCTGCTGCTGGAAAGACATTTCAAATACGAAATGGGTGAGTGCTTTTCAGTGAAAATTACAATTCCCAGACAAGTTTGGCCAAACTTGTTCTTTCCTCTAGGTTTCAAAAGAGTAAAGAAGAAAGTTTAGCATGTACAAAGTGTGGATTGAGAATTTTGATTTTCGACCATTTTTGACAGTCGCGCGGCTTAGCAAAAACGGCAAAATTGGGCCAAAATTGTTTTTCGACCAAACAGCAAAACAACACCTGTCCTGCACTGCAAATGCATCCGAAAGCACAGCAAATGCATTAGAACATGTGTAGCTGTTGTTCCAACACTAACCCTAACCCTAGCTCGGACACTTTTGGAACATACCTCCAAATCCCTGCCATACAAACTGTTTTCAAAAAAGTCCACAAATGACTCCCAATTTGTCCGAATCATGCCAATTACCAGTTAACAGGTATTTTTAATGCATCTAGTGTGAAAGAGTTTCAATTTTGCGGCACTGCTTTTTTTTCATCCTGCTGCTGGAAAGACATTTCAAATACGAAATGGGTGAGGGGTTTTCAGTGAAAATTACAATTCCCAGACAAGTTTGGCCAAACTTGTTCTTTCCTCTAGGTTTAAATAGAGAAAAGAAGAAAGTTTAGCACGTGCAAAGTGTGGATTGAGAATTTTGATTGTCGACCATTTTTGTCAGGCGCACGGCTTAGCAAAAACGGCAAAATTGGGCCAAACTTGTTTTTGGACCAAACAGCAAAACAACACCTGTCCTGCACTGCAAATGCATCCGAAAGCACAGCAACTGCATTAGAACATGTGCAGCTGTTGTTCCAACACTAACCCTAACCCTAGCTCGGACACTTTTGGAACATACCTCCAAATCCCTGCCATACAAACTGTTTTCAAAAAAGTCCACAAATGACTCCCAATTTGTCCGAATCATGCCAATTACCAGTTAACAGGTATTTTTAATGCATCTAGTGTGAAAGGGTTTCAATTTTGCGGCATTGCTTTTTCTAACATCCTGCTGCTGGAAAGACATTTCAAATACGAAATGGGTGAGTGGTTTTCAGTGAAAATTACAATTCCCAGACAAGTTTGGCCAAACTTGTTCTTTCCTCTAGGTTTCAAAAGAGAAAAGAAGAAAGTTTAGCACGTACAAAGCGTGGATTGAGAATTTTGATTTTCGACCATTTTTGACAGTCGCGCGGCTTAGCAAAAACGGCAAAATTGGGCCAAAATTGTTTTTCGACCAAACAGCAAAACAACACCTGTCCTGCACTGCAAATACATCCGAAAGCACAGCAAATGCATTAGAACATGTGTAGCTGTTGTTCCAACACTAACCCTAACCCTAGCTCGGGCACTTTTGGAACATACTTCAAAATCCCTGCCATACAAACTGTGTTCAAAAAAGTCCACAAATGACTCCCAATTAGTCCAAATCATGCCAATTACCAGTTAACAGGTATTTTTAATGCATCTAGTGTCAAAGGGTTTCAATTTTGTGGCATTGCTTTTTTATACATCCTGCTGCTGGAAAGACATTTCAAATACGAAATGGGTGAGTGCTTTTCAGTGAAAACTACAATTCCCAGACAAGTTTGGCCAAAGTTGTTCTTTCCTCTAGGTTTCAAAAGAGTAAAGACGAAAGTTTAGCATGTACAAAGTGTGGATTGAGAATTTTGATTTTTGACCATTTTTGACAGTCGCGCGGCTTAGCAAAAACGGCAAAATTGGGCCAAAATTGTTTTTCGACCAAACAGCAAAACAACACCTGTCCTGCACTAAAAATACATCCGAAAGCACAGCAAATGCATTAGAACATGTGTAGCTGTTTTTCCAACACTAACCCTAACCCTAGCTCGGGCACTTTTGGAACATACTTCAAAATCCCTGCCATACAAACTGTGTTCAAAAAAGTCCACAAATGACTCCCAATTAGTCCAAATCATGCCAATTACCAGTTAACAGGTATTTTTAATGCATCTAGTGTCAAAGGGTTTCAATTTTGTGGCATTGCTTTTTTATACATCCTGCTGCTTGAAAGACATTTCAAATACGAAATGGGTGAGTGGTTTTCAGTGAAAACTACAATTCCCAGACAAGTTTGGCCAAACTTGTTCTTTCCTCTAGGTTTAAATAGAGAAAAGAAGAAAGTTTAGCACGTGCAAAGTGTGGATTGAGAATTTTGATTTTCGACCATTTTTGACAGTCGCGCGGCTTAGCAAAAACGGCAAAATTGGGCCAAAATTGTTTTTCGACCAAACAGCAAAACAACACCTGTCCTGCACTGCAAATGCATCCGAAAGCACAGCAAATGCATTAGAACATGTGTAGCTATTGTTCCAACACTAACCCTAACCCTAGCTCGGGCTTTTTGGAACAAACTTTCAAATCCCTGCCATAAAAACCATGTTCAAAGAAGTCCACAAATGACTCCCAATTAGTCCTAATCATGCCAATTACCAGTTAACAGGTATTTTTAATGCATATATTGTCAAAGGGTTTCAATTTTGTGGCATCGCTTTTTTACACATCCTGCTGCTGGAAAGACATTTCAAATACGAAATGGGTGAGTGGTTTTCAGTGAAAATTAGAATTCCCAGACAAGTTTGGCCAAACTTGTTCTTTCCTCTAGGTTTAAATAGAGAAAAGAAGAAAGTTTAGCACGTGCAAAGTGTGGATTGAGAATTTTGATTGTCGAACATTTTTGTCAGGCGCACGGCTTAGCAAAAACGGCAAAATTGGGCCAAAATTGTTTTTCGACCAAACAGCAAAACAACACCTGTCCTGCACTGCAAATGCATCCGAAAGCACAGCAAATGCATTAGAACATGTGCAGCTGTTGTTCCAACACTAACCCTAACCCTAGCTCGGACACTTTTGGAACATACTTCCAAATCCCTGCCATACAAACTGTTTTCAAAAAAGTCCAGAAATGACTCCCAATTTGTCCGAATCATGCCAATTACCAGTTAACAGGTATTTTTAATGCATCTAGTGTGAAAGGGTTTCAATTTTGCGGCATTGCTTTTTTTTACTTCCTGCTGCTGGAAAGACATTTCAAATACGAAATGGGTGAGTGGTTTTCAGTGAAAATTACAATTCCCAGACAAGTTTGGCCAAACTTGTTCTTTCCTCTAGGTTTCAAAAGAGAAAAGAAGAAAGTTTAGCACGTGCAAAGTGTGGATTGAGAATTTTGATTTTCGACCATTTTTGTCAGGCGCACGGCTTAGCAAAAACGGCAAAATTGGGCCAAAATTGTTTTTCGACCAAACAGGAAAACAACACCTGTCCTGCACTGCAAATGCATCCGAAAGCACAGCAAATGCATTAGAACATGTGCAGCTGTTGTTCCAACACTAACCCTAACCCTAGCTCGGACACTTTTGGAACATACTTCCAAATCCCTGCCATACAAACTGTTTTCAAAAAAGTCCACAAATGACTCCCCAATTTGTCCGAATCATGCCAATTACCAGTTAACAGGTATTTTTAATGCATCTAGTGTGAAAGGGTTTCAATTTTGCGGCATTGCTTTTTTTTACATCCCGCTGCTGGAAAGACATTTCAAATACGAAATGGGTGAGTGGTTTTCAGTGAAAATTACAATTCCCAGACAAGTTTGGCCAAACTTGTTCTTTCCTCTAGGTTTCAAAAGAGTAAAGAAGAAAGTTTAGCACGTACAAAGCGTGGATTGAGAATTTTGATTTTCGACCATTTTTGACAGGCGCGCGGCTTAGCAAAAACGGCAAAATTGGGCCAAAATTGTTTTTCGACCAAACAGCAAAACAACAGATGTCCTGCACTGCAAATGCATCCGAAAGCACAGCAAATGCATTAGAACATGTGTAGCTGTTGTTCCAACACTAACCCTAACCCTAGCTCGGGCACTTTTGGAACATACTTCAAAATCCCTGCCATACAAACTGTTTTCAAAAAAGTCCACAAATGACTCCCAATTAGTCCAAATCATGCCAATTACCAGTTAACAGGTATTTTTAATGCATCTAGTGTCAAAGGGTTTCAATTTTGCGGCACTGCTTTTTTTTCATCCTGCTGCTGGAAAGACATTTCAAATACGAAATGGGTGAGTGGTTTTCAGTGAAAATTACAATTCCCAGACAAGTTTGGCCAAACTTGTTCTTTCCTCTAGGTTTCAAAAGAGAAAAGAAGAAAGTTAAGCACGTACAAAGTGTGGATTGAGAATTTTGATTTTCGACCATTTTTGACAGTCGCGCGGCTTAGCAAAAACGGCAAAATTGGGCCAAAATTGTTTTTCGACCAAACAGCAAAACAACACGGGTCCTGCACTGCAAATACATCCGAAAGCACAGCAAATGCATTAGAACATGTGTAGCTGTTGTTCCAACACTAACCCTAACCCTAGCTCGGACACTTTTGGAACATACTTCCAAATCCCTGCCATACAAACTGTTTTCAAAAAAGTCCACAAATGACTCCCAATTTGTCCGAATCATGCCAATTACCAGTTAACAGGTATTTTTAATGCATCTAGTGTGAAAGGGTTTCAATTTTGCGGCATTGCTTTTTTTTACTTCCTGCTGCTGGAAAGACATTTCAAATACGAAATGGGTGAGTGGTTTTCAGTGAAAACTACAATTCCCAGACAAGTTTGGCCAAACTTGTTCTTTCCTCTAGGTTTCAAAAGAGTAAAGACGAAAGTTTAGCATGTACAAAGTGTGGATTGAGAATTTTGATTTTTGACCATTTTTGACAGTCGCGCGGCTTAGCAAAAACGGCAAAATTGGGCCAAAATTGTTTTTCGACCAAACAGCAAAACAACACCTGTCCTGCACTAAAAATACATCCGAAAGCACAGCAAATGCATTAGAACATGTGTAGCTGTTTTTCCAACACTAACCCTAACCCTAGCTCGGGCACTTTTGGAACATACTTCAAAATCCCTGCCATACAAACTGTGTTCAAAAAAGTCCACAAATGACTCCCAATTAGTCCAAATCATGCCAATTACCAGTTAACAGGTATTTTTAATGCATCTAGTGTCAAAGGGTTTCAATTTTGTGGCATTGCTTTTTTATACATCCTGCTGCTTGAAAGACATTTCAAATACGAAATGGGTGAGTGGTTTTCAGTGAAAACTACAATTCCCAGACAAGTTTGGCCAAACTTGTTCTTTCCTCTAGGTTTAAATAGAGAAAAGAAGAAAGTTTAGCACGTGCAAAGTGTGGATTGAGAATTTTGATTTTCGACCATTTTTGACAGTCGCGCGGCTTAGCAAAAACGGCAAAATTGGGCCAAAATTGTTTTTCGACCAAACAGCAAAACAACACCTGTCCTGCACTGCAAATGCATCCGAAAGCACAGCAAATGCATTAGAACATGTGTAGCTATTGTTCCAACACTAACCCTAACCCTAGCTCGGGCTTTTTGGAACAAACTTTCAAATCCCTGCCATAAAAACCATGTTCAAAAAAGTCCACAAATGACTCCCAATTAGTCCTAATCATGCCAATTACCAGTTAACAGGTATTTTTAATGCATATATTGTCAAAGGGTTTCAATTTTGTGGCATCGCTTTTTTACACATCCTGCTGCTGGAAAGACATTTCAAATACGAAATGGGTGAGTGGTTTTCAGTGAAAATTAGAATTCCCAGACAAGTTTGGCCAAACTTGTTCTTTCCTCTAGGTTTAAATAGAGAAAAGAAGAAAGTTTAGCACGTGCAAAGTGTGGATTGAGAATTTTGATTGTCGACCATTTTTGTCAGGCGCACGGCTTAGCAAAAACGGCAAAATTGGGCCAAAATTGTTTTTCGACCAAACAGCAAAACAACACCTGTCCTGCACTGCAAATGCATCCGAAAGCACAGCAAATGCATTAGAACATGTGCAGCTGTTGTTCCAACACTAACCCTAACCCTAGCTCGGACACTTTTGGAACATACTTCCAAATCCCTGCCATACAAACTGTTTTCAAAAAAGTCCAGAAATGACTCCCAATTTGTCCGAATCATGCCAATTACCAGTTAACAGGTATTTTTAATGCATCTAGTGTGAAAGGGTTTCAATTTTGCGGCATTGCTTTTTTTTACTTCCTGCTGCTGGAAAGACATTTCAAATACGAAATGGGTGAGTGGTTTTCAGTGAAAATTACAATTCCCAGACAAGTTTGGCCAAACTTGTTCTTTCCTCTAGGTTTCAAAAGAGAAAAGAAGAAAGTTTAGCACGTGCAAAGTGTGGATTGAGAATTTTGATTTTCGACCATTTTTGTCAGGCGCACGGCTTAGCAAAAACGGCAAAATTGGGCCAAAATTGTTTTTCGACCAAACAGCAAAACAACACCTGTCCTGCACTGCAAATGCATCCGAAAGCACAGCAAATGCATTAGAACATGTGCAGCTGTTGTTCCAACACTAACCCTAACCCTAGCTCGGACACTTTTGGAACATACTTCCAAATCCCTGCCATACAAACTGTTTTCAAAAAAGTCCACAAATGACTCCCCAATTTGTCCGAATCATGCCAATTACCAGTTAACAGGTATTTTTAATGCATCTAGTGTGAAAGGGTTTCAATTTTGCGGCATTGCTTTTTTTTACATCCCGCTGCTGGAAAGACATTTCAAATACGAAATGGGTGAGTGGTTTTCAGTGAAAATTACAATTCCCAGACAAGTTTGGCCAAACTTGTTCTTTCCTCTAGGTTTCAAAAGAGTAAAGAAGAAAGTTTAGCACGTACAAAGCGTGGATTGAGAATTTTGATTTTCGACCATATTTGACAGGCGCGCGGCTTAGCAAAAACGGCAAAATTGGGCCAAAATTGTTTTTCGACCAAACAGCAAAACAACAGCTGTCCTGCACTGCAAATGCATCCGAAAGCACAGCAAATGCATTAGAACATGTGTAGCTGTTGTTCCAACACTAACCCTAACCCTAGCTCGGGCACTTTTGGAACATACTTCAAAATCCCTGCCATACAAACTGTTTTCAAAAAAGTCCACAAATGACTCCCAATTAGTCCAAATCATGCCAATTACCAGTTAACAGGTATTTTTAATGCATCTAGTGTCAAAGGGTTTCAATTTTGCGGCACTGCTTTTTTTTCATCCTGCTGCTGGAAAGACATTTCAAATACGAAATGGGTGAGTGGTTTTCAGTGAAAATTACAATTCCCAGACAAGTTTGGCCAAACTTGTTCTTTCCTCTAGGTTTCAAAAGAGAAAAGAAGAAAGTTAAGCACGTACAAAGTGTGGATTGAGAATTTTGATTTTCGACCATTTTTGACAGTCGCGCGGCTTAGCAAAAACGGCAAAATTGGGCCAAAATTGTTTTTCGACCAAACAGCAAAACAACACGGGTCCTGCACTGCAAATACATCCGAAAGCACAGCAAATGCATTAGAACATGTGTAGCTGTTGTTCCAACACTAACCCTAACCCTAGCTCGGACACTTTTGGAACATACTTCCAAATCCCTGCCATACAAACTGTTTTCAAAAAAGTCCACAAATGACTCCCAATTTGTCCGAATCATGCCAATTACCAGTTAACAGGTATTTTTAATGCATCTAGTGTGAAAGGGTTTCAATTTTGCGGCATTGCTTTTTTTTACTTCCTGCTGCTGGAAAGACATTTCAAATACGAAATGGGTGAGTGGTTTTCAGTGAAAATTACAATTCCCAGACAAGTTTGGCCAAACTTGTTCTTTCCTCTAGGTTTCAAAAGAGAAAAGAAGAAAGTTTAGCACGTGCAAAGTGTGGATTGAGAATTTTGATTTTCGACCATTTTTGTCAGGCGCACGGCTTAGCAAAAACGGCAAAATTGGGCCAAAATTGTTTTTCGACCAAACAGCAAAACAACACCTGTCCTGCACTGCAAATGCATCCGAAAGCACAGCAAATGCATTAGAACATGTGCAGCTGTTGTTCCAACACTAACCCTAACCCTAGCTCGGACACATTTGGAACATACTTCCAAATCCCTGCCATACAAACTGTTTTCAAAAAAGTCCACAAATGACTCCCAATTAGTCCGAATCATGCCAATTACCAGTTAACAGGTATTTTTAATGCATCTAGTGTCAAAGGGTTTCAATTTTGCGGCACTGCTTTTTTTTTCATCCTGCTGCTGGAAAGACATTTCAAATACGAAATGGGTGAGTGGTTTTCAGTGAAAATTACAATTCCCAGACAAGTTTGGCCAAACTTGTTCTTTCCTCTAGGTTTCAAAAGAGAAAAGAAGAAAGTTAAGCACGTACAAAGTGTGGATTGAGAATTTTGATTTTCGACCATTTTTGACAGTCGCGCGGCTTAGCAAAAACGGCAAAATTGGGCCAAAATTGTTTTTCGACCAAACAGCAAAACAACACCTGTCCTGCATTGCAAATACATCCGAAAGCACAGCAAATGCATTAGAACATGTGTAGCTGTTGTTCCAACACTAACCCTAACCCTAGCTCGGGCACTTTTGGAACATACTTCAAAATCCCTGCCATACAAACTGTGTTCAAAAAAGTCCACAAATGACTCCCAATTAGTCCAAATCATGCCAATTACCAGTTAACAGGTATTTTTAATGCATCTAGTGTCAAAGGGTTTCAATTTTGTGGCATTGCTTTTTTATACATCCTGCTGCTGGAAAGACATTTCAAATACGAAATGGGTGAGTGGTTTTCAGTGAAAATTACAATTCCTAGACAAGTTTGGCCAAACTTGTTCTTTCCTCTAGGTTAAAATAGAGAAAAGAAGAAAGTTTAGCACGTGCAAAGTGTGGATTGAGAATTTTGATTTTCGACCATTTTTGACAGGCGCGCGGCTTAGCAAAAACGGCAAAATTGGGCCAAAATTATTTTTCGACCAAACAGCAAAACAACACCTGTCCTGCACTGCAAATGTATCCAAAAGCACAGCAAATGCATTAGAACATGTGTAGCTGTTGTTCCAACACTAACCCTAACCCTAGCTCGGACTCTTTTGGAACATACTTCCAAATCCCTGCCATACAAACTGTTTTCAAAAAAGTCCACAAATGACTCCCAATTTGTCCGAATCATGCCAATTACCAGTTAACAGGTATTTTTAATGCATCTAGTGTGAAAGGGTTTCAATTTTGCGGCATTGCTTTTTTTTCATCCTGCTGCTGGAAAGACATTTCAAATACGAAATGGGTGAGTGGTTTTCAGTGAAAATTACAATTCCTAGAAAAGTTTGGCTACACTTGTTCTTTCCTCTAGGTTAAAATAGAGAAAAGAAGAAAGTTTACCACGTGCAAAGTGTGGATTGAGAATTTTGATTTTCGACCATTTTTGACAGGGGCGCGGCTTAGCAAAAACGGCAAAATTGGGCCAAAATTGTTTTTCGACCAAACAGCAAAACAACACGGGTCCTGCACTGCAAATGTATCCGAAAGCACAGCAAATGCATTAGAACATGTGTAGCTGTTGTTCCAACACTAACCCTAACCCTAGCTCGGACACTTTTGGAACATACTTCCAAATCCCTGCCATACAAACTGTTTTCAAAAAAGTCCAGAAATGACTCCCAATTTGTCCGAATCATGCCAATTACCAGTTAACAGGTATTTTTAATGCATCTAGTGTGAAAGGGTTTCAATTTTGCGGCATTGCTTTTTTTTACTTCCTGCTGCTGGAAAGACATTTCAAATACGAAATGGGTGAGTGCTTTTCAGTGAAAATTACAATTCCCAGACAAGTTTGGCCAAACTTGTTCTTTCCTCTAGGTTTAAATAGAGAAAAGAAGAAAGTTTAGCACGTGCAAAGTGTGGATTGAGAATTTTGATTTTCGACCATTTTTGACAGTCGCGCGGCTTAGCAAAAACGGCAAAATTGGGCCAAAATTGTTTTTCGACCAAACAGCAAAACAACACCTGTCCTGCACTGCAAATGCATCCGAAAGCACAGCAAATGCATTAGAACATGTGTAGCTATTGTTCCAACACTAACCCTAACCCTAGCTCGGGCTTTTTGGAACAAACTTTCAAATCCCTGCCATAAAAACCATGTTCAAAAAAGTCCACAAATGACTCCCAATTAGTCCTAATCATGCCAATTACCAGTTAACAGGTATTTTTAATGCATATATTGTCAAAGGGTTTCAATTTTGTGGCATCGCTTTTTTACACATCCTGCTGCTGGAAAGACATTTCAAATACGAAATGGGTGAGTGGTTTTCAGTGAAAATTAGAATTCCCAGACAAGTTTGGCCAAACTTGTTCTTTCCTCTAGGTTTAAATAGAGAAAAGAAGAAAGTTTAGCACGTGCAAAGTGTGGATTGAGAATTTTGATTGTCGACCATTTTTGTCAGGCGCACGGCTTAGCAAAAACGGCAAAATTGGGCCAAAATTGTTTTTCGACCAAACAGCAAAACAACACCTGTCCTGCACTGCATATACATCCGAAAGCACAGCAAATGCATTAGAACATGTGTAGGTGTTGTTCCAACACTAACCCTAACCCTAGCTCGGACTCTTTTGGAACATACTTCCAAATCCCTGCCATACAAACTGTTTTCAAAAAAGTCCACAAATGACTCCCAATTTGTCCGAATCATGCCAATTACCAGTTAGCAGGTATTTTTAATGCATCTAGTGTGAAAGGGTTTCAGTTTTGCGGCATTGCTTTTTTTTACATCCTGCTGCTGGAAAGACATTTCAAATACGAAATGGGTGAGTGGTTTTCAGTGAAAATTACAATTCCTAGACAAGTTTGGCTACACTTGTTCTTTCCTCTAGGTTAAAATAGAGAAAAGAAGAAAGTTTAGCACGTGCAAAGTGTGGATTGAGAATTTTGATTTTCGACCATTTTTGTCAGGCGCACGGCTTAGCAAAAACGGCAAAATTGGGCCAAAATTGTTTTTCGACCAAACAGCAAAACAACAGCTGTCCTGCACTGCAAATGCATCCGAAAGCACAGCAAATGCATTAGAACATGTGCAGCTGTTGTTCCAACACTAACCCTAACCCTAGCTCGGACACTTTTGGAACATACTTCCAAATCCCTGCCATACAAACTGTTTTCAAAAAAGTCCACAAATGACTCCCAATTTGTCCGAATCATGCCAATTACCAGTTAAAAGGTATTTTTAATGCATCTAGTGTGAAAGGGTTTCAATTTTGCGGCATTGCTTTTTTTTACATCCTGCTGCTGGAAAGACATTTCAAATACGAAATGGGTGAGTGGTTTTCAGTGAAAATTACAATTCCTAGAAAAGTTTGGCTACACTTGTTCTTTCCTCTAGGTTAAAATAGAGAAAAGAAGAAAGTTTACCACGTGCAAAGTGTGGATTGAGAATTTTGATTTTCGACCATTTTTGACAGGCGCGCGGCTTAGCAAAAACGGCAAAATTGGGCCAGAATTGTTTTTCGACCAAACAGCAAAACAACACGGGTCCTGCACTGCAAATGTATCCGAAAGCACAGCAAATGCATTAGAACATGTGTAGCTGTTGTTCCAACACTAACCCTAACCCTAGCTCGGACACTTTTGGAACATACTTCCAAATCCCTGCCATACAAACTGTTTTCAAAAAAGTCCAGAAATGACTCCCAATTTGTCCGAATCATGCCAATTACCAGTTAACAGGTATTTTTAATGCATCTAGTGTGAAAGGGTTTCAATTTTGCGGCATTGCTTTTTTTTACTTCCTGCTGCTGGAAAGACATTTCAAATACGAAATGGGTGAGTGGTTTTCAGTGAAAATTACAATTCCCAGACAAGTTTGGCCAAACTTGTTCTTTCCTCTAGGTTTCAAAAGAGAAAAGAAGAAAGTTTAGCACGTGCAAAGTGTGGATTGAGAATTTTGATTTTCGACCATTTTTGTCAGGCGCACGGCTTAGCAAAAACGGCAAAATTGGGCCAAAATTGTTTTTCGACCAAACAGCAAAACAACACCTGTCCTGCACTGCAAATGCATCCGAAAGCACAGCAAATGCATTAGAACATGTGCAGCTGTTGTTCCAACACTAACCCTAACCCTAGCTCGGACACTTTTGGAACATACTTCCAAATCCCTGCCATACAAACTGTTTTCAAAAAAGTCCACAAATGACTCCCCAATTTGTCCGAATCATGCCAATTACCAGTTAACAGGTATTTTTAATGCATCTAGTGTCAAAGGGTTTCAATTTTGCGGCACTGCTTTTTTTTCATCCTGCTGCTGGAAAGACATTTCAAATACGAAATGGGTGAGTGGTTTTCAGTGAAAATTACAATTCCCAGACAAGTTTGGCCAAACTTGTTCTTTCCTCTAGGTTTCAAAAGAGAAAAGAAGAAAGTTAAGCACGTACAAAGTGTGGATTGAGAATTTTGATTTTCGACCATTTTTGACAGTCGCGCGGCTTAGCAAAAACGGCAAAATTGGGCCAAAATTATTTTTCGACCAAACAGCAAAACAACACCTGTCCTGCACTGCAAATGTATCCAAAAGCACAGCAAATGCATTAGAACATGTGTAGCTGTTGTTCCAACACTAACCCTAACCCTAGCTCGGACTCTTTTGGAACATACTTCCAAATCCCTGCCATACAAACTGTTTTCAAAAAAGTCCACAAATGACTCCCAATTTGTCCGAATCATGCCAATTACCAGTTAACAGGTATTTTTAATGCATCTAGTGTGAAAGGGTTTCAATTTTGCGGCATTGCTTTTTTTTCATCCTGCTGCTGGAAAGACATTTCAAATACGAAATGGGTGAGTGGTTTTCAGTGAAAATTACAATTCCTAGAAAAGTTTGGCTACACTTGTTCTTTCCTCTAGGTTAAAATAGAGAAAAGAAGAAAGTTTACCACGTGCAAAGTGTGGATTGAGAATTTTGATTTTCTACCATTTTTGACAGGGGCGCGGCTTAGCAAAAACGGCAAAATTGGGCCAAAATTGTTTTTCGACCAAACAGCAAAACAACACGGGTCCTGCACTGCAAATGTATCCGAAAGCACAGCAAATGCATTAGAACATGTGTAGCTGTTGTTCCAACACTAACCCTAACCCTAGCTCGGACACTTTTGGAACATACTTCCAAATCCCTGCCATACAAACTGTTTTCAAAAAAGTCCAGAAATGACTCCCAATTTGTCCGAATCATGCCAATTACCAGTTAACAGGTATTTTTAATGCATCTAGTGTGAAAGGGTTTCAATTTTGCGGCATTGCTTTTTTTTACTTCCTGCTGCTGGAAAGACATTTCAAATACGAAATGGGTGAGTGGTTTTCAGTGAAAATTACAATTCCCAGACAAGTTTGGCCAAACTTGTTCTTTCCTCTAGGTTTAAATAGAGAAAAGAAGAAAGTTTAGCACGTGCAAAGTGTGGATTGAGAATTTTGATTTTCGACCATTTTTGACAGTCGCGCGGCTTAGCAAAAACGGCAAAATTGGGCCAAAATTGTTTTTCGACCAAACAGCAAAACAACACCTGTCCTGCACTGCAAATGCATCCGAAAGCACAGCAAATGCATTAGAACATGTGTAGCTATTGTTCCAACACTAACCCTAACCCTAGCTCGGGCTTTTTGGAACAAACTTTCAAATCCCTGCCATAAAAACCATGTTCAAAAAAGTCCACAAATGACTCCCAATTAGTCCTAATCATGCCAATTACCAGTTAACAGGTATTTTTAATGCATATATTGTCAAAGGGTTTCAATTTTGTGGCATCGCTTTTTTACACATCCTGCTGCTGGAAAGACATTTCAAATACGAAATGGGTGAGTGGTTTTCAGTGAAAATTAGAATTCCCAGACAAGTTTGGCCAAACTTGTTCTTTCCTCTAGGTTTAAATAGAGAAAAGAAGAAAGTTTAGCACGTGCAAAGTGTGGATTGAGAATTTTGATTGTCGACCATTTTTGTCAGGCGCACGGCTTAGCAAAAACGGCAAAATTGGGCCAAAATTGTTTTTCGACCAAACAGCAAAACAACACCTGTCCTGCACTGCATATACATCCGAAAGCACAGCAAATGCATTAGAACATGTGTAGGTGTTGTTCCAACACTAACCCTAACCCTAGCTCGGACTCTTTTGGAACATACTTCCAAATCCCTGCCATACAAACTGTTTTCAAAAAAGCCCACAAATGACTCCCAATTTGTCCGAATCATGCCAATTACCAGTTAGCAGGTATTTTTAATGCATCTAGTGTGAAAGGGTTTCAGTTTTGCGGCATTGCTTTTTTTTACATCCTGCTGCTGGAAAGACATTTCAAATACGAAATGGGTGAGTGGTTTTCAGTGAAAATTACAATTCCTAGACAAGTTTGGCTACACTTGTTCTTTCCTCTAGGTTAAAATAGAGAAAAGAAGAAAGTTTAGCACGTGCAAAGTGTGGATTGAGAATTTTGATTTTCGACCATTTTTGTCAGGCGCACGGCATAGCAAAAACGGCAAAATTGGGCCAAAATTGTTTTTCGACCAAACAGCAAAACAACACCTGTCCTGCACTGCAAATGCATCCGAAAGCACAGCAAATGCATTAGAACATGTGCAGCTGTTGTTCCAACACTAACCCTAACCCTAGCTCGGACACTTTTGGAACATACTTCCAAATCCCTGCCATACAAACTGTTTTCAAAAAAGTCCACAAATGACTCCCAATTTGTCCGAATCATGCCAATTACCAGTTAACAGGTATTTTTAATGCATCTAGTGTGAAAGGGTTTCAATTTTGCGGCATTGCTTTTTTTTACATCCCGCTGCTGGAAAGACATTTCAAATACGAAATGGGTGAGTGGTTTTCAGTGAAAATTACAATTCCCAGACAAGTTTGGCCAAACTTGTTCTTTCCTCTAGGTTTCAAAAGAGAAAAGAAGAAAGTTTAGCACGTGCAAAGTGTGGATTGAGAATTTTGATTTTCGACCATTTTTGTCAGGCGCACGGCTTAGCAAAAACGGCAAAATTGGGCCAAAATTGTTTTTCGACCAAAAGGCAAAACAACACCTGTCCTGCACTGCAAATGCATCCGAAAGCACAGCAAATGCATTAGAACATGTGCAGCTGTTGTTCCATCACTAACCCTAACCCTAGCTCGGACACTTTTGGAACATACTTCCAAATCCCTGCCATACAAACTGTTTTCAAAAAAGTCCACAAATGACTCCCCAATTTGTCCGAATCATGCCAATTACCAGTTAACAGGTATTTTTAATGCATCTAGTGTGAAAGGGTTTCAATTTTGCGGCATTGCTTTTTTTTACATCCCGCTGCTGGAAAGACATTTCAAATACGAAATGGGTGAGTGGTTTTCAGTGAAAATTACAATTCCCAGACAAGTTTGGCCAAACTTGTTCTTTCCTCTAGGTTTCAAAAGAGTAAAGAAGAAAGTTTAGCACGTACAAAGCGTGGATTGAGAATTTTGATTTTCGACCATTTTTGACAGGCAAGCGGCTTAGCAAAAACGGCAAAATTGGGCCAAAATTGTTTTTCGACCAAACAGCAAAACAACAGCTGTCCTGCACTGCAAATGCATCCGAAAGCACAGCAAATGCATTAGAACATGTGTAGCTGTTGTTCCAACACTAACCCTAACCCTAGCTCGGGCACTTTTGGAACATACTTCAAAATCCCTGCCATACAAACTGTTTTCAAAAAAGTCCACAAATGACTCCCAATTAGTCCAAATCATGCCAATTACCAGTTAACAGGTATTTTTAATGCATCTAGTGTCAAAGGGTTTCAATTTTGCGGCACTGCTTTTTTTTCATCCTGCTGCTGGAAAGACATTTCAAATACGAAATGGGTGAGTGGTTTTCAGTGAAAATTACAATTCCCAGACAAGTTTGGCCAAACTTGTTCTTTCCTCTAGGTTTCAAAAGAGAAAAGAAGAAAGTTAAGCACGTACAAAGTGTGGATTGAGAATTTTGATTTTCGACCATTTTTGACAGTCGCGCGGCTTAGCAAAAACGGCAAAATTGGGCCAAAATTGTTTTTCGACCAAACAGCAAAACAACACCTGTCCTGCACTGCAAATACATCCGAAAGCACAGCAAATGCATTAGAACATGTGTAGCTGTTGTTCCAATACTAACCCTAACCCTAGCTCGGGCACTTTTGGAACATACTTCAAAATCCCTGCCATACAAACTGTGTTCAAAAAAGTCCACAAATGACTCCCAATTAGTCCAAATCATGCCAATTACCAGTTAACAGGTATTTTTAATGCATCTAGTGTCAAAGGGTTTCAATTTTGTGGCATTGCTTTTTTATACATCCTGCTGCTGGAAAGACATTTCAAATACGAAATGGGTGAGTGCTTTTCAGTGAAAACTACAATTCCCAGACAAGTTTGGCCAAAGTTGTTCTTTCCTCTAGGTTTCAAAAGAGTAAAGACGAAAGTTTAGCATGTACAAAGTGTGGATTGAGAATTTTGATTTTCGACCATTTTTGACAGGCGCATTTTCGACCAAACAGCAAAACAACACCTGTCCTGCACTGCAAATTTTGGCCCAATTTTGCCGTTTTTGCTAAGCCGCGCGACTGTCAAAAAATCAAAATTCTCAATCCACACTTTGTACATGCTAAACTTTCGTCTTTACTCTTTTGAAACCTAGAGGAAAGAACAAGTTTGGCCAAACTTGTCTGGGAATTGTAGTTTTCACTGAATAGCACTCACCCATTTCGTATTTGAAATGTCTTTCAAGCAGCATGATGAAAAAAAAGCAATGCCGCAAAATTGAAACCCTTTCACACTAGATGCATTAAAAATACCTGTTAACTGGTAATTGGCATGATTCGGACAAATTGGGAGTCATTTGTGGACTTTTTTTAAAACAGTTTGTATGGCAGGGATTTGGAAGTATGTTTCAAAAGTGTCCGAGCTAGGGTTAGGGTTAGTGTTGGAACAACAGCTACACATTTTCTAATGCATTTGCTGTGCTATCGGATGTATTTGCAGTGCAGGACAGGTGTTGTTTTGCTTTTTGGTCGAAAAACAATTTTGGCCCAATTTTGCCGTTTTTGCCAAGTCGCGCGCCTGTCAAAAATGGTCGAAAATCAAAATTCTCAATCCACACTTTGTACGTGCTAAACTCTCTTCTTTTCTCTTTTGAAACCTAGAGGAAAGAACAAGTGTAGCCAAACTTGTCTGGGAATTGTAATTTTCACTGAAAACCACTCACCCATTTCGTATTTGAAATATCTTTCAAGCAGCATGATGAAAAAAAAGCAATGCCGCAAAATTGAAACCCTTTCACACTAGATGCATTAAAAATACCTGTTAACTGGTAATTGGCATGATTCGGACAAATTGGGAGTCATTTGTGGACTTTTTTTAAAACAGTTTGTATGGCAGGGATTTGGAAGTATGTTTCAAAAGTGTCCGAGCTAGGGTTAGGGTTAGTGTTGGAACAACAGCTACACATTTTCTAATGCATTTGCTGTGCTATCGGATGTATTTGCAGTGCAGGACAGGTGTTGTTTTGCTTTTTGGTCGAAAAACAATTTTGGCCCAATTTTGCCGTTTTTGCCAAGTCGCGCGCCTGTCAAAAATGGTCGAAAATCAAAATTCTCAATCCACACTTTGTACGTGCTAAACTCTCTTCTTTTCTCTTTTGAAACCTAGAGGAAAGAACAAGTGTAGCCAAACTTGTCTGGGAATTGTAATTTTCACTGAAAACCACTCACCCATTTCGTATTTGAAATATCTTTCCAGCAGCAGGATGTAAAAAAAAGCAATGCCGCAAAATAGAAAACCTTTGACACTAGATGCATTAAAAATACCTGTTAACTGGTAATTGGCATGATTCGGACTAATTGGGAGTCATTTGTGGACTTTTTTGAAAACAGTTTGAATGGCAGGTATTTGGAAGTATGTTCCAAAAGTGTCCGAGCTAGGGTTAGGGTTAGTGTTGGATCAACAGCTACACATGTTCTAATGCATTTGCTGTGCTTTCGGATGTATTTGCAGTGCAGGACAGGTGTTGTTTTGCTGTTTGGTCCAAAAACAATTTTGGCCCAATTTTGCCGTTTTTGCTAAGCCGCGCGCCTGTCAAAAATGGTCGAAAATCAAAATTCTCAATCCACACTTTGTACGTGCTAAACTTTCTTCTTTTCTCTTTTGAAACCTAGAGGAAAGAACAAGTTTTTCCAAACTTGTCTGGGAATTGTAATTTTCACTGAAAACCACTCACCCATTTCGTATTTGAAATATCTTTCCAGCAGCAGGATGTAAAAAAAAAGCAATGCCGCAAAATAGAAACCCTTTCACACTAGATGCATTAAAAATACCTGTTAACTGGTAATTGGCATGATTCGGACTAATTGGGAGTCATTTGTGGACTTTTTTGAAAACAGTTTTAATGGCAGGGATTTGGAAGTATGTTCCAAAAGTGTCCGAGCTAGGATTAGGGTTAGTGTTGGAACAACAGCTACACATGTTCTAATGCATTTGCTGTGCTTTCGGATGTATTTGCAGTGCAGGACAGGTGTTGTTTTGCTGTTTGGTCAAAAAACAAGTTTGGCCCAATTTTGCCGTTTTAGCTAAGCCGCGCGCCTGTCAAAAATGGTCGAAAATCAAAATTCTCAATCCACACTTTGTACGTGCTAAACTTTTATCTTTTCTCTTTTGAAACCTAGAGGCAAGAACAAGTTTGGCCAAACTTGTCTGGGAATTGTAATTTTCACTGAAAACCACTCACCCATTTCGTATTTGAAATATCTTTCCAGCAGCAGGATGTAAAAAAAAGCAATGCCGCAAAATTGAAACCCTTTCACACTAGATGCATTAAAAATACCTGTTAACTGGTAATTGGCATGATTCAGACAAATTGGGAGTCATTTGTGGACTTTTTTGAAAACAGTTTGTATGGCAGGGATTTGGAAGTATGTTCCAAAAGTGTCCGAGCTAGGGTTAGGGTTAGTGTTGGAACAACAGCAACACGTGTTCTAATGCATTTGCTGTGCTTTCGGATGTATTTGCAGTGCAGGACAGGTGTTGTTTTGCTGTTTGGTCAAAAAACAATTTTGGCCCAATTTTGCCGTTTTTGCTAAGCCGCGCGCCTGTCAAAAATGGTCGAAAATCAAAATTCTCAATCCACACTTTGTACGTGCTAAACTTTCTTCTTTTCTCTTTTGAAACCTAGAGGAAAGAACAAGTTTGGCCAAACTTGTCTGGGAATTGTAATTTTCACTGAAAACCACTTACCCATTTCGTATTTGAAATGTCTTTCCAGCAGCAGGATGTAAAAAAAAGCAATGCCGCAAAATAGAAACCCTTTCACACTAGATGCATTAAAAATACCTGTTAACTGGTAATTGGCATGATTCAGACAAATTGGGAGTCATTTGTGGACTTTTTTGAAAACAGTTTGTATGGCAGGGATTTGGAAGTATGTTCCAAAAGTGCCCGAGCTAGGGTTAGGGTTAGTGTTGGAACAACAGCTACGCATATTCTAATGCATTTGCTGTGCTTTCGGATGTATTTGCAGTGCAGGTCAGGTGTTGTTTTGCTTTTTGGTCGAAAAACAATTTTGGCCCAATTTTGCCGTTTTTGCTAAGCCGCGCGCCTGTCAAAAATGGTCGAAAATCAAAATTCTCAATCCACACTTTGTACGTGCTAAACTTTCTTCTTTTCTCTTTTGAAACCTAGAGGAAAGAACAAGTGTAGCCAAACTTGTCTGGGAATTGTAATTTTCACTGAAAACCACTCACCCATTTCGTATTTGAAATGTCTCTCCAGCAGCAGGATGTAAAAAAAAACGATGCCGCAAAATAGAAACCCTTTGACACTAGATGCATTAAAAATACCTGTTAACTGGTAATTGGCATGATTCGGACTAATTGGGAGTCATTTGTGGACTTTTTTGAAAACAGTTTTAATGGCAGGGATTTGGAAGTATGTTCCAAAAGTGTCCGAGCTAGGGTTAGGGTTAGTGTTGGAACAACAGCTATACATGTTCTAATGCATTTGCTTTGCTTTCGGATGTATTTGCAGTGCAGGACAGGTGTTGTTTTGCTGTTTGGTCCAAAAACAATTTTGGCCCAATTTTGCCGTTTTTGCAAAGCCGCGCGCCTGTCAAAAATGGTCGAAAATCAAAATTCTCAAGCCACACTTTGTACGTGCTAAACTTTCTTCTTTTCTGTTTTGAAACCTAGAGGCAAGAACAAGTTTGGCCAAACTTGTCTGGGAATTGTAATTTTCACTGAAAACCACTCACCCATTTCGCATTTGAAATATCTTTCCAGCAGCAGGATGTAAAAAAATTGCAATGCCACAAAATTGAAACCCTGTGACACTAGATGCATTAAAAATACTTGTTAACTGGTAATTGGCATGATTCGGACTAATTGGGAGTCATTTGTGGACTTTTTTGAAAACAGTTTGAATGGCAGGGATTTGGAAGTATGTTCCAAAAGTGCCCGAGCTAGGGTTAGGGTTAGTGTTGGAACAACAGCTACACATGTTCTAATGCATTTGCTGTGCTTTCGGATACATTGGCAGTGCAGCACAGGTGTTGTTCTGCTGTCTGGTCGAAAAACAATTTTGGCCCAATTTTGCCGTTTTTGCTAAGCCGCGCGCCTTTCAAAAATGGTCGAAAATCAAAATTCTCAATCCACACTTTGCACGTGCTAAACTTTCTTCTTTTCTGTTTTGAAACCTAGAGGAAAGAACAAGTTTGGCCAAACTTGTCTGGGAATTGTAATTTTCACTGAAAACCACTCACCCATTTCGTATTTGAAATGTCTTTCCAGCAGCAGGATGTAAAAAAAAGCAATGCCGCAAAATTGAAACCCTTTCACACTAGATGCATTAAAAATACCTGTTAACTGGTAATTGGCATGATTTGGACAAATTGGGGAGTCATTTGTGGACTTTTTTGAAAACAGTTTGTATGGCAGGGATTTGGAAGTATGTTTCAAAAGTGTCCGAGCTAGGGTTAGGGTTAGTGTTGGAACAACAGCTACACATGTTCTAATGCATTTGCTGTGCTTTCGGATGTATTTTCAGTGCAGGTCAGGTGTTGTTTTGCTTTTTGGTTGAAAAACAATTTTGGCCCAATTTTGCCGTTTTTGCTAAGCCGCGCGCCTGTCAAAAATGGTCGAAAATCAAAATTCTCAATCCACACTTTGTACGTGCTAAACTTTCTTCTTTTCTCTTTTGAAACCTAGAGGAAAGAACAAGTTTGGCCAAACTTGTCTGGGAATTGTAATTTTCACTGAAAACCACTCACCCATTTCGTATTTGAAATGTCTTTCCAGCAGCAGGATGTAAAAAAAAGCAATGCCGCAAAATTGACCCCCTTTGACACTAGATGCATTAAAAATACCTGTTAACTGGTAATTGGCATGATTCAGACAAATTGGGAGTCATTTGTGGACTTTTTTGAAAACAGTTTGTATGGCAGGGATTTGGAAGTATGTTCCAAAAGTGCCCGAGCTAGGGTTAGGGTTAGTGTTGGAACAACAGCTATGCATGTTCTAATGCATTTGCTGTGCTTTCGGATGTATTTGCAGTGCAGGTCAGGTGTTGTTTTGCTTTTTGGTCGAAAAACAATTTTGGCCCAATTTTGCCGTTTTTGCCAAGTCGCGCGCCTGTCAAATATGGTCGAAAATCAAAATTCTCAATCCACACTTTGTGCGTGCTAAACTTTTATCTTTTCTCTTTTGAAACCTAGAGGAAAGAACAAGTTTGGCCAAACTTGTCTGGGAATTGTAATTTTCACTGAAAACCACTCACCCATTTCGTATTTGAAATGTCTTTCCAGCAGCAGGATGTAAAAAAAAGCAATGCCGCAAAATAGAAACCCTTTGACACTAGATGCATTAAAAATACCTGTTAACTGGTAATTGGCATGATTCGGACTAATTGGGAGTCATTTGTGGACTTTTTTGAAAACAGTTTGTATGGCAGGGATTTGGAAGTATGTTCCAAAAGTGTCCGAGCTAGGGTTAGGGTTAGTGTTGGAACAACAGCTACACATGTTCTAATGCATTTGCTGTGCTTTCGGATGTATTTGCAGTGCAGGACAGGTGTTGTTTTGCTGTTTGGTCGAAAAACAATTTTGGCCCAATTTTGCCGTTTTGGCTAAGTCGCGCACCTGTCAAAAATGGTCGAAAATCAAAATTCTCAATCCACACTTTGTACGTGCTAAACTTTTATCTTTTCTCTTTTGAAACCTAGAGGAAAGAACAAGTTTGGCCAAACTTGTCTGGGAATTGTAATTTTCACTGAAAACCACTCACCCATTTCGTATTTGAAATGTCTTTCCAGCAGCAGGATGTAAAAAAAAGCAATGCCGCAAAATTGAAACCCTTTCACACTAGATGCATTAAAAATACCTGTTAACTGGTAATTGGCATGATTTGGACAAATTGGGGAGTCATTTGTGGACTTTTTTGAAAACAGTTTGTATGGCAGGGATTTGGAAGTATGTTTCAAAAGTGTCCGAGCTAGGGTTAGGGTTAGTGTTGGAACAACAGCTACACATGTTCTAATGCATTTGCTGTGCTTTCGGATGTATTTTCAGTGCAGGTCAGGTGTTGTTTTGCTTTTTGGTTGAAAAACAATTTTGGCCCAATTTTGCCGTTTTTGCTAAGCCGCGCGCCTGTCAAAAATGGTCGAAAATCAAAATTCTCAATCCACACTTTGTACGTGCTTAACTTTCTTCTTTTCTCTTTTGAAACCTAGAGGAAAGATCAAGTTTGGCCAAATTTGTCTGGGAATTGTCATTTTCACTGAAAACCACTCACCCATTTCTTATTTGAAATGTCTTTCCAGCAGCGGGATGTAAAAAAAAGCAATGCCGCAAAATTGAAACCCTTTCACACTAGATGCATTAAAAATACCTGTTAACTGGTAATTGGCATGATTCGGACTAATTGGGAGTCATTTGTGGACTTTTTTGAAAACAGTTTGTATGGCAGGGATTTGGAAGTATGTTCCAAAAGTGTCCGAGCTAGGGTTAGGGTTAGTGTTGGAACAACAGCTACACATGTTCTAATGCATTTGCTGTGGTTTCGGATGTATTTGCAGTGCAGGACAGGTGTTGTTTTGCTGTTTGGTCGAAAAACAATTTTGGCCCAATTTTGCCGTTTTTGCTAAATCAAAATTCTCAATCCACACTTTGTACGTGCTTATCTTTCTTCTTTTCTCTTTTGAAACATAGAGGAAAGAACAAGTTTGGCCAAACTTGTCTGGGAATTGTAATTTTCACTGAGAACCTCTCACCCATTTCGTATTTGAAATATCTTTCCAGCAGCAGGATGTAAAAAAAAGCAATACCACAAAATTGAAACCCTTTGACACTAGATGCATTAAAAATACCTGTTAACTGGTAATTGGCATGATTCGGACAAATTGGGAGTCATTTGTGGACTTTTTTGAAAACAGTTTGTATGGCAGGGATTTGGAAGTATGTTCCAAAAGTGCCCGAGCTAGGGTTAGGGTTAGTTTTGGAACAACAGCTACACATGTTCTAATGCATTTGCTGTGCTTTCGGATGTATTTGCAGTGCAGGACAGGTGTTGTTTTGCTGTTTGGTCGAAAAACAATTTTGGCCCAATTTTGCCGTTTTTGCTAAGCCGCACGCCTGTCAAAAATGGTCGAAAATCAAAATTCTCAATCCACACTTTGTACATGCTTAACTTTCTTCTTTTCTCTTTTGAAACCTAGAGGAAAGAACAAGTTTGGCCAAATTTGTCTGGGAATTGTAATTTTCACTGAAAACCACTCACCCATTTCGTATTTGAAATGTCTTTCCAGCAGGAGGATGTAAAAAAAAGCAATGCCGCACAATTGAAACCCTTTGACACTAGATGCATTAAAAATACCTGTTAACTGATAATTGGCATGATTCGGACAAATTGGGAGTCATTTGTGGACATTTTTGAAAACAGTTTGTATGGCAGGGATTTGGAAGTATGTTCCAAAAGTGTCCGAGCTAGGGTTAGGGTTAGTTTTGGAACAACAGCTACACGTGTTCTAATGCATTTGCTGTGCTTTCGGATGTATTTGCAGTGCAGGACAGGTGTTGTTTTGCTGTTTGGTCGAAAAACAATTTTGGCCCAATTTTGCCGTTTTTGCTAAGCCGCGCGCCTGTCAAAAATGGTCGAAAATCAAAATTCTCAATCCACACTTTGTACGTGCTAATCTTTCTTCTTTTCTCTTTTGAAACCTAGAGGAAAGATCAAGTTTGGCCAAACTTGTCTGGGAATTTTAATTTTCACTGAAAACTACTCACCCATTTCGTATTTGAAATGTCTTTCCAGCAGCGGGATGTAAAAAAAAGCAATGCTGCAAAATTGAAACCATTTCACACTAGATGCATTAAAAATACCTGTTAACTGGTAAATTGGCATGATTCGGACTAATTGGGAGTCATTTGTGGACTTTTTTGAAAACAGTTTGTATGGCAGGGATTTGGAAGTATGTTCCAAAAGTGTCCGAGCTAGGGTTAGGGTTAGTGTTGGAACAACAGCTACACATGTTCTAATGCATTTGCTGTGCTTTCGGATGTATTTGCAGTGCAGGACAGGTGTTGTTTTGCTGTTTGGTCGAAAAACAATTTTGGCCCAATTTTGCCGTTTTTGCTAAGCAGCGCGCCTGTCAAAAATGGTCGAAAATCAAAATTCTCAATCCACACTTTGTACGTGCTAAACTTTCTTCTTTTCTCGTTTGAAACCTAGAGGCAAGAACAAGTTTGGCCAAACTTGTCTGGGAATTGTAATTTTCACTGAAAACCACTCACCCATTTCGTATTTGAAATGTCTTTCCAGCAGCGGGATGTAAAAAAAAGCAATGCCGCAAAATTGAAACCCTTTCACACTAGATGCATTAAAAATACCTGTTAACTGGTAATTGGCATGATTCGGACTAATTGGGAGTCATTTGTGGACTTTTTTGAAAACAGTTTGTATGGCAGGGATTTGGAAGTATGTTCCAAAAGTGCCCGAGCTAGGGTTAGGGTTAGTGTTGGAACAACAGCTACACATGTTCTAATGCATTTGCTGTGGTTTCGGATGTATTTGCAGTGCAGGACAGGTGTTGTTTTGCTGTTTGGTCGAAAAACAATTTTGGCCCAATTTTGCCGTTTTTGCTAAATCAAAATTCTCAATCCACACTTTGTACGTGCTTAACTTTCTTCTTTTCTCTTTTGAAACCTAGAGGAAAGAACAAGTTTGGCCAAATTTGTCTGGGAATTGTAATTTTCACTGAAAACCACTCACCCATTTCGTATTTGAAATGTCTTTCCAGCAGCAGGATGTAAAAAAAAGCAATGCCGCAAAATTGAAACCCTTTCACACTAGATGCATTAAAAATACCTGTTAACTGGTAATTGGCATGATTCGGACTAATTGGGAGTCATTTGTGGACTTTTTTGAAAACAGTTTGTATGGCAGGGATTTGGAAGTATGTTCCAAAAGTGTCCGAGCTAGGGTTAGGGTTAGTGTTGGAACAACAGCTACACATGTTCTAATGCATTTGCTGTGCTTTCGGATGTATTTGCAGTGCAGGACAGGTGTTGTTTTGCTGTTTGGTCGAAAAACAATTTTGGCCCAATTTTGCCGTTTTTGCTAAATCAAAATTCTCAATCCACACTTTGTACGTGCTTATCTTTCTTCTTTTCTCTTTTGAAACATAGAGGAAAGAACAAGTTTGGCCAAACTTGTCTGGGAATTGTAATTTTCACTGAGAACCACTCACCCATTTCGTATTTGAAATATCTTTCCAGCAGCAGGATGTAAAAAAAAGCAATACCACAAAATTGAAACCCTTTGACACTAGATGCATTAAAAATACCTGTTAACTGGTAATTGGCATGATTCGGACAAATTGGGAGTCATTTGTGGACTTTTTTGAAAACAGTTTGTATGGCAGGGATTTGGAAGTATGTTCCAAAAGTGCCCGAGCTAGGGTTAGGGTTAGTTTTGGAACAACAGCTACACATGTTCTAATGCATTTGCTGTGCTTTCGGATGTATTTGCAGTGCAGGACAGGTGTTGTTTTGCTGTTTGGTCGAAAAACAATTTTGGCCCAATTTTGCCGTTTTTGCTAAGCCGCACGCCTGTCAAAAATGGTCGAAAATCAAAATTCTCAATCCACACTTTGTACATGCTTAACTTTCTTCTTTTCTCTTTTGAAACCTAGAGGAAAGAACAAGTTTGGCCAAATTTGTCTGGGAATTGTAATTTTCACTGAAAACCACTCACCCATTTCGTATTTGAAATGTCTTTCCAGCAGGAGGATGTAAAAAAAAGCAATGCCGCACAATTGAAACCCTTTGACACTAGATGCATTAAAAATACCTGTTAACTGATAATTGGCATGATTCGGACAAATTGGGAGTCATTTGTGGACATTTTTGAAAACAGTTTGTATGGCAGGGATTTGGAAGTATGTTCCAAAAGTGTCCGAGCTAGGGTTAGGGTTAGTTTTGGAACAACAGCTACACGTGTTCTAATGCATTTGCTGTGCTTTCGGATGTATTTGCAGTGCAGGACAGGTGTTGTTTTGCTGTTTGGTCGAAAAACAATTTTGGCCCAATTTTGCCGTTTTTGCTAAGCCGCGCGCCTGTCAAAAATGGTCGAAAATCAAAATTCTCAATCCACACTTTGTACGTGCTAATCTTTCTTCTTTTCTCTTTTGAAACCTAGAGTGAAGATCAAGTTTGGCCAAACTTGTCTGGGAATTTTAATTTTCACTGAAAACTACTCACCCATATCGTATTTGAAATGTCTTTCCAGCAGCGGGATGTAAAAAAAAGCAATGCTGCAAAATTGAAACCATTTCACACTAGATGCATTAAAAATACCTGTTAACTGGTAAATTGGCATGATTCGGACTAATTGGGAGTCATTTGTGGACTTTTTTGAAAACAGTTTGTATGGCAGGGATTTGGAAGTATGTTCCAAAAGTGTCCGAGCTAGGGTTAGGGTTAGTGTTGGAACAACAGCTACACATGTTCTAATGCATTTGCTGTGCTTTCGGATGTATTTGCAGTGCAGGACAGGTGTTGTTTTGCTGTTTGGTCAAAAATGGTCGAAAATCAAAATTCTCAATCCACACTTTGTACATGCTTAACTTTCTTCTTTTCTCTTTTGAAACCTAGAGGAAAGAACAAGTTTGGCCAAATTTGTCTGGGAATTGTAATTTTCACTGAAAACCACTCACCCATTTCGTATTTGAAATGTCTTTCCAGCAGGAGGATGTAAAAAAAAGCAATGCCGCACAATTGAAACCCTTTGACACTAGATGCATTAAAAATACCTGTTAACTGATAATTGGCATGATTCGGACAAATTGGGAGTCATTTGTGGACATTTTTGAAAACAGTTTGTATGGCAGGGATTTGGAAGTATGTTCCAAAAGTGTCCGAGCTAGGGTTAGGGTTAGTTTTGGAACAACAGCTACACGTGTTCTAATGCATTTGCTGTGCTTTCGGATGTATTTGCAGTGCAGGACAGGTGTTGTTTTGCTGTTTGGTCGAAAAACAATTTTGGCCAAATTTTGCCGTTTTTGCTAAGCCGCACGCCTGTCAAAAATGGTCGAAAATCAAAATTCTCAATCCACACTTTGTACATGCTTAACTTTCTTCTTTTCTCTTTTGAAACCTAGAGGAAAGAACAAGTTTGGCCAAATTTGTCTGGGAATTGTAATTTTCACTGAAAACCACTCACCCATTTCGTATTTGAAATGTCTTTCCAGCAGGAGGATGTAAAAAAAAGCAATGCCGCACAATTGAAACCCTTTGACACTAGATGCATTAAAAATACCTGTTAACTGATAATTGGCATGATTCGGACAAATTGGGAGTCATTTGTGGACTTTTTTGAAAACAGTTTGTATGGCAGGGATTTGGAAGTATGTTCCAAAAGTGTCCGAGCTAGGGTTAGGGTTAGTTTTGGAACAACAGCTACACGTGTTCTAATGCATTTGCTGTGCTTTCGGATGTATTTGCAGTGCAGGACAGGTGTTGTTTTGCTGTTTGGTCGAAAAACAATTTTGGCCCAATTTTGCCGTTTTTGCTAAGCCGCGCGCCTGTCAAAAATGGTCGAAAATCAAAATTCTCAATCCACACTTTGTACATGCTTAACTTTCTTCTTTTCTCTTTTGAAACCTAGAGGAAAGAACAAGTTTGGCCAAATTTGTCTGGGAATTGTAATTTTCACTGAAAACCACTCACCCATTTCGTATTTGAAATGTCTTTCCAGCAGGAGGATGTAAAAAAAAGCAATGCCGCACAATTGAAACCCTTTGACACTAGATGCATTAAAAATACCTGTTAACTGATAATTGGCATGATTCGGACAAATTGGGAGTCATTTGTGGACATTTTTGAAAACAGTTTGTATGGCAGGGATTTGGAAGTATGTTCCAAAAGTGTCCGAGCTAGGGTTAGGGTTAGTTTTGGAACAACAGCTACACGTGTTCTAATGCATTTGCTGTGCTTTCGGATGTATTTGCAGTGCAGGACAGGTGTTGTTTTGCTGTTTGGTCGAAAAACAATTTTGGCCCAATTTTGCCGTTTTTGCTAAGCCGCGCGCCTGTCAAAAATGGTCGAAAATCAAAATTCTCAATCCACACTTTGTACGTGCTAATCTTTCTTCTTTTCTCTTTTGAAACCTAGAGGAAAGATCAAGTTTGGCCAAACTTGTCTGGGAATTTTAATTTTCACTGAAAACTACTCACCCATTTCGTATTTGAAATGTCTTTCCAGCAGCGGGATGTAAAAAAAAGCAATGCTGCAAAATTGAAACCATTTCACACTAGATGCATTAAAAATACCTGTTAACTGGTAAATTGGAATGATTCGGACTAATTGGGAGTCATTTGTGGACTTTTTTGAAAACAGTTTGTATGGCAGGGATTTGGAAGTATGTTCCAAAAGTGTCCGAGCTAGGGTTAGGGTTAGTGTGGGAACAACAGCTACACATGTTCTAATGCATTTGCTGTGCTTTCGGATGTATTTGCAGTGCAGGACAGGTGTTGTTTTGCTGTTTGGTCGAAAAACAATTTTGGCCCAATTTTGCCGTTTTTGCTAAGCAGCGCGCCTGTCAAAAATGGTCGAAAATCAAAATTCTCAATCCACACTTTGTACGTGCTAAACTTTCTTCTTTTCTCGTTTGAAACCTAGAGGCAAGAACAAGTTTGGCCAAACTTGTCTGGGAATTGTAATTTTCACTGAAAACCACTCACCCATTTCGTATTTGAAATGTCTTTCCAGCAGCGGGATGTAAAAAAAAGCAATGCCGCAAAATTGAAACCCTTTCACACTAGATGCATTAAAAATACCTGTTAACTGGTAATTGGCATGATTCGGACTAATTGGGAGTCATTTGTGGACTTTTTTGAAAACAGTTTGTATGGCAGGGATTTGGAAGTATGTTCCAAAAGTGCCCGAGCTAGGGTTAGGGTTAGTGTTGGAACAACAGCTACACATGTTCTAATGCATTTGCTGTGGTTTCGGATGTATTTGCAGTGCAGGACAGGTGTTGTTTTGCTGTTTGGTCGAAAAACAATTTTGGCCCAATTTTGCCGTTTTTGCTAAGCCGCGCGCCTGTCAAAAATGGTCGAAAATCAAAATTCTCAATCCACACTTTGTACATGCTTAACTTTCTTCTTTTCTCTTTTGAAACCTAGAGGAAAGAACAAGTTTGGCCAAATTTGTCTGGGAATTGTAATTTTCACTGAAAACCACTCACCCATTTCGTATTTGAAATGTCTTTCCAGCAGCAGGATGTAAAAAAAAGCAATGCCGCAAAATTGAAACCCTTTCACACTAGATGCATTAAAAATACCTGTTAACTGGTAATTGGCATGATTCGGACTAATTGGGAGTCATTTGTGGACTTTTTTGAAAACAGTTTGTATGGCAGGGATTTGGAAGTATGTTCCAAAAGTGTCCGAGCTAGGGTTAGGGTTAGTGTTGGAACAACAGCTACACATGTTCTAATGCATTTGCTGTGCTTTCGGATGTATTTGCAGTGCAGGACAGGTGTTGTTTTGCTGTTTGGTCGAAAAACAATTTTGGCCCAATTTTGCCGTTTTTGCTAAGCCGCGCGCCTGTCAAAAATGGTCGAAAATCAAAATTCTCAATCCACACTTTGTACGTGCTAATCTTTCTTCTTTTCTCTTTTGAAACCTAGAGGAAAGATCAAGTTTGGCCAAACTTGTCTGGGAATTGTAATTTTCACTGAAAACCACTCACCCATTTCGTATTTGAAATGTCTTTCCAGCAGCAGGATGTAAAAAAAAGCAATGCCGCAAAATTGAAACCCTTTCACACTAGATGCATTAAAAATACCTGTTAACTGGTAATTGGCATGATTCGGACTAATTGGGAGTCATTTGTGGACTTTTTTGAAAACAGTTTGTATGGCAGGGATTTGGAAGTATGTTCCAAAAGTGTCCGAGCTAGGGTTAGGGTTAGTGTTGGAACAACAGCTACACATGTTCTAATGCATTTGCTGTGCTTTCGGATGTATTTGCAGTGCAGGACAGGTGTTGTTTTGCTGTTTGGTCGAAAAACAATTTTGGCCCAATTTTGCCGTTTTTGCTAAGCCGCGCGCCTGTCAAAAATGGTCGAAAATCAAAATTCTCAATCCACACTTTGTACGTGCTAATCTTTCTTCTTTTCTCTTTTGAAACCTAGAGGAAAGATCAAGTTTGGCCAAACTTGTCTGGGAATTTTAATTTTCACTGAAAACTACTCACCCATTTCGTATTTGAAATGTCTTTCCAGCAGCGGGATGTAAAAAAAAGCAATGCTGCAAAATTGAAACCATTTCACACTAGATGCATTAAAAATACCTGTTAACTGGTAAATTGGAATGATTCGGACTAATTGGGAGTCATTTGTGGACTTTTTTGAAAACAGTTTGTATGGCAGGGATTTGGAAGTATGTTCCAAAAGTGTCCGAGCTAGGGTTAGGGTTAGTGTGGGAACAACAGCTACACATGTTCTAATGCATTTGCTGTGCTTTCGGATGTATTTGCAGTGCAGGACAGGTGTTGTTTTGCTGTTTGGTCGAAAAACAATTTTGGCCCAATTTTGCCGTTTTTGCTAAGCAGCGCGCCTGTCAAAAATGGTCGAAAATCAAAATTCTCAATCCACACTTTGTACGTGCTAAACTTTCTTCTTTTCTCGTTTGAAACCTAGAGGCAAGAACAAGTTTGGCCAAACTTGTCTGGGAATTGTAATTTTCACTGAAAACCACTCACCCATTTCGTATTTGAAATGTCTTTCCAGCAGCGGGATGTAAAAAAAAGCAATGCCGCAAAATTGAAACCCTTTCACACTAGATGCATTAAAAATACCTGTTAACTGGTAATTGGCATGATTCGGACTAATTGGGAGTCATTTGTGGACTTTTTTGAAAACAGTTTGTATGGCAGGGATTTGGAAGTATGTTCCAAAAGTGCCCGAGCTAGGGTTAGGGTTAGTGTTGGAACAACAGCTACACATGTTCTAATGCATTTGCTGTGGTTTCGGATGTATTTGCAGTGCAGGACAGGTGTTGTTTTGCTGTTTGGTCGAAAAACAATTTTGGCCCAATTTTGCCGTTTTTGCTAAGCCGCGCGCCTGTCAAAAATGGTCGAAAATCAAAATTCTCAATCCACACTTTGTACATGCTTAACTTTCTTCTTTTCTCTTTTGAAACCTAGAGGAAAGAACAAGTTTGGCCAAATTTGTCTGGGAATTGTAATTTTCACTGAAAACCACTCACCCATTTCGTATTTGAAATGTCTTTCCAGCAGCAGGATGTAAAAAAAAGCAATGCCGCAAAATTGAAACCCTTTCACACTAGATGCATTAAAAATACCTGTTAACTGGTAATTGGCATGATTCGGACTAATTGGGAGTCATTTGTGGACTTTTTTGAAAACAGTTTGTATGGCAGGGATTTGGAAGTATGTTCCAAAAGTGTCCGAGCTAGGGTTAGGGTTAGTGTTGGAACAACAGCTACACATGTTCTAATGCATTTGCTGTGCTTTCGGATGTATTTGCAGTGCAGGACAGGTGTTGTTTTGCTGTTTGGTCGAAAAACAATTTTGGCCCAATTTTGCCGTTTTTGCTAAGCCGCGCGCCTGTCAAAAATGGTCGAAAATCAAAATTCTCAATCCACACTTTGTACGTGCTAATCTTTCTTCTTTTCTCTTTTGAAACCTAGAGGAAAGATCAAGTTTGGCCAAACTTGTCTGGGAATTTTAATTTTCACTGAAAACTACTCACCCATTTCGTATTTGAAATGTCTTTCCAGCAGCGGGATGTAAAAAAAAGCAATGCTGCAAAATTGAAACCATTTCACACTAGATGCATTAAAAATACCTGTTAACTGGTAAATTGGAATGATTCGGACTAATTGGGAGTCATTTGTGGACTTTTTTGAAAACAGTTTGTATGGCAGGGATTTGGAAGTATGTTCCAAAAGTGTCCGAGCTAGGGTTAGGGTTAGTGTGGGAACAACAGCTACACATGTTCTAATGCATTTGCTGTGCTTTCGGATGTATTTGCAGTGCAGGACAGGTGTTGTTTTGCTGTTTGGTCGAAAAACAATTTTGGCCCAATTTTGCCGTTTTTGCTAAGCAGCGCGCCTGTCAAAAATGGTCGAAAATCAAAATTCTCAATCCACACTTTGTACGTGCTAAACTTTCTTCTTTTCTCGTTTGAAACCTAGAGGCAAGAACAAGTTTGGCCAAACTTGTCTGGGAATTGTAATTTTCACTGAAAACCACTCACCCATTTCGTATTTGAAATGTCTTTCCAGCAGCGGGATGTAAAAAAAAGCAATGCCGCAAAATTGAAACCCTTTCACACTAGATGCATTAAAAATACCTGTTAACTGGTAATTGGCATGATTCGGACTAATTGGGAGTCATTTGTGGACTTTTTTGAAAACAGTTTGTATGGCAGGGATTTGGAAGTATGTTCCAAAAGTGCCCGAGCTAGGGTTAGGGTTAGTGTTGGAACAACAGCTACACATGTTCTAATGCATTTGCTGTGGTTTCGGATGTATTTGCAGTGCAGGACAGGTGTTGTTTTGCTGTTTGGTCGAAAAACAATTTTGGCACAATTTTGCCGTTTTTGCTAAGCCGCGCGCCTGTCAAAAATGGTCGAAAATCAAAATTCTCAATCCACACTTTGTACATGCTTAACTTTCTTCTTTTCTCTTTTGAAACCTAGAGGAAAGAACAAGTTTGGCCAAATTTGTCTGGGAATTGTAATTTTCACTGAAAACCACTCACCCATTTCGTATTTGAAATGTCTTTCCAGCAGCAGGATGTAAAAAAAAGCAATGCCGCAAAATTGAAACCCTTTCACACTAGATGCATTAAAAATACCTGTTAACTGGTAATTGGCATGATTCGGACAAATTGGGAGTCATTTGTGGACTTTTTTGAAAACAGTTTGTATGGCAGGGATTTGGAAGTATGTTCCAAAAGTGCCCGAGCTAGGGTTAGGGTTAGTTTTGGAACAACAGCTACACATGTTCTAATGCATTTGCTGTGCTTTCGGATGTATTTGCAGTGCAGGACAGGTGTTGTTTTGCTGTTTGGTCGAAAAACAATTTTGGCCAAATTTTGCCGTTTTTGCTAAGCCGCACGCCTGTCAAAAATGGTCGAAAATCAACATTCTCAATCCACACTTTGTACATGCTTAACTTTCTTCTTTTCTCTTTTGAAACCTAGAGGAAAGAACAAGTTTGGCCAAATTTGTCTGGGAATTGTAATTTTCACTGAAAACCACTCACCCATTTCGTATTTGAAATGTCTTTCCAGCAGGAGGATGTAAAAAAAAGCAATGCCGCACAATTGAAACCCTTTGACACTAGATGCATTAAAAATACCTGTTAACTGATAATTGGCATGATTCGGACAAATTGGGAGTCATTTGTGGACATTTTTGAAAACAGTTTGTATGGCAGGGATTTGGAAGTATGTTCCAAAAGTGTCCGAGCTAGGGTTAGGGTTAGTTTTGGAACAACAGCTACACGTGTTCTAATGCATTTGCTGTGCTTTCGGATGTATTTGCAGTGCAGGACAGGTGTTGTTTTGCTGTTTGGTCGAAAAACAATTTTGGCCAAATTTTGCCGTTTTTGCTAAGCCGCACGCCTGTCAAAAATGGTCGAAAATCAAAATTCTCAATCCACACTTTGTACATGCTTAACTTTCTTCTTTTCTCTTTTGAAACCTAGAGGAAAGAACAAGTTTGGCCAAATTTGTCTGGGAATTGTAATTTTCACTGAAAACCACTCACCCATTTCGTATTTGAAATGTCTTTCCAGCAGGAGGATGTAAAAAAAAGCAATGCCGCACAATTGAAACCCTTTGACACTAGATGCATTAAAAATACCTGTTAACTGATAATTGGCATGATTCGGACAAATTGGGAGTCATTTGTGGACATTTTTGAAAACAGTTTGTATGGCAGGGATTTGGAAGTATGTTCCAAAAGTGTCCGAGCTAGGGTTAGGGTTAGTTTTGGAACAACAGCTACACGTGTTCTAATGCATTTGCTGTGCTTTCGGATGTATTTGCAGTGCAGGACAGGTGTTGTTTTGCTGTTTGGTCGAAAAACAATTTTGGCCCAATTTTGCCGTTTTTGCTAAGCCGCGCGCCTGTCAAAAATGGTCGAAAATCAAAATTCTCAATCCACACTTTGTACGTGCTAATCTTTCTTCTTTTCTCTTTTGAAACCTAGAGGAAAGATCAAGTTTGGCCAAACTTGTCTGGGAATTTTAATTTTCACTGAAAACTACTCACCCATTTCGTATTTGAAATGTCTTTCCAGCAGCGGGATGTAAAAAAAAGCAATGCTGCAAAATTGAAACCATTTCACACTAGATGCATTAAAAATACCTGTTAACTGGTAAATTGGAATGATTCGGACTAATTGGGAGTCATTTGTGGACTTTTTTGAAAACAGTTTGTATGGCAGGGATTTGGAAGTATGTTCCAAAAGTGTCCGAGCTAGGGTTAGGGTTAGTGTGGGAACAACAGCTACACATGTTCTAATGCATTTGCTGTGCTTTCGGATGTATTTGCAGTGCAGGACAGGTGTTGTTTTGCTGTTTGGTCGAAAAACAATTTTGGCCCAATTTTGCCGTTTTTGCTAAGCAGCGCGCCTGTCAAAAATGGTCGAAAATCAAAATTCTCAATCCACACTTTGTACGTGCTAAACTTTCTTCTTTTCTCGTTTGAAACCTAGAGGCAAGAACAAGTTTGGCCAAACTTGTCTGGGAATTGTAATTTTCACTGAAAACCACTCACCCATTTCGTATTTGAAATGTCTTTCCAGCAGCGGGATGTAAAAAAAAGCAATGCCGCAAAATTGAAACCCTTTCACACTAGATGCATTAAAAATACCTGTTAACTGGTAATTGGCATGATTCGGACTAATTGGGAGTCATTTGTGGACTTTTTTGAAAACAGTTTGTATGGCAGGGATTTGGAAGTATGTTCCAAAAGTGCCCGAGCTAGGGTTAGGGTTAGTGTTGGAACAACAGCTACACATGTTCTAATGCATTTGCTGTGGTTTCGGATGTATTTGCAGTGCAGGACAGGTGTTGTTTTGCTGTTTGGTCGAAAAACAATTTTGGCCCAATTTTGCCGTTTTTGCTAAGCCGCGCGCCTGTCAAAAATGGTCGAAAATCAAAATTCTCAATCCACACTTTGTACATGCTTAACTTTCTTCTTTTCTCTTTTGAAACCTAGAGGAAAGAACAAGTTTGGCCAAATTTGTCTGGGAATTGTAATTTTCACTGAAAACCACTCACCCATTTCGTATTTGAAATGTCTTTCCAGCAGCAGGATGTAAAAAAAAGCAATGCCGCAAAATTGAAACCCTTTCACACTAGATGCATTAAAAATACCTGTTAACTGGTAATTGGCATGATTCGGACTAATTGGGAGTCATTTGTGGACTTTTTTGAAAACAGTTTGTATGGCAGGGATTTGGAAGTATGTTCCAAAAGTGTCCGAGCTAGGGTTAGGGTTAGTGTTGGAACAACAGCTACACATGTTCTAATGCATTTGCTGTGCTTTCGGATGTATTTGCAGTGCAGGACAGGTGTTGTTTTGCTGTTTGGTCGAAAAACAATTTTGGCCCAATTTTGCCGTTTTTGCTAAGCCGCGCGCCTGTCAAAAATGGTCGAAAATCAAAATTCTCAATCCACACTTTGTACGTGCTAATCTTTCTTCTTTTCTCTTTTGAAACCTAGAGGAAAGATCAAGTTTGGCCAAACTTGTCTGGGAATTTTAATTTTCACTGAAAACTACTCACCCATTTCGTATTTGAAATGTCTTTCCAGCAGCGGGATGTAAAAAAAAGCAATGCTGCAAAATTGAAACCATTTCACACTAGATGCATTAAAAATACCTGTTAACTGGTAAATTGGAATGATTCGGACTAATTGGGAGTCATTTGTGGACTTTTTTGAAAACAGTTTGTATGGCAGGGATTTGGAAGTATGTTCCAAAAGTGTCCGAGCTAGGGTTAGGGTTAGTGTGGGAACAACAGCTACACATGTTCTAATGCATTTGCTGTGCTTTCGGATGTATTTGCAGTGCAGGACAGGTGTTGTTTTGCTGTTTGGTCGAAAAACAATTTTGGCCCAATTTTGCCGTTTTTGCTAAGCAGCGCGCCTGTCAAAAATGGTCGAAAATCAAAATTCTCAATCCACACTTTGTACGTGCTAAACTTTCTTCTTTTCTCGTTTGAAACCTAGAGGCAAGAACAAGTTTGGCCAAACTTGTCTGGGAATTGTAATTTTCACTGAAAACCACTCACCCATTTCGTATTTGAAATGTCTTTCCAGCAGCGGGATGTAAAAAAAAGCAATGCCGCAAAATTGAAACCCTTTCACACTAGATGCATTAAAAATACCTGTTAACTGGTAATTGGCATGATTCGGACTAATTGGGAGTCATTTGTGGACTTTTTTGAAAACAGTTTGTATGGCAGGGATTTGGAAGTATGTTCCAAAAGTGCCCGAGCTAGGGTTAGGGTTAGTGTTGGAACAACAGCTACACATGTTCTAATGCATTTGCTGTGGTTTCGGATGTATTTGCAGTGCAGGACAGGTGTTGTTTTGCTGTTTGGTCGAAAAACAATTTTGGCCCAATTTTGCCGTTTTTGCTAAGCCGCGCGCCTGTCAAAAATGGTCGAAAATCAAAATTCTCAATCCACACTTTGTACATGCTTAACTTTCTTCTTTTCTCTTTTGAAACCTAGAGGAAAGAACAAGTTTGGCCAAATTTGTCTGGGAATTGTAATTTTCACTGAAAACCACTCACCCATTTCGTATTTGAAATGTCTTTCCAGCAGCAGGATGTAAAAAAAAGCAATGCCGCAAAATTGAAACCCTTTCACACTAGATGCATTAAAAATACCTGTTAACTGGTAATTGGCATGATTCGGACTAATTGGGAGTCATTTGTGGACTTTTTTGAAAACAGTTTGTATGGCAGGGATTTGGAAGTATGTTCCAAAAGTGTCCGAGCTAGGGTTAGGGTTAGTGTTGGAACAACAGCTACACATGTTCTAATGCATTTGCTGTGCTTTCGGATGTATTTGCAGTGCAGGACAGGTGTTGTTTTGCTGTTTGGTCGAAAAACAATTTTGGCCCAATTTTGCCGTTTTTGCTAAATCAAAATTCTCAATCCACACTTTGTACGTGCTTAACTTTCTTCTTTTCTCTTTTGAAACCTAGAGGAAAGAACAAGTTTGGCCAAACTTGTCTGGGAATTGTAATTTTCACTGAAAACCACTCACCCATTTCGTATTTGAAATGTCTTTCCAGCAGCGGGATGTAAAAAAAAGCAATGCCGCAAAATTGAAACCATTTCACACTAGATGCATTAAACATACCTGTTAACTGGTAATTGGCATGATTCGGAATAATTGGGAGTCATTTGTGGACTTTTTTGAAAACAGTTTGTATGGCAGGGATTTGGAAGTATGTTCCAAAAGTGCCCGAGCTAGGGTTAGGGTTAGTGTTGGAACAACAGCTAAACGTGTTCTAATGCATTTGCTGTGCTTTCGGATGTATTTGCAGTGCAGGACAGGTGTTGTTTTGCTTTTTGGTCGAAAAACAATTTTGGCCCAATTTTGACGTTTTTGCTAAGCCGCGCGCCTGTCAAAAATGGTCGGAAATCAAAATTCTCAATCCACACTTTGTACGTGCTAAACTTTCTTCTTTTCTCTTTTGAAACCTAGAGGCAAGAACAAGTTTGGCCAAACTTGTCTGGGAATTGTAATTTTCACTGAAAACCACTCACCCATTTCGTATTTGAAATGTCTTTCCAGCAGCAGGATGTAAAAAAAAGCAATGCCGCAAAATTGAAACCCTTTCACACTAGATGCATTAAAAATACCTGTTAACTGGTTATTGGCATGATTCGGACTAATTGGGAGTCATTTCTGGACTTTTCTGAAAACAGTTTGTATGGCAGGGATTTGGAAGTATGTTCCAAAAGTGTCCGAGCTAGGGTTAGGGTTAGTGTTGGAACAACAGCTACACATGTTCTAATGCATTTGCTGTGCTTTCGGATGTATTTGCAGTGCAGGACAGGTGTTGTTTTGCTGTTTGGTCGAAAAACAATTTTGGCCCAATTTTGCCGTTTTTGCTAAGCCGCGCGCCTGTCAAAAATGGTCGAAAATCAAAATTCTCAATCCACACTTTGTACGTGCTGAAGAAAGATGTGAAGACGGGGGTTTGAATTTAATCTTTTCTGTAGGGGGTTTAGACTTCCAAGTCACAAGCAGGGGTTTATGGCAGGAAAGGGGGTTAACTGATAAGGATTGCAGATGCCAGCTAGGAACCCCCTGGGTGTAATGTTAAACTGACCATTTGCCCAGAACATCGTAAACTGGCCAAATACCATGAACCCCCCTCTTTACCATCATACCGAGTGACGTCAGAAACGGAGAAGAAAACACTATATAACCCAAAAGTTTGTAACAGTACGTGGAACAATACTTCGGTTTTGTTGTTTCTTGCGGGAAACAAGACTTCGGCTTTATTGTTCCTTGCATGCAATAAACTCATCTGTTTCACTTCATCTCGGGATCAAGAACCTTATTTCTTCTGTTACAACAAATTTGGCGTAGTCGGCGGATGCTCCAGAAGGCGCAGAACTTCCCATCGGCAGGAGAGACGGTCAGCGCGCACATAACTAAGAGGTAAGGACTCCTCTTTTATTTAAAAGTCCCGACTCTCTCTGACCGATTGGGAAATCTCTGCTCCCTGCGAGAATCGCCCGAGATGACGGAGTAAACGTGAGTTTCTGAATTCCTCTGGCCCGGGGAAGGCACCGGTGTATGTAATGGGTTGTTTGCTGTAAGCCCAGAATTTGGTCTGGCAGGGGTTCCGCGGTATTGTGTACAGGCGTTCGAAGCTGGTGTATGCCTTAATTGCGCGTGGAGTTTTGAACGGGTTTTGGACCCTTACCGTGAAGTCAGGACTGGTGTGGGTCTTAATTGCACCCGGAGTTCTGAAGCTCAGAACTGGTTTGGGTCTTAATTGCACCCGGAGTTCTGAGGCTCTGAATCGGTGTGGGCCTTAATTGCGCCCGGGGTTCTAGAGCAAGTGGTGCATTAAATGCACGTAGTTCAGGACTGGTGTGGGTCTTAGTTGCACCCGGAGTTCTGAAGGTCAGAACTGGTGTGGGTCTTAATTGCACCCGGAGTTCTGTGGCTCGGGATCGGTGTGGGCCTTAATTGCGCCCGGGGTTCTGGAGCTGAGTGGTGCATTAAATGCACGTATAATCCAGGATTGGTGTGGGCTTTAATTACGCCCGGGGTCCTGAGATTAGCTACGCCTTGATCGTGCACAGATTGGCGTGGCGTGGTTTTTTTTTTGTTTTAAAGGAAGCAGGAGTGGAGGAGATATATGTATGTATGTTTTTGGTGTTTTCCTTGTTTGTGAAATACATATACACACGCACGACACTAACATAAACACACCTCATAATAAAAGAGCAAAGCATTAAGTAGCAGGATTTAAAGGACGTTGAGACCCGAGAATCGCCCTGATTGAGCTCAGTGCGTAAGTCCACCCCGGGGCAAAAGCAGCGATGCTGGCGTTCTGGGGATGGTGAATTACTGATCAAGAAAGGGGGTTTTCGAGGTCTCGTTTCTTACCTGTGAACAGTGCGGTGTAAATCCTCTCTAAAGTCTCTGAGAGGTATTTAGATCTGGAGGTAACAGACGCCCTTAGCTGAATGAGTGCAGTAATGCACAGGTTTTTCCAAGTGAAAACATCCCCCTACTGAATGAGCTGTTACCTCACACACGACAAAAGTAAATCTTAAAGAGACTGAACATGTGCGCTAACTGATGGTTTGAGAAAGTGGTGGAAGGGTCCGTTTAAATATCGGAAAAGTGTAAGTTGACGGAAAAGAAGGAGAAAAATATGGAAAAAGCTGAGTTTGTCAGAGGGAATTTGGGGCGAAGACGCCTGTAAAGAAAGCATATATGAGTATTGATTGGCAAAAGCACAAGCATGTAGCTCCCACCCTGGTGCACGGCCGGCACCAGTAGTGGCAGATACATGACGAAAAAGAAAGAAATTGGGATGTGACTTAAAAGTGTGTTTACGGGGAAAATAAAAACCCGGAAAAAAAAATATACTTTACTCACTACGAAAGAGTATAGGAAAAAAAAGCTAAAAGAGGCAGTACAGGAGAGTGAGAAACGAATTAGGAATTAACTCCTGGTCACGCTGCACTGGTAAATGTGCTGCAGCCAGCGACTAAGTTATGTCCTGCTCTCCCACAGGGGAACAAACAGGCAGGAAACGAAAATAATTGGGATCAATTCCCTCAGTGGCCATATGGAGAAGGGGGGTCTGATTGGGATAACACTTGGTATGAGTGTGATAAAAACGGATCAGGGTCTCCCCTGTTGGAGGGCGCCCGCAGGTCTGTACTCTCACTCGAAGTGGGAAAGGACTTGATGTAGCAGGGGCTGGCGCCGTTGATGACAGCGCCACTCTAACACTGTCTCGCACCCCGTCGAGGGGGTCTGCAATCGCACCTACCTTCCCTGATTTCCCCCATACGATCAAATCCAAAACCGTAAGATATTGACCGGTGGGCTAAAGTACCGCACCCGAAATTAGAAATGCAGCGAACCTGGAGTGCGCTTCAGGAATTAAAAGGATTCATGTAAAAGTAAAACAAGAATACAGCACATTGTATTACGAAGAGAAAAATATATTCTCGATGTGTATGTGTGTTTTATGAATTTGTGTGCCGGCATGTATGTGTGTAACTGTGAGTTTTGGTCTACTAAATGACGGTGTGAGTGTGTTTAGCCAGCGGGACTGGCTAGAGACGTAACTAAAGAGACTTGACGAAAATCAACTTAAGGAGATTGGAAAATATAAGAGCGTATAAGTACAGTACAGGTGGACGTAAAAGTAGTTAAACAGTTTTTGTATTATTATAAATTATTATAAATTGTAATTTATACAATTAGTTGTAATAGTGGAAACAATTTGGTTTTATTCGAATGTCTCGAGACCAGACATGCTGAAACGCTGTAGGTTTAGAATCGAGACTGGGGAGAATAACGTCTTGTGAGAAAATCTGTTTACCTAACGATTAGATCCTGTAAATCCCTTGTAGCCTCCCTAAGTCTGTCCCAGTCCAGTGGATAAAAATGTACTGTTAATGGAGTGTTGGTTTCTCTGTTAGGGGATACTGGAGCACTACTGTCCTGCTTGTTTCACTCCTCTGTTCAACAGTGTACTATAGAGCAATGTATATGGGAAGATGGCAGGAGGCCACAGGAGTATTGGGACAGCAAGTTTTACTTGCCGAGTACCAGATTTTAATGGGTGGTTTGATCCCAGATCTATTGGGTTGAAATATTATGCATTACAAAGAATGACTATGCAGAACAGGGTATCACGTGGCTTCAACTGGCTGTGATCACTCAGTATGTTGATGGTATTCTGAGTGCTTCCCCTGACGAGGAAACCCACAAGTCTGAGTTGCTTCAGCTTTAGAGTGTCTAATAGAAGCAGTTATGATAAGGCCCTTTTGTGTCTAGCATTGTGGAATTTTAACAGGGCCTGGGTAATATGTTTTTTGCAGGGTGAGCACAACTCTTAACAGATCTGCTTAAGGGGGGAGTGCAGTACAAGGACAAGATTGCCTTGGTTCCTGCAGCAAAAGCCGCCTTTAATAATTTGAAACAAGTTCTCTTACAGGTGCTGAGACTGGGGTTTCCTCAGAGGGATCAACCATTCCTTTGTATTATTGCAAGTAGCTGACAGAGGCCACCCAAGGAGCCCGCGAGCAGGTCCTGGAGGCGTGGGGACCACCACCTGAAGGAGGGCACAACCTCATCCCAGGAGAGTGGGTGTGGATCAGGAAATTTCCTTCACAGGTTCTCCAGCCCAGGTGGGACGGACCCTACCAGATCCTGTTGACAACCGAGTCTGCGGTTCGAGTGGAAGGAAAAGATCGCTGGATCCACGCGCCACACTGCCGACGAGCCTCATCCCCATTTACAGACTCAGAATGAAATCATTTCTGTCAATAATGATAATTGTTGCTGTAGAACTATGTTCCGCAGGGATTAATGATCATCTCTCCCACAAAGGAGAACATGGAATTAATTCCTTTTTAGGCCTCTCCTATCTGACAGCTAAGAAAACCAACCAAAGTGCCTGCTGGGTGTGTGCAGCATTACCCAAATATGTACAGGGAGGACTTCCTATGGGAGCCATTCCTTGGCGTCTCGAGGAAGTCATAGGCATGATCATTTGGAGGGATAATTTAGGAGATTTTAATATGACAAACTATGGGGGTTGCCATAACACGACTTTAACCTGCACAACATTACAGTATCTACAGGAGCGAGGCTTAGAGCCCACGAGTTTCACAGGCTCTTACGCTCCTAAATATAACAGAAGCCATACACCACCATACCTGACTCTCAATAAGGAACGTGAGGGAAACATATGTTTTCAGCACACTAATGGTCTGCACTTGGTTGGATGGAGTCGTTGCAACCTTACCATCTCTGCAAATATATCCACCTCTACCTTCCAAATTCCAGGATGGGATCGGCACACCCCACAATTCGGTATAAGTTTCTTATTTTCAGAGGCATGGGGAGCGCCAAACGGAACATATTTCATTTGTGGAAAACGAGCCTACCCATGGTTGCCAGCCCAGTGGTCTGGCTCATGTTATTTAGGATATGTGGTTCCTCATATCCGTGTTCAAACCCACACCCCCTTCGGACCTAACCACAGACCACAAAGAAAATTGGCTGATTGGGAATATTATTTAGGTATAATATTTCCACAAGCCGGCATGAACTTTCTGAGTCGAGAGTTAATTCAAATGGCCTCGACTTTAGAAGAATTAGCAAATTCTACCTCATCTAGTCTGAAGGCTGTTAATGATGAGATGGTAGCCCTCAGAACAGTGGCCATGCAGAACCTACTAGCTTTAGATTATGTACTGGTGGCCCAAGGAGGAACTTGTGCAGTAATTGGCACTGAATGCTGCACATATATTCCTGATAATTCTGAGCACATCTCAGATCTGGCCCAACACATTTACAATGAGGGACAGAAATATCAGGACTATTATACTGAAAATTGGGGAATTGGGTCTTGGGTAAAGTCTGTGTTTGGGGCCTGGGGTGGAACCTTTTTATAGTATTTATCTGTAGGAGTAGTATTGTTTATATGTATAATTGTAATCATCACATTCACAAAAACATGTATCACATCTTGCCATAACCGTGGAACGAACAATGTCATGGCAATACATACCTGTTCGCCAAGAAAGGAAAGATCTGCCCTGACATTGTATGTATAAAAATAGGCTACACTGACGTATGCCATATTTTATAAGGGGGGAATGAAGAAAGATGTGAAGACGGGGGTTTGAATTTAATCTTTTCTGTAGGGGGTTTAGACTTCCAAGTCACAAGCAGGGGTTTATGGCAGGAAAGGGGGTTAACTGATAAGGATTGCAGATGCCAGCTAGGAACCCCCTGGGTGTAATGTTAAACTGACCATTTGCCCAGAACATCGTAAACTGGCCAAATACCATGAACCCCCCTCTTTACCATCATACCGAGTGACGTCAGAAACGGAGAAGAAAACACTATATAACCCAAAAGTTTGTAACAGTACGTGGAACAATACTTCGGTTTTGTTGTTTCTTGCGGGAAACAAGACTTCGGCTTTATTGTTCCTTGCATGCAATAAACTCATCTGTTTCACTTCATCTCGGGATCAAGAACCTTATTTCTTCTGTTACAACAGTGCTAATCTTTCTTCTTTTCTCTTTTGAAACCTAGAGGAAAGAACAAGTGTAGCCAAACTAGTCTGGGAATTGTAATTTTCACTGAAAACCACTCACCCATTTCGTATTTGAAATGTCTTTCCAGCAGCGGGATGTAAAAAAAAGCAATACCACAAAATTGAAACCCTTTGACACTAGATGCATTAAAAATACCTGTTAACTGGTAATTGGCATGATTCGGACTAATTGGGAGTCATTTGTGGACTTTTTTGAAAACAGTTTGAATGGCAGGGATTTGGAAGTATGTTCCAAAAGTGTCCGAGCTAGGGTTAGGGTTAGTGTTGGAACAACAGCTAAACGTGTTCTAATGCATTTGCTGTGCTTTCGGATGTATTTGCAGTGCAGGACAGGTGTTGTTTTGCTGTTTGGTCGAAAAACAATTTTGGCCCAATTTTGACGTTTTTGCTAAGCCGCGCGCTTGTCAAAAATGGTCGAAAATCAAAATTCTCAATCCACACTTTGTACGTGCTTAACTTTCTTCTTTTCTCTTTTGAAACCTAGAGGAAAGAACAAGTTTGGCCAAACTTGTCTGGGAATTGTAATTTTCACTGAAAACCACTCACCCATTTCGTATTTGAAATGTCTTTCCAGCAGCAGGATGTAAAAAAAAGCAATGCCGCAAAATTGAAACCCTTTCACACTAGATGCATTAAAAATACCTGTTAACTGGTAATTGGCATGATTCGGACTAATTGGGAGTCATTTGTGGACTTGTTTGAAAACAGTTTGTATGGCAGGGATTTGGAAGTATGTTCCAAAAGTGTCCGAGCTAGGGTTAGGGTTAGTGTTGGAACAACAGCTACACATGTTCTAATGCATTTGCTGTGCTTTCGGATGTATTTGCAGTGCAGGACAGGTGTTGTTTTGCTGTTTGGTCGAAAAACAATTTTGGCCCAATTTTGCCGTTTTTGCTAAGCAGCGCGCCTGTCAAAAATGGTCGAAAATCAAAATTCTCAATCCACACTTTGTACGTGCTAAACTTTCTTCTTTTCTCGTTTGAAACCTAGAGGCAAGAACAAGTTTGGCCAAACTTGTCTGGGAATTGTAATTTTCACTGAAAACCACTCACCCATTTCGTATTTGAAATGTCTTTCCAGCAGCGGGATGTAAAAAAAAGCAATGCCGCAAAATTGAAACCCTTTCACACTAGATGCATTAAAAATACCTGTTAACTGGTAATTGGCATGATTCGGACTAATTGGGAGTCATTTGTGGACTTTTTTGAAAACAGTTTGTATGGCAGGGATTTGGAAGTATGTTCCAAAAGTGCCCGAGCTAGGGTTAGGGTTAGTGTTGGAACAACAGCTACACATGTTCTAATGCATTTGCTGTGGTTTCGGATGTATTTGCAGTGCAGGACAGGTGTTGTTTTGCTGTTTGGTCGAAAAACAATTTTGGCCCAATTTTGCCGTTTTTGCTAAATCAAAATTCTCAATCCACACTTTGTACATGCTTAACTTTCTTCTTTTCTCTTTTGAAACCTAGAGGAAAGAACAAGTTTGGCCAAATTTGTCTGGGAATTGTAATTTTCACTGAAAACCACTCACCCATTTCGTATTTGAAATGTCTTTCCAGCAGCAGGATGTAAAAAAAAGCAATGCCGCACAATTGAAACCCTTTGACACTAGATGCATTAAAAATACCTGTTAACTGGTAATTGGCATGATTCGGACAAATTGGGAGTCATTTGTGGACTTTTTTGAAAACAGTTTGTATGGCAGGGATTTGGAAGTATGTTCCAAAAGTGCCCGAGCTAGGGTTAGGGTTAGTGTTGGAACAACAGCTACACATGTTCTAATGCATTTGTTGTGCTTTCGGATGTATTTGCAGTGCAGGACAGGTGTTGTTTTGCTGTTTGGTCAAAAAACAATTTTGGCCCAATTTTGCCGTTTTTGCTAAGCCGCGCACCTGTCAAAAATGGTCGAAAATCAAAATTCTCAATCCACACTTTGTACGTGCTAATCTTTCTTCTTTTCTCTTTTGAAACCTAGAGGAAAGAACAAGTGTAGCCAAACTAGTCTGGGAATTGTAATTTTCACTGAAAACCACTCACCCATTTCGTATTTGAAATGTCTTTCCAGCAGCGGGATGTAAAAAAAAGCAATACCACAAAATTGAAACCCTTTGACACTAGATGCATTAAAAATACCTGTTAACTGGTAATTGGCATGATTCGGACTAATTGGGAGTCATTTGTGGACTTTTTGGAAAACAGTTTTAATGGCAGGGATTTGGAAGTATGTTCCAAAAGTGTCCGAGCTAGGGTTAGGGTTAGTGTTGGAACAACAGCTAAACGTGTTCTAATGCATTTGCTGTGCTTTCGGATGTATTTGCAGTGCAGGACAGGTATTGTTTTGCTGTTTGGTCGAAAAACAATTTTGGCCCAATTTTGACGTTTTTGCTAAGCCGCGCGCCTGTCAAAAATGGTCGAAAATCAAAATTCTCAATCCACACTTTGTACATGCTTAACTTTCTTCTTTTCTCTTTTGAAACCTAGAGGAAAGAACAAGTTTGGCCAAATTTGTCTGGGAATTGTAATTTTCACTGAAAACCACTCACCCATTTTGTATTTGAAATGTCTTTCCAGCAGCGGGATGTAAAAAAAAGCAATGCCGCAAAATTGAAACCCTTTCACACTAGATGCATTAAAAATACCTGTTAACTGGTAATTGGCATGATTCGGACTAATTGGGAGTCATTTGTGGACTTTTTTGAAAACAGTTTGTATGGCAGGGATTTGGAAGTATGTTCCAAAAGTGTCCGAGCTAGGGTTAGGGTTAGTGTTGGAACAACAGCTACACATGTTCTAATGCATTTGCTGTGCTTTCGGATGTATTTGCAGTGCAGGACAGGTGTTGTTTTGCTGTTTGGTCGAAAAACAATTTTGGCCCAATTTTGCCGTTTTTGCTAAATCAAAATTCTCAATCCACACTTTGTACGTGCTTAACTTTCTTCTTTTCTCTTTTGAAACCTAGAGGAAAGAACAAGTTTGGCCAAACTTGTCTGGGAATTGTAATTTTCACTGAAAACCACTCACCCATTTCGTATTTGAAATGTCTTTCCAGCAGCGGGATGTAAAAAAAAGCAATGCCGCAAAATTGAAACCATTTCACACTAGATACATTAAACATACCTGTTAACTGGTAATTGGCATGATTCGGAATAATTGGGAGTCATTTGTGGACTTTTTTGAAAACAGTTTGTATGGCAGGGATTTGGAAGTATGTTCCAAAAGTGCCCGAGCTAGGGTTAGGGTTAGTGTTGGAACAACAGCTACACATGTTCTAATGCATTTGCTGTGCTTTCGGATGTATTTGCGGTGCAGGACAGGTGTTGTTTTGCTGTTTGGTCAAAAAACAATTTTGGCCCAATTTTGCCGTTTTTGCTAAGCCGCGCGCCTGTCAAAAATGGTCGAAAATCAAAATTCTCAATCCACACTTTGTACGTGCTAATCTTTCTTCTTTTCTCTTTTGAAACCTAGAGGAAAGAACAAGTGTAGCCAAACTAGTCTGGGAATTGTAATTTTCACTGAAAACCACTCACCCATTTCGTATTTGAAATGTCTTTCCAGCAGCGGGATGTAAAAAAAAGCAATGCCGCAAAATTGAAACCCTTTCACACTAGATGCATTAAAAATACCTGTTAACTGGTAATTGGCATGATTCGGACTAATTGGGAGTCATTTGTGGACTTTTTTGAAAACAGTTTGTATGGCAGGGATTTGGAAGTATGTTCCAAAAGTGCCCGAGCTAGGGTTAGGGTTAGTGTTGGAACAACAGCTACACATGTTCTAATGCATTTGCTGTGGTTTCGGATGTATTTGCAGTGCAGGACAGGTGTTGTTTTGCTGTTTGGTCGAAAAACAATTTTGGCCCAATTTTGCCGTTTTTGCTAAATCAAAATTCTCAATCCACACTTTGTACGTGCTTAACTTTCTTCTTTTCTCTTTTGAAACATAGAGGAAAGAACAAGTTTGGCCAAACTTGTCTGGGAATTGTAATTTTCACTGAAAACCACTCACCCATTTCGTATTTGAAATGTCTTTCCAGCAGCAGGATGTAAAAAAAAGCAATGCCGCAAAATTGAAACCCTTTCACACTAGATGCATTAAAAATACCTTTTAACTGGTAATTGGCATGATTCGGACAAATTGGGGAGTCATTTGTGGACTTTTTTGAAAACAGTTTGTATGGCAGGGATTTGGAAGTATGTTCCAAAAGTGTCCGAGCTAGGGTTAGGGTTAGTGTTGGAACAACAGCTACACATGTTCTAATGCATTTGCTGTGCTTTCGGATGTATTTGCAGTGCAGGACAGGTGTTGTTTTGCTGTTTGGTCGAAAAACAATTTTGGCCCAATTTTGCCGTTTTTGCTAAGCCGCGCGCCTGTCAAAAATGGTCGAAAATCAAAATTCTCAATCCACACTTTGTACGTGCTAAACTTTCTTCTTTTCTCTTTTGAAACCTAGAGGAAAGAACAAGTTTGGCCAAACTTGTCTGGGAATTGTAATTTTCACTGAAAACCACTCACCCATTTCGTATTTGAAATGTCTTTCCAGCAGCAGGATGTAAAAAAAAGCAATGCCGCAAAATTGAAACCCTTTCACACTAGATGCATTAAAAATACCTGTTAACTGGTAATTGGCATGATTCGGACTAATTGGGAGTCATTTCTGGACTTTTTTGAAAACAGTTTGTATGGCAGGGATTTGGAAGTATGTTCCAAAAGTGTCCGAGCTAGGGTTAGGGTTAGTGTTGGAACAACAGCTACACATGTTCTAATGCATTAGCTTTGCTTTCGGATGTATTTGCAGTGCAGGACAGGTGTTGTTTTCCTGTTTGGTCGAAAAACAATTTTGGCCCAATTTTGCCGTTTTTGCTAAGCGCGCCTGTCAAAAATAGTCGAAAATCAAAATTCTCAATCCACACTTTGTACGTGCTAAACTTTCTTCTTTTCTCTTTTGAAACCTAGAGGCAAGAACAAGTTTGGCCAAACTTGTCTGGGAATTGTAATTTTCACTGAAAACCACTCACCCATTTCGCATTTGAAATATCTTTCCAGCAGCAGGATGTAAAAAAATTGCAATGCCACAAAATTGAAACCCTGTGACACTAGATGCATTAAAAATACCTGTTAACTGGTAATTGGCATGATTCGGACTAATTGGGAGTCATTTGTGGACTTTTTTGAAAACAGTTTGAATGGCAGGGATTTGGAAGTATGTTCCAAAAGTGTCCAAGCTAGGGTTAGGGTTAGTGTTGGAACAACAGCTAAACGTGTTCTAATGCATTTGCTGTGCTTTCGGATGTATTTGCAGTGCAGGACAGGTGTTGTTTTGCTGTTTGGTCGAAAAACAATTTTGGCCCAATTTTGACGTTTTTGATAAGCTGCGCGCCTGTCAAAAATGGTCGAAAATCAAAATTCTCAATCCACACTTTGTACGTTCTAAACTTTCTTCTTTTCTCTTTTGAAACCTAGAGGCAAGAACAAGTTTGGCCAAACTTGTCTGGGAATTGTAATTTTCACTGAAAACCACTCACCCATTTCGCATTTGAAATATCTTTCCAGCAGCAGGATGTAAAAAAATTGCAATGCCACAAAATTGAAACCCTGTGACACTAGATGCATTAAAAATACCTGTTAACTGGTAATTGGCATGATTCGGACTAATTGGGAGTCATTTGTGGACTTTTTTGAAAACAGTTTGAATGGCAGGGATTTGGAAGTATGTTCCAAAAGTGTCCGAGCTAGGGTTAGGGTTAGTGTTGGAACAACAGCTAAACGTGTTCTAATGCATTTGCTGTGCTTTCGGATGTATTTGCAGTGCAGGACAGGTGTTGTTTTGCTGTTTGGTCGAAAAACAATTTTGGCCCAATTTTGACGTTTTTGATAAGCTGCGCGCCTGTCAAAAATGGTCGAAAATCAAAATTCTCAATCCACACTTTGTACGTTCTAAACTTTCTTCTTTTCTCTTTTGAAACCTAGAGGCAAGAACAAGTTTGGCCAAACTTGTCTGGGAATTGTAATTTTCACTGAAAACCACTCACCCATTTCGTATTTGAAATGTCTTTCCAGCAGCAGGATGTAAAAAAATTGCAATGCCACAAAATTGAAACCCTGTGACACTAGATGCATTAAAAATACCTGTTAACTGGTAATTGGCATGATTCGGACTAATTGGGAGTCATTTGTGGACTTTTTTGAAAACAGTTTGAATGGCAGGGATTTGGAAGTATGTTCCAAAAGTGTCCGAGCTAGGGTTAGGGTTAGTGTTGGAACAGCTAAACGTGTTCTAATGCATTTGCTGTGCTTTCGGATGTATTTGCAGTGCAGGAGAGGTGTTGTTTTGCTGTTTGGTCGAAAAACAATTTTGGCCCAATTTTGACGTTTTTGATAAGCTGCGCGCCTGTCAAAAATGGTTGAAAATCAAAATTCTCAATCCACACTTTGTACGTGCTAAACTTTCGTCTTTACTCTTTTGAAACCTAGAGGAAAGAACAAGTTTGGCCAAACTTGTCTGGGAATTGTAATTTTCACTGAAAACCACTCACCCATTTCGTATTTGAAATGTCTTTCCAGCAGCAGGATGTAAAAAAAAAGCAATGCCGCAAAATTGAAACCCTTTCACACTAGATGCATTAAAAATACCTGTTAACTGGTAATTGGCATGATTCGGACTAATTGGGAGTCATTTGTGGACTTTTTTGAAAACAGTTTGTATGGCAGGGATTTGGAAGTATGTTCCAAAAGTGTCCGAGCTAGGGTTAGGGTTAGTGTTGGATCAACAGCTACACGTGTTCTCATGCATTTGCTGTGCTTTCGGATGTATTTACAGTGCAGGACAGGTATTGTTTTGCTGTTTGGTCGAAAAACAATTTTGGCCCAATTTTGACGTTTTTGCTAAGCCGCGCGCCTGTCAAAAATGGTCGAAAATCAAAATTCTCAATCCACACTTTGTACATGCTTAACTTTCTTCTTTTCTCTTTTGAAACCTAGAGGAAAGAACAAGTTTGGCCAAATTTGTCTGGGAATTGTAATTTTCACTGAAAACCACTCACCCATTTTGTATTTGAAATGTCTTTCCAGCAGCGGGATGTAAAAAAAAGCAATGCCGCAAAATTGAAACCCTTTCACACTAGATGCATTAAAAATACCTGTTAACTGGTAATTGGCATGATTCGGACTAATTGGGAGTCATTTGTGGACTTTTTTGAAAACAGTTTGTATGGCAGGGATTTGGAAGTATGTTCCAAAAGTGTCCGAGCTAGGGTTAGGGTTAGTGTTGGAACAACAGCTACACATGTTCTAATGCATTTGCTGTGCTTTCGGATGTATTTGCAGTGCAGGTCAGGTGTTGTTTTGCTTTTTGGTCGAAAAACAATTTTGGCCCAATTTTGCCGTTTTTGCTAAATCAAAATTCTCAATCCTCACTTTGTACGTGCTAATCTTTCTTCTTTTCTCTTTTGAAACCTAGAGGAAAGAACAAGTTTGGCCAAACTTGTCTTGGAATTTTAATTTTCACTGAAAACCACTCACCCATTTCGTATTTGAAATGTCTTTCCAGCAGCAGGATGTAAAAAAAAGCAATGCTGCAAAATTGAAACAATTCACACTAGATGCATTAAAAATACCTGTTAACTGGTAATTGGCATGATTTGGACAAATTGGGAGTCATTTGTGGACTTTTTTGAAAACAGTTTGTATGGCAGGGATTTGGAAGTATGTTCCAAAAGTGTCAGAGCTAGGGTTAGGGTTAGTGTTGGAACAACAGCTACACATGTTCTAATGCATTTGCTGTGCTTTCGGATGTATTTGCAGTGCAGGACAGGTGTTGTTTTGCTGTTTGGTCGAAAAACAATTTTGGCCCAATTTTGCCGTTTTTGCTAAGCAGCGCGCCTGTCAAAAATGGTCGAAAATCAAAATTCTCAATCCACACTTTGTACGTGCTAAACTTTCTTCTTTTCTCGTTTGAAACCTAGAGGCAAGAACAAGTTTGGCCAAACTTGTCTGGGAATTGTAATTTTCACTGAAAACCACTCACCCATTTCGTATTTGAAATGTCTTTCCAGCAGCAGGATGTAAAAAAAAGCAATGCCGCACAATTGAAACCCTTTGACACTAGATGCATTAAAAATACCTGTTAACTGGTAATTGGCATGATTCGGACAAATTGGGAGTCATTTGTGGACATTTTTGAAAACAGTTTGTATGGCAGGGATTTGGAAGTATGTTCCAAAAGTGCCCGAGCTAGGGTTAGAGTTAGTGTTGGAACAACAGCTACACATGTTCTAATCCATTTGCTGTGCTTTCGGATGTATTTGCAGTGCAGGACAGGTGTTGTTTTGCTGTTTGGTCGAAAAACAATTTTGGCCCAATTTTGCCGTTTTTGCTAAATCAAAATTCTCAATCCACACTTTGTACGTGCTTAACTTTCTTCTTTTCTCTTTTGAAACCTAGAGGAAAGAACAAGTTTGGCCAAACTTGTCTGGGAATTGTAATTTTCACTGAAAACCACTCACCCATTTCGTATTTGAAATGTCTTTCCAGCAGCGGGATGTAAAAAAAAGCAATGCCGCAAAATTGAAACCATTTCACACTAGATACATTAAACATACCTGTTAACTGGTAATTGGCATGATTCGGAATAATTGGGAGTCATTTGTGGACTTTTTTGAAAACAGTTTGTATGGCAGGGATTTGGAAGTATGTTCCAAAAGTGCCCGAGCTAGGGTTAGGGTTAGTGTTGGAACAACAGCTACACATGTTCTAATGCATTTGCTGTGCTTTCGGATGTATTTGCGGTGCAGGACAGGTGTTGTTTTGCTGTTTGGTCAAAAAACAATTTTGGCCCAATTTTGCCGTTTTTGCTAAGCCGCGCGCCTGTCAAAAATGGTCGAAAATCAAAATTCTCAATCCACACTTTGTACGTGCTAATCTTTCTTCTTTTCTCTTTTGAAACCTAGAGGAAAGAACAAGTGTAGCCAAACTAGTCTGGGAATTGTAATTTTCACTGAAAACCACTCACCCATTTCGTATTTGAAATGTCTTTCCAGCAGCGGGATGTAAAAAAAAGCAATACCACAAAATTGAAACCCTTTGACACTAGATGCATTAAAAATACCTGTTAACTGGTAATTGGCATGATTCGGACTAATTGGGGAGTCATTTGTGGACTTTTTTTAAAACAGTTTGTATGGCAGGGATTTGGAAGTATGTTCCAAAAGTGTCCGAGCTAGGGTTAGGGTTAGTGTTGGATCAACAGCTACACGTGTTCTCATGCATTTGCTGTGCTTTCGGATGTATTTACAGTGCAGGACAGGTGTTGTTTTACTGTTTGGTCCAAAAACAATTTTGGCCCAATTTTGCCGTTTTTGCTAAGCCGCGCGCCTGTCAAAAATGGTCGAAAATCAAAATTCTCAATCCACACTTTGTACGTGCTTAACTTTCTTCTTTTCTCTTTTGAAACCTAGAGGAAAGAACAAGTTTGGCCAAACTTGTCTGGGAATTGTAATTTTCACTGAAAACCACTCACCCATTTCGTATTTGAAATGTCTTTCCAGCAGCAGGATGTAAAAAAAAGCAATGCCGCAAAATTGAAACCCTTTCACACTAGATGCATTAAAAATACCTTTTAACTGGTAATTGGCATGATTCGGACAAATTGGGGAGTCATTTGTGGACTTTTTTGAAAACAGTTTGTATGGCAGGGATTTGGAAGTATGTTCCAAAAGTGTGCGAGCTAGGGTTAGGGTTAGTGTTGGAACAACAGCTACACATGTTCTAATGCATTTGCTGTGCTTTCGGATGTATTTGCAGTGCAGGACAGGTGTTGTTTTGCTGTTTGGTCGAAAAACAATTTTGGCCCAATTTTGCCGTTTTTGCTAAGCCGCGCGCCTGTCAAAAATGGTCGAAAATCAAAATTCTCAATCCACACTTTGTACGTGCTAAACTTTCTTCTTTTCTCTTTTGAAACCTAGAGGAAAGAACAAGTTTGGCCAAACTTGTCTGGGAATTGTAATTTTCACTGAAAACCACTCACCCATTTCGTATTTGAAATGTCTTTCCAGCAGCAGGATGTAAAAAAAAGCAATGCCGCAAAATTGAAACCCTTTCACACTAGATGCATTAAAAATACCTGTTAACTGGTAATTGGCATGATTCGGACTAATTGGGAGTCATTTGTGGACTTTTTTGAAAACAGTTTGTATGGCAGGGATTTGGAAGTATGTTCCAAAAGTGTCCGAGCTAGGGTTAGGGTTAGTGTTGGATCAACAGCTACACGTGTTCTCATGCATTTGCTGTGCTTTCGGATGTATTTACAGTGCAGGACAGGTGTTGTTTTACTGTTTGGTCCAAAAACAATTTTGGCCCAATTTTGCCGTTTTTGCTAAGCCGCGCGCCTGTCAAAAATGGTCGAAAATCAAAATTCTCAATCCACACTTTTTACGTGCTTAACTTTCTTCTTTTCTCTTTTGAAACCTAGAGGAAAGAACAAGTTTGGCCAAACTTGTCTGGGAATTGTAATTTTCACTGAAAACCACTCACCCATTTCGTATTTGAAATGTCTTTCCAGCAGCAGGATGTAAAAAAAAGCAATGCCGCAAAATTGAAACCCTTTCACACTAGATGCATTAAAAATACCTGTTAACTGGTAATTGGCATGATTCGGACTAATTGGGAGTCATTTCTGGACTTTTTTGAAAACAGTTTGTATGGCAGGGATTTGGAAGTATGTTCCAAAAGTGTCCGAGCTAGGGTTAGGGTTAGTGTTGGAACAACAGCTACACATGTTCTAATGCATTAGCTTTGCTTTCGGATGTATTTGCAGTGCAGGACAGGTGTTGTTTTCCTGTTTGGTCGAAAAACAATTTTGGCCCAATTTTGCCGTTTTTGCTAAGCGCGCCTGTCAAAAATGGTCGAAAATCAAAATTCTCAATCCACACTTTGTACGTGCTAAACTTTCTTCTTTTCTCTTTTGAAACCTAGAGGCAAGAACAAGTTTGGCCAAACTTGTCTGGGAATTGTAATTTTCACTGAAAACCTTTCACCCATTTCGCATTTGAAATATCTTTCCAGCAGCAGGATGTAAAAAAATTGCAATGCCACAAAATTGAAACCCTGTGACACTAGATGCATTAAAAATACCTGTTAACTGGTAATTGGCATGATTCGGACTAATTGGGAGTCATTTGTGGACTTTTTTGAAAACAGTTTGAATGGCAGGGATTTGGAAGTATGTTCCAAAAGTGTCCGAGCTAGGGTTAGGGTTAGTGTTGGAACAACAGCTAAACGTGTTCTAATGCATTTGCTGTGCTTTCGGATGTATTTGCAGTGCAGGACAGGTGTTGTTTTGCTGTTTGGTCGAAAAACAATTTTGGCCCAATTTTGACGTTTTTGATAAGCTGCGCGCCTGTCAAAAATGGTCGAAAATCAAAATTCTCAATCCACACTTTGTACGTTCTAAACTTTCTTCTTTTCTCTTTTGAAACCTAGAGGCAAGAACAAGTTTGGCCAAACTTGTCTGGGAATTGTAATTTTCACTGAAAACCACTCACCCATTTCGCATTTGAAATATCTTTCCAGCAGCAGGATGTAAAAAAATTGCAATGCCACAAAATTGAAACCCTGTGACACTAGATGCATTAAAAATACCTGTTAACTGGTAATTGGCATGATTCGGACTAATTGGGAGTCATTTGTGGACTTTTTTGAAAACAGTTTGAATGGCAGGGATTTGGAAGTATGTTCCAAAAGTGTCCGAGCTAGGGTTAGGGTTAGTGTTGGAACAACAGCTAAACGTGTTCTAATGCATTTGCTGTGCTTTCGGATGTATTTGCAGTGCAGGACAGGTGTTGTTTTGCTGTTTGGTCGAAAAACAATTTTGGCCCAATTTTGACGTTTTTGATAAGCTGCGCGCCTGTCAAAAATGGTCGAAAATCAAAATTCTCAATCCACACTTTGTACGTTCCAAACTTTCTTCTTTTCTCTTTTGAAACCTAGAGGCAAGAACAAGTTTGGCCAAACTTGTCTGGGAATTGTAATTTTCACTGAAAACCACTCACCCATTTCGTATTTGAAATGTCTTTCCAGCAGCGGGATGTAAAAAAAAGCAATGCCGCAAAATTGAAACCATTTCACACTAGATGCATTAAACATACCTGTTAACTGGTAATTGGCATGATTCGGAATAATTGGGAGTCATTTGTGGACTTTTTTGAAAACAGTTTGTATGGCAGGGATTTGGAAGTATGTTCCAAAAGTGCCCGAGCTAGGGTTAGGGTTAGTGTTGGAACAACAGCTACACATGTTCTAATGCATTTGCTGTGCTTTCGGATGTATTCGCGGTGCAGGACAGGTGTTGTTTTGCTGTTTGGTCAAAAAACAATTTTGGCCCAATTTTGCCGTTTTTGCTAAGCCGCGCGCCTGTCAAAAATGGTCGAAAATCAAAATTCTCAATCCACACTTTGTACGTGCTAATCTTTCTTCTTTTCTCTTTTGAAACCTAGAGGAAAGAACAAGTGTAGCCAAACTAGTCTGGGAATTGTAATTTTCACTGAAAACCACTCACCCATTTCGTATTTGAAATGTCTTTCCAGCAGCGGGATGTAAAAAAAAGCAATACCACAAAATTGAAACCCTTTGACACTAGATGCATTAAAAATACCTGTTAACTGGTAATTGGCATGATTCGGACTAATTGGGAGTCATTTGTGGACTTTTTTGAAAACAGTTTGAATGGCAGGGATTTGGAAGTATGTTCCAAAAGTGTCCGAGCTAGGGTTAGGGTTAGTGTTGGAACAACAGCTAAACGTGTTCTAATGCATTTGCTGTGCTTTCGGATGTATTTGCAGTGCAGGACAGGTGTTGTTTTGCTGTTTGGTCGAAAAACAATTTTGGCCCAATTTTGACGTTTTTGCTAAGCCGCGCGCCTGTCAAAAATGGTCGAAAATCAAAATTCTCAATCCACACTTTGTACGTGCTAAACTTTCTTCTTTTCTCTTTTGAAACCTAGAGGCAAGAACAAGTTTGGCCAAACTTGTCTGGGAATTGTAATTTTCACTGAAAACCACTCACCCATTTCGTATTTGAAATGTCTTTCCAGCAGCAGGATGTAAAAAAAAGCAATGCCGCAAAATTGAAACCCTTTCACACTAGATGCATTAAAAATACCTGTTAACTGGTAATTGGCATGATTCGGACAAATTGGGAGTCATTTGTGGACTTTTTTTAAAACAGTTTGTATGGCAGGGATTTGGAAGTATGTTCCAAAAGTGTCCGAGCTAGGGTTAGGGTTAGTGTTGGATCAACAGCTACACGTGTTCTCATGCATTTGCTGTGCTTTCGGATGTATTTACAGTGCAGGACAGGTGTTGTTTTGCTGTTTGGTCGAAAAACAATTTTGGCCCAATTTTGACGTTTTTGCTAAGCCGCGCGCCTGTCAAAAATGGTCGAAAATCAAAATTCTCAATCCACACTTTGTACGTGCTAAACTTTCTTCTTTTCTCTTTTGAAACCTAGAGGCAAGAACAAGTTTGGCCAAACTTGTCTGGGAATTGTAATTTTCACTGAAAACCACTCACCCATTTCGTATTTGAAATGTCTTTCCAGCAGCAGGATGTAAAAAAAAGCAATGCCGCAAAATTGAAACCCTTTCACACTAGATGCATTAAAAATACCTGTTAACTGGTAATTGGCATGATTCGGACTAATTGGGAGTCATTTGTGGACTTTTTTGAAAACAGTTTGTATGGCAGGGATTTGGAAGTATGTTCCAAAAGTGTCCGAGCTAGGGTTAGGGTTAGTGTTGGATCAACAGCTACACGTGTTCTCATGCATTTGCTGTGCTTTCGGATGTATTTACAGTGCAGGACAGGTGTTGTTTTGCTGTTTGGTCCAAAAACAATTTTGGCCCAATTTTGCCGTTTTTGCTAAGCCGCGCGCCTGTCAAAAATGGTCGAAAATCAAAATTCTCAATCCACACTTTGTACGTGCTTAACTTTCTTCTTTTCTCTTTTGAAACCTAGAGGAAAGAACAAGTTTGGCCAAACTTGTCTGGGAATTGTAATTTTCACTGAAAACCACTCACCCATTTCGCATTTGAAATATCTTTCCAGCAGCAGGATGTAAAAAAATTGCAATGCCACAAAATTGAAACCCTGTGACACTAGATGCATTAAAAATACCTGTTAACTGGTAATTGGCATGATTCGGACTAATTGGGAGTCATTTGTGGACTTTTTTGAAAACAGTTTGAATGGCAGGGATTTGGAAGTATGTTCCAAAAGTGTCCGAGCTAGGGTTAGGGTTAGTGTTGGAACAACAGCTAAACGTGTTCTAATGCATTTGCTGTGCTTTCGGATGTATTTGCAGTGCAGGACAGGTGTTGTTTTGCTGTTTGGTCGAAAAACAATTTTGGCCCAATTTTGACGTTTTTGATAAGCTGCGCGCCTGTCAAAAATGGTCGAAAATCAAAATTCTCAATCCACACTTTGTACGTTCCAAACTTTCTTCTTTTCTCTTTTGAAACCTAGAGGCAAGAACAAGTTTGGCCAAACTTGTCTGGGAATTGTAATTTTCACTGAAAACCACTCACCCATTTCGTATTTGAAATGTCTTTCCAGCAGCGGGATGTAAAAAAAAGCAATGCCGCAAAATTGAAACCATTTCACACTAGATGCATTAAACATACCTGTTAACTGGTAATTGGCATGATTCGGAATAATTGGGAGTCATTTGTGGACTTTTTTGAAAACAGTTTGTATGGCAGGGATTTGGAAGTATGTTCCAAAAGTGCCCGAGCTAGGGTTAGGGTTAGTGTTGGAACAACAGCTACACATGTTCTAATGCATTTGCTGTGCTTTCGGATGTATTTGCGGTGCAGGACAGGTGTTGTTTTGCTGTTTGGTCAAAAAACAATTTTGGCCCAATTTTGCCGTTTTTGCTAAGCCGCGCGCCTGTCAAAAATGGTCGAAAATCAAAATTCTCAATCCACACTTTGTACGTGCTAATCTTTCTTCTTTTCTCTTTTGAAACCTAGAGGAAAGAACAAGTGTAGCCAAACTAGTCTGGGAATTGTAATTTTCACTGAAAACCACTCACCCATTTCGTATTTGAAATGTCTTTCCAGCAGCAGGATGTAAAAAAAAGCAATGCCGCAAAATTGAAACCCTTTGACACTAGATGCATTAAAAATACCTGTTAACTGGTAATTGGCATGATTCGGACTAATTGGGAGTCATTTGTGGACTTTTTTGAAAACAGTTTGAATGGCAGGGATTTGGAAGTATGTTCCAAAAGTGTCCAAGCTAGGGTTAGGGTTAGTGTTGGAACAACAGCTAAACGTGTTCTAATGCATTTGCTGTGCTTTCGGATGTATTTGCAGTGCAGGACAGGTGTTGTTTTGCTGTTTGGTCGAAAAACAATTTTGGCCCAATTTTGACGTTTTTGCTAAGCCGCGCGCCTGTCAAAAATGGTCGAAAATCAAAATTCTCAATCCACACTTTGTACGTGCTAATCTTTCTTCTTTTCTCTTTTGAAACCTAGAGGAAAGAACAAGTGTAGCCAAACTAGTATGGGAATTGTAATTTTCACTGAAAACCACTCACCCATTTCGTATTTGAAATGTCTTTCCAGCAGCGGGATGTAAAAAAAAGCAATACCACAAAATTGAAACCCTTTGACACTAGATGCATTAAAAATACCTGTTAACTGGTAATTGGCATGATTCGGACTAATTGGGAGTCATTTGTGGACTTTTTTGAAAACAGTTTGTATGGCAGGGATTTGGAAGTATGTTCCAAAAGTGTCCGAGATAGGGTTAGGGTTAGTGTTGGAACAACAGCTACACATGTTCTAATGCATTAGCTGTGCTTTCGGATGTATTTGCAGTGCAGGACAGGTGTTGTTTTCCTGTTTGGTCGAAAAACAATTTTGGCCCAATTTTGCCGTTTTTGCTAAGCGCGCCTGTCAAAAATGGTCGAAAATCAAAATTCTCAATCCACACTTTGTACGTGCTAAACTTTCTTCTTTTCTCTTTTGAAACCTAGAGGAAAGAACAAGTTTGGCCAAACTTGTCTGGGAATTGTAATTTTCACTGAAAACCACTCACCCATTTCGTATTTGAAATGTCTTTCCAGCAGCAGGATGTAAAAAAAAGCAATGCCGCAAAATTGAAACCCTTTCACACTAGATGCATTAAAAATACCTGTTAACTGGTAATTGGCATGATTCGGACTAATTGGGAGTCATTTGTGGACTTTTTTGAAAACAGTTTGTATGGCAGGGATTTGGAAGTATGTTCCAAAAGTGTCCGAGCTAGGGTTAGGGTTAGTGTTGGAACAACAGCTACACATGTTCTAATGCATTTGCTGTGCTTTCGGATGTATTTGCAGTGCAGGACAGGTGTTGTTTTGCTGTTTGGTCGAAAAACAATTTTGGCCCAATTTTGCCGTTTTTGCTAAGCCGCGCGCCTGTCAAAAATGGTCGAAAATCAAAATTCTCAATCCACACTTTGTACGTGCAAAACTTTCTTCTTTTCTCTTTTGAAACCTAGAGGCAAGAACAAGTTTGGCCAAACTTGTCTGGGAATTGTAATTTTCACTGAAAACCACTCACCCATTTCGTATTTGAAATGTCTTTCCAGCAGCAGGATGTAAAAAAAAGCAATGCCGCAAAATTGAAACCCTTTCACACTAGATGCATTAAAAATACCTGTTAACTGGTAATTGGCATGATTCGGACAAATTGGGAGTCATTTGTGGACTTTTTTTAAAACAGTTTGTATGGCAGGGATTTGGAAGTATGTTCCAAAAGTGTCCGAGCTAGGGTTAGGGTTAGTGTTGGATCAACAGCTACACGTGTTCTCATGCATTTGCTGTGCTTTCGGATGTATTTACAGTGCAGGACAGGTGTTGTTTTACTGTTTGGTCCAAAAACAATTTTGGCCCAATTTTGCCGTTTTTGCTAAGCCGCGCGCCTGTCAAAAATGGTCGAAAATCAAAATTCTCAATCCACACTTTGTACGTGCTTAACTTTCTTCTTTTCTCTTTTGAAACCTAGAGGAAAGAACAAGTTTGGCCAAACTTGTCTGGGAATTGTAATTTTCACTAAAAAACCACTCACCCATTTCGTATTTGAAATGTCTTTCTAGCAGCAGGATGTAAAAAAAAGCAATGCCGCAAAATTGAAACCCTTTCACACTAGATGCATTAAAAATACCTGTTAACTGGTAATTGGCATGATTCGGACAAATTGGGGAGTCATTTGTGGACTTTTTTGAAAACAGTTTGTATGGCAGGGATTTGGAAGTATGTTCCAAAAGTGTCCGAGCTAGGGTTAGGGTTAGTGTTGGAACAACAGCTACACATGTTCTAATGCATTTGCTGTGCTTTCGGATGTATTTGCAGTGCAGGACAGGTGTTGTTTTGCTGTTTGGTCGAAAAACAATTTTGGCCCAATTTTGACGTTTTTGCTAAGCCGTGCGCCTGTCAAAAATGGTTGAAAATCAAAATTCTCAATCCACACTTTGTACGTGCTAAACTTTCGTCTTTACTCTTTTGAAACCTAGAGGAAAGAACAAGTTTGGCCAACTTGTCTGGGAATTGTAATTTTCACTGAAAACCACTCACCCATTTCGTATTTGAAATGTCTTTCCAGCAGCAGGATGTAAAAAAAAGCAATGCCGCAAAATTGAAACCCTTTCACACTAGATGCATTAAAAATACCTGTTAACTGGTAATTGGCATGATTCGGACTAATTGGGAGTCATTTGTGGACTTTTTTGAAAACAGTTTGTATGGCAGGGATTTGGAAGTATGTTCCAAAAGTGTCCGAGCTAGGGTTAGGGTTAGTGTTGGAACAACAGCTACACATGTTCTAAAGCATTTGCTGTGGTTTCGGATGTATTTGCAGTGCAGGACAGGTGTTGTTTTGCTGTTTGGTCGAAAAACAATTTTGGCCCAATTTTGCCGTTTTTGCTAAGCCGCGCGCCTGTCAAAAATGGTCGAAAATCAAAATTCTCAATCCACACTTTGTACGTGCTAAACTTTCTTCTTTTCTCTTTTGAAACCTAGAGGCAAGAACAAGTTTGGCCAAACTTGTCTGGGAATTGTAATTTTCACTGAAAACCACTCACCCATTTCGCATTTGAAATATCTTTCCAGCAGCAGGATGTAAAAAAATTGCAATGCCACAAAATTGAAACCCTGTGACACTAGATGCATTAAAAATACCTGTTAACTGGTAATTGGCATGATTCGGACTAATTGGGAGTCATTTGTGGACTTTTTTGAAAACAGTTTGAATGGCAGGGATTTGGAAGTATGTTCCAAAAGTGTCCGAGCTAGGGTTAGGGTTAGTGTTGGAACAACAGCTAAACGTGTTCTAATGCATTTGCTGTGCTTTCGGATGTATTTGCAGTGCAGGACAGGTGTTGTTTTCCTGTTTGGTCGAAAAACAATTTTGGCCCAATTTTGCCGTTTTTGCTAAGCGCGCCTGTCAAAAATGGTCGAAAATCAAAATTCTCAATCCACACTTTGTACGTGCTAAACTTTCTTCTTTTCTCTTTTGAAACCTAGAGGAAAGAACAAGTTTGGCCAAACTTGTCTGGGAATTGTAATTTTCACTGAAAACCACTCACCCATTTCGTATTTTAAATGTCTTTCCAGCAGCAGGATGTAAAAAAAAGCAATGCCGCAAAATTGAAACCCTTTCACACTAGATGCATTAAAAATACCTGTTAACTGGTAATTGGCATGATTCGGACAAATTGGGGAGTCATTTGTGGACTTTTTTGGAAACAGTTTGTATGGCAGGGATTTGGAAGTATGTTCCAAAAGTGTCCGAGCTAGGGTTAGGGTTAGTGTTGGAACAACAGCTACACATGTTCTAATGCATTTGCTGTGCTTTCGGATGTATTTGCAGTGCAGGACAGGTGTTGTTTTGCTGTTTGGTCGAAAAACAATTTTGGCCCAATTTTGCCGTTTTTGCTAAGCCGCGCGCCTGTCAAAAATGGTCGAAAATCAAAATTCTCAATCCACACTTTGTACGTGCAAAACTTTCTTCTTTTCTCTTTTGAAACCTAGAGGAAAGATCAAGTTTGGCCAAACTTGTCTGGGAATTGTAATTTTCACTGAAAACCACTCACCCATTTCGTATTTGAAATGTCTTTCCAGCAGCGGGATGTAAAAAAAAGCAATGCCGCAAAATTGAAACCCTTTCACACTAGATGCATTAAAAATACCTGTTAACTGGTAATTGGCATGATTCGGACTAATTGGGAGTCATTTGTGGACTTTTTTGAAAACAGTTTGTATGGCAGGGATTTGGAAGTATGTTCCAAAAGTGTCCGAGCTAGGGTTAGGGTTAGTGTTGGAACAACAGCTACACATGTTCTAATGCATTTGCTGTGCTTTCGGATGTATTTGCAGTGCAGGACAGGTGTTGTTTTGCTGTTTGGTCGAAAAACAATTTTGGCCCAATTTTGCCGTTTTTGCTAAGCCGCGCGCCTGTCAAAAATGGTCGAAAATCAAAATTCTCAATCCACACTTTGTACGTGCTAAACTTTCTTCTTTTCTCTTTTGAAACCTAGAGGCAAGAACAAGTTTGGCCAAACTTGTCTGGGAATTGTAATTTTCACTGAAAACCACTCACCCATTTCGCATTTGAAATATCTTTCCAGCAGCAGGATGTAAAAAAATTGCAATGCCACAAAATTGAAACCCTGTGACACTAGATGCATTAAAAATACCTGTTAACTGGTAATTGGCATGATTCGGACTAATTGGGAGTCATTTGTGGACTTTTTTGAAAACAGTTTGAATGGCAGGGATTTGGAAGTATGTTCCAAAAGTGTCCGAGCTAGGGTTAGGGTTAGTGTTGGAACAACAGCTAAACGTGTTCTAATGCATTTGCTGTGCTTTCGGATGTATTTGCAGTGCAGGACAGGTGTTGTTTTGCTGTTTGGTCGAAAAACAATTTTGGCCCAATTTTGACGTTTTTGATAAGCTGCGCGCCTGTCAAAAATGGTCGAAAATCAAAATTCTCAATCCACACTTTGTACGTTCTAAACTTTCTTCTTTTCTCTTTTGAAACCTAGAGGCAAGAACAAGTTTGGCCAAACTTGTCTGGGAATTGTAATTTTCACTGAAAACCACTCACCCATTTCGTATTTGAAATGTCTTTCCAGCAGCAGGATGTAAAAAAAAGCAATGCCGCAAAATTGAAACCCTTTCACACTAGATGCATTAAAAATACCTGTTAACTGGTAATTGGCATGATTCGGACAAATTGGGAGTCATTTGTGGACTTTTTTTAAAACAGTTTGTATGGCAGGGATTTGGAAGTATGTTCCAAAAGTGTCCGAGCTAGGGTTAGGGTTAGTGTTGGATCAACAGCTACACGTGTTCTCATGCATTTGCTGTGCTTTCGGATGTATTTACAGTGCAGGACAGGTGTTGTTTTACTGTTTGGTCCAAAAACAATTTTGGCCCAATTTTGCCGTTTTTGCTAAGCCGCGCGCCTGTCAAAAATGGTCGAAAATCAAAATTCTCAATCCACACTTTGTACGTGCTTAACTTTCTTCTTTTCTCTTTTGAAACCTAGAGGAAAGAACAAGTTTGGCCAAACTTGTCTGGGAATTGTAATTTTCACTAAAAAACCACTCACCCATTTCGTATTTGAAATGTCTTTCTAGCAGCAGGATGTAAAAAAAAGCAATGCCGCAAAATTGAAACCCTTTCACACTAGATGCATTAAAAATACCTGTTAACTGGTAATTGGCATGATTCGGACAAATTGGGGAGTCATTTGTGGACTTTTTTGAAAACAGTTTTAATGGCAGGGATTTGGAAGTATGTTCCAAAAGTGTCCGAGCTAGGGTTAGGGTTAGTGTTGGAACAACAGCTACACATGTTCTAATGCATTTGCTGTGCTTTCGGATGTATTTGCAGTGCAGGACAGGTGTTGTTTTGCTGTTTGGTCGAAAAACAATTTTGGCCCAATTTTGACGTTTTTGCTAAGCCGCGCGCCTGTCAAAAATGGTTGAAAATCAAAATTCTCAATCCACACTTTGTACGTGCTAAACTTTCGTCTTTACTCTTTTGAAACCTAGAGGAAAGAACAAGTTTGGCCAACTTGTCTGGGAATTGTAATTTTCACTGAAAACCACTCACCCATTTCGTATTTGAAATGTCTTTCCAGCAGCAGGATGTAAAAAAAAGCAATGCCGCAAAATTGAAACCCTTTCACACTAGATGCATTAAAAATACCTGTTAACTGGTAATTGGCATGATTCGGACTAATTGGGAGTCATTTGTGGACTTTTTTGAAAACAGTTTGTATGGCAGGGATTTGGAAGTATGTTCCAAAAGTGTCCGAGCTAGGGTTAGGGTTAGTGTTGGAACAACAGCTACACATGTTCTAATGCATTTGTTGTGCTTTCGGATGTATTTGCAGTGCAGGACAGGTGTTGTTTTGCTGTTTGGTCGAAAAACAATTTTGGCCCAATTTTGACGTTTTTGCTAAGCCGCGCGCCTGTCAAAAATGGTTGAAAATCAAAATTCTCAATCCACACTTTGTACGTGCTAAACTTTCGTCTTTACTCTTTTGAAACCTAGAGGAAAGAACAAGTTTGGCCAAACTTGTCTGGGAATTGTCATTTTCACTGAAAACCACTCACCCATTTCGTATTTGAAATGTCTTTCCAGCAGCAGGATGTAAAAAAAAGCAATGCCGCAAAATAGAAACCCTTTCACACTAGATGCATTAAAAATACCTGTTAACTGGTAATTGGCATGATTCGGACTAATTGGGAGTCATTTGTGGACTTTTTTGAAAACAGTTTGTATGGCAGGGATTTGGAAGTATGTTCCAAAAGTGTCCGAGCTAGGGTTAGGGTTAGTGTTGGAACAACAGCTACACATGTTCTAATGCATTTGCTGTGGTTTCGGATGTATTTGCAGTGCAGGACAGGTGTTGTTTTGCTGTTTGGTCGAAAAACAATTTTGGCCCAATTTTGCCGTTTTTGCTAAGCCGCGCGCCTGTCAAAAATGGTCGAAAATCAAAATTCTCATTCCACACTTTGTACGTGCTAAACTTTCTTCTTTTCTCTTTTGAAACCTAGAGGCAAGAAGAAGTTTGGCCAAACTTGTCTGGGAATTGTAATTTTCACTGAAAACCACTCACCCATTTCGCATTTGAAATATCTTTCCAGCAGCAGGATGTAAAAAAATTGCAATGCCACAAAATTGAAACCCTGTGACACTAGATGCATTAAAAATACCTGTTAACTGGTAATTGGCATGATTCGGACTAATTGGGAGTCATTTGTGGACTTTTTTGAAAACAGTTTGAATGGCAGGGATTTGGAAGTATGTTCCAAAAGTGTCCGAGCTAGGGTTAGGGTTAGTGTTGGAACAACAGCTAAACGTGTTCTAATGCATTTGCTGTGCTTTCGGATGTATTTGCAGTGCAGGACAGGTGTTGTTTTGCTGTTTGGTCCAAAAACAATTTTGGCCCAATTTTGCCGTTTTTGCTAAGCCGCGCGCCTGTCAAAAATGGTCGAAAATCAAAATTCTCAATCCACACTTTGTACGTGCTTAACTTTCTTCTTTTCTCTTTTGAAACCTAGAGGAAAGAACAAGTTTGGCCAAACTTGTCTGGGAATTGTAATTTTCACTGAAAACCACTCACCCATTTCGTATTTGAAATGTCTTTCCAGCAGCAGGATGTAAAAAAAAGCAATGCCGCAAAATTGAAACCCTTTCACACTAGATGCATTAAAAATACCTGTTAACTGGTAATTGGCATGATTCGGACTAATTGGGAGTCATTTCTGGACTTTTTTGAAAACAGTTTGTATGGCAGGGATTTGGAAGTATGTTCCAAAAGTGTCCGAGCTAGGGTTAGGGTTAGTGTTGGAACAACAGCTACACATGTTCTAATGCATTAGCTGTGCTTTCGGATGTATTTGCAGTGCAGGACAGGTGTTGTTTTCCTGTTTGGTCGAAAAACAATTTTGGCCCAATTTTGCCGTTTTTGCTAAGCGCGCCTGTCAAAAATGGTCGAAAATCAAAATTCTCAATCCACACTTTGTACGTGCTAAACTTTCTTCTTTTCTCTTTTGAAACCTAGAGGAAAGAACAAGTTTGGCCAAACTTGTCTGGGAATTGTAATTTTCACTGAAAACCACTCACCCATTTCGTATTTTAAATGTCTTTCCAGCAGCAGGATGTAAAAAAAAGCAATGCCGCAAAATTGAAACCCTTTCACACTAGATGCATTAAAAATACCTGTTAACTGGTAATTGGCATGATTCGGACAAATTGGGGAGTCATTTGTGGACTTTTTTGGAAACAGTTTGTATGGCAGGGATTTGGAAGTATGTTCCAAAAGTGTCCGAGCTAGGGTTAGGGTTAGTGTTGGAACAACAGCTACACATGTTCTAATGCATTTGCTGTGCTTTCGGATGTATTTGCAGTGCAGGACAGGTGTTGTTTTGCTGTTTGGTCGAAAAACAATTTTGGCCCAATTTTGCCGTTTTTGCTAAGCCGCGCGCCTGTCAAAAATGGTCGAAAATCAAAATTCTCAATCCACACTTTGTACGTGCAAAACTTTCTTCTTTTCTCTTTTGAAACCTAGAGGAAAGATCAAGTTTGGCCAAACTTGTCTGGGAATTGTAATTTTCACTGAAAACCACTCACCCATTTCGTATTTGAAATGTCTTTCCAGCAGCGGGATGTAAAAAAAAGCAATGCCGCAAAATTGAAACCCTTTCACACTAGATGCATTAAAAATACCTGTTAACTGGTAATTGGCATGATTCGGACTAATTGGGAGTCATTTGTGGACTTTTTTGAAAACAGTTTGTATGGCAGGGATTTGGAAGTATGTTCCAAAAGTGTCCGAGCTAGGGTTAGGGTTAGTGTTGGAACAACAGCTACACATGTTCTAATGCATTTGCTGTGGTTTCGGATGTATTTGCAGTGCAGGACAGGTGTTGTTTTGCTGTTTGGTCGAAAAACAATTTTGGCCCAATTTTGCCGTTTTTGCTAAGCCGCGCGCCTGTCAAAAATGGTCGAAAATCAAAATTCTCAATCCACACTTTGTACGTGCTAAACTTTCTTCTTTTCTCTTTTGAAACCTAGAGGCAAGAACAAGTTTGGCCAAACTTGTCTGGGAATTGTAATTTTCACTGAAAACCACTCACCCATTTCGCATTTGAAATATCTTTCCAGCAGCAGGATGTAAAAAAATTGCAATGCCACAAAATTGAAACCCTGTGACACTAGATGCATTAAAAATACCTGTTAACTGGTAATTGGCATGATTCGGACTAATTGGGAGTTATTTGTGGACTTTTTTTAAAACAGTTTGTATGGTAGGGATTTGGAAGTATGTTCCAAAAGTGTCCGAGCTAGGGTTAGGGTTAGTGTTGGATCAACAGCTACACGTGTTCTCATGCATTTGCTGTGCTTTCGGATGTATTTACAGTGCAGGACAGGTGTTGTTTTACTGTTTGGTCCAAAAACAATTTTGGCCCAATTTTGCCGTTTTTGCTAAGCCGCGCGCCTGTCAAAAATGGTCGAAAATCAAAATTCTCAATCCACACTTTGTACGTGCAAAACTTTCTTCTTTTCTCTTTTGAAACCTAGAGGAAAGATCAAGTTTGGCCAAACTTGTCTGGGAATTGTAATTTTCACTGAAAACCACTCACCCATTTCGTATTTGAAATGTCTTTCCAGCAGCGGGATGTAAAAAAAAGCAATGCCGCAAAATTGAAACCCTTTCACACTAGATGCATTAAAAATACCTGTTAACTGGTAATTGGCATGATTCGGACTAATTGGGAGTCATTTGTGGACTTTTTTGAAAACAGTTTGTATGGCAGGGATTTGGAAGTATGTTCCAAAAGTGTCCGAGCTAGGGTTAGGGTTAGTGTTGGAACAACAGCTACACATGTTCTAATGCATTTGCTGTGGTTTCGGATGTATTTGCAGTGCAGGACAGGTGTTGTTTTGCTGTTTGGTCGAAAAACAATTTTGGCCCAATTTTGCCGTTTTTGCTAAGCCGCGCGCCTGTCAAAAATGGTCGAAAATCAAAATTCTCAATCCACACGTTGTACGTGCTAAACTTTCTTCTTTTCTCTTTTGAAACCTAGAGGCAAGAACAAGTTTGGCCAAACTTGTCTGGGAATTGTAATTTTCACTGAAAACCACTCACCCATTTCGCATTTGAAATATCTTTCCAGCAGCAGGATGTAAAAAAATTGCAATGCCACAAAATTGAAACCCTGTGACACTAGATGCATTAAAAATACCTGTTAACTGGTAATTGGCATGATTCGGACTAATTGGGAGTTATTTGTGGACTTTTTTTAAAACAGTTTGTATGGTAGGGATTTGGAAGTATGTTCCAAAAGTGTCCGAGCTAGGGTTAGGGTTAGTGTTGGATCAACAGCTACACGTGTTCTCATGCATTTGCTGTGCTTTCGGATGTATTTACAGTGCAGGACAGGTGTTGTTTTACTGTTTGGTCCAAAAACAATTTTGGCCCAATTTTGCCGTTTTTGCTAAGCCGCGCGCCTGTCAAAAATGGTCGAAAATCAAAATTCTCAATCCACACTTTGTACGTGCTAAACTTTCTTCTTTTCTCTTTTGAAACCTAGAGGAAAGAACAAGTTTAGCCAAACTTGTCTGGGAATTGTAATTTTCACTGAAAACCACTCACCCATTTCGTATTTGAAATGTCTTTCCAGCAGCAGGAAGTAAAAAAAAGCAATGCCGCAAAATTGAAACCCTTTTACACTAGATGCATTAAAAATACCTGTTAACTGGTAATTGGCATGATTCGGACAAATTGGGAGTCATTTGTGGACTTTTTTGAAAACAGTTTGTATGGCAGGGATTTGGAAGTATGTTCCATAAGTGCCCGAGCTAGGGTTAGGGTTAGTGTTGGAACAACAGCTACACATGTTCTAATGCATTTGCTGTGCTTCCGGATGTATTTGCAGTGTAGGACAGGTGTTGTTTTGCTGTTTGGTCGAAAAACAATTTTGGCCCAATTTTGCCGTTTTTGCTAAGCAGCGCGCCTGTCAAAAATGGTCGAAAATCAAAATTCTCAATCCACACTTTGTACGTGCTAAACTTTCTTCTTTTCTCGTTTGAAACCTAGAGGCAAGAACAAGTTTGGCCAAACTTGTCTGGGAATTGTAATTTTCACTGAAAACCACTCACCCATTTCGTATTTGAAATGTCTTTCCAGCAGCAGGATGTAAAAAAAAGCAATGCCGCACAATTGAAACCCTTTGACACTAGATGCATTAAAAATACCTGTTAACTGGTAATTGGCATGATTCGGACAAATTGGGAGTCATTTGTGGACATTTTTGAAAACAGTTTGTATGGCAGGGATTTGGAAGTATGTTCCAAAAGTGTCCGAGCTAGGGTTAGGGTTAGTGTTGGAACAACAGCTACACATGTTCTAATGCATTTGCTGTGCTTTCGGATGTAGTTGCAGTGCAGGACAGGTGTTGTTTTGCTGTTTGGTCGAAAAACAATTTTGGCCCAATTTTGCCGTTTTTGCTAAATCAAAATTCTCAATCCACACTTTGTACGTGCTAAACTTTCTTCTTTTCTCTTTTGAAACCTAGAAGAAAGAACAAGTTTGGCCAAACTTGTCTGGGAATTGTAATTTTCACTGAAAACCACTCATCCATTTCGTATTTGAAATGTCTTTCCAGCAGCAGGATGTAAAAAAAAGCAATGCCGCAAAATTGAAACCCTTTCACACTAGATGCATTAAAAATACCTGTTAACTGGTAATTGGCATGATTCGGACTAATTGGGAGTCATTTGTGGACTTTTTTGAAAACAGTTTGTATGGCAGGGATTTGGAAGTATGTTCCAAAAGTGTTTGAGCTAGGGTTAGGGTTAGTGTTGGAACAACAGCTACACATGTTCTAATGCATTTGCTGTGCTTTCGGATGTATTTGCAGTGCAGGACAGGTGTTGTTTTGCTGTTTGGTCGAAAAACAATTTTGGCCCAATTTTGCCGTTTTTGCTAAGCCGCGCGCCTGTCAAAAATGGTCGAAAATCAAAATTCTCAATCCACACTTTGTACGTGCTAAACTTTCTTCTTTTCTCTTTTGAAACCTAGAGGAAAGAACAAGTGTAGCCAAACTTGTCTGGGAATTGTAATTTTCACTGAAAACCACTCACCCATTTCGTATTTGAAATGTCTTTCCAGCAGCAGGATGTAAAAAAAAGCAATGCCGCAAAATTGAAACCCTTTTACACTAGATGCATTAAAAATACCTGTTAACTGGTAATTGGCATGATTCGGACAAATTGGGGAGTTATTTGTGGACTTTTTTGAAAACAGTTTGTATGGCAGGGATTTGGAAGTATGTTTCAAAAGTGTCCGAGCTAGGGTTAGGGTTAGTGTTGGAACAACAGCTACACATGTTCTAATGCATTTGCTGTGCTTTCGGATGTATTTGCAGTGTAGGACAGGTGTTGTTTTGCTGTTTGGTCGAAAAACAATTTTGGCCCAATTTTGCCGTGTTTGCTAAGCCGCGCGCCTGTCAAAAATGGTCGAAAATCAAAATTCTCAATCCACACTTTGTACGTGCTAAACTTTCTTCTTTTCTCTTTTGAAACTTAGAGGAAAGAACAAGTTTGGCCAAACTTGTCTGGGAATTGTAATTTTCACTGAAAACCACTCACCCATTTCGTATTTGAAATATCTTTCCAGCAGCAGGATGTAAAAAAAAGCAATACCACAAAATTGAAACCCTTTGACACTAGATGCATTAAAAATACCTGTTAACTGGTAATTGGCATGATTCGGACAAATTGGGAGTCATTTGTGGACTTTTTTGAAAACAGTTTGTATGGCAGGGATTTGGAAGTATGTTCCATAAGTGCCCGAGCTAGGGTTAGGGTTAGTGTTGGAACAACAGCTACACATGTTCTAATGCATTTGCTGTGCTTTCGGATGTATTTGCAGTGTAGGACAGGTGTTGTTTTGCTGTTTGGTCGAAAAACAATTTTGGCCCAATTTTGCCGTTTTTGCTAAGCAGCGCGCCTGTCAAAAATGGTCGAAAATCAAAATTCTCAATCCACACTTTGTACGTGCTAAACTTTCTTCTTTTCTCATTTGAAACCTAGAAGCAAGAACAAGTTTGGCCAAACTTGTCTGGGAATTGTAATTTTCACTGAAAACCACTCACCCATTTCGTATTTGAAATGTCTTTCCAGCAGCAGGATGTAAAAAAAAGCAATGCCGCACAATTGAAACCCTTTGACACTAGATGCATTAAAAATACCTGTTAACTGGTAATTGGCATGATTCGGACAAATTGGGAGTCATTTGTGGACATTTTTGAAAACAGTTTGTATGGCAGGGATTTGGAAGTATGTTCCAAAAGTGTCCGAGCTAGGGTTAGGGTTAGTGTTGGAACAACAGCTACACATGTTCTAATGCATTTGCTGTGCTTTCGGATGTATTTGCAGTGTAGGACAGGTGTTGTTTTGCTGTTTGGTCGAAAAACAATTTTGGCCCAATTTTGCCGTTTTTGCTAAGCAGCGCGCCTGTCAAAAATGGTCGAAAATCAAAATTCTCAATCCACACTTTGTACGTGCTAAACTTTCTTCTTTTCTCGTTTGAAACCTAGAAGCAAGAACAAGTTTGGCCAAACTTGTCTGGGAATTGTAATTTTCACTGAAAACCACTCACCCATTTCGTATTTGAAATGTCTTTCCAGCAGCAGGATGTAAAAAAAAGCAATGCCGCACAATTGAAACCCTTTGACACTAGATGCATTAAAAATACCTGTTAACTGGTAATTGGCATGATTCGGACAAATTGGGAGTCATTTGTTGACATTTTTGAAAACAGTTTGTATGGCAGGGATTTGGAAGTATGTTCCAAAAGTGTCCGAGCTAGGGTTAGGGTTAGTGTTGGAACAACAGCTACACATGTTCTAATGCATTTGCTGTGCTTTCGGATGTATTTGCAGTGCAGGACAGGTGTTGTTTTGCTGTTTGGTCGAAAAACAATTTTGGCCCAATTTTGACGTTTTTGCTAAATCAAAATTCTCAATCCACACTTTGTACGTGCTAAACTTTCTTCTTTTCTCTTTTGAAACCTAGAAGAAAGAACAAGTTTGGCCAAACTTGTCTGGGAATTGTAATTTTCACTGAAAACCACTCACCCATTTCGTATTTGAAATGTCTTTCCAGCAGCAGGATGTAAAAAAAAGCAATGCCGCAAAATTGAAAACCTTTCACACTAGATGCATTAAAAATACCTGTTAACTGGTAATTGGCATGATTCGGACTAATTGGGAGTCATTTGTGGACTTTTTTGAAAACAGTTTGTATGGCAGGGATTTGGAAGTATGTTCCATAAGTGCCCGAGCTAGGGTTAGGGTTAGTGTTGGAACAACAGCTACACATGTTCTAATGCATTTGCTGTGCTTTCGGATGTATTTGCAGTGCAGGACAGGTGTTGTTTTGCTGTTTGGTCGAAAAACAATTTTGGCCCAATTTTGCCGTTTTTGCTAAATCAAAAGTCTCAATCCACACTTTGTACGTGCTTAACTTTCTTCTTTTCTCTTTTGAAACCTAGAGGAAAGAACAAGTTTGGCCAAACTTGTCTGGGAATTGTAATTTTTACTGAAAACAACTCACCCATTTCGTGTTTGAAATGTCTTTCCAGCAGCAGGATGTAAAAAAAAGCAATGCCACAAAATTGAAACCCTTTGACACTAGATGCATTAAAAATACCTGTTAACTGGTAATTGGCATGATTCGGACAAATTGGGAGTCATTTGTGGACTTTTTTGAAAACAGTTTGTATGGCAGGGATTTGGAAGTATGTTCCCAAAGTGCCCGAGCTTGGGTTAGGGTTAGTCTTGGAACAACAGCTACACATGTTCTAATGCATTTGCGGTGCTTTCGGATGTATTTGCAGTGCAGGTCAGGTGTTGTTTTGCTGTTTGGTCGAAAAACAATTTTGGCCAAATTTTGCCGTGTTTGCTAAGCCGCGCGCCTGTCAAAAATGGTCGAAAATCAAAATTCTCAATCCACACTTTGTACGTGCTAAACTTTCTTCTTTTCTCTTTTGAAACCTAGAGGAAAGAAAAAGTTTGGCCAAAGTTGTCTGGGAATTGTAATTTTCACTGAAAACCACTCACCCATTTCGCATTTGAAATATCTTTCCAGCAGCAGGATGTAAAAAAATTGCAATGCCACAAAATTGAAACCCTGTGACACTAGATGCATTAAAAATACCTGTTAACTGGTAATTGGCATGATTCGGACTAATTGGGAGTCATTTGTGGACTTTTTTGAAAACAGTTTGTATGGCAGGGATTTGGATGTATGTTCCAAAAGTGTCCGAGCTAGGGTTAGGGTTAGTGTTGGAACAACAGCTACACATGTTCTAATGCATTTGCTGTGCTTTCGGATGTATTTGCAGTGCAGGACAGGTGTTGTTTTACTGTTTGGTCCAAAAACAATTTTGGCCCAATTTTGTCGTTTTTGCTAAGCCGCGCGCCTGTCAAAAATGGTCGAAAATCAAAATTCTCAATCCACACTTTGTACGTGCTAAACTTTCTTCTTTTCTCTTTTGAAACCTAGAGGAAAGAACAAGTTTGGCCAAACTTGTCTGGGAATTGTAATTTTTACTGAAAACAACTCACCCATTTCGTGTTTGAAATGTCTTTCCAGCAGCAGGATGTAAAAAAAAGCAATGCCGCAAAATAGAAACCCTTTCACACTAGATGCATTAAAAATACCTGTTAACTGGTAATTGGCATGATTCGGACAAATTGGGAGTCATTTGTGGATTTTTTTGAAAACAGTTTGTATGGCAGGGATTTGGAAGTATGTTCCAAAAGTGTCCGAGCTAGGGTTAGGGTTAGTGTTGGAACAACAGCTACACATGTTCTAATGCATTTGCTGTGCTTTCGGATGTATTTGCAGTGCAGGACAGGTGTTGTTTTGCTGTTTGGTCAAAAAACAATTTTGGCCCAATTTCGCCGTTTTTGCTAAGCCGCGCGCCTGTCAAAAATGGTCGAAAATCAAAATTCTCAATCCACACTTTGTACGTGCTAAACTTTCTTCTTTTCTCTTTTGAAACCTAGAGGAAAGAAAAAGTTTGGCCAAAGTTGTCTGGGAATTGTAATTTTCACTGAAAACCACTCACCCATTTCGCATTTGAAATATCTTTCCAGCAGCAGGATGTAAAAAAATTGCAATGCCACAAAATTGAAACCCTGTGACACTAGATGCATTAAAAATACCTGTTAACTGGTAATTGGCATGATTCGGACTAATTGGGAGTCATTTGTGGACTTTTTTGAAAACAGTTTGTATGGCAGGGATTTGGATGTATGTTCCAAAAGTGTCCGAGCTAGGGTTAGGGTTAGTGTTGGAACAACAGCTACACATGTTCTAATGCATTTGCTGTGCTTTCGGATGTATTTGCAGTGCAGGACAGGTGTTGTTTTGCTGTTTGGTCGAAAAACCATTTTTGCCCAATTTTGCCGTTTTTGCTAAGCCGCGCGCCTGTCAAAAATGGTCGAAAATCAAAATTCTCAATCCACACTTTGTACGTGCTAAACTTTCTTCTTTTCTCTTTTGAAACGTAGAGGAAAGAACAAGTTTGGCCAAACTTGTCTGGGAATTGTAATTTTCACTGAAAATCACTCACCCATTTCGTATTTGAAATGTCTTTCCAGCAGCGGGATGTAAAAAAAAGCAATGCCGCAAAATTGAAACCCTTTCACACTAGATGCATTAAAAATACCTGTTGACTGGTAATTGGCATGATTCGGACTAATTGGGAGTCATTTGTGGACTTTTTTGAAAACAGTTTGTATGGCAGGGATTTGGATGTATGTTCCAAAAGTGTCCGAGCTAGGGTTAGGGTTAGTGTTGGAACAACAGCTACACATGTTCTAATGCATTTGCTGTGCTTTCGGATGTATTTGCAGTGCAGGACAGGTGTTGTTTTACTGTTTGGTCATAAAACAATTTTGGCCAAATTTTGCCGTGTTTGCTAAGCCGCGCGCCTGTCAAAAATGGTCGAAAATCAAAATTCTCAATCCACACTTTGTACGTGCTAAACTTTCTTCTTTTCTCTTTTGAAACCTAGAGGAAAGAAAAAGTTTGGCCAAAGTTGTCTGGGAATTGTAATTTTCACTGAAAACCACTCACCCATTTCGCATTTGAAATATCTTTCCAGCAGCAGGATGTAAAAAAATTGCAATGCCACAAAATTGAAACCCTGTGACACTAGATGCATTAAAAATACCTGTTAACTGGTAATTGGCATGATTCGGACAAATTGGGAGTCATTTGTGGACTTTTTTGAAAACAGTTTTAATGGCAGGGATTTGGAAGTATGTTCCAAAAGTGTCCGAGCTAGGGTTAGGGTTAGTGTTGGAACAACAGCTACACGTGTTCTAATGCATTTGCTGTGCTTTCGGATGTATTTACAGTGCAGGACAGGTGTTGTTTTACTGTTTGGTCCAAAAACAATTTTGGCCCAATTTTGTCGTTTTTGCTAAGCCGCGCGCCTGTCAAAAATGGTCGAAAATCAAAATTCTCAATCCACACTTTGTACGTGCTAAACTTTCTTCTTTTCTCTTTTGAAACCTAGAGGAAAGAACATGTGTAGCCAAACTTGTCTGGGAATTGTAATTTTCACTGAAAACCACTCACCCATTTCGTATTTGAAATATCTTTCCAGCAGCAGGATGTAAAAAAAAGCAATGCCGCAAAATAGAAACCCTTTCACACTAGATGCATTAAAAATACCTGTTAACTGGTAATTGGCATGATTCGGACAAATTGGGAGTCATTTGTGGATTTTTTTGAAAACAGTTTGTATGGCACGGATTTGGAAGTATGTTCCAAAAGTGTCCGAGCTAGGGTTAGGGTTAGTGTTGGAACAACAGCTACACATGTTCTAATGCATTTGCTGTGCTTTCGGATGTATTTGCAGTGCAGGACAGGTGTTGTTTTGCTGTTTGGTCGAAAAACAATTTTTGCCCAATTTTGCCGTTTTTGCTAAGCCGCGCGCCTGTCAAAAATGGTCGAAAATCAAAATTCTCAATCCACACTTTGTACGTGCTAAACTTTCTTCTTTTCTCTTTTGAAACCTAGAGGAAAGAACAAGTTTGGCCAAACTTGTCTGGGAATTGTAATTTTCACTGAAAATCACTCACCCATTTCGTATTTGAAATGTCTTTCCAGCAGCGGGATGTAAAAAAAAGCAATGCCGCAAAATTGAAACCCTTTCACACTAGATGCATTAAAAATACCTGTTGACTGGTAATTGGCATGATTCGGACAAATTGGGAGTCATTTGTGGACTTTTTTGAAAACAGTTTTAATGGCAGGGATTTGGAAGTATGTTCCAAAAGTGTCCGAGCTAGGGTTAGGGTTAGTGTTGGAACAACAGCTAAACGTGTTCTAATGCATTTGCTGTGCTTTCGGATGTATTTACAGTGCAGGACAGGTGTTGTTTTACTGTTTGGTCATAAAACAATTTTGGCCCAATTTTGCCGTTTTTGCTAAGCCGCGCGCCTGTCAAAAATGGTCGAAAATCAAAATTCTCAATCCACACTTTGTACGTGCTAAACTTTCTTCTTTTCTCTTTTGAAACCTAGAGGAAAGAACATGTGTAGCCAAACTTGTCTGGGAATTGTAATTTTCACTGAAAACCACTCACCCATTTCGTATTTGAAATATCTTTCCAGCAGCAGGATGTAAAAAAAAGCAATGCCGCAAAATAGAAACCCTTTCACACTAGATGCATTAAACATACCTGTTAACTGGTAATTGGCATGATTCGGACTAATTGGGAGTCATTTGTGGATTTTTTTGAAAACAGTTTGTATGGCAGGGATTTGGAAGTATGTTCCAAAAGTGTCCGAGCTAGGGTTAGGGTTAGTGTTGGAACAACAGCTACACATGTTCTAATGCATTTGCTGTGCTTTCGGATGTATTTGCAGTGCAGGACAGGTGTTGTTTTGCTGTTTGGTCAAAAAACAATTTTGGCCCAATTTCGCCGTTTTTGCTAAGCCGCGCGCCTGTCAAAAATGGTCGAAAATCAAAATTCTCAATCCACACTTTGTACGTGCTAAACTTTCTTCTTTTCTCTTTTGAAACCTAGAGGAAAGAACAAGTTTGGCCAAACTTGTCTGGGAATTGTAATTTTCACTGAAAACCACTCACCCATTTCGTATTTGAAATGTCTTTTCAGCAGCAGGATGTAAAAAAAAGCAATGCCGCAAAATAGAAACCCTTTCACACTAGATTCATTAAAAATACCTGTTAACTGGTAATTGGCATGATTCGGACTAATTGGGAGTCATTTGTGGACTTTTTTGAAAACAGTTTTAATGGCAGGGATTTGGAAGTATGTTCCAAAAGTGTCCGAGCTAGGGTTAGGGTTAGTGTTGGAACAACAGCTACACATGTTCTAATGCATTTGCTGTGCTTTCGGATGTATTTGCAGTGCAGGACAGGTGTTGTTTTGCTGTTTGGTCAAAAAACAATTTTGGCCCAATTTTGCCGTTTTTGCTAAGCCGCGCGCCTGTCAAAAATGGTCGAAAATCAAAATTCTCAATCCACACTTTGTACGTGCTAAACTTTCTTCTTTTCTCTTTTGAAACCTAGAGGAAAGAACGTGTAGCCAAACTTGTCTGGGAATTTTAATTTTCACTGAAAACCACTCACCCATTTCGTATTTGAAATATCTTTCCAGCAGCAGGATGTAAAAAAAAGCAATGCCGCAAAATTGAAACCCTTTCACACTAGATGCATTAAAAATACCTGTTAACTGGTAATTGGCATGATTCGGACAAATTGGGAGTCATTTGTGGACTTTTTTAAAAACAGTTTGTATGGCAGGGATTTGGAAGTATGTTCCAAAAGTGTCCGAGCTAGGGTTAGGGTTAGTGTTGGAACAACAGCTACAAATGTTCTAATGCATTTGCTGTCCTTTCGGATGTATTTGCAGTGCAGGACAGGTGTTGTTTTGCTGTTTGGTCAAAAAACAATTTTGGCCCAATTTTGCCGTTTTTGCTAAGCCGCGCGCCTGTCAAAAATGGTCGAAAATCAAAATTCTCAATCCACACTTTGAACGTGCTTAACTTTCTTCTTTTCTCTTTTGAAACCTAGAAGAAAGAACAAGTTTGGCCAAACTTGTCTAGGAATTGTAATTTTCACTGAAAACCACTCACCCATTTCGAATTTGAAATGTCTTTCCAGCAGCAGGATGTAAAAAAAAGCAATGCCGCAAAGTTAAAACCCTTTCACACTAGATGCATTAAAAATACCTGTTAACTGGTAATTGGCATGATTCGGACAAATTGGGGAGTCATTTGTGGACTTTTTTGAAAACAGTTTGTATGGCAGGAATTTGGAAGTATGTTCCAAAAGTGTCCGAGCTAGGGTTGGGGTTAGTGTTGGAACAACAGTTACACGTGTTCTAATGCATTTGCTGTGCTTTCGGATGTATTTGCAGTGCAGGACAGGTGTTGTTTTGCTGTTTGGTCGAAAAACAATTTTGGCCCAATTTTGCCGTTTTTGCTAAGCCGCGCGCCTGTCAAAAATGGTCGAAAATCAAAATTCTCAATCCACACTTTGTACGTGCTAAACTTTCTTCTTTTCTCTTTTGAAACCTAGAGGCAAGAACAAGTTTGGCCAAACTTGTCTGGGAATTGTAATTTTCACTGAAAACCACTCACCCATTTCGTATTTGAAATATCTTTCCAGCAGCAGGATGTAAAAAAAAGAATGCCGCAAAATTGAAACCCTTTCACACTAGATGCATTAAAAATACCTGTTAACTGGTAATTGGCATGATTCGGACTAATTGGGAGTCATTTGTGGACTTTTTTGAAAACAGTTTGTATGGCAGGGATTTGGATGTATGTTCCAAAAGTGTCCGAGCTAGGGTTAGGGTTAGTGTTGGAACAACAGCTACACATGTTCTAATGCATTTGCTGTGCTTTCGGATGTATTTGCAGTGCAGGACAGGTGTTGTTTTGCTGTTTGGTCGAAAAACAATTTTGGCCCAATTTTGCCGTTTTTGCTAAGCCGCGCGCCTGTCAAAAATGGTTGAAAATCAAAATTCTCAATCCACACTTTGTACGTGCTAAACTTTCTTCTTTTCTCTTTTGAAACCTAGAGGAAAGAACAAGTTTGGCCAAACTTGTCTGGGAATTGTAATTTTCACTGAAAACCACTCACCCATTTCGTATTTGAAATGTCTTTCCAGCAGCGGGATGTAAAAAAAAGCAATGCCGCAAAATTGAAACCCTTTCACACTAGATGCATTAAAAATACCTGTTAACTGGTAATTGGCATGATTCGGACAAATTGGGAGTCATTTGTGGACTTTTTTGAAAACAGTTTTAATGGCAGGGATTTGGAAGTATGTTCCAAAAGTGTCCGAGCTAGGGTTAGGGTTAGTGTTGGAACAACAGCTACACGTGTTCTAATGCATTTGCTGTGCTTTCGGATGTATTTACAGTGCAGGACAGGTGTTGTTTTACTGTTTGGTCCAAAAACAATTTTGGCCCAATTTTGTCGTTTTTGCTAAGCCGCGCACCTGTCAAAAATGGTCGAAAATCAAAATTCTCAATCCACACTTTGTACGTGCTAAACTTTCTTCTTTTCTCTTTTGAAACCTAGAGGAAAGAACATGTGTAGCCAAACTTGTCTGGGAATTGTAATTTTCACTGAAAACCACTCACCCATTTCGTATTTGAAATATCTTTCCAGCAGCAGGATGTAAAAAAAAGCAATGCCGCAAAATAGAAACCCTTTCACACTAGATGCATTAAAAATACCTGTTAACTGGTAATTGGCATGATTCGGACAAATTGGGAGTCATTTGTGGATTTTTTTGAAAACAGTTTGTATGGCAGGGATTTGGAAGTATGTTCCAAAAGTGTCCGAGCTAGGGTTAGGGTTAGTGTTGGAACAACAGCTACACATGTTCTAATGCATTTGCTGTGCTTTCGGATGTATTTGCAGTGCAGGACAGGTGTTGTTTTGCTGTTTGGTCAAAAGACAATTTTGTCCCAATTTTGCCGTTTTTGCTAAGCCGCGCGCCTATCAAAAATGGTCGAAAATCAAAATTCTCAATCCACACTTTGTACGTGCTAAACTTTCTTCTTTTCTCTTTTGAAACCTAGAGGAAAGAAAAAGTTTGGCCAAAGTTGTCTGGGAATTGTAATTTTCACTGAAAAACACTCACCCATTTCGTATTTGAAATGTCTTTCCAGCAGCAGGATGTAAAAAAAAGCAATGCCGCAAAATAGAAACCCTTTCACACTAGATTCATTAAAAATACCTGTTAACTGGTAATTGGCATGATTCGGAGTAATTGGGAGTCATTTTTGGACTTTTTTGAAAACAGTTTTAATGGCAGGGATTTGGAAGTATGTTCCAAAAGTGTCCGAGCTAGGGTTAGGGTTAGTGTTGGAACAACAGCTACACATGTTCTAATGCATTTGCTGTGCTTTCGGATGTATTTGCAGTGCAGGACAGGTGTTGTTTTGCTGTTTGGTCGAAAAACAATTTTGGCCCAATTTTGCCGTTTTTGCTAAGCCGCGCGCCTGTCAAAAATGGTCGAAAATCAAAATTCTCAATCCACACTTTGTACGTTCTAATCTTTCTTCTTTTCTCTTTTGAAACCTAGAGGAAAGAACAAGTTTGGCCAAACTTGTCTGGGAATTGTAACTTTCACTGAAAACCACTCACCCATTTCGCATTTGAAATATCTTTCCAGCAGCAGGATGTAAAAAAATTGCAATGCCACAAAATTGAAACCCTGTGACACTAGATGCATTAAAAATACCTGTTAACTGGTAATTGGCATGATTCGGACTAATTGGGAGTCATTTGTGGACTTTTTTGAAAACAGTTTGAATGGCAGGGATTTGGAAGTATGTTCCAAAAGTGCCCGAGCTAGGGTTAGGGTTAGTGTTGGAACAACAGCTACACATGTTCTAATGCATTTGCTGTACTTTCGGATGTATTTGCAGTGTCAAAAATGGTCGAAAATCAAAATTCTCAATCCACACTTTGTACGTGCTAAACTTTCTTCTTTTCTCTTTTGAAACCTAGAGGAAAGAACAAGTTTGGCCAAACTTGTCTGGGAATTGTAATTTTCACTGAAAACCACTCACCCATTTCGTATTTGAAATGTCTTTCCAGCAGCAGGATGTAAAAAAAAGCAATGCCGCAAAATAGAAACCCTTTCACACTAGATTCATTAAAAATACCTGTTAACTGGTAATTGGCATGATTCGGACTAATTGGGAGTCATTTGTGGACTTTTTTGAAAACAGTTTGTATGGCAGGGATTTGGAAGTATGTTTCAAAAGTGTCCGAGCTAGGGTTAGGGTTAGTGTTGGAACAACAGCTACACATGTTCTAATGCATTTGCTGTGCTTTCGGATGTATTTGCAGTGCAGGACAGGTGTTGTTTTGCTGTTTGGTCGAAAAACAATTTTGGCCCAATTTTGCCGTTTTTGCTAAGCCGCGCGCCTGTCAAAAATGGTCGAAAATCAAAATTCTCAATCCACACTTTGTACGTGCTAAACTTTCTTCTTTTCTCTTTTGAAACCTAGAGGAAAGAACAAGTTTGGCCAAACTTGTCTGGGAATTGTAATTTTCACTGAAAACCACTCACCCATTTCGTATTTGAAATGTCTTTCCAGCAGCAGGATGTAAAAAAAAGCAATGCCGCAAAATAGAAACCCTTTCACACTAGATTCATTAAAAATACCTGTTAACTGGTAATTGGCATGATTCGGACTAATTGGGAGTCATTTGTGGACTTTTTTGAAAACAGTTTTAATGGCAGGGATTTGGAAGTATGTTCCAAAAGTGTCCGAGCTAGGGTTAGGGTTAGTGTTGGAACAACAGCTACACATGTTCTAATGCATTTGCTGTGCTTTCGGATGTATTTGCAGTGCAGGACAGGTGTTGTTTTGCTGTTTGGTCAAAAAACAATTTTGGCCCAATTTTGCCGTTTTTGCTAAGCCGCGCGCCTGTCAAAAATGGTCGAAAATCAAAATTCTCAATCCACACTTTGTACGTGCTAAACTTTCTTCTTTTCTCTTTTGAAACCTAGAAGCAAGAACAAGTTTGGCCAAACTTGTCTGGGAATTGTAATTTTCACTGAAAACCACTCACCCATTTCGCATTTGAAATATCTTTCCAGCAGCAGGATGTAAAAAAATTGCAATGCCACAAAATTGAAACCCTGTGACACTAGATGCATTAAAAATACCTGTTAACTGGTAATTGGCATGATTCGGACTAATTGGGAGTCATTTGTGGACTTTTTTGAAAACAGTTTTAATGGCAGGGATTTGGAAGTATGTTCCAAAAGTGTCCGAGCTAGGGTTAGTGTTGGAACAACAGCTACACATGTTCTAATGCATTTGCTGTGCTTTCGGCTGTATTTGCAGTGCAGGACAGGTGTTGTTTTGCTTTTTGGTCGAAAAACAATTTTGGCCCAATTTTGCCGTTTTTGCTAAGCCGCGCGCCTGTCAAAAATGGTCGAAAATCAAAATTCTCAATCCACACTTTGTACGTGCTAATCTTTCTTCTTTTCTCTTTTGAAACCTAGAGGAAAGAACAAGTGTAGCCAAACTTGTCTGGGAATTGTAATTTGCACTGAAAACCACTCACCCATTTCGTATTTGAAATGTCTTTCCAGCAGCGGGATGTAAAAAAAAGCAATGCGGCAAAATTGAAACCCTTTCACACTAGATGCATTAAAAATACCTGTTAACTGGTAATTGGCATGATTCGGACAAATTGGGAGTCATTTGTGGACTTTTTTGAAAACAGTTTTAATGGCAGGGATTTGGAAGTATGTTCCAAAAGTGTCCGAGCTAGGGTTAGGGTTAGTGTTGGAACAACAGCTACACGTGTTCTAATGCATTTGCTGTGCTTTCGGATGTATTTACAGTGCAGGACAGGTGTTGTTTTACTGTTTGGTCCAAAAACAATTTTGGCCCAATTTTGCCGTTTTTGCTAAGCCGCGCGCCTGTCAAAAATGGTCGAAAATCAAAATTCTCAATCCACACTTTGTACGTGCTAAACTTTCTTCTTTTCTCTTTTGAAACCTAGAGGCAAGAACAAGTTTGGCCAAACTTGTCTGGGAATTGTAATTTTCACTGAAAACCACTCACCCATTTCGCATTTGAAATATCTTTCCAGCAGCAGGATGTAAAAAAAAGCAATGCCGCAAAATAGAAACCCTTTCACACTAGATGCATTAAAAAAACCTGTTAACTGGTAATTGGCATGATTCGGACTAATTGGGAGTCATTTGTGGACTTTTTTGAAAACAGTTTGAATGGCAGGGATTTGGAAGTATGTTCCAAAAGTGCCCGAGCTAGGGTTAGGGTTAGTGTTGGAACAACAGCTACACATGTTCTAATGCATTTGCTGTGCTTTCGGCTGTATTTGCAGTGCAGGACAGGTGTTGTTTTGCTGTTTGGTCGAAAAACAATTTTGGCCCAATTTTGCCGTTTTTGCTAAGCCGCGCGCCTGTCAAAAATGGTCGAAAATCAAAATTCTCAATCCACACGTTGTACGTGCTAAACTTTCTTCTTTTCTCTTTTGAAACCTAGAGGAAAGAACAAGTGTAGCCAAACTTGTCTGGGAATTGTAATTTGCACTGAAAACCACTCACCCATTTCGCATTTGAAATGTCTTTCCAGCAGCAGGATGTAAAAAAAAGCAATGCCGCAAAATAGAAACCCTTTCACACTAGATTCATTAAAAATACCTGTTAACTGGTAATTGGCATGATTCGGACTAATTGGGAGTCATTTGTGGACTTTTTTGAAAACAGTTTTAATGGCAGGGATTTGGAAGTATGTTCCAAAAGTGTCCGAGCTAGGGTTAGGGTTAGTGTTGGAACAACAGCTACACATGTTCTAATGCATTTGCTGTGCTTTCGGATGTATTTGCAGTGCAGGACAGGTGTTGTTTTGCTGTTTGGTCAAAAAACAATTTTGGCCCAATTTTGCCGTTTTTGCTAAGCCGCACGCCTGTCAAAAATGGTCGAAAATCAAAATTCTCAATCCACACTTTGTACGTGCTAAACTTTCTTCTTTTCTCTTTTGAAACCTAGAGGAAAGAACAAGTTTGGCCAAACTTGTCTGGGAATTGTAATTTTCACTGAAAACCACTCACCCATTTCGTATTTGAAATGTCTTTCCAGCAGCAGGATGTAAAAAAAAGCAATGCCGCAAAATAGAAACCCTTTCACACTAGATTCATTAAAAATACCTGTTAACTGGTAATTGGCATGATTCGGACTAATTGGGAGTCATTTGTGGACTTTTTTGAAAACAGTTTTAATGGCAGGGATTTGGAAGTATGTTCCAAAAGTGTCCGAGCTAGGGTTAGGGTTAGTGTTGGAACAACAGCTACACATGTTCTAATGCATTTGCTGTGCTTTCGGATGTATTTGCAGTGCAGGACAGGTGTTGTTTTGCTGTTTGGTCAAAAAACAATTTTGGCCCAATTTTGCCGTTTTTGCTAAGCCGCACGCCTGTCAAAAATGGTCGAAAATCAAAATTCTCAATCCACACTTTGTACGTGCTAAACTTTCTTCTTTTCTCTTTTGAAACCTAGAGGCAAGAACAAGTTTGGCCAAACTTGTCTGGGAATTGTAATTTGCACTGAAAACCACTCACCCATTTCGTATTTGAAATGTCTTTCCAGCAGCGGGATGTAAAAAAAAGCAATGCCGCAAAATTGAAACCCTTTCACACTAGATGCATTAAAAATACCTGTTAACTGGTAATTGGCATGATTCGGACAAATTGGGAGTCATTTGTGGACTTTTTTGAAAACAGTTTTAATGGCAGGGATTTGGAAGTATGTTCCAAAAGTGTCCGAGCTAGGGTTAGGGTTAGTGTTGGAACAACAGCTACACGTGTTCTAATGCATTTGCTGTGCTTTCGGATGTATTTACAGTGCAGGACAGGTGTTGTTTTACTGTTTGGTCCAAAAACAATTTTGGCCCAATTTTGCAGTTTTTGCTAAGCCGCGCGCCTGTCAAAAATGGTCGAAAATCAAAATTCTCAATCCACACTTTGTACATGCTAAACTTTCTTCTTTTCTCTTTTGAAACCTAGAGGAAAGAACATGTGTAGCCAAACTTGTCTGGGAATTGTAATTTTCACTGAAAACCACTCACCCATTTCGTATTTGAAATATCTTTCCAGCAGCAGGATGTAAAAAAAAGCAATGCCGCAAAATAGAAACCCTTTCACACTAGATGCATTAAAAATACCTGTTAACTGGTAATTGGCATGATTCGGACTAATTGGGAGTCATTTGTGGACTTTTTTGAAAACAGTTTTAATGGCAGGGATTTGGAAGTATGTTCCAAAAGTGTCCGAGCTAGGGTTAGGGTTAGTGTTGGAACAACAGCTACACATGTTCTAATGCATTTGCTGTGCTTTCGGATGTATTTGCAGTGCAGGACAGGTGTTGTTTTGCTGTTTGGTCAAAAAACAATTTTGGCCCAATTTTGCCGTTTTTGCTAAGCCGCGCGCCTGTCAAAAATGGTCGAAAATCAAAATTCTCAATCCACACTTTGTACGTGCTAAACTTTCTTCTTTTCTCTTTTGAAACCTAGAGGCAAGAACAAGTTTGGCCAAACTTGTCTGGGAATTGTAATTTTCACTGAAAACCACTCACCCATTTCGCATTTGAAATATCTTTCCAGCAGCAGGATGTAAAAAAATTGCAATGCCACAAAATTGAAACCCTTTCACACTAGATGCATTAAAAATACCTGTTAACTGGTAATTGGCATGATTCGGACAAATTGGGAGTCATTTGTGGATTTTTTTGAAAACAGTTTGTATGGCAGGGATTTGGAAGTATGTTCCAAAAGTGTCCGAGCTAGGGTTAGGGTTAGTGTTGGAACAACAGCTACACATGTTCTAATGCATTTGCTGTGCTTTCGGATGTATTTGCAGTGCAGGACAGGTGTTGTTTTGCTGTTTGGTCAAAAAACAATTTTGGCCCAATTTTGCCGTTTTTGCTAAGCCGCACGCCTGTCAAAAATGGTCGAAAATCAAAATTCTCAATCCACACTTTGTACGTGCTAAACTTTCTTCTTTTCTCTTTTGAAACCTAGAGGAAAGAACAAGTTTGGCCAAACTTGTCTGGGAATTGTAATTTTCACTGAAAACCACTCACCCATTTCGTATTTGAAATGTCTTTCCAGCAGCAGGATGTAAAAAAAAGCAATGCCGCAAAATAGAAACCCTTTCACACTAGATTCATTAAAAATACCTGTTAACTGGTAATTGGCATGATTCGGACTAATTGGGAGTCATTTGTGGACTTTTTTGAAAACAGTTTTAATGGCAGGGATTTGGAAGTATGTTCCAAAAGTGTCCGAGCTAGGGTTAGGGTTAGTGTTGGAACAACAGCTACACATGTTCTAATGCATTTGCTGTGCTTTCGGATGTATTTGCAGTGCAGGACAGGTGTTGTTTTGCTGTTTGGTCAAAAAACAATTTTGGCCCAATTTTGCCGTTTTTGCTAAGCCGCGCGCCTGTCAAAAATGGTCGAAAATCAAAATTCTCAATCCACACTTTGTACGTGCTAAACTTTCTTCTTTTCTCTTTTGAAACCTAGAGGCAAGAACAAGTTTGGCCAAACTTGTCTGGGAATTGTAATTTGCACTGAAAACCACTCACCCATTTCGTATTTGAAATGTCTTTCCAGCAGCGGGATGTAAAAAAAAGCAATGCCGCAAAATTGAAACCCTTTCACACTAGATGCATTAAAAATACCTGTTAACTGGTAATTGGCATGATTCGGACAAATTGGGAGTCATTTGTGGACTTTTTTGAAAACAGTTTTAATGGCAGGGATTTGGAAGTATGTTCCAAAAGTGTCCGAGCTAGGGTTAGGGTTAGTGTTGGAACAACAGCTACACGTGTTCTAATGCATTTGCTGTGCTTTCGGATGTATTTACAGTGCAGGACAGGTGTTGTTTTACTGTTTGGTCCAAAAACAATTTTGGCCCAATTTTGCCGTTTTTGCTAAGCCGCGCGCGCGCCTGTCAAAAATGGTCGAAAATCAAAATTCTCAATCCACACTTTGTACGTGCTAAACTTTCTTCTTTTCTCTTTTGAAACCTAGAGGCAAGAACAAGTTTGGCCAAACTTGTCTGGGAATTGTAATTTTCACTGAAAACCACTCACCCATTTCGCATTTGAAATATCTTTCCAGCAGCAGGATGTAAAAAAATTGCAATGCCACAAAATTGAAACCCTTTCACACTAGATGCATTAAAAATACCTGTTAACTGGTAATTGGCATGATTCGGACAAATTGGGAGTCATTTGTGGATTTTTTTGAAAACAGTTTGTATGGCAGGGATTTGGAAGTATGTTCCAAAAGTGTCCGAGCTAGGGTTAGGGTTAGTGTTGGAACAACAGCTACACATGTTCTAATGCATTTGCTGTGCTTTCGGATGTATTTGCAGTGCAGGACAGGTGTTGTTTTGCTGTTTGGTCAAAAAACAATTTTGGCCCAATTTCGCCGTTTTTGCTAAGCCGTGCGCCTGTCAAAAATGGTCGAAAATCAAAATTCTCAATCCACACTTTGTACGTGCTAAACTTTCTTCTTTTCTCTTTTGAAACCTAGAGGCAAGAACAAGTTTGGCCAAACTTGTCTAGGAATTGTAATTTTCACTGAAAACCACTCATCCATTTCGCATTTGAAATATCTTTCCAGCAGCAGGATGTAAAAAAATTGCAATGCCACAAAATTGAAACCCTGTGACACTAGATGCATTAAAAATACCTGTTAACTGGTAATTGGCATGATTCGGACTATTTGGGAGTTATTTGTGGACTTTGTTGAAAACAGTTTGAATGGCAGGGATTTGGAAGTATGTTCCAAAAGTGCCCGAGCTAGGGTTAGGGTTAGTGTTGGAACAACAGCTACACATGTTCTAATGCATTTGCTGTGCTTTCGGATGTATTTGCAGTGCAGGTCAGGTGTTGTTTTGCTTTTTGGTCGAAAAACAATTTTGGCCCAATTTTGCCGTTTTTGCTAAGCCGCGCGCCTGTCAAAAATGGTCGAAAATCAAAATTCTCAATCCACACGTTGTACGTGCTAAACATTCTTCTCTTCTCTTTTGAAACCTAGAGGAAAGAACAAGTGTAGCCAAACTTGTCTGGGAATTGTAATTTTCACTGAAAACCACTCACCCATTTCGTATTTGAAATGTCTTTCCAGCAGCAGGATGTAAAAAAAAGCAATGCCGCAAAATTGAAACCCATTCACACTAGATGCATTAAAAATACCTGTTAACTGGTAATTGGCATGATTCAGACAAATTGGGAGTCATTTGTGGACTTTTTTGAAAACAGTTTGTATGGCAGGGATTTGGAAGTATGTTCCAAAAGTGTCCGAGCTAGGGTTAGGGTTAGTGTTGGAACAACAGCTACACATGTTCTAATGCATTTGCTGTGCTTTCGGATGTATTTGCAGTGCAGGACAGGTGTTGTTTTGCTGTTTGGTCAAAAAACAATTTTGGCCCAATTTCGCCGTTTTTGCTAAGCCGCGCGCCTGTCAAAAATGGTCGAAAATCAAAATTCTCAATCCACACTTTGTACGTGCTAAACTTTCTTCTTTTCTCTTTTGAAACCTAGAGGCAAGAACAAGTTTGGCCAAACTTGTCTAGGAATTGTAATTTTCACTGAAAACCACTCACCCATTTCGCATTTGAAATATCTTTCCAGCAGCAGGATGTAAAAAAATTGCAATGCCACAAAATTGAAACCCTGTGACACTAGATGCATTAAAAATACCTGTTAACTGGTAATTGGCATGATTCGGACTAATTGGGAGTTATTTGTGGACTTTGTTGAAAACAGTTTGAATGGCAGGGATTTGGAAGTATGTTCCAAAAGTGCCCGAGCTAGGGTTAGGGTAAGTGTTGGAACAACAGCTACACATGTTCTAATGCATTTGCTGTGCTTTCGGATGTATTTGCAGTGCAGGTCAGGTGTTGTTTTGCTTTTTGGTCGAAAAACAATTTTGGCCCAATTTTGCCGTTTTTGCTAAGCCGCGCGCCTGTCAAAAATGGTCGAAAATCAAAATTCTCAATCCACACGTTGTACGTGCTAAACTTTCTTCTCTTCTCTTTTGAAACCTAGAGGAAAGAACAAGTGTAGCCAAACTTGTCTGGGAATTGTAATTTTCACTGAAAACCACTCACCCATTTCGTATTTGAAATGTCTTTCCAGCAGCAGGATGTAAAAAAAAGCAATGCCGCAAAATTGAAACCCATTCACACTAGATGCATTAAAAATACCTGTTAACTGGTAATTGGCATGATTCAGACAAATTGGGAGTCATTTGTGGACTTTTTTGAAAACAGTTTGTATGGCAGGGATTTGGAAGTATGTTCCAAAAGTGTCCGAGCTAGGGTTAGGGTTAGTGTTGGAACAACAGCTACACATGTTCTAATGCATTTGCTGTGCTTTCGGATGTATTTGCAGTGCAGGACAGGTGTTGTTTTGCTGTTTGGTCAAAAAACAATTTTGGCCCAATTTTGCCGTTTTTGCTAAGCCGCGCGCTTGTCAAAAATGGTCGAAAATCAAAATTCTCAATCCACACTTTGTACGTGCTAAACTTTTTTCTTTTCTCTTTTGAAACCTAGAGGAAAGAACAAGTTTGGCCAAACTTGTCTGGGAATTGTAATTTTCACTGAAAACCACTCACCCATTTCGTATTTGAAATGTCTTTCCAGCAGCAGGATGTAAAAAAAAGCAATGCCGCAAAATAGAAACCCTTTCACACTAGATTCATTAAAAATACCTGTTAACTGGTAATTGGCATGATTCGGACTAATTGGGAGTCATTTGTGGACTTTTTTGAAAACAGTTTTAATGGCAGGGATTTGGAAGTATGTTCCAAAAGTGTCCGAGCTAGGGTTAGGGTTAGTGTTGGAACAACAGCTACACATGTTCTAATGCATTTGCTGTGCTTTCGGATGTATTTGCAGTGCAGGACAGGTGTTGTTTTGCTGTTTGGTCAAAAAACAATTTTGGCCCAATTTTGCCGTTTTTGCTAAGCCGCGCGCCTGTCAAAAATGGTCGAAAATCAAAATTCTCAATCCACACTTTGTACGTGCTAAACTTTCTTCTTTTCTCTTTTGAAACCTAGAGGCAAGAACAAGTTTGGCCAAACTTGTCTGGGAATTGTAATTTGCACTGAAAACCACTCACCCATTTCGTATTTGAAATGTCTTTCCAGCAGCGGGATGTAAAAAAAAGCAATGCATCAAAATTGAAACCCTTTCACACTAGATGCATTAAAAATACCTGTTAACTGGTAATTGGCATGATTCGGACAAATTGGGAGTCATTTGTGGACTTTTTTGAAAACAGTTTTAATGGCAGGGATTTGGAAGTATGTTCCAAAAGTGTCCGAGCTAGGGTTAGGGTTAGTGTTGGAACAACAGCTACACATGTCATAATGCATTTGCTGTGCTTTCGGATGTATTTGCAGTGCAGGTCAGGTGTTGTTTTGCTTTTTGGTCGAAAAACAATTTTGGCCCAATTTTGCCGTTTTTGCTAAGCCGCGCGCCTGTCAAAAATGGTCGAAAATCAAAATTCTCAATCCACACTTTGTACGTGCTAAACTTTCTTCTTTTCTCTTTTGAAACCTAGAGGCAAGAACAAGTTTGGCCAAACTTGTCTGGGAATTGTAATTTGCACTGAAAACCACTCACCCATTTCGTATTTGAAATGTCTTTCCAGCAGCAGGATGTAAAAAAAAGCAATGCCGCAAAATTGAAACCCTTTCACACTAGATGCATTAAAAATACCTGTTAACTGGTAATTGGCATGATTCGGACAAATTGGGAGTCATTTGTGGACTTTTTTGAAAACAGTTTGAATGGCAGGGATTTGGAAGTATGTTCCAAAAGTGTCCGAGCTAGGGTTAGGGTTAGTGTTGGAACAACAGCTACACATGTTCTAATGCATTTGCTGTGCTTTCGGATGTATTTGCAGTGCAGGTCAGGTGTTGTTTTGCTTTTTGGTCGAAAAACAATTTTGGCCCAATTTTGCCGTTTTTGCTAAGCCGCGCGCCTGTCAAAAATGGTCGAAAATCAAAATTCTCAATCCACACTTTGTACGTGCTAATCTTTCTTCTTTTCTCTTTTGAAACCTAGAGGAAAGAACAAGTGTAGCCAAACTTGTCTGGGAATTGTAATTTGCACTGAAAACCACTCACCCATTTCGTATTTGAAATGTCTTTCCAGCAGCGGGATGTAAAAAAAAGCAATGCCGCAAAATAGAAACCCTTTCACACTAGATTCATTAAAAATACCTGTTAACTGGTAATTGGCATGATTCGGACTAATTGGGAGTCATTTGTGGACTTTTTTGAAAACAGTTTTAATGGCAGGGATTTGGAAGTATGCTCCAAAAGTGTCCGAGCTAGGGTTAGGGTTAGTGTTGGAACAACAGCTACACATGTTCTAATGCATTTGCTGTGCTTTCGGATGTATTTGCAGTGCAGGACAGGTGTTGTTTTGCTGTTTGGTCAAAAAACAATTTTGGCCCAATTTTGCCGTTTTTGCTAAGCCGCGCGCCTGTCATAAATGGTCGAAAATCAAAATTCTCAATCCACACTTTGTACGTGCTAAACTTTCTTCTTTTCTCTTTTGAAACCTAGAGGCAAGAACAAGTTTGGCCAAACTTGTCTGGGAATTGTAATTTGCACTGAAAACCACTCACCCATTTCGTATTTGAAATGTCTTTCCAGCAGCAGGATGTAAAAAAAAGCAATGCCGCAAAATAGAAACCCTTTCACACTAGATTCATTAAAAATACCTGTTAACTGGTAATTGGCATGATTCGGACTAATTGGGAGTCATTTGTGGACTTTTTTGAAAACAGTTTTAATGGCAGGGATTTGGAAGTATGTTCCAAAAGTGTCCGAGCTAGGGTTAGGGTTAGTGTTGGAACAACAGCTACACATGTTCTAATGCATTTGCTGTGCTTTCGGATGTATTTGCAGTGCAGGACAGGTGTTGTTTTGCTGTTTGGTCAAAAAACAATTTTGGCCCAATTTTGCCGTTTTTGCTAAGCCGCGCGCCTGTCAAAAATGGTCGAAAATCAAAATTCTCAATCCACACTTTGTACGTGCTAAACTTTCTTCTTTTCTCTTTTGAAACCTAGAGGCAAGAACAAGTTTGGCCACACTTGTCTGGGAATTGTAATTTGCACTGAAAACCACTCACCCATTTCGTATTTGAAATGTCTTTCCAGCAGCGGGATGTAAAAAAAAGCAATGCCGCAAAATTGAAACCCTTTCACACTAGATGCATTAAAAATACCTGTTAACTGGTAATTGGCATGATTCGGACAAATTGGGAGTCATTTGTGGACTTTTTTGAAAACAGTTTTAATGGCAGGGATTTGGAAGTATGTTCCAAAAGTGTCCGAGCTAGGGTTAGGGTTAGTGTTGGAACAACAGCTACACATGTCATAATGCATTTGCTGTGCTTTCGGATGTATTTGCAGTGCAGGTCAGGTGTTGTTTTGCTTTTTGGTCGAAAAACAATTTTGGCCCAATTTTGCCGTTTTTGCTAAGCCGCGCGCCTGTCAAAAATGGTCGAAAATCAAAATTCTCAATCCACACTTTGTACGTGCTAAACTTTCTTCTTTTCTCTTTTGAAACCTAGAGGCAAGAACAAGTTTGGCCAAACTTGTCTGGGAATTGTAATTTTCACTGAAAACCACTCACCCATTTCGCATTTGAAATATCTTTCCAGCAGCAGGATGTAAAAAAATTGCAATGCCACAAAATTGAAACCCTGTGACACTAGATGCATTAAAAATACCTGTTAACTGGTAATTGGCATGATTCGGACTAATTGGGAGTCATTTGTGGACTTTTTTGAAAACAGTTTGAATGGCAGGGATTTGGAAGTATGTTCCAAAAGTGCCCGAGCTAGGGTTAGGGTTAGTGTTGGAACAACAGCTACACATGTTCTAATGCATTTGCTGTGCTTTCGGATGTATTTGCAGTGCAGGTCAGGTGTTGTTTTGCTTTTTGGTCGAAAAACAATTTTGGCCCAATTTTGCCGTTTTTGCTAAGCCGCGCGCCTGTCAAAAATGGTCGAAAATCAAAATTCTCAATCCACACTTTGTACGTGCTAATCTTTCTTCTTTTCTCTTTTGAAACCTAGAGGAAAGAACAAGTGTAGCCAAACTTGTCTGGGAATTGTAATTTGCACTGAAAACCACTCACCCATTTCGTATTTGAAATGTCTTTCCAGCAGCGGGATGTAAAAAAAAGCAATGCCGCAAAATAGAAACCCTTTCACACTAGATTCATTAAAAATACCTGTTAACTGGTAATTGGCATGATTCGGACTAATTGGGAGTCATTTGTGGACTTTTTTGAAAACAGTTTTAATGGCAGGGATTTGGAAGTATGTTCCAAAAGTGTCCGAGCTAGGGTTAGGGTTAGTGTTGGAACAACAGCTACACATGTTCTAATGCATTTGCTGTGCTTTCGGATGTATTTGCAGTGCAGGACAGGTGTTGTTTTGCTGTTTGGTCAAAAAACAATTTTGGCCCAATTTTGCCGTTTTTGCTAAGCCGTGCGCCTGTCATAAATGGTCGAAAATCAAAATTCTCAATCCACACTTTGTACGTGCTAAACTTTCTTCTTTTCTCTTTTGAAACCTAGAGGCAAGAACAAGTTTGGCCAAACTTGTCTGGGAATTGTAATTTTCACTGAAAACCACTCACCCATTTCGCATTTGAAATATCTTTCCAGCAGCAGGATGTAAAAAAATTGCAATGCCACAAAATTGAAACCCTGTGACACTAGATGCATTAAAAATACCTGTTAACTGGTAATTGGCATGATTCGGACTAATTGGGAGTCATTTGTGGACTTTTTTGAAAACAGTTTGAATGGCAGGGATTTGGAAGTATGTTCCAAAAGTGCCCGAGCTAGGGTTAGGGTTAGTGTTGGAACAACAGCTACACATGTTCTAATGCATTTGCTGTGCTTTCGGATGTATTTGCAGTGCAGGTCAGGTGTTGTTTTGCTTTTTGGTCGAAAAACAATTTTGGCCCAATTTTGCCGTTTTTGCTAAGCCGCGCGCCTGTCAAAAATGGTCGAAAATCAAAATTCTCAATCCACACTTTGTACGTGCTAATCTTTCTTCTTTTCTCTTTTGAAACCTAGAGGAAAGAACAAGTGTAGCCAAACTTGTCTGGGAATTGTAATTTGCACTGAAAACCACTCACCCATTTCGTATTTGAAATGTCTTTCCAGCAGCGGGATGTAAAAAAAGCAATGCCGCAAAATTGAAACCCTTTCACACTAGATGCATTAAAAATACCTGTTAACTGGTAATTGGCATGATTCGGACAAATTGGGAGTCATTTGTGGACTTTTTTGAAAACAGTTTTAATGGCAGGGATTTGGAACTATGTTCCAAAAGTGTCCGAGCTAGGGTTAGGGTTAGTGTTGGAACAACAGCTACACGTGTTCTAATGCATTTGCTGTGCTTTCGGATGTATTTACAGTGCAGGACAGGTGTTGTTTTACTGTTTGGTCCAAAAACAATTTTGGCCCAATTTTGCCGTTTTTGCTAAGCCGCGCGCCTGTCAAAAATGGTCGAAAATCAAAATTCTCAATCCACACTTTGTACGTGCTAAACTTTCTTCTCTTCTCTTTTGAAACCTAGAGGAATGAACATGTGTAGCCAAACTTGTCTGGGAATTGTAATTTTCACTGAAAACCACTCACCCATTTCGTATTTGAAATATCTTTCCAGCAGCAGGATGTAAAAAAAAGCAATGCTGCAAAATAGAAACCCTTTCACACTAGATGCATTAAAAATACCTGTTAACTGGTAATTGGCATGATTCGGACAAATTGGGAGTCATTTGTGGACTTTTTTGAAAACAGTTTTAATGGCAGGGATTTGGAAGTATGTTCCAAAAGTGTCCGAGCTAGGGTTAGGGTTAGTGTTGGAACAACAGCTACACATGTTCTAATGCATTTGCTGTGCTTTCGGATGTATTTACAGTGCAGGACAGGTGTTGTTTTGCTGTTTGGTCCAAAAACAATTTTGGCCCAATTTTGCCGTTTTTGCTAAGCCGCGCGCCTGTCAAAAATGGTCGAAAATCAAAATTCTCAATCCACACTTTGTACGTGCTAAACTTTCTTCTTTTCTCTTTTGAAACCTAGAGGAAAGAACAAGTTTGGCCAAACTTGTCTGGGAATTGTAATTTTCACTGAAAACCACTCACCCATTTCGTATTTGAAATGTCTTTCCAGCAGCAGGATGTAAAAAAAAGCAATGCCGCAAAATAGAAACCCTTTCACACTAGATTCATTAAAAATACCTGTTAACTGGTAATTGGCATGATTCGGACTAATTGGGAGTCATTTGTGGACTTTTTTGAAAACAGTTTGAATGGCAGGGATTTGGAAGTATGTTCCAAAAGTGTCCGAGCTAGGGTTAGGGTTAGTGTTTGAACAACAGCTACACATGTTCTAATGCATTTGCTGTGCTTTCGGATGTATTTGCAGTGCAGGACAGGTGTTGTTTTGCTGTTTGGTCAAAAAACAATTTTGGCCCAATTTTGCCGTTTTTGCTAAGCCGCGCGCCTGTCAAAAATGGTCGAAAATCAAAATTCTCAATCCACACTTTGTACGTGCTAAACTTTCTTCTTTTCTCTTTTGAAACCTAGAGGCAAGAACAAGTTTGGCCAAACTTGTCTGGGAATTGTAATTTTCACTGAAAACCACTCACCCATTTCGCATTTGAAATATCTTTCCAGCAGCAGGATGTAAAAAAATTGCAATGCCACAAAATTGAAACCCTGTGACACTAGATGCATTAAAAATACCTGTTAACTGGTAATTGGCATGATTCGGACTAATTGGGAGTCATTTGTGGACTTTTTTGAAAACAGTTTGAATGGCAGGGATTTGGAAGTATGTTCCAAAAGTGCCCGAGCTAGGGTTAGGGTTAGTGTTGGAACAACAGCTACACATGTTCTAATGCATTTGCTGTGCTTTCGGATGTATTTGCAGTGCAGGTCAGGTGTTGTTTTGCTTTTTGGTCGAAAAACAATTTTGGCCCAATTTTGCCGTTTTTGCTAAGCCGCGCGCCTGTCAAAAATGGTCGAAAATCAAAATTCTCAATCCACACTTTGTACGTGCTAATCTTTCTTCTTTTCTCTTTTGAAACCTAGAGGAAAGAACAAGTGTAGCCAAACTTGTCTGGGAATTGTAATTTGCACTGAAAACCACTCACCCATTTCGTATTTGAAATGTCTTTCCAGCAGCGGGATGTAAAAAAAAGCAATGCCGCAAAATTGAAACCCTTTCACACTAGATGCATTAAAAATACCTGTTAACTGGTAATTGGCATGATTCGGACAAATTGGGAGTCATTTGTGGACTTTTTTGAAAACAGTTTGAATGGCAGGGATTTGGAAGTATGTTCCAAAAGTGTCCGAGCTAGGGTTAGGGTTAGTGTTGGAACAACAGCTACACATGTTCTAATGCATTTGCTGTGCTTTCGGATGTATTTGCAGTGCAGGTCAGGTGTTGTTTTGCTTTTTGGTCGAAAAACAATTTTGGCCCAATTTTGCCGTTTTTGCTAAGCCGCGCGCCTGTCAAAAATGGTCGAAAATCAAAATTCTCAATCCACACTTTGTACGTGCTAATCTTTCTTCTTTTCTCTTTTGAAACCTAGAGGAAAGAACAAGTGTAGCCAAACTTGTCTGGGAATTGTAATTTGCACTGAAAACCACTCACCCATTTCGTATTTGAAATGTCTTTCCAGCAGCGGGATGTAAAAAAAGCAATGCCGCAAAATTGAAACCCTTTCACACTAGATGCATTAAAAATACCTGTTAACTGGTAATTGGCATGATTCGGACAAATTGGGAGTCATTTGTGGACTTTTTTGAAAACAGTTTTAATGGCAGGGATTTGGAAGTATGTTCCAAAAGTGTCCGAGCTAGGGTTAGGGTTAGTGTTGGAACAACAGCTACACGTGTTCTAATGCATTTGCTGTGCTTTCGGATGTATTTACAGTGCAGGACAGGTGTTGTTTTACTGTTTGGTCCAAAAACAATTTTGGCCCAATTTTGCCGTTTTTGCTAAGCCGCGCGCCTGTCAAAAATGGTCGAAAATCAAAATTCTCAATCCACACTTTGTACGTGCTAAACTTTCTTCTCTTCTCTTTTGAAACCTAGAGGAATGAACATGTGTAGCCAAACTTGTCTGGGAATTGTAATTTTCACTGAAAACCACTCACCCATTTCGTATTTGAAATATCTTTCCAGCAGCAGGATGTAAAAAAAAGCAATGCTGCAAAATAGAAACCCTTTCACACTAGATGCATTAAAAATACCTGTTAACTGGTAATTGGCATGATTCGGACAAATTGGGAGTCATTTGTGGACTTTTTTGAAAACAGTTTTAATGGCAGGGATTTGGAAGTATGTTCCAAAAGTGTCCGAGCTAGGGTTAGGGTTAGTGTTGGAACAACAGCTACACATGTTCTAATGCATTTGCTGTGCTTTCGGATGTATTTACAGTGCAGGACAGGTGTTGTTTTGCTGTTTGGTCCAAAAACAATTTTGGCCCAATTTTGCCGTTTTTGCTAAGCCGCGCGCCTGTCAAAAATGGTCGAAAATCAAAATTCTCAATCCACACTTTGTACGTGCTAAACTTTCTTCTTTTCTCTTTTGAAACCTAGAGGAAAGAACAAGTTTGGCCAAACTTGTCTGGGAATTGTAATTTTCACTGAAAACCACTCACCCATTTCGTATTTGAAATGTCTTTCCAGCAGCAGGATGTAAAAAAAAGCAATGCCGCAAAATAGAAACCCTTTCACACTAGATTCATTAAAAATACCTGTTAACTGGTAATTGGCATGATTCGGACTAATTGGGAGTCATTTGTGGACTTTTTTGAAAACAGTTTGAATGGCAGGGATTTGGAAGTATGTTCCAAAAGTGTCCGAGCTAGGGTTAGGGTTAGTGTTTGAACAACAGCTACACATGTTCTAATGCATTTGCTGTGCTTTCGGATGTATTTGCAGTGCAGGACAGGTGTTGTTTTGTTGTTTGGTCAAAAAACAATTTTGGCCCAATTTTGCCGTTTTTGCTAAGCCGCGCGCCTGTCAAAAATGGTCGAAAATCAAAATTCTCAATCCACACTTTGTACGTGCTAAACTTTCTTCTTTTCTCTTTTGAAACCTAGAGGCAAGAACAAGTTTGGCCAAACTTGTCTGGGAATTGTAATTTTCACTGAAAACCACTCACCCATTTCGCATTTGAAATATCTTTCCAGCAGCAGGATGTAAAAAAATTGCAATGCCACAAAATTGAAACCCTGTGACACTAGATGCATTAAAAATACCTGTTAACTGGTAATTGGCATGATTCGGACTAATTGGGAGTCATTTGTGGACTTTTTTGAAAACAGTTTGAATGGCAGGGATTTGGAAGTATGTTCCAAAAGTGCCCGAGCTAGGGTTAGGGTTAGTGTTGGAACAACAGCTACACATGTTCTAATGCCTTTGCTGTGCTTTCGGATGTATTTGCAGTGCAGGTCAGGTGTTGTTTTGCTTTTTGGTCGAAAAACAATTTTGGCCCAATTTTGCCGTTTTTGCTAAGCCGCGCGCCTGTCAAAAATGGTCGAAAATCAAAATTCTCAATCCACACTTTGTACGTGCTAATCTTTCTTCTTTTCTCTTTTGAAACCTAGAGGAAAGAACAAGTGTAGCCAAACTTGTCTGGGAATTGTAATTTGCACTGAAAACCACTCACCCATTTCGTATTTGAAATGTCTTTCCAGCAGCGGGATGTAAAAAAAAGCAATGCCGCAAAATTGAAACCCTTTCACACTAGATGCATTAAAAATACCTGTTAACTGGTAATTGGCATGATTCGGACAAATTGGGAGTCATTTGTGGACTTTTTTGAAAACAGTTTTAATGGCAGGGATTTGGAAGTATGTTCCAAAAGTGTCCGAGCTAGGGTTAGGGTTAGTGTTGGAACAACAGCTACACGTGTTCTAATGCATTTGCTGTGCTTTCGGATGTATTTACAGTGCAGGACAGGTGTTGTTTTACTGTTTGGTCCAAAAACAATTTTGGCCCAATTTTGCCGTTTTTGCTAAGCCGCGCGCCTGTCAAAAATGGTCGAAAATCAAAATTCTCAATCCACACTTTGTACGTGCTAAACTTTCTTCTCTTCTCTTTTGAAACCTAGAGGAATGAACATGTGTAGCCAAACTTGTCTGGGAATTGTAATTTTCACTGAAAACCACTCACCCATTTCGTATTTGAAATATCTTTCCAGCAGCAGGATGTAAAAAAAAGCAATGCTGCAAAATAGAAACCCTTTCACACTAGATGCATTAAAAATACCTGTTAACTGGTAATTGGCATGATTCGGACAAATTGGGAGTCATTTGTGGACTTTTTTGAAAACAGTTTTAATGGCAGGGATTTGGAAGTATGTTCCAAAAGTGTCCGAGCTAGGGTTAGGGTTAGTGTTGGAACAACAGCTACACATGTTCTAATGCATTTGCTGTGCTTTCGGATGTATTTACAGTGCAGGACAGGTGTTGTTTTGCTGTTTGGTCCAAAAACAATTTTGGCCCAATTTTGCCGTTTTTGCTAAGCCGCGCGCCTGTCAAAAATGGTCGAAAATCAAAATTCTCAATCCACACTTTGTACGTGCTAAACTTTCTTCTTTTCTCTTTTGAAACCTAGAGGAAAGAACAAGTTTGGCCAAACTTGTCTGGGAATTGTAATTTTCACTGAAAACCACTCACCCATTTCGTATTTGAAATGTCTTTCCAGCAGCAGGATGTAAAAAAAAGCAATGCCGCAAAATAGAAACCCTTTCACACTAGATTCATTAAAAATACCTGTTAACTGGTAATTGGCATGATTCGGACTAATTGGGAGTCATTTGTGGACTTTTTTGAAAACAGTTTTAATGGCAGGGATTTGGAAGTATGTTCCAAAAGTGTCCGAGCTAGGGTTAGGGTTAGTGTTGGAACAACAGCTACACATGTTCTAATGCATTTGCTGTGCTTTCGGATGTATTTACAGTGCAGGACAGGTGTTGTTTTGCTGTTTGGTCCAAAAACAATTTTGGCCCAATTTTGCCGTTTTTGCTAAGCCGCGCGCCTGTCAAAAATGGTCGAAAATCAAAATTCTCAATCCACACTTTGTACGTGCTAAACTTTCTTCTTTTCTCTTTTGAAACCTAGAGGAAAGAACAAGTTTGGCCAAACTTGTCTGGGAATTGTAATTTTCACTGAAAACCACTCACCCATTTCGTATTTGAAATGTCTTTCCAGCAGCAGGATGTAAAAAAAAGCAATGCCGCAAAATAGAAACCCTTTCACACTAGATTCATTAAAAATACCTGTTAACTGGTAATTGGCATGATTCGGACTAATTGGGAGTCATTTGTGGACTTTTTTGAAAACAGTTTTAATGGCAGGGATTTGGAAGTATGTTCCAAAAGTGTCCGAGCTAGGGTTAGGGTTAGTGTTTGAACAACAGCTACACATGTTCTAATGCATTTGCTGTGCTTTCGGATGTATTTGCAGTGCAGGACAGGTGTTGTTTTGCTGTTTGGTCCAAAAACAATTTTGGCCCAATTTTGCCGTTTTTGCTAAGCCGCGCGCCTGTCAAAAATGGTCGAAAATCAAAATTCTCAATCCACACTTTGTACGTGCTAAACTTTCTTCTTTTCTCTTTTGAAACCTAGAGGCAAGAACAAGTTTGGCCAAACTTGTCTGGGAATTGTAATTTTCACTGAAAACCACTCACCCATTTCGCATTTGAAATATCTTTCCAGCAGCAGGATGTAAAAAAATTGCAATGCCACAAAATTGAAACCCTGTGACACTAGATGCATTAAAAATACCTGTTAACTGGTAATTGGCATGATTCGGACTAATTGGGAGTCATTTGTGGACTTTTTTGAAAACAGTTTGAATGGCAGGGATTTGGAAGTATGTTCCAAAAGTGCCCGAGCTAGGGTTAGGGTTAGTGTTGGAACAACAGCTACACATGTTCTAATGCATTTGCTGTGCTTTCGGATGTATTTGCAGTGCAGGTCAGGTGTTGTTTTGCTTTTTGGTCGAAAAACAATTTTGGCCCAAGTTTGCCGTTTTTGCTAAGCCGCGCGCCTGTCAAAAATGGTCGAAAATCAAAATTCTCAATCCACACTTTGTACGTGCTAATCTTTCTTCTTTTCTCTTTTGAAACCTAGAGGAAAGAACAAGTGTAGCCAAACTTGTCTGGGAATTGTAATTTGCACTGAAAACCACTCACCCATTTCGTATTTGAAATGTCTTTCCAGCAGCGGGATGTAAAAAAAAGCAATGCCGCAAAATTGAAACCCTTTCACACTAGATGCATTAAAAATACCTGTTAACTGGTAATTGGCATGATTCGGACAAATTGGGAGTCATTTGTGGACTTTTTTGAAAACAGTTTGTATGGCAGGGATTTGGAAGTATGTTCCAAAAGTGTCCGAGCTAGGGTTAGGGTTAGTGTTGGAACAACAGCTACACGTGTTCTAATGCATTTGCTGTGCTTTCGGATGTATTTACAGTGCAGGACAGGTGTTGTTTTACTGTTTGGTCCAAAAACAATTTTGGCCCAATTTTGCCGTTTTTGCTAAGCCGCGCGCCTGTCAAAAATGGTCGAAAATCAAAATTCTCAATCCACACTTTGTACGTGCTAAACTTTCTTCTCTTCTCTTTTGAAACCTAGAGGAATGAACATGTGTAGCCAAACTTGTCTGGGAATTGTAATTTTCACTGAAAACCACTCACCCATTTCGTATTTGAAATATCTTTCCAGCAGCAGGATGTAAAAAAAAGCAATGCCGCAAAATAGAAACCCTTTCACACTAGATTCATTAAAAATACCTGTTAACTGGTAATTGGCATGATTCGGACTAATTGGGAGTCATTTGTGGACTTTTTTGAAAACAGTTTTAATGGCAGGGATTTGGAAGTATGTTCCAAAAGTGTCCGAGCTAGGGTTAGGGTTAGTGTTTGAACAACAGCTACACATGTTCTAATGCATTTGCTGTGCTTTGGGATGTATTTGCAGTGCAGGACAGGTGTTGTTTTGCTGTTTGGTCAAAAAACAATTTTGGCCCAATTTTGCCGTTTTTGCTAAGCCGCGCGCCTGTCAAAAATGGTCGAAAATCAAAATTCTCAATCCACACTTTGTACGTGCTAAACTTTCTTCTCTTCTCTTTTGAAACCTAGAGGAATGAACATGTGTAGCCAAACTTGTCTGGGAATTGTAATTTTCACTGAAAACCACTCACCCATTTCGTATTTGAAATATCTTTCCAGCAGCAGGATGTAAAAAAAAGCAATGCCGCAAAATAGAAACCCTTTCACACTAGATTCATTAAAAATACCTGTTAACTGGTAATTGGCATGATTCGGACTAATTGGGAGTCATTTGTGGACTTTTTTGAAAACAGTTTTAATGGCAGGGATTTGGAAGTATGTTCCAAAAGTGTCCGAGCTAGGGTTAGGGTTAGTGTTTGAACAACAGCTACACATGTTCTAATGCATTTGCTGTGCTTTCGGATGTATTTGCAGTGCAGGACAGGTGTTGTTTTGCTGTTTGGTCAAAAAACAATTTTGGCCCAATTTTGCCGTTTTTGCTAAGCCGCGCGCCTGTCAAAAATGGTCGAAAATCAAAATTCTCAATCCACACTTTGTACGTGCTAAACTTTCTTCTTTTCTCTTTTGAAACCTAGAGGCAAGAACAAGTTTGGCCAAACTTGTCTGGGAATTGTAATTTTCACTGAAAACCACTCACCCATTTCGCATTTGAAATATCTTTCCAGCAGCAGGATGTAAAAAAATTGCAATGCCACAAAATTGAAACCCTGTGACACTAGATGCATTAAAAATACCTGTTAACTGGTAATTGGCATGATTCGGACTAATTGGGAGTCATTTGTGGACTTTTTTGAAAACAGTTTGAATGGCAGGGATTTGGAAGTATGTTCCAAAAGTGCCCGAGCTAGGGTTAGGGTTAGTGTTGGAACAACAGCTACACATGTTCTAATGCATTTGCTGTGCTTTCGGATGTATTTGCAGTGCAGGTCAGGTGTTGTTTTGCTTTTTGGTCGAAAAACAATTTTGGCCCAATTTTGCCGTTTTTGCTAAGCCGCGCGCCTGTCAAAAATGGTCGAAAATCAAAATTCTCAATCCACACTTTGTACGTGCTAATCTTTCTTCTTTTCTCTTTTGAAACCTAGAGGAAAGAACAAGTGTAGCCAAACTTGTCTGGGAATTGTAATTTGCACTGAAAACCACTCACCCATTTCGTATTTGAAATGTCTTTCCAGCAGCGGGATGTAAAAAAAAGCAATGCCGCAAAATTGAAACCCTTTCACACTAGATGCATTAAAAATACCTGTTAACTGGTAATTGGCATGATTCGGACAAATTGGGAGTCATTTGTGGACTTTTTTGAAAACAGTTTTAATGGCAGGGATTTGGAAGTATGTTCCAAAAGTGTCCGAGCTAGGGTTAGGGTTAGTGTTGGAACAACAGCTACACGTGTTCTAATGCATTTGCTGTGCTTTCGGATGTATTTACAGTGCAGGACAGGTGTTGTTTTACTGTTTGGTCCAAAAACAATTTTGGCCCAATTTTGCCGTTTTTGCTAAGCCGCGCGCCTGTCAAAAATGGTCGAAAATCAAAATTCTCAATCCACACTTTGTACGTGCTAAACTTTCTTCTCTTCTCTTTTGAAACCTAGAGGAATGAACATGTGTAGCCAAACTTGTCTGGGAATTGTAATTTTCACTGAAAACCACTCACCCATTTCGTATTTGAAATATCTTTCCAGCAGCAGGATGTAAAAAAAAGCAATGCTGCAAAATAGAAACCCTTTCACACTAGATGCATTAAAAATACCTGTTAACTGGTAATTGGCATGATTCGGACTAATTGGGAGTCATTTGTGGACTTTTTTGAAAACAGTTTTAATGGCAGGGATTTGGAAGTATGTTCCAAAAGTGTCCGAGCTAGGGTTAGGGTTAGTGGTGGAACAACAGCTACACATGTTCTAATGCATTTGCTGTGCTTTCGGATGTATTTGCAGTGCAGGACAGGTGTTGTTTTGCTGTTTGGTCAAAAAACAATTTTGGCCCAATTTTGCCGTTTTTGCTAAGCCGCGCGCCTGTCAAAAATGGTCGAAAATCAAAATTCTCAATCCACACTTTGTACGTGCTAAACTTTCTTCTTTTCTCTTTTGAAACCTAGAGGCAAGAACAAGTTTGGCCAAACTTGTCTGGGAATTGTAATTTTCACTGAAAACCACTCACCCATTTCGCATTTGAAATATCTTTCCAGCAGCAGGATGTAAAAAAATTGCAATGCCACAAAATTGAAACCCTGTGACACTAGATGCATTAAAAATACCTGTTAACTGGTAATTGGCATGATTCGGACTAATTGGGAGTCATTTGTGGACTTTTTTGAAAACAGTTTGAATGGCAGGGATTTGGAAGTATGTTCCAAAAGTGCCCGAGCTAGGGTTAGGGTTAGTGTTGGAACAACAGCTACACATGTTCTAATGCATTTGCTGTGCTTTCGGATGTATTTGCAGTGCAGGTCAGGTGTTGTTTTGCTTTTTGGTCGAAAAACAATTTTGGCCCAATTTTGCCGTTTTTGCTAAGCCGCGCGCCTGTCAAAAATGGTCGAAAATCAAAATTCTCAATCCACACTTTGTACGTGCTAATCTTTCTTCTTTTCTCTTTTGAAACCTAGAGGAAAGAACAAGTGTAGCCAAACTTGTCTGGGAATTGTAATTTGCACTGAAAACCACTCACCCATTTCGTATTTGAAATGTCTTTCCAGCAGCGGGATGTAAAAAAAAGCAATGCCGCAAAATTGAAACCCTTTCACACTAGATGCATTAAAAATACCTGTTAACTGGTAATTGGCATGATTCGGACAAATTGGGAGTCATTTGTGGACTTTTTTGAAAACAGTTTTAATGGCAGGGATTTGGAAGTATGTTCCAAAAGTGTCCGAGCTAGGGTTAGGGTTAGTGTTGGAACAACAGCTACACGTGTTCTAATGCATTTGCTGTGCTTTCGGATGTATTTACAGTGCAGGACAGGTGTTGTTTTACTGTTTGGTCCAAAAACAATTTTGGCCCAATTTTGCCGTTTTTGCTAAGCCACGCGCCTGTCAAAAATGGTCGAAAATCAAAATTCTCAATCCACACTTTGTACGTGCTAAACTTTCTTCTCTTCTCTTTTGAAACCTAGAGGAATGAACATGTGTAGCCAAACTTGTCTGGGAATTGTAATTTTCACTGAAAACCACTCACCCATTTCGTATTTGAAATATCTTTCCAGCAGCAGGATGTAAAAAAAAGCAATGCTGCAAAATAGAAACCCTTTCACACTAGATGCATTAAAAATACCTGTTAACTGGTAATTGGCATGATTCGGACAAATTGGGAGTCATTTGTGGACTTTTTTGAAAACAGTTTTAATGGCAGGGATTTGGAAGTATGTTCCAAAAGTGTCCGAGCTAGGGTTAGGGTTAGTGTTGGAACAACAGCTACACATGTTCTAATGCATTTGCTGTGCTTTCGGATGTATTTGCAGTGCAGGACAGGTGTTGTTTTGCTGTTTGGTCAAAAAACAATTTTGGCCCAATTTTGCCGTTTTTGCTAAGCCGCGCGCCTGTCAAAAATGGTCGAAAATCAAAATTCTCAATCCACACTTTGTACGTGCTAAACTTTCTTCTTTTCTCTTTTGAAACCTAGAGGCAAGAACAAGTTTGGCCAAACTTGTCTGGGAATTGTAATTTTCACTGAAAACCACTCACCCATTTCGCATTTGAAATATCTTTCCAGCAGCAGGATGTAAAAAAATTGCAATGCCACAAAATTGAAACCCTGTGACACTAGATGCATTAAAAATACCTGTTAACTGGTAATTGGCATGATTCGGACTAATTGGGAGTCATTTGTGGACTTTTTTGAAAACAGTTTGAATGGCAGGGATTTGGAAGTATGTTCCAAAAGTGCCCGAGCTAGGGTTAGGGTTAGTGTTGGAATAACAGCTACACATGTTCTAATGCATTTGCTGTGCTTTCGGATGTATTTGCAGTGCAGGTCAGGTGTTGTTTTGCTTTTTGGTCGAAAAACAATTTTGGCCCAATTTTGCCGTTTTTGCTAAGCCGCGCGCCTGTCAAAAATGGTCGAAAATCAAAATTCTCAATCCACACTTTGTACGTGCTAATCTTTCTTCTTTTCTCTTTTGAAACCTAGAGGAAAGAACAAGTGTAGCCAAACTTGTCTGGGAATTGTAATTTGCACTGAAAACCACTCACCCATTTCGTATTTGAAATGTCTTTCCAGCAGCGGGATGTAAAAAAAAGCAATGCCGCAAAATTGAAACCCTTTCACACTAGATGCATTAAAAATACCTGTTAACTGGTAATTGGCATGATTCGGACAAATTGGGAGTCATTTGTGGACTTTTTTGAAAACAGTTTTAATGGCAGGGATTTGGAAGTATGTTCCAAAAGTGTCCGAGCTAGGGTTAGGGTTAGTGTTGGAACAACAGCTACACGTGTTCTAATGCATTTGCTGTGCTTTCGGATGTATTTACAGTGCAGGACAGGTGTTGTTTTACTGTTTGGTCCAAAAACAATTTTGGCCCAATTTTGCCGTTTTTGCTAAGCCGCGCGCCTGTCAAAAATGGTCGAAAATCAAAATTCTCAATCCACACTTTGTACGTGCTAAACTTTCTTCTCTTCTCTTTTGAAACCTAGAGGAATGAACATGTGTAGCCAAACTTGTCTGGGAATTGTAATTTTCACTGAAAACCACTCACCCATTTCGTATTTGAAATATCTTTCCAGCAGCAGGATGTAAAAAAAAGCAATGCTGCAAAATAGAAACCCTTTCACACTAGATGCATTAAAAATACCTGTTAACTGGTAATTGGCATGATTCGGACAAATTGGGAGTCATTTGTGGACTTTTTTGAAAACAGTTTTAATGGCAGGGATTTGGAAGTATGTTCCAAAAGTGTCCGAGCTAGGGTTAGGGTTAGTGTTGGAACAACAGCTACACATGTTCTAATGCATTTGCTGTGCTTTCGGATGTATTTACAGTGCAGGACAGGTGTTGTTTTGCTGTTTGGTCCAAAAACAATTTTGGCCCAATTTTGCCGTTTTTGCTAAGCCGCGCGCCTGTCAAAAATGGTCGAAAATCAAAATTCTCAATCCACACTTTGTACGTGCTAAGCTTTCTTCTTTTCTCTTTTGAAACCTAGAGGAAAGAACAAGTTTGGCCAAACTTGTCTGGGAATTGTAATTTTCACTGAAAACCACTCACCCATTTCGTATTTGAAATGTCTTTCCAGCAGCAGGATGTAAAAAAAAGCAATGCCGCAAAATAGAAACCCTTTCACACTAGATTCATTAAAAATACCTGTTAACTGGTAATTGGCATGATTCGGACTAATTGGGAGTCATTTGTGGACTTTTTTGAAAACAGTTTTAATGGCAGGGATTTGGAAGTATGTTCCAAAAGTGTCCGAGCTAGGGTTAGGGTTAGTGTTTGAACAACAGCTACACATGTTCTAATGCATTTGCTGTGCTTTCGGATGTATTTGCAGTGCAGGACAGGTGTTGTTTTGCTGTTTGGTCAAAAAACAATTTTGGCCCAATTTTGCCGTTTTTGCTAAGCCGCGCGCCTGTCAAAAATGGTCGAAAATCAAAATTCTCAATCCACACTTTGTACGTGCTAAACTTTCTTCTTTTCTCTTTTGAAACCTAGAGGCAAGAACAAGTTTGGCCAAACTTGTCTAGGAATTGTAATTTTCACTGAAAACCACTCACCCATTTCGCATTTGAAATATCTTTCCAGCAGCAGGATGTAAAAAAATTGCAATGCCACAAAATTGAAACCCTGTGACACTAGATGCATTAAAAATACCTGTTAACTGGTAATTGGCATGATTCGGACTAATTGGGAGTCATTTGTGGACTTTTTTGAAAACAGTTTGAATGGCAGGGATTTGGAAGTATGTTCCAAAAGTGCCCGAGCTAGGGTTAGGGTTAGTGTTGGAATAACAGCTACACATGTTCTAATGCATTTGCTGTGCTTTCGGATGTATTTGCAGTGCAGGACAGGTGTTGTTTTGCTTTTTGGTCGAAAAACAATTTTGGCCCAATTTTGCCGTTTTTGCTAAGCCGCGCGCCTGTCAAAAATGGTCGAAAATCAAAATTCTCAATCCACACTTTGTACGTGCTAATCTTTCTTCTTTTCTCTTTTGAAACCTAGAGGAAAGAACAAGTGTAGCCAAACTTGTCTGGGAATTGTAATTTGCACTGAAAACCACTCACCCATTTCGTATTTGAAATGTCTTTCCAGCAGCGGGATGTAAAAAAAAGCAATGCCGCAAAATTGAAACCCTTTCACACTAGATGCATTAAAAATACCTGTTAACTGGTAATTGGCATGATTCGGACAAATTGGGAGTCATTTGTGGACTTTTTTGAAAACAGTTTTAATGGCAGGGATTTGGAAGTATGTTCCAAAAGTGTCCGAGCTAGGGTTAGGGTTAGTGTTGGAACAACAGCTACACGTGTTCTAATGCATTTGCTGTGCTTTCGGATGTATTTACAGTGCAGGACAGGTGTTGTTTTACTGTTTGGTCCAAAAACAATTTTGGCCCAATTTTGCCGTTTTTGCTAAGCCGCGCGCCTGTCAAAAATGGTCGAAAATCAAAATTCTCAATCCACACTTTGTACGTGCTAAACTTTCTTCTCTTCTCTTTTGAAACCTAGAGGAATGAACATGTGTAGCCAAACTTGTCTGGGAATTGTAATTTTCACTGAAAACCACTCACCCATTTCGTATTTGAAATATCTTTCCAGCAGCAGGATGTAAAAAAAAGCAATGCTGCAAAATAGAAACCCTTTCACACTAGATGCATTAAAAATACCTGTTAACTGGTAATTGGCATGATTCGGACAAATTGGGAGTCATTTGTGGACTTTTTTGAAAACAGTTTTAATGGCAGGGATTTGGAAGTATGTTCCAAAAGTGTCCGAGCTAGGGTTAGGGTTAGTGTTGGAACAACAGCTACACATGTTCTAATGCATTTGCTGTGCTTTCGGATGTATTTACAGTGCAGGACAGGTGTTGTTTTGCTGTTTGGTCCAAAAACAATTTTGGCCCAATTTTGCCGTTTTTGCTAAGCCGCGCGCCTGTCAAAAATGGTCGAAAATCAAAATTCTCAATCCACACTTTGTACGTGCTAAGCTTTCTTCTTTTCTCTTTTGAAACCTAGAGGAAAGAACAAGTTTGGCCAAACTTGTCTGGGAATTGTAATTTTCACTGAAAACCACTCACCCATTTCGTATTTGAAATGTCTTTCCAGCAGCAGGATGTAAAAAAAAGCAATGCCGCAAAATAGAAACCCTTTCACACTAGATTCATTAAAAATACCTGTTAACTGGTAATTGGCATGATTCGGACTAATTGGGAGTCATTTGTGGACTTTTTTGAAAACAGTTTTAATGGCAGGGATTTGGAAGTATGTTCCAAAAGTGTCCGAGCTAGGGTTAGGGTTAGTGTTTGAACAACAGCTACACATGTTCTAATGCATTTGCTGTGCTTTCGGATGTATTTGCAGTGCAGGACAGGTGTTGTTTTGCTGTTTGGTCAAAAAACAATTTTGGCCCAATTTTGCCGTTTTTGCTAAGCCGCGCGCCTGTCAAAAATGGTCGAAAATCAAAATTCTCAATCCACACTTTGTACGTGCTAAACTTTCTTCTTTTCTCTTTTGAAACCTAGAGGCAAGAACAAGTTTGGCCAAACTTGTCTAGGAATTGTAATTTTCACTGAAAACCACTCACCCATTTCGCATTTGAAATATCTTTCCAGCAGCAGGATGTAAAAAAATTGCAATGCCACAAAATTGAAACCCTGTGACACTAGATGCATTAAAAATACCTGTTAACTGGTAATTGGCATGATTCGGACTAATTGGGAGTCATTTGTGGACTTTTTTGAAAACAGTTTGAATGGCAGGGATTTGGAAGTATGTTCCAAAAGTGCCCGAGCTAGGGTTAGGGTTAGTGTTGGAACAACAGCTACACATGTTCTAATGCATTTGCTGTGCTTTCGGATGTATTTGCAGTGCAGGTCAGGTGTTGTTTTGCTTTTTGGTCGAAAAACAATTTTGGCCCAATTTTGCCGTTTTTGCTAAGCCGCGCGCCTGTCAAAAATGGTCGAAAATCAAAATTCTCAATCCACACTTTGTACGTGCTAATCTTTCTTCTTTTCTCTTTTGAAACCTAGAGGAAAGAACAAGTGTAGCCAAACTTGTCTGGGAATTGTAATTTTCACTGAAAACCACTCACCCATTTCGTATTTGAAATATCTTTCCAGCAGCAGGATGTAAAAAAAAGCAATGCTGCAAAATAGAAACCCTTTCACACTAGATGCATTAAAAATACCTGTTAACTGGTAATTGGCATGATTCGGACAAATTGGGAGTCATTTGTGGACTTTTTTGAAAACAGTTTTAATGGCAGGGATTTGGAAGTATGTTCCAAAAGTGTCCGAGCTAGGGTTAGGGTTAGTGTTGGAACAACAGCTACACATGTTCTAATGCATTTGCTGTGCTTTCGGATGTATTTACAGTGCAGGACAGGTGTTGTTTTGCTGTTTGGTCCAAAAACAATTTTGGCCCAATTTTGCCGTTTTTGCTAAGCCGCGCGCCTGTCAAAAATGGTCGAAAATCAAAATTCTCAATCCACACTTTGTACGTGCTAAACTTTCTTCTTTTCTCTTTTGAAACCTAGAGGAAAGAACAAGTTTGGCCAAACTTGTCTGGGAATTGTAATTTTCACTGAAAACCACTCACCCATTTCGTATTTGAAATGTCTTTCCAGCAGCAGGATGTAAAAAAAAGCAATGCCGCAAAATAGAAACCCTTTCACACTAGATTCATTAAAAATACCTGTTAACTGGTAATTGGCATGATTCGGACTAATTGGGAGTCATTTGTGGACTTTTTTGAAAACAGTTTTAATGGCAGGGATTTGGAAGTATGTTCCAAAAGTGTCCGAGCTAGGGTTAGGGTTAGTGTTTGAACAACAGCTACACATGTTCTAATGCATTTGCTGTGCTTTCGGATGTATTTGCAGTGCAGGACAGGTGTTGTTTTGCTGTTTGGTCAAAAAACAATTTTGGCCCAATTTTGCCGTTTTTGCTAAGCCGCGCGCCTGTCAAAAATGGTCGAAAATCAAAATTCTCAATCCACACTTTGTACGTGCTAAACTTTCTTCTTTTCTCTTTTGAAACCTAGAGGCAAGAACAAGTTTGGCCAAACTTGTCTGGGAATTGTAATTTTCACTGAAAACCACTCACCCATTTCGCATTTGAAATATCTTTCCAGCAGCAGGATGTAAAAAAATTGCAATGCCACAAAATTGAAACCCTGTGACACTAGATGCATTAAAAATACCTGTTAACTGGTAATTGGCATGATTCGGACTAATTGGGAGTCATTTGTGGACTTTTTTGAAAACAGTTTGAATGGCAGGGATTTGGAAGTATGTTCCAAAAGTGCCCGAGCTAGGGTTAGGGTTAGTGTTGGAACAACAGCTACACATGTTCTAATGCATTTGCTGTGCTTTCGGATGTATTTGCAGTGCAGGTCAGGTGTTGTTTTGCTTTTTGGTCGAAAAACAATTTTGGCCCAATTTTGCCGTTTTTGCTAAGCCGCGCGCCTGTCAAAAATGGTCGAAAATCAAAATTCTCAATCCACACTTTGTACGTGCTAATCTTTCTTCTCTTCTCTTTTGAAACCTAGAGGAAAGAACAAGTGTAGCCAAACTTGTCTGGGAATTGTAATTTGCACTGAAAACCACTCACCCATTTCGTATTTGAAATGTCTTTCCAGCAGCGGGATGTAAAAAAAAGCAATGCCGCAAAATTGAAACCCTTTCACACTAGATGCATTAAAAATACCTGTTAACTGGTAATTGGCATGATTCGGACAAATTGGGAGTCATTTGTGGACTTTTTTGAAAACAGTTTTAATGGCAGGGATTTGGAAGTATGTTCCAAAAGTGTCCGAGCTAGGGTTAGGGTTAGTGTTGGAACAACAGCTACACATGTTCTAATGCATTTGCTGTGCTTTCGGATGTATTTACAGTGCAGGACAGGTGTTGTTTTGCTGTTTGGTCCAAAAACAATTTTGGCCCAATTTTGCCGTTTTTGCTAAGCCGCGCGCCTGTCAAAAATGGTCGAAAATCAAAATTCTCAATCCACACTTTGTACGTACTAAACTTTCTTCTTTTCTCTTTTGAAACCTAGAGGCAAGAACAAGTTTGGCCAAACTTGTCTGGGAATTGTAATTTTCACTGAAAACCACTCACCCATTTCGTATTTGAAATGTCTTTCCAGCAGCAGGATGTAAAAAAAAGCAATGCCGCAAAATAGAAACCCTTTCACACTAGATTCATTAAAAATACCTGTTAACTGGTAATTGGCATGATTCGGACTAATTGGGAGTCATTTGTGGACTTTTTTGAAAACAGTTTTAATGGCAGGGATTTGGAAGTATGTTCCAAAAGTGTCCGAGCTAGGGTTAGGGTTAGTGTTGGAACAACAGCTACACATGTTCTAATGCATTTGCTGTGCTTTCGGATGTATTTGCAGTGCAGGACAGGTGTTGTTTTGCTGTTTGGTCAAAAAACAATTTTGGCCCAATTTTGCCGTTTTTGCTAAGCCGCGCGCCTGTCAAAAATGGTCGAAAATCAAAATTCTCAATCCACACTTTGTACGTGCTAAACTTTCTTCTTTTCTCTTTTGAAACCTAGAGGAAAGAACAAGTTTGGCCAAACTTGTCTGGGAATTGTAATTTTCACTGAAAACCACTCACCCATTTCGCATTTGAAATATCTTTCCAGCAGCAGGATGTAAAAAAATTGCAATGCCACAAAATTGAAACCCTGTGACACTAGATGCATTAAAAATACCTGTTAACTGGTAATTGGCATGATTCGGACTAATTGGGAGTCATTTGTGGACTTTTTTGAAAACAGTTTGAATGGCAGGGATTTGGAAGTATGTTCCAAAAGTGCCCGAGCTAGGGTTAGGGTTAGTGTTGGAACAACAGCTACACATGTTCTAATGCATTTGCTGTGCTTTCGGATGTATTTGCAGTGCAGGTCAGGTGTTGTTTTGCTTTTTGGTCGAAAAACAATTTTGGCCCAATTTTGCCGTTTTTGCTAAGCCGCGCGCCTGTCAAAAATGGTCGAAAATCAAAATTCTCAATCCACACTTTGTACGTGCTAATCTTTCTTCTTTTCTCTTTTGAAACCTAGAGGAAAGAACAAGTGTAGCCAAACTTGTCTGGGAATTGTAATTTGCACTGAAAACCACTCACCCATTTCGTATTTGAAATGTCTTTCCAGCAGCGGGATGTAAAAAAAAGCAATGCCGCAAAATTGAAACCCTTTCACACTAGATGCATTAAAAATACCTGTTAACTGGTAATTGGCATGATTCGGACAAATTGGGAGTCATTTGTGGACTTTTTTGAAAACAGTTTTAATGGCAGGGATTTGGAAGTATGTTCCAAAAGTGTCCGAGCTAGGGTTAGGGTTAGTGTTGGAACAACAGCTACACGTGTTCTAATGCATTTGCTGTGCTTTCGGATGTATTTACAGTGCAGGACAGGTGTTGTTTTACTGTTTGGTCCAAAAACAATTTTGGCCCAATTTTGCCGTTTTTGCTAAGCCGCGCGCCTGTCAAAAATGGTCGAAAATCAAAATTCTCAATCCACACTTTGTACGTGCTAAACTTTCTTCTTTTCTCTTTTGAAACCTAGAGGAATGAACATGTGTAGCCAAACTTGTCTGGGAATTGTAATTTTCACTGAAAACCACTCACCCATTTCGTATTTGAAATATCTTTCCAGCAGCAGGATGTAAAAAAAAGCAATGCTGCAAAATAGAAACCCTTTCACACTAGATGCATTAAAAATACCTGTTAACTGGTAATTGGCATGATTCGGACAAATTGGGAGTCATTTGTGGACTTTTTTGAAAACAGTTTTAATGGCAGGGATTTGGAAGTATGTTCCAAAAGTGTCCGAGCTAGGGTTAGGGCTAGTGTTGGAACAACAGCTACACGTGTTCTAATGCATTTGCTGTGCTTTCGGATGTATTTACAGTGCAGGACAGGTGTTGTTTTACTGTTTGGTCCAAAAACAATTTTGGCCCAATTTTGCCGTTTTTGCTAAGCCGCGCGCCTGTCAAAAATGGTCGAAAATCAAAATTCTCAATCCACACTTTGTACGTGCTAAACTTTCTTCTTTTCTCTTTTGAAACCTAGAGGAAAGAACATGTGTAGCCAAACTTGTCTGGGAATTGTAATTTTCACTGAAAACCACTCACCCATTTCGTATTTGAAATATCTTTCCAGCAGCAGGATTTAAAAAAAAGCAATGCCGCAAAATAGAAACCCTTTCACACTAGATGCATTAAAAATACCTGTTAACTGGTAATTGGCATGATTCGGACAAATTGGGAGTCATTTGTGGATTTTTTTGAAAACAGTTTGTATGGCAGGGATTTGGAAGTATGTTCCAAAAGTGTCCGAGCTAGGGTTAGGGTTAGTGTTGGAACAACAGCTACACATGTTCTAATGCATTTGCTGTGCTTTCGGATGTATTTGCAGTGCAGGACAGGTGTTGTTTTGCTGTTTGGTCAAAAAACAATTTTGGCCCAATTTCGCCGTTTTTGCTAAGCCGCGCGCCTGTCAAAAATGGTCGAAAATCAAAATTCTCAATCCACACACAAAGCCATCAAAAGAATCAACTTTGTGATTTACTGCTACAATTAATGATTGTCTCAGTAAATGCCCAAACCCTACAGAACTGGTGCCTTCAGAGAGCCACTATGATTACATATTTGGCGTCCCTGAACCGGTTTTCTCTACATTTATTTGGCGTCCCTGGGTGGGCGTGGCAAGACTGAAATGAGTCAACCAAGCGGAATAATTCAATATAAAACGCCGCGGGTTTCATACACGACAATACAGTGTGCTGAAAGCAGAAAGAAAAAAAGTTCCCCTTGTTCTTTAAGCAGTGCTTGATTGTTTTGTGATCTTTTGCGATCTACCGGGTTGATTGCATACTTGATCTTGTGGTTTTCTGTGGTAAAACTGTGATTTCGTACTTAAAAGTAATACTCTTTAAGTTTAACGATGGTTGCTAAAAGGTCTGAATTCGAGTCGCTATTAAGCACTCTCTCTAGCAGCGACAGGTCTGACCACGATCTCTTCCATATCTCCGTCAGCGGAGAAGCTAGGAGAATAAATCTCCATTCTCTGAGAGAGCTAGCGAAGGACATAGAGAGATTTGACCCCGCAGTGTCAGAGAATAATATCGAGAGTTATATTCAAGACCTCAGGTATTACCTGCAGTACCTGCCAAACGCCACAGAACAGGAGAAAGTGTTTCTGGTTAGAAAAACTACCAGCAGAGCTGTACATGAGTGGATGGCTAGGCAGATGAAAGAAGTCTGTAATGATTTTGAGCAGCTTTGTCAAGCACTTATCGAAGAATACAGTGCGTTTATTGACCCGACTGCTGCGATAGCCGCCACTCTTAACATTAAGCACGAGAGAGCAGAGTCCCCTCGCGAATATTACGAGAGACTTAGATGAACTTATTTTGCAGGGCGAAATGATGAGGGTTGCGAAGAGAACACACATTTCAAGGGTTTATTCATTGCGAATCTCCACCCGTCAGTCAGAAAGATGATCTTAATGCATACAGATGCACAGACCATGAAAATGACTGATATCAAGAGATTCGTGCAGAAAGCCTGGGAGTATGATGTCCAAAGTCGCTCTGAGCAAAAAGCTGCTAAAGCGACTGTGTTCGCCGTCAGAGCCAGCAGGGTTAATTCCCCCCTGCTCGAAGGAGCACAGGCTCCTGAGCTGGCTAAGCCCCGTTCCAAAGCACTCACACAGGACCGCACCCAGCGTCCTAAGTGCCATGAGAACACCGGGGGAGGGAAAGGGCTAGAAAAAGCTGAACAAAAGGATTCAGTAGCCGCCCGCCTGGCCAGGCTTGAACAAGCTTTATTAGGACAGGGACAACCGCTCCCCAAGGCTGCCGGAAGCGTGAATGAGCTGATACTCTCCACTGGAGGAGGTGGAGACCCGCCCCCTCTCCCTCCCTCAGTCTATCTGATTGAGCGGAAGGGTTCCTGCCTGGATGAATTCAGCCACTCCCAAGTGAGTGCTGATTCCACCCCTGAAGTCACAGAGCAGGCAGTAAAACGCAGAGGAAAAGCAAGAAGCTTTTACCTCAAGGCTGCCATGGGTGATGTCTTACCCAGTGAGACACTGATTGACACTGAGGTTGAGAGGTGTTTGATGTCACACGGCAAGCTCAAACGGGTAGAAAAAGAAAAGGGCATGCGACTCAGAGAGGAACCTTTGGTGGATCACCAGAAAGGCAAGGTGTGGAAACAGGTCAAGGCTCCTAAGCCTTCTGTACAGAAGGAAAGGGGGGCCAAGAGGCAGACTGTGCTCACACAGTGCCCACCGAACACAGAAGCCTATGCGGAGATTCCTTCTGTTCCCTCTGGACAAGAAATAAAAATATTTCCTTGTTCCCCGGATATACAGGGAAGTCGTGTTCCGGCTGAGGTCCCAACAGCCTCCATGCCACAGGAGCGCTGCTCCGAGCAGCCGCCTGATCCACCAGGTAAAGCACACACCTTTTACGTCCCTAAAGAGGAGCAGATCTCCCCACCTGGCGATGAAAAGGAGCTTTCCCTGTGCACCCTGGCACCCAAGAGGGGTCAGGACCACCACCCTGCAGTGGTGGAAGGGATCCAGATGGCAGGAGAGCAGGTTGGTGATGTAGCCCTCACCCTTAGCCCTGAGAGGTCCTCTATTAGTGAGGATCTGCTTGAGCAGCTGTCACAGGGCCACCGCCAGGTGCCCCTAGTGCAACATTCACAGGTTAGACAGGAGGTCCAGCTGGACGCTGAGACTACTGCGCTGTGGACACACCTGATCCCAGATGCCGATTCCCTCTGCTTTGACCCAGGGAACCTGCAGTCAGGTAACATTATTTCTCACAACTACCAGGTAGTGAGCGAGACTGACCTGATTGTTCCTGCCTCAACGGCAGGGTTGCCAACACACCCAGTCCCCCAGAAGGGACAGGGAATGAAAGCCGAGCCGGTTTTCTTACAGCCACCAGCTCAGTCTGTCAGTCTGAGTCTGACCAACAGTGGTTCAGCCAGACTGGAGCTGGATGGTCAAGTCACCCACCTGCCAGTGCAGGACATCGCAAAGAGAGGTGTCAGAATCCCCGCCTGCACTGACATGGGCCTGGTGAGTGATAGTGAGTTCAAAGACAGTGAACTAGCTATCCCAGTGCTGGGGCAGCTCCCTGAACCCCTAGCGAGGGAAAGGGGGAGCGAGCAGGTGTCCTACACCCAAGCCCAGCGAACGATTGTAAACATGCCGATAGAAGGATTCCTCAATCAGGAAGTGTGCAGGGTGGACCTGAACAGTGAGAATGGGGTAACAGTCCCAGATCACTCAGGTGCTCCAGATGACCACTCAGCCGAGGGTCAGGCATGCTCCACCGCTGCACCGCCCCCTGCAGGGTTCCTAGAGCACAGGCATGAACAAATCGAAAAAGCAGATGCCCTGGAAAAGGAGGAGCAGCATCAGCCGCTGCGTCAGATCTCCCCAGATTTCCAGGATGTTGGTGCCCAAGATGCCACAGGGCATACTGAGAAAGACACCATGTACACGCTGCGCCAGCTTAGAAAGGCAACAGTCACTCAGAAGGAGATGACTGGGATCAGCCGCCCGAAAATACTTTTGGGAGGACTGATTGCTGCCGCCACTGTTGCACATTTGCTATTTCTGGTAGGTTTGTGTGCTACTGGCACTCTCACCCTGACTGCCCCAAGAAGGCAGGTGTCAGAAATGCCAGAGGGTAGTGACAGACTGTATCAACAGCAGCAAAAGTTGGAAAGCTTAGGGAAAACCCTACAGGCAACTTCCTATGCAACAGGGTTAAACCTTATTCCCCAAACAGTGGACATGATTGCCGGTGTTATACAGTGGGTTTATGCTTGTGTGCAACAGGCCAGAATGTTGACACAAGACCTGTTAAGGGAGTTTAGTGCCACTGTAGCCAGTCTAACCACGGCACAATTCCCAACCCACTTGATTCCACTCTTCTCAGTAGAGGAGTGCGTGACATTAACCCCATCGCTCATAGCTCACCCAGAAGGCAATCCAAGATTGAATTCGGTTCCAAATCTTGAGATGGGTATGGCTACCAAAGCTATCCACTGGCTGTGTCTAAACGATTCACCAATAAAGGGTGTAAAGGTACTAACGAGCAGAGGGAGGTTAATGAACCCCATGAAGAGCAGGTGGGAAGTAAATGGCTGGTTAGCACACCACATTTAACTGACACTATGACTTGTGACGGGCATGATACAGCTACCTAATCAATAGTTTTCCTGTAAGTTCCCGAGGAGGCTATAGTACAGCATGGTGACTTAATACTGTACGGTCTGGAACCAGACAATATAAGCCCAAACTTGAGGTCATGGATGCCTTCAGGTGCCACACTAAGGAATTGGATAGAAATCCAAGAAACAGTAAGCCCTGAAGAGGTACAGGTAGTTAGTTTGCTTTAATGGAAAAAACCTCCAAACCACCCTAGCAGATACCCAACACAGGTGTTGTGGTTTATCGGGGGGCTGGGAACAGAAACTGTTGTTATTGTAACACTACTGCCAGGTAGCTGGATCATGACCGACAGTGTACTCTGAATGATGTAGTCTCACATCAAGATGTACTCTGGGTAGCATGAATGAGTCAAAGGTAGCATGTCAAAAGAAAGGAAGTGACTTCTCCCCAAATATCTACCACAGAGGTATCAGATATTGACAGTGAACTTCCTGATGTGTAATTCCTAGACTTAGATAATGTCTCCTACCGTGTTTATACATACTCCAGATGTTATTCATCCTGTTTGTATCCAATGCTGGTTCCGGTATGAATTCTCGAGGAGTAATGTGGACATTTAAGGTTAATGTTCTAATGGCAAGGGACATCAATTAACTCTGTTTTGTTTTGAAGGCAACAATGCCTCGGGACCTCGTGGCCTTCAAAAAGGGGGGATATGTAGCGGCGAGGCTTAATAATAAGGCAGAATTAAGTGTTTCTGAGCTTTCCCAAATTAGGCCTCATTTCTCTGTTCATCTCTGTGGTGCAGCCACAGAGAAACCATTCATGCAAGGTGATTTAAGGTCCAAGGACAGCTCCCAAAGGGGGATGCACTTAGCTAAGCCTGGCTATCATGATCAATGGTCATCCATTGGTGCCTATCTGTCTAGGGAGTGCGAGTTGGACATCTGGATTGCATTCCTAAGTGTCAGGCTTAAGTGACTCATATCTCACCTTGATCAACCAATCAGGGACTGGTAGGGCCGAGTAACCCACGTGGGACTCTGATGCCCATGGAACTTTCAGCCAATCAATGAGCTGAAGTTCCTCCAGGTAAAAACAGGCAACACAGAGAGCCTGAGAGATTCAGATTCAGATTCAACAAGATTCAGACAAGATTCAGAAGGAATTCAAAGGAGAATCCCAAGGGCAGGACATTCTCGCAGTGCGCCTCCTGACCATCCTGAGACTCAGCCCGGACAACCACGGAACGGCCAGTGTGTCCGAGTGCCAGAACTTTCCTTTGTTCTAAGAGTCTAGAGTGGAGGTTGCCAGAGAGTAACCAGCAGCAGGCCTCGTGAACAGGTCGGAACTGTGGACAGCTGAATTGCTATTCAGAACTAGCTCTTCATCAGGAACGAACTGGTCCTCTTCCTGACTTGCTGGGACCCACAGTCATCTTTTCTCCTGTGCACAAACTTTGCTAGTTAAAGCCAACAATGAGCATCAGCAGCGCACCGTCGCAAGCCGCACAGCACAGCCTGGCACCGAGCCAGAGAGCGCGGATTGGACAGCAACGGCCTGCAACTGTTTCTTTGTGCCCGCAGGAGATCTGAATCCCCAAAGATTGGATGAGTATTCAACTTCAATGCATTACAGCTCGAGAATTCAATTGTTATCCAAACCAGTTGATATCAATTTAATTCCTAAGAGTTATGTACTTGTTTGAGTATCTAATGTAGAAGTTGTAACCAAGTTCACTTTACGAAACGGTCTTAATGAATGATATACTGAACGTATGTCCTCTTGATATGTGTAACACTTTGTAACTGATTGAATATATATCTTTTGTATTCTGATAACCCTCTCGATAAGATCTGTTAGGTTTATATGCATATTCTATGTATTAATAAATGTATCCTCGTGTATTAGTACCTGTGTGTGCGCGTTGTTTGAGTTATGTCGCATGGTTGGATTCTAAAGCCATCAAAAGAATCAACTTTGTGATTTACTGCTACAATTAATAATTGTCTCAGTAAATGCCCAAACCCTACAGAACTGGTGCCTTCAGAGAGCCACTATGATTACATATTTGGCGTCCCTGAACCGGTTTTCTCTACAGTTGGAACAACAGCTACACATGTTCTAATGCATTTGCTGTGCTTTCGGATGTATTTGCAGTGCAGGACAGGTGTTGTTTTGCTGTTTGGTCAAAAAACAATTTTGGCCCAATTTCGCCGTTTTTGCTAAGCCGCGCGCCTGTCAAAAATGGTCGAAAATCAAAATTCTCAATCCACACTTTGTACGTGCTAAACTTTCTTCTTTTCTCTTTTGAAACCTAGAGGAAAGAACAAGTTTGGCCAAACTTGTCTGGGAATTGTAATTTTCACTGAAAACCACTCACCCATTTCGTATTTGAAATGTCTTTCCAGCAGCAGGATGTAAAAAAAAGAAATGCCGCAAAATAGAAACCCTTTCACACTAGATTCATTAAAAATACCTGTTAACTGGTAATTGGCATGATTCGGACTAATTGGGAGTCATTTGTGGACTTTTTTGAAAACAGTTTTAATGGCAGGGATTTGGAAGTATGTTCCAAAAGTGTCCGAGCTAGGGTTAGGGTTAGTGTTGGAACAACAGCTACACATGTTCTAATGCATTTGCTGTGCTTTCGGATGTATTTGCAGTGTCAAAAATGGTCGAAAATCAAAATTCTCAATCCACACTTTGTACGTGCTAAACTTTCTTCTTTTCTCTTTTGAAACCTAGAGGAAAGAACAAGTTTGGCCAAACTTGTCTGGGAATTGTAATTTTCACTGAAAACCACTCACCCATTTCGTATTTGAAATGTCTTTCCAGCAGCAGGATGTAAAAAAAAGCAATGCCGCAAAATAGAAACCCTTTCACACTAGATTCATTAAAAATACCTGTTAACTGGTAATTGGCATGATTCGGACTAATTGGGAGTCATTTGTGGACTTTTTTGAAAACAGTTTTAATGGCAGGGATTTGGAAGTATGTTCCAAAAGTGTCCGAGCTAGGGTTAGGGTTAGTGTTGGAACAACAGCTACACATGTTCTAATGCATTTGCTGTGCTTTCGGATGTATTTGCAGTGCAGGACAGGTGTTGTTTTGCTGTTTGGTCGAAAAACAATTTTGGCCCAATTTTGCCGTTTTTGCTAAGCCGCGCGCCTGTCAAAAATGGTCGAAAATCAAAATTCTCAATCCACACTTTGTACGTGCTAATCTTTCTTCTTTTCTCTTTTGAAACCTAGAGGAAAGAACAAGTTTGGCCAAACTTGTCTGGGAATTGTAATTTTCACTGAAAACCACTTACCCATTTCGTATTTGAAATGTCTTTCCAGCAGCGGGATGTAAAAAAAAGAATGCCGCAAAATTGAAACCCTTTCACACTAGATGCATTAAAAATACCTGTTAACTGGTAATTGGCATGATTCGGACTAATTGGGAGTCATTTGTGGACTTTTTTGAAAACAGTTTGAATGGCAGGGATTTGGAAGTATGTTTCAAAAGTGTCCGAGCTAGGGTTAGGGTTAGTGTTGGAACAACAGCTACACATGTTCTAATGCATTTGCTGTGCTTTCGGATGTATTTGCAGTGCAGGACAGGTGTTGTTTTGCTGTTTGGTTCAAAAACAATTTTGGCCCAATTTTGCCGTTTTTGCTAAGCCGCGGGCCTGTCAAAAATGGTCGAAAATCAAAATTCTCAATCCACACTTTGTACGTGCTAAACTTTCTTCTTTTCTCTTTTGAAACCTAGAGGAAAGAACAAGTTTGGCCAAACTTGTCTGGGAATTGTAATTTTCACTGATAACCACTCACCCATTTCGTATTTGAAATGTCTTTCCAGCAGCAGGATGTAAAAAAATTGCAATGCCACAAAATTGAAACCCTGTGACACTAGATGCATTAAAAATACCTGTTAACTGGTAATTGTCATGATTCGGACTAATTGGGAGTCATTTGTGGACTTTTTTGAAAACAGTTTGAATGGCAGGGATTTGGAAGTATGTTCCAAAAGTGCCCGAGCTAGGGTTAGGGTTAGTGTTGGAACAACAGCTACACATGTTCTAATGCATTTGCTGTGCTTTCGGATGTATTTGCAGTGCAGGTCAGGTGTTGTTTTGCTTTTTGGTCGAAAAACAATTTTGGCCCAATTTTGCCGTTTTTGCTAAGCCGCGCGCCTGTCAAATATGGTCGAAATTCAAAATTCTCAATCCACACTTTGTACGTGCTAAACTTTCTTCTTTTCTCTTTTGAAACCTAGAGGAAAGAACAAGTGTAGCCAAACTTGTCTGGGAATTGTAATTTTCACTGAAAACCACTCACCCATTTCGTATTTGAAATGTCTTTCCAGCAGCAGGATGTAAAAAAAAGCAATGCCACAAAATTGAAACCCTTTCACACTAGATGCATTAAAAATACCTGTTAACTGGTAATTGGCATGATTCGGACTAATTGGGAGTCATTTGTGGACTTTTTTGAAAACAGTTTGAATGGCAGGGATTTGGAAGTATGTTCCAAAAGTGCCCGAGCTAGGGTTAGGGTTAGTGTTGGAACAACAGCTACACATGTTCTAATGCATTTGCTGTGCTTTCGGATGTATTTGCAGTGCAGGTCAGGTGTTGTTTTGCTTTTTGGTCGAAAAACAATTTTGGCCCAATTTTGCCGTTTTTGCTAAGCCTCGCGCCTGTCAAAAATGGTCGAAAATCAAAATTCTCAATCCACACTTTGTACGTGCTAAACTTTCTTCTTTTCTCTTTTGAAACCTAGAGGCAAGAACAAGTTTGGCCAAACTTGTCTGGGAATTGTAATTTTCATTGAAAACCACTCACCCATTTCGTATTTGAAATGTCTTTCCAGCAGCAGGATGTAAAAAAAAGCAATGCCGCAAAATAGAAACCCTTTCACACTAGATGCATTAAAAATACCTGTTAACTGGTAATTGGCATGATTCGGACTAATTGGGAGTCATTTGTGGACTTTTTTGAAAACAGTTTGTATGGCAGGGATTTGGAAGTATGTTCCAAAAGTGTCCGAGCTAGGGTTAGGGTTAGTGTTGGAACAACAGCTACACATGTTCTAATGCATTTGCTGTGCTTTCGGATGTATTTGCAGTGCAGGACAGGTGTTGTTTTGCTGTTTGGTCGAAAAACAATTTTGGCCCAATTTTGCCGTTTTTGCTAAGCCGCGCGCCTGTCAAAAATGGTCGAAAATCAAAATTCTCAATCCACACTTTGTACGTGCTAAACTTTCTTCTTTTCTCTTTTGAAACCTAGAGGAAAGAACAAGTGTAGCCAAACTTGTCTGGGAATTGTAATTTTCACTGAGAACCACTCACCCATTTCGTATTTGAAATGTCTTTCCAGCAGCAGGATGTAAAAAAAAGCAATGCCGCAAAATAGAAACCCTTTCACACTAGATGCATTAAAAATACCTGTTAACTGGTAATTGGCATGATTCGGACTAATTGGGAGTCATTTGTGGACTTTTTTGAAAACAGTTTGAATGGCAGGGATTTGGAAGTATGTTCCAAAAGTGCCCGAGCTAGGGTTAGGGTTAGTGTTGGAACAACAGCTACACATGTTCTAATGCATTTGCTGTGCTTTCGGATGTATTTGCAGTGCAGGTCAGGTGTTGTTTTGCTTTTTGGTCGAAAAACAATTTTGGCCCAATTTTGCCGTTTTTGCTAAGCCTCGCGCCTGTCAAAAATGGTCGAAAATCAAAATTCTCAATCCACACTTTGTACGTGCTAAACTTTCTTCTTTTCTCTTTTGAAACCTAGAGGCAAGAACAAGTTTGGCCAAACTTGTCTGGGAATTGTAATTTTCATTGAAAACCACTCACCCATTTCGTATTTGAAATGTCTTTCCAGCAGCAGGATGTAAAAAAAAGCAATGCCGCAAAATAGAAACCCTTTCACACTAGATGCATTAAAAATACCTGTTAACTGGTAATTGGCATGATTCGGACTAATTGGGAGTCATTTGTGGACTTTTTTGAAAACAGTTTGTATGGCAGGGATTTGGAAGTATGTTCCAAAAGTGTCCGAGCTAGGGTTAGGGTTAGTGTTGGAACAACAGCTACACATGTTCTAATGCATTTGCTGTGCTTTCGGATGTATTTGCAGTGCAGGACAGGTGTTGTTTTGCTGTTTGGTCGAAAAACAATTTTGGCCCAATTTTGCCGTTTTTGCTAAGCCGCGCGCCTGTCAAAAATGGTCGAAAATCAAAATTCTCAATCCACACTTTGTACGTGCTAAACTTTCTTCTTTTCTCTTTTGAAACCTAGAGGAAAGAACAAGTTTGGCCAAACTTGTCTGGGAATTGTAATTTTCACTGAAAACCACTCACCCATTTCGTATTTGAAATGTCTTTCCAGCAGCAGGATGTAAAAAAAAGCAATGCCGCAAAATAGAAACCCTTTCACACTAGATTCATTAAAAATACCTGTTAACTGGTAATTGGCATGATTCGGACTAATTGGGAGTCATTTGTGGACTTTTTTGAAAACAGTTTTAATGGCAGGGATTTGGAAGTATGTTCCAAAAGTGTCCGAGCTAGGGTTAGGGTTAGTGTTGGAACAACAGCTACACATGTTCTAATGCATTTGCTGTGCTTTCGGATGTATTTGCAGTGCAGGACAGGTGTTGTTTTGCTGTTTGGTCGAAAAACAATTTTGGCCCAATTTTGCCGTTTTTGATAAGCCGCGCGCCTGTCAAAAATGGTCGAAAATCAAAATTCTCAATCCACACTTTGTACGTGCTAATCTTTCTTCTTTTCTCTTTTGAAACCTAGAGGAAAGAACAAGTTTGGCCAAACTTGTCTGGGAATTGTAATTTTCACTGAAAACCACTTACCCATTTCGTATTTGAAATGTCTTTCCAGCAGCGGGATGTAAAAAAAAGAATGCCGCAAAATTGAAACCCTTTCACACTAGATGCATTAAAAATACCTGTTAACTGGTAATTGGCATGATTCGGACTAATTGGGAGTCATTTGTGGACTTTTTTGAAAACAGTTTGAATGGCAGGGATTTGGAAGTATGTTTCAAAAGTGTCCGAGCTAGGGTTAGGGTTAGTGTTGGAACAACAGCTACACATGTTCTAATGCATTTGCTGTGCTTTCGGATGTATTTGCAGTGCAGGACAGGTGTTGTTTTGCTGTTTGGTTCAAAAACAATTTTGGCCCAATTTTGCCGTTTTTGCTAAGCCGCGGGCCTGTCAAAAATGGTCGAAAATCAAAATTCTCAATCCACACTTTGTACGTGCTAAACTTTCTTCTTTTCTCTTTTGAAACCTAGAGGAAAGAACAAGTTTGGCCAAACTTGTCTGGGAATTGTAATTTTCACTGATAACCACTCACCCATTTCGTATTTGAAATGTCTTTCCAGCAGCAGGATGTAAAAAAATTGCAATGCCACAAAATTGAAACCCTGTGACACTAGATGCATTAAAAATACCTGTTAACTGGTAATTGTCATGATTCGGACTAATTGGGAGTCATTTGTGGACTTTTTTGAAAACAGTTTGAATGGCAGGGATTTGGAAGTATGTTCCAAAAGTGCCCGAGCTAGGGTTAGGGTTAGTGTTGGAACAACAGCTACACATGTTCTAATGCATTTGCTGTGCTTTCGGATGTATTTGCAGTGCAGGTCAGGTGTTGTTTTGCTTTTTGGTCGAAAAACAATTTTGGCCCAATTTTGCCGTTTTTGCTAAGCCGCGCGCCTGTCAAATATGGTCGAAATTCAAAATTCTCAATCCACACTTTGTACGTGCTAAACTTTCTTCTTTTCTCTTTTGAAACCTAGAGGAAAGAACAAGTGTAGCCAAACTTGTCTGGGAATTGTAATTTTCACTGAAAACCACTCACCCATTTCGTATTTGAAATGTCTTTCCAGCAGCAGGATGTAAAAAAAAGCAATGCCACAAAATTGAAACCCTTTCACACTAGATGCATTAAAAATACCTGTTAACTGGTAATTGGCATGATTCGGACTAATTGGGAGTCATTTGTGGACTTTTTTGAAAACAGTTTGAATGGCAGGGATTTGGAAGTATGTTCCAAAAGTGCCCGAGCTAGGGTTAGGGTTAGTGTTGGAACAACAGCTACACATGTTCTAATGCATTTGCTGTGCTTTCGGATGTATTTGCAGTGCAGGTCAGGTGTTGTTTTGCTTTTTGGTCGAAAAACAATTTTGGCCCAATTTTGCCGTTTTTGCTAAGCCTCGCGCCTGTCAAAAATGGTCGAAAATCAAAATTCTCAATCCACACTTTGTACGTGCTAAACTTTCTTCTTTTCTCTTTTGAAACCTAGAGGCAAGAACAAGTTTGGCCAAACTTGTCTGGGAATTGTAATTTTCATTGAAAACCACTCACCCATTTCGTATTTGAAATGTCTTTCCAGCAGCAGGATGTAAAAAAAAGCAATGCCGCAAAATAGAAACCCTTTCACACTAGATGCATTAAAAATACCTGTTAACTGGTAATTGGCATGATTCGGACTAATTGGGAGTCATTTGTGGACTTTTTTGAAAACAGTTTGAATGGCAGGGATTTGGAAGTATGTTCCAAAAGTGCCCGAGCTAGGGTTAGGGTTAGTGTTGGAACAACAGCTACACATGTTCTAATGCATTTGCTGTGCTTTCGGATGTATTTGCAGTGCAGGTCAGGTGTTGTTTTGCTTTTTGGTCGAAAAACAATTTTGGCCCAATTTTGCCGTTTTTGCTAAGCCTCGCGCCTGTCAAAAATGGTCGAAAATCAAAATTCTCAATCCACACTTTGTACGTGCTAAACTTTCTTCTTTTCTCTTTTGAAACCTAGAGGCAAGAACAAGTTTGGCCAAACTTGTCTGGGAATTGTAATTTTCATTGAAAACCACTCACCCATTTCGTATTTGAAATGTCTTTCCAGCAGCAGGATGTAAAAAAAAGCAATGCCGCAAAATAGAAACCCTTTCACACTAGATGCATTAAAAATACCTGTTAACTGGTAATTGGCATGATTCGGACTAATTGGGAGTCATTTGTGGACTTTTTTGAAAACAGTTTGTATGGCAGGGATTTGGAAGTATGTTCCAAAAGTGTCCGAGCTAGGGTTAGGGTTAGTGTTGGAACAACAGCTACACATGTTCTAATGCATTTGCTGTGCTTTCGGATGTATTTGCAGTGCAGGACAGGTGTTGTTTTGCTGTTTGGTCGAAAAACAATTTTGGCCCAATTTTGCCGTTTTTGCTAAGCCGCGCGCCTGTCAAAAATGGTCGAAAATCAAAATTCTCAATCCACACTTTGTACGTGCTAAACTTTCTTCTTTTCTCTTTTGAAACCTAGAGGAAAGAAAAATTTTGGCTAAAGTTGTCTGGGAATTGTAATTTTCACTGAAAACCACTCACCCATTTCGTAGTTGAAATGTCTTTCCAGCAGCGGGATGTAAAAAAAAGAATGCCGCAAAATTGAAACCCTTTCACACTAGATGCATTAAAAATACCTGTTAACTGGTAATTGGCATGATTTGGACTAATTGGGAGTCATTTGTGGACTTTTTTGAAAACAGTTTGAATGGCAGGGATTTGGAAGTATGTTCCAAAAGTGCCCGAGCTAGGGTTAGGGTTAGTGTTGGAACAACAGCTACACATGTTCTAATGCATTTGCTGTGCTTTCGGATGTATTTGCATTGCAGGTCAGGTGTTGTTTTGCTTTTTGGTCGAAAAACAATTTTGGCCCAATTTTGCCGTTTTTGCTAAGCCGCGCGCCTGTCAAAAATGGTCGAAAATCAAAATTCTCAATCCACACTTTGTACGTGCTAATCTTTCTTCTTTTCTCTTTTGAAACCTAGAGGAAAGAACAAGTGTAGCCAAACTTGTCTGGGAATTGTAATTTGCACTGAAAACCACTCACCCATTTCGTATTTGAAATGTCTTTCCAGCAGCGGGATGTAAAAAAAAGCAATGCCGCAAAATTGAAACCCTTTCACACTAGATTCATTAAAAATACCTATTAACTGGTAATTGGCATGATTCGGACAAATTGGGAGTCATTTGTGGACTTTTTTGAAAACAGTTTTAATGGCAGGGATTCGGAAGTATGTTCCAAAAGTGTCCGAGCTAGGGTTAGGGTTAGTGTTGGAACAACAGCTACACGTGTTCTAATGCATTTGCTGTGCTTTCGGATGTATTTACAGTGCAGGACAGGTGTTGTTTTACTGTTTGGTCCAAAAACAATTTTGGCCCAATTTTGCCGTTTTTGCTAAGCCGCGCGCCTGTCAAAAATGGTCGAAAATCAAAATTCTCAATCCACACTTTGTACGTGCTAAACTTTCTTCTTTTCTCTTTTGAAACCTAGAGGAAAGAACATGTGTTGCCAAACTTGTCTGGGAATTGTAATTTTCACTGAAAACCACTCACCCATTTCGTATTTGAAATATCTTTCCAGCAGCAGGATGTAAAAAAAAGCAATGCCGCAAAATTGAAACCCTTTCACACTAGATGCATTAAAAATACCTGTTAACTGGTAATTGGCATGATTCGGACTAATTGGGAGTCATTTGTGGACTTTTTTGAAAACAGTTTGAATGGCAGGGATTTGGAAGTATGTTCCAAAAGTGCCCGAGCTAGGGTTAGGGTTAGTGTTGGAACAACAGCTACACATGTTCTAATGCATTTGCTGTGCTTTCGGATGTATTTGCAGTGCAGGTCAGGTGTTGTTTTGCTTTTTGGTCGAAAAACAATTTTGGCCCAATTTTGCCGTTTTTGCTAAGCCGCGCGCCTGTCAAATATGGTTGAAATTCAAAATTCTCAATCCACACTTTGTACGTGCTAAACTTTCTTCTTTTCTCTTTTGAAACCTAGAGGAAAGAACAAGTGTAGCCAAACTTGTCTGGGAATTGTAATTTTCACTGAAAACCACTCACCCATTTCGTATTTGAAATGTCTTTCCAGCAGCAGGATGTAAAAAAAAGCAATGCCGCAAAATTGAAACCCTTTCACACTAGATGCATTAAAAATACCTGTTAACTGGTAATTGGCATGATTCAGACAAATTGGGAGTCATTTGTGGACTTTTTTGAAAACAGTTTGAATGGCAGGGATTTGGAAGTATGTTCCAAAAGTGTCCGAGCTAGGGTTAGGGTTAGTGTTGGAACAACAGCTACACATGTTCTAATGCATTTGCTGTGCTTTCGGATGTATTTGCAGTGCAGGTCAGGTGTTGTTTTGCTGTTTGGTCGAAAAACAATTTTGGCCCAATTTTGCCGTTTTTGCTAAGCCGCGCGCCTGTCAAAAATGGTCGAAAATCAAAATTCTCAATCCACACTTTGTACGTGCTAAACTTTCTTCTTTTCTCTTTTGAAACCTAGAGGAAAGAACAAGTTTGGCCAAACTTGTCTGGGAATTGTAATTTTCACTGAAAACCACTCACCCATTTCGTATTTGAAATGTCTTTCCAGCAGCGGGATGTAAAAAAAAGAATGCCGCAAAATTGAAACCCTTTCACACTAGATGCATTAAAAATACCTGTTAACTGGTAATTGGCATGATTCGGACTAATTGGGAGTCATTTGTGGACTTTTTTGAAAACAGTTTGAATGGCAGGGATTTGGAAGTATGTTCCAAAAGTGCCCGAGCTAGGGTTAGGGTTAGTGTTGGAACAACAGCTACACATGTTCTAATGCATTTGCTGTGCTTTCGGATGTATTTGCAGTGCAGGTCAGGTGTTGTTTTGCTTTTTGGTCGAAAAACAATTTTGGCCCAATTTTGCCGTTTTTGCTAAGCCGCGCGCCTGTCAAATATGGTCGAAATTCAAAATTCTCAATCCACACTTTGTACGTGCTAAACTTTCTTCTTTTCTCTTTTGAAACCTAGAGGAAAGAACAAGTGTAGCCAAACTTGTCTGGGAATTGTAATTTTCACTGAAAACCACTCACCCATTTCGTATTTGAAATGTCTTTCCAGCAGCAGGATGTAAAAAAAAGCAATGCCGCAAAATTGAAACCCTTTCACACTAGATGCATTAAAAATACCTGTTAACTGGTAATTGGCATGATTCAGACAAATTGGGAGTCATTTGTGGACTTTTTTGAAAACAGTTTGTATGGCAGGGATTTGGAAGTATGTTCCAAAAGTGTCCGAGCTAGGGTTAGGGTTAGTGTTGGAACAACAGCTACACATGTTCTAATGCATTTGCTGTGCTTTCGGATGTATTTGCAGTGCAGGACAGGTGTTGTTTTGCTGTTTGGTCAAAAAACAATTTTGGCCCAATTTTGCCGTTTTTGCTAAGCCGCGGGCCTGTCAAAAATGGTCGAAAATCAAAATTCTCAATCCACACTTTGTACGTGCTAAACTTTCTTCTTTTCTCTTTTGAAACCTAGAGGAAAGAACAAGTTTGGCCAAACTTGTCTGGGAATTGTAATTTTCACTGAAAACCACTCACCCATTTCGTATTTGAAATGTCTTTCCAGCAGCAGGATGTAAAAAAAAGCAATGCCGCAAAATAGAAACCCTTTCACACTAGATTCATTAAAAATACCTGTTAACTGGTAATTGGCATGATTCGGACTAATTGGGAGTCATTTGTGGACTTTTTTGAAAACAGTTTTAATGGCAGGGATTTGGAAGTATGTTCCAAAAGTGTCCGAGCTAGGGTTAGGGTTAGTGTTGGAACAACAGCTACACATGTTCTAATGCATTTGCTGTGCTTTCGGATGTATTTGCAGTGTCAAAAATGGTCGAAAATCAAAATTCTCAATCCACACTTTGTACGTGCTAAACTTTCTTCTTTTCTCTTTTGAAACCTAGAGGAAAGAACAAGTTTGGCCAAACTTGTCTGGGAATTGTAATTTTCACTGAAAACCACTCACCCATTTCGTATTTGAAATGTCTTTCCAGCAGCAGGATGTAAAAAAAAGCAATGCCGCAAAATAGAAACCCTTTCACACTAGATTCATTAAAAATACCTGTTAACTGGTAATTGGCATGATTCGGACTAATTGGGAGTCATTTGTGGACTTTTTTGAAAACAGTTTTAATGGCAGGGATTTGGAAGTATGTTCCAACAGTGTCCGAGCTAGGGTTAGGGTTAGTGTTGGAACAACAGCTACACATGTTCTAATGCATTTGCTGTGCTTTCGGATGTATTTGCAGTGCAGGACAGGTGTTGTTTTGCTGTTTGGTCGAAAAACAATTTTGGCCCAATTTTGCCGTTTTTGCTAAGCCGCGCGCCTGTCAAAAATGGTCGAAAATCAAAATTCTCAATCCACACTTTGTACGTGCTAATCTTTCTTCTTTTCTCTTTTGAAACCTAGAGGAAAGAACAAGTTTGGCCAAACTTGTCTGGGAATTGTAATTTTCACTGAAAACCACTTACCCATTTCGTATTTGAAATGTCTTTCCAGCAGCGGGATGTAAAAAAAAGAATGCCGCAAAATTGAAACCCTTTCACACTAGATGCATTAAAAATACCTGTTAACTGGTAATTGGCATGATTCGGACTAATTGGGAGTCATTTGTGGACTTTTTTGAAAACAGTTTGTATGGCAGGGATTTGGAAGTATGTTTCAAAAGTGTCCGAGCTAGGGTTAGGGTTAGTGTTGGAACAACAGCTACACATGTTCTAATGCATTTGCTGTGCTTTCGGATGTATTTGCAGTGCAGGACAGGTGTTGTTTTGCTGTTTGGTCCAAAACCAATTTTGGCCCAATTTTGCCGTTTTTGCTAAGCCGCGCGCCTGTCAAAAATGGTCGAAAATCAAAATTCTCAATCCACACTTTGTACGTGCTAAACTTTCTTCTTTTCTCTTATGAAACCTAGAGGAAAGAACAAGTGTAGCCAAACTTGTCTGGGAATTGTAATTTTCACTGAAAACCACTCACCCATTTCGTATTTGAAATGTCTTTCCAGCTGCGGGATGTAAAAAAAAGAATGACGCAAAATTGAAACCCTTTCACACTAGATGCATTAAAAATACCTGTTAACTGGTAATTGGCATGATTCGGACTAATTGGGAGTCATTTGTGGACTTTTTTGAAAACAGTTTGAATGGCAGGGATTTGGAAGTATGTTCCAAAAGTGCCCGAGCTAGGGTTAGGGTTAGTGTTGGAACAACAGCTACACATGTTCTAATGCATTTGCTGTGCTTTCGGATGTATTTGCAGTGCAGGTCAGGTGTTGTTTTGCTTTTTGGTCGAAAAACAATTTTGGCCCAATTTTGCCGTTTTTGCTAAGCCTCGCGCCTGTCAAAAATGGTCGAAAATCAAAATTCTCAATCCACACTTTGTACGTGCTAAACTTTCTTCTTTTCTCTTTTGAAACCTAGAGGCAAGAACAACTTTGGCCAAACTTGTCTGGGAATTGTAATTTTCATTGAAAACCACTCACCCATTTCGTATTTGAAATGTCTTTCCAGCAGCGGGATGTAAAAAAAAGCAATGCCGCAAAATAGAAACCCTTTCACACTAGATGCATTAAAAATACCTGTTAACTGGTAATTGGCATGATTCGGACTAATTGGGAGTCATTTGTGGACTTTTTTGAAAACAGTTTGAATGGCAGGGATTTGGAAGTATGTTCCAAAAGTGCCCGAGCTAGGGTTAGGGTTAGTGTTGGAACAACAGCTACACATGTTCTAATGCATTTGCTGTGCTTTCGGATGTATTTGCAGTGCAGGTCAGGTGTTGTTTTGCTTTTTGGTCGAAAAACAATTTTGGCCCAATTTTGCCGTTTTTGCTAAGCCTCGCGCCTGTCAAAAATGGTCGAAAATCAAAATTCTCAATCCACACTTTGTACGTGCTAAACTTTCTTCTTTTCTCTTTTGAAACCTAGAGGCAAGAACAAGTTTGGCCAAACTTGTCTGGGAATTGTAATTTTCATTGAAAACCACTCACCCATTTCGTATTTGAAATGTCTTTCCAGCAGCAGGATGTAAAAAAAAGCAATGCCGCAAAATAGAAACCCTTTCACACTAGATGCATTAAAAATACCTGTTAACTGGTAATTGGCATGATTCGGACTAATTGGGAGTCATTTGTGGACTTTTTTGAAAACAGTTTGTATGGCAGGGATTTGGAAGTATGTTCCAAAAGTGTCCGAGCTAGGGTTAGGGTTAGTGTTGGAACAACAGCTACACATGTTCTAATGCATTTGCTGTGCTTTCGGATGTATTTGCAGTGCAGGACAGGTGTTGTTTTGCTGTTTGGTCGAAAAACAATTTTGGCCCAATTTTGCCGTTTTTGCTAAGCCGCGCGCCTGTCAAAAATGGTCGAAAATCAAAATTCTCAATCCACACTTTGTACGTGCTAAACTTTCTTCTTTTCTCTTTTGAAACCTAGAGGAAAGAACAAGTGTAGCCAAACTTGTCTGGGAATTGTAATTTTCACTGAGAACCACTCACCCATTTCGTATTTGAAATGTCTTTCCAGCAGCAGGATGTAAAAAAAAGCAATGCCGCAAAATAGAAACCCTTTCACACTAGATGCATTAAAAATACCTGTTAACTGGTAATTGGCATGATTCGGACTAATTGGGAGTCATTTGTGGACTTTTTTGAAAACAGTTTGAATGGCAGGGATTTGGAAGTATGTTCCAAAAGTGCCCGAGCTAGGGTTAGGGTTAGTGTTGGAACAACAGCTACACATGTTCTAATGCATTTGCTGTGCTTTCGGATGTATTTGCAGTGCAGGTCAGGTGTTGTTTTGCTTTTTGGTCGAAAAACAATTTTGGCCCAATTTTGCCGTTTTTGCTAAGCCTCGCGCCTGTCAAAAATGGTCGAAAATCAAAATTCTCAATCCACACTTTGTACGTGCTAAACTTTCTTCTTTTCTCTTTTGAAACCTAGAGGCAAGAACAAGTTTGGCCAAACTTGTCTGGGAATTGTAATTTTCATTGAAAACCACTCACCCATTTCGTATTTGAAATGTCTTTCCAGCAGCAGGATGTAAAAAAAAGCAATGCCGCAAAATAGAAACCCTTTCACACTAGATGCATTAAAAATACCTGTTAACTGGTAATTGGCATGATTCGGACTAATTGGGAGTCATTTGTGGACTTTTTTGAAAACAGTTTGTATGGCAGGGATTTGGAAGTATGTTCCAAAAGTGTCCGAGCTAGGGTTAGGGTTAGTGTTGGAACAACAGCTACACATGTTCTAATGCATTTGCTGTGCTTTCGGATGTATTTGCAGTGCAGGACAGGTGTTGTTTTGCTGTTTGGTCGAAAAACAATTTTGGCCCAATTTTGCCGTTTTTGCTAAGCCGCGCGCCTGTCAAAAATGGTCGAAAATCAAAATTCTCAATCCACACTTTGTACGTGCTAAACTTTCTTCTTTTCTCTTTTGAAACCTAGAGGAAAGAAAAATTTTGGCTAAAGTTGTCTGGGAATTGTAATTTTCACTGAAAACCACTCACCCATTTCGTAGTTGAAATGTCTTTCCAGCAGCGGGATGTAAAAAAAAGAATGCCGCAAAATTGAAACCCTTTCACACTAGATGCATTAAAAATACCTGTTAACTGGTAATTGGCATGATTCGGACTAATTGGGAGTCATTTGTGGACTTTTTTGAAAACAGTTTGAATGGCAGGGATTTGGAAGTATGTTCCAAAAGTGCCCGAGCTAGGGTTAGGGTTAGTGTTGGAACAACAGCTACACATGTTCTAATGCATTTGCTGTGCTTTCGGATGTATTTGCAGTGCAGGTCAGGTGTTGTTTTGCTTTTTGGTCGAAAAACAATTTTGGCCCAATTTTGCCGTTTTTGCTAAGCCGCGCGCCTGTCAAATATGGTTGAAATTCAAAATTCTCAATCCACACTTTGTACGTGCTAAACTTTCTTCTTTTCTCTTTTGAAACCTAGAGGAAAGAACAAGTGTAGCCAAACTTGTCTGGGAATTGTAATTTTCACAGAAAACCACTCACCCATTTCGTATTTGAAATGTCTTTCCAGCAGCAGGATGTAAAAAAAAGCAATGCCGCAAAATTGAAACCCTTTCACACTAGATGCATTAAAAATACCTGTTAACTGGTAATTGGCATGATTCAGACAAATTGGGAGTCATTTGTGGACTTTTTTGAAAACAGTTTGTATGGCAGGGATTTGGAAGTATGTTCCAAAAGTGTCCGAGCTAGGGTTAGGGTTAGTGTTGGAACAACAGCTACACATGTTCTAATGCATTTGCTGTGCTTTCGGATGTATTTGCAGTGCAGGTCAGGTGTTGTTTTGCTGTTTGGTCGAAAAACAATTTTGGCCCAATTTTGCCGTTTTTGCTAAGCCGCGCGCCTGTCAAAAATGGTCGAAAATCAAAATTCTCAATCCACACTTTGTACGTGCTAAACTTTCTTCTTTTCTCTTTTGAAACCTAGAGGAAAGAACAAGTTTGGCCAAACTTGTCTGGGAATTGTAATTTTCACTGAAAACCACTCACCCATTTCGTATTTGAAATGTCTTTCCAGCAGCGGGATGTAAAAAAAAGAATGCCGCAAAATTGAAACCCTTTCACACTAGATGCATTAAAAATACCTGTTAACTGGTAATTGGCATGATTCGGACTAATTGGGAGTCATTTGTGGACTTTTTTGAAAACAGTTTGAATGGCAGGGATTTGGAAGTATGTTCCAAAAGTGCCCGAGCTAGGGTTAGGGTTAGTGTTGGAACAACAGCTACACATGTTCTAATGCATTTGCTGTGCTTTCGGATGTATTTGCAGTGCAGGTCAGGTGTTGTTTTGCTTTTTGGTCGAAAAACAATTTTGGCCCAATTTTGCCGTTTTTGCTAAGCCGCGCGCCTGTCAAATATGGTCGAAATTCAAAATTCTCAATCCACACTTTGTACGTGCTAAACTTTCTTCTTTTCTCTTTTGAAACCTAGAGGAAAGAACAAGTGTAGCCAAACTTGTCTGGGAATTGTAATTTTCACTGAAAACCACTCACCCATTTCGTATTTGAAATGTCTTTCCAGCAGCAGGATGTAAAAAAAAGCAATGCCGCAAAATTGAAACCCTTTCACACTAGATGCATTAAAAATACCTGTTAACTGGTAATTGGCATGATTCAGACAAATTGGGAGTCATTTGTGGACTTTTTTGAAAACAGTTTGTATGGCAGGGATTTGGAAGTATGCTCCAAAAGTGTCCGAGCTAGGGTTAGGGTTAGTGTTGGAACAACAGCTACACATGTTCTAATGCATTTGCTGTGCTTTCGGATGTATTTGCAGTGCAGGACAGGTGTTGTTTTGCTGTTTGGTCAAAAAACAATTTTGGCCCAATTTTGCCGTTTTTGCTAAGCCGCGGGCCTGTCAAAAATGGTCGAAAATCAAAATTCTCAATCCACACTTTGTACGTGCTAAACTTTCTTCTTTTCTCTTTTGAAACCTAGAGGAAAGAACAAGTTTGGCCAAACTTGTCTGGGAATTGTAATTTTCACTGAAAACCACTCACCCATTTCGTATTTGAAATGTCTTTCCAGCAGCAGGATGTAAAAAAAAGCAATGCCGCAAAATAGAAACCCTTTCACACTAGATTCATTAAAAATACCTGTTAACTGGTAATTGGCATGATTCGGACTAATTGGGAGTCATTTGTGGACTTTTTTGAAAACAGTTTTAATGGCAGGGATTTGGAAGTATGTTCCAAAAGTGTCCGAGCTAGGGTTAGGGTTAGTGTTGGAACAACAGCTACACATGTTCTAATGCATTTGCTGTGCTTTCGGATGTATTTGCAGTGTCAAAAATGGTCGAAAATCAAAATTCTCAATCCACACTTTGTACGTGCTAAACTTTCTTCTTTTCTCTTTTGAAACCTAGAGGAAAGAACAAGTTTGGCCAAACTTGTCTGGGAATTGTAATTTTCACTGAAAACCACTCACCCATTTCGTATTTGAAATGTCTTTCCAGCAGCAGGATGTAAAAAAAAGCAATGCCGCAAAATAGAAACCCTTTCACACTAGATTCATTAAAAATACCTGTTAACTGGTAATTGGCATGATTCGGACTAATTGGGAGTCATTTGTGGACTTTTTTGAAAACAGTTTTAATGGCAGGGATTTGGAAGTATGTTCCAAAAGTGTCCGAGCTAGGGTTAGGGTTAGTGTTGGAACAACAGCTACACATGTTCTAATGCATTTGCTGTGCTTTCGGATGTATTTGCAGTGCAGGACAGGTGTTGTTTTGCTGTTTGGTCGAAAAACAATTTTGGCCCAATTTTGCCGTTTTTGCTAAGCCGCGCGCCTGTCAAAAATGGTCGAAAATCAAAATTCTCAATCCACACTTTGTACGTGCTAATCTTTCTTCTTTTCTCTTTTGAAACCTAGAGGAAAGAACAAGTTTGGCCAAACTTGTCTGGGAATTGTAATTTTCACTGAAAACCACTTACCCATTTCGTATTTGAAATGTCTTTCCAGCAGCAGGATGTAAAAAAAAAAATGCCGCAAAATTGAAACCCTTTCACACTATATGCATTAAAAATACCTGTTAACTGGTAATTGGCATGATTCGGACTAATTGGGAGTCATTTGTGGACTTTTTTGAAAACAGTTTGTATGGCAGGGATTTGGAAGTATGTTTCAAAAGTGTCCGAGCTAGGGTTAGGGTTAGTGTTGGAACAACAGCTACACATGTTCTAATGCATTTGCTGTGCTTTCGGATGTATTTGCAGTGCAGGACAGGTGTTGTTTTGCTGTTTGGTTCAAAAACAATTTTGGCCCAATTTTGCCGTTTTTGCTAAGCCGCGCGCCTTTCAAAAATGGTCGAAAATCAAAATTCTCAATCCACACTTTGTTCGTGCTAAACTTTCTTCTTTTCTCTTTTGAAACCTAGAGGAAAGAACAAGTGTAGCCAAACTTGTCTGGGAATTGTAATTTTCACTGAAAACCACTCACCCATTTCGTATTTGAAATGTCTTTCCAGCAGCAGGATGTAAAAAAAAGCAATGCCGCAAAATTGAAATCCTTTCACACTAGATGCATTAAAAATACCTGTTAACTGGTAACTGGCATGATTCGGACTAATTGGGAGTCATTTGTGGATTTTTTTGAAAACAGTTTTAATGGCAGGGATTTGGAAGTATGTTCCAAAAGTGTCCGAGCTAGGGTTAGGGTTAGTGTTGGAACAACAGCTACACATGTTCTAATGCATTTGCTGTGCTTTCGGATGTATTTGCAGTGCAGGACAGGTGTTGTTTTGCTGTTTGGTCCAAAACCAATTTTGGCCCAATTTTGCCGTTTTTGCTAAGCCGCGCGCCTGTCAAAAATGGTCGAAAATCAAAATTCTCAATCCACACTTTGTTCGTGCTAAACTTTCTTCTTTTCTCTTTTGAAACCTAGAGGAAAGAACAAGTGTAGCCAAACTTGTCTGGGAATTGTAATTTTCACTGAAAACCACTCACCCATTTCGTATTTGAAATGTCTTTCCAGCAGCAGGATGTAAAAAAAAGCAATGCCGCAAAATTGAAACCCTTTCACACTAGATGCATTAAAAATACCTGTTAACTGGTAACTGGCATGATTCGGACTAATTGGGAGTCATTTGTGGATTTTTTTGAAAACAGTTTTAATGGCAGGGATTTGGAAGTATGTTCCAAAAGTGTCCGAGCTAGGGTTAGGGTTAGTGTTGGAACAACAGCTACACATGTTCTAATGCATTTGCTGTGCTTTCGGATGTATTTGCAGTGCAGGACAGGTGTTGTTTTGCTGTTTGGTCCAAAACCAATTTTGGCCCAATTTTGCCGTTTTTGCTAAGCTGCGCGCCTGTCAAAAATGGTCGAAAATCAAAATTCTCAATCCACACTTTGTACGTGCTAAACTTTCTTCTTTTCTCTTTTGAAACCTAGAGGAAAGAAAAATTTTGGCTAAAGTTGTCTGGGAATTGTAATTTTCACTGAAAACCACTCACCCATTTCGTATTTGAAATGTCTTTCCAGCAGCAGGATGTAAAAAAATTGCAATGCCACAAAATTGAAACCCTTTCACACTAGATGCATTAAAAATACCTGTTAACTGGTAATTGTCATGATTCGGACTAATTGGGAGTCATTTGTGGATTTTTTTGAGAACAGTTTGTATGGCAGGGATTTGGATGTATGTTCCAAAAGTGTCCGAGCTAGGGTTAGGGTTAGTGTTGGAACAACAGCTACACATGTTCTAATGCATTTGCTGTGCTTTCGGATGTATTTGCAGTGCAGGTCAGGTGTTGTTTTACTGTTTGGTCCAAAAACAATTTTGGCCCAATTTTGCCGTTTTTGCTAAGCCGCGCGCCTGTCAAAAATGGTCGAAAATCAAAATTCTCAATCCACACTTTGTACGTGCTAAACTTTCTTCTTTTCTCTTTTGAAACCTAGAGGAAAGAACATGTGTTGCCAAACTTGTCTGGGAATTGTAATTTTCACTGAAAACCACTCACCCATTTCGTATTTGAAATATCTTTCCAGCAGCAGGATGTAAAAAAAAGCAATGCCGCAAAATTGAAACCCTTTCACACTAGATGCATTAAAAATACCTGTTAACTGGTAATTGGCATGATTCGGACTAATTGGGAGTCATTTGTGGACTTTTTTGAAAACAGTTTGAATGGCAGGGATTTGGAAGTATGTTCCAAAAGTGCCCGAGCTAACGTTAGGGTTAGTGTTGGAACAACAGCTACACATGTTCTAATGCATTTGCTGTGCTTTCGGATGTATTTGCAGTGCAGGTCAGGTGTTGTTTTGCTTTTTGGTCGAAAAACAATTTTGGCCCAATTTTGCCGTTTTTGCTAAGCCGCGCGCCTGTCAAATATGGTTGAAATTCAAAATTCTCAATCCACACTTTGTACGTGCTAAACTTTCTTCTTTTCTCTTTTGAAACCTAGAGGAAAGAACAAGTGTAGCCAAACTTGTCTGGGAATTGTAATTTTCACTGAAAACCACTCACCCATTTCGTATTTGAAATGTCTTTCCAGCAGCAGGATGTAAAAAAAAGCAATGCCGCAAAATTGAAACCCTTTCACACTAGATGCATTAAAAATACCTGTTAACTGGTAATTGGCATGATTCAGACAAATTGGGAGTCATTTGTGGACTTTTTTGAAAACAGTTTGTATGGCAGGGATTTGGAAGTATGTTCCAAAAGTGTCCGAGCTAGGGTTAGGGTTAGTGTTGGAACAACAGCTACACATGTTCTAATGCATTTGCTGTGCTTTTGGATGTATTTGCAGTGCAGGTCAGGTGTTGTTTTGCTGTTTGGTCGAAAAACAATTTTGGCCCAATTTTGCCGTTTTTGCTAAGCCGCGCGCCTGTCAAAAATGGTCGAAAATCAAAATTCTCAATCCACACTTTGTACGTGCTAAACTTTCTTCTTTTCTCTTTTGAAACCTAGAGGAAAGAACAAGTTTGGCCAAACTTGTCTGGGAATTGTAATTTTCACTGAAAACCACTCACCCATTTCGTATTTGAAATGTCTTTCCAGCAGCGGGATGTAAAAAAAAGAATGCCGCAAAATTGAAACCCTTTCACACTAGATGCATTAAAAATACCTGTTAACTGGTAATTGGCATGATTCGGACTAATTGGGAGTCATTTGTGGACTTTTTTGAAAACAGTTTGAATGGCAGGGATTTGGAAGTATGTTCCAAAAGTGCCCGAGCTAGGGTTAGGGTTAGTGTTGGAACAACAGCTAAACATGTTCTAATGCATTTGCTGTGCTTTCGGATGTATTTGCAGTGCAGGTCAGGTGTTGTTTTGCTTTTTGGTTGAAAAACAATTTTGGCCCAATTTTGCCGTTTTTGCTAAGCCGCGCGCCTGTCAAATATGGTCGAAATTCAAAATTCTCAATCCACACTTTGTACGTGCTAAACTTTCTTCTTTTCTCTTTTGAAACCTAGAGGAAAGAACAAGTGTAGCCAAACTTGTCTGGGAATTGTAATTTTCACTGAAAACCACTCACCCATTTCGTATTTGAAATGTCTTTCCAGCAGCAGGATGTAAAAAAAAGCAATGCCGCAAAATTGAAACCCTTTCACACTAGATGCATTAAAAATACCTGTTAACTGGTAATTGGCATGATTCAGACAAATTGGGAGTCATTTGTGGACTTTTTTGAAAACAGTTTGTATGGCAGGGATTTGGAAGTATGTTCCAAAAGTGTCCGAGCTAGGGTTAGGGTTAGTGTTGGAACAACAGCTACACATGTTCTAATGCATTTGCTGTGCTTTCGGATGTATTTGCAGTGCAGGACAGGTGTTGTTTTGCTGTTTGGTCAAAAAACAATTTTGGCCCAATTTTGCCGTTTTTGCTAAGCCGCGGGCCTGTCAAAAATGGTCGAAAATCAAAATTCTCAATCCACACTTTGTACGTGCTAAACTTTCTTCTTTTCTCTTTTGAAACCTAGAGGAAAGAACAAGTGTAGCCAAACTTGTCTGGGAATTGTAATTTTCACTGAAAACCACTCACCCATTTCGTATTTGAAATGTCTTTCCAGCAGCAGGATGTAAAAAAAAGCAATGCCGCAAAATAGAAACCCTTTCACACTAGATTCATTAAAAATACCTGTTAACTGGTAATTGGCATGATTCGGACTAATTGGGAGTCATTTGTGGACTTTTTTGAAAACAGTTTTAATGGCAGGGATTTGGAAGTATGTTCCAAAAGTGTCCGAGCTAGGGTTAGGGTTAGTGTTGGAACAACAGCTACACATGTTCTAATGCATTTGCTGTGCTTTCGGATGTATTTGCAGTGTCAATAATGGTCAAAAATCAAAATTCTCAATCCACACTTTGTACGTGCTAAACTTTCTTCTTTTCTCTTTTGAAACCTAGAGGAAAGAACAAGTTTGGCCAAACTTGTCTGGGAATTGTAATTTTCACTGAAAACCACTCACCCATTTCGTATTTGAAATGTCTTTCCAGCAGCAGGATGTAAAAAAAAGCAATGCCGCAAAATAGAAACCCTTTCACACTAGATTCATTAAAAATACCTGTTAACTGGTAATTGGCATGATTCGGACTAATTGGGAGTCATTTGTGGACTTTTTTGAAAACAGTTTTAATGGCAGGGATTTGGAAGTATGTTCCAAAAGTGTCCGAGCTAGGGTTAGGGTTAGTGTTGGAACAACAGCTACACATGTTCTAATGCATTTGCTGTGCTTTCGGATGTATTTGCAGTGCAGGACAGGTGTTGTTTTGCTGTTTGGTCGAAAAACAATTTTGGCCCAATTTTGCCGTTTTTGCTAAGCCGCGCGCCTGTCAAAAATGGTCGAAAATCAAAATTCTCAATCCACACTTTGTACGTGCTAATCTTTCTTCTTTTCTCTTTTGAAACCTAGAGGAAAGAACAAGTTTGGCCAAACTTGTCTGGGAATTGTAATTTTCACTGAAAACCACTTACCCATTTCGTATTTGAAATGTCTTTCCAGCAGCGGGATGTAAAAAAAAGAATGCCGCAAAATTGAAACCCTTTCACACTATATGCATTAAAAATACCTGTTAACTGGTAATTGGCATGATTCGGACTAATTGGGAGTCATTTGTGGACTTTTTTGAAAACAGTTTGTATGGCAGGGATTTGGAAGTATGTTTCAAAAGTGTCCGAGCTAGGGTTAGGGTTAGTGTTGGAACAACAGCTACACATGTTCTAATGCATTTGCTGTGCTTTCGGATGTATTTGCAGTGCAGGACAGGTGTTGTTTTGCTGTTTGGTCCAAAACCAATTTTGGCCCAATTTTGCCGTTTTTGCTAAGCCGCGCGCCTGTCAAAAATGGTCGAAAATCAAAATTCTCAATCCACACTTTGTACGTGCTAAACTTTCTTCTTTTCTCTTATGAAACCTAGAGGAAAGAACAAGTGTAGCCAAACTTGTCTGGGAATTGTAATTTTCACTGAAAACCACTCACCCATTTCGTATTTGAAATGTCTTTCCAGCTGCGGGATGTAAAAAAAAGAATGACGCAAAATTGAAACCCTTTCACACTAGATGCATTAAAAATACCTGTTAACTGGTAATTGGCATGATTCGGACTAATTGGGAGTCATTTGTGGACTTTTTTGAAAACAGTTTGAATGGCAGGGATTTGGAAGTATGTTCCAAAAGTGCCCGAGCTAGGGTTAGGGTTAGTGTTGGAACAACAGCTACACATGTTCTAATGCATTTGCTGTGCTTTCGGATGTATTTGCAGTGCAGGTCAGGTGTTGTTTTGCTTTTTGGTCGAAAAACAATTTTGGCCCAATTTTGCCGTTTTTGCTAAGCCTCGCGCCTGTCAAAAATGGTCGAAAATCAAAATTCTCAATCCACACTTTGTACGTGCTAAACTTTCTTCTTTTCTCTTTTGAAACCTAGAGGCAAGAACAACTTTGGCCAAACTTGTCTGGGAATTGTAATTTTCATTGAAAACCACTCACCCATTTCGTATTTGAAATGTCTTTCCAGCAGCGGGATGTAAAAAAAAGCAATGCCGCAAAATAGAAACCCTTTCACACTAGATGCATTAAAAATACCTGTTAACTGGTAATTGGCATGATTCGGACTAATTGGGAGTCATTTGTGGACTTTTTTGAAAACAGTTTGAATGGCAGGGATTTGGAAGTATGTTCCAAAAGTGCCCGAGCTAGGGTTAGGGTTAGTGTTGGAACAACAGCTACACATGTTCTAATGCATTTGCTGTGCTTTCGGATGTATTTGCAGTGCAGGTCAGGTGTTGTTTTGCTTTTTGGTCGAAAAACAATTTTGGCCCAATTTTGCCGTTTTTGCTAAGCCTCGCGCCTGTCAAAAATGGTCGAAAATCAAAATTCTCAATCCACACTTTGTACGTGCTAAACTTTCTTCTTTTCTCTTTTGAAACCTAGAGGCAAGAACAAGTTTGGCCAAACTTGTCTGGGAATTGTAATTTTCATTGAAAACCACTCACCCATTTCGTATTTGAAATGTCTTTCCAGCAGCAGGATGTAAAAAAAAGCAATGCCGCAAAATAGAAACCCTTTCACACTAGATGCATTAAAAATACCTGTTAACTGGTAATTGGCATGATTCGGACTAATTGGGAGTCATTTGTGGACTTTTTTGAAAACAGTTTGTATGGCAGGGATTTGGAAGTATGTTCCAAAAGTGTCCGAGCTAGGGTTAGGGTTAGTGTTGGAACAACAGCTACACATGTTCTAATGCATTTGCTGTGCTTTCGGATGTATTTGCAGTGCAGGACAGGTGTTGTTTTGCTGTTTGGTCGAAAAACAATTTTGGCCCAATTTTGCCGTTTTTGCTAAGCCGCGCGCCTGTCAAAAATGGTCGAAAATCAAAATTCTCAATCCACACTTTGTACGTGCTAAACTTTCTTCTTTTCTCTTTTGAAACCTAGAGGAAAGAACAAGTGTAGCCAAACTTGTCTGGGAATTGTAATTTTCACTGAGAACCACTCACCCATTTCGTATTTGAAATGTCTTTCCAGCAGCAGGATGTAAAAAAAAGCAATGCCGCAAAATAGAAACCCTTTCACACTAGATGCATTAAAAATACCTGTTAACTGGTAATTGGCATGATTCGGACTAATTGGGAGTCATTTGTGGACTTTTTTGAAAACAGTTTGAATGGCAGGGATTTGGAAGTATGTTCCAAAAGTGCCCGAGCTAGGGTTAGGGTTAGTGTTGGAACAACAGCTACACATGTTCTAATGCATTTGCTGTGCTTTCGGATGTATTTGCAGTGCAGGACAGGTGTTGTTTTGCTGTTTGGTTCAAAAACAATTTTGGCCCAATTTTGCCGTTTTTGCTAAGCCGCGGCGGGCCTGTCAAAAATGGTCGAAAATCAAAATTCTCAATCCACACTTTGTACGTGCTAAACTTTCTTCTTTTCTCTTTTGAAACCTAGAGGCAAGAACAAGTTTGGCCAAACTTGTCTGGGAATTGTAATTTTCATTGAAAACCACTCACCCATTTCGTATTTGAAATGTCTTTCCAGCAGCAGGATGTAAAAAAAAGCAATGCCGCAAAATAGAAACCCTTTCACACTAGATGCATTAAAAATACCTGTTAACTGGTAATTGGCATGATTCGGACTAATTGGGAGTCATTTGTGGACTTTTTTGAAAACAGTTTGTATGGCAGGGATTTGGAAGTATGTTCCAAAAGTGCCCGAGCTAGGGTTAGGGTTAGTGTTGGAACAACAGCTACACATGTTCTAATGCATTTGCTGTGCTTTCGGATGTATTTGCAGTGCAGGACAGGTGTTGTTTTGCTGTTTGGTCGAAAAACAATTTTGGCCCAATTTTGCCGTTTTTGCTAAGCCGCGCGCCTGTCAAATATGGTCGAAAATCAAAATTCTCAATCCACACTTTGTACGTGCTAAACTTTCTTCTTTTCTCTTTTGAAACCTAGAGGAAAGAACAAGTGTAGCCAAACTTGTCTGGGAATTGTAATTTTCACTGAAAACCACTCACCCATTTCGTATTTGAAATGTCTTTCCAGCAGCAGGATGTAAAAAAAAGCAATGCCGCAAAATTGAAACCCTTTCACACTAGATGCATTAACAATACCTGTTAACTGGTAATTGGCATGATTCGGACTAATTGGGAGTCATTTGTGGACTTTTTTGAAAACAGTTTTAATGGCAGGGATTTGGAAGTATGTTCCAAAAGTGTCCGAGCTAGGGTTAGGGTTAGTGTTGGAACAACAGCTACACATGTTCTAATGCATTTGCTGTGCTTTCGGATGTATTTGCAGTGCAGGTCAGGTGTTGTTTTGCTGTTTGGTCGAAAAACAATTTTGGCCCAATTTTGCCGTTTTTGCTAAGCCGCGCGCCTGTCAAAAATGGTCGAAAATCAAAATTCTCAATCCACACTTTGTACGTGCTAAACTTTCTTCTTTTCTCTTTTGAAACCTAGAGGAAAGAACAAGTTTGGCCAAACTTGTCTGGGAATTGTAATTTTCACTGAAAACCACTCACCCATTTCGTATTTGAAATGTCTTTCCAGCAGCAGGATGTAAAAAAAAGCAATGCCGCAAAATAGAAACCCTTTCACACTAGATTCATTAAAAATACCTGTTAACTGGTAATTGGCATGATTCGGACTAATTGGGAGTCATTTGTGGACTTTTTTGAAAACAGTTTGTATGGCAGGGATTTGGAAGTATGTTCCAAAAGTGCCCGAGCTAGGGTTAGGGTTAGTGTTGGAACAACAGCTACACATGTTCTAATGCATTTGCTGTGCTTTCGGATGTATTTGCAGTGCAGGACAGGTGTTGTTTTGCTGTTTGGTCGAAAAACAATTTTGGCCCAATTTTACCGTTTTTGCTAAGCCGCGCGCCTGTCAAAAATGGTCGAAAATCAAAATTCTCAATCCACACTTTGTTCGTGCTAAACTTTCTTCTTTTCTCTTTTGAAACCTAGAGGAAAGAACAAGTGTAGCCAAACTTGTCTGGGAATTGTAATTTTCACTGAAAACCACTCACCCATTTCGTATTTGAAATGTCTTTCCAGCAGCAGGATGTAAAAAAAAGCAATGCCGCAAAATTGAAACCCTTTCACACTAGATGCATTAAAAATACCTGTTAACTGGTAACTGGCATGATTCGGACTAATTGGGAGTCATTTGTGGATTTTTTTGAAAACAGTTTTAATGGCAGGGATTTGGAAGTATGTTCCAAAAGTGTCCGAGCTAGGGTTAGGGTTAGTGTTGGAACAACAGCTACACATGTTCTAATGCATTTGCTGTGCTTTCGGATGTATTTGCAGTGCAGGACAGGTGTTGTTTTGCTGTTTGGTCCAAAACCAATTTTGGCCCAATTTTGCCGTTTTTGCTAAGCCGCGGGCCTGTCAAAAATGGTCGAAAATCAAAATTCTCAATCCACACTTTGTACGTGCTAAACTTTCTTGTTTTCTCTTTTGAAACCTAGAGGAAAGAAAAATTTTGGCTAAAGTTGTCTGGGAATTGTAATTTTCACTGAAAACCACTCACCCATTTCGTATTTAAAATGTCTTTCCAGCAGCAGGATGTAAAAAAATTGCAATGCCACAAAATTGAAACCCTTTCACACTAGATGCATTAAAAATACCTGTTAACTGGTAATTGTCATGATTCGGACTAATTGGGAGTCATTTGTGGATTTTTTTGAGAACAGTTTGTATGGCAGGGATTTGGATGTATGTTCCAAAAGTGTCCGAGCTAGGGTTAGGGTTAGTGTTGGAACAACAGCTACACATGTTCTAATGCATTTGCTGTGCTTTCGGATGTATTTGCAGTGCAGGTCAGGTGTTGTTTTGCTTTTTGGTCGAAAAACAATTTTGGCCCAATTTTGCCGTTTTTGCTAAGCCGCGCGCCTGTCAAATATGGTCGAAAATCAAAATTCTCAATCCACACTTTGTACGTGCTAAACTTTCTTCTTTTCTCTTTTGAAACCTAGAGGAAAGAACAAGTGTAGCCAAACTTGTCTGGGAATTGTAATTTTCACTGAAAACCACTCACCCATTTCGTATTTGAAATGTCTTTCCAGCAGCAGGATGTAAAAAAAAGCAATGCCACAAAATTGAAACCCTTTCACACTAGATGCATTAAAAATACCTGTTAACTGGTAATTGGCATGATTCGGACTAATTGGGAGTCATTTGTGGACTTTTTTGAAAACAGTTTGAATGGCAGGGATTTGGAAGTATGTTCCAAAAGTGCCCGAGCTAGGGTTAGGGTTAGTGTTGGAACAACAGCTACACATGTTCTAATGCATTTGCTGTGCTTTCGGATGTATTTGCAGTGCAGGTCAGGTGTTGTTTTGCTTTTTGGTCGAAAAACAATTTTGGCCCAATTTTGCCGTTTTTGCTAAGCCGCGCGCCTGTCAAAAATGGTCGAAAATCAAAATTCTCAATCCACACTTTGTACGTGCTAAACTTTCTTCTTTTCTCTTATGAAACCTAGAGGAAAGAACAAGTGTAGCCAAACTTGTCTGGGAATATTAATTTTCACTGAAAACCACTCACCCATTTCGTATTTGAAATGTCTTTCCAGCAGCAGGATGTAAAAAAAAGCAATGCCGCAAAATTGAAACCCTTTCACACTAGATGCATTAACAATACCTGTTAACTGGTAATTGGCATGATTCGGACTAATTGGGAGTCATTTGTGGACTTTTTTGAAAACAGTTTTAATGGCAGGGATTTGGAAGTATGTTCCAAAAGTGTCCGAGCTAGGGTTAGGGTTAGTGTTGGAACAACAGCTACACATGTTCTAATGCATTTGCTGTGCTTTCGGATGTATTTGCAGTGCAGGTCAGGTGTTGTTTTGCTGTTTGGTCGAAAAACAATTTTGGCCCAATTTTGCCGTTTTTGCTAAGCCGCGCGCCTGTCAAAAATGGTCGAAAATCAAAATTCTCAATCCACACTTTGTACGTGCTAAACTTTCTTCTTTTCTCTTTTGAAACCTAGAGGAAAGAACAAGTTTGGCCAAACTTGTCTGGGAATTGTAATTTTCACTGAGAACCACTCACCCATTTCGTATTTGAAATGTCTTTCCAGCAGCAGGATGTAAAAAAAAGCAATGCCGCAAAATAGAAACCCTTTCACACTAGATGCATTAAAAATACCTGTTAACTGGTAATTGGCATGATTCGGACTAATTGGGAGTCATTTGTGGACTTTTTTGAAAACAGTTTGAATGGCAGGGATTTGGAAGTATGTTCCAAAAGTGCCCGAGCTAGGGTTAGGGTTAGTGTTGGAACAACAGCTACACATGTTCTAATGCATTTGCTGTGCTTTCGGATGTATTTGCAGTGCAGGTCAGGTGTTGTTTTGCTTTTTGGTCGAAAAACAATTTTGGCCCAATTTTGCCGTTTTTGCTAAGCCGCGCGCCTGTCAAAAATGGTCGAAAATCAAAATTCTCAATCCACACTTTGTACGTGCTAAACTTTCTTCTTTTCTCTTTTGAAACCTAGAGGCAAGAACAAGTTTGGCCAAACTTGTCTGGGAATTGTAATTTTCATTGAAAACCACTCACCCATTTCGTATTTGAAATGTCTTTCCAGCAGCAGGATGTAAAAAAAAGCAATGCCGCAAAATAGAAACCCTTTCACACTAGATGCATTAAAAATACCTGTTAACTGGTAATTGGCATGATTCGGACTAATTGGGAGTCATTTGTGGACTTTTTTGAAAACAGTTTGAATGGCAGGGATTTGGAAGTATGTTCCAAAAGTGTCCGAGCTAGGGTTAGGGTTAGTGTTGGAACAACAGCTACACATGTTCTAATGCATTTGCTGTGCTTTCGGATGTATTTGCAGTGCAGGACAGGTGTTGTTTTGCTGTTTGGTCGAAAAACAATTTTGGCCCAATTTTGCCGTTTTTGCTAAGCCGCGCGCCTGTCAAAAATGGTCGAAAATCAAAATTCTCAATCCACACTTTGTACGTGCTAATCTTTCTTCTTTTCTCTTTTGAAACCTAGAGGAAAGAACAAGTGTAGCCAAACTTGTCTGGGAATTGTAATTTGCACTGAAAACCACTCACCCATTTCGTATTTGAAATGTCTTTCCAGCAGCGGGATGTAAAAAAAAGCAATGCCGCAAAATTGAAACCCTTTCACACTAGATTCATTAAAAATACCTGTTAACTGGTAATTGGCATGATTCGGACAAATTGGGAGTCATTTGTGGACTTTTTTGAAAACAGTTTTAATGGCAGGGATTCGGAAGTATGTTCCAAAAGTGTCCGAGCTAGGGTTAGGGTTAGTTTTGGAACAACAGCTACACGTGTTCTAATGCATTTGCTGTGCTTTCGGATGTATTTACAGTGCAGGACAGGTGTTGTTTTACTGTTTGGTCCAAAAAAAATTTTGGCCCAATTTTGCCGTTTTTGCTAAGCCGCGCGCCTGTCAAAAATGGTCGAAAATCAAAATTCTCAATCCACACTTTGTACGTGCTAAACTTTCTTCTTTTCTCTTTTGAAACGTAGAGGAAAGAACATGTGTTGCCAAACTTGTCTGGGAATTGTAATTTTCACTGAAAACCACTCACCCATTTCGTATTTGAAATGTCTTTCCAGCAGCAGGATGTAAAAAAAAGCAATGCCGCAAAATAGAAACCCTTTCACACTAGATTCATTAAAAATACCTGTTAACTGGTAATTGGCATGATTCGGACTAATTGGGAGTCATTTGTGGACTTTTTTGAAAACAGTTTGTATGGCAGGGATTTGGAAGTATGTTCCAAAAGTGCCCGAGCTAGGGTTAGGGTTAGTGTTGGAACAACAGCTACACATGTTCTAATGCATTTGCTGTGCTTTCGGATGTATTTGCAGTGCAGGACAGGTGTTGTTTTGCTGTTTGGTCAAAAAACAATTTTGGCCCAATTTTGCCGTTTTTGCTAAGCCGCGCGCCTGTCAAAAATGGTCAAAAAATCAAAATTCTCAATCCACACTTTGTACGTGCTAAACTTTCTTCTTTTCTCTTTTGAAACCTAGAGGAAAGAACAAGTTTGGCCAAACTTGTCTGGGAATTGTAATTTTCACTGAAAACCACTCACCCATTTCGTATTTGAAATGTCTTTCCAGCAGCGGGATGTAAAAAAAAGAATGCCGCAAAATTGAAACCCTTTCACACTAGATGCATTCAAAATACCTGTTAACTGGTAATTGGCATGATTCGGACTAATTGGGAGTCATTTGTGGACTTTTTTGAAAACAGTTTGTATGGCAGGAATTTGGAAGTATGTTTCAAAAGTGTCCGAGCTAGGGTTAGGGTTAGTGTTGGAACAACAGCTACACATGTTCTAATGCATTTGCTGTGCTTTCGGATGTATTTGCAGTGCAGGACAGGTGTTGTTTTGCTGTTTGGTTCAAAACCAATTTTGGCCCAATTTTGCCGTTTTTGCTAAGCCGCGCGCCTGTCAAAAATGGTCGAAAATCAAAATTCTCAATCCACACTTTGTACATGCTAAACTTTCTTCTTTTCTCTTTTGAAACCTAGAGGAAAGAACAAGTTTGGCCAAACTTGTCTGGGAATTGTAATTTTCACTGAAAACCACTCACCCATTTCGCATTTGAAATATCTTTCCAGCAGCAGGATGTAAAAAAATTGCAATGCCACAAAATTGAAACCCTGTGACACTAGATGCATTAAAAATACCTCTTACCTGGTAATTGGCATGATTCGGACTAATTGGGAGTCATTTGTGGACTTTTTTTAAAACAGTTTGAATGGCAGGGATTTGGAAGTATGTTCCAAAAGTGCCCGAGCTAGGGTTAGGGTTAGTGTTGGAACAACAGCTACACATGTTCTAATGCATTTGCTGTGCTTTCGGATGTATTTGCAGTGCAGGACAGGTGTTGTTTTGCTGTTTGGTCGAAAAACAATTTTGGCCCAATTTTGCCGTTTTTGCTAAGCCGCGCGCCTGTCAAAAATGGTCGAAAATCAAAATTCTCAATCCACACTTTGTACGTGCTAATCTTTCTTCTTTTCTCTTTTGAAACCTAGAGGAAAGAACAAGTGTAGCCAAACTTGTCTGGGAATTGTAATTTGCCCTGAAAACCACTCACCCATTTCGTATTTGAAATGTCTTTCCAGCAGCGGGATGTAAAAAAAAGCAATGCCGCAAAATTGAAACCCTTTCACACTAGATGCATTAAAAATACCTGTTAACTGGTAATTGGCATGATTCGGACAAATTGGGAGTCATTTGTGGACTTTTTTGAAAACAGTTTTAATGGCAGGGATTCGGAAGTATGTTCCAAAAGTGTCCGAGCTAGGGTTAGGGTTAGTGTTGGAACAACAGCTACACGTGTTCTAATGCATTTGCTGTGCTTTCGGATGTATTTACAGTGCAGGACAGGTGTTGTTTTACTGTTTGGTCCAAAAACAATTTTGGCCCAATTTTGCCGTTTTTGCTAAGCCGCGCGCCTGTCAAAAATGGTCGAAAATCAAAATTCTCAATCCACACTTTGTACGTGCTAAACTTTCTTCTTTTCTCTTTTGAAACCTAGAGGAAAGAACATGTGTTGCCAAACTTGTCTGGGAATTGTAATTTTCACTGAAAACCACTCACCCATTTCGTATTTGAAATATCTTTCCAGCAGCAGGATGTAAAAAAAAGCAATGCCGCAAAATTGAAACCCTTTCACACTAGATGCATTAAAAATACCTGTTAACTGGTAATTGGCATGATTCGGACTAATTGGGAGTCATTTGTGGACTTTTTTGAAAACAGTTTGAATGGCAGGGATTTGGAAGTATGTTCCAAAAGTGCCCGAGCTAGGGTTAGGGTTAGTGTTGGAACAACAGCTACACATGTTCTAATGCATTTGCTGTGCTTTCGGATGTATTTGCAGTGCAGGTCAGGTGTTGTTTTGCTTTTTGGTCGAAAAACAATTTTGGCCCAATTTTGCCGTTTTTGCTAAGCCGCGCGCCTGTCAAATATGGTCGAAATTCAAAATTCTCAATCCACACTTTGTACGTGCTAAACTTTCTTCTTTTCTCTTTTGAAACCTAGAGGAAAGAACAAGTGTAGCCAAACTTGTCTGGGAATTGTAATTTTCACTGAAAACCACTCACCCATTTCGTATTTGAAATGTCTTTCCAGCAGCAGGATGTAAAAAAAAGCAATGCCGCAAAATTGAAACCCTTTCACACTAGATGCATTAAAAATACCTGTTAACTGGTAATTGGCATGATTCAGACAAATTGGGAGTCATTTGTGGACTTTTTTGAAAACAGTTTGTATGGCAGGGATTTGGAAGTATGTTCCAAAAGTGTCCGAGCTAGGGTTAGGGTTAGTGTTGGAACAACAGCTACACATGTTCTAATGCATTTGCTGTGCTTTCGGATGTATTTGCAGTGCAGGACAGGTGTTGTTTTGCTGTTTGGTCAAAAAACAATTTTGGCCCAATTTTGCCGTTTTTGCTAAGCCGCGCGCCTGTCAAAAATGGTCGAAAATCAAAATTCTCAATCCACACTTTGTACGTGCTAAACTTTCTTCTTTTCTCTTTTGAAACCTAGAGGAAAGAACAAGTTTGGCCAAACTTGTCTGGGAATTGTAATTTTCACTGAAAACCACTCACCCATTTCGTATTTGAAATGTCTTTCCAGCAGCAGGATGTAAAAAAAAGCAATGCCGCAAAATTGAAACCCTTTCACACTAGATGCATTAAAAATACCTGTTAACTGGTAATTGGCATGATTCGGACTAATTGGGAGTCATTTGTGGACTTTTTTGAAAACAGTTTGAATGGCAGGGATTTGGAAGTATGTTCCAAAAGTGCCCGAGCTAGGGTTAGGGTTAGTGTTGGAACAACAGCTACACATGTTCTAATGCATTTGCTGTGCTTTCGGATGTATTTGCAGTGCAGGTCAGGTGTTGTTTTGCTTTTTGGTCGAAAAACAATTTTGGCCCAATTTTGCCGTTTTTGCTAAGCCGCGCGCCTGTCAAATATGGTCGAAATTCAAAATTCTCAATCCACACTTTGTACGTGCTAAACTTTCTTCTTTTCTCTTTTGAAACCTAGAGGAAAGAACAAGTGTAGCCAAACTTGTCTGGGAATTGTAATTTTCACTGAAAACCACTCACCCATTTCGTATTTGAAATGTCTTTCCAGCAGCAGGATGTAAAAAAAAGCAATGCCGCAAAATTGAAACCCTTTCACACTAGATGCATTAAAAATACCTGTTAACTGGTAATTGGCATGATTCAGACAAATTGGGAGTCATTTGTGGACTTTTTTGAAAACAGTTTGTATGGCAGGGATTTGGAAGTATGTTCCAAAAGTGTCCGAGCTAGGGTTAGGGTTAGTGTTGGAACAACAGCTACACATGTTCTAATGCATTTGCTGTGCTTTCGGATGTATTTGCAGTGCAGGACAGGTGTTGTTTTGCTGTTTGGTCAAAAAACAATTTTGGCCCAATTTTGCCGTTTTTGCTAAGCCGCGCGCCTGTCAAAAATGGTCGAAAATCAAAATTCTCAATCCACACTTTGTACGTGCTAAACTTTCTTCTTTTCTCTTTTGAAACCTAGAGGAAAGAACAAGTTTGGCCAAACTTGTCTGGGAATTGTAATTTTCACTGAAAACCACTCACCCATTTCGCATTTGAAATATCTTTCCAGCAGCAGGATGTAAAAAAATTGCAATGCCACAAAATTGAAACCCTGTGACACTAGATGCATTAAAAATACCTCTTACCTGGTAATTGGCATGATTCGGACTAATTGGGAGTCATTTGTGGACTTTTTTTAAAACAGTTTGAATGGCAGGGATTTGGAAGTATGTTCCAAAAGTGCCCGAGCTAGGGTTAGGGTTAGTGTTGGAACAACAGCTACACATGTTCTAATGCATTTGCTGTGCTTTCGGATGTATTTGCAGTGCAGGACAGGTGTTGTTTTGCTGTTTGGTCGAAAAACAATTTTGGCCCAATTTTGCCGTTTTTGCTAAGCCGCGCGCCTGTCAAAAATGGTCGAAAATCAAAATTCTCAATCCACACTTTGTACGTGCTAATCTTTCTTCTTTTCTCTTTTGAAACCTAGAGGAAAGAACAAGTGTAGCCAAACTTGTCTGGGAATTGTAATTTGCCCTGAAAACCACTCACCCATTTCGTATTTGAAATGTCTTTCCAGCAGCGGGATGTAAAAAAAAGCAATGCCGCAAAATTGAAACCCTTTCACACTAGATGCATTAAAAATACCTGTTAACTGGTAATTGGCATGATTCGGACAAATTGGGAGTCATTTGTGGACTTTTTTGAAAACAGTTTTAATGGCAGGGATTCGGAAGTATGTTCCAAAAGTGTCCGAGCTAGGGTTAGGGTTAGTGTTGGAACAACAGCTACACGTGTTCTAATGCATTTGCTGTGCTTTCGGATGTATTTACAGTGCAGGACAGGTGTTGTTTTACTGTTTGGTCCAAAAACAATTTTGGCCCAATTTTGCCGTTTTTGCTAAGCCGCGCGCCTGTCAAAAATGGTCGAAAATCAAAATTCTCAATCCACACTTTGTACGTGCTAAACTTTCTTCTTTTCTCTTTTGAAACCTAGAGGAAAGAACATGTGTTGCCAAACTTGTCTGGGAATTGTAATTTTCACTGAAAACCACTCACCCATTTCGTATTTGAAATATCTTTCCAGCAGCAGGATGTAAAAAAAAGCAATGCCGCAAAATTGAAACCCTTTCACACTAGATGCATTAAAAATACCTGTTAACTGGTAATTGGCATGATTCGGACTAATTGGGAGTCATTTGTGGACTTTTTTGAAAACAGTTTGAATGGCAGGGATTTGGAAGTATGTTCCAAAAGTGCCCGAGCTAGGGTTAGGGTTAGTGTTGGAACAACAGCTACACATGTTCTAATGCATTTGCTGTGCTTTCGGATGTATTTGCAGTGCAGGTCAGGTGTTGTTTTGCTTTTTGGTCGAAAAACAATTTTGGCCCAATTTTGCCGTTTTTGCTAAGCCGCGCGCCTGTCAAATATGGTCGAAATTCAAAATTCTCAATCCACACTTTGTACGTGCTAAACTTTCTTCTTTTCTCTTTTGAAACCTAGAGGAAAGAACAAGTGTAGCCAAACTTGTCTGGGAATTGTAATTTTCACTGAAAACCACTCACCCATTTCGTATTTGAAATGTCTTTCCAGCAGCAGGATGTAAAAAAAAGCAATGCCGCAAAATAGAAACCCTTTCACACTAGATGCATTAAAAATACCTGTTAACTGGTAATTGGCATGATTCAGACAAATTGGGAGTCATTTGTGGACTTTTTTGAAAACAGTTTGTATGGCAGGGATTTGGAAGTATGTTCCAAAAGTGTCCGAGCTAGGGTTAGGGTTAGTGTTGGAACAACAGCTACACATGTTCTAATGCATTTGCTGTGCTTTCGGATGTATTTGCAGTGCAGGACAGGTGTTGTTTTGCTGTTTGGTCAAAAAACAATTTTGGCCCAATTTTGCCGTTTTTGCTAAGCCGCGCGCCTGTCAAAAATGGTCGAAAATCAAAATTCTCAATCCACACTTTGTACGTGCTAAACTTTCTTCTTTTCTCTTTTGAAACCTAGAGGAAAGAACAAGTTTGGCCAAACTTGTCTGGGAATTGTAATTTTCACTGAAAACCACTCACCCATTTCGTATTTGAAATGTCTTTCCAGCAGCAGGATGTAAAAAAAAGCAATGCCGCAAAATTGAAACCCTTTCACACTAGATGCATTAAAAATACCTGTTAACTGGTAATTGGCATGATTCAGACAAATTGGGAGTCATTTGTGGACTTTTTTGAAAACAGTTTGTATGGCAGGGATTTGGAAGTATGTTCCAAAAGTGTCCGAGCTAGGGTTAGGGTTAGTGTTGGAACAACAGCTACACATGTTCTAATGCATTTGCTGTGCTTTCGGATGTATTTGCAGTGCAGGACAGGTGTTGTTTTGCTGTTTGGTCAAAAAACAATTTTGGCCCAATTTTGCCGTTTTTGCTAAGCCGCGCGCCTGTCAAAAATGGTCGAAAATCAAAATTCTCAATCCACACTTTGTACGTGCTAAACTTTCTTCTTTTCTCTTTTGAAACCTAGAGGAAAGAACAAGTTTGGCCAAACTTGTCTGGGAATTGTAATTTTCACTGAAAACCACTCACCCATTTCGTATTTGAAATGTCTTTCCAGCAGCGGGATGTAAAAAAAAGAATGCCGCAAAATTGAAACCCTTTCACACTAGATGCATTCAAAATACCTGTTAACTGGTAATTGGCATGATTCGGACTAATTGGGAGTCATTTGTGGACTTTTTTGAAAACAGTTTGTATGGCAGGAATTTGGAAGTATGTTTCAAAAGTGTCCGAGCTAGGGTTAGGGTTAGTGTTGGAACAACAGCTACACATGTTCTAATGCATTTGCTGTGCTTTCGGATGTATTTGCAGTGCAAGACAGGTGTTGTTTTGCTGTTTGGTTCAAAAACAATTTTGGCCCAATTTTGCCGTTTTTGCTAAGCCGCGCGCCTGTCAAAAATGGTCGAAAATCAAAATTCTCAATCCACACTTTGTACGTGCTAAACTTTCTTCTTTTCTCTTTTGAAACCTAGAGGAAAGAACAAGTGTAGCCAAACTTGTCTGGGAATTGTAATTTTCACTGAAAACCACTCACCCATTTCGTATTTGAAATGTCTTTCCAGCAGCAGGATGTAAAAAAAAGCAATGCCGCAAAATTGAAACCCTTTCACACTAGATGCATTAAAAATACCTGTTAACTGGTAACTGGCATGATTCGGACTAATTGGGAGTCATTTGTGGATTTTTTTGAAAACAGTTTGAATGGCAGGGATTTGGAAGTATGTTCCAAAAGTGTCCGAGCTAGGGTTAGGGTTAGTGTTGGAACAACAGCTACACATGTTCTAATGCATTTGCTGTGCTTTCGGATGTATTTGCAGTGCAGGTCAGGTGTTGTTTTGCTTTTTGGTCGAAAAACAATTTTGGCCCAATTTTGCCGTTTTTGCTAAGCCGCGCGCCTGTCAAATATGGTCGAAATTCAAAATTCTCAATCCACACTTTGTACGTGCTAAACTTTCTTCTTTTCTCTTTTGAAACCTAGAGGAAAGAACAAGTGTAGCCAAACTTGTCTGGGAATTGTAATTTTCACTGAAAACCACTCACCCATTTCGTATTTGAAATGTCTTTCCAGCAGCAGGATGTAAAAAAAAGCAATGCCGCAAAATTGAAACCCTTTCACACTAGATGCATTAAAAATACCTGTTAACTGGTAATTGGCATGATTCAGACAAATTGGGAGTCATTTGTGGACTTTTTTGAAAACAGTTTGTATGGCAGGGATTTGGAAGTATGTTCCAAAAGTGTCCGAGCTAGGGTTAGGGTTAGTGTTGGAACAACAGCTACACATGTTCTAATGCATTTGCTGTGCTTTCGGATGTATTTGCAGTGCAGGACAGGTGTTGTTTTGCTGTTTGGTCAAAAAACAATTTTGGCCCAATTTTGCCGTTTTTGCTAAGCCGCGCGCCTGTCAAAAATGGTCGAAAATCAAAATTCTCAATCCACACTTTGTACGTGCTAAACTTTCTTCTTTTCTCTTTTGAAACCTAGAGGAAAGAACAAGTTTGGCCAAACTTGTCTGGGAATTGTAATTTTCACTGAAAACCACTCACCCATTTCGTATTTGAAATGTCTTTCCAGCAGCGGGATGTAAAAAAAAGAATGCCGCAAAATTGAAACCCTTTCACACTAGATGCATTCAAAATACCTGTTAACTGGTAATTGGCATGATTCGGACTAATTGGGAGTCATTTGTGGACTTTTTTGAAAACAGTTTGTATGGCAGGAATTTGGAAGTATGTTTCAAAAGTGTCCGAGCTAGGGTTAGGGTTAGTGTTGGAACAACAGCTACACATGTTCTAATGCATTTGCTGTGCTTTCGGATGTATTTGCAGTGCAGGACAGGTGTTGTTTTGCTGTTTGGTTCAAAAACAATTTTGGCCCAATTTGCCGTTTTTGCTAAGCCGCGCGCCTGTCAAAAATGGTCGAAAATCAAAATTCTCAATCCACACTTTGTACGTGCTAAACTTTCTTCTTTTCTCTTTTGAAACCTAGAGGAAAGAACAAGTGTAGCCAAACTTGTCTGGGAATTGTAATTTTCACTGAAAACCACTCACCCATTTCGTATTTGAAATGTCTTTCCAGCAGCAGGATGTAAAAAAAAGCAATGCCGCAAAATTGAAACCCTTTCACACTAGATGCATTAAAAATACCTGTTAACTGGTAACTGGCATGATTCGGACTAATTGGGAGTCATTTGTGGATTTTTTTGAAAACAGTTTTAATGGCAGGGATTTGGAAGTATGTTCCAAAAGTGTCCGAGCTAGGGTTAGGGTTAGTGTTGGAACAACAGCTACACATGTTCTAATGCATTTGCTGTGCTTTCGGATGTATTTGCAGTGCAGGTCAGGTGTTGTTTTGCTTTTTGGTCGAAAAACAATTTTGGCCCAATTTTGCCGTTTTTGCTAAGCCGCGCGCCTGTCAAAAATGGTCGAAAATCAAAATTCTCAATCCACACTTTGTACGTGCTAATCTTTCTTCTTTTCTCTTTTGAAACCTAGAGGAAAGAACAAGTGTAGCCAAACTTGTCTGGGAATTGTAATTTGCACTGAAAACCACTCACCCATTTCGCATTTGAAATATCTTTCCAGCAGCAGGATGTAAAAAAATTGCAATGCCACAAAATTGAAACCCTGTGACACTAGATGCATTAAAAATACCTGTTAACTGGTAATTGGCATGATTCGGACTAATTGGGAGTCATTTGTGGACTTTTTTGAAAACAGTTTGAATGGCAGGGATTTGGAAGTATGTTCCAAAAGTGCCCGAGCTAGGGTTAGGGTTAGTGTTGGAACAACAGCTACACATGTTCTAATGCATTTGCTGTGCTTTCGGATGTATTTGCAGTGCAGGTCAGGTGTTGTTTTGCTTTTTGGTCAAAAAACAATTTTGGCCCAATTTTGCCGTTTTTGCTAAGCCGCGCGCCTGTCAAATATGGTCGAAATTCAAAATTCTCAATCCACACTTTGTACGTGCTAAACTTTCTTCTTTTCTCTTTTGAAACCTAGAGGAAAGAACAAGTGTAGCCAAACTTGTCTGGGAATTGTAATTTTCACTGAAAACCACTCACCCATTTCGTATTTGAAATGTCTTTCCAGCAGCAGGATGTAAAAAAAAGCAATGCCGCAAAATTGAAACCCTTTCACACTAGATGCATTAAAAATACCTGTTAACTGGTAATTGGCATGATTCAGACAAATTGGGAGTCATTTGTGGACTTTTTTGAAAACAGTTTGTATGGCAGGGATTTGGAAGTATGTTCCATAAGTGTCCGAGCTAGGGTTAGGGTTAGTGTTGGAACAACAGCTACACATGTTCTAATGCATTTGCTGTGCTTTCGGATGTATTTGCAGTGCAGGACAGGTGTTGTTTTGCTGTTTGGTCAAAAAACAATTTTGGCCCAATTTTGCCGTTTTTGCTAAGCCGCGGGCCTGTCAAAAATGGTCGAAAATCATAATTCTCAATCCACACTTTGTACGTGCTAAACTTTCTTCTTTTCTCTTTTGAAACCTAGAGGAAAGAACAAGTTTAGCCAAACTTGTCTGGGAATTGTAATTTTCACTGAAAACCACTCACCCATTTCGTATTTGAAATGTCTTTCCAGCAGCAGGATGTAAAAAAAAGCAATGCCGCAAAATAGAAACCCTTTCACACTAGATTCATTAAAAATACCTGTTAACTGGTAATTGGCATGATTCGGACTAATTGGGAGTCATTTGTGGACTTTTTTGAAAACAGTTTTAATGGCAGGGATTTGGAAGTATGTTCCAAAAGTGCCCGAGCTAGGGTTAGGGTTAGTGTTGGAACAACAGCTACACATGTTCTAATGCATTTGCTGTGCTTTCGGATGTATTTGCAGTGCAGGACAGGTGTTGTTTTGCTGTTTGGTCGAAAAACAATTTTGGCCCAATTTTGCCGTTTTTGCTAAGCCGCGCGCCTGTCAAAAATGGTCGAAAATCAAAATTCTCAATCCACACTTTGTACGTGCTAAACTTTCTTCTTTTCTCTTTTGAAACCTAGAGGCAAGAACAAGTTTGGCCAAACTTGTCTGGGAATTGTAATTTTCACTGAAAACCACTCACCCATTTCGTATTTGAAATGTCTTTCCAGCAGCAGGATGTAAAAAAAAGCAATGCCGCAAAATAGAAACCCTGTGACACTAGATGCATTAAAAATACCTGTTAACTGGTAATTGGCATGATTCGGACTAATTGGGAGTCATTTTTGGACTTTTTTGAAAACAGTTTGAATGGCAGGGATTTGGAAGTATGTTCCAAAAGTGTCCGAGCTAGGGTTAGGGTTAGTGTTGGAACAACAGCTACACATGTTCTAATGCATTTGCTGTGCTTTCGGATGTATTTGCAGTGCAGGTCAGGTGTTGTTTTGCTTTTTGGTCGAAAAACAATTTTGGCCCAATTTTGCCGTTTTTGCTAAGCCTCGCTCGCGCCTGTCAAAAATGGTCGAAAATCAAAATTCTCAATCCACACTTTGTACGTGCTAAACTTTCTTCTTTTCTCTTTTGAAACCTAGAGGAAAGAACAAGTTTGGCCAAACTTGTCTGGGAATTGTAATTTTCATTGAAAACCACTCACCCATTTCGTATTTGAAATGTCTTTCCAGCAGCAGGATGTAAAAAAAAGCAATGCCGCAAAATAGAAACCCTTTCACACTAGATGCATTAAAAATACCTGTTAACTGGTAATTGGCATGATTCGGACTAATTGGGAGTCATTTGTGGACTTTTTTTAAAACAGTTTGTATGGCAGGGATTTGGAAGTATGTTCCAAAAGTGTCCGAGCTAGGGTTAGGGTTAGTGTTGGAACAACAGCTACACATGTTCTAATGCATTTGCTGTGCTTTCGGATGTATTTGCAGTGCAGGACAGGTGTTGTTTTGCTGTTTGGTCGAAAAACAATTTTGGCCCAATTTTGCCGTTTTTGCTAAGCCGCGCGCCTGTCAAAAATGGTCGAAAATCAAAATTCTCAATCCACACTTTGTACGTGCTAAACTTTCTTCTTTTCTCTTTTGAAACCTAGAGGAAAGAACAAGTGTAGCCAAACTTGTCTGGGAATTGTAATTTTCACTGAAAACCACTCACCCATTTCGTATTTGAAATGTCTTTCCAGCAGCAGGATGTAAAAAAAAGCAATGCCGCAAAATTGAAACCCTTTCACACTAGATGCATTAAAAATGCCTGTTAACTGGTAATTGGCATGATTCGGACTTATTGGGAGTCATTTGTGGACTTTTTTGAACACAGTTTTTATGGCAGGGATTTAGAAGAATGTTCAGGTGTTGTTTTGCTGTTTCGTCGAAAAACAATTTTACCCCAATTTTGCCATTTTTGCTAAGCCGGGCGCCTGTCAAAAATGGTCGAAAATCAAAATTCTCAATCCACACTTTGTACAGTATACTTACTGTAAAATATCTTTTGTTATGCCACTATAATGTAGTTTTACAGAAGTGTAGTATAGGAGGAATTACATTTTTTTCTTCATATTAAGTAATACTTCCTTATGTTGTTTTAAAATTAAAAAACATCTTCATTGCATAACTTACAGATGTCATGCATTCAGCCTTTTATTTTCTGAGCAGTTAGAAATTGTATATTCTGCCTTGTATTTTGAATCCTATAACATTGATTCCTCAGTATAGCACATTATTCATCCATGTGCATATTGCAATCTCACAGGTTAACACTCTCTTCGATAGACAGTATATGCATACAGTATTCTTCATACTACATCCCAAAACTAATTGATATTTCAAATGTATTTTATGCAGATGAAAACATACCAGAGAAGATTAGAATCACAAACACTGCCTCCCAGCAATATTACACAGTGTTAGTACTAATGATTACAGTACAGCAATGTTCTGCTTTGGATATTGATTTCAGAAAAGAATGTGATTATATTTTTAACTCTTTGAAGGTGAGAATAAATGTCTCTTGCATTATAGGATGCATCTCATTCCAACAGTCCAACTGCCTTGTTCATGCAGATCTAAAAGATGCAACTAGTTAGCCAAATCATGTAGAGATGTTACGCACTTTCCACAGGTTTGAATGTAATCATTTTATTTGCCAATATGAAGTAAAACTTTTCACAGAATCTTAGTTGATCTTTAAAAATATGCTACATTTAAAAATATGCTACACCAACTTTTCTCACAAAGGTTCTTCAGTTAGTCTTAGTGTGGTAAATAAAAAACAGAAAGGATTTTATTAAGCTAACAAGTCTAAACAAAATCTGAGCTCTGATCATATGGTAACATACAGTACATCACCCCTTAGTGGTAGTATTTTGACATTGAAATATTTTCAAGAAGTTGGATTTACATACTGTAGCAAGCACCTTCCATTGCTGCTGCCATAACAGCATCTATGGATGATCTTAAAGTGATTCCTAATTTGAGTATATGAATCATAAACTATTGTGTCTTTATACTATGCCATGCACATACCCCTTGAGTAATGAATGTCACGTTGTTGCTTTGGCATTATTGAAAACAGGCTGTGAGAGAATGGAGAATGGGATGTTCTGCTATAACAATCTGCAGATTAGACCAGAGACACCAGGAAATGGGCTCAGTGAGGGGCTGGCCATGTTCTGGAAGGCAGAGAGTCAGTTACCATATCAGCACAGCACTGCCACATCTGTCTGATTCATGATGCTTTCACTCTTGTTTTTGTTTATTCTTTCAGTGAGTGTATGTGATAACTGTGTTATAAATTGTGATTAAATCCCTTCGACCTGACCAATGATTAATTTCTGCAGCCTTACCATTTCTGTTATAACTGACATGTCTTTCCCAGGGCTACTCAGCCTTCCACCCTCCAATCCTCTCCATTACAGAATTTTGCTACAGAACACTCATTATTGCTCATTATCAGGATCAATAAATTTATAAAAGAGCTAGTTGTATCAAAACACTACAGCCATCCCAAGTGTTGACTGGATGGGCTGCAAGATGCATAGCATTTGTCAGCCCTCTGCTTGGGAGTACAGAGAATCTCTTACCATGTGGAGTCCATTACAGTGATCAAATACAGCTGTCTACTCTCAAACAATCAAATGTGAACCAGGTTTTATTGAACCTTCAAAAAAATGGAGTAAAATAAGAATAAAACAGCATAACACAACAACATTCCCATCCACCCTCTGTTCAATGGTATCCCCATCACGTTTTCACCCAAATGACCTCTGGGCAAAAATCAGAGGGCTGAAATCAAAGAATTATATGACACGGCCTGACTGTATTAGCTGTGGTACTCTAAGTATCCTCTACCTCCTCAGCGAGACAATGGGCAATGGGCAATGGGCAAAAAGCACCCAGTAAAAAGGCACACAAACACAGGGAGAATATACAAACTCTACACAGATCCAGAAGATAGCACCCCAGGTCTGGAAATGAACCCAGAGTCCCAGGACTGCAAGACAGCAACACTAACCACTGTACCAGAATGCCACACTCATGCCTTCTAAAAAAATGTAATTGTGCCCAAAGTCCATTTTTTATTCTAATTCGTTGTAGGCTCCATTGCCGTTCAATCATTAAGCTGTCACAGATGGTATAATCACTTTTGGTAATATCCTCTTCTTGATGACTTTAGTGGGTTGCACAGACTTCTTGATTTTCTTTTTGCGCTTTGCTGCTCCTGAAAGAGACATTGTTTAGCAGTAATTCAAAGTGAGTAAATTTAGCCTGAAATGTACTGTTCTTTCTTAGTAGCTGGAACTTGGGCTTGTTCACCCATCTTTGTGGTCTTCACCAGACGTAGACAGGTCAATATGTCAAGTATATTTGCATGGAAGCACAAATGCAAAACACATTTAAAAATTACAGATAGGCAATTTTTAAAGATACGCAGGTGTCATGATTGTAATCCCACTTGGTTTTGGACTTTGGACTGCACCCAGGATTTTCCCCTTGGACTGTCTCAACTTCTTTGCCAGAACCACTCCCCTCGAGCACCGGATCACCGCTGTCACACCCCACTGTCTGTCAACCTGTCTTAATCCTGCTGTACCTTCCCCTGATGTCCTTCTCCACTTATACCATCTGCATAGGGTCCTGAACTACGCTTCACGGGTGCCTGGACGGGCTCCCATTACAACAGGCCCCTCATACAGGTTTTAAATTTAAGCATGTACAATCTTTGCCTGTGCCATAATCTGGCCCCTCTTGTGGACTACTTTGCTCAACCATTAAAAAAACTTTTAACCCATCAGTGTCCATGTAGAGCCGTGACATGACAGTGTAGCATTCCTTTGAATCCCAGCAAAATAATTTTTCTTTTAATTATATCTTTGGAACATGCTAAAAAGTATGCAATATTGTAAATGAGGTTATCATCTCTGTATGTACGATGTTAATATAAATGTCATTGATGTAAAATCTAAGATTCTATAGATATCTATATACAGTATCCTAACATACTGTTTGCTTTGATTCCCTTCATTATCCTTTAGATGAAAATGTGTCAGCATAAACTTGTCTTTTTCATAAGTAGCTTCTTCAAGCTTTACAGTATTATTTGTAGCCTGCATTTTTGATACATGATTGTAATACTCTGCATTTGTCAACACTAAATGTCATCTGTCAGATGTTTGCCCAGTCTGATTTTTGAATTTCCCTTTCAGCTTCTAGGGCTATTTTTAATCTGCCTTTTTAGTATTATATGCACATTTGACTAGATCAGTCATTCTAGTACACATCTGTGTGGTGCTCTGTTAGTTATATTACTACAGGAATTACCATTTTGTTATTGATGATAAATGAAGGCTGTATAAATATTCTTTTAATAGAGGAGTTTCCAATTGGGTTGTGATGTACAGTAAGTAGAATGAGGATATAAATCAAATTGAGACTGAGATGTGACAGGTCTGTTGCAAACTGTGAAAACATTTTCAGGCTGTCCAGCGTGTGCGTTACGTTCAAGAAACTATTGTTTGACACTTGATCTGCTTCTGGACTCAAATTCCTATATATTCCTGAAACTAAAAATAAGAATGAGACTTAACAATATGATTTAAATCATCTGGAATGTTAGCAGTTTGAATTATGAACCAATCACAGATAGGTGAGGTGTTTAATTGGTTCATAATGTGAAGGAACTGAGACTGAATATCAGAGTGAATAAGAAGAGATTTTATAGCTACATTTGAGACCCCAGGCACAAGGTTTGAGGTTATCCTCCCCCTGAACTTGTTTAAAACTCTAGACAAAACTCTGATCCCATACAAATCTTGCACCAGACCTGGCTTACTGGGAACAAAATAAAAACAGCAGATAACTGCAACTGCATCTTCTTCTCCTAGTACCCTGCTCTTTCTTTCCTTGTCTATCAACAAAAGATGAATAACAGTCTGCAAAAACAATTAGAGAGAACTGTTATCTTTAGAAGTAGTGTTCCTTTTAAATATATATGGAAATCAACTTTATTCCAAATGTCAAACTGTGAAATTATCTGCTCTTGATATTTTACAAATATCAAAATATGTAAAACTAATTAACTGTATCAAATCCCTGTAAGTGATAGGAAAGCTTCCCTTCTGCCTCATGTTCTGTTTTTGCAGAGCATTTGGAAAAGCCTCAAGCCATGAAAAAGTCTAATGCCAGTGAAAACAGGTTTTCCTGACAAGCTGGAAATCAGGTATTTAACTGACTCATAGTGATATCTGGTGCAACATGCTAAATTGGCTGTGATTAACATGACCTGGCTGCCCCTTAAGCACAGTTTCCTCTTTTCTGACCTCTGATGATGAAGTCACAAAATTCATGGTTCAAAAATTTGTCTTGCAATCATGATTTGCAATATCTCAGCAAGAACAAAAATAATTAATACAGATCATAGAGGACTGTGCAACACCACCAGGCCTAAGGTACTGTTGCACTGTAGGTCTTGCCTTTAACATGAGGGCTTGGCAATTCTAATAGTAGTGCCACATTAACTACTGTAGGCCACCCCACCTACTGTAAGGAGTTCAAGACCACCACAGCTCATATGACAAGATCTAATCTTTTCCTTAAATGTCAACGCTTCAGCTTCCAATGGAGCAAAATCTACAAAGAAAACATCTGTTGCCACACAGAAAGTCTAACTCCAGCTTTTGTTGCACTCAACTCTAACTCTTCTGTATTCAGTGTTTTCACTTTCTGCTCTAGCATACAGTAGTTTAGCTGGCTTCAACATTTAGGCTTTTTGATCATAAAACATCTTCCTTTAGTAGAAACAAAGACCTGAAACACTTGTGTTAAAGAATCACAGTGCCTCTGATTTTAGTTCTTGCTGAGCTATAAAAATGTTAAATAGCCAAAAACGAATTTGCTTAAATAGTACTAGGACATGTTATGCTTTGTATTGAACATGAAAGCCAATTTGGCACTTGATGAAAAGCTGAGGGATAGCACAGTGTTTGCAGTGGTTAGCATTTCTGATTTGCAGTGCTGGGGCCCTGGGTGCACAAAAGTGGCCCTATTAGTTAAAGGAACACAATATGCTCTGAGCTGTGTTTAGGTAACATTCCCTTATATTCTATAAGCCAACAAATAAGTTATGACTGCTGTCCTGCAGAGACTTTCAGCTAGCGGTTGTCCTGGGAAACTGTTACATTCTCACAAGGGCTCAAAGTTTTCCAGGGCTTGCTGCACTGACTGGATCTCCTTCAGATGATCCACCTTACTTGGTAATTATCCAATCTATTGTACATTTCCCATTTCTCTGCTAAATGCCGAGGTACCACTTCAACTGTGTATCGCCATAATTCCTTTCACCCCATCCTGTCTGCAGTACGGCTTCCTGATCTCCAGTTCTCCAGTGGCTTTTCTGAATGGTCATCTCATCGAAATTTAGAACCTCTAATGCCAGTTTTACACATTTTATGAGTCATATTTCAACATCTCTCTGTGCACTATGCCAACTTGTAGGATCTTGGATCACTCCGGAGCCAAGACTCCACCCTAAACTCATCCTTTATTTTCAATCAGTCCCTGCAAGCAGTCAAACCTCCCTATTCCTATTACCAATTACACTGATCTCGAACAGCTATCCCTTCCATTCCACTGCTCAACATTCAACAAATCGACAGTTTGTGACTCAGCACTAATGCCTACACCATTTCTTCAAAACACTAACTGAATCAATTTTATCACCTTGGATTGGCATTGCATCCTTCACTGCTCCTTGTGGAATTCCAATAATTACTTCTCCAGTAAGTTCTCAATATGAGAACAATATGTTATAAAGCTCGCATCACATCTGAACCAAATTACTTTAAGCAAACTCACAGTGTTAAATAATTAAAATTCTGCTTCAGTGTTACAGGATTCTTATTCATTCCCCTTTTTCACCCTTACTCAAACAATATTTCCCAGATCACCAAGTCTCAGGCTTTTCTCTCTTTGGAAATGCTTCTCATGTTTCGTTGAACCTTTCCTATTGAGTAGTTCAGTTTTGCATCCCACCTTCCACCTCATCTTCACCTCGTTTCTTTGTTGTCGTTTTCTCCCACTAGGGGAGTTACTAAAGAAAACAGCCTTTCAACTTTTTAAACATTCAAAATATTTAAAAATATTTGTAAAAATTCAAAATATTAATATTGATAATATTTATAAATGACTGAAATTGACCAATTGTCTGTGAAGCTTTCCATTCATCACTTTTGAAAATGTTCTTCAATCTAAAAATAATAGTCTAAAACAATCACATATATTTCTAAATACTCTTTTAAATGTGTCCTCTTCAATAATGTACTGTAAATACTTGAGACTTGAATTTTATAAGATACAGTAAACATGCAATATTAATTCACAGCAGTGGAACATATTTGCTTCTTTGCAATATTGTGAAAAATGCACATTTTAAATATTTATATTGAACAATTTATCAGGTATTATCCTGCATCTACATTTCTGTACTGTACAGGTATATACAGGACATAACATATACCCAGCTTAACAGGTGTTCTCTGGATAGAAGAGAAATATACTTTATTATCATACTGTATACTGTATAGAAGAGAATATTTAATCACCTGTGAAATATTAAAATTTCAATTACTTTGATTTTTGTGTGCACTTCAAAGACAGGAAATAAAACAGACATTGTTGACAGAGACTACAGAGACAGAGAAAACCAAGAGAACAGTATAGACTGTAGATTGAAAAATTCATTACACAGTACAGTATTTCATTCTGAAACAGAAAAAGAAACTGCAGAGCTCAAATAAAAACCAAGGAGACTGAAAAAAATCACTCAGAGATGCATCAGTCTACAAGGGGGGAAATGGCTCTGCAATTCTTTGAAAACTGCCAGCACAGCAATGGGAAAACTCAAGAGATTGCTCCAGAGAACAGTGACGTGTTGCACAAAGGAAAGGTACAAATAAATCCTGACAAGCACATTGTGATTCTTTGAAATCATAGGTTGTTTATTGCATTTTCTGTCTCTCTCTATATCCATCCCACCATTTCCAATCTCTTTTTTCTTGGAGATGACCATGTCATGTGCCTATCAAATGAAACATCAATTACAACTGCAAGAAATAAACATTATCAGAAAAAACATTCAATTGAACAGACGTGAAACAGGTATATTCATTATGCTGACTGACCTTCAACAGGGGATCTAACATGTGAATCAGAGGCTAAGTAGCATGTGTAGCTATTGCTGGAAGATATACAATGTCACTGCACGCTTTGCACAAGGTTGCAGACCTGTCCCATTTGTCTCTGTGCTCTAGATATCACATATCATCGCACCCCACCTTACACAGATGTTCCATATGGCTATGGTCTGGTGAGCAGGAAATCCCAGATATACAAGGCGGCATGTCAGGATGAACAAAGAGGAAGAAGAGCAAATACAGTCCTAAGACTTACATAGACTGCAATCATGTTGCAATAAATTAGTTTAAGTGGAGCCACGCAGCAACTAGACAACCTTGCCCAGGTTGTCTTGATCTTGGCAAGAGTTTGTGTCTTGCGGTCTCCCAGATCATAGCAACTGTACAGTATACACAGTCCATCCATCTTATAAAGTTAGGAACAGCAGGCTAAAAACACAACAGATGGTGAACCATAGCGCATTGACTTAGTTCAGCCTCTGAAATGCCAATAGCACAATGATTTTCTCTTCAAAAGCAAGGTTTGTTGATTCTGTTTCTGTAGTTTTCTCTATTAGTTTTCTCCAGGTATGATATTCAACATGTTAAATCACCACATCACCTGTGCCCAATCAACTGTTTCACTAATGAGGTAATTTAGTACTTAGCACAAACATAGCAATGAAATTATTTTGATGGTCTATATGTAATACTGTACATAGTTAGAGTGCAGTGATGCATTACTGTGCAAGTTGCAAAGGAAAAAGAGGTTAAATCTATGCTATAAAGTAAGAAAAAAGAAAAGAAAGACTTTCCATTTCAGAAGAAGGCTCCACAGCTGAAGCATTTTCTTCTTTTTGCTTTTCAGTAAGGGATTTTACCTCTACTTGTTCTTTATTAAATATATATACTTACAATATGTAGCCTTATGCCCACATATGCCCAAAACCACACCTTGAACAGGCATTGAAATAGGTGATAAATACAGACAGCATTATAAAGGTGAGAGTACAAAACATCCACTGAGGAAAACAGGATGAAACTCAGGATGAAACACAATGGAGTGTTCATGGTCAGTGTGTCAGCTAGAAGTGCCCAGGCTCTGGTTTCTTTGTTTCTCTGAAAAGAACGCAGAACACCTCTTTCTACAGGTAACTACTATCACTTAGTGTACCTGTGTCTCCCAATTAGTCGATCTTCTAATGCAAAATCGAAGCATTATTACATTATTCCTTTCAAACAAGGCTTTATTAGGTCTTGTGGGTCTTATACAGTGAAACATACATAGGGAACAGAGTTTGCCAGGTGTCTTTACACAGGCAGGTCTCACCAAAAAGGACAAATGTGTCCAGAAAGTAGAACTGTAATGCTAAATAAAACTCATATCCTGTATTCAGTCCTGGTTTTCCCTTAAGCCAAATCATGTCACTCACTTGCAGTTTCATGTTCTTCAAGCTGGCCCTCTGTATTTCCTTTACTATTTATTTTAGATTTGGGACTTACCTTTTTTTCCATGATCTTGCCCCTCAGGGTGTCACCTACTAAAACTTAATTCACAATTTGTGCTCAGTTCAACAGCTGCTCAATTAAAACTGATTAAATACCAGTAAAGTGCCATCTGAATGAGTTGAAGTACCATAAATGTACTGTTCCAGGCTGTGGGGAGGGGGTGTACGGATGAATATTTTGTGTCTACAGCATGTTCAAGTCGAGATGTTTGCTTTGTACCTGTGCTCAGCGCGTTTTTCTCACAGTTACTATTTTACTTACTTTTTTATTTGCTTAACAGATGTCCTTATCAAGGGCACTTTACACTACAGAAAATTTACAGTAGGTCTAAGTACAAGGAACAATTGTGCAGGTACAGCAAAGTAAATTAAATTAATAATAACATGATAATTAGGTTAGTACAAAGCAGCAAAGTATAGCAGTAAGAATTAAAGGAGGATATACTGTAAATAGACACAGAAGAGCAATGTAAACACCGTGTAGATATTATGTAGATGTATATCTTGTTTATAGTGAGCAAGTAAGTAACATTACCAGTGATGTCGGCCTGTTTTCATCAGGGAGTGAATAAGACTTCCCAAAAACGGCTAGAAGGCTGGATATTCTGTACAATAACTTGTGAGACACAAGTAGACAGGTAAAGTCTACTCCACTGGACTACAGTGACTGTAGCTGCCTACGTTTAGAAACTGTTGTTTGTGATTGGAATTGTAAACTGCTGTCCGTTAATTTTTGAGTTGTTTCATGCAGCTCGAGCAGTCATGCCATTTAACCTCCCCAACAATCAGCTTCTATTTACTTGATATGCAACATGACGTTGTTCATACTGTAATGGAACCCCAGGGCTTCTTGTCAAAATAATTTTAAGTGGATAATGATTTTATTATTAATAAACAATTAATCTGAGGAAGAATAGTCTTATGAGCGAGGTATCCACAGATGTGAGCAGTTAATTACATTGAGCAATCCCGTAAAATGGGTATTTAGTGATGTACAGTCTAATTCCTTTTGTTTATATAGTATTTTGTTTTACATTTGTAAGCCAAAAGGTTAAAACCTTAAACCCCTGACAAAGGGTTGTTATTATTATTATTATTATTATTATTATTATTATTATTATTATTATTATTATTATTGTTATTGTTATTGTTATTGTTATTATTGTTGTTGTTGTTGTTGTTGTTGGTAAATCAATTCATAACTAGATTTCATTTACAGTGACCTGAAGACCCGTTCATACAGCAGGGTATTTATTTACCAACTCTGGACCTGAGTCTGTGTTCTGCCCTTAGGCTGTACCCTCACAGGTACAGTACAACAACAGTGTCGCACACAGGCTCTTAGCCTATGCTATTACCTTCATATCTGGAGCTTTAACCACTACTTCACACTCCTGCCTCTTCTATCAGCCAGGATGCATTCATTCAGGCAAAAGACTGTTATCAGAAAATAACAGCTTGCACTACCTTGGTGGAGTGTTCCATTTTGAAAGTTAGCACACGCAAACGTGTTCAAGAATGGGAAGAAGAACCTTGTCTACTTTCATACACATAAGGTTGATCCAGAACACAACTGAGTCACTGGAAACTTTCAATTGTTTATGAAAAATATTTTTGAAAGATAACTCAATTTACAACGAATATCACTATGTTAACTAGAATCTGGATTGTGTGTTTTTCAGCTTCCATGTTTGAGCTCCTTTTATTAAAGATAAGTATTAAAAATTATACTTATTGCTTTATTTCTACCAGTCTTCAGAGCAAAAGAAAAAATGTTTTTTTTTCTAACTCACTGCAGGGTCACTGCAGGGGTAATGAAGTTCACCACAGCACTACTCCACAACCGCCACAGAGTCAAGCAAGGCGACAGTTCTCTCAGAGAGCAAGCCAGGGCTTCCAGAGACAGGGGTGAAGCAATATCTTTTCTACCTGCTGCATCAAGGGAGTGAACAAAGACTTTCAAACCCAGGTTAGCTCACTGCCACTTCTGATTGACAAGGAATATATCTACAGTAGTATATCCAAGATTCTCTTTTATTTTTAAATCATGATAATGATGTATAACACTAAAAGGCTCACATTTTTCAAATTAATTAAACCATGATTATGTCATTTTAATGTATTAACAGAAGCAAAACTTCAGTTCTTCAATTTTTACATACTCACAGTAACCTGTTTATTCAGTACAACATTTCCAGCATTATAAATGTCTCCAGTGGTTGCTAAAAGCACAGTAAAAGCATGGTAAGGGCAAGGTAAGGGCTGCTTCTTTGAAAGTCATCATGAAGTACATGCTTGGAATAAGCGTGCCAAATCTATGAAAAATCTACAGGAATACCAAGTGGATTAAATGTGGCAAAGACCCATAAGGCTAATATAGTATTTACTTATACTACTCATAATGGTAAATTAGTGAGATTAATGTTTTAAAGCACCATTAGGAGATTTGAGCGGAAAGCTGCATCAGTGAGTCTTGGCTGCAAAGGAACATGTAAAGACTAAATTTTCACTGAAAGGTAAAAGGAAAAACATAACATCTATCATTGAGTGAAGGGGGAAAGTGTGATCCAAGTTTAAGGATAATCTTGTCTTGGCCTGCCATCTGCATCGGCGAGACAGGAAGAAGACTGGGTGTTTCGGGGAAAATGTCAGAGCAGTGAAGATAAAAGATCTTCCAAAGACAGTAGTTCCCCATTCCTCCCCTCCCAGCCTCAATTTCTCTCTGTCTGTGTCCTTTGACAAGAATTCCAGGACTCTTATTCCAGACAGATACAAGAAGCCAAGATGATCTTTAAATCTTATCACCAGGGTCAATTCTCTCAGTCTTTGGATCGTGTCCAGAAGTCCCTACAAGTCTTTTGGACTGTGGGAGAAACTCGTGTCTACATTGACACAAGCTCATCATACCACATGTTCCTAAAATCAAATGTTTTTAAAAATATAGCTTATAGTATGCACTTCTGATTTAATGTAGCACTTAAAATCCCAGTCATCTCACGTGTGTTATCCTGTGTGTATCAAGAACTATGTTCTTTACAAAATACCCAAGAGTGTGTTTACGCCTGTATGAGCCCCTGCGATGGACAGACCTCCCATCCAGAGTGCATCCTGCCTTGCTCCTCTTTCTCCAACTCCCCCATGACCCTGTATAGAATAAAAAGGTTAGGGAATTGGTGAATGGGTGGATAGATATATTACTATACTATATATTGATATACTATACTATTAATAATAAATCAAGGAATTTCCCGAAACTAAAATTCAGAGAAAATTATTCTGCAATGGCTTGTAATGTGATGACTAGCTAGCTACTGATCATATGTACTTTGAAATAAAATTAATGTTTAAATTCAAGTACAAGATCTTAATTCAACAATAAAACATGATCTCATAATACTATACCATACCTTAATGCTGATTAAGCAGTTTACCTTTTTATGTACAATGTTCACTGTAAATTTACTGTAAAAAATGCTGTATTCTCTAATCTCATCCTTTCCTCCAAGGACCTGTAAAACTGGAGCAAAATAATTTAAGAATAACGCACTGCTTTCTGGGAATAAGCTCTTTCTCAGACAGCAGTGACTCCTCTGGCACTTGTTAAATTCAAAGAACCCTATCTTCCTGGCTTTATTGCATTGATTACAATCCTAATAGCCAATGCAATTAAACCAATAAGAATGAAATGAGTTGTTGAACAGCACAGATTCAGTATTTGCTACAAATCAGGGCAAAACCCTGCACTCAGACATTTGCTAATTCATGAACACTTACATCAACAGAAATCTTGCAGATCTGAATAATTCAATACCTCAGACCTTTCCTCAAGAGAGTATTTAATTCGATCAGGGCTGTCAGTGGATAAAAAGTATTTCTATTGCCCTTTAATCTGAAATATGCAAATACATTTTAAGTGATGCTGTGCCCACTATCCTGACTGATTCCACTCCATGAGGTAATGACATTACAGACATTACATGAAAGCACTGAACATTTGTGGAGTGGAACTCTGCAGTACCCATTTACTGCAATAACAGTAAAAGACATATTTTCATTATGATGTAATATGATAATAAGTTGTTTACAGTATTTCTGATACTTTAAAAAATCTATTTCTAAAGGCTTTTTTGCAATTACTAGTAAATAAAATGAGGACTTTTATTTCTAACACAACACATTTTGTCTGATCTGAACTCCTACATGATTTATTTTCATCCTGCAATCTCTAGCCTGTAGGCTCTTGGGTATTTTGTAAAGAACATAGTTCTTGATACACACAGGATAACACACGTGAGATGACTGGGATTTTAAGTGCTACATTAAATCAGAAGTGCATACTATAAGCTATATTTTTAAAAACATTTGATTTTAGGAACATGTGGTATGATGAGCTTGTGTCAATGTAGACACGAGTTATGTTCTACTTATTTGAACATTACAGTGAAATTAATTTTAATATTTGTGAGACATATTCCTAATTTATTTGTACACTTTGTGGAAGAGTTTTTAAAACTGAGAAAAGGTGTCACATTTTACCCTCAGTGTTTTGGGAGTGAGAAACCTCATATGCTGTAGGCCATGTTGTAGATGCTGATACCCTGGCTTCTTTCTAGAAAAGGTGATGAGATCCTCAGGCTGGTTGATCTATTAGCTTCTGGCAATAAAATGAGCTTGATGGACTGAATTTCCTCTCCTTGTTTGTAACCATTCTAAAGCTCTTATTTGTTTTAATGTACCTATATTCATTAGCTGTTATTGTTGGATTTTATTTTTATCCTCATCAAAAAGTAAATACTGAAAAATGTAAGACTTTAAAAATCTTTCAAGATAAAATTTTTATATATCTATATTTACTGTACATGGGCATGATTTATTCTTAGGGTTCAAATTCAGATACTGCTGATAATTTTAGTACTGTCCCAGAGCAGTTAAAATGGGTAACAGTATGGAAAGAAGGAATCTTACCAACCTGTTTCAACTGAGTACAAAGCTCCCTCAAAACTTACCTGGAACAGCTTTTCCTGACTCCATAAGCTTATTTACTTATTTTGGATGGAGTTTCTGGTAGAGGGGGAATACAGGCCTGTCCACAGCTCCAGCTCCTCTCCACAGTTCATCAGGTTTCTTGTTTTGATTTACATAATATGTTTAGTTTCAACCTCCTGTAACCTAAAGTTTGCTCTTCTTTATTGTTTGAAAGAATGCTACTTAGCCAAGCAAAATGTGAGACAAATAACTTCATTTTAAGATAAAAAAGAAACAACTATAGGAATATAAATTAAAGCCGTGGTATATTAGACTAACATTTATGACATCTCTCTGACTACACATGACAGAGAAGAGCTGCAGTGAGCAGAGCATGCAGGGATAGGTTTGGATGTCATGCTGGAGGTTTTAGATAACACCCCTGAGAGATTATCAAATCACATTAAATTAAATGGGAGAAGCTGGTATATCCTGAGAAAAACTATTGGCCTTTTATCCCTGAAATCAAAGTACTTGAAATGACTGTTTTTCATTCCTAGTTGTAAATATAATGATTCAATATAATGTTATTAGTATAACTGTAAAAGTTTTATAGGGTTAGTTATTTGACATTTAGACATTTCATAACATGACATATTCCAAGTACTGTACATTAAATACCTCAGGAATGGTCAACTTCACATTCAACTTCCCATATACTTTGAATTACTTCATTAAGTCTGTTTTCACTTGGTTTAGAATTTTGGCACACCTTGAGTAATTGATAATTGAAAAATATCCATCAACTCTGCATAATCTCCACCCATTGGCACATCACTATAATGTCATAGGCAGGAGACATTTTTAATCATATGAAGTTAAGTTATATTTGTTTCGAATGAAACCATTATAATTCAGACAACATCTGCTCTTGCAGGTCTGCTGTACTCTTCTGTGGAAAGAAAGAAGTGTAGTTGCAGTGCCACCTGGTGATTTGAAAAGGAATTTCCTGTATCTGCAGGTTGACAAAAGCAGGTCATCATGAAGTTCATAGTGGGAACAAGTGTGTGCAACTCTCTGAAATGTTTGCATTTTCTGTATCTGACATGCTGGAGAAATATTTTTATAATCCAATAACAATTATTTCTTTGCTACTCTGAACACAGCAGAATGTAGCTGTAATGTTCTTTATTTAAACAGAAATAGTTTGCACATTTGATATGTTACCTTTTTCAAACAAAAGAAGAATCTGTGTTTGATTTGTGTATTATATAAACATATAATTATGTCCTTTGAAAAGGTACGCAGACCATCTAAAGGGTATAAAAGTATTCAGTTTGAAGTAAATGGCTGTCTATGTGTGAGACATACAGTAAAGACACTATAAGGGTACTAACATACAAAATAGCCTGACAACACAATGAAATGTCAAATTTCACCACTACAAATGTTATATAAATTTACAACCAGTGCAAGACGTATACTATATATAAGTCAAACTGGAATATAATGTGTAGACATTGCTGATTCAAAACATATGTACAGTGAGAGCACAGCCCTATCAGGACCTACAATCATCTGACGAGTTGCTGGAAGTCAATTGGTCAGGTGACTGTTGAAAAGCAGGAAGTAAAATCTTCCTCTGTTAGTCTGTGGTTGTCTGCTGTATCAGGGGCAGGGGCAGGCAGCAGAGGGCAGAGGGCAAAGGGTAGACAGTGTGCAAGACCCGGAAATATATAGCCCAAGGGAAAGAGAGGAACCGGAAGGACAGCAGACCGGAAACCAGGGACAGGACAGAGAAGGAGCGCCCTCTGGCTGCAGAGGGCGTGACACAGTAGAGGACAGGACCCCTGTGTATACCACTTGCCTGGGGGGTGGAGGGGAAAAGAAGGACTGACCAATGACTAAAGAGTTCCGAGAGGTTTTCTGTAACATATTGTAAACGATTCTCAGAGAGAGAGTGATTTTGGAAGAATATTGGAGAAGCATCCAAGTGATTGTTATTGTGCATTGCTTGTTTGAAGGCCGGTAAGCAGTTTAGCTGCTGGGCTGTGATAGTTAGGAACCTTGAGAAGACGTTTTGGCAGGAACTCAAAGAAGAGCTTAAGTTTTTGTTTTGGTTGTGCTTTTTTTGATTTTCCCTGTAAATAATGGGCACTGGGGTGTTTTTGAACCTCACAGTTGTGTTTGGTGTGTTTGTTGGCCTGGACATGCCCATTTTTAAAGATCACATTATAATTCCCAATGGGACATCACAGTGCATTTTTCAGTGGAATTTCTCTCCAACAGCAAGCGGTCTACCATATATATATATAGGTTTGTGAGTGTTTAGATAGACACACAGTGCAAACTAAATGAAGAGAATCCTTTACTTTGTGTTTTATGATGTATTCTAAAGGTTGTAAGACTTTTATGACACCTAAAAACTGTGGGATAGAGAACAAATGAATCTGGAGTAGGGATAAACATATTAAATGACTTCTCACATGGTCAGTGGAATACCAAAACAGCTTTAATCTACAGTAAATCAAACTAGATGCATGCCGAAACAACTGTTTCCAGTCTAATTGTCCCATTCACAAACATTTATCACCATGCCAAGTTTCTTTTCCCTGTAAAGAACTAAAAGGCTCTACTGCAAAAGGTTTATGAATGACAAATTCCATGTCATAAAGAAAAAAATTCATCTTCAGTATATTCACTATATTCCAAAAAAGAAATTGAAATGTACTTGAAAAAATGTCTTAATCCCTCAACAGCTGGTTACATACTAACTAAAATGACTAATTGACTTCTGAGTTATTTGCAATACAGAAGCTCTTTGTGTATAAGGCTAGCCAAACATCTTTGGGTTAAATTCTTTAAGAAGGGCTTGGAAAGACAGATGATCCACAGTCCTGCAGTGTGGCACCAGCTTGCAACATCTGACAGGAAGGATGAAAGACAGTCGTGCAGTCTTCAGAGCTGAGGCTCATTACCTGTAGAGCAGGAACTCTTTTAACCGATCTGGAAGATCTAAGCTGGAAAGTTTGTGTAGCCTCAATCGCCCCAGGCACTGCCGTATACAAAGGCGACACAGTTGTGTCAGAGCAGTGGGCCCTGAAGTGGACATAAGAAGGGAAAAGTTTTCAAAACGTGACGTGAAGAAAGACATTTTCTCATTACAAACAGTGTTTCCAGCTATGCTTGTAAGCGCTCATGCACCTGCCTGGCAAATTTCAAATGAAGCATCATTAACTAAAATTATCAGGAATGCACATAACATGAAAAAACAAGACAAGTTCATGCATTTCTTCCTAAATTGTATAATCTATAAAGCTCCTTGAAACATTGAGGTTTCAAGGCCAATGTTTGTATTTTTTAGGGTTTCATTTGTAATTACTTTTCAGAATGTTAGACCATTTTTTTTTCACTTGGAGGTTTAGAGTGTCTTGATTTCAGGCTGTTAGGCCACAAAATGTGTTACTTTTTGGAGAGAGTATTTAACTTTTAATACGCACTCTATACTGTACTATATATGTTTTATTAAAATGTATTTAGCAATTAAAATATATTTTTTTAAGATTATGGAACACTGATTCATATTAAAAGAACATTTATACTGTATACTGAAATACTGCATACTACAGTTTATGCAACTATCTTGTTATCTATTGGCATCTCTCTAGAATACATCACTGTTCAGTGAACTTTGAAAAGATGTACAAACATAAGAATAGCTTAATCCACAATGTCTTGAAATTATTGAATTAATAAATAATATTGTTTTTACAAGGAGGGTGCCAATTATTTAGTCTGTAGCGGTAACAACATCAAAAACTGGGAAGTACAACACACAGCTCTCTAGTTCTGGCAGCATCCCAAGAAGAAACATATTAAATCCAGTAGGACAGAGTTGGGGTCACATACACTTCCCTGGAGTGTGAAACTAAACGTTACAGAGGAAAACAGATAAATGTGCCCTACACTGAGCTGTGGTAGGAAATCAAACCCATAGAGAAATGAATGGATTATAGCAGACAATACCTTCTCGTAATAACAGGGCTCTCTCCACTGCTGTGTTTGGCGCACACACTTCCACAGGCCTGTTCCCCTCACTGTTTCGGGATTTCACATCTGCTCCATAATCGATCAACATCTCCACTACTTTGGCACTGGATTTCCTTGCAGCTGCATGAAGGGGGGTATCCTGAAGTCTGCCTTTGTGAACATTAGCTCCTGCCATGAGTAGAAGTATGCATGTGGATTGTTATATCTGCTTTCTCTGCTGATGTTATGCAATACACATTGCTCTTATGCACAATTCCATATAAGTTTTGTTATTAACATCTATTGTCACAAGATACATCTTTCTTATTTCCCTTTAAATTAAAAAGAGGAGAAAAATAGAAGATGATGAGTTATAATCCTTTAATAAGACACTTGGAAGCAAACTCTAATTCAAAATGATGCTGTGGAGAGTACAGGACATTCAATATCGTAATTTGAGTGAAGCGCAATGTCCAAGGCTTCACTGTGAGTCCTTGTAAATACACTCCTCTGTTCTCATCTTCTCCACTTTACTAACCTCTGCTTTGACAACAGCATGAACAAGACTGAAATAAACCCCTTAAACAAGAAGATGTTGAATTACACATACACTCTTCAAAAAATTGTATTGATTCATTCACAAAAAATACATTCTTCATGGGTGTTTGAGTTAAATCCAAGGCATAAAGATGACTTGCCTAACTGTAGCAGCTTCTTGACACAGTCTGTCCTTTGAAAGGTGCAGGCAACATAAAGAGGTGTCCCCGTCTGTGGAATCTCTAAGTCAATATTCACTCCATTTGCGAGTAAAAGCTCCATGCACTCTCTGTGACCTTGGGAAGGCAAAGATGATTCAGATGTACTACCAGTTACTGTAGATACTTCTGAAAGGTCATGTTGTGTTTCTCTGTATTTTATGAACTCGTCTTTAGTACTGAAACAAAACATCAGAAAATATCCAAGCCTATGATCTGGGCTCCTCACCCTTTTCAATCTGAAATTAGCTGCCTCTCCCTTGCCCCATCTTGCATTCAGAGATCTTTTAAGATCTTAAGAACAGTTACAAACAACAGGAGGCCAGTTGGGCCATCAATTCCGTTTGTTAAAATCAACACTTAATGATGACTAATTGATCATTCAGATGGTTCTTGATGAAAAACCAGGGTATCAACTTCAACACAAGACTGGATATCTTGTTCCATACTCCTACCATTCTTTGCATAAAGACATTTTACCAGTTATTAGTTTCAACTGTACTTCCACTTACTGTAGTTTTATGTTTTCTACTCTCATTTGTATCCATTCTTATGCTCTTAGTGTTTGGATTACTGGCCTTCAATCCTCCCATTTACTCTGATTGATGCAATCATCTCTAGCCCTTTCTCTCTCCCCTCTTCCTTAAAGTATTTTAACTTCTATCATTTGTGATAGATAACTTATATCTCACTCTGCCTTATTAAAAATACTGTACAACTTCTCTAGCTTCAAAATGTGATTGAAACTCAGATTATGTTTTTCTTAATTTTGTTTGCAATTGATATGAGAACAATCAAATAAATGCTTAAAATACATTTTCTTAAATGCACTATTCCATATGAATTTACCCTAGTAACAATCTATTATACACTGATCTTGATAGATATGCATTTTTCCACCTCCAGTGGAGACTGAAAAGACTGTTTGCACTTCATCCTTCTAGCCTCTGACTTGGTACGGAAGTGTTAACATGGTGCAAAGACACGCCCTATCTTTTTTGTACTTTAGCAGTGAAGAGCCTGCCTGTTTCTGATTAGACATGCCTTGTGTAGTCTGAATGGAAAGCTATTCCCGCTGAGCAAAATTTTACTTTTCTCTGGCCCTTGGGTCACCTGCAAACTGGGTTGAACACAAAGATAATACAATTCAAGCAGATTAAAGTGTGCTAACTAAAAAGTGTAAGCATGCACTGAACACAAACCTAATGCAACACAAGCCAATTAACTTGTGCTAAGCATTTTGGTTAGGCAACCTCACCTTACGCAAATGTTTAATGTCTATTATTACTATAGCACTGAAGGGGAAAACTCAGTATGCTGGAAACTGAACATGAATAACAGGCACTGTAGACGACCTCAATTCTGCATTATTAAAATTGTATTACTAAGTTACCATTTCAATCCTGTAAATGCTGTAGTTGTTGCCAACAAAATCTTACATCGTTTTGCTCAAATATATTACTGAAATAGTTATCCTGGAACATATCCATCCATCCCTTTTCTAACAACGTCATATAATCCGGGGTCACAGGGGACCAGGAACCCATCCCAGCAAGCAACGGGTGCAAGGCAGGGTACACCCTGAATGGGACACCAGTCCTCCACAGGGCACACACAAACACAAACTCTCACATCAGGGTCAATTGTCCCGGGAGCCAATTAACTTACCAGTATGTCTTCGGACTATGAAAGGAAACCCACAGAAACATGGGAAAAACATAAAAAGTGCACACAGATAGCACACAAGGTCCAGAATTGAACCCTTGGTCCCTGTGCTGCAGGGAAACATTGCTAACAACTTTGCCAGCATGCCTCCATTCTGGAATATATACTGTATACATGACAAACATCAAAGCTCAGATATTTTAAAAGCCTTATAATAAAACGCCAGTTCCTCATTTAATTATATTCCTCTTTTATTGACCTGTTTTTACTTTTGCTCAAAATGTCTTACAATATAAAGCCAGAAACCTCTGGGAAATATACTGTACAACCCTTCACTTCACAATTTAAAGGAGGAAGCATTTCAAGAATGTCCTTCCAAGAGGTGGCAGCATTACCACAAAGCATGTTTTTAAAAAACTGAGTAGGTACTGACAACCACTACATAACCTTGACAAGCACCAAATGTCCAATCTTCCAGCCTAGTTTATTCTAAACACCACAGATAACATTGAGTTGTTCACGGCAACACTGTCAGCACCATGCAGTACTTTGGGTTATATATTGAACTCTTAGACCTGGTTGTAAAGTATAATAAAGACAAAACTCCTGATGCAAACAACAGGAGACATCATTTAAACACACATAAGTGGTGCTAAAGTAAGAAGCTGAACATTATAATTTCTTTATCAGAACTCTACCTATTCACTACTTTTATCGCTGTCTGTGTTTATACGTGTGCTCATTTTTTTCAGGGAGGGATAACCGCCTTAAGTTAATTTCCAGCTTAAGATTAGCTATGTCATGACTGGAAATAAGAAACATTCTAGTGCACAAAGTATTTTAACTGATCATTACTCATTTTTTCAAAGCAAAATTTTACTAAAGTTAATTTTTTGAGAAATGCACCTTACTTCATGTTTTAACTTAGTCTCCAAATTGTTTATCAACTTTGTGCTCCTTTCAAATCATAAATCTACATTCAGTGCCAACCCTAAGACATGTAAATATTTGTTTAAAAGACTCCTGTCAGAACACTGGCATTGAAACAGCACTGTATTTGGCTCCATTTACCTTAGGTTTAAAGGAGATATGTTGCATTATTCATACTGTACTTCAAACAGTGGGGTTTAATTTTCCACTTTTAGTTAGAGTTTAGAAAGCTAAATAACATTGTTCATAAATACATAACCTTTGATCACTTGTCATGAACCAAAAAAATTAAACTTCACTGATTACTTGTATACTATTATTAAATATAAATATAAAAGGTTTATGTTTTTATATTAAATATAAAACAAATCTTAACACTTTGAATACTAGTATAAAATGACTTGCAATCTTAAAACGGGGCTCTGAGTGTACTTTCACTGAAGAAGGAAACAGTACAGCTCTGTAAACCTGTTAGTCATACACTTGTATTATTAAGTTAAACTCTACTCAGTTCCAATGTACCTCTCTTTGTTGCTTCATAAACGGGTGACGCAAGCTGGCCATCTGGCTGTGGAATGGATCCATACTCCAGCAACACATTGACACAGGCTGCACTGCCACTGCAGCAGGCATTGTACAGAGGGGTGATGCCATCCACAGTCACTGAATTCACCTGGAGAAAGAGCCACAGAGACACATACATTAAGAGACAACAACCTATTCAATGGGACTACAGCCCATGGCTTAGCAGATGGGACAATTGAAATGTGCTGTAGATACATATTTGGTGTCAGTAAAAAAAAACGACAAAATAAGCAAGCAGATATTTTAGCAATCAAAGGTGCATGTTATACAATAACATTCACAAGACTTGAATTGAACCTTGTGCTAGTTTGGAAAGATAATATGTTCTCAACGTGTTTGTGTTTCCTCCCACAGTCCAAAGACATCCATGTACTGGCTTCTGGGAAAATTGGCCCTGGTGTGAGTGCGTGTGTCTGTGTTTGTGTCTGTGTGTGCCCTGCAATTGACTGGTGTCCCATCTTGCACCTGTTGCTTGTAAAGATAGGCTCTGCCTCCCCTGCAACCCTACATGGGATGAAGTGATCAGAGAATGGATGGTTCTTCCTAGGTCTTTCCTTCATGTATCTCTCTCACATTCCTCCTCCCCCTACCACCCCATCTACACCCTTGCAGCAAATTCCCTTGCTTACTCCTTCCAAAAGTCTTCAGCTAGGCATGTCAGGACAAATACTCTATCTATACTGTACATATCTCGTCTCTTTTCCACATTCATTAGGGTCTAACCGAACTACTGAATTATCTGTTCTTATATGCAGTTATACACAGTCACAGCTTTCAATTTTTCAGCTGAATTTGGTTTCTTCTTTGCAATAGCAGCACTTCAAGTCACCATTCAACACCCTGATGGGACTCAACTCTGGGGACCGACCTGCTCATTCTGTAACTGCAACCTCTTTTACAGTAATCCCTTACTGTAAAAAGAAACCAGTTCGAGTTGCTTTATTGAATATCAAATTTCCAATAATCTAATTAGAAGCAAATGAATTTCAGATAACAGATTGTTATTAAACAAAATATTTTGGGGAGTACAATAAATAAAATAAAAAATCCTTTATGCTGTTTTCCATTTCGTGTACTGTATGTTACAGTATCTTCAGTGTTAAGAAATCACAAAAAGTTCCTTTAATTTTTTAGGTGTTTTTTTTCACATTTTGAATAGATTTCTCTCCCACTATTATTATATAATTGATTCAGCACTTACATTTGCCCCATTCTCCAGGAGAACCTTAGCACAGGCAACGTGACCTCCCAGACAGGCGTCATGCAGGGGAGACATCCTGTCGATGGTCATAATATTCACATTAAAACCCTGCAAAGCAAAGGAGAGTTACTGAACTAGAGGTGAAAAGTGGCGTTATCACTGGCGACAGCATCCAAGGTAATAATTCTCAAATGAACAGGCCGTCCTTCTGTACCTGTGCAATGAGAGTCTTGAGGGTGAGAAGGCGGCCCTGGAAGGCGGCATCGTGAAGAGGAGATCTGTCAGCCCAGGAGCCTGTGACACAGGTCAATACACGGTTCAGGACAGGATGGTGTAACTTATAGTCACTTTCTGCATCAGATTCTGAAGAGACCCTAGGTGAAGGTGAGCACTGCAGGACACGCTCATGTACTTCTCCTAACCTGCACTGGTAGAGGTGGAAACCCAGTCATTTGTTTCTAACACATACTGAATTATCATGCTATAATTCAATACAGCAATACAGCAATACAGATAGAGCGCTATAGAACATAATTGGTATAAAAATGTTTTTTTTATCATAATTGTTCTCTTCTTCGCCTTTTGGTATAGAATTTGGAAGTCTAAGGCACGTGGTAGATCAAGTTGTCAGATCTCAGATGCATAGCAAGGCTGGATCTGGTCAGTACTGGGATATGAGTCCTCTAAAGAAAACCCAGTTCTTCTGTCGGTGGTACTGGTGGCACAATTGTCTTTCTCCCCTTTGGACAAGAAATGCCAAACCAAAACCTCAGTTCTCTGATGGGGATATTGTGCTTTGGTGGTTCATCTTTTGGATGAGACATTAAATTGAAGACCTGACTACCTGGTAATTAAAACTGTGGCACTGTGTTAAAGAGAAGGGCTGTTTACCCAAGTGTCCTGCAGAAAATTCAGCCAGGCCTCATTAAAACTCTCCCTTAATTTCTCACTTCTCCTTCTTTTTTGCTATTTACGTAGGCTGCTGGCACATACTGTAAAGGCTGCTGCTCATCACAATTGGGTGGTCACATAAGTAGTGACATCAGTCTCCTCCTGTATGTAAAGAGCTTTGGGTTGCAAAAAATTATATAAATTCAATTAAGTCATGATAAAAGTCACAGCCTGTCAGCTCACTGAAGAGGCAGAGCTGCAGGTTAACGCTGGTTAGCGCTACAGGTTAACTCCTCAACTCCCAGAGGAGTTGAAGAGCTGAGCATCCATGAGTGATTTCTATTGACTTTTCTGCAACAAGAGTAAAAAATGGCAGCTCACTAAAGAAACAGTATCATAAGAAAGAAAGTTAGGACAGCACAATAAGCATGTGCAAACCTAACATGAATACATTGCAGTTAAACAATTGAATGTTCATTACTATCTACTGTACCTTGTGCATTCAAGAGAAACCATAACATTACATGGTTTATATTACCATATTAACAGTAGGTATCCTTGCCTTTTTCCTTCCATTGTTGCTGAGCCACAGTCCATCATTTTAACTGTCATGAATTTGTGAACGTGAGGCTCTTACTTTGAAAAGCAACCGCACCAAAAAAAGCCATCTCCAAAAACATCGGGAGTAAAGTGTTTCCTTAAACAAAAGAAATCACCTACCAGCCATGAGAGAATTACAAATGTATTCTCCATGCATCTGATAGAGCCTGTTCCAAGGTTCCCTCCAGACAGCAATATCTGTCAGCATACCAGCCATTTCCGAGCAAAACATCTTGAACTAATACAAGTCTGACTTGAAATTTCCTGGTCTTATCTGCTTTATCTCTCTCAAACTAACCCCTCCTGTCTGCTTTGAAAAGCAAATGCACAGCTGTGAGGAGGGCTCTGCAACTTGACGCTTGGTGACAGGGGCTTCACACTTAACTGTAAAAGACAAGGTAGAAATGCATAACTCATATCAAATATACTATATATTGTATTCTAGATTTAGTCATACCCTAGCCCACCAAAGAACAAAAATATTGGATATCAGAATGAGTTCTGGATTGGATAATGTGATTCACTTTAAAATATCCAGTGTTGTTCTGTCATAATAAAAGCATTTCACAGAGCATATTTCCATTTAATAATTCATTATCTATAAAATACGAGGGTTACATTTATTTATACATCTCGGTATTCCTTTAAAAAAAATTAAACAAATTGAAATTCTTAGCAACATTTTGTTCTTTGGAAACAGAATGAAGCCTTTGGAGCCACTCAGGGCCTCAGACTTGCCAAACATTATTTGAATGACCATCAAAACAGTGTCCTGTGGTCAGATGGAAACATAATTGAGCATTTTGGCCACGTCTATCAGCCTTATGTTGGGTGTAAAAAAGATAAAGTTCAAGTTGAGAAAACACTCAAGCCCACTGTGCAGTACTGTGTCTGGGGGTGGGGAGAAGGGTTCTGGAGCCCTTGTCAAGATAGGGGAAGTCATGAACTCCAACATGTGCTGTACCAGGATATTCTGGCTAGACACCTGGTTCTTTCTGCCAAGAAGCATAAGCTTGGCCTAAGATGGACGTTCCAGCAATATAATGATCCAAAGCACACATCCAAACTGACAAAGGAATAGTGAAATAAATGGCTTTTCAAAATAAATAACCACCTCACTCACTTACAGAAACCCACAGGTCTGAAGCATCCAGAGCAACTGTACATGGAGGAGAAAATTAAATCTCTCCTCTGAAGTGCCAGGACCTCACACACTACAGGAGGCATCTAATCAGTGTAAATCCTGCCAAAGAAGGGTTTAGAAAACACGAACTGCAGAGTTGTAAATAAATTGTGACCCTCATGTTTTCAGGACTTAAATTATGTATGACAAATATGACATAAAAAAATCTTTTATGATATTGTAAATTCAAAATTTATTTGACAAATAAACACTATGCAAAGCTAAATATTGCTGTATAACATTTTTAGAATTTTAAAATCAAGGAACATTATCCAATCTGTACAACTTTCAGTTCATTGTTTCTATTTTATGAGGGGTATGAATAAATTTGAAAGGCATTGCATACAGTACATATTGTACGCCTTTCACCAAGTTTTAAAAATATAAATATCCAAGGAAATCAGAAAGAAGAAGACACTCTTCAGGTCCTCTTCTTTGTTTTGACTTTCCATTTTAGCAGCTTCTGGACATAAGAACATAAATCAAAATGTTTCCTGAAAGATCTTGCCTAATCAATCTATAGTACATGACCCATTACTCCACTACAGTATATGAATCGCCCGTCCAGAAGCACTAAGACCCTATATGCACTGGTCTATCCATCTTTTAATCACTTCATCCAAATTAAGGGGTCATGGGAGAGCTGGAGAATATCCCAGAAAGCAACAGGAGCAAGGCGGGGTACATGTCCTGGGGCCCGTCCATCACAGACAAGTTTTTTTCCTGAACCCAATTAACCTACAAGTGCAGTATGTCTTTACACTGTGAAAGGAAACCAGAGCACTTGGAGGAAACCCATGCAAACATGGGGAGAACACACAAACTCCACACAGATAGCACCCCAGGTCTGGAATTGAACCCAGGGCTCCTACGCCAGGAGGCAGCAAAGCTAACTACTGCACCACCATACCGCCCCCTAGAGGTACTGGTGATTTAGGTTTTGCCAAACTGTCTTTAGTGGTACAATCCCGCAACACGTCACAGAACCCTAATTAAAACATCCTTCGTGAGTTCTATAAAATATAAACTAAAAACTTTTTTAAAATAGAAATCAATAGCTGATTTGGAAGTCCCCCCCCCTCACCACCACCCAATAATTGATGTGTCTGTTTCTGTCTGAGACACACTGTCATAACAGGTTGCATGGTTCAAGCATATGGGTACAAAAAGGTCATTTTACATTTATTGATGATAAGACCAATAGTTCTGCTTGTATGTTTTAACGAAAATACAATCACAGACAGCAGTATTGACACCCCATGTCTATAACCCATTTTATTAAATGTATGGGAAGATGACAACTATCTTGACCACAGTTACGATAAAGATCTTTTGTCTGTAGTTTTAAAATGTAGATGACAAACAAAACTGCATATTTGTATCTTACGGGAGAATTATCTTTGTGAAAAAAACATAGTGTACAAACATTCTAAACAAGCTACTGCAAACAATCTTGTTTAACCTTATGAATGAACATTAAAATGAACCTCAGAGGTTTAGAACTGGATGTGATTTACAGACTGAACCAAAGCATAATTAAGATAGAGTGTGAAGATGTGTGAAAAAGAAATATTGGCGCACTATAAATGCAGCAGTGCAGAACTAGGCCTCTGGTCTGCTCAGTATTCCAGAACTCTAGAGCTGCAGAAAACATCCATCATCTGTTTTTAAGAGCATTTAAAGGTGTTGTGGTGGCCTTACTAGACAATTTCCCATTGCCCCAATTAAAGCTTCAGGTTTGTAAGTACATTCTACTAAAACTATATACGTTTTGAACTGGAGGCAGACAAATTCTATAATAATAAATCATAACAAGTGTTAGATCAGGATAATCTAACAATCAGGATAATTAAAAACTCGATCGAAAAAGTCCCTTTATTTATCCCCTTTTTCGTGTTGATTCGGAATATCTGTGTACACAGTGAAAATGATTGAATTGTAATGTGTGTACATTAAAGTAATTGTTCAGGCCTCTGCTTTCACCACCCAGTGTAAATTTTGTCCTTTGTAAGTGTTCAAACCTATTAAGTGTGGAGATTTTAAGGCACATTAAGACGATTTAAAACAAAGTGAAAAACGTAAAACTTAAAAAACATCAATGAACTGGTCATGTATGAAGTGAAACTCCTTTAAAAAAACACAACAAGCACTTCAATACTAGTTTTTAAAGACTACACTTGGCCTCCATTGATGTGTTTATGCTAAATCTGGCTTTAGCGAAGTGTAAGAAGAAAACAATCTCTACTTTAGCCAGAATTGCCTTAAAGACTTACCCCCCTGAAATGAATGGCAGATATAATTTCCATACAAGTTATATCTAGAACCCAACGAGAGGGCAGAAATCCCGGTGACATCACTTCTCTTTTGCGTAAAAGTGTCAAGCACTAAATTCAGCTTTTCCGCCATGGAGCTCGGACATTCAGCCGAAGTGTATTTTTAATAACTGGCAGCCACTCACTGCTAGCAGCAGCAAAAACACCACATGGCTCAATGTTGTGGAAAGAAAAACAAGTTGAGATGATTTAAGCACGTGTCTTCCCATAGGTGATTTAGGAAGCTATTTAGCATTTAATCCATAATATGAGTGTCACATTACAGCACCATATGACGTTTCCAAAAAACATCTGTCGGCAGTGACCTTAGGAAAAAAATAAACGTTTTACTAAAGATTTTTCACTGTTTTCAAGCAGTGACCCTTAGAATTATTATTCGAAAAGAGCTATTTGCTGTTGTCTCTCAAAGGTTTTTTTTAATGTAAAATATATTAAACGCATATCAATTTCTCTGTCTTTCTAGCAAGCTGTCCTTGGGTTAACGAGGGACACCCAAGTATATTAAAAGCAAGAGTTTCCACACAGGCATGAATCATACATGAACTAAGCAAATAACATCCCAGCATACCCAGGGTCACACATAAAAATATTGGCCAGCTTTAGCTGACTATAATTATGGCTAGCATGGCTGCAAAAGGAAACCGCAGTGACTGTGATTGCAGGGGTGCAATTGGGCAGGAGCTACAGTGACCAAGACAGCTCAAGCTGCTGATGTTTCACAAGCAGCAGTGTGTACGTTGATGTCAGCATGGAGCTCTGAAGGAAAGGAAGAACATATGTGAATCTGCCCATGATGCCTCCCTGCCTAACAAGCTCGACATCTTTTATGCTCGGTTTGAAGCTAACAACACTGAACCAGTCAACAGAGTTGCACCCTCCGCAGCTGACCAGCTGCTCTCACTGTCTACAGAGGAGGTGAGGAGATCTCTGCTAAAAGTGAACACACGTAAGGTTGCAGGACCTGACGGCATACCCAGTCACGTCCTCAGAGCCTGTGCCAATCAACTGGCGGTTGTATTCACAGACATTTTCAACATGTCTCTGGCCCAACCTGTAGGCCCAAGCTGCTTCAAGACAACCACCATCATCCCAATACCGTAGAAAACCACAGTGACGTGCCTTAATGCTTCCCGGAATTACTCTCCCATCCATTCAGGACATTTATGACAGATGGTGTTTTAGGAAAGCTCTGAGCATCATCAAAGACCCCACACACCCCAGCTACAGACTGTTTGACCCTCTACCATCTGTAAAACAGTACCGGAGCATTCTGGCCTGGACTACCAGACTCAGAGACAGTTTTTGCCCCCACACTATCAAACTATTAAACTCCCAGCCTCTCTCGCCTACAATCTGAACCCTTACGGTGCCTTTTCTCTTTATCAAAACTCAAATGCACATTGAAATCTACCTCTACCTAAAGGATACAAATTTATGGGGAGACGTTCACTCCCCATAATTTTGTATCCTTTATTTCATTCTGTTTGCGTATGATTTTACACAACCTGTCGTTGTTTTGCACATTACCTGTTACCTGTTTTTCTTTTGCACATTGCCTGTTGTCTCTGTCTTTCTTTTCTTACATAATTGTATTGTTTTTTTGTCTCACCGTCTGAGAGCTAGCTAAATAGTATTTCGTTACACCATATACCCGTGTATGAGTATAATGACAATAAACTTGAACTTGAACTTGAACTTGCAGCAGTTCTTTCCTGTCAGGAGGGGTGTCTTCCAGGATGACACTTCCCCCACTCCACAGAGCACCTGTGTTCACCCAGTACTTTGATGAATATGACACTAATGTCATCCACAAGTCCTGGCCTTCTCATCTAAACCCAATGGAATATTTATAGGATACTCTGATTTGACGCCTGAGAGAGTTTTCCACCTCCATCAACCAGGAGTGACTTGATTGACTTCCTCTTGGAAGAATGCTGTTTCCAAGGATTGTTTCCAAGGATTACATTTTTCCAACCATCTGCATTGCTACAATACATGTGATGCCTAATAGATTATACAAGTAAGATTGTACAAGTTCAGTAGAACTGAAAAATCCTAACAGAGAAACAGCAGACTTCTTTGCCTGACATGTTTCACAGGATTCTTTTAGTAGTAGTGGGAGTATGAATTCCTGTGACGAAGAAGGCTTGTGTACACTCTGTCCACTCTTTCTGATAAAAATATTTTTATATATTTTGGTGCACAAATATAAGCAAAGCCAGGGTTCCTGCATCTGAAGAACAACTGAAGAAAGGATAGACTAAACATTCCAGGGACATATACATACTGTTTCTAAATAACCACTGTTTTCTGACATGTACTTGAAAAGAAAAGCTTACACTGACAACACAGCAGTAAGCTGGGGTGTGAGAGATGAACAGTACTTCTGTGACAAAGTGGTTCTATAATAACAACTACTGCATCTAGACAAAAGCAAAGACAGGAATTTGAGAAAGTACCTTTTTTTATTAAATGTATAAAACTTTGCTGTGTAAAAGTGAACAAATGGAACACACGATAAAGTTAGTTTTGTATTGCATGCAATAAGATTGGAAATCTGATAACAGCTTGATTCTCATTTTCAATTTCAAAATGAATGTGAGTGGATGGACATGGATAAGACTACCAGAAAAGAAAACACATTACAAAGCCAGTCTGCATTTGCATAAGAGTAAAATATCAGCTAATAAATTATATTACAGCCTATTAGAACTGCCTAATTCACTGTCTTACACATAAAATGTTTCTATTTCAGTATCAAGGGAACTTTTTAAAGGTTCTAGTAATTGTACTCCACAAAATCTTTCCATACATTAATAATACTCAGTTTATCAGTGCAGAATCTACTCTTTTTATCCACTCTTAAAGTCAATAAGCAATTGCAGTCATTTTCTGTTTTAATTTTAAATAATTGTTCACAGTCCCATCAAGACTATCACTACTCTTGTATCCAAATAATTGTCAGCCCTGTTGAATGTCAGTTTAAATATGTTTATTCAGAACAAACACATCTCAGTAGGACTAATGTACTAATGAACAATTTACAATTTGCAATATTTAAAAGTTATTTCTAGTATTTCATCACTCCCGATGCACTGTGAGAAAACATCTTTTGTTCTTGATCACAGATACACACAGATTTTTCACACTGGTGAAAGTTACAGCACTGTATCATCTGTACTATCATTCACATGTTACACACAGCACTGTTTCTGAAAATTGAGAGGAAAGCTGTGCACTCAGTAAGCCAAAGACATCCGCAATATTTTACTACCTTTTTAAAACACGCTTTCTTTAAACTACATGTTCACCGCTACAAAGACATGAATAGTCTTTAACGTTCAGGTTTTAAACTACATAAATAACGAATGAGCAATGTTTGAAGCTCAGACGTCACATTAGACATATTTGCTAAATCAGTATGGCTGTTTATACTTACCTGATACATTTCAGATACTTAACAAACACAAGAAAAAACATAACTGAAACCTCTATTCATCTCCAGCACATCAGATTTGCACTGGCATAAAAGTAAAAATTAAGATTATACTTTATACATTATTTTTTCTTGGAATAAATAAACTCCCTTATTCTTAAAATATCTTCCCACTCATTGCAAGCAAATGCATTTTTAATAACGAAGAGCCAAGCAACTGTTAGTGAATTAAACTCTATACTTCCAAAGTGAAAATGGGCATAGTGTCAGTATCTGGTACTTATTTAAATACATCAACCCACTTACCCATGTAAAAGTTTATTATATATATATATGACAATGAATATTAATGTTAAGCTTATTGAAAGGATACTGAAGAAGATGCTGTGCACAACGTGCCTACTTGTTAATTAACTGGAAAGTGGTGTGTACCTGGGCTTATTCCATAGATCTCTTCTGCGATTCGAGCTGCCTCTTTTCTGTTTCCTTGGACGATGTAGAAATGGGTTAACAAGGCGAGACAAATCTTTATCAAAAGTTTAAAGCAAAACAAAGCAAAAATTGTAACATAAATATTATTAAAAGCAGCCAGTATAGAACTGTCCTCCATTTTGTTCAGTGCTGATAGTATCCTAGATCTGCTACAGTATGTTTTGCCATTCTATTCTGGGTATCATATGACTTCTATTTTAAATCCTGCTACAGTTGGTGTGTCTCTCTGTTACTAAGAATATAATTAGTTCATACATTTTTTGATGTATTACAAAGTTTCCTTTTACACTGTTCATTGTGGATAGGGAGGTTGTGGGCATTAAAAGCTCAGTGTTGGATATTTTAAGATTTTAAAAGATAGAGATCAGAGTTTAAAAATAGATGCAACTACTAAGAAGAAAATCCAATCGCAATAGGTATTTTCAAGAGCAAAGCTTGCTTCAAATATAAATACAACCAAGCTTCACATTCCAAACTTGAAAGATAAGAATTCATTTAAAAGTAATAATACTAATAGAATGGAATACGAAAGTGTTCATTGAAACATTAAATTGCCAATTCAATGTGACAACTGCATAATTAAAGTTTGTACAATACAACTGGAAAAAAAACCTTGAATTGCATTTTGTAATCTGTCTTGCAAATAAAAGCTCACATTTGTTTTCTACTTGTCCCAATATAGTTATAACCAACATATGTCGTGCATATTAACCCTTTCAGAAAGGCGTTTAATAATATTCGAGCTGCATTAAACTCGAGAGCATGAGTTTAATGATAGGTATTTTATACCTTTAAATCATCCATCCATTCATTTTCTAACCACTTAAATCTAATTCAGGAATAGCCAGAGCTTATTCCAGGAAGCAACAATCACAAGAAATACACCCTGGACAGGATGCCACATAAGGAATATTTATGGATTCCATTAAGAATTGGAGAATATTTTTTTCCAGAATTATTACAGAATTATAATTCCTGTATTTTACACAAAAATTTCTTTTAACTGTGATGTTTTAAGAAAGCTCACTGAAGTCTGATTTTTAGTAATTATTTTTTATTATTCCAGACTTAGTACAAGTTAGATATATACAGTGCATGGAGGAGATCTGACATTTTTTATATTTCAGATTAACTGTTTAAATCATACATGGGTGAAAGAATTCCTTAATCTGAGAATTTCATTACAAATGAATGTGACATGGGAAAAAATAACACCTATTGTAAATGACTGTTGACAATTGACAATTAAGTGATAAGGTATGCTTGCTTTATTTTATTCTCAAAACTATAAACTATAACATTTCATCTTACTAATTGGTATTGTAAAGGATAATATATAGATCACTGATGTCAAGATCAAATCCTTAATGGATCATGTTGTCTCCTGGATTTATTTCCTTTAAGACTAATATCCACTTTACTTATTAATCTTGCTCACTATATAAAATTGAGGTATGAAATAAGTAATTAATACAGTCTGCAAATACTTTACAACTCCAGCATATACTATACAAAGAAAAGCAGTAATAAAATGCAAGGGATGATTTGCATTTTTTTTTACAACCTACGTTTTGAAGGATGTTATAGACTAAATACTTAAACCAGCTTCCTCTGTAAACTGACCTCTGATTGCACAATTACTAGGCCTAACAGACTAGTTTAATTAGTTCAGATTAGATGTGTTACATAAACAAATAAATACAAATAAAACATAAAAATGAAGAGTTTTAAAATAAATATATTAAATGTTATAACTGTTTTCAGCTATACTCATACAAATACTGCAGCTCCTCCATCCAATGCTGTAAGGAGATAAAGAGCAAAGGTGAAACTTTGAATTTGCTATTGTCCAACATCTGTTGGATAGAGGAACAGAACAAGTTCTATAATGAGAATTCTAACTTGCTTTATACTGGCAGGTTTACATGAATCAAAATACATTTCAGATATCACGAAGTGAAATTCTTCTTCACAATTCGTTTTTACTCTCAGTCACGAAAATTAAGTTTTTTATAGGGAAAAGAGAATGACAAAAACTTAACTGTTCATTGTTGCATATTGTCATATTTTTGTGGGTGTAAAATGCATTTAAGTAATTTTCACATACAGAAATAAGCTACCGTACAAGATGTTGTGAGCCCTTAGTTAGCATTTTTACATCATAAATTATACTCATAGTATAATCATTATGGAATGGTTAACAATTGTTAAATGTGTTTATAATTATCTGTAGCACTAAGAAAAGTATGTAAAAGTAAAAGTTTTATGTTAATACATGAAGCATTACTAGTTTGAAAGTCTCAACTCTCCCTATCTATGCAACAATAACACACAACTGTATAATACCAGTGCTAAAAGCCATTTGACAAATTTTGTAAGTATGTCAATTGACCGAGACCCCAGTTCCCATCCGCAGCTTACACAACTCATTGAATTATGAACTTGCTGCAAGTCTCCTTCTGGTGGAAATGTTGAGCTCAACACATTTTCTCATGAAGATGTGCATATTGAGCTTGTGTTATGCTCCTCCAGAGACTGTTCAAAGAAATCATCCTATTCTAAAACACTCATCTCTGCACACACTTTGTGGAAGACAAAAGTTTAATAAAAGAACAGGAGAGTGAGCAGAAAGGTTTCACCTGTATACACTCCTCACTTGTAGTACACTGGACAATTGCTTCAACTTCATGTAACTCATTGCCACTCACTTTAATGGTTTTATTACACATTAGGCTAGTAGCTTTTGATGTTATGTTTGGAGCTCTAGAGTACCGCATTAAAAACCAAGCAGAGACGAACAGCAGTCCTAAGTTGTGAAATCACATAACTGACAAGACAGTGTCCCCCAACAGAAAAATGGCTTATTCACAAAAATGTGCTTCTCTGGAATTTGCAGTACTTAACTCTATGCTTGACATTGCAATGATCAAGCATGATCGATATAAATAAACATTGAAAAATGCAAAAGGTCCCTGTAAAAGAAGTGTCAGACAAAATTTTAAAATCTATAGAAAAACCCAGACAAAATACCTGAGGAAATAAATCAAAGGCAGAGACAGAAACAAATCGTGTAAGATGAAACCATTAGCACTGCCAATAAAATTTAAACTTGTAAACTAATATGAGAATTGCATCAGACAAATATGGCCTTTTAATATTTTTTATTAGTATGAATTCAGTTGCTGCTGCTTTCTGCTGAGGAGCCCTTCTGTTATTTTTGTCTCAGTCTTCTCCTTTTCTGCTGTGCTTGTTTTTCCAAATTCCATGGGGACCAGAAGCATCAACTGCAATGTCTATAACATAATCTGGGACAAGCCAACTTAAAAACAGGAGGAGCAGGAAGTCCAGCACAGCAACAAACGCAAAAATTGAACCTGCTACTGGACCGCAGTGGGCCATGAGTCTCTGGAGACGCTTGTCCAAAGGCAAGACCACTTCTTTGGCCACTCTATCGTAAACCTGTGAATATACCAAAAGATAAATGGATTGGCTCATGGTTTAAAAAAAATCATTAACTGACTAGACCATGAGTGTAAAAATTCAATTACTTCACTTCAAAGACAACTGGACTGCCATTCATAGTTCTCATTCTCCATGTAAAAAAACACCTTCCTCCATACAAAATGTTATATTTATGTACACTACCACCAACTATAATACTCTTAAAAGTGCTTCAGTTTATTGGGTTTACATTCCAAGTGACTTTTTAAATCAAAATTAATTTATATTGAAGGATGTCTCCATTTACCAGCAAGAGGAAGTTACAAGAAAAGCCATTTTTGAGATTTAAGACACACTGCATTTTAAAAGTCAGGTGGTCTGCATGGATGCTTTCTAAAACAACTTGTTTAGACAGGAACATTACACAAGCACGTACACCCGAGTACTTTGCAAGGCTGAGTGTGATGTAAATTCAAGAGCGAGTGCATTGCAGGCTCCCGTATATAACATGCCTTTTCGGTCCGCTCTGCAACGTTCCTCCAAGTGTAGAGAGTCCGAACCCGGTTGTGAATGGCAGCAGGTGGTGGCACATTCCCTGCCCTCTGCTTAGCGATGACCATCTCCAAGCCGTCACATAATGATTTCACAGTGGGCTCACATAGCGTAATCAGGTCTTCAGGCAGCACCTCCGGGATTCCTCCCACTCTTGTGCTAACAACCTTGATGCAGCACACAGAACTCTTTTCAATGCACTGCAGAACCAAGGCGATCTAAAACTGTCTTAATTAACACTGACTGAAACATTCAAATAATTGTACATTGATAGAAGAAACTCAATAAAATGTAAGTCAGACTTATCCAATTGCAATGGGTCAAAATAATTGGAAGCTGTACTGAGCTAAACACACAGATTTACTACCTTGTTCCTGTGGCTTCTGTTCTTTCTTAGTGAGGTAATTTAATAAGAAGCATTTTGACGTTAGCCAGTAAAATTAGCTCACAATGATCAGACGTGTTCACAGCTAGCCCATCTAAAAGATGAAAAGATTAGAAACAGAAATAATTACCTGCAGACCACAGCTGGCACCTTCTACAATGGCCATGCAGAAGGCCTCTGTTAGAGATGTGTTTAGAAAAATATGACCCTGAATCAAAACCTTTCTAACATCCCTGTGCTCCAAGGCTCCTAACAGACGAACCCTGCATCAGAAAACAACAAAAGATGACATTTCTGTGTCTTTCAAACTCCGTCAGGAAGTAATATGACTGTAGCAGGACCAAGATCCTCAGACTAACTTATTTTAGGGTGATTTTAAATGAACAGGGGGAACCACGGACATTAGTATTAGAGGAAAAAAAACTGTTCAGAATCAGTTTGCTTTACACTGCTTGAAGGAGTAGTCCATTATAGATGAAGACAAATATCTGCAAATTCCTGACATACAGCTGTACATTTTATCAACTATTTTTTTAAATGTCAAGTGTTGTTCTTCATGTGGAAACTATTTGCTTTCATCATTCCAGATAAAAAGAACAGATAGCTGCACTTTTAAAATGTTAATGAAAATATCGATCATGCCAGAGAACTAAGACCTTTAAAGATTGAATTCCTAGAAATATCTGCTTTTCTTTCTATAACACTTAAGTTTACAAACACATGCAAAAAAAGTATTAATAAGTGCCAAAACAGAAAAACTAATTTTATATGAAGTTCTGACAAAAAAATACTTCTCATTTCTACAGAATATTGTTCTTCTTTTAATAAGAGAAGATAACATTTTTATTCATGTACAGTACTGGTTAAATCACACTTTACAATTATAAATATAAATTTGAAAAGCACCTTGTTTTGCTGCATTTTATAGTGTACTGTAATTAGAGCTTGGGTTTCAATGAAAAATACCAATTGCTCCAAAAATCCTAACTCACCTATCATGAAGCTGGTACTTTTCTCTGACTTCTTCTAGGACAATTCTTTTAGGTCCCTCACCACCAATGAGGAAATACAAATCTGGATGTTTCAGGCACAGCTCTGGAATTATGCCACCAAGCAAATCAATCCCTGCAGGAAAGCATGAATAAAAATTTCCAGGAATTACTAAAATCAACAATCTATGTATTTCTGCACTTCACAGTAAATGTGATAAAATCATTAAAGACTTAAAAGATATAAAATTATGTTCTGACTTTGAAATCAATATTAAAATGCAAGTTTAACCTTAATTACTGCTAAAACACATTTTTGCTTTCAGAGGTCACTCTTACCCTTCCTATAAACAAGCCGGCTTACTACCACAATGGTAATCTTGGTGTCATCCCTCTGGGATGGATCTGGAGTGAAGTCAGTGGGATCAACAGCATTTGGAATTACAGACACTATCTCAGGATCCAGTGCAGCTCTTAGGACAGTGTTCTCTTTGCTTGTGAATGACACACAGATGATGTGGTTTGTGTCACAGAGCGACACAGTGAGCAGCTTATTGGTCAGCACCGAGCTCACGTCTGCAAAGCCAAAAAGGGAGTGGTCTGTGAAAACTGTGTGCAGTCCCATTGTCTTGGCGTGAAACAAAGAATCATGAGCCATGGCTGAAAATGAACTGTGGGAATGGACAATCGTGATCCTTTCCCGTACAAAGATGCACCTGAGCAGAGGCAGACTGTGGAAACATGTTGTTGCTGTGGACTGATTGTACATTACCTGCAGAGGTAAATAGTAAACCTTCAGTCCATTAGTGAGGTACCTCACACCTTTTCTGTTCCTGTAAGCATGAGTCACAATTATAACCTTGTGTCCTTTTTCAATTAAGCATTGTGATAGTTGATAAATGTGGCTTTCAACTCCTCCCATATTGGGGTAAAAGAAATCAGACACCATGCATACATTGTGCTTGCGGTGAGGATGATCCAGGTGATTGAGTCCAATGTCATCCAAGAGCCTGCTAATTTTGGGGCCCTCTGAGCTCCTTCCTATTCTCTGTTCCAGCTTCATAGTTCAAAATTCAATTCAAGAGATGCATCTATGCAGGTTTAGATTTGTACTCCTCAGCTCAAATGCACACCTATAAAATAAAGATATGTTATTATTCTTTCACCTCTATACTATTACATATCCACATGAATTAATCCACAGTGCCCCTTTTCAATATTACCAAATATTACCAAAAATTACATTAAACATAAAACCCTTCCTATTTTTTATCAATGATCTAGATTCTGGTATATTTAGGTAAACTAGTCAAATTTGCCAATGACACAAATTAGGAGGACTGGAAAACATGCAAAAAAGAAAGGGTAGCAAAAGTAAAACTATAAATGCAAAATAAAAAACACTCTGAGATAGAAGCAGGTTGAATTCTGAAAAGGAATTAGGTGTCTATGTTGATGAGCCATTTACTTCTAGGCAATTCTGGGACGCAGTTAGAAAGATGGATGAATTTTTTGGATATATATATTAGTAAGTGACATACTGGTAGATTAATTGGCGTCTGGAAAAAACGGCCAAGGTGTTAGCATGGTTGTCTGTGTGTGCCCTGAGATGGACTGGTGTCCCATCCGGGGTGTATCCTGCCTGTGCCCACTGCCAGCTGGGATAGTCTGTAGCTTCCACACGATCCTCAATTGGATGAAGCGGTTAGAAAACTGATGGGTGAATGCATGGAATTTAAATCAAGGGGTGCTAGAATTGTGTAATGCACTTCGTAGCGCCTTTTTTAAAAAAATTATGTTTACAATTTTGGTCACTATGTCATAAAAATATTCCTGCTCTGGATTCGGTCCAGAGAAGAGCAATCTAATACATTTCAGGGATTAAGGGAATGTAATACACTGACAGGCTTAATTAACTGAACCTTGAGTCTTGAACAGAACTACTACAAGGTTGTGGAAACCGATATGCTTCGGTAAACAGCTTGATTGGAGTAATTACTAGATACCAAACGGGCTATATGGGTAGAATAGCCTCTTCTCGTTTGCAACAGTTCTTAATCACAAAATACTCAGGTTACTGTAAAAATGTAACCAGTCGCAGCACTTGGTTAACACAATTTATCAGGAATAAGTGTTGACGTATTTACAGAGCATATTATACAGCTACACTCCGATAAACTCATTAGGTTTCGGTTTGAGCGCCCTGCATTTGATGACCCAATGCTTTCTGTACCCGCTCATAATTTATCCCCAGAACGCTTCACAGCAAAGCACCCTTACCTGACACCAATCTAAGCGATTGAACTGAGAGGTGCCACCTTCGAGAAACGGTACAAACTAAAGCTGTCATAACATTTAATCACTGCACCGCGAGGTAATAAATGCAACAGCTGGTTATCTAGAATTGTGACTGGAAGAAACTAAAAGAACTTCTGTTTAACAACTACTAGTACATTTATTTTAGTTTTTACAACAAACGAAAACAGTATTACCTTATATGTAACGATGGGTTGCGTATCAGTTGCTTCCTAGGACTACACAGCTTTTTAATTATTTTAGTACAAAGACAGGCTTTCTTATTAAGCAGAAGTGCATGTTCGTTTTCGTTTTCAATGAGCATTTCCGTGTTGAACGCGAGAGATTACTTCCGCTTGGCATGCTGGGAAATGAACACTTCCGCAGTCTTCTGGTGTATGTTAATTTACTGAAAAAAATGTACAAGTAAATGACTGGGATCTTATTTGGTCTCTTTAAATTGTAAACTCTCTTTTATTTCAAAACGACTTGCGTTAAATAATTTTAATTTAATTTAAAACAATACTTTAAAGCCTTAGTCGTATGGTTCCCTGGTGGTCTAGTGGTTAGGATTCGGCGCTCTCACCGCCGCGGCCCGGGTTCGATTCCCGGTCAGGGAATGCAACTTTTTTAGTCTAGTTATTGATTGTTGATTTGATGCCTTTTAATTTTTAAAGGTACTTGTGTTGACGTATTCTATTTTCTCGTGTTGAAACTTAACGAGCGATAAGTTCACTAATGTTGAGAGACATTTGTGTTAACATATTCAGTATTCTGTACTTTATGTTCTTATTTAGGTTTTTTTTTACTGTGGTAATTTGTTTAGTGTGAGAGAAGTTTTATTTGATCACTGACCCAAGGGAAAGTGTTGTGTGGACGTTTGAGGAGAGAACGCAGGCTCGCGCTGTGTCCGTTATTCTTCTTTTTCATTTTGGTTCTCGGTAACGTTTGATAATCGGCAAGTGAAAGCTATTTTCCTTCTATGAACACTTTTTTTCCTGTAAAGTACAAATAGTTAGTTACTCTGAAACCATTTGAGCAAAAAAAAAAAAGGAAAATCTTTCTAAATCTGTTTACTCTATGCTGATGACATTTTCCTATGTCAGTTAACCAAGTACACAGATCTTCAGGTTTTGTAAGACCCCACGTTTCCGCGTACCGGAAAATCGTAAAAAAGAATATGCTTGAGGTTCTTGAATAAAAATAAACTGTATCCAACTAGATGGGCTTCTATACGATCTGTTGTTCGCATAGGTTATATTATAGAAATGGACATATTTCCTTGCCTATTTATTTAATTTGTCAAGATCCTTTTAACTCCCAACAAAATGCATGGAACAAAGTAAAACTGTTACAACTACTTTGCCTCATAGATTTTGCTGGCCTGAACATAACTTTTAAGTATTTAAGTTGAGGATGTTTACAAAATGGTTGGATTTGGGGCATCAGCCTCACTGAAGAAACTTAAACTGAGCAAGTTAGACACTGGGATCATATTTCTTCTGTTCTCGAAGTCAGGACTGTTTCCTTTGAAATGGTCCCAGTCATTGCACACTTTGGACAGTTGGAGGAAGGTCAACTGCCTCTTGACATATCATAAACGTTTATTAGGAATAATTTCCTCTAATTGATGGGTTTTGAGCTCTTCAACTATCCATCTCTGTATATAAGATAGTATACTTTTGGTGACATCTTTGATTACAATGGCCTGCACACATTTTTCAGACACACCTATTCACCTCCTCGGTTTTCCTATTGTATTGACCTCAGACCTTGCTCATCTTTTTTGTGCCTGTTGGGAGGACTGGGACACTGTCTGGGACAACATTATTACTCTCTCTAAAGACCTACTGTACCACAGCATATCCATTTCAAACTTGAACATAAAATGCACACAACACCATACCAGTGGTTCGACATCGTGTGTGCTTCCAACTCTCTCTGTCACTGAAGCCCTCAGAAGGAACCCGCACCTGCCTGTTTGGGGAGTGGCCTGTGATAGAGCGGTCTTGGGCGTATGTGACTAATGGGCCTTTCTGGTATGACAGTGCTGCTGAGCCCTGGAAAGCTTCTTCTCAATGACTATCCCTGTGCTACTGTTAATCTTGTGAAACAACACCTTTTGTTTATAAGTCTAACTGCTGCCAAGAAAACATTTTAAAGTTGGGTGGGGACTGCCATAGCCTTAAATCACACTGTTTTGCATTAATTTGCAGATTATTTCTAGCACAAAGGAGTATAGATAGGATTGTGCAAAACCTACATCTGCATGGTGTGTTGCTTTTTTCCATCTTCAGAATTTGTTTTATTAGCCCAGAACCGGTGATTGCACTGACAAAGTATGTGTTTAATGGGATTCCCATTTCAAAATTATTCATTCATACTTCATACAGCTTTTGAATGGTTAATTGTCGCATGGGATGAGAATGCCTGAAAATGATGTCAAGTAACCCTAAGGCTATTTGAAGATAAAGTGTTAGTCTCTAGTTACAGCTAAGAACAAGGTAAATATATCTCTCATGGGAACTACAGTTAAAGAAGGAAATCAATTACTTGGTGTGAAACGTGTAACAAAACCTATAATTTGGAAAAGGCTGCACCTTGTAAAAACTACTTGACAGGGTGTTTTTCATTTGCACAGGAAATTCTGAAAGATTTGTATATAACTTTAAAGTTAGGAAAGTATTTGACATTTGAGAAGAGCATTGTATAGTTTCTTCATCTAGCCTGCTTTTGTAGCATTTGTAAATTCTAATGGTGTTGCAATTATCTAAATTAGATGATAATATTGAATAATAATAATCACACAAGACATAAAAATGCAAACATTTTATAATTCACATAATATACATTTAAATATATTATACAAAATAAGCATCAATTGTGACAAATACAAAAATATGATTTTAAACTGTAAAATATATGTTCAGTGCCTACAGGAAGCCAAGTTACAAACCATCTGCTAAAACTTAACAGCTTTACATTTAGAAGTAATTTAATGTGGTCCTTTTTACACTTCTTGTGTGTAGGAGGGGGAGGAGTAATATAAACATTAAATGCATGACAGACATAGACACGTCAATAAATTAATTTCTAATTTCAAACCGCTCAACCTTTCAGAATGTCAGTGCTTTATCTTCCATTTTCAGTTACAGCTGTGGAGAAAGAAAATGGTCATTTTAACATGAGCAAGAACAATTGTTATATGCCGTTGTTTATGATAGATCATATAATGAAAATGATAAAATCTAATCCTTTTAAAAAACCTGTATTTCCAAAGACTGATGTCAAATTGGTGCAACACTTTGAATTTAATTTAAGGTTTGGTATACAGAGGCTAAGCCATGTGAAACTTCAATGTAAGTAATAATTACTAAAAGGCTCTGGTATAATCGTCACTGATGTTTACTTTTTTGAACATGTGACTTCTGAATCAATTACTAACTAGAAAAATTAGAAGGAAAGCAGTAGGTTTTTGTGAAGTATGAATGTGTTTTTGTTAATGAAGAATGCATTAGATTGTAAAAATTACCACACAGCATACACACAGTTTACAAGTTTGGGTGTGTCATTTCAGTCTAGAACATAATTTGGTTAACTATTTGGTTTCTCTACAGTGTGATCCTTCCTTTGTTCAATGTGTCATCTGTTTCCTGTACAATACACGACTCAAAATCCACATGTGAATTTATCTTGTTTTCCTAACACTTTCCTAACACTATCTTTAATAAGATTGCCATTAATTAAATTTGATAAAAAGGGATTGAAGGACCAATACTTTATGTCTCAAGCATTACATTTTTTCATTGAGTGTATTGCTTAAATGTATCCCAGCACACTAAATAATTTGCATATGCTTTATAAGGTTTTTTAAAATGGTGAAATTATAATTTTGTTCATTTTTCTTCCTAGAAAAATAAAAAATATATTTTTTAATCTTCACATTGCAGTTTTCTATTCTGGCCACATTTATTCTAATAGGAAAATGATTATCCTAATAGATTCTGGATTCGACCATTAGTTTAGTTCAGAATTATGCATCGTTAAGGTGATTTGACTTGCTTTAAGTCAGTGAATATGGTAATTTACCTGCAGGAGCCTGGGTCAAACTCTTTGTTTTCTGTGGCACAGATCTCATGGTTTAGAGAACAATGGCAGCTACAGTTTTTCTGGTTTATTGTGTAATTTCTGAAACAATTGTTCTCACAAACACAATCACATTGGTTTTCATCAAACATCCTAGGAGGCCCACAGTCTGACAACTTGGTAATTGGAGAAAATTCTGAAAAGGAAGCAGAGAACCTTACTGATAGAAAAGAAAAAAGATGCCAAAGAAAATGTCTTCTGGTGTCAAACAGAGTACTAAGTGAATTAAAGGAAATAAATGTTATTTATTCTTCACATAGAACTTATCACTCCAGAAAATGTTCACACAACATGCCAAGCACATACTGGAAAGACAAAATCTCCAGTTCCTGGAAGACTTCTATAAATCAGGGAGTAATACAGCCAATGCACCGAACTGAGATAAGAAATCATCCTAGTATCTTCAATCGTTTTCAAACATGAACTCTGCTGTCCCAAGTCATTGTTAGTATTTAAAAAATGTATATCCAAATGTTTTAAATATAACCAAGTTCAGTTTAAAATTGTGTTTAATATATAACAAAACATTTAGTTACACTGTAAAAGTATAGTTAAATATGTAAAAGTATTAACCAATCATGGTTATTATTACTATTATTTTGAATAGTACAGTGTGCACTAATAAAGGCTTTACAGGCTCATTTTACATACTTTTACATTAACAATTATATTTGCATTAATGGTCTAATTAAAATACCATTCTCATAATTTTATGCTTTCAAACAGTTTTTCTTGTTTGTCTATTAATGTTTTCTGATGGATATCAGGTTTCTGACCAAAATGTGGAACCAACTCCTATGTTTTAAACAAGAACAAACATTCTTAATTGGCTTATGGGAATATTGGCCCTGGTATGATTCTATGTGTGTTTGTGTCTGTGGCTGCCCTGCAATGGATTGGCATCCTGTCCTGGATGTACTGTATCCTGTTGCTCGCTGGGTTAGGCTTTGATGTTCCTAGGTACCCTGTACTGGATAAAGCGATTTAGAAAAAGGCTGGATGTTTCTGTATATTTCTTTCTGTCAGTTTTTTTAGTTGCACCTAGACTCATGTGTTACCTCCATATTAATGTACTAACATTGACACGTACCTTCTTTCTTTTTTATGGAGGGGTACAAGACACACTTAGCTGCCATGCAGTCCCAGATGAGACCTTTGTCACATAGCTTGTGTGAACCTGGGTTTTTAAGTCCAAAAGAACACCTGAAAGGTGGAAGAGATTTAAGTACTGTGGGAGCAACGACTACGTCAAACCATAATCAAACATCTTTATATAAACATTCTCTGGAACATTGAGCTATGTTATCCAATGTATAGTAGTCGTATGGACAAAAATGTGATAAAGGTTTTTTTTCTATGCACTTTTATGACATGTTTTATTTTTTCATTTTTGGTTGTGAATTGTGTGTGGTCTAAAGGCTATTGTACGAGACAGGCTACCGTACCACAAAGATCTGGTTCGTCTTGTTAAAACCTTTAGTTACACAATTTGACAATGAATTCTAGGAAATGCATATGAGGTCTGTAGTGTTTTGCATAATAATAAAATGAGTTTAATCAAGCTGTGGAATGACATTTTTACTTGTCTCTACCATTTCTTCCTTGTAGAAACGTGTCTAGAGAAAGAAACTCAGCTGACTAAAAGCTGACCTTGTCTTTTGCTGGGGCTCAATTAAGAACCAGGATGACATTTCCTGAGCCCTGATCTTACCTGTTTCCTCTGTGTTCCTGTACGTGCCGTCTGATAATCACAGGCTCCATGCATTTGCATTCAGTGTGATTGGCCACCTTTATCAGAACTGGCTCTGGTCCGTATTTCAGTGGTATTGAAAATGTTAAGAGCTGCAGATATTGTGAACAGAGTATTTTTTAGGAATTTATAGTGCCGATCCTAAATGGTACATGTACTGTAATTCAATGCTAGAGTAAAGCTGCCTACACTGTATGCTCAAATAGCATTTGAGTCGTTACAAAGTAGGTTTTACAAAATCCTTTGACTTAATGCTTAAATTAAACTTAAATTAAACTTTTTACATTAATGTGCTTTATACATTCACAATAATATTTTTTTTCCAGATTGATCTTCAAGGCTCAGATTGCCATCATAAATGTGAAAGACAATGAATTAAAAAAATATCTTACGGTTTTATTTACGTAGGTAAAACTTGTTTCTTTGCATATCACGCCTTCTTTGTTACAGCACCCACCGCACCTGAAGACAGACACACAGGGGGGTTTGAAGAATATGTTTGTATTGGTGCCCAGTTCCTTAGCCACATCTACAAAGGTCTCCCTGGGCATGCACTGTGTTTTCTGCCATTCGTCATCAATGGCTGTTAGGGAAAAAATACACATATTAATGAAAGACACAAAACACTATTATCCACCAGGGGGAAAAAAAGAAAAAGATAAGCATGCATTCATGCACAAAATCCATGGATGCAAACATTTTAAATATACACTGTATACACAAATAAATTTTATATGCAATAGTATTCCAAATCTGGAGGAGGTAACAATGATGTTCATTCTTCATGACTCTGAGTCCTACACAAATATCTATGTGTCCTTGTAGAAATATCAGTCTCCTCTCTCTTATAATGTACCAAACTAATGATAGCAGTGGCTTTATTCTCTTCCCCTGCCTCTCTGTACATGGGTTTTCCAAATGATGTTACTGAAAGGCTTTAAAAACATAACAAATGCGATTGGCTCCAATATCATATCTATAATATCTCTGTATTACGGGTGGTATGCATGTTTCTATAATGCACAGTGAGGTGGATCTCTCGGACAGTTCTCGGTCTAAGTGCAGTCACACCGCTCGTGAGGCGTCCTTTTTCCGCCGCCTCTTACCTTTCAGAATCTCCAGGCTGTAAGACGCCGCGGCGTAGCGCGTGGCGCGGTGCGACGCTGCGGAATACGAGCGCGCTCCCGGCGAGGACGCGACCTGCTTGAGCTTCAGTCTGCACTTCCACAGTTTCCAGTCAGGGTAGTCCGTCAGCCTCAGCAGCTCCTCGAGGCTGGAGGCACATCTAACGTTCTGCTCCCACACCTCCTTATTTTCTGCCTGTTCACGAGAGATGGGGCAGGAGCATTCTGTCACTGCAGCAGCCATAGGAGGCAACAGTCTTTTGAGCAAAGAGAATGACGGACAGAATTCCTCCGTTTTAAAGTTTATTAAACATAATACACAAAGCCTAAGGAAGTCAGAAAGTAATAAAGAGTAAAACCAGGTTACCTTTCATCTTGCCTGAATAAGAGTATTGAAGTACAGCAGTGTGGATCAAATGTGCTGCCAAACCCTTAAACTCTAAACCCTTCTTCTCAATAAAGGAAAAACCTAATGTTTTTTTTATATTAAATACATGTGTAATGCAAACATGATAAATACTGTAACTGATACAAGTCTGTTATTCACAACTCTCATCTCTACTTTCACTAACAACAGAGACAGAATTGCCCAAAAGGGACCTGTCAAAACATACCTGTGGATTAGTCCAGCTACAGAGAATAAACTTCACAGTGAGCCCCAACCCCACTTTCCCTCCATCCACAGCCCAACACACAGATTTCTAATTAACTCAGAATTGTGTGACTGCAGAGATGACTGCTGATTTAACATTGGTGATCTCTGTAGCTTCATGTCCCTTCTGTGAAAAACACAGGTCATTCTTCTGTTTAGGAATAGAGAAGCACATTAATGTTTTCAATGGTTTCGTGTACAAACTAATGTAGACTCAACAACAGATAACTGTGTTTCCCAAAGACAATCCGTTTCAGCTGGGTTTGGAACAATACCCTAGTCTGTAACACAACAGCCCTGTGCAGATGTTGCAGAAAGAAAGTGAGAAGGTCATTCATCACCGGCAAACTAAGAAGTGAAACGACACCAAGCTTCTGTTGTAAATGCTCAGCTTTTTTGTTTATACACGCTTTGCCACAACACATATGTGTTTCCAAAGCAAGCTCATTATCCCTGGGTGGCTACAATAAGAACTACATGCATAATTCAAATATCAACCAAAGGATCAGTTTCTATGAGAAGCCCGATTGGATCCAACTCACTGGAAATGTGTATTAAACTTCACAGCTTTCACAGATTGTAATTCTCCACTCCTTTTTAAAGTTCCCCACCAAAAGCCTGCAACCTGCTGCTAGGCAAACAAAATCAGGTCCAGATTTCAAAGGAAATCCTTCTGCATTGAAAGAGTCTTAATACAAAAAAAACATGCTGTGGAGCCAGGTTTCATTTGCTCTCTCTTACATACACATGCCTTCCTTTGATGTAGAGGTCTGGCATATTCTTTCCCTGTAACATTACCCATTGTGCAAAGAAAATGGATATTGTATTTATATCCTGTGTGTGCAATTAAATGTATTATTAACTTGTTTATGAAATGGAAATATTTTTTACACAAAGACAGATACCTCCTTGGGCAAAACTCCTGTCTGTAAGTACTAATTCTTCCAGGAGCACGGGTTCAAATCCCACCTTTAGCTTTCTAAATTTACAGAAATGCAAGGATGGCACAGTAGTTAGTATTGCTGCATGCCTAATTCCTGGGGTTCTATCTATGTGGAGTCTGTATATTCTCCCTGTGTTTGTGTAGGTTTCTTCCAGGTGCCCTGATGTGAGTGTGTCTGTGTGTGACCTGCAATAGACTGGTGTCCTGTGCAAGGTGTATCCTGCCATGTGCCTGTTGCTTGCCAGGGTAGGCTCTGGCTCCACCACTAACCTGTATAAAATAGAATGGTTAGATATTGGATTGATCCATGTATGTACATTCTGTACTGCTAAGATAAAGAAACTAATAAGAAACAGCAAATAATATATACTGTAAACAGTTCCAATACAAATACATATAAATCCATATACAGTATACTGTATGTCTCTTTTGAATAGTATCACTGTCTTCGTTTAATGTGATGTAATCTATAACAGACCAGTTAGGCAAAAGAAATATGAATATAGCCTTGAAGTGAACAATAAATAATCATAATGAAGTCAAAGGGCTTAATAACATAACATTCATCATTATTTCGACAAAAGAAAATGATTAGCCTAGTGTTTACTGCTAACCCTGAAAAAAGGACAATTACTGTAGTTCACAAAACATTTCTCACTTCAATCCAAGAAGTGTAAATTGTGTAAACTTTTATGGGGAGGACACTGATGTAAAAATCACAATATCTCAGATGAAATAAACATGAACATTACAGATAAAGGCAGAATATTTTTAGTGTCACCCATGACACGAAGAATGGTCAGTGCTAGGGAAAAAGGGATAACTGCCGTTTTGATTTCCACAAGAGGGCAGCAGCCTTTCAACTCAAAAAAGTTTATTGAGGGACTTTCTGTGTTTCTTAATAGGTTTTAAAAACCACTGTGACGTCTTTGACTTTGACGTCTAATGATGACACTAACAATTATTGATACAAAACAGAGAATGTCCACAACTAAGCAAGCACTACACAGAGGGACCAAAACCAGGAAAGATCAACAGAGACCAAGAGGAAGCGCAACATGCCTAAACACATTTTTCAGAATGTCTCCTGTCTTGTGAAATGGCAAGGGGCTGTGACAGTGAGAACTCTAACCGACACTGTTGTGAAAATGAAATACAGTATTGTGGTTATTAACAAACAATTCAAAGAGATGAAGTTCTTTTTTTATATTACAATGCTACAGAAAAATAGATTATCCTCCCATTTTCTAACCCACACTATGCAGGACAGGGTCGCAGGGGATCCAGAGCCTAACTCAGCCAACAACGGGCATAGGGTGGAATACATCCTGCCACTAGTCCATAACAGGGCACACACAGACTCAGACACACATACAGTACATTCTCAGCATGGCCATTTTAACAGAAGCCGGCATGTTATTGGACTATGAGAGGAAAGTGGATCACCCAGAGAAAACCCACACAGAGGAACGTGGGGAGAACATACAAAACCCGACACAGGTAGTAGTTCAGGAATTGAGTCCCAGTAATGTGAGGCAGCAATGCTAATCACTGTGTCACTGTCCCACCCAAAAGCGGATTATTTGTGTGCTATTTGTGTATTCCTGGTTCAGGAATCAATAATTCCTTTATTTTATTTTTTCACTGAAAGAGTACAAAAGTCTTTAACACCTTTTTATGAGGAAAAAGGTCAATACTACAGAAACACCACTGATTTGCTTTTTTAGAAATGAAACATGTGCATGCTTTCCCGCCTCAATCTTAGAATGTTGATATTGTTGAGTTAAAAATCAGTATTACGAAAGAGTGCATTTCCAAAATGTTTTAACAAGTTTGGGCATGGACAAAGATTTCAACTGGAAAGACAATTAAAATGACTGGGGTGGAATAAAAGCATATCGGTTTATAGGAGGCATGCATGTGGGTTGTTATTAATCTACTTCTGAAAAGATGCAGGACTGTTACACTGCCAAAGTTTGATGTGAAGAATGCACTCCAGGCCCAACAGGTACTGTAGATTGGGTTGTATCAACACATACAGGACTGTGGTAGGAGGGGGGGGTCTTCTTGGAAATAACATGCAGGTTCAGGCTTCACCTGGGATTTGGGTAAATTAACTCCTAAGTGCACAAGTAATACATTTCTGCAGAATGCATTAATTGGAGTTATCAGGTCTATGTCTCATATCAAGTCTGAATTAATGGGTTGGAGAGTAGGCTACTATAACAAGCAAGACAGATCTCTAGGTGTCATGCTTCTCAAAACCTGCACACACTCTGCAAAGTTAAACATTTCCCCAACACCTTCCACATTTTATCAATATTAAACTAGAAAAAAATACTTTAATATATGCTGAGCAACAGAGAATGACCAGGCCTGAATTATATAAATAGATGGAAGGCAGTATTAGGACATAGAATGAGTTTGACCTGTTTCTGCAGTCACCCCATGGTAATACATTGCAATGCATGAAGGGAAGATTATAACTAATTCTATTAATTAGTCTTCTACATTCTTTGTATACACTCAGAAGTTACAAATTAATTGGTACAGTATGGAACTTTGGAAAGAGCATGTTAAGAAAACATAAATGACATTGTGAAAAAATTTGTGGAGCTCACATGTTGACATGTTGTAGTGCTGGCTGTGCTTACTGCCCTGGGGTGTGATCTGGGCAATGGGCAACTTTTCCAGTGGAGACTCATGTCTGTCTCTGCCAAGACTCATTTGTGCAAGGAAAAGGTGCCCTCTTTCACCCTGTCTGGATAATACCAAGACACAGAGAGAGTAAGAGCATCATAACCCTGCCATAATGTGAGTAATCACTGGATATGAACCTCAAGTGTTGGCTGTCCTTGATTGCTCACTACAAAAGCATCTCAGTACACCAACTTTTAGAAATAGAGAAGAAGTTGCGGACCTTGATTCAGGAAAACATTGTACTGTATGCTGACTCTTCCATACAGTATATAGTCTACTGCATATAAAGTAGCATAGACTGTCACTCATATCATCATCAGTGATCTTCAGTCCAAGAAATCCCACCCATCTGTTTTCTAACCACTTTATCCAATATAGGGTCACAGGGGAGGCAGAGTCTGTGTGGGCAAGCAACAGGAAAAAGGAGAGGTATACTCTGGATAAAACCCCAGTCCATCACAGGGCACAACACGCACACACTAACACCAAGGCCAATTTTCCCAGAAAGCCAATTAACCTACCAGTATGTGCTTGGACTGTGGGAGAAAGCCAGAGTACCCAGAAGAAACTCACACAAACCATACAGACTCCACTCAGACAGTAATCGAACCCAGGACTGCAACACTGTGAGACAGCAATGCTTACCACTGCACCACTCTGCCACCCTCTTAAAAGAGCATCACTTACATGCTATGTTAAACCTCAAAATCATTGAACTTGCAAAGAAATTAGTGAGAAGGAAACAGCACCACATGTACTGCTACCAATCTTTATGGTCAGCTTTATAGGAAGGTTTTCAGACATCTGTTCCATCTAACTGTACAAATTCTCTTTGCTACTGTATGTAAATCGCTGAACCTTGACCTTATGTTTCATTGTTTTCTTCCACACTACCACTGGCTTAATGTGTGAAATGGAGAAGCACATGACAGTACAGTACCTTTGATATTTTTGTCTCTAAAGTAATCTAACTGTAATCAGGCATACATCACATTAAGCGGGTGCCTAATGAATGTATCATCCATTGCCCAACCAACAAAATTCTTTGAAAAAAATTCAAAAAAGATTCTTCTGTTTTTTATTTTGTGAAGAGTAACTCTTTTTCCAGGATCAGGGCTGAGTAACAGCAATGCCTTTGATGTTACATGTAACAGAACCCATAGTGACGTTATGACATTGAGGATCACTGCAGAGATCACTGTTCCTACAAGCACTTTAAGTATTGTATTTGTAGTGACAGCGACAGATTTTCTAAAATTCCAGTGTGGTCTATTATCTGAAAAACATTTGATACACTGGCATTCAGAAGTTCAAATTGAACATGTGGCATTTGTTTAAGAGAAAGGGAGAGTAGAGTGTTTAGGTACAGATAATGGAAACCAAAAAATGTAACTTTATGACCTCTTGCACCACAGCTTTATTAACCTCTGAATCAGAGGACTAATTAAAGCAGCAAGTTAAATTACACTTTTATTCAGTCTGAAAATATATTCCCCACACGCAAGTAATTACAACCAAAAACCTTTTGACTTTACAGACCAGCTGCAAATGATAACTTAAAGGTCTTGGATCTTGCAGTGAAGCTTCTGTCATGAATGAAAAAGCACTTGTCTGTGTTTAATCACTAGCACCAGGCTCGAAACATGAAGGGCTGGACCTTTTCTCACGTCAGAGCCTGTCAATGCCTGTCCTCAATCTGCAGCATAACAGTGGGTGGCAGATACTGCCTCGCCTGTAACCGGACCCCCTTCTGCTGTGAGTAACAGAAGTCCAGACTCTTCTCTGAATGAACTGCTTTCGTAATGACCTGGGATTTCACTGCAGCTGATTCACTGTTGCTCCATGTATTGGTAATTACCAGTATGTGCTACCATATACAGCACAGTGTACATACTGTATATAGGGTGAGAAATAAAGTACAGTATGTGCTATCAAACATACTGTACATCTAGTTCACAGCAAAGCAGAAAACTACATTAAATATACATGTGACAGTCATCTTGTTTATTCTATAGCATGTCTGGAGAGACTGCAACTACATTAGGATATTTTGACATAAATGAGGATGATTACATAATCAAGGACCTTTATTCACTAGGCTCTGTAATTCCAAAACTACTGTACATCACCAGAAAAAGTACAGAGGTCACACTTAAGAGCCAGGTATTAGTAGTAATACCCAAGCTTTTTGTAAATCCACAAAACTGATATTATATCCGTATGCTGCAACTTCAGTTCGCCAACAGTTTAACTGTACATTAGCTTTATTGTAATATTATCCAGAAATACACATTTTAAATCCAAAAGTTGATCAGAGACCCAGTGATTCTGGCAGCAGATGTGATGAAAACAGATCATTTCAATTTTTTTATTTTTACAGAGGCAGAAGCCCCAAGCTAAAAGTTTGTCATGTGTCTGGGATATTGATGTTTTCTTTGCACTTTTCCTTGAGACTGAATTTGCGAGCATTAACAGGCGAACGCAGAAGGAATTCACACCATCACTCAAGACGCACCCCCTTGGCTTCGGCTCATTGAACTTTTCCCCATGAGACTTCCAGCAGCTGGGGCCAGGAAGTTGGCTGCCACTAACATTGTTTCCTCTCAGCCACCTGTTGAGCTGCTCCAGCGAGTAAACCCTTCAGGATATCGTAAGGACTTTAAAGCACATCTCTGATCTTAGAGAAGACCCTCTTTCTCACTCAGGGCTAACTATACAATAACTGCATGCCATGACACAGCTGTGCTATGAACAATTCCATATATACAGTACCACCATGGAATGAGTCTTGTCTCATGATAACATTACAGATGAAAGGGAAGTCCAGAAACATTTTATTTTTGAGACATGATTGTGAGACAAGGAGTCCTGTCTCATGTAAATGAGCAGTATGTGATGGTGAGCTACCAGCTCAACCATTGAATGTGCTACCCATTGAAGATGTGGTTAAAAAATTCTGTTTTGGGATTGAAAAAACACAGGAATTGCATAAATTAGGGTTACTACCGTAACATCTGCAAATTCCATTTTTGATTTTATTACTGACTCTTAAAATATATATTGCAGAGAAATAGTAATGTGAATGTTTGAAAAGGGCATTGAATGAAAAGAAAGCAATAACTTAACCCAAACCCAAAGCCACAGGCTTTAGTCATAGTATAATGAATACAACTTTATACATGAAGCTTTGAAAATGAACGCTGTCATGCAATATTAAATTTGTCAGAAGCCAATGTACTGCTTGCTAAATTTCTGCAGCCTCTGTGGTGACATTACTGCTGTGATCCATTCAGCATGTCAGGGTGGCGTAGACTGTTTCCAGTTAAATGAGACAAGGCACACACTCAAATAAACGTAGGAGTTTCCAGCTGCAATTTTTACTGGTAAATATTGGCTGCTAACTGTAAGCAGAAACGCAAGTGAGAGAGAAACAACGGGTGACTAAATGCTTATAAACTTCAAAAACTCCACCTCAGGCTACTGACAATCCTATACCACACCAAGCCCTAACATGTTGAGTTTACAAAGAATATTTGGCAACATTTCGATACACTATGTCTACAATATAGAATCTAATCTAATACAACTTGCACTTTCCTTTTTTAATTTGTGCTTATACTGTATATAACAACCAGAAAGCTTATAATGAACTCCATTCTTTAACTTCAAATATTTTTAGCCATGTTTAATAACTATTTTTAGCAAAATATTCTTTCTAGATGTAAAAATATAATGTTTAAACTTAATAATCTCCTAATAAACGTTGTGATATTCATTTTATCTCATTTAAAAACAATAGTAGATTCATCATGTATGCCAGATCTCATCAACCCTGTTTTGTGTAACTGAATTTGAAGCAATAATATAATAAAATCAGTTCCAAAATGAACTGGCTAGTCAGAGTTTGGTTCCCATCACACTTTATCTCCGAATTTGCTGTTGCAGGTCCAATTAGGTTATCCAGATCCTCATGTGCTTTGTCTAACGTCATCGGTACTTCGAGGCAAATCTCAGCAACAGGTGACATTAGAAACCAGTTAAGAGCAACTAGCTTTTGTGTAATAATTTATGTTTTGTGTTTCAGGCATCAGTTAAGAATATGTTTTATCCATCTGCTTAGTTTATCCCAGGACTCAACGCCAGTGCATTTTCATTTGACTCAGTTAAGTTACATTATCATATAAAGGGATATACAAAAGTAAAGAAAATCTGAAAATAATGTTCTGTATTGTTATTGATACAGAATTAATTTAGATCACATACCTTCTGGAAGTTTTGATCAGGATTTCCCTGCATGAGCCGAACGCATGAAACCACCATGAGATGCATTATGATACAAGAATGAGTCTTCATTGTTCCTTCGATCTCCAGTAAGTGTTCTATTCCAGAACCAGTCAGACAGGCATTACATCTCCTTGTAAAAGAAAACTCAACTCTGCAGACTGATGGCTGGTGCACTTATCAACTCATTAGAATGGATAAGAATGGATTGGCCTTGCAGTTATAAAATCCTAAAAAATTAACAAAAAACTGATTGCTAAAAAAAAAACTAAAAAAAAAAACTTTTCCAAGTCAGCTACCAAACCTCAGGCAGTGGAATATTTGAATCAGCACATCATCAGCAAAAGGCAAATCATCAGGAAATTTTGTTCAGGAATAAAAAAGTAAAGCTTTGATCAAAAAAATCCAGCACTCTTTGATTTACTGTGTAACCTGGTATGCAATTATTTCTCAATTTTCATAAAACAATACTGCAGTTTTCTCCTTTTTAAGAATTTCTTCTTTGGTGCAGAGAGTGGTATTTCAATGGCAAAGATTTCCGTCTTCAATACTTTAATCCAGTAGCGCTATATTTTCCTCAATACACAGACTTTGTGGAATCAGAGAGAAGCATGTGTTTTAAGCGTAACCCAGACTTTAGCAGACTTCAGCAGTTAAAAAATCTGGCTCTAATCCCACCCAAGCCCTTTTTTTCAGCAGCCAATAGGAGATGGGAATCTGAATCATTCTCAGTGTAAGACATCATTCTTCTACAGCAGAAGTGAGCCTGAAATATGAAACTTCCACAGCCTGGAAATTACATGTCTAACCAAGAACTATTCAATAAAGAGTTAATTACACAACAACTCAAATTTACTGTTATAAAAGAATTGTGTTAATATAACTGTGTTAATATAATTCTGTAAATATATAACATAATATTTACTATATGAAAAAGATATAATATTTAAGTAATTAAATTAACAGTCATCCCATCTTCAGTTTTCAACATTTAAAGACATCTTACGTTATATTCACTAAAAATTTTAAAAACCTTTAAAGCGATACCCAGTATCACTCTTTAATTACACTGCAGTTTACAGATCTAATCTTGCATTTAAAAGCTCAGTATAGTGACCTTACTTAATTATAAATAAGCATAATAATGTGTAACACAAAGTTAAAATCATCACATGGTGAACACATGACTGAACGTTTTTATTTCATCTCCCTCTTCAGTAGCTTTTTAATTTAGTTAACTCTTAAACATCTTGATACCACCTTGGTGCATTTCTAATGTATTGTAAAAGTTCTTGATTCATTTATAGCAACAACCACCAAATATGACAACTTCAAAATACGATCAGCAGAAAGTGTACTGCGTGGCATTCAAAACACAACAAATGCTTTTGGTTCAAATACTTATTTGTTCATTTTAATGTCTTTTAGCATACATTTATTCAGTTTCATGAAAATGGCTGGATGACATTCTTGGATCAATTGACTACCAACTACCAAGGAGGCTAGATAGGCTGAATAGAGCAAGCACCCAGATATGTTGCTTCTCTACATAATCACAACAATTAACACAGATACGGTCATACACAACATTATGTCGGTAAAAATGAAGCGTTCCAAGTACATGGTCAGAATCCATGACTAATATTTCCTTCTAATGATGTGAACTGCAGCGCTTTATTGATTGTAAGCTTTTTTTAAAAATAAGGGAAGCATGGAATTTAATGTCTGGATAAAGGCAATCCATTTTTACTAGGTAATGTTTATTTCAGAAGAGCAGTTAATTAACTATATTGGTAAATTTAGATATACCGATGAACCTAGACAACACGTCTGTAGACTGTGGGTCCAAATTGATGCACCAGGTGATAGTCCACATGGAGAGCTTGCAAATTCCATGCAGAAGGCATCCCCGGCCAGAATCAAACCCATAGAACCCCTCACCTTTCAACACATTAATAAATACAAAAATGAATAATATCCAATTCTATGTGTATTTATTCCTTTCCAGATGAGCAGATACAGAATTTATATTGATCTGAACTTCTCTGTCTTAAATATCTGTTTGCAGCTTTTACACACACACATATAAGTATTACTTAGTAATCGCTTTCTCAGCTTGATACTCAAAATTATGCAGTGACAAAGGTATTCACATGTCGCGAATCTTAGACTGCCAAGTCTTAGCCTTTTCAAACCCATTGGTCCCTGATCGATAATCACTGATTGCTTGTAGTATTTCTTCCTCTGTGTTCATTACAAAAGGACCTAGTGGAAAATAATAAACATAATTATAACATTTGCAAAACAACGAGTTTAACGGGTTAAAATGGTTGGGAATCAAATCACATCAAATGAGTTTTCTATGCAGCACAGCGTTTAAATTAATAAGTATAGAAAATGTATTTAAAAATTGGTCAGTTGACCAATACTAACTACTAAATACTAACTCTTTGGCTATGTGGGCCAAAATGTCTGCTCTCCTTTGCACCTTTTCTCACGGTCTTATGTTGTAATCTAACAGCATGCAATTGGGAGATGGGACGAAAACATAAGACAGTGCTTAACTCCACTGCCAAGTATTGCTGTTTCAACATTGCAGGATAAAATGAATTAATCAGATTAGCTAAATCTTAATGCCAATTCTGTTGCTTACCATGTTGTACTACTGGTTCTTTGATTGGCTCCCCAGCAATTAGTACAAAGTGGGCCACTTCAGTATCCTGAAAACAAAATCAAAATGACTACATATAGCAACCAATAGTCTTAATGCATTCAAGGTTCTATTCCTAAATTTGCACTCATGTTGTGCAGTATAAACCTGTTTTGCTAAAGGCCCTACTCAATTATTTGTAGCAGATCCTTTCCCAAATACGACTACGACTTTACAAGTAGAAACATTAAAACATGTAGAAAACATGTCTGAGTATGTTGGATAACATCCAGGCAATTCCTAACATAAAATATTTTAATTTCTTTACGTTAGGAGGCTTTTCACCTGGCCCTAATGTGACAGACTGGGGAGTGTCAAAAGGTTCAGATTTAACACTGCTGTATGCCATTTCCAATCTATAATCTATACACAGACACAAGTTTCTGGTGAATTAACTATTTTAAGACACATGGTGTGGATATTTTACGTTTGTAGATGTATGGAACTGCACAGGATTCCAAAAACATGTTCTCACAATCTTTGCTTTAAATTATTAACTAAAGATCTTAACCAATTTATGTAGGGAAAATGGGCATTGAATAAGTTTAGAAGAGACATCAACACTCTAAAGACCTCAAAGTATGTTTTAACAATATTATTCACATTTAATAACCTAGGATGCTCAAGTATTGAGAACGGGTTAACATGCAGGAAACAGCATCATCTTATGGGTCACAGCTTTTGGCTGGGCCTGTTGCTGTTCCTGATCTACTGTATTGCAACAATTTATACTTTAACACAGCTATGCTATAAAAATAAGCAGAGTGTCAAAACAGCAGCAGCCAAAATAGCAGCCAAAGAAATTATAAAGAGACTTAAACAAAATCATGAACAGGGCAGATACATTGCAAATGAACATGTACTATGTATTTTGCACAGGCGTCTAAGACCTGCAGAAAGTGACACATTTATGTCAATTCCACTTTATCCTCACCATGAAATTGCTGGAAAGCAATGAAAATGTTTGGGTTATATAACAAACGACCAATATAAAGTGTGAAATTGAAATATAGTGAGGTTCTACTAATGCTTAATGGTCGAGGGCCAAACCCTTAGCACTATAGGAACAGTTGCATAAAATATTAGTTTCACTTAGCCACTAAACTACCAAACATGGGAGGCAGGCTGAATAGTCTCCTCTCATTTGCATGTGTTACTATTCTTATGGTTATTTATAGTGCACAGCATTTTTGAACAAGAATGTGCTCACATAATTCAGTCGTCACCTTCTTTAGAAAAAGGTCAAGGTTTAGCTATCAGTTAAACCAGTTTAACGCTGGTAACACACAGGATTGAAAGCTGGCCTGCACTTCAACATTCTCACACGTGGTGTGGCTCTTCTGCACTTAGCCGACTGAATCACTCCATACTCATTCCATGGTACTTCATTCATCCTTGACAAATTGACAAGGAGGATCTTACATGAAACCTTACAACATGCACTTCTACAGACTTCCCCTGTAATGCCCCAAGGCTTGAAATTCCTTTGATTAGATCAGACACAGAGACTCAATTACTTCCTTCAATGATTGCTGACAGCCCACCTATTTGAAAATATCTTGTTTCTACTTGGGGACCTTATTCAACTCCAGTGCTTTGAAAAAGTATTCACCCCTTTCATTTTGTTAAATGTACTGTATACACATAATTGTCTCATACATATTTTAATCAAAACATGAGTGTTCAAACTTAATACATTATATGTGAAACAAAAACTGCAATTCAGTTTTAAAAATATGTTGATCTGAGTTATCGAGTTCCTGATAAACTTAAATATGATGAAGCCCGTCTAAAGTCTTTTTTTAAGATTTCCAAAACTAGAGAAACACTAAAGGAAAAAGCTTTAACAAATGAAACATTATAGGAAAAAAGTGAAGGTAAGAATTTGAATGTTGTACAGAGTATATTCCAAGAAATGGTACCTTGTTTTCAACCTGCACAGTATCTCCGTCACCAAACACAACAGTGTAATGAGGTTCAATTTTTTTCTGATCATCATCAGGACCTCCAAAAAAAAACAACAGCCAATGTGAAATAAAAAATCTGCAGTATTTGTTTTGTGAATATTTTTGGTTGTACTGTACTTAAAAATTTTAAATGAAAGCTAAATACAATAAGATGAAACATGCAGTAGTGAGGATTGTAGAGTCTTCCAGCTTACTCCTGCAGAAAACAGTGGTTCTCTGTATTAACGACCTAATTTAGAGGTTTTCCATTGCAATAAAGTTATAAGTACAATGTCTATTTACCTCATTTTAAAGTAAATAATATCATAAAACATGTAAAGAATTATACAAAGAATTATGCAAAAAATCTCTAGGGATTGTGTTGACTGGGAGATGTGTTGTTTTTGGGATAGGACCAAATGTAACATTTGACATTTAGACAAAAGACTTCCAATTTCACATCTGACCACAACACCTTTTCCACGTTTTTACAGGATCACTCAGTGTTCTCTTGAAAACTCCACTTGGCCACACAGGTCAGCTTTGTGGAGTGACTGGGATATTGTGGACTGACACACATCGTCTTTGCCATTGAACTGTGTAGCTCTTTCAAAGTTACATTATATTATTGGATTATTAGTTGTTTTATACATTTCTCCTGATATGTGCTTTTGTAGAATTCTATCCCTGAGCTATTCTAAAAACTATTTGTTTTTCAATGTTGAATTTTTGCTTGAAACTCACTACCTCACTGAGGAACCTTACAGAGATACTGTAGGTGAATTTATTCTGGAATAATCTGAACAAATACTGTATTTTTGCACACAGACAATTTTGGCAGAGATAGATTCTGCTCAGTTAATTGTGTGGTTTATTAATGTAATTTTGTGTACCTAAATTAATTTAGGTTCGCAAAGAGTTTTAATGATTCTGCAGTCATGACTTTTCAGTTTTTCTTTCATATTAAATGAAAGATTTCCTTGTTGTTTTTTATTTAAATGTGTGGAATACGTTGTGTATGTAAAAAATATTAATTGCTATTTATAAACATAATTTTTGCAAGTTTTAAGACATCAAAATGTGAAAACTATTCAATAGTCTGAATACTTTTAGTATTTATACATTTATAGTTGTATTCTACTGACTTTCTTTACACTCATTAAAAAGCTATATAATCAAGTTAGAGTTGCTTTCTATTTTTACAAGTGGAAGTATATAGATCATAAATTCAATGAATGGTTATTCTATACTAAGCGCACACATTTCCTTAAATAACCATCTATCGCAAAGCAAAGACACCTAACACTACAATTTCTTTTCTATTATTATAATTTTGAAGCCATGAGCTCACTGTAATTCAACAGCCTTTATTCTAAACAACCCATGGCAACTCATTAAACTGTAGTTTACTGTAGTTAAACTGTAGTTAACTGTAGAAACGTCAGTAGAGAAAGTGACATTTCAAAACTTTTGAAATGTCATCTTTTAAAATGTCATCTTAATCTTAAATTTGTTTTTTTTTTAAATGTGGAAAACTGAAGTAACAGCCAATAAACACACCTGCAAATACAGTATAATTATTTAACATAATTCAAGTTTTTTTTTTAAGCAGAAAGACAAAACCATAAAGGAAAACCTTAAAAAGGACAAAATCAGGAATGCTGTGGCCTTTTAGGCTTCACATGTCAGTTTTACAGTATATTTAGTATTGGAATAGCTTAGCCTTGAAATAAAAATAAAATAAAATCAGTCAATGAATAACTCCAAACTACAGAATTTCTTAAAGAGGCCTGCTTTCAGATTTTGACTTTTGGATTCACTCAATTATTAAGGAAAATGAATTTGAAAAGAACGTTGTGAAATTAATTTCTAACATGATCCTCCGTGATGGAAACCAATCTGATTTTTTATCTCTCAGCATTAGGGGAAATTTATTGTGTCCATGTGATGATGGCCAATCATCCGTCAATCCATTTACTAAGTGCTCTATGCAATACAAGGTTGTGGGAGAATGGGATCCTATCCCAGCACAAAATGGGTGCAAGGCAAGATGCAGATAGCACCCCGTATTGCACCACCGTGTTGTCCTGTGGACTATCACACTGCGGTGTCATTAGTTTCAGAGACAAAGATCACGGGATTAGGATGGTGAAAAAGCACCGTGTGGATTCTCCCCTCAGTCTACTGAACTGAACAGGTGCCTCTGCTGCTCAGGGTGACATAAGTGCCTTAGGTTTACTTAATCAACCATTTCACTAACAAGGTTAGCAGACTGAAAACTAGATTGGGCCTGGTGGGGTGAGAGAAGAGTATCCGTGGGGAAAAGTTATAAAACTGAGATTATTTATTGAAATTAATAAACAAGAAAGTTTACTTATAGACATACAGTAGAATGTTCACTTACCAACATGAATATTTCCAGAGAGTGTATAAATAAAAGCAGTCCACCCTAGTGAGAGTTAAAATTGTTAAGAAAAATTTAAAGTAAAAGGCAGAAGGAGAAAAATATGTTATTTATTTCAAAAATACTCTACTGCAGGGCAATAATTTTATCCAACCAGGGGAAGTTCAGAATGTTCATATTTAATATTTTTATGAATGTGAAAGAGGAAAAGCTTATTTTAGAGAAGGACAGAAAAATGAGTCTATATTAGGTCCCTCTCCATGTATTAGGTACTGTATAACATAATACAGTGGTGTCCCAGACAACTGGAGAACTTCTGTCCATCAGGGTTTGTACTGTAGGTACAGTAGCCTTCAAATCATCAGTTTTTAAAGGTCTGGAACAATATAACTGTAATCAATTTAACAGGTCTGGAACGGAAATCAGAATATCCTTCAGCCTTCAAGAACCAGTGTTCCCTTCATTGAAGCGTTATTTGCTTTCCTGCCCAGACAGTTGTTCCCAGTCTTTAAATAACAGATTATCTGCGGTGGCCTATAAGAATGACTGGATAGAGCTCTCCAAGACCAGGAACTGAAAACCTACTGTAGATTTAATGTATATTAATAAGCCAACTCTTTATTTCAGTTGTGCGTTTTCCACATCTTGGCTCATGGCTGCAAACACTGCAACTGCACATGAGGGTGAAAGACACAGGCAGCATCACCCCCTTCCCCACCTTCGAGACACGCGCCTCCTGACATGTGACGACTGAAGCAGAGGAACATCTTTGTCCTATGGCACCATGAGCAAGTCAAAGGGAATCTGCAGGGGTCGCTGTGATCCCCTGACCCAAGAGAGAGCAGGGGACCAAACCCACCCAACCATCGGGGGAGCTCAGTCAATTCTTCGCTGCCATTTGGGAAATCCCAGTCGGTCACATGGAGGTAATGATAAGACCTAGCCTCAGCTGCAACTCCTAGATCCCATATTAGATACTGTACTTTCTTAAAATTAGCTATTAGACCCTTTTATCTTTACATATTATCCCATCTAAAAGTCTGGAGCTCAAAATAATCCATACTGTATATATTTTAAATTAAGAAAGTATATTTGACCAATTCCAGCACTAGCTACAGAATATATTTTTAAAATAGTTATTAATTTATTATAAATACATTGATATAATAATACAAAATGTCATTTTACATATACTGTAGATAAACAATCCATACCTAAGACTGTGTAATTTGGATCTGAGCATTAAAAGCAAACATTTTTATAGAGTTCCTCTTCGAGTTACCAGACACTATTCAATTCAATCATCTGACGCCTTGAAGGATAATGAGATAGGAACTTTAGGGGGGAAACCGTCACAAGACAGGATGAGAGAAAATCCAATGGAGAAGGCAGAACCAGACAGGATGAAAAAGAAAAATGCTCCAAGTATGTAAGGCAATGGGATAAGTTCTGAAGGGATAAAAAGGACAAAATTGGAACAGGAATTAAAGGAAAGCAGTTGCTGTGACAGCAGTGGAACAGAACTAAGATTATATTATAATACCACCCACAGTTACCCACAGTTAGTAAAGTTATAAAGCATTTTTGTTATTTCACATAATGTAAAGCATATGACATGATTTGTCTTCCCACAACTATGTAATGTATTAAATATTTATTTCAGAAATCATGAATTTTTAAGACACTGGGCAAATATGAAAGGGTTATTAGTAAAAAGTGAGTAAAAAATATTTATTGATATGTACAATTATTAACATTGTTAATATATGAACAGAGTTAGATAGGTTAGATAGGTTTAAGATGTAATGATGGTAACAACAGCCTAAAATAACTCTGTTATCATAATAATTCTGTAAGTATTGGCTGGAGTATACCACTGCTAGATCATAAATATTAACATTAGGTCGCTTAATTACTTGTCTAAACAAGAAAATCAAACTTGTTATTTTATTAAAGCAAATCGTACACTGAGGGTCACAAATAAATATTTTAATTTTTCAGGTTTTAAATGAACAAGAATAAGAAACAAAATCAGAATTATAATCTTGCAGGGTCAATGCCAAACACTGATTCATCTTTTAAAATGAGTTAGCTTAAACCATTCTGTAAGCTAGTTTGTCCATGGGATATGATTACTTCATGTGAAATGGGAAACCCCCAACCTCCCGACGGTTGTGTGATGCCGTGCAGGCAAGTGCTTCAAGAGATGTAGTCTCATATGGTTTGTTTCCAAAGCTTTCCCTCTGCCTAAAATGGCAATCTGTAACTGGAACAGGCATCAGGTGCACATCCTACTCCAGTGTGAATAAACAGAGGGCCGAATGAGGAAGGAGATGGCGATGACCAGGAGTAGCATTTTAAGGGTCAGATCACCCCAGCATCTGCCTCCAGGCTGAGGGTTTTTCTTATTTTTCTCATGGCTGTAGTTCCAGCTTCCAGCTTTCTGCTACAGCACGCTCTATTTATTTTCCCAACTTCCCAGGGCGCCAGCTGGAACAGCCTTTTTTTTTGCTACTGCACAAGGCTATCGTAAAGATCAGTTCATAATTTATTGTTTCACTTTAAATTTTGTGTGTGTGGTGTGTCTGTGCTCGGGGGCCCCACCTAGAACCTGTGGCCCTCTTGAGAGCCGCCCCACATCACTGTTGATTATTTCTTCACTCTTAGGTATGAAAGTTACATTGTATACAACAAAGAAAAAGGAAAATGAGCCGCAAGCTAACACAATCCTGAAACACACCAAATCCACGTGACTTTATCGTTCACCCTTTACCAGTTAGTAATGGTAACCTCTGTGCAATGGTTACTACACTGGCACCGTAGAGACCTCTTTGAGATGCTGTGCAACAGCGCACTTCACAACAAGACACTCCCTCTCCCTATAATTTCATTGTGTGGGTGGGGGCTTGTACAGTAGCTGCAGTACTCGGTGGTCCCGCACCTCCCTCAATTTACTGCAGACAGTCCAGCTCCTAGTGCTTGTACTGGTCTGTAGGAAGAACCTGCTGGAAAAACTGGGGAACACAAGTACAGGCTCTGTTTAAAGTGCCTCCAGAGTCCACCTAACAGCCCTTTAAGGATCTACTGTAGCTCTTATGTTGATTTCCTACGATGAAATTATTCAGCTGTCCCCCAGAAAGTGGTCTGTTGTTACGGTGGCTGGTATAATGTCTTTCTTTTGTAACTGACTTGCCATACCTGTCTTCGCAAGGAAGCTAGCTGCATGGCTTCAAACAAAAGTTAATAAATCCCCAATAAAAACAGTACAAGAATACTGACCCTGTAGTGCAAAGGGAAAAAAACAGGGTTCTTATGTTTTAGAAGACTGCGGTGTTCCCAAATTCCCTTTCAGACTTTCCATGGCAAACACATAACTAGAATCCCAATCAGGATTTTCAGACAACATTTTTCTCATAGTTTTGCACCTGTAACCACACGAAGAAGGGAAAAAGTACACGTCCTGTTTTGTTACACTTTAAAGTTATAAAAAATTATACCCTTAGGGTATTTTTCTTCCTCTTTTTTAACCTTAATTGCTCAGAGATCAGCAAGGCACAACTAACCAAAATCAATTTAAGCAATAAAAGTTAGCTTCTCAATGATATGAATAAAGGAAGATGTACAGTATAGTCCTAGGGACATGATAGGGACAAGATAGGGACAAGAGTGACGTCACTGTAAGCTTGCAAAAAAGACATGAATACATGACAGCAAGGAAAAAACATTTACAGTACAGTACTTTTACTATTGCAAATAAAGGTATTTATGAAAAAGATCTTAGACATTGTCCATTAGGATAAAAGCTGAGTTGAAAAAAAAATGCAGATTTGCTGTATCTGAAAATCTCTGGAACTGATTCTGGCAATTTCCTTACAGCCAGTCTGACAAGTCATCTTTAATGAATTAGTTTCTTACCACAAACGCAATCGAAGTGTCTAGTTGCAAAGAAAGGAAGTCTTTCATTCAATATACAAAAACGACATTTTAATAATATGCTTTTTTATATAAAAGTTATCTACGATTATCAATCTGCCCTCCATCCACACAGAAATTCACCAGTGACATCGAAATTTTAAATAAATAGAGTAAATAGGACATAGAGTGTGACATTTTTTAAATTTTAATTAAAACAGATTTTAATTATTTTTTAGTGGAAATCAATTTTTAGTTCACTCCTTTGTGTTTTCACTGATTCAGTGACTATTATTTTAAATACTAATTAACTAATTACTATTTGATTTTGATATATCATATATTATTTAGTAATTTTATAGTCTTACCTAAAGGAACTGCTTGGACATGCTTTGCTCCAGGCTCCAGTTTAAAATCGAGATATATGGTTGGAGTCCTTGTATAGATTTTTGACTGAAAAAGAAAAGGCAAAATAAGAAATAATTCCTTAGCACATAATTTCTCATGTATAATTTGCTAAGAAAGCAAAAAAAAGGTTAAGAGGTTAAAAAAAACAATGTGAGGAAGGTTCTTGCTGGGCTGATAAGATTGCAGTTATGTAGTGAGAAATACTGTACAACTCCTGTGAAGATAATATGATTTTGATGGGCAGCGCACTCTGCAAAATATGTTTAAATTTGCATTGGGGACCATGATCTCCTTGTGACATGTTATCTTTTATTGCATGAATTAAACAAAAAACACATTTCCAAATACGTACACAACAGAAACTATGACAGTTTCCTAATTAGCAAAACAGAATTATTAGCCTATTTGCAGCAGGCAAAAAATATTTTACAATCTGCAACAAAAACAAAAACATTTGAAAATCATGTACACTGTTTATTTGGCATTAATCATAATATGTATTTATATATTATAAATAATTAATCAGAATATTTTTTAAATAATATATTGATACTCTTTTCTCAATTAAGCAATTTTACATGAAATCATTCGTCACATGTGAAAGAAACCATAATCGAGTCTAGATGGAACCATTTGGACGTGAGCACATATTTAGTTGGTAAAAATAGAGCTTACAAAAGTATTCAGACCTTTCCTAATGTTACCCGCTTATAAAAATGACAAAATAAAGTATCCTTCCATTTTCTAAACATTTTATCTAATACAGAAGTGCCTATCTACAGTATCTAATACAGAGCAACAGGCACAAGGCAGGATCCACTGTGGTCAGGACGCCAACGTGGGAGACACACAGACAGAAACACACACAGTCACACCAAGACCAGTCGGAGATAGGCTCCAGCTCCCCCGATGACCCTGAATTGGAAGAAGCAATTAGAAAATGGATGGATGGACTCTGAAAGACATAAACTTAAAACCAAAAGGGTTGTCCTCCACTGATGCACATGTTACCATTTTCATTTTATCCCATTTGTCTCATGTGACTATCCTGGATCGGTTAAGTAATTTATTATGCTTGTCATTTAGATTTTTATAGACCATATTAGTCGGTACTGTAGTTGGCATTAGTATTGTGTCTGTAGCCTTTAATAAACCTTGTGAACTTTATTATACTCTGTGAACTACATTGCACTGCTCCTATCTTTATGCAACCACAACCCAATATGATTTTATTTTTTTAAATGTGAACTGTTCTCACTTAACACTGAATTTCCTTGTCTGCTTAACCAGCAGAAAACTGTTACACCTTGATGAGCCACAGCTCACAGCCCTCGGTTTCCACGGTAAACAGCCACATTTTCACGAGGAGTTGAACGCTTTCCAGTGCTGTGAGGACTTTTTTGGGCTGGTTGTCCCAGCCACCTTCTCACACCTAACGGTCTGATCATCCCATCAACTCCTGGATATTTAAACGCTGATCTGCCTCCAGTCTGGTGCTCTGTCATTGAGTTTCCTTCTCCTCCAGGGAAGTGCTCGTAGCACATACTGTCCCGGTCCACCTAAGAGAAGGATGATCTACCCAATTTAGTACGTCTATCCATGTTTCAAACGACACTGCCAGCCCGCTACCCGTCTCCCACCTATTCCCACTACAGCCCAGCTTTGAACCAGATAAGCAGAGTTGCAGAACCCCAACTCTCCTGCCTTGCTTGGCCACGCAGCTCCCCTGCCCTTCTCTGCCCTGTTAGTGTCACGGATGTCTCAAGGGACGAATCGTGGAATGGCAGGAAAGTAATAAAGACCCTATGCTTAGCGGCGAGATGGGGGTTAGCCTGGGCTCAGCTGATCAGGAAATGCCGTATAGAAACCTATGCCCTCAGGCCACAGACAGGAGCGACCTGGTGCTAGGCGAGTCTCAGGACATCTGAACGTCAGTGCTGAGCGAGGAGCAGAGCAGAAACAGGAAGTAAATAGGCTACACAACAAGACACCAGAAAGACATGAACAATCACAGGGAACTAGGAACAGGAGAGAAGCAGAGCGCCCTCTAGGTGTACTGGGCATGACAGTTGTGCAAAGTCTTCAGCCTAGCTGAACAGTGCATATCTTGCTCGGCTCTCTCCACTCGCTCTCGTTTCTCCTCGTTGGCTCACTAGGATTAAGTCCTTGGGCTCTTTGGCCTGTCCAGCCGACACGCCTTCTCATATTTTACCACTGCACCACAACAAAAACTGAATAGTGATGACAATATGTGTCACTTTTACACTTTCAGATATGCAGTAATGATTAAGTCACTGTGAATATTAAAAGCTTTTTTAAAAAATATATAAATGTATATAATTTGTTTGCAATTTCGACAATAAAAGAAATTCTAAATTTATGCTGGCTGATCATGAAATACAGTTTTTTAAGTACAGTATGTAAACCATACAGTAGGCTTTTTAGTTTCATATTTTTTCAGTATTTTCAAAGGCAACGAGTACTAGGAATAACTTTCATAAAAAGGTTTGCTCATCCATCCATTATCCAAAAACTGGTAAGATTTAGAACAGCCCTTAGTCTATCTCAGAAGTACATAGTGCGAGGTGGGACTAAACTGTGCATATGATCTCTCTAGGGCATCACAAGACACACAAGCATACAGGGACAATTTAGAGACAAAAAGTGACCCAACCAGCATATGTTTAGGAGGTGAGAGAAAACTCATGTTAATACCGGAGAATATGCACACAAAAAGCCACCCCTATATGAAATCAAACCCAAGACCAAAAGGGCTGCGAGATAAGAGTGCTAACCACCATGTCACCATTCTGTCCTAGACCTGGTTTAAAAGTGTTAAAACCATGATATGAACAGTCCTTGGAAAAAAGAGAAAAGTAAATCTTTGATTTGTTTGTGTCACTCTTATATGTTACAAACTAAAAGACAATTCAGCATGTCTCCTCAGACTATAACCTCTAGGTATTTTATCTCTATCGCAGTATGAAATTCTTATTTTTGAAATTCTAACTTTTGGCAGAGGTACGTAAAAAGATGTCTAAACGTAGACAAATTTTGTGAACAAGGTACAGTTCACATAGAAGTAAATGAAAACTAAATTAGTTTCTTCCTGAATGAAATATCTTCTTATTTGTGTAAAATTTGAGCATTTTATCTTAGGAAACAGTCAGATTAAAACTGGAACTGCTCAAGTGTATTCTTGCAACGTATGGTTTAGAATTAACTGACCAACAGCAACTATATCTGTGTACATCAACAATGCACATAAAAAAACACTGACTAAGTGGTATTTAGAACCAGTATGAAAGAATGAGTTACACAAAACAAAGCATATGGAATAAATAAATTTTCCTAAACAATCTATGTCTACCCCCTTTCCTAAAAAGATACTATCGTTTTGTTTGAATAATGAAAAACATCTTAAATGTGAAACTCCTTAGCATTCCTTGCATGCTAAGCTTTTATTTGAGACTGCTATCAATTATGTCTACTAAACCATTACCACATGCATTCTGCAGTTCATAAAGACATTGTCATTGCTTTTTTTTTAAAAAAGAGACCTTGTGAATTATACAGCATGTAGTGTTACTACAGCAGAAACCATCACTTTCCCTGCAGTCACATTCACTTGCACAATTGTGTACTGGATTGATGACAAAAATGTACAACAAAACAGATGCTCTCAGGCAATGCATCAGAAAACAGTTATAATGTGGGATTACAATGCAGTGTTTACAATCTTACAGTACTTAGAAAAGACTGCTAAACCACTCAGCAACCCTCTAAGCAGTCTACACTGTCTGGATCAACAGTGTTCATTCTATTGCTGCATTCTAGATTCCATTAACCTTTGCCTTTTTCAATCCAGTTGAACATTTCTGAGAAAAAGCTTTAATCTGTCAAACTTAATGTAGCCGTTAAAAAACTCATGATTTATACAGTACTTAATTTAAACACCCAAATACAGCCTTGAAACCTAAACAAGCTTTATCTGTTTGAATTATGATCTAATCTCCCAATTAACAAGAGTTGAGTCAAATCTCCAAAATAATTTTTCACAAAATGTGAATAAATACATTTCAGTACTGGCATATTGACTTATTATTCAATAAATCAAGGTCCTCTGGACAGCTTAGATTAATGGAAATAGTGTTACCATACCAAAAATTAATTAAAAACATAAATAACTAGTAAACTACAAGCTGTTTGGAAGCCAGTACATATACATTTATTTTAACAGTGTGAGTGAAATGCAAATAATGGCGCAATTTTAATTATACCTACTAAGTTTGCAGTTCAACAGTCAAACAGTTCTTGAAGAAGAGCCATTAAAGGTACAAGGTATGTTTTACCAAGCATACAGTATGATGACCCATTGATGGCATAAACATTTATTGCTGCAACAAGTGAGGCACCAACCTGAAACAGCCTTTAGAGTGATGAAATCTTCCAAATTTCAAGTCAAGGGTAGCGGTTCTTAAACCACTTGAATTTTGACAACACAATAGTGACCAAGCAGCTATCTTGGTCTTAGAGATTCCTATTTCAACATTTTAACATTATTTTCATGAGAATTATATTCCAACATAATAGTGTACGTCCCAAGTTTGGAGCAGTCTGTCATAACCATGTTGATAACAGAACAAAATGGCTCTCAGGCAGACACAGTGACTGAAATGAGAGCTACTGTAGGAACACTAGTTCACCGTTCTGTAATTGCATTGCGCAGCAGTTCCCAAGTCAATGGTAGTGTGGGTTTCGCCAACAAAATGGTGGTCAGGTGGCTATTAACATTCCCGATGGAAGCTATTAGGAATCATATTGCCGCTAGAATGATATCAACCAAGGTTGGACCTACTTTGATAAAACAGTCCTCAAACAGGAGTGATTCACCTACAATGATCACAATTTGCAAAGCAGTTCATCACCTAATGTAAGTGAGGAAGCAATCACAGAAACCTGAAAATCTGTGCACTTGTGTCATACCAGCTCCAATGGGAATGCTGATTTGCTCACCCACAGCACCATGGCAACCAGCCAAGCTTCTACTCAAACTGTCAACTGGTTGCTGTGACGACACAATCAGGATGAAGATCAATCCTACCTGTGCGCATTTAACCTTTTACCTTTTATTTAAGATCAGCTGCTTTATAGGTCTTAGGGGCTGAGTTCTGGCCAGGAGCATGTTGTGCATGGTGTTTGAACATTTACCCAGTGTTGTGTGTGTTGTGTGGGTTTTCTCCAGGTGATCTGTTTTCTTCACACCTTCCAACAGCACACTGAGTAGATTAATTGTTGTCTCTAAACTCTGTAAATGTGTATGTATTCTCTGCTATGGACTGCTGTGTAGTTCTGCTTTAGGCCACAAATGCCAGGGGGCTTCAACCCTTCCTAGGAATAAGTGCTCTTTCATAATGAGTGGACAATCTATAAATTTGCAAGGAAAGCCCTGTAATTAAGGTGTCTAACAAAATGGAAAATATTTCATTATCGTCTTGGAGGATTGTATGGTTAATGAATATTCTGTTTTTAATTAATGAACTATTTTGATATTCTGTGTAGTATTTTTTTAGTATTATTTATTCTGAACTTATTTGCTCAAGTTTTTTCTATCTGGTCGCATGCAAGAGTGCAGTAATGTTTCTTTCTCGAAGCTTCCATAAAGGTCTTTCCAAGAACGTGATTTGGAAGGGTTTTAAATTCTCAATCTAATCTCTAGTGTAAGTTAGAGTTCTATTGAATCACAATGAATTACTTCACTTCATACTTTTATGTAAAAAACAGAAAATCACTTGCACCGAATATGCTCACATGACTGGAAATTAATTATTAATAATTGAATATATCAAATGGTATTCAAAAGTACTTGATTATAATAAATGTAAACAAAATAATTTAGAACTGTAATTGTGCATACATAACGAGCATTACTTACAGTATGGTCTATATTGTCAGATGAGTGTTTTTGCAGCCAGCGCTTTCTACATTTTAACGTCTGTTCTGATATCTTTTAAGCACTTTGTCTTGTCTTCTTAATAGAGAAGAAAAAAACAGTTTGTAACTCACTGTGGCACTGTGGCAGTAAAGTTTATGAAGCTGGCCCATAACTTGCCAAGAGTTTTACTTTAATCTAAGAATTATTTAAATTCACTCTTGCCAGCAATAAGTCAACGAGGAAGTGTTTATGCATGCGTGTGTTCCATGGATGACTGTACCGCTTGATTTGGTATGAATCCTACACTAATAAACTGCTCAATATGATTAAAGCCTGCCAATTTAATATAACCTACTGAACCTCTTTCATCAATCAACTGTAAGTGACCCAGCCAAAAAGGAAAAATCCCAGCACTAAACTGTAAGTGCCGAATCACAGACTTCTACAGAAATGCATTACATGAGGAGATAAAATCTTTTCCACAAGCTGACCTTGAAATGTTTCAGGATTATTTAAAATGATTATAAACTTCAGTTTGCACTGGTTTAGGAGAAAGTATTCAGAAAAAAGAACATTTCTAACATATTACCCTACCTGGTTTAACTTTCCATTTTTAAATTTAGCAATAAACCCATTTTAAAACTGGAGAAAACACTTGCACAACTTTTATCATTTCTGTGATCTACAATAAATTATTTCCAAGGCTTCATTGTGGTTTCATTGTGCCCACAGCATACGCAGTGTCTTTCAGGCCTTTGGTCCATTATTTAAAAAATAAATAATAAATGCAAACCATACACTAGGCAAGCACAGAATTTGAAATGTCCATACTCTTCCCTTCCATGAAGTGATCAAGGCCTTTCAGTGACACTAAGTTCATCCGTTTCCATTGTGTGGTGATGGTGTGGTGAAAACAAACTGGATAGGTTATAGCAAAAGTTCTGACCTTTACTCCCAAAGCTTCGCCTGATATAACAGCCACTGTCACTCCCTTCTTGCTGGGTTTCGGTATTTCTGTGCTTTTCAGCTCCTGATACTGTGGCTCTACCATCTTCTCTGAGCTTCTCAAATTCACCCAGAGCTGAAGGCCATGCAGTGGCTCGTCTGAGACAGGCATTTCAGCATGGACGATTCCTCGGCCTGCTGTCATCCACTGCAGCAATTGTTAAAGAGAGACGGAAAGAGCATTTTATTTCCCCCAATTTGCAGATTAAAATATTAACCAGCTTCAGAATGATAAGCAATTCCTTTCTTTACCATTGGCAAAATATGAATCTACTAAATGACACACATTTAAAAAGCTTTTGAAACTATTTTAACACTTGCCATCGGTAGGAAAAAAAGTTATATCGAGGGAACGTTTTACAGTTCGTGCGCACAAAATAAAGAAAACGAGGGAAAGATTTAGTTATTTCGTGCCCACGAATTGTAAATAATTTCCTCTTTATAATTTTTTTTCCTACTGTTGGCCCCTCCCAGGCTCCATACATCTTTGTATCATTTTTGTTTCTCATGAAATCTGTATGAATGTTTCCATTATCCCCTGAAGCTCTGAGTGTAGCATCAGCTGTTATTAATTTTTTTATGTTAAATGGTTTTTATGTTAAAAATTTGTTCCATCTTGACACTGCAGTAGAAAGGAAGGAAGTGCAGGAGCCTCAGGTAGCTTTGAGTAGCATGGGCATTAAGTGCTCATAAAAACAACTCACTTTCAAAACTACAGCAAGAGAGGAAAATTTTTAATGAGAGCAGGATATCACCATCAGACATGACGTTTAAAAAGTTTAGATTTGCATAGCGCTATGATTGACAGTGCATCGTTGAATTAAGAAAAAACATTAAGAATATTTAAATGAGGTATACATTCCATAGCAACTGTCATATGGCAATGAAAAAATAAAAGGATCATTTGAGGCAGAATACTGCACTAGTGGCTCCTAGGCACTGAACCTTTTTTTTATCATTTTCATCCTGTGAGCCTTCCTGTCAGAAGTTACCCTGAAGCTGCTATAGAAAGAAGAGCTTCAGTCAATTGGTGGGCTTTCTTGTTCAATTAAGAGAAAGAAAAGATATCCACAAATCTTCAGGAATTTCCACTTCTTTTACAAAAATGTATGATTTCGACACATAATGAATTGTGTCTAGGTTATGGCATGGTGGTGCAGTGTTTAGCATTGCTGCCTTGCAGTGCTGGGACTCTGGGTTCAATTTCTGAGGTGCTATCTGCATGGAGTTTCTATGTTCTCCCTGTGCTTATGTGGCTTTTCACTGGGTGCTTCAGTTTCCTCCAAAAGTCCAAAGGTATACTGGTAAGTTAATTAACTTCTGGGAAAATTGGCCCCGTTGTGGGTGTATGCATCTGTTTTTGTGTCTGCGTGTGTCCTGCGATAGACTGGCATCCCATCCAGAGTGTACCCTGCCTGAGGCTCCTTTTCACCAATTACACGGCATTGGATAAAGCAGTTAAAACATAAGTCGATGGGAGATTCTATCCTGACATACGACTTTGTAGGACTGAAAGTTGTTTGGACATTGCCGAATTAGAAATTTTTAATCCCAAAGAAAGGTACTTTTCACACAGAAGCAAAGAAAAACATGATTAGGGAAAGAGTCTAAACTGAAAATGCATAGGGTGAGAGCGCAGCCTTGTTAGGGCCTCTTCCTGCTCTCAGTCGCCAGACCCGTTGCAGGAAGTCAGTTGCAGGATGTCGGCTGGTCAGGTGACTACCTGTATATAAAAAGAAGGAAGCAGAGGCTTTCTCTGTCAGCCAATGGATGTCTGCCATACCTATTCATGTTTGGGTGTGGGCTGTGTTGCTAACTGAGTGACTGAGTGACTGAGTGACTGAGTGACTGAGTGAGTGACTGACTGACTGACTGACTGACTGACTGACTGACTGACTGACTGACTGACTGACTGGCATGGTTTAGGTACTTTAATGGGTAGATGGTAGAACCTTTCTGTCTGCTATTCATCGGAGGGAGAAGGACTAACCATGGACTGAAGGAACCTGTGAGTTTTGTGAACATTTTTTTAAATGTTTAAATGGCGAAGACTCACAGAGAGAAAAAATCTTCCAAACAACAAAGTCTCTGTTAAAAGTCTCAGTGGAGAGAGACTTTTGAGAAGTGTTTTTTGGAGGCTGGTAAGCAGTTTAGCTACTTGGCTGTAATGGAGAGGGACTTCAAGAAGAATTTTAGTTAGTTGCTCTGAAGGAACTTAGGCTTTTAGTTTGTTTTGGGTTTTTTTTAACCCTCTGCACAATGAAATAAAGCGCTCACTGGTGTTTTTTTTAACCTTGCAGCCGTGTGTTTGGTGTGTCTATTGGCCTGGACCTGCCTATTTTTAAAGATCTGTGTTATAATGCACTCAGTGGGTTAACACAATAGTTAGGTTTAAAATGTCTTAATCATGAACAACACTTGCCCAAAAGGCAAGTAGAGCTGCTAACACATGTGTATGGCTAAATTCCATACAGCACTCTAGCTCTGGCCATCTAAATCCCACCCCACAACCACTTGAACTGGTGAACTGGTTTCTTTGCTGTCCAACTAATCTGCTGTGGAGTGAGTTGATGGCACAGAATGGGTGCTTGTAATTGGTCCATATGTAAAGCACTTTTTGAACAATTTATTATGATTGATAAAGTTTGTGGCTGTTTATATATATATAGTATTTAAAACATTAGTTACAGAAATTGAAATGTTAGGTTTGAAAGTCTGCTATGAAGTCTCATAGGTCTCTAGAGTTTTACATACAGATATGCTGCAGTTTTGAAAATACTGTACTGCATGTTTGTATATTAAACTGCTAGTACAGTACTATACAGCTGCTTGTTACCTGTAAGTCTCCTGGCTTCAGTTTCCCACTGTGACCACAGAAATCTTCATGTGCTGAAACTCCTTGTAAAAGGTAAGTGACCTACAGTAGAGTATTAATGCAAAATGTAAATAACAAAAACAATTACACGAACTATGTAATTTTAAGGTTTCTATACAAAGATACAGAAAACACTGGTGATTTTGATAAATGCAAATGCAAAATACATTCACATCTGAGTACATATCAACATACAGTAGCAAATTGATACAAATATGAAAAGTGTATTTAAGCACAGCAGAACATATATGACATGCTTTATTTACTGTATTTCTGTATTTACAATTGTGCTCTTCTTTTTCCTTCAATAAGCCATTTGATACGTTGCAGAGCTCCACCACCACACTGATTGGAGGAACAACAAATGTATCATTGCAAGCCTGCAGTCGCCTGCAAGCCTTACATCAAGGCGGAGACATGTGGTGAATGAAACCAGGCCAAATGATCCCAGCCCTACCACTATAATAGTCATAGTGCTCTGCCAGTTGTACACCACTGGGTGAGCAATGCCAGTCACAGTAAGTTGGCAGCATAGCCCACAGCCACATTTTTCCTACTGTCTATAAACATCTGAATACCAATTAAAGCTAAAGAATCTAATCATGCCAGATGGTTTGCCAGTATTTTGATTGTCTCTGTGAAAGTACATGTCCAAATCTCACTTCAGCTTGTCTTCAGAAATTATTAATTATTTCATCTGTAGTAAAAATGAGTGTGCTTTACAGTGGAGTGGTAAAATTATGTTTATTCTTCCATTTCATTTATTAGCTTAGTTTATTGCTGGCCACACCCACTGTGCTCTCGATTAGAACAAGAATGGTGCAGTCAAAAGAGGATAAAACATTCCCTCTGTATACAAAGAGCCAAACGAAAAACCGAGATCAGCCAAACAGATTAGCCAAAGACATGGCTTACTTAACAGATGACGCATTTCTGGCTAACACAGTTCTTGTGTCATCCATGAACCAAAATCTGGCAGCTCAAAGACTTTAAAACAAATAACTTAGCCCAAGTTGTTCCTTGTTCAGCTGAGCAACATAATATTACTGTATTTATTCATATGTATTTTGCCTTGTTAATATGTTTTGGCTGATTTCTGGTTTCACCTTGACTGTTTTTATAATAGGGATGTGTTTTTATACTGGTTAAATTCACAAGCCCATTAGCTCTATTGAGATTTCCTCTATTCTTGTTAAATATGCCTCTTACCGCTCTACTGTGTCAGGCACACTTGGGGCCAATAATGTATTTTCAGTGGTCGCACTAGAAGTCTAATTTACAGGGTATATAAGGACAAAAGTTAGCCTAAAACTTATCAAAGATTAAAAGGTTAATGTAATAAAATGTGGTTGCAGAATCTCGAGTTATTCATGTACAAACATTCCTGAACAACATCACACTTATTTATAATCTTTTACAGATGTTTATTTAAAAGATGAACTGCAGCTGAAGCACAGCGTGTATTATTTGTACATTACTGTTTACGGGATCAAGATTATAAAATGGAGGCACTATTTTTTTTTTGCCCTACTGGCTTAAAGTTACTTAGAGTTACTGTAGAGGAAATGGAGCACCTTAAAACCTTGAATCATTTACATATCTCAACAGATGAACCAAGTAAAAAAAACATTCTGGATACTGAAACTGAAGCTATAATTTGTACTGGATGGACCATTGTGGACCTTGAATTTTAAGAAATCAGGATAAACTCTCATACATTTTTTCTCAAATATAATTGCTGTTATTTAACCAATGAGTAAAGTAATCATATCTTTAATGTGTAGGATCAAAGCTACTGGTTGTTCAATAGCAAAATAGTCATACTGTTTCCCCAGTTATAGCACTACAAGGCATACTATAGTCCACTAGGGATAACAACATCCAACAGCTGAATGCTTTTTGAATGCTTGGAATATTTGGGGAAATAGTTTTTGCTTCTATCTTGGTTATTGGGCAACCTCCAGGCCACAGGATGTTGAGGCTCGAACCCCATTCAGAGAGAAGTGAACCAAGGGGCAGCTGCAAGGTTAAGGTGGAGTGGAGCAGGGTTGCTTAAGACAAATGAGAAGGGAGGTGTTTTATAGCTATAGCTAATTCCCGTAATGAGGGTGACTGAGAACAGCTGTGTCGGATTGACTTGTCGTTGTTATCCCTCCCAAACTTCAACTAATAACTTTCATTTCACTAGGGACAACAACATCCAAGAATTGAATTGTGAATGTCTGGAATATATGGCAAGATAGGTTTGGCTAAACTTCCTTGGTTAATAGGTAGCCTCCTGACCATAGGACAAGGTGGCTCGAACCCCAAAAATAAGATGTGTTAATCCCAAAACCACCAATCAAAAACTAAATTTGCATTGTTTTTGGAGTCCCATATTATAGTCCTTTAAATAATAAGGTGTCAACGACTTCATGCTTCCCAGAAATCATCTGGTAATGACTCTAAAACGCTGGGGTTCTGGGAAGCAAGCAAAGTCCTGGTGCCGGTGATGCTTCCAATTGTCAAGAACAGTTCTTTCCGGGCCCTATGCGGACGACACGATCCGGAAGGTGAAGAAACAATAGGGAAAAATATCATGCAGGAGTGGGTCAGGAGACAGGGGGACGTGTCCGAGGTGAGCAGGTGTCCAGGGGAAGTGAGTCTGGAGCGAACAATCCAAGCATAGATCCAAAAGTGGAATCCAATACGGGAGGCAGAGTCCAAGACCAGGGGATCCATCCAAAGTAATTAAAAACCAGAACCGGGTCAGGACCGGCAGGACAGGGAATCAGGAACAGGAAACTAAAACCATAACGGAGCGAGACGCGGCAGGACCCCGGGCTCTCACGAAACGGGATTCAATGAGAAGCGCCGGGCAAACGCCTGCGTCTGGCTTTAAAGGTGGAACTAAAGAGGGGCTGGGCAAAGGAACAGGTGTAAGCAATGGGGGAAAATGAGGAAGGGCTGGAGCGCCCTTAAGAGGGAGAGTAGCGATCGTGACACCAATTGTAGGGAGGAACTGCCATGTGCTGAGGTATTGTTGTGTTCCACTAGGAGGTAGGCCTGGGACAATGCTTGGATGGATAGGATGTTAGTATGCTGATGTCTAGTCCACGTCTGCTGGGTTTCTACAGGTGATGGTGTAGGCTTCTCCCTGGCTATGTATGTTTTAAGCCCTGTTGCATTGTGTTTTTCTTGTGGTCCACAATTTTGTACAGAACTGAAGAATTTCTGTACTTTGCAGTGAAGAATTTGTGTCTTTTGCAGTGAGTCACTGTATCACACGGAAAGGTCCCTTCCTTAGTGGTGCGACTTTGTTCCAAGAGTAGGTAGAGTCACTGAGCCACACTAAGTTCCCTTTCATTGTAAACATGACACCACTTGTCTGTATCTTAGTGGAATTTTTGTTTTAGGTAGCTTATCAGTCATTCCAATGCACGTGCAGTTAGAGGAACTTTAAGAATTTTAATAAAGACAGAGGGGCATTCTGCACATGTACTGGTGCACCTGAAGTCACTGAGTCTCCAAGGACGCAATGAATGGTTAGGTGTGTTTTACATCAATATGCAAGAAAAAAAGGAATAAAACCAGTGCTAGCATGAACACCTGTGTTGTAAGCAACCTGATGAAGAAGTGAGTCCCATTCAAGTTTGTTTTCTTAAAGGTGTTTTGCCAGATGATCTTTCATTATACAATCGAATCTCTCAACCATGCCATCACTCTGTGGATGACATGATGTCATGCTTGTTTTCACCACTCCTATAAGATGGCAAAGTTGTTTAATTGGATCAGATTCAAGCTGTCATCCCTGATCAGTGTGAAGTACTGCTAGAATTCTATGTTCTACAAAAAGACAATTTGCAACTGTAGTAGGCCGGTGATCTGATATGGGATATAGATTGACATACAGTAGTTTGTAAAATAATCAATAATTGTGCCCTTGATTCTGTAATTTGCTCACATCGCACTATAATTGTTTGATTTTGTTCACAATATCATCCAGTATTCTATGAAGATCTTTATCCATTTCTTATCCTGTCTATAGCAGAAACTTCTAAACCCAGCTGTGTTGGGACTGGACAGATCTGTGTTGTAAGAATGTGTATTTGACAATGGTTTAGGAGCAATCATAAGCAAAGCCTGTTGTGCTCTTACACATTGGCAGGCAACTTTCCGGTGTTCAAGATGCTGAGCTCCAAATTCATGAATTTGTGACTGTAAAATAGGGTCAAGTCAAGAAGCGTTAAGAAAGTCACCTTCTGAGTATTAACAATGATCACAGTTTTGATTTAATTAAGGCCTTAGTGTTGACAAAATTTAGCTTCAGTGAATATCTCCTAGGCACTGGCTGACCTGCAATCAATCAAACAATTAATACATCAATAATTATTTGGCGTTCTCTACATGTTCCATTTGAAAAAAAACAAATGAAATCTGGGACTATCTTATGATTGATCTGGTTTGCAGCTTACAAAACTTACAAGTTACAAAACGCAAAATATTTTGACATTCTCAAGGTCTTTTTGGTGGTTTTGAAAACTTTTATTCTTTAGCTACAAATTTAAATAAACTTATTTAGGCTATCAAGCCTGCTTACTAAGCCAGCTTTTTAATATTGCTTCCTAGTTTAATTGAAAGTTGTGCTAGTGTTATATTGACATGTGGAAAACAGAATACATTCTGTAAAAAAAAGCACATATATATCAAGAGAGGATATCACAAGGTAAATGAGAGATTTGAAGTACAAGAAAAACAAAATCTCTGTGATATGCCTCTCCACCTAATACAAATTAGTTTTACAGAGATAGATAAATCACACATGTCCAGTACAAACTGTCACTTAAAAGATCTGAAATTGTATACTTTACAAGAGGAAAACATGAAGTCTGTAAAAGACTTTTTGGCTACAGAAGAAAAAGAAAACTGTTATGCTGCTAGCAGCTAATCTCTAATTTTTGCAGATGATCCCCATCTCTGAATGGCAACAGAGTTTAAACACACTAAGAAGTAATCAAATATGATCCCATATCTGGATGGCCTTCGAGTCCTGAAGCAATCTCCACTTTTGAAAACACAATAATCATGAAATCAAGGTTAGAGAACTCGTAGTAGTTCTGCATACTGTGGGAAACATTGATACTATTAACCTTGAACATCTGGGACTATCAGAAGCTTCTGCCAGGTGGCTAGCTTGAAACCTGAGCATGAAAGATCATCTCCTGAGAGGGCAGTCTTATCTAGTTACTACTGATAAGAGTTCTCACAGGGAATCTGAGATCAAGCCTGAATTAATGGAATGGAAACAATGTCTGAAAGAAGCACCATGGTCTCAGCTGGCAAGATTATGACAGGCATCTTTTGGAATTTTAAAAGGTTACTGCTAACTGATTACATGCCACACAAACCCGTGACCACTGATTCACATCTTATTGGTCTGAGAGCATAAACCCATCCAAGAAAAACAGCAGGGAAAAAGATACATGGTTTTTTTCAGTTTAAATAGGCCAGTTTACAAAGCCTCCATGTTTGATAACAGTATAATTATCTACCTCAATATATGAAGTCAGTTTTGTGTGTTTCAAGAAAGCTAACTGCATTTAAATGTTGTGACTACATTGAGAAATGATTGGTTATTAAAATATCTGAACTGCAAAACTATTTGAATGTCCTTCAGTTAAGCATTGTCTCCAGAGGTCTGTGATGAGTAAAATGTTTTTATTTAGCAGACAAACTCAACTATTTGTGATGAAGATATTTATTTTCATCTTTATTTCTGCAACTTCACATGAGCTACTTCTAGCCTTTAGCTGGAAAACCTAGCTGGAAAATTTGACACCGTGCAGAACCGAGTCCTCGAAGGGTGGTATATTCCCCATAGACCTTTCTTTCTGTGTTTGAAGCTTTATCCCTACCTAAGATGGCGATGCGTGCTCACAGGAGACAGGATGCCAGCAATCACTGAAGCAGGCAACAGTGCCAAACGAGAAGGATATGATGACGAGCAGGAAAAGAAAACTGAGAATTAACTCCACCAGTTCATCTTCTCAGCCTGTGCCCCAGCACAGGAGAAACTCTTTGAATCAATCTCCAGGCTGAAGAGCCACTCCTCTGTGAGTTTGCTTCTATAGTGCAGGCTGTTTGTTTTCACAGCATGAAACCTGGAAAAGCTATTTCCTATTACAGCAGCTTATTTTTCCCAGCTAAAAAGCCAGAAGAGATGTATTTTTCCCCACAACGAAAGGATGCTTATATATATCCTAGTGAGAAGAGCACTGTGACAGAAAAATGGCAAGGCTATTGTTAATATCACTTAATGAACTATTATTTTACTTTAAATCTTGTGTGTGTAGTGTCTGGGCTAAGGGCCTACAGTACCTAGAACCTTTGCCCCAAGCGGCATCAAAAAACACTAAGGCAGAACCTTGGAACATTATATAATAGTAGCATGAACTGTGAAATCTGAAAGAATGCAAAAGATTGTTCAATTGGCTTCCAAAGCATTATCAATTAGGGCTTACTACTTTAGCAGGTTTATAATACATACTTGCTCCTACACAAAAACATCCTAACAATGGCCTCACAGTGCTGTATAACAAAAGCAGATTCAAATCAAGTACTGTATGTCTCCCTTGTTTCTATGTTATACAACACAAACAATATACAAGATTAACAATAAACACTTACTGTTTCAAATCCTCTGTGTGGGTGGTCTGGAAACCCAGCGGGCTTGCAGACTTTAAATTCATCTAACATCAAAAAAGGGTCTATATTGCCAAGCTGTAATCAAAGATAAGATAATGAATTTAATAGCTACCACTACTGTATATGAGTAAATACTACAATCTCTCAAAGCTACACAGTTCACTATTATAATATCTAAATGTTAGTATTGAAATAAAAAAGTTAATTACAGCTCATGTGTAGCCATGTCCTGCACTTTAATTCAGACCGTAGGGGAATTGTACTTCATGAAATCTTGCCACTTTTGCGAGAGAAATAATACAAATTCTGTCTAAAACAAAAATGCTATGTGTTAAAAGAATGATAGCAATATGTAGTACTTTCCCCAATTTAGAATGTAACATATACAATATTATGCAAAGCATTCTGACCCCTACGGTTTTCACATTTTGTTGCTTTAAAACTTGCAGTGACGATGCTTCCAAGTAGTAATTAATATGTGTTAATTGTTTGTCTGACACCAGGTGTTTTCAGATGTCAGGTTTCAGAGGTGACAAAGGTGTCTGCACCATAGTGCTGTAGCTATACAATTACTCTGTCACCTCACGGTAAATAATCTCTTTGAACCCTTCTAGTCTGGTTTCAGACAGTCACACAACACAAAAACTGCCTTTGTTAAAGTTACTAATGATCTTCTTATATATATATCGATATCTTGCTGATTGCCAACACATTGTTTCTATTTTGGGTTTTAGGTCTGAAGTTGGGTTCGTTAAGTCTGGTGTTCCCCAAGGCTCCATACTGGGAAGTATACATTTAATCAGATATTCTAATCACATGATCTGAATTATCATTTCTGTGCTGATGATGCTGAAATCTATGTCCATACTAAACCCGACACTGAAGTAGCTGTCTCTGCATTCTCTAATTGCATCTCTTATATAACAAGTAAAGGTTTATCCCATGCTGGAAAGAAAAGAAAAGAGACAAAATGTTGAGGCTGTGAAGTCTTCTTCAGGTGTCAGGTGTCAACTGACACAACATTTCAATGTTTCAGATGTCAGCTGACACCTGAAGAAGGCTCCACAACTGAAATGTTTTGTCTCTCTTCTTTTCTTTTCAGCCTGCAATAAACCTTTACTTTTTCCTTTGCAGCCTACGCACGCTATCGCAGCTACCTAATTGAATAACTTTTTTTTAAGCTTGGCTGCCAAGGAATGTGAGTACTACAGTACCTCTTTGCGGCCGATGCTTCTGCGAACACGCGCGCCCACTCCCTCTGACTGTTCAACGCTAATGGCGGTCTTCACAACTTCTCTCACTCCCATTTCGTTAGACAAGGTTCTCCCCCTCTTCTTTACACCTGCTGATCAGAGGGTGCCTTACAGCGATGAACAGAGATGATGACACAACGGGGAAAAAAAGATGCTCGAATGAAGATATCTTTTTTTCAGAATAGTCATGAATTACAAAAGCCTGCATGCCTTCCAGGTAGATAAAAAAAAAACACATTTCCAAATAGGTTTCAGTTATTTTGTTCTGCCTAGACTTTTGAAATTCCAATAGCAAAATTCAGCTGACCCCATAGTTTTAATAACAAGATATATAGACTAAAGATTATATTAATGGTTGACTAAATTCTTCAGGTCCTGTTTACAAGTGACATGCTAGGTATTTTCCAGAAGCCACTTACTGTTACACCTCCTGCTTTTATTGTTAATGTCTGTTCCCTGAGAAATTACATAATGTTGTTCAGTCAATTCAGTCCACTATAATGTTTGCCAGATGTATGCAATAACAATTTCTACAGCAGGGATACTCAGCTTCCAGACATTAAAATCTGCTCCATTCCAGAATTTTGATACAACCAGCTCCTTACTTGCTGTATTAATCTTGCTTATTATCGTTTGAATATTCAATAAACTGGTTAAAGTTGAGTTGAGGCTTGTACTGCAGCATGAAGAGAGGAGACAGTTACCTTTTCTGATTAACCAAAAACAAGAACCCTTGTCCTAATGGAAACAAATGAACACGATCAGAAGTTTCCCCCTTTATTACTAATATATATCCTAAAACATTAAATACTTTAAAAGTTCTGTAACGTCGATTACAATATTGACAGTATAGCTACGGTACATTATTTGATCGAAAGATTTTCAAGCAGCAAAACTTACCCGTCGTTTTTATGAAACAGTTTTTAAAATAATGCTACAGTATATTAATAACTATCAATTGAACGACTGTTTTGTTGTCATCTGTCGTAGATCGTGACTCAGCATTTTCCCTCTTCCTCATAATTTGCATATTAAGTGCCACGTGATTCCAGGTTAACTGACCGTGTTTTAGCTTATTAAATGAGACATTTAAACACGAGAATGAAAAAATTACAGTAACAAGAGTTATTCATACCCGAACAAGCTCTGATAAATTCAGAACATGTTGATAAGGAATTTATAAACATATTTATATCAGCATTCAACAGGACCATATACCCAAGATAAAAAGTATCTTAGTACGATAATGCGTTTTCAGACCTGAATTACTGTGCATAGTGATTGTTTTATCAGCGTTGGATTCTTCAGGTCGTTTCTTTCATCAAGCCATCCAGCTACATTTTCTTTACAGTCTGAGAAAAAAGGCGATTCAAAAATATTTTAAAACAGACTTTTTAATTTTCCTATAAACTTACAGTAGATCCATAAATTTAAATAATAGTTACTGAACAGACTGATGTTTCTGTCGCAAATGAGAGCCAGCCAGCGTTAAGCACAGCCATATTGAGTTGAATCTGATCTTCTACATCTTTAACCTTTATGCTTTGTTAAATAATTTACCAGGTAGTACAAAACATACAAAACAAATAAAGCTACCATAATCATCTTTATTACATAAAATAATTCAATTAGATTCACCTTTATGGCAGTTTTATTTATAATATAAACAGCTTATCGTAGTGTAATACAGACTCGAGAAAGTGCATGGGACTGACATGGTACAGTAGTAGGTCTTAGTAAGACGTAATTATGAGACACTGCTTCCTCATTGATGATAGCAGCATTACTTTACAAGAAACCAAAGCTGTAAAAATAACCTACAGATTTCTCCAGTCTGGTATGTGATTATACAGACAGCAGGGGCACCCCTTAATGTTTTAGTTGGAGTATTCTAGTAAAGCAGTAATATAATGCACATTATTTACAACACAACACATAAAGGTGCCACAATTTAGGCATTATTTTAAAATATTGCAGTGTTCCGCTCTCCCCTGGTGTTAAACTGCCCCACTTCCTTTACAGCCTTGACCCTGACTTGCATCTGTTTCCTCCTGCCTTACCCTAAGGGGGTGTAAGGGGGGTTCCCCCACACTTCTCTTTCTCTACATGTTGTGCTACGGGACTGTGCGGTCACTCTCACTCGCTGTCCCCCCTTTCTGTCTCCCCCCTAGTGACCAGCATACCCACTGTGAACTAAAGGGCAATAAACCTCCCTCCTGTCTCCAGCCTGGTTTCAGCAACAGGAGTTCAGTTCCCTCAAAGGGGGGGTTTATTACTCTTTAGTTTATAGTGTGAGTGCTGATCACTAGGGGAGAGAGGGAAAGGGGGATAGAGAGAGTAACTGAAGTGTGCCCTAGCGTGACCATGTGGTTAAAGAGACTGGGGGGAGCCACCTTATATGGGGTAATACAATACACTCTTAATCTCACATGAAAATTGATCATAAAATTTGTTCACAGTCTTTGTGAACCTAATCCATTTGTGGCTATGGGTTTAGAGGGCTTTGAAAAGTCTTTTCCGTTCAAATGGAATTTGTGATGATTTGTTTTCAGGGGGAAGACATTCATCGTGACCTAGTCTCACGATATCACAGCCACATTAGTCCATGCATCTGCCGAGTGTATTCCTCAGCTCGTGTTTGTGCTGCCAGGTGTCTGTCTGGAGCTGTGCTTTCTTCGCCAGCGGCTCGGTGCTTATTGAGAATGGCCTTCGCAATCCGCGCACTCGCTGCCTGACCTCCAGCCAGATTCACAGCATGAGGCCCAATCTGTACTCATAAAAACACAACAGGATTAAAGAGGAAGCAATGCTCATACGCACAACAGGATGATAAAACACCATTTTGCATTTTTAATCATTAAAGGAAAATGGCTTTTTGCAATTTAGAAATAACCAGCTACCCCCACTTACAAAAAGACAATAATTTTGATATACAGAGCTCATGTGGTATTTTTCATACTGGTGTTTTAGTCCCAGAGAATAAGGTGTGAGTCCTACTGAACCACCTTTTACCCTCTCTCCAGAGCTGTCTGATAATGGATTATATGTCTTATGAGTAATAACAAAAATACTATTGATAAACTTTCTATTGCACTCATGCAGGAAAATGTTCATATTCTGTTGTTAAGAAGTGCAGTACTTCAAAACAAAGTCGCAAAATAAAAAAATACACATGCAGTGAGATCATAAACATAACTAGGAGTTACACTATACAGTACAGTATACTGAGCTGCATGAGAAAGGCAGCAAGTGCAATTGGTTCCAATCAAAAATGTACTTAAAGTGCCCGCTATAGTATTTTCTACTACTTTACCAACTTTGTATTAAATGCAGATTAGGTTTATTGTGTGCAATGAGTACAACAATTTCCCAAAGCCATGTGTACATTAAGTAAGTTTCAGAACCTGAAGTGCAGCATACTGTCCCATCAGGTAGAGGGCACAGCCAGGTGCCCACTGCAGATTCTCGGAGACTGAAGGCCAACCGTCAAGGACCTGTGACAAAGAACCCAGAAAACAGGAAGAACAATTTCATTTATTGACATGTCAGGCAGTTCATTTTTCCATACGATGCTTCTAATGAAATGCAACAAAACTATATAGTTACCTGACAAATATTTACACTGGTGTCTTAAATGAAGACTGTTCATAAATCATTTTGCTTTACTTTTCTCAGCTTTCTTTTGAAATAGAAATTTGGCAGAAGTTGTGCCATAATTTTTACAAAACACCTGAGTCCTCAACATGGCAATAATTTGAGAAACATTGCCACTAAAAGTAAAATAACACTGTGCTCCTGCCTTTTGCTGTTCTTCGGTAGTGGCATCATAAAACAGCAACACACGTATTTTAAATATATACTAAGTAATGGTTAAAAACTGAAACAAGTTCATTCGAGTGCACTTTCTGTCTTCTGAATCAAGCGGTCTAATAACATTTAGTTTTACTAGTGTTGTACCTGAATAGGGAACTCTTTAATGACATCGCTGAGTAAAGGATCTTGAGTGACATCAAGTTTACAGCCTGTAGCCAGCCAGATTCTCTCCCCTGTCCAGTGCTCACCACTGCTCAAACAAACATTCCACACCTGTCCCTTGTAAGACCACTTAGCCTCTGTAACCTTCAGATTAAAAAAAAAGTACAGATTCAAATGGACAGTAATCATTTGCACATGACTGCATTACATTTCAGAATATATTCTCATAGAGTGAGGAGAATAATTACCTCATTACCTTTATGTCATGGCATGGTCCAAGGCTTTCTGTCTCAGTCTCAGTCCTTGTTTAAACAGTGCCAAACTGCCTCTGGTCCTACATACGCCAATATACAGTATCATGATGAACCCTTCAAATGCAGTCTTACCTGCAGAAATGGGTCAAATGTGAAATTGGGCTGCAATCTATTGATTGGTTTTGCTTTCACTATCAAGAGCTTTGATTTCTAGGCACTTTTCCTGAACGATTTCTTTCCCAGAACCCACAACATTCACCATGTACAGTATTTAAAACTCCTTATGGTAGTACTGCTTTGTTCTTGGCCTTGAGGCAGTATGATAGTTTCTGATGGCTTGCCACTCAACCGCTGAGTGTGCAAACACCTTTGAGCACATGGGAGCATGTCCTCAAATAACCAGACCTTTCTGTGCCTGCAGTGGGCTACAATTCATCAGACCTGAATGCTTATCTTGTTCTACAATGTTCAATCTTGTCTCTTTCTAGCATAATGCAAAGGGTGGCTCTACAAGGAAATTGTCTCAATTTATATGCTTTGCTTGGCTCAGGAATAAACAGATGTTTAGCAATCTAGATATAGCAATGTTATTTAGCTATAATGCCATAGGAAATGCCTGGAAATGCACTCACATATTTACATGAAGGCAAAATAACTAAGCACTCTTTCAGCCAGCAGTTGAATGTGGATATGTTATAAGAGGCACTTGATCACATTGGAAGGAACATTTAATGGAATAGTTATTCCCTGGGGATACTGGCAATTACATACTGTACAGTATCTGAGGTTAACTATTTTATTTATTCCAGTATGTTGGTTTCTGATGCAGTTCCACTTACATTTAAATAAAAAAAACAATATTTCTTCAAACAGCTGCATTCAACCTAATGGAATAAGAGCCAGTTTTATTGATACAGGCTTGAAAAACATAATATCAATATTTGTTTTGGGTTTAAGCTTTGAAGAATTACAGTATTTTTTAATACCCTTTGGACGAAGTACGAAATGCTGGATGTTTCCCAACTGTTTAGAAAATTGATGTTCTTGTTGTAACATCTGTTTCTCTTGCTTTTTTATTGTGTGCCTGTAAGTATCTGGACCAGGTTCATTTTGTTCATTTACAGCTAACTATAAATCAGGGACCCACAGAAAAATAAAAGTTAGATGATTAAATTAACAAGTTTGTTTAAATAAAACAGCCATGAGAAATCATGTATTGTTTATTTTTTGGCGATTCAGCCTCAATGAAAGAGTGTGTCCTCTATATGGAATCTCAATGGAATTCTCTTTGTGGTTAAAGTGCAGTATAAATCATAATTTGAATGGAAATCTGTTTTAAAATTTTGTGGATTATTCAGCAAGCAATGGAAATATGAATGTAGTCATTCAGTCGTGGTTGTTGAAAAGCCTGGTATTGTCACAGTGTAGGCAGCTACAAGTACAAAAATTTCAGGACACGATTGGGCAGCCCCGGGTCCTGGAGAGTCACAGTTCATCAGGATGTGAAGATTTTGAACAAATGCTATTAAAATCACCTTAGCCAGTTAATTTGTCATGAAATGCCAGCTGTGGTCTCTGGGATCTTGGGTTTTCATTCATGTCCCTATTCAAACAATCCTTGAAACATGTCTTTAATTTAGTAATCTCAATAAGCCATCTCAAAGTGAGAATACTTAAGAAACTGATTTTTTTAAGGTGACTGTGGCCTGAAACAATACCATAACCTCAGTGAAGAGAGATAGCAGACTGGCAAAGCTTGCGAGCACCTTCAACATTAACTAGAATGGCTTTGTTTGTCAGATCTTTATGTTCGCTTTCCAAAAGTCTCCTTTCCCCAGCTGCCAGTTATCTGTTCATCTCTCCTTACTATTTCATCCCGATGACGTGACAGTTTCTTCAACACAGATGTCTGACTGGTGTCCTTTTCTTCAGGCTAGGATGAATAATACTTGGTGATAAAATTTCCACATGTGGAGCAGTGGTTAGCATTGCTGTCTTGCAGCCCTGAGGCCCTGGGTTCAGTTCCTGGGTTGCTGTCTGCCTGGAGTTTGTATTTTCTCCCAGAGTTTGCATGGGTTTCCTCCAGGTGCTCCAGTTTCCTTCCACAGTCCACAGGCACAGAGGTATGTTCATTGGCTTGTGGGGAACTTGGTCCTGGCATGAACATGTGCATGTACAGTATGCATTTGTGTGTGCCCTGCACTGGACTGGTGTCCAGTCCAGGGTGTTTCCTGCCTTGTGCCCATTGCTTGCCTAGGCTCTGGTATCTCCCACAACCCCATACTATATAAAGCATTTATAAAATGGATGGATGGAAGTCCATGGAAGGACGTTGCCTCATGGGAATGCTACAGATGCTTTTCTTTGTCTTAGGGATGAAGGGCTCAAGAGCACATCAAGTGTTTATGATTAGAATTTTCCTGAAGGGTCAGTTTGGGAGTGTAGTCAAAGGTCTCTTCTCACGAGAGTTCAGTTGCTGCCCACTCTGGTTCTCAATCAAAGATCAAGATGGTCCACTGAGCATTGAGTCCCTGACTGCGCAGGAAGTTATATAGCTACCAGTAGCTATCCTTCCTGCTTCTCCTTACTTGAAGAAAGTCAGGAGACAACATGCAGTGCCGCCGTTCATTGCTCCCACTGGTCACAGAGGCTTTGGCCTGCAGAACTACAACAGTTTCTGGTGGATTTGGCTTCCTGGGATCTTAGGTTTAGAGGGCACCAGAACCCTACAGTGTGGCATAAATGGGTTTGGACCCTCAAGGGTAACATCTGCTGACCTTAAATTTGTCACCAGCACCAGCTGTTATTACTATGATCCTTATATGAGGCAGCTTTACTTTCATAAATGCAAACTGTTTCATAAGTAGTCTGGGCCTGGGTCAGATCAGGGCAATTCACTTTAAAAGTGTATTTGGCAACCATTCCATTGCGTCATGTCAAGCTTGAAGGAAAGACCTCTGGAGCCCATTTATTGGCTGCCCAGGTCCTTTTGGGCTCAAGACGTCTCTACTATGGAGGTCCAGCCTACCTGTACAACACATGGTGTTAGACGCTCGCAACCAATCTCTTTTTGAGCCTCTGCTAATGGAAGCCCTTTATCTTGTCTATAAAAAGTGACTATTTGTTCTACAAAATGTGTTAGTGACTTTCAAGCACACCATAGGATTTTGTCAACTAAGGGCAGGCTCCAAGAACAATATTTCCCTTATTCTAGAACTAGAAAGTATGTGTAGTATATTATTTGGTCTACTAATATTTTCTCCAAATTCACATTTCAAGTCATGCAAGCAGCTACATACTGAGGTATGGTTTTGTTGGACCTTTGCATCCTGCTAAAATGAATGGCCACCATGTTCACTTTCAGAGTAAGCTGTGTCTGGCTGTGAGTAGAACATCAATTGCCTTTCAGTGTCCAGGCTGTGGAATGGAACTGCACATGGTTGGGGAGAAGGCCACACAGTATCATTTGTATCTACAGTATAGCAAGCGTGCAGCTTTTGAAATTTTTATCTTGTATTAAACGGGATTGCAAGTTCTCCTACACAAGGCCAAAAGGAAGCAGATAAAACAACAGTGGCAGTGGTCATTTCCCTTGGCAGTTTGTAATGTTTAATGAGGAAACCAGACAAGAACTACTCAGGTTTAGCAGCAAAAAACTTGATGAATATCTACACTGAAGCAATCTCAGAATGTAGTTACAACTGCAAACAACAATGCCCTCTAGTGTCCAGCCCTAAAACCTAACTAGCAGTGTGTATTGCTATTTTCCATTACAAGGGTTTGACAACAGCCGGAAGCATTCACCTTTGAAAACGTCCCTTTAAAATACTTGTTTGTACCACCATCATATTATTGATGTTTCTTGTCTTTGTTAACATATCTTACTCACATGCATTTAAAATATTTTGCTTGTTCATCATTTGTCACCATTCCAATAAACCAAAATGCTTTCTGAAAGCTGATTTGTCCTATCACAAACAATAAAATTTGTACGTACTGTAACCTTTTGCCACCCTTATTGTCACAAACGCCTACTGTCATAAAGTGTTTTTAACATGACAGGAAGTTGACAGTTAAGAAATAGCAGAAACAAAGAATTATTCAATACAAACATCACAGTACTATATAGGAAATAAGAAAAAATTAAATCGAATAAAATGAGTCTCTCTGAACAACTGGTTGGCAATATAAAAGCTTTCAATGGAAAAAATAAGTTCTGTTTGTCAGATCTGCAAGTCCTGCTGTAAAATACTAGTAGTTTAAGAATTTAAAATGCATGATGCTGATCAACTGTTCGGGAGCTGACAACAAAAATGATGTTGCATTGTAAAAGTACCTGGCAGTAGGTTTTCACAGTCACACTTCCACTGGCCAGGAATGGCTGCAGGTGCTCGTAGGCCTCTGGGGTTACTGCACCTCCCTTTCTGGCGCGGCGGATCATTGCAAGACGCCTGTGCAGACTCCTCTCGTTATAAAACTGACGGAGGTATGCCAGCCCATCCAACTTTATGCCATGTTCCATGTGGGAGTAGCGTCCAATTAGAGCCTCGACATCACCCACATCAAACTGCTTCAGCTGCAAAAGAGTCAACATTTGGGGCGCTCCAGACAACATTTGGTGGTGCACGTCCCTCACACTAATTCGAATAAGCACACAGAGGTTTCAGCTGTGGACTTCTGCTTCTGAAGGTCTTTGATATTTGGTTTGAGTGTACCCTTCTAACAAAAGGCTATGTGATGCACAGCCAAAGAGCTGTGTGATAAACAATATTAGAAAGCACAGACTCGTTATCTTAAAAACAGTCATGTATATAATCTACATTGTCCCTTCCCTTTTAAAATAAATGAATGAAATAAAGGATCGGCAGTTACTTGGAAGGATGAAACCATTTGCAACGTGGATTAATTGCAAACACTGATATTTTCTAACAATAATTTTAAAAGGGGATGAAGTCTTGAGATGTATGTTAACTCTTGGGTCAATTTTTTGAACACTCAAAAAAAAAAAACGTTTTGTCCAAGGGAACAAAAGATTTGAAGATGTTGTATCAATCATTATTTAGGTGTATAAGTACTACTTTACCATTAAATCTGGTTTAACGTTCACAAAAGTATGAGTCTTTCTATGTCTGAAAAACAAAGAGAACGTTCTTGACCACATTAAAGTTAATATGTTAGAATTATTGGTAATATTAACAGTGACAGTAAATGCAAGTCTCCTGTAATGCTGATGTAGTACGCAATAGTGAGAAAAGTTAGGAAAACCTACACTACCCAAGAACCAACGCGCGACTGTTTTTGCGCACACCTGTAAATGTTTTCGCATGACCCAGGTCACATGACAAGCTCCCTGCTGCAGGGCGAGGGAGATGACGTGCGCACTCGTCAGGCCTCCTCCAATCACCATCACCTTCTCTCCTCTCCGGCACACAAGAGGTGGAGCTGCAAAGAGAGCCGCGGAGCACTTTCTTTTGGGCTTTTCTGTCAGCGTTTAGATAGATAATACTTTATTAATCCCGTAGGGAAATTGATGAAACCATTTGCAACGTGGATTAATTACTGCTGTTTGGTTTCATAATGTACCGTCAAAGGCTGCGTAAACGTAACAAATGTCAGCTAGAGTAAGCAATAGCATTAGGTATTGGAAAATAAATTGAGTTTTTATATGATTATAAAAATTGTCAGTTAACGGCAAGTATAGTTTTGTTTGCGAGCGTGCTGTAATTCAACTGTTCCAAATCATCCAAACTTTTAGATGTATGCTTTTTATACAGTAGATTGTGTTACATTATTCGGCAAGGTTTGATTTGTTGAAATGACAATTATAGTGTGTGATGCACACATGGGCAAGACCTGTAGCTAGTTTCAGATTTCTGTACCACCATTGGAACTCAAGTTTGTAATTGACATGTACAGAATTTCTAGCTCAGTGTGCCTGTTTCTCATGCGTTTCATTATAGCATTTCTGATTTTTACATTCAGGTTAAAAAATAAGGTCAAAAACAGCCACGATTTTGATTTCCGTTCTTTATTTAAAAATAATTCAAGTTAATAAATCATGACCGTAATTGAGCCAGTAACTTGAGGAGATTAGGTGATTAGAAGAGGTGGAATCCACTCCTTGTTCACATTGAACTATTGAACTAACTGGATTAAGCTTGAATACATTTAAATTTAATACAATTTTGCTCACTAACCTCTTGTGTTTTGCTCAGGTTCCTCTATAACTGAAATGAATAAAGTCAGTACCATTTTTCACACTAACCTCTGGTGTTTTTCTCAGGTTCTTCTGTAATTGAAATGAATAAATTTGACACCATTTTCTCATTAACCTCTGGTGTTTTCCTCAGGTTCCTCTATAATTGAAATGAATAAATTCAGTACCACTTTTCTCACTTACCTCGGGTGTTTTCCTCAGGTTCTTCTGTAATTGAAATGAATAAATGCGATACCACTTTTTTCACTAACCTCTGGTGTTTGCCTCCGGTTCCTCGCTAATTCGTTTTTCTTCCTGTTGCTGTATGAGCTGCTGGCCGTGCATTAGGTGCACTGTGTGCTGGAGACGGTCCTCTGGGTAACTCTCACCGATTGCACTGACCCAGGAAGGAACATTGGCCATCTGGGTCCTAGTGGGACCTGTTGCCAGGACCACCTGCTTCGTCTCAATAGTTTCTCCACTCTGCAGCACCACTCTGAAGTACTGTGCCTTTCTCTGGTTGTCTGTCACTTGTAATGCAGGTGACTGAGTTCCTAAAACTGGAATAATTCTCTCCACTGTTCCTTTGAACAGGAGGTTTTCGAGGTGGTATTTGCACACCTGGTCAGGACAGAAAGAAATAATTTAAATCTCATTTCCAGGAAAATAAAGTGTCATTTCTTGCTGGAAAGCATTAACATCCTAAAATAAAAAAGGGTGAATGACAAGTTAATGTTTCCGAAAGAAAACATTAATTGTATTAATTTATTTTGAAAAAGAACAAGCATTCCACTCCCAATTAGATATTTGTCATTAGTCAATATGATTTATTTCTCAAAGGTCAAACTGCCCCATGCTGTTGTGTAGATTAGCTGCTTCACAGTATGAAAGTCGCTGCAAGGCTGGGACTAATCTGGTAGACAGTGCAGAGCAGGACTATAACTTGTATGAGACACCACTCTAGTTTTTGTCTAGGAGTCTTGAAACTGTCTTATGTCTTATGTCTAGAAGTTCTGCAACTTGAAATTATTTCACAACCACCACACATGGCTCAGGGTTTTGTGAGGACGTTTGTTTGGTCATATACAGCACAGTAATATGGCAAGCTGCCTTCTTATGAGAAACCAATAAGTGCATTGAAGCACAACTGCGTATGCCTGAGGCACACTGAATTTTGTTTTAAACTAACCCTAATCCTAACCCTAACCCTAACTTCATATGAAGCTACTGCAGTAAAACAAACAAAAATTAAGTCTGTGTGCATTGATTTCTTGATTTAACGATGGTCAAATAAAGTACAACTAATGAAGTACTATTCATTAATAAGATCAATCCATACTGTAGATGGCAGAACTGACCATATAACAAGAAATACAATCCTCAGTTTTATCTGTTTTGTAGGATTATCTCTAAAAAAAGCTAAAGTCAATCTAAAATATGGGTTTACGGTGAAATTCTAAAAAAAGCTGAACAATTTTATATGGTGGGGTGAATATAACAACTTACATTATTTTAACATGGCAAAATATTACCCAAAACAAAAGCTGAAATTCTATACTTTTGCTTCATGTAAATCTTTTAATCTAAAATACAAATTGTACTAGTACAAAACAAAAGTTACAGGTTAGCTTCACTGTCCTAATTCATATACTTTTCATTGTATACCGTATATAAAGGATTGCCTTAATTTCACAACTCATGTGAGTCAAAATCAAAAGAAGTGTTTATGCAAATAAGTGAAATTCCCTGGATTGGCATTCATAACAAAACAAATAATCTTGAACCTACAAATGTGATAACACATGCTGGGGCAAGACCACTGTCAGTTGAAGATGAAGTGCTGTTTATAGGAATGAAGAAAGCAGATTTTTCTTTCTAACAAATTGCTAACGTAAGAAAATATTTCAAGAAGCTTTGAAAATCACATACTGTAGGCTGATTTCAAAACCGCCACAGCTCCTTTGCACAAAGCAAACAGATTTGCCTAAAAACTATACTTTTTTAAAGAATCCTGCAAATGAAACCAAGGAACACTATTCTTTTGGAAGGTAATTGCATAAATACTTAAGTAGTTTATTAGTTCAAATATATTATGCATGTTTAAACATAAATTCTCACAAAAAGAAAAATGAAAATAAATGTGTAAGCAGTCTCATGCACACTGTTAGTTAAGACTTAAAACACAGTAACAGTTACTGAAATAACATGCCACTTAGAATAAGAACACAGCAATGAATCAGTCCAGTCATTCTGACCAGAAAGCAAACCAGACCTGTTCCTTAAAGAAGTCCATACTGAGTTTTGTCCCTGGCAAGCTGAAATACAAATGTTTCCTAAGGCTGGTGTTAGTTGTAAGCTTCTTCTTGTCTTTCTTGCCAAGACGGTTGTCATTGAAAAAGGCATTTTCATCATCAATATAAATTTGTTCTGGGAGGTACTGTAGTTCCTTAAAGCGTTCATACTTTAAAACAAATTCCTGCAAGGCTTTCTGTGGAAACAAGAATAACAGAAAAAAAATTATTGCCAACACTTTTTAATTGCCTAAATACCGTAAATTCAACTACTGTAGGTAGCTGTGTCAGTCTGTCATAGGGATTCCAGGTGTTATAGTCCTACTCCAGACAGACTTCAGAAACCAAGATTATCCTTGATCTTGGATCACACTTTCCTACTTCTCTCAGACTTCACACCTCTACCTGTTACAGGCAGATAATCTCAAATCATAATCTAATCTATTTCCCAGTGAATCTGTGGACTCGAAATGACCCAGTTTTTTTTTACGCTGTCACCTCTCTTACTTTAATGTATTACCAAACCGCACACCAGTTGTAAGTAGTGTTTTGCATTTAATTTATCATATGTTTATTAATATATTAAATATAGGATTTTCTTCTTTCAGTTTCTTTGATTTTGTACAACGTTTATTGACACCTTTCTTCTACTTTTAGTTAAAATGGCAAACATTTGTTTTTGAATGTGACGCAGACCAGAGCTTCTTCCAGCGTAACTGTAGATGCTTAACTGTGACAGGTGAGTATCTTTAAACACTAGTTACTTAGCCATTTTTAATATTACAAAATATTTTATTTTTGGGTTTCTTTATACGACAGATTTTTTTGCACTTTTTAAAAGAAACTGCCACGTATGTAGAATTATAATTTTTAAAAGGCAGAATCATTCAAAATAAAAGCTGTGTAGTATTTTTTACAATATATAGTTTAGTTTTTATTACAATAATACTGTAGTATGCACTTAAACATTTAATCCCCATAAATTAATGTTTCATGCCCCTATCACATGAATTACAGAATCGATTTTACATGGCTACCCTACACGCTGCACTAAGAAAAGTAATGCGAAAAGTGAAATTTGGCAAATCTCATATCTGACAATATTCTCATTCCATGTGCTGTACTGTATATGTACAAGCAAAATGAGCATAAACATTATCTGAAATATTTTAGCTTCAATAAAATAGCTCCATAGCCGACAGATGTATTGAATGTACAGTGGGCGATGCTACCTTGTTCAGCGGATCTGTGTGCACCAGAGTGTGCGAGCGCAGGTGAGGTATACCCAGTGCTGCAAACTGCCTCTCCCACAGGGCTGTCCACTCTCCATAGTAATCCACCACTTTCAACTGTAACGGAGCGTATGCCATTGGCTCCGCGGCCGCCGCATACTCGTCGGCGTGACCTAAAACGTATGCGAAATTTCCTCGTAAAAACATGCTTGGGGTTGTTTGTTTTTGCGCTGGATGTGGCTTTTCAGTGTTGGAATTGCAGCTGCTTTGCCAATTTTGGAAATACTCCGCGATTGTCCTCAGATGCTGTTCGTTTAAAGCTGCAAGAATGCTTGACAATTCTAAGCAGCTGTTAGGTTGTAGATTCAGTTTTCAGTGAATCAGGCTCTCACGCTATTTACAGTAGTTGGATGAAAGCTTCACACAACTTAGATACCAGCGACAAAGCGAGCTACAGTACATGATCCAAATGGCTTCCCTCATATGTATTTTTTTTCTTATCTTCTTCCTTTGTTTATTTGAAACAGGATAAATATCTATATTTAAATAGTCCTGGTTCAGTGGAGTTTGGTGTATCTACAGGTTTTCTATGTCTCATTAAAGCATTGAAATGTGATGAGCTCGAAGAAGACACTAAATAAGTCCAGTTAAGCTAATATCAAGTACCTTTAGGTTATTAAAAGCTGATCTGGAAGGAAAAGCTGCAAATAACAGCACTCTTCTAGGGCTAGGGTATCACAGGCTCAGAGTACTGTAAATCCTAGAGTTAGTGTCAAGATCTGGGTTAATGTTAGGAATACAATTATGGCTAAAGTTAGGGTGAGCATTTCAGAATGAATCACAAAAATAGCTCATTGAGAACTACAGAAAATGTTTTTTTTTCTTAAGCACCCATTAATCAGACTCTTCAACAGCTTCCACAATCAAAGAGAAATAAATGTATTCTATATCTGAAATATACGAGTAGTTAAACTAATCCTGTGAAGTTTGACCACGCTTTAGAATGGCAAATTACGCAAGTGTTATTTTTTTTATCAAAATAGGTTTTGGTTCTTTTTTCCCCAAAGGGCCCTCCTGGTTGCCAACCTGCGTCACTTGCCCGGTTTTTCTATTTCTGTTGTTGTTTTTCTTTCTTGTTTGTTTTCTGAATACAAAACAAACTAGTTTTGTACAGTATGTGTCTTTACAGTGGCTAAACATGCATTGAAAAACAGACACAAACGATTAGTCATTATTCTAAATAAAAACAAAACTGCGCAAGCATGTGATGCTCACTGGTGGAGTATCTTCCCCTTTTCTTTGGCTTTCCATTCTTCAGACGGCTTTTACTCAAAACAACACCATCCAAAATGTCTGTATTCGTGGGCACGGTGTGAGAGTCTGAGCTGGTTAACAGGGAGGCCAGGGTCAAGGCATGAGGCCCTCCCCCTATTATCAGCACGTCCAGCATCGGCAGCTGTGAAAGCAACACAGGTATGCAGTTGCCATAGCAATGAATGATCCTCCGGGACGTTAAATTCAAAACTCAATTTTTTTTTATTTTAAACACAAACAAAACTTAATTATTTTTAACTTGCTTACAGTATTCTCTTTAGAATATACCTGAAACAGACAGTGAAAGTAAGATATGCAAGTTATTTTTTAAAAATAAAACAGTTTTGTCAAAATAGTTCCCAAGCAGCCATGTGTATTTTGTAATTATTTTAAAGACAAAATGAAATACAATTTGCAGGAACATGGCCTTGCTTTGTTTAATTAATGAGAAAATCAGTAGAGTGTGTTGAATAGCTCATTTTTGAACAGCTTCCTTATAGAAAAGTGTGGCTAGTCTACCTTGAAAGATGAAAAGAGTTCTGTGCAAGTTCCCAACAATCATATTATACTGTAGTATTATAGAATTCTAAATAAGTCACATTTCCACAGTGTCTCCTAAAGTGAAATTAAAAATATTATCTGGTTATAATTTAGTGGCTTTTTAGTCCCGATGCAAAAAATGAATTAATATTTCATATTTTTTTGTACTGTTCTACACATTAAAGCTTCTTTTAAAGGTAATTGGTAATTCTTTGCTTTCATGTCTACATCAACTACTGATATGCATGAAATAATTACTGTAACAACCAAGAGTTAACAAAACAAGATTTGTGTTTTTATATTGCTGTTCAAACTCAGATCAACACAGTCTCAATTTACAATATTTCCTGAAAGATACAGTATGCAGACATTCACATATTGTGTTCAGTTGAAAATGTGAAAGTAATCTGTGCATTTAGGAGATTACGTGTGTTGTTTGAATTCATAGGTATGAAAACAACAGTTTTCTTAGAAAACTAAAGCAAGTACTATACCTGGAAAGTGAAACTCTAGCTTAGAAACAGAGAGGAAGATATCATCTGAGAGATGAAGCAGTATGTAGAAAAAGAAGAAGAATAGAAAACTCTGAGTTAATCCAAAAAGTTAATCCAGAAAAAAACTGCAACTGGTGCCTGTCTGTGATAGACAAGCCTTAAACTGCCCACAGTATTTCTATACATAGTTCTGAATGCCATGTCAGTAGGAGGGCCAGGTTATAAATAGATGGGCCACTGAGTACCACTACTTAAATTTAGTACCACTCTCAACCTTTTCTTCATAATCAGGAAACTAATAACAGCAAATAAACAAATTAAGCTGAACGTTTCATGACATTTAATTTAAAGGCATTTCAGGTTTCCTTAAATAATTTTCTGTAACTGCCCTGGCTGACAATAAACTTCTCTGTTACATGTAGATAGAAAAAATATGAAGATACAAAATGGGGAATACTGATTTTGAAAAACACTGTATGAAAAATACTTTGCTAAAACATTATTCACATATTCTAGACAATTTGGGAAGTAATAAAAAGAGGGAAATACAGAGCTAGATTATTTATATAAAAACTTTTAATTTAAATCAAAGTGAAGTTAAAAAAAATAAATCCACTGAAGGAACTAATTTAGAACATTATCTACATTTGTGGTCATCATCTGCTTATAAATGTCAGATGGTACAACAGTGAAAATGTCCCTAGTTCAGCAAAGGTGTTTTTCTAGGAAGGTAAACCAAACATGATGTGGCTCACAATGGGTGTCTGTCAGGACTGGTAGACAGCTTTGATGTGTATGTAAATATTTCTTTGACTCACTATAAACTGGATACAATGCACCTTTGTGAAGTTTATCATTAATCAGTAGATGAACAAGAAAACAGTGGATGTTTGGAACTAGCTCTCTCAAAACGAACATGGTAACTGATGTTGTGAATATCTGTGAATCGATTTAGAAGCATAGAGAAAAAATACTGTTTGTAATTTTAGGTAAGTTTTCTTGTTTGTGGGGTGGAGGGATTATTTACCTTGGTCTGAACTGAATTTCAGAACTTTGATAAAGGAAAACAACAGGAGCAAATATGATGTGGCATGTATTATGCTAAACCAAACCCTCAGTAAGGGTCATTGAAATGAAACAGAACTCACAAGAGTATTGCTGGTCAAGCCATTTATAATACACAATGTTGTAAAAGTTACACATTGTTTGGTTACATTTTATATGTGTATAGGCAATAATGTTGATGACAATACTGTAGAAAGAAAAATAGTTTATTTTTATCATTGTGTGTGCTTGTTTTAAATAGTTTGTGAATTAAACAAAACCACACAAAAAGTGTTTTTGAAAAAACAATACTTTTGTGCTGATGAAATCACTATACCGTATGTATTCTTCTAAATATTGACCCAGATATGCATGTTATTTGGAATGAACCTATTTATAATATAAACTGTGTGTGGTGGTTACAGAATATGCCTCCTATTGAGCATGGCCATCCCAACAAAAAACAAAAGATATTGACTTTTTTTTCAATTAAATACATGAGTAAATATTTGATGTTTTTTTTGTGTAGGACCTTTTGACTAAGATGTGGTGATCTTGAAGTATCACTTCTTGTTTATGTGTCGTGTGTAACTCTTTTCCTTTAAAGGCACACTAGTCTTATTTTCATTCTGAGTGCTATTTATTTTCATTTGTTCCAGCCACAAAAATGGAGGCTGCCCCGATAAAAGAAGAAATTCTTCTCAAGATGTCACAGCAGAAGAAAAAGATGTCGCCCAGAAACTACAAAGAAAGGCTCTTTGAGTTAACAGAAACAACACTTTCCTATTATGAGCATGATAAAGGGGTAAGCGATCATTCTATTCATATTTCAGCACTACATCAAGACTGAGATGACTGAGAAAGTTGTTATCTGCATTATGTTAAAAAAAATTATACTGAAAGGATTGTTATTTAAAATCTGTGAATGGTTTAGAGATGTGCATACAGTATTAACTGTGAAGTGATCCCAGAGCTGCCAACAATATTAAGATTGGGTCTTACACAGATGACAATCAGGGTGAAAAGGAACTTCCACTCGGTTTTCTTTGTTCTTCTGGAAGTGTTTAATGAGCAACAACAAATTATTTCTAAATTAAAATAAATGCAGCTGGCGCTACAGTAGAACATATAGAGCTATCCCTAAAATCACACAATTATGAGCTTCATACAGTATTTCCCTACTGTAGACATGCACAAATAAAAAATGAAAAATCAGGTCGTAGCTATGAATAATTATCACTGCGTGTGTATCATTTCCACATTTCTTTCAGTTTGGTCCCTTGTTTTACATATTCTGGTGTGTTTCTGTACAGGAAGCAGTTCCTCAAAGGCCTGTCATTCACACCTTTGAGGCAAAGGTGTTTACATCCAGATCTCAGGATCTACTGTATGTGTCTATACATGTAGGTTTCACAGGTAGACTACCGTATATCATTAAGCACTTAAATCCTAGAAACAATGTTTGATCTGTTATAAAGCACAATCAAATACATTTTACTAAGGGTTATGATGGGGCAGAAGTCTAAAGTCTATCCAAAGGATATCAGAGAGTCACCTTCCCTAAACTCTTTATAATCTACACTCAAACCCTTCTTCTTTAGAAGGGTCTTTACTTGACTGGTTTTGTTCTGTAATGCTTTGCTCCTACCCTGTTCAGTACCCTCATCTGCTGTCTCCTCTCATTGTGTATTTCCGTTGTGTATATCTTGTGTATTTTTTTCTTTTCGTTTGTTGTTGTCGTTCTGTAAAGCGCTTTGAGAAGCCACATTTAAAGGTAATATATAAAATAAAGTTTCTTAAAAAGCTCCTTTGATCCCAGAAAACAGGAACTGGAAACCGAGCCAGTACATTTTCTCCTCTGCTTCTGCACAGTTGTGCAGATGGTAACTTGTGCAGGCAATCTGTTGACACGAAACAATGAGACAGGAAAGAGCGTCACACCTTGTGGATGGCTGGTAAAGGCAACAAAAGGGAGCGATTGAAATCTAATTAATTTGCATTGTCCCCCGTATGCTTTTCCAGCCACCAGTAAGTCTTCCTGAGAAAAAACAAATTAAACAGGCAGCTGACCTCTCTACTTCTTGTTCTGTTGCGCACGTGGTGAACTGAGGTTAACAGCTTTCAAATCTTGTGGTGATTCTCAGAGTGTAAACTTTAAATAAATATATTTTTTCAAATAAGGAAAATATTTTCATTCAGAATCTTACGTCTGTTCATGTTTTTGATGTTTCAAAGACGCTATTCTATCCCTTAGCTGGACAGGTTACACCAAATAATTTCAACAAACAGTACAGTATTAATCTCTCTCTCATATTCAATAGAATCTAATTAAAATACTGAATTACATCTGATTTTGTAGTTTCTGGATGATGCTAAAATAAGAACAAATCTCTGTGTGACGTGTTAGTGTAGTACATGTACATGTCTTGGTGCCAAGAATATTTTTCATTGTCATTCTGTAGTAAATGATTATTAGTCCTTTCTGAATACAATATTCCATTTATGCAAAGATTGACTTAAATGAGAAGAAATCACACAGAAAAGGATCTTCAAAAGTATGTGGAATATATGCAAATGATATCAATTAGGGTGTTTTTGTAATATATACATTTCATATACGTATATGGTGGGAATACACCCACGGTTATTTAGAGCCTTGAGCCTCCCTCCATAAAATTATATCAAACTATCTAAAGACCCATCTAAAGTAACCTTTGAAACAGCATTTTCCACAGCTAAGATTAAGGATTATTTTGAGTCACATGGGGCTAGCTCATTCCATCGAATCCCGGATGTGAACCAAAGATTATGGAAAAAATGCAAGAGTCCACATCAACAAAGCATTCCGTTTAGAAAAGTGTTATGGTAAGGTGTCAGGAGTATCAACTAGATTTATATGCAGAAAAATATCTAGTGGCAGGACCCCTACCATTTCTGTCTCTTAAAGGGCCGAAGCATCAGTGTCATCACTACCAGATAGAACAGATTTCTAGCGCGCTAATGACTGTCCAGGATTTCACAAACGATAAGTATACAGTATGTTAAAGGACAGCACTGTGTAGTTAATATTTTGACTTTACTGGTATAACTACATTTCTTGCCATTAGTCATATACTACTTTAATGTGAACAATAAAGAAGCTTTGTAAATAACTGAAGTGTCTGTATTACAATGCCCACTAAAGAAAATTAATAGGATTATGTACTGTTATCTCAGCTGTTCAAAAATCTTAATAAGAACAAACTTCAAGATAATGAACATAGCAGATGGCTGGTGTTAAAAACATACTGCAAGAATGTAGGACTAAAACATGGACCTGGGGCAATAATAAATAATTACGTGGTGCCATAAGTCTTTCTACACACTGTGTGTAAATAATTTGCACATGCCTACTGATCCATCTGTGGTTTTGTACGAATATTATATGAAAGAGGCAGCAAATATTGTTTGGCTGCACTAATCCATATCAAGGCAAAATGTATCAAATGCAATTATGAGGTAACCATTTAGGAAGGACTGAATAATTGATACTTTTTGTATGAACTTGAGATAATATCTTCTGCAAATTAAATATCACAGTACAATGCTACATCTCTAATTACTAGATAGTTCAAGAGATACTATAAGTGAGCAAGCTGATCTGTTTGATATACAGGTTGTGAAATGCAATCAAACAGAATTGGAAATCATAGGAGAAAGATTGTCGACTGGCTATAAGAAACTTTATAATATAATAGGTTTTGTAGTAAAATGTACTGACATTGATCTTTTTCATCTCACAGAAAAAAGGAAACAAGAAAGGAACAGTTCTAGTTGAAAGAATACGCTGTGTTAACACAGTCCTTCTAGAGGAACAGACTCCTGTCCAGAGACAGTATCCATTTCAGGTATTTTGTTTTGGTGTGGGAGAGGGGGTTGGTTGAAGTGAATGTACTGTAAAGAAATATAAAATGTGTGTGATCATGAACAGTACATAGCCATAGTTGAATTCCTAAATTCTAATGAAAATGCAGTAATTTCAATGCTTATGTCCAATTTAGACTAACAGTAACAGCTAATGTCCCTTTTAGAGAGAGCAGCAGTGTTTGTCTCAGGGAGTCCAAAAACTTTTGAGCATGATGGTGATAAGCCAAATAATCTACATCTTTACTGCAGAGGCATTTCTGCCCCTTACTCCTGTTGGTAATATTGTTTTCTTTTCATTTCAGATAGTGTATGATGAAGGAATTCTGTATATATTTGCAAAAGATGAAAATAATCGAAGAAGCTGGTTGGGAGCATTAAATAAAGGTACAGTATTGATAAGATGTGATATGCGGTATATATGTGCAAAGTGACCATTAATTGTGTGACATACTTGACAAATAGATGAATTTGTACTGAGAACACACTATTAAACTTTTAAAGATATGATGGATTTCACATTTATTTCTTCCATGCATTTGAACAGATTAGGAAATATTTTTCTTGATAATAGTGATCTCTTTTACCATTTGGAAACAAAAATAATCTATGACACAGATATAGACGATGTACTAATCAACTGCTTTACTGTGTTCTTGTGCAGATTGCTCAAAAAGCAAAGTATACGTTATCTAAAAGTAATACTAAAAGTATGTATCTAAATGTTTGAGAAGTGACTAGCTAGAGTTAATTTTGTTCTGGAAAGCAGTCATAGAATTCCACTTCTGCTGCAAGACCGTATTTACAGTACCAATGAAGAGCCGTCTTAGGACAGTTACCATCAATATCTGAATAAAGTTGTGAGGCTGTAATATCAAGAGGCAAGATATCATGTAATTGTTAGATTTAATGGGTGTTTTGTAGATTGTTGCTTTTAGATGTAATACAGTAGTTTTCTCAATATTCAATGCTCTTCTCTTCTGTAATATTAAAATACAGTTTAAATACAGTACATAACTATAATGTTATGTGCAACTAACACATTTAGCCATATTTATTAATATGCAACCATCAAGAAATATGATTATACCTGTTTTATGGCATCATAACTTTGCCACAGAGCATCCTGTGCCTTTTTACAGAGTGCCTGTTTTGGTCTTTCTGTTTTAACACAAGGACTCTTTTTCTTAAAATGTAAAGGGAAATACTTCATTCGTTTTCCTTCTTCATTCTTGACAATCAGAGAAAAACAGAATACCACAATAATTTATTCAAAACTGTCTTGACTGGAATAGTCTCTGTTTCGACTCGCCCTTCGTTTGCTTTGTCTACGGCAAGTAATTCAATTTTCAATTAAGTTAAGGCAAGGAATATGCATTGCAAATATAAGTAACTAAACAAGCTGACAATCACAGTTCATTATACTGTATTTTCCAGTAATCAAGAGCAATTCAAACCTTTTGATGAAATACCACAGTGGGTTCTGGGCAGATGGGAAATTTCTTTGCTGTAAGCAGGCTTCGAAAAATGCCCCTGGATGCACTCTCTGGGACTCATGTAATGTAGTTTTTTATATATCTATTGTTCATTTGTCTGATGTTGTCTATAAAACACACTTCGTAACCTAAACTGTTCTTTTTTATTTTTATAAAATATTTAAATGATAAATTCTTCATTTAGGACAGGAATAATAGATTATGCTCCAATGGTTTTTCAAGGAAGTTCTCAAATTACCCCAAGGTCATTAGTTGCTGAAATAACAAAAATGCAATGTAGTTTAGTTTAGTTTAGTTTATTTGTATGTTATTAACATAGGTTTTCTGTTCTTTCTAACTCTAAAAAGTTTTGTCCTTCAAAGTTAGTGATTACGTTGTTAATAGTTTAATGCCACTAGTTGTCACTAGATGGCACTAGCCTGCGCATTAATATACTGTTACCAATAAAAAAGTAAATTGCAAGTCTTCTCTTTTAGTGTATTTCCAGTTTATTAAATCAAGAAGGAAATAAACAGAATTATTAGTTTAAATAAATGTCAATACAAGGCTACAAAAAACAGAACAAGATCAGTTTGATAGTTATTTTTTTAACTTTTTTATTCATTTATCTTGAATTAATTTCTTCCTGAGCCTTTTTTGAGTCAGTGATAAAAGAACAAGATTCTTCTTCAATCTCTTCTCCTGTCTTTATTTAACATTCTTTCTCAAGGTTTCTTGTCCCATGACAATCTCTTGTGCTTGCTTTGTATCAATACTACAATCTCTTTATGCGTGCAGTGATCTCATACTTGTGTCTCTGGTCTAACTCATTTGTTTCTGATTTAATCTATTTGTGATATTTTCTCAACTTTTGTTAGATGTCTTTCTTTGCTTCCTCAAGTTGTAATTATTTTCTGTACCTTTTTTATCGCTTATGTATAAAAGTCAATACAGGTAACACACATTGACTGATGTCCTTGAGTGCACAAAAGCAGTTTCCTGTTAAGAATCATATTTATTTCTCCATAACCATTCTGGTTTGTTTTTTCCCAATACACACAACTTTTTTATTGCCATTTACTATTGCTTTGTAAAATGTCACTGTACTGTAATTCTCAAAGGCATTGCCAATGTCAGGTATATCTGAAAGTTTTAATTACATTTATTCAGTTTAATGCAAATATAACTAGGTATTCATCACATTCTCATTAATCTACAGACTTGACTTTTCTGAATGATACAGTATATACATTTCTTATATGGCTATAAGAAGCTGTGGAGTTACTGTATCCCCTGGACAATTTTTCATTTTGATTCTGCTGCTGTCCTCATGCAGCTTTATCCAGATGTCACCTTCTTGTAAGTGGAGGTTAACAGGTTCAAGTACAGTAAAACAGTACAGTATGACAACCCAAAACATCCTGGAAGAAAGTTCTCTCAGAGCAAACTTTGCCAAAAAGAATGAATTGAACAATTGTACTGTATAATATACTGAGCATCAAAAGAAATTTGCCCAAATGAAATTTGTTCCAGTGTAATTGGAACAAATCAACTTCAGTAACAGTTATGAGGAAAATGACTAAACCTTTTTTGGGATGATGTGCACTGTATTATAAAATAGGCAAGGGGTGTCTTTTATCTTTTATTGATGGCCTATTTTTGTGTTATGGAATCATATTTTATTTAACTGCTTCTCATACTGAACTGATTTGTGTCTTTCAAGCTGTGATATAGGCAGTATTCACAATTTGTAGTACAGTTCAAAACCATTGATTCCAATATGGTTAAATATTGATGCGCTCATGCAGATATTACAGTATTCTCCCATTCTCATAAAGTCTGGATGGGCTTGTAGCCGTGCACTGGTCTCTGAGCCCTAGATGACACATGTCTTCCCAGCTCATCCCACAATAGTCAATGGGGCGAATTGTCACATGGCCAACTTGTAAGGAAGCCTGTCTTACACAAGCTGCATGAGCATGTGCTTAGCCCTGTGCCACATCAGGATGAGATCACAGGAAGGGCAACAAGTGAGATTCCAGGACTTGTAGTGCCTTGCAGTCAAGTTGCCATCAGCCAGTCACCCCTAGTGGAGCCATGTGGAGTGTGGAGACTCTCTGAGCCAGGCTATCACCTGCTGATACCTATTAACCCACAGACTCACCGCAGAGTCCAGCCTCCAGCATGTAGATGGCATAAAGGGGTATTTTATTGATAAGTTGAGCACATTGATTCCTTTCTGTGTTTTCCTTTCTTTCTCTAAGATGTGACTTAGCACTTATATGCAACAGTCAGAGTCACTCATGGTCAGTGCCAAATAATCAATGAATCAAAATGACACCAGAACTTTTAGGTGATATCAGTATGCTTTATTTTTCTAGATATTTAAATGAATAGAGTGACACATTTGTTTTGACACTCAAAATATACATGTCTGTGTTATGGAGATTATATATGTTTCTTTATATACTGTATATGTACATTTATTTATTTTTATTTTCCATTTTATAGCAGGAAAAAGGGAGACATGGGTACCTTCATTAAACAAACACCTTCCCACCATCCCTGCACAGGTACACTGTGAAATGGCTGTTTCAAACCATTATTAATGTATATATTATGCTATTTATTTTTAATAGCAATTAACCTGCTTTTAGTCCAGTATTTGACACTTGTATGGGTAAACTGGTGTTAAACACAATTGAAATTGCATTATAGTGACAAAACACCCTGTTTTTACTTGAAGGGTGTCATTGGCATCATAGAAATAAGCATATTCCCAGAAATCAAGTGCCAAACAAAATCCATGTAATTAATTCAAAAAAGACAAATCAGTCACAGAAAAGAATCAGTAACTAAAATAGGCAAATCTATAGTTTCCAGCAGAGTCACTGCTAACAGTTCAATACAAGTCTGAATACAAGAAAACCAAGCTGTAGAACAGCACACAGACAAGGTTACCACCCTTTCTGAAGCAGAACCCCAACACATTGACTTGTTCCGTCACACAGGCCAGGTTTAAATACTCTAAGCCCCATCTCTAGTTCCAGCTGATGAACAGGTGATTTTCCATCTATGTAGAGGTCAGTAAGTGTATAACCTTTTCAAAACGGTCGACCATACAAAAGGCAAAACAACAGAAGATAATTATGGATCCAAACATTCAAAGACAGTCACAACAGATGTTTGAATGTTTTAACATAAATGATTGCATTAATGTGCATTGAACCTCACTGTTACCTACAGTCATCTGCAGTGCGTTTGCATTCTGTCAGCAACTTGTCTGCCACTTCAGTAATGCCCCAATCCATTACCACAGACGTGGGATCATTTTCGCTGAAGAGTCTGCATTGCAGTGGACAGAAAAGTGCACAGAAAAGCAAATACTAGTTTTACTTAATACTTAGTTCAATTATTTTGCTTCTTCTCTTAATTTAAATGTATCTTACATTTTCATTCACCTTTTACAGTTTGTCTCTGACAAACATGTATTTATTATTCTTGTCTCAATTTAAAGTGCCGGGAAAGAACTACTTTGCCACCTATTCCAGAGAGAAGGAAGGAGCCACAGAAAGTTGTGGTGGCCCTGCACCATTACCAAGGCATGAGGAGTTGTGAGCTCAGCCTCGTCAAAGGGGCGAAGTATTACGTTTTAGAGGAAGAAAATTCAGAGTGGTGGAAAGTTAAGGACATGAATGGGTAAGACATTATTTTTGCTTTTCTGTATTCCTACATCAATAACTAAACACCTTTTGTGTTTCTCCTGTGAGTAGCTATAGAGATATAGTGTATGGAGAGAGATGGGGGAGTTCATTAGAAGTGATGGGTGGGAAATAGCTGCTTTTTCCAAGACATGTAATAATTGAAGTAATTGAAATCCAACTTCAGACTGTGGAGCTGCCAGTAAAACACAATAGGTTTGCAATAATTAGCCTGTTTCCACGGCAAAACTAAAAGATCAGATGTAAAATACAAATTTGGCAATGTTGGGATTTTGGGTAATGTCATGCTTCTCTTTTTCTTTTTGTTCTCGCATTTTTTTTGAAGTGCTATGATTTTTGAACATCCTGATGTGTAACATTCGTCAACAACAAAGTAAACCAGCCAATGCAAGTATATTTGTGGGCAAATATTCATTTACCTGGAAAAAAATAAACAAAATGTTTTCATTTTCCTCAATGTCTCACATTTATCAGAGCTTATTTAAAATTAAGTTAATCCTTAGTTTCCATAGGTGCAATCCATACATGACACAGAACCATGTTAGTTAATTCAAGATTCTATAGAAGTCAATAAAACTGGAACTTGATAAAGTATGAATGGTGAAATGGTCTTTTAAGGTCCCACCAAGAGTCCAGAGAGGTTTCATATCTGTAGTTCCATATACTTCTTTTTATTATGCTAATTCAATGAAACATGTGGTACACAAAACTACGCTTTAACCTACCAACTTGATGGACAGGAACCAAAGGATACAGATAAATGTAAATTCTTATCTTGGGGTGATGTGATTAGTGGAGTAACACAGGGGTAAAAGTTAGGTCCACTGCTCTTTCTAATTTGTATCAGTGATCTGGATTCGGGTATACCACTTAGTCATGATTGTAGAAAATACAGAACTAAAAACAAAACATGCTTGCATCACACAGCCTATTATTTTACTTATAAAGTGCACAATTAATTTACATTGTTTTTTGCATCTTCTATGCAGGGACGAAGGGTATGTTCCTGTTACTTACATACAAGCGCAAAGTCATAAACCAGCTGCCAAGTAAGTGCATTTAATTGACCACACTAAATAAAGTGTAGTGTCTTCTTTTACTTTGATAGTTCTGTGTAAATGTTGCTGACATCCTTCCAATTAAAATCTATCCAGAGACAACTAATACATTTTCTGAAAAGAATATATTGTTAAGGAGTTATGGAGTATGTTGATGACCTTCTGACCCTGTATTCTAGCAGCTCCCCCTCACTCCACTGCACCCTGTAAAACACGGCCCCATAACTCTCTCTCTCTCCCCTCCTCTCTCCCTGCTGCTGAATAGCACACCTGTGTAACCAGAAGGGCAATAATCCCTCTGCCTTTGTAAAGCTGCAAACCTACCTCCTGCCTGTTCTCTGTCACTGTCAAATATACAAGTATCCCGTGTCACTATGACATTTAGCCAGATTTGTATATTACAGTGCATTAACGATAGCTCTTCATTTTGGGTGTTTCACCATACAATATGTTTATGATTAAAAAATATTTTAAAAAAAAGCAATTCTGCTTTTCTGGGAAGAAGAAGATTTTGAAAGGTCTTGACATGCTATCATCATCTGAAATGCAAACTATACGATTTTTCGTTCTTCAAAAACCCTGTTACATTTCAGCTTTCAGTGTAATTAATACTGCAGTTCTTTTTTTCTTACACTTACTTAATGTGGTCATAGCACAGAGCCTTTGAAAACCCTGAAAGAGCGATCCTTCAGCACAGTTTTGGAGTGAGTGTACTACATCTTCTCTTGAAATTAATTTTAACAATTAAAACATCAGAATGTCTTTTTACTTTGTGTTACAGTAAATGTGTTTTTCCCCATTATGTGTTAATGATGTATGATTTGACATAACCTTTTTGGGAAGATAATTGTACTTATCAATCATATAAGCACATACTTACACTTTGTGTTTTATGAATTGAAAATAACTCTTTTGTTATTGTCCTTCATAGGCATAAAAAATCTAATCCCAGTCATCACCTTCCACAGAGGTGTCTCAGCATGGATAAGTAAGTCTTTTTTTAAATGTGCCAAGGTTCAAGATTTCAGTTTACTTAACTGGTAAACTGAAAGTAAACTGAAAACTAGTAAACTAAAAGATCTACAACAGGATAAATCATTTTAAAATAGAATCTTACCCATCAAGCCAAAAGGCAACATCAAAAAATAGTTGCAGATTTCTACAGAAATATTGCAGTAATACAAATGTTATTGAAAGATAATTTACTACACTGTAACACTCTCTCTCTATGGTCTGACTTCCTCATTAAGGCAATGAGTCTGTAAATGTGGGATGTGCTAACTTACTGATATCTTAATAATGTGCCAAACAAATACTGAATAACATCTTCTAAAATCATATACAGACGTTTAAGATTAATGTTGCTACAATACAATGTTGTGTCCCAATGTCTGACATAACCAAGCTGAAGCATTCTAGCAATATTTGGAAATGTTCTTTTAGCTAGGATATTGTGTTATATGTAATAATAAGTGTTATTCCTTAATTGTAATGATCTTTTTCACAAAATAAAAAGGCTTTCATGTTAGACCGTCATGGTACAAACTGTTCTCAGCAGTTTCTGACAAAGAAACTGAAAACATCTCAAATGTGATTGATTCACCATTCACTTTGCCTCCTACCAACGTTCTCATTTCCGGCAGTGCACTCAGCAATAATATTCCCAGCAATTCCATCCCTTTGCACTCTGTTAACATTGAGGACTATCAGTGAGTAGCTCCATTCCTATTTCCTTTGTCTTTCTTACATTTTTCATTTAAATATATTCTTTTTAGTTATGTGGACTCTGAGTTCATCATGCAACCTGCATAAATGAATGTTAATAAAAAATATCTGTTGAGGACATATCTGTTATAAACTTAAGAACGATATTGTACATACTGTAGATTCATGGCATCCCATAGAAACAGTTTGAATTGAACTTCATTTATAATACATTAGTAGCAAGACTGTACTGTATTTTGTTGAAATGCAGAAAGAAACAAGTCACAATTTATATAAAGAAAATAAAATTTAAAATGAAACAGTTATGCCAATTACTTTTTTTTACTTTTTTTGTAGCCTCATAACCAAACAGTTAAACAGTGCAGATCACTTTCACCCTCACTTTCACCCTGGAGTCCTTTGGTATTGGTTAAGGATGAAAATAACAATAAAGGTTATGTTTGGCATTGAATCAATTCTGTTAATTTTAATCTAAATTTTAGTTCAAAAGCCAGTAAAGCCCAGGCTTCTGAGACACAATGTTAATAAAAAAAACCAAAGTATGGTTCCGTTATCTTTTTCAATAGCTTTATAAACTCTCATTATATGGTCTTATTGCTGATTTTTTCCACATACTGTTTAAACATATACTGTAGGATGCAACTTTACCTCTTGTAGGTGGTACGCAGGAAATATGTCACGGGCAAAGGCAGAACAGCTCTTACGTGAAAAGGTGAGTTTAAAAATGGTCTTCAGCCATTGTGACAGTGCATTTCTATTTCCTGCATTATTTGAAAGTGTAAATATTGAAATGTCCCCACTATCAAAATAATTATCTTCCCTCAAGTCAGTATCGACAGCATCGAATTGTCACTCAAATCACACAGTTAAAAACATAACACTTCCTTCGATAACTGCCTTCAAAACAATATATATATAATTGTTTATATAATATTTTCATCTGGATGCTGATGTATCACATTTTTTCTCACTTTGACTGATTATTTACTGTCAACATTGGATGCCTTCAGTTTTGTTATCACTAATTATAGGATTATTAACACAATTCTATGGCAAAACTAAGCAAATATTGTATTCTATAGAAATATTTAGCACTTTAATTGGCATATGCATTAGCGTTATAAATATAAATATAAGGGACACAGAATACAGTATATAGCATTATAAAAATATAATGTAGTGTTTCAGGTTCCTACATTGATTACTTTTCATTCCGCTCACTGAAAACAGGGAAAAGAAGGGGCCTTTGTTGTTAGAGATTCAAGTCAGCAGGGGACATACACAGTATCTGTTTTTACCCTCGCTTTTGAGTGAGTATGAAAAGTAATTTTCCACGTACGTACACTGGTGTATGAGCTGAATACTAATAGAGTTTCTTATTACGGTACTCAGTTTACATTTAAGCTCATGGTTTACCTTTTAATTATTACTTTCAATAAGTATTTGCTTTATTCAGCTCTAGTTTTATTTGTCACTGATTATTAAGTATAGCACTGTAGTTACATCAGTGAGTATATTGTTTTACTCATGGCTATTTAGGTATGCAAGTAGTTTGTGTGGCATTACTCTAAGATATTTACTATATATTTGTATGGAAAATAGATACCAGACTGGCAATGAACTTTTACATCTTAAAAAAGTCCTTTTGGAAATCTAAAATATGTATTTTTTATTTGACCATACAGAAAATTACACAATTCCCTTAGTTCTACATGCTAAATTGCTAGATTTGAATAATAAATGTAAAACAGGGCAAGAACATTAATACAGTAAGTCCACTTGTAATTTCCCACTGAAATTGCATCAGCCAGTCTCTTTCTGTAAAAAATTTAACAGTCAAGAGAGAAGCCACCTGTTGCACCAAAAGGAGGATCACTGACTGCTTATAACCCAACCCCTGAGGAACACTTTGAAACTCTTTATATCAACGTGGCTTCTAAACCGTGCACTTTTTATATTATGATTAATACAGGCCCAAACCTATTTTCAAGTGATAGAGGCTTTTGGCGCCCTCCAGTGGCTGCAGTAACTCTAAAGACAGGTTCACACCTACGTTATGTTCATATCCAGAAGTTTCAGCACAGACCACACCATAGATTTAAAAGGAGTCTTAGTTGCAGAGACAGACAATCCACCAAATACAAGGCTGTACTGTGCAATTCTGAACCTGGAAATCATTTGATTTTTTTTTAAATAGCTGGAGGGGATAATAGAAAATATCATGTTTTCTATTTAACAGTCATATAACTCCTGTCTAAAGTTCAAGGCCAGTCCTTTAATAATAATAATAATAATAATAATAATAATAATAATAATAATAATAAACTTTATTTTATATAGCGCCTTTAAAGGTGGCTTCTCAAAGCGCTTTACAGGATGACAATAACAATAAATAAGAAGACTACAACAATAAATAAGAAAATTTCACAAGACAGGACACAATTATAATTACAACAATACAACAATAACAATAGAGGAGACCGTGGAAGATGGTATTAAGAAGAGCAGAGGGGTGAAGAATGGAAGCAGTTAAGTAAAGGCTTTTCTGAAAAGGAGGGTTTTGAGTCTGGATTTGAAGGAGTTTAGAGAAGGTGACTCTCTAATATCCTTGGGCAAGGAGTTCCAGAGCTTGGGGGCATAGCAGGAGAAGGCCCTGTCGCCCATACAATGTAGACGGGCTTGGGGGACAGTAAGGAGGGCAGAATTTGAAGAGCGGAGGTTGCGAGGTGGGGAGTAGGGCGATAAAAGTTCAGACAGGTATTGAGGTGCCAAGCCATGTAAAGCCTTGTAGGTGAGCATGAGGATTTTAAAGTCTACGCGGAATTTGACCGGAAGCCAGTGCAAGGACTCCAGGATAGGAGTAATGTGAACACTTGCACTAGATCTGGTCAGGATTCTGGCTGCTGAATTTTGGACATACTGCAGCTTGTTCAGAGTAGATTTAGATACCCCAGGGAGCAGAGCATTGCAGTAGTCAATTCGAGAGAATACAAATATGTTGATCAGCTTTTCAGCCACAGTTAATGATAGCATAGGGCGTAGTCTTGCGATATTTCTAAGGTGAAAAAAATATGTTTTGACAGTATGCTGTACATGTGGGTCGAATGTTAAGCCAGAATCGAATATAACCCCAAGGTTTTTCAATTTTGATTGGAGCTCAAGTACAGAGCCATCTACAGACAGGGTTACAGGACTGGCTTTACGAAGTTGATGGGGGGTACCAATAAGCATGACTTCAGTCTTGTCACAGTTAAGATGAAGGAAGTTTTGAGTCATCCAAATTTTTATGTCAGAGATGCAATTAGATAGAATAGAGACAGCCACATCAGTGTCGGGTTTGGTATGGATGTATATTTGAGTATCGTCAGCGTAAAAATGAAAGCTGAGGCCATGTGATCTTAAAAGCTGACCAAGTGGGAACATGTAAATGCTGAAGAGCAAGGGGCCCAGTATTGAGCCCTGAGGGACACCAGACTTGACAAGACCAATTTCAGACCTGTACCCATTGAGAGAGACAAAGTGACAGCGATCAGTGAGGTAAGACTTAAACCATTTGAGGGCAGTGTCAGAGACTCCAAACACAGTCTCGAGACGAGAAAGCAAGATGTTATGGTCAACAGTGTCAAAGGCAGCACTGAGATCAAGAAGGATGAGTATGGAAAGAGAACCAGAATCAGAAGCTATTAGGAGATCGTTGGTGACTTTGACTAGGGCGGTTTCTGTGCTGTGAAGTTGACGGAAGCCAGATTGGAGGGGTTCGAAAAGGTTGTTTGTCATGAGGTGGTTATGTAACTGAAGTGTGACAGCACGTTCTAGAATTTTAGAGAGAAAGGGTAAGTTGGAGATGGGGCGAAAGTTGTTAAGATTGTCGAGAGCCATGTTAGGCTTCTTTGGCACTGGGGTAATAGCAGCAGTTTTGAGGACCGTTGGTACAATGCCGGTGCTCAAGGATTCATGTATTATATTGAGGACAATGGGACAGAGAGAAGAGAAACAGGACTGGAATAAAGTGGTGGGAATGGGATCTAAAATAGATGTGGTGGGTTTCATGCGCGTAACTAGTTTGTTTAGGGATGCTGAGTCAAGAAGAGAGAAGCTGGAGAGACGGGAACCAGAGAAGTTGGATGAGGAGGGAGGAGGTATTCATCTAGCATAGGCCCTTAAAGTCTTGGGCTATAAGCATGCAATCCCAAGAATTAACTGGACATGACTATGCATTCTGTGGTCATTGTGATTTCCCCTTTTTCTATAAACTACAGTATATGTTTTTCATAAGTAACACTATGAAAAATTGAAGTTTTCTTTTATATAAATATGCATTCGTCTCTATCTGCAGATATAAACGTGTACACTTCAGTGTGGTCTGTAAATGAGGGTAATACCATACAGGGTATGGAACATAGACACATTTAAATTATTTTAAAACAGAATTGATATGATCCCTAAAGCATGATTTATGGCCCCGTGTTTCCACGAACTGCATAATTTACAGATCTGAATTCTGTTCTCCTCGCAATGCTTTGATTTGCAACACTCTGAAAATACATAAACTAGTCACTGATTCAAGCTGATGCTGATTTATAACTTTATCCTGGATTCACAGACTGTAATAAATTGATTTGGGTGGAAATGCTAACACTTAGATCAATTAAAAGTTAAGGCGGCTTCTGAGAAAAGCTACTTTAATGTAAGATGAAGAAGAAAAGATTAAGAACAACAGTTCTTACATAACAAGATAAATTTATCTTTAAATTGATCCGTTACTTCATGTTTGGCAACATACATCTCTGTATATGTAGAAAAGTGTTTATGTATTTATCAATCAAACAAGCTTCAGAATGTTAAGAACTGTGCATTAACATAGCATACTTTTTTTCTCTATCCCTTTTTTGAAAATCAAATATGTTTAGCAGACTTTATAGAAAACATAGAACACGCCTGTAAGGATAAGTGGCTCCACGTAATTTCTTAATTTATTTTTTTCCTTTTCAGTGATAAAAATGGGTCAATTCGTCATTACCTTGTAAATGTTACCCCTGACAGCAAGTATTATATTGCAGAAAATCATCTATTTGACTCTGTTCCAAAAATGGTGCAATATCACCAACACAATGCAGCAGGTAATCATTTTCTCTCTTGTAAATTACTGTAGGCTGGTAGAAACTGTTTCTGTTGCTCTGTGAAATGAATGACACTCCATTGGAGGCCCTGCATTATTCTGGTACTCTTCAGTATAGGGAAATCATACTTCACAATTTGTGATCAGTAAGCCTGATTGGCATAGCATACATTAGCTGGTCTGTAACACAGAGAGATCTTAAGAGAAAGAAGTGAAAAACCCTGATTTTGGAGTGTGGTTCTGGGAACTATTCCATTTACCATGCAATATGGCTGCTCGTGATCATTACATGAGCTCCATTATTTGTTTACCTCAGTCAGTCACACGGAACCCTTCATTGCTGCTGAAATTGGCACCATTTCATGTTTATGATAGTGCCCCATTTGACGGCAGATTTTAACTTTATAAGTGGAGAAATGTCCAAATCTTGATTCTTTGATTCTTTGATTCTGTCCATCCATCACATCTTGAGATGTTTTTCACCTAGTCTTTAACTATAATGTTAGTACATTATAGAAAGACAGCTTATCTCTCCTCATCTGCCATTTTTATTTTCACTAAAGCTTTGTGAATAAAAACCTAATTGTCTGTAATGGTCTTTTCACTTTTATTCATAGCTTCTAATTTAGAAAAACATTTGTTATGTGAATAAGCATTGAACACGTTTCAGTAGGAGGAAGTGGGAAAAACCACATGATGTATATACAGGTAGGCTGCCTACTGTATGAATGGGACAGTAAAATAAATGTATTTCTCTCTCAGGAATGGTGACAAGACTTCGTCATCCAGCTTTAATTAAAGACACCAAGGTGCCATCCTCTGCTAATGGTAATACCTTACATCTAAATCAAGGAGTATCTAGGCGGTGTAATTGTTTTATTTCTCCAAATCCATGTTCATTTTTTCATATACAAACATATACATACATATATATATATATTAGTGTGCAAGATAGAGCATGTGGTTCCTAGTGAACACTGATCCACAAGATGGAACAATGCTTCTTTACTTCAAAATTTTTAATCCCTGAAGCTAATAATAATAATAAGAAGAAGAAGAATGGCTTACACTTGTATAGCTCTTCTCTGGGCACTCCACTCAAAGCGCTTTACAGCTAATGGGGACTCTCCTCTACCACCACCAATGGGCTCCCAATGAGAAATTTGGACAGGATGCCGGGGTAACACCTACTCTTTTTGAGAAACACCATTGGATTTGTAATGATCAAAGAGAGTCAGGACCTCAGTTTTACGTCTCATCCAAAGGATAGTGCCTTTTTACAGTATGGTGTCTCCATCACTTTTCTGGTATACTGGGGCATTAGGACCCACACACACCACAGGGTGAGCGCCCCCCTACTGGCACCTCTAATACTTCCTCCTGCAGCAGCCTTAGCTTTCCCAGGAGGTCTCCCATCTGGGTACTGACCAGGCTCACATCTGCTGAGCTTCAGGAGTTTTCACGTGTGAGTTACAGGGTCATATGGCTGCTGGCAAAAGTTTTTAGGTAAAAATGTATATGATTGTTGTTGTTGTTGTCATGCACATAAAGCATAATAAAAAAGTTGAAATTTGTAATTTGTCAAACAATCAAAACCCATCAGTAAGCAAAAAAAAACACGGCATCCTCGTTACGTTATGGTGAAAATCTGTGTACATCTCTGTGTACATCATGTCTGAAAAGCATAACAGGAAAAGATCAGTGAAGTATGACATTTTTCATACCTAAACCCCTGGTCAGAAATATTGGTTAAAAGTAAAAGAACATTTTATTTCTTTGTTCTGAGGGAAATGGGAGCTGAAACGTGAGGAGATCACCCTGCTGAAAGAGCTGGGAAGAGGGCAGTTTGGCGTGGTGCAGTTAGGCCTTTGGAAAAGCAAATATGAAGTTGCTATCAAAATGATCAAGGAAGGTTCCATGTCAGAGGAAGAGTTTATAGAAGAAGCACAGATCATGATGTAAGTTCCCTACTAGGTAACAAAACGGAATTTATCATTTTCCTATGAATAAAAACCACAAGAGTATTGTGTGTTCCAAAAGGGTACAGTTCCTTATCAGATTTTCTGTTATTGTGTAACTATGCCTTTAGCATAATATATACTGTATGGTCCCCTTTCTCTTTTTTTTAATCATAAGAAAAAAAGGTTACAAAAGGAGGAGAAAAGAGGCCATGTGGCCATTTGGTAATTATTGGGTACAGTAATTGTTCCAAGGATCTCATCCAGCTGTATCTTAAAAAAGCCAGGTTATCGGTTTCGATGTCATACAGGTAGCTGGGTCTTTGTTAAATCAAACTTTGACTTTAACTGGGTTTACTCACCGTTGATAGGTGCTACATAATGGCTTAATGGTTAAAATAGAAAGCTGAACATTTTTGTGCTTCTAGAAGGATCCTTTTCCGCATTTTTGTAGTTCATTTTACAACATTCTACAGTTCAAATTTGGTAAGCAAATTACTGTATACAATTAAGAAATTGCAGATATGCATTATAGTTGGTTTCTAATGTGAGTTTGATCAACATTCGTGAAAACTTAAAACACTAATTCTGTGACTCTATTGCAGAGAAGCTCTAGCAAACAAGCTTCTGTTTTTGTATTTTCCCAAGATGGGTCTTCTGTGGACCTTTATCTTTAAGACTCTGATCATGTAGTCTCTGATCATGTGCAATCACACATCAGACCTAGTCCTCTGATTGCTCTGGTATAGTACCCAATGATATCCCTTTGTCTGGTTTGCAGAACAGTATTGATGCTTCTGCTTGCTTTCTAGACACCTGATATTAGTAATCTGGAATTCACCAGCCCCATCTTCACACAACCTTTGGATCAATTAAAGTTAGAAAAACTCAAATATATGCTGCATTGATCATCCAACTCCTTTAGATAATAGCAATCCTTATCTCTGGTTGATGGGCTAGATTCTACACATTGATCTTTTCTAAATCACTTTGATTGGGTTTCCCCCATCATATGCATGGCTTCAACATATGTTGAGTATTTTTCACAATTCAGGGCTGTAGATTTCTTTGCTTGGTAGATGTTCTATGTTAGATTTTGAAATAAAAACAATTAGGGGAGGAGATGAAGCAATTTACAGTGTAAATGCGAGACAGCATAAATTAATTTTAGATTCGAGAACATTTCACCACCCCCAGTCTGAGCACATGACAATCTGAATCACCTGTTGTTGGTTAACCAGCCCTGTTGTGTTAATACAATTGTTATCAATCCCATAAATGTCCATTTCGCCTTTTCTTTTAGCATAAATGCATTTTGCTTCTGCTTCTGCTTCTGCTTTTAAGTACCGGTGAATTCTATATCATGAATTGCAGCTTCTGCAACAGGCATTCGGCACCACAGCTTATATTATTTTTTCAGCTTTTGCAATAGATGCGCAACTAAAAAGTCATTTTCAGTACCTGCCTAAATCCATTTTCTTGGAATTTTAAAGAATTTCAGTAAGCATCACCACAGTATTGTGAGTGCTGTATACTAAAGTTTTTAAATTCACCTGTCCGCAAAGCTCCCTCAGCAAACGTTAGGTTTTATACTTCTCTTGTTATAAATACAAAAAGTCTGGACACATTTATTTTGGCCATAATGTCCACTAAATACTTTACTCCACTTAAATTAGATCTTATAGTATAGAAACACAATTTTTAATAGCCACTGAGAATGTTTTTTTTAAGTATTAATGATTGCTTCAGAACTTGGATATAACTGTAATGTACAAGCAGTTACTGTATAGTGTATTTTATTGAAGCTAGGACTTAAAAATGATACAGTACCTTTAAACATTTTTCCAGTGAACTGTTTTCCCTACAAATTATCTACTATATAGATTTTACTAAAAACCTAAATACTGGCACATAAACCATATTTTTAAAAAGTGAATTTTCCAAAACCATGCAAAGTTTCTATAGTGTTCTGCGTAAATGATCACAGTAAAGCTAAAACCAGTGCTGCAAGTGTTTTATTGTGCGTCTCGACTGGGGAAAAAAAGGTGCTTCCTGAGAAGAAAGTCTGCTGATGTTTTAAATATTAAAATAAGAAGTCTATTCTTTAACCTGGTTCTTTCAAAACAATTTGTATCACTTAGGAAACTGAGGCACCCAAAGCTGGTGGCTCTGCATGGGGTCTGCACAGACACTTACCCCATTTACATTGTGACTGAGTACATGTGCAATGGCTGCCTACTGAGCTACCTCCAGGCTCATGGCAGCCCACTGCAGACGATCCAGCTGGTGGAGATGTGCTTCGACGTCTGTGATGCCATGATGTACCTGGAGAGCCAGCAGTTCATTCACCGAGACTTGGTAAGTTCGCCGGTATCAATCTCTTGCTATTTTTCCGAAAAACGTAGCCCATCCTTGTTCCTTGTTTTTTGTAAATTCTCTGGGAGAATATTTCACAGCTGAAAGAAAATCCAAACATTTATGCCTTTCTATATTAGTGGAAAGCGCCAGTACAGTACAGTCGTTAATCTGCATGTATATTCATTTACTAATATACTATTTAGGTGTATGCATTTACTACAGAAATGACCAAAACTCTTGTCTTCTGATTCATTTTAACATCTTTCTTAAGGCATTGAAAATCTAAACTTCTTCTAAATTATTTTGTTATATGCTCTGTAATACATGCTGACATTTCAATGTAAAATTTACATGTAAATACATTATGAAAAAGTATTGATCTTAGACCTTACCCCGTAAGTGCTTATCCAGTATGATTGTTGAATGGGCCTCAGGTGCATGAAGATATCTGGCTTGAATCCAGGGCAGACGGGATTTTAAACCGATTCGAAGTGAGGCTTGCTGAAAAAGATGAATTAGAGGCTACAGAGTGATGCTCGCTCTGTTGTTGAAAGCCCATTATACATTCACTGCATATGCATACATGCATATGCATGTACAGTTATGCATATGCAGTAATGCATATACAGTAGATTTTCTTTGTGTCAGTATTCTGGATATTTTGTAGCTTCCAGAAAAAAGTAACATTTTTTCAGCAGCTGATTTATATTCTACTATGGAAGACCTTTGGAATCAGGGGAGCTTCTCTTACTCATAATGTAATGTATTATGTAAAGTTCTTTGTGTGATTGATTATATACTGCAAAAGTGTTGGACACTTCTAAAGCCAGAGTTGCCCGTAGGCGGCTCTGATTGAAATTCTACTGGGGTCAGAGCTGCTCTTGTCACACTTAGAATATCCTAATTTATGACAACGTAACCTTTTTTTAGTTTTATCAGTGTCTTTTCCTTTTTATATAGGCTGCTAGAAACTGCTTGGTTGAAAAGGATCTGACAGTGAAAGTATCTGATTTTGGAATGGCCAGGTGATTGAATTTTGTTTTTAACATACAACACCAGATACATCAGACCAGATCATTGTTCCGTGACTAAGATGATGTACAACACAGTGCACATTAAGGAAGCATTATTTTCACTAATATGATATGTAGAATGTGATTTGAGGCAGTTAGGTTATTTCCAGCACAGGAAAGGTTGAACCAGACAGTGAAGCTGACACTGCACTAACAAATAAGAGTTTGGGAGAATCTTCCAAGGCCAGAAAACTGAAGCAAAACATTTCAGAGAGGATTTTTTTCAGGGAAAAAGAGTGGAAAAAGCTCAAAGCTCTGGAGTTCATGACAGAAGGAAAGCCAATATAGTGGCCAATTCAGCCACTAAGGTGCCTGAATTAGAAAAATGACATTTTTGGAGACTAAAAATTAGTAAATTACTACAGCTGCCCAAAGAGGATGTACACTCGTGCCTGATTATTTTAAGATTAAATCTGAACACAATGCCACAGCTTTAATCAATTACTTTGACTAGTTAAACTAATTTGAAAAAAGGTTTTTCAAAACTTAAATAACATGGCAGTCATATTTTGTGCTTGATACCTGTTTATTTGTTGTGTGGAATTTAAAATAATTCCCTTTATGTACAGCCATTTGAACTCATTTAGCTAAAGTACATGGTACACAGTGTCTGCCCTCTAGGAAAACAGAATTATGCTTGGTTTTCTTACTTTCTTTTTACTTAATTAAAAGTACCTTCAAGTACGATTGTGTGTAAAAGCTGTTGTTTTCTTACGGGCAGATATTACAGATATATTACACAAGTGAAATTTTAAAATGTATTTGCAACGAACATCCTTTGCTAAACTTACAGATAATGTTTTGGATGTTTTGTAGGTATGTTTTGGATGACCAGTACACAAGCTCTGCAGGTACTAAGTTTCCAGTGAAGTGGTCTGCCCCAGAAGTTTTGAACTACACCAGATTCAGTAGCAAATCTGATGTGTGGGCTTTTGGTACGATACATTTTTCTTTGATGTACTATATATTACCTGTGTAGTAACCTTTGATGAAAGATTTACAGTAGAACAGAGATTAAATAATCAATGGCCAATATATCCATTTTATATATAACTACTGAATATCAATATAAACCTACCCTGAATACAAGTATAGACAATACATTTTACTGTTTTTGTTATGCCTAGGCATATATAGTATATGAGCCTAATTTGCCAAACTGTAAAGACATGTATTAAAAACCTTGCTACATTGCAGTATGTTTTTATATGGGAAAAGCCTTTCCCACTATCCTACACAGTTCTATTGAAATGCTCTCCTGAACACCATGAGAGTAAAGAGAAAGTTCAGCCAAGGAATGAAGAAACATTGGGAAATAAATAGCCAGCGCTGATAGTGTTGTAAATGAGGAGAACTAACGGTTTATGATCGTGCAGACTTTGGTGCTTAGGGTGATCTGTCCAACAGAACTCACCTGCTGCTGAGGTCGTTTGTTGAAATTGATTAATTCATCTGTCCTGTGGGCTCTGTGACATCATAGAAGGGAGTTTGTCAGAGACCATCAGAGTTAACTGAAATGTTGGAGCATGTGTAATCCCAACTAGGATGATATTTTTCCCATTAAATCATTCCTACTTGGAAAGCAGCAGGAAAACTGCTTTTATACTTCTTGTTGGAAAATCAGCTGTTTTGGCTTGCTGAACAGAAGTAGCAGCTGCTTTCCATGGTTTCACAACTTTGCAGATTTTTGCAGAATTGAAGTGTGCAATCGGAGGTCAAATCTATTGGAAAGGGATTAATGGTTATTGTTAAAGAACTTGGAATATTGCTTCCTGCCAGATTATGAGTTTGATGACGTCAATAGACCCTGTCTCCTCATAAACCAGATTTATTTCTTTCCCAGGAATCTTCATGTGGGAAGTTTTCACTCTGGGAAAGCAGCCTTACGAACTCTACAACAACACTCAAGTGGCTGAGAAGATAATGCAGGGATACCGATTGTACAGGCCGCAAGTGATGTGTGAGGATTTCTACCTAATACTGAAAAGCTGTTGGCATGAGGCAAGTTCATTTATTGCAACACTGCTGTTACTTTGCATGTGTTTCTTCAACTGTCAAAGCACATGTTTCACATCGTCTTAACAAATGAACAAATGTTAATGAGAGCACTTTTGACCTGGTTACGCTGATACAGAATGATACAATTAGTATTTGTATTTGTCCTGCTGCACAACCTGTACTTACTTGTTCGTATATCACGTTACATTAGTCATTACAGTGACTAGTGACCAGGAAGGGCCGCTTCATGTCACAATTCTTGCAAACTGTTGCACTCTACCAGGACTAGACCAGCTTAATTCAGAATTCGTAAAATTTTGTAATAGAGTCAATTTATTTGATCAAGATTTCATAACCAGTCTGAAACAATGGAACTGCAGTTCCCCTTTAAACGGTTTGGATTTCAGTTTATCAAAAAATGTTCTTTAAAGTTTGACAAATATATATTTGGTAATATGACACAAATATATCTTTGGTAATACATTTTTATACAACTGAACTATATTTTTCTTCCAGAAACCTGAAGACCGACCTTCTTTTCACCAGCTGTATGAAAATATCCAAAGGTTTCGAGAGGAGTGATACTGTAATGCACATTTGTCAAAGGCAACCAACTGTGTTTTAAAGAATAAGGAAATACTATTCATTTTATTTCGGAGAAATCTGGAACAAGGAGAAATTGATATGCAGCATCTACATTTAAACCACCTGGTTTCATTTTCACTGATCACTAACCTGTGTGATTTAACAATCTTTTTTTTAATTTAAATTACTTTTTAAATGAGGCTCACTTTATTATCACTGAAAACAATGTTTTCATCTTTTAGAAATACTGTAGTGTTTTATTCTGAAGGGTGTAAATAATGCTTTTCATATGGCTAAAATGAACTTGTGGTCATGTGTGAAGTGAAATGTGATGATTGTATTACTTTATACAGTATCTGTGATATAATACATATGTATACAGTAATTTCTGAGACATTAAAATGCAGAAAGCTACAGTAAGTGTACAGTTATTATATCCTTGGAACTATACAACTTAAGGTTCACTCCCTATACATTTTTCATTCCAAGTATCCCTTTGTTTACATTCCAAAGCTTATAGGTGAGTTAAAAGAATATTTCATGCAACAAAGATCTGACATTTATTATGTAAATATATGTTTATTATAAAATAGCTTTACATTTATTTAGAATTATTATCATGACTTCCATTACTTAATATGTGATATCCTTTTCATAATTAACCTAATATGGTACTGTATTCTCATGGACTTGTGTATTTGTTACCACTTTTTGCTGCATAATTTGACATTCATGAAATGCTGGGAAACATTTTCCATGTAAAAACAGCAGAAAGATGAAAGAAGAATTTTCAAAGGACAATCGGAATAATTGTAATATTCATCACTGTTTGTAAAATAGGAAAAAAAACTAGCTCCGAGAATTGTCAGAGTGCTTCCTAATACAACTTTCTGAGTTCATCAACACAAGCTTGTTTTGCTGTCTGATTCCAGCCTATTCAACATTATTAACATTATAATTACAACAACAAAAAATCTCAAAGCAATATAACAGGATAACTTTGCTTGTTACCTGTTAAATGGTAAAAATTGTAAGGTACCATAATATTACACTGAATACTAAGCAAGCAAACACCATTTTAAATAAATTAATGTGCATTTGTACTGCATACTGCATACTGCTGTATAGTTCAGAAGCTGACCAGTTCTTCTGTATCCAGCAATTGTTCTAATTTAATTTTTTCCACAAGGGCATTTAAAAATATATATTCTTAAATATTTGTTTGAAAAGTGAGTATGAATAAGTAGAGTATTCCTTCTCTGCTTTGTCAGTACCATTCACAGGCATAAAGTATCACCAGTCTGAAGTAACGTCATGCTTCAGGCACTGGGGTGACACACTTGAGGTGTGAGTAGTTCGGGTGGGTAGCTGCGTCAGCATGCGTAGGCTGCAAGGGAACGAGTAATAGGTTTATTCCATGCTGAAAAGAGAAGAAAGAAAACACAACATTTTGGCCGTGAAGCCTCCTTCATGTGTGAGAAATACAGGCCAGTAAGCAAAGGTAATGTAGCATTAGAAAACAAAAGCTGGTAGAGAGGGGGGTGGGAGGCAGGAGCAGGGGACAGACAGAGGTGTATGTCGTTATCCAATTTCTGTCTGCAGCTAGATGAAGCCCTGCAGCAACAACCCACAGTTCTTCCAACAAATAAGCTGCACAATGACATTAAGCCACATGCTTAAATAAATAACCAGTCTTCCCATTGTTATTCATGCTGTTATGGGGAAGTGTGAGACCACCTTGCAGCCAGTGGTTTCCATCTCTTTGGTCTCTTGAAGGAGCACCTGTATGACGGACTGTGTGGTCTAAGGTCAGAGTGCAGCAGACAGCTACTGTACTTCAGGTCTTGGCTGCAGGAGTTTGAGTTTGATCTCTGCCAAACAAATAGGGGTGGTACATTCTTGCCAGAGTGAGATACACACCTAAACAGGTGTGGAACTCATGCGATATTGTGGCCTGATTTTTCTTATGTCTGTGAGCTATCCATTAATATGTATATATACAGTATGACATTAGCATCTTCTAACCATGAATATATATGTTGTACCATCTTATTACATCACCATACTGGCAAATCTTGTTTCTAGACAGGGACACTGCTTTCAAGCTACTGGAACCCTGAAATTATTTTCACTACTGTAAATGTTATTTATTAGTGATAAGAAGTTGAAATGTCTCTTGAGGAATTAAATTCATGTAAGAAGAATATCATAGAGTTTACAAACTTTAGAGGAAGTCATTCTAGCCCATTAGATTTTTTGTGGATAATGGTTCCAATGATTTCAACCAGCCATTCCTTGTAAAGGCCAGGGTACAGGCTCTGATGACATGACTGGGTAGCCATCCTTTTGTGTAAAGAAGTGCCTCCTGTATACTGTTTAGGTATAACGTTCTGAAAGTCTTTGAGGATTTTGGATATCTCAATACTGCGGTTCTATAAATGTGTATGTGATCAAGAATAATGAGTGAACTGTATTTGAAAAGAGTCCGTATCACTTAGCTTTTGAATAAGAAACATATCTTATACTGTATTTTGTGAGCTCAATTGGTACTGTTATAAATGTTCTGAATTTTACTTTATAAAAGTAGAGTCTGAATAAAAAAGTTGGTCTGACAAATGATACCCAATCAAAGTGCTTTTTTATTAGTACAGCAAAAAAGTTTTTCATCTCTCACTTGATCACAAACTCTAATAAGGCAATGTAAGGACAATGGTATATTTGTCACAGTGTTTCAAATTTTGGGAGAAACGAAAATTTTTGTGTAAAAAGACGTGTGGGGCTTTTAATCGTTTTTAAGGCATGACAACTGAGAAATTATAATTTCCTCTTTTCCCTTAAAAGTGTGTTGAACTTCTGCTTTTGTCAAAAACAAGAAGTGCACAACATTCAGCATTTGTATGCTAATTTGAACGGAGCTATAAATGGAGTTTAGCTTGTGAAATACCTGTAAATCACTGCTAGGATTAACAGTCAGTTAACAACATGGAAAAGGTACAGTATAGTTTACTCTGATCTGAACAACCAGAAATGTATTCTTCAGGTTTGATTTTAGCTTTAAAAGCATATATGTTAAGTTAAGACATTAACAGGGTGGATATAAAGTGAAAGGATTCAGTGAGTCAAAAAATGAAAGTTAAAATGAGATGGCATATAAAATGTGGTTTTGCACTGAGGTATACTTTATGTTTTATCATTGTAACGGTACCTATTGATATTAATATAAGGGTTTCATTTTATTTAGAGCCCATTTCTTTAATATCAAATATAACTGTTTTTGTTTTTAATTATTCTTTTGTTTCACATTTCTTATTTTTCCAGGACAATCCTTTAAATGGGGGAGTTTCTATTCTTCACAAACTGGAAGGGGGCAAGCATTATTATGAAGTGGAAAAGATGGTAAAATACCAAAGTGCAAAGAGCAGTCGCTTCATTTTAAGGTAAAGGGAGAGATGTCTGCCAGTTATTTTACTAAGGATCTTTGTCTTTAACAAATTAATCAAATGTACAACTAGAAAGATTTAAAATATTCAGTTTTTCTTCTGAAGTTTATTTCTTTAATTCATTATTATTATTTTTTAATTGATTTGATTTGGAAGAATTGTTCTTGGCATTCAAATCACCGTTAGATTATATAGCATTGATATAAAATAAGTTAGTTTTAATAATGTTTTTTTAACAGTTGCTTTTAATCTGATATACATGATGTCAAACATTTCCTTAGTACTGGTTACAGTGCTGCATTATTAACTTTATTGTGCTGTGGCAATAGCACAAAAATAGCCACATTTCTGTAAATTCAATAAATTTGTCGTTTTTTCAAGACATTCATGACCTATAATTTTTCTAAGTCTTAATCTAAATTAAATGTTAGATCTTAATCTAAATGTTGCAAAGAACTACATTTATAGTTAAATTTAAATTGAGACAATGAATTCAGACATAAATTCCTGTTATGCTAATGTGTACTGCTTTTGGTTGGAAAAAAAGCAGAGCTTACTGAGCTTAAAATGAGACTTTCCTCTCATTTGAAAGGAAAGGTGATAAACTTACCCAGATCAATGGAGTAAATCTGGAGGATGTGACACCTGAAGCTTTTGCAGAACTACTCTGCAAACAATTGCCTCTGTTGGTAAGTGATTCACGACCTTTGCAGATTGAGAAGGAATTTGCAAAAATTACTGGGGGAAGAAAGGTCAATGGAACTTAGTTGATTGTTATTCCCACAATGGTATCGTATACAATTAATATTACACCTGCAAAAAAACTGCTAGTTTACATTTTAGAAAAATTCAAATCCCAAAAATAGTGTACATGTTCTGCTACCACCACCAAATTAAGAATATAGATGGAAATGTTAGTTTCTCTTATATTTCATGAGAGAAATAAATGTATATATTTTGAGGATGGCAAAACATGCACACATATAGTTGCAGACAAACCCTATGCATTATATGTAGATAATTATTGTAGGATCAAAGCTCTTCCTGGTTTCTGTTGTGTTAAGAAAACTATGAGCATCAAGCTCCCTATCTTGGTCCATTGCAGAGTCTACCCCCAAGAATGCTACAGTAGTTCACATTTACACAGCTGGGAGGACTGGAGAAAAGTACTGTACTTCACACTGTTACAATAGCAGCATCTGCAGCCAGAACTTGAACTCACAACCCACGCATTAGGGTACTTTCCCTCTGCATTATGCTACACTACACAGTATCCCTATATAATGTATATTTTAATTGTTGACCCAAGGCTGACTGGAGATTTTAGTATCTTTAGGAATGAGGGTATCATCTGGGGCATCAGCAGGCAAGGTAGCATGTTATCTTCTCCCTACAGCTGAGAGAGGGAGGAGTCTTGATGGCACAGATTGAGTCCTCAGTAATCCCTGACTTTGCCATCAGCAGACAGACGTGTTCTCAGAGATGAGAGAGATAACCATAAACTAACTGCTGCTGTATCAGGGGTACAGAGAGGCAGGCCCAGTCAAACAAGATTAGCCAGAACAGTTAGTGATGAGAAGAGTTGCTGGTTGAAAGTGAAGATCTGGTGCTTTTTTGAAGACAAGTAGCAAAGAGTTGAGTTAAAAGAGTAAAGGTTTGATTTGAAGAGACAATTTTAGTGATGAAAGACAGACCATTTAAAACGTGGGAAAAGCTCAAGTGATATGCTGGCAGGGATAGGATTATGGTGATGTGTGTCCCTGTTAATGTCACAATATTACAATTACACAATGTACACAATGTAATGTCACAATATTACAACATGTACAGTAATCACTTATTCCATCACCCTCAGACTGTGCATCAATCATGTCCGCCTGGCCCACAGAATGTGGGTGGAGGACATCCATTCTTTAAGGAGAAGGGGTTCATGACGGTCACCTTTGAGATGGTGCCAGAGAATGAAACTGAAGAGCAGGGAGGGCCTGGCAGTGTCGAGGACAGAGAGCAGCTGGCCGGGGGCAACAGCAGCAGTAGTACAGTTCACAACAAGACAGGTGATGGGAACGAGGACCTGCTGCTGGTCTCTATGAGGGAAACCAACATCTCTGTGGTAGTGGGGAGGTGCTGCGACAAGCACCCAGAAGTTTCCTGTAAAGACTGCAGAAATGCCAAGTGCAGCCTGAGTGATGTCCTGGTGGTATCGAATTCTACCAATTTCACCCTTGGTAAGAAAAGCGTTCTTGCAGTTTTTCTTTTTGTTTTATTAAAAAAGGCACAAAAACTGAAACTTCCTCCTGAGTTGCAATGTTGTGCTTCATTGCAAAATACTTAATCTTACTACAATGATTGTGTTTCTCCTTGTGAATTTAGAATCATGAGTAATATTTGTTTTTGTTGTTGTTGTGCTGTATTTTCTCATTTTCTAGTCTCCAGAGGCACCTATAATTTATTTCAGGAGAAAGTACAGGACAATATTTTCATTCAAAGTCTGTGGCAAGATAATTACGTTCAGCACCACTCCTCATTTCCAATGTGCAAACCATTATCAAGGACAAAAGCAGGTTGGTAAAGATGTTCTTGTTTTAAATTTCAAACTAATCTGTTTCAGTTACATCAAAATAATACATACACTGCACTGCACTCATTTTGATATCATATCCAATTGAAAGCCTTCAGATTTTATTAAATTAGAAAAACATTGGCATGATAAATACAGAACATGAGATACACTATTGTTATATTTATTAAAGGTTAAATTATTAATCACGACCTTTCCATAATATCTGCAGTGCATCACCCAGGTTAGTGCTGCACTTCAGTGGAGAATGAAGTCAACACCAACATATATAAAAGCAAGGAATTGTACAATTTTCTAATTTAAAACATACTGAATACAAGTTCTTATCTGATGTTCAAGAGGAATAATGGAAATAATCTAATTTTACTCAGCAGTTCTAAATCATAATGATTACTGACATTACCTACTTCATTGAAACAACTTTTTTTGCATTTTTTGGGATGCATCCCTCCTCCATCTTGCAGCTCCCACTTGGTTACATCCTCTCTCTGAATGGGGTTCAAGCCCTACCACGAGGCTTTATCAAGCACGTCAATCCAAAACATATTATACTTAAAAAAAGCATTCACAAAGCATCTGATTCGTGGATGTTGATGTTCCTCATAAACATTTAATGTGAATGATACTGCAACCTTGTGTTTAATAAATCCATCCATTTTCTAAGCTCTTCATCCAATTCAGGGTTGCAGGGAAGCTGCAGCCTCTCCTTGCAAACATGTCTGTGTCTATGTGTGCCCTGGATGGGACACCAGTCCATTGCAGGGCACACACAGACACAGGCAAGCAGGCACTGACAGGCCCAGGGTGTAAAGATGCATCTTTCAGGACCCTATGCAGACAGCCCAATCCGGAAGGGAGTGAGCACACATGGGGAGGAGACGAGGAACTGGGCTGGTACACGAAACAGGGGGGCGTGACAAAGCTGCTCGGGGGGGCATGGTCCAGGCAAACAGTCCAAAAGGGAGTCAGAAGGGAAAATTCAGTACAAGCAAAAGTCTAGAGCCAAGTGATCCATCCAAGAAGAACAAGACAAGTTTTGTAGGGATGCTGGAACAGGGATCAGGTGCGCAAAATCAACTAAATGTGAAAGAGCCGGAGCGCCCTTAAAAGGGGGGGATTACAATCATGACACGAGGCCGATCGTCCCAAAAACAATTAACCTGGCAGAATGTTTTTGGACTCTGGGTGGAAACCAGATCACCAGAAGGAAACCCATATGAACACAAAGAAAATACAAACTCAACTCCACATCAAATAGAACCCAGGGCCCCAAAGCTGCGAGGCAGCAACCTTTGTGATTAATTCACCATTTAAATCATGCGTTAAACACTTACAGACATGCACCTAATGGACAACAGCATCTGTTGAAAATAGCAGGCCCCAATTTAAAACACTGTTTTCCCTGCAGATATTTTACCACTCATCCTAACAAGAGCAAATGTAACATGATTTACACAATGGGATGTGAATTTTACCCTCTCCCTGTAAAGCTACAGCTAATTGTTCCTCTTCTTGCATTCCGAATTGTGCTCTATTTTGTTTGGAACATCAGATGATTGTCTAATAAGCAACTTGTAAAACCGCTCCACAAGACAAATTAAAACTGTTGTTGGACTTTCCAACAGTCCATCATATAATAGTCCTGTGTATGTTCTTCCATAAAAATACTGTTTACTAAACCGCAAAGGATACCGTGTTACTCTAACATAATAAATAAATTTAAAAAGTTATACTTAGATCAATTAGCTACAGTACTAATTACCAAAAAGAGCTGCTGTACATGGGCTGAATTACTTTTCTCTATTGTAACTGTTCTTATGTTCACAGCATCCATACTGTATTTTTTCTGATTGCATAAACACTCAAAAACACAATTGGTCATTACTTTAAGATAACCCAACACCACAATTTCAGTTAATTTGTTCAAATTTACTTTTCAAAATCACCCCGGGACCAAGGAAAAGAAAAACATTATTCACGAATCCTATAATTAATGGGTCAAAAAAGATGCTCCCCATTTAGACATAGGATGAGGGGTAAAATATCCAGACTGTAGCTTTTATTTTCAATAACATGTTTCCTAATCCTACTCTGTTTAAGTGTTATATACAGTGTTATAATCCTATCACAGCTCCATTTGTGTTTCCATCAGGTGGAAAATAGTAGGTATTAAAGGCATTCTGACTGCCCAAGGCTTGTGTTACAGTACATTATATGTTGGGTAACACTGAAGAAAAGCTAACACTTGTAGTCACATTACACCATCTTACTCAAACACTAGTTAAATGCTAAATTTTAAGATTTGCTGTTTGTCTGCTGTCTCTCAGTCAAGCTCCCTTAAAGCTTCACAGCACAGGGGCAGATGAACGAATACCACAGTCATGTGACCTACCAGGGTTGCCAGCTCCACAAGGTTATGGCACTGTAACAGGCCCTGTTACATTAGCAAATTACTAAACAGATTACAGCATTATATAACTGTTAATACATACAAGGCATGTATTAATCGGATATTACTGCAGAAAGTTAAAAATATATAAGGTAAAGCTAATCTGACAGTCAGAAAAACAAACACGTGCCATAATTCATACTAAAATGCAGTGTAACCATATGTTGGTTTCTCTCTTCATTACACCAGCCAACTCACTCTAAATTGTGCCCTTTCAACTGCTTATGACATTAGTTCTATAACTCACACCTTAGAGGCCTAGGTTTAGTCTTTTTCATTTTTATAGTTTTTGTTTTGCATTTATTCTCGATACACATGATTCCTTTTCTGCCATGGAGAAAATAAGATCTGATTTTCCAAAGCCTGTGTCCCAGCTTACTTCTGCTGACCTTCAGCATATTTAAACTCCAGTAAAAGCTGACTGAAGAGCTTAATGTTATTTTATTTCTGTAGAACCAACAAGGGTTTATACTGTGTTCTATGCAAATAATGTGCTGTAAATCTTTGAAAAATATTTAAAAATAATCTCCGTAAACCTCTTAATTTTCCTCTGAGAATATAATTAGTATATTCTTCTTATTAAGACATTGACCTTGTTAAACAGTATATTTAGCACAGGTGGGCCAACAAAGGAAAAACTTGACTAAGTATTAGTAAAACCTAAAAATATTTGTGGCTGATTATCTTAATTCCAGTTTATGCACTCTTGTGAAAAAGGAGAATGTTTTATGGTAAAGAAAAAGTAATTTGTTTTATAATGTACCAATTATATATTTCAGCGAATATGACCATCTATTACTACAAAGTTGACAATGTTGATGGAGATTTTCGTGGAACACCAGTTGTCCTAAATTTCACCAATACTAACTGCTTTCTGAAATGCAGTAAGATCAGAGGCAAGGTGACTCTTAACATTGATGTAAGTACATTCATTTTCTCATTGCAATGTCAGCATTTTTTATGAAAACTAACAATGGTTTCGATAGCAGCTTCATGATGTTTTGAAATTCAAATTTGCTTGCTATCGAGAGAAATATATGCATTTTTCTTGATGTTTTACTTCATCTTCTTACAACGAAATGACTTTTGACATGACATTTAATGACCATGAAAGACATGCATGTAAAAAAAATGACATAAATTAGCAGAAAGAAATCTATCAAAATCGATCTCTTCATCCAATGACTTTCTTTAGAAACAGTAAGAATTGTGTACTGTATGTGCGCTGCACGTGTTAATGATTAAATGTGCTTTCAGAGCTGCAATAAAGAGAACCTGCAGCAAATTTCCTGTGGGAACAAAGACACCTGGCCCTTCGTGTTTTACATGAAAGCAAGTAGAGACAATTGTCGTCGTTTTGAGTCCGCCAACTTCCCTGGGTGGTTCATAAAGGAAACAGCACTTGAAGTAATGCGGGTGGAATCCAGAAACACGGAGGACCAGTCATTCTTCTTTTTAATCAAGAAATTCCATGGGAGTTAATCCACCTCTCCAAGTTTCCCCTCAGACATCAGCTAGGAACTACTGTACACTTGTCTGCGTTCATTAGTGACAGTGAATGGTTGAGGGAACTATGCTTTATAAAACTGAATTCTCTTAAAACTGTGTGCTCTGATGTATTCCATATTGCATTAAATTGTATTATTTTAATCTAAGTAGCTTTCAAAATATCAGGTATAAAGTTCATACCAGGCCTACAATATTTCTTTAAAACTGAACAAAGCAACCATGTTCTTGTAATTTACGACTATATGCTGTTTATTGAATTCTTTAGATGCTATAAGTTAAGTATGGCTTTCATTCATTTTAAAATCAATGTTTTTTTCTATAACGCTTGTACTGTATACCCATTTGCCTGAACTACCTGTACATACTGTACTTTGATATTAAAAACTTGTGTTAAACTGCTTTGTACAGTAGGTGGAATTGCTGTATTCAGCTACTCTGCAATCTGTTGATTTTGAAAAGGTAGAGATTTACAATCCCGTTTGATTATCTTCGTCAGAATACGCTACATTTGTCACTCCATTGGTCTGATTGACACTTCCGTAGGGGTTTTCTGGTGCCTCTCTTTCTTTGTGGATCTTCGAATTTCTGCACGCACACACAACAATGAAAGCAAAAAAACAATATTTTACATGTACAGTAGGAAGTGCAACAGCTCCCCTTTTGACTTTCCGCCCTGTTTAAGCAGAAATAAGCAAAACAGCTTGCTGTTATCGGCTCTGTGTCTGCTTTCGTTCCCTGGCTCTGCATCCCTATACTGAAAAGGCTGAATCTGCAGCTCCTGCAATACTGGAAGGAAAGTCCCACTGGTTGGGTAACTTACATTTTGCAATGACAGCATTTTAAATCCTTGTGAACTACAGTAACTTTTGATTTTGTATCTTTTCATGCTGCCTGAATATCCGATAGCAGTGTGGGATCACAAACATTTTAAGCATATTTGGATTGTCATCTATACTGTATACATCTATATAAAATGAAAGCCTATCGTTTAATTTGTACTTTTTAGTTTGACTGCCTGTAACAGAAGTGTTAGCCAGTCAAAAGTCAAACAAAGCAGCTTCTCCCATAACATACTGTACAACTTTAGCAACCAACACAAGTCTTACACTTTTATGAGTATTTCCTTTTTATGGTACATGGCCATGTTGTACAATATATTGCTAATATACTGAAAAAAATGACTGAATAGCACAGGTGTACCTTATGGGATATGAATTTGGTAATCTGTGCCCATTTTAGAAAGTGTTTCCAATTCTTATAGTATACACATTTTTGCAGCTATAACCATGGTTTTAATGTCTTCATTTATAAAATATTTTGGATTGTGCTTTTACAATCCACTTTAAGCGGCAGGTATTCGGAATACATTAAAAAACATTCATATTATCCTTTCACTATTCTGTTGCAGCTCATTAAGAATTTGTTCCATTGTTATCAATGATCAAAAAAAGTTCTCCTACACATACCTCTTCCTGTTCAGGAATCCAGATATAATCAGGTATGCTGCAGCAGCCACAACCACACCCATGATCACCCCAAACACAACAAGCCACACAGTCACAGGCTGCTCTTGAGGTGGTGTTAATGTTGCTGGGAGACCCTCAAACTCTAGAGTTTTGTCATCTAGTAGAAACACACTATTGATGCGGTTCCTGGACAGCCTGCAAAGAAGTGTCAATTTTTTCACATTACATTTTATTTAAAAGTTTATGAAATTTATGACGTTATCCCTAACACCTAGTCATAAACTTCCTATAATAGACATAAACTACTCAAATTCAGAAATGGTGGTTCAATGTACTGTATGTAGCAGTTCAAATGACTTGCACTTTGACACAAGGTTTCACTGCACGTTATCACAGTGAAACGAAGTACATTTCAGTAGTTCAGTCAAATTCTAATCCCGACAAAATGAGCCAATCAATATAAAGGGATAGCATACTTAATACTTTGTCATTAACTTGCCAGACTGTGGAAATGACATGCTGGCTGAGACCAGGACTGTCACAACCCCTGTCCTTCACAAGGAATGAACCAGGGTGCTGCTGCAAGGGTGCATTTGGAGTGGAGGAAGGGGCACTAGACAATATATTTGCAGAGTTGTGGGCAGCCAGCAAGCATTTATACATATTTAAAGGAAAATTAGGAATTTGACCTCCTCCCTAACGTCTGTAATCAACACAATATACAGGATTGGGAATGAAAACAAATGAGGAACATCTGCATGGTAATTTATTGATAGGGTGGCCTAGTCACATGTCTTGCATAGATTATATGACTGAGTTAAACGTCTCCACTCTTTTCTAACTTACAGTCACAAAAAGCATTCCGACAACCTACCGCACTGCCGCCTCCACATCTCCTTTGGGAATTATTGTTGAATTATTGTCAGGAGCAGTGACAATAAAGTAGAAGGAGACTCTTGGCTTTTCGTTGTATGTGTAGACATTTTCCAACCTAGGTGCACATATTTAGATATAAATATGTTATACATATAAATGAGTTTGTGTGCGAGCAATGAAAAGTAAATAGTGTAGGGCATACTGTACAAATGCAAGCAATTATTCTTAATGTACATGGATTAAAAGAAAACACTTACACAAAGTTGAGTGCCTGCCCCTTTTGCAGGTAATACTGACGCATGGCAAAAGCCATTGTTGCTTTGAAGAGATACATTTCATTTTCATTCCACGAGTACTGTAAAGAAATTTGCATTTAGAAATAGTATGAAATAAGTGCCAGGAAGGGGAGACTTACAGTATCTTTATCACAATTTAGCATAAAGCTCTGATACTAATTCTTTTAAACACTATATGAAGGCGGCTTGAATTCTGGTACACTATGTAATAATGCTGAAAACCATTTCAGTGCAATGCTAATGCTGGTGCTAAAAAGAAAAACCTTTCTATAGGAAAGGATTAATGCAGAAAAGAAGTGTAGATAGCAGTGATGTTTTAGTTGAAACTAAAAAAAGGCATGTGAAATAGGTAATGCAAAGTGAAGTGAAAACTGGTTTGCCAAACATTAAAAAGAATAAGAACCAAATGTGTCTACAAGAACTCTGTTTTCTAGAACTTTCCTAACAAAATGTAAACTGGACAAATAAGAAAGAGCAAATGCAAAAGATAACTTTACAGCTAAAGCCAGTGTAATTGATGGAGATTTATTATTCAATTATACATTTGTTCTCTGAATCTGAACTAAAATGCTATTTCGGCAACATTTGTTAAGATCCTATCTCAATCACAAACTAATGGGAGCTCATATTGTCATGAGAATTGCTGCTGTTTTTATAATTGTGCAGACGTTTATGTAATGTTTCCTGGGGAGCATCTGTGGTTTGGGTAGCTTATGAATGTGGTTTCTGCTTCAGCTGTAGTGATACCCTGTAGTCTAAAGGCGAGATCATTTCAAGTCCGGCAAGTCGCCAGAGGACATTTTACATAGAGATGTTTTCGGTACTATTCATCATTAAAATTACTATGCAATGCAGTTTTATAATAAAGAACAGCATAACGGGAAGCAGCCATCCCGGTAAGTACATAACAATTTATTTAGCTTCACAGCACTTAAAACTCTATTTACTGTAACCATTTTTGTGAGGAAACAACAGTGACTTTTAGCTACTGAAAGGAACTTACTGCTTCATCACCCAATGCTGTCTTCAGGCTGATTCTCACTTTTATTGCATTCTCTGAATCTGTATGGAAACAAAAATGAGCACAACATTATTGATTGAATAATTAGATAAAAATGCAGAAATACTTTGCTTTTTATCAGCTCCTTTTCACACACAGCTAAAAGCATAGATGAGCACCTTCCAAAGACAAACTGTTACCCAAGTTCCAGCAGAAAAAAAACATTCACTGAATTCAACAACAATAGCTAAACTTTCAGCTGCTTAGAATAATAGTAACAAAATGCTTAGTAGTATTAAGATAGTAAACCTTGTTCTTTTTTATGATGTGTTAGTGATCATGAAGATAGCAGGTATGAGTGTGAAAAACCATAACTACAGGTACTGTAAATCCTATAATGTCTGGAACCCGTTGTGAGTCATTCTTGCCGCAGTACTTGATAATGGCAGTAGTACCAATGGATGGAGGTTGTGAAACAGGTGGACAGTGCAAATATTGACCATCCATGCAGTACAGTACATACATGGGTCCCATGCTTTGTCCCAGCCAATATTCCTGTTGTTCTCTTGATTCTGATTTTGTAACCATCTGTATAGTTCATCAAAGTACTCCAGCAGAGGTTTGGAATCCATCTTGTTTGTTTGAGCCACTTTCTCCAGGGCTCTAGTCCATGACTCTGATCTTCCTAACTCAAGCATTGCCCTGTAGTAAAAATGGGTAGAATCTATAGTCAACATCTTGCTTGCAGATGTTAAGGCGTTGTCAAAAACTGTCTACTGCTACTACCACAGACCAAGATGCTTTAGATCTACAAATCAAACTAAACTACTGATGAGTAGCCAATACAATTTTTTGTAGTATTTAATCCATCACATACCACATTCACCTATTCTAATTTGTTGTGGGGTGCTCCACATCATTAATATCACTTATTCCTTTCTGTAAACCTATAAAGTTAAAGGTTTTCATGGATCACAGAATACAGATCTTCCTGGATCAACTGTAAGTTTAAAAACATGTTTTGGCATAAAAAGTGGAAATCATTTAATAAAATGAGTAGAACAAATGGTAATGTGAAATAATACATAGAAGAGTCTTAGAAGAGAAGAGAATATTTGTTACAAGCTTATTCTCCATTAAAGAGAATAAATATAAGATGGCTTACTTCAGTTTTGCACCTGCCTCTGTGGAGTTGGTTATGTCACACTTATATAAAGGTCCAGTGTGTCCTTTTGCATCACACAGAGCTTTCTGGAACTGGAACTGGTAAATGGTTCTTGTGAAGTACCTGCCATAAGGATTGTAAAGGGACAAGAGTGGAGATGGGTAAGTTGGTTAAGAAATCATCTGTAGGATAAGTTAGAGAAATACTGTAAGATGTGAGAATGCAATATGAAAGGTTTTGCACAGACAGAAACATCTCACACAGGAAGAACCTGTAAATTAAATAGTCTATGACAAGGGGTCTTTCTTCATAAAAAGTACTGCATTTCCAATATATAAATAATAATAAAATAAAATATATACACAATACCTAACAACACATACTGTTCTAAAATATTGTGCCATATGGCAAATAATAAACAAATATCATCACAAACTGTGAGCAGGTTTATGGATTTTAAGGAAAATATTATGTATTATATTTGTTAATGATAGATTTGCTTTAGGAAGTTGCAAAATGCACAAAAAGAGATGTTTCACACGGTTCCAAATATCTACTAACAATATTTCCAATGATATTTTAACAATACAAGTTTTTTTAGGAGGTTGTGAATGCTGCACTGCGCCACCTAGGACTAAAGCAGGAAGTGCTTGTTTGACCTTTGCCGCGAGAAGAGAATCTGACCTGATGAAGGAGTAGTCGTTCGACACGTGGAACAGAGCAGGAGGGTCACAGTAGGATTCATCTCGGGGCACAGGCTCGACCACACCAATTAGGTCTCTCCTGTTAAGAAAGGCACTCACCTTCAGGACTGTTGTTGTTCATTAGAATGAAATGTGCTGTAACATGAATAGTATGACCCTCATTGCTTACTGTACATGGCTGCGAACGAGGAAGCAGGTTAATGCAGGAAGATCAATGGAAGAGCACAGCGTCAGCCTATCCTTTTCACAATTGTAAGAGGTGATACACACTGTAGTTGCTTAGCACAGCTGCAATCATTGTCTAATTCCATTCTGTTTTTTGACTGTCTATAGGATAAAGGCATTAAAAGCCATACAAGAGATTTATCAAGACAGGATCTTGACAGTATCTGTAGATTATATTAATGAACTGGTATTTAGTACAAGAGAGGTATACATTTATAAAATGACTGCTGACTAATTCTCACTGTCACTCAGTACTTTGTACTGCTCTCTCATCACACTGCCTGCATGCACATACATCTGGTCTGATCTGTGGGAAAGGGTTCGTTCTAAGTTTGCTATTCGCATACTGAAGCAGGAAGACGGTAACATGTATGAGACACCTAAAGCAGTGTAAGGAATACCATTGTACATATGGAAATATGTAGAACTTAAAGGCTAAGTCTAAATATATACTGGTCCTAAAATAATAATACTTCTCTAAACATGACATTTATGGTAACTGAGAGAGATGGTTGAAAAGTGTAAAAGCAGGTTTTAGATGTACTGTATAGGTGTACAGTAATAAAATCTTCGCTGAACTGCGCTGTGACGTTCTTGCAACCCTACAACACTGTGTGACCAGCCATAGCTTCAGTATGGCCATATGGAGCCATAGCTGTTTAAATAGAAGAGCCTTACAGGTTTTAAAATAGCCAGAATTAAGCAGTGAGCCAAGTATGAATCCTTAGCTCTGCACTCTGGACGGAGAGAAACTTACTTCATTTCCCACCATCTTTTCATCCACTCGTTCTTCGGGATCTGGCCTTGGAAAACCTGCCACCTCCACTCCTCCAGCATGTAAGTGAAAGGCAGCGTAGCCACAATCGTCAGGGCTTGTTTCAGCAGGAAGTTTATGTTTGTCTCTGGAACAGAAGTTGGACCAACGCATTTCCTGGTGCACTGACAGGTGTGTGATAATGCAAACTTTCTACATCTGCACATCCAACAGCCATACTGTATCATCCTGCAACTCCCAACTGGCAGCCCACTGAAGCTCAGCTGGTGTGAGCCTGGTCAGTACCTGGAAAAACTAAGGTTGCTGCTGGAAGAGGTGTTAGTGGGGCCAGCAGGGGGCGCTCACCCTGCGGTTTACGTGGGTCCTAATGCCCCAGTATAGTGACAGGGACACTATACTGTAAAAAGGTACAGTCCTTCGGATGAGATGTAAAACCAAGGTCCTGACTCTCTGTGGTCATCAAAACTTCTGGGGCGTTTCTTGAAATAAGTAAGGATGTTACCCTGGTGTCCCAGCCAATTTTCCCATTGGCCCTTACCAATCATGGCCTCCTAATAATAATTCCCATCTATGTATTGGCGTTCTGGTGCACTATGGCTGCCATTGCATCATCCAGGTGGATGCTGTACATTGGTGGTGGTGGAGGGGAGTCCCCATTACCTGTAAAGTACTTTGTGTGTCCAGAAAAGCACTATATAAGTGTAAGAATTATTATTATTATTATTATTATTATTATTATTACATTTAGAATGTTACATTGCACACTGCATTCCTGCAGTGAGAAAGGCACAGCGATAGTGATTGTGCAGAAACGAAAGGCAGTTGACTGAAATTAAGAAAAGGCATATGACTACAGCCTTACCGTTGTCTTCTTTAAAGTCTGGTTGCAGAAGGCCCAGGGCTTGCAGGTGGCTTGGAGTGGCAGCAGACAGAGACATGATCTCTCCTACAGCCTCGTGGAAGCCCTCATTGGCACCATCCCTAAGCAGGTAGGATAAATTGGAATATGCCATCTGGTACTGGTTGTGTCCCATCTCATGGTGAACTGTCAGGAAGTCATCCATGTTCACCTTACTGCACATTTTGATTCTGCAAGGAATAAAAAGCTTCATTAGACCTGTAGTCTTAGTTTGCTTAACTTAACTGTTATGTGCTCTGAAACTAAATTAGCCATATGTTTCAAAACATATAAAACCACCCACGTACTGTATATGCATGCGTATTTCAACAAATTATATTTTTTTATGATTCACAGACATTTGAAAGATTTCTAATAAAGTCATTCTTACATATTAATAAAGTGGTAAAGATCATGAATTAAAGCAGCACTTAATAACAGTATAAATTTTGTTTAAAAAAAGGCATGACTCAGCAAAACTGCCACTTGCACAATATTAACATGTGGGCAAGTAAATATTTGGACATTTTATTGCATGTTATTTGTCAATATAAAATTATATTTTGCAATGTCAATTAAGCGACGGAGCAACGATGTACTTAAGGAGTTGTAAATATACATTTATAGGTACTACTTTTTTTTCTAAAATACATACTATTAATGGCTATGGCAAGTTGTGAGCATCATAAAAACACTCCATTAATATGTTTTGCATGGGAATTCTCAATCCCTTGGAGTTTTTGTTTTTGTTGTTTCTTTCTGGAAAACTTAGGAAGCTCCCCTGGGGCTGATGATGAGCTTCTCCAATTCAGCCTGAGGCACCTCACTTGTGCACTCCTTACCTGAAGTCCTTTCCATTGCCCATGTCCCAGGCCGTTGGGTGGCACACCACCTTCCTCCCATCATCAGGTTTCTCCAGCATGGACTCATTCCAGAAATTGTCATACATTTTATACAGGCCAACAGACATAAAGAATTTTTCTGCTTCTCTAAACATTCTCAGCACCGTCCAGCCCTGTGAAAGCAGAAGCTTGAAATTCAAGATACATCTACTGCGAAGATTTCAGGCGATCAAGTTTCCAAAGAGGTGTCTGTCTGATGAATGCTGGAATGTCTTATGGATACATCATCTTCAGAATGGAATGCAAATCTGTCATTGATTCATAATTCATTGTATTTTCACTTTTTAGCTTGGCCTATTCTCTATAAAGCATACTCATTTTTTTCTTTCTATCGGACATTCAAATGGTTTTGATGACCACATCCAGTAAAGGGACAAGAAGATGAAATCCACCTTTAGTTTACAAATGGAGGTCAGCTTACCTGATTGACCATGGCAGATGTCACATCAATATCCTCTTTGTTTTTATAGGGGATTGATAAAGGGTATAGGTTTGTCCAAAATCTGCCCCACATATCACCTGATGCAGCAGAGGTAGATAGACAGATACTAAATAAAAAGGACTTGGAGAGAACTGCATTTTAAATGTAATCTTCATTATTCAGTCAGTAAACCTGTGGTAACATAATTGTGATCCGTGCATAAAAAAAATGAATAATATTGTAATTAGGGTATAAGCTATGCAACATTGTAATTACTCTGCAATATTTAATTTCATGGATATGAGGTTAACAAGAAGGCTTCTGTAAACCTCTGTAAGGTAAATTGTACTGCTATAAAATGAAAAAGTACATAGACACATACTGTATCTTTCACAGACTTACCCAGTAAATGAGCTGGAAGACCACCATTTGGGCTGATGTGTCCTGGATATACTTCACGTAGTTTATCTCTCACATAAGCATGGAGCTCTTTATACAAAGGCATTATCTGAAACACCAGATAGTTTCGAAGTGAATCCATTAAAACAGAATAATACAAATGAGATAGATTAAAGAGTATGTACTGTAGCAACTGGGATGCCTTGCTGTTTCTTTGTAAGCTTGTTTTAGTAAAGGATGAATTCAAAGAGCAGTGGCAAAGGAAAATGTTCACAAACCATATTAAAAACAGTTTATACATTGAATATGCAGTTTGTACAGTAACTATGCATGTTGGTGGACTAAAACATATGCTTTACATTGATGTTTTAAATGATAAGTGGACTTTTATTTCAATGAAAAAATGTCTGATTTACCTATATTTTTTAATTTGGTATCACAGCTTAATGGAGTTCATTTAACTAAAGTTCGGGATGGATGACAACAACCACGCTCAATTATTCCCAGCCGTCAGTGATTAGCCATCACTCCCTTCGTCCTTCCTCCACCAAACACTATAAATATCAAATGCGATATCTCTCTCCCTCACGTGCGACTTTCGCATCCCAGCTCCACCTCTGCAGCTACCCCTTGGTTATCTTGCAGGGGGGTCCTGGCCTCCTCGTCCTATGGCCAGGAGGTCAGCCCTCAGCAAAACGGGTTAAGCCAAATATTCACTCCACAATAGTCGATTTTGGGGCGTTGTCATTCCTCGTGAATTGTTTCTCAATTTGGAATTTCTGACACAGCTTTACAGTTGCATTATTGTGCCACACAAGAGAGAATGAGATAATGTAGGTGTGATTCTCTGATTCTCTGACGTGGTCAGTTAGTGCTAATTGGTGTTCCTGAACCCTGTTTTGAATTGTATTGATCACAGTAGAAAAAGCAGAAATAGTAAAAAGCAGAAAAAGTCAACGTGTCATTTCATTTGTAAATGAAAATGAGGTACAAAAGTTGAAGATAAAGGTCAGTCCAATGTTAATACCTCCCGATATAAGCGTCGGACATCTTCCATAAGCTGGTCTCGAGTGTAAGCGTAAACTGCATCATCTGTAGCTTCATAGTTTCCTCTCCAATAGTCCCCATAATCTTTGTAGTCTTTAATTTGAAAAGAATAAAAATTTAGTACACTATTAAATTTGTAGGCCATGAACACTAAACTCCTTCCAGTACCAGTGGTATCTGTTTTCATGCAAAAAACAATTGAAAAAACACTGTAATGTAAATGTAAAAGTAGCACAGGACTCCAAACAGCTTAAATGAATTCTTAGGACAAAGCGTATTTGTTCATCCTCCTTGATGAAGATAAGCTGATTGTGAGATCAGAAAACAAACGTTAGAAAAATAATCAGGAAGCTTTTGTCACTGTGAGAAACAGAGAATTCTGAAACACAGGAGGTACTGTAGTTACTGTTGAGTTTTGCCGCTTCGTTTTTCAAGTCCACATAGTCTTCGTAGAGTGGTCTCATTTTCTTCCCCACTGCAACCCTCCAGCCCTCCCAGGCATGCAGCCGCTCGTAGTAATCAGTGCTTGTAGCCATAGTGTGCTCAAGACCTGGGAGGAAGGAAAGTGAAATGGGACAGTTAGTATTTGTATTGTAATAGTAACTCCTACACATGTATCCACACATGTACAGTACATGCTGTATATACAGAATACATGCAGAATAAAGATCCATATACCTGTGTCACCTTGTTACACAGCTAACTGGAGAGATGAGGTGATTACCACTGGAGACATATTATTTATATTATAAATATTATTTCACTCCAGAAGCAAAGGAAATGTCAGTGAGCAATCCGCGTGTGGCGCAGAAATCAGCGACACCTGCAGTGAGCTGACTTCTCTCACTATAAAAGAGGACTGAAACAGACGGAGAGCATCCACCCCTAGGGAGCTAGGATTAAAATGTCTCGGACGAGACACTATAGTGACTATTGCAAGAAACAAAAAGTTCTTGGGTCTAGAAAACTAAAACATTGACAAACAGACCAAACAGGATCTGTTAGTGATTGACAATAAATTCAAGTACAAGAGAAAATCACAGATGAGATAATACCAACCTCTACAAAAGAGACAGACCCAGTCACTTACAGGTATATGCAGACAGGAAAATTACAACATCCTGACAGTTTCTGTATTTGAGGGTCTATAGACTAAGGTTAAGATGATACCTCAGGCCAAACAGGATCCAAAAGGAATTAAATAAGGACTAAGAAGGATCAAAATAGGGAAAGTGTAATAGTAAAAGGTAAAGAACAAATAAAAGACATCCAAGTTTCTTGGCGTGCAAATGCCCCACTACTCACATCTCAACATAGTTTCCTTGATAGCCTAATGAGGCAGCGTAATATATGACTGAAGTACTTACTTCTTATAAAACAGGTACCAACCAGCTCCAGCTTTTAGACAGTTTTCAATTTCACGATCCAGAATGTTTCATTTTCACCATGATCTCACTGCTGTAAACCATTATTCCACATAACAATGGTTCCATAGCCCTCAACCACACACTTAACAAATATGCAGTGTTTGATCCACAAACCCCTGACCAATTTGCTGAATTGATCCTCATTCTGAAAGTTTCTTCGTTCAATAAACTTTTCTACCGCTAGGTGAGCAGAGGTGCCATGCATACCAGAATGGGACCAAGTTATGCAAATATCTTTGATGGCTGTGTAAAAGAAGCTTCTTCTTCTCCTGTTACAGGCTTTGTTCCTGACGTTTACAAATAGTAAATCAATGATTAAGCCATCTGCTACAATGACAAATTCCCAGACCTGGAATTATATTCCACTGCCCCATCTCTTTCACCTCCACATCCTTTCTGTTGCTAGGATTATCAAAGAAAACGTCTCTGTTTCACAGGATGGGTTTAGAGGTAAATGCGAAGCAGCAGTGTAACAGTTTTCTTTTCAGGTGAGTAAAAACCTTGAAAGATGATACCTGGTTCTAAAGTTTCACAATCGAAAGGGTCATCAACCTTGCACACGGTCCCAGTGCTGTAGATGGTGCTCATCTCACTTAGGACTTTATTCAACTGTAAGACAAGAACATTCTTGTTAAACAGTGTTACAAAGCAATAGGTTAAAAGTAAAGAAACATTACATCAAGCCAAATTGTATTCATGTTCATATCTGGCTTCTAAGGGTTTTTTCTGGTAAACTTCAATTGTGGCGGAATAGCCAATCGCCCTGATGGGACTGGTTGTAAAAAGTAATTTGTTTACCGAGGGTCGTAGTTCACTAATTAGCGAGGGAATAATTATTACAGCAGATGTGTTTGGAATCAGAGCATTGAATGGGCCATTATCAGTGTGAAGCAGGGTGATTGGAATGGGCTGGGTGGTACAGTACCTGCTACACCTACCTGGTGATTGAAAGGCACAGAAGGTACCATCCTGCAGGTACCACTTGGTACCATTCATTGTCATTCCATGTACACCAGGTTCCACCCTCCCATATTCCATGGTCTGATCACAAACAAATCGGGTAATTATTTAAAGTATCCAGAAGCTGGGAGTGTGTGGGGTTTGGATTTTGTGCTTTCATTACAATGCTCTTGCATCATGAACATGTCAATAATGCCCAAAGGGCTAAGCAAGATCAGAACATCTTTTACACATCTTTCTCTTGATACTTGGTACTGTAATTCTAATATTTGTGTTCCAGAGTCAGAAGGGCCAAAGAAAGTAAATGGTTGGTGTAATAGTGTCAGGTTTGAAAGGGTACTGCCTGAACACCGGCAGAGCGTTTCTTATCCTTGGTAAGGGAGTGAGCGGTGTGCCAGTGTGTAGTCGTCTGGTAGGGTGATCCTTCTTTGTTATACGAGATGGGATTTGTCATTAAAGAACAGGATAATCCCTCTGTAACCGTTTCACAAGCACCTGGGTTCTAAGCTTGAACAGCATCCGCGAACGCGTGAGGATCTTAAATAGCAGACCTGATGAGCCTCAGGTGCTGTAGCTGCACATTCCCACACGCCGCGGAGTAAGGAGTGCAGTGGGAGGTGTGCTCCATTGTCACATTGACATATTCACTTTCTTTGGCACAGCCTGGCTTCAGGGGGTTAGTGCAATGTTGGAATGGTACATTGTGCTGCTTAGTCCATTTGTGGGGTCAAGAAAGGAAATATAATGCTTTTTTTATATTTTTAGTCAAGACATCATTATATTCCCTCAGGTGTAGAAATATTAATAAAAAAACTGATAACACGTTAATTACAGAAAATAAAAATGAAATGACTAATCTGATCAATTTCAGCATTTTGTAATCTCAACATGGGTGCTCACAACTTAACATACATGGTCAAATTTATCTTTTGGTAAGACTCCTGATCCTTTGTCTTGAAGTAGTTGTAGCTGCAAAATAATTTTTTTGTCGGCCATTTGCTCTATATTAAACTTGCTGGATTCTTCTGATACTCGGGTGTAGAATTCTGACCACTGAACTCCCATTTCATTCTGAAAAAGAAAAAGACAAATTTAAGAAAATTAAACCAGTCCTTGAAAATGTCCATAGTTTGGAGCACTTTGATGCCCGTGCCCAGTTTGCATAAGCCTGAGGTATACAGTATGTACTGCAATGAGAGGTATTATTAATATTGTAAATATTAATGATGGTGTGCATTATAATAATGGTTTTACATTTCATTGCCTCTTTAAAAGCAACTGAATCTCTTCTAAATTCAAAATTGTCACCTGCAGATTCAATGCCACAGAAATTCTACTATACAGTACCAGCTGCATACAATGCAGAAATATCAGAATTTAGATACACAGATACTTGAGTTTTTACGATTATTGGAGAGAGGCTACACCTTATGTAAAAGACTCAAGCAAGATCAAGACAGATTTGTGTGCATATTGTACATATGGTATACTTCCACTAAATACTGACATACTGCACACCTCATGAATTAAGACAACGCAGTAAAACAGATTATTTTTAAGCCTTCTGTATCTGAGTCAGGTCCTGTGATGCCTAGCTAATTTAGTCCACATGCTGGGAAATCATTGTATCCAGTCTGTCCCAGTAGCAGACACCTTCAGACTGTAAGGTACTCTGTTCAGAGGCATATACTGTAGCAATAAAGCTGGTGGGAAATCCATTTTAAGCAAATGCTATTTTAAATGTATTTGTAATTATATTTTCCTCTCATTTAATCAAATGGTTAAAGTGTTAAAGATTCCATTGTATTCTGTTTTACTTGTAAGATACTTATGTTACTTATTCTGTGTGTATAAATTTAACTTATGCAATTACGCAGTATGCCGTATATTTTGCCTGTGGCCTGCATGTTACAGTGTAACACCTAAAATGAATTTTAAAAAGCATAAGAAACAAGTAAATCAAGTTGACAGGCCACAGAAGATAAGAAAGACACACCGTGAGGCAGGACAGTGAAGCACAAAGGACAGGCTTTCACTTCGGAATTGAAAGCAGCAGCTTCATGAAGGCTGCCACTGGAGGGAGCTGTTGCATCACTTCCGTTATAATACCTTGCTACAAAGATCAGACTGAGAACTACTGTACCTACAGCTTCAGATTTTGTGGTTCCTGTTATTCACAGCAGCAAGAAATTCCGCATTCTTGTATGCCTCTGAGCATACGTTTTTTGTTTTAATCCTCAATCTGAAGGTCTGCTATACAGTATACAGTATTTATCATTCGCAACAGTTATGCACCATTGTGTAATGACCACAGAATTGCAGGTGTATCCTTATCCACACAAGGCTAAACTGAAATTATAACACATTGATAAACCTTATTGTACTACTGTAGTTCAGGTGGGTAGGTGTGTCAGCCTGCGTAGGCTGCAAAGGAACAAGTAATAGGTTTTCTCCATGCTGAAAAAAAGAAGAAAGAAAACACAACGTTTTGGAGAAGGCTCCAAGGCGGAAACCTTGTGTTTTCTTTCTTCTTTTTTTCAGCATGGAATAAACCTATTACTTGTTATTGTACTATATTTCACATTGTGTATGTTATGTCTTAAATAGAAAACCAAACCTAACGTCATTAATAATAATAATAATTGCTTACACTTATATAGCGCTTTTCTAGACACTCCACTCAGGTGGAGGGGAGGTGAGGAGAGTAATGAAGCTAATTCATAGATGGGGATTATTAGGAGGCCATGATTGGTAAGGGCCAATGGGAAATTTGGCCAGGACAGCAGGGTTACACCCCTACTCTTTTCGAGAAACATGCTGGAATTTTTAATGACCACAGAAAGTCAGGACCTCAGTTTTACATCTCATCTGAAGGACAGCGCCTGTTTACAGTAAAGTGTCCCCATCACTATACTGGGGCATTAGGGCCCACACAGACAGCCCCCTGCTGGCTCCACTAAGCTCCACTCTTCCAGCAGCAACCTTAGTTTTGCCTAGGAGGTCTCTCATCCAGGTACTGACCAGGCTCACACCTGCTTAGCTTCAGTGGGTTACCAGCTGTGAGTTGCAGAGTGATATGGCTGCTGACTTGATATTAACACACCGTTAAATTACAATGTACTATACATCTCACAATCTGGAGACGGAATATGTTGAAGCGAATATTAATAAAGTCTTATGTACTGTATATGAATATGTTTCAGCACTCAAAATTCAGTGTGATTATATACTGCATGTCCATAGATTAACCAAACCAGTCTTGCATTCCTGTTTTAAAACTGAGAGTGGCTCTTCAATTTAATCTGCTTCGTTACTCAAGCAGGCAGTTAGTGCCCAAGAATCACAAAATATCTCTCCAGTCACCTTGTTTCACACCACACTAACAAATGTCAGGAGATGAACAGTCAAGGTACAGTATTCACAGAATACCAATAAGCAAGCTCCCTGTATACAGTACCTTAAGAATTAACTTGGCCCAATAAATCTAAAGTGTTCCTCTCACTGGGAATCTTGACTCATTGCACCCACAAAAATATATTTTGGGAAGATACTCCCATTTAGTCTAACAATGAAAATAAAGTGTACTTTGTTTTTCTTCAGTCTAAATGCACTCTGTGTTACACATTCTAGATACTCCAAGCAGCACCTTTTACAGTTTTTGTCTTTGAAACTTTCAGGGGGTGTAGTCCAGTTTTAAATGATGTTGTTACTATCCACTGGAAGAGATCACCCACAATGAGTCAAATATTAAAACTGGATGTCAAAGTTAGATGTCAACCTTTCACTGACTAAAGTATTATATGAAGTACAGTATATTAAGTATACTTTCACTAAAGTATTTTGTTTTGGGAAAAAAAAAACAGTTTGTGATGTACCCCAGCAGTAATTAGTTCATAATCTGATAAACAGAAATATTACAAAACCAAAAATAACTTAAGGTTTCTGAATTAAATTTTTAATAGTAAAATTAATGAAATTGGCTAGCAGTCTGGCTAGATGTGTTGAGTGGCCTGCTCTTGTTTGTAACCTTTCTTACATTTGTCTTCTTATGTTCTTGGAAATTCATACATACAGTAGATACTGCAAGTAAAAACACATACATAAATGACCACAGAGCCTTAGATTCTGATTTGCACATTAAACTGTAGAAAATTGACTGCTCTTTGTATTTCAGTTTTTGACGTTTACTTACCATCTTTTTTGCATTTTCCTCAGTAATGTTAGTATTGTATTCCCATGATGCCAGTGAGTTCAGGTACGTCAGATGGGTAGCGTTCTTGTCAAATTCGTCCAAAAACACTGCAGCATCCCCTTCAGTTAACTGGGCAGCAGCAGCAACTGCCACAATCAACACTAACAGAAGATGGACAGACATTCTGCAGTCAAAACCCAAAGAAGCACTACCACAGAAAAATGTCTTGTTTGACGTGCTATCAAATTAGTTATCATACCGTCCTTTGAACTTGGTCATAATCCATAGGGTGAGCTTTGATCAACCAGCTCTATTGGTAAATTATAAACCCAGATGCACATCTTGTTCCGCCCATTCAGTCCTCACCTTTCCTATTGTATTTCCCTCTGTGTTTATCCTTTCACAGTTTCTCAGTTTATTTTCTCCGGTTTATTTAAGGTACAAGTACGTTTTCTGTCTTTTGAGATGCTGAGATGTTGTGAAATCCCTTAAAGGACCCAAAACACTGGCAGCTGCCCTCTTATCTCATCATGAATTTGCTTTTCAATCCTAAAATATAGCAATTGTTGATCCCTGACAATGAAATCATAAAGATGAAAACAAGACATGGATGGGTCAAAAGGATCAAATTTCTTTTGTATTCGCTTTGACACCACAAATTGATTGAATGGTTTATTCTGTAGCCTGACTGATTCTGAATAACAAGCGTTGTTCCTGCTGGAAAAGGGATCAGTTGCAAACTTGTTACTTTTGAAAATGAAGAAGTTTATTTAAGATGATTAAATCCTATAAGCCTGTAAAGGAGCTTCTTATGTATTGGTTAGGGGGTACACTCTTCACAATTGGTTAGGCTTGGTTAGATTTATATACTTCAAGTTAAATTAAAAATCTTTCTAATGTCATAAAGCGGTCATAGTTAATTTTTCTATACCCCATAAATCATGGTGACTAATGCTTGTTTTACAACATCATAACTCAGTATGGTTCTTCATAAAAAGATTATATTATGCACCATGTTACTTGTCAATGTATAACTATACCTCACTGAAAAGTCCAAATTACAGCTACACAGCTGGACACAGTTGGGTGCTTTGACACAAATCAAAATTACAAGTTCTTCTGGGTGGTTCTGATTTATAATGTTCCAAACAGCTAATTAAAATCCATCTGTATCGAAGCATGCTGGTAAAAAGTCAATAACTAAATCAATTCTATAAGTTTGAGAAAGTAAAAAAAAGTATTTACTGTCACCTGTTCAGTGCACTGCATTGTGCACTGCATAATCAGTAGCCTCCACAATTAATCCTTTCAGCTCTTGTGTTAATTATTATTGTTGTTGTTGTTAATAATAACAACAACAATAATATTAATAATAATAATAAGGACTTTTTGGAACTCTTAAACATCATGCCAATTGTATATGGTTTTTGTGAGGATGTAACTTCCCTCCTTTCAGACAGTCTGTTCCATGTCTAAGATGTTGGTGTCTAACACACCAACATCTGGTGTCAACCTTGGTGTCAACCTTTCTATTTTAGGTTCTGTAGTTTCACTATTACAAGATGTCTCAGTTAAATCACGGAGACATGAGATGAAAACAGAGAATACACAGATCTCAATTAAATTGAAATAATATTTTCCTTAAGTGCAGACAGACCATCACCGTAATGGAGGAAAGTCACAGAGGCTGTGACAGACATTGTTTGAAATAACTGGAATTTTTTTAACTGATACTACAGCGAAGGAGCGCTGGAAAAGAACTGTGGGCCCTGTACATGGGCTGAAGAGTAAAAACCTGTCCCTTTGAGCTCCCGTGGAGAACTGGACAACCGCAGTTTCAGAGCCAAGACAGGGAAAATAGACATGGATTACAGCAAGTGCTAAAGCTTGGAGGAACTCTTTCATCAGGCTAATTCAGCCACAACAACCAGTGAAATGACTGAAAACAGACAATCATCCTTTTAAGAATGTTTATAATGTAGCAGAGATTTTATGCTGTGTTAGAGTGTGTACTCATTCTGAGATTAGTACAGTACGCATTGTGGAATACAAAAAGATACAACCTGGTACAAAGTGCCCAGCTAGATACAGTATATGATCATGGTTGGGGTTACGTTATTAGGAGAAAAAACAGGGCTTCTGTTAGTGATACTGAAATATACTCTCTTAGTAATGCTGAAGACGGCATAAATCAAAGTTTTTGGTACAATGGAGCCAGTTTTGTTTTGTTATTCACAATGGAGAAATTGGCTCAATGGAGAAAGTCATGGCTCACACCCTGTAAAAATGATTGAGGTTGCAGTATGAGTTCCTGAAGGCCTTGATTACAATCTACGGTATATCTAGGGTTTCTATTTCCTCATCAGGCTTATACTTCAGAACATTTTTATCGAACAAACACTCTTGAGTGTTGTAGATTTGTCACTTCTTGGTTTAGCAGATAAGTGTGCAATAGCCCTTTGAACCTTTTCTGTTGAATAAGTAATGAGTGACATTTCTTAAAAGGGCCAAGGTCCATGGTTAAGTGTTAAACACAGCATTTTTACAATTCTGATTTGTGGAAAAGCATAAACACTTGGTAAGTAGTCCACTCTACCCAGAAAGCCCACATTATATCTTTTTCTAAATAATTTAGTTTAAACCGAGCTTATATTTCTCTGGAAAGGTAACAGATGTTCGCAAAAAAAACAATACCATTTGGATCTGACATGTTTTTCCCTTCAATCACATTACAGAGAAGTACTGTAATATGCTCAATTTGTGGTTAATATTTAACAGGCCAGTCAGGCATTAAAGGCTTCCTTTATATATATATTTTTTAAATACCATCGTCAGACATGCATGATTTCCAGTATTGTTCCTGAACAGTTTACATAGTGGTTTTTCTCTTGTCCTTTTGTACACTTTTGAGTACCAAGGGAAACTTGTCTAGAACCAACTTCTTGTCATGAGTTTCCTTGGTGCTTCATACTTTTCCAAACCATAGACTGCAATGACACCGACAAACACTTGCAAAATATAATGGAGATTTGCCAATGCTCAAACTCAGTATTTTAATTACTATCCAGGCTATAAATTGCTCAATGTCTCAAGACTTATCCTTCTTCCTGAAAGAAATCATCTGTATTACTTAATTTATTTGAGCTTTAAACAACACTTTCTGCAACATAAATCGAAGATACAATAAAATCACATCCAGTAGTTCTGGGAGAAGGTTCAAAAACGAAGTTTTTCAAAATAAAAATGTACCCTTTATTCATCAGTTATAGAAGGAGATTTTCATTTCTTGGCATTTAATGAAATTCTGCTTTTTATCAACTTTATTTCATAAACCACGGTTCTGAAATCCTGGTTCTCCAGGTCAGGTGTGGCTACAGGTTTTCATTCCAACAAGCTAAAGCAGCGTTTACTGTCCTAACTGGGCCACCTGAACAGCTTCTGCCAGCTCTTTGGGGTGGGTGGTGCTGCTTTAAAGAGACCTAAAGAACCTGGAAACACAGCAGACCACCAGGACCAGGACTGGACACCCTTGGCTCTGTTTAATACTGTTTAAATTAAATATCGTAAGAAGAGGTTCTTGTTATAAAGTAGATTGTTACTGATTACCTGGGATTTGTTTACTACCCCATTGGTATACCTTATAAAAGCTTGTAACATCTACAGTATAGCTGAACTCAAAACGCATAGTAAGCTGTATAGGGTCTTAGGGAGGAGTGACCGACATCAATTAATGAACAAACAATAGACCTACAGTATTTAATGAACAAGTAAATGAAATAGCTTTACTTTAAATAATAAAGCAACACTATGACTTGATGACAACAGCTAAAATGCCTCCTTTAAGCTTTTTGTATTATCAGTTTACTTAAGCAATATCTGGAAACAGCTCAAGATTACCCAATAACTCTAGGTTTGGTGGGATGGGGAACTGTGCATATTGTTTTATTAACTGCAATTGTTTTATTAATGCTGCGCTAGCGAGAAATATAGATATCAGGGTCACTGTACTGAACAGTTAACTGATGTTTAACATACAGTGTGGTGCCCTCTGGTGTTTTAAGTTTGGTACTTTAAAATAGTTCAAGGTTGTAATTTGTTAGTTACATGTTATATAACCTTTCACGTTTCTTTATGTTTGAAAAAGTCATCTATAGCATTACTGGTGATATATTCAAGGAAGTCATTTAAATGATAAGAAGCATTTCTGCACTGATCTTCTTTAATCCTAATGCTATTCTCTTCGGTAATGTAATGCAGTCCACATACTGTAGTTATAACAACAGCATCTAACTATATATGGGTACAGTACAGTATATGGAAAGTACAGGTACAGCAGTTAAATGGGGACATTACAGGAACAATAGCAGTAAAAAACAAAAGGCGTATTAAGTGCCTTCTTTATACTTTGCAATATTACATTAACATTTCAATTATCCATGTTTTATGTAAAAAACAGTTTACGTATGATGTACTGTAATGCTATCACATACTGTATGTGACTTTGAAAATGAACAGATATGTGAAACTGAACTTTCTGTACAGTCAACATTCAGTTGACACCTTGAGATGAGCTCCCGCTAACCTGATGCCTATGAAAGTAAATTATTTGCTGCAGAGTACATTTCATGCCTAGAAGACATCTCTAGAGCTGTGTCAATCTTTCATCCTCCTGATGAAAGCCTCTGTTGTGAACTCCTTCTTTCCCATCAGTGACTTCACAGTGGATACCATTTTCAGTAATTTGTCCTTGTTTTTCTTCTTCCTCCTTTTCTTCCTCTTCGTCAGAAATTGCTTTTCCTCTCCTAGGCAGGAATTGAAATAAATATGAGGTGTGAAACCTATTTGAGTTTCCTTGTTTTGTTTTCCTGTTCTTTTGGTGTTTATTAAATTGACACTCTATTAATGCCATCCATTTTCATAAAATGAATCTGATACACGATAGAAAAAGAGATTATCATTACAATAGCTTTTGTTACATAATAAAAGTATATCTTAACTGAGAATTGAATTCATTAGAAGGAGGTTGATAACATTCTGTGCCCAGGGAAACCACAAGGGCAATGTTAAGTGTAGACAGGTAACCTGAAGTCTATTTGGCACTAAAACGTCTTAAACAATGTCTCCCTGTACATACTGTACAAATATGTTTTTTATTTTATTTATCACTCATAGACTTGAGATATGCAATACATATTGTATGTAGCAGATAAGTCACATGGATTTTTTTACATGGCATATTTTTTTAAACAAAGGGTGTGTTTAACAACTAACATGAACCTTAGACTAGTACTGGTTGTACTTTTTCACCTGCGTTTGTTTCTGAATTTTATCTACAAGTAGATTCTTATCAAGTAACAAATGGCTGGGTTTCTAACAGGGAGGTAGGAGGCCTTAATTTAAACCATTGTCAGTTTGTGATAAGTGTACATTGCAGTAGAGTCTGTTTTTCCTTTAAATGGAACAGCACTTGTCAGGACTGAAATCTTTAGTGCGAACGAACACATTTTTTTACCTTTAAGATATTTCTTGACACCGTGATCTTTGAAGCCAAAGTGACTACTTCTCTTACATTCGAAATAAGACACATGCTAGAGAACACCAACTTGACAGCCATGAGTAAGGGGTAACTCCATCAGCCAATGATTAAGCCTCGAACAAAATGCAATTATAATGCCTGAATGATGCTAACGTGTAATAATTACTTACTGTACCAAAAATTCTCTTTCATTTATTCTGTTTAAAATATGTTTTTTTAAATTAAAATTGAAAAACACTGCAGGTTTGTAGATTGTCTTTAAAGAATCAACATTAGCTAATGGGGAAAGTTGGCATACAGGGTAACAGTGAGAAAACACACTCTGAACGTTCAGGGAGGACAGAGGACATTTCACGGGGGACAGCTTGTCACCATTCGTTTCATTGACGCACAGCTAGAGGCCTTGGATGGAACATCCAAAATGAGAGCACTGATATCTCGGAGCAAAATTAGTGTCTTAGAAAGGCACAGACAGAAAGGTATGGTATTCACAAAATCAGACTTCAAAGCAATGGTCAAGAATTCACACATTTATCATTAGCGGCACTGCTATACTGTAGGGAGAAGATAACACTGTGTAAGCAGAATAAAATGTTCTATAGTGAGAACTTAATGCTGAATAGGGAGACTGAAATTCTGTGTAAGTAGAAAAGAAACACATTTAAACACATTTTTTTAGAATTTGATGACAAATAACTGAGGCAGAGGAAAATATATTTCTGTACTGCAAACAAAAAAGGGTTGATGAATTAATCTACAAGGACTGTGTCCTGGCTTCTGTAAAGTGGACCTGGTGTGAGTGTGTGTGTTTGTGTCTGTGTGTGTCCTCTGATGGACATCTCATCCAGGGCGTATCTTGTATTGCGCCCCAGTTGCTTGCTGGGATAGGCTCTGGCTCCCCTGCGACCCTGTACTGGCAGAGTAAGTAGAGTAGAAACTGGATGGGCAGATGGATGGCTTCTCTTCTTTGTGTTTAAAGTGCGTGGACATGGATGGCAGCACAGGCGAGACAAAAAGAGAAAGTGGCTACTTACCTTCGTTTTTGTATGGCTCCATGTATAATGAGTGCTAAGATGGCAACCATGACCAAACTGATGATCACCCCAAAGACGATAAGCCAGGGCTGTGTCGCAGGCTCAAGGGGAACCGCCATCGTTGGAGGAATGCCAATAAACTGCAGGGTTTTATCAGTCAGTAAAAAGGCACTATTGATACGGTTCCTCGACATCCTAGGGAACGAAATTTGAGGTTCAGCACTCTATCAGGTGAAGAAATCAGCAGTTTGAATGCAATAAATTACAGCTAAAGGCCTGGCAATACCTTAATCAGAACTGCACTTACGTTAAAGTAGTTATGAAACATGACCAACTATCAATTTAAGGAAAAAAAATGCTTTCATATGTAGCTGCTGCATAAATGTATACAATAAATTTAATACCTTTATTTACAGGGTGTTACAGAGTATGTGTAGATCATGAACATGGGATGGAATGGGATGAGTGCCGTCGAGTTGACGGCCCTATGGATTGTTCCCCTGTCACTATCCATAGAGTTTTCATGGCACGATACGGAAGTAGATTGCCAGGTCTTTCTTCCGCGCAGATAGTGCGAGTGTTGTTGCCGTTGCCACGGTAACGTGATCCTCCGCCGCCAACACCGCCCCATACTGCTGCTGCCCAGTATGGGTTATTAGAGAACCTTGCGCCCGACATGGGACACAAACCCACTACCCTGAGATTATGAGTCACATGCTCATGCTACCAACAGAGGTAGTCGGGGCAATAGATCATGAACATATCACAACACAAAATCAGTTCTATCCTCAGCCGTTAGTTCAGATAAACAGGCAGGTGTGGACTATGAAGACGGGCCTGACAGAACATTGGCATGAAAAATGCACTTTCGTGGGCATTCATGGGCTTTGCAACAGCTGGCTCACCAACTGCAGCACAAACTCGGCTCTTGTCAGGTCAGATATACAGTGCCTTGCGAAAGTATTCGGCCCCCTTGAACTTTTCAACCTTTTGCCACATTTCAGGCTTCAAACATAAAGATATACATTTTTTATTTTATGTGAAGAATCACCAACAAGTGGGACACAATTGTGAAGTGGAACGAAATCTATTGGATTTTTGAAACTTTTTTAACTAATAAAAAAATGAAAAGTGGGGCGTGCAAAATTATTCGGCCCCTTTACTTTCAGTGCAGCAAACTCACTCCAGAAGTTCAGCGAGGATCTCTGAATGATCCAATGTTGTCCTAAATGACTGATGGTGATAAATAGAATCCACCTGTGTGTAATCAAGTCTCTGTATAAATGCACCTGCTCTGTGATAGTCTCAAGGTTCTGTTGAAAGCGCAGAGAGCATCATGAAGACCAAGGAACACACCAGGCAGGTCCGTAATACTGTTGTGGAGAAGTTTAAAGCCGGATTTGGATACAAAAAGATTTCCCAAGCTTCAAACATCCCAAGGAGCACTGTGCAAGCGATCATCTTGAAATGGAAGGAGTATCAGACCACTGCAAATCTACCAAGACCTGGCCGTCCCTCTAAACTTTCAGCTCAGACAAGGAGAAGACTGATCAGAGATGCAGCCAAGAGGCCCATGATCACTCTGGATGAACTGCAGAGAACTACAGCTGAGGTGGGAGAGTCTGTCCATAGGACAACAATCAGTCTTACACTGCACAAATCTGGCCTTTATGGAAGAGTGGCAAGAAGAAAGCCATTTCTCAAAGATATCCATAAAAAGTCTCGTCTAAAGTTTGCCACAAGCCACCTGGGAGACACCCCAAACATGTGGAAGAAGGTGCTCTGGTCAGATGAAACCAAAATCGAACTTTTTGGCCACAATGCAAAACGATATGTTTGGCGTAAAAGCAACACCGCTCATCACCCTCAACACACCATCCCCACTGTCAAACATGGTGATGGCAGCATAATGGTTTGGGCCTGCTTTTCTTCAGCAGGGACAGGGAAGATGGTTAAAATTGAGGGGAAGATGGAAGCAGCCAAATACAGGACCATTCTGGATGAAAACCTGTTGGAGTCTGCAAAAGACCTGAAACTGGGACGGAGATTTATCTTCCAACAAGACAATGATCCCAAACATACAGCAAAATCTACAAAGGAATGGTTCACAAATAAACGTATCCAGGTGTTTGAATGGCCAAGTCAAAGTCCAGACCTGAATCCAATCGAGAATCTGTGGAAAGAGCTGAAAACTGCTGTTCACAAACGCTCTCCATCCAACCTCACTGAGCTCGAGCTGTTTTGCAAGGAAGAATGGGCAAGAATTTCAGTCTCTCGATGTGCAAAACTGATAGAGACATACCTCAAGCGACTTGCAGCTGTAATCGCAGCAAAAGGTGGCTCTACAAAGTATTAACGCAAGGGGGCCGAATAATTTTGCACGCCCCACTTTTCATTTTTTTATTAGTTAAAAAAGTTTCAAAAATCCAATAGATTTCGTTCCACTTCACAATTGTGTCCCACTTGTTGGTGATTCTTCACATAAAATAAAAAATTTATATCTTTATGTTTGAAGCCTGAAATGTGGCAAAAGGTTGAAAAGTTCAAGGGGGCCGAATACTTTCGCAAGGCACTGTATTAGCTTTCCCTGCTGTTTGTACACTCTCAGCAGTTTTGCCTCCTGCTCTTGTTTTATATAATGGTAAATCATGAGAACAAATAATCTGTGACTTTTGTTCAGGATGATAATGTGAAGGATGTGTTAGTTATTAATATAATAGTCTGCAGCTCTTTTAAGGGCAATCCGGTTGCTTCTAGATGTGGCCAACAGGAGACACTCTTCCCTCTGGGACAGAAATCCCAAACCTAATTCCTAACCTAACACGATCCTGTAACACCATGTTTTGGAGCAGTCCAGACTTCAGACACTGAAGATACTACTAGAAGCCAAAATGGTAGTGACATTATCAGGCCTGATTAACCTAGCCCTTGCCCCTTAATTTGTACAAGTGATTGTTAATTGAACACAGAGGATTATAGGATGTGATTTATCATCAATCAGTGAGATTCACACCCTCCGGTGTCGAAATAAAGCCCAATCGATCATTTAGGATCCCAACCATCCCGGCCACAAACTGTTCTCACCCCTGCCCTATGGCAAGCAGTACCGCACTATTAAAGCACGGACCACTAGACTCAAGAACAGCTTCTACCCTACTGCAGTGCACATTCTTAACAGCTACTGTAACTGCAATGCCCCAGACTAAATGCACTTCTGCACTATAAACTTTTTGCATGGTCTACTATGTCTTTTTTCTTTCTGCATATTTATTGTTTCGTTGTTATTATTTATTATGTTTGTAATGTACTGCCTACATTGTGTGGTGTTGTCTGCTGTACTGTGTAAGTCCCAAGAGATCACCTTGAATAAGAATTCCAAAGTACAGTACATGTGCATATGGCAGTAAACTCCTCTACTCTCTACTCTCTTTTAAGTTGTATACTGTACTATGTATAGCAACCTTATATCATTAGAATAGATTTTATTATACAACTATGCCAAACACTTGATTTGTCTAAGAAATGTTATGATTCAGAGATATTTTCATTTAACTTCTCAAAGCATATACAGTAAGTCCTGTCTCTATTAATATTGTCTAAATTAATATTATCTTCAAAACATTTCAGTTGGTAAGGTTAAAAAATGAATAACAATAAATTGTATCAGCTGTTTATGTTTAACATTTCTTTAATCCTTTATTTAAAGGGTAAGTCCATGTTGAACATATTCTCATCTACAACATGGAGACTCAGGCAGTGAACAATGTGATATAAAACCCTTGCGAAATTTACATCACCGGCATCTCAGCAGGGGTTTGAACTCATAAACTTCTGGTGTGGTGTGCAGAGAGTTAACCACTATATTACTAATTAAATGGGAACAATGCCTAGGCTAAGGATATTTCATTTATACAATAATTCTGTTGTGCCAAAGCTTTATCCTGTGAAGAAAGAGCTTATTTATGCAGCATTAAAATTTTAATATAAAACAACTCAAAATGGTTTTGTCTAACTTAAGTAGGCAGGTTTGCCTTGAGGCTTCTGTTTACAGACTTAGAGCTATGAAAACTTTATATAACCTCATATTTTTATCAAAAGCTGGTACATACATGTTTTAGAGAAGGTCAGCCCAGGTTCAAATGGGAGAAATTGGAAACCAATGACTAATACCTACAACTACAGTATTTCTCCACAAGCCTCACTACAGATAGAAGGAAGAACAGAGCAAATACAGAACTGTTAAAAACCAGGTTGTCATGAGACCCAACGCAAAGTATGGAGAATTTTGTTTCATTCAAAACTGTTCATATAAATTTTTGATAAAATTATCTTTAAAAATGATTTGATTTGCAAGCATTTTTTTATTTCATAACAAACAAACGCTGACATTCAACACTTCTAAAAGGTCATCATAAAAATGACCAATTTTTTCAAGTGGCATCATATAACTCATTTCCAGGACAATAGAGATAATTTACTGTACCTCACAGCATTTTCCACCTCCGTTCTGGGGATGAGCTCTGACGTATTTCCAGGGTCCGTTATCACGAACCAAAAAGAGACTCGGGGAGTTTCTTTACAAACAATGACATTTGAAACACTGAAAACCCAGAAAAAGAGATCATACAGTGAGAAACCTCCTTTAAATCACACCCAACTAGTAGATTAACAAGAACAAAACTAAGTGCACAAAGTTAAACCTCATTCACCCAACACTAAGTTCGGGGGGGCATAACACTGGTTCTGAACAGGGAACCCTACTGGGTGGTGTTTGCACGTTCTTCCGATATTCATGTTGGTTTTTACAAGGTACTCTGATTTCCTGCCACCTTCTGAAGACATGCTGTTTATGTTAGTCTATGTCTCCAAATTGTCCCCAGGCTGGTTTCAAATGTGGGATCCTCTGTCTCCAGGAGAGGTTTTGTTTTAATTTACTGCGGCCCTTTTTTCTAGGATGAAGCAGTTAAGAATTATGGATGGAAGGAGTAAGGAGTATTTAAATTCATACTTCATACAGTAATTACATTTATTATATAATTTAATTACAAATAATTTGATTTGTATATACAGTGTCTGAAGAACCCTGTCAAATGTGCCAGATAAAGCTTTTTTGTATTATTTATTATTGGAAATATAAACCCTAATACCCTTTAAAACTCTGTAATTTTGGATTTTAATTAAACAATTAGTATATCAGAGCATTTAAAATGTCTTTAGCTGCCATAAACAAATAGACTTTTTTATAATTTATGAATCGTATCTCCACTGTCCCCAGAATCTAGGACAAATGGAAACTGTGGTTGTACCTCTAGTCAACATGGAACTGTGTGATGTGTCTGATTCTAATATTCATGTCCAATTCTGTATTACTCGTTTTATTTTTCAACCAACACAATGTAATGTTATTGTCAAGACCTAGAATGGTTTAGCATTATTTGCGAGGATTTTCCGTCTTCTGTCCCTGAGTGGTAGATGCCATTTGGAAAGCACAGAAAAATCAATGAAGAAACTGAAAATGTAATATGCAGACACATGAAACACAAATAAACAGGCTGAAATCCATCCCTGTTGTTCACAGTTCCTCTACTTCTTCTGACTCAACTATCAAATAGTGCTTCTATAAAACCAAACATATTGGAAAACGCCTTTTATTTGACTGAGTGGTGTTATCAGGTTAAACAAATATTATGATGTGCATTACCCTTTATGTGGAGTAAATGTGAAAATAGGAATTAGCATCTTTGCCTCATCCTTTAAGGTGCAGTAACATTGCGGCATTCAGGCAAGCCGGCTTACAAAATCAAGAATTGTTATGTGGAGATTTAAATAATCTACCGTATATCTCTCTTGTTCTTTTGTATTGTCTAGCTTATTCATTTTTTTAATCAATCCATCCACCCATTGTCTAACAACTTTATCCAACACAGGCTCATGAGGGAGCTGGAGCCTATCCCAGCAAGCAACAGGCACATAACACGATTCACCCTGAACAGGGCACCAGTCCATCGCAGGGCAGGCACAGCCACACCAGGGCTTAATTTCCCAGGTGCCAACTAACCTAACAGTATGTCTTTGGACAGTGGCAAGAAACCAGAGCACCTGGAGGAAATCTATGCAAACACAGTGAGAACATGCAAGCTCCACACAAATAGCACCCCAAATAGGCTGCAATGCTAACCACTGCATCATCGTGCTACCTTTGTTTGTTTTTTTCAGTAGCTCATCAATTCAAAAAGTTTATTGAGCTACGGGAGATAATAGGAAATAAAGAGAAAAGATTAGAAAGAAATCTGAAAATTGTAAGGTACTTTGCTTACTTGAAATTTTCTTTGTTGAGGTATCTTCTCATCGCAAATGCAAGAGTTGCTCTGAATAAGAACAGTTCACTTTCATTCCATTCATACTGTGAAAAAATACTTCAGCTGTGAATGATGTACACATTTGTCAGCTACAGTAATGTATTTGCAGTTTGATTTATAAAAAAAAGTTCATGGCAGGCAAACCACCTACTCCCTGACTCTTTTCTACTTAATAGCATTAAACTCTTTGCCATGGACATGGTCCCGTAAACACAAAACTCCTTTCAGACTTTCTCATACTCACTAATACTACTTTATTTTTTCATTCAGTGCCCAGGAGCTCCAGCTGAACTAGCTGTCCTAATACACAACTAAAGTAGCACACACTAGCAATAACTATTTTATTTTAAAACACTTACTGCATTTTTCCCAAGAGCTGTTTTGATACTAAGTCGCACTTTGTAGGCATCTTGTCCATCTAAAGAAAGAAACACTATTTTATGCAAACATATGTACAGAACATTTTCAAGCTTTTCAAGGATATTTCAAAACACAAAGGTGGATGAGCATCCATACGTATGCTTTGATTTTAAAAACTGGTCCAGGGTAGCTGTATGCTTTTTCATTTCATTATCTAAAGTTGTACACTGTACTGAAGTGGTGTTCTGCAGGGTTTCTTAAAGGGAATTGCCTTTTTAAAGGATTCTGTTACATAGATCTCCCAGGATAAAGTGACATTGAATCAAATTAACATTTATTTGCCATCAGATTTCTTATCCCAAAACTTTTTGTGTGCCAAAATAATTGTAACAGTGAAAATGCACTGGAAAAAATCACATTAAACCAAATACGTTTTCTTCAATAATTATTCAATACATTCAATAATGTTTAATTATGTTCTTTGCAAAACAAATAAGTTTATACATATTTTTTTACTTCAGCATCAACTTAGGAGGCCCAGAAACTGCTGGTTCGCAAAAGAACATGATATCACCAAAAATGTCAATTGTAATGTGTTTCCTTTTAGAAGATGATACAGATTTACTTACTGGGTTCACACGCAGCCACTGCAAGAGCTGGCATTAAGATCAACAAAACCAAGAGTCCCGCTAGCATCCTTCCCAAGTGTGAAAAGAAGAGAGCAAAATATCCAAGGCAATGTTAAGTTCAGTGTGGCCAAGGATTAGAACAGTGTGGGATCGAAAATATAAAAGGGGAGGTTTAGAAAGGGTTTAATTATTAACCCAGGCTCATACAACCCTGACTGAGACATGGCAACCTCTGAATATGTGCAAACAGGTTTCTGATGTGCTCATTTTCCCTAGAAGGGCGTGTTTAATTAGATTTGAAAAACGTGCATTTATAGAAAGCAAAAAAGGATATGTTTGCCTGTGCAGAAGCAAGGGCTGATAAGATTGACTGGGATAGACAGATTATCTGGTAAACACACAAGTTGATGTAATCTGTTTTTATTCAGAACAATATGATACCCTGAAGATATTGGAGTTTCCAGCATATTTTGCAGCCTATGTGCCCCTAACACGAAGGCTTTACTTTTATCTTGTTGATTGTAACAAAGTCACTCAAAATACATGTAGGCATATTGTGTTGAATACTGAGAATTGATTCCACTAATACAGAAAAAAACAAAAGGACTGCCCATCAGGTGATCTGTTGATCCCTACTTCTTCCACACTTTGGTAAATTGATCTTGTGTTCTGCTTCCTCATCAAGCATGTAAAGTGTATAATCCTTTTACACCGACCTTAAATTTATTTATTTTAAACAAATACTGTATATTTTCTGTGTTTTCTGCCAGTATCATGCATCAACTGATTAAACTTTAACTTTTCTGTAACCTTGGGACCGTGCTATAACTGTCAAACCTGTTTCATGTAATGAGAACAGAATTTAAATCACATTCCATTTCTCTTGTCATGTGTTTTTCTGCATACCTAGAAAGAAGAGGCAATCTTAACTAACTAAACTAGCCTGAAAATCAGTGTCCTGTGGTACTATTAATTCCTTACCAGGACTGGATATTAACTTTTTCTTTTGCTGAGAGTTCATTTCTGCAGCCTCATTTCAGCTTTTATTAAATCTGGCAATCAGTATAAAGGTAACAGTGAAATGAAAGTTTAAAATACAACCTCCTTGTTAGACATATACAGTCACAGACAAATTAAAAGTGATGCAAATAATTAAATGTCATACCCGTCGCTTTTTACCAACCTCCTAAATTATCTAATACACATTATATCCTTCATGCATGTAGTAAGTGCGTGTTTTATTCTGTTTACCAGTTCCAAAGTAAAAAATGGAAACAGACATACCAATATACAACTATAGTAGCCTGTACTGTTTATTATAAAATGAATCCATATAAATATGTACAGCACTACAATAATTTCAATTTTTTTTTTTTGCTATGTGTTCCTTGTCTTATTCTACTTTTTTAAAGTTACAAAACTTATTAGAATCCAACATTTACACAAAAAGGATTAAAAGAAATGGGAGCTATCTTTCTTAACAGCAATGCCCCCTTATCCTAAAGAATACATTAAGATTTTTTTTTTAATTGGACGACCCAAATCAAATGTTTGATGCTTAATTTTGTTCCTGGTGCACCATATTTCAATAAGACAAATCAGGTTTCTATGACATCAAATTGCAAGATGTCTGGGGGTTTACTGGACATTTTGGCTAGACTGAGATATTTCATCAAGCAAGCACATGACAGGTATTTCTCAGAAAGACTATTTTTTGTGGACTCAATCTTTAATAATAATAATTATCATAATGTAAGATAAATTACTTGCATGATATGCCTTCTTTTGCTGGTTTGTAATACTTTGAGTACGTATTGCAGTAAACATTGTATAGTGAAATGTAAATGAGATTGTTATTGGAGTATGGTAGGGGCCATAATTAATAAACCATAATTGAATTATAAAGAACAATAATTTAATTGTAATCAAATGAAATAAGGAAGCACAAGACATTACTTCCTGTAAGGACATTAGAGGCAAGAAGCTAGAGGAGTTTAATCAGAAGATAATTCGGTTAATTTAGCAAATTAATTACTTTTTATCATAGTTTTTGTGTCTTTCCTGTAGGAATTAGATTGTATAACAGTCAACATACACAATTAGTTTAACATTGGTATGATTTAGAGATGGAGATAGAGTACTCTTTTAGTCAGTCACTAAGTTCCCTCGATGTTTAAGACAAAACATTGAGAAGTAAGTGCAAGAGTTTCTTTTGCACCAAGCTACTGTTTATTTTACAATGCATCACAGTTTTTATTAGAACTATTGCATTAGAACTAATGACATATATTGATCTCAAAGCTAATGTTACGTCAGGTCTATGTTATGGACATCATCGCCTAACGAATGACATGTTTTTTTTTATTAGGCTTCCTTAAATGTATGTACTGTATAATATGTCTATGGGAGAACAGATGCCCTTACTTGGAACAGATTCTAATGCTTTTGCAATTGTAACTAAAGCAATATTCTTTCTAAATCAACATTTTATTATTTATTCCTAAAAAGTAATTCAAGAAAACAAAGATCTACAAAGATCTGCTGAACTACTGACATGCTGACTGGAGTCCCAAAGCTTTCTTATATATTTTTTTTGAACGCTTAATAAATTGTCCCTTTCTATTTTCAGCACTGAACCGACTTAATTTCTCTCAGAGTCTGGCTCCTCTTGCAATGTATTTTTTCTTCAACCTCCTGAGCCACCGAGAACCCCAAACTGACTATTTCTTTGCTCAATAATACAGCTTTGTGAGGCAGCTCATTTACTGGCAGTAATTCATCACCTAGCACTCGTTCCGTCAAAATGGCGGTATAACGCACTCCGCTTAATGAGGAGTATTTAATGTATTCAATTAATCAAATCACACAGCAATACCACAGTCAAGATTTCACTGCAGCAAAAAGTCCTTACAACATATTAAGAATAATCTACAGTACCAGTGTTTTCTGTTTGTGATAAAAATGCTAACATTCTTACAAGTCATTAAAAGCAGTACATGGGTGTTACAAAAAAGTTTAAAAAATTGAAGTTTTAACACGTTTAAGAGTTACACTAGTCTGACACTCCTAAAACAAAGTATTTGGCAGTATTTTAAATGGCTTTTCAAGATTTTAGTAAAGGTTACACAACTTGAATTATTTTTATATTTTGTAACTTCAAGAAATTGTTTAACGTTTGCTTTCAGATCTCCACTGTGTTTTCTAACTGCTGTCCCTTTTCTCGGATAAAATACTGGTCCTAATAAAAGTCTGTGATATGGGAAGATTTTTGTTATGCTGGCAGAAAGTTAAGTTAAAATAACATGCATTTCAAAATGATGAATTGTATATCTAAAGCTCACGACGCCCCCTACAGTTATTTTATTACTGTTCTCTGAAATTAAAGATTTCCAGATGATTGTTCATTACTTAATCTTTTATACATACCGCTCAACCCCGTATTATTTCCAATAGACAGCATTCATTATGTAATGCTTCGGGGCTCACATGGGCACCCTTGCCACTGGTGCATTAGGTCAGCCCCCCACCGTCGGGGACTCAAACCCAGGCCTCTGGCATCACTCAACAGGGACCCAGCCTCTTGACCCAAAGAGAAATCTCCCTTTGGCTTAAGAGGCTGGGTCCCTGTTGAGTGATGCTAGAGGCCTGGGTTTGAGTCCCTGACAGTGGGGGGCTGACCTGATGTGGCAGTGGTGAGGGGTGCCCATGTGAACCCTGAAGTGTTATAGTTACTTTTTTTGATCCAGTAAAAGCAAAAACAAAACTTACAAACATGAAATGCATTAGGTAGATAACAAGGTTGCAATTAAAAGCCATCTGGGCCCATGTTAATCTGTTAATCTGGTAAAATATACATGGGCTTTTTACTAATTTAATTCAAACTTGTGATGTTTAAAAAACATGTTTATTCCATTGGTCTGTTTGTTATTTCTTAGAAATTTCTCTTTTGTAAAGTTTTTTTTTTAACCTGAACTCTGAAAAGTACATTACACTATAGTGAATGAAATATATTGTAACGCATACGGCCGACATTACAAGTTGTGCGAGCCGGCTTCCCAGCACGGTGACGTCACCGCCCTTCCCTGTGAATAGCAGGGACCACAGCTGGCGGGCTGAAGGGAGATTTCCCTTTAGCTCAACTGGCTGGGTCCCTGTTGAGTGCTGCCGGGGGCCCAGGGTCGAGTCCCTAGGAGTGGGGGGGCTGACCTGAGGCGGCAGCGGCGAGGGAGCATACCCACGTGAACCTAAGAGCGCTACAATGTGCTGCAATAAATATATCCGTCTTCACGGATGTGTATTTTAATTGATGCATTTCTGTCTTGGTATACCGCGGGTTTGCACATCGTTACTCTTTTACCTGTCATTCAAAAAACATGCAAACCTCAAGGGTAGGCCAGCTGTCACCATTGCAAAGCAGCGTGAATAAATTAATTTACTTGTCTAAAAACACTTTACAGCAGACAGCCTTTCAACAATACAGACTATTAAAGCTTGCGTTTGTTTTACTACAGTAGTTGTACTCGAGGAAGTGTTTTTTTTTTAACCCAGACGTATTTGCTGCAATAGCCGTTTTTCCTGTTATCCAACATTGTAACATACTGTACTGTAATGCAAGCCGGATCACATGCTTCTTTCAGCTTTTGACCTAAAGTGGACATTTGTTTTAGGCAGCTGCTGGAGGTAAGATAAACATTAATTAAAATGTACTAGTGATTTATGTTTCAACTGGTTACTCATAGATGAACTACAGCTATTATTTTTTTGTAGTGTAAGAGTATAATTCCTATTACTAATCAAGCAACCACAATATCTGCCAGGGGTTGTAATAAATCAAGTCCTGAATTTATTCTGTGCTCTCAAGATGACAGAACATTTGAGTTAAATTCGGGAAGTTTTGTGAAACATGGTTAGATAATATTACACATAGAAAAATAATTACACATCCCTACAGGATGGATGATGTTCGCCACGTTATCTCGCTTTCTATAACACTATAGTTTTATGTGTTCGTCTTAATACGATATAAACACAGCACGTAAGGAACATACGGTGATTTAAGGTTAGCAACAGGGTTAATGAGATCGTGTCGTACTGCACTTCAGGCAAAATTCTCAAGATTCCAATTGTCTGATCTGCAATAATCCACTGCAACAGTGAGCGACTTTTACATCTGCTTATTCAGCTTGCTATCATTCTATATTACATGTATCTTTTTTAATTCACGAAGATAATTGTGGGCTTTAAATCCCTAAACTACTCCAGATTAACTGTTTATCGAACTGTCTACACCAGTTTCACCTGAAAGTACAGACCTTAAATACAGTGTATATACTGTACATACACGTTTTACGCCTATTTGGCAACGACAGAAAAAAACTCAGCGATGCAATCGTAACTTCATTGATAAGAGTCACTGCCGCTTCAATTATCGGATACTGACCAGCTACAAGATTGCTTTCCGAGTTTGCAAGCTGACGTCAAACTCGGGATTCTTTGCTAATGGCGCCACCTTGCGTCTTGATGTTGTACTTCGCCACACTGCGCTCAGTGTAAGGAAATGTAAACTCTGCTACTGCAGATACGTGTTCTTTTTATTTTATTTTTGTATGTTTTTTCCCCACTGTTTTAGACCAGACGCGACGCTCTGGGGATCGGGGCCTGTTTATCTTTGAGCTGGTGAAGCTCCGAAACTGTCTTCTTGAATGTGTCAGGAATGGATCAGGGACCTGGAACGGCGACGGGAGGGAGTTTTATTGCCTTGAGTGAAAATGAACAAAGATATTACTCGGGTCTGCACAGTTTGTGCCAAGCTGACAGTTCAGGGAAACTAGCAGCGAGTAAAGTGATAGAGCTGTTCAGAGCATCCCACCTACCTAGCGAGACTCTTCATCAGGTAAGTGTCGGCTGTTTGATTTTATTATTAAGATGGCCGTGCTATTTTGTTGCTCTTATTACTTTGACCATCTCGGTTAAATCGGTGTATAAATATTGTTAATTTCCGTTTGCTAGTTTTGAGCAGAAGCACGGATCTCGAGTAGCTAAGCTTTCGCTGTAAGCATTTCAGGTGGTACACAGGAAACAAGACTAATGTTTATTTTCAGCTAAGCTGGTATAGTTAGGAGAATCAATTCGCTCTCCTTCAAGGCAGGAGTGGATGTGTTTGTTCGTTTTATTTTTGCTTTATTTTTTTCGTTGTCTATGCAAAAAGATGTTAATTTGCTACTTCTTTTCCGCTTTCTCCACGTTGCAAGATGAGCTGTGACATAACCTTTATTTAACTTTCAGCGTCGCTATAAGACGGCAGCTGAATTTAAAAAATAGAATTTACCAGAGAGTGTGATGATCGTATTAATACTGTATATAACACAATTCTAAAGAGAAAGATGTGGGGGTTAGTTTACCGTTGTCCTGTCAGCTGATAACATTGAAAACAGCTTGCAAAACCACCTGTACTGCACTTGATACCAGAGGGTTAGCTCATCAAATTAGTCAGTCATTAGTAGACTTTCCGGTACCATCGCTGCGTTTGACTTCATTAAAAATAATACTTAATAAATAAAAACGTGTACAGGGGCTCGATAAGTAAGCTTATGGGAAAATAAATAATGAACGATCACTTCAACTAGCTACATTTTTCAGAGGACCTCTGTTATTTGTTGTTTGTAATGGTATGCAAAGAATGTATTCGAAGCCATTAAGCTTGTATTCTAAATGCTACCTAAAAATAAATTAGGATCGGTAAGATAAACCCTCCGGAACGCTCAAAACCTGCCTGACAGCAGGTGCGCGAAAGTCATATTTTATAGGTCAGAATGGTTTCTATGGAAGCACCTATTCTATTCCCCGTTCCTGTGCAGATCTCGAGAAAGCAAAATCCACAGGTGTGCAAAGTGTAGGCTCGCTTCACTGTAACTTATCCTAGGTTATTATCTACTTTATAGTTTAAGGTAAACGAGCACACACATTCCATGTAGACTGTATCATAATTAGATGTTTCACTTAGTACCACGTGTTAATGCTGGAGACAGAAAGACGGCTCATTCCCAAGATGAGATAATTTACAAATTATATGTTATAATGTCTGTATATACTCTTTCTGACTTATTTCATATTGTAAACATAACACATCTTCGCCCACCCACATGTCTAGAAGACAGTTTTACACCGTAATGCGCACGGTCAAATGTAGGCTATCACAGCAATCTGAAATGCACGTTTTGACTTTAAATGTTCTTTGCTCATGCAGTGGTGCATTTGAATTAATAGGGGATGCGTCCACTGCTGTTGATGGTTTTAAGCTAATAGTTTTAATTCTATTGTACTTGCAATATACTTTGCAAAGGAAGAAAAACTTGATGTGTGATATACAGTATTTGTAAAGAGGAGTGGAGGCCTCTCTTTTTGTGAAATGGCTGCTCTGCACAAATATTCAGTATTAGTCTGAGTCTGAGGTACAGGTTTTGTAGGCCTTCATATGCACATTGGTCCAACAAGACACCACCACCACTGCACAGGAGTAGTGCAGAGCTGCCACAACCCTACTTATTACAAAACACTTTTTTAATACGTTCTAAAGCTGTGTAACTTGCCTTGTTTTTGACAAAAGGCAGAAGACAGTTTGATACTAACAGTGTGAAACCTTTGCAGACAGCACTCCCTGAGGGTAGGAAGTACTGTACCACCACCTCTCATTCACAGATAAGGGTTTTTGAACTGTGTTAGTAAAGGGTGATAAACAAGAATTATTTGTAACTGTCTTTATTGTGTGTTTAAAATGGGAAGGGATAGAGTTGTCACTTCTTAAACAAATTGACATGCACAAAAGGAATTTCTCTCTCTCTGTCACTTGGCCTCTACATACTGTACATATCTTCCCAAGCATGTGAAATAAAAGAGTAAGAAAATATCACAATACATTCAGTTACAATAGAATGTATACTGTATAAACTGTATATAAAATCAGTTTAATGTTTTTAAATAATAATTTAAGTATAAGGGTCTTTTGGTATACTCTTTTGCATTTTTATGGAACTTCTATTTAACCTGGATGTCCGACTAAGCAGGGCGCAATCAAACTTGCCTCTTTTGGAAAAAAATTCTCGATTAGGTGGTCGCCATTAGGTACCAGCCCCTGTTATTGCAAGTAAGATATATGAGCCTCTTCAGACTGGGTTTAGATCAATGCATATTACAGAAGCAGATCTCGTTAGGGTTGCTAATGATCTGCTGACTCTAGTTTTTTTTAATCCATTCCTGTCCTGCTGGACCTTAGTGCTGCCTTTGGCACTGTTAATCATAACATCTTGCTGAATATGGTAGAGAGGGTCATTGGAATTACTGGAACTGTTTCGTTATGGTTTAAATCTTATTTAGTTTTTATTTCTCCTCATGCCCAATCAGCACAAATGTCTGTTTTTGGCCCATTTATTTTTTTGTGTCAACCTCACACAATGTTACCATCCATTCATGCATTTTCTAACCATTTCTTCAAATGTGGGGCCATAAGGAAGATGGAGTCTATCCCAGCAGGCAGCAGGCTTCCTAGATGGGACATCAGTCCATTGCAGGGGGTCCCACACAGACAGACACACACACACACACCAGGGCCAATTTTCCCAGAAGTCAATTAACCTAAAGCACCAGTAGGCTTTTGCACTGTGGGAGGAAACTGGAGCACCCGATGGCTACCCATGCAAAAATAGGGAGAGCATACAAATGCAACACAGATTGCACCCCAGATCTGGAATTGAACCCAGGGCCCCAGAGCTGCAAGACAGTAATGCTTACCACTGCATCACCATGCCGCCTGCTTATATGTTACCATTTGGTTAAATTCTTCATAGATATGGCATCACGAATATCAAATTTATGTTCTCTTCAAACCTCACATTAATCAAACAATATCTGCCTTGTGACACTGCTTTCACAAGGTTGTATGTAGTACAAAGTATGTAGTTTAGCTCTTCTTATTCTGCATGTTCCAATCTTAGTTTGGCTGTTGATGGTCCTGAAATAAGTCCAGTTACTTAGGTAAGGAAGTTTGGATTCATGTTTGACTTATGCCTTGAATTTTAAGCTCACAGTCTCAATATTGAATGGTGTTTTTTTAAATTCTTCATAACATTGTGCACATTCCATACACATCTCTTACAATCTGATGCAGAAAAGGCTAATGCATGCTTTCTTTTTACCACCTTGACTATTGCAATGCTTGCAGGTGTATTCAAGCATATTCAGGATTCATCTGCTTGGATTTTAACAAAAACTAAAATGATGAGCATATAACACCTGCTTTCTTGCACTGGCAATTGCCTTATGGTCTGAAGCTGCTGTTGTGATAATTCAGGGGGACTGACTTGGAATTGACAAACCTGTTGTGTATTACATTCATGATCAAATATCAAGTGTTTATGTTGCATATGATCTGGTGTGGTTTAATTTAACCCTTATACTGGAAGATTGTAAAGCAGCATGGATGGATACCCTTGAAAGTCCAGTTTTAGTGTGAGAAATGGTATGCAAAGGAGTTGAAAGTGGAAAGAAGGAAGCAGATCATGTTTGTAATTGGTGCATTTTGTGTATATTGATTTCTTTTTGTAGGTACAGTATTCTGTACTGCATGCAGAAGGCACAGTTTTCTTTCTGTAGCTCAGTTTGATTTATTTTCTCTGTGTCCTTTTCGAGGTCCAGGATATTTGGCTCCTGACTTGTTTACTTCCTTCCCAGTTTCACTGAATGAATCCAGCTTTTTATGATAGGGGTTGAGTGACAGAGGGAATAGGCTCTTGTCAACCACACCAGGAGCAGAACAGGATGTACATGCAATCCATGTAACAGAATAAGAACTTCAGTGTTGTAAAAGAATTTCCCTACTTCTTTTTGTTTACTTGAGTGTGAAGCCCTTCACAAGTGCACTGGTAAACATAAAGCAATCCGGTGAGAAAAGCAAGATTCACAATGTTCTTTTTAATCCCCTATAATAGCTTGCATTATCTTATTAACTGGGTAATACAATACAACAAACTACCAGGCTGGGTAATGCACAAAGAGTAAACAGAGTCTTCTTTATCTTGTTGCTTCATTGCAGAGAGCACCACAGTATTATGCTTGGAAGAGTGGTGGGAATGCCAGCTTTGGAGAATAATAAGCATTTCAGCTTTTGAAAATCCATTTCCTTCTGTATTACATGAATGAATGAATGTTTGTATTTTACTCTACCTGTCCTGTTCTGTTATATCATTAGGCTGAAAGTAACAGTAATAGAATAAACTATTTTCTCTCTAGGTGCCCGATCAGTATTTCCAGATTGAAGGAATATCAGTATAGACCTTGCTTTCTGAACATGCTGACTGAATTGTCACTTTTAAGAGAAATACACTGGCATAGCTTCTGCTGTGCACTGAATCAAGCTCCATAAAGAAGGGTGTTGAGCAAGTTACAAAGGAAGCCAGGCCTTGTTTGTGTTCCAAGAGGAAGGAATAGTGACCCTATTTTGCTTGAAACAGCTGTGTGTCCCAACTTTTATAGATGTCTTTCCGCTACAACTGTTGTCAACCGCCTATAGTGTTTTTAAGGGACATTACCATATAAGCTCTTTAAAAGAAAGCAACAATTTGAAACACTCCAGGACTAAAAAAGGTCAGATCGCATACCTCTGATAAGAGGACAAGAGGTTTCCAGAAAAAGAAATTTCTGGACGCAATCGGTTCGGATTGATGAAATCTCGAAAGCTGCTCATTGAATGGGCTTATTGATACAAAGCATTTCTTGACCTGGCTGAAGCTTGTGAAACATTTTGCTTTAAGCTATTTAAAATAAATCCAGATTATAACACGAACAATGTGAGACATTAATTGAAATAGTTTCAGTGCAGCTAGGTGGGTGAACACACAGTACATGTGTCATTATTCCTTCTTTGTCTTTTTGTCTTTCTTGTTTTTAGAATTTGCTTACACTTCTCAGGCTAGCACTGCAGGCAAGTGGTAGAATGAGTGTCATTTCATTATGAGTAATGCCTCAATAGGTTCTCTGTCAGACACCAAGAAAATTAATTAGATGCTTGGGAGAGTCATAGTAATAGCATTGTGTTCCTTCCTGCTGCATTTGGCAAATATACTAATAAGTCAACTGGACTCCTGCCAGTGGTCTAGTGTTGCCAAACAATTCACGCCTGTATGAATGGATATTTATAGTTTGATGCTTTTTTTTTTTGGCAAAATCTGCTCATACTCAAACAGGCTTGAAAGATGGAAAAACTCCAAAGCAGGAAATATGTGACTATTTTGTTGAGTGTGTCTTTTCTCGCAAAATATATTGCACAGTGTGATATGAAAATATGAATAGCCGCATTCAGTGTCTGCTTGAAATTCAGTCATCTCTTAATCAACAGCAGTGGAACTGCTCAGTCTGTTGATAAAGTAACATGAAGCCATTGCCATCACCAGCAATGTCCCATAAATCCTGAGTGAGGCGGCTAGTTTGTTCACCATTAGCCTGATTTTGCAGTTGTGCTCAATGGACTTCCTTATTGTTGCGTCCAGCCTCTTTTGAGTTATGGATGCTCATTCTTTCAGTTTGCCCTCTTAACAAAGCTCAGTAAGATGAAGCTGAGCAAAACCATAGTTTCTCCTAATTATTATTTTAAACAAAAATAATTCTCAGCTACAGAAGTACAAATTAACTTTGGAAACATGAGTTCAGGCTCGAAGTTTTTTTAACATCCACACTGTGCTTTTATCAAGACCTGTTTCAGCCACTGAAATTCAAGTTAAGCCGGTTCCTGTTAAATAGACTGTATAAAAAAATAGCAGATGTGAAAAGGTGAGGAGACTGGATTACTCTTGTTTAGCTTTTAACATCACCTGACAAGCTTGTGGTTCTTAAATCAACATTCTTGTTTGTAGTCAAGACCTGTGTAACGCTCATAATACACATGTAGTCCATGTACAATATGGTGGACAGAGTTAATTGTTTAAATTATACACATGTTCACTTGATTATTAAGGCAAGGTCCAGTTGTTTTTTTTTGCAGTTAGGTATTTTAATATTTATTTATTCAGATTTTTTTTGCATTTACGGTAAATGTTTGTCATCTGATAAATATTAAGGCGAATGCATGAAAAATTACTAACAGTGGCAGAAAGAATAGGAGAAAAGGTTTGTGAATCAAATAGCTACTTGTATTTGCTTTTCGTGTGTCTTTAGAATTAGTTTTATTGACTCAGTATGTGATCCCTGAAGCCTTTTGTATTCAAAGCTCTTTGAGATTTGACTAATTACAAAAGATAAAATGAAGTTTATGGCATCTGTTCTCCATCGCTAAGTCTTTATTTGGAAAAAAAGGTAGAAGAACGTCAGTGTATCATTCAAGCTTACATCATTAGATTTTATCATCCTACTAGTGTGTACCCATTCATAAACTCAAGAATGCTCTGGAAAAGAGAGATGATTATTTTCATGTCCTCTATTAATTGCTTGTTTCTGAAGTCGACTGCCAGTAGGGATTCTATAACTTGACATTCCTGTTGTACAGGATGTTATTAGACTTTTGCTTTTTGGTTTATGCTTTTTTTTGGCTGGGGTTAGCATAGGTTATTATTAGGCGTAGTTAAAATGAAATTAAGTAAAATACAAAAATTAATTACAGAGATTTCATCGCAAATTCCTGAAGATCTTGTGTTTTCTCGTCGGGGCGTGAGAAGAGATGGCATCACCTTGAGTGGAATTACTGTAGCGCTGGCACAGTGTCAGTAATGCTTCATTGCATATGGACCTAACGATAATATAATGGGCTGTGGCGGTTGTAGGTTATAAAAAAGTAGCAAATACTGAGAAAAATATATTATTCTATTATATATTATATATTCTGTATAAAATATATTGTATAGTCTTACTTTATTTTTACTGCGGCACATTTGCTGTGGGGATTTATCGTTGGGGTGGAGCTGGAGCCTGTCCTGGCAGCTTCTTTGTCATTTTCTTCAAGGGTCAGTTCTTCACATGGCCTGGCAGTGTACGAAGACAGTGAATGATCTACATTTTAAATCCAGAGCAGAGACCTTTCCTCTGCATTGCATATCTGTTGTAGACTTGTCGCAAATGTAAGATTACTTTTTCAACCAGAACATATTGAAAGGTGACTTATTTATCACCAGCTTTTCACAAGCATAGGTTTATCACTCCCACATTGAGTAGAGGCTGACGGAAAATGTAACAGCTGCTAAATGTTAACATGGTAGGTTTTGGAGATTCTAAATATTTCCCCCACAATACAAATGTTTTCCATGTTGTTTGCCTTTGCATTGAATTAAGCGCCTTTGAAATCCAGTAGCATGTGGTCTGTCTCTTAGCTACACAAAGCAGAAGATGGGCAAGTGCAGAATTGCAGTGAATTTGGCTTTTACTTGAGGTAAAGATCTTTAACAAGCCTCTGAGTCTGTTCTCCTCCTGCTGCAGGGCTTACTGCTGTTAGATCCAAAGCAGATAAACTATATAATTAAGAACATTAAAGAGGAAATATAAAGACATTTTGATATAATCAGTGAAAGCACGGGAGACTTCTGCCATCTCTCCATTTACTCTGTCTGACAAGAGGCTGCTGCACTAGGATTGCATCCAGCCCATTGCTGTCTGAGCTGAGAGAGGAAGCCCTCATTGCCATTGTTTTACAGTGCAAGGTGCTGCAGTTCATGGTCAGAACCCTGGAGCTGTCTTTATCCGTTTCAGACTGGATATTGTGCTGTACTGTACATTTCTGCTGCTTGTCTGAAAGAGAATAATTAAGTCTGACTGCAGAGGGAACATGGGACCCTGTAATGGATAAAGTAATTAGAAAATGAATAGATGGTATATACAGTAAGTACATACACAAAGCACAGTCCATTTAATCTGTGTTATTGTCCTTTTTCCATACACTTGTCTGCAAGGTGAAGATGAGTACAACGCTGAACAGTTTAACAGCATCTTGACTGTGATTATTTAAAAAAAGAAATTCTTAAAAAGTGGTACCTTGTTGTAAAACATCCCACATTAAATTGCTATTTATGTTACCAAATACAATAATAAAATAATAACAAAATGCAGTGAATTTCTAGTTATCCCATGTGCTTACACACAAAGTCCTCAGTTTGGGGTACTTACTTAGGGTAAGTTTGGGAAAATAATTCTCAATTAACCAATTTTAAATTAACATAGTAAGAATAATGACTTCATTTTCATAAGTGCTGTGTACAGTAATATCTATAACAATTTATTCATGCTCACAGGTACAGGACCTTCATTTTATGTTAATTTTCTTTAATGCAAATTCATACCCAAATTACTTTACATTGCGTCTCCGTTTCTTCGCTTTGTTTTGTAGCTGGCTGTTTTGCACCTACTGTAAGTCGCACCATGTGAGGTCATCATAATTGCAGCCGCTGTACTGCCACACAAAAAGCAGTTTGAAGAGGCTGTGACATAACAAGGCCCAATAGAAGCTTTGCAACAACAAGGCACGAAGCCTGAAATTTGTAGAAGACTTCTCTCTGCATTGTGCGTAGGGCATGACCTGGCTCGTAATTGATTTATAAAGCACTCATGCACGTCATGTTTTGCGTTGAAGCGGCAAAACAAAATAATGCCACGTTTCTAAAAAGTACAGCGAAAAGATTGTAAGTTTCATGTCTTTCTGCCTGCGGACATCACTCTAATGTAAGCATGCACGTGCACAGAAATATAGCTAATTCTCCTTTTTGGGGATGTTAAACACATGGACCATCGATCAGATCCATATCCTGAAACAGGCTGCAAGTAATTCGCTTCAGTGTGGCTCATCTTAGCCTGTGTTCAGATCCAGGCTATGTCTATGGCTGAGTACCTACAGAGGATGGATAGCACACAGCTGGCCCTGGGGTAGAGCAGGGTGGAGTCGACTGGATTGTTATTACTGTGCATGAGAGATTCCTGTCACTGGGTGGTGGTTTTTCTGCTGATATGACAGCCCTGTTGTTTCAGTTTCTGGCATGAAGTGATAAAAGAATCTCTGGTGTACAACCCTTTCCTGCTTGAATACTTGAGCAGCATCAAAAACACTGAAACAAGCACATTGCCTATTGATTTCCTGATGAGCTGTCCGTATGTGGCAGGAGACATTTCTTATGTCATCATTGGAAAGGTCACATAATAATGAATAGTAATTGTAATATGTGCCTTTTTTTAAATAAAAGATTTTGACTGTTTTGTAAGAGCACCATTAGCTAACTTTAAGGAAGAAACTGGAAGCTATTGGAGTATTTTGTAATCCTATGAAAAGTTGTAAGAACTCTTGTTTTGTTTTGCAATTTGTGCAAGTACAGCAGGTTTACTGTGTGCGTATATTGTGGATTTAAATAAATGTATCTTAGTGATAAAGAAGAATATTGTAAAAAAAATCAGTGGTATACTTGTGTGAGGCATGCTGTGAATTTAAAGTGGAATTTAAATATTTAATCCACTGCAGCACTTTTAACAAGTCAGTGTTTCTCTTTGGCATTAAATAAATGCGTTAGCATCAAGGATTAAGGAGCACAGTAAATTAAGGACATTAATTTTAAAGTTACATTAAGGAGCACAGTAAATTTAACTGATTTTTCACAATATGTGTGTTATTTAAGCTAATTTTACAAATATTTAGTTGAAATTACAATAGTCAGTGTGGAAGATGTAGTATAAATGACAGTAATTCATAGTATAATGAACAAGAAAGAATTTAGAACAACATGTACACATTGAAATCAAAATACAATTCACCAAAAGTACATTTTACTATTTCTAATCAATACTAGCCTAAATTGTTTTGGGGAATCCTGTAAATGTTAATATGTAGGATGATGTATTTATTTTAACTCAAGTATTAGTGTTTAGATGCCATTGGCATTGATTGAAAGCAGAACTGTAAAAATTACGCAGACTTGCTTGTACTATATGTCTAATCCCAACAAAACTCAAATTACCATGACTTTCTTGTTCATTTTAAGACACCCTTGTGGTGAAGCCTTGCTTAGACCTGGATTAAACTGAAGCTTTGAGCTGCTTGCCAGCTGCAAATTACAAACCTGGTTCTTAATAGTAGGTTATTTCTGCCAGAAAACATAAGAAAGGTTACAAATGAAAAGAGGCCATTTTGCCCATCTGCTGTAGCTTGTTGGGTTGCTATTAGCTAATTGATCCCATCCAGCCTCTTATTGAAAGAAGACAAGTTATCAGCTTTGAAAACATGGCTGTATAGATTTTCTCAGACTCCCACAGCCATTTGTTTACAAAGATGCCCCTTATTTTCAGTTGTAAAATGACTTTTTTATCCACTGGAAACACCCCCATCAGATACAGTCAAACCTGGGACTTTGATTAGGAATGCTAATTATTAAATAAATATTTTTATTTTTTTAGACTGTGCATCTTTAGTACCAATAATAATACTAATTCAGCCATTCCCATACACACAGCATTCAGTATTGATAGTTGTTTAATAGTACAATACCTCTACAACCTCAGCTGCCACCTGTTCTCCTCCCTTCCCTGGAAAAGGATTGCTGTACTTGTCCTGTATTTTTCAGCCCGCTCTACTGTATCACTCTTCATGTTTTTCTGTATACGGGCAGCGGCATAATTTAATATCCCATTTAATCCCTTTAGCAGGTGTCTGGGTCTGTGCTCTGCTTCATGCAGTGCTTTGCTTTTCTGCCCCATCCTGCTATAGTACTTGTGATAGAATTGCCTTAACCAAAAATGGATTGAATTCAAAGGATTGTCATCTATAATCAAAATTCATCTTGCGTTAATACTGTGAAACTACTGGGAACAAATTGATTTGCTTTGTCTCAGTCTCTTGGGCTCATCTAGTGCGCCAGTCTAATGCAGAGTTGAAAAAAGAACCTAAAAAAGGTGACAAACCAGAGGTACAGTACCTTGCAGCCCATCTGGCCCATTTGGTAATTGCTAGCTTACTGATGCAAAGATCTCCTAATGCAGCCATTTCTTGAAGGAACCCAGGATATCGGCTAAAACCACATGACGGGGTAGCTTGTTCTATACTCCCACAACCTTTTTGGTAAACAGGTGCCTCCAGTTCTTGGTTTTAAGTGCGCTTCCTCATAGTTTCTTCTTTTATCATCTTGTTCATGTCTCACTGTTCACTCAGAAACAATCTACTGCGTTAACCTTGTCAAAACCTCTGTTTTCTTGAATACTTGTATCAGTTCTCCTAATAATCTTCTTTGGCCAAGAGTGAAAATGTTCAGTTCTATTGGCTGGTCAGTTTAAGACATACTCTGAAGCCCCGGAATTATTTCCAGAGCAGCAAATCTTTCTTGTCAGTTACAGAATTGTACACAAAATATAAATGAATTGTTGCACAATTCTAACATTATCTCTGGATTTGTATTCTACACACTTGTCAGTATAGCTTATTATTTTGTTTTTATTGCTTCCCCACTTATTGTCTGAAAAATATTAGTGATGTTTCAGCACAAACATGCAAATCTTTTTTTAGAAGCAGCCTATCATAGCTCAATGTTTCCCATTTTGGCTTTATAATTTGTTTTTAGTACATGCGTGCAATACCCTGCCAGGTGTTTGTCCAGTCTTGAATTTTCTTTTTGAATTTCACATTTACAGCTTCTGTGGTGTTTCTTGGAAGCAAGAAACTTAACCAGTTTACTTACTAAACCAGAATCAAGATCATTGATGTAACTCACAAAGAGCGGTGATTCTAGTACAGATCCCAGTGGTACTCCTCTAATTACATCAACACAATGTCAACACTCGTGTTGTAAGGTAGTGAGAGATGGCTTTGTGAGTAAACCACTATCTTGGCTCAAAACTCTGACCCTATGGCCTTCAGTCTAAATTATGGAAGTTATGAGGTTCAAATAGCCGAGACTCCATTTAAGGAATTGTGCAATATTTTGTCCCAAAGTACTGAAGCTCATTCTTCTTTGCTCTGTAGCCTGAAGCAGGGTTTCACAGAAATCAGAGTCAGATCAAGAATGGATTGATTCATATCTTGTAGAAATCCCTTTGCCAGACTTTTACTCCTTTTTTCTCCTCTCATTGTCAAATTTATAATAATTAAAGCTCAGACTTATGCTTAAATTATACAATATATGGCCAGTGTGTGGTCTGTGAAATTTGTTTATCACACACTTTGAGGGCGATGTAGCAATATGTTTTAGTGTAAGAACTGTTATTTCCTGAAACACCCGCTGTTTGTCCCTTCTATTCCTGGGTAATGTGCAACATGCTTAAGTGTCTGATAAATCCATTATTACAAAGCACTGACCTACAAACTTGAGAAACATTCAGTTTCTGCAGTTGAGATTGATGACTGCGACCAGTCGGACAGATTTTCTGCGCCAGTTGTTATAAATGATCTGTCAACCCACATGAGAGTTCGCAAGATCCATTTCTTAGGCTGGGAATGATCAATACCAACTGCTTGCTAACTGCAAAAGAAAGAGGCTGCAAGGGTGTTAACATCATCCCTTATTTCACTGGACCTGTGCTTTAAATCTTTAAATTCTGATGTTATAGTATTATTTATTTTTTCTGTATACATGGCAATGATATTTTAAGTATTGTATATTTCTGTTAGCAACACAGCCTAATTGTTTGTGTCAGTAATATTTTTGTAAGATAACCTGCAAACCTCCTGTTAAATGTCTGCAGACTGTTAATGAATCTTGGGAATGATTGATGTGCGTTTCCCAAATAAACCTGTAAACCGACCTCATTTGAAGAAAATGAGCATGAAATGCAGCGTTAATTGTAAAAAAACAACAACAGAGAAACAAGGAATTAATCACAGATTGTAGGAAGCTTGAGAAAGGTAAATAGTAATTCAGATTTTGAAAACAAGTGTCATTGAGAGTGCATCTTTGTGGTCTTAGGATAATTAAGTTTATGCGACACCAAAATTGATTTTGTTTTTTTGAATGCAACGCATAACTGCTTTTGTGCAACCAAAATGTAACTAAAATTCCTGCATTAGACATTTTTCTGTCTGGATTTTTCCTTCGTGCTAACAGCAGTCATTTTTATCTTTTTTTGTTTGCAGTTGTGAGGATGAAAAAACTGAAACATGAAAGCTTGGACACCAAAAAGACCACTGTTGATTGGTAGCTTTTGACCACAAATCAATGGCTTATGCCAAAGAGACTTAACACAACAGTGAGCTAAATCCCTAATTTTTCCATTGGCACTGAATGGGTTGTAACATGGTATTTTGGAACAGCATGAGGGGACATCTCTTCAAGCGGAGACTGGAAATTGATTTCCTCTTTGAAAACTCACTCATTATCATGATGGTGCTAAGAAAAAATAGTTGTTTGTGGCCTTGAGTTCAAATGTTTATTTTGAAATGCTGTTAATATTAAACCATTTTTGTTAACTTTGTTTAAAAGTACTGCTGTAGGTCGAGGTCCATGAACTGAAATATTGGTGTTGAATTATTTAGCTCAATTGTTAACAGAAACTGGGACCTTACCGCTAGCAAGATCAATATTTAGATACTGTAAACAGGAAAATATTTCTTAAAAATGACATAACAATCCATATACATACTGTAAGTGACAATCCAAGAAGTATTTGCCATTACAATGTTCCGTTTCCTGCATTCAGTAGTTTCCTTTTTTGTCCTCTCTGAAGTAGTCTTTTCTCTTTGATACAAAGATGGCAGGGGTTGGTTTTCAAACTTAATCCATTACAGTTACAAGTTATTAAAGATCAGTTTTTAAATTCCTAAGATGAATGTGTAAAATATTGTTCTTGTAATGTTACACAGTAAATTTGTATACTTTACATTTATAAATATAACAAATTATTTAAAAAATTATTTTGCCCATCTTCTTGTTAATTTTTTAGTATGTAATCCCTTTCTTATATGTTACAAGTAACAAGTGTAAGTTACTTGTTACAAGTAACTTATAACCGTAACTTTTCCCCAGCACCTGTTTTATACAAACCATTATGAACTTTTTATACACTACAGTATGTACCACCATCTTGTATACATTGCCTATAGGAAGTCCATATCCCCATATTTTGTTGTGTCAGTATCTTGGTGATTCTTGCATTAAATGAAGATTTTTACCTTACTACAGACTTTTAAGGTGACAGAAGTTTTTATTAGGATAAATATATATTAAAAATACAAATCTAAAATATCATAATTTTACAAGTCCCTACTTCCCTGAGTTAATACTGGGTGGAAGCGCCTTTGGCAGTAATTATAGCTGTGAGTCTGTTGGTTTCTACCAACCTTGCACACCCAGATTTGGCAATATTTCACCTTTCTTCGTTACAAAACTTTTCGGGTTCCGTCAAATTCCTGAGGAAGCATCGATGGCCATCAGTCTTCAACTCAAGCCACCGATTTTTGATTGGATTTGCAGTATGTCGGAGGCTGTGACTGGGCCTTTTGTTCATAAGCCGCAGTGTAAGCAGTGTATCTTTGGCTATGTGCATTGGGTCATTGTCATGCTGAAAGGTTTGCTCCTGTTTCAGCTTTCTTGCAGTGGGCAGCAAACTTTCCTTCTGCTTTCTGTACTATACTTAATTTTCTATCCCGAGACGTACCCCAGTCCCTGCTGATGGGATGACGATCCATATAGTACTGTAGAAATGGAGTTTTTGGGGTGATGTGCTGTATTAAGATTGGACATTGGACATTTTGGCAACCGGGGTATTTCATTTTTTTTTTGTTTAAATCATTCTAGAATAAATTTACTGCATTTTAATTCCTGGCTATAAGACCACAAAAGGTGAAAATCCTGGAAGGGCATGTGGTATTTCTACAGGCACTGTACATTTTACAGCACATATTACAGCGCTAAAGGTGTAATTGCTGAAGCGCAATCTTAATTAAAATTACGCTGAAACTGCAAAATGCTGCTCTATTTTCTTTACCAGGGACCTCATAAATAATCAAGTAACCAGAACAATTAGCATCTCTAGACTGATTGTGTCCTGAATGGTGCATGCAAGGGCAGACACATTGAGAAATATACAGTAGATCAGAGTGTCAAAGCTGGGTTTCAGTCCTGATCTTACAGAAAGTGCACAATCCTGTTTACTGGACTTTCAGTCTGCAGTAAACAGACAAATGATAAATGTGCGTGAGAGAAAAGAGTTATGTCAACACATCCAGAGAATTACTGAAAGCAGCCGCTGAAACTGAGCGGGAGACAGCCCCTTATATGAGTGGGAAACTCCATAATAACTCACTTTAATAGTAAGGTGTAGCATAGGCCTCGCTGGATTCTGCTCAGTGCAGCAGATTTGTGCCGTGCATGTCCACTTACAGAGTCCTTCTGAAACATTGATGAGAGCAGAGTGCTGCATGCGCTGCAGTAATCCTGTTCAACGTATATTGTATATAAATCAGTGAAAGCATGTGGTTTTGTTCCCTGCTGTTGCCGCAGTCTCATTTCGTCCTTGGTCTAAGATTAGTGCATACATCAAAATGTCTTGTACTGTAGCTGATCATGTAGCCCTTGAACTGTCTACTTGTTTACTTGAAAATATGTTTGTGTGTGTGTGGACAATGTTTCATTAGATAGTTAAAAGTAAAATCATATTATGTTGTCTGCACTTTCTCCTTTTTAAAATTTTTAGATTTTATTAATTTCACGTACTGTAGCTCCTCCTAATGTTTTTTATTTTATTTTCAATGTCTACAAAATCATTTTGGAGCTTATATTATTAACTAAAATTACGTGCTTACATTTTCTGTCATCTTCCTTACTCTGCTATTCATTTGCTGAGACCAGAAGAAATAACTTTAGAAATAAATAATTGTAACGTACTCATTGGAACCAACAATTCATTAATTGGAAATTGTTTTCTTCAAAAGGGTTGCCAGAGTTTCTTAAGTTATTAATTTAATGTCTTAATTTTTTTTAATGCTCTGTGATGGGCTAGCGTCCCATTTAGGGTGTACCCTGCCTTGTGCCCTTGATAGGCTGTGACTCCCCCATTAGCCTGAATTGGATGAAGCAGTTAGAAGATGAATGGATGGAGACTTTTATTGATTTCAGCTCAGCTGTCTTTAAGACTTAGACTGAGGACTGAGCTTTTGAAATTTTACAATTTCTCAGCTGTTGAATTTAGGAGGATCAAGACATCACTGATAAGATCCTGTTGAAATAATTCTTAAATACAATTCCTTAATTATTTTATGTATGACGGCAGTTAATAGATCTTTTCAAATGTAGCTAAGTTACACTACTCTTTGGCCATAACAATAAAAAGCTACACCTAATTACAGTTTTCTTATATTCTTATATTCACACAAAGGCAAGTTGCAATTTTAAGGTTGTTTCTGAAAGGTTATTAACAGTAGTGTTATATACTTTTTATACTTTCTGTAGTATGACATTTATGGTAACCCTCTAAGGCCTGCAGGCAGGTAGGAAAAGCTTTTAATGACAAAGGTCAGAAATTCATATCTATGGATCATGGACATGGCACATGGTCTACATAGTTATGTAGAAATATCTAGTTGGAAATATCAAAATACAGTTCATTAAACAAGCCAATCAGACTTCCTGCTGATTAGAAACAGGAAGAAGGTAGAAACATATGTGCTGAAAACACTAGTGCAAGTATTTACTGATAAAAAGCCAATATAAAGATTGCATCAGAAATAAAAAAGGCTTTATTTTTTAAGATTCCTGAAACAAACCAGTTAAATAAATCAAATCTAATGAGCTGTATGTTTTTGCTCCATGACAAGGTTTTAAAATGAATAAACAAGTATGTTTTCAATTTCCTGACACCGGCCACAAAAATGTTTGCTACGTGGTTCTTAATTTTTTTAAACACAATTAAGCGTATCTCTTTCTAGTCTGATATTTAAATTGCAGATAAGCTCTGGTGTGCAGCAAAGTGCATGTTCTCGTTCCGTGAAAACTATACCGAGGTTTCCTTATGTTCAGTTCTTAAGAGGACTTATGCTAAAAGTCCTTGAAATATGCACAGCACAAACAGGATGGAACATTGGTTTAGTATTGTAATTGCAGGTTTTCAAAGCAGCCAGTTTGGTCTGAAACATTTGACAATGCACAACAAACACCTACAGTACTGTATATACTGTACCATACACTCTCATGGGGTTTGCCATAATTGGGTATTCTTTCAAAACATATATACATTTGGATCAATTACTTCATATTTTTTCTTTATAGTTGTTTGCTTTTCTTAAGGAACAATATAATTAAACATTAGTTTTACAGTACATCTTGTTGTAAATAGTTTTGGCATTGAAGCATTTTATGTCTATGTCTGGTCTTTCTTACAGATTACTGAAGTGTGTGGCGCAAAACGTCTGGGATATTTTGGCACGAAGCAGTTTTATATTGCTCTGAAGTTATTAGCTGCAGCACAATCTGGTCTCCCGGTAGGCCTGGAAAGCATTAAGAGTGGTAAGTCATGAGCCGTGGTCTTGTGAGCACAAAACTGGATCAGGAGCTTAACACATTGGGGGTTGTTTCTAATCGGAAGGAAAAAAACTACGTCCTCAGTATAGGCAAAAAGGCCCCCCAAAACTTGTTCAAATCTGTTTAATGAAACCTGTTTAATGTCTCTTTGAAATGTCATCAGTTGCAAGATGTTATATTCTTTTCAGACTCTTCTGAATTTACCTCCTTAAAAATGATGTTACACTCCTTTTTAAAGGCTAGACACTTCAGTCTGTGAACACAGTATAGTATGTAGTAACATCAGGTGTGACCTTATTGTAGTATATTCCTAGGTTTCTAGGAAGTAAGCTTTAAGACCTTTTAATTAGAATTAGAATACCTGTTACTGTATATTATGTTGACATTTAATATTGTTTTTTAATGTAAAAAGGGGGAATTCAAAAATAAGGATGCGCTCTACCAGCCCCTTACGGTATTTGCCTTGCTGGTATATCTTCCTTTAATCACTTTGTTTTCCTATTAACTTGTGTGGCTTTCAATGTTCTTCTCCTTTGCTCGCAGAGCTGCCCCTCCCCAGAATTTTAGGGATGAAAAATGACACAGAGCTACGGTATCCAAACCATTCCAAAACCACCGACAGCCAGGGACATCAGTCTGGGACACCATCTGTGATGATTCCTCGACCCCTATTGGACAGGAACTCCTACCGGCACACGGAAAGTACCGCTGATAAGCAAGTAAGGAGTGGCCCCTGCTGTGCTTCCTTGAAATCCCTTTCGGGAACACTATCTCTCATTCACCACAGCCCTGCCCAGTATGTCAGCCTGATCAGTCACTTTCATGTTCATGCTTGCGTCGATCTGAAAATCTACAAACAAAAACACAATGCCCAAAACTAAAGGAAATAAATCCCAGAAATTCACTTTAATGTCTTAGATGTACATTATTAGTTGATTCTATTTCTATGAAATAAGCTGTGTGCTCTTTCCAGATAAAACAGCTTACTTGTTGGTGAAAGATTTGATGGGATTGTGGAATTCAAGAGAGGATGAATGAGGTCATCTGATCAGCTACTAGATCCACAGATTAGCTGCTAAAGAAAAGACCAAATGGCCCAGGTCCAGTGCTACATTTCCTTGGTCCCCAGTGCAAAATTGTTATTCTGGGCGCCATTTTGTTTTTTTTCACCCTAGGGTAGGGAATGCCCTGAGCCACAGCAATCCTATCAGGTCTGGGCCCGGGTGCGTATCACCTGATGCCAGCTCTGAAATGCCCTCCTTCCATCTGTATCCTTTCTTACGTCCTTATTGGACATATCTAAAAATTGTACTGAAAGGCATAGATTTTTTCAGATTTTAAAATGTCTTCATTGCATGGGAAGACTTACTCTCACAGCCCCCTGATAAGCATCATCACTGCTCTCCACAAGTGCTGCTTAGTTTGTCACTGAGGTCAAATTATTATCGTGTAGCCTGTAATTAGCTTCCAAGGTCAAATCTCAGGTTAAGAGCTCAGCTCTGGGGAGAGATATGATGTGAGAATGAGTCTCAAATTCATAAAATGGTAAATTAATCATAAAGTACTAATTATAGTAGGTAGCTTCATCAGCATGCGTGGGCTGCAAAGGAACAAGTAAAGGTTTATTCCACACTGAAAAGAGAAGAAAAGAAACACTGAAGAAGGTTCCACAGCCGAAACAAAAGTACTAAATACTAGAATTACTGCTTAATAATACTAATTACTCTGTATTATTACTTATTATCACTACTTTTGCTATTACTAGAAAGTAATTAATAATAAGGTAATTTAATCATGAACTCCTAAATCTTTAAGACATCCATTGAGCTACAGTAGGTATTCGTATGTGGAATGCATGTCATTTATTAATTTCAAATACCTAGACAAAATCCTTGTCATTTTGAATGCACTTTGTTTTGTTTTTTACACTTGTTTTACAATCGAGAGACTTTCTGTAAGTAAGAATTCCATTGTACCAGTACCGGTTACATATGGCAATAAAGTTCAAGTTCAAGTTCATGTGTGGTTTGTTTGTTTTTTGTTTTGTGACAGGAGCCCTGGTCCCCTCCATGGTCTCCGCACAGCTCCCCACCCGACTCCCCAGCTAGCCACCCCAGCTCCACCCACAGCTACACCTCCAGCAAACACAGAAACAACCCTGAGCCTCTCACAGGTAAGAGAACACCTACAGCCTGCCTCATCGCAGGTATCAAGAATGTCCATTACAGCCATGTGTTCACAGGACATGCGTTCACCCATGAGATATCTACTGTAAGTCAGAAAGTGGGTAGCACATAACACAAGGAGCTGTAATCATCTCAGCCCAACTACCTAACCGTACAGGAAGATTCATTGGCATTATTCTTTAAGCAGCTTGGGATGCCAGGGTGGAAAAGAGCTTAAGGCTCTCCAGCTGCTGACCAGAGGGTTCAATCCTCTATAAAGGTGAGGATACTGGTGCTGCCACCTGGAGCAAAGGATTTGACCCAGGTGATGCCACCCAAACTCATAACTTGTTACTAAAATGTGTATGTACTGTATAAAAGTCAATGTAACCCATGTAATTCGGGACCAAAGAAGTTAATAACAAGAGGAGCTTAATGTGGTTCTTGCATTTGTAATTGGCAACAAAACTAGAATCATGATCAATCACAGTGGCCCCATTTCATTTCGAACCTTTCTAATGCCGGTTTTGATTAATATTAAATTATATTGGTTGTGTATACAATACCCTTATCATAGGTACCTTCTAAGAATTACAGTAGAAAATGCATTAAATAAAGGGACAAATCAATCAAAACTCCCTGGAAGGGAGGAGTATGAGCTAGAGGTGTAGGTGAGGTTGGGAGGGACTGGTGAGGGAGGGACTTTGGAGTCAAGGAAAGAGGGAATGTCCGCCAGTGACAGAGAGAAAGGTGAGGGAAAGCAGTGAAAGATGTAAAAAAGTTTGTTGGGGGATTTTGTTAGTTGAAGCATGATAAATAGGTCTGGAGAGAGTGAGTTAAAGTGAGTGAGTGCAGAGCTGTTCTCTTCTTTTTATATCAGCTATTATATCCTCTTTCATCTTACAGTTAACCAAAAATTACATTTTTTTCCAGTAATAAATCAGTAATTTCAGTCACATTTTTGCTGTGGGTTTGAGACAAAGGTTGTTTTTTTTTTATCTGTTATCTTTTATGCTTAGTAAAACCTTGTATGCATTGCACCATGGGGAAAAGAAATGGTATTTAAAATTCTTGAATGCTGTTAGATTCCAGACATGTTTTGCAATCCCTTCTTTCCTTTTTCCCAGAATCAGGGCAGTGACCATAACCTAATCAGGGGTAACAGCTTGTCAGTGCAGTCTTCAGGGTAAAGTTACTGGCCTGCCTGCCTGCAGGACATTGGCAAAATAATACTTTTAACATTACAACATTTGTGCATGATTATCACATTATTTTTTCTGTTAAAATGGGTTTCAATAATCGTTTGCTCAGTGATGTGCCCTTTTTAAAATACATTACTATCAGATGTTAATGCTGCGGGTCAGTTACAGTCTGAGATATTCCAAAATGCTGGATTTGAAAAGAAGTACTCTACGCTACATTTCTGTGCATTCCATGACTATAATGTTAATTAAAACTGTCTCTTGCGTTTCCTTGAGGTTCACTGAACTGTCAGACACTAACACTATTAATATGCAGTGCAAACAGCTGTTACTGCACCCTGCATTACCTGTGTGGAAGTAAAAATAGTTGTTTTTTTCAAAGCACGTTATTAGTCTCATCCCTTCATCCTTTTTCTTAATCCTAAATCCTGCCTGCCTTGACTTCTTCATACGGCAGTGTTCATTACAATATTTTCTTTGTTTGTTTTCTAGCGGTGCGTCTCAACTCTGTGCCTAGACTAATGACCCGTTATTTTTCTGTGTATCCATAAGCTGCAAATTCATTAATACAAACCACAGAGGCATTGTTTGAAAGCGTTTAGCAGCTAATTATTTCTGCATTGTTAATATCACACCAGGATCATCTTAAAATTACAAGATGAATACATTTAAAAAGTAGTACTTATTTTACACATTATAAACAAGATATACTGAAACATATGCTCAGCGTAGGGGACTTGATGCACCTGGTATATACTCTACTGTACTGTATATATAGCATTGTAGAAGTATAGCCCATGTGGATCAGGTTCCGTTTTCTTAGTTAAGCGATATTAGCGATGAGTAAAGTGGACTAAGATAGGGATCCCCCAGGCAGCAGTACACAGTTGACAGGGATTGGTAGTCCACGGCTCTTTCGGCTTTCAACAGCACATCGAACCCTGCGACATCCTGTGCACTTTGGTAGAGTGAGGGATGTGCCTCTCCACCGGTGTGGAGCCATGTTGCCTGTGGTAAGTTAAAAAGACACTCTCTGCTGTGTGTGGTTGCTGGTTTCAGAGCTGCAAGACTGGCATCCCTCCTTGGTGTCTCCAGAGAGTGCTGGAGCCCCTAAGAGACGAGTTATTTAGGACAGCGGGCTTGGCACTTGTTTGTACTGTGCAGCCCACAGGCCATTTTAGCAGAGCACCTGTGCCACTGTTTGCCTCCAGAGGGTCATGATGAACTATCCATTTCATATTCAACTATGGAAACGGGAAGAGAGAAAAATGTTTTGGGTCCAAATTTGGAAAACTCGTGATTTAGGAAGAGAAGTCAGTAATGGTAATCTGAAAATTCAAATGGGATGTGCGGTGCTAATGACTTTCCTTAGCTAATCATGTGGTAACAATTCTTTTTACTGCTATAACTTATTCCAAGGGCAGCTTGCGGTTGTAAGGGTTGGTGCTACTGCTGTGGCATTTGTATATTCTCCTTCTGAACTCATGGTGCTCCGGTATCCTCCTATCCATCAGAAACATACTGGGTGGGTTTGATTGGCTATAGTAAACTATCCCTTCTTCCATGGCCCTGTGATGAACTGGGATATCCAATGCAAGAGCAGGCATGTGCTCTTAGTCCTACCTTAAACTCTGTGCTGTTTGGAAAGGTTTTGGGGTTGCCAGGATCTTACCCAAGTCAGGCAGCTCTCTGGCAGTTGAACCTACTGTATAACAGGACAGAGCTTATATTTCTAATAGCAAAACAGAGTTGGGGTCAGCTGATGTTTATTAATTCCGATTACCTCTTGAACCATTTCTCAGTTCAAGTTCTTCGTTACATTCACAGATGTGGAATTAAGGTAAGATTTGAAGAGAGAGTTATCTCTAATTCACTCCAACCATGCAGCAAAAGACTCAAAAGTTGGTTGTTGTTATTGTAAGGAGAAAGACAAATATGAGTTTGTCTGTTCATTTTCAAATAAAGCACAGGCTTCCAAGCCCAGCATAGCTAAATGGTTAGATTTTTAAGTTTCAACAGATATACATTTGAGAGTTTACACATTGAGGTCAGATAACCTTGGTTGAGTCTTAAGATGTGGGAAGGATGTTAAATCTCCTCTTGGTTTCAGAAGTGATCAAAGTTCTTTGTAAGAATTGTTTTATGAACAGTTATTTAATGTTCTGTTTTGTTGCTGCACTGGTTACTAAGCAACCTTGAACATCAGGTGTCCCATTGTCCTAGAATGCCCGGTACATCCCTATTCAAATTTCAAGCATTAAATAATTAAGTAATGGACTACAACTATTTTAAATAATACCCTTGAGTAAAATGAACTAATCTGTTTACTATCCTTTATTATATTTAGTGTTTTCTATTCACAGTTCTAACTATCAAGCTTACGTACCAACATAATTATCAGTGTATACTTATCTCGGTATGAGGAATTAATTGTTGGTAGTAGCAATCATGTTCTTTATAGTTGCACTGTAAAATATTTCCCAAAGCATTGTTTTACTTCATGTATGATGTGGCCTCATGCCTGGTGATAAAACTCACTGAAAAGGCATCAGCATCACTAAGTCTAATTAAAAGTTGTCACCTTCAGGACTGTCACCTCAACAACCTCATCAAATCAGTCTCGCTCTTGGCATACAAACCAGCTTAAAGCAAGCAGAAGGGAATGGAATTCATATTCAATACAAGCCTTTCTTTTTCTTAATTTTACAACTTGTTAACCATGACTCTTTTCTTAAAGACTTTTTAATGACAGTAGAACAACTTCAGGTGAAGGTGAAATCGACATGATTGGCAGCACAAAGCAAACATATACATAGCAAATGTTCAAGTGATCTTCATAGTTTTCACAAATTGTCTATTGTTTGTATTAAAAACAAATGTAGTGACACTGGTAATTTGTTGCTGTTCTCAAGGAATTACCTACATTTAGTTTAAAAAGACAAAGGCTCTTCTTTAGCAAATAGCAGTATTGTGCAAGGTCTTAAAGGGTTCAGTATTTAATTTAAAAGTAGTCAATGGACTGAAATCGCTATGTGAAGCTGTCCTTTATTATGACGTATTGGAGCAGAAACAGATCAATTATCTGAGCAACAGATTGTTCTCTCTAGATTATGGAAGCAGTTATATGAGGAATTAGATACTTCTAACTGTAATTCTGTAATGTACCAGATGCCACAACACTATAATAGCAGAACCAGTATCTGGAGAAGTGTGCTATACAGTATGGCTTCATGTATATAGCATATAGAATAAAATCTGATTTAAAGCTATCCTTTACTGAAAATGTTTTTGTCCTGCTCACAGTGGAAGCACACTAGTTTTCCTTCATCATAATGCCAGTCAATTGAATGAGATTTGTGCTTGAGATAAGAGATGTGAGAACAGCAAGTGTCAGATCAGATTTGACAAGACAACTGCTATGTACTGTAGTACTGAACTGTCATGAGAGTGAGGAAATGCTTGAAATGGATATTCTTGTTTAAAGTAAAAGAAAGTGGAAAACACTTTTGGAACGTATTTTTTTTGAAAAAATACATAATATTTAATAGTTTGGGAATCCACACAGCACAATAGATATTGGTATTGACAGTGGTATACCTTATGCATTCTGTGATAGAGATCAGTCCCAGCTTAACACACTGTGCTTGAAACAATGAATCAAATAAGCCTGTAAATTGATTTCTTGAAAACTAGTTTGCTTTCTCAAGCAGGTCAATGAATCTGCACAGTAAGCAGTATCATCTAAATAAATGGCAGAGAATAAGAAATGAAGGGAAAATGTATGGAAAAAGGAAGGATGTCAATATGCAGCAGCAACATATTATTCTATTCCAAATTAAACAGTGTTGGGAAAAAATGCATCATTCAGTCCAGCAATGCTGTTTTCCGAAGGTATCAGAATGTCTGACACTGCCTTGAATAATTTTACATAATAGAGCATGTGAATAAATGAATAATAGAGCATGCAAACATGCTCTGTTTATTTATCTGTTTACATATTTTGGTCAACTTTCATACTTGAAGTACAGTAAAGGTATCTGAGATCTATGTGGGAGTTATTCACTAAGACAATGAGGACAAAGTAGGATATTTCTCATACAGTAGATACGAGAAATAGATACAAGATACAAGCTGCTTAGCTTCAGTGGGTTGCCAGTTGTGAGTTGCAGGGTGATATGGCTACTGGTTGCTGACCCAATAGATAGTTCGAACAAATACCAATTTACTAAGAAATTCTAGATTGAAAATGTTAAGTAATTGGCCTAGTTCAAGATGAGATAAGTGAAAAACTAAAGAGCCAATTGCAATTACTAAATCCAAGGTTTGACCTTTGTTATGAATTGGGTTAAGAACAAACAGGGTTAGATCAAAGCATTCCAGCAAAGCTAGAAAATCCTTAGCTAAATTGGAAGGCCATGAATCAACATGACTATTAAAGTCACAAAGAATAAGGATCCTCTTAAATCTCAAACATAAAAAAGGTAAATTGGCAAACTCGCCTAAAAAGACATCATTAGGCTTGGGGGATCTATGATAATAACAATAATAGTAGAATAGGGAACAGAGACTTTTAAAACAGGACACTCAAAAGAAGAGAGAATACTGTAGGTACAGTAACAGGACTGAAAAGGAGATTGTTAATAATAATTGATACATTTATGCCCCCACCATGGCTGGAAGGGTGAGATTGTTCAAACAAACTGTAAGTCAGGTGGGACAGTTTTGTTAAACAGAAGACCATCATTATGTATGTGCCAGGTTTCAGTCAAACACAGAAAACCAACCTTTAAACAAGATAAAATCACAGTCTGTAGCTTGGGTATACATGTAAAGGACTATTTAATAATGGTAATGATGGTCTGTGGAGTTATCAGTTTCTTGATCCATCCAACTATTAATAAACTATTATTTATTCAATCATTATAAGTCCTCAGAGAATGCAATAATATAGTTCTTCTCTTGAGCCTTTAGCTTTGTTTACTTTTATGCTGTACTTTCCCTGATTCATCCCTGAATAGCAGCACTCACTGCTGAAGGTAATAGGTTCTTTGACAGATGATGTATTGTAGTTTGATTTGATGAAACCTGTACATCAACTAATTTCTCAGAGGGATCTGCTACCTCTCAGTGGAAGTGTCATGATCAAGATCCAGATGTGACGGAGGGCCAGCCATTTTCACATATGTCGACTTTGCTACCCAAAGCAAAATCTGGATTTTCTCAGGGCTCCAGTTATACACTCAACAGTTCCCATTAACACCAGTCTCAGCAGCAGCAAGGAAGCTCAATCAAAAATAACAGCCAAGAGCTGACAGCCCCCTTCAGGCTGCTGCACATGCTTTAAGCATGATACTTCAGGCACGTCAAGCTGAGAAGTATTCTAACAAAGAAAGCCCTTTAAAATGCATTTAATTAACTGACCGTTGAGTGGAAATGTTTGCTTCAGGACTCACTTGACCAAATTTAAATGAAGCTGATAGATCTTCGGATGCCTGGAAGCTCTGTTTCGTTCACATTAAGTTTCTTGAGAGTGTTTACATCTGCTTTGCTTGCATCAATTTCTGGAGATCAGATAGAGGTGGAGCAGTAGATCAACTTGAGGACTTGCCATGATGATATTTCCACCAGCATCAAAGCCTTGCTATTAAGAAATCAACAGCAGACCGACAGGCCACTGCCTCTGGATGCCTGAGAAGCGCTTTCCTCATCAAGTGTTCTTCTCCCAGCTCTCCATTGGCCAACAGTTAGTGGGTGGCCAAAGAGGTTGTAGACAGAAATGGACAAGGCTGACCTCAAGCATGGAGACCTTTTGACCTTCCTGAAGCTGCTGAGCACTTGACATGGCACCACATGGCCCATCAAGGCATGCACACTTTGAGGATCAGTGTCCTGGCACAAAGGTGGAACGGCAGCGATGGATGAAGAAGAAGGAGACCAGCCCAGGGTGACTAGTTCCACTCTCGTACACAAAAGGATGTCCTCGCTGACGGATAATAGGTGTGCCTTGAACTGGGCTTCTCAGTTATCTGAAGACCTACTGGCCATCATCTTTGATCTTGGGGGACTGCTGAGAGTCTTACTCGCATTGCCAAGGGTTACCGTCAGTCACTTCAAAGGCAGAGGACTCCACTTTTTTATCTGATGTGGATTTCACAGTAATAAATTCACTAAAGTGTACAGTAGTCTGGTTATTCTGTTACTTCTGATTTCCTTATATTTGTTATTAAAACTGCATACTTGTCTTAAGAATGTGCTGTTTTTTCCATTTAAATAAATACCTTATTTGTGTACACTGTTAAATGCCTCTAGTACTTTCCTGACCTCTTTCTGGGTTGCACTTCACAATGTATTGTTTAAAGGTGAGAAACTAAACTATGTATTCAGCAATCATTGAAATACTGTACTTTTTATGGAACAAAAACAACAATATAGGTGCATGTGAAAACCACATTGTATACAGGAAGAGTTTCTCCCCTTTTCAAATAGGAAAAAAAAGAATTGCAAGTCCTCATACATTTTATTTTTTTAAAGCTTAAACAAAAGATCTAACAAATATATGCTCACAAACGTTTACCACTTATTGTTCTGAATTGATTTTTCTTCAGGTCACAATTTGTTTTCTTTTTCCTGTTTAGTTCCCTATGAAAATAAGCTGTCAGGGTGGCCTGGTGTCGAGCAAGAGAGCTCTTCTCCTAGCAACTATGGATCCAAGCCCTGCCTGGCACATTCCTCTGTCACTCAGGTAAACAGTTGTGCTTCATAGTGATGTTAAAAATAAAAAATACATCTTGAAAGCTTTCCAATATCTTGAAATTTTTTTGGATTACCGTAACAATTCTGCATCCCCCATCTCCCATTCTGAGCTGTGTAACGTGACTTAGCTTTGGTTCTTCGCACCATATGTTTAAAACAGAGCGGGTTTAGGAAATGCCATTTTAAGGTATGAATTCAAAGCATTTTGGCTGTCTGCAATTATTTGTGTTTACCTACATGGTTGGAATGTAGCATTAAAATTTAGACTTTTTCATACATGCCTGTGATGTACCAGTCTGTTGTCAGTTTTGCTTTAGACAGGAAAGATGAAACATTTCAACTTTACTTTTTGAGGCATGTACAGCACCTGTCCATTTCTGATCTGCCACTTTTCCGCAATAGAAATTATGGGCAGCATGGTAAAATTCTAGAATATTAGAATGACAATTAGTACCTAAAGCTTCAGCACATGCATTTATTAAAGGAAGGTTTCTATAGATTCTTTAGAACTTTATGTTTCAAAAGATTTCTTGAAAGGTCATCACGTGAAACACATTGTGATGTCCTTTTGACAAAGCTTAGTAGGGCAAACAGATATTTTTTATGTCTGATGCTTCTCTGGTTTCCAAAATATTTGTCATATTCAAAATGTAGAGTTCAGAATTGGCATTAGTCAGCCAGGGTTCTCTGAGATGCCAACAAAACACCAACCACTATGACTTCCTCAGCACTTGTGGGGTTTTGGGTGATTTCAGTAAGGGCTGTGCCACTCCTTTAATTGCCACCATCCTTCTGTACATCACTATAGTGAATATAACATGTCAAATACCAAAAACCTGATATGGAATGAACAATCCAGTCTGCCAATTGTTATTCTCCACTTGTGAAGGAGGTACAGGGCTCTCTGCTGTGAGGCAAAATGTTAAGGATCGATTGGAGATTCTAAATTGGGTGTGAATGTCCTAGTAAAACATGTTGGCAAACTCTGTAAAGGCACCTTCTGAAGTATAGGTTAAGCTCTATGACCCTGGCATCGGGTTCAAGCTTGAGTCATGTCTCTAGCTCACTCAAATGGCAGCACACACCTGGCTGAGTGACTCAGGTACCTTTATTGCCATTTGCATGAACAGTGCACTGGAAATCTTGCACGGTTTCTCTCAGTCAGAAAACATAAAAACAAAAAGGTAAACACACAGACTTTGAGCAGGACACTATATACACAAACTGTAAAAAGACTATACACAACCTGGACACACTATTATGCAAAACAAAATCACATAAGAAGAATGGCTCCTAAGTTATACATTATAAAAGACATTGTGCCTACGGAGCTCTTATATGTTATAGCGGTTTGCATGTCCTTGGCAATCAGGCGCACTGTTCTTGGGAAGAAACTGTTCATACACCTGTTCCTTCGGGTCTTAAAGCTCTCTGGCCTACGACACCGAAGGTTATCTTAAGTGTCTTGCCAGGTAAACGGACTCTGGCTAGGGTGGAATGGGTCTTTGATGATAGCGTGAGCCTTGCTCCTTCAGCGGGCTGTATCGAGATTCTCCAACGAGGGAAGTCCTGTTCCAATAATGCAGACTCCTGGGTAGGCTGGGAATGGTCAGGCAGGTTTCTCTTGGCTTTCGTCAAACACAGCGCCCCTGTAGCCTCCTGGGAGTGCAGTCAGTAAGAGGTGCCTCTCCTCCTCTATGGTCCTCTATGGGGCGGTGGTGCCTCCACGGTTCATAACTATGATCTGAGATCTAAAAAATACTCAACGTGCATTTCCAAAATCATGTGGTAGGACCAACAAAGAAAAAATGATGACTTTCAATTTCAAATAAACTAATTTGTAATTTTAGATCTTTATATGCAAAGCATCTTGGTATCTTCAAATGTATGCTTTTGGCTCAGGATTTTTTGGGCATGATTGCACTGCGCAGTTAAAGGCTAATACGCACATCACTTAGGTATCTAGATGGATACACTTGTCATTGAGGATGATGATGAGCCGCTTTTTCATTACACATTAAGCGTGCCATCTACTTGTGATAATTACAGATGTTTTCCAGTTCAATAGCCACTTATCCCCTTAACGACTCTACACATTGTTCAAATACTATCCAGCCTTACCTTTATTCCATGATTAATATTTTATTATGATGGCACAATGGTGCTGAACCACATGGCTGTCGCTCAATAGTTGCCTGGATTGTGAACAGACATGTACCATTGTAATGCATGGTGGCACTCCTGAAGATGCTAATTACCTTTAAGAGTATAATAACTTGTCAGGATTAAAAACATGCTTACCTTTATTCTGCTTTATAGGTACCAGTGCATGTGTTCTGCAAAATCTTATGCTCTTTGAGTTGTTTTCTCTGTGTTTGATTTAACCTTCTGAAAATAATGTAGTAAATATTTATTTTTGCCTGTCGATAAAATCTAAAAGAATATCAGTTTTCTTAGAGTGTCGGAGAAGTCCAATTTAAAATAAATGTCACTTTCAGTCAAGTAAGAATACTGGTCCATCTCTTAAAGTACTGTTTTAAAACTATATGAAACTCACTGAAAGGGATTATCCGTAACATAGACACACAGCATAGACACATGCATTTTGATCTTTATCTGTTGTTTGAGATTTCCCCCAGCACATACTGTTCTGGCCTCAGTACATGTTTCTATTCCTTTCCCAGGACACATTCGCTGTAAATCTGCTAAATAATTTTTTTTTTTTCTCTTCTGAGCCCATATGCCTTTTGAGTAAGAAGTTGTTTTTGGTTGAATTTTCATGCACAAATAAAATTCTTCTGCAGTTCTTAGAATAAGAATACTGACATTTCCCTCTAGACCTGCCTGTGATTTTATTTATAATCAGCGCTATTTTCTGTGACAGGATGCTGTTTACACGGTGATCATTCCATTTACAAAAGTATCAGACCATCATCTCTTGCTCAGGCTGTATACATTTCTTTAGATTTTTTTTATTTCAGATTTCAGTGTTATTCGATTGTCTTTGCTTTCTACACTGCTCCTTGGCTCCTCTTTTCATTGACTTTAAACACCCATATACTTAAAGGTGATGAACTCAACCTTTCCTCTCCATGTGAACATGGAATCAGTTTTAGGGAATAATTAACAACTGAGATTTTATCAAGATTTCATCTCTCCATTTTATGGACACTTTTTATGATGTAATTCATTTTGAAAGTAGGTATGAATTAATGGTAAGCAATATTTAATCCGCCATTAGTTTGCTTATTTGCTGGACCAGACAGGGTTTGAAACTCCATCAGTGAGTGCAGTTTGCATTGATAAGACATGCCACTGCAGTGATGGGCCCCTGCCTGCTTCTGCAGACCCAGTCTGTGGAGAGGATCCCAGAGCAGCAGAGCGCAGTAGATTACCCTGATGACCCCTGGAGGATAACAGAGGAACAGCGGGAATACTACACAAACCAGTTCAGAACTCTGCAGCCAGACCTTGGGGCACTCATCTTGGGTAATGCCTTCTGTTATATGAGTTATATGTAAAAACAAAATCAGATCAAAGGATCGTCTTGCAACTCCCTTTAGACTGCAGCATTTCAGGGTATGGAAGGGGAGTTAAAAAAGCTGAAGGTTAAAGAACAAAGGAAAGTAAAAGATGTTTCTTGTTTGCCACTTTACCGACTCAAAAGGTTTTGGGATAACGGACACAGGACCTCCTGAAACAAATTAGCAAGTCATTTACCTTCTTAAAGAGAACGCTTGTGATCTCCTAAATGTCAGGATTGCATTTTAGAAAGTCAGGTTTATATTCAACAGGATAAATTGCGCTGAAGGGCAGCACCAAAGTTTTGGGAATAGAAATCAGATGCAGAGAATATAATGACTGTAGATAAAGCTTCTCATGTGTCTGCTAATTAGCTGCAGTAGATACATGAAGTCACTAGTATTCCTGTTAAAGTTGTTTTAAGTTACAAACAGGGAGTGCTTCTTTTCAGAACATATGGTAGGACGTGCTACTGCATTCATGTTTTTTTGGTCTCCTGATGTCATGCATTTATCAAGGTTTGTTTAATACACGTGGTCCTTTGTTATCCTGATTCAATGTACTGCATTCCGTGACTTTGTACCATTTACGCTTTAAAGCCATCTCTTTATAATCAATTGGCATGTGCAAACGAGAGAATAGAAATATATACTGTACCTGAAATGACCTTGGGCCAGTAATGCCTTAGTGTTTGAGATGAAGATGGATTTGTGAGTTTAAGTGAAACTGTCATCGCTGCAATCTGTTCTGTTTTATTGCTTAGTTGTGAAGAGCCTGATGCAGTGTATTATCCTTTCCTTGCCATAGTCAATGGAAAAGCAGTCCTGTTTTTCAGAGATGGTGAAATATGTGAACTCAGTATCAGTTATCTTTATAACCAGCAGGTGGTGCTCTGTACACTATACTGTATAGCCTTTCACACAACATGGAGATTATCTGAATATTTACCTAACCTTATGGTACATTTGCTGTAATGAATTGACAAATGGAAAAAAGGGACATCAGTCGTCAGTTTATCTTTAAAGCCTCCTCACTAATTTCTGTGTGTTGAGTTGTGGAGATAAATGCAATTTTCCTAGACCCTGAAAAAGTTTAATTCAATAAACAGGCATCTCTTCACATGCTATTTTTATTGTCAACACAAGCATATACATCTCAGAATGAATTATCAACTGCCTTTCTTCTGCTTTAGGGTCTGTGGCAAAGAATTTCTTTACAAAATCTAAACTTCCGATACCAGAGCTCTCCCATATATGGTAAGTGAATAGAAGAAATAAAAAGTGCTGAATCATACTTGAAGAATATATATATATAGGCTTGTTTTATTACAGTTTTAATAAAATCTTAAATGAAATAAAGATGGAGGGTAAAACATTAAATTGGGGGAAGATGGGTGTATTCTTAATTAGAACTATTTTGTTCCCTAAAACATAAAGCAAAGGTCCTTCGCAGGAAGCTAACGTTTCTTAAAAAACTCTGTGTTATGTAATGGTCCAATATGGTTTGAAATGGAATTTTTAAGTAAACAAATACATTTGTACATCACAATTTGATGCCCGTTGATTTCCTTCTTATTTGAAGCCTGAAAAAAGGTTTTCGCTATTAAATGCAGTTCATTCTACATGGAATTCATCCTGAACAGAAATGTTGTCCTTTGATTACCTAATGTGATCTGCAGCTTGTGAAATCAGAAGTCAGGTTATTGAATCAGAAAGTGGAACTGGCCCAAACTGTTTGGACTATTGATTATGGGCAGGACTGAAATATTTTCTTAGTGCACAGCATTTGAGCTGAGGTTGTTCTTCCAGTAGCAGTAAGGGAAAGTTATCAATGCTAATAAAATACATCACATCAACATGAATAATAATTAACAAACTACCATTTCTACAAAAGATGACTATGGGTATGTTCTTCCCAAACCCAAAACCCAAAAGAAATCATTTCCTGCATTAACAGATTTGTTTGAGATGGCAGTAAAATTTATTACTGCAAGAAACCCCAGGTTCCACTATAGATGATAAAAGTAGAATCTCATAATAGGGCAAATAAAGCATTTGATTTGACCAAACAAATCTCTACTCTCTACCATATTAGAATTTTAAGGTTCACCGTTTCTGCTAATTTTAATGCTTTCTCAAAAGATTGAATTGTAAGAGTTGAACATTAAATGTCATTCATAACTTTCAAAGGAGGATATTTCAGTGCAGAAAACGGTTTCAACCATTATCCTTAGCCACTTCTTCTGTGATGGGTTGTTGAAAGGACACACGTACAGTACATCATAAGGAACACTCATACATGCATACACACACTGACATGTTAGTCAGCTTGTCTTTGAAAGCCAGAGAAAACAGATGCAAATACAAAGAGAACATGCAAAATGTACAAATTAGGCACCCCAGGCTCAATTTTAACCCAGTACTCATGAGCTCTGAAGCAGCAACTCTATAAACACCTTGCAAGTGTGGTGCCCAAAAGAGATTAATTTCTTTTTCAATAAATTTTGAAAAAAGATTAGCATGGGGCATGTATACCTCTGGTTTGATTTTACATGTGGATTCACAGTCCCTAATTATCATTATTACTGGGCTACCTATTAAAAATGTAGATAAACAAGCTAAGATTACTGCAATTAATTGGGTCTTCAAAGCTACCTCAAATTGGTGATTTTGCTGGCCTTGATTAAAAATAATCCCAGACTTGCTTACCTTAATTAACATTAGGCGGTTCAGAATTAGGGATAATTGAGACTGTAAAACCACTGGTTAAATGCTGATCTGCATCTGTACTAAAAAATAACATTTCTCAGTAGAAAGAGCTTGAAGCAAATGACCTTGTGTTTGTGGCAGGGAGCTGAGTGATGTTGACTCTGATGGAGCATTGACCTTCCCAGAGTTCTGTGCTGCCTTTCACCTCATCGTGGCTCGGAAAAATGGGTACCCTCTACCAGAAACCCTGCCCCAGACACTGCTACCAAGCTTTTTACAGAAGGATGCAGGTATTCTGTCTTATTATATTATTAATCTCTCAATATGTAAAGAGTAAAAGAGTTCTACATGTACAGTATATGTGCACAAAAACGTATTTACAGTAACAGACCCCTACAGCAAGCCTCTCCAGTTGGAAATGAAAGTACCAAATGTATTATACTTTACAGATTAAAATGTCTTTTTCACCATCATTAAGTAAATGCATATTGACCCGGCATTCAAAATGTAGATTTTTTGTGTATCATTAAGCAGAAAAAGTGCTGCTTCTAATTTTTACTTTCTATGTTTAATTTCTTTTAACACTATGCAATCAGCACATTTGTTTTTATCCAGTACCTGCTAAACCTGGAAGTGATGATGCATTCTTTGGGACATATTCGGAGTCTGTGCCTTTAACTCAACAGCAAAAAGATCCAGCCCCCACTGAGGTGAGAGTACTGTTCTCTTTGGGATTTTCTCATGTAAATTTGAGAAGGTGACCTATTACATAACTTATTCTAATATGTCCATGAATTAATCCTCATTGTTAATCAGCTGCAGTGTGGCTGCAGTATATTACAACAATTGGATAAGTGAGCAGGAGTTTACAGTCTGACTGAAATTAAATGAAGATGATACCAGAGCATTTGCTACCACACAGAAAATTGTTTACACTTTTATAGCGCTTTTCTGGACACTCCACTCAAAGCGCTTTACAGGTAATGGGGACTCCCCTCCACCACCACCAATGTGCAGCATCCACCTGGATGATGCGACGGCAGCCATAGTGCGCCAGAACGCTCACCACACATCAGCTATCAGTGGGGAGGAGAGCAGAGTAATAACGCCAATTCATAGATGGGGATTAGAGGAGGCCATGATTGGTAAAGGCCAATGGGGAATTTTGGCTAGGACGCTGGGGTTACACCCCTACTCTTTTTCGAGAAACGCAATGGGATTTTTAATGACCTCAGAGAGTCAGGACCTCGGTTTTACATCTCATCCGAAGGACGGTGCCTGTTTATAGTATAGCGTCACCGTCACTATACAGGGGCATTAGGACCCACATGGACCGTAGGGTCAGTGCCCCCTGTTGACCCCACTAACACCTCTTCCAGGTTGTTGGAACAGTGGTACAGGAGGTAGTTCTAAGTCTTTTGAGAAATTGGGGCGGCAGCTGTTCAGAATGGAACATTACATCACCAGAAAGACATGTTATGGCACAGCTTCCCTGAGAGAATACCAGTCCATTTTAGCTTTCTAATTGCATCAAGCACATGTAGTTTTATTTTACTATAACAGTATGCATAACACACTTTACACTTGAGAATTTCATTCATTTATGGGTCTTTGGTATGTCATATTTTTTCAGATGTCCTGTCATTTTTTGGTCATTTCCATATCCCGCAGTGTGATATACTGCCTTATTCAATAAACCTATTGGTTTACAGGTGCTGCGTGAATACTCCACGCACAACCTGTTGCTCCCATTGGGCAGATGTGAATTGTGACATTAGGTCACTAAAGCAATTCCCAGCAGACTGGGGTTTCAGTGTCGTGATGGTGACTGCTTTGACTGTTTATCTAATAGGTTGTAGGACTTGTTATAATGCTTACCTCAACCAAATTATACTTGATCTGCCACATAGCTGGAACTATATAGAAGGCCTGATGTCAGCATATTCCCTTTTGACACCAGTAGCACTAGCATGTATGGTGATAAATCATGTGGTGAATGCATACAGTATAGAGTTTCTGTTGGCTGTTCTACGTTGTTCCTTTCTCCCGTGGACTAGTCTCCTATTCAGGTTAGTCATGTGCTCTTGGTACAGTATGGGCTGTCCAGAATTAGTTTTTACTTAACTGATTAGATCAGCTATGCGTTTCTTGAAGTGTATTCTTCACAAGCTTCCACGTCCACAAATGCATGTACATTTGTAGATTTCGTGCAGCTGCACTAATGCTGATGAGACAAGTGCAAAACAAGCCAATCTACATGGAAAGCTTCAGTTTATTCACTTATGTTTCTAATTTTACTTCATAAGCGGCAGTATTGTATCCGCAGTATATGATCAGTATTTACTCCCTACTGTACACAGAGAGATGTTGGTAGATAATGGTAGGTTAAAGTTTATGCTGAATGCTTAGTAGGACATCACCACAGGATGAGGAAAGAGCAGTTTGAATGTTTTTGGACATTTTTGTATCTGTTAATCTTTACAGTTTGGGCCAGTCATGAACCAAGCTGTAATATCATTTGAGATTTTATTATGTAAATGTTGTTTGCCCTTTAAGATACTAAAATAAATACAAATTCAGACAAAAGCAGGTGAAATGTTTAACTTTGCATGAAGGCATTATATGAAAAATCTGAATATTTTGCTGTTCGCTTTATTTTCTTCTTTAAGTAATTGATTAATAATTAATTCATCTGTATTTTGTGTGGGTGTGTTTATGGATTAAAAGGGGACAGAGCCACTTATTGTCTTTGAGGAAGCAGAGCTTGCCCCTACCTCGCATGTAAGTTGAGCTTTTTTTTTACTTAAGCACTACTCACCTTTGCTTATAATAATAAACGTTTCTTCAAATGACTTTAGTTTTAGAACCGTTTCCTGAAACAAAAGTTAAGAAGACAGGGCAAGGTATTTATTTTTCTAATGGTCAACATCATCCTTAGTACATAACATTTTATTGTGAGTATAATGATTTTTTTTACTGATGACATCCCTTTAACTATTCATACAGAACAAAAGCTTCTTTCCATATCAGTCACTGTTTTGGAAAGTTTTATACCAATATACATAACAGGTGCCACACTCTGGCATAATAGTTTTATTAAATATTTTTTTAAAATAGACTTTAAACAAAATGGGTGGCACTATGGCCCAGTGGTTATCGTTTCTGCTTTGTAGAGTTTGGGACCTGGATTCAGTTCCTAGGGTGCTATCTGTGTGCGAGTCTACTGTATGTGTTCTCCTCGTGTTTACAGTATGTGGGTTTTCTCTGGGTACTTTGATTTCCTCCCACTGTCCAAAGACACACTGGTAGGTTATTTAGCTTCTGGGAAAACTGGCCCTGGTGTGAGTGTGTGTGACTGACGTCCCATCCAGGGTGTATCCTGCCTTGCACCTGTCACTTGCCTGGAAAGGCTCTGGCTGCCCTGCAGCCCTGTATTAGATAAAGCAGTTAGAAAAAGAATGGATGGGTGGATATTAAGCAAATTCCTAGCAAATGTGCACCATGTAGATTACAGAATTGTGTTATGCTTCCAGTATGATCCGTGACATACTATTAAAATGAAAACTGGACAGCACTCCACATTTCTTTTGCAGTTCCAGTCAGATGGTGAAAGTTGGCTGCTCACAGTTGGTTTAAAACAGCTGCCAAGATACTGTACCATTTAACACCATCTCTCCACGTGCGTTTTCTTTTGTCAGCTTATGTCAAAAAGAAAATGTCATTCATAACTGAATAAATCACTCTACCGCTCTCTCAGATGTCCCCTGCCCCTAAGATGGCAGCAATTTCTTCTCTCAGCTGTCAAAGAGTTCCCCCATATGGCCCCTGAGCATGAAGATCAAATGTATGCAGACGTGGAGCTACAATTATAATTCTGATGCATGGTTTAATTTTTCCCAGAGTTGCTTGTGCTGTAGCCACTGCAGTCTGAAAATGATTAGATCATCCTGAGCCTGGAGCTGTGACCTCTGCCTTCCAGGATGTGGCCTGTCCCTCACAGAGCCAGATTCTGGGTTTCTTGTAGTAGCCTGCCAAGTGCTGAAGCAGAACATTTCATTCTCCGGGCAATGTCCCTCCCAGACAGGCTGCCTCCAATCATGCCAATGATAACCTGGCCATTCCCAATTACTTAAGCAAGACATGGTTATATCTTTCACTTCTCTTGCACTAATTAAAATCATGTCTTTTGGATGTCTTATTTCTGCAGATTTCTAATCATCCCAATTGTAAATCAAATCAAATGCCAAACACTGAGCACCTGGTGTTTTTATGAAATCATATGACATGATTTTTTTTTATCGTTCACAGGGAACAAACAATCAGTAAATCCAACTGCCATACAGTAATTAAAATGGCAGTGGCATCATGTACGGTACAGATTGTGCCCAATGAACAATTGATGTGTACTGTTGCATTTTCTGTACATGTCCATAAAAGTTCTGGGTTATTTTTGCTTTCTGTTGCAGGAGGAGAACAAAGTTGAGTTAATGCAGACTTCTTTATCTGAGAAAGCCACTTCAAAGCAAGATCTACGAGATGAAAGCTCCAAGTCAGGTAGTAGTGGTAATGCTTTTTATGTGACTCATTAGCTTTCTGTTTTACCTTTGTTCCAGGTGTATTTAACTCCAGGTTTACACAGATTCCTGACTCTTGAGATCAGTGCCTTTTATAATTACCTTTAGAAGTGAGGTTGTTCTTTTCAAATAAAGTAAAGCTCTACAGGTCTGCAGCTTACAGAGAAAAGATAACCAACGTCAGCCATATTAAGACCTCATGGTCCCTTAAGTTTTGATTTTAGCTATTTTCTTAATATTTTAAGTTGGTTAATTCGATCTGGTTAAGGCTGCTGGACCTCAGCCCTTGAGGACTAATGCTGACTAGCCCTCAGAGGGGATGTAGAGAAGCTTCCTTCATGGTCTCAGAAGTCAGTAGAATTAATAATTTATTTCTTAACGGTGTTCAAAAGCTGGAAATGTTATTCTTTAATGAATAAGCAAATTTTTTAATTAAAAGCAAGGAATTTTGAGATTCTCAGGGGCAGAGATTTGAAAGATTATTCACTTTAAAAGACATTAAAATGGAATTTTTGCATAGCAACCGATTGAGGTTAATACCATGCTGAAAGAAAAATTAATTGCAATCTTTCAGCTGTGGAGCTTTCTTCAGGCTGTGAAGGTCTGCTTTGGCTTCCACAGTGTAAATAGTTTTTTTTTTTTGCTTTTTAGTGTGGAATTAAATAATTCTGGGTTTTTTGCAGCTCATTCACAGATATACAATAGATCTATGTTTTGACTTTTTTTTAATATGGTAGTTTAAGTTCTAAGACTATTTTCAACACACTCACCAAAGGTTGGTTTAGATAAACTAATTCTACTTTAATATAACTGTGCAGCAGGGTTCATCCAAATAAGGGGGTGGTCGTGTTTTGCATCAGTGTTATGATTTCTCATGGAATGGCATTTATCTTGAATAGAGTGTTTGACAATGTTAATGAATCTTTCATTTATTTTACTTACTGTGATTAGATAATACAGCAATTACGCTCATTACATTACTCATTGCATATACTGTAGGCTCATTTTATTATGGTGCATATTTTACAGTAAACCATGCACAAAGAGGCAATTCTGTTGTTGCATAAGTCTGAAACACATGTAAAATTCATTTGAATTTTGGCATTAATATAGAGATATGCTACAATTTTTTTGCTTCAACTTATCTGGCATGAAACAGGTATGTTATTATCCAGGAGCCCATAGAGTACAGGTCATGTCTAGGTAGAGGACAGATGCATCTTTTAGTGACCCCTTGCTCTCATTGGCCTTTGGGTCATTGGTATAATATGTAAACCAAGATTTCCAAAAGCCCATTTGAGTCCATCAGAGTTCCAGGACATAGCCAGCAATTTACAGTACATAGACTGGATGTGCCCTGGATATCACATACGGTAGTATCAGCAAGACTCATAATCGTGTGCTACAGACTGGTTTAAGTAGAAGGAACTAATCAAAATGCTTAAATATGTATCTGTCTTTCATGGTATTTTTCTTTGATAGGGAATAATAGTGTCTTCTTGATTTTCTTGAAGCTCTGAGTCCAAAAAGAATTCCTCTTCCTCAAGAGACACCAACTGAACCTCTGGACAGTGTTCCTGATAAAATAGGTAACACTTAAGCATTGCTTCATTATTTATTAACAATCAGTCATGTTATTTCATTTGTAATCTAAACCAAACTGAGCTCTACAAGTTCAGGGCTTACTTGGACTCATGGCACTGTATAGTGCAGATTTATAGATTTTAACAGCTCATCTCTGGTAGCACAAAAACCTTGTTTTTTCATACCTGGGAAGATACAACACATGCCTTTACATCTTAGTGATGGAGATGGTTTACCTGTGGAAGCAAAAGGTAACATGAGGAGAAGTTAGTCAAAGCAGGCTGATTTCTGGCCTTATTCAGATCTGTTACTGTGACCTACTGCTTGGCAAAATCAGATGTGTTGAGTTAGACAGAAAAAGGTTATAAATAAGTAATCCCCCTGCTTGACTGACATATAATAAACTATATCTTTCAGCTTATCCAAAAGAGACTTGAGATGAGTAATAGATTATCATGGCATCCTGGCAGAACTGCCCTTAGAATCAACATTGGGGCCATTGTCAACTGTCATTGTAGAGAAGACATAACCCCGACTGGTCTCTGAAGCATGGCAAAGCATTAATAATACTGGCAATGAAATCTCTCATCTCTGTTCCAAGCATCTTGACTGGATTTCATGTATACTAGCAGCAGGAGGGAAACGTTTCTGCATGGGAAGTACTATTGCTGTGAAAGTTATTTAGATACATGCCTAAGGGCATACCGTGTTTTTATTGGCACCATTCATCTTCTTTTTAAGCTCAGGTCCTTACATCAGTTGCATTGTAACTGATACTGTAAGGTATTTTAAAGACTATCTCTCATATCCTCTGTATACCCCAAAATATTGGCCAGATGTTTTTATGTGTGCGAGAGAGAATAAGATTATAGAAAGTTACTTCTCATATAACGTTCCTGGAGTCCTCATTCAACTGGCCCTAGCCCTTCACATAATAGTGTTTGAATGTGATGATTTAAGTTTGGAATGGTGTTTTCCTGGGTTGCTTTCATGTGATTCCAAAGGACTTATCTTTTACCTCCATGTAACAGAGGTTAACATCGCTGGGGGCTTGTTTATGTCCTTGGTAAGAGATACCAATTTAAGATTTTATCATGGTAATTCTTTCAGATGAAAGTTCTTATGGTTTCATTAATTTTCTTACTTATTGTTAGTGTTAAAGATATTGCTCCTCTGGAATCAGTCCAGAGAAATCAACTTTTCTTTAGGGAATGCCCTACACCATCAGGCTAAAGGAACTGAACCTTTTCAAGTCCTAAACAGAGAAGATTCGAGGAGACTTGATATCATTCTTCACAATCCTCCAAGGCACTGACAGAGTCGGCCTCGAGGACTTCTTTAAAATGAAACGCAAAGCAGAGGGCACAAGTGGAAGCAATGTGGAGGTGTAGTGAAAAATGAGAACACAAGGCATTTTTTTACACAAAGGGTTGTTGAAGTACAGAACAAACTACCCAGCCATGTTGTTCAAGCAGGTAATCTGGCTTCTCTCAAGAGACAGCAAGATGAGGTTGTTGAAACAACTATCTACTACATACCAAATGGCCTTGATGGCTACATGATAGGCCTAAGGGCCTGCTCTCATTTTTAACTTTGTGTTGTTTTGTTTTATCAGCAAGCCCTTCTGAACCAGCCTGAGAATCTGCTTGTACCAACAGAGTAAATGTTATGATACAGTTAATGGTTAATTAAGATTAATAAGGGAAATTTCTACAGAGAACTAATGTATCCTTTAACCTAGAAGCACATGATGAAACTGTAGTACTCAAGAACATGAAGTGTGGGGCAAAACGTTTTGGCATGACATTCATCCATTCATTTTTACTCTCTGCCTCGTGTGATTATTTAAAAACTCAGTAACAAGAAAGGAAGGTGGGTATCGCAGCCTATATAAAAAGGCAACCCTCGACAGGTCCAAAACTGAAATGAAAAATGAGTACTTCCACGCGACTGGAAAAATTAGTTAGACAAAATGAAGTGCTGCATAATAATTGCAAGAGATTAAGAAATTAAAATATGGTTTTCCATGCATTCAGCTTGAATTTGAGTCATTTGATTTTAATTATAGAGCGCTTAACTGCACTACATACCTCGCTTTGTATGAAACCCCTGAAAGGCGAACTGAAGTGCGCCTGCAGATATTTTGTTTCAGGTCCCCATTTGGTGTAGCATTTCCCCATCTCTCTGTAAATATTGAGAGAATAAACCAAACATTGTGAGTTGTTTAAAAAAAGGGAGCTTAAAATGTTTGTGTGCCACAAAAGAAGTTTGTGATGCTATAACTATGTATAAGAATGGGGGTCAAGATTGCATTGACATCAGAACCACAAGAAAATCTGTTATATAAGACATCTTTTTACTTTTGAATTCCTTAAATGTTAAACTTTTACCATCCTAGGTTATGCATATTGTTGTACATCAGTACAGCTAGGATACTGACTGTGAAAAATGTTATGTTTTGTGATCCATATTAATAGCTGTAGTGTTTTTCTCAAATAAAAGTTGGAAAATGAAAGGTGTGCATTATGAAATATTGGTGGTCAGACCCTTCTGAAATGAAAGATATATGTTTTTATTTAATGTAAAGAGAGCCGAGATATTGTTGGAATTTTGTAATTGTATCAATTACCATAATGCTATAACTTTTGTGTTACAGGTCTTCCTCAAGTTCGAGGTCATCAAATAAAATCAAGAACGAGACCAAGGTAACCCTGTAGAAGAAGAAATCTTTCTCAGTTTAAAGAAATATGTCACCTATGGACATACTCGGTCATGTGTGTTCTGAGAGAAGGGTTTAAATGAAAAAATGGACAATACTATAAGGTTCATTCAAAAGGTAGATAACAGAAAATGTCCTTTTATGCGAGTGTCTGTTCTATATTTTTTCCCAAAATTACTTTCAGAAATTAATTCTACAGAAGCACAACAGGGGACTATAACATTTAAAGTTAGACATGCTTAACAGGCGGGTTTGCACTGATTGGAGGAATAGTGCATCTCTCACTGTTGTCACTGCAAGACTGCACGCACTCAGCAATTTTGCAGGAGTCATTGTTTCACTGAAAGCTAGGAGAGCCCTTGTCAACTAAGACAGACCCTGCCCAGCTCTGCCAAGTGGGCATGTCAGCTACTAATGCAACCCAATCTTCAAATAAAGAAGACAAGGCAATAGGGCTTGAGCTTTTGGACCCGGACATGTAGTTTGGTGTGTAAAGTTCAGGGTGTATATCTTTAGCTAAGAAAAATGTTTCTAGTCAAAGCCTGAAGCTGGGTTTATGTGAACGAGAGTTGCTTCCTCTTGCTGTTCCCTTTTAGGTCGTATTCCAGCACGTCTATTGATGATGCCATGAAGAAGACAGAGGAACCCCCAACTCCTCCTCCCAGGCCGCAGAAGTCTCACTCCAGAGCCTCCTCCCTTGACCTCAACAAGCTCTTTCAGCAGAGCAGCCAAGGTACCTGTGCCCTCCATCATCTGTGCCGCATCACGACACGGCAGCTGGTTTGAGAAGAAAGCAAAGCTGGTGACTTGAATTCAACACGAAAACAGAAGTGGGCTCTTCTTAGAAAATTTACTTCAAAAGGTACCTGGTGCCAGATAAAACCAGATTAAAGCTGTGCTGAAAGGAAAAGACAAGAGACACTATGTGAAGAAGAGGAAGGCTGAGGAAAGCTCCTCAGCCGAAATGTTGTGTCTCTTTTTTTTTCCTTTCAGTGTGGAATGAACCTTTACCTGTTAAACTGCACACTGACATTGCTCCCTACTTGAACATGAAATCTGTTGCGTAAATCTACAGTGACAAAATAAAATACAAAACAAGGTGTTAACACGTTTAATAATAGTCTCTAATGTATTAACCGAACACTGGAGTGTTATAGTTCCGTGAATAAGGCTGGGAATCCAGTGTCCTGGAGGTAGTGCAGTGATGTTAAATGTTTTAAACGCCTCAGAAACCCTTTTCTAAACCTTTCAGGCTACAAGAGTGGATGGCTGCCCCCTCCTCCAGCTGTCCCACCCAGGCCCCTGCCTGCACAGGTAAGAGCTGCCCCTTGACCTGCAGGGTGCCGGAGTGTCATCCCAATAGCTCACTTTTTGCTTAATATTGAGCTTCTGTTAATTGCAATTCCATTAAAAAATAACCGTTTCAGTGTCCAGACGGTCCTTCCGAAACTTTACTGTTTCTGTTAGCATAGGGTTAGTTTGTTGACAAAATGATGGGAGCCCGTGAATTGTTTTTAATCTGTCTTGTAAACGCAGCCTGGCTTTCTGTTTTGAATTGTGTTTCAGATGCCCCTTTTCATTGCCAGTACTGAGAAAACCCAACCCCACAATCCAGTGCAGCAGCCCAACTTTGCTGACTTCAGCAAGTTCACAGAGGAGGTAAACACTAGATGGCAGTGGTAGTGTTATTTTTATCTATTAAATACTTGATTAGTTTGTTTCAGTCAGGTAATTACCTCGCCTACACTTTGTGTGAGATGGAAGAAGGCTTGTTCTTGTCAATGCAGCTACTGTAGGTTTTCATTCTCATCTTGTGTACATTGGCTGTGGAGCTGGAATGGCCTGGTGGTTCTTCAGATAGCGTCCTTATTCTGTGTGTTGCAACTGCTGTCATTCCTTCCCTGTCTGCCTTCAGCCCCGTACTTTCCTTGCACTCCAATGGAACAATAGTCTATACAGACATTCAGATTTGCTAATATTAGGCACAACAACCTACCTGAAAAAAGGAGACAGTAAATTGAAATCTCCAACATATATTCTTAATGAAGATAGTTTTATATTAGTCATTCCTGTGGCAACCCTTCATCTCCATGGATACTCCATTCCGTGTCTAGAAGCATTACTTCTGCTTACATGTGAGTCTATTTTTATCGCTGAAGACAAATAAAATTACCAGTCTGTCACAATGACGTGATTTCATTTTGAAAATGGTCTTTTTTACCCACTTCACTTTGTGATGTTTATTTAGACCAATTATTAACTTAAATGACTTCACCACTATTTCTGACCTTTGAAACAAAATGCATTTGTGTGTATTTATGTGTGTGTATTGTCCTGAAACATTTCTCTGAATTTTGCTCTATTTCTGTATGGTATATTAGATAAGGCTTGAGTCATTGTTCAATTCCCATATTTCCTGCCAAGCTACAGGTCTTGACTTGAGTTCCACAGAGAGCTCCAAACTGCAGATGTCCTTCCTATGAGACTGGAAAGGAAAAGTTAATGCAGTAATCTTGACTGAACTGGTGGCTGATGATGCCAGGGTCCAGAAAGAGAACACCTGAGCATAACTTTGATGCCATTCGAGTTGTTCAAGTTCATCAAGTGAAAAGATGGCTTGCAATAAGAATAAAGATGTTGGAATAATGACTAGATAATCCTCAGTCCTGCATCGTCACTTCTGATTCTCAGAATTATGGAAAAATATGTATTTTTCAAATAGTAAAAAAAATAACATTTTTCCATACTTTAATGCAGCAAATTGTTATGTCAAAGAAGGAAATGACAGTAAAATTGTATACATTTTAACCAGGGTTACATTGAGTGTGGTCTTTTATAGCAGCTTTAGATGTACAATAATTAACATGTGGAAAATTATACTAAACATGTCTCTATCTAGGAACATTTTATTCTGTTTCAATATGTGAAAACGGCCACTTTATCTGATAGTGCTCACTTTCCAAAGTGTGACTGTATTACAACCAATAATTAGGCATTGGGTTAGCTATCTTATATTGGGCTTTTGACACTGCAGGCAGATTTGGACAAAAGCAGGGAAAATAGTAAATCTATTCAACACAGAAATTAATTACCTGGGTAGGTAAAAGGTAAATGTCCAAACAAAGGGCCATAAATTGGATTCTTCTGGGGTTTTAGTTAGGTGGATAGATTAAAGCAGTTTATATATATATATCAAATGTGCTATATTTAGAATGCATTTCAAATACTTCTGAGCTGATTCATGTGCCTTTTCAAACTGCTTTCACCTTTCTTTCAAAGACTGGTGCCTGGCTTTCTTTGACAGCATTGTCCCACTTTGTGTTGGTTGAGATCAACGTTGGTTACCGTTGGGCAGATAATGTTCCTTCCTTCCACCCTTCTGTTTTCGTTCTTCTGGAGTTTTCTTTTCCAGTGATGCTCTTCCTCTGTGCCTGCAGCGCTGCTGCTTCATTCCCGTCTTGTCGTTTCCTAACCTGTCGGTGCAATGCACCCTCTCCCAGAACATAACAAATGCATCTGGAGTTGTTTTTGCTGCCTTTGGGCATTTTTTAAAAATACAAAAAAAATTAATTTAAAATTTATGTCCTGGAGAGTCTAAGTGTTTATGAAAACGGCGCTGTGTCTGGTTATGTTTGGGCATTGTTCAAACAAAATATTCCAAATGACTTGTCTTATGACTCCAGTGCCAAGGAGTAATAAAGACAGCATCTAAGTAATCAGTTATGACAGCGAATAGACAGAGCAAGTTTGCGCTGTTCTGTGTTCTGTGTTTTTCATCTCGTAGCATAATCTATCATGTACAGTAATTTTATTGCCTTCACCCAGTCTCCTGCATTGGTTTTCCTTCCTCTAGTTTACTCTTTGCTCAGGCTTTGTCAATGAGATGAGAGGTCAATGAGAGAGCAGATTTGCACAGAGTTCAGCTGGATGCCTTCCTTTCTATTCTTGACCTCTTGCATCTGAGGTTTTCCTTTTTGCAATGTGTTTCATCGCAGTGCTCACATCCAGACCCATATATCTGTTTAATTTGGCATCCTCCTCACTTCCTAATCTGTCAGTAACATTGCACACATTACTGTAATGTGCTGAATTCCTCGCATTCAGTCTCGTATTGAGTTTCTGTTAGCACAGGCTGGGATGGGAAAAAAACACTCTTTATGTTTCCGAATTTCTAATCCTGAGAGCAAACAATAGTTATACATGAACTTTATTCAAACAAATAATTATTTACGGTAGGATGTGTGTTAATATTGGTTCATTTGTTGGAGCCAGATCCTTAATGCTCTCATTCCACTACAACGTCTCCATTCTATTGTTAAGCATCCCTACTACTGACCAGTCTTTCTGGTGTTGTCTTGAGGAAAAGGCAGTACAACGATCAGTGTGAAATGTGAGCCATATTTAAAAACCTTACTTTACAGGTACTGATATAAAGAGGTTCAAAATAAGGTCACCGTGTTTTAACTTTCCAGTATACCATTGAATTTAATATGGACACGTCACCAAGTCAGGGTACCAATAAATATTCATGTTATAAATAGGCAGCATTCTGATCTTAGTTAAAAAAATACAGAAATGAATATGGAGATGTATGTTGCCCCATGTGCTTTGCTATTTGCATTGTTTCTTCAGATGCGAAGCCATGTCAAAATAGCCATTGTGTTTTTTTATTTAAACAGACCCCTTCTACAGCCACTGATAAAGTGCAAAATATTTTCCTCTCGTGACTAAAGCTGAGACCCTTGCAGAATTAATTTGATATCCTTGTTAAATCAAAGCAGGATGATCTAATCCAGACGTCTAGTTCCAATCAAATGTAGGCTATCCATCCCCCTTAGAACCCGGTAAGAGCTTTTGCTGAGCTGTTCTCTAAGTACTTTGTTTCTGACATCAGAACTTAATCCCTTGTTTGCTGGCCCAGTGTTGTGCTTTGATTCAGGTGATGCCACATTGCTAAGAAGAAAGAACAAAACAGCGTTATTGTACTTCATAATCAATTTTGTATCTCCTTGTTACAGAATGATATGGCCCTTTTGACATATGTATCACGTCATTTAGACTTGTATCACATCTTATTTCTTTGTATGATTTTTTTCGTTAGGTAAATAGCAGATCATCTGGGCAGGGTATATTCTTCTGTTTTGCTGTTGGCTGTTTGCTTGGCTTTACAGGCACATACATGGTTAAGTAAATGTTTCTGATTGGTTCTTTTATTTATTGGATGTCTGTTCAGTCTGCAGCTCTAAACAGATTTATAGCCATTGCAGCTATGAATTCACGTGTCACAGAATTCTCTGGCTTCTTTCTTTTACATAAACTAACTTTTCAAGGTCGGAAGAATTTGACACAAACCTTTGACAAGGTTTGACAGTGACAAGGGAATGCAGACAGTCAGAATTATAGTTCCATATTTTTGACAGTGGTAATGCTTCTGAAATAACAGCTGTTGTTGTTTTATATTTTAAGCTTGGTTTTCATATTTCCATGATACATTTTATTTTGAAATGGTTTTTAGTATTTGCAATGTATGCTGGTTTTTAAACTACATTGACTGTCATTTACTAAAGGTTCTCAGACAAAATGAAATGTCATGAGAAGTGTATTGATTTGTATTGAAGAGTAAGATGCATGTTAAAATCCCTTAAAACATGAATGATGGGCTCATTAGCATGTGATGTATATGCCTGATAATGTATTCAAATAACATGAAAAGATACAACTAGTGGGAGTCCTTTTAAAATCCGAGTGAGAAAGGTGCTAATGTTATATTTCATTACGTAAAAGGTGTTAGTGCACGTTGAAAGGCTATCTGTTACAGTGAGTTTAGTGTATTAAAGTACGTTGACTATAAATATTAATAAATTGTTGCTGGATTTTTCTCAGATAATACCAGTTATAAGGAATACAATGAGTTTGAGGCTTGTTGCCAAAGTCATTACATTTAACATGTGCTGCCCTAAGAAAAGTAGCCGTTGTGAGTAATGTAAGGGCAAATAATTTCCTGAAAGTACACAAGCTTGTAGCAACCATGTAAAGTATTTTTAAATACGGTCCAAGCAGCAAAATACATTTTAAAAATGTTTAAGAGATGAAATCATATATCATCTTAGTTACAGTATGTATCCTGGGATATTTGGTATTCTGGTGCAAAATGCCATTGAGTATATAGCTTAGTTTTTTTACACAAGCTTTGTGGAAGTGGAAATGGAAGTGGGCATTGCTGAAGGTACTAGAGCCTGAAAACATTGCTGTAGAATGTACAGGGTTTGGAATTTTGGATTTCTGTGATTGCAACACATGACCAAATTTTATACGGCAGTTTGAGAGTCATTAAATTGCATACCAAACACTGAACACAGTAGATGCACTTAAAACAGAAAGCACATTTCATTCAATCAGTTCACCGTTGTCTCAAAGCAGTGTCAGGATCTCACTCGCACAATAAGTGTGCAGTTTGGATGGTGATCCCTTCCAGTTAGGTTCTGTTCCAGGCTTTGACAATGTAAATCCGGAGTGGATAAGTACAGGTACTGGCCATGTAATGTGTTTAAATTAATTTTGGTCTGAAGCTTAAAACATTCCCAACTTAAAATAAAAGGCTAATCTATATTTTATATAGTTGTTTTCAATTCTCTGGGTGCTTTTGCTCTGTATGTGTAGAGATAGAACACACAACCTATATTCTACAGTATATACAATATATAATAGTATCTTGGTTTTCATTTGTAATTACAATTCAAAATGTATAAATATTTGCTTTCCCCTTGGAGGTTGTGTTACAATGTGTAAATATAAGTAAAATAAATTCTAGTCTAATGTGTACTGATTTCAGCTTATTAGGACACAAAACATGTTACTTTGGAAACAGTTGTAGACTTTCTATAGACACTATACATGTTTATGTGTGTAAGCTGTAGCAATTTAAATGATTGAGAATTGGGATGTACTGCAGAGCTGTGATTGTTTAATCAACGGCTTTAAAAGAGGTGATATTCACCTCTTGGTGCAGAAGGCCTGGGATACAGGTTAGAAAATAAGAAAAACTATAACCCCTAATTATCATTTCTTGTGGCTTGTGTGTACCATCTGCCACAGGACAAATCCCAACTAAGAAAGTGTAGTTTCAACACCTGCATGAATGAAATACTGTGCAGACTTGAGGAAGAAAATTTGAAATGCATATTGTTGTTGCATATGAGGATTTACATCACATTTAGCAGACCAGTATTCCAAACATACCTAAAAATAATGCATTGGAAATTATTTGAATTATTTGGGAATCTGGAAAAAGATTAATAGGTGTGGGACTTGTGGTAGCACTGTATACCTCACAATTTTATTTGTATTTAAAACATAACCAAAGTCAGTACAAAACAATCAGTCTACCAAAGATTTTTTTCTATGTAATTGCCTATATATAAAGAATAACAATTTTTATCCAGAGTTTGCTCAGTTGTATGACACCCTTGTGTATACATCATATATACCATATATATCTTCAAGAATTTTCATACTTTGCTCAAAAAAGAACAGAAAAACATAATCTGTATATTTTTACTGTTATTTTATATTTATGGTTCATATTTCATCAGGCATATGAATAAATTTGGAGGATAATGTATTTACATTTGATCTGATTTTATTTGACTAATTTGCACACTTACAAAGCTATGACTAAAAATGTTATCTGGACATGAATTAAGGTAACTGTATGCTACTGTATTTGTTTGAAAAGCCAACTCTTTTCAAAAGCACTGTTTTTTTAGAACTCATAAAAGAGTGGTACATACTCACTTAGGTAAAAATGTCTCAAACCGTTGGGCGTTGACCCCTCAAATTTCTGATTATTCTATTAACCCTTTTTTATAGTGACAGTTTTCATCCAACACTGAGGCAAGCGGTTATAGTTGATTTAACACAAAATGACCTGGATAGGAGGCTGAAACTGTAGTGGCGCAAATCTAGAACAAATGGAGTCCTTTATCCCACATTGCCAGGATAACTGGAAAATGACCAGTTATCCTCTTCAGCCATCTATAATTAGGAATCTTAGCAGTAAGCTACAGGATTGTGACTAGCTTGTTTGGTGTGTCGCCAAATTGTGGCTTTGGGTCATCTCAGGCCATGGTGGGCAGTGTTGTGCTTCTGGACAATGTGTGTTTCTTTGAAAGCTTTCCCAACAAGGCATTTCCTCAACGGGTCTGCTTTTATTTCCCCTTGTTCTCTGGCCTTTTCTCCTGCATTACACTTACCACAGTCTCAGCACTGAGGTCATGCACACCTAGATCACAAAGCACCCTGTGGCAACAGTTTTCTTTTGCCAGATAAGGAATAATTAGTTTTCATTATTATGTGAGAAAATAGTTTAACGCTTGCGCATGGCCCTTGGTGGTTTTATCCCATGACCATTTTTAGAGTCCTAATTAACTACTGCTGGTTCCACCATTTCCTATGTGGTTACAACTGTGTTTATGTCTGGGTTTGAATCAGCTGTGCTGTTACATTGAGCAGCTGATTTTACTCTGGGCACCAGCAGGGCTGGAGAGGGCAATGTTTTTCTGAAAGTCCTAGTCACATTTTTAAGTACACCCGACTATCCTATGGATAGCTGAGAGCTGGGCTGCCAACAAAACACATTACTAAACCAAAACAGCCTTCAACTCATTGCCAATTTTCTTTTTTTTCTGTTCTTTTTATTACTTTTCCACAACCATCCATCATTACAGAGCAACACGTTTAAGAGAACAAAACAAACAACACAAATCACCATGAAAGGAAATAATATACACTATCATGAAGATACAGATGCAAAGAAATCTGATTTTTTCAGATTCCTTCTAGCTCTATACTTACTGTTCAACAATCCTGTCTCCTCTCCAAATCCAGTTATCCTTCCCATGCAGCATATCTCCCCTCCCCCCTTAGTCTGTGGAACCTCTAATTCTTATTTTTTTAAGATCATCCAGAAAATGTGAGTTATCTACCCATTACTCTAGGATCCATGAGCTGCTTAACGGCAGGGTTGTAGCAAGGCTGAGTCTGTGCTGGCAGGGCTTGGACCATAGTCCTGCTCATTCCCTGAAGCTACCAGATCTCCCCTGTTCATAGCAGGGCAACAGAGTGAAAGGATCCGTTTACAGTAGCTCTGAGATCTGATGGGAACAGGGCTAGAAGTTGGTAAAAGCATAGTTTAAAGTTCTTATCCATAAAGAGGTAACGGCTGTGATGATCTCAACCACAGGTTTTTTTTGAGAGAATTACTGCTTGTTCCAGGCCCCAGAACTCTGATGTGGAGGCAAGCTGAGCAAGGCTGGGTCTGGTCAGTATTAGGACAGATCTCCAAGGAAAACCCTGATGTCTTGTTTAATTTCCACTCGGAGCTTATTTAAACTGGCTTCCTAAACTTCCTAATTCAATAGGTTCCCCCTTAATTCAATAAGTGAGGCAGCTTCTATCTGAACTGCAGTGCACTTGGGCTGCTGATGCATTATGGCTACAGCATATCACCCCGATGGGTCCCCATCTGCAGTATATGTACATAGCTCAGTGGTGAAAATGTGCTATATAAGTCGAAGAATTATTTTATTGAAGGTAAAGGAGCAGTGCAGCTGAAAATGATTTTTGTTTTACAGAGAATCACAAAAAAAGGATCATTCTGTCTTGTAATCTTCCTTCGCTATAAAAGAAATGAATTCTACTTAACAGGCCCTTCAAAGATCTATCTTAATTAGCGCTAAGTGCTCAAGAAAGGTGAGGAACAGCTGCTGTGGTTTGAGCTGGGCAGGACGCCAGGGAGTGCTTTTCAATCTTGACCTAAACACACCCTCACTTTTAGTGCTGACTGTCCGCCAGGCGAGACTGCCAGCGAGCCCGGTTATTGAAGAAACACTTGGGGTCTGTGTGACAGACAGTTGGGAGATTGTAAGCACACTGCAGACACAGGATGGCTCTTACTGTTTGAGGCACTCGTTGTCCCATGGGAGAAAATTCTAAAGCCTTCAAAAACCTAAAGATTATTTATGATCACTCCCTAGTTATCTATAAATAGAGACCTCGCTTTATCCATCTGTGGTGCCATCTATCTATGTCCATTCCAAAGAGATTGCTTTACCGCTACATATGTCCAGAGAATGAAATTACAAATAAGAGGATGCCGTTAGGGCCGTTTTCCTTCAGTGGTGCTGCGTTGCTCAGCTGCTTTTTTCTCCTGCAGCTCGTTATCCAAGCATCTCCATTCATGCTTTCCTTGAAAGGTCTGTGGGAGTTCTAGTGAGCGAGCAGCACACGCAGTGTTGCTGATGATGCGAGTCCTGAAAAGAATATGGAGTGGAAAAAATGGAAGTACCTTCTAAACCTCAGACTAAAATAATGGATAAAGGGAATGGTGTTTAACTATTATTAATAATAATAAAACACCATTCCATTTACCCATTATTTGTAATAATATGAAAATAATATAAACATGGCCTAAAAATGTTTTTGAAGTCCCTCTATGGGACTTTGGATTCCATCCTTTGGCCAATTCAGTCTCATTACCAGATTACTAATAACCCATATGTTATAGTATTATAGATTTTCCTTGCTTTTGAGTTTGTTTTAAAACAACACTGGCAGGTAGCTGTCCAATCTGTCACCAGATGGTGCTGTTAGGGAGTGAAACCTGAACTGAACTGAGGAGGGTAAACACAAATTCAACAGTGACAGCTCAAGAGTGAATGGCTTGACCTGAACTTTATCAGCTTGTTTCAGTGAGTTCGTCTTCCCTGAGATATTGACTGTGAGTTTGTTGCAGAATCGAGCTATACATTTTTTTTAGTTCAGCTGGTGTCTGTGCACAACACATTGAAGCACCTGAATTGAATTGGCATGTACATTTTAGAAAGTCTTTCCTGAAAATTTGCTGTAATAGAAAACATTTTTATTCATGAAAACGTCTTTAATGGCTTGAAATACTAAAATGCTTTGAATTCTATTGAAACCTAAATTTGTGTGTCAAGAAGCATTGCATGACCCAGCAGAAGTTGCATGACCCAGGTCTGTTTTGTCTTGTCTTCTGTTTTTCTAAACTGTTTTGCCATTGCAGGAGGAAAACGCTGTTAAAAGTGAAGATCAAGATCCATGCAACCAACCTGCTGTAGGCACTGAAGAAAGCAGTCCCTTGAAAAAAGTAAGAAGTTATTGAAGTTGCATTAGATGTCTGTAAACTATTTTTATGCTTGTGGGTTTTAGCAGATCATTTCTCATCATCTCAGCTGGAACATATGTGAATTGAGTATGGAGAGGTTACGGTCAGTGTAAGACCTTGTCAACGCCTCATGATGTGTGGTATTTTAAAAATGACCTGTTGTTGCGCCAAATGATATGATGAAATGGAGTGAGCTAAAGAGTTGCTGCATTCATGGGTATTTTTTCTGACACTGATGAGTGGCTTGTATGCTCAAAGGCATAACCATGTTCCTTTGAAACAAGGATTTTGCTGGCTTCTTTATTCCTGTTTGCTTGGTGTACAGGAGAAATAAACTGTTCAAGGCAACTGCAGCTTAAGTGCTCTTTAATCAAGATCAAGAAGGTACTACTGCAGCCCAGAACTGTAGGGTTAGATCAGTTTTGTAACAAGTCATGAGAAGCAATTTCCATAGCATTAATCTAAGGAGTGAGGGAGATTTAGAGGTATCGTTTATAAACTCCCTGGTATGATCGTTTTCAGCTCATCTTTTTATAATGCCTTTATGAACCTGACCCATGATCCTCTGTGATTCTACAAATGCAGAATATGCAGATAAGGTTGCCACATGACAGCAGTTCTGATGTGGTTTTATAAACACTGCTTTAGGGTTTTTGTTCTGTATTTTAATTTTCTTTCAGGAGGTCATGCTATCCCAACCTCCTCTGAAGCCCGTTCGCAGGAAATTTCGCCCAGAGAATCAGAATCCAGATGCTCAGGATTCCCCCTCTCCATTGACATCTACCTCCTCCGTCCCTGCGGCCAAACCTGCTCAGAAGTACAAATCTAACTCTGACCATCTGGGGAGTGAAGGGATTAAAAACCAATATAATAATATATAAGGCAGTCAAGTTATTTTTTTATTCTCAGACTTATAAAAATTGGTGTTTGTTAGGCACAGCAATCCTTCTTTTCATAATAATCACAGTTCTCGCATGTAGAAATGGTAACGATCATGCAAAGTGGATTTTTAGGTCTCAGATGCATATTTACTGTACATACCTTCCTGTGTATATCTAATTACATTCAGGGTACCTCAGTCGGGAGTGATATCGTAGTGCTGTTGCGTCAGTTTCGAGGTCCTAGGCATGATTCTAGCCCTCTCTCCATTTACTCTCTGTTTACTCGTGGGTTTCCTCAGTGATTCAGATTCCTCCAAAGGAAAGACATCGGTATATTCTAGGTAAATTGCCAGCAGCTATGTGTCTCTGCAGCTTACAGCTGGCAGCCCACTGAAGCTCACGGGTGTGAGTCTGGTCAGTACCTGGATGGGAGACCTCCTGGGAAAGCTAAGGCTGCTGCTAGAAGAGATGTTAATGGGACCAGTAGGGGGCGTTAACCTTATGGTTAGTGCGGGTCCGAATGCCCCAGTATAGTGATGGGGACACTGTACTGTAAAAGGGTATTGTCCGTCAGATGAGATATAAAACCGAGGTCCTGACTCTCTGTGGTCATTAAAAATCCCAGGGCATTTCTCTAAAAGAGTAGGGATGTAACCCCGGAGTCCTGACCAAATTTCCACTTTGACTTTACCAATCATGGCCTCCTAACAGTCGCCACCTATGAATTGGCTTCATCACTCTGTGTGGGGAGTGTACTGGGACACATGCAACTGCAGATGTCGCATCATCCAGGTGTGGACTACTGTACATACTGGTGGTGGTGGAGGGGAGTCCCCATTACCTGTAAAGCACTTTGAGTGGGAGTCCAGAAAAGCATTACAGTATATAAGTATAAGAATATTATTATTATTCTGGACTAGTGTCTAGTGACTAGTGTCCTATTTTGCTGGGCCTGCTGAGTTAGACTTCTGAGGGTAAAGTAGTTACTGATTGGGATAAACTGTTGCACAAGTCTTTATCATGGAAGTTGTGTACGCCTTTGAGCAAGCAATGGTGGTGTGATGCCCGAGGTTGCAGACAGTAGCAAACGCATTTATTTTCCCCAAATTAAAGATAAGCTCTCTGATCAAAGTAACTTTTGATGTTCAGTGGTACCACTTTACTTCAGGTAAATGAAATGTAATTCCTAGCAAGGGTTTTATTGCTGGGTTGTTTTTCTCATGTATCTCGTAGTACCACTGCCATGAACGGGGAAATGGAAACTGCAATTCGGCTTGATGGGAACTTGTGTCTTTTTAGAAGGCAACAAATTCCATCAAAACTCAAAGGTTTTATTTTCCAGTATTCATCGTTTGCTAAAATGAATGACACATTGATAAATAAGAACACATGTTTGTACTGAGAGGGGTAAAAAAGGAATAACATGACTGTGAAGCACTTTGGTTTTCAGATGATGGTTGCTCAGAGGGTTAATTTAATCCTTACAAACACTGTTTCGTTTAATGAAGAACAGTTTTCTCCTGATAGAAAGGTGGTTGCCTTAGAAACAGGGCTGTTACTTAGTTATTGAGGCAAGTAACACATCCAAAAAGGGTGAAAATACCTGCTTTCCCTGAGCTTGACTTAACTTTAATTCACTTCTCTTATGTGTTATCATGCCATTAAAATCTGTAACCGTGGTTAGTTGTTTAAGTGTTTGGTCTGAAGCCAGTGTGCAAATAAAACAAAAGCTTTTAAAACATAAAAGGTTAAAACAAGAACCAATTGAAAATAATTCAAGAATGCATCCCTAATCCTTCAGAGCAGTGAAGGTTTTTATGATTTGTTGACAGAGGTGTGTAAATGTTGACACAGTGTAATGACTTTAACGCATGTTGCTATGCTATCCTAATCAGCTTGGGTCCTTAAGGGTGAAGTCACAAGAAAGTGACCAGCCATTGCTGACAGCCTTTTGCTTGTTGTTTGAACCACTTTTTTTTTCGGCACTAAGCAGAGATATCCCACACAACAAATTATCTCCATCTTTGCAGACAATCCTGCCGGCAAAAGAAGGACATTCAGACTGCGATCCGGAAGAATAAGGAAGCCAACGCAGTGCTGACCAGACTCAACAGTGAACTCCAGCAGCAGCTCAAGGTCAGGCCCTTCCTCTCTTTCCAAAACAGCAAGTGTATCACGGCAGTAACACCTTGTATAAAGGTTTTTTCCTCTGAAAGTGATAATATGGTTTAAATTCTCTTTTTCATCTCACTGTGCAAGACCCCCCAGTTGAATGCTGCTGGTTGCTCTTTGTCTTCTGTATTTTAAAATTCTCATTGTAGACACTGGCACCTGCCTAGTTGCACAGATGCTCAGATGTAATTCTGTATTTCGATAATTGTGTATCTTGCTTCCTGGTTCTGAACAGTAGACAGTATGGACAGCTGTAATTGAGATGTGTTTTAGTTTTGTTTGCACCCTGAGTATTTGTACACTGAATGTATTTTACATTAACATTGTAGTTCTCTAAATAGTAAGGGCAGAAGAGACCGATCTTCTTTTCACAAAAGCAATAGTAATAACTGACACGGGAGGAACTGAACGCTAAGTGACAGAAAAGGTAGAAAAGGAAATAAACACACAATTATCATGACTTGCTGAATCATATAAGATGGTGCTTATTACGCACAAAAACTTAAAATACTCTGTTTCTCTAACGTCTGCTGAGCGTACACTTTTGTGTCCATGGTCTTTCAAGATGCAGCGTATTGTGTCTTTTGGCACTGCTGATTGCTTTTCAGAGTGTTTTGAGATGCGAGTTTCACATGATCTTGGAGAAGCTCTCCTTTAAAGCATATAAAACTCCATTGCAGCTGTCCGTATCTGCGAGTGCCATGACGAGACGATGCTTTTGAAATGTGAGATCATGCAGACAAGAAACCTGAGCAGGATGAGTGCTGTGGCTTTTCTTCAGGCCAAAAAAGGGGGAGGCAATGATAGCACATCACATCAATCACAAACGTCTTCTAATACAGGGGTTCCCAAGCAGTGGGGCGCTTCCCCCTAGAGGGGCATATAAGGATCCAAAAGACGGCTCAAGAGCTTTTTATATACAGCTGATTCAAAATGCGTACCAAACTTTTCTATTAGATAATGTTTTTACAGCTATTTAGTAGTAGATATGCAGGACTAGCCTTCTAACCGAGCTTCTCCTGATCTGGAAATTTTAATAATAAAACCATCAAAGCTCTCGAAAATGATCTCAAGGAAAGCATTGCACTGCATCTCGTCAGTCTTCATGATGCATTCCAAAGATACTTTTGTGGACATAACACAAGAACTCTGAAAAGCGTGAGAAATCCTTTCATCTGTAGAATTCAGGCCTTTCCAGAAAACATCCAAGAAGAGTTTTTGGAACTAGGATCTGACACAACTGCCCGAGACATCTTCCAACAGTTAACTTTGGAAAGTCTTGGTTGTAATGCTTTACTGTCTACCCAAAAACAGCCAGATCTTTGCATCCTTGTCCCATTTTCCTCCACTCATCTGTGCAAGGCTGGATTCTCTGTGCTTTTGTTAATCAGAAACAAGCACCACAACCGACTTGTTGTTGAAAGTGGCATGCACAAAGCCAAGAATTTCAAAACCTGTAGCATATATGGAGCATCAGCGCTTGCATTGGTTACACTTGAAGCTAACTCTTAAATTAAGTCATTAATTCATTCTGTTTCACTTTTTTTTCTAAAGTAAAAATTGTTTCGTTGATGTAAGATTAAGTTTACAAATAGCAATTGAACATATATAAAAAAATGTTTGCATAAAATTATTACCCATTTGCCAAGGGGAGGGCTGTGGGTTTGAGTTTACTGAATGGGGGACATTGCGTTTCAGAGCTTGTGGCCCACTGCTCTAACACATATGCAGTTATTTCTGACGCTTCTAAATTGTAATGTTTTGAATAGATTGCATTTGCTTGAGTGTCTGATAATAGTGTTTTCAGGAGGTAAGCTCACTGCATGAACTCACTCTAGACTGTTCAGAAGTAAGCTGGTGTTCCTGTGTCCCCTTTCCATTGCCTGGTAGCACTGATGCTCTAATGGACATTATTTTAGAAAGCCAGTTCCTGTGTTTATATGCATAACGTGTGTTTACCATTTGCAGATCAAATTAAGAGCTAATGAACATAAAAAATAATAGATATGCAGATAAGTGCATCCTCAAGAAAAAATAATCCTCTTAAATCATTATGACACATTATAACAAGATATGCAACCTTAGGAACATTACATTTAAATGAAACTCTCACATACATTAAATCCATTATATCTAAATTAATTATTTTGTACATTTTAATTATATAATAAGGTCATAGAATGGTGCAAGAAATTACAGCTAAAAATTAAGGAGGAACTAACATCCATTTCTACATTAAAACAGACTCCCTATAATGTTGCACTGTGTATTACGTGTGCAATAAATTAAGATTCTGTGTATTAGAAAGTACATGTCCTGGCAAGTAACAGCTTGCAAAGAATCATTTTGTGGCAACAGTGTTTTTGCACCTTAGATTAAAATGCTAAATCTGAATGTTGAATTTTTGTTTTGTGTTCAATCACAAATTAAAGTCTGTTGCACTGTGGAGTCACTTGGTGAGTAAATCTTGCTATTGTACTGGATAGCCTTTGCTTTGACAGGTGATATAGCTTTGTTTTTGTTCTTAAGATAAATTGCAGATGTTAAAACTGCCATATGGCATATGGTTAGGAATGGAATTTGGAGCTAAGATTTAAAATTCTGTGGGTGACTTTTCATATTTTTAATTTTCATATGTTTTTCTCTTTGCTCTTCCTCATCCTCGAACGTTTGGTCTTTTTTGATGTAAAGCACCTTAATCGCGTTGTTCAAGCACAACCCATCCTTTGAAAGTAGCCTGTAAAATAAATAAATGAGCATCAGATTTTCCGTGTTCCTAAATTCTTTGGAGACGCCTAATTTGAAGGTCAAAGGCTAAACTTGATTTATTTCCTTTGCAGACTAGTTAAGAACTGTGAAAGTAGTTTTTGCATATGTCCACATTCAGGCAATGACCTGAAAGCCTACAAAAAAAGAAAGAGAAAAGCGGGAAAAGAGAAATTCCCAGAGCCTCTGTACCCCTGCGCTCTGTAGAGAAACAATAAAACATATCAATAAAGAGCAGATGGTGACTTTAGCAAGGCCGATCCCCATATTGGATGGGCAAGAGATTACAGGCAAGCCAGCAAAGGTGCATGTGGCAGAGAGCGGAGCTCAAAACTGTTTTTTGGAGTGAAAAATCATGTCATTCTTTTATCGCCTTATGTTACCTGCTTTGTTTCGTAGGAGGTTCACCAAGAACGGATCACTTTGGAGGCCCAGCTGGACCTTCTGCGTCCCCTAGCTTTTGTATGACTCTCCCGTCGGCCTGCGTTACCTTCAGAGCTTTGGACACAACACCTCATCATTCACTTACACATTAAAACCCTTTGCGGATCGTTCGTTACGAGTTCTTTTCTCCTTATAGAATATTCTTTCTTCTCCTGTATTGAAGCAATTGTTTTCCTTTTTTAAGTTTTGGTGACAACTGATTTTGTAGTTTTTTTAATGTGTATTTTTGACCTGTTATGTCTCCTTTAATAGGATTAACTCTGCTTCAATACAGCAGCCACAGAGTGCTGCAGTTCTGACAGTGCCCGAGTGTATGTGCGTCACGGATCTTAAAGTGAAATTGGGAGACAATTTTGTAACATGCTGAGTGGCACGTTTCTGGATGCCAAATTATGTGGCGCTTCTGTAATGCAGAAACAATCTGCAGCTGAACATAAACACCGCTCTGACATGTTTATAAAGGATGGTCGATGTTCCAGAAGCAGACAGCGGAGGGTAGGATTATGTGAGGGTGCTGCAGAGGTCTATAAAACCTGGCAGAAAGGAATTCATCCCAAGGAGAATCAGTAACCAAGAAAAAAGAACTGACAAGATTGAACCAGAAACAATCACCAAGGGAACATCAATCACGACTGCCTTTTGTATGAAAAAGTGTTATAGCACGGTCATATTTCGTATATTTATAATCCCGCACAAGTCCAAATAATTTTGTGACATTTAAAGTATCGTTGACCTGTAAGTATATTAGAATGCTAGTGATCATTTCCATATTTTATTAATCACTTTAATTAGTGTGATTCAGCATTTAAGGATCATATCAAAATAAGATAAAATGTTATCTGCTTTAAACCATGGTTGTTTTCACTGAAAGGGAAATAAATAAATTAATTAAAAATGTCCAATTAAAGAAACAAACCATAGACAAAAGTGTCCAGACTCAGTCTATTGGTGTTTGAGAATGTAACTGGTTTCAGACCTAGACCTAAATTACTTCAGATTTAAGAGCTAGATTTTCATAGTTCACCATTTAAAATGAAAAAGAGAAAAATATTCACAAAGATGGATTTTGTGCATTATCATTTCATCAAAAAAGTATTTATAGGACATAACATGAATAGCTTATTTTATACTGTACAAAACTGTAAGAGGTCTTATATTGAAGTAAAAACACCGGAAATAGATGTCATTTTTGTCAAATTTCCAATGGCATTACAAATTATTTTTTTATAAAGAAGCTCAATACTAAACTAAAATTTAGAACCTTCAAATTGAAACTGTAGTTTCTAAAATAAATGAAAAGGTTCTTGTTACATAATTACATGAACGTACTTTGCCAAAAGACTGATGCAAACCACACTATGGTGAGACTTTAATACATTCAATTTCCTATCTTAATATGAACATGCGGAAGTCTGGTTCTGTATATTCATAGTGGTGCAACAAAGCAAAGACCAGACCTGAAAACAAGCAAAATTGCTCTGCTAAATACTGTACTGTATACCTGGTTGTTGAATATGTTTGCCTCTTTGCTGTATTCAAAGGCACATGAGGATAAAATTAGAGACATTCAGAAAACAACTACTATTGCTTAAAATATACACTGAAATTATATGCAAGCTATTTCTCACATCCAGTTTTAAGTTAAGTGCAGTCATCTTCACTGTAATTTTACAGCTAAGACAAGTCTTTTATGAAGAGCACAACACCTTGAACATATTTATGTAATCACTGATACAATATGAAAATGGGATATTCCTATGTTCAGTAGTTCATTGGGCGTATAAATAGTTAGCTATGTTTTAAATAGTGGGGAATATAGGTTTGTTGATTATCTGGTGTTGCTTCTTTGAATAAAAAAATACCAATCTTAAGTCATGTGATGTGATTAAAATACAAGGTACTCACTAATTGGTATTAGAGTTAAAGATGCCAAAATCTGGATTAATATCAGTACCCATTCAATAAGATGTGCTTTTAATTAACACAAGAACAGAGAAAGATATGATCATGTCCTGACTGAGTTATGGGAATTGCTTAGTTGCTATAGGCGTCTTTGAAGACGGCCTGTCTGTGAGCGAAGTTGGCTGGAAAATGAAATGTTCTGCTTTAAAAGAGTACTACAGAGATACCAGGAAACTGATGTACGTACTGTACTGACTGTTTCTCAGAAGGCACAGGGTGACCACTCTATCCCAGGACCATCACATCTACCTGATCCCTCTGCGCAGTCATCTTCATATTGCAAGTAGGGGTAGCCCCAGGGCTGTGCGATCTTTTATTCACTGGTGATTACCCTCGACAGACCTGATGGAAAACGATATGTGAAGATGTCACGATGAACACTCTGCTGCTGACTGTTGTGTTTTTCGAGTAAACTGAAGGTGCGATGGAAATGTGCTGATGTGGGGAGAAGACCTTTGTCAATTATCACTGAGCAATCATAATGTTTGCCCCAACAAAACAACAGAGATGAGCCAGCAGTGTTTATGTTTCTGCAAACCAGCCTGGATGTGTCGATTTCCTAGCAGACCACAATCAGACCCAGCAGCCTGGATTACAATGGCATACCTTCAAGAAAGCTGCATCGATGTCTCAGTGTGGCCTGCCTTTTCTCTTAACCTGAGTCCAGCAGAACATCTGTACGACCAAGCCATTAACGTCATCAACGACAGATAGCTGTGACTGGCCAGCTTTCACCAGCTGTCTGCAGGTGCACAGGAAGAGAGGTGCACTTTCCTACCGCGATCTGTCCAGGTCCTAATAAGGTTTGTTTGTGTGCTAGGGAAGATCATGCTTCAATCAAGAAGTTTGTCTGCTCTTGTCCTGAAAACCTACTGTACTGTAGTACTTCAATCAGAAATTGTGCTATTTTTTTTTCTGTGCTTGTGCTATGTTTGATATCTGTATATAAAATGTTTGATTATATCCAATAGATTTAAATAAAAATAAATACATACAGTTGTGAGAAAAAAATTGTGAACCCTTAGGAATTATATGGAGTTCTAAATGAATAGCTCCTAAAATGTGATCTGATCTTCATCTAAGTCATAATAATAAAGTCTTATTTTAAACTCTTATTTGATGGACATCTTCTAGTGGCACGGCAACATGCATCCAGTGTTACAGGGTCACAGGATGAAGGGTCTTGGTTTTTCATGTCAGCAGTGAATCAACATTTTAAGCACAAGCTGGACTTCTTCATGTCGATGTCATCTGCACCTGTGAGAAATATATGTTCTATGCCCTGTCAGCGTACACTGCCACATGTCCTGCCTGTCCCTGCTTTCTTAAGCCCATAACTGCATTGAGACTATTTCAGAGAACCATATGAATTAAGAGGATGCTTGTGCTGAAAGACACTGTACTTGTAGTTCTACATGAGATAAGTGTTTTTGTCCTTGACGCACACTGAAGATTTCAGTATCATTGCATGTTGTCAAAGGCGACAAGGTTATGAGGCTTCATTCAGGACATAGTACTGTTTTCACTGTCTTTCATATAATAAGAAAGGTAATATACTGTTATAAAGCTTTTGAAAAATGCTATACAGTAGTTTAACTTGAATCTCCTATTTTTGTGTTATGATTACCTGTGTAGTTGACAAAGTAGATTACTGTTCTTCGCTAAGTGTGTTATGCATACAGTCTCATTAAAAAGAGATCTAAAAAAAGTCTTAATTAATACTGAACTTCAGTTCTGACTCTGTGTTAAAGGCAGTAAAGTTCTGATAGATGAATTTCCTTATTTTACCCCTAGTTTTGCTGGTGAGGGTACAGAACAACACTTTTAACATAGTGCCCCACAATATTAAAATAAATACATTGAAATAATCCTAGCTGCCTTTGAAATGATGAGAAACTTATCATTTCAATTCAAGTGATCAAGAAAGCATGAGAATAGCATATGACTGTATACATCTTCGCTGTAGATATGTTTCACAATGTTTGGTCATTGAATAATGTTTAAAAGTTATTTTTAAAGTAAAAGTTTTGTCTGCTTCTTTTGCAAACTGTTATTGGTTAGTTTCACTTCTCTGGGCATTATTATTCCCTAGTACTAAAAAATTGTCATGAAAGCAAAACCAGTTTTTTTTTAAATAACACACATTGTAGTGTTCCTGAATAATTCATATTATTTTCTATGCAAAAATGGTGGTGCTTGGAAGCTTTTAATACTGTAAGCAGGAGGACACCGAATCATTCTGTTGACCTGCCTTTCAGCAGTGTAATGTAAAGCCCGTTGGCACGTGTAAAGCTGTATGCTGAGTTGCTTAATTAATGTGAAAGAGGAATTCACTATGAGATGTTAACAATAAAAGTGGAGATTTTTATTTTGAGAGTTTTGTATTTTTCTTTAAACAAAATGAATGTTCAAAATGAAAAATCATTTTTAATACAAGCTCGTCAAACAGGTTTACATGAATCTGCAAGAATAATATACAATTTTATTGTAATAAAATGTGGTCATTTGCAAGGCAGTTGCTCATGGTCTTGTGTTAACTCAGCGTATTCTGTTCATGTACAGAAAGGTGTAGAGTTTGTGGTTTTACCAAGGAGTGGAAAGGTATGTAGTAGACTGTGAATTTCTGTGCTTCTCTTAGTAGTGGAGTCGCATGTTGTCTACAGCAGAGTCAGTGCTGTAAATCAGATGATGCGTAAAACCAACGTTATGTGAGCTTGTTCCAGAGAAACCTCAGGCTTGAGTGTGAGATGCAGATTTCATTAAATGCGTAGTGTGCCATTATTCACACTGTCATCTCTGTCACAATCCATGACGCTTCTAAAGAACCTACAAATGAAAACCAGGAGGCTTTAGGCAGCCAATTGAAGCCACAAGGAAAAGGATGAAGTTTCACCCAGCTTTTGGTTTCAGTTTGTGCTAAAATATGATACGTCTTCGTGAGTTGGCAAATGTAATTATAAACCTCGAATCATAGGTGTCTTAGGCCTACTATAACTAATGCGTAATAAATGCATTGGATATGCACTACAGTATGTACTTTCAGCCTTGGATTATATTGTAAATAAAAAGCTGTTGTAAATTCCCATGATGGTGGGGAATATCTTGGCTTGCGATTGCATGTTTTCCAGTGTCATAGCTGTCTTTCCAGTTTTGTTTAAAGTGTGTCCATTTCTGCCCAGTTACCAGAATAGGAAATTTCTAATACTAAGAAAGCAGTGAGCCATGTTACTGTAAATTCACCATGCATTAAACCCTCACAATGCTGTGGTTCTATTTTTTTTAAATCATGTTTCATATTGCATCCCAATATCCAAAGTCAAGATCAGACATAATGACTTGTACTGCATATGCCATATCCAGCCTTGCTAATTTGCTTTCTGCTGGGACTCCCTAGCAGCAATGTCTAACTAGTCTTAAACTCAGTAGTTTAAGCAAGCAATAAGCAAAGCACACATTTTTCAAAGCCCACTGAGGTCATGATCGAGTTTACTCGAGCTCAGGAACCCTGTTGTTGAGTCATATTTAAGACTCCATGAATTGCGCTTGGAAAGAATGTGTGCGGCTCTTCATAGTCTAGCAAAGATTGCTGAGACCATTGAAGTCAGGAGCACAGAGGGCATTGCGTATTGTCAGGCATAGCTGAGTCTATTCAAATTGAAAATCTCAAGTTTTTTGATGCAGCAACATTTTCAAACGTAAATGTCTGGTGGATATACTTAAATGAAATTTGAATTGGTCAAAACTTACAAAGATCTGGCAATATTGTGGATTACAAAGTAACCTTTGATGAAAACACGGATGCTGTATATAAGAAGAACCAACGGCGATTGGTCTTTCTAAGAAAACTCCGCTCTTTAAACGTGTGTACTACAACAACGATTTTTTTTCTATAGAATTTTCATTCAATATGTCCTGACATTCACTGAGGTAGCCTGGTTTGGTAACTTTAATACATGCAATAAAAACAGACTGAGAGTGAGGATTGTGAAGGTAGCCAGCAACATTATTGGTGCACAACTGCCATGGCTTTTGGGCCAATATAATCATTGACTGTCATGACCACCCCTTGCACAGTGAATCTGATTTCCATCTGGAAGATTTTCAGACTTCATTCAAATGTCATAGAACTAAGTTATCTTTTATTCCCACAGCTATTTACCTGCTTAATGGGTACAATATATTTTACATTTATTTATTTTCTTTGTTGTCAGACCTGTCATTTATTTGTTGATGTGTTCATGTTGTGTTACGTGTATTGTGTTAGTATTATGTATTTTACCTGCCTGTAAAACAAATTTCCTATCTAGCACACAAAAAGTAAAGTGAGTGTATCACTCCAAAACTAATGCTTCTCAATCTTTAGGCTCATCCCACTGAGTGAGACACAGTATTTCTCCTTTATTTTTATGAAGAGTAGAGTAGCCAGAGAGTTTAATGAAGCACAATTGCACTGAATGTAGGAGAACCCTGCCTTGGGTGCTGCACACAATTCACTGCTGTGTGACTAGTGAATTTAGGACCAAGGAAACCTCTCATGTTCCTAATGATTTTCGTCTTGTTGTGAACAAGCAGCAATTCAGCATGCCCTGGAACAGACAGACTCTCAGCTAACCGATGTAAGATTAAGAGTTGTTCCAAATGAGCAAGAGTCTAAACTATTTAAGGTAAAGCCCCATAATTGAAGAGACCAAATAATTCTATAATTGCCATGATTCTATAACTGGATTGAACCCTCACACTTCTAATGCCTATAGGAGCAGATGTCTTTAAGGAACAGAGCTATTTTGTTGTATGCTATCAATGTAAAAATACGCTCTTTATCAGCAAGGATTTGGAATTTTTACATTCTTATATTTGGACATTTTGCTTATTAAATATCACTTTTAGCATTTCTGAGCAAGCAAATTCGCTTAAGAATATTTGAGTGGCAGAGACCATGCAGACCTATGTTCTTTTCCATTTCTTAAAGCATAATATATTATTTGATCGCTACCTTGTTTTATGCAAGCAGTAGCAACACAAAATTATTTGTATGTGTATGTAGTATGATGGCTGAAGTATATCTGTAGCAGATGCAGCTGTTCAGTTGAAAATTGAGGAATGAAATTCTTTAAGTGAGAGGTTTTCTGAAGGCTCCTCCTGGATTGTGGCTTTCCTGGAGTAAATCTGACAAGCTATTAGGATTTTCAAGTCAGTATTCTACTATATCCACCCTCCTTGTAGAAAGTTCCCCTCTGTCCACTCTCTAAATTGAACTTCAAAAGGTGGAGATTAGAAAGAACTGGCATGTTCCTTTGCCAAGCTCTGTGAGGAATTTTGAACTGTATAAATGGCCTTTTGAAGTACTGTATTTGTGTGTGCTATTCTAAAAGGTTGATTGAAGATGTTCCAAAGTATTTTAAAAGCTACACTCAAACATTACAAAAATGCCTGTAATCTTCAATACAGAATTCACTAAACAATAATCAGTGTCATTCCTTAAATCATTAATTTTGCAGCAGTGCAGTAGTAATTCAAGATGGCAGAACAGCATTTTTATTGGAAGAATACAGTAGTAGAAAGCTATCTACTGTATGTGTATGATATACTTAACAACCAGGGCTGCAGCTAAAACTTCTGTGGCCAACTACAAGGCCTTTGAGAAGGATCCCTTAGGTGTATACAAAGCCATTTTGTACAGCAATAAAATATGTCCAGAACCTGAAAGGACAAAAACAATAAAAATTATAATTCTCAGGGCAGCCTCAGACTTTAGGCCTGGGACCTCATTATCTTCTGTGGAAGACAGTCCTGTCTACAGCTGGATTATTGACAACAGCAGTAGGTTTGATCTTGAAATATCATTTGTAACAGGTTTACCTCTAGGTTTTGCTTGATATTACAGATATAGCTACTAAACTGGAATGCACTGTGGGTTCCATTTAAAGCCAATGGCCCTCCATTTGTAGGAATATTTTTAGAGTCTCACCTCCAAACTTTGCAGTCCAAACATATTAGCCTGTCCTGACAACTGTTGTCAGATCATGAAGAATCCAAAGCACAGCTGTGTGTGGAACTATGTGTGACACCTGCTGAGATTTTAAACACATGTGAATGAAACATCTAGCTGAATCCAAGGGACAACATTACCAAGAGGAATAAGTGCCCCCCGAGGGAACTGTAAAGTGTATGTTGCACTGTTATTTACATTTCTGAAGAGACAGCAAAGTTATTTTAAGCAGCTTAATATTGAAAAATTGCTAAGCAATAACTTTTCAGGGCTAGAAAATAAAACGCCCATGATTTAATTCAGAATAATCCATGAAATATAAGTCAGTGTCCTTAGCATGGTCATATAAAGTCCTTGCAAACAGCTTATAAAACTAATAAAATTCTCTTCTCAATCCTACATTCCAGTTCAGTGGCTGGCAGCTATTCCTTTGTAGAACAACTGTGAAATTCAGCATAATGATTGTATTAACAGTTGGGTTAACAGCACTGTGGAGAGCCATAATATTTTAAGAAAAACAGCCTTGTTGCTAATGTAACGGGAATGCTTTTTAAAAATCACAGAAAAGTTTCTAGGTATCATATATCATAATAATAACCTGAGAGAAAAGGTGATTTGCCAAGTTTTTGATTTCCTCAGTGGTTTGTGATAGGGTGAGATCTTAGAGTTATTTATTCCCAAAGTGATTCAAAATAAATGTTATATTTATACCTGCAAATGCTGTTTTGAAAAGTTCATTTCCAAGAATTCTACTATTGAATCAGCAGGAAGTCATATACAGAAATGTGTAAGAAAACATTTGAGCAAGGCCTATGGTTAAAAAAATGCTAAAATTTCAACAAAGCTTTACCAGAACTATTATAAACCTATCAAGTTCATGAAAGAGAATTCATTGTTTGCTATTAAACTCACCAATATCCCAGGTGCTCTAAGAATGTAAATCATACACAGTAGATGTCTGCGGTATACGGTATGTCTTCAGGAAAAAAAAGCACTAAAAAATTGCTTTGTCCTTAAAAATGCTACCATACTGTATTCCCTGGAAATGTTTAAAGTCGTGACACTTCAGCCTGATGTGCAAAAACAAATGCTCTTTTATTTTGTTATGCCTTGCATCAAGGACTGAAAAGGTTAAGTGAATTAAATTCCAGATTTTCTGCTATTTGTACTCCTCAAAAATGTCTTTCGGCTGCCACTGTGCTCTCTGTAAAAATGGAAATGCCCACAGAACTTCACTTGCGCCGGAAATAATTTTGTTAATTGCAGCTAGAGCCTGCTTGCTTCTGTACAACAGTAAGCAGTGGTTGCTTTTAATCAAATTAGTCAAGTACAAGATGAAAGTGTGACATCATACACAATGTGGCAAATGTAAAGTTCCACCTTTATGACACCCGCACCAATGGGAGGGATTTGCCAGACTATATTTAATAACTGTATTGCTGATAAGATTGATTTTGCCTCATCAGAAGCACTGTGATTTACAAGGAATAAGCTAATCTCATTGGCTGCTTGTACACAGGGACACTATAGAAAGCAAGTTCCCTCCATCTGCAGGAGTGGCTCCCAGAGTTCACTTTCAGTTCATTCTCTCTCTGAAGGGAGAATCCTCTTTTTGAAAAGCTGTGTAACCAGTTTCTTTATCTCCATAATTTACTGTGAGACCGTCAAACACCCTTTAAGGAAATGAAAGCTTTGATAACTTAATAAAAAGCACTTCCAAATTTCTCACACACCTGAAAACTATTTTTAAGGAGGTTGGTTTTCAGGTGGTCTTCATGTTTTCTTAATAAAATTAGTAGATTTTTAATAATAGACAGCCATGATGGGGTGGCATAATAGTGCATTGGTTAGCATGGCTACCCCCCCCAGTGCTGGGGCCCTGGGTTCAATACCTGGGGTGCTGTCTGTGTGGGGTTTGAATGTTGTCCCTTTGTTTGTGTGGGTTTCCTCACGCAATACAAAGACATACTGGCAGTTACTTCTTTTCTGGAACAGTTGGCCCTGGTGTGTGTATCTGTGTCTTTGTGTGCCCTGCGAGGGACTGGCATCCTGTCCAAGATGTACCTGTATCTTGCCTTCTGCCTGTTACTTTCTGGGATAGGTTCTGGCTTCCCTGCAACACTGAGTTGGATGAAGTGGTTAGAAAATAGATGGATGGACTACTGTGATGCTTTGCAGTGAATACTTAAAGTGCATTTCTGAATAAATCAGATTGTTTTTCTATAATATTTCCCTCATCATTTCACATCAGAATTGTAATTAAATATTGCCTGAAAGGGGAACAGGTGGTTTTTGTAGACATTTCACTTCTTTATGACCTTATAGAAGTATTAATGATAATAATCCACCTTCATTTAAGCAACAATTTGCTATTTCTTGTCATGGACTGTATGTGCTTGGATATTTTATGTATTTTATAAAGTCAAAATGCTCCGGGCTGGGGTATAAGGAGACCTATAATAAGTTCACAGGGTCATTCAAAGCCTCAAATCCTCTCTGTGCCAAGAGCCTCCGTTTTGTTTTGTCTTCAGCTGCCAGGGCTCACTTTCTTGCTGGAACTGCGCATGTTCAGGCCCGTAACCTAAGAGCACAAGAACAAAGGAAAGGTTACAAAATAAAGGAGGGAATTTGGCCATCTAGCTTCTGCGATTGCTATCAACCAATTGATATGATGGTCTCATTCACCCATTACCTAAAAGACGCCAAGGTATGAGCTTCAAACAATCAACATGATTATTCAGCTTTTTCCGTACTTCCACAACTGCGTATATGAGTGTCTCCTGTTTTCAACAAATATGAAACTGCTTACAATTCCTAACTCAACAAAAAAAAAAGTTTATGTTACAGTAGTTCATGAATCATGTGCAGTCGAGACAGAATCTAGATCATAACTGTAAAATTGGCCGGTGATATCGATACGATACCTTGCATTCATAGCGTGCATAATCAAAATAGAACTCAAATTGAATAATTTCATGGTATGAAATGTTACAGTTTGTGCATCAATGTTTTTTCAAATTAGGCTTTTTATAAATATTCTACACCATAACTATTAGAATACCTTTACCAATTGGTGTTAAGGTAGTCAAGATGACAGCAGCAGAGAGAAGCGAAAAAATCACAATGAAATAAAAATTTAATCGGAACTACTGACTAGGATAACTTATTAGCGGGGAAAGTTCACTCATCTAGCAAAAGTGGGTATGTACTTTAAATGCTTTGCTCATGGACAGTATGGTGGTACACTTGCTTTACAAGCTTTGCATTATTATTATTCCTGTTTGTTAGCTTGAACCATGACAAAGTTGCTTCCTCACAACTTGGGTTGTTTGATTCTGTCCCAGGACACCTTATTAATAGAGTTTGCAGGTTCTCACCTTGGCGATGTGGGTTTTCACTGGCTGTCAAAAGCCCAAATACATTCTCTCTAGTTCAATTGGTATCTCTAAATTATCTCCTCATATTCTTGAATGTGTACTAGGGTCCTCTCCAGGGTGTTCCCTGAACTGCACATATTGTATGCTGGCTCAAGATCCAACTCGCAGTGACCTTAAATTGGACTAAGTGGACTGAAGATGGACAAACACATGTTATTATTCAACCACAAATGTATTGATATTTAGTGTTGTTATTTTGTTTTAGACATAATTTATATTAACTCCTTGTATTTATATAGTACTTTTCTTACTGAAAGATCCCAAAGAACTTCACCTATCTACCACTGAAGTGCAGTGGTAGTTTCAATTTAGAACAAGTCTATTAGTCATCCTTAGAAGTAATTTTAATCCTTTAAGCCTTAAATCTATTCTAAAGCAACAAAAATAAAAACTGACTTTGTATGGGCTATATTGATAGACGCGTCTTCAAAGAACATTATATTTATAACAGTGTTGTAATGTTCTTTTAACTCAGTATTGTTAAATACATTGTTATTTTCATACTGATGAGAGTACATATAATGTACCAGTGAACTGTTACTATAGAAACCAGTTTGTAGTGACAGTACCATTCTTTCAGCTAAGCACTGTTTGGGATTTAAATTCTAAGGATGTGTTATCATCCCTTTAGAATTCAAGTCATACAAATATTTATATTCCAGAATTAATTGTGTAATATGAATGCATTATGGCTATAGAAATTAACTTCAAATGACCGGTCTCAAAACCAATTAATGTCCACTAATTGAGTCATGGAGGCCAGTCTTTTCCCTATTATGTCTGCACACCCACAGAGCAGGAGGGTGTGATAGAGCTCAGTAGTAGTGTCAGTTATAGCACATTCCTCAGTATGTTCTTCATTTTCTGTGTTTTCTTTAAAAACATCAATATCAATTAACTAATCTAGCTTTCTACCTTATTACATGATACCACAAAATTAAGGCTCTGCAAAGTGCCGGTATTTTTCCTTTCATTTGAAAGTATATATAGTAGTTGGTAACCTTTGCATAATTGATCTCCTATTTTATTTATCTTAAAATACTTTTTCATAAGCAGTCCTAATAGAGTATCACTGACACTTCTATTTAAATATTAATTTCATCTCAATTAACAGTGAGGTTACTGCAATTTTACAACAGAGGCGTAGAGTAGGTGGACTCTTCTGAAAACACAGTATCCTGCTGCTTGTCCAATATAGGAGTTCCCTATTCTAGATATTTCTGTGAGACATCCCGAATCAATTATTTCTAAAGATTGGGAATGCATACAACTAATTGTTGAATAAAGGAGGTGATTCAGGGAGGACACAAATGGAAACTGTGTGGAAGTGAGCATAAAATCAAGAACAGGTGGCACTTCTTTACCAAAAGGTTTATTGCAGTGTGTAAACAAACTACCCAGCCATGTTGTTGACGCTGATGCCCGAGGTTCTTCCAAGAAACAGCAGGATGCGTTCCTTGGATCAGTTAACCGCAACCCATCCAATGGCAGCCTTGTCTAATTGGCAGCATTTCTTATGTTCTTATTATTTGGTAATTTAATGAACGCATGACCTTAAGGGATGGAGAATATGCAGATTTTTTCATTACAAATAAATAACCTCCCAGTGTTCAAGGTTACCTACAAAACCTGTTGGATTGGAGCCTTCAGGGACCAGGTTTGGTGACCCTTAATTTATATACTGTAAATACAGTATATTAAACAGGTATCCATTTTTTTTTTCAAAGAATTCTTATTGTTTCATTTTTTTGCCTCAGAACACAAAAGCCATGATTGATGATGTCTTTTTGGGGTAAAAGAGAAAGTCAAATGTTATGAGACAACTACAGTCAGCCCCTCCAAGGCATACTACTCCCATCAACAGCCACATCACAAAACAAGCCTCTGCCTGCTTGCTCTCTGCACCTTCTTCAAACTGTAATTATACACTGCAGTGGTTGGTTATACTGTCTGCGACAGAGTTAATTATCATTCATAAATGCCCAGGTAGTAATTTTAAGGGTCTGGATTTTGAATTGAAAACAAGGCAAGGTCACATATTTGTAAAATGAGAGGGTTAAGCACAGGAACGCTGATTAAACTATAAATAACAGTAAACACTGTGCTAGCAATTTTCCTTTTTATCTTGTGAAATAATGCAGAATTTAGTTACATTTCATTATAGCAGCTCCACATGATGTACATGAAACACTCATTTAAGCGCAATCTGTTCTCTTTTGTATTTTACAGAAAAATATACTATGAATTTGTTGCACTCGAGGTGCAGAAGACAGATCAAAACAGAGTGGGGCTGACAACAGCAACTTTAACCCATGTACTATCACCTTTTCATGCATCACAAGGCCTTTTACAAAAGCTGTGGAGTGAACAATATACAGCCACTACAACCAAGAGATTAAACCCTTTTGAAACTGCAAATATGTTAAACTATATTAAAAATCATATAAAGAAATACACATCCATTTAGATGTGAAACTACAATACAATATCCACAAAACATGTACAGTCATCTTGTTATCAATGATCAGCAGCTAATGGTTAATGCACATTGGGAAATGTTTTAAACACAATGCTGACGTGGAAAAACAGGAAGGTCTTGTCTTCTTCACCTTAAATTTGCTTGACTTAAATGTTATAAAGTTTGAAAAGTAGCATTCTGTTGGAACGCAGCAAAGCAGAACTCTCTAAACATTCTAAAATGTTGTTTTATTTTTGCATTGCTTGTATTTTTATACATTCCTGAAGCATGCCGCAACAACACAAATGTCATTTTCAGAATGGCAGCAACACATCCCAGGAAGCAATGCGTTAGCATTTTCTACTGAATTATCCAACTCTTAACACATGGTGTGAATTTATTTCATTCTCTGGTCTATTATAAGCCAAGGCAGGTTCAGATCTTCTCTGTTTTCCAAATATCCTTAGTGACTCACATGTATGGCATTTTACTTGGTTCTGAAGGAGAAGTACTGTGCTCACTGCTTTCTCAAAAGTTACCTAAGGATTAATGACAAGGTTCTAATTGCAAGGGAATTACTACTGTTAAAAACAAATACATTTTACAATATTACATCTAAAAACATATTACATTTATTATTTGGTTATAAGCTAGTGGAAGTTGCAGAGGTCTGTGAAACTTAAGTTTTGAGCCCAGTATTTTGTTAAATAAGGGTCAGGTTGCTAAATTTCCTGTCATCATGTTATTTAAATAATAAAAATCTTCTGCCATCTATTTTCCACTAATGATTTACCTTGGTAAAACTATCCCAGAGACATTCTTGCCCAAGGAAAGAGCGTTTGAACTCAAAACCAAACCCATTTATGACAGAAATTCCATGCTTATAATGAGGCGGATTTCTTGTCTTTTTAAATAAAAAAACATACCTTTTACATGAAGGTCACTGTTCATTCAAAGAATGACTTCAGTGTTACGATATTCAGTACTCGGTACAATTCCTTGGGCCTGCAACTGCAATTTTTGGCTACTCATAATATTGCAAAGAGAGATGAACAAAAAGGTAATACTCCACCAGAGGGCACTACAGAAAATCTGAAGCAATTTCTGAAGTTTTTGTGTGTTTTTGGAGTGTTTGTTGAACACATTGATTTTCATTTAATAGTGGAATCTGGGATCGCTTTTAATATTCTAAAATCAGCCCTTATTTCTCTATGTAATGCAAACCAATATAAATGTACTCTTGTTGAAGCTATCAGGTGCTACAGTATATTTAATGTTTCAAGTGGCTGCATCAGAAACAGTTGATCATTACACATACTAAAATGACATGACAATGAACGTTTCGCTCACTGCCCAAGATCCTTCAGCCTGTGTTGCAAGGAAGAACATTTACAAACTAGAGGAGGCCATTAGGCCCATCTAACTCATTTGGTAGTTAATTGGTCTGAAAATCTCATCCAGTTGTTTATATGATGAAACCCAGCTTCAATGACATGGTGGGTAGCTTGCTCCATACTCCCACAACCCTCTGGGTAAGGAGTGCCTCCTGTTCTTGGTTTTAAATGTACTCCCGCAGAGTATCCACTTGCATACTCTGGTCCGTATTTCACTGTTCATTCTGAAGAAATTTGCCCTGTTGACTTTATCTATTCCTTTAAGAATTTTACATATTTGTACCACATTGCCTTGTAATCATCTGAAGACTGAAAAGTTCAGTTCCTTCAGGCTGTCAGTGAAGAACATTTCCTTAAACACTGAGATCTATCTGATTGCCCTTCCAGAGTGTTCTTTAAAGGAAAACATGTTTGGTTTTATTTCTATACCTTGTTGTTCTTCAACTCATAGGTAGTGTATGTAATGAAATGTAATGACTACACATTCATGCTTAAAGGTCAACAGAAACGTTGTTGACCAATGCACCCTTTATATTTTTTTATTTGAGGGGATTATGCTGTTGGCAGTGATGCTTTTCCACTACACACCAAGCCAGGTTTTCTTCTACATGGCCACCCTAGAGTGGAGGGCATTTTGAAATATGGTGCTAAACCTGACATGCTATTTGGCCCCTAAAATATTGAATCAGAGTCAAAGTCTAAAGCAATGTATTTTTAGTGGTTTCATTTTTGTTGGTCTATATACTGTATAGGGGGTAGCATAACACAAAAGGTCAATTAGTCATTCTAGATTTTAATCTCACCTTAAACATAAAGATACAATAGTAATTCAGTATGTGATAGTTTTCTTCTTGAAAGCATTATGCACTTTCCTGTCTGACTCCTGAACCCACACTGAGATTTCAGAGTTACAATTTTCAAGGACATAAGGCTTTGCAAATTTTTTATGGTAACATAGCCTGGTCTTTGCAGTTCAGAAATTGCACTAGCTGCCCTCAAAATGTATAAGAGCCCTCAGTACAAATAATTTCAAGCAGCCTTTTTGATTCAAACCATTGGCTCAATGCCTTTTTCCTACTGTTAATTGAGAGTCAGAAAAAGAGTACTTTTCAAAAGCTATCCATAAATATTATTTAGCATTTTACTGATTCATGTAATGTTATTTAAGTATACATTCATATTTCAATAAGGGAATGAATTGTACTCTGGGATACTTAAGAAATGAACACTAAATAGCATTTAGAATAAAGTAAAATCTATGTTCCCTAACAAGGATTCAAGGTTTTAAGGTTAACTGCAGGATCCAATGTCAACCAGTGCATGACAGATAGCCTTTTTTTCTTTTTTACTCCACTTTGCAACTGTTGCAGTTCTTGTGCAGACATTAACAATCACACAAGGAAGAGCTTAAGCTGTCACCTCTGTGGATTCAGAGCCCATCCGACAGGATTTAGTGAAACACTCGTTCAGCGAATGTGAATGAACCTCAATCCAGCTGACAGCTTTTCCACAGAATGTCAAAGTAAAAGAGCAGAGAAGGCAAAGAGAAAAGGACTGGCAAGAGCATTAAGAGCTGGAGAAATTGTGGAAGGTGTTTTGTGGCACAAAATGGTAAATGGGTTCCAACATCTTGAGTTTCACTAATGGTTATGTCTTCTTATGTTGGACATTTGCCTTCCACAACAGAACATCGTGTGTGCATTTTTTTTCAAGCAACTAAAAGATATTTCTTGTTTACATTTTTAACGTATGTTTACTACACTAAATGTTTGGGGTCTGTACCATACAGAGACATGATCAATTAATAAGTTGCATTTAATTCATGACAAAAATCAAAACTAGTCTGAATTAGTTTTGATTTTTAGGTGATATGAGGGAGGGGTATTGAAGGAACTACGCATTATTTTATGGTATTAAAAATGATTTCCCTCACTGCCATCCTCTGGTTCGGGCTAATAATAATAATAAATGCAGTACGTTTCTAATTATTGTAAGGTATTTTATAGAATTAACAGTCCTCTTTATTATACAAAGAAATTCAGATGTAGTATTTTCTAAATCATACAGTGTCCAAATAGGAATATATTATATAGAGATGTCAAATAAAGGGTGATGCAGGGCCTAGAATTGCTGCCTCGCATTGCTGTACTCCTGGGTTCAATTTCCGGGGTGCTATCTGCATGGAATTTGTATGTTCTCCCCATGCGGGTTTGCTGCTGGTGCTTCAATTCCTTCCCACAGTCCACAGACGTACTGATAGGTTAGGTGGATTCCTGGAAAATAGGCCCTGGTGTGGTTGAGTGTTTGTTTATGTGTGTGCCCTGCAATGGACTGGCGCCCCCTCTGGGGTCGATCCTGCCTTGTGCTCAGTGCTTCCTGGGATAAGCTCTGGGCCAGTGAGACCCTGAATTGGATAAGCGGCTGTCAAAAGTGATGTAAGGATATGATGTGATGTATTGTAATATACTGTATATACTGTAGAAAAGAGGTGATCACACGAGATTGAGCAAATGCAAAACAAAGAGACAGAACTGATAGCGTGTGACATTGTGAAAACGCTGTTTAATAATATTCTTTATTGTTGGTTCATACTTTGTGGGGAAAGGTGAAAGGTACATTTACCATAGTGCATTGACTCCTTAGCCCATCAAAATTCTTATACAGCCATGTTTGATGATGTTGATAGGAATAATCAAGTTAATGTTTTGAATGGTTTGTGTTAAAGTCTATTGTGTATTATTTGTTTTTCAAAAACATCCATGCAGTGAGCAAGACTTGATCTCAGGAATGTAAATCATTCTGTACTGCTCAATTTAAGAAAGCAAAAGCTTTTAAAAACTGATTTTTTCTCAGTGGTATTTTCTGAGACACGTTGTACCCAATACTTAAAAATGTTGCTGTGAATTCCTAAAGGCTCTAAAAGGCCAATCATATACTGGACTTTAAATATATCAAAATTCTGTTGAAAATAATTTATTTTACAACACTTGCAAAGTGAGCACTATAGAGTTGGTCTACATTGCAGGATGTGTACTGGTCTGAACACCTTGTTGTTTAAACAGATGTCTAATTAATAATGATTAATAATAATAATAAAATGTGAACAATCTGCAGCACAAAGGTGGCATGCATGAAATTGTATGCATGGAGTCATCCAGTAGATACTGAAGTGCCATTTAATAAGTGGTTTAACAATCGCAACAATGCACATGCGACGTTTCTTAAATAGAACAGAATAGATACCAACACCTTTCCCTTGCATGACTTGTCTCAAAGCCAAACAACCACTCAGCTCGGGTAACACTTCCTGTTTAACTTGTTACATGCACCCTAAGTGCCACGGTATGTACGCATTTCACAAAAAAAAAAACACATTTTGCAGGTATAACGAATGTTTACGGGGGACTGAGTTATTCAGTCTAATTACATGTGTGAATTTACGCGCCAAAAGCCCGCCGCCTTCAGCGTCCCGCTTTACTGCCTCTCTCTTCCACTTGTTGCCGCTGATTCCCGCAGAGCGGCCGGCGCTCTAGTGACTCCGTACGGTCTGTAAAATGAATGAATCCCGCTCCAGATCCGGACATTCCTGGCGCCGGGTTTTCGCGGAATCTTTTAAAAAATCCACCTCTACTTTAAAGCATTGGAGGAAAAAAATAGCACCGATAGGCAACTGATGATCAGAGGAGCAGCGAGGATCAGAGTCGGAAGGCTGGCTGCTTTGCTTTCGAACTGTGTGATCATTACCATAAGAGTGTGAAAGGATGGGGGATACAAAAATGCATTCGGGAATTTCGGATTGAGGGGGAAAATAATCTGAACGTGTTGTTTTTTCTCTTGTTTTCTTGGATCTGGTTCTTTTGGAGGGGGATTTATTTTTACTTACAAAATGCCATTTGCCAAGAGGATCGTGGAACCTCAGTTACTGTGCAGACATGCCATTCCCAATGATGAAGGTTTGCTTTTTGAGGATTTGTGTTCTATCAACAATGTAGCTCTTTCCCGGACCTTGAGGCAGCTCTCCGACCTGGCCAAGCACGCCTGTTCCTTATTTCAGGAGCTGGAGAACGAAATCATATCCACGAACAAGCGGGTTTGGGTTCTGCACAACAAAATAGGCAGAATCCAGCAGACTGCCAGCGGTCTCGATCCCAAGCAAGAGGCAGTGCGTGAGTACCCCTGTTACTGATTCCTGTGTGTATTTTTTTTCGCAGTCGCTGAACTTCGGGGAAAACAATTCCATTGCTTAGGTGGCACGGCTTGAGCTAAAAGGCATTCTGTGATTGAATCTGCCCTGTAGAGATCTTTGAAGGGTGGACAGTGACAGTGGGAATTAAGTTCTGTGCATACGTTATGCTTATTCCCATTATTATAATTTAGTCGCAATGCCCCCAAGTGGACCTTTATTATATAATATGCCATGCATGAAAAATTGAAAAAAAGAAAAGCCAATATTACGTTGTAAAATGATTGTATGTGATGTTGGGTTCGACATACACGTATGAAGCGATCGGTTACTTGGGACAGAGAGGGGCGTGTAGGTTGCTCGAGTAGCGTCAATGGAACCGGTATCTTCATTAGCATCGTTCACGGCTATACCACTCTCCAGCTGCAACAGCTACAGCTATATTACTGCAGGTGTGAGGACTAGTCTGAATGTAACCGGCTTCCCCCCCCCCCAGCTAACTGCTTTGGCATTCATTAGCGTCCTTTTTGTTATCCACGAAAGGGGAAAAAAAAAATATGGTCGATCCTCCTTCGTAAGCTACCTTCGGGGTTTTTAATATTTGATACTTGAGTGTAGTGACGGGCATCGCTGCAGAACTGGAATCGTGGAGTTGTCTTTGCGTGGTGCGTAAAAAAGGCAAGACAGACTAGTCATGCGAACGAAGACGGCCCAGAAGATCAGCAGTCTGTACCTGTACCTGGGCCAGTCTTGAGCTGTGAAATATGCAGCCCCACCGGGCAGCTGGCTTTGGTCTATTTCCAGGGACCCATATACCCGTGTTGCCCTTCGTCACCCCCAACCCCCAACTCCCCCCCACACCCAAAAACACGCCAAAAAGTATTGTAGAATAGATATAAAAAGGAATATGATAGATACGCCAGCATGGTTATTAGGTTTCTTATGAACGCTGTGTTTTCATACTACTTTTCTTCCCCCCCTGAGAAATCTTATAAAGCTACACGAGTATCCTTTTCTGCCGGGAAATCCAGCTAACCCTTTCCTGATTGAAATTGTATCCGAAATTACGTTAGACTAAAATTCACACGAGTCAGCGACGCTAAATCATGTAGTCACATATTAATTCATTTCAAGAGCCTATGTTAGTTAAGCTCGTCTTTGTAGGTAACGAAAGACTGTAGGCAGTGCGGTGTTTTTAATGTATATCACGTCTTCGAGATTAAAAAAAATGTATGCATTTATGTATGGATATACTTTGCTTTTTCGGAGCTAAACAGGGAAATAATCATTGAAAAAAAAAATCCTGTTCGCAGTGGATGTTATTGCCTTGATGTTGAATTGGATTATGTTCAGCGAATGTCATTCTGAAAAAATTGCACAATATTGCACAGTCCAGCCCAGCCTTACACTAATGATGCAGGCAGACACATTTCGACTTTGAATATATCATCCAAACATGGGGGAAATGCAGGCTGTAAAAAAAAATTATCAAAACGGTTCTGTGATGGTGATTTCTGTCAGTAGAACTCCACCCCTACCAGAGATTTCCAAACAGTAATAATTTGTATGTAATATAAGCCTTGGTATATTACAATAGCTCTCTGTGACAAATATACCCCATTGTGTCTATGTGTATTGCAGCTGAGGATTGGTGGACTGTAGTCCCAAAGCAAATTACAAACTCATATGAGATCCCACACAAGGTGCTGCACTACATGTAAAGCATACATTCTTATAGGATGCAATAATAATGGCAGATGATGGTGTGTTTTGTCATTAAAGTGATCAATGGCATAATAACAATTATTACTGTTAACTTAGGTATTGGCTACTAATATGGGTTTGTTGTGGCCTCTGTAATATGTATTTCATTCATAACCAATATATGTTATGGAAGGTTTTAAAAAAATACTTCCTGTAGATGTCTTTTAAACATATGAGTTAAGAAGGTAACGCCATATAGAAATGCTTCACGAAAAGCTTCATTTCAGATGACTTCCAAGGTATGAACATGAATTGAACAGCAAGGTTTTTCTTGCTGCTGGTACTGCAAAGACAATTACAAGAAAGTCACGTCAATTTTGTATTGACAGCAGAATCCTTTACTGGAACTGTCCCTCGCGCCAGTGGTGCTAGTTTGAGTAAAAGAAAAACACTAAGCTTCTGTAGGCGCATGTCCTTTTAAACGAGCCCCCTCTTCCCCAGAGTTTCCCCAGAGTCACACTGTGTAGAGTGCCTATGTATGAGATGTGTGCTGTAACTAACACTGTAGGCTTGGGATGGGTCCTCACTTATTGATCGACATGGGTGCCATATGCATTGGAATTTGCAGAAGCTGATATTTTTAAAGGTCCTGGAAAAAAGGTGGGTTGTAAAGTTTAGTTTTCCATCCCCATTCAGAACGCAGAATCTCACAGGCAGGGGGGCAGCACTGACACTTCTTCAGGCCCCTCAGCAGGGGGTGCCAGTGCAAGGATCAGACCGCTTTCTTTGCACAATTAGCGGATTCCTCAGAGTCAAACAGGAGCCTGGTACGTCAGGTTGGTCTGTAAGAACATATCAATATAGGTTTGCGTTTTTGTACGTGCCTGTCTTCTAATAGCTGTTTCTTTGACCGGTTTTGAATGGAGCTTTAATGGGGGTATTTTTTGGCCTTAAAATGGACTTTATTTCAACCCGAATGTAGCCTTTGAGTGGGGTATTTGTAAACGAGGAGGCCGAGGGCCTTTTGTGAAAAGACTCTTCTGGGTCTGCTTTTTGCACGTGGTTTCAGTGGAGAACAGGGCTCATCTTCCAGCCACAGGCCACGCAGGTTGGAGTTGCATTCAGGGGGGAAAATGAGGTCTGTTCTGTATTGCGCCGAGAGGATAGAGTCGTGGAATGCCCTGTTTCCGATTAAGTCTAAGACTGATTTTCTAGGGTCTTAAAGAGCAGTGGGCTAATCTGATTTTGTTTTCAATATTGCATTTTAAATTTATCATAGGGCATTATATATAACTTACTGACATTTAACAGATTGATAGGCTGCTTTTACATAAGTCATTTATTTAATACAGGCAGTTGTGACAATTGCCTGTAGTTTTCTACATGCATATTTTATGTTTTCTATTTTTATTTCCAAATAGGCCATGTCCCATCATCCTCCTTCTGCAATTTCCATCTTTTTCAATAGCCAATGGCCTCTTTGTGCCAACGGGATGTGTATAATACAATCTAATCATGCATTTTGAGGACCTGATTTCTTTTGAAATCCATGCAGTACTCAAAAAGATACATCAATGAAGTGCTATGTCACGTATTCAGTGAAGTTAATAATTCAATAGCCTACTTGTTATAAAAGGATTTTTACTGCAGCAGTCTTGTAAAGTTCTGCCAAAATAGTACGATAAGCACAACTGGGTGGAAGCTCTGAGACCTTTCTATTAGCTTCTAAGAAAAGGAGGGAATATGGATAAGACAGGGTTTTAAAATGTTTCTAACAGCTACATAAACACTGGGTGATAATGATTTGATTTTTTAAGATTTTGTTGATGTTGGGTGGTGGCGGGAAAATAAAGTTAATCCCCAGTTAGCACTGTTCAGGTTACATTTAAGGATTAAATGCAGTATGCAATATTCAGAAGATAATGGTACACTGATAAGTTGATCCAGAATCACTTCTGACATGGATAGTTCTTTCTATAGCTAGGGGAAAATAAAATTCGGGAGTTGTTTTGTTTGTTTATTGTAGGCTTACACACAACAATAGAACAGTGTTTGTTTTTCGAATAAAATCATATGTTCCCAGGTTATACATCTGCTGATTTTCATTGCTTGTAGGATTTGCAGTACCTACCGGTAACACAGCTTATCTCGTATCTGATAATTAGGGTGTCTGTGTCTGCTTCAGTTGATTTGGTGTCTTGCACACTTTGTCTGGTTTTACAGACAGTGCAAACAAATAAACTTTTGGTATTTGCTTTGGAAGTTTTGAGGAATTCGTTGATTTATCTTTCTGTCATATACTGAATGCAAATATGAAGGTGTGGTGATGCTAAATTAATGAAAATATACACAAATGGAGTCAGTAAAAAAGACTTACAAATCAATATTTATTTAACAGAGAAGTTAATATAGGTTGCAGTATCTTTCCAGAAAAATCTGCCAGCAACCAAACTAAAATGCTGTTTAATTTTTAGGTAATTTGTTTTTAAAGTTGTAATTTAGTTGTCTTTAAGTTGTCTCTTCCCATTTTAGGTTCTTCAGTTGTCAAATTCTTCTGTAAAAATCTTCTAATTGCGTCTAATGTTCCTTTTATATTCTAATTGCTGTGTGTGGTGCATGGACAATGGTGCTGTAATCTGAATGAAAAGGAGTGCAAATGTGGCTTCATTCAAAGCCCTCAAGTCTCACAGGAACAAGGTGCCAACTGCTCTTAAGAATGATGATTGTGAGGAGTAATACCATGAGAAAAGAAACCCACTAATGACCATGAGAATGGTTATAAGATCATAAGAGAAATTGACCTCCTCTCATTTGTAGCGTCTCTTATGTTCTTTTGACCGTTGTCAGGGTGATACCTTGAAAAACAAAGCCACTAACAGCTTGCAGATGTGAGGGAATCTTTGGTGCATTTGGCTTATCAGCTTTAGACACAGATACAGAATACTGATTTAATATTCTAACATGCAGATATATTAATATTCTATGTTATACAAGTGGTATAGTTATACATATAAAATCCAAGCCCTGATCTTTCATGAATTTTGCGCACTCTCCATTAGTAAAGGCTATTCTGAATCTGTAGGCGGCTACGTCTTTAGAAGTTTGTCTTCCAGTAGCTGTGACTGTTGTAGCTGACTTGTAATTCACTACAGACATTATGAAACAAACTATCAGCAAAGGTGGAAATTAAAAAAAATATTCCAATGAGGTCCTGGGTCATGTTCCCCCAGAGGAAGTTTACAGGTGGTGAGGAAACACATTAATTATCACTTAGTTATCCACAGCACTGGAATCATTTTAACTATTCCCAGGAACCCAGAAAGTACTAAATCTAAGCTTATTATTTTTCTCTTGACTAATGTACTTGTCAAAATTTACTTTTTTCCTTAATTGTAGGGGATGCGATTATTTTCAAACATTGTCAAAGTATTTTTTGTAGACTTATAGTCCAGCATATGCATTCAAATGATTGAAACCCTGAACTGATCTACTATTTTGCTTTTGAGTTTGATCTTGTTGCAGTACTTTAAGTTTTTTTTTAAAAAACGACCTCCAAATCTACAGTAGCAGAGGGTCCCGACACCACCATACAACCTACAATGAAAAACACCCACCTCACACTAAAATTCAGATATAGCATTAATACACTATAGTATTAATAGAGATGTTATTCTCATTTTAGTAGCTGCTCACAGCAGACACACTGCTCACTAGTGCATAAGAGTGAATATTAATGTGATAATAGAGTATCAAACACATTAGAAGTCATCTATGTAGTTTTAAGAACATGTAGCCTCTATACAGTGACCAAGGCAATTAAATGTATCAAGGGGAGGAGGGCTGTAAGAAAATAATATGCAGGCAAATCATTCAACATAGTTTCTCTTTAACATCACCAAGACAAAGCAACAGCGATAGTGAGTGATACTGACACTGTTTACAGTAGGTGCCATTCACAGGCATGTTTTATAATGTGCACTGGAACTGAATGTCTTTCAGAATTTCAGACAGTTTTGATTTTTCTAAGTCTAAAATATGATAACAAAAATAAATCTTTTTTGTAACCTTCTGCTTTCTTTCAAATGTAAAGTAGTAGTCTACTGGGAGGTCTGCACTACAAATTGGGATGATTTAAAATATTGTTTTTGGTAAATGAAGTTGTCAATGCAAAGAAGGTCATACTTTAAAGACAGCTAAGATCTACCATCAAGTTGCATTGGTTCCACATGGAAAGACTCAAAGCAAAGTGGACTGCCTAAACACCAGAAAGGTGTGTATTCATTGTCTGAAAGTGGGTTTATTTTGCAAAAACAGCACTGCAAAGAAAACGAGGATAGCTCAAGTGTTATATTGTAGCACATCTGATTCCCAGCAGAGCTCTGTTGATCCACAAAATGTCACTAGAGCTGGGTGGGACTTTGACACAATGAGGTTGAGTGCTGTACCTGGGAGAGGGTTTCCGACAGCAGTCAAGCTGATAAAAAGCAACAATCCCAGTGACAACCTCACTAAACTTTGCCACTGATAGAGCTGATGTCACCTTACTGAGCTTGCGGGTAAGTATCCACAGTCATGAGCATGAACCTCATGTCTACAATGAGTTAAGATTGAGTCTGCATTTTCAGATATGCATGACTTTATTCTTACCTGGAGAGAAGAAATTTACAAGAAGAAATTCTTTGACAGTTTATAAAAAATTGAGTGAATGATGGCCTTGGTTTCTCTTCAGGCATACAGATGTGCTTCCCTGACATGGTTCTTATATGGTTAAACGTCCAAGGCTTCAGCAAGCTTCCTTTGAGTGACTGCCGCTAATCTGTGGGAGAAGTCATTCGATGCAATTCCACAAGGCAAAGAACCTGGAGTTCACACCGGGGGAGAGTGAGATGGTTGTATGTAATAAAATGTCTCCCAGCTTTGAAATTACTTGAAGGCAATTAAGAATAGCAGGACATAGACTAACATTACACTTGAAGAGCAGTGGGATATCCTGAACCAATTGTGTTTTCTTCTGACACTACAGAGGGCCATTGTCTTTGTTAAAGAAGGTCAAGGCTTAACTCCAAACAGATTTGTGTCGTTTAATGCCAATGTATAAATCACTCTTGGCAAAACAAACTGTCCTTTCTGTGTCCTGGATTCATTCTGTTCCAAAATTCAGTGTGTTATTATATTAAAATACGTTCAATTATTCATGTATCTAGAACAGAGAGGATGGAAGCTGCTGCTGTTGTTTTTCCCTGTAGTGTTTTCCTCTGACTGAATATTATGGGAAAAATATTATTTTTTCTGTTTGTCACATTAATAAGTAGAATATTAAAGGCCTCTTCCTTCCTACACGCAAAAGAGGGAGCGCGTGTGTGCTTATTAGTGAGTTACCTTCAGTGCTGAGAGAAAGTCTGTGAACCTTTTGAATATTTTTGAATGTGTTAGATCTAATATGTAAATAGATCTTTTTTAAAGTCTTAATTAAACAGAAGGAATGGGATGAAACATAGTACACAAAGACATATTTGGATTAATTAATCAACAAAGTGATCGAACAGTAAATATCCTTGTGTGAGTAAATATGTGAACCCTTAGAATCAGAGCCTCCTTAAGCAGCAATGACTTCAAATAGATGTGTCTAGTTTTCTGTTTCCTCCCATGAAAATCATTCCCTATCAGTGTTTTCTTGATGCCTGAAGCATGAACACATCTTTTCTTTTTACTCTGGTGCTCTCTGTTTGATTTTCAGAGTTAACTTAGAAGAATTATCAGTCCTGGGTAGAGTCATTGAGAAGTTCCCAATGTTTAGAAATGGTTTTAACTCTCTCCCAACTGATGAGCATCATTAGTTCTGACGTCCTCTGAAAACTCTTGTGATTGTGGCACGATGTGTTTCCACTAATCTGTATTAACCAATAACCATTTATTTAATTTCTGTTAACATTTATTTCACCTTAACCATATTATACTCACTACCTTCCTACATTGTGATAAGTACACTAGGGGTTCAATTATTATTTCACATACATTGATTCTTAATTGCACATTTCCTTCTACTTCGTACTCCATTGCAACTAAAAAAAACATTGAATAGGTAAAACCCAGCCATTGGGATTATAATAAAAATAAATAAAAAATAAAAAGTCCAATTTCCATTAAACAAGGATATTGTGGTAAGAAATTGTAATTCCCATAATTATACCTAGGATTTACAAACATTTTTTTATGCACTGTACATCTGTACCTGGAGAGATACATTTCTATTAAAAGATGCTTATGACTTATAACTACAACAAATGCACAGAGTAACTGTCGGCGCAACGACAAAATTGCTTTTGTAAAAGTTTCATTGACATGTTATTGAACAGGGACAACAACTCACAATAGACTTTCATACCTTTCATTAACTGCCAGCAAGAAGTGCTATAGTTGCTCCATAATCCATAAAGCTAAAAGTCTCCAAAAATACCCATCTATCAGGTTTAACAATCCTAAAACAAAATAGCTAAAATGAAGAATGTGGCAACATTTTTATTTCTGCTTAGAGAAGGATAAAGAAGGAGTGAAAAAATGTAGAGCAATGCAAAATTTCTGAGGTGTACAGTATGTAGTCCTGCTCAGCAGTATGCATGCCTACAAAAAGTAAAGCACATTTCTATTGCATTATTTTAATGTTTTATTTTTCCCTCTGCACTCCCTCTGGATTGTAACTGGTATTGTTCACACTAAATGGCGTTGCTTTCGAAGCACACAGGTGGTGTCCTGCTCTTTGTTTAAATGGAAACAGTACTCAGTCACATAGGAAGAAGGGGTTTAGACATTAATGTGTTATTCAGTAATCTTCTGGTAAGGACACTGGGTGAAGAGTGGTTTGAACAGCACAGGACATGCTATCTGGATTTAATACTAAGTTATGAGGAACAAGTGGACTTCTAGTGTAACAGTTGCAGTGGTAATTGAACAAGTAATAGGTTTATTCCATGCTAAAAAAGGAAAGAAATAAAACACAACATTTAGGCTGTGGAGCCTCCTCTGGGTCGGATTACAGTGGTAGTTATGTATATTACTTTGTTTCCTCAGGTTCTGCCACATGTTGTTGCTGCAAAGTGCAGAAAGGGGTGGTGCAGGTTCAAGCATTGTTTTAGGGAGACAAAAATTCAAAGTTAGAGAAGTGCCCTTGGTCTCTCTTTGCATTTGCTCTCTTCGAGTAGTTGGCGGAAACATGGCTGGAGTCACTGGTAACAAACACAGTTTTCAAGACCCTGGCTCCAGAGGCACATGGTTCTTTTCCATGCACCTAAAGGTCTCAAAGGTAATGACTGATAGTAGTTTTCATGTTTAATTCCAACCCGTTTCTTCTTGTTCGGAAAAAGAGAGATTTCAGGCTTTGAAATCTGGCATACTGTGTTAGAGCTTATAAGAAGGGACATAATCGTGTCTGCAGCAGCAAGGACACCAGATTTTGATATTTCCCAGCCTTAGCCCCAAACATTACTGCAGTCTAACTTAAGAGAGCCATCTACTTTCCTGTTTTTCCCCCTCACCTTCCAAATTCTTTTTCTGTTGCACTCCTCGCTTCTGCTAACAATATCCTGTGTTTAGATCGTCATCTGATGTGACATGAACCAAAACCTAAAACTACAGCCGGATTGATCCCAAGGGGAGAAGGTACTTGTCTCAGTTTATTTTGGTAAGGCATGTAACTTGGTTTGTACTAATGACTCCGGAGCCATAATGGCACGAAGGGGTAGGATTACATGGTTGATTGCCTAAGAAAAACCACAACATTCAGGAGAGAGTAACCCCTTTGCACTTCCCGAGAGTTATTCCTTGGAGCTGGAAGCGTGCCACATTCCGGTCCCTAATAGATTGGAGCAATAGGTTGAAAGAAGAAGAAAGTCTGAAGAAGGGGAGCGTGTGGCTCACTCGGCCGGATGGGTGTGAACACACTCTTTTCACAACTTTTTAAGGCCTCTTGTGTGGAGGAAAGCCTTGTGGTTCTCAAATGCTTAGCACGGGTTTCACTGTTGGAGAATCCAGTTGACCACATTTTCCTCAAGTTGCTGATTTGATCATGCTCGGACATGAGCTCCACATTTAAAATGGAACAAGAAGGTCAGGAAGATTATAAGCAAGGTGTTTTTTTTGCGTGCTCTAATGCTCATTATGTGTACTGTTTGCGTTGTTGTTGTTTCTTTTTTTTTTTTTGGCTGGGGATCAGTTTTAAATGAGCCATTACTGGTGTGTACAGTCAGCTACTCTCCTGAAGAATCAGAATACAGAGAGCAGAGAACTTTGTTTATTCTTTTATTCTTTTATTTTGAGCCGGCAAGTTAGGATATTCTTAGACATTTTATCTTCGTAGATAAAGCACAGGGCCTTTCATTTTTAATTGTCAGTATGAAAATTCAGCTTAACCTTATTATGTATGTGGGTGTGTGGATGATTTGAATAGATATTTTAGACTTTTACTGAAGACCCCAAATCTAAAGGTGCCAGAAATCTGAGAGTCCACAACAAGCTCAACAATGTTTCAGATTCACTGTGCGTTTGAAAAATACTAATGTAAAATCCTGGGTTCGGTATAGGGTTTTAGGCATTCATGCAAAGGAAAACGGAGCTTTCACTGGCCGATTATCAAACTTTATTGATAAAAACAAAACAAAACTAGCAGACCAAGCAAGAAGAAGAAAAAAGAATAATGGACACAGCGTGAGCCTGCATTCTCTCCTCAACCAGCCACACCACACTTTTCCCTGGTCAGAGATTAAATAAAACTTCACTCGCACCAAACAAATTACCACACACAAAACACTGAACATGTTAACCCAAATATGTCTCACACTAAGTTAAACCTCTGTTCACTTTGTATCATTGTATCATTGGGTTTTGTTCTTAGATGTTACTGTATATCACAGAGTTTTGTTCTAAGATGTCCATCTCAGAAAGGAGTGGTAGTAATGTTGGGGTTTGTTAGAGTTGGGTAGGTGCAGTATAACTGTCCTGTTTTTTTCTGGCAATATCACTGTGTTTTGCTCCTTAAAAGACAGACGGCAAGAATGTCAGAGAGAAAGAATTTGAAATATTTTTGAAAACCTCTTCCTTTCCACTCCTTTCACAGAAGATCTAATGTATTTCTCTGCAATCTGAAGTACACTGTAGATTGTCTAATTGGCACGAGGGTATACAGAACAGTAAGTTAATATTTGTCTTGGGTGAGGGGTTATTTTAAACTCCTGTTTTCATTTTTGTATTTATTTTTCAACATTGTTCTGTTCTCTTTCTTCAAAACTCGAAGCAGGCCAATTCCTTAGAATTGAAACACAAAAGGTATTCAGACTTGCAAACTACTGAATGTACTAGTATCCTCCGAGATGTTTTCTTTATTATATAGAAGAAACATTGAATGAGGCAAAATAACAGAAACATACAACCATATCTAATGGAAACCTGGCAAACAGGTGATTAGCTTCTTTCATTTCTGAGATACATCTGATACCCTATGTCTAAATAAAAAAGAAAATGAATGTTTATCATTTTTATATAAACACAAAGCATACCTGTACTTCAAAGAAAGTATGTCAGGTTTCAGTACTTCCTCAGTAAGCAGTCACAGATACAGAGCAATGAAATGTGAGAATCTTGATTTTTTTTAAATTGCAGTTTACAAAACAGTTGACCTTATGTGTTTAAATAATTTTGCTGCTCTGTCTGTGTAGAAAACTGCGTTTGTTTTCAGGTTTTGAAAGTTTGCCCCATTTACATTTTCCGCAATCATTACAAATTCAAGTGTTCTCTCCTTTCCTATGGAAGCATTGGATCTGGTGATGATCTTTTTCCATTATAGAAATGTGTTGCATTTTGTAGAACTACTTTTGTAGAAGTTTACTCTTCAAAGGGAGGAATGTACAGTATGTGATTCCTTTTTTAGTATATGATTCAGCGCTAAGCTTTTAACCCTTCAGTGTTATCCTCTGATTATGATCTGAGATCCCACAGTTCCTGCTTGTGTAACACCGCAGTAGTTAACATATTGATAAGTAGCTGATAAGGCTATGTGCTTGGAACTTTAGTCAACAGTTCCTGCTGCTATAAATCTGTCATTCTTTTCCCAGAAGAAATGTCACTTAACATTTCTTACAATTTTTTGTGCCATTTGTATGAGGCATAAAATTGCAAAACAGAACATCTACAATAATAACACAATTTAAAAAAATCATTAAATGTTTTAGTTAACAGCATATTCTGAAAGAGAAAAAAAACTTGACATAATTGCAGATGTTTGTGTACAAAATACAACTGTCAGTTGATGTTCTTTATCTTCTTTCTGTAGCTGCGTGATTTCACACCTGAAGGTTCATCTGCAGGTTAGACTGAGGAGAATGAATAAAGTGAATAACACTGTGGTTAAGTGTCTTAGTAAGGGCATGCGATTCACATACTAAGATGCCAACAGAAGTCCTTCTAAATAATGACAGAAACATAACTCTTAATGCTATCCAACAACTAAAATAAACAGAATATTATCAAATGTCACTTCATAGTGAGTAATTTTTTCAATGAAATAACAAATCGGAAGACCAAAGGCATAAAAAAAAGTGTCATACAGTTTAAACTACTGAAATGCAAGCCAGATCTGAGCTGTCAGTCAACAAAAACAACTAATTCTATAATAGTGTAGAAATACTCATGGTGACATTTAAAATAATTTCTCATTTAGATTTTTTTTCCTTATGCATAGAGCAGTTCCTGAAATGACGGAGTGGTTTTGAATCTTTTTTTTTCTATCAATCAAAGTACAGAAACTGAAATAATATACAGTCACATTCATAAAGTATGAAGTCACAGCTCAATTTGCAGATGTAATAAATTAACCAGAATGTTAGTAGTGATTTATAATGTTGTGGTCTTCGTTCTGAAACCATGAACATATTGAAATAGTCCAATCACGTGTTTTTATTTTGACTGCCTTTTAGCACTTGGTGGGTCACACCCATAATCCACTAGGGAGAAGGCACTTTCTTTTGGAGTGGACGAAGAAAACCTTTCTTCCCTCCAGTTCTGTTTTTATTATAGGTCATATTCTGAGTTCTCTCAGTTGCGTTCTTGATTACATACCAATGTAGCATATGGATTCAAACAATTATATTATGTTTGAAGTTATAACAATTATATTATGTATACTGCTTGATACAGTAATAATATATTTCTAAGGTCTAAACATGCCACCAGTGAGACTGACGTGTGTTTCTTTTTGTAAACACCACGGAGAAACTGTCCAAATTGAGCTTCTTCCTACCAACCTTTTGAAAATAACGCAGTTAACAAATTCCATATTCTTCATCCCTACGTGATCCCCTGTAAGAACAGAAATATTGCTATAGAGGGATACATAAAAATTGAATGTTTTTTTCTACACACTGTCAAACTAGACCTCCAATGAGCTGCAGCCATGCCTTTTGTGAAGTCTGCATAGTAACAGCAGGCGGGACACGCAGAGTATAACCTTTGCCTAGCTCCACAGCTCTGAATTTTCCATTCCATCTGAAACAGCCCCTGGAGTAGAATTCTGAATCCTATGCTTTTTCTTTTCTTGGTTGCTGGCATGCACACATGGATGCTTACTTACTGTGCTATGGAAAAAAAAATGTAACTGTGCCATTATAATGATCATCGGCCACAGTAGGTTGCTTCAAGTCGCACTGGCCTGGAAATAAGTTGCTGTGGACAGCAGATAATCCTCTTTGCTGTTGGCTGAACTCGGTCAGAAAATCTGGGTCTACACTGAAAGGGGTGGACTCTTCTTCCTTCCTGGGTAGAATAGGAATAGGAATGAAAAATCCAATACTAGCTTTACATTAGAAACGAATTAACCGTTGCTACACCCTTAAGCTTTTTAGAAAGTAAATTTTATTGGTAGGATAATTTAGTCCAAGCAAAAAATGGCATGATTGTTTAGCGTGTTAATTTAATTTTATAGGTTGTGCTTCAAAGCCTCTTTGCGATCTCGGTGTTTCCTTTATTGATAAACTCCTATTAATTATTAATTAATAGATGTTATTTCTTGTATCATCTAGCTGTGTTTAACAAAGTGGCGGTGGCACTCAAGGAAAGCAGTTTGTTACAGATCCAATATCTGTTTGTTACAGATTGAATATGTTACAGGTGTGGAAATTCAATGGCTCCACAGATATAGAGTTTGACAGCTGGTTTGTGGCTTAGGCGGTGGTGTAGTTTTACATACGAATATTAATCAAATAGGGCCAGACGCCGAAAGGACCAAACTCTGTGGAAATGCAAATGCAGGCTCAGTTCTAGTGTAAATTGTTTATTTTAGATGTGCTGTTAGTGTTAGTTGTTTGACAGATCTGTGTATCTGGTAGACATGTGACTTTCAGGCTGTGGAATGCAGCACTGTGAAATTAACTGTGGGGAGTGCAGAAGAAGTGAAATATGTTTGAGAGAAAATTGTACTGCTTTAATCTGCACACGTATTTCTAAAGAAAAAAAGACTGGTTGAGACTTACACTGTATTTCCCAAAACACACTGTAAGTGTACAGGATTAAGTAAAAAAGAATGCCTTTTGGGGATTTGTTTTGTCTTTGCCCAAACAATCACAATAACAATGTTCTGTTAATTCAAGAGATCAAATAAAATAAATAACCTGTGTTTTCCATAAAGCTCTCTGCAATGTATTCAGCCATTTAAATGTGACATTTGTTGTTCGCAATTGAAGAATGATATTTTGTATATTGTCATATACAGGAAAATATAGGAATTGAGGCAAAGACTTGTGAAACAGCCCTTAAAAATCAAGTGAATAGAGCTTTGAAGCCTCTAGCACTAGAAAACAATATTTTTATGCTGCAATTGAAATAGGTCATTTGGAATTTCATCTTAATTTGTGTTACCTGGCCTTTTTGTAAAACAGAAGGCAGTGCCAGTATTGTTTGTCAGGCTAGACTGAGAGAAATAAAATAAATTAATCTTAATTCCCTGTTTGAAACACATTTCTTGCTGTGCTCTTAATTGTTCTGAGTGGTCTTGGATATTGGGTTAAGATTAATTTTTCTTCTGGTAGTGAAGGATTGCTACTCTATACAGTATATAGTGTGTTTGTGTTTCTAATGAATACATATTATATAATATATAATCTTTACGGTATATAATGTATGGATATATAAATTTAGACAAAAATCCATCCCTTTTCTTCACCCACTTTATACAGTACAGGGTATCAGAGCCTAACCCTGCAAGGCAGGGTACAACCTGGACAGGATACCAGTCCATTACAAGGCAGATGCACAGAGATACAAACACACACACACAATCACACCTCACACCTGAAGAAGGCTCCATGGCCGAAACGTTGTGTTTTCTTTCTTATTTTTTCAGCATGGAATAAACCTATTACTTGTTCCTTTGCAGCCTACGCATGCTGATGTAGCTACCCACCTGGACTACTACATTTCTTAATGCACCACGTGTTAGAAATGAGTTAAAATTTAAATAGTACATTCATTAAATAATAAATTTTAATAAATATTATAAAGACTTGAAAGACTTCCAGAAGACTTCTGAAAGATTTCCAAGTTGTATTTAAGTGTCTCAAAAACTACTTTCTTTCTACAATTAAATCTATATTGAAGATGGTGATCGATAAATGCACTAGGATAAAGCACAGTAATGCTCTAAACATGCTGGTACAGTCTTCAAACAAGCTCCTTTGTCAAATAATCTAAACAGGCAAAGGAGGGCACTGGAATTAATGTACTATGTTGAATAGGGTGAATCCATTTTTGAGGACAAATTGTGTTCCTGTCTGTTTCAATTTTATGTTGCAAGGCTCAGAAATATGATTAAAATGTGCTCAGTCGCGTAGACATCAATAGAAGTATTCACTCTGTAAATAAGAACTTTTCCATCTATCCAAAGCACAGCATTGCTGGTCTGGTCAGTTTCATTTTGTGCACAAGTATGTCCTGAAATATGTCCTGTAATCTAATTAAAAGACCTTTGTTAAAAGAGGAGAATATCAGAATGTTGAAAATGCTTTTTATATTGACTCCCAATGTACATGTGGTCAGAAAACTATGTTATTTAACAGTCAGGTAGAACTTGAAAATTCAAATCTCACACATCCACTCTCCTTCATATACTCACTGGCCATCTAGCTTTTTCAATATCCCCCCCTTCACCCCAGCTGCACTCTTACAGCTGCCTCCCTGATTCATTCCTCGTAAGTGAGGGGAGTTGTGAAAGTCCTGAGGCTGTTATTTCCTGAACCAGGTGAAAAATTAAGTAATTTACCTCCTTTATACTTGTCAGCACATTCCATAGTTATTACAATTTGACTGATTTACTGAAAAACTGATTGAATTGAACAGGAATAAAAGACTTGCTCAATGAAAAAACGTGTATGCTCACTTTTTTTAATACGACATGAAGTAGATCACCAGAAAGACCTGTATGTCAGCCCTGCGAATTTAAATACTTTTGCATAGTTTTCTAGCTGTACATGCTGTATTGTGGAGAAATCCACATAACTTAAGAAAAGAAGTGGGAGTGGCAAAGACCTACTGAGGAGTGTGAGCTCCTGTGGTCAGTTAGATAGGTGAAATGAAGGTCCAGAACAATTTCAGAGCCCAGCTCTATTACAAAGAACTTCCTTCAGATGCAGATACTTTCGCTGTGACAAAGTACCAAGTTGTGCTGGGCGATAATTCGATAACGATAATTATCGCGATATAATTTTAACAAACGTTAGATAAATGTTCGATATGCGCAGAAAATACTGCGCGAGTTTGCATGCGTGTTGCAGACCGGGCAGCTAACGTGGGGCTGTTTACCCACACGGTGGTGGCTGACGGGATTGTATTTAGAGTGGAGAAATGAGCGACACTGAAGCAAATGTAGTGCTGCCAATGACCAGCTCGAAGGACGATGACATTGTCGACAGAAAAGGTCATTCAACTTCGGTAATTTGGAGAAATTTTGGCTTTTTACGATCAGACATAAAACAGTGCACTTTAAACATTGCAGTCTGTCTGAGCCATCTTCTATGTGTGTTTTATTACACTGCAGTATTTAATTCTTTTATTAAGATATTTATTTTGTAAATTGTATTCATGCATATTTTAATATAAAAAAGACTTGAATACTCTCTACCTCAGATTTGTTTAATGTTTCTGCTGTTTGGCAAGTGTTGTGTTCTTAAAATAAAGAGTTGTTTAATTTACCAATTAACTGTCTGGTTTTTTCAACTTTCACTCAGGAGGAAAAATCTGCCTTGAAACTTGAAAGAAATAATGATTTACTTAAGCTACTTTCCCCATCTGTGTGTCTCATGGAGAGCAAGTTGGGGGTATGTAAAAAGACACATTCCTAATACAATTTTTCGTGTATATGGCAATAAAGTGATCTAATCTCTTAAGTTGGAACAGTCAGCAGCACACGTGTATCTGGTCATTTTTCCTGCATAAAGTAGGAGACTGTCACACAGAAGGCAGATAATCTATACCACTGGCAAGCAAGTACTGCACAGAAATTGGAAAATTCTACAGTTATGGAAGGTTCTTAATTTAGGATGGCCTTCCTCTGTAATTTGTGAGGAGTGATAAGTTTTACATAGAAACTGCTAGTGTCAGCTATGGAGAGAACATTATAAAACCCACAAATGTAGTTTCGCATGACAAAACTGAATTCCATGTAATATGAGTGATACCGTGCCAAGAAAAAGTTTGTGAGTCTCCAGAAAAGCCTTAATATTAATATAGTCGTAATAATAATAACAACCTGAATAAATGTATACCACAAAGGTTTGGATTATTGAATGAACAAAGTAGTTCAACAGTAAATATTCTAGGGTGAACAAGTATGTGAACCTTCTAACAGGTGGAACCTTCTTGAGCAGCAGTGACTTCAATTAGACATTTCTAGTAGCTGTTCATCAGTGTCTCACATCAGCTTTTATGAGTTTTGGGCTTCAGGTCCCCTTCATTATGAGGGTTTCTTTGCGTGAATAGCCCCCTTTCAATTGTGTTTAGGTCTAGACTTTGCTTTGGTTATTACAAAATATGAAATTTCTTCTTCTTCAGCCATTCTGTCATAGTTTTGCTTGTGTGTGTTGAATCACTGCTTGCTGCATGATCCATGTTCGGCTTAGCTATAGCTGACAAGTACGTGGCCCGACATTCTCCTCCAGAGTTACTGATAAAATACCAAATTCATGGCTTCATCAATGGTGAACAGCACAGCAGATATAGTATTACAAATAATATATTAAAACCAGATGCTTAATGCTAGTACCTGAGTATATCGTAGGCACTGAATGAATTATATATAGTCTAAAACCTTTAAAATATATGGGTATTATGGAAATTGACTTATCAGTTCATCTCTCCTGTAGGTCCATCACAAATCTGTTGTGGGAATTCAGGAAGACTTCAATGAACAATCTTTTGCACGGTTAATTCCTTAGACTAAACCATGTGAAAACCTTTTTATTACTGTATGTTTTACGTATGCGCCAAGATGTGGTTGTCAGTTCTCTGGCTCTCTTTTACACAAAGCTCGCTCTGGATGGCGGATCGGCTTGTTTGGTGAGGAAGACATCACAGCTGAAGAGAAAGAGAGGGAGCACAAGTTCACCGTACTGAGCTCTCAGCTCCATTAGCTCCAGGCAGGCTGTGTCTGTGTGTTTGGTCTCGTCCAGTGCTGGCCCGCCTGGTGTTTGTTGTGAAGTGGCTTGCAGTGAACTGCTCACTCAAGTCAAGCTGTTAAAAGAGCTGGAACTTGAGCAAAGATGGGAAACCACAAATACACCTCTGGGACTATGAAGCATTGGATTTGTGGATGTTTCAACTGTGGCGCAACTGAGAATAATTAGGAGAGCGAGACCAGGGAAGTGCACATGTGGGTGTGAGGGAGGGGTGACATTAAATGGAAAGTTTAGATTATTTTAACTGTAAATGGCAAGCCATTTAGTTCAGCTGGAAGACATGTGTGAGCTATTTGGACTCCTGTGGGAGCTTATGGGCTTCCAAGCGAGCTAAAACAAGTGCTTCCAAGAAACCATTATTTATGCATGACCCAGTGAATGGGCAGCATGCACCTTGGGGTTTGTAACGGTGCTGCTGTGGCGAATGTACCGTTGCTGCACAGTTGTACTATAGCTATATTTTCACATTTTAAATATTTCTATACGTAAATACAGTACAACACACTTGTTCAAATTTTTAGATTGCTTTGCTATCTAAATGCATCATTGAGAGGATGTCATTAAGTGGGATACACAAATATGGATGAATCACATAGTTCTAAGAAGTGGAAATGAATTGCTATTAAAACCAGGTTTGTAAAATGGCACATCTGCAACTCATAGTACATTATTCCATTAATTTCATTTTCTGTGCAGTTTGGGAAATGAGTATTTTCAAACAAAAGGGTAGCTTTGAATCTTCTAAAGTACACTATTTTAACATGGTCTTTTTTCATAAATGCAGTGCTTCTGTTAACCCCATGTATTGTAGAAAAGTGCTAAAGATGACTTTATAGCTGTTTGTTGCTGTGGAGGTTGAGCTTTGCTCATTTAGGTGGGCTGCTTTCTGTTCAGCTAAATAAACATTGCCCTTAGGTGTGTAATTCACACAGTGTGTTGTGTAATAGGAATCCCAGTCAAGGAACTCCCTTCTAAGTTAATAATCCTTGAAGAACCTTGTGTTCCAGCCAGTCATCTGGAGACTAAAGACATAATAGGTAAATGGTAGCTGAACTGCGTTTTGACTTGTCAGCCTAGATACCTTTGACAAATCCATCAGAAAAAGAAAAAAAGTAAGCCCCCTCTAATAAGATTAGACGCCCTCAAAGTATTGCTAATGAATTAACATTTGACCTTGTGCATAATAACTCAGTGCTGCATGACCTTAAAAAGCCTGTCCTGGATAACATTCAATAATTTGTGATTCCTGCTGTTCACTTGGAGAACAATATCGCCAATGACCTGAAGAACACATCCAAGTGCAGTCACGCAAGTGAAACTAGCCCCATGCAGAGCTAGAGACTCTGACAGTTCTATTTATCCATTGGCTGCATAACAATGACAAGAATGCTTCGAATGAATTGGTTGAACAGGATAAGTTAATCATTTATTTAGAAGTTTCTTATATTTACAGAACTCTTTCGCTTTTCTTCTCTTTATCTGGCTGTATTTTGCCCCCTTTCTAAAACCTTTTTGTGCTGCATTAGAAAGGGAAAATGTTTATGACAAATCTAGTGGGTTAAAGCCTACAGCAAACATCTCATATTTTTTAATTAATCACATGACTTTTACAAAAATCCATGAAAACAGCTTGAAGATTGACTTTCAGTTTCCCTTTCCAAATGATAGGGGCCATTATTTTATAGTGCTTCATCTGATGAACACCTCAGAAATGATAGTCATTCTCAGTATTATTTTGTTTATTACTTAATAATTCTTTGGATTGTATAAAGCCCTTTTCATCACTTTCATCAAAGACTCCCAAAGTGCTTTACATATACAGTAGAGGCACATAGGCACAGACATATAGAGCCCAGTTGGGTGAGACACAACAGCTGTTATATATAAGGAGCCTCTACAGCAGAGTGAATGCAGAATGAGAAATTGCTTCGACAGTTTAGTTAAGAGGGACCTTTAGGTAGGGTAGAGTGTACAAAACCTGGACATTTGGATTAACGTCTCTTTTCTCATGAAAAATGCTATTGGATGACCAAGTAGTTAGGCCCTTTACAATGTAAATGCTCTAGTTTTCTCCAGAATGATGACATCTCCTAGAGCACTTGTTACACCACTTACAGAAATAATTTATTTTTCACATAATTAAGTAATTTTGCATTAGGCAATAAAGAGGTCTTGCACCCCAGTGCTGACCAGGGCCAGCCTGGTCAAGTGTTGCTTCTGAGGTCTGACAAGATGTGGCTACAAGGTGCTGGTGCTGTCATTGTACTAAGTAAAGCTTATCTGATGGTTCCAACTGTTGGTTTTGCTTATGTTCAGGAACTTCACACCCGACACAAGTTTGATGGTAACACACTGGTTGGAAAACGGCCGCCATATAATTTTCACATGTATTTTAAAATATTTTTTTAAATGATTGTTATGGCTTCTCTGAGCAGTCTCAAATGACCGCATCAAAGACATTCCTTGCGTTTGGTGCCAGTCTGCTTAATCTGAGCAAACGGAGGATTTGAGTGCCTCCAACTCCATTATTGAAATGGGAAGTATGCCACGATAGGTGTTATCATAATCTGTTTTGATACCATTATAATATGTCTTTTTATACCACTGTTATATAACAAGGCTCCACTTCAGCTGAAGCAGGAACTGTATAAACAAATGTGTTTTGGAATAAAATGGAATAAAAATAAAGTTTTTTTTTTTTAAATGGTGTGCTACAAATCACGGTTGTTGTTTTTTTTTTTTAGATTTTTGATTCCATAGCTAAGTCCTCATTAGCTCAGCAGCTTTAGTTTTACCCCAGGCATGTGATGTGCTGATGCTGTCCCTGAGAGATTAAAATTTAAAACCAGCTCCATTGCAGAGAAGGGACAAGTTTAATGGAGCTCAGGCTTCTCAACCTTCCTGAAACAGCCTCACAATCCCTCCTCTCTTCCACAGTGCAATAAGGCACTGTTCTCACACTAAACCCCTGTTAACAAAGTATTCAATCATGGAATCATGAAATAATGGTTGGTTGGTTGTCAGCACTACTTTAAAGACCTCTGAAGTAGAATAATGTTAAAGAACCTGCCTTTTATCTAGTTTGTGTTTGTAATTTTGTAGTTAAAAGTCAAACCAGGCATATCTATTTTATAAGGAACAAACTTTTGTCTTCGTGAGCTAAATAATTAACTTATTATTTCCTATCTAGTGTACTGTATTATTCAGAAAAAAAAATTAAGAACCACTGAGATAGGTAGTCATCAGCTTGTTGTCATAACCAGAAAGATAAAAAAGACCGATTATAAGAAAACATTTGAAAAGTTCCCAGTTTAAATGGGTTGACTGGAGATATGGAGGTTTTACTCTCCAGTGAGTTTTTGACCTCCTATGTTATTGAAAAAAACCTCAGGTTTGTTAAAGTCTTAACAATAGACGAGATTGTGTAAACGTTTGTCGGTACTGTTGGGAATTTTGTAACTTAAAACTGTATGCAATCCAAAAAATACAAAACATGGGATGAAGTGATTTTATACAAAATCCTGATCAATCAGCAATGAGGCTTGAGAGGTACGTTTAAAAAAAAAGAAGCTGCAAGCAGAATATTAAATCCCACAGGAAAAAAGGTTTCTGAACGTTGTGATTAAAAGAACATGTTCAACTTATATATCCTCTGTTCACCTTTCTAAATGCACTTTTTTAGAATATATCAAATCCACATCACTCGCTTTTTCATCCAGGACTAAATGTGGACAAAGAGAACCTGTGCCCACTGGGGCATGTTTAAAGAGTGTTCAGTTTAGTCTGTGCAGGGCACTGGCTACTCCAGCCTGAATCAGTTTTCCGAACCAATACCATCAGACGGCTCATTTTTTGTCTTTACCCTTCTGTTCCCCTGTGTAGCTGTCGAGACTGTGCCACTGTTATGTCATTCATGTCACACCCCCGGAGGACTCATCACCCTCAATCAACTCCCTCACATTCCAGTGCGGTCTCTAATTAAATAATCAGACACACCCTCTCCCACCTATCTACTTAAACCAGCCTGACACACCACTCCTTGCTCACTATTAGGTTTTTCCTAGATAGAGCTACATCGTTCCTGCGCTTCTCTGCAAGACTCCTAGTTTTACAGATTCCGACCTTGGCTTGTTTCCTGACTACGTCTCTTGGTTCTCGATTTGATTGTAGTGGATTTTTCTGCCTTTTGACCCTGTCTTGACTTTGGACTCACGAATTTGGATTTGTGTCTACAACAAAATTTACGTTCAGAGGATTCTGCATAGGGTCCTTAGACACAAGATCGTAACAGCCACAGTAAAGGTAAAGGAGCAGTGGTTCTGTTGGTGACGAGCCTCTCCTCTCAGATTGTTTCACCTGTTGAACCCTGTTCCACATAGAGCGTCTGTGTGCAGATTAATCAGCTGCTCTAGCCTGTTGATTAGCATTGAACATTCGTTCAGTATTCGAACTGAACCTCACACGAATCAAAACCTTTAAAAAAGCTTTACAGAACATATTGTAGTTTATTGGTTGGTAGCTTTTGTATAAGGCAGGATGATGTAGTTTTGACTGACATTATTAATTTAATACAGTGCCGCAAAGGGTTTGGATATCTATGCTACACCTACACATCACACTGGATTTTATTAAAAACATATTTCTTCTCAGCCAGAATGGGTTAGTTCAAAGCTGACCCCTTATAGATGCTGAATATATGATTACTAGGGCTGGGGCTTTAATATTCTTGAGTTTTTGAATCATGAATTCCCGATTAAAAAAAAAACCCATAAGTCTGATGGCTTGAGACGACTGCTTTAGGTAACCGCATATCTCAAACGTGTCCTTCCTCATTTAAAACGACTGACTTGGCTGTGTGGCTGAAGCACTCATTCTTTAGGTAGGTTCGCGAGAAACCTCTCCTCAGGGATAGCAGAACATAGCGAAAGTAGTGCCCTGGCAAAGTGCAATGGTCTCTTTTATGGCACATTAGAAAATGTGTTTTTTTTTTTTACAGAGGCATACCACTTGATAGATGTCTTTCTGTTTTTTATATAACTCAGTACCTTTAGCATAGCTGTCACACGGTCTCTGCACACGTCCTTTTGGAGGTGTAAAGTGCTGTTGCTGACTTCATTTTCATAGGCTTTACGACTCAGACTGTGTGCTTCAGACCCTCGGTAACAAGTGTCATGCATTAGGCACTGCTGAGGGGTTTCACGGGTTTCTTGATACAAAGTAAGATTTGTGGAGGAAGGTTTGTCAAGGTATGTATGGAAAAACACTTACAGTACATGTGTATTAACCCTAACTGCACAGTCGCCTTTTCCCCCTCGCGAAGGCGTGTTTTTGTAAAGCAACCAGGCCTGTTATATCAAACAAATCAATCTGAATAAAAAAAACAAACAGGTTTGCACTGCCCTGTGGTCTCCAGCCTCATAAGATAGAGTGGAATAACTTGATTTTTAAGATGACAAAAAAATCGCAGGATAGGAGGATTTCTTGGGAAAATAATAAAGTTAAAGCACATTCCATAGAATAGCTGTAAAATTTGGAAATAAACTTCACCTTCCATTGTGAATTTGATTATTCTGTAGTCTCTTCTTTTGTCGCTTCTGTTGAGTATGGTGATGGTCCACCCCTTTCATAATCTGGATATTGTAGTGATTCAGTAATGCAGAGATACTGCTGGAACTTGAGTTCAAGAAAAAAAAAACTTTTTTGTAAGGTTATATATAGTTTTAAAATAAGTAGTAGTTTAAAAACATAATTTGACTATCCCTGACAACTTGACAGCTCTCTGCTTCTTAGCATTAAAGCCTTTGTGCCCTACTTTTTCTCTGCAGATGATCTAGTTCTGGGTTTTGACAGTACTTTTAATGTTTAATTCACTTTGATTTTCACTGCAGACACATCAAGGGTCTCCACAAGGCACATCTAAGTAATGTGCAGTATGATATAATGTAACTGGAAACTGCATACTGCCAGCCACTGGCTTAGGAAAAAATAAATGTGCATGTAGTAAACAACTGTACATGGACAGGATACCCTAGTATCCATAATAGGCAGATACACTTTTTATCCTTCAAAGCTTCATAAAAAATACAGCACTTCTTCGAAAAAAAAAGAGTTCACTCTAAGTGTACATAAATTACAGTGTATTTGCATTGCAAGGACTTTGTGATACCACAAGCTTTTACACAGTATTATTCTGTGTTGTTGCAACATCCTTAATGTGTAAATCGTTTTCCTGCTGTATAATGCAGCTCTATGTTTGCTTTAAAAAAACATTACAGTTGCATATTTAAACTGATAAAATAGTTTTCACGTGAATCGCAGTGACACTGTGTAACGAACAGTTCTTTCTGGACCCTATGCGGACGACACAATCCGAAGAAGTGGGAAACACTAGGAAAAGGTCATGCAGGAATACGGGGCTGAAAACAGGCAGGCGTGTCCAAAGTGCGCTGGTGCACGGGGGAGGTGTGGCCGAGGCAAACAATCCAGAAATAATCCATAGAGGGAATCCAAAAACACAAGAATAAGTCCATAGCCAGGTGATCCATCCAAACACGGAATTATAAACCATGAACCGGGTCGGAACCGGCGGACAGGGAACGGGAACAGAGATTAAAACCTTAACCGGACCAGGCGCTTCCAGGTCCCGGACTCGCACGGTGCGGAAACCAGATGCAGAGCCAGGATGAGCATCAGCGCCTGGCTTTTAAGGTGGGCTGGGAAAAGGGATCAGGTGCACAGAATTAAGTCTAAAGTGAAAGGGCTGGAGCACCCTTAAGGAGGGGGGACTATAATCGTGACACACTGTACATAATTAATATTGTAGTTTATCAATAATTACACCTGATTACTAAGTCACGTTACCATGCAAATGCACTAGGCAATAGTTAACTTGTGCATCTTCCGTTTTTGAATTTTTCTTCAGGAGGAATAAAAAATCTCGAAATAACTTTCTGAAGTTATGAAACCACATCCTCTACAGCACAAAAGCTGTTTCGGTACGTTTCTCTCAATGGTTTGATGCAAATTGAAATGTCGTTAAGTGTGGGGATATATGGGAAGACTCCGAAAAGCACAAAATAGCTCCCCTGTGTATCCATCAGGCCACGCAAGAGAGAAGGTGGATTCAGTTTTATTGAAATGGAACTTGTTTGGCCTTTCACAACAGTTTGTGAACGTAAAACCCATTCTAGTGCTCCTGAACTTTTTAGCTCAAAACACAAAACCAAATTTGCTTTCAAAAACAATTTCCTGGTGTGAAAGTCTGAAGTGAAAACAGTAGGTTTTTTTGCAGTCATTTGCAAGCAAAGCACGATTTAAATCCCTTGCAGGTGGGATCGGTGAGAAAGTGTCCTTCATCAGCGCTCTTCTTTCATCCCAACCAAAGGGAGCCTAGCCACTTGGTATAAGTTTCAGAGCTCATACAGCCGTGTTGAATGAGACAGCTTCTTCTCAGATGAATGAAAACTTTCATGTACGTTTAACAAGGGGCCAGACTTAATCTGTATGAACTATTTGGCGCCGTAAAGAAGGGAAAAGGAAACATTTATAAATGTCTTATTCGGGCCAGTTGGGATTTATGCAATCCAGATTTTTATTGTAACCCATGCAGGCTTTGTCCAGTGCATCAGGATAAATTACCTCCATATTGCTGAAAGGTTCCATGAAATCTTTGACATACTCACTACCTTAAATCCATTACCTCATATGAGCCATGGGGGCTCCTAAGGTATTGAGGCCCCCTTCCTCCATAGGAGCCTTTCTATGGAGTTTCTAGATAAAAACCAAGTCTACAGTACTTCTTGCTACAGCTCCTCATTTTCTCTTCCCCTTCCCATGTACTGACCCATGTTTACCTTCTCTAGACTTTCAAGGTCAGGCCAGCATGGTGAATGTTATTTATTGTTAAAATAATTTCTCACTGAAATATAGGTTCATGCCTAGAAAGTAATATACTGTTAACTTGGTTAGAAAAATCCAGGCTTATGCAAGTAAATAAACAAGGAACTTCCAGTGTATTAACTTCCACGCAAACAAACTATTGTTTGGCATTATATCTCATTAAAACCCTGTGTTTTCCTTATTGCCATGTTATTGAATGCATTTGAGGCACACATAAAACCTTTAGACAACTTTCAGCTGTCTTTAGAACCATACTGAAAATCTGGATTCAACAATTACGGTCACTAGGCTATAGGTTTATGAAGCATGACCAGATTTACATAGTCCTTCACGTGAGACAAATTTTCATTGTATTTCTCTTTCTGATTTTCTTAGTTCATGCTGATGAAAAATCAGACGTTTGGGTTCTATCAATAATTTTGTCTTATTGGTACATTTTACTGTTTTTGCTGCTCTTTTGCCAACAGCATATATTCTACAGTGGTAGTTTCTTTTTTTCTCTGATTTATGTATATTTGCCTCTGGTTTTGTTTCAGTTAAACAGATTTCCATATGTTTTAGAAGACTAGAATACAGATTTACTAGGACATTGAAGAAACCCCATTCAAAAATGCAATATTTAAAAAAGGTTAAAATTATAGATCTTGCATAATTATAGATCTTGAATCTCAAGATTTTTTGGCATCGTTTTCTCCATGCTACTGTACTGCAAAAGTGTCAGCTGTGTTTGACAAAGCACATGCTGATGTATGCAGGTAATAACATGCTTGCATTGCATATACTGTAACTACAGCCTTTTCAGACTGGAGGGAGAACATTATGAAAATGATGTAATTCTCTGCCTAGGAATCAAAAAGCCTCGTAGAATCTTGGAGCTTGTCCAGTTTGGGCTCACATGTTTGTAGCACAGTGTCTGCCGTTAGAAAATAGTTAAGGTTATTCAATATGATACTGAGTTATTGCCTCCAAGTCACATGCAGGATTCCTTATACTGTAGACATATAATTGCATACACCTTTTTGGTCTCATTTAATGATCCCCGGAGGGAACTACAATGACAGTTGTTCCAAATGTCCTGTGTATACAGCCAGAAGTCAGAAAATTTGACAGCTTTTCAAAACAGTCCAAAAGAAGCAAGCTTGCTGTGTGGTCTCAGACATCCTTCATGATAGTACACATTTTGATTAGAACAGCCATTTGGGCTCACAGTTTATTTTATTTAGCAGTCTAATGGGCTAAGAGGACTTAAAATGTAAGGACAGTATAAAGCAAGGGCGTGACAGGCACATCTGAGACAAGATCAGACCCATTGGAATGTTGTCATTGTATGTTCCCTGATCAAAGTTATTTTTGGTAAATAAATAATATATATATATATAATGCTTGTTTTTGTTGTTCTGGATTTAGTACTTCATTAGTTGAGGAAAGACGTCAGTTGGTCTGTAATCTCCTCAGTTGTTCCTGGCATTATGACAAAAGTCTTTGGAATTATCTCCAGCTCTTTCTGCAAAAGTCTTGTATTTCAGAGCATGTGTGTTACAAGTAAATGACCAAGTCGAACTGTTGCTTCGTTCAGTCTCTCGCTTCCACTTTTACTTCTCGTCCCCCTCCAGGATGCCCTAATAATATTATAATTTGCCACCCATATTTTTTAACACTGAAGAAAGTAAAAAAATGCCATGGGCTCCTAAGTTTAAGTGCTTGTCCACATTTGTCAGTTCATTTGTTGGTTTTGACAGCTCCTTAAACAAGATATGCTGGGATAGCTGGAAGACCTGAACTGAATAAATGGGGGTTTTGTTGTTTATTTTCCAGTGTCTCACCATGAGGGTTTTCCCCTTAATGGGCCAGTTGGTTCCTGCCATGACTCCAGGTGATTCCCTTCTGTGATTATTTGGAAAGCTGAGAGTGAAAAATCCCTTGGTCTGCTGGTAGTCTGTGCTGCTTCCTAAGCCAGGGGATGCTGCCCAGCTGTTTCTAGAGGTTCCCTTTGCCCTCTTGCAGATCGGTGGTGTTTCTTCACGGACCATTCAGAGCTCTTTTGAAACACGTAGAAAGGTATTCCTGGCTTTTGTGCTGATCGTTATGAAGAGAGATCTGGAAGAAGTGTCGTTGTATCCTTTCCCACTAATTACAGCATGAACATGTCATAGGCATCCACAGGAAGCCCTGCCAGCCTCAGAATTGATTTCATTTCGCAGGGAGTAACGACACCCATAATCAGATCTGTTTGAGGATGTTTAGTGAGTGGTTAGGTATAGTCAAATTTGTTTTAATAAAATCTAGTCATATTATGAGATAAAATAACTTTAAAGTATTTTATTTTAAGAACTCATATGGGTTTCTGTGCATACCATCTTAGACATTGGTCTTGCATGGAACAAAAACAGTTGTATTACACTCAAACAGAAAATGGGTCTGGAACAATAAAACCGGTTACTGGGCAAAACAGTTAAATTGTTGAGGGCTCCTGCTTGAACACCTGTTTCGTGTGTATGATAAGGTAGGACAGTACCATTGTATTACTGCAGTACCCTATGAACCTTAGAATAAAAGGGGTGGTGACCTTTCTTGGCCCTCCCAAGAATATGTTTGCTCTTTGAGTCACCTGCTCCTAATATATAAGCCAACTTTCATTTTCCAAATTAAAACAAAAATATCTACCTACATTTAAGATGGGTACCACCATAAAGGAAATTATTGAGCAATTTATTATACATAAGCCGTTACACTTTCATGAAGAGTCTGTCCCTCCACTGCATTGAAAGGAGGTTTCTCTGTGTATGCACCCATGTTCTTTTACATATGAGCTATCATGTGGCATGCTAGGGTGAATGTCAAGGACATGCCGATGCAATTGTTCAGTACACTAAGTGAGCTGAAGAAAACTAGAAAATCTAGTCCAAGACATCACTTAAAATGTTAGTCAACTAGCGTAAGTGACTTCAGCACTTTTGCAACCTTTATTTTGAATACATCATTTCACTCCATTATTAGAAAGCCACTTATTCCAGGTTGCAACAACCCAGAGCCCTGGAAGTGTAAGGTGCAAACCCGGTGCAAATGCAGAACATGCAGACTCCACACAGAATGAGACTCAGTCTGGAATCCATCTCATGTCACAGGAGCTGTGAAACAGAAGCACTCACTGCCACAATGCCGTGCTGCCCTGTTATGATAATGTTTTGGTGAAATGCAAAGGTCAGGTCAGGTAATTGAGAAAATTCTTAAGAATTCCACTTGAAGCTGAAACCTGGAAGGTGTGAGACTGCCCTCATAACTTGCTCAGGGACTTTAAAGGGCTTATTTTAGGATGCAGAGCCAAAGCAATCATACTGACAAAGCAATATGCAGACCAGTCGCCTCCCTAAGTCATCTGAGGAGTTTACCCGAGACAGCTGTGATGAGGAAATGTCTGCTTGGTTTGAAATGCTGCACCTGGGCACTACAGCTGCCCAGCCCTTAATAAGAGCAATTAGGCTCCAGTTTGGTGAAATTCACACTTATTAAGCATAGGCTTGGGGGCAGTGGAAGCTTCTCTGTAGCTTTAAAAGTAAAAAAGAGTGTGAGAGCTACTGAAAATAGCATGGAGAAGGGCTTATTATCCCTCTGTCTCTGCAATGCAGGTAACTAAGCCAGAGTAGCTGGTAAAAATAGAAGGCTGGAGGTGCCTGAGACAGCATTGCTGTAATCTTCATTCCCGTACCTTTTTACCAGACATCATTCAGGTGCGCCAGCAGAGACACTGCCCTCCTCTGATGCAAATGAGCACAATTTGCTGGGGATTGCTGAGGGAAACCCAGGCAGCCAGGCTCTGACTGACGACATGTAGGTGTTTAGGCATGTCTTGTAGTCAAATGGCACATTTAAAGATGCAGTGCTGTGTGTTTCTTTTTTCTTTTTCTGGAAATCGCTGTGTTAAGGCAGTATTTGTTCAAAAAATATTTTAAAATTTATACTGCATCCCATTAGTAATCTATGTTCTAGAGTGTCAGATATGTTTTAGTGTTACACATTATAAATACATAGTTTAAGCTCTCAGCTCACCGAGCCCTCTGTCTGAGCATAGTGGCTCATTTGGTGCACATCTATGGGCCTTGAAAAATGAGGTGAAGTGACCCTGGAGTATTTGAAAGACAATATTTTTAAGCTCAGAGCTCCTCGATGTTATCGTAACTTTATAACCCACTATCTACATAACAGTATCCCTGAAAAAGGCTATTTTTTTTCATTTAATTGCTTGTTTCCTGTCTTGTAGTAATTGTATTTGTATATACCTCTGTACATGCATTTAGCAGCAGTGCTTTTCAGAATTTTGTTATTCAGGTTTAGTGTTTTACAGTAAAATAAATTAAAGCAATCTCTGACTCATCTTCATTTTTAACAAAACTGCTTGACCGAAGATGACTATCTACCCACCACCCATGTCCGGGGTACAGAGAGGTTTGCGAAGAAAGGGTTCAGTTTCTTCCTTTTAGAGTTAATACACATCATGGCGTGATGCTTCTGGGGGGGAATTTCTCTGAATATCCAGCAAGATTCTAGACTCGTCTAACTCCCAAGCAAGCAGGAGCATGAAAAGTGAAACGGACTTTGCCATCAAAAATGATACTGCAATCTAGACATTAATTGAGGTGAGGTGATACTCTTGATTGTTGAAACCCAACCAGAGCACCAAGCTTAACTTAGACGTTACCTCAGTCTTAAACAAACTTTTTTTTAGAAAAAAGAAAACTAGCCCAGGGCAATGAATCTTCCGCAGAGAGACAAAATTAGTTACTTGGTTCACCAACCGTGTGCCAAACAGGAAATAGGCTATGTACACCAAGTCACCAGCTTTGGTTTTTTCGATAAAAGGCATTATGAGTGATAATGAGTGAAACCAGTCAAACACAATATACATTAACCAACCTGAAACAATATCAGCACCCTGAACCACACTTGTAAAGGCTTTGCCAAAATTTAAATCCATATAAAAAGCATCTCCTGGCCAACACGCTGACTGTGTAGTTTATAAATTAGTTATGCTTTCTTAATTTCACCGATTTTAGCCCAGTCTTTCTGAATTGTTTTTTACTGTGATGGAACCTTTTTTTTCACCCGTTATCTCAGGAAGCATTGCAATTAAATGATGCGACAGCACCCAGTGTGTTCAACGCCCCTTCCACGAAAAGCACCATCTTTAAATGAGGCAGAAGAGCTACCTGGAGAAGGATTTCAGCTGTGTGTTGCAGCTAGATGTCTGCACGCTGAGTATAACAGGGACTGAGAGCTACATTTCTTCCAGGCAGTGGTAACCCACAGTTACGGTACAGAAAAAAAGATCAAAGTCAAACTTATTTGGGCAAAAAAACTCATGTTACCAGATTCTCATTTTTAAGTCATTTAGATGGAATCAGAGTAATCAGATATGGTAGTAAACATGAACTGGGGGCTTTCCAAAAGAGAATGAATCATTGCAGAAATGCACTTACGACTTCCGGAAGGCTTAATAGTAAAGGGCATTTAAAAAAAAACGGAAACGGGGTTTGATTGGAAACATCATATTGGTCCAAAAAAGAAGGGAAAAAAGTTCTGGCACTGAGGGACAGCACACCACAGATTCACATACTCATTTTTAAAGAACAAACGTATTGATTTAATTATGTGGAGCAGAAAGTTTGCCAGTGAATCCAGAAGACTCCAGTGAATTCATAATGTTAAATTTGAAATGCATATTCATATCTGTGCACTAAATCACCAGAAAAAGTTTTCAGAATGTGAAAAAACATAGAATTTTAAATTAAATGTAAATTTTAATTATACTATATATAAAACCTTTATTACACAACATCTGTAAGGTCTGTAAAAAGTTAGAGAATGAAAAAGTCTTTTTAGAGTTGTTAATGCTTTGTAAATTGGACAAATGATAGGTAAACGATAGGATTTCATCCTAAGGTCATTATAGCAGATAGGACAAAATCTGCTATAATGACCTTCAGATATCTTTTGCTAAAGATCGCGCACCAGTTTACATTTTATGAAATTTTGGTTCATGTATTAATTAAATGCTTTGTGACTTTTATGTATTAAGCTGTTTTTAGTACTGTAGATAACAGGAGGATTTATGAGAGAAGAGTACAGCTTCTGCTTGAAGTCATTATGTGAGATCCTGGAAACAAAGGCACTGCATTAGTGTTAATGGGAAATAAATAAAGAGCAGCTGCACAGAAATAAAATATGTCTTCCAGTGCGCATTTCAGTTAAGCTAATAAAACACGAGGAGGGCTAGATACTTCTTTTGATCCCGAATTTCAGAATTGGGTTCCAGGAACGAAAAAGAGAAGACCTTTAAGCCAGGGTCACTCTGATTTTTTCCATTTCTTAACAAGGTGGTTATCAATGTGAAACGGGGGCGTTTCAAAATAAACAGTGCTTTTTTTTTACTGGAATTGCCACCCATATTAAATCAACAAGTAACAAGTTAGCAGTTCTGATGATTTCTAACTTGGTACATGTACAATATACAGTATATATAAACAACAAATTGTGAAAGTTGCAAGAAATGTTGTGTGGTGATCACAGCCTTTCGCTTGGAATACCTAATACCAGTAATTAATGTTGTTACGTGCCAGCAGGTCTGTTGCCATAGTATCAATAACCGGCAGGCACAAAGGTTCATGTAATTATATCAAGGATGTTTCAATATGTTGTCTTCTGCTTGACAGTTACAAACACGTTTCATTTGACCGGGATGTTAAGAAACTCTTTCCTTGGCCTGTACATGATTATTCAATGGCCTTAGTGGTATACTTCTAGAGAGGGCTTGTGCGAAGTCACTAGAGACAAGTGCTGCTTATGGTATTTAAGGTTTTGAAAAAAAGCTAAAAAGGGGTAAGAGCACAGATGCCTCAGAATTCTCCACAGCAGGCCTCAGAATGCTCCACCCGTCTAGTGTTTTTTTTTGTAAAGTTTGTTCATTTGGAGAGTGGTAGCCCAGAAATAATAAAAAAAAACAACAACATTGTGCATGACCGTGGGACTGTGCTGTGCAGCATCTGTAATAATCGTGGTAAGATAATTCATGGGTCATCAAGAATGATTAAAATAGTTGCTTTGACTGCGGTTGCCTGTGCAACTGTTAAATTCAAGACTTCTGCAGCCATGTACTGTACCATTAAGTCACTTTATATCCCTGCCATGTCACATGAAGGGCAGGCCTGGAGATCAGTCGAACAAGAAGCAGTTGTGGATTTTTGTCGCTGGTAGGCTGATGGTTTTGTTATAAATTCCATAAACGCAAGGCGAAAGAACCCTGGAATGATGTGTTTTTCATATAATGTACAATGTATAGTACAACACAGCACACATGCTTGGGGTTTTAAAACTTATGGGTCGGAATGGTAAACAGATGTGTCACAGCTGTATTACACTTAGTGTCACACTACAGGGAAAGATCTGTTTTAAGACCGAAGAAGCTATAACTGTTGCAGAGTAGGTAGCAGAGACTTTGGGTAGTTGTTACGGGGACATGTTAATGAAGTCCTAATTATTTCTCCAAAAGAACATTACAGATAATGCTATGAACAGTAGCACATGTTGGAGCTTTGGGGAGAAATGAAAAAAAAAATCATTATCTGTGCATTTTTATTAACTCCATAAATATTTAATGCTGGGTTTACTATGCATCTTTCCATTAAAGATTAACTTTCTATACCTTATTCCCAATAATCTATCATTAACTGTGAGTTCTATTCTGATGTTTGAATTCAGTGGACATTTGTAGTTGATAAACAAATCCTCCTTAGATCAATAGTTTTTCTTCCATGTGAGATGGATTTCTTGCACCTGTTCTTCATTAAAGGGTCTAGTTTCAGATAGCTCTTCCGTCACAGAATGTTGTTTTTTCATGGTAATGTAATATTTTGATTCCAGAATAACAATTACAGTTTACACTAATCTTTTATCTGCAAATTCTGGCATATGTATTTGGATGTATTGAACTTTCAACTGTGTTCATTGTCTCCATTGTCTCTAAAGCTGTCTGATTCTTAAGGTCTTTCCTTGTTCCTTAATCAGAAGAAGGGGAGAAAAGATTAGGAAATTGCTTGGAGAGATGAACTTGTTGCTGTACTGAGCCATCCAGAAATAAACATTTTAACAAGGGCACAATAACTACTTTAACAGTAGAAACTTTTAATTTAATGTTAAAACCCCCCATCTTTTTTATTGTTTGTATAATTCAAACATGTCACATTTAGTGCCTAGTAAAAGCATAATGCAAAACCTTTCATTTTTGTAAGGCCTGGTAATATAAAACTTACATGCATTTTAGTGCCTAGCACCACTCAGTAGTGCTTGATGCATATTAAATCTTTTTAAGTTTAAAGAGAAATGTTAAGATTGTTTTTTTTAGAAAAGTCTTGAATGTGAAATACTTATTTTTATAGAAAAAACACCCACTCACAGGGATTGATTTAATTACCATAGTTGCAGTAGAATTTGCTTTAATGCTCTGTAGTTAATCACAGTTCCTTGCCAGATCTTTGTATAAACTGCAGACATTTATTTAGTTGACAAGAACAGCTTTCTCTTCTTAGGGTTGTGACAAACAGAAAAAGCACAACATAATGCTTCCATCAGATTTCCTAAGCTATTAAGTGGACAAGCTGTCTTCAGCCGACAAACAAAATGTTAGCTCTGGTTTTCTCTGGCATGTTAAATTAAAAACAGCTTTGTTTAAGTACACAGCAACTGGGCTTCTGACGCTCCTCTAGGGCCACACATTGTCAGTGAAGAAGGCAAGCCTGTTTTCCAAGTCACCACAACCCACATCCACTTTGCTTGTCCTTCCAACAATAGGGTAAGAAGGAACAAGAAGGGACTTGCTTAACATCAGTCTCAGAATTGCTGGACAGCAGATTTATTTTTTACTTTTTTATTTGGCTTGGTCGGGTATTTCTGTTTAGACATTTGGGAAACAGGAGGTCATTCTTGGAAATCTCCTCAGCCTACTATTTCATCATTTACAGGAAAATAGACTTTGTTGCTTATACAGCCTGCTGTGTTTCAGGGCTACGCACAGGGACACGCGTGTCTTGGACAAAGGCTGCCTTTGGGAAAATCGGAGGTGGGGCAATTTTACAACACACTTGGACCCCTCTGGAACGTACTTAAAAATCTTGTTACGCAACCTGGGTCTTTCTTTCCAGGACCTGTGTGTTTGAAACGCATTACGCTCAAGCTAAGCTCTTTCTGGCAGTGTTCCCCATCGGCTGGGTGGGTTTCACAGGGAGCCTGAAAGGTGTCTGTCAATAGCTGCGTAAGCTTTAAGTTGTTTCCACCCCTTCTCAGAAATTCTTCTTAACCACTGCCAAGGCTGCAAAAGAGCTCAATGGGCTGAAGTTTTAAATGAGAGATGTGTGCAGATTTCAGTATTATGATTGGAAAATGGCAGCCACACTACTGTGAACTTTCTGCTGTTTCCAAACTCCGATAATAATGCCGGCTTGGCCAGACTTCCTAATTTGGTCTCGTAATTGATAGCAAAGATGCAGATCCAGGCTTATAAGTGCAGGAAGAGAAACAGAGACTGCCCAATAGCTTTCTGCTTTGGAAAGAGACTTTTAAAAAGGAACAGCTGTGCCTGGAAGAAAAGCTGCAGCTTTTTTCTGTGGTTGAAGCGCTAGTTCTATGATGTTTAACGAAGACCTAAGAAATCACTTGGGTTGGGAAAATTCTGAAGTTTGAAAGTTGCTTTCACTCTTGGGGGAGACATAACTGGAATGAGTGCTGTTCTTCTAAAGCTATGTTTTTTTCTCTTTCTTTGAATGTAATTCTCAGAATTGGTTTCAAGATTCTGTGGTCCTATATATTTCTCTTCCCCTTATTTTTTACTCTAAAAACATTCACCCAGCGAAAGCATTTAGATCTGCAAAACAAGGAGCTGTCTCTCTGTGAGAAATCCTGCTATTAGACAGCTTTGAAAAGAAGCCTTATAACAGGTATTTGATTAGAACGCTAACCAGCACTTTCACTATAGGTCCAGATCTTTGAATTTTGGGGTTACAAACTATGCTTGGTAATTCATTCAAACCTGGTCCCAGCACGCTAGATAATGTTCTTGTAATACTTCTGTGATTAGCGGTAAAGCGGATTACTTGGGATACACATGGATTCAAAATTGCAGGAAATCTTGAAACTTCCCTCAGGTGCGTGAATGGCTCTACTCTTTTAGATATTAATAATCAAATGTCAATATCTTGTCTTTTGTGCCTGTACAGTAACTACTGCTTAGTAGCACTTTATGTGAATAAATGTACTAGCAAATGTACAGCATCATGAGGCAAAGCGTCTTTTGGATCCAGAGTATTGTAATTCATGAGCGGGTGGCAGCAGCGTGTGTGTAGAAATGGAGTGAGACGGCTGCGGCCCCCTATAGCAGACACTATTGAGCGACCTAGTGTGAAGTGTAGTGTAAACAGTCTTGTAATGAAGGCCCCATCCTTCATCACCGGTCTTGGAAAGAAGCCTCTCCTCCAATATCGCAGCGACAGACGGATCTCTGTTCCTTGTTTGGCTGCGAAGTAATTTCGCTACAAGTGGTACAAGAAACTTGGCCGCCGCCAACAAAACAAATTGTCGAATGGTGTGACAGTTTTTGCAAGTTTAATTGAGCCCAGGCTTGAGTAATGTCTGCGATGCGGCTTTAATTCTAGAATGCCTCTCCTTTTGTGTTGAAGAGGGGCCCACCAGCTGCTGGCTGCTAATAAGTTAAATACGAGTCATTGCTCTCCAAAAAGACAACAGCGAGGCCGCATGTACTTGGGTGGGATTCTGCATTTCTTCCATTGATGGAACCAGACAGAGCAACAGCAGAGGAGGCTGCCCTCTGATGAATGACCCCTGTGTTCTCGTTCATTGGGTGTTGAGAGCTGGGCTAGAAGGTCGTGGTAGGAAATTGTCTTGCCAGTAGGTTGTCCCCAGCCTGTTTATGCTTTTTAGGTTACTTTGGTTACCATGGTTGCCCTGTCGCCAAAGAAGGAAATGTCTTGCTTCACCCATGACCAGATTGATAGTCCATCAGGCCAATGTGTTAGTCAAATAACCAACTGTTTAAGATAAAATTATTCAATGTGTAATATCAAAGACCCCTATACTGTATTTATAGAGTAGGCTCTATGGTATTCAGATATTTATGTCAACCAGTGTGTTTTTTATTAATTGGCAATACTGCTCTAAAATGTATCATATATCCTTGATTACATAATGAGTAGGACTATAGTTGTCTCTAGTGTCCAGATTTGACTATATTTGTGTCAGTTCTTGAGAGGATGGATGATTTTGCCTTTGATTGATGTAAAAAACATCTTTAACAAAACCAAAAGTGGTAATGTATGATGTTCCACAATTGGGGTCCAGCTTGTCAGAGACAAATGCTACTAGTTAATGACGGTAAGCTTTTGTGTCACGTAAGCTATTTAACTAAAAGTACTAATGTGTTTGTGATCTCATCAATTGCTGTAGTTAAAACAGGGATTTATTATTTTTTTTTACTTGGCATTCCAAGTACATCCGAGCTCAGAAATGAATGTCAAACATATGCTGTATAGTACTGGCCCTACTGAGTTCATTAACAAGATTGTATTGTATTGTATTTGCACTTACTGTCTTCCTGTAAAACGGATGTACTATAATCCAGTTCTTTTCCGTCTCGTAGAAAGAGCTGCATCACATTCTCTGCAGTGTCCAAACTTATTATATGTCAAGAGTTTTTTTTTTACCTTAAGCTTCCTTTCAGTATACGTCTTAGTATACATATACAGTATATATCCATTTTCTAACTGCTTTATCCAATACATGATTGTTAGGAAGCCAGAACCTCTCCCGGCAAACAATGAGCAGAAGGCAGGGCACACCCTGGACAGGACACCAGCCTATCGCAGGGCACACACAGACACAGACATGAAACAAACACACTCACACCAGGGCCAGTTTTCCCAGTATGTCTTTATACTGTGGGAGGACACCAGAGCACAAACACAGGGAGGGGATACAAGCTCCAAGCATGTAGCTTTTCAGGAACTGAACCCCGGGCCCCAGTGCTGTGAGACAACAATACTAACTGACAGGTTGATTTTTTAGGGGGGCTGGGTACCCATTTTGTAACGGCTCTGTATTCTGCATAAAAGGAAATGATGGAAGATCATGTTAACTTTGCAACTGAAAACCCACTTCAGCTCTCTGCCCTGAGACCTCTGTCACCCTTGCCATCTGCAGATCTGCAGATGGTTGTACAGAGCAATCTCAGCATAGTAAAGTATCATCTTTTAGTCCCACATGATGGAGATTATATGCGTCTGATCTCCGGGAGATTTTAGCCGAGAGTCTGGCGGGGAATAGGGTGGTCTGCTTTGTGATTATCTGCAATAATTCATCTTTGTTTTTATCCATCACCAAATTCTTTATCATCAGATTTTAATTTCTTCATCATCACCAGGACATGCAAAATGCCAGCATTACTGGAGGTTGTACTAAGGAGCTCTATTTGTTTTCAAATTGCTGTAGAGAAGACTGCACGTTATTTCCCTGTAGGTCCATCAATGAAAGTGATGTGTCTTATTCAAATGACATGTCCCGTAAAACAGCTAAACAGTCGTGGGCAATGGTTTCGGATTCACATAGCAAATAAAAAGGCAAAACAGCAATTATTGAAAATATGCATTCCCAGAAAATGTAGATTTAGTGAGTAAATAGATTTGAAATCAACTTTATTTCATTGTGTAGGCTTAATTCTTTTAGAGTGAAAATGACAACTGGTAACACTTCTCAATTTTTATGTCTGAAAAAATTTCTGCAAAACTTTAAATCATACAAATATTAATGTAATCTTGCTAATATTTATTCCTGTATGCCATAAGTTAAATTCTCAAATAAGCAGTTTTTTGCTTGATAGAAAATTATTGATTCTGCCTCTTGATTTCCAGGAATGTTATAATTATTGATTCTATTCTTGTTATCAAAGAAGACTAATGAGATGGGAGTGAAGGAGTAAACTAATACTGATAGACCGAGCATAAGAGAGACTTGACACATAGACTGACACATATACACGTATATAAAGTCCTTATTTTGTGCTTTTGTTAAATATTGAAATATTCACAAACTAATACCACGAGTACTTAGCACTTACTGTACATCAGAAGTGCATCAGGAGAAACCAAAGAGACAGATGGAGCCATTGTCCGGGTAAGGATTGGAAATGCTTAAGGAACTCCCATATCTAGACAGATTACCTTAATAAGTACCTTACAGTGAAGCAAAGCAGGTTCACCAGCAGATAAGAGGACTTGTTCAGTGTGACTAATTGAACTAACAATCCTCATTGGGACTGACCCACTTAACATGTGAAGTTTGAATGGACCATATTCTTGTACCCCAGTCAAACCAATGGAAAAGAATGTTGCCTATCAAGATAGATGGACCAAATGGTCTCCTCTCATTTGTAGTTTATCTGTTGTTCTTATGTTCTTTTCTTTCACTGTTAATAAGTACTATTCCAAGGAACCATTGCAAAGTATTATCAAGTTCAAGTTCAAGTTTATTGTCATTATACTCATATACGGGTATATGGTATAACAAAATGCTATTTAGCTAGCTCTCACGTAGTACAAAACGTAGTACAAAAAACAACAACAACAACAATACAATTGTATAATAAAAGAAGACAGAGACAACAGGCAGTGTGCAAAAACAACAACAGGCACCGTGCAAAACAACAACAGGCAATGTGCAAAACAACAAAAAGGTAACAGGTAATGTGCATTATGCTCTAACCCTGTTTAGTTCAGTTTGCTGGTTTAAGATATTCATGTTTTGATATCCCAGATTTTCTCATGCCTGCAGACTCACAACAAAATAAAACCTGGTGTTTCATTCATGGCCTTTCTAGATTAAGCTTTCTAGGGGTAAACAAAAGTCTTAACCCATGGGATCATTCTGGATGTTTGATTTTCCTTGTTTCCATTTGTTTACATCAGATGTTGGCAGGCATAGTTTATGTAGGCTGTGATGTACACAAATGATAATTGTAAGCCACACTATACTTTCAGGCGTGCATGCGTGGTATGTATAATTTTACAATTGCCTTATCACCTGTTAGAAATTATCTTAATCTATGGATGCAGTATAAGATAGACATATAGACAATTTATTGCAGTAACCACACTGTTTGTGTCACTGGTTGCCTGTATTGTGTTGTGCTCCTTAAGCAGGCAAGATGAGAGCCCTGTTTTTCAAGTGCACTTGGTTTTATGCTTTGCAGCCTTACAAACCAGCAAAGTATTTTTAGACACAATTTTAAGATTCGTTTTATCTCTTGAAAATGGACTGATACGTCTATCTCTGTAACTAAACAGATTAAAATGTATTTAAATTGCAGCGTTTCACGGGACTCTTGAGTCACTAGCCCCAGAAAGGTCTGTGTGGTAGTTCATTACCACATGGAATAATGGTGTTATGTTTTTGTCATTCCACTTATGTCTAACTTTTTTCTGTCTCCAGTCCTCTTTCATTGTGCTCGCCTGAAATGCTCCCTTTACAATTTACAATGAAGAAGCTGACCCAGTGCAAAACAACATTTAACTCAGGTCACAGTTCAACATTTTTTGTCGGGCTGCAAATATTAAGCAAGAGGGAGCAAGAAACACCTTAGAAAAGGAAGAACGAAAAAGAAAGAGAAGGTAAAAGACAGAGGGAAGCAGACATCAAAACATTCTAGAGGACGAGAGGACCGAATCTGCTCCCAATAAAGAAAGAATAATTATACTAAAAATGAGCCGTACATGTAATAAAAGATTAACCAAAATAGCATAGCTAAGATTTTTGTTCAGTGAAGCAGATATTTTCTCTGTTTTTCTGCAATTATGAACATGTAAAATGCAGACAAATTAGAACAATTTCATGTAAGGACTTGGAGAGCAGGGGCAGGTTTACTGATGCTCTATAATTAGCCGTCTTTGTACGTATTGATTCTTTCACTGGAGATGGTTCCCCCCACCCCTGTCTTGGGATATACAACTGGGAGGCCACAGTCTTGGCAAGGAGGTTCGGATGAGCCCTCGTTGCCTGTTTTCCTCCAGCTGATGAGCAAAGTGACATACTCTGCGCTGACAGCTCAGGGATGTGCTCCCGGGCACTAACTCGAGCGCAGCTGCTCCACTGGACATTGCTGAGGAAGAAGGGAAATGCGCTGTGACTGCCTCAGTCTCACGTGACACAGCTACCAGAAGTCAGCCTCAGACAGCCTATCTTACAGCCAGAAAGGAGTGAGTCAATGTGGGATATAAGAGATATACTGTATTATAGATGTAATATAATGAGATATAATATTTTGGTAGGGATCCTCAGTGATTAGCATTGCTGCCTTGCAGCACTGGAACCCTGGGTCAATATCCAGACCTGAGGTGCTATCTGTATGGAGTTTGCGTGGAGTTTGCGTATTCTCCCTGTGTTTGCATGGGTTCCCTTCAGGTACTCCGGTTTCCTCCCACAGTCCAAAAACATACCGGTAGGTTAATTGGCTTCTGGGAATATTAACCCTGGAGTGCGAGCGTGTGTGTGTTTCTCTCTGTGTGTGTCCTGTGTTGGGCTGGTGTCCTGTCCAGGGTGTATCCTCCCTTGTGAATGGATGGAATATTTCGATAGTTTCAGTAACTAGTTTTACTGAAATTCCTAGTAGTTTGTGCACCTAGCTTGCGATAGGAAAAATGGAGTTCCTAAATTTGTCTCTTGCAGACGTTACATGAACATTTGCGAGAATAATGTGCGATATGCTATAGCTGTGAAAACTAAATTAGATTTACCTGTTAAGCCTTCTTGCGTGAACTCCATTCTGGCGTTTTTCCGCCAACTTCACTGTGTGCTTTAACCGTTATAGCCACCAGCCAACGGACTGAGAGACGGAAGAAAAAAAAAACGGGGCTCATGTTTTTTTCACGACCTGCCTCTCACTGGGTTTAATTATCTCAAACTACTGAAGGATCAGAAGAAGAAAAAGAACAGGAAGAAAAAAAAAAGGCAAGCCTGCCTTGGATATAAAGAAATCATAACTGATCTGGTCTTCCATGCTGTGGAGTGTTTTTCTTTCTGCGGTACACACACTGAGAACCGGAGTTCTTCTCTGTAATGAGATGTGCCCAGTAGTTGTAAGTCCCACTGGAACACCACCATATTTTTAAACTTTTAAGATTGTTTTCTTTCTTCCTATAATTACTGTAACATCACTTCTGCCCAGACTGCATATAACATTTTTTCATTGATCATTTCTTTCAGGACTCAAATTTACTGTTCTTTAAGAACATCAGAAAGTCTGGGAACAAGAAGAAAGTGTTCTGCTCATCTAGCTTATTCTATACCTTATTCTAAAGCTGCGAAACAAACTAGAGTGTATAGCATGTTGCAGACTCATACAACCATCCGTGTAAAGATGTTTCGACTGTTCTCACTTTCAAAACCACTTCCCCTCAGTTTTTGCCTGTGTGCTCTGGTTTGTGTTTTACTGTTGATACTGAGATAGGGTTCCATAGGGCTGTGTCAGAGGAGTAGCCAGGGGTTAAGTTGTATTTTGGACCCTATGTGGTAGTTTTCAGGCTCGATGGAAGGAAGATAAACAGCGGTAATACTTACGCAGGAAGTAGGAGAAGCGACAGTAGGCGAAATCCGTGATCCGAAGTCGTTGTCGAGTCCATATTCACATCCGGGAACAATAGTGGACAAAGGTAGTTTACAGAGGACATAGGACCAAAGCTACTCTCGGGAAATCCATTACTGAGCACTGGAAACCTAGTGAAGATTCTGGGGAGGTGGAAGCTGGAGATTGGTTAATGAATTTTGCCTTATTAATTTGACCCGCGTGGAAGAGCATCTTTGATTGGGGAGGGCTTGATCTCGTGACAGGTTGATTTGGTCAGCGCCTTTGAAGGTTTTTAACACTTGTATTCTTTGTCGTCTTCTCAGTTGAAGGTTATAACTATTTTAGTTATTTTAGTGTATTTTAGTATTTTAGTTTGAGCCTTGGAATGTATCTCACAGAATTAAACAAGGATGGACTTCTTCAAGCAGATATTTTTTTACTTCGATAGAAACATTTTGGACAAGATATAGCCTGCTCAGTCTCAACATTTTAAAGTTTTCAGGGTTGATGGAAATACTTACAAAACATATTCAGAGAAAAAATTTGAAACTGAATTGATGTGACACTGCATACTTTACCAATAAGCGTGTTTAACATTTGCTGTACCTTATTTTTATAAACGTGAAGCAGGTGGAAAGGCTGCTAGATCTTTATAGCATGGAGGGACAGGCTCAATGTTGTGTCCAGACAGCAACCTCTTCCACACTGACTCTTCACATCCTGGACTGAAGACACTGTTAAGGATGTGTGAAATAATGCAGGAAATCTGCCTTCCAGTACAAAAGCAAGCCCATATTATTGTTTGAAAATCTCGTTGGAGCGCTAATCCCACTTGCTGAAAAAATAACCAATATGTGTCCAACTGCCACAGTGTTGGTGTTGCCAACAGCTACAATCTTCCATCCATTCATTCATATGTTTTCAAAAAGCTGCTTATTCTGTTGAGAGACACAGCAAGACAGATCCTGTCATGGATGGGATGCCAGTTCACTGCAGGGTCAAGAAGAAAGAGAGAAAAAGACAATTCCCAATTCCCAATCACACCAAACCAGAAAGTCAGCACTGAGTGAAAACTCACATGAATGCGGTGAGAACATGTAAACTCCACACAGATAGACTTCTGTAGCTGAGGTTAAAGCCAGAGCCACAGAGCTGTGAAGCAGCAGTGCCACCTCAATGCCACGTATAATGACACAATTTTGATGAGGTTGCTCGGAAGGCAAACTACAGTACGTAACTAGAGTAAATTTTGCTTCTTCTCTTTTAAGCATGACTGAATATAGACAATGTAGCTTTGAAAATGAGAAGAATTAGAAGGAAGTTAGAAAGTAAGCATTTTTACCACACACTTTGGACATCTTACAAGTTAACCTTCTGTTCTGCATACTTTTCTTACTGCTGGACAGTTTCCCTGTAGCAGCTTGCTGGAGGCTAAAATATGTTACATGACCCATTTAGTAACATTGCAGATTCCAATCTTCAAATGACTTCGTTGAGTCTGTCAGGAAATACAGAGGAACTTGGTACCCACCAGCCCCATTCAACCCTCTAGATTTTTTTGGGTTAAACTCAGCCTCTTGATTCTTTTGTTAGAGTGCCATTAATAAGAGCATTGTGCTTAGCTATGAATATGGGATCTTATTTAAGAGGAGAAGGGGTCCAGGCAGCGTAGCTAGGGCCTAGAGCAAAAAAAAAAAAAGAAAGGCTTTTCTGCTAGATAAATTGCTGCTGGAAAACGAAGCATATCTTTCAGCAGATTTTGCAACAGAAATGAATGCATGCTCCAGCCTTTATATTTCCTGCCTTTTCAGTCTGTGTATCAGGCAAGGAGCATTTAACCCTCCGTGTGCTGGTCTTGGCTTTTTGTTACCTTTTAAGATATTAAAATGTGCCTGCACAAAACCTGCTTTCATTTGGTTTCGATCCAAATTATCCTCCAGTTAGCTGTCTGACCTGGGCTGTCTGGCTTTAGCTCAGTCCCTTTTAACCCTCGATAGTTTCAGAAACAGCAGTGTTGTCAGAAGTGGGTTAAGAAGGTGGTCCAAAGGATTTTGAAATCTATGGGGTCAATACAAGAAGTCCCTCAGAATATGTAATTGAGCTGCATTTTCTAAAATAAAAGTTCTGTGATTGGTTTTGACAACCATTGGAAATCGTCTTTATATGTCTGACACACCTACGTTGTTCACATATTTCTATAAACCTGCAGGCATATGTATTGCTGCGATTTTGCAGTGAGGGTGCTGAGTTGCTCATAGTTTATGATGCACCTGAGGAGCGTTACTCTGTGCTGAAGGTGATGTTTGCATGCTGTCTTTGCTTTACACCCTATACCATGATAAACAATGAATGGGCAATTTCTGTCTCTGCTTTCTATGCAAACCTTTTTTATCTGACAACTGTTTGCTGTAAGCAGATCTATAATTTTGTGCCAAGACATTATATTGTATAGCTACATATTGCTTGACCCATTTTCCTTTTTTGCACCCATCAGATTATAATAAGTAGGATGTGCTTTAAATCATCCTACTTATTGACAAGTATTTGTTCATTCATTCATGGTTGGCAGGTTATTCAGCAGAATCGTGCCTCAGTGATTCATCATTGATTCATTCACAAACAGCATTCAGAGGTGAAGTGCAAAAAGCAAACCCAAACTAATCCAATTTCTAATGAAGTGAGAGTTTCTCTCCTGTTTTTGTTGCAAAGTCATACTTTGAAATAGACATGGTAGCACAATTTACCTTAAAATAACTCTTAATGTAATTTAGAAAATGAACTAAGTATTTAACTGATCTTGATCTCAGCTAATCGATGCCCGCTCAGTTATTAGTGAGGCTGTGCTAAAGCTTTGCAAATGTCTCGAATGTTATGACCGAGGACAGAAGGGACAAATTTATTAGAAAAACATGTGGCATTTTCCTTAAATAAACAAACTGTTCGCATAGTCTTTGTGACAAATTACCCTTTTCCTGCTCTTGGTAGTATAACGTGGCGTTACGCCTGTTCTGACCAAACACTGGTATTGCCTGACATCTGGATGGGCTAAACCTCTGAATCATGAGATCTAAGAGACTCAACGGAGTATTATGATTTTTTAAGGTCTCTTACACTAATTAGTTACACGATTAACTTTAATAAACAAAGCAGTTATTTTGCAGTCCCAGCAGTAATCATTGACTTATTTTTTTTCATTTCTAATTTACTGAGGCGCTGTAGGAAGTCATTGGCTTGTTTTATCTTTTTTCCAAATGGAGAAAACTTAAGTGGTTTGTTGACCGTTTTCCTGTTTGTATGTGTATTGGGAAGCTATGCCTAGCTGTGCCGGTCTTCTCTCAGCCTTGGATAAAGCTCATCGCCTTCAGGATGGGTACATAGTTACTCAGTGCCAAGTGTGGGATTTCTCCATGAAAGGCACGAGGGGAGCTTCCTGCTGCTTCTCTCTGCTGAAACCATTCCTCCCAAGGAGATAATGGAGGAGTCTCTGGGACGAGGGAGAGAACTGTGCTGGAGGGGCTTTCAGTAGCAGCGAGTTAGTTGTTATCACCCCTGCTATCATAATTAGACATGTTGGAATGAGCTCACAGTGCAGTACACAGGGCCCTGTCTTCTGCGTGAGGAAAATATGTTCTGAGTGTGGAAATGCCCCGTTTTAGATTGTACTTTCAATCGATGTAAACCTGCTTTGAGATACCTAAGATGTACTGTTGCTGTCATCTGTTGCTGCATTGCATAGTAATGGTTAAGAAAGCAATGCGATGTACTCTTTCTCCTGTATTAACTGCTTCATACTGTAATGTATCTTTAAGACCTGAAAAAGGTCTTAAAACTGAAACAAACTTTTTATTTGATTAACTCTAATGAATATGTTCAAATCTCATACTCTTGTTACATTTACCTGGTGATGTTTGCCCTGTTTTGATCATTCTAAAAAATATTGGATCTGTGCTCTGATGTTACACATATTTGTCTGTTTTTATTCAGTCCAGTTCTTTTGTTTTATTCAACAACAGCATTTACAAACAGTATAAAGAACATATACTCAGCTGTGTTTTTTTATGGCTGTTGTTGATGAATATAATATTTATTTTAATTGAATACTTCTTGAACTTGAAAAATGGAATACAAATTTTAAAGCCATCAAATTGAAGTCAAATCAGCAATATTACAATGTTACTTGTGAGGAAGGAAAATTTGGACAAGACATTCTAATACTAACAGGATCAAGCCAAGTTATTTCAATGGAAAAAAAAACAAACATCTAGCCAGATTTGGAGAAACTTCATAGTCCTTAAAATCCTTTACAAAAATCTAAAAAACATTTCTAAAGCTGCAGATGCATATTCTTAATATAGAGACTAACCCACCTGTAATTCTAAGTTACAAAAGGTCAGGACAGTACAAAAAAATTTCCATTAGGCAGCACGAAGAGGTCTCTGTTAGAGAAAAGGCTGCCTGCTTTTTGTCTCAGTGTGAAATAAGGAGGTGGGTTGAAGTTTCTCTTTAATCCTACCCTTACGCTCATGTCATGATTCAAGAAGGGACATTGTGTGAATGATCACCTTGAAGGTCAGTTAGAAGTCTTTTGCAGAAAAAACTAGATTTTCACAGTTTCTTGACCACCAGGAGAGCAGACTTAAATCTTCCTCTGCTTCTGAATAAGGAGCGGGATTCTGCACAGGAATTAGTGAAGGCAGATTCCTGCAAGCCAGTATAGGATTGAGCCTTGTCAGATTGTTTGCACGGCAGTAAAGCCAGGGACAGCGTATTACAGGCGCCAGGGTAAGTACAAGTGCCCTGCGTATTCCTGTTCCCACGACGACTCACAGAGTGTTTGGGGCGCCTTCTTTAGGCCTGGGGAGATTTATAGCCTTGGCACTGTCACTTAACTAGTGTACTGTTACAGACCCATGAGGAGGCATGGTAATTTTAGTGGCTATTGAAAGACACTGAGAAGAAATGAAAAAGATTAGTGATCTAACAGTTGTGAGATTGCTGGCTAATCCCTATTTAAAATCATCCAAGAGACCCAAACAGATACTATTTTTTTCAGGCTTTCACATAGCACAGTTGTCCAATCTGATTTAAGCATTTCACATTTAAAGCTTAGAGCACTTTGGATTGTGTATATACTGTAGGTATATTTTGGTAGAAGCGCAGTAGAAAGGTTACAAAGAAGGGGAGAACATTCAGCCTTTCTAGCCTGTTTGGTTGTTAGTAGTTAATTGATCTAAGGCACTCATCCAGCTCTTTCTTGAAAGAAGTCAAGGTATCGGCTTCAGTCACATGGCTGGGTAGCTTGTTCTATTCTCCCACAGCCCTCTGGGTAAATACAGTAAGTACCTCCAGGCCTTGGTTTTAAATGCGTTTCCACCTAGTTTCACTTGTTTCAGTGTTCAATCTGAAGACATTAACTGGATTGACATTATGAATGCCCTTGAGGATTTTGAATACTTGTCTCTGGTCCCCTTGCAAAAATGGAAGATGTGAAAATAACTGCAAAAGCATGTGATGCTAGTATTCAAAATCCTCAAGCTCATCGACAGTGTCAATCCATTGAACTTCTTCAGTACTTTTTCAAGGCTTAACAGTTTCAGTTCCTTTGGCCAGTCAGTGTAGGACGTTCCCCTTTAGTCCCAGGATGCATCTGGTAGCTATCCTCTGCACTGAATCCAGAGTGGCAATACCTTTGTATAACATGGTTAACTAAATTGTGCACAGTATTCAAAATGATTGTTATAGAATTTTAACATAACATCTCTTGATTTACGCTTTTACCTTGAATGATTTTCATGATGTAAAGCAATAATCTGATTAATTGACAGCAGTGTTACTATTTTCTGTGTCTTCTTAGATTTTGTGTTGCGCTAGGTTGGGCCTGGTCAGTCCTGGGAGTCAAGTGAGACTTCCCGGAAAAACTTGGTTGCAGCTATAACTAGTCTGATGGAAAAGTGGGACTTTCTTATGGACCAGATTTCCCAAAGCCGGTGCTCAAAGGTAAACACTGTAGTGTAGGAAGTGATCTCCTGCAAATGAAGTTAAACTAGTGCTCTGACTAGTCCTGACTAGGGGGCCTACAGTAGATCGCACTGTTCATAAGAATAAGGGTGTGTACTCTGGTGTTCTGTCTAAATTCCACTTTGGGATTACGTAATCGAGTCTGCCTGAAGTTCCCTTGTACACTAATTCACTTGGTTAAGTCATTTGTCTGTGCTCTACCTGAACTGCTGTGTGGCAATGCTGCTGGGCACATAAAGTCATGCTGCACTTCAGTGGTGGAGTGAATTCTCATGTATATTGAATATGCTTTGGATTCCCCAGGATGAACAATGCTATACAAATGCAATTAATCCTAATTATGTCATATCAATATGGTAGACTGTTTGGCTTCTGTAAAAGTGAGTCGTTTTGTTCCCTCGTTCGTCTCCCTGGTACACAGGAATTATGTCCTCAGCAATCGGCTGGGCAGTTGGGTTGTCAGTGGAGAATGATTGGTCTTGCTGTACACTTCAGGCTTTTAAGCAACATCACACGAGCTGTAGTGATGCTTTCAGGCCTGCCTTTTGCTCTTTCTGCTCAACCATTTTTGAGATGTAGCATTTGCTGGTGGCTGTAGCAAGTGCTTTTGCTCTCTCCTGTTATCAATCACATACTAGACTTTGTTAATAAAACTATTGTTGATCACCAATTGCTAGGAGCAATACTACACATTTCTGAGCATTTTAGTACACAAAAACTTGTTCAGCATCTGTTATTGTACTTTTGTCTATTTGTTTCACCTTATCTCAATACTGACACATTTGTGGCTGTCCATTAGGGATCTTGACTGGACAGTCGTGTTATGAAATCCTAGGTTGGCCACTTGAGCAAGATAGAAAGATAGTTCAATAAAATCTGTATAAATGGATATACAGCCACTTTTAATAAAAGCGTCAGCAAAACAAGTTAATAATTATAATATGGGATCCATATTTATAGATTTTGTCAAAACCTGCTTGTTAACTTTATTCCCAGTACATGATCTATAGAGTCTTTGGCTCTTTGGATGAGAACTCCCAGCAGCAAACAGGAGTTTAAAATGCACATTTAGTCCACTGTAAAGCATGTTAAGATTTTAGTTTTTTATTAAGTGGTTTTGAAACACCCACAGTTTCATTAAAATTTAAAAGTCTCATAAACACTGTGATATTTTTATGAAAAAACAACCCTCATTTTGTGGACAATGTACAGTATAAGTATAGGTACAATACTGCAGGTGCCATGGTGTAGTGTTTTGCTTTAAACTTTTTCATCTGAAGTTTTTTCATGGACTTGATTTGATATTTGTTTCTAAAGGCATCTTTTTTACCACAGCAGTAGAGGCTCTTTTGTTTAGTTGTTCGTTTTCCGATTCATTAATAGGGTTTACTATCTGGTAGCTGCATTAACGAATGAAGGCTGTACAGCAGAAATGTTGCTTCTTACTTCTTTGCATACACTAAGAGAGCAATTCGTCAACATGTTATGATGACTGTAAAAGCCTTTCAGTGGCATGCAAAATTCAGTGCACAAAACTGCTGCAGATAACAATATAAGCTTGTCAATGAGAAAAGCTAAATGTTTTTCATTTCATTCTCACGTGATTGATGTGCCAGACATAATAATTGTGTTTATCACTGTTAATATGTTTATGCATTGTTGTGTCAGTATTTTGAAATCTGACAGCAATTTTCATTTCAGACGCTAACAGAGGTACTTGACTGAGATAGTTAAGGGTGTTGTGAAGAGAAAGGAAATTTATGAAATCTTTCAACTCAAGTTTTTGTCTGCGCGTACCTTTAAATTAGATAATTATTGTTTATCTTGATGCAAAGTTGAAGTCTTCAGATCAGCCGATAAAAGCAACTTCAAGTCTTTGTCAGGAGTGGTACAGAGAAACAAAGATTAAACCATGTACCTAGTTCCTGTGCTTGCAAAACCCCTATATTTCATTGATGCTTGACATATTAGTACATCACAATATCAATGTGTTGGGACCACACCTCACGATAAGCCTGTTTCTTTCCATTTTGGTTCATTTCAGGGATAGGGCTTGTACTGTAATGTATCAGGCTTTTATTGATTTAGAGATTAACTGCATTGTACTCTTTCCATTTTATTCATTCAATAAAATTCATTTTGATATTCCCTATAATTTTGAGAATTATTTATTTAAAATGAAATAAATAAAAAAGCACTACTTTACCTTTAATAACAAGTCTCGGGTGTTACATAGCTTATTTTTGTATATTATCATCTCTTCTGTTACCTGGTTCATCGTGTAGTTTCCAGGCCAAAAGCAGAGGGCGTCCCCAGGTTCATGAGTAAGCTGCACCTTGTTCTACTTGTTCAGCTTTCAGATGTGGCTCTGATCCATCCATATTTGTGTAAGTCTGTGAATTGTTTGGAGGGGATGGGAATTTGAAAATACATTGTTTTTTAATTTGATGTTTTGGGCACTTTTTCTACATGGACAGTGGTGGGAGTCTGGGGATGTGCTGCTGAGCCATGCTGTTGAAGATGTTGGTGGCTTGGCATCTTTCAAGACCCAGCTGGGTACAATTCTGTGCTCAGTTAGCCACTAGCAATTACATTTGCCGAATGGGTTGAAGGGTCTCCTGTTTTTCACAGCATTTCTTCAGGTTAAAAACACGACCTTTTCTTTTTTGTGGAACAGTGACATAGCGGTGCTCCTGAAAAGGTCCTGAGCTTCTGTATTATGACACTGTCGTGATCAGTGTGAGCCACTGCATTACTGTGCATTTGTTTTCCAGTATTGTGTAGTTTTTATGAGTTAAGACATGCAAAGAATTTGAATTGTGAACTATTTGTATTTTTATAATCCATTACGTAATTTAATCCATTACATAATTTTTTGAGTTTCCTTTATTTCTCAGTTTTTCCTTCTAATAAAAACTGATAACATCTGATAACATACGTTACCAGTATATACTTGTATATTCTTATCTCTGTCTACCAGTACATAAAATACCTAGTCAGCTGCAGTTTGCACTTTCTAATCATTGTACATTTTAACAAATGTTTTTCTTAAAGTACTTGTTGGTGAACAGTATTATAATTTCTAAGTGAAGAAAGCAATATTTAATTCAGAAAACAGAAAGGTGAATTAATGCACTTCCATAACCCAAAGAGCTTAACATAAGCCAAAGTTCACAGGATCTGAGATCAAAGACAATACTTTAGTGTTAAGATAAAAGCATTCCAAAGAGAACAGAAATGTACCAACAGGTATCAAGACCGACAACGTGCTGTTGTACGGAGCTTTTGAAGAAGTTCTGAGTACTTTGATTCTGCTTTCATAGCACCCATAGGGCACAGCATCACACATCCAGTCTAGTCCTGTAATGAAGAAACATTTAAAAACTCAGAGAGGAACAGTCAGGTGAAGTGAGACAATGATTTCCTAATGTCATATTTTACATTGTGTCTTGTTCAGTAATAAAGGAAAATTAATATCATTAATGGCACAAAACAAGACCCTTTGCAGAATTGTAATTTGCTCCACCAGAGAATGCCATTAAAAGCTGTGCACTTCTGGAAAGCATCTACTCAGATAGAAGATATTGCTTATCTTTCTCCAAATTCCTTAGGGTGCAATCTGACTGACAGAGGTTTGTTGTGGAAGTTGTAGCTCTGAGATAATTTTCTGTTTTGTATCATTTTGAAGACACGCCGCATGCTTTTCTTTGCTCTTGCCAGGCGCATGAATTGTGTTGGTCTTGGGCATTAGTGACAGGAGGCGAGAGGGAGGGTTTTGTGAGCTGTGAGGCCCTCGTGTGAAGTTGATATGAGCGACGGGGGAGGTGGGCCAACAGGGACTGTCTTGAAAAAAAGACTGACCAGAGGGAGGGAGGGAAATTCAAACGACCTCTGTTGTTCCGCTTTTCACAGGGATACAGTGGTGACAAGTGTGTCTAATTAATGTAGGAGGGCCTTAAAGCAATTGAGACAGGATTGCAGCAGATCTTTTCAGCTGTTTTTTTTTCTTTTGCCAACTTTTGTTTTATATATATTCTTCCTTAGAAGTTTCATCTCTTAAGCATTTTCCTACATTTTTATTTCCATTATATACAAAGAATGCGCTCTGCAACTCGTTTTTTTTCCTATTCGTGTACTGAGCCATTTCATGCTATGTAGTCGTGAAAACCTATATTGTTTAAGGAAACGCAGAACTGCAAAACCAAATTTTTCTAGTGCGTGCAAAAAACACACACATTGACCTTCATTTTGCTTAGCGTGTTTTAGTGAGTCAGGTTATTGTTCACCTGAGATATATGTTGTGTAGCTTCTCTTTCAAGCATTCTGTGTATGTGCCTCTTCTCACTTAATGTACTTTGAATTCAACCGATTATACTCCTGCTTCTCATTTTACAAAGACAACAAATTGTTGAACAAGCAGAGGCAAAATTTAGCTTTTTTCTTTTCAAAACAAATCTAGAGTCCCCCCTCCCCAAGGTCACATCTATTCATGATTACATTTTAACCATAGTCAGGCAAGAGTGACTAAACCACCAACAGATTGCAAATTAAGGTTATGTTTTCTGTCAGTCACAAGCTAAACAGCCATCCAGTCCTTAGTCTTTTATGGAACCTTTTATGTCAGTAAAGTGAGTAGATCCTTATGTGTAGGTCTGTTGTTTAAACAATTTCAGCACAGGTTTGATTTGATGGAGCCCCTGAGACTGAGGAGGCTAAAGGAAACTGGAGTTCTGAACCCTACAGGTAACCTACAGGTTGTGATAGTCTAAATACTGTGGAAACTCAAAATGATTTGGGAGGTTTACGATGCTTTTTTTAAAATACCAGGGGCTACATGAGGACCTCCTGAAATATCCAGAACACCTAATGAAGAAATTCAAGGCAGAATACAACACCATACGGTTATTCCTGTTGTTGTTTATTGTTAGTTAAAACTGTATAACTCAGTTGTAAAGGTCAGCAAAATGACAAACACTGAAAATCCCCCCATGGCAGGAACTGTGAAAATTAGGGTTTAAATGGAGCTGTTTTTCTAAAATTCAAAAGGACACTCACTTTATTAGTACAGTGACATGTTTTGAAATGTCTCTCTCCTCTGAATTGGAAACTGAAAGTGCTGGCGGCTGTTGGGCCAGCCCCTCAGAGATTCCAGATCTCTCGCTTTGGTCTCCTAGGGAACAGATGAGGGCTCCGTGTCTGTCTGGGCGCCCAACAGAAGAGCAGCATTTGCCCATACGGACCTGCCCTGAATAACCTTCTGCTACTCTCCCCTAATCTCCCAGTCTGAGGAGAGCTCACTCCTCTTAACCTCGCAGGCTCTGATCTGCATTGCGCGACACCCAGACACTTTCTTTTCATGAATATTCCCACACTGTGTATCTCACCCCAAACAAAGCCATTCCCCACCACTCCCTTTAACTGTCAGACTTTGCTCGAAAGGCTGTTTATTTAGGGAATCAGGGCTTAGTCGTTTGTGCTTCTGGGAACTTTTCTGCACAATCAGATGCAGTCTTAGATGTGTGCGGGCTGGATGTATCAGACGAACTGGCGTTCAAATCCAGCCTAAATTCAAAGCAGTTATTTTGAAACCAAATTTTATACATATCTGCATGTACACACATTTATGCTGCTAAGGCATTTTACATAGTGTACTAGAATTAGAAATTAGAATCTATAGAAAGTAACAGATAAAGAAAAAAATCAGCCAAGTCCAAACTGTGACAGTGTGACTGCATGGACATATCTTTCAGTAATATCACCATGATCATGCTTCACCAGTTTCCTAACGAACCGCAGGGCCCACGGCCAATAAATACGTTATGTTATGAGGTAGTGCACATCCTTTGCCAAATCCTTTGGGGCAAAATTTAATTTGCTAAAGTTAAAAGTATTTACTGGAATTTTAAAAAGCTTTCTGATGAGAGTCTTGAATTACGGACTAATTGCTGAATGTCAGTTGAGGCATAACTGCACGCTTTGGCATTCTGTTGTAAGCTGCCTATGCCCTACTAATAAAGCTACCTTATTGTATGCAAAATTACTGGGAATTAAGGCTTAAGTCTTAATCTGGTACTTAATCTTCACTGGAGTTAGTATAATTGGTCTATAAAAGGAAGCCTGAAAGTACAGTACCGCGTTTCTCTGTGCTTTTACATGTTACTCCTAGAGTGGCCTACTGAATTTGAATCAGAATGCCAATCAACAGGAATATAAGCCCTGGGCATTATTCCAGAATCCCCTTATATTTCAGACTTTAATAAAACTGCTGTTACAGTGCACTCTCAGATCACAAAATATGTAAATCAATAAATAAAAATGTATCTTGTTTTTCGCCTCCGAGTTTGTTTTATGTTTTGAACTGACCAATTTACACCAGTACGCCTACATCCAAATCACAAAACATAGATAACTAACTCAGTCACTCAGAAGCACTGGCTCCGGCCTCTGTGGCTTCACTGTGTGCTCTGCAAGGGACGGCCCTTTACTTCAACTCTTTCAGTTTTGCTGTGTTGTGATAGAACAGCAGAGTCACAATGCAGCCTATTAGAATAGCAGAATCCTGACATTGCTCAATGCCAAAGGAAAGGTGTTAAAAGAAACTGCAGGTTCCCATTTTTCACTCTCTGTCAGGTATAGGCTTGGGCAAGCATCTGTGATGTCATGCCCCATGAAGCCAAGCTAACCACACTTCCACTGTTCCCATGTAGTTGGGTTTTTTGTTTTTGTTGTGATTTTGAACTTGGAAAAAAACATATCTAGCTGCAGAAGAAAAGAGCACACAGTTTGACAAAAGCCATTAAGACGATTATTTACTTATAATCAAAGGGCATTTTCTGCATTTCGTGCTCAAGATTGGCTCTGATATCTTTTCAGATAGCTTCAGTAATTAGTAAAGAAATAAAACTTGAATGTGTAAAACCCTTACACATTTATATTGTTTCATTTGGGTCTAATTTTGTAGGTTCTGTTATTTTGATTTGTATGCTTAGATGTAATGTTATTATTGTTTAATAATAAAGTGCACAGAGAGTTTATGTTGACAAAATCTGTAATCAGTAGTAGACTTGTGCTGATGTGTCAGAGCTAATGAATTGTATTCCAAGCCCTCAAATTAAACACCTTTAAAGAGGCACCAAATCCTAACACCTGCTTACTGTAAAAGCCAGCTTCAAACTAATTTGAATTAAAAGGAGAAGTTCTCAGTGTTGACCTGGTTCAAAAGAGACCGCAGAATACCAAAGCTTCCAGTGCAGTGCAGGCTAAACTGAATAAACTGAATTTCTTCTTATCATCTGTTATTTCCTGTAGGACAGTACTACACTGCACAAATCCCTGTGGTTCTTTTTTACCCATTAGCCTCTTTCTGATGTTTATTGTTCTGCTCATTTAGGGCACATGAAACACAAAATGTTTTCAGCCGGTAGTGAAACATGTAGCTGTGCCCTGGCTGTACTGGTAGCAATACTGTTTCCAATAGATTTTTTAACAGATGTCTGTTGTTTAATGTCACGCAAAACTATGCAGAAACCTCAGTACAGTTTAAGATAATACTAAAGGGGCCAAGGAAATATTGATAGTAATCTGCACATGAAAAAAGAGGCTTTATAAATTACCTGAAAAAAAAACCTGAAGCTTGTAGACCAAGTGAGAAAATAAATGCCATGTGTCTTTGCACCACTCCTGGTTCTTCACAGAATATCCACCCACTGTCAGACAGCAAGGAGCTGGCTTACCTGATGTGTAAAATAGCCTAGAGTTAATAGACACCTGTATAACCATGATATTTTATTTTATTCCATTATCTGCTTAGGTTCATGGTACGGAATGAACTTTGATTTTAAAAAGTCACACAAAAGTCCAGGTCGCAATAAACAACATTCCTGTGTAAACTGCGCTCAAACTTGAGTGGCTCAGCAGCACAGTGTGTTGGACAGCTCAGAGTGGCAGCCCACTTGTCTTGCTCTGCAGACTATAAAAGGAACTGTTATGGATTAAGGATTTGGTACATACTGTATATATTTGTAAAAAGGCAACAGGGTGGTGCAGGGGACACATGGGTTTCCTCTGGGTGCTCGTGTTTCCTCCACACTGCAAAATCATACTGGTATCTTCTGGGAAAACTGGCCCTGGTGTGAGTGTGTGTGTCTATGTCTGTGTGTTCCCAAGGATGGACTAGTGTCCCATCCAGGGTGCATCCCGCCTTGTGCTCACTATTTTCCAGGATAGGCTTAGGCTTTCCTGTGACCCTGAATTGGGATAAAGTGGTTTGAAAATGTATGGATGGATATTTGTAATAAAGTCTGTTCATTGTCTTAAACAGGTATGGTCTGGTTCAGTGCTTTTACAAACTTGTGTTTACAGGAGTTATAATTTAATGATGGTAAACAATAATTAAATGATTATTTACAATCTGGAGTTTGCAGAATTGTTGCATAATTTTCAATCATTAATAAAATCAGTATTTTTATTTAATTTAATTTGTAAGAGCTATAAAACTAGCACCAGCACTTATTGCCTTTAATTATTAGTTTTATATTTAAAACCTTTTTTCTATGTAGGCTATACTTCTTTGAATGCTCTGAGACAAGCTTATTGGCAGAAAACTCCTAAGAGGATTCTGAGTGGTGGTTATTTATGGCAAAGAACGAAAAATTTGTGAGGTGGAAAATGTTATTCTAACTTACAGCTGAGCAGAAAATTTGAGCTGTTAAAACAAAAGCAATTTTAAGTTCATTTGACTCTAATTGCATGGAGATTTCTGTCTGCTTTTCAAGACAATCTGCAGTTTTTCAGTCTTCAAGTTGTGGGGTTAATGCTGAGCTAGAGCTGGATCAAACACATGGACTGGATTAGTTTGGTAGTATGGAATGGATTTCTCATGAACATTTGATCAAAATAATCTGATGCTGGCAAACTTTCTAATAATGCAGAACCTTGCAGTATTTATTAAAAAGCATTACAAGTTTACAGGTGATGAATAGTGAAGTTGTAAATATTTTAGTATTGTATAAAATCCTGGAATTAGTTCATTGAATGTTCCACATTTTACATAAAAATGAACAATAAATCTTGTGTATGTTAAAAGAATGCTTATGTTTAACATATATACTCAGGAATATAATATGATATATTTTTTCCTTTTTATGATAGATATGGAAGATTTTAAAGAATAATATGGGATTCAAATTTCTTCATTTCCATGAAAGATTTTAAAATATTTGGAGGAAAGAAAGGCATGTTGAGTGCTGGGCAACAGACGGGCCCAGACCTTGGTATTTATTAGATGGCAATGAAATGGGAACGCTGAAGGGGTGGAGGGGTGAGAGGGGACATTGTCCTCTGGGGTTAATTTGCCAACGGCTTTCCAGACTGATTGGATGTTAAGTGGGAAAAGCAATGTACAGCAGGCAGGCAGGCTTAAGAAAAACAGGACAATGAAATTATTTGCTTCACTTCACAGTAGCGTTTGCTTGAATGCTCCTGGTAAACCCGTCTGATGCTTCCCAGTGTTCTGTCCAGACAGCAAGTGGAGAAGAGGCCCTAGAAAGACGGGCAGAGTGACCACACAGCAGGAAGAGTTAGCAGCACATTCTGTTTTTGGAGGACTTGGGAAAACAAACAGGCACAGATAAAGTGACGTATGCCATTCCCCACTGGGTTGCTTTCCTTGGGAAATGTTGCTCACAATGAAGTGGTCAATATAAGGTACACCCAGACATGTTACTTCACTTCCTGTTGCCTAGTTTCTAGTGGAACTGCTCTTTTGTGGTACATACAATATTCTTTTACATTTGCACATTTGTTAATGACTTCTCTGTCTCTCTTTTTTTCCCCTTTATTTGAAACCCAACAGATATGAAATGGACAAGGGCTCATAATATTTGTACGATGGTAGTTGAAATGTGCATCCTTTGCATTCTGAATTAACATCATCTGAATATTTTATACACATAAATATATTTCTGTTGCCTTGTGCAGTCTTGACATGCCCTTAAGCTTAAAGCTTAAGATTCAGGGGGAGAACAAAACGGTGCTGTTCCGTGTTAGAACAGCATTGGACCAGAGTCCTGCCAAACACTGCCCTGTGAAGATACACTGCTTTGTAGAAGAGAGGAAAGATGTCCTGATTAACTTGCGCCTTCCCTTTACGACAGCCAGGCTGAGATATAGTGTACTGCCTAATTTGACTGTGAACAAACAAAAATGTTTGCTTCCATATATGTTGTCAAAGGGACTATGGAAAGAGCACATACTGTATGTGTGAGCAGGACTAAGCCTCTGACGTAGCGAGTTGCACAAAGATCAGACACCACCATGAGAAAGGTCAGACAATAGTGTAACAGCTGTGGCTTCAGAAAGCAGCGGCCGGAGCGTCTCTAGAGAAACCAAAGGAGGTGGGCTGCTTTGCTGATACAGGGGACCTGCGGGGGTGGTGAAGCCCAACCTGTAGGCACTGCATGTGGGAAACCGCACAGCGAAGGTCCCTGTGACAGGGAGGGATCAGCACACTGACAGCCTGCTATCTGCTGTCTGATTGCATTGACTTACAGTATGTGGAACAAAACCCCGGAGAGCAGCAAGTATTGCCTCTCTGAGGGCCGTACTGTACTGAAGATGAGAGCACTAGGGTGTGAGTGGGTTTTTTGCAGCAGCATATGTAAATGATTATGTAGATGTGCACCTGTGCTGTTGTTGCAGGTATATGAACACATACCTGCTTATCTGATTAATCAACATCTCAACGTTGTTTTGTTGGACATGGGATCTTAAATTAAGTTTGTCTGAAGGGGCTGTAAGTAAAACTCATGATCTGTTAGCCCAGGCTAAAATTTAGCACCAGAGTTTAGAAAGCCTGCAAATCCTGGCCCAAATCCAGACAGAATGTCTGGACATCTTCAGGAACATTGTAATAAAATAAAGAATCAAAGGGGTTAGAAGTTGTTGAGGGACACACGTTTCTGTGTTTATTTCCACTGTTATCCTTGCAAAGAGTGCTTCTGTGACTTTCAAGCCGATAATTTAAATCTTTTATTCAAATACTCCATCTTCTTAAATACAACGTTTCTATCATAATGGATTGTTGGTTGGGATTTTCCACTCCAAAAGTAAGAGTGTGACCTTCTAGTTCAACACCACATCTCACAGGGTTTCTCCAGGATCCCCTCTGCCAAACAAGGACCCACTAATGTTTCGTTAATCTACTGAGATCGAGATAGAGGGTGATACGGTTATTCAAGTGTTTATCTTACATGTTGAGCACTTTTTTTTTATTGAACAGAAGCCTTGGATAGCCAACACAACTGCTCATTTGAGGTACTTTGCTTTTGTTTGGCGGATAGTTGTTTTGAGCCCTGTGACAACCTACTGTACAGTATCTGAACAGAAATAATATCAACAGGGCTCATGGCAGCGTGGAGCTGTGGTCAAGTACCCTTTGTGTTGAGAGGGTTTCAGAGCAGATAGCCTTGTAATGAAGGTGAAGTGTACTCTACTTGCACTGACTGCAATTAAAATGCACCAGGATTGTGACTCCCACCATAACCCAGAGTGGAACTTGTTCAACTCCCACACAGCAGTCTTGTCAGAAGAGTGCTCACTGATGCTATTACCTGTCTGCTCGAAGGCCGTATTTTGGTTCTGTATCAAGTAGAAATAAACTTTGTTCTTTTTCAGAGCTGAGGTTAGTCTTAATTTCCAGTTACTCCCATCACAACACAGATACTGACTCCCCGACTCCAAAAGATTTAGGTTCTCATTCATACCTGTAGCCATACAGTTACTTGACACTTGATCTTCTATCCAAATATGTCTGTATATTGTTGTTCCGTTTGCTTTTTTTTTCATTTGTCTGTACAGCAACTCTGCTGCTTTAAAACAATTTGCCCCCACCCCTGGATAATAAAGACTCTCTAATCTAAGCAGACAAAGAGACATTCAGAATATTGGCAATGGCTGTTTATCAGGTTTCACTGCAGGGCCAAGTTTATCTACCTGTGTCTCAAAAATTACTTCACAAAGATCTTGTGTGGAAAAATATTATTCCTCGTATATGTCAACATTTAGAACTTAAATATAAATGTAAATACTGTATAAGCCTGTTTATCTTACATTAACTAAGGATTAAGGATTAGTACTGTATATGTAAACAAAAATGTTAGTTGCTTGTGTTTACCAACAAAAAGGATGATTGCAGAAAATTGAAGAACTGTTTAAACATTAAAAAAATGTTTCAGTTGCAAAAGATGTAACTGAAAGTTTTATGTATTTCACATTTCACCCTTCACAGTCTGAGTCAAAACCATTAGTTTTAATTAAGTGTCTTAAAGTCTTGGTACCAAATCACATTGCATGTACTTCTGTCTCATGAAAATTATATGAAAATTATCGGCCTTTAATAAAAAAATATTTGTGGACCAATGAATTGCTGGTCTGATTCCCATGTGCTTTTTTGTAATCTCTCTAAATTTCAAAGAAATTAAAAACCTACTTGTATGAAGAGGTATTAGCTATGCTAAAAAGGGGTTTAAAGCTGAGTTGAGTCTGTACCAAAATCAGTTCCATAAATCAACACAGCATTGAAATATATGTCATCCAAACTTTGAAAAGTTATTGAGATTTATTATTTTTATACCTGTGCCTTTTTAAAGTGTTCTAGCAGAAGTGAAAACAATTAGGTTCTGAGAAAGTTAGGTACTTGATTTGGAAGGTATTTGATTTTAAATTATTGAGGATAAGTTGATTTATTCATAGCATCTAATTTGTGTGTTTTTAGCATTTGGAACTCAGTATTATAACCAGGAGCCCTTTAGAACACATGAGCTAGTCTTCAGACTGTAGCCTTTAGAGTCACTGAGCAAAACTTCTTAAAACTAATAAGCAAACGAAAGTGGATAGCTCCTTTCGACAGAATAAACTCAAAGCTTTAACCAAAATCAGGACTTTGTGGTTTTTGATTTACAGTCTCCTAAGTAAAGCCTGAAAAAACCAAGCTGTTCTACAAAGAGCATTGAAATCTCTGCACATTTAATGTTCGTTTCAGTTCAGAAATGAATTGTGAGCCAAGAATTACACCTTTTATGATTATAGTTGGGAAAAAAAAAACATTTTCCCTTGGGCACCTCCATTCCATAGAAAGAGGTCTGTTATTCTTCTGTCTTGACTATTACAACCCAAATCATGCCAACCATATGGGTAGGGTTTGACTTCAAAGATCCCTGCCTAATTGGTTCTGGGTAGTACAACATACATTTTGATAAAGGCCAATTGTTTATTTAAGACGTACAGGCCCCAGCCAGTGCGCTGCACTACAGTTAACCCAGCCCGCTGATGTCAGACAAGATTACCTGGCTTTACAAGCCTTTTGTTTGCCAGGGATGGGATGATGCATTACAACCAATGAGTAGTTAGTGGCTGTGGTAATTATAAATGGAGAGAATGGCTGTGGAGTTGTGGGAGGGGGGTTAGAACGCTGAATCTGTGGTCAGATGGAGGGATCAGACAGAAAAGAAAAGTAAATCTGCTGCCAGCACATTGATATAAAAGGAGCGGAATGATGAGCAGCAATGATGAGGTGCCTGTAGGAGAATTTTCCGAGTGTGCCCCTCTGAACTCATAATTCCTGTCACATCGATTAGACAACGGCATCAAGAGATGCTAGTGTTTTTTATTTTCTTTTTTGGGGGGTTGTTGTTTTAGATTTGCAGAATTTCAGCTTGTGCACATAATAATTCAGTGTGGTTTCTTAAGAATCTAGAATAAAAAAGAATAATGCATAACACTTTTTACGTTGTTAATCATAACAAAGATCTAAATAGTGCCATTTTAAGCCTTTCTGTGGGTTATAAGCCCTCTTCTTTTCCATCTTCTTTAAAATGCTGCATCCTCCCTCTGAGCATACGTCAAGACTTATGGCTTTAACATTGCTGGTTCAAGGCAGATTCATCCCACAAGCTGGATGTGCCCGGGATTTCCCAAGTAGCAGCACACCATTGTTATCTCTGGAGTGGATGTTGGTCAGCCAAGACCATCATGGCTTTTGGCAAAACAGCAATTCCTGCAAGTTTGGCATGGTATCAGTGAGAGATGCACACATCCTCCAATCAGTGCTAACTCTCCTGTCAGGCACTGTGGACCTTGTAGCATGTCAAAAGGCTCTGATTGGCAGCAGAGGAGTATGTCAGCAGTACCTCTGTCTCCCCACGCTTTACACGGTTCTATACCAGGTGGGTAGGTTTTAAAGGGTTGCAGCAGGATGGGGGACACAAGGTGAGACAACATCCTGGACAGTATGCCTATCTGCTGGAGGATATGTACACACAAGAACTATTTCAGGACACCAGTTAACCTTGCAAGAGCATCTTTGGGGAATCCCAGACCTGGAGGAATCCCACACGTACATGAGAGGAACACGCAGACTCCACACAGTAGGTGCGACAGTCCTGAATCAAACCCCGATTTCAAGAGCTGTGAGGCAGCAGTCCTTAGCGCCATGCCAGTTGGCAAGTCCAGAATGAGACAAATGCTCCACACAGTACAGCATGTTTGCTTCCTCTTAGGATCACTGTGATCCTGAGAAGTCTTTGAATGAAACTTCCCGGCAATGCAGTCATCGGCACAGCAGAGTGGAACAACAGGTCTGCAGAAACACATTTGCTTAATTTGGAAAAACAAATAAGACGTTCTGGTTCCAGATTGTTCCAGGCGTAATGAAACTTGTGAAATATGCTGAACTGCAGGCTCAGAGGAGTGGAGTTAAGTACAGTACAAAGGTCTCAGAACTGCAGACAGTTATCCAATGTGTAATCTCCACTGTAATAATCAAGCATTGTAAAAAATATTGATAACTGAAAGTGCTGAACGAGGAAACTCTGGTACTTTAAATTCTGAATTCATCCGTGAACTTTTTATTATCCATTAACCATAGTGGGCCTATTTAATCCTTTAGGACCATTTATTGTGTGCTTTGTTATTTGTCAGAATCCACACATGATTTGCAGGAAGCTTCCACAGGAGGATGTTTTTAATCAAATAAAATGTGAGGGATTTTCAACCAGCAGTCAAAAGTGATAACCTAGTTCTTCTCTACTTTAAACCTATAAGCCCATTACAAACCTGAGAACCTTTTGTTGGAAAATAAAAAAAAGGATGAAAAGAATCCCCGGCACCCTCACTCAAAGTGAGTTTATAGCACAATTTTCTAATTCAGCTTTCTAAAACCGAGCACCGAGTATTATAGTTTTTAGAGGAGTGAGAACACCATATATTTCTGCTTTATTGTTTTGTACACTTGATGCAGATATGTAGCTCACCTCGTAATTTGCTAGGGGATTTATAAACATCAGGAAGGGTTTTCCAATCTCTGTAGCAGTGCCAAACATCCATTTCAACTATCAGATGAACAGGTCTCAATCTCCTGGTGTGTTAGAGAGCACAAGGCTGTGTTCATGGGGAGCCCTCTAATTAAACTCAATTGGCCCTACATCCTTTTCGACACCACGCAACACTTCCTGGATGTGAGACTGGGATTTGTCTCCAGTTCAAGACATGAAGTCCATTCTTCAGTACTGAAATACCAGATTTTTTTTCTGGTGGTTAAACTGAAGCATGTCACACAAGCTATAAGTGAACTAGTAAGGAAGGCTGGTATGTACTTTTAATGTTCAAATTCAGTTCTCTGTGCTGGACTTTCTGAAAGACAGAAAGAAGTCTACAGTAAAATTTTATTCAGTACAAAATCCTCAACCGCTTTCTAATTTTCTTAATTCTTCGAGTGTTTTCAGTGGCATCAGTGTTATCCTTGGTGGGCACTGAATAGATATATTTGAAAAGATCTAGGTTAGGTTTTCTTTCTGACCACAGGTCTACTGACATTTACATTAATTACAGATGTTCTCCTTTTTCAGTCAAGCAAATTTTCCTTTGCTAAATGTTTCTTAGCTTAGTTTTTGCTTTTTTTCACTGTATTGCTATTTCTTAACGTCAGATGTACTATAGACATACAGTATAATTGCAGAAAATGGTGCATGGTTGTACAGTTATTTCTGTAGGGTTGTACCAAATTTATTGTTAACATTATTAAACATTTAAAAAATGCTTGATAATCTTCACTACATTCTTTTCATACACTTCATGATAAAAGTATCACTCCTATCTGATACTGTGAAAAACAAATACAGAGCTCTTTTACGTCATTGATAATCTTGCTGTTGGCAAAATTTCATCTTTTCATTGTATTTAATGCCCTTTCATGGGCTCAATATTTTGAACACGTCCCATAAAACCCTGCGACAAAATGTACTTCAAAACAGCTTCCATTTATATTGCTGTAGTTCACGGTGATGGACGCTTATTGCTGTTCAATTGTTCAGAGTGTTCAAGGAGGGTTATTTTTGCTCCCTCTGTCTCATGCACTGTCTCTGTTTCTCCCCACATTCATTTACTGTTCCTTTTTCTAACAGTCGTTGCCTTGTTTTTACCTTAGCAGGACTGCAGGCCCGAGCAAAAGCATGTGTGAGATTTCTGCTGCAAAGTGCACATGTAAAGAATGTCTCCTATGTATTACAAGTACAAAGCAGGTGGATTCTCTCTCTTTCTAGATTTTGCTTTGTAGCCCTAAGGGGACCACTGCTGTTCTGAATAACCGCACAGATTATTTCCCATAAATGGGCTTTTGGCAAAAACGTTCCTCCCCGTTTGTGTGCCATGGAAACTCTTTGTTTCTCCTGTATAAATGGCTCTGTTGATGGCTTTCTTAAGTCACTGGAGAACAATGATGAGGTTGCGGTATTTGTAAGGTCAGGACCTTTTCAGCTAGTTCCTCCCATTATGAAGTTTGAATAGAAGGTTTAAGGTTTCTCCAGAGAGAGCACTGTGCTCATTTTGTCATCGTGTCTCGGTTAGATAAATGGAAATTATTATTACAAGCTAGTCAAAATAAATCTTATAATTAGTCAGGACGAAGAATGCTTATACTGAGAGACGTTCCAAAAGAGTACAGGAAGCATATTGCATCTGGCATTTTTCAGCAAAATAAATTGTACTAATTTACTAACCGTGTATGCTCTTTGTGGGTTAAATGTGTTTTGATCACATGACCAGAAGTGTTTCTGCATGTCAAGTCGCCTCACTTCCTACTTTATTGTTTGTTTTCGAGACAGGCAAACACCAAAGAAGTTATGGAAGTTAAAAGTCTGACAAAGGAAAAAATAGATAGCTGCAGCATGACTATGGTGTATCTGCAATATTTGTTTAGGAGAGGAGGATTGTATTGATTTTTCTGCTTGCTGTGTGAATATTTACACAACTGAAGAGGTATAGAAGATCACAGATGCTCTTCATCTTAGCATTTCTGAACCTGTGTAGGGCTGAATGTATGTAAGACTTATGAGGTGTATTGTAGTAATATTTGTCTGATGAGCAGCAAATATTATAGCCAGCCACAGTAGCCTAAACCTTCGGACATAAAGAGCTACAAACAAGAGGAGACCATTAGGCCCATCTAGCCCATTTTGCTAGTTATTAACTAATAATGAGTCGTAATTAGCCATTTCTTGAAATAAGCTCAATTTTCTGCTTTAACAAGGCTAGGTCACCTCTTCGAGACACCCACAGTCCTTTGTTTTAAGCAGTGCACCTGTATTCAGCTTTAAATGTACTTCCATGCAGTTTCCTTTCCAGCCTGATATGAGTCAAATAAAGGTTTGCTTGTACTCAAAATAATTGGACTTTAAAAGCACAGCCTTGAAATAGAGATGGTATATATACAGGCCAACACCCTTCACTAAACAGAGCAGACACAAACACATGATAACTTGGCTTTGTGCATCATGTAGGTTTTTCATGGGCGCTCAAGAAGAAGGCTTGGGATCAACAGCAGGGACGTGGAACCTGAAGGAGTTGTTGTTGTAGAACTGTGTAGTTTCAGAATGGTTTTGGGATCCTCCCATTAAAAATTGTTTATCCTGTTTTTCCCATAATTATTGTTTGGCGCATCTTTGAGAGATAATCTCTGGGTTACAGATTTGTACAGAATAAACAAAATATGTAAAAGTGATTGAGAAGCAGTGGGTTTGGAGTCAGGCTATCTGAAAACATCCATTAACACTAGACAAGAGTATAAGGATGAGAGGGAGGCAGAAATGTGTGTCTCCCAGTTGGCCTCTAGCAGCTGGTTTACATTGGACCCTGTGTGGAAGGATTGAGAGCAGAGAATCTGTTCCAAGTTTCCGCTGAATCACAAAACAACTTGGAGAGGGCTGTGGGAGTTTATCTATATAAGGCAAAAGTCTCCAGTAGGAGTGACAGTGTGATTGGAAGATAAAGCAAAACAAAAACAGGCCGAAGTCAGATGATCACTTTTGATTTTTTCTCTCCCTCTGTTTTTCTGTTCTGTCCTTTGTGTCTTGTAATTTGGTATTTAAAGCGACAAAGGCTGCCTAATTCCATCTCTTGCAGGGGATGTGTAGAAAGCATCGGGAACTTGCTATGGCACTTTTTCTTTATTTGTGTCTTTTGTTTGACATACGAGAATTCAATAACATCAGGTGGAACGAGTTTTTATCACTGGAAAGCCACATCACATCTGTTGTGAGGGATGGTGTCTGTTCTCCCCCATAGACACATGGCTGAATATACAGTATGCTTTCTGTGCACACTAAAAGATACAGAGCTGTGTGGCTCTATAGTTTTCTCAGATTTTAGTTTAGTAACGTTCACACTTTCAGAACTGGAGCATCTTCTTAAAAAAGCTTAATGTACATAAAGTTGGAGAAAGTCTAGTCATCTTTTTCCTTAATTTAACTTTAGTATTTACACAAAAAGACACCATGGGACATTATTTTTGAGAAGAATTCAGGTCACAGCATATTTTCAGTTACAGCACTGGAGGAGCTAATTAATGTAATTAAGTATGGCACGTGGAGCTGTTGCGTCTTGCAATACAGTATGTGTTAAAAGGGGAACAGCAACACATTTTTTTATTTTTCGGGGGTTAGAAAGAATCAGAGTTGATGAGTCCATTTCAAACCACGATAAAAGTAAAATGTACACAGTAAAACGTAAATCCCCCAATTTATATAGACAAAATGTTCAGGTATGTGCAGCGCCATGTTCTGCGATTCAGAAAGAGGTAACAAAACTTCCGGTGACTTGTTGCAGCCCATTATATTGTAAAGAAGCAGGCTTATTAATACATCTCTTTTAATGCAATATAACTATTACTTTCAATTTCGAGACAAGTACTACTTAGTTGTTAACTCTGCATGCAGATCACGTTGGAACATTTCTGTGGTGAAACGTCTGCTGTACAACCAATACTTTTTCGTTTGTGGATCACATGACATTAGTCATTAGTCATGAGACTAGTGAGCAGGAAAGGCTGCATCATGTCACAATTCGTGGGATTCGATTCGATTCAATTCGATTTTGTGCTTAATTTGGAATTTGTAGAATTTTGCTAGAACATTTATGTATTTATTTCTGAGATTTTATAACCTGTCTGAGAAATTGGGACTGACTACAGTTCTCCTTTTACTACAGTAATTTGTAATTATTTTAAATTCCTACTTAAAGTAAAAACTGAACTTATATGCAGAAGGAAAGGCATCTTTACTGGTGATTGTTTCTTGGGTTCCAGCACTGTCTCCCAGTCTCCCACTTTTTTTTATAATGGCAGACCAAAATATCAACCGGAACAAATACGGCAAACACTTCCATTTTTACCAAATGGAGAGAGCAGGACAGGTACCTCTTGGCAAGAACTGCCAGAAGGGATTTGGAAGTAGCATCAGAAGTCAGGGAAGGGTGCTAGCTGGGAAAACAAAAAAGACTTGTTGCATATCCCAGGGTTGTGAAAACCAAGCAGTCCCCTTTATGTCAAAGCGTTCCAGAAACCGTATTGTTTGAATGCAGCTGCTGTATTATGATCTTCTCTGGTGAGAATCTCCATGTGGGCAGAATTGCATGTGTGCAGGCCAGTCTAGCAGACACACCCGGTCCTGATAGAGATGCAGTGTTTATTCAGGTGTTCGGGATATGGTTCTTTAAGCCCTCATATCGGCTGGAGGGCTGAAACTCCAATAACTCCCATGATCAGGGAGGGCTGATGAGTTCTTTCACTCTCACCTGCACTGCATGTTGTCCTGAACTTTCTGTGGCCCATAGCTTTGGTAGGCCAATATCAAACTTTTTTTTGTCAGTGTGCATAGGACATAAACACCAATACAGAGATTTAGAAGCAATGCTATTTTTATTACTACATTTTTTGCTCCCACTGGTGACTCAGGAACAGAAGACTCATCTGTATGTTATGATTTTGTACCTAAGCTTCCTGAAAATGAGGTATTTGGCTTTTGTGAGGCCAGGATCTATGTGAAATTACAGGAAGCTGCCTAGCTCCATTTCCACCTCATAAGAGCACATTAAGGGCTTTTTATTTTGTTATATTTGACATTCCTGGTTTGAAAAGAAGTTTATTTTTATCACTTTTCCATTCCCCTGGTGTCATGGAGCGCTACCTGATTAAAATCAACAGACGAAAAGACAAAAAAGAGATGTAATCTATCTATCCTTGTTCTCACTGTGCTGTAGAGCTGACTGGAAAAAAAAGGGGCTGTATTTGTTTTTCACAGCTTTAACCATTTTATCAAAACAAGTCAAGGGACCACAGAAAACACGAGAACAACTGTCAGCAACTTGACCCTTATAAGATTAATGACAAAGTTTGCCTGACTCATACAGTAAGTGCTGGTGTTCTGTTTTGGCAGCTCATTTTGAGCAGGAAATCAAAGAAACTGGCCAGACAATTGCAGAATACCCTTTTGTACAACGATGCTTTACAACAAAGAACCACTTCAATATTTTACAGTAAAAGGAATATAAGGCACAGTGGTGCAGAGGTTAGCATTGCTGTCTCGCAGTGCTGCGCCCTTGGTTGAGTTTCGGTCCTGGGGTGCTATCTGCGTAGGGTTTGTATGTTCTCCCCGTGTTTCCTCCAAGTCCAGTTTGCTCCCACAGTCCAAAGACATACTGGTAGGTTAATGACCAGTTTCTGGAAACATGGAGAGTAGTCTGTGTGTCTGCCCTGCGATGGACTGGTGCCCCATCCAGGGAGTATTCAGCTTGCGCCTGTTGCTTGCCAGGATAGGTTTCAGCTCCCACACGACCCTGAACTGGAAGAAGCAAGTAGGAAATGGATGGATGGAAAATAAGGCATAAGCAGCAGGTTCCAGTCCTTAATTCACCAACTGTAAGAACTGCCTGTGTGCCTGAACGGAACGTCATTCTTAACGTCATTCTCATATGATTTACATTCGTATGTGGCAGCAATGTTGAACTTATGTGCAGGAGGAAAGGCAGCTTTAGTGGTGATCGTTTCTTGTGTCCCAGTGCTGTCTCCCAGTATCTCACCTTTTTTTGTAATGCAGAATAGTGTTTGGGTATTTCCTTTCTTCTAAGATGTCAGAAGCTGAGGAAGGAATCAGCAGTGCTGAGTGTGGTCAGTACTTGGGTGAGTGACCCCTAAGGAAAACTGGCAGTGGTGTTGGTGGGTCAGTAGGTGGCGCTCTTCTCCCCAGACGGGAAATGGACCACAGTGATATAGGCGGTGACGTTATGCCATGGATAAGATTTAAAAACCAAGGTGTTGACTACTTAGTCATTAAAGACCCTATTGCACTGTTTGTAAGAGTAAGGGTGTTAACCCTGGTGGTCCTGGCTAAATTCCACTAGAATTGCACAATGCAGCTTAAGTTCCCACTTAATTCAAATGATGTCGTCATTTCTCACTTCTCTAGCTGATCTCCTCATTAGAGCTGTTGGCATAAAATGTGTCCCACGACCACCAAGATGGGTGCTTGAGGTAGGAGAAGCTCTTTGTCCAATGAGCACTATCAAGTCCAATATCTGCAAGAGCATGGAAACTTCAATACAGAAATGGCTGGCATAGGTGCACATTTATTGTGAGCCATTTTGAAGCAATATGGGAACATAAACCTTTGCAAAAAATGAAATAAAATAGGAAATCAGGGATTTGAGTTTCAGATCCTGGGATTTTGGTTTTATTATTTTTATGAATGTGGTTTCAGGTCTGTGATACAGATGGGTGTGCAGGCCCATCTGTTTGATATTAGGTAGCCTTAGAAGCATGTTTCAAAGAGGAAGATAACATCTGTTGAGTGTATGTGTTTGGGGGCCAGGTACACAGTGGGTGGGCATAATATTCTGATGAACTATACTGTCTTTCCGAAAGCATTTATAAAGTAAAGTGAAACCAAGCAAAACAGAGAGAGAGAGAGAGAGAGAGAGAGAGAGCTTCACAGCAGCAGCTAACACACTCATAAAGGTATTCCACGGGAACTATAATCTTCACTTGAGTACATGAGTGCTTCTCAGCCAGGCAGAGTTGAGGTGAGCCGCTTCATAAAACACGTTCTTTTTTGGAAATCCCTTTTGTTTTCTAAAGAAAATTAAAATAACGGGTAATCATGTGCACTTTGTAGTATTTGGACAGTACCATTCTTTTTGCTGTTAGCTGCACGTTTACATGCTATGCAGTGAACTCTCCTTTGAAACCCCAAGGAGAGACTGAATATACTGTATATTAAATGGACATTGACGTCTTTGATTTTTCTATTGCGCCTCCCATGATCCGTAAGGTGTATACTATTGTTTGTTTACAGTGAAGAATATTATATTGTCTCGGCTTGTTCTCATGTTTGATTACAGCTTTTTGATTGTTGAGGAAAATAATAAAAAGTGTAACAGAACAAAAGATACAATATTATCTTAATCGTCTGTGTTGGTGACTTCTGATGTATCTTCCTTAAAGAATACTGACCTGTTATTGTCAGAATTACCCAGATGTTGTTTTTAATGTAGCACGAAGCATCGGATATTGGTGCACCTTTCCACCAGCACTACCACTTTTCAGCCTTGCCAACTCGATGGGAGTAAGGAGGGCTGGGCCTGAGCCCTGGGGTGGGAGGCCACTAAGGAAAACAGGGTTACTGCTGGGAGTGGTGGTGGTGCAGCAGTAGCTGCCGTTCTTCCTAACCAACAAATCAGCCCCCAGGTATGGCGGCGGGGGGGCACTGTGCTGTAGCAGGTGCCATTCTCTCGACATGTCTGGGTTACTTGCGGTCATCACTGAAGCTCCTATTAAGCCGTTGCTCACCTGTCCACCTGAACTGCTGTGTACTGGGGAATGGCTGCACTCCCAAGGGTTACCCAGATGGGTGCTGCATTTCAGTTGTGGATGAAGTGGCTCCCCTCCTACACACTGTATGTATGTAAGACACTTGCAAACATGCACTATATAAGTGTATTATATAATTTGTTCTCTGGCTAATGAACAGCAATGGTGTAACGATGGTGTAAAACACTAATCACTGTAGCAGGGACTAAAGCTGATTATATTTCACTATTTTATATCACTATATATGGTGATTAGTGACTTTTTTCACCTAGGCTAGCTACACTGATGCTAAAGGATGTTTTTTTCCACAACTAGTCTGATGTCCTTAGCCATCTGGCAGTATGTAAGAAAAAAAGGTTTTTAATAACTGTGCAAATAAACAGTCACACCTCAGAAAAAAGTTAAATCTCTCAGAGCAAGTCATTCTGAATAATGATATTACTGTTTGATGCTTTAATCTTTAAGTCGTTTCCATAGAAACCCTTGACTGTATTAGCGAATCACAGCCTCTTTGCTTTTATACTTTTTTGAAACGAACGGAATGTTGTAGATCTTATTAAATGTGAAAATTAATTGGTTCAAACAGAGACCTCCATTCCACTGCTAGCATTTTCTCTTTGTATTATTTACCAAATAATTATTTTTTTACATATGTTTATTAATGACTTTAAAATTGTATATCTGTGTTGTTTAATGAAACTATTTTCCATTTTCCATGTTTAACGCAGATTATCTAGGAGTTTCAGACCAACCGGTATTGCTAGAATTAAAAGCATTTACCTTTGAGTAAGGATGGAATGTTCTTAGTACTCCTGAAAATAAAGCTACAGAGGAAGTTTACGCCACAGTACCCCACTATCCACATATTCAGTGTCAAAATTAATTTCGCATTTTAGTGGAAAATACAATATTGTTTTGGGAAATGAGAATAAAAAATAAACATATATATATATATATCTCATTTGGTGGTTTAGTGGCACAGTGCCATGGCCACCTTACAGTTGTTACACGCTTTTCTGGACACTCCACTCAAAGTGCTTTTCAGGTAATGGAGACTCCCCTCCACCACCACCACTGTGCAGCATCCACCTGGATGATGCAGTGCAGCAGTAAACTCACCACACACCAGCTTTCAGTGAGGAGGAGAACAGAGTGATGATGCCAGTTCATAGATGGGATTATTAGGAGACCATGATTGGTAAAGGCCAATGGCAAATTTGAGTAAAACACCAGGGTAACACCTATTCTTTTCGAGAAACGCCCTGGGTTTTTTAATGACCACAGAGAGTCAGGGCCTCAGTTTTATGTCTCATCCGAAGGATGGTGCCTTCTTACACTATACTGGGGCATTAGGACCCACACTGACCGCAGGGTGAGTGCCCCCTACTGGCCGCACTAACACCTCTTCCAGCAGCAACCATCCAGGTAATTGTTATTTGTGAGTAATTGCTTACACTTATATAGCGCTTATATAGCGCTTTTCTAGACACTCCACTCAAAGCGCTTTACAGGTAATGGGGACTCCCCTCCACCACCACCACCAATGTGCTGCACCCACCTGGATGATGCGACGGCAGCCATAGTGCGCCAAAACGCTCACCACACATCAGCTATCAGTGGGGAGGAGACCAGAGTAATGAAGCCAATTCATAGATGGGGATTATTAGGAGGCCATGATTGATAAGGGCCAATGGGAAATTTTGGCCAGGACACCGGCGTTACACCCCTACTCTTTTCGAGAAACGCCCTGGGATTTTTAATGACCACAGAGACCACAGCAGACAGAAAGCTGGGGAATATGCAGACGTTAGGAAAAACAGGGCATTTCACATGACCTGAAAGTAATTGACCTCCCTATTGAAACATTTCCTAGCAGACTTCAGGCGAAATAAAGCTTGAGTCACTTGGCCTGTCGTATGCAGTTTGGTTCAGAGAAGCTTCTTCAGCAAATGTACGGCTGCTATTTGCAAGCAAGGCTCTACCCAGAGTTTGGAATTTGAATACATTTTCATTTTTCGACTTAGGGATTCAGTAATGTGCCATCATTCCACCTGGAGGTAGCTGAATATATTTATGTAGCCTTGAATTTAAACAATTTTTTTGCACACAGATGGCCTCAAATATGCATCTTTAGCATATCTTTTATTTTCTAGATATGCTATTTCTGTGCTCGTTTCAATACAAAGATGAAAATTTCCTTTCTGGGTTAAGCTTTGAATACAAAAAAAAAAACAACAAAACTTTGTTTTCCTTCTGGGCAAAAATGACATTTCCACCAGATTTTAGAGTGCTGCTGTGCTCTTTGACCCATGACATCATTTAGTGAAGTTCTCAGTATTATGTAGTTGTTAGCATTAAAATAGAATACTGTTCCAGCTCCAATTGGTATTTGTCTTCTAATAACAGTAGTGTTCAATTAAATTATAAGTGATGAATGGTACAGCGTGAGAGTGGCGAGGAAACAAAGGCTGGTGTAGGCAGAATGATTATTTTCAGAACAGGTCTTTTGGAGTTAAACAGGCCAAAAGTGAAAATATAAGCTACAGGTGCAGAGTGCAGTAACTCTAAACTTCCATTCAATCCTTCATGAACTGGAGCTCAAAAGGGAAAGCAGCACGTCTAACAACATCCTTTTAAGTTATGGGCTCTAATACACATGCATTGTAAAGGTAGTCTCCCTTTGGAATACAGCATAATAAAAGCTGAGCCGCCCACAGCCAGGCCAGGCACCTATGAGTTTGCCGATTGTCAGAAAGGCTGTTATCAGTTCTCCATCTGACACCTTAAGTGTGCTGATTGCAGTGGGGGCTTGCGGTGAGAGAAGAAGCAGATGGCCTGATGGCGTGTGCTCCAGAGGACGAATATCCAATGGCTTCTTTCATGCTGGCGCAAGTGTTGTAGCAGTGAATGGGGGCAAGTTGATTTGCGACACTTTGGAGACATAAAAAAAAACTTCTTTCAGTATAGAGATAAGGCAAGCACCTGGGAAACTGCTGTTAATCTACACCAATTCATATTTTTGAGCATTTTATTTTGTTTTTTTTTACAAAATCACTTACATTCTGAAGAATATTTTAAGGTTGTATTGCCAAAAGTAGCTTTTAAAGAAATTAGCAAAGTAATCAGGGTTTTACTCAAAAACTTCTTCCTTACCTTACGGCTTTCTGATCCATGCCTCACTGTTCGCCGAAACCCTAAACCCCAGCCAGGGATGATGTATCTCTTTCCGCTTCTCTCTACTTTATCTTGTCTGGCTGAAACCCTGCGGTTTACCTCATCTCCTCGTACGCCTTTGGAGCTTCTACATACAGGGCAAAACAGGTAGAGAGCCAGGATCGCATATGCACACACCCACATGCCTGCATACGTTTCAGTGTTGCAATTCACAAACCAGTCAGTATCAGTTCCTTACTTTGAGGGAAGAGCAAAACTGTAGTACCACATCGAGACCGCATTCTTCATATTTTATTTCTCCCAATTCTGTAAGGGAGCATAAGGAGACCCAGTTTCTATTTGCAAACATTTTCACTGTCGGGTTTTTTGAGTTCCCTGCTCAGAAAACAGAGACACCAAAACATCAGAATGATATCAAAACTGTTTGCAGATGTGAGGAGCAAAAAAGAAGCCAAAAAGCCTATTAGAAGTACATATGTGTAGTACACTCCTTACTCTGAGCTATTGGCAACAAAGCCAGACAGATCATTTGAGAAAGGAGGGACATATTTGGCTGCCATCAGCATTTGTGCTTGTTTCAATAATAGTATATTATAAGGAAGAGACAGTTATTTTTTAGGTATGCAAATGTGTGTGTAGATCTAGGAATATGTGAAAATTATTATACTGTGGGTACCAGCTCAATTTGCATAGCCTTATTCTTGATCTGACACACTAACTGGATTTGACTAGGTGACTGTTATCTTACCTATTTATACAGTCATCTTTGGGGGAGGGTCCAGTTTCAATAACTGCTGAGTCCTCTTCATGGTCATGGTAAGCCAGAGCGTACCCAGCAGGAAATGGGTTACAGTACACCCAAGACGGGCCACCAGTCCATCACAGGACAATAAAGATACACCAGCTAATCTAGTCGGTGCGTTTTTATTCTGTGGCCACGGGAAAAACATGAGCTGATTTACATACATATCGAACAGACCCCCCTGTAAGGGAGGGAGAGCTGACTTTAAGAGAAAGTCAAGTAAACTGTTGAAAGCCCCCCCCCCAAAAAAAGCCAACCCAATCAATTGCAAATGAAACTCCTTCTGGAGCTCTCAATCTCTTTCTTTCCATCCTGAAGACCTACAGGAGATTGCAGATTGAAACACCTTTTCCTTCTGGCTGTTCTTCTACACCTCTCAGTAAGCCCACGCAGAGTCTGTCCTGTCCACTTCTCTCCCTTATCTAGAATCTCACTCCCTCTGGGCGCCAATTATTCAATCAGCTCAGGTGTGTCTCATTTTCACCTGGCTTTTCCCCTTAATAGACGGTTTTCTCTCAGCTCTCGGTCTCGAGTGGGTTTGAAATGGTTTTCAAGGCTGGAGACCCCTGGGAAGGAGGGCATGGCCGCCTGTGCAATTTTGCTTGTATGTTTCGGCCAAAGCTCAGTCATGGAAAAGAGGCTAAAAGGTACAGTTTCTGACTGAGCTGTTTTAAGAAAGCAGTGTGTCAGCGGCTGTGCCCTTATATGCCAGTTTTCAGCTCCAATGGGTGCAACAGTCTGACCTCTTTTTTTCTGAATAAAATATATATTCCCCTTTGAAGGTATTATTTTTCACCTCTCCCGACCCAGTTAGACGTGAAGACGGACGTGTTTTTATGAAAGGGGATTTAAACAATGAGCAAAGAAAGCAGTGGAGTTTTGAGGGAATGGGTCAAGCTAGTGGCAGCAAGCTGCATCTCTCTTTAGATGTATATTGTGTGTGTCTACTTTCCTACACACATCTAGATATAGAATGTATATAGTATATATGTCCCTGGAAGAATGGAAACCATGGGTTTGTCTTTCTTTTCTTGTAACATGGAAGTACTGCATAAACTGTACACATAGGGCACAGCTCTGAGCATATGTGCTAGTTTCCATGGAGACATGGAGTTAAAAATAACACAAGCAATGGCTTTCTAGTGCTGTTTCCTGACATGCCTGACATGAAATATCAGGATGTGCAGTGTTGGCGTCACTGTAGTTCAATGTAATACCTCATGACGTCTCGCAGTATGATAATCTAATAGAAAATGCTGAAAGAAGATGTTTCTCTCCCTGTTTTGCAGCTGGAGGATGAAAAAGCAAGGTACCATTCTATTTAGCTGAAAAGGCAACAACACTGTGTCTCGAAACAGTGCAGTACTATCACACTGACACTCCCTGTAATACAGCAGCTTAAACAGAAAATAGCAGTTCAGCTAAAAATGACAGAATCTAAGCTAATAAAGCGCTGCTACATTTCTGTCTGCCATCTGCTTCGATTTAAAGGATTTTCAGCAGCATAAAGACACAAAAGCCCACTTGAACTGGGACATTTCACTCCCCGAAGATAAGGCTACAGGGTGTGATGAGTTTATCACTTCAGAAGGGTTATGTGAAATGAGAAAGACATTTGCTCTCACCTTAGTGCTTTCTCAATTAGTACTCCCGTGGTTTTCTGTGAAAACCACATGGCAAAGAAGACCAAACAGAACTGTCAGTTTCATTTTATTGTGAAGTATTTACTGTAGCCTTCATTCACAATAGACCTTTGTAGGGTGTGGACATTGTACAGAATGTGTAATCGTCAGAAGCTGAGCCATTTCTTTTCTCAATGTGAGATCATATGCAAAAACTATGCATTGTGCTCTCTCCAATATCTCCTCTATCTATTCTTGGCAAATTAGCTCCACCTCTCAAGCTTTGGAAAAACTTGAAAAAAAACCCCAGCAGTTTTCTAGTCATTCCCACAGATTTTCAACAGGACTTTGACTGGGTCACTTGAGGATGCTCACCTTCTTATTCTTACACCACTCCAGTGTAGCTTCAGCCTTGTGCTTTGGGTCATTGTTACGCTGGAAGGTTCATTTTCTCCCGTTTTTTCTTCAAGTATTTGCCTGTTCTTTGCTTTGTACATTTTTCTTTCATCCTAATGAACTCTGCTGAGGAGAGATATCCACATAGCATGATGGTTGACTGTAGGGATGGACATGATTGGGAGATATGCTGGGTTAAATGTGTGGAGCAGGCACACATTATACAGTGTATATAACAAATATAGCAGATTGCAACTTCAAAGCTTTAAGGCAACAAACATGACGAATGTGCAAGGGACTGAATACATTTGCAAGGCATTGAATATGTATATAATCGTAGACTTAATATGTCTGTGTCATTACAGAACAGATAACGAATTTCTGAAGAAAATACGAACCACAGTTTGCGTGTAACTGGACTCTCTTGACAAGCTTTCCTCACTGCCTGCTCCTGCTACCTATCCGCCATAACTTTAGAGACAGAGGCTTGAGGTTGTCCTGAATTCAGAATACCTGCAGCTTGAGAATCTATGGAATCTGTTGAGAAAGATTTGGCTTACTCATTGCATTTCTTGTATTTATTCTGCCTCTCAACATCCATTGCTCCACAGTGCTGGCACAGAATGATCTGGAAGGATGGATTGAGGGACAGAAGTAAGAGGCAGTAATTGTGCCAGCATAGTCTAGAGTAGTGGTCACATCTGAATACTGTTTGCAGATGCTGGGCAGGTCCCTGTTCCTATTATTCTCTTTTATTGCCTCGACCAGTGTTCCGCTGTTCCGCACCCTTCAGGGGGCGCGGCAGGAAGTGTAAATAACGCATGCTGTCATAACTTTGTGTGTCCACTTCCTTTTACCGGGTGTATTGCACATTACATTAGGGGATGTCATCTAAATATACACTGTACAGGACAATACAAGGAATGGAACCAAAGTTAGAGTGAGAGCTGACTTCAGAATTTTGCGTTCCAAAGAATAGAAAAAACAAAACAAGATATCTGACACACGGAGATGTTTTTGTCTATCGGAAGTCTTGTTGGTCAGGGGGCAGCATACCCACACTCTGGACTTACAAGTGGAAGGGTGTAGGTTTGAGGCCCTGTGTTGGGCACTGCTGTTGCAACCTCAGACTTGATACATGTCGCCAGTTTCTCCAGTTTCAGGATTGGTGCTCCACTCAGGGGAGTGACAGACACCTCAATCAGCTGCAATATTTCATGCTGTAGAAACGTGGACACACTATAGCCTGAACCAATAGCCTATAGTACCTGTAGTACATACAAAGTAAACATTCCAGTCAGAATTCAGGTAATTCCACTTGAAAAGATCCTTTTTTGTTCATACTGTAAATTGCAAAGTGGATTACCTGCTCTTGTGGGTGTTTTCATTTGAATTATTTTGCATTCATTTTTCTTATTTCAGTTGAGTAAAAAAGCCACAGTTTTTGCTTTTATCGTGAATCAGATTTAAAAACGTTCAAAGAAGTTAATAATCTTAAGTAATCATCTTTGGTTTATAAATTGATGGGAAACATCAATTGAGGGTGCTTTACAAGAACATAAGTTTTGAGATGGAGTTCCTAAAGTGGATAACACCATCAAACTGTTACACAGGTGATTGTAAGGAGAGACAGTCAAAATGGTTTTTCTCTTGTCAGAATTAAGGTGTTAACAGGTGTCAATTTTGCAATATCATCTCAGCAGTGTAGCACGGCAGACTGTGCTTAATTAAAATCAGGCTTAATTTGAACATAACTGTGGGTGTTATCAGCCCAGGAATGAAAATTAATACCATACACCTGCAGAATCTGACCCAATGGTAACACACAGTATACAATAGATGCTAAACAGAATGGATCCAAGAATAGATACAATCAGCTTTGTCATATGAATTTAACAAGAACAACACTCTTTTATTGTTTGTTTCATGAATTTAACAAGAACAACACTCTTTTATTGTTTGTTTCATTGATCGACTATCTGTATTTTCAAATTTAAACATTTCAGTTAGGAGACATTTCAGAGTTTGTACATAACAGGACGCAAAATGCATACTTTCTGATGCTTTTAAATAATATAATATAAAATAATTTATTCTGGATATATATATATAAATAAAACCATCTATAATAATAGTTGTGAATCAAGTTTTAAACTAAAATCATAGCATTTTAAATCATAGTTCTATTACTGAAGTTTGTTAGAGCTTCAAAAGTATGTATCATAAACAAATATATACTGTAGATAAAGAGACTTATAGAGGTGGGTACATGTATCTGTATCCCTATCAAAATATTAAACCTTAATACCTGGTTTGTTGATCTCCAGCTGTATCAAATCACTGAATTTATTTCTACATGGGAATCTGGGATATGTCTGCCAACTGCAGCTGGCACAGCCCTGTATGAGTTGAGGGTAGCAGTTCAATAACTTCCTGTGGCCTCCATTGCACTTCCTGTTGGCATTTTGTTTTTGTGCTGGTCACTGCCTGTCAATATTTGAGGAAGAGTAGAGTCCTTGGACACAATAGCCTGGTCTGCGTTTGCCAACAGTGAAACAGCAGTGCCACATGCACTCAAAAACCTGCCTCTTGTAGAGGCAGTACTTACTGCTTTCTTTAATGGTAGATTTCTTTGTTGTAAGCCAGCACATGGTGCAAAAATCATGGTCTTTTCTGTGCTCAGGAATAACTAGAGATATTATGAGCAATACTTTCATGTATTGTTTTATGCATTGATCTGTATCATATGTAATATTTGGGAAATGCAAAAGCATAACTCCCTCTTCTCTGTTTTTTTAAAGAATATTTTAGAAACGATTAAACCTGCTACCAGGCTTCTCTGCACAATATTAATACCCTGACTCTACACCCAATAGTCATCCCACTAATTAAAAAGGTTAGGCCTCTAATACCTTGCATTGCAAATGGAATCCAGGGAGTAATGTTTGCTTCAATATTTTATTCCTCAAATACAAATATAGAGAAAAGAAATATGTTATTTGACTTTTGTGGAACCCATCAGAACACAGTGACTTTGGATAAGTTAGGGAGGCAATGAACAAAGGTTGGGAGGGAGAGTAGTTCTGACCAGGAGCTCCCAGGGAAAGAATGTTCCTTGAATAAAACTGCAGCTTCAAGTCACATCAAAGACACAGGAAGAGGCTGAGCTACAGGTGTCCAGCTGTACCAGAGTTCTGGAGCCTTTTTTCTGTTTGTACTGCTGCCAGCCAATCTCTATAGAACTATTATTTTTTGCATTTTTCGCTATTTCTTTGTAGAACTGCGGTTGTAAGGAAGCTGATTTATATTCTACTGCAAGACTGCAAACTGGAAGTCAGGTTGACAAGCAGAAATACCATGCAGGTGGAGACATATAAGTCACATCAGTCTGATGTACTGTAAGTGTAAATGTGGTATATTTCTACTATTTACCTTTGGCGGTTGAAGCATTTCAAATGCTCGCCACCCAGGTCTGTACTTTTCTAGTATGCATATGTAATGAACAAAGAAGGGGTAAATCATACAGGATCACGCTGAAGTCTTGCTTTTTCAGAAGGATTCTACCAGATAGCATATACTAGTGAGATATTCAATGCGAGTATGGCCTGTATGGTGTAAACTTTTCAAGATTGTACTTTTGTCAGTCTTGACATTCCAGGATATTCTATGTCTTGTTAAGCAGTCAGGGACCAGGATTTCAAAATCTTTGCAAGCCTTGAGAACACGTGATTGCAAATCAAAATGATGTACACAGTTTACCAGAGAGGAAAATGTGCTGAAATGAAGGTGGTATATGTATACAGATCTTTGTGTGTCTGAAATCTGTCTCTTGCAGGTGCTTCCTAGTAGTAGAATCAGACAACATGGAATAACAACCCCCACCCATTCCCTGTCCCAGTATCATTTCCTCTTCCAGTTCTAGCTGTCATTTTCAGAGAAACATGGATTTAACATATATAGCTCTTTTAGTTAGTAAACAGGTTTAGGTTCTGCATTTCAAATAGAATTCATAAAAACTATCCCCCACATTATACCGTTGGATCCAGTCTGAATGCAGCAGAAAATATTCTGCCTGTATTTAAAGGTTTTGTCAGATGAATGAGATAACACAGTGCAACAGCACGGTCTGTGCGGAACGGTATTTGACCACCAAGTGCTGAGGCTTTCCAAATGGTTCATCTGTGCTGCCTTATCCCTCTTTTATATTCCGCTGAACCCCTGGTTCATTCAGGCACTTCGTGACCTCTCTGTGCCGTTAGCTTTGTGATGGAAGCCACACGATGTCTTCTTTAAAACTGATCCCACTATTGTGTGTGTTGAATGGCTCGTGTGCTGCTGTCCTGCCTGCTCTTCCTGCCAGTGCGTTTGTGTTGAGCCAGCTGGATGGCGGATATAGACCCTTTTGTGTTCTGTTGGCTACATTGCGTCACCCTTACTCTCAGGAAAGTGTTCGCCTGCAGAAAGCTCCAGAACCTGCTTGCTTGGTCTGTGTGTAAAATATTACCAGAACAATCGCTTTCTTTGTCAGTGCTTAATGGGACCTCTTCATGAAGGGGCTGTGACTGTTGGAGTGGATTTTGTATTTGTGGTACTGATTATTAATCTGTTTTCTCCCTGTTAGTGCACATAAGCTGCTAGTCATCTTTTCATTTTGTTGTTTTTCTTCTAATGATAATATGTATTGTATGAAAGAACCTGTATTAAGTGAGATACAGTAATGGCATATCATTAAATAATGGCATTTCTCATTTGCAATATACACACATTTTTTAAATGTATTTTCCATTAACTGGATTTCCTCTTGTTATCTGCAGACACACCGATATCCTTAACACAAAGGTGTTATGCATTATTTAGGTATTTGATGTCTTTGGACTGAGATACATATTTTTTTGTGTTCATTTTATACTACCCTTTTTTATGAATTTTTAGCAAAGAAAAAGTAGACTTGGATGCTATGTTGACAGAGTAATTCTTTAATTTCAACTTCTAGAAAAGCTGGCTGTTGGAAATTAGCAGTATGGCCGAAAGACTCAGGAGCTACGGCATACATGCCTCATTACATAATGAAATTTAAAAGAGTATTTATTTTTTCCATTCTATCTGTCCTGATTTTTCATCCATAGTTAAGATGTGTATCAGGACAAAAATGAGTATGACTTCCCACTGAAATGGAAATGAGTATCCGGTTTCCATTCTCTTTAAAAACAGGAAACTCTGTTAGAAACCCTTCAATTTTCTTACCCTGTGGAGACTGTATTATATAACAGCCACCTTATTATTAGTTTACTCTGGCTGTAGTTTTAGACAGGCAACAGGTCAAATAAGTTTTATAGAGATTTTGTACTAGAGCCAGAGTGATATTAAAAGTACCCTTTCATCTCAATGAGATTTAGCTCCGGGGTCTAGTACTGGATTTTACGGTCACTTGTTCCTGTTTCAAGGTGTAAAAAATAATGGATGATAAAGCTTTATTGAGTGTAAAGACACATCTTCAGTCAATGATGGGCAAGTTGAAAAAATGGTCTGTTTATACAAGTATTACCTAAACAAGGCCATCCTGAAAATAGTTTAATTTATTTGCTTAGCTTGTTTCGTTCATTTTTTTTTCTACAGTATCTTTTGTTGGTCCTGGAAAGAGCTTGTCTGTTTGGATTAATGAGGCCATAGAAATATTCGCTTTTCTATCTCCATTTTGTTTCAAATACTTTTACACATTCATTTCATATTTCATACACAGTAGCCGCTACTTACTATATGGAAGGAGAAGGGTGACTGAATACTAATGAGATTCCTAAGATCTCAGGATATATGAAGGTCTTTCCAGCTTCGTCAGATTCACGACTGGATTTTACAAAGCTAGGCAGCAATGGGAAATTAGATTTTGAAATTATTTTTCATTAAGGTCACTGTCTTAATTTCTGTTACCGTGCAGTTAAACATGAATGTAGACTTGCTTGTACTGACTGTACATGCGCATCGTGGAACAAACCCCCCTACGTTTGGGATTTAAAAAAAAAACTAAATCTGGAAGGAAAATGTATGGAAATTCATGGGATGAAAAGTTGTTTGTTTGCTATTGGATCCCAGAATTTGGTGTAATGAGAGCCATGATCAGACCAGAAGAACTGCCTCCCCCCTTGTCTGGAATTTAAATGTAAATCTAAATTCGAATCCTGATAATCCTCAGAACTTCTGGCTCAGATGTACGTTATAGGTCAAACAAACAGCAGAAACAAGAAGGTCAACAAGAAGGCTATTTTCTGGTACGTTAAATAGAAAAAGGAAATGCAAGAAATAAAACTACAGGAACTACAAAATAAAAAGTGGGATCCCAAGCAAGCGCAGGGGCGTTTGCTTAAATTCCAAGATAAATAAATTCAGATGTCTCCAGAAATTTAGAAACCACAAGGCTGAATACCAAATTTGTGAATTAAATGTTATTTAAATGACAAATCTGAGCTTTGAAAAGTTTGTCCGTATGTTTGTGGGTAAAGCTTTTCTGTTCCAAACGTCTTTTACAATCTGTGTAAACTAGATGTTTTTCTAAGCAACATGGATAGCATCTCAGTTTCTTCTGTTGCTCTCTCTCTTACTCGGACTGAACAAGAAAACAGAAGCAAGTCTGGAAAGGACAATGGTTGCATTAGTGCCCTCACTATGCCCTCTGAAGGAGATTTAGGCTTACTTTTTCAGAAACAAATAACGAAATGTACGTTTTGGTGGCAAATCCTATTAAATTTTGTTGGCTGATAAATTATTTTACAATGTGCTTCCCCAAATAAGAAAGTAAGGGAAAGTAAGTAAGGGTCTCTGTGGTAGAAAAAAGACAAAAGCACTGCTTTGTCTCCAGTGCAGAACCATAACTGGCCACTGCTACATTAACAGGACTCATGACATGAAGTCTTTAATGGATTGGAAGGAACTCGCTGACCTATATTTGGCTGGGCCTAAATCCTTTGCTGCCCCATTGTGTTCTGTTGTTGTTTATCTCTGTCTTGAGGATTCCCTGTCTTAGCGTGGCAGATGTGTCTGTTGATAGGCACTGGTGCTGTGTAGCTCAGCAGCCACAGGGGGTTATCTGGGCAGTAATGTGCTCTCACACAGGGATCACAGGGATCCACGGTCTCTCCTCCAGATTCCCCGGCCTCTCTTCGCCTTTACGGTGCATGTAATGTCTTATTTAGAGTAAGTTTACAATACGCTTTGTGCAACCCTAATCCCACGGTGATGACTTTTCCTAGTCGTTAGCCAGGAGCTGTATCCCTCTGCAACTCACATCTAGCAACTCACTGAAGCTCAGCAGGTGTGAGTATGGTCAGTACCTGGATGGGAAACCTCCTGGATTGCTGCTGGAAGAGCTGTTAGTGGGGCCAGCGGGGGGCGCTCACCTTGCGGTCTATGTGGGTCCTACCCCAGTATAGTGACGGGGACACTATAGCCAGCAGCCATGTCACCCTGCAACTTACAATTGGCAGCCAGCTGAAGCTGAGCAGGTGTGAGCCTGGTCAGTACCTTGATAGGAGACCTCCTGGGAAAAACTAGGGTTGCAGTTAGTGAGGCCAGCAGGGGGCGCTCACCCTGTGGTCCATGTGGGTCCTAATGCCCCAGTATAGTGACGGGGACACTATACTGTAAACAAGCACCGTCTTTCGGATGAGACATAAAACCGAGGTCCTGACTCTCTGTGGTCATTAAAAATCCCAGGGTGTTTCTCGAAAAGAGTAGGGGTGTAACCCTGGCGTTCTGGCCAAATTTCCTATGCCTCCTAATAATCCCCCTCTATGAATTGGCTACATTACTTTGTTCCCCCCCTCCCACTCCGACGGCAGGCGGAGCGACGCGCCGGTTAGAGTATTCTCGATCGCATTTAATGGCAATGTCAGCTCAAAGATTTGGTTCAAACCACCAAATGGAGACGGGCGTGCCGACAAGCGGACCCTGCTGATGCGGGATTAACGCTAGGATGAGAGAGAGTGACAGGGGACACTATACTGTAAAAAAGCCTCCGTTCTTTAGATGAGATGTAAAAACAAGGTCCAGGTCATTAAATAATCCCAGGGCGTTCCTCAGAAAGAGGGGTGTTTCCCTGTTCTCATGGCCAAATTTACCTCTAGCTTTTATCAATCTCGGCTTCGCAGTAATCCCCATCTATGAATTGGCTCTATTACTCTGTTCTCCTCCCTATTGACAGCTGATGTGTTTTGAGTGTCCTGGCGCTCTTTGGTTGACTTAGTGTCATCCAGGTGGGTCTGCACATTGGTGGTGGTGGAGGGGAGTCCCCATTACCTGTAAAGCAGCTTGACTGGAGTGTCCAGAGAAGAGCTATATAACTTTAAGGAATTCTTAGTAGTAGTGGTAGGTTTCAAACAGGAAGGATGGATCCAGGAAAAAAAATTGGACATTTTATTTTGGACTTTTAAACCATACCAAATCACAGCACAGCAGGTACCCAGAGGACATTGTCTGATTGAACTGTATGACACCTCACTCTGTCTTCTATAAAAAAGGGGGTAGCTGACAAGGAGGATTAGTATGTCTGGAATGCTAAAGGTGAATGCAGAGGTCTTCTGGTACATTCAGAATACAGTATAAGGCATCCTTGGCTGATCATGGTGATAATATTTGGACAACAAAATGGTTTATAGTTACCAAGTGTTTTTAATTTTGAAAAGTTCTTAACTGTTTTTTTTTACTGACAGTGTCTATGTTCATACAATGCATCCAGTTTGCAGGTGTTATCTGTTAACAAAACTATATTTAGAAATTTACTTGAGGCTGTGTGCAGGACTGTTTGCTGTGTTTATTGCAGTTGACTGAGGTGGGAGAGAACACTTTCTCTTACTTACAAAAACAGAAAGCTAGAAAACTGGTCATTGTTTTAAAAATACCACAAAGTTTAAGTACCACAGCTGGATCAATATGCAAAAAACAAATGTATGATTACGTTCTGTTTTTGTTGTTATTATTTTACAACGGAGCACAGTCAATTCAACGTGTAAGAACAAGGAACGGCTATTTTTGTCTTTCACTATAGGACATAAGAGAATGAGAACAGCTACATAACAGCAAGACACGGGGTGATTTTGTCACTTAAATAATAACAATCCAGCATTGCTTTCTATAAGTGTTTTCCAACAGATTCAAAGCACTACGGAGTCTGAATGTCTTTTTGTCAGCTTTCAGAAGACATTTTTAATTCCAACCACAAATGAAACTTGCTCATTACTATGTTCATGTCTCTGACAGGTATTTAGAAACTTTGAAAGGGTACTGTATAAAAGTATAAAGATAGAAATGGAGATTGCTTAGATTGGCTTTTAATTCTGAAAACTTTAGAAAACACTCTGTTTGCTTATAGAAATTCCAAACATGCCATTGAGCATGCAAAAGGAGGTAGATGTATTACATTATTGCTTAACATATCTGCATTTTCAACATCTGCACCTGCATAAACGTTTGTTTTCTGCAGTTTTCTTCAGTGAATACACAATTCATACAGTGCACTCTGTATGTCTACAGTGTCAGCATGTATATATGCATATATATGTGTATGTGCAAACTGTATACATGTATCAAAGTATGCCATTTAAAATAGTATTCAATATAACTCCAATGTTACTGCTCCTTAGAAGCAATTTGATTCAGATGTATTTTCATGTCAAACATCACCCTTGTTATTTGAGCTGCTGAAGAAGATGAAGTCAGTTTCAGTAACTGATCAGAGTTTATACCTGTGGTCATCCACGCTCTGAGGAGCACTTGCTCAAGCACCGTTAGGGTTTGGGCTTGCCTATGAAGAGTGCTAACCTGGTGACCAGTGGTGTCCCACAGAGTCTCCACAGAGAGTGAAGTCTTCTTCACAGAAAGGCCCGCTGGCCCAACAAATGGGATGACTGCATATGGATGTGTCTGGCAACAAGATGTGTTCATTGAACAGAATAATGATTTCCATACGGTATATCTGTTTAGTCTCTCTGTATGTTTTTTTTTGCTGGAAAGTATACTAACAAAATCGAATATATGTTCTAATATACATATTCTGTCTTACATGACCTTTTCAAAACCTACCAAATTGTCTCCTTCACCTCTCTGACAACAGTGCAAAGTAGTGAAGATTTTCTTTTCAAACTCATTTATGCGGCATTTGAAAAAGAAACTAAAAATTCACCAAATGACAAATTTGCAATACATTTCCGATTGTCTGTGTGAGAGACCAATTGTAGCACAGAGGCCTGGCAAAATGTCTGACAGAGAGAACAGTATGCTCTTTTCCTGATGTATGAAATGCAGCATCTGATTGGCTGTTATTGGCTGCGTGTTTTACTGCAGGCATTGAGGGGTATAACTCTTCCTGAGGTTCTGACAAAAACACATTCAGTGACGCTTATTTGTTGTTGCAGAAGTCGGATTTAATGGAGATCAGAGCCACGTTGCCAGGGCAGAAAGCTAATTAAATGTTAACATTTCTTACACTTGGCTTATAACGTGTTTTGAAAAGGGAAAGGGCAAAATAACATTTGTCAGTTCTCTCGACGGTTATTGCTTTAATAGCATACTGCAAAATTTAAAAGTACAGCATACACTTTTGTGCTTTGTCATAGCTACCAACTGAGTTTGGCTCATCATGGTACAGTATGTAGCTAATGGAATCCCTGTGGCCACGCCTCCCTCATGCTCGGACACAGACACCAGCGGGTGTCAGTTCCCTCCTGGAGCGTGCTGAAGCGCTCGGATCACGTGTGTGAAAGGCAATGCGTTTAAGCAAACCCGGCGAGGAAGTTATAGGTTCTAAGACTGCCGAGGCGGGACACTCAGGTAGGACTGGCTGACCTTTGATAACAGCCCGTGCCGTACAGTCTGTGCAGGTGTCGCGGAGCTAGTTCGGACACGGTGACGTCACCGCCCTCCCTGCGCATAGCAGGGACCTCAGCCGCCTGGCCTGAGGGAGGTCTCCTTTAGCTCATGCGCCAGGTTCCTTGTTGCGTTACGCCGGAGACCCGGGTTCGCGCCCCAGGTGTTGCGAGATGAACCGGCGGGGTGGAGTGGCGAGGACACGAGCCCGCGCGGAACCGCGACGGTCACACAAAGGGCTGCCATGGTATTCATACAGTATGTTGTCAGAGGACATAAGTGGACCAACTTGGTAATACAATTTTCTGTTTCAGGCAGCAATTAATTATTAATTGAACTTGTTTGTATTTACCTGCTTAAAAAAATATTTTAAGCATTGTCATTTATATCTACTTTTAAAAAAATTCTTAACGTTTGCTACCCCAACGCACAGACAAATCTCCTGGCTCTCCTTGTGCCCACTATGGCACCTGCCATCAGCGAGCACTGGGGCCTTCACACTGACCTCCTCGGGTTGTCACGTTCCTTTTTTCCCCGGGATGGCACAGGTTTTGCTATGCATGTTTAAATTTGCGCATTATTTCTCATTTTTGCCCTTTTACAGAAGCCAAGGTCTCAATATTCTCCCCAGCTGCCATCATTTTTGTCAAAGAGTATTTACAAAAAAAAACATTTGAAAAACTGGTTTGGCACAAAATCCTCATGATGAAAGATCAACTCTCTTTGCTGTTCTTTGATCTGTTACTTTCAAACCTGGCGTTTTTTTTCATTACTGTTGTTTTCCTGTGTTATTATTGGAATCGCTTTCACAGCACAGGAAGCACGTTAGGTTTTGGATTGCTTGAAGCCAGAAGTATAAATACAGTTGTTTTGTTTTTATGACGAATTGCTGCAGATGCCTAACTGCTCTGTTGTCTGGTGATCCTGTGGGGTTGTCAAATAACTTTACAACAAACATTATTTTAACAGTTTGGAAAAATTACTGGTTCAGAAATACGGTGAAGCTTGCTTATCAAATGTTTTTAAGAATCCTTTTACGAAGAGGACGTTGTCGTTCTCATTTTGGGGGGGGGGGGTTATTTAGAATGCATTTTGGTGACTTTGTAAGAGGATACCTTACCTACCATCAATTAGGTTTCAAGCTTGAATTCCTCCCTTTAGCTCTTTGTAGTTTTGCCTGGAGGCTCCTGCCTCATAACTGACTGACTTGAGACGTCTCAAGAACAGAGATGAAGATGGAACAAAGAGGTAGGGTCAAAGGGCATGCAGTCTCATTTGTGAAACTAATAACCCAGGTGTGCCTGAGTTCTGTAGGCATGTCATATGGTAAATGCTGCTCTTATCATACTGTTTTGGTTTGGCTCTCCCCTCTCTCTCACTCTCCTGATGTGCAGACATCAAAGGCCTTTTTCGGTGGGGACTCTGCCAAACTCAGTATGAACCCCATTACAACTTAATATGTGAGTCTGTGGCCTCAGTGGAAGAAAATGCAATGAAAAAAGGCTCCTGTCTTTGATATATTTCTAAACTGGATTTGGAGTCCCACACTGTAAGTGATCCTTTACAGATTTAAAAGGTGTGGGGAATTTTAATGATGTCAGAACGCTGCATTTGTTTCCCTCTCATTCTGTCTTTTACTTCTTTGGCTTCCTTTATCAGAGAACGAACTTCAAGTTATTTGCAGCAGTCACAAATAAAAGATGCAGGTACACTTCTAGAATGGAGGTTTTATTTTTGAACACAGGCAGTCAAACAGTGAATTGATAAAGCAACAGACTTGTGCTGAATTACAGCTGTGTCACAGTGTGTTAACAGATTCTGTGGTTCGTCGGGTCAGTAATGTGTATTATGCAAAGGCAGAAATGTTTATTCCCATGTGATTTTTTTATTTATTATTCTCATATCACCTGCCAAGTAATTTGGTGCCTCATTTATAAAAGTTTAATTTTAAGTAGTAGAAGATTTTTTTTTCAATTTCTTCTGCTGTGATTCAATATCCTTTAAATATAAAATCACATTATTTACAGGTGTTGTTTGCATGATATATTGTCACATGTTGAAGTGTGTTTTTTCCATCCGTTCATTACCAGAAAGTTATTTGTTCCCGGTAAGGGTTTCAACAACCCAACAAAGAATTTATGGGCAGTGTTGTTTAGTGACGATGAGCAACTCTAGCACAAAGCTTTAGAAGACTGAAAAGGTGGTCCTAAAAAAAGTGTTTTCTTAAATATCAAAGAATAAGCCATTCATTAATTGTTCAGACTTGTAAGTAGCAAAGCTCAAGTGTGAATTAAAATATCAGGGGGAACCATCTTTTTGTCCTGAAGATGGATGTCTTTAATTATATCCTAATGCGGAGAGAGTGGAAGTTATTATAGACTTGAGAATAGACATCAGCAGAGCTTTTCCTTTCCCACGAGAAAACACAGCAGCTTTGTGAATACTGAAGTTACCTGAGCTCGATTTTCATCTGTGGGATCTGTGTCGCAATTGGAAACGAGAAGACATGTGTGCAATCAATTTTCCGCACACAGACACTTGGGAATCTCTCAGTTGTGACCCGAAAGTGTATTCCTCGCACATTTCCACTTTAACACCCGGCCTGTTTATCGTGCGCAGTTCACTTTTGTTTTCCTGCAATTAATAAACCGTGTAAATGATCCAAAATCCTCCAGCAAGTGCTTTTCCAATGATTCCATTAATCATTCTTTTATTGTCAGCTTCAATAAGGTAGCATTCTCAGGTTCCCGGTGATAGGGTGTATTTATACTGTACTTCCTTGTGTCAAGTAATAGAGAGGGGACTGGGGGTGGAGAGCTGCGGTCATAACACTACGTTATACTTCTTGGCTCCACTGCCGAAAAATAGTCTTGTCTCAAAAAATATGCTGTTGAGTGAAAGCAATACATCAGTCATCCCGATGAAATATAATTTTCTTCCTTCTAGCTTACACTCAATGTAGTTTTAAGCTATGTTGTTTACACTCCTCTTTGTGCGCTGTGCATTTTTCAGCAATCTACTAATTAAGCTACACACAGAGTCCTGATGAGGGCTGACTGTCACACTGTGGCTCTCCAGAGCAGTGCTGTACTGGGATGCTGCCTTTGGAGGCACTCTCACACCTCCTGTCTCACACTTATTTCACCCAGCAGGCTTCATTCACAGGGGCCTTTCTTACAAGGGAGCCGCACGGGGCATAGCTGCCTGTGTGTGGTCTGTTGTGGGCTGCCTGGTAAGAGAAGCTGCAGGCTTTCTGAAAATTCAGGGGGAGTCCCACACTTCTGTTTAATCTCACAGGGCGAGGCAGGGTGATATGAGTCTGACACAAGCCAGTCACTGGCTCCGGAACACAGGTAGCATTTTTTACTGTAAAAAAAATAAGCTGGAGAACCACACAGGATTTAAATATTAAAAATAACATTTCTAAACACGACTACTTTTCTGAAAAGACAACTTTTGGAGACCCTCAGACAACAAACAATGTTGTTGGTCTTGGTCAAAGCTGGATTTTAATTGTTTTAAACACTGGAAAAAGAATATAAATAGAGAAATGGGAAATGGAGAAATCAACCAAACCTTTGCACGTATCTCAGTCGCATTCCACAATTCGTTTTTTTTACAGACCAGAATTTGACTTGCTTTTCAAAAAAGGTGTTGGAAAAAAGCCCTGGAAGTAATAGACAGAGGCCCTAAGGGTTATGAACTGAAAATGTCTCAGAAAGTTATTTTCTATGTACTGTAGAAGGCGTTCCTGTACATTTCTCCCCACCAGACTGCTAGCGTAACAAAAACAACATACATGTTGGTCAAAGACTGCTTTTTGTCGTATTAAAATCTGTGTGCAGAAATGCTAACATGGTTTGTTTTTCATTTGTTATTATCTTTTATCTTTTTACTTCTGATGATGTTTCAGGGTGACTGCCAGAAGTGAATAGCCAGACAGGAAGGAGGTGAAATGCCCTGAATATTGGCAGGGGTCATAATGGTTCCCTCAGTGAGGGAGCTTGATGAGTAGGAGGTAACAGCCCTCCCACAGCTAGGTATGCAATTTGACATTGGAACTTGTGATATTCTCTTTGCCTTGGTCGAAGGGAGGCACTGGTGATCCTAATCCATCTACAGTAGCTAACATAGTAAAGTGCGTTAAGGGAGCAGACAGTTAAAAGGTACATGTGCAGGCATTTGACAACTGAATGAACTAGAAGCTGAAATGAAGTATACACATCCCATATGGGAATAAATAAATGCACCCCCACTCCCCCCCAAAAATCTATATTACTCTCGAGCATCTGGCATCTATTTTAATTCATCTTAATTTGAGATGTTTTAACGAAATAATATATGGACACTCTTACAAATTTCCTTATATTATTTTTATATTATATTATGAATATGTATTGGCCACGATGGTAGAATGGGCTGGAGATCAGGGGGATTAAGTAAATGAAAAGCTATTATTTGAATCGAAAACAACTATTCAGCAAAGCTAAAGAGCCAAATAAAAGTGCAATCAAGTAACTGAAATGAATTATTAGGCTATTAAAATGATTAAATGTTGTTGAAGTCAGGTTTCTCGTACAGACCAGAACCCAGACAGAGCTATCTGCACCGGGTTGATGATGTGGTGACTGACGGGCAAGCACTTCTTACACCTATGAGTTAGTACATTTTCTGGTTTGTTTAACTGTTATTTTCAGCAGTATTAAATATTGTGTAAAAATAAATCCTGGGTCAGTCAAAGAAAGACAGAAAACATCTGTGATACAGCAACTCAGAGAAATTATAGTATGTATTATAGAAGCAAAAGTTCCTTCAAGAAATGTAGATAAACCCCTTTTTCCTTTCTTCTGTTCCAAACTAAGGGTTTTCTTTATATTTATTTATCATTATCAGGGTGGATTGGAGCAAAAACTAATGAAAACAGGTCTGAAATAGACTTGAAACAGGTCCATTGTAACTGATTGCTTGCTATTTTTCATGTAGAGCCGGATTTCATTTCTCAAGGCAGATTTGTTCACAATAAAGGAAAACATGGACATTATAGAATGGAAACCATTTAGTAATCTGCATTGAAATACCAATGTCTGTGTCAGACATGACATGTAGCGTCGTTACCTCATTTAAAAAAAATATTTGGTAATTGAAACACACCCTTCATTTTTATTCCCTAAAACCTGCACTGGTGCACAATGACAAGGCCCTTCATTTTGTGCATATAGTGATTATTTCCCAGGGTGAGATGGAAGATTACACTTTGGTTTCCCTAAGTTAAAACCCTGACTAGCTTGCTAGTATTGGAGTGCAAAGACCTGCGGGAGTGGAATGCTAGTAGCACTGCATATGAAGACCAAGGACTGTCTGCCACTAAGCATTTTAAACAGACCTCTGTGAGCTGGCTTTGTGACTGTGCATGACACTACCTCAATCTAGCTGAAGCATGAGGGTAAGACATTGAACACCTGCTATTTAGTTACTACATCCTGCTTCTAAAAGTCATATGGAAGACTAATTGAAAAGATTTCTTTGGGCACAGAGCTTGCTGGTGATTAATTGTTAGAGTCTCCTCTTTGATGAAGTGGAGTGTTTCTCAAATCCCCTTTCCCCAAGGGCCAGAGGATAGTGTAATTAACAGGCAGTGCTGTATCTGTTGCCTTGGGCATTGGGTGAAGATGGGTAGCCAGCCTTTTAATTTCCCGCTCTTTTCAGAAGCAGAGGTCACTCCATAAACAGTCTTAAAATATGGGTCTTTGTCAATGCAGGTTGGGGGGGGCACTGTCCACTTTCAAATCACTTCCTAATTTGAAGAAATATTTTGGTTTTATCTCAGTCTGTCCTTCATCATGAACCTGCTCATCACAGTCGCCTCGAGGCTGAAAAGCAGGATTTTCTCAACTAGTTTAAAACTCTGAAGAGGCTGTCTTAGTTAGCACAGCAGCCATGAACAGGTTGAATTCCTGTGTCTGTCCAAATTCAGTTTTTCGGTTAATGTGAAATTGCATTTCAGCAGAAGTTAAGTTCTTTTGTCCGTTCTAACTATGCATGGACACCAGAGGGCGCAGTTTCAGAGATTTAAAATTATAATGATAAAACTGAATGATTATTGTTTTAAATACCAAACCTTGATGTAGCATCACTGTGCACTACTGAGATTATTATGTTATTGAAGCCAGTTGTACTATTTGGATGGGGCTGTGGTTCTGGAGTCCTTTTATTGCCTAAACATACCTGTAAATCAATACAGGTTAGTTAAAAACTAATATGTGAGGCCATGAATTCTTTAAAACTCTGAAATGGAGACCAGAATTGTTAGACTTGGATGTCAGAAATATGGATTTCATTAGTAGACTAAGCAGTCTGAAATAGGAAACATTTAAATCTAAAAACCTATCTCTCGTAAGTGATGACATATCTTCTTCTCCACCCCAAAGCAAATGGGTGACATTGTATTAAAAGCACTGTTTCTTGCAAAGGTCATGAGAAGTGAAACACTTGTGACCCTCTTTTCTTGTCCTCCAAAGTATTGTTTGTAGTGTTTTTATCATTTACCTGTGAGCTGTCCTGAATTTTTTTTCTGTTTTAGTCATCTTGTGTCTGCGAACCTTTTCTACATGATGTGTCTTTCATTTTTTCCAACATACTGTACTCATTTATTATACCTACTTCCCCAGATATGTCTTATGCCTAGGATATTGGTACATTTGTGCCTTCTAGGTGGAAAATATGAAAAATTTAGAATTTGTTTCATTGAAGCAAAACAGATGGTGAAAACAGCTGCTACATGTATAACTCCAGTTAATTTTGTGAATAGAGTGCGTAAGGGTCAATTCTTTAACCACAGAAGCGTTTTATTATAAGCAGGCAAGCACTTCAAGTAGAGAACCTACACCTACGGTGCTGTGACCATTCAAATTCAGCATCTCCTTAAGATTTTATTTCAAAAGCAACAGCTGACACTGTCGCTCAAGTATTCCAGGCCCAGCCTTGTCCATTTCGCAGATTGTCTGAGAGCATGTTTTTGGTTTCCCTCGGTGGGCTCATTTGGCGCGAGGGGCTGTCGTGCTCCGGGTGGCTCCGAGCGATGTTAACCCTCGAGCTGTCAGGCCACATTGCCGCGACTCAGAGAGTGCTCCTCCTTCCGACCGGCTGCCTCCCGCGCGGTACTCTCGGCGCGCTGCTTCCCTGCCTGGCAGTTCTGTGGGGGGAGGTGGCACAGAAGAGTGCCAGGGACTCTCTTTTAGCCTTTGGAGCCTCGTATGAACCCCCTCCCCACGCGTGCCACCTCCCTGTCACTCTTCCATTGTTCCTTCCCCCGTTTCAGAAAGGAGCTAGCGCTCCCATCTGCTCTGTCCCGTCTTTAATGGGAACAATATGTTGTAGGCTTGGGCTCCCACAGTTTCCTGCCGCACACAGCCGTACGGTTTGGAGGCCCAGGCTCATTTCCAGAATTTGATGGGAGGTAATTAATGTGTCATTTAGCAATTATTTAATTTAGCTGCGCAAACAAGCATCTTGTGGGTGGGCTGGCGGCTCTGCGGGGAGGGTAGCACTTGCCATGGCAGACAGAGAAGGAAAAGGGTGTTGTCTCTCCGCCGCCAGGCCAGACAGACTGCCAGACATTGACCGTTACATAAACCCCCTCTGCCTTCAGAGTGACTGCACCTTGGCAGGAATGAGGATTCAGTTGTGCCTTCTGCTTTTCATTTCTCTATGCAGAGCTGTTGAACGTTGTGTTCATGCTACGCCCTTTATCATAAAAGAGCTGCTCCGTTCCAAAATTGTTAGGATTGAGCGGAAGTTTAAATGCTGCCAGCCTTGTTTATAGCTGTGCCGCAGAAGCTTTGCAATTTTCAGTTTTGCCGATATCATATGTCTTTAGGAAATATCAGGTTGTAAGTGACAGAACTGTTTTCAAATATGATGGATTTGTGTTTTGTTTTGTCAGGGTTTTACCCGGTTCTCTGAAACACAAGCTTTATTCCTTTTAAAAAAACACAGAATTAGGTTACGTATGTTTACACTGATGTTTCGGTGAGGACTGGAACAGAGAGAAGTACCGGCAGTTTTCTAAGAATTAGCAGTCCTTGGCTTAGTGCTGTGTATCATATGATCCCTGCAAATTACAACTCAAGCCACATTTGATGTTTTAGCTTATTATAAAGGTCATGTTAACTATTTAGGACTTGTCAGTCAAGCATGTCACTTCATCAGACTCGATTATATTTTAAAGTAAGCAAATGATGCAAGCTTTTTTGAAATTAGTTCACTTGTTTACCACTTACCCAAAATACAGGTTAGGACTCCATTCTGATCTACCTAAGTCCCTATCATTAAAATATCATGAAAAAGTTTTTTTATGCTTCTAATTTTACCTCCCATATACTGTACATGCATTCATCAGCCTCGGTGCTGATCCTCTCATTTTGTTTTAAAATGTAAATCTGCATTTACATTTTGGAACAACTCCTTCTGAATCAATTAATTTGTTTATTTGTCTTATTGAGTCACTTACCATAGTTTTGTGATATTGTATAAGTATAATTACCCCTTGAAAAGGAGTGGTGCCAATTTGTTTAGTTTCGATGTCATTCAATTTTAATTACATACGTAACCGTGTTTTATCTGGTTACTTGGTCACCCATCTAGGGAATTGGGATTTACTCATAAAAATAAACCTCAGATGTTGATAGATCTGTTTAGAAAGAATTGATTTCATATTACTCAATATTTTATCATGTTTAATTGCTTGAAAGAAGACATTTCAAAGCACAAGCACAAGGTTATAATGAAATCTTGCGAATACATAAAAAAGACAACATTGAAGAGTGACCTCTGTAAAAGGATTTTTTAATCACAAAAAATACTCCGTTGTCTTAAGACAACCCCATGAATACCTTTAGCACAACATATGGTTGTCACATATTTTTACATAGATTCTTCATACTTTATAGCACGGGGCTATGGTTGCCTTCAGAACTCTGACCACTGAGGCGTTAGTTAAGAAACCTGTTGTTAGAACCATGTACCATACAACATTTAAGAAAGTTGAGCAGGCTAGTCCAACTTTTCTTTTATAGAGTCTGAAATGGAAATTATGGTGAGGCAGGGATTAGACAAATCAGTAGAAAACAGCAAATTACAGCAGTGGTTATAAATAACTAATAATAATGCAATTTCAGATAAGGAGGAAATAACCTTCATGTTTAATTATCATGTATCACGTCTGCTTTTCTGTACCTGGAGGGCGCAGAAACAGCAGCAGCAACCACAATGGCTCATTTAGCAGGTAGACACCTCCTACTGGTGCATTCCAGACAAAATACAGTAGCTTCTGATTCACAGATTAAAGGTCCTCCTTCAGTGAGTGTAAGATCTTTCACAAATGCTAGGAAGGAATGCCCTCCAGGAGAGGAAAGAACACAAGGCAATTAAAATGTGTTGCACAATGGAATGGGCGTGTTGAGCTTGGGGGGCAGGTGTTTTTTACTGGTCTGAGCACCTTACACAGGTGTCACCTGCTCAAGAGCCATGAGTGGTAGGTTTATACAGGACAAAGGCTTCTGGTAAAGGCAGAAAAAAAGGCTTTGATGCTGTTCAATTGTACTTAAAATGATAGACTTGCAGGTATAACATATATTCTCCCAATCCCGGTACTGTACTTAATAAGAGAGTAAGACATGATGTGCTCATTTTTTATATAGAAAATTAACTTTGAGTTTTTAACAGGTTTTGTTTTCCTGAAGACATAGCCTTTCAGAACTATGGATGCCTTGTTAAATACCGCATAAGATATTAGAGTGATTTTATAACCTCACACTGTTTACAAGGACATGTTGTTTCTGGTACATTCTGAGCCCAGAGATGTCGGTTTTAGAGAAGGATTTAAAAAAGTCTAAAGCAAATCTGACTGAAGTTTAAGAATATTTAAAAAATAGTTTTAAGGAAAACAATTATAATTTCTCCATTTTCTCTTTATTTTTTCTGAAACTGAGACATTTAATGAGAAAATCTTTTCAGCTCTGGCTTGTCAGTGTCAGAAGACATGCAAAATATTCCATTGAATCACAAGGAAACTCAAACTCTTAAGTTCTTTCCCCATATTTGGAAAGTGTTGTTGTCAACTCCAGGATTCATTTGATTTTGATTTTTGCTTCAAATGATGCAAAAGGAAAATTATATTTAAAACAAGGCTGTCAGCCATTTTAGATGCATATAAGATCAAAAACAGAAAGTCACTCAAACCTTCTAAAGCAAAGCTATCAAGAGAAATGGATTCTGTGTGCAGTAAGTTAACTACTTGCTGCTTAAATAACTTTTCAGCTACACAGGCAATGACTTTTACTAAAGACATCTTAATCAGAAGACAAGCTGAATGAAAGATCAAGTTGTCATGACATTCCACTCTCCGGTGCATCCAACTCCCAGAGAAAAAGACACATCAGTTCATATTATCTCAGCTCACAAAACTTCCACTTGGTGTATAAATATTTAACCTTTTGACTGCTGATGTTTTATGGAGTGTTCCTGCTGGCGTAAAGCAAATATGAAAGAAAAAAAAAGTTAATGGAAAATCAAGGTCCATGTCAGCCTTAAAATATGGTCTCTGTGTGAAATATTAAGGTTCTTGAAACTCACCAGATCATTTTTTTTACTCACCAGATCAGTGATGGTGAAGCAATTTATTAAGAGCTGCTAGAAGATTTTCACTCAGGCTTACAGGGGGAATGTGAGTGAAAAGGTCACTTTCTGGCTCCAAGAGCAGGAGATATCAGGGCTCCAATAAGGAATTGAGTTTTAATTTCTTTTTTAATATGAAATAACCTTTAAATCGATGGATAGATAGACAATTTTTTTCCATCATAAAGTTGGTCAGTTATTTCTTAAGAACTGTAATAAGAACCTGGCTTGTGGAAAATCAAAACGTTCTTTCAGCCTTTCTCAATATTTCTCATGTCATGCGTTTAACCTATTTAACCAGAGATAAGCCACAGTGTCAACGATTCTAAGTCACATAATTTTTTTTATTTAATTCCCTGAGGTTATGAATTTTTGCTTTCAAAAGCACATAATTTCAGTCTCTGTCTTTCTCATTCTCATGTTCCCTAATGCCTTCAGTCATTAGCAAGTGGTTAATATAAGTTTTCTGCAGATGTTATGGCATTGTAATGGATATTTAAAATAAATCATGATCAGTCTTGTCCTACTCCATCCTGCACTACCCCTGGAAAATCCTTTCAAGCATTTCACTTGCCTTTTGGTTGAGGAGACTGTCGCCCGAAGAACTCTTGAACAACTTTCCAAACAAAGCTGCAGTTAGCAAGAGAATGAATCATTTATGTGTAGCGCAGACTGTGCTGTTGAGGGACATCATTACCATTGGCGCACTTTTTTACAAGCGCATTGAGAAAGAAAAAGAGAGTAAAGAAAGACCCTGTGGGCTGAAACAAGGTCAGGAGTAAATATTGCATTCACCAGTGGCTGTGCTCCAGCGTGACCTGACCTGATTAAGAAACTCTCAAGACTGACTTGCTTTCCCACTTTTCCCTCAAACCTCCAGTTAAGGAGGCAGTTTTCTGGGATGATATGGGTGCAGAATGGGTCACCATGATGTCCGTCAGGATTGCGTACTGTGGAGCATTGTTTGCAAATTAGGGCAGAGAATTTAATGGCCTTGGGACGATGAGATTTTGGGAAGCTGACACTTCATCTGGACATTTTATTACTTGGAAACTGAACCACATTTACAGAAAGAGCGAACTACTAGGACAATTGGACTATTAGGTGTTCGTTAAACTGTGTCGGCTAGGGTTGTGGAAAGCAGGTTATCTGACAAAAGCGAAGACCTGGATAGAAGTAACTCCAAATGTTTCCATTTATTAACAAACACTAATACTAAGTATGAGAAATAAACATCCTTCACATTAAATACATATAACAGAGATGACAGAGATGGATATTTTCACAACCCTATTATATAATTGACCAAGTATATGAATTTCCGTCTGGCTTGTACTGAAGTCAAGGGATTTAATTAGGTTAAACTATATTAAAATATTTTTAAAAAACAATGTGGCTTATATATGGCATTTGCGATTTTAGGTTATATATACCTCTGCACAATGAAAACATGACAACCTTGAGTTTTACATCTGTGGCTCACTGTGCACATAGACAATGCTTATTACATTTTAAATGATGAGCAAAGAAGTCTGTTGATTGTCCCTAGGGGAACAAAATACTAAGCTCGAGTTCTGTGATTTCAGAAAAATGTCAGGCGCCCAGTGTTTGGGTTTAGAATTTGGGTTGCATTAAAATGGCCAAAATTAGATGATTAAGAATTTTTGTAGAGCCATTCAAAAAGACATTATTTTAACTAATGCAAGAACTGTCTGAGACATGACTGTGCCCTGCTTCAGTAATGAAGATTGCTAAAGCCACTATTGAAGATGACAGGTCGGTGAGAGAAGCTGTCTGGAGAAAGAAATGTTGTACCTCAACAATTAGCAGACTGGTTTAGAGAAACTAGGAAACTGGCTTTCTGAAGGACAGGTCATGTCCTGGAATGCAGAGGGTCACCACAGTGGCACAAGACCATCATATTCATCTGAGCCGTTTGCACAATAATTTCCAGTCTACATTGTTTACTGCACAGGACACTGCAGGATGAAGTAACGCACACAGAATGACAGCAATGAAAATGTTCTGCATCATTTGTAGGTTGTCAACATATTTACAGCTATGAGATGATATTGCCATGTTATGTGAGCCAGGGTATGTCTGAGGTGGCTGCAGAAAGGGTGGTGAAGTGTTCTATTCACTGATGGAAGCCATTTTGTTCTTGAAGACCCTGATAGAAGACAACATGTGTGAAGACATTCTGGTGATTGTTATTCTTATTGTGGCATTGTGTAAGCCAATGGGTGGGGCAGTGGAAGTGTGATGCTATGGGAAGAAAACTCCTTTAACACAAAAAAGCAAGAAGTGCAAGATTGAATGCAGTGTTATAATTTAGCATTACAATGACGAAGTTCCTGACTCAACATTTTGTCTGTTTCTGAAAGCCAATCATAAACTTTCATTATAAAGTTTTCCAGCAGGACAATGCAAAACCACACAATGCTAGGATTACAATGGCAAGAAATCAACACACAGGTGATGCAGTGCCTAGTCTTTTCTCCTGATCTGAGACAAGACAAACATCTGAGGAACCAATTTGCTGTTTCCAACAGAAAACAACGGTAACTGACAGACCCTCACCAGCTTGCTGCTGCTCATATGTAGCAGAACGTCCCATAGTAGTCTACCAAGAGATCAATATGTCAACTCCAGGACTGTATTAATACTTTGGGAAGGTCTTACACATACTAACACATAGAGCTCTATAATGAATGCAGTGTTTGCATCTATGTTTACATTTTATGTATTTTTTCTCAATATCGTAGCTTGCAGTAATTGAATTAATTTCAAAGCAGGTGTAAAGGTGTAAAAAATTAAATTGTGATATATGTAACTTTTTTCTCTTACCCTTTCACTCAAACAACAGGCTTTGTTTTATAAATAAAAGGGTTTGTTTTCTTCAAATACAGTATGTAACGTGTATGATTAAATAGCTGAAGAGCTATGCATGTTAATGATTAACCTTTAAAAATATTTGTTCTCTGCAAATCTTTTCGATTTTTCTTTCAAAAAATAATAACACTTCCTTGCCCCTCTCAGTCAGTGTTTTGGAATGCAGTACAATTAAATGTAATATTAGACTGCTTACATCATTGATGGCAGGAAAAGAGACTGATTATCATTGTTAGTTGTTTATTATTTGCATTAGAAGGTACTACTAAATATTAAAATGCTATGTCTGGTTTTAGAAATGTATGATGCACATATTTTCTAAACTCAATTTTTAAAAGGAAGCAGGCCAATACATAAAATTGCTAATTTGATTTAAAAGGAAGGTCGGAGGGAGTCAGTTACAAAACAGAGCCAATCTGTTTTCTTTTTCAAAGCAATACATTCTGTGTGATTCTGCTCTTACTATTGTAATATTTATGGACAGCTGCATGCGAGTAATCAGATCAGCCCCCTGTTTTTCAAGCCTTTTACCACTGGCAAGTTATTGCACTAGCATTACAATATGAAAATACGGGCTAGTTTCCATCCTGTTTTAGAAACAGTGATTATCACCATCTGTAGGTGTTCTTTAAGATTCAACTCTCAATTTGTTAATGCGTATCTCCCGTCCCCCCAGGCTGACTGGGATGTGCCAGGCACTACCAGGGTTTGGAAACACATTTTAGCATGGTTTTTTAGGCATTTCTAAAAGCTCACCTATTGCACAGTAGACTGGCGCCAAGGTCACTGCATGAGAGGGTGCGAGATTACTGAGGATTAGGTGTAAGCGCCAGTATTATTCCATACACACAAGCATTGTGGGCTTGGACATTGTATTTTACTAATCAGACTTTTAAAAGGGAGCAGCTTTTGTGTCTCATTGTAGACTGTAGAAGCAACATTGCTTTTTTTAAAATAAGCCTATTTCTGGATCATTAAATTGGGGTATTTATAATATGCCATAGTTACGCTTAATATTTAATGGGTTTATATCTGTACATTTAGATTATTAATTTCAAAGACATTACAGCAAGCCACACTTGCTATACATCCATTGTACACTTATAACATTCTTAATGTTATTCCTCAGAATTCCATACTTAGGCGCTCAAGTATGCACAGTCATTCTGGGGATATCCTCCTGCAACTACTTCTCATATTATAGCTATGCATTCAAAAGTCCTCCAAAGATTTGCAAATGAATGGACAGCTCTGGTGGGAGTTTCCAATCCTATTTCTTTCCGTCCCTACCTGGGCAAAAGAAGGAAAAGGGGCACCTTCATGAAGCTGCTCTGCTGCAGATAGATTTTCCCAGAAAGGCTAAAACAATAAATAAAGGGCCTGTTGCCTTAAGTCTAGAGCTCTTCAATGTGTATATTTGTTGATTTTTACTGACGGTTTGGCATACGATTAATAGTAGTGTGTGACAGATCATGGTGAGTACAAGATAGTATATAATATATATCTACTACTTTATCCAGGACATATTGCCTTAAAATACCACCAGCAAAACAAGGGTTTGTTGTTGGCTGAACAGGATCTTAAAGGGAACCTGACTAAAGTCAATACCTATGATGTTTTTCCGTGTCAAAACCCTTTCGTGTGGATAGTAAGCATATTAACATCACAATCCACCATTCTTTACCTATTCCTGAATGATTATCCATCCATTTTCTAACCACTTCATCCAATTCAGGGTCACGGGGGAGCTGGAGCCTATCCAGCAGGCGATGGCCTCAAGGCCATATCCTGGACAGGACTCCAGTCCATCACAGTACCAAGTCATCAGGTCCATAATAATGTTTTTATTGCTTTGTTTTTCTTCAGTAAAAACAAACAAGCAAAATTCCAGTTATGCTGTAGATGGTAATGGTTTCCAAATTTGTTGAAGTGGTAATGTTATCACATCAACTGAGATTTCAACAATTAGCATATGATTTAATAATGTAAGACACAGCAGCTAGATCTGGTCTGTTCAAGAGAAATGATATTTTACAGCAAGACAAGTCCAGGTTTTATACTCTTGCTTCTGTCATTCTTGCCTTGTCAAAAAGGTCATGACAACCACAAAGTATGTGGTACAAACTTCCCAAACTACTTGGAGATCAGAGCAGAGCTGTGTATGGTGAAGTGACTGACGTTTTCACCACCTGAGCTTCCAGCTGTACAGTAGCTCAGGTGTTCTTGTCTGTGGTTTCAGGTATCAGCACTAACTCATCACTTTGAAGTCTACTTTTTTGAAATACCTTCCTTAGATCTAAGAGGAAAAATGTGCTCCAAGTTATCCCTGACCATATTATAGATTTAGCTCTGCAGAGTTCAAATTAGTCAGATGCATGAAGAGTACATCTTATGGTTAGGAAGTAGCAATTGCCTGTCAAGGGGGTCCTGTTTAGATTTTGTAGTAGTAATAGGACCTTTTTGATGATTCCTAAGTGTCAGCAAAAAAAATTATGCATTATTATAATGCAACCTAGCATAAATCAAAATAAACCATAATGATTAAGCAGTTATGTACTACATTAATATTTAGTCATGGATATTTGGTGATGGAAAAGGAAAGCACTGTGTTTGTTATGAGTACTGCAGGGTGTTGTGTCTCTCTTTAAATATACCTTTGGTAACATTTGTCACTTTAGAAAATGTGCAGTCCATCCATCCATTTTCTACCCAGTTTACCCATAGCCTCTCCCAGCAAGCAAAGGCAGCATACTCTTTTTCTTGTACCTGGACGCAAGAAGGAGAGTAAGATGACTTACAATTACAATTCTTCTGCTGCTTCATTATGTGTTGCTGCACGGTGGTCTTGGGTTCAAGCAGTTATCAAATGGCAGTTCCTCCATCAACATCAGCCTTGTGGAGCTTCCGATTTACAGTTTTTTTGTTGAGACTGGGTAATGGAGTTGTAGATTTACTTCTGTGGTCATTTTTGAGGCTTTGTTTTAGCAACTGTCCTGTTAAGTCTATCCTTATTGGTGAGCTTCGACTTGCAACAACTTTTCCTCTTTCCTTGTGCTGTTTTCCCTGATGCTGTTTTCCCTTGTTTGGTATGTCGTCAGGATTTTCGACACGGTTCCCCTTGACATGTTAAATAATTTTGCAGTTTCTCTGACTGATGCACTTGTACTTCAGGCACTTACTATTTGACCTCTTTCAAACCTGTTACATCTCTCATTTTGCTTTAGGATCTCACATATCAAGGTGCAGATTTTAAGACGTCTTCAATGGCTGAAATAGATAGGTAGTGTTGAAAGTAAACTGAGATATGAAGAATTTTATTACAGTTTTCAATGTATGGTTTGGTTATACTTTTAGTATCACTGGGTAAATTTGATTTTTTTTTGCAACTTCTGCCTTTTCATCTTCTATTATGTTTATTACACGTGTGCTGTATTATACGTGTGCTGTTGTGAAGTTCTTTGCATTTATGGAAAAGTGTTCATATTTATATTGATACTAAAACTACTACTTGCATTAATGTTAGTTCCATAGAATGGTGTTTTGAGATGTTTTGTGATTTATTCTGTTAGACTCCTATGTTTTGCGTCCCTGATTCTAAGTCCTTCTAACTAGATGTTTCTTCATGTTGCTCACTATTTCTGGCAGAGGACATGCCCCAAGCTTTAATAGCTGCTGTTGGTTCCTTCTGGCCATCTCTGATCTTCAGTGCACCTCCCCAGTTCAAATTCCTACTCCCCCTTCCTTTACGTTGACCCCTTGTCCTCTTCACTCCTGTTTATTTGTGTTTGATACTGCTCTCCTAGTGGCCTTTCATCCCTGATGTGCTTCAGTCTCTGATTAAACCTGCTCTCTAATCAGAGCTGCTACTTGTTAGTGCTGCAAGGTATACACATAGAAATATACATTCAATTACTAATACTAGAGTTATGTCTTTGACTAGAATGATAGCAGCTTGCTGCTCTTCCCTGCTTGTTCTTCGGCTGTGTTCAGCAGGGAAGAAAGCTAAGAATCCTTCTGGCATTACTGTCACAGACCCAAGATCTTGTCATTAAAGCACTCCTTTGGAATATTGTCAAGCAATTATTGCAGATATTTGCCTCTCTGCTTTCCCTCAGCATCCTCCTCCCTGAAGGTGATGAAGACAGCGAGGTGCACTTATCACTCAGCGAGAGAAAAATGGCCCGCTGGAAGATAGTCTCAGGCACGTTTTAGCTCCCAAAGGAGATGGCACATGCCGATTCCTTCTCAAATTTAGGCAAATGAACACTGAGGAAAAGGAAGGAAGCAACTGTTGCAACAAGTACAGAGCAGAAAAAGAATATTTTCATAATCTTATCAGCTAAAGACAAATATCAGAGACTGCCTCTGGTTTCAGTCTTAAAACTTAAGCCTCTTCTTTGCTCAGTGTAGGAAAGTGGAAAGTGCTTTAGGGAAACAAATTATTTACACTGCTAAAATGGCAGAACTTTCAGAGGTGTTGTCAATTTTCACTACGCAGTGTTCCAGCAAAAGTGAATTGACATGCAGGAAAACTATAAGTAATACCTGTAAGTAATAACTTACATGAACAGTTCACTTCAAAAGCAGACCCATTTTGCAGTGGTGTCAGTTTTAGCTTTCTTCTTTTTATAAGATAAATGCAGAAACATGACTTATGCCGTGTCCTTTAGTTCTCCTTTTGACTTTGACTGACCTTAACCAAGCATTAGTCAAATGTATAAATGCAAGTTACAGTGAACACTGCAGTTTCCTAATGAGTTTCCTAACTTGACATAATTATTTGTTTTAAAGAATGCCTCTGAGAACTTATGAGTAAAGGATCAATCCCTTAGGCACAGGTGGGTTTGCAGAAAAGGCCAAATTCCTATGGGCTACGTTAACATTAGCATTACATTACATTAGCACAACGCAGTGGCAGGAAGGGTTAACTAGCCAACACTTTTTTCAGCACCATGGGATTAGTGTTCATGCACATGCCTGCTCCTCTACTGGACCAGAAAGGGATTAGAGAAGGCCCAAGTTGGAGCAGGACTGAACCATCTGCAGCTCTTGTCGGGGGTGGGGTGAGGTGAGCTGAGGGGGGAGGGGGTGTCAGTGGAGGCCGGCAGATGTTTCAGTCAGAGTTCAGTCAGTCAGCAGAGTCTCTCCGGCAGAGAGTGTGTCTGGACACTTGAGGCAGGTCTTGCCTTGAGATGCAGATGAGAGCAGGAACAGAAGGAGGACAGTGGGCCTGTGTGAAAGTGTTTCCTTGATGTCTGCTGACCACCGCGGGCAGGGGCTTCCACAGTTATGGCCCTGGGGTGCTGTGTGCTGCTGAGGTCTAAAGGTACTGAAGTTTATGTCATCTGTTCTTTTCGAGGTGTTAAAGAGGAACTGTGATGCACCTTTCAAAGCTGATCCGAATATTGTGTAACGGAACTTAAACTTAAGCCGACAGACTCTTAAGCTCTCTATTGGTGTAAAATACAAAGCTGTCTCTTCTTAGTGGACATTTTGTGTTTGTCTCAGTCTTTAGAGCTTTAGAGCTAATTGGCGTTTATTTCGTTCACATTGCGGGATCCTGATCCCAGAGTGTCACAGATCCAGCTGCTTCCTGATTCTTCTCTGCTAGTCAAATATTGCGCCGTAGTAAAAATGCAACGTGTCGACGTGTTGAAACTTTACTCCTTGATTAGTTTTGTTTTCTGTGGTGTGCTGTTTTATCCTCTAAGTCTAAGACATAGTAATTGATAACCGGGCTGGTTAAGTCCCATGACCTGTGAGAAAGCACTAGGACAGGATCAGCAGCTGAGAAATTCATGGATCTTATCTGTGGCGGGCGAAGGCAGACGGAAAGCAGAGATCACACAGCGTATCAGAAAGCAAGTCACTGTACCCATACTTCTCTCTTTATTCAGTGCTCTGCAGTCACAAATTTTAAACTGCATTTATTTATTTCTATAAAATACTATGTCTTCCATCCTTGAATGAGAAAATACTCTTATAAAGTCGACAGTACAGTAGTTTAAAATGGTTTATAGGTGCTTCTTCGTGCAAGAATAGAACTGAATTTCTGTTGTCTTAAACGTTTAAAAGACGTTCTGAAACCACAGAGAGCCCTATTGCAAAGCAACTTTTAATTTGTAGCTGGTGGTTTCCCTGCACTATTTCTGTAGCAATAGCTTCTTCCTTATGAAGTATAGAAACAACAGTCAGGTTAGCAGTATGGCAGTTGCTCTAATTAGAACCTGGACTACCATTTGCTTAGTAGACAGCATTTATAATCATTGTTTATTAACATTTCTGCTGTGATAGATCATTGAAGAGCAACACTTGAAAGTGTTTGTTTACTTAATCCAAAAGGGGCCTACATTTGTACAGTTGTAAAACCGAGAACTTGCTGGTGTTTTACTTTGTGGGAGATTCCTTTATACTGTAAGTCCAATTTCCCTTCTGTCACTTTGAGATGACATGGTTACTTAATTAGTTATCTCTGGCTTATTTGGGGATTTTCTTAAAATTGTTTTTTTTGTGTGTTTTCTTTATGCTGTCCAAAACGCAAACGTTTTTTTAAACCCTAAAAATCAGCCTTAATGGATAGCAATACACTGTATGATACACTGCACATTTATTTGCTCTGAGACTGTAAGGTATGTTTATTGGTATATATATTTTAGAAGGGATATCTTTTGCTGGCAACATACATTTATATATATGATTGGTCTAAGCACCAGAAACCACATCTTTTTTTTAATTTAACTTATTAAGGGTGGAGGTTCATTTAGTTTTTGTTTCTGCTGGGTTTTTCCAGCCATCTGGGCTCTTTGGTTTGTGTTGAGATTGTTGGGATGGCCTCTGTGGGTCTCACTTGTGATGACTTGTTAAGTTTTTATATGTGCAGTCCATTGATTGTCTGACTAGTAAAGTAACAGGGTGCCTGTGAGTGTAACATCACACTTGCAACTAAATTGAATTATAAAGCCTGAATGCCTGAAATACTGTAAATAAAACTGCATGCTGTAAACCTAAATGCTATTTGCTTGACTTTTATAGCTCCACAGAAGCTAATATTACTTCCAATTTACATGTCCTGGCTTTAGGTTTGGTAGTGTCACCTTTAAAGCTGATTTTCCTCGAACAGTGAGTTTGCATGTCAAAGGCAGTCGAAGTGAAAATGCCACCAGGAAGTCATGCAAAATTAAAGTCGCAAAGATTTGACAGAAATTAAACAACAGGGAACTGCCAGTGATATGAATTCGGTCTTCGACAGGGCTGTGTTGCAGCTCTTGATCTTTTAGCAGCTAGCCAAAGTCACTCCAACTCTTAGAAAGCCTTTTTGCAGAGCCCAGTCCCTGGTGGAGCCCTGCGGTTCAGCACATTAGTAACGCAGTCCACTTAGCTGAACTGAATCTCATGTAACCCTCCACAACCTCAGCACAGACCCGCTAGGCTGGAGCTCGAGCGGCCTCTTTAATGAGAAGGACCACGAGTTCACGTACCAGCAGGAGAGCTGGAAGCTGATGGGGATGTCACTCACATCCTGACTCCTAAGCCCTGTTCTTATGGACGTCCCTCAGTGCTAACTAATGACAGCGCCAAGTCGGCGGACAGGAAAGATACATAGGTGATGGTCCTTTTTAGCTTTGTAGAAAAGCATCATAAAACTTTTGATTATCCTGTCAAAAGTGATGAACAATATCTACAGAAATTACAGGCGCATTCCAAAGTTCTAAGGCCACCTTAACGGTATGTCACAAACTGCAGAAAAAGGTAGGGAATGAATTATTTTACATTTTATATTATCTATGCAACTTGGAATACATGTCATTGTAATAAACAGTGCCTGGAAAGTTCTGAAATTGGAGAGTACAAATAAGCTTTGATTGTGCATATGATTATAAGTCTTTATTTCCCATTTCCTCCTGAGTACCTTGCTGAGGTGTTCAAACCTAGTAGTATAAGAAGGGTTTATGCAGTATAGTCCTATATTCCATCTGTAGTGAAGTAGATGTCTGGTCTTTGATTAGCTAACAGCTTGAAAGACATCTCCTTTCACATTTTACAACTGTTCGGTTCAGGCTTTTGGGATCAAAGTCTTGTTGACACAGTTTAAAAGAAAATTGGCTTCTTTGAATGGGTCAATACCAATCAAATTTATGTGGTCCTATAAACAGTTCCCCATTTACCAGTGGGCTTTAAACAAAAAAATATAATCCTTACACTTATAAACCACTTTTCTGGACCCTCCACTTCAAGCTCAAAAAAGTGTGTTAAAAATGAAATAAAGTGGCATGTGAATCCAATTAAATATCCAAGGACCAAGATAAGATAAGATATTTTTATTGGTCATAGACAATTTCTTGTATTAGGAATTTGTCTTTTCACATATCCATGAGACACACAGACGGGGAGAGAAGGTTGGGGTCAGAGCACAGGGTCAGCCATTTATATGGCGCCCCTGGAGCAGTTGGGTTTAAGGGCCTTGCTCAGGATTTCTCTGCCGGTCACGGGATACAAACCAGCAACCTTCCAGTCACAGGTGCAGATGCTTAGCCACAGAGCCACCCCACTGACCCTACATGTCAAGACATGGCCTCTCTGACTCGTGTCTGAATGTCTTCCAGAAATGTGTAATGAAATTGCAGCAGGTAAAGAGAGTTCTGCTGCAGGGAGTTCATAGGGCTTTGTCTCGTGTTGACTGCCCAGTTCCTCCTGCAGACTGTCTTTGTTGTCTCTCTTGTGTATTCTGGCTGCTTTAAGGGGTACTGGCAAGGGTCTAGAGTGACCTGTGACCACTCTGAGCTACAACACAACATTCTTCAGTACGCATCCCTGATACAGCATGGCTGGGGTACGGCAGACTGCGATTCAGCTTCTTCCTTTGTCTGAGAGGACAGGAGGTCGTCCCAGCTACATGCCTTATGCAACTTTTAGCACCTGGTTATACAAGCTGTGGAATTCTTAACTACCAAAGCATTCTATCACTGAAGGCAGGATACCTGCTCAGGATAGATATTTCAACATACCTCACATCTGTAATCAACCCTAATCATGAAAGCTGCCTATAACACGTAGTTCTAACACCTAAAGCATGATTAGAAGAGGTGATTGGAGCAGATATAATAATAATACAGTTTTTCATCGCTAAGGATGTCAAAGCTACAAGGCCACCCATGAAATCTCTACTGCAGTAGCTCTGATACATAACAGATCAGGCTGATTTAAATATTATTTTACCAAGTGATTGAATGGGGGACTTTAGGCAGTTGGGACTTTAGCCAGAACATCTGGGTCAACACCCCTACTCTTTCAAGCAAGTTTCTTTCACTTTAATGAACAAGTAGTTAGAACTTCAGCTTAATGTCTTATCTGAAGGACAGCACCTCCTGAAGCACAGTGTCCCCAGTTAACATGCTTGGGGTTTAGATGAGAAATTCCGATCTAGAGGGAAGTGCGCCATCTACTGGTACACCATATACTCTTGTAGCAGCAGCCTGAATTTCCTTAAAAGTCTCCTTGCAGTACTGACCAGGCCCAGACTTGCTTAGGTTTTGAAATCTTATTGAGATCAGGCTAGAAAGTGGAATTTCTGTTCCACTGAAGAGGTTAATCTGTCGGCATCCATATTGTATGCAGAAATAGTCTGGGTAACCTGTCATAAAGCAAATTAAAGTTAGTGTAAAGTCTCACACAAAGTTAGACAAGGTACTGAGAGGAAAGATAAACATTGCTGTCTGAGACAGCCAAAAACCCTAACATAATATTAAACATTGAAAATTCTTTGTGTTCATGTGCAGTTTTTTGTCTGTGATTTTCTGGTAAGCTATGCTTTTTTTTTTCAAAAATAGATTTGAAGCCATTCAAACACTATAAAACAATTGTAAATGTGTGCATGAATGTATTGTTTACAATTAGTGAGACATGGTTGCATCGATTATTTGGAACAAAAGGATTCACTGGTCAACTAGTAGAACGTTCTAATTCTAACTGCATTTTCCACAGTCAGCTGTCTCTTCATTTGTAACAATTTCTGTTTGATTTTGTACTGTTTGTTTTTTGTTGACAGAGCTCTAGATGAAAATAAGTAAACATTGTTTTTATAATTTAGTAGTCTGGTTGAATAAAAATGTTCCTAACCTTCCTTGTTAACACAGAGTAACCTTAAGTTAACATGAGCAAAAACATAGATGTGATGATCATGTTCCATTCTTATTTTTAAGTGGACTAAACATGAGTTCAGTCAAATACTAAGCGTATAGTAGCTGTGAAATTCAGATGAGGAAAACAACACCCTTTCCATAAGGACAAGGTTAACAAAACCGCCCCTCCCTCCTTTATTGAGGAATGAGCCAGGGAGCTGCAGTAAGGATGAAGATGGGGAGGAGGGAGCGATGTAAAAAAGAAAAACCAGAAGTGAGATATTTATACATTTTAGGCAGACATGGGCAAAATTAGGATTTGACCTCCTTCTCCTTCTTTGCTTAAAGCTTATTAGATGTAAAGCATGTATAATAATAGTAATAATAGAGGTAGTAAATAATTCCTGGAAACAAAGATTTATGACCATAAATCAGGTTTTAGACAGGGCTTTTGTCATTGTTACCGGGGTTTTTTAAATTGCACCCTTCCTTTTGCCCCCTTCCCTATCTGTTTAGATTTATAGACCTGGGTACTCTGGGGTACTCAGCAGAAATGACTGAAAAGGTGTCAGTTAGCCTGAGGTAGCCATGGCAACACAGGAACTAAGACCTGCACCTTCAGAGTGGAGCATAAAGTAAACACATTTTTCTTCAATTTCTGATTAAGACCTATAGCTTGTTCTCGCCTTTATGCTGCTTCAAAAAAATCAACATAGTGATGGAAAGTGATTTTTCAAAAAGCAAATGTGTGAAATTTCTAAGTAACACCTGAAAATAATAATAATTAAGTTTATAATTGCTCTTAAAATTATTATCTCTTGTCATGCTTATTATTACTTGATACTCTTATCATCTATTATACAGCATAGTTCATGTGTTTGATTATTTAATGTAATTATTAAACATTACAACTGCCTCAAAGGCTTACTTTCCCCCCTTAGTTAAAAATCCTGTTACCTCAAGATCTCATATTTGGTTTTCATTCTTTGCAGCATCAGCAGGCTTGGAAGCTGACCTGTAACTGTTTATTCATAAAACTGTAGGAAGTCAGCTGAACCTCACTGTGTTACATGAGCCCCTGTTGAGCCTATTTCTGAAAACTTCTCTGTGGATGAATCATGCCATGCATTCCTTTGTGCCAGTAATCACTCTGATTTTGCTAATTTGGTGGAAAAAAGGCACACAGCAGAGATCTGTTTCTGCCTAGGATTTCGGGTTTTCACACAAATGCTTCAAGACAGAAACAACTGCTTTCACTATTTAATGTACTTTCAAACAAAGCAAGTACTCATGTTTTTAATATATTGTGTATTGAATTAGATTGTATTGTTTTGATGTCTCCGTTATACTTTGTCAGATTTTGGAATGGTTATCGCATTCTCAGATTTGCATAACATTGTCCCTCTGTGCTAGGCTGTGTTTTTTGTGTGCTTTAAGTGTATTTACTTAGAGCCAGCTGTAGCCAGTCCAGGCTGTTAATCACAGAGAACCTCTGCTGATAATAGAAGCCTGCAGAATGGAGAGCAATCTGTGCAATAAATTAAAAAAGGTTGTGAAAGCTCCAGTGTGTTACATTAGAAATACTAAAGCACATTCCATACTGTATCAGCACCAATCATTTCTTATAAATTCATGGTATGTTCTTGTCAGTGTTGTAAATTCTTTCAGCTGTGTGCGGTAACGCATTCTTGGTTTGGATTAGTCCAATAAACAAAACCCTCCCGTAACTGAGAAAAGTTTTATGTATGACATAAATAATTGAACTTTACATTGCATAGGATGAATGTATTCATTTACTTGAAACCATCTCAACTCAAACTGTAGAATAATGATAATAAATGGTACAATATTTGTAGTGTCCTATGATTATTTTTTACATACACTTCTAATGTAAGTTGTGTGTTACTTACTCATGTAATTGGGCCACTGACAGTGTATATCTGAAAAGATACATCATATGTTGTATGTTTAAAAGCTTCTAGTTTATAGACCAGACTCAGATTTAAAATGAAACTCAGTTTTCCTTATTCATATCTCTTAGTTGTAAGACAATACAGCAACTGTGTTTGTTTCTGGTAAGCTTTATATACTTATCAAGATGCACTAGAATGCACTCAGTTGTATAGCCTACTGAAAAAGAGAGGCAGGTGTGGTATAGTGTGTTTGATCAATTTTTAGAGTGTTTACAGCCTATTTAGGAAGGGAAATAAAAATATGTTTTAAGATTCAGGAAAATATGTATCTGATACCTGATCAAAACATAAAACGTATAGTGGCATACAACAGTCTTGAAAAAACCCCACATATTTTACATGATTCTTACTCTTTTAAACACAATTTAATCAAGAGATAGCAAGCCTTGATTTGGCCCTGACTGAGAAATTGGTTGGAAAGGAGGTTTAAACCACAGTCGTTTTAAGGGATTACAAGGGTACAGAATCAGAAGCAGATGAGGACCTATGAAGGCAAACCACAGGATCAGACTGAGAAGGTGCGCTTGGGTCGGTTCTAATAAAGATTGTTTGTTCTTTGAACTGCGGTTTGGGAAGATCAATTTGACTTTCTTTAATACTGCTCTGTCATCACGCACTGGGCTTTGTGCGGATTCTCCAAAGGGAAGAAGCAGGTGGTAAAGATAGCTGGAGGGGCAGGAGGCTGGAGCTGCCTGCCCTGCACAGATAAACAGTATGATTCCTCTTCCACTGGGAAAACCGAGGTCTCTCTTTCCTGTTACCGGTTCATATGACTCCCTTTTCCCTTGTGTCCTCAAAATATACATGCTCTCTGTTGTAATTAAGGCGTACGCACTAAAAACACTTCTGAGAGAGAAGGCTAAAACATTTTTACACTTTACTGCATAGGGCTCTGCTTAGATAAAGTCAGCCATCTTCCGCCAGGTAATGGCCAACTTGGCTCATGCAAGAGCAGAGCCTCATGTCGCTTTTTCCTGAGGGCTGTAAATCTCTGACTGTCAAATAGAAAATGTCATTAGGAGAGTCCTGTCTTTTCTGGTATCCATATTATCACATTTCTGCTTAATAGTTTTTAAGTGTTTACAGCTGGTGTCTGCAGTTGCGACAGTGAGCGGGCTCGTTTGTGAGTTTTTGAAGGCTTTGTTGCGCCCACATGAGGGGTAAGCAGGGTTAACATGCTGGCCACAGTGGTCCTGAGACCCTCTCAAAAGCCTGAAGGTGCTGACTACCACTGGGAACTGAGAACACTGAGAGATAAGGCTACTAAGCGTGTTCAAGTTTAAAGGTTCCCTGCTGAGATACTGGTGGTTGTGATCTAACAGCTTAATTAGAACCTTGGCTTGGAGAGACTGTTATTAGGGCATTAAAATCAGCTGAAGAAAACAGACTGCAAAATCAGTGACCTGCAGGTTTACTAATTGTGACTCTGTCAAAGGCATAAGGAAGCAGATGTAACAGTACAATAAGTGTAAAGCAATATAGAGAACATGTAATCACCTAGCTAAAGGACTATAAAGTACCGTGAAGTGTCACATGGTATGTGTTACACAATACGATGCCTCTTTCCTGAAATGTAACATGTAGAGTTCTTTAAAAACATTTTTGAACGTGTTGGCACGGGTGAAATTGCACAGCCTCCACTGGATTTCAATGTGTTGAATTTTCAATTCTTTCTAAAAAAGGCAAACAACAGAATATGAGATGCAAATATTTGTTTTTCCGGGACCGACAGCTGTATGCACTGCATCAGAGTGGCTGCCTCCATTGACCTTTAACATCAGTCACACTGTGCTGACTGAATTTAGTTTGGACATTCCTAAGCATTTTATCTCATTAGCTCCGCACTTTGTGTTGGGATTCATGTAAGTGCGTCAGAAGATGAGGACCAACATGTGGTCAATTGAAATAGCAGCATCTGATTACACTACAGACTTTATTGTCCTTTCTTAGACGTGTTTGTGTTCTTTGTATGAGCAGAACAACACTTATCATGAAATTATGTTCATTACTTTGTATATCTTGACTTTTTATTTATACTTTTGTAGGTGATGGAAACATGTTCATAACATGACATATTTGTTTGTTTAATTTGTTTTCAAGTTAATTAAATACATTGTGTGGCTTTACATTCTTGCTTCAGAAAGCACACCTCACCTTGCCGGCATCTGATTTATTTCTAACTATTTCCTCATTTGATCTCATCCCTGCAATGTAATGAAAACAAAAAGCCTTTTTCTTGTTAGTGGCACTTCATGCCTGTCTGCAGGTGCCTTTAGGTGTGCAGAAGAATGCTTTTGATCATTTTATCATTTTTTTATTTATTTGGGGAAAGAAAGCTTATTGCTTTTGTGCTGTTCTCCAAACCTTGGCATCAGATGGAAGCAAATTGTTCTCTTGCAAAAGTGGGCTGGATTCACAACAAAGGACCCGGAGAGCAAGGAGTCAGCCAAGTGTGCTGGTAACACTTAGTGGAGTAGAGAGGTGAGACAGCCCATCTACTTCTGCTGCAGCCCAACAGCAGCTACATTAAATTGCGGTTTCAGAGCTTCTGCTCTGAGGAAATGGGTTGCAGATGCGCTCATCTGCTAAACATCAGATTGATAACTGCTCTGGAGGCCATACGTCTCGAAGAGATTCGGAAATATGCCACGGTGATTCATCTTGTGGACCTGAGGATTTGGTGTGCTCTTTTCCATTTTCGTTTTGCGTTACGCTGTGAAGTAGAATTCTGCGGTCTGTTATGCTCACTAAGCAGGCCTTCTGTTTCTTTTTTATATTTTCTGGTGTCCCCTTTATAATATGACTTTGCACTTTAGACGAATCCATTGTTTTCTGTGGTTTCTTGGACATTCACTGCCCTGTACCTTAGTTCCTCATAGATGACCATACTTCCCTGAGTTCATATCAGCCTGAGCACAGTCACTTTTAGTTAAACTGATTTTGTTATATGCCAAGGCATGTGAACAAAGCAAATCAAAGCATTAATGTAGAATATGTGCCTCTTGTCCTATGCAAAAAGGGTAAGACTATTTCAAAGCATTTATTTCACTGCCAGTGTCATTAATGCTATTTCTATTAGTACAAGGCAATTACTTTCACATCGCTTTAACACTGAAAACAAGTTAGAGATCGTTCATCCTTTATTTATCCTGTACAGTTAAGTCCTGAGGAGTTTTGTCTTTTTTCCCACAGTGGATAATGTTCTCTGAGCAATAGAGAAATGGCAACTGCGTTTTACTTCTGATCTGAACACAGACCACCAGTGATGAAGGACCAGAATACTGGTAAACTAATAATACTCTGAGCCTCAAGACCTAATAAGCTTGTCTGCATGAGGTGCCATCATTGTTCTGGAAAATTTGCTTTACCAGCTCATTTTCAAATATTGTCAACCAACAAAATGTCTCATTAACATGATCAAGTGACCTCTTAAACAGCTGCTGTGTTGCTGTGTGTTCCCCATATTAGTGCAAAGGCAAGGTGTATCATACTGTAATAGAGCCCCCAAACTGGCAGCTGATAATGGGGAGAATTTCTGTACAGCTATATGTGGTTTGGTATACCTTTTAATTGAACTGTGTGTGTGTGTTGTCTGGTGAGATATGTAAAGCAAAGATTGTGTTAATTTTTGGGAACATTATTATGTGAAATGATCACAAATTAGCTCAGTTATATCTGACGATTTTCTTTTCCTCTCGATTTGTTTAAGATGTTTTCATGTATAATTACTCGTGACATGGTAGCACGTTATAAAATATTTTCTGATTTCATTCTATCATTGTGATCATTGTTCATGATTTACAGATCGAATACTTTAAATTTTCTCTAAGCAGTTTGGACGTCTGTTTGACCTAAAATTCCTGAAACAGACTTCCCTGACCAATCTTTAAATTATTAATTTCATTATTCATTTACATAAAAACAGCCTTTGTCTAACACACACTTTGGTGGTTATCAGCTATTGTTAAAGGTCATGAGTTAATCTAGGCATTTTTGAATAAAAACCCAGAAGTGGTCTGAAATGAACTTAGGGCATAAGGTCACAAGTTCAGCCTTCACAGTTTGTTGAACTCAAAGCCAAGAAGACCAGGGGAGAACAGAGGTCACAGCTAGGAGTGAACAAGCTGTATTTAGATGAAAGAAAACCACTGATGAGAAAAACGTATTAGCTACATCGTTTAATTGCATGTGACTCTTGAAAACACAACCAGACCTGCTTTGAAATATGGAGGATTATTCCATTTAATCTCTATTGCAGACTGTGTTGGAACGGAAAATGCTCCCCATTATATGCACAATTAGTTATGGTAAGTTATGTAAACTTACAAGGTCAAATAACCAAACTCTTAAAGCAACAAATGGAAGACTCTATGATCTTCAAATGCTGGACAAATTGGTCCCCATGTGTATAGATAACTGTAGTCCATTTTTCACAAATATGGTTCCACTCGGTGGTTCTTGAATTTAACATTACCAGTACAAATTGTAGGTCTGCAATGTTAAGAGTTTTAAGTTCAGATTTTAATGGCATTGGGTTTGATATTAATTAATCAGTTGCATTCATATGGTGATTTACATTCTAAAGGAAGGATTGTAAGGATTGATATGTACACAAGTTATTATTTTTAATTATGACATTCAGGTAGTGTGCACAGTTATATGTTTATACTATCTTTTACTCAGGCAGCTAGTGTATTTTGCTTTGTGAAGCAATTATGAAGGCTGAGAATTCCACTTTTTAATATTTATTTGAAAATTGTTTTATTTTATTTAGTCGTTTTATAAGCTTACCTAAGGTACTATTTACAAGGTTTTCACTGTTTTCTAAATTAAGAAGTTAATGCTCCCTTTTATAGTTAATCATCCTTACTAATGATAAAACATATAACAGGCATAGATTGATCCAGGAGACTTACAGTAGGCCCTGTTTAAACTAGTCCACTTTGAGCTGCACAGCAGTTGGACTTTCTCACCTAGTTTGTTTCTACAGTACGGTTTCAATTGTTGAGTACAAAGAATTTGTAACAGTGGTAAAATCAAGTAGAGCACGCAGTGAAAAGAAAAGCAGTGTTAATTTTAGCACACATACAGTAAGGCACATCATCAGGCTGAGTGTTTGTTTGTCTTCTCATTGTCATTCCAATAAGTCAAAAGCAAAGGTCTTGTCAGCTGGAGGACAGACACATGTACTAATGGTAACATCCACTCCAGCAGACACCAAACCTGTAGCAGAGTTTGTTGTTATGTGGCTGAAACAGGGAATTCAAAGTCCTCTGTCCTCTGGTCTGTCTTGACTGCATGCAGCTAACTCAGGATCACTGATCAGGACTCATAGTGACTGTCAATGACCTGTACATCTGCACTCAGTGCAGAGGATTCTAATATATGAGCCATAATCAGGAGCTAAAGATCCACTCTGAAATTAATCTCGCCTTCTCTGTAATCAAAACAGTGCACACTGTTCTATGATGCGTTTGTAATCTAAAATGACCAGTATGCCATAAAGTCAAATTTTCACTTGTTTTTCTAAGATTAAAGGAATAAAAAGACTTGCAGAACATTTAAATCGGTATTAGAAATATGGTTTGGCTGTAAGAGACCAAAGCAGGCACATAGATTTATAGATGTATGGATGAATGGACAGAATAAATGTCATTTGTCAAAATCTTTGTTAATGACAAAGACAAAGTTTATATGAACATATTATGGAACTGAATGTGGATTATAATGTTTATTTCAGCACACAGGAGTCTGTCAGACAGAAAACATTGCACATTATTAGCACCTTAGACTGCAGGAGAAAACAAACACAAAAAGTGGTTTATAGAAACAAGTACTGTATAGCAACATGGCCTTTTCCTACAGTGCAACAAGTACTGCATTAAGAGATCTTGCCCGCAGTGCTCTTTCGAAATCCTGACCTAGATTTTGCTGCCTTAATACTATTGACTTCTAATGACTTCTGCATCTGTAATAGCAGTGATGTAGCGGCTGCTGTGTTTGCTTGCATTAGTGATCACTGTGCGCTTCTGATATCAGAGCAATGCAGATGCAGCAGTGTGGAGCATTACAGATTCAGGCAGCACTAGATAGCACAGAAACATCTGTACAGCCTGTGTGTAGAGGTGGCGGTGGATTAGGAGGGAGGCGGAGTAGATAACAGGCATCACTAGGTGAATACCAATTGTTGTTTTCCGCAGCAAGGGGAGAAATAGCTCTTTACTGTATTGGTTTAAACAGATAAAGCGTAGTCTGTAGACTGCAGTACTGTACCAAAATAAAATCAGTCACTGTGTAGCACAGTTTTTTTCTGTCCCTTGTCAGCACTCTGGGTGTACTCCCTGTTAGACTGGTTGCTCTCTGTGTGCAGGGATTTCTTCACAAGCCGCTTCTTGAGAGACCAGAATGAATATCCTTGATACCATCCTGGGGTGACCTGCAGAGATTATTTCCTATTAATTGAGGAATACCTGAGAAATGTTAATGTCTCTTGTGTACTGAGAAAAGGCAATATAGGTGTTCATTATTCACTGAGTTGAAGCACAATTCTGTATTCAAAACATTGTTTTAATATTTATGCAAGTAGTATTTATTTTAATCTCGGCCTCTAGAGAATATCATCGGTATATTTTGACATGATCCTCAATGACATTATGTTATAATCTAGTTATGCATTCTAGTATACACCACTGAAAGAAAGAAAAATAAATATTAACTTTGAAACACGCTACAGAATGAGACAAAATATATTTATGATTTATAGAAAGCTCGGTGTATATTTCTTTGAATCTTCTTAATTCATATTACTATAAAGTATTACAATGGCATGGAAAAGAAAAGGGTATACAGTCGTTTTCAAGTTCAATGTGTGTTTTCATAATGTGGGGGACGAGGAATATGGCAGTTTTTTTGCATTATATGTGGCCAAAGCTTAATTAGGAAACCTTTTTTTCTTATTATTTGATTATATATTTGATATATATATCTATAAATCTGCATTTGTATGTGAAAAATAGTGAACAATAAAGAGTTATTTTAGATTTGTAAAATGTAGCTTTTTAAAAAATGGTTCTGTATCTGAGGTCTTTATATCTCTGCATACCCAGACAGAGTGTGCATAGATTGCTTGTTATCAGAAGTCACTGTTAAAGACTGATTTTTGCTTATAGCTTGAAAATAACCTTTTCTGTTCTTAAGATTCCATTTTGTTTGAAAAAATAATTTATGCAAGGCATTTAGGAATAGTGAGAAAACAGCTTTTGTTACCTTGAACTTAGCATTGTAGCAATTACTGCTTGTATAAATAGTTTCTTTAATACTAAATCCACAGTAAATCTTAACCACAGAAAAAATGTCTGAGAAATCCAAATCCTTGCATCACCTTCCATATAGTGTTAACTTGAATACTGTACATCCACACACTATCAAACCACTATCCTCAGTGATAAGCTATTTTCCCATCCATAAATAAAAGATGATAGATTGTCACAATCAAACATTTGTTGCTAGATAGACTTTCTTGGGTTTCGGTTAGGATTATGGTTAGGGCCAGGATGGTGGCTGGAATTAGGGTTAGGAGTAGTGTAAGATTTAACATTAGGGTTTGTGTTAATATGAAAAAAGTGAATGAAAGTTATGTCTTTTGGAAAAGGGCTCAAAAAGGCCTGCGAATGCTATACTATGATCTTAGGGTTATAATAGATCAGTATTATCCGGGCTACATAAAGTCCAGTTCAGAGGAAGCAATACAGAGTAATGATTTTTGTTGTCATTATGACTGTTATAGCAGAACAAAACCAACCATAGACTGTTGTCAGATTCTGAAAGTTGTGAGCTGACTGTAGTTCCTTGAATATTGCAATTATGTTTAGCAACATGTTTAAATAAAAAAAACTATTAAAGAACGATTTCTCATGTCTCTGTTAGATGTGTCAGGCACGGGTCATATACTGTATATGAATGCAACCTATTAAAATGAAATACGGAGGATATTACTGATGCCAGACTGTCCAGTGAGGTGGTAGGTCCAAACTCTCTGAAGCAGAAAACACTTGAAACCAATTTAGCCATCCTTTAATATTGCTTTCGATTCCAAGAGGGCTGAATATTTTTTCGTGGTGGTATTTGGATGCCCCTTGAGGGTGAGGCCAAAAGCAGGGGGTCCTCACAGACCTGCGTGCCTTTGGACAACACACCTCCTGAGGAATTCCAGCCCACTGAAGCTCAGCAGGTGTGAACCTGGCCAGTACTGTACCTGGATGGGAGACCTCCTGGGAAAAACTAAGGCTGCTGCTGGAAGAGGTGTTAGTGGGGCCAGTTGGTCGGACTCACCCTGTGGTTTGTGTGGTTCCTAATACCCCAGTATATTGATGAGGCAAACTATACTGTAAAAGACTCCGTCCTTCGGATGAGAGAAAAAACAAAGTCCTAACTCTCCGTGGTTCTTAAAAGGCATCCTGGCCAAATTTCCCTCTGGGCTTTACCAATCATGGCCTCCTAGTAATCCCCATCTATGAATTGACTTCATCACTCTGTTCTCCTCTTCCTCCCCACTGATAGCTGGTGTGTGGTGAGTGTACTGGTGCACTGTGGCTGTTGTCGCATCATCCAGGTGGGGGCTGCACATTGGTGGTGGTGGAGGGGAGTCCCCATTACCTGTAAAGAGCTGTAAGTGGAGTGTCCAGAAAAGCGCTGTATTAGTATGAGGAGCTATTATTATCCGTGAGAAACGGCAGCCCTGATTAGCGCCAGTGTGCTGTGCTGCCTGAGCCGCTGCTGCTGCTGCTGCTGACTCTGCAGGCAGCGCGGAGTGAGGACGCGAGCTGGTGACAGTGCAGGACGCGCCGCCTCTCCGCTGCAGCCCGCGCTGCGCGGCTCCTGACCCCGCCAGCGCGCAGGCTTGCAGCTCGCGGCAGGCGGCAGGCCGAGGGAGAGATGGGCAGCTCTCAGCGCATGCTGCAACCATCCAGAGCACGGAGGAGGAGGTGTAGGAGAGGGAGGAAGTACAAAGGTATGACAGTCTTGCAGTGCAGGAAGACAAGAATGCAGATGCTGCTCTCAGATGCAAATGTGCCAAGACTATCCAGCCCCTAATAAGCAAGAAACGTGGACAGCAGGATGCACCACGGACAGCGCTGTATGTATAATTATCAGTGAAGATAATTTGGCTTAAAAAGGAGATGTGGCTCTTGTCTGCTTGATACCACAGTTTATAAGATGATAAGTATGAGTGCTTAGCAGGTTTTGTCTGTGAGCAAGTTCTATATTAAATAGTCACGATCTCATCTATAGTTCCTGAAAGAATGCTTTATCAGAGGAATTGGTGATTTTTGGTACTGCATTCATTCCAGATACTGTGAGGTGTTTTGTGGCTACTGTGTAAAATAAAACATTGGTCTTTTCTTTCTCTAGGTTACAGCATAGATTCTATACAAACTGTAATTCTTGCATTTTATTGTGTAATGTGTATATGTAAAGGCAAAAGAAGATCTGACTTAAAAACCAAAGTCTGAAGAGTAGAAAGGTTAAAATAGTAATTTTTTTTTTCATATATAGTTGACTTTTGTGCTTGGTGGGGACTGAAATATCATTTTACTTACTGTGGAGTAATGTAAATTGTTGAAATGAAAAGGGGACAGCTTGAACAGTACCGACCGGGGATTTTTTTTCTTATTACCTTATGATATGAAGTAATGCTGGATTGCAGAAATGTTGCTGAGAAATGTATTGTTTTTGGAATGCTGCATACTCAGGGCTTAGGTAGTCATTGACAAGGTCTTAGCTGGGTAGAGTGGGCTTTTACACCTGGAAAGCAACTGGAGGATGAGAGCCTATTGCTGCGGGTGATATATCTGCCAAACGAGCTGCATTTGTAAAGTTTGGAGGGAAGCTCGGTTATCAGCTACATCCGAGGAATGCCTCTCTGATAACCTGGGTGTGGGTGATTAAACAATATCCCTAAAGGTTACTCTGTTTTGTTTTCTTTAGACCTTGTTGTGGTCAAAATACAGGCGTCTCAAATTACACAACAGCAATTATTTTACCTGACAAATGTGAGCCTGGGAATTGTCTGGCAAATATCATGAGTTCTAATGGGAGTATGTTTAAAGTTCAGGGGGCTCGGGTAATTACCTCTGAAATACCTTCAGTCTTAGGCCACAGTCCTTCTTATGACCCCCAGATTAAAGCTGCACTGCACTATAGCCCTCTGCTGGAAGGCAGCGCACACAGGAAATCAGTGGTGACACTAGTCCTTGCCAGTGGATGCAAACTTTCTAGGCAGCTGCACATTGGTCAACTCAGGCACCGAACGTGCTGTAGTGAACAAAGGAATTCTGGGATGAGTGACAGATATTGCTTCTGACCATTTCCTGACTCAGAAAGCTCTAGCTCTCAGCGTCACCAGTCACGCTAACCTGGTAAAGGAAGAAGTACTGTATGAGCCATACTGGCCATACTGGCCCCTGAATGTTCTGTGTTTTTTTCCCATCTCTCAGTATGCACTCCATAATATTAACCCATGTTGACTGCAGTCCTCCTTTTGATACTAATCTAACTTTAAGAGCCTGTTTTCTTGACTTTTTAGAACAACACGTCATTGTAAAGACTATAACTGAGACAAATCTATTCAGCCCTTTATTCTCATTTGGATTAGTTTTAGTGACATAATTAATACTGGTCATGATGGGAACAATTCCCCCCCCCCAGAAAGGGACAACTTAGAGGAGCCACAGAGAAGTTGCAGGCTTTCCATATATAGATGACTCAGAGCAGAATCAAGCCCAGGAGGCTGTGAGCTGTGAAGCAACAGTGGTAACCACCATGCCACAGTAAAGATGGAACCCAGTCATTAAAAATAGGTCTGTGGCACTTCAACTGCAAGCTTGGTAGATTCAGTTTATAGCCATAACCTGACTCATCCGACACATACACGTATCACTACAGTGTTCTTTTGGGGATCACCCCATCTTCCCCAAAATATCCTCTGTCAGCTCCCCATCTCTGTTTGTTTAAAAGTCTTCTGCAGTGTCGTATAAACCTGTTTGATAACTTCATTTTTTTCCCTCCTTAGTTATGCTTACAAGACGCACGCAGTCCAAAAAATGTATCTTTCATATTAGGCCGGTAATTATGGTTTGATAAAGATCTGGCAATTCAGTGTAAATTAAATTTGAAGGGTTGCTTGGATACAGATGACTTTGGGTTATTCAGGGGAAACGGCTGCACATTGAATGCTAATGGGCAGATGCTGGTTTAGAGAGGGGAAAAAATGCTGCTCCCTTATCTACATTTCTCCTCTAGAGTCTGATAATATAGGCAATCCAGCTCTTGTCTTCTTTCCATTATTCCAAAGACATGATTAAAGGTGCCCGCCTTCTGTTAGAAATATATAAGTGACATGTTCAAACGATTGAGTGAGAGTGATATGTCAAACTCTGGACACATGAGGTAGAGATTAGAAGAGACAATGATTGCTGAATGTTAATTTCATGAGCCTAGCAGTATACTTTCAGTAATAATTGCTGTGCCCTTAAGCAGTTGCTTTAAATAATTGAAACCTAAGATAAGAGGTGTTCTACTTTTTTCCTCTTTAGTTCCCTTGAAGCTACTACATCTGCACACATACCCCTTCCATGAATGTTTTCCATAGTTTTCCCTTAACAAAATCTTTCTTTGTGATCAAGAATAGTCCTGTTGTCAAATACTCATTTGCTATTCACTTGCTTTGTCATTTCAAAGATAATGATGTCCCGGTTCCCCACTATAAATATCAATATCTCTCAAATGTTCATTTATGTGTGAAAGCAGCATTGAAGTGTTTCTCTTGCCGGTCTTTTGACTGGACACACAGAAACCAAGCTTTTGGTTTTTGCCTTTCTTTTCTATTTTCCTGTCAACCTCTCTGCAGTGTATAACATTGCCTGTATCCCACATGCTCTGCATTTAACCTTAGTAGGGAGAGATTATCTTGTGTTCTGGAACAGTCAACTCATTGCAAATGAGTGAGATCAATGGTGCAGTAAGCAAGCTCTTTCAACCTGAACCAGGCACCAGGAACTATGGAGGAGGAAAGTTCACCTGCTACTGCGGACTCTCCCATTTTTGGTATGAGATTTCTTAGATGGTTTTCTAGGATGTTTGAAAGGCTTCTTTTAAGTGTCCAGCTGCTTGGTACCTTTTATCCCGCTTTATGTCTTTTTGTGTTTCTGGTAGCTAGGCTGGTGATATGAAAAAAAGCACATAAACAGCAGCCTTTCTCTTTGTTTTAACATTTTAGTGTGCTTTCCTGTCTGGTATTTGCCCAGATTTGTGTCATCCTTTGCTGTTAAATGACAACGCTTTTCTTTCTGGTTATCATTTGCTTTATAAAATGCAAGCCCACCTTCATTTTCCAATTTCATGTCCACCTTAATGCTTTTTAAAGGGGAACTGCAGTCTCAATTTCTCGGACTGGTCGTTAAATCTCGGTAACAAAATAAATGCAGTGACATTATAGGGAAAAAAAATACAAATTGCAAATTAAACACAAAATTGTAACTATGTGAAAATACTGTAAGTCCCCACATTGTCGCAAAGTCGCATTTGAGTTCCAACAAATCCCGACAAGATGCGGCCCTTCCAGCTCACTAGTCACTGTAATGACTAATGTGATGTACGAGCAAATAAATCTGCACACAGAATGAACAAGTAAGTAGTATTTGTCGGCAAAACCGTCTTGAAGTTTAGAGCAATATTTCTATTGGATTAAAAGTAATGGAATCACAAGCCAGCTTGTTTACGATGGGGCTGCACACGTTACCAAAAGTTTTTTTGCCTCATTCTGAATCTCAGAATATGGTGCTGCGCATGCCAGGAGAGTTAATCTATATTGTGATGTAAATTGGAGGTTTTACGACATACTGTGTACATTTTGCATCCATCGCAGTTTGAAATGCTCTCATCAATGATGATTCTAACTGGAAAAAATGAAAATAGCATTGCAGTTCCCCTTTAAGGGGCGTCTGACATCCTAATAGACATATGATGAAGAAATCAGTGGGAGCTGCAGAACTGAGCACTGAGTTCAACCTGAGCAGCCTCTTCCTGGACTTTAAGACTCATGGGTTCAGGTACCACATTGCAGTGATGATAAGCTATCAAAGATAGATTGAGCTCCTGTGGGTCTCCTCCCAAACTAGATTGCTTCCTATAGCCTTTACTTAAACTGCCAATTTCCTCTGTGTATGGCTCGACTGACCTATCATTTGGTGAGCTGATAAAACGTGGGCTTTGAAAATATTGACATAAAGCTTTATTCACACAACATTTATGCAAACCTGATTGGGATTTTGCGACTGTGATCAGCAGAACAAAAAACGAAAGGTTGCAAAGGAGAGGAGCCCTTTTGACCTACAGTAAATGGCCCAATTGGTAATTAGGACCTTATCGATTGAAGTCCTAATCAACATCCGATCATTTCTTGAAAGAAGCCAGGGATTGGCTCCAACCAAATGCCTAAGTAGCATGTTCTAAGCTCCCACAACTCTTTGGATAAGTAGTGGCTCCTCTTCTTGGTTTTAAATTGACTTCCACGTAGTTTCTACTTTTGTGTCCTTTTGGGTTTTGTTTTACTGTTCGTTCTGAAGATGTTGACCTCAAGTTGTAACATTTTTCATCTAATAAACAAAGAAAAAATCAGATGTAAAATACTTAATAGAAAGCCATAGCTAATTGGCAAGGGAAGATGGTTTTGGATTAATGAGCAGCATAAGGCAGCTTCTCCGTTACAGCCAAGCAATTTCCCATTGTGAAAACTCTGGACTACACTCCTTACACGTGTAGCTCCCAGATTTCACCTTCCTCCTGCTGTATGTCTCCTCTGCCTAGAAGAGCTCAAATTAGCAGACGGCGCATTGCCGGCTAAATAGAGCAGAAGCCCTTTCCATGGAGTTCTTTTTGAAAACAACGAAGGCGATGAGCAGAGCAGAGCAACAAGGGTAAATCAGGGCATTCCAGTTGGAGAGCCAGACCTAATTGTGTTTTGTGCAAAAGGATAAAGATGGTACGATTTGAGTTAGGGAATTTGATATAATTTTAATGCTAATTTCAAAGTTGCTGAGTTTTACATTTTTAGGACTTTTTCTGAAAATATATAAACGCGTATCCTCATTCTCTGAACTGTTTATGACTGGGGTTCCTTATTGCTTAAACTGTACAGCATACAGTTGCTAGAAGAGGTGGGTGTTATAGTAACTAGGCAGCAGAATTAAGAATATTCTGTGAAAAAGTCAAAAATAATGCTTTTTATGGCTAAACTAAATTACTCAAGTGATGTTACTTAGTACTAAATTTCTAAAAGACACAGGTAAGTCTTAGGGCTTCGTTAGGGCACATACTGAGGTCCGCATACACCACTAGCAATTTAAATCGCTTTCCATTGTGACTGACAGTTAGAGTAAACACACTAATAATAGGATCTCTGGAACAATCTTTCCCTGGCATTTCATTTGAAACAATCTCAGCTGGCAAGTGGATAGAGGCTAATTCATTGTTTACAATACAGATAAACATATAGATATAGGGACTAGAATAAATACCCAATATAAATCTGACATTTAAATAACAATTCGTATTTAAATTTTGGTTAAGTGTAATCCTTACCCATAGTTTAAAACAAATCTGTTTTTATTTCTAAAGGAGAACACCCCGTTTACTGAGATAAAAATCAGGTGACACGAACACCCTGAGTTAGACAGTTAGTCCTGCTTGAAATCAGTTCAGAAATCTTATGGTATTTTTGGAGCCCCAAGACTGTCTATAGCAGCCTTGTCCCATTTCACATTGTTTTTTCTTGTCCGGTTTTGCGGTGAACTATGACCGTAAGGCCACTTAACTGCCTGGAAGAATGAGAGTGATGTGCATACGCTGTCGGCTTTTAAAATAACTTCGCCTCCATCTCGGAAATCTCTTGGTAGTTTTGCATGAATTATTTACCTGCAGAGTAGTGTGTATAATTTACCTCAGATTTGCACTCTGAATGGAAACTAATGCATGCAGCTATGTTAGGAAACATAAGACACAAGATGGATTACACAGCAGGCTTTGCCATTTCCCAGTCCCTCACATGTGTTACCTGAAGCTTAATGCCGCTTGATGCTGATGATACGAAATGTTAAGCATGGATGTGTCGGCAAAGGACCGTGAAATAACTTTAAACTGCATGCGGTTTTCATTGCGTTAGTGCTGCTGACACAGTTTCTTTTTTAGGACTTGTGTGGTACCTGTAATTACACCCCATATCAACCCTGTTGAGTAGTGGTTTTTCACCAATTGTTTATTCATTCAGTCTCGGTTTTTACAACTGCCTGTCATACTTGGAGACAGGAACAGCTCTTAAGCAGGAGGAGATGTGACAAGTAGCTCACAGTACTTAGGTTTTAAAATACCTTCCATCTGGAGGAGAACAATTAAGCATCATTGCATAGTTTTACCATGTTGATAAACCCAGCTCTTTTCATAAGTCCCTTATTGTGCTTTACAATGTTCTGTGGCTATGGACTCAACTGACTATCCTTTCGGATAATTCAAGAGAATCTTTTTCTTTGCTTAATGGTGGAAATGTGACAAATATCCATATATGTCCATCCGTCCAGTTTCTAACCACTTTATCCAATACATGGTCACTGGAGAGCTGGAGCCTATCCTGCCAATCAGCGGGCACAAGACAGGGTACGCCCTGGGCACAACGCCAGTCCATCACAGGGAAGACGCAAACAGACACACGGACGCGCACACACTCACACCAGGGCCATTTGACCTACCAGCATATCTTTCGACCCACACAAACACAGGGAGAATATCCAAAATCCACGCAGACAGCATCCCAGGAAAGGAACTCCAGGCCCCAGAACTGCGAGGCAGCAGTGCAAACCACTGCGCCACTGTGCCACCCCTTCAACTAATGCGGGCACATCTAGTTTTTGTTTGTATAACGTGTAATGTTGATTTTATTTCTTAGCTACCTCTGTGATTGCACAAATACAGCTGTCCCATAAATAACTGTCGCATTCTGATTTGAAACCAGAAGTGTTTATGTCTGTTGTTGGCTATTATCATCAGAGCCCCTACAAGTTTCCTGTTGTTGAGCCAGTGAGAACTGGTGGAGGCACGGGGCTCATGTCTTATGCCTTTCCTATTGCAGCTGTCTCCAACCTGGATGCAGAGAGCAAGCTGACAACACACTACCAGGCTCCATGGCACCAGCAGCGCAACGTGTTCCACCCTTCCACTCGCCCGCCCTGCGTCGAGGAGCTCCATCGGCATGCCAAGCAGAACCTGCGGGCGCTGTACCGAGGTGAGGCTGGTCTCTCTCAGCCACTGGGCCCTTTCCTCCACCAGCAGCACTGCGACGGCACATGAATGCTCCCCGAGTTCAATGCAGTCAGGTTTTCACTGCATACTGTACATCTGCAGCCACAGTGAGCGAGCCGCGTGCACCTGGGGCCACCCAGTAGCTATCCAGTGGTGGAGCTGCATTTGAAACCCCAGGGACTTTGGAGAAACAGCTGGATGAGACCCTCAAAACATTTCGCTTCTACCAACTAAACAAGCTAATGCAAAGCTTATGTTCTGGAGGGTGGATGTCTAGTTTCTTCACCCCTCTTTTTCTTAGAGATTCTGGAAAACATTTGCCACCCCCAACACAAGCTAGCACTACACTTCTCTGACATCTTCCATGTTAAGGAGATGTTAAGAGCGGGGTCTTAGTTGTTGGAAGTGGTTCCCACTTCAGCTGAGGTAGCAGTGAGTCTCTCCCACATCCTTGTCTCTAGTCCTGTTGTCACTGAACCAGCACTGGCAAACAATGTCCATGTGATGTTACAACAGGAAAAAAAAAGGCCAGGAACGATTTGAGAAATTTAATTTTCTGAGATAAGTTATGCATATTAATGGACAATAACATATTTTAAAAAGATATGTAAATAAAAGAGTTACATAACAGATTAGTACAGAGTGTCTAGAATGCAAATACTGCACTACCGTTTACTAACTGGCTCAGCATATTGGTATTGTATTTAATTTTACAGTAGTTTTTCAGGTTTTGTGAAGTAGTGGTAAATATTTTGTTTATTCATAAACCTTGTGTTTGTACAACCCTTTCAAAACCATATGGTGCAGCTTCAAAAAAAAATGTCTGACAATAATTAAATCTATTTTGTCCATCTGATTCCTCGCCTTCTTATTTCAATCCTGTCTAAATATAGTCGTTACTTGACCAGATATTTGATGTTAGTTGTCCCCCAGCATAAAGAACCGAAAGAGCTCCGTGAAGCTCCTCATCCTTAAACGTCTTGCCCTTAATCTGCAAGAATGGCTGCTTCTTTTTTCTGCCTGCTCTGTCAAATGTTTTCCAGTGTCTGCTAAGGGTGTTGGATGGCCATGTAACTTTAGACAGACATTGCCCCCTAGTGCCCAGAAAGGAAATTGATTTTTGGAAGCTTAACGTGCTGCAATCTCAGTCCATTGAAACCCAGTAGAGTGAAGGAGGGGACAAAAATGACAGAGTCCCCTGAAACCCTGTACTTCACACGGCCATTTTTGCTCTGATTATGGTGTATTGGAATTTCCTGTGAGGCGACTGATCGATTCCCCCTGACAGATCAACAACAGAGGCAGCGGGCGAACAGCAGGGAGCGCAGGGTGACGATCTCCATCTCGGTGGCGCCTCCTATGCCAGCCTTCCCCTCACCACGCACCTTGAGGCGGCGGGAACAGAGAAGCCGACACCTCCGAACGGTAAGGCAGCACCCCCCTACCCCCCCTCAGGTGACCGGATTGCCCTTGGTGGTGCCAATGGCTTGGAGCTACAGAGGGCCTAGCCACTGAGATCTAAAAGGGTTCTCAGTGCATCTGCAGTGATGCTGGTTAGAACTGTCACATGTCTTATCCGCAACTGAAAACCTTTGATGTTTGTTATTCGGCCAAACTGTCAAACAACAAAGGAGGGTGGCGATGGTAACGATGCTTGATGCATGCTTGATTTTGCCTTTGGCCTTGGTTTAAGTCAATTCAATTCTATTTGTAGTTTCATAAAGTTAGTTCTGGATTTCATCCTGTCCGATACATAAAACAGGGTCCTGTAGCTGAGACTCTCACTGTCCAACCGATTTGAAGGGAGAGGAGGTTGGATAGCATAGTGTTTTTTGCCTTAGCTCTTTTCAGACAAGGCGTCATTTCTAGTGAGTCACCTAGCATACTTTTGGATATATTCTGTAGGTATGATCGTGTAATGAATAACCATTGCAGTTTTAGAGAGTCATACATCACTACACCTCCTTCATTTTTCATTGTACAGGAAGAGGCTATAAACATGCTCTGAAACATCCTTCATTTTCACGGGCAAAGCAAAATATATTTTCATGCTTACTTCAAAATGTGAAATTGCGAATAAGTATTTATTTGGTTGTTTGTTTATTGACATGCTGCAGGAGAGACATGGGAGAGAGATAGAGTTTCAGCAAATGCAAAGAAAGGTAATTTCGTCAATGTATGTGGTGATTTGTTGTTTTTGTTATCTTTTTCCTATTTCCTGGGAAAATGTTTTTGTTTTTTTTTGTAAGAAAAGGTCTTTGTTTTGTTTTTTTATTTGTTGGTAGGGGGGTGATCTTTGTCTTTGAGCAAAATGGTCTTTACTCAAATTACAGTCATGGACATAAATTGATTAAAGTTTGATTAAAATAAAATGCCACCTTCATGAAAAAACAACAAGTAACAACAAATATGTAATTGCATTTTTATTACATTAAACCTTTATTGTAGGTAGATCCATACAGTAATTGATTTTAGCATTACTTAGTAAGTTATTTGACTTTTATTATTGGGCTTTTATCCCAAAATTACTTTTACACAGGTAGGTATTTCAATGAAATAATTCAGGTGAAGTACCTTGTTCAAGGCTACACCAGCAATCTCTCACATCTCCACTGCTGCCCTACTTCAGTGTGCCCTTCTCTTCTTTTTTAATAATTGCAGTGTTTTTTATTGGACTTATATGTAGACTGTCTCTCAGAAATAGAAAAGCAAGATCTCAGCTCCCAAAGCTGGGTGTCCAGTAGAAAGCCAGGCAGAGACCGAATGGTCAGGCTGTTTCCACAACAGCTGCTGTGCCTACTGTTTAGATGGACTGACAGCTTCACTTTCTTAAACGTTCGGGATGAATCCTCTTACGTTCATGTTTCATACAAATAACAGTTGCAATCATCGAAAACGATCACACGATCAAATATTTTGCACATTTCCCCTATGTCCATGTGTCCCTGGATTGGATGGGTGGACATTGTTAATTCATGAATCAAGACCAGCACAAAAAATAATTTAAAGGGAGCTGCAAGGCTATTTTTATATTTCGGGGTGTGAAAGAATCGGCATTGATGAGTGCATTTCAAACAACAATGAAGGTAAAATGGACCCCGTAACATGTAGAACCTCCAATTTACATCACAAAATAAGTTAAATTTTCAGGTATGCACAGCACCATGATCTGAGATTCAGAGGCAGCCTTATTACATTGTAAAAAAACAAGCTTGTGAATGCATCACTTTTAATCCAGCAGAAATATTGCTCTCGACTTTGAGACACTTTTGGCAACAAATACTACTCGTTAACTCTGCATGCAGATGACGTTGGTAGTTTTCTGCATTGAAATGTCTACTACACAATTGGTACTTATTCGCTTGTACATCACATTACTTTAGTCATTACAGTGACTAGGGAGCAGGAAGGGCCAGTTTTGTGTCACAGCTCTTGGGAACACTTGCATTAGACCATGACTAGACCAACAGTTTGCAACAAAATGGCGACCATACAGTACTTTCACAAAGTTCACGATTTTGTGCTTAATTTGGAATTTGTGAAATGTTGCCTTATGGTCAATTTAGTCATTTTGTTACCAAGATTTAATAACCGGTCTGAGAAATTGGTACTGCAGTTCCCCTTCAGTTGTTGCTTTGTGATCTGATCTGAACTGATGTTGGATAACCATCATCTGTAAGAATGACCCTTGCACTGTATAAAGGCCTCTAAACAAAACACATTAGTGTAAAAAAATAATGAATGAGTTATGTTGTATGAGCCCCTTGCATCAAAAGATAGAATGTGGAGATTTGGCACAAAAACACAATGGTGAAATTTAACCTTCTACCTTGGCTCACATCCTCTTACTTTATGGTGTATCAGAAGCCACATAGCTTGCTCCTGGTCTGACAGGTTATCAATAGCAGTACAGGTCAATACTTAACCAAGTAAAGCAAACAGTCTGTATGACTTGTCTTTGAAACATTGACCCCAAGCGCCTTATTGACCTTTAACTGAACAAACACCTCTGTCAGGTTAAACACAATAATGTTAAGTGAACACGGAAATCACCACCTTGATGGGTCTTTACTGCCCAGCACCAGTTATAATGTCAGATTTAAGTGTGTGAACAACCACTAAGGGCTCAGAGGTTTTGTTTATTATTATTTGAATACAGAGATTACTATGGAGTATTTTTGTGGGTGGTGAAGCAATGAGAATGAACAATGAGACATCAAGATTTATAGCAGCAGGTTCTGGAAAATGCTTCCTATAAATTTGCAATATCAGCACAGCTTGTTTTCTGTTTTAAGACCCTAAAGCAGCCTTTTAGGACTACAAAAGAGTCCCTAATGAGGTGCATTAAAGCAGAAATACTCTAAAGTCATGTTCTATTCAGGTAATAATATAATAATAATAGTGCAATGTGCACTATTGTATCTAGTTAATTGCTACATTTCTGGACTTTCTTTCTTAAAAATAATAGTTAATAATAATTATTTACACTTATATAGCACTTTTCTGCACACTCATCAAAGCACTCAGGGGACAGGTAATGGGGACTCCCCTCCACCACCACTAATGTGCAGCACGCACCTGAATAAATGAATAATATGAATAGGAACAACAATAATTTCTCAAGATTCGTTGACCTTTGCCCTTTAAGTATCTGTGCCTGCTGAAAATGAAGGCTTCAGGATGTCTTCTCTAACTGGTAATTGAGGTAGAGGATGACTTACTCTGGCAAAGTGGAGCATGTTTCAGTGGAGCGCTGAGGAGAATCTTAGCAGTTTGGGAAAAATGCATGGATGAACCTCAGTGACCTTCTAATCTAACCAGTTGAATCCAGCTCACAGAAGATCATGTATGGCCTACTTGCTTGATATTTAAAGTTTTGGTAAAGGTTTGGAAAAGTAAATTGAAATAGGTTCTACTGCAGAGTGTTTTAAGGTGTTGTCTTCTCAGCCTGGTAATGCTGAAGCACAGATAAACAAACTGTGAAGGAGAGCAACATGAGGGTCCATATCCCAACAAAACCACATACAGTAGAGCTGCTCCTAGCATTCACACACATCCCTATGTTGAAATACAATTATTTATTTACAGTTCTGTGAAACCATTTGTGAATCCCCAATATAATAGTGAAAATACACTTTATTCGAAACTGGTTATAAGTAACCAAAAAGATTTAGATTTACCAATTTAGTGTTATTTTTTAGATTAAATGGTGTTCGAAGTATAAAAATGTATAATTAAGAGTCAAGAGTCTCTCCAAGACCAACTCGAAAAATCATCCAGGAAATCACAAAGACCTCCAAAGTAACATCTAAGGATCAGCTGGCCTCCGTGACTGCAGATGTCTCAGTGTTCATGCCTCGACCCTCAGGAAGAGACTGAACAGCAGTGGTTTTCTTGGGAGGATAACCAGTAGGAATCCGTTGCTCAAAAAAAAGCACATTGTTGCCCATTTCAAGTGATCCACATGGTTACTGGAAATATGGGTTGTGGACAGACGGACGGTTGTGGAAGTTGACATTTTGGACATCAGTGATAAATGTTTTATGTGACAAAAACTGAACATTGCCTTGTAACTGAAGAACCAGAAGATTGAATTGTCTATTTTGGCAGATAATTATAGGCTTTAACATTAATTATGTTCTAAAATAACTTTCTAGTACAAGTATAGACACATGTTACGTGAACAAATGTGTGTAATTGTTTTGGTTTGAGAGATTAATCCTCAGGTTGAGAGTAGACTCAGACCACATCCCCCTATTTACATGGATTCTCATGAGAAATTAGTTTTTAATTCACATATTTTGATTTACACATAAACAGTGGCAGCCAATGGTTTAAGATTCTCTGTTGACATCATCTATCTTCTTTGACATGCAACAAACAAGGAGAGGCCAATGAGAGACACAGAAATTCACCAAGCACAGAGAAAGGTAATTCTGGAAAATGCATGCTTGTCTTGTGTTGCATTAATGAATATTCCATATAAAAAATGAAAGGCCTCTAAGTCAAAACACTGATATTTAGACCAGCGTGCAGAGCCCATGTCCTAGTGTGTAACACTGTGGTTACATTGCCCTGCAGAATAATTTGAAGATACAATCTCTATTAACTTTTAAAATTCTTTAAAATGAACATTCTGTGTTTAGTGTCAACTTCTGTTGGAGGTTCAAATGCAGTGTCGGAAATGAAGTGTCGAGAATAAAAGCCACAGCTTCGATTTAAAGTCTGCCACACACCTTCATCCACAATACTGCACACATGGGGAGTGTGTTCACAGTGCGGTGTGGTATTTAAAGGGTCAATTTAAGATCTGGGCTGCTCTTGATGGTCTTTGTTTTCTCTTACATGCTACAGGAGAGACCAGGAAGAGAGATAGAATTTCAGCAAATGCAGAGAAAGGTAATCTTTGCAACAGGTTCTGCAGTTACAGGGTTGTGTGGTTTCATCTCGCCATGCTTTTTTTCCATAAACTGCATGTTGTTGTGTCCGGGGAACACATTTTGTGAGCGGTCTCAGTGATGGCTGAGTGTTCTATGTTAAAAACAGATGCCCTGTAATGGAGAGGTGTTTGATGTGTTTTACTTGGAAATGTTAGTACTTCACAATTCTTGCATAAGTGCCTGGTTAGGGACTCTGCAATGGATTCAATGGAATTCAATGGAAGTTAAATATGAGTGCTGTTTGTCATATATAGTATATATACAATGCAAGATTTAAAATTGCCATTTGTGTTTCGGTTAAGTAGTTAACAATTTTTTCAACAGGGTGGCCTTACCCTTTAAAATAGTGGTGGATGTAGCACCATACCTGGCTTCATTGCTGAAAAAAACACACATGGAAACTTCTGAATTATTGTGGGAACTATTTTGGTATATTTTCTTTGTGCCTTTACGAGAGTTGCAATCAAATATCCAAAGATTTAGGGTGCTTTATTTTCAAGGGATGCTGTTTGTTATGTTGCCTATCTTAAAAGGTTTACAAATGGTCAGATGTTTGCAGAACAGCTAATGAAAGTGTGATTTTAATCACACTTTCATTACCTTTATTGTAAAATCCATTTTACAGAAAAAGAAACTGCTTGAAACTAATGTTCAAGAGGTAAAAGTGAATTTTGTTGTTCTTTTCTTTCACCCAGATTGTTTTGTATTTTGCTTCCAGCTTCAGAATTTACCTTCCTAAACCCAAGTAGGCAGCCAACATCCTATGTACAGTCCCCTGAAACATCATAATATGTTTTATTTCAGGAAAACATAAGGAACTCCAGGAAGCCTGATTACTTCACCATTACTTTCCTTATTACGCCAAAGTCACCTCTTACCAGTTGCATTCCTGCGACCTCCTTGATTTCCCTTTATTTGTGTTTTTTTTTCAAAAGCCTGTGATGCAATTTTGGTTTTCCGTTTGCCATTTTTTTATTTTGTTCAGTTTCATTCAAAATGTCTTTTGTTTTTCTTTGCCTTTTGTGTTTGTAGTTTGGCAGAACCCGCTCCTCCTCCCCCACTGAATGTTGCCACTTGACACCCTGGAGCAGAAAGGTATTTGCCCCTTTTGGGTTGCTCTGCAGCGACCATCAAGCCTCGCCTGTCTCCCTCCTGGCCACTTGCTTTCCAGTTCTGAACTTGAATTTTTTCCTTCCCCGTTTTTACATGACAACTCTTAACTTTGCGTCTTGTCACCAGACAGGAACAGCAAGGACTTGCCTTCCTTGTCCCGTCACTGCATTTCACATGGCCACCATTTTGTCCCTGCTAATGGAAGATTAGCAAGACGCGTTGATGCCCATGTGAAGTGAAGAGCAGCAGTTTGACTCAGCCCTCTACATGCATGTTCAATTTTCTATCTACATGCAGAATGATTGTTATTTGTGAGTCGGCAAGAGAGTAATTGCTTACACTTATATAGCGCTTTTCTGGACACTCCACTCAAAGCACTTTACAGGTAATGGGGACTCCCCTCCACCACCACCAATGTGCAGCGCCCACCTGGATATTGCAACAGCAGCCATAGTGTGCCAGTACGCTCACCACACACCAGCTATCGGTGGGGAGGAGAACAGAGTGATGATTATTATTATTAGAGGCTATGATTGGTAAAGGCCAATGGGAAATGTGGCCAGCACACCAAGGTAACACCGCTACTCCTTTTGAGAAATGTCCTGGGATTTTTAATGACCAGAGTCAGGACCTCATCCGAAGGACGGCGCCTTTTTACAGTATAGTGTCCCTCCCACTATACTGGGGCATTAGGACCCACACAGATCACAGGGTGAGCTTCCTCTACTGGTCCCACTAACATCTCTTCCAGCAGCAACCTTAGTTTTTCCTAGGAGGCTTCCATCCATGTACTGGCCAGGGTCACACCTGCTGAGCTTCAGTGCATTGCCATTTGTGCGTTTCAGAGTGATATAGCTGCAGAGTGATATAAGCTGCTTCTTTATAAACGAAGAGATGTAACACTCAACTCAACAAAACACCAAAAGTGTTTTTGATTTTCTGGGGCTTCATGTTTTTTCTTTGACACCTTGTTCAGTTTCTTCAGCATGTACTGGTAGTTAGCATTTCTGTTTTTGCTCATCTTATTCAGAATACTTCAGTATTTCAAAGCAGACTTGCGTAACCATGGCTCTCAAATACATATGAAAGTTCATGTATATGAACTGAACATGGCTCAACTGCAGACACATGATGTGCATTTGGTTACAGACTTAATTATCTAATCATACAGTGTTAATTACAGTTCAAAGAAATGTAACAATTCCAAATGACTTACTTTTTGCAAAAGAACCTAAATTGCAGCGATACCAGTCTCTAAATGAAACACAAAATTGGTGATGATGGCTGTGGGGAAAATTACTGGATAAAAGGTTGTAGTAAATATATGAAGGCTTGGAAGGCATGATGTCCTCTCTGTTTTTGTCAGTGGCACCAACTTAAAGCTCCTTTTCACAGTTTTAACCCTTCTGATATTCTCTTAATTTCATTGTCTGTAACTAACCAAATTGTTTTCAGTCCTGTATTTCTACTAATATCTGTTTCTTTTTCAATGAGTCCTTTGTGTGCAATGGAGACCAATATCATGACGTGCCTTTGTAGACACATGGGGTAAATGTCATCCAGAACCTACCTGCCAGGAATAACATGTCCATGTTTGTTCCCCAGGAATGTCCTTTCCCTCAGAAACCCATGGAAATGTCTTATGCTCTGGAAGACAGACACAGATCCCTCAGCACAATTCAAATAATGTATTTTATAAATTTGTAGATAGACCTTTGATCACTACTTCAAATACATGCAGACCTTAATTAGGGTTTTAGGAACATAAGATATATTGGAAACATTAGATATTACAAATTCTAGATACTTCGTCCATCTTATTTGTTTAGTTAGTTGTAGTGTGTTGACCAAAGGAGCTCATCCAGACTTTTCTTGAAAGTATCCTAGGGTATTCAGTTTTAAACAATATGGCTGTTCACTTGTCTGACACTCCTACAAGATATGCTTTCTTTGTTTCAGTACAGTGTAAACAGTACAGTATATCCTCTTGTTTTCCATTTGTGTTCTTGGGTCCTTTTCTCATATCTGGTATTGCAGGAGTACTTACAGCAAGGCCTGTAATAAAAACATGAATTGTAGATTTGCCTCAGAATTTCTGAATACCCGGTCTTAAGTAGCCCGGGAACCTTGAAATTCATGTCGAGTCGGGGGAAGGCCAGGGAATTTTCTTCTTGGTTTTTAACCAAAGCTCTTATCACCCAAGACAGCATTCTGGCTTTCGGGACACCTTTGTAGCTCCACCAGCTTCATGAATGACTTTCTTTTACACTTTGGCCTGTGAGGGCTCTCATTTTTCCAATGAAAATAGCTTCTGGCAGTAGGCCAGTGATGAAATCCAATGCGTTAACTGTGCCTTTCTCAGTGCCTCTCTCTCTCTCACTCTTTTCCCCTCTCCCCTCCCTGAAAGCCAACGTGCTATTATTATTCTAAAGACGAATCAACTAAAAATGCACTCCCTCTGATTTTTGTGCACCAATAAAACTTTTTTTCTATTTAGAAAGTTTCCTAGGAAACAGGATTCTTTTGTGGCCAGTGTTTTGTGAGTGCAGTTTTTCGTCTGCTGGGAAGCAAAATACAAAGGCATAGGGTCAGCTCTAAATCAGAGCTCACTTGGAGCTAGGGGAGGTAGGGACGAGTTCAGCTTGCACGGCTGTGTGGTAGTTTTATCTTTTCTAAAATCAGAAAGGGTAAGTACACTTTTCTGTAAAAAAAAAATAATTTAGCCCAGGAAACTGAGATGCAGAATAGTGCAGATTTTTTTTACTTACTGCTTTACCTGACTGAGAAAAATTTACTGCAGGACAATATACTGCCTGTGTAAACAAGGCGGGATGCTAGATTCATGCTTTAAGAAATGGTGCAGGTAAATGAGCTATATCAGTAAAGAACAAATATTTTTCATCCATTTTCTTTGAAACGAAGGTATTTTTCTCTGCTAGGAAATGAGAGCACTTTGAGAGAATCTTTTGTGTTCCTCTCAGCTGATGCACCACTTCTACACACTTCATAGTACAACAAATACATCTTTATTAAGACGTTTGCATGCATCTAATGCATGAATGTTGAGTCGTTCACATTTTTATCATCGTTGCGCTTTTTATTTTACAGTATTGCACTATTGTCTTATGCCTGCACTTGCATCTTTCAAATGTATTTATCCAGAATGGAATTATATCAGAGAACCAAGTAGAAATGTTTGCAGAAGGTATTTGTGGTAGAGTATTTAACACAGTCTGGAGGGTTTCTGTTTTTTTCTCATGCCTTTTTAAAGTATCCATTCTGAGACATATATACATATTGTGAAGCCGGCAGAATTTTGTAACTTATCGTGTTTGCTCTTTCGTTAAATCCAACTATTCAAATGAAACGATGTGGTAGATTAAAGATGGAGCATCCGACTTTTTCTTTGTTTTAAATTCTACCAGAGACAGAGAGCTCTTTCATTTTGGATTTTCCCAACAGACTATTTTCACAGAAACAAGAGTCAAGATAGCTTAAGGGACCCTTGTTTGAATGTGATTTTAGCTAGGAAAATGATTTTTGTTTAACTCAGTGCAATCAAATGTTATTGCAATCAAAACATGAAATGACGTTTGTTTTAGTATGAGCTCAATGTACTGCTGTGGTGACTCTGCTTTAATACAAACTGTCATTGTGAGTTTCTTAGTGATTCCATATGGTAAATCATATCCACTTTTTTGTATATATAATTTTGATTTAACAAGCTGGAAGTGGTTTTGAGCTTTTAAACATGGTCAGTGATGAGAAACTTCCTGTGGTTTGAAAATGCTAATAACTTCCAATTTCTATAACTTTAAAAATAAAAGGTTACTATATTACGGTACAAACTCACCATGCATGGTGAAAAACACGATTCCTGTTATCCTTAGCCTAAGCTACACTGAGGTTTTTAAAATAACAGCATGAAGCAGAAAAGTCTTTCATTAGTTTGAAATATGCATCTTTAACTACTTTATTAACCCATATTAGAAGGAGTAGATTGATGATATGTGTGATATGTGCATATATTGTTTTATAAGATAAATGTCAAACAATAATATTTTAGGCTTGGTGAAAGCCTTTATTTTCTCTCCTCAGCTTAACACATCAACACGTAACAATATTAACACTATTAACCAGCATTTCCATTTGTTCCAGGCTGTTCCTCCGACAGACCTTGACATCGATGTAGTCGCATTAGGTCACAGGCCGAAGTGCCCGGTGCCTAATATCCCCTCAACACTGGACAAGCAGACCAACTGGTCTAAAGTGCTACCTCTCCCAACCCCAGAGGAGAAAATGAGAACAGAGTCTCAAGTGATTTCTTCATGCATTATTCCCATTAATGTCACCGGTAAATTCACTCATTTTGTTTGTATGAAATATTTTGCTCTTTAACCAATGTGGAAGGACCAATTTGCTCTTTACGGTTTTTTTTCTTGAGGGAGAGAAACTAAGCATGAACGTGGGGCCTCTTATCTTATTCTTCCACTAAAGCCTCAGTTTGCCCTGCTATCCTGATCCCCACTTATTTCTGAAGTAAGGATCTCAGGGAAGCTTAGGTCTTCTGAGGTGACCAGTGCCTGGTCGGGAAGGGTGACAGATTATGTACCGGTCACAGTGGAAAGTATGTACCCCACGTCTTTTAGGCTCTGATATTGAAAACCCACAGACCTCTGCATTTTCATGCTTCAAAGGCTCGATCACTTAGTCACAAGGCTACTTTTATTTTTTTACCTTTCTCTGAAAATCCGGCCTACATATACAGCATTCCATTTTTCCACATTCATCCCCCTCCTAGTAACATAAATGGCATAACAGGTGAAACTGATTTTGTTGTGGGCTCTGATGTTTATTTTTAATTACATATTGGCGTATAGGACACTGAACTAATTTCTCTGCTGTACATGAATTCTTGTAGTTTTCTCTGCTTCACTTCAGTAATGCTTAACCTCTTCATTCTCTGTATGTAAAAGAATGTACAACTCCATAGAGCAATACAGGTTGCTGAATTTAAGTATTATAAGGCATTGTGTTAAATCAATGAATTTACTCACAAAGGTGAAATGCAAAACTATGTAGGTCAACAAGTAATATCATCACACTGAATACATTTGGGAAAAACATTTTATGAGGGACGTTGCCATCCTTCATGTCTGTCAGTGTACATAAACGAGAAGTAACCTTAATTGAAAAGATTTATTCCTAAGATTTTTTAACAGTAAACCTTGTGTCGATCACCTAACATCACAAAAAGGTTTATAAATCACACCCTTAGATATATCTCTACTTAGCAAATCTGGGAAGATTTTATTAGAATCTGCAAGTCATGATCTGTGAACCTCACAGCAGCCCTTATAGTCCAAAATTGTGTGCCTTTGCACACAATTTAGTTGCATGGCTGGTTGCATGCTAATTAGCCGCATTAGAATTATAATGAGGCTGTGTGATATTACTGACCCTGAGTAATGTTGAATCAAGGAAAACGTGGTTTACTGTGTCAATGGAAGCTTGGTCACAGAGCACATTCAAGCAATGATGTTGAATAGTGCAGTCTGTAATCACATGATAGTCATGAAGTTTTGTAAAAAAAAACAGGAAAACAGGATTCTGAGGCTGAAGTGAGAATGTTCAGTTTAGGAAACGACACACAGCAAGGTTAGATCCTTATAAGCAGATGATTTTTAACAGGTATGGTTATAGTTATACTCTACTTTGATCTTTTTGTACTTTTTATCTTTATCTGAAGTTTTTGTTTCATGAACTACTTTTGAGTATTTTATATAATTATGTAGTAATTATATTTAAAAAATAAATACTTGTAAATACTTTTCTGTAACAGTTATATTTGGGATTATTGCCCTCCTTCTTTTTGTCTAGTTTGGATATTGACTGTTTCTTTACAGAAACAATTCATACTAAAAAACAGCAGGAAACACCTTTTTACTATAGATGTAAATAATGTAAAAAACGTTTAGCTAAAAACCCTCACTACATGGTGCTTTTTGGGAAATAAACCTATTTATGTTATTTATGGTTCTGGAAATAGTGCCTGGATATTTTGTTTCTTTCAACTCGATTCCCTGTTGGTGTTTTCCAAGTAGGGTTGAACTGAATAAGATTAAATGGTGCCGATCTGTAATTCCAGGGGTTGGATTTGACAGAGAAGCCAGTGTGCGTTGCTCTCTTGTTCATTCTCAGTCAGTACTACAAAGAAGACGGAAGCTAAGAAGACGAAAAACCATCTCAGGCATTCCCAGACGAGTACAGCAAGAATTAGGTACGTTCTCCTCTTTACCTACTCAGCTCTACCAGGATTCATATCCATGAGTTGCATTAAGGATTAATGTAAAAAAAATGGGTGAGGTTCATGCAAGTAAAAAAAACAAAGTGGCATGATAAACATGCCCGACAGCACAAGAATCAGTCAAAGGCTGTCAAAATTCAGCAGAACAGTCTCAAACATAACTTTATTTGTATTATTTGTAACTTTATTTTTGTATTTATGTAACGTTCTTAAAGTTAATGTATATATAAGTTTTAAACTGTAGATGCATGTAACCTAAAAAATAGTTTATTTACTTTACAGATTGCCAGTTTAATTCTTGCAGCCATGCATGTACCTTTCATATCGATCCTATCATTAGATCAGCGTGAGCTTAACAAAGCACTTTCTAAGCAACTTATTTCAAAGGTATTGGCAGCACAATTCCAGAGAGACAAAATCATGGTTCATAGCCGAGGAACCACTTTCGGTTGAATTAAATACGTTGAGACGTGAATCAGGAATGTGTCTCAGCTGCTCCATGTGACCTTAACCTCTTTTACCTGCCCCAAACAAGATTCTGACGAATCTCCAGTGGCGAGAGAGCGGAACGTGATCGTACACACCAATCCGGACTTTTCTCTGTGCCGCGAAGAGCTTACTTCCATCAATGGCCGGTCAACCACTAAGGACTCGGGGTGCCAGACGGATGACATCTTAATTGCGGCGCCCTCACGCCGGCGAATACGAGCCCAGAGAGGCCAGGGCATCCCGACCTCTCTATCCCACTCCACCGGCAACATCACATCGCTGCCGGACAACTCGGACGCCATGTTCGCGGCCACGGTGGGCAGCCGCCTCCGCTCGCGCAGCCTGCCCCGGGAGGGGGGCCGACTCGTGGACGAAGACCACGACAGCGACGAAGAGCTGTCTCCGTACGAGACCGAAGAGTTCCTGCCGGGACCCGAGCGCGTCTTGAAGGATGAGGAAGAAAGTACAGATGACCAGGCTATGCCAGATCATCAGCTGGTCGGGCTGAAGTGCAAACAACATGTAGGAAGCCCAGATCACAACTGGAATGAAAGAGGGCGGTCCAGGCTCCCCAGGAAGGTGGATATGGGAAGCTGTGAGATTTCTTCCAGCTCAGATACCTTCAGCAGCCCCATTCACTCAATTTCTACTACAGGAGTGTTGGGGAGCCAGATAGACCACAAGGAGGACCATCAGTCTTCCAGTGGCAACTGGAGTGGGAGCAGCTCCACATGCCCCTCACAGACTTCAGAGACCATCCCCCCTGCTGCTTCACCACCCCTGACGGGATCTTCACACTGTGATTCGGAGCTGTCGCTGAATACTGCTCCTCACGTCAACGATGACCCCACTGGCTTCATTATTGACCCGTACCAGACTGACAAAGTCAGAGGCCACAGGGCGAGTTCCTTTACCTCCACGGTAACTGACCTGCTGGATGACCCAGGCATGAGCAACGTGAGTGATGGTGAGTGGAACTACCTTCACCATCAGCATGATAAGTCCTGCCGCCAGGATTTCAGCCCTCAGCGTTCCAGGGAGGATGAGAGCAGCCTTGAGTGCCCAAGTTTCACAAGCATGGCAACATATGAAAGTTTCATGGACAAGCCACCATCCGAGAAAGCAGATTCAAGTTCGCACTTCTCTGTGGACACAGAAGGCTACTATACCTCCATGCACTTTGACTGTGGTCTTAAAGCTAGCAAAAGCTATATTTATAACTATGCAGCCATGGGCACAGACTGTGGCCAGAGCGCAAATGTTGCACCTAGTATGGACGGATACCCTCAGCAAGAGTACCAGGGTCATAGAACAACAGGAAGACAGAGTCTTTCATTCAAAAAACCAAAGGTGAAGCCAGCCCCACCAAAACGCAGTTCATCATTGAAGAAAACAAGCAGTGGTGCAAATGTTCCTGACAAGAAAGAACCAAAGATAAATAGTGGGCAGCCCCTGCCTTTGTCTTCCAGGGAAATGAAGCTGCAGCTGGACTTGGCCAGCTCCCCAGGCCAGTTGGAGAACCCCACTTTAGGTGATGAGCCAGCAGAGCCCTGGGAAGTTGGAAACGCTGGAGAAGTAACAGATGCCACATTGTTTGGCTCCACAGATAACCACTCCTTTAAAGATGAAGGTGCTGTACAGTCTGACTATGCAGATCTCTGGCTCCTCAATGACTTGAAATCTAACGATCCCTACCGATCGTTGTCCAACTCCAGCACTGCTACGGGTACAACTGTCATTGAATGCATCAAGTCGCCAGAGAGCTCCGAATCGCAGACCTCCCAGTCGGGATCTCGAGCCACCACTCCATCTCTTCCTTCTGTGGAAAACGAGTTCAAGCTGGCTTCACCCGAGAAGCTAGCTGGCCTGGCATCACCATCTAGTGGGTACTCCAGTCAGTCGGAGACGCCAACATCTTCCTTCCCCTCAGCTTTCTTTCCTGGGCCTCTGTCTCCAACCAGTGGCAAGAGGAAGCCGAAAGTCCCAGAGAGGAAATCTTCTCTCTCTTCCCTGCAGCAACAGCAGCAGCCCAGAGATGGAAGCACCTCATCCAAGAAAGACCTTGAGCTACCAATTATACCTCCGACCCATCTTGACCTAAGTGCTCTTCACAATGTTCTCAACAAGCCTTCAGCCCACAGAAATCCAATGCACATTATCCATCAGAACAAGCAAAAGGCAGCAGCTGCTGCTGCTGCTGCTGCAGCAGCACATTCAGAAGCTCCAGGATCATCCCCTCTGGCCATCACTCCCACTGTGCTGCGCTCAGTCCAGCTGCGATCCGTCAGCAAGCCCAGTGAAGGGAGCCAGGACCGGCAGAATGCTGAGGCTGCCCCTAAGCTTAAATGTCCCACTGTGACAATTGTCACCCCACCCACCACTAACAAATCTCCAGAATCCAAGAAACCAATGTCCCACAGATCCTATGAGCCCCATTCTCAGGAGTCCTCTCAAATGCTGTTTACCCTGGGTGACAGACCCCCCACAAGGGATGTAGCATATCTTGACAGTGCTAAAAGCAAGCAAGAACAAAATGCCTCAGACCCCTCAGGGGCTATGGCGGCAATTACAGCTCCTTCAGACCCGTCATGCACAGAAGACAATCCTTTATCGAAGCCGCCGATTTGGACTGAAGCTCGTCACCCAGGAAAAGAGCTTCAGAAGGAGCAGGATTGTGAAGGGATGTCTGGGTATGCTCTATGCCCTGAAGAAGAAGAACAAGAGAGAAGTGGTTCAAAGATTCAGTTACCTAGTAACAGCCTAGCAACAGTGCACAATCAACCATCAAGACCTGAGCCAGCTACTGAAATCCCCTTCGTGTGTCTGACACAGGCAGATTCTCCCCTTGCTCCCAGCAACACAACAAAGAAGTTTGACTTTGCTCCTTGCGACAGTATTGACAAAGTGCCTGTAATTATAACTTATCAATCAGAAACATCACAAGCTTACACAATCAGTGATACGAGTAGCAGAGAGCAGGAATATGATGAGACATCAGGTGTTCCTACCAGAAGTGCCTCACAGGACAGCAGGGAAGAGGGGACGCCAGACACTGAGGATTCCTTCAGCAAAGGTTAGTTACTTTCTACACAACAGGGTCCAGTGTGCCCATAGTCTGCACAGTGATAGAGAACCTGTTGTTTTCTTACACACTGGATTTAGGAGAGTTGGATTTTTGTTATTCTTCAATTTTCTAATTTGCTTTGGGATAAGTCTTGACTTTCTCGGAAGCACAGTCTGTAAATGTGCACAGTGTACTATGAAACAATAAGCTACAATAAGATTTCAATGTTTTAAAATGGAATCTTGATGTTCTGAAAACTTAGACAGGAACTCCAGTTCATTATTTTTGTCTGCCTTTATATGGGTAGAATTGTTGAGTTTTTTTTTCCTTTTCTGTTTAAGGTTTCTTTAAATACTGATAACTGTGGGCTGTGGTACTTTGGTAATTTCAGTAAGACTGACAAAACATTAATTTGCACTGTTATATATGACACATGACAGCCATACTTAATTTCCCTTATAGTAGTTAGAGTGGCTGTTTTATTTAATGATTATTGTGATCGACCTGAAGCTGTGTCATAAAGGTCATAAAGCCTGGGAACAGTCTGTCCTAGACAGTGTTTGCTAGAAATTTTCTGTTTTGCAGAGTCTACACCAAGTGACAATTCACTTTCGCCACTGAGTGATGAGACAAAAGCTGAAGACGACGGTGTTTTTCTATCTCCTAACAAACTACGCACTACAGAAGATCTCTTTGCTATGATTCACAGGTGTGTTTAAAGACATCGCCGCCACCTCTTGACAGCAGAGGGGGTGTTTTGTTAATCCAGAAGAGTCTGTTTTCTGTTTATAAAACTACTGTATATCCAGAGCTGTAGAATCTATTTTCTGTGTCTTTCGGTCCTTTAGAGAGTGGATGTGAGAAATACCCACTTTGGACTGGAACTTTTACGTTGATTTTGCTACAGCAGTTTGCATGTTTTATTGAAAGAGAATATAAACGGACAGAACCACAAGACAGGAAACATGTGATAACGTAAGCACTCCTAGAATCGAATTGGCCTTTTCCTCCGGTTGAAAGACATTAATAGTAAGTCCTCACACTTATATAGTGCTCTTCTGGACATTCCACTCACAGTGCTTTACAGGTACTAGGGACTCCCCTCCACCAATGTGCTGCACTAATGATGCAAAGGCAGCCAAAGTGCACCAGTATGATCACCACACATCAGCTATCAGGGGGGAGGAGAGCAGAGTAATGAAGCCAGTTCAAAAATGGGGATTATTGGGAGGCCATGACTGGTAAAGGCCAGGGGGAAATTTGGCCAGGATGCTGAGGTTACATCCCTACTCTTTCCAAGAAATGACCTGGAATTTTTAATGACCACGGAGAGTCAGGACCTTTGTTTTTTGTGTTATCCAAAGGACAGTGCCTTCTTACAGCAAAGTGTTCTTATCACTACACAAGGGCATTAGGACCCACACAGATCGCGGGGTGAGCACCCCCTGCTGGCCCCACTAACACCTCTTCCAGCAGCAGCCTTCATTTTTCCCAGTTGGTCTCCCAGCCAGGTACTGACCAGGCTCACAACTGCTGAGCTTCAGTGGGCTGCCAGTTGTGAGTTGCAGGGTGATATACAGTAGCTGAAGGCAGGTTTAAGATGTTGTTACATTTCAGAAAACCTTTAATAACTGTATTATTAACAATAATGTTTTCTGTAGATCCAAAAGAAAAGTGCTGGGAAGGAAGGATTCAGGGGAGTTGAGTGTGAGAAACAGGCTTACAGCGGCGTCTGGGAGCTCACCTGCCACCTCTCCTGGCACCCCAACTGGGTCCCAGCGAGCTCCGGGGCCCATTTACAGGAGTGCCAAAAAATCCAGCACCTCGAACGAGGAGTTCAAGCTGCTGCTGCTGAAAAAGGGCAGCCGCACCGATTCCAGTTACAGGATGTCGGCCACCGAGATCCTGAAAAGCCCGATCGCGCCCCGGTCTCCGGGCGACTTCAGCCCCGAGGCGCCCAGGCAGCCGGAGGACCCGCCCTCCCCTCTGCAGCAGCTCCTGCCCGCCGCGGAGTCCTTCTCCACCCCGTCCCCCAAAGCCAACACGGAGGGGTTCTCGCCAAAAACCTTCGGCACGTCTGCGTCCTCCAGGCAGGGCCGGTCCCGGGTGCCCCCCGCGGCGAACAGCAGCCGCTACAGCGTGCGCAGCCGCCTCTACACCACGCCCATGCAGGCCATCTCGGAGGGCGAGACGGAGAACTCGGACGGGAGCCCGCACGACGACCGCTCCTCCCCCGGCTCCTCGTAGAGACGTTTCGCATATCTATTTTTCTTTTACTTTTCTTAATAAAACACACACAAAAAAAAACTAAACAAAAAATGCCTGTTGAGCGAGAAAAAGGTCCATGTCATTGGAACTGGGAATACCTATTGTGCAAATTGGGAAAATGAGCCTAAAACGTAAAAAAAGACCCCCGTCTTTCTCTTTTGTAACAATGATCTCGACTGATCGCTGATACTAAAACCCGATTTGGAATACGAAAAACCTTAATGGACCTGTCTCACTGTATTACTGTATTAGTTGTATAAACTGGCAATACTGTTTTAGTTTATGATTTTATTTTTTTAAGGCTATTGTCCTGTTAAAGTTACAGACGCATACAATGCATTGTCTGATGTTTGATTATACAAGAAATTATCACATAAAAAACTGTTAAGAGTGAAAAGGACAGTAAATGATATTAACAGCAGTCGTTTAATAGCTAAATATCAATAAACACCGGTCTTTTAATAGCTAAATAATCTACATTTACCTGCATATGCTACGTTCATTTTGCTGTAATGTAAAATTAATACAGGGAGCCCTTCTCATATCAAGAGTAAAATGTTTAGCCTTGTAAAGAGTCAGACTGGCACATGCTCATCCTGAAAACTCTCAACAAATGTACTGCAGTAATGGTTCAGAAAACTATGTAGGGTCCCTGCCTTGAAGAATTTAATGGATGCTAATATAATAAGGGAAGAATTATATAGAAACTTAAGTCCAATGAAACCTGCTTATGACAGGTGCACAAGGGACAATCTAAATGTGGCCTTTATGCTCCGAAGGTCTTAACATACAGGGGATTTGATATTTTAAAACGTTATACAGGTATTTGTGAGCATCGTCAACGAAGACCGGCATTCCTCCTTTACAGGAGATCTTTAATACATTTGGCTAAAGCTTTAGGTTTTCAAACCTATAACTCCTTTGCACTTGATATCTTGATTATCCATAAGTATCTCTTGATAATCTCTTTTAATTGCCATTGTGTAAATAATACATATAAAGATTCCAAATAAAAAATATATGTATGAATAAAAATGACACCAACTTGGAAGGTAGCTAAAACATAGACTGAGGCACAGAAGAAAGAAAGACTGTGGGGCTGGTCGAGGGGTCTACAGTCTTTGTACATTTTAGTAGCCTAGGTTGTCACACATCTCAGAACTGGCTTGAGCTACCTTTGCTGATACAAGTCTATTTTAGTGAGAAGATTCAGTTGTGCTCTTTTTTAATGAAACAACCAGAAATGTGATGAGTGTGCAGCTTATGTTTATTGTGTCGTCACATATTCAAGGTCCAGGACATACCTGAAGTATTCTCTTAATGACCTAAAACGGGATTAACCTTCTAATATGGAAGTTACTGCTGCAGATTGTTACTTGACTTAATGTAACATTAGCGTAAAGTGGATGCTAAGGGAAAATGCAGGCAAATGAAATAAGAAATGTATTCTGTGAATACCTTTGCAATCCTATACACTGTTAATTTGGGGCTAGTGTTATTCCCTTTGAGGTGAATACAGATTTCAGCTAGGGTGATTTACTTCTTAAATAAGAAACACTCAGAGAATTAAAACTGATTCGCAAGAAATGACACTGTGTAAGCTAAGCAAGGAAAAAGCTGTGAAGTCAGTAGTTATCACACTCATTAATGCCATAATCTGTAAGTGTACTCTGACCAGCAAATGGTCAGGTTGGTGCATTTTTGTTTCTCAATTCTTTTCCTCATCAGCATGCAATAAGAACCAGTGGACTTTTGAAAAGGAGGTTTCGAATTTTAAAAGAGACCGTAATGTTATTAATTAGTAGGGAAAACAGATTGCTTGACCTTGTATTATCGGTGTGTTCGATAGCTGTAAAAAGTGTGTGATCCTTTTTTAGTAAATGTAATCTAGAGTGGGGTTAATTGGTAAGTGAATAAACTGGTAACTGGGTGATCTTTTTAAAGGTATTTTGGTATATGAGGGAGGTAGAAAGGGGAGTGTGAAGTCAGGCTGGGTTGGAACTAGGAATGAGATAAGTCTTAAAAAGGGATGCTAGAGGTGAAACCGAAAGAGAGAGTGGTCCGCAGACGATGCAATGTAAGGGATTTTGTGTGTTTGTTTGATGTGGCTATGAAGCGTGGGAAGTGAAAATTGGAAAGTGAAGTAGAGGATAAAGATATGTCTCTCAACCTTTTGTGGTCATTTTAACTCTTATCCCTTAATGATGTCTATAGCCATTGTCATTAGGTAACCGTGGCAACCACAGTATCCACCAGGCCCTACCCAGTTACAGGTCTTTGAAGTCTGTGGAGTATTAGAAGTAAGAACAGTATTGTGACAAAACATCTGCTTAATACTAGCTTTGCTTTTAGTGTTTGGCAGGTATACTGCAGATCTAGTGCTGGAAATTACACAGACACACACTGTTGACAAATTCTGGTGTAATTCTATTCTATTAAGACCAATGATAGCTGTCATTTTCCAATTTTGGTAGGACTGGTAGGGGGAAGGGTTAAGATACACCACTAATATCATTGCAGAGAAGGAAATTCAGGAAGTGTGAAATTCTTAAAACGCATAGGTATATATTAAATTATCAGCTGCTGTTCACATATGGCTTTGTTCACTGTTTCTTTTGAGCTCATGCTTTTATCAGTTACAACTGTAATATCATTGCTTCTTTTGATCATTTCATTTTAGCAAAAGACTAAACTGAGATTTATTTATTTTTGTTACTTAAAAAATGGAAGACATAGCGTGAGTTAAAGGTTTTACGAATTTACAGTCTCTTACATTGGGCTTATACTTATAAATCTATTAAATCTTTATTAGATATTGAGAGAAAAAGAAATAGAAGCTATTTTTAATGACCAGATATTTTATCTAGAGACTTATTTTGTTAATAAAGATTATCTACAGAGACACAAAATAAACAAAGCTTTATTTAAGTAGACACTGGTTGAGTGGAATTTATATCGGTTGGCATTTCGATCGCTGCAAAGATTTGAATTTTCTTGATGGGAGATGAAAAAAATCCAATTTCATCCTAGACGTGCCCATTGCTTTCAAATTTAAATGTGCATAGCTAAGTACTGTTTTGCCACCATAAATAAGAATTGCTTATTGCCAATATTTCCCATTGTCAGTGAAGTCTACATGGGTTACATTGTTCCAGGGCACTGCTTGTGTTAAATAGAAATAAAGAAATTATATTTGTTAGAATATACTCTTGTTAACTGATCACTAGTGACATGAATTAAAAATGTAAATGATGTACCAATGTAGCCATATTATTAGTCTACCGAGACACCGTTAAATGGCACTACAGTGTAGCAGTACCCATAGTAGTGCTATAACTTTCAACTTTATTTTGGCCTTAAAAGTAAAGATAAACAAACAAGTGAAACTAATACTATTGCTGTTTCCCCTTTACTACATACCTAGGTTATGACAACACCACTACAGAGTGCTAGGAAAAGTTTTAAATAGGTCATTTTTCTCTTTCGAAAAATCTCTTTGAAATATATGTAGGACTGTTGTAACTGCCATTGTTTTAACAGGGTACACAATGAGAAATTAGTTGTGAACTATCATTCCAGCATTAAACAAATCTGACATTTGCACTGATATCGAGAAGTTTTTGAAGTTTTTTTTTTTCTTGCTGTACCAGGAGTTATTTATATAGGGTTTCTTTTAAGACTGTTTGACTTTCCATTTAACAGCTCAACATGATCCATTATCAAATGTGCAGAGGCGAGAAAGCACAGTACATGCTCTTGCCAAAGGGTTTCCGAAGTGTACAGGTGTAAGCAACATTCAGAGGTTTTTGGTTATTTGTGTAAAAATAAAACAAAAAAGAAGGTTACAGTGTAACTGTTCTGGTACTAGACGCAATTCATTCTGGCTGAAAGCTACAGGTAAATGGATTTGCATCTATTTTGTATTTTTGTACAAATTTGTAAATATGATCTTTTTAAATTGTTGCAAATATGCTTCTTTTGTAAAATGTTTTCAAAGTTTACATTAATTCCAAGCCTTTGTATATTTTTGAGCTGTGCAACACTTTAAGTCTTGTATTTATTTTTTAGTAAACATTGTGAAAATTCCATTGTAAATCTTCTCTCAACCATCTGCCAGGGCATCTGGCTGCTTAGTAATTGTGCATAGAAAAGGCCAATAAATGTGACTGCATCGAAAAATACTGATGACCACAAGTGTATTCTTTACTGAACAAAATACATGCATGGCTTCTGTGTGCGCTCTTCACATTGAAATACAATGCTAGTACACACTGGGTGTTTTGAAAGATGACGGACAAGTGCATATACTACTGTATAGCCAGGATTTATAACAGTACCATCAAATGCCCGAATTGTTTGCCTTATTAAACACGTCAGATTACTCAGTGCAGCCCTCGGTCTTTTCACTTGAGATTCTAATGCCGTGCCACTATGATTCCTATGTAATGTCATCTATTTCTATAAATAAGGGAGCGCTTGCCCCTGATGAACTGACGGACCTTCGCCTTTTTCCAAGACGTTCTACTGCTGCTGCTTTAACATAATGGCCAGACGAATTTTTAAGTCATAGCACTGCATCGCCGAGACGAATGAAACAAGAACCAGTGAACAGGGAGATCCGTGGACACGACAACGCGTTTCCCCAGGGGTCTGCCTTAAAAAAAGATGCCTTAAACTGAATTTGCTGAAGGTTGCAGCGTCCTTTGGCTGTGTTTCCACTCCAATCTCTCAGCTATTTAATTTGCATATTACTATAATGGATACTTGCAGGATTTTTCCCGTTCCCGGAGTCCAACTCCTGTATACTTTGTATATCATGTGCCTCTCTTAAGTAACTGTCTGTAAATCTTTAACATGCCAAATTATGGGCACTAATTTCATAGACTGTGGATCTGGGACCCCTGTCCCGTACAATCGTGACTAGGAATGGAAAAAGATTAAGACGGATAAGTGGATGTTTCAATATCCCTACTGAAACAAAAAAAATCAGACCCTAAGGAAATCAGCACCGGTCTTAATTTACCTACCCTGAGAAAAACAAATAACGAGAATGATGATCATAATCATAACCTATCATTGTGATAGAATAACGATAACGTGGTTACATAATCTTTCAAGAAACGTCAAATCCTGCAACTGAAGAGTGTCGCCACTGGTCATTGTTCTTCACATTCAGTAAGAGCCCTCAGTCGTAGCGCTTGATTTTAATTTTGAAATTCTCGGGTGGGATTCTGGCAAGAAAAAAAATATCATAGATTTATCATGTAAAAATAAATGAACTTTTTAGCGAGCAGGCTGAACGCTTAGTAATGGTAATAATAACCAAGAACCTTCACGTTTCTGTTCTTCACATAGTGCTGGAGGAGAGCTGGCTGATGCACACTCAAACGCCCTCCCCCCCTGTCGGGTTCCCTGTGTCTACCAGAATCACGGGTTCATACGGATTTTGGATTATTCTCGAAATACTACACGTTTCTTTTTTCTTTCCTCACATAGTTTCTAGAAAATGACCTGACGAGGCAAAGATGCCTTCGGACATTTTATTAAATTCCTTGGCGCTAAGGTGGGCTCGGGGAACGGGGGGGGATGGAGGTTGCATGAGAGTGAAACGCCTCTGATCATCTTTACTGATCCTGCCGTCAAGAGCCGTTCTGCTGCGGCTGCTGCTTCCGCTGCTGTCTCTCGCCGCAAAGGCGCTCCGGGCAGCTTCAGAGCAGGCGCACGGAACGGGAGTGGCTTAGCCCGGGCGAACGGAAACAGCTCGATACGTGCGGGGAGTGGAGAACACAAGGATAAAGGAGCGACGGCGATGTGCTCGTACGGTATGAGCGTTTACAACAATAACAAGAATGTGGCTGGCGTTCCGCGGTAAATGAAACACTGATTCTTCGCGTGGTTTTATTTTTGGGGGCACAGAACATCCGTTCATGGGCCGTGTGTGTGTGTGTGCCATTTTGCTGAGCCGAAAGCGTTGGGAATCTGTTGGCTTCAGCGACGTCCTTGTTGTGATTGGGTGACAGATGGGAGTTGGCGTTCCCAGCGCAGCCTCGGTAGTTGGGCTAGACAAAACCTTTTCGGCAATTGTCCTAAGGGTCATTATCAAGCATTGCTGCAGCTTTGTGTGTTACCGTATGGAGGGGCTGATCTCACCCCCCGAGCGTTGCATTGATATTAGAAACCCAGGGGCGTTCAGAGGAATGCTGTAAAAAAAAAAACAACGGGATTTGTAGCTTTGTATACTGTTGAATTTTATTGCTGCGTAGAATTGGCAGTACAAATAAAATCGTCATCTATATTTCTGTGTAAGGTGAAACACGGGGGGTTTGCTTTTCCGTTCAGCTCATAATATTTTTCCTCCCAAGTATTAAATTGTTGGTCGCGACACCGAAGTATGTCATCGCAACACATTGTGTGCTTTGCTACACCGTTGCTGATATAGAATAATGCTCGGTAGCTTAAATGAGACGTTGTGAACTGAAGTCTTGACGGGAAAGACTGTTTTGGGGGCGAATAACTTCCGAACGTTACGTTTTTTTTAAAAAAAAAAAGTAAGGTACAAATCAGTCACTCCTCAAGGCCAGTACAGAAAAGCTTCCCGACTTTTCTTTGTATGAATTGCCTTGTGATATTAATGACAGGGAGAATACTTGATACTTGCACATCTAAGCGCGTGCCTTTTGTTTCGTGGCGTCACCGGGGCTGGAGCCGCCGTCCTGGCCTCAGCTGACCCCTGTAGATGAGGGAGAACGCCTTATACACAGCTCCTCTGATGATGTCATATGGGCTCTTGTGTGAATTATATATAGTCGTTGCTGCAATAAGAAAAAAACTGTTTCACTTTCCCGGCGCGTGAAAACATTAACGTCTACGAATAGTTTAAAGGCAAGATTCAATTGACTTTACATGATGAAATATTGTTTTAAATGTACGTTAACGCCGAACAAGTATCATGGAAACGGTGACAGAGCAATGTTTAAAGTCGCAAGGTGTACGTGTTCTATACCGTATATAACACAAGGTCTTGAAAAGTAAAAGGGTATTCCAGCTACCCCATCGAAACAGCTGAGACAGTACCACAAATACTTCACTGGTTTTGGTGGTGCACTTATCTCCCTCTTTTTTCTAATTTGGGTGAAGTAGAGGTGGACCTTTTTCACAAAAGCGTGAAGTTTTACTTGATTTTCAGAGATGTTTTCGTGTCCTTCTATTACTCTTAATGTAGTTGTAGTAAGCAGTATTGGCAAGTACGTCATACTTCTGAGTTCTCCTGGTTACCCTGTGAAGGTTTAAAGTTTAAACTGGAGTTTAAAGTGAGATTTTAAACCTTATCTTGCTCTTGAAAAGTTGCAGTGCATCTTGTTTTGGGGAAAGCATGATATTTGTATTCCTGTTCTTGTATTACAAGGCTAAACTGTCACCTCATAACTGTCTTTCACAAGGAATAACAACACCCAAGAACTAAGTGTATTGAAAGGGTTAGCAAAAATTTGGCTTAACCAACATGGCTGAGGGCTGACCTCCTGGCCAAAGGAAGAGGAGGCTGGGACCCTCATACAGAGTGAGGGGTGATCAAGGGGTACTAACTGCAGAGGTGGAGATGCAAGAAGACGTTTGTGAGGTAGAGAAGGGGATCACGTACGGTATTTATAGTGTTTTAGGAGAGGAAATGGTGTCAGGAGTGATTGCTAATTACTGATAGCAGAGTCTGATTGAACATGGCTTTTGTCATCCCTCCTGAACTTTTACTACAAACTCCATGTAATAGTTAAGATTTCATAAGAATGTGAAGAGAACGTAACATTTGCAGCATGTTACATATCACTATCCCATTTTGTAATATGTTTCTTGTTTTACATGCGAAAGTTCACAGAATACCTGTTTTATAACCTTTGTTTAACCAGATAAACATACTTGGGGCCTAAATTTGTGTTGGATTGTTTTTTGCTTGAACATGTGATGAGATGCAAAAAATTTATATAAAACTGGGGAAGAACTTTCATCTGGGCTGGGCTTTCTCACATTTTAAGCTGTTCAGCTGCCAGAAATAGTGATTTTGGACCCAGCCATGATACTTTTAGTACAGCATCCAAAGGATGAGAGTAAAAACATATTGTTCCAAAATAGCAAGCTCAGGAAATAACCTAAGTGTTAACAAAATGAATTTTTTTATTCTCCAGCACAGGTCTGCTGGTAGAGTAATAAATCAAACTTGGATAAGACATATTTATTAACAATAACATCCTAATCCTAATCGATGGCTCTCAAACAAAAGTAATTCTTACTCCCTACAACATGGATGCTCAGAAGTGATAGGGAATTATAGGGAAATTCCCTATAATATAAGTATCGCCAGACTTGAAGAGAACATTTTTAGTCTGAAGATCCAAAATATTGAACATCAGAATTTCCTATATTAAATGAGTCAGCAGTCACTCTATGTTGATATTCTGATTATTTAGCCAGAATCTGATCTCTATAACTGATCAGAACTAGGTCCTTTTCAATGACAGTCTTTAAGGAAGAGGACGATGTTTCTTCTTCTCTTTCTCTGTCTTCTCTCTATCTTTCTTTCCTCTTGCTTCCTTCCCTGTCTTCCTTATTCCTTATGCTGCACTATCACTGTTGAATGTTTGTCCTCTATTATGGTTCTGGAGATTTACCCCAAAGTTTATTAGCCTTAATAAATCACTGATCGACGCCCGTGTCGCCTACCTATGGTCAGGCCCACACCTCAACACTGTGCCTGTTTTAAGCTTGCTGAATAGTTCTGAATAGATCTTGATGGAAAAGCAAACATGAAACTCAAACTTTGCTCCCACTGGCCCATAACAATATACCATATTCCAACAGTATGAACTTGGCACATGAATGGGACAAGGTATTAAATATTAAGCAGTCATAAGAATAAGAACACTTGCATATGTTTTGTACTTTTATCTCAAAGGATCTCAGGTAAGAGGGGACTCACTTCATCTACCAGTTAAGTGCAGCACCTACCCAGGGGGACATGCTAGAGCAATTAAAGGCCAGAAGCCCCACTATACCGTAGATAGGAAGAAATGCACGTAAGTTTTTTTTTTTTTATCATACAATATGTGCAAAACGTCTTAAAGACTTTGGATCTTTGGTTATTGTAGGACATCCACCTGTTTAAGTGGGCTCATCCACATGAGTGTGACAGCATTGGCCTTTAAGAAGATAGCCAGAAACAATCCCTGTTTTTTATGTATTTTTCATTATGTACATTGTCTTCTGTTTGTGTAGATCTTTTTCCAGTGAAAATCAAAGATGAAGAAGAGTATGAGCAGGTCTTGGTTGCAGATCCACAGAGCCGTGGAGCTCCAGAATGCAGTCAGGATGCGATCGCTCCTCCACTTGATTGCTCTAAACCTTACTGTGTCCAGATGGTTTATGGTAAGTACTAAGTGATGGAATGACATCAAGTGACATTTTGTACATATTAAATAACGGTATCTGTGATGTGTCAGGTGTTTGCTTCTCCATTGATGTGCCTACTGTTGAATTTGTTAAAACAGAACATCAGCTGTTCACAGGTACGTTTTGTGTCCTGAAGTAAAATAATTTAATTTTCATATTTGTTAGCTGTTAGCATTTGACATTTTTCTCTGTGGAAGAATTAACAATGGGATTGTTTAATAAATGATCACTCCCACATGTGCATGTTCATCATGACTGTATCACCTAGAAAGAGCTGCTTAAACAGAAAACAAGATTTCATTAAACTGTACAAATCAAAGTACTGCATAAAGTTCTTTATGCTGATGTTGGACTGTAATGCATCTATTTGTGAACCAATGACTGAATGCAGAAACAGTTAAGTGTTTAAGCACACAAGCACATAAATAACCTGATAGCAGTTAGTATCCGTAGTTACTACTATTAACATAGTAGTAGCAGCAAAAACCAGCAGACATGGGGATCTCTGGGACTAGTTAGGGAATCACTGCTGTAGATGACTTCCTTGTTTCCCTCCACTGTTTCTGTGTGTAACAGGAGATCTGCTGACTGATCCGGGAGAGACCCTATCAAATACAAAAACCCAGTGTAGTAGTCCTGGAGCTGAGAAGGAATGCTACAGCCCCAAAGCTAAAAGGAGGAGAGGGTCTGGTTCACAAATGGGCATCACGGTATGGAAAATGGCGAAAGACTTCCTTTTGATTTCTCATTCTCTGCTTTCTCGAGCAGTGCTTCTCGTTCACAAGCAAAACTATGTCAATAACATAACACAGCTTTCATTCAGTGTATGTTAGCAATTTTTACTCCCTTTATAAATTAGAATATCCTTTTGTCCATTCTGTATAGTATCAACAGGGTTAATTCACCTTGAGTAGTGTATCATGTCCTATCTTTTATTGTCAAGTGAGGATGATAGAGTTAGCGTGGTTTATTGAATATGGAAGTATTTAATGCATGTAGTAAAAATGTAAAATTCAAAATGGGAAATGTTGAGCATGAAGAGGCTATTTATGTTAAAGACTTAGGAGTTTGTGTTCACACATTGCTTACATGTTCTCCACCAATTGAAACAGCACGCAAAACAGTAGGATATATAGATAAAAGCATAGAATTTAAATCACAGGATGTTATGTCAAAAATGAGTGACACACTGGTAAGATCTCATTTAGAATATTGTATACAGTGTTGGTCACCACATTTTAGAAAATATATTCCTACACTGACTCAAGGAACTGAACATTTTTGGTCTCGAATGGACACGACTACGAGGGGATCTGGTACTAGTGTTCAAAATCCTTAAAGGCTCTGACAAAGGAACAGTCAAACACAAACCAGAGGTTCTGAGATTGTGGAATAGACCATGCTGTGGAAGCTGATACTCAGGTTTCTTTCATGAAAGAGTTGTATGAGATCTTGGGCCAATTAACTACTAACGACTAAACAGACAAGGTGGGCTATACGTAACCTTTCTTATGTAGTTTTGGAACTTGGCTCAAAGATTTAACTGTTGGTACTCAAATACTTCCTGTTTAAAAAAAGCCCTCAATTGTTTGCCAAGCCAGTCAACTTATTTGGTTTATTTCAGGTTTTTGTGCCCTTCTTTTCTTTCAGTTCAGGTTCTGAAAGCTGACTGCAGCCTTCTGCTTGAAAAAAGAGTGTACACTCTGCTTCAAGGTGTAACAGGAATTAAAATGTTATTAAAACATACCCAATGTTACAGTACGTTACGAGTTGAGAAGCCAATTGCATTTCTTAGTAGGACCCGATTCTAGCGCGATTTACACCAGCAGCATGGGTGTGTGGTTAAATAAATGGAGGCTGGGTGTTGTGTACATCTTCCTTACCTGGGAAAGGGGATCTGAGTGACATCCCAGGAGTCCCAGGGAATTCCAGCCGGGCTGCACCGGCCAGCCTGACGCACATGAAGTCGTCCGCAGAAGAAGTCAGAAGAGAGGGAGCGGAGCTGCTCCTCGGTGAGGTGGAGAGGATTCAAGCTGGGAGAAGGACCCCTGTCGGCGCCCGCAGAGACGTGTGGGACGGTCAGGGGTGCCGGGGCACCCACCGGTGAAGTGGAACGACCTGTGCCGCAGGTTGCGCACGGAGCCAGCGGAGCGCCGTGAGGACGAAACAAATGGCACAGCGAAGCAACCAGAAGCAATGGCAAGGGGTCCCGACAAACAGGCAGAGGAGGAGAGCGTCCTTGTCGTGATGACTGAGCGGCCCAGGGTTTGAGAAGAGAGGCTACAGACGCAGCTCTGTTCTCTAAAAGGTGAGTGGTGAGTTTTGTGCCCTACTTGGAAGAGTTGTGTGCTGCAGGACCAGCAGTTTTTAGTGGTTTAGAACTTTTAATGGCTTTAGGAACCTTAAGTATGTTAAAACACTGCAACAGAAGATGGCGCCCTCCAAAAGCAAAAGGGTATGACAGTGTACCGCATGTGTAGGTCAAGGAAATTGTTGCATTTAATGTATGGAGACTTGTGTTAACCAGTTTTTGTGTGAAAAATATGTTTGGTGTTAGTACATACTGTATGTGTGTATTACAAATCTGAACTGCATGGTATATTTATAAATTCCTCAAGTTTTTCATAACAGCATTATAATAACATTTGTGTTATTATACATACCTGGACGAGCATTAAGTTAGCCTTTGCAAACAGTAATTGAAAAGGTAGTGTTTGTTGCAGATGAAATACGAGAAGAAAAAGTCCTCAAAGAGGCTTCATTAAAATGAAAATAACAGTTAATTATTAAACTAGGGTCTTATACATTTGTGTTTTTTCCCTTGTGTTGTGAGATTGTTTTGCTTCAACATCTTTATTTTTACTAATCCATGAACACGTAGCTGTTTGTCATTTACAGATTTCCTCAGAAACCTCAGTCTGGGAGAGACAACTTGAAATGTGTTCAAATTCAGAAGTGCAAGGGTTATGTGGAGACATTATCATAACAGAAATGTAATATGCTCTTTACAACTTTTCTGTTTTAACAGAAACTACTCCCCCCCACCATTGACTGTCAGTACTAAGATATGTGTAAAACACTGTCCTCATGACTGGCTTTCTTTCAAACAGAAGTCAGGAGTTCTGAAAAGCTCAAACCTGATTACAGCCCTAGCATGCAAAATACAGTTGTGTGACTTACACATGTGCCCCTGGCTACAGTATATGTGGCACAACCATGCTATCTGATCAGTATTAAATAGATTAATACGAAAGGTCAGTGGTGTTCTTAAGAAGATAATGCTAATCTCTACATGCTTTTTCAATCTTTGCTCCTCTGTGTGAAATCAGTAAGAAGGAAAAAACAAACTGTTTCTCTGCTGATGGAATGGACTGGAGAAATGTATTACTAATAGACTGTAGAAATTCATTTTAGAATGAACATTATTTCTTAAATGTCATTTTCCCTCTGCAGATCCTTCTGAATAGCCATTCATTAAAGTTAAAAAGTGCATTATGAGGAAAGAGATAAGATAAATTCAAGTGATTCCCTTGCAGTGAAAAGGCAGAGATGGTTCATCAGGGTTTCCCTTGTTTTTCAGACATTCCAAGTTCCTTCTCTTTGGGCCTCAAGATGCCAACCCTGTCTCTGCTGGAAAGTGAGTACCCCTTATAAAATAATCATCAATAGAAACATCTCCCAGACAATGACACGGATATCAGAAACAGAGAAGGCAGTTATGTGTGATGGTAGGACTCAGGACTCTTTTCAGCAGTACAGCTTTGCTAAAATTAGGTAAATGTAGGAAAAGACAACTTAAGACTTCTGACATTTTTGTAATCCTTAAGCATTTCAAGACATTAAGTCATGGAGGGGGCAAAAATACTGATACCAATGAAAGCTGAGTGGTAATATTTTATATTTTCTAACATTGCTTAGGAGAGGAGCTCATTAAGTATAGTGGTTGGATGTTGTGTAAAGCTGTGTACTGAACTGCAGTGCTCTCCTCTTCATCAGCAGGAAATAAAATAAAAGAAGACCCCCAGGATCTAAGCCTTTGTTACCAGATGAAATCCAGGTGAATGCTGGGTACCGGAGGGATCGCTCCCTTCAGAGACTTCCTAGCCAGGAGTACTGTACGGCCACATTGCCGCCAGCCAGCCCCAAGGAGTCTTCATCACAGAGTGAGAGAGCAGATGGGAAACGTGTTTCCCAAAAGCCAATGTCTTTATTTCAGCAGGAATGAAGAGAGCGGTGGAATCTGACCTTTTGCGATCTGTATTGTCACCTGCCTCACAGACATTCAGCGGGACCTGGAGAAGTGAACACAGCCATGGGCTGTCTGGTTAGATGCCAGCCGTTCTTGCCTTGTAAAAGTTGTGCAGAATCTGGCTGTAGCCCAGGCCCAGGCACATGTCCCTGCTGCAGCCATTACAGTCATTCACCCTCTTTCCCTGGGAATTCTGCTCTAGAGGCATGGGCGGCAGCTAATGACTACACAACCAGTCTGAACATTTAGGAGGCCAGAGCAAAGCAACCTACCACCTGAATCAGTGCCTCCCATACCTTGTACAAGATCCAATCTAGGAGTCAGTAGATTCGGTAGTTTCATCAAGGTAAATAAAGGCCACCTCTCTTGATTTGCCAGATGAATGTGCAGATTTAGCATTTTGAGGCCTTTGCAAAAACAAGTAAAAGGATTTCTTCTTCATGGTCGTCATCGTGTGATTCATGAAATGGACTGACAAGGAAATTTTGAATTATAAATACAGAATATCCTCTAGTTATGTGGTATACATTGGGAGTTCACCATATACCTTCAAGTTCCATTTCCAGGCTCTTCTTCAGACTGTTTATTTACATCATCTTGTGTGATGTTTTAAAGCTTGTCTGACAACAAGTAAACTATTCTGATGATGCCTGCGTCTTGCAGGGTAACGTGTAATCATGAGACGTGTGTATACATTTGATGTCCAACAACCATGTGCCCTGTAGAGCAGTGTTACACCCAATCGTTCCTGATAGTTCAGTGTGAGATGGCCCTGCCAGGATGGTTCGAAACTGGGTCTTGTGTAGTGTTTGTGTTCCTATTTACATTATTCCCATGGAGCATTGGAACAGGGTTCCTCCCTCAGTGAGTAGATGCATCAGGCTGGTAAGGAGTTGTTCATGAACACTCTCAGGAAAGGAAGACAAAGATGCTGCAGAATCATAAAAGAAAAAATCCAAATCAGTGAACTTTGTGTTTAGTATTCCAAGAAAGCAAAGTCAGTAACATGTTTATTACTATTTGCTATTAATGCCAGTTTAGTCGTGATAACCAAACAGAGCTGTAGTGCCGTTGTTCTTATACTTTTTATGTCCTCAGGTTTTCCTTCAGAAGAAATGCAATCACAACCCTTTCACTGTCATCTTAGCATTGCTAGTATGTTGTACATTAATTGCTATGAGGGTTTTCTGTATTCATGCATTTGATTAGTAATAACTTCAATGAATCGGTGTATTTGTATTTGGGATAATAGATAATGAATGATGACCATAATGAATATCTGCTCCTGCTGAACTCCAGTTCACCAAGAATGTAGTGCCTTGCAAAAGGATTCGTACTCTTCCTATTGCTTCCCGTGTTACAAAATGCTTCCCGTGTTAATATTACAAAATGATACGTACACATTTTCTTTGAAACTTAAAATCCCATTCAGAAACTGAACTCACAAACTGAAGACATCTAGAAGAAAGATAAGTTACAGCGAATGTAAGGAAAAGCTATTGAGAAGGAATTGAAACTGGTTATTTCTTAAGTATACAGACTTGTGAACTCAGTATTTGGTGGAAGCACTTTTGGTAGCAAGTATAGCTGCACGCTAGCCTATACCAACCAAAGACAGCCAAAATGTACCAAGGCAACTAAGTCTTTTAGGGTAAAACCTCTACCAACTTTGCACACTGGCTTGGGGCAGTTCCTGCCCATTCTTCTTGGCATATTTGCTCAAGCTGTATCATGTTGCTTGAAGAAAGTTCACTTTTCTTATTCTCATAACTTTGCCTACAAGAAAAGCTCCAAGTCGGCTTTAACTCATTGTCCTGTTAAAAGGTCAGTTTTAGGTCAGAAGCAGGTTTTTCTCTAAGATATGTCAGTACTTTCCTCCATCTATGTTATCATCACTTTTGAAAAGCTTCCAAGTCCCCACTGATAAGTAACAGATCTATTGCTCACACCTGAAGAAAGCTCCACAGCCTAAACTGTGTTTTCTTTTTTTCAGCATGGAATAAACCTATTACTTGTTCCTTTGCAGCCTACACATGCTCTCGCAGCTACCCACCTGAACTACTGTATATACACTGCGCTTGCAGAAGTATTTAGACCATTTCAGTTAGCATTTTATTGCTTTAAAGCTTGCGGTCGTGACACTCTGAAGTAACAACTAATGTCATATAAAAAAGAACTCCACACATTGAAAGTAAAAAAAGGAAATAAATAACATGGAAAAATAGAAAATGTCGTAATTGCGTAAATGTTGAAACCCACTGCCATTGGAAACCTCAAAGTGATGTTAATAAGCCACTCATTGTGCCCAGTGCCACCTGTTTGTGTGGAGTTATAGTGGTTGACATAATCTCACAATCAATACATCTATCTCTGTAAAGTCCCACAGACATATAGTAAGTTTTGAGCAAAGATCGTAAGGCACAGATCAGAAGAAAGGTCTAAAATATATTTTTTAAATGTAATCTCTCTTTGAGCATGGTGAGGACCATCACTAAGAAGTGGAATTTACCCAAACACTGCCCTGATCAAGCTGTCCCCCACTAACAGAAGAGCCATCTGGAGGAAACTGATAAGGCACGCAACAGTGAGACCGGCAGTGACTTCAAAAAGTTACAGAGATCAGTGGTAGAGGTGGGAAAAGTCCGCAATATCCCGGTCACTCCACAAAGCTGCCCTGTGTGTGGCACAGAAGGAAACCTACATATTCCCACTTGGAGTTTGCAATAGAGCATTTAACTGATACTGCAAACATGGCAAAACTGGCAAAAGGTTTTTGTGGTTGGGACAAAACTGGAAAACAAATAAATGCAAAAGAGTTCTGTCTGTCACAAACCCAGCATACTGTGTGTCATTAGGTCAATGCCACCCCTGCTGCCAAGTGTATATACAGTAATCACCTGAATGCATTTCTGTAGTATAGAGCAGTGTGGATCTGTATCTTACACCCTCGTGATATCTATAGAATTATAAGATTTTCAATTCTGGTTATTCTGAAGCTACAGTATGCTTTGCACTGGCAAGATGTGACTCTGGTTAATGTTTTTTCCTTCCACCATTTTCGTAATGTGCCAACAAGCTTACAGGCTAAGATAGCAGTCCTGGTCTGGGCAAGGCGATGTGTGCGTTAGTCCCAGACAGTATTCTCCAAATTGAATTGAAACATTTGCCAGATGTCACAAGGTTCTCCAAATGCAACTTTTGCCTCCCTGCTCCTGCCATCGCGAATGAACAGAGAGGCTGAGTCTCAGCTTACACCTCCCCAGATACTGAAAGGAATCCGCCGGGCATGTTCAGTTGTGGTAAAACAAGTTTCCAGGTCTGAATTTGATTTAGTCTTTTTCACCATTTTTTTTTATATTCAAAGGTTTGTTTTGTTAAATGTGATGGGCAGCTGTTGTCTTCCAAGTGTGGACTTGATAATGGAAGTAAGAGGGTCCTGGTGGAGAAAGCCAACATCTCAAAAGCCTATTGACATTTGGCAGCTCAATCACAGTGATCAATAACTGTGTCATGTCAGTGAAGAGGGGGATACAGACAGTAATGGAGGTTCTGTGGGTTTTTTTAAAAAATATTGATTGTAAAGTTTTGATTTCCTAAATGATGTAACTTTGTCCTGTTGAAATGTTGTCTTATGCAAAGTCACTTTTAGTTTATTGCCTTTCAGCGTTCATGCTCGTATGCCTGTGGTCTAGGCCACAGAGTCATGCTCCTAGTGTCTAAATCTGTCCATTCTTTATTTTCGGTCCTCTGCATATCTTGTATGTGTAAAAATGAGTTTAACCCTTATGCTGTTTCCTTTTCAGAATGGTCCAAGACTGCTGGGCAGAGTGGATCATCAATGTGATTTTTTTCAGGCTGTGATGTTTATACTGTATTGTTTATTTTTTCATTCAAGACATTTCAAGATGTTTTTCTAGGTGACAGAATGCAATGAAGAGTCAGAGGGAGAAGAAGTTTCTAATGTCCTTTATGAATGCCAGCCTCAGTACGATGTGAGTATGCAATTCTTCCTATCTTGGAGCCCGGGAACTTGTCTCACAAGCAAATCTGTTGTATGGGGAAGTACTTGCTATACCTGGGGCATTTACTCTGGACCAACTCTGGTTCATGTTGGTCTGTTTAATCTCAATCTTAAAATAAATATCATGTTCTACCTTATGATGGTGAAGTGACAGCTGAGGACATCCACTGCTGGTGAAGGCACTAGTGTCTCAGCTTTTCACTGGTGATTTTATTAGGTTGGTAATTTGTAACATTCTAATATAGATAGTTGTACAATTACATGCTCAGGTTCCAATAGTGTATAGCAGAGCAAAACCCTCTTAGATTTTCAAAGAGTCTCAGGGACGTGTTCTTACTCAGCAGGAACATGCAGTTTCTGAAGATTTATACAGCATCGATCAACAGAGAACTCTGGGAGAGATACTCAGCTACTGCCAGGTAATTCACTCGCCAGAGTGAAACGTTTTCCCTTTCCACCAGTATTCTTTAATTTTCATTTAGCTCAAAGACAGCAGGCACAGGAAGTATCGCCCATGCTTTTTTGTATGCTGTCGATTTTGGGGTTTTAAGATTTTCAGTTTTTTGTAAAAACTTTGTGTTTATTTCCTTAAAAGGAGCTTGCGCAATTTAGAACATTCATTTTAATTGTGCGGGTATACCCCTGAGCTATTTTGTTTTGTCCGTTGTTTCATGTTTTCATTGATGTTGATCAATAGCAGAAATAAACAGTTCTATATTGTTACCTCTGTAGAGTTATAATCCACTGGAGACCTTTTTTCTGAGCAGAAGAGGAGTTTATTGTGTGTTTGGCAAAAGGGAAGCACCCTCCGTGCAATTAGGAAGACGGTTCCAGCAAGAAAAGTTACAGCTGACCTTACTTACACTTACTTGATAAGGAATACAAAGGAAGATGTCGGAAGATGTCTACGTAGCTAACCTATATCTGTGTTTTCTTCAAGGAGATAGCTATAATTGGCCTTCTACACAAAATAATTATTTGGGATTCTTTAAACAAGCATTCTTTGTGTCTGCACCTGGTCTTCTCAGCAGCAGATACTGAAATGTTGCAGCTGGCATTTTGCTGAAACAGAAAAATAATTTTTAACCCTTCACCTCTGAAATGGTTCTTAGTTTTCTGATGTTCACGATCATTTCTTCCAGATTATGTATGAGGCTATCCAGAAACTTGATCAGAAATTTGACCAGCTGCAAGCAAAGGTGATGAATGTGTCGGCAGTCGATTTGAATCCAGTGCTGTTTCGACAGGTAAAGTTACACATTAAGGGATCTTTCCTTTATTTGAGTTATTTTTTTCATTATTACAACTTAATGAAATAATTAACCTCCTGAAACCGCCTGAAAATAAGACCTTCTGAGCTAGGTATTCAAAACAAATTTGAACAAAGCATTTTTGAGGTGCAATATATTATTTTAGTCATTTGTCAATCTGTTTGACACTTTCATCCAAAGTGATTTATGTAGTGATGTGAGGGTTTTAATTTACTGAAACAATTATAAATTGGAATAATAAATTGCAAGAGTACTTTGACGACTGTTAGGAATTAATCTAACAGTCTCAGACAGATTCTCAATGTACAGTATGTAATTTATTGATATAACACCAAAAGATGCATAACGAAACAACAAACGTAATAGAATTGTTTATCAGTCTCATATAGTTAAATCATATTTATATTCTCACATATGAATAAATATTTACTATCGTGAACTAAACGATCAATAGTTCAGCTCTTGAGAATTGAAATGTGAATAAAGTTTGATACTCAAAGACCTGTTGGCCAAACATTCTTGAAGAGTTCTCTGCTGGAAAGACAGAGTTGGACCAGGTTGGTCCGCAGTCTGGCAGCTGCTTGCTCTGTGATAGAGATAAGAGAGTGAGAGATAGCTTTGCCTAGCGTCGCTGAGGACAGCTCTGCCAGAAGTTAGCATCACTGCTCTTCTGTCTTCTGTCTTCTGTCTTCGTCTTCATGCTTGGGCCTGACTACTAGTGCAATGGTGATCCCAGCTATAGATTTTACTGAATATACTTGGATATTCATAATGTCAACAGAAAAGAGTTAAACTGTCTTAATTTCATTGATCAGGCAAAAATAACAGTGGGTTCATGAACACAATATTTCTTCTACGGTGGAAAGAATATCTTGGTCAGAATTCTGTACTTACTGACCCACACTCTTGGCCCAGCATATTGGAAAGTTTAAATCCTGACCCAGGCTGCTTGCAGTCACTTGAATGGAAAAGTCAGAATGCCAGGTCAGTTGAAGAGTTGTACCAGTGAGTTAATCAATGAAAATGAACTGGGTTCTAGCTTTTAAGGTATGACATCCCAGTTGAGGATTAATTTAGGATGTTATAATAACAATAATTAATAATTACTTACACTTATATAGCACTTTTCTGGACACTGAAGCATTTTACAGTTAATGGGGACTCCACTCCACCACCAACAGTGTGCAGCCCCCACCTGGATGATGCGACGGCAGCCATAGTGCGCCAGAATGCTCACCACACATCAGCTATCAGTGGGGAGGAGAACAGAGTGATGAAGCCAATTCATAGATGGGGATTATTAGGAGGCCATGATTGGTAAGGGCCAATGGGATATTTAAGACAGCATGCCAGGATTACACCCCTACTCTTTTCAAGAAATGCCCTGGGATTTTTAATGACCACAGAGAGTTAGGACTTGGGCAACACTATAGTGACTATAGTGACTGTCCCCATCACTATACTGGGGCATTAGGACCCACACAGACCACAGGGTGAGTGCCCCTCGCTGGCCCCACTAACACCTCTTCCAGCAACAGCCTTAGTTTTTCCCAGGAGGTCTCCCATCCAGGTACTGACCCAGCTCACACAGCTTAGCTTCAGTGGGTTGCCAGTTGTGAATTGCAGGGTGATATGGCTTCTGGCATATAATCCTGATACCCTCCCGACGATCCCTCATTGGCATGTCTTTTGGGTGATGGACAGTGATCTTGGAGCCCACCTGTGCCATACATCCTTAGGGTGTTTCAGGATGAACACAGCTTTACGCCATCCTGTTCTGTGGATTTACTGTATTTCTCTGATTTTACACAGAGGTCCAAGCTGCTTTGCCAAAGGAACAGAAAGATTATTAATAACCTTTAATAACACATAATTCTAAGTGTAATAATATGCCTTTCTGGTACACTTACACATGTGCTCATTCTCATGGATATTTTACTAAAACAGTTTGAGTGAAGGTACTTTGCCCAGTGGTACAACAACAGTGCTCCATCTGGAATATGAACCCACAGCCTTCCAGTTAGGAGTCCAGAACCCTAAATACTACTCCACACTGCTGCCTAAATAAATGGTGTGATGAGCAGCAATAAGTGGTACAGAGAATTAAGAATCCTGTGTTCGCATTTTGTTTGGTATTCCAGAAGCCACAGCTGCCTGCTAGCAATGGACACCCTCAGGTCAGGACAGAGACCTCTCCGGTGTCAGACGGCAGTCTGCCGATGCCCCAGCTCATGCCGGTGTGTTCCCCTTCCCCACCGCCTCAAGGCGAAGGGAAGAAGCCCCCCCCACTCTCTCCAGCCCCCAGGGTCCCCAGCCCCCCACCACTGCTCCATCAGCAAGGACAGCAGAGCCGGCCAGGCCAGGCGACCGTCTCCGCGCAGGGCACACCCTCCACCCGCAGGGCCACGGGGAGTCTGAAGAACACCCCCCCAGCCGCGGAGAACACCGGAGCCAAAGGCAGCCGCAAGAGTCCTTCCGGGGCCCCCCCCAACACCAAAACAGGTAGCTCCTTAACGGCGGCCTTCATGGTCAGCTCTTCCTGTCATTGTGAGGCAGAATTGGACAGGCGTCAGATTGTTCACCCACTACAAGGGAATGTGAGCCGGGTCACACTGTCGTGAGACAGCTCAGTTTTACTGGAGGGGCTGCATGCAGCTTTAAAATATCCAGTAGCTTGAGAGGCTGGGTGACACCCTCAGATTATACTCGGTTGCCTTCATTCGCAGGTGTTCTTTCAGAAAGAAGCAAGAGTTGGCTGGGTTTTGTTTTGCTAGGTTTTTTTATTCCCCCCGTAGGCCATTTCTGGGCTCCTGGTTTGTGTTTGTGTTGTGTTCTGGAAAATAAAAAAATATAGGTGGTGGTAACTCATCCCTATTAAAATGCATGCAACCCTAGATTACATATGACATGCCTTATTGGACAGCTTTACTGTCTTTTCGTAGCTTGTTTCTTGGGACATATTATGCCATCATTGCTAGAATGGAATCTTTCTACATTTATTTATTGTGTTACGGGACGTTTGCCCGAGCCCTCAGCCTTCTTCTGGCCCCATGCAAGCATCAACAAAAGTGGCAAACTACTGAAACAATAGAAAAATTGGAAAGAAGCAGCAAAACTATTTAAAACATGCTGTTATTTAAACTATTAGTCTCTTTTTTTAGATCTCCCAAGTATGTATAAAAAATGCTTCAGACCCTTTCTTTCACAACAGGGCAGTGGTGAAGTGGAAGATCTCCTTTGGCGGTCTCGAATTTGTGCAAAAAGCTTAAGAAATCTGCATTGTAAAAGGTGCCTTGGGATGTTTTAAGTTATAGTGAACTGTCGTGTTTTTGCACCATTTCACGGCTGGCAGAGCTGATTGGAGACCCCCGGAGGCAGGTGAGGATCCCCAGCAGTGTGTTGCAAAAAGTGTCCAACAAGAAGAACCCGAGGAACATGGTGCGCTTCCTTCTGCGCGGCCTGTTCTCCGTGGAAACCCTCACCTCCAGCAACATCATGGGGGACTCAGTGAGGGGCCTGAAGAAGCTCGACCCCAACAAAATCGCTGCGATGAGAGGTTGGCCCCGTCAGACTTCTCCTTCTTAGACGGGGAATCTTATGCCCCGCCTATATGAACGAAGTCCTCTGAAAGGGACATGTGGATAATATTGCACAAAAAAAAACGACCAAATTCTTATTTCTGGAGAGGATTTAATTTTTGGAATCATTTCCCATGTACTCCCTCAATTAAGTACCTTTGATTTTAATATCTTTGCCTTCTCTGCTCGCCACTTCAGAATTGTTGGGAGTAAAACTCCATAGAACAGTGCAAAATAACAGTGTGCAAGGAATGTGTATGGTGGGAGACAGGGTGGCGAAGTGGTTAGCATTCCTGCGCTTGTGGCCTGTGTTCAATTCCAGACCTGGGTTGGTATGTTCTCACCATGTTTGTGGGGGTTTTCTCCAGGTGCTTCAGTTTCCTCGCAGAGATGCACTGGTGGGTTAATTGGCCTCTAGAAAAAGTGGCCCTGGTGCGAGTGTGTGTGTGTGCAAGCGTCTGTGTTTGTGTGTGCCCCGTGAGAGGCTGGCCCTCCATCCCAGTTGTACCCTGCCTTATACCCGTTGCTTGCTGGGATAGGCTCCTGCTCCCCTGAGACCCTGAATTGGAGGAAGTGGTTAGGAAATGTATGGAATGTGTATAATATAGCCCATTTGAAGTTTTCCATTCATGTTGAATCACTTTTGTTTCACCTGTCAGCAAAGATGTCTGCCATGTTGTTTGCCTAATTCTGTGGTATTCTCATTACTTTACCAGAGTGGCTTTCAAAAAAGTTTACACGATACGACCTGAGAGAAAATGGTAGAGATTGGAGAGCCTGCATTTCCATCATGAACTCGACGGCAAGATACCTTCGCTTTGAAGCTAAGAAAAACAAGGTGAGTAAACCCTTCGGTAAAGGTCAGTATTCCTGGTTAAGAAGTTCAAAGGAATTCAGCTGTTCCATTTGTCCTTTTTTCCATTTACCAAAAACTACCATTAACATAATTTGTCAGGGAAAAAAATACTATAAAGTATAATAATCATCAAAATAATTATTTTGAAGCATATAGTAAGTGTAGCTTTTATGTGCCCTAAAATAATTCACACACAATAAAAACATGTGAAAGATGGATGTGAAAAGGCTTATGTATAGTATCTACTGTATAGTTTTTTTATATTGAGGAAGTAATGTCAGGAATCGATTGGCTAGTGTGGCTTCCTCAGATAGCTGGGGCCCTGGATTAAATTTCTGGGATGCTAATTGCGTGGAATTTGTATGTTCTTCCTATGTTCTCGTGGGTTTCCTCCAGGCAACCAGTTTCTTACCACAGTCAAAAGACGTACTGGTACGTTAATTAGCTTCTGGGAAAACTGGCCCTGGTGTGAGTGTGCGTGTGTGCGTGTCTGTGTCTGTGTGTGACCTGTGCTGGACTGTTGTCCCTGCCTGACGCCCATTGCTTGCCAGGATAGGCTCCGTCTCCCCTTCAACCCTGTATTGGATAAAGCAGTTAGAATGGATGGATGACGGGGATTATTATCATTTAGGACTGCTGAGGCAAATTGAGCTTGGCTGCTGTCCCCCATTCATGAAACACCCATGGAGTTTCATTGTGAACTCCTTTAGAAAACCATTCAAAAAAATGCATCCAGTTTTATTCTTCCTCACACGAGTCTGCTGTTCTTCAAAGCATAAACAACAAAATGAAAAGTTCAAAGAAGGACCCCCCGACAAAGACGAGAGGGAGGCACCTGCTTTGGAAGAAACAGCAGAGATCGATGTGGAGCTGGAGTCTGACAGTGAGGGAGGCAGCCCGTCTATTTCTTGCAAATCCAGCACCTCTCAGGTGCATCAGAGGGCATTGGACAGCAGCTCAAGGCTGAACCAGAAGAAGGACAAGACGGAGTCTGAGGAAACTCTGGGTAAGTTTGTTTCACAACAGTGTGTTTGATACTGGATGTCAAAGAAGTCACTGTGAAAATCAGCCCCTTAACAGAATGGATATGCAAAAGAAGAGTGCATGAGATCTTAGGAGCCAGCAGTTTAAAAGGAGTAGGAAATGTAAAAGAATTAAAAATTCAACAACCGTAGAGCATTTCAGATTTTTTTGTTGAAAAAGAAAAGCACAGATACACAATACAATACAGAGTTGAAGTTAGAAGTCACTGGTTCTTGACTGAAATGAAATATGTTTTCCTTGACCTTTTCCAGAACTTGTTTCTAGTCAATTAAAAAGAGCTGATTCAGATACTTCCCGATTTACAGTACATAAATGCAACTCTCCACTAAAAGTTGCGAGCAAGTCTTGTTCCACACTGCCCTGTGAGCATATGTTCTCTTGCATGTGTGTTTTCTGGAATAATTTTCGCACTGTGTTTTCAGTGTTACGCTTTTAGTCATAGTGGAAAAGATTTCTAGTGATGTTAAAAGCAAGCCATCACTAGGAATTGAGGTATGTTGAGTTCTATGTAACAGATTTCTTTTGACAGTTCTTCTTGTTGAAATTACAGTTTTATTATCACTGTACCAGTTATCCTGTTTTTTCATTATAGAGTGAGTCGGTGAATGGAGCAACAGAAGCAGGACATTAGGGTTGCAAATTTACAGGGGTTTATTTATCTAAATAGGAAGCAGGTGTGCTCTAATCACTGAAACGGGTTGTGAGCGAATTCTCTTACACCCCATGTGGTAAAAGACTGGTGTCTACCAGACCTCTTTTTATCTTGTGAGAGTGTAACATTAAAGAACACTCCCAGCAGTACCATCACTGGGGGCTGGAATGCTACAGTATTTAATACTGTAGTAATTAGCATTTTTATGTAATAATGATAATTATAACAGTCTATGTTATCATTATCCAGATAAGAGTGTGTTATGACTTTCATTAACTTGGTATTTAACCCTTATATAACTCAGGAAGTACCGGTAGGTCCTTGCAGTTCTTTAGGGCTTTTCATCCAAAGGACTGCAGAGTGTTTTGCATGTAGATGAGAACCCACTTCATTCAGTGGGTTTTTGAAGGCCTTTGCCTGAAGAGAAACTGGTGATCGAGCGAGTCCACCAGCCTATTACATATGTTTGTTTTGCTCAAATGATTCCTTCAAACGAAGCGCCATGCGTGTGCTTTTCTTTTTCCCCAGGTTCTGTAACACGTTCCAACATTCAAACTTGAATCAGTCACTTTCCCTTTTATTCAGGTCACAGAACATGGAACATTGTTTGACGAAAATAATAAAATTTTAAACAATTTGTCCTGCCAGCTTTGTTCAGCATGCGCGTATACCATTGTAGTCAGGAAGACAAAATGAAGGATTCGATGTAAGTCTAACAAAGTCATGGCCTTGCTTATCCACACTGCCAAGCAGGAGAGAAACCTACATTTGAAACATATCAAGGTCAATCAGAAGGTGGACCGAGAGGAAACAATTGGCCAGTAGCTATGAAGACCTTGTTTTCTGATGCCCCCAAGCAAAGTCTTTACACTCGAAGGTTCAGGTCCTGAGGGTGGTGCTTCGAACACTGACTGTTCTCAAGGTCAGACTTTTCAAGGCACACAAACCCTCCTCACAGGATAGTTTCCAGGACATAACAGCATGTTCTGTCATGCCGACAGAGTTCCTTGGGGATCCCTCACGGCAAGTCATGGTGCCACAGTACGCACTGCTGACGGCTCGGCTGAGGACCAGGCCCGAGCTGGCGGCTCGCTTTCTCATCAAGTACCTGTTTCCCTACGACTTGCTGGTGAAGAGCAATGTTTATGGCAACAGGGAGCGTGGAATTCTGGCTCTGGACAGGAACAGGATCAGCGCACTCAGAGGTAAAAGCTACATTTTGTGTCAGTTGTTTTGTTGTTGTTCCAAAGAACACTGTAGACCTTTCTAACAGTCAAAACAATTTCTTAATACAGTCCATGTTATTGCTACAACAACTACTACTCAGGCTGAACAAAATTCTGATAAGTAGTAACTGTATAGTTTCCTGTGTCCTGGCTATAATCCTTTCCTTCCTAAAGTTTTTCAGTTGGTGAAGTAATTAGTTATCTGCTGTGTAGTTAGCAGGGCTGCTTGTATATCACAGCTGCCACATATCACTCAGTAGTAGATAAAGTAAGTGCCTTCCTATTTTGTAGTCAAGCACATTGGGGTCCTTTGGGGTGAAATACACTGTAGAAATGCAGGAAATATATAGTAATTAGAAGTCAAAATTATTTTTTTTACTTGCTTCTGATTATGACCTGAAAATGTAGCATCTAATTTAGATAGTAGCAATACATCATGAAACAATCTAAGAATTATTAAAGGTTTAAAAGTTGCCTTTGGGTGCAATCTGTTCCTTCTCCTCTCCACAGAGCACCTTAAAGAGCAGTATCCCTGGTTTCTTTTAGAGGAGGACGGACAGGACTGGAAGGCTTGCGTGGGCGCCATTAACAGCACCATCCGCAAATTCAGGCACGAACTTAAAAAGGGCAAGATGGTCAAATAGAGCTTCTGAACGCTACTGTACCTGTAGCCTGGCAAGGACCTGGGACCACATGGCTCGTCTCAGCACGGCTCCAGCAGGTTTCACACAGCTCAGGTTCCATTGTGAAATCTGGGGCCCTGGGATCCATATTGTTACAACTTAGCAGAGTCGGGAAAAAGACTGATTGTTAGGTCAAATGTGAGGCACATACTGTATGTACTGTACTTGGCTTTCTCCAAAACAAATCTTATGATGAATTAGAATCGAAGCTGGATAAAACACACATTTATTAACAATAATAATAAACATAACTACACAACCCAGAGCGTTACATATGTCTATGCGTTTCAGAGGCCTATGTCCTGCAGAACCAGAAGGCTAGAATTCTACCCTTTGTGCAACACCTAAACAAGCGAAAAGAGAATAACCTGCATCCAAAGAAATGGATCATCACACCAAGAACATTTCTAGTCTGAGAGCTCCACTCTACAGGAAATGTACATAAGTAGGACTGCTAGCTCTCTGTAATAATGTTCCGATTACTTAACCAGAATTTGGTCTCCGAGACTGATCAAAACAAGGTCCTCTACCATGTCACAAGCTTGGAGGGAGAGGAGGGTGATGGTAAGACTCCCTCTGTGTCTACTTCCTCTCTAGTTTCTTCTTCCTAACTTCTTCCCTGTATTTATGCTGTGTTCTATAGCCGTTATCCTCTATTATAAGTATAAGGATTAGCCATGAATTTACAGTAATTAACTAGAGTAAACCATCAGAAACACCCTTTGATCATCTGTTTTCCTGCCTCTCCTTGGGCATACTGACTTGTTAGCTTGCAGACTTTACTTGTGCCAGCAGGCGAGTCATTTGGCTGACATTCAGTGCATGTACTTCTCTCTCCTCAGTTATTCACTCCACTTCTGTACTTGACAGAGCCATTTAATGAGCTGCTTAGCACACGTTTAGGAATTCCTTTGACTGTTTCATGCAATAATTTCTAAAAGGTGTAGCCCTGGTAAATAATAACTATTTCACAACCTGAGCATCACATGGGCCACAGAAGAATAAGAAAAGGGGGGGCTTCAAACTTTGTCGCTTCACAGCGGTGTGGACAGTAAGATGAGGAGGCGCAGGAGGTGTTTGTGCATGATCATCTGCTTACATTTTTTGTATTTGTGCATGTGTAAATGAGCTTGAATCCTCGTGGTGAAAGATTTATTCAGGAAACGTTGTTAATCCCACCATGAGTTTTGGGATTTCTATGCAATTTTATTCACTAGCTAGATAAATAGCCCACCTTGTGTTATTTATCAGATTTTAGTACAAATTATGACCATGTGCAACATTTGCTGTTAGTAAAGTACCTTTTCTATGCTTACAACCTTAGTTTAAAAGAATTGTTAATAGCTTTCAAAACATTTGTTTTACTTGTTTTATGTTATTGGAAAAATAATAAGTTGTAAAACAAGCATGTAATGTTTTATACATTATGGAGGTTAATGTTTCCTATTCTACTGAGTGCAAAAATACAGAAGTGCATTGCTGCCACCAAGGAAAGGAAGGGAAAGCCTTAGTTAACTCGTAGTTATAGATTAACTCGATATCAGATTAACACGTAATTACGACGATTAGAAACCTGCTGGAGCAGTGCTCAATGTTCTCGCGTACTTTATGCGATAATGTGATACCATAATTATACAATACCTACATTGTCTGACTTTTGAGCAGTGGAATCCATTTCAGGGCACACTTGTTCTTGTTTAAGAATGCGTGTGAGTGTCCTCATAGTTAAAACTGTTCACATGAGGTACAAACTGTAATATTTCATTATGAATTAACCACTGGGGAAAGTAAGTCCGTGCGCATTTTGTTGTGTTGCACACTGACAAAAACACTGAACCCCACAGTTCCAGCAAAGCCACCGGTAGCCTGTAGGTGCTGTCATTGTACAATGTAACAGGTTATGATACACTGAAATGATCGTTGCTACCTCGTAATTACGAGGTAACTCGGGTTTTTTTCCCTTTGTGGCAGCAATGCGCTGGAAACTACATCCGCTTTTTGAGTTTTGAGAATTGTTAGAGTATCCGGGTACCCTGTCGCTGGGATTCTCCCTCTCCACAGAGAGTAAAAGTGGTTCTATTGAGCGGCCTCTCTCTGGTGAGGGAAATGTCCGAGACGGCGACCTGGGCCTTTGCAATTAGAAGGGTGAGTACCGTTTCATTTACCACCCTTGCGTTGCGTTCAGGGAAATTCGCCAGGTCGAGGGGATTCTGCCGGGGTATCCAATCAGCCTACATTATATACAGTATTCAGTGAAGAACACACCACGACCTGTAGGGTGAAACTGCAGGTTTTACGCGCATTTGGCATCGTGTATTCGGAAGATCTGTGTGCAAGGAGTTCAATGTGCGATGTTATCGCACATAAAGCAAGATGTTCGGGCAGGAATGGAATGCAGCAGCATTGTGTAGTACTGTAAATAGATTTAAGTGTGTGCTGAAAATGAAAGGACCAGTGATTGAATGAACCCAGGATGCGGTGCAAAAAAGCCTGACGAGGTTGAAAATGTGAGGATGGTCGTCTCGGTTAACTGCTGCTGAGCGCGTCCGGTTAGACGGAAGAAAAGAATGAAAAAGGCTTTTTATTGTGTGTGGACAGAACTAGAGGCTAAAAAAATACTAAAAGAATTGCGGGATGAAAATAATACATTAGCGCTAGGAGCTGATGAGGTAGAAAAAGTGCATTCTGCCTCACAAATGCCTGCAGGCTTTTATTTGTTTAGGAAGTTGTGTAGCCGTTGCATTCTGGAAATAAATATATAAAAGCATCACCTAGTGTACATATTCCGAAAATAAGTTATCGTAGTGATCAGATAACGTAAAAAACAAAGGTTAAAAACTAAGCTCCTAAACACGTATTAAGAGCTCTGGTTGTGGCCAGATCATACGAGTGTCTTTAGCCATCTAGGTACGACTAAAGTAAATGTAGAGTAGACCGTAAAGTAACTTAAAATATCAAGACAAGGCCAAATTACAGTACAATTACAGGTGAAGATAGTTTAAAAACAGGTGCAGATATCATTTTACAAGATAAATCAAAGATGACAAACACTGTACTTCAGTGTATGTATGAACAGCTGTGGGATGTAACTAGTAAAAAAGTCAAGACAAAAGCAATAACTACATTTAAAGCTAAAGGATATTGTTTCACTGCAATTATAAGTAAACAGACAATAAAACCCTGAGCAGTTAGGGAAGCTATTAATCAGAAAGGGAAATGTTTTGAGGAATTGTACTTTGTATAGTAAGCCAACACTTAACATGAGGCAAATAGTGAAAACAAAAATATACCTAAGAAACAAAACAAGTAAAGTGAAGAAAACTGGAGTTTGTCTGATTTTATTTGATGGAGATGGAAGGGTGAACAAGAAGTACAAAAAACAGGTGTACAGATAACAAAACTGGCATTGGAAAGACCAGCCAGCTGCATGAGAATGAAGGTCTGAAATGTGAAAATAACAGTTCTCGGAATTCATGTCAGGCAGCTGCAGATAAAGCAGTGTTCAAGAGACTCTAAATAAGGTGGAGATACGACTAGCAAAGGCAAATCCGAGAATGTGAACGGGGGGAGTGTTAAAATCAGAGAGACTACTTCACACAGAGCTTGCTGATCGCTGTGAAGGGAGCAGGAATGGAGATCTGGGAGGCAATGCTTGGAAAAAAAGATTACTTTAACGCAACCGAAATGTGGATTTACCCTTAACGTATTAACCTCCATTTAACATTTGAATATAGTGCCTTCTTTTTTTTTGGGCTGTGACATCAGTCTGCGAAGTTGGCACCATTACAGAAAGATCAGAACTCCCATGTCTCTCATAATATTCCATTTTTTTCTGCATATTTGAAAGCACTTTACCAAGTGTGTCTTTACATGTAAACTTCCAGTGCACTACGAATACTGCATTGAGTCAGCACAGTAGATTAGATGCTCCTGTGTCACTGTTTGTATGCTGACTAACATCAGTACAACTGTAGACTCTTCTGAGCCTCTCAATGACTGGGACTGCACAGGTGTTGCCAGCCCAGTGTGTTCTCACAGGCATGGGGCCTGCGTGGTCTGCTGCCACTGGAAGCCATGTTCTGCCTACGAGCGTCAGGCTCCTTCACGGTAGGAGCTTATTGTCATTTAAGCCCTGGTGAAGAGCAGAGCTGAATGAAGAAGTAGAAACAAAAGAAGTGGCCCAAGCTGCTCTGGCCAGCAATTATGCTGACCCCCACAATCATTCAAAGAAGAGGAAAGTCAAAGTCAGTCTGGAACGACAAACAGCAGTGAGGTTAGAAGGCCCTGTAATGGGTGGTGTGTATGACTATACTGTAAAAAAAAAAAGGCCCCGTCCTTCAGATGAGACGTAAAGCCAAGGTCCTGACTCTCTGTGGTCATTAAAAATCCCAGTTTCTCTAAAAGTGTTGGGGTGTCACCCTGGCGTCCTGGCCAAATTTCTCATTGATCTTTACCCTCCATGGCCTCCTACTAATCCCCCCTCTATGAATATGCTTCATTACTCTGTTCTCCTCCCCACTGATAGCCGATGTGTGGTGTGTACTGGTGCACTATGGCTGCCGTCGCATCATCCGGGTGGGGCTGCACATTGGTGGTGCTGGAGGGGAGTCCCTGGTACCTGTAAAGCACTTTGAGCACTGTGTCCAGAAAAGCGCTATATAAGTGTAAGGATTATTATTTAGCAAGGAGCACATGATAAACAGAGGAAAGGAAGAACAAACGGGAGTGGAACCAGCAGGTACAGTACAGAATACGCTTGAGTGGGTTCTTGAGACGTGATAACGAATGGTAAAAAACAGTGTTGGAATGTACAGCCTTTTGAAGCTTTGTGATGCAAAAAGAGGTGTACATAAGCAGCTGTATCCGTTTTTGAATTTTGTGAACTGGTTTAACGGGACCCTGTTGCTGAGATTCTTGCTCTCCGGAGAGTCAGGAAAGCTGGTTCTGTTGAACTGCCTTTCCTAGAATTCCTGGTTTAGATTCTAACACTCTTCAGAATGCATCGCTACTGAACTGTAATAAACCAATTCAACTCACTCGTGCTCTTGCGATTTGTCTTCCTTATCATTTCTTATGTTTATGCGGGAGACACGTGAGAACTGAGACTGTAATAATTTAGGGAACAACAAAAAATGTTTAGGTTCTTTTTAATTTTGCAGCATAACTCTTAAGTCACATACAAGCATGACATTGACAATAGGTCTGCCCACAACACACATCTAATGCTCTCCTGAAGGAAAGTGAATAACTGTAGGGTTCAATTTATTAGTGAAGGGTGGGACTAAGCCTAACCAGCAGGCAGAATCGGCTGGAACAACAAGGAGTGAGAGCAGCTGTCCCAGGAATTGCCCCCTGATTTTGTTCTGGGGAGAATGGTGAAGCTAGAGTCTTCCTGGGAAGAGTTAATCGTGTAATCAGCTTTTTAAATTTTGATGATGATTCTCATTAGTTACACAGATTTACAAATGAAGAATAGCTGTATTGTTAACAAGCGATCTTGGCACCACAGCAGGCAGAAGACAAGTCTTTATATTAGAACCGACTTGCTAGCTTCCTCTTTAGTTAAAGGGGGTTCCACCTTTTTTATATTCTTTGAAACATATAGCCATGACTATCTGGCTGAATTATAAATGAGCTGCTATGTGCACTTTCCATGCTCCGTCTGTATGCTGTACACTACACTGCTATCCCGCCACCTTGCTAGAGACTGGAATTGAGCACAGGTAGTATTCAACCTCCTGGTGGCACCCACTCCCCAAGTTACTTCAGTTTCTCAGGTCTTTACAAAACCCAAATCTTGCATTGCCTGAAAGAGTGTGTGTGTTTGTGTCTTTGTCAGCCCTGTAATGGACTGTCATACCATCCACAATATACCCTGCCTTGCACCTGTTGCTTGCTGGGATAGACTCCGGCTCCCCTGTGACTCTGAATTGAAAGACGTCATTAAAAAACGAATGGATGGAATCGCCAAATATAGCACACAATAAATATACAGTAGAGTAAATTAGAATTTGTTTTTTAACGGGATTTCAGGAATTACATGCATGCAGCACTTTCCCACTGTTTATTGTGTGCAGACCTTAGTGAATATAGGAGAAACGACTATTACTGGTTTGTTTTAGAAATAGGTACATTTCACCCAGGTTATTTTACATCCAGCACTTTTATTCAAAAGAAATGCCAAAAAATATATTAAAATGTTTCTCTCCACATATGACTTAATCACAATGTGCTTGTTTCAGATGTAACAACTCGAAGTTCAAAAGTGTTTACCCTGCGTTTAGCCACACTGTGCAAGCTGCACGTTATGTTATTCATAACTATCACACAGGCTTCCCATTCTTCTCCATATATACCCATGTCCCAGCTCGGGAATGTCGAAGCAAGCCACTCTGCAATGCAATGTAGGATTTTATTCCCAAGCTTGGAAAATCAATTGTCTGACTCTACAGTATATAGAGAACAAAGTTCTTGAGCGATATCTGTCGAAATAGAGTGACTGTATCAAAATAAATAGCAATGTATATCAAAATAGAGTGACTATATCAAAATAATTAATGACAACTTTATAGTAAATGCTAACAAGAACTAACAAAAAAAAAACAAGATTTAACATTACTATTGAATGCAGTTTGTAGAGAAAAATAAATGTCTTTCTGCAAGGAATACCACAAATGTGCTTCTAAAAACCACGCGATTTCAGGTGATTTTCCTCTGGCAATAATCATACTGTCAGGCAGCGGAGAAAGAAAATCTTGTTTCTTTCTATCTAAATTGTAAAAACGTTTCTTCACTGTCCCATGAATGTATGCACTATTTTAATATCCTCCCCTTCTGAATCTAACACCCAATCAAATAAATTAAACTGCATTACATTTAAGACTGAAAAATCTGTCCTGTCTTGAGGAAAGCTTGGCAGTTCTAAAAAAATACTGCAGGACACCCATGTTCTCAATCTATTTAATAAAAGGCACTTAAATAACATAAATAAAGCCAAAGCACAGTGAAGCCGAATTCGTTCTTGAGAAAAAAAAAGCCTACCTCTAATTGCACCTATTTTATTGGGGTCCAGCTGAAGGATACCCTGAGCTGCGACCCCCGTGACATTATGTCTGCTCAGGGTCTCGGAAGAAAACAGACCACGCAGCAGATAGCCCACTGCACCTCTGGGGCTGCTCTCAGTGGAGGCCTTGAGCAGAGCACTGGCAGGAGCCAGCACCTTCCTCTGAGGGTTCCCAATCAACACTGCCAAGACAAGGAATCCACTGTCACTGCCAGCGGTGGACACAAAAACTTATCCCAGGCCTGCATGGCGGGAGGTAGGAGGGAAGGACTGGTTACAACACAAAATAGCAAAGACAAGGACAAAGATAAGGAAGGTAGGGGCTGGCTGGCTTTTACAGTTTAATTCCCTGCTGCTGCTCTTTGCTGGGAAAGTTAAGGGTCTTGAAGTCCTTCCCTAGATCCTAAACATCCATTAGTTATTATCTAATGTCCCGGATGAACAGAAGTATTCGGAAACAACAAAAAAAACTCTGTCGTACAGGTGGCCTGTTCAGATCAGCCATTAAGAGCTCGTTCATTGGAAAGTGCGGTTCTCATACCCATAGGCCGCTCTTCAGCGGAAGTAGTGGCACCAGCATCTTTACTCTTGGATCCAACTGCCACAGAAGCCGAGTCCGGACCCAGCGATGAGATGGCGGGGGGGGGCGGCTGGCTGTGCTGTCCTTGGTGACAGAGTAGCGTGGGGCTGGGGGCCCCGGGGGCAGGAGAGAGCCGGGGGGGCTTCTGCACTTCCTCCGCAGGCAGCAGGCGGGGAGGAGAGCACACCCGCACGAGCTGGGGCATCGGCGGGGTGGAGTCCAACGCACAGGAGACCGGGGCCCTGACTGAGTGAGCTGCTGCTCCCGGTTGTACCACAGGCTTCTGGGGATCGAAATAGGCCTCAAAATCCTACCTCCAAAACTGTAGCTGGTTGTCATAACAACAACCATAACGACTGAAATCAAGACTGCTTCGCAGCAATTATTGGGAATGTACAATAGTTAACAGGCAGAGAGCAATGAATCACCAAAAAGAGTGTCAGTTTGGAATAATGTGAAAATTTGACTTGTCTGGGGTAAAGCACTTCAGCTTCCTACACAAGTTTTGGAAAACAGCCGGAAGGGTTTGAGAGATATGGGACTAGCCCAGCACACCAATTCTTCCTGAACAGTACATTTCTACTCTACAATTTTTGTGCTCTTGTCATGATTCTAATGAGTTTATGCTGAAAGCAGGATTTAAGAGAATGACTAAAAATTTACAAGAATAAGAAATTAAGACTACTCACTCGCTTAATGAATAGAGGCCACCGGTGGGATTTCTGCATTTCTGAGACAGTTGACTGAAGGCTGTCAATTTTTTGATCAAGTCTCTGGATAGCTTTATGCATCACCTGCCAGAAGAAAAATCATGGCGGTCTAAAAAATGTGCTAATGTGATGAAAATGTCATAATCCTTATTCTTATGTTTAACTGTCAAAACCTTGGCTCCGTCAATTAAATTTAGGCCTAACATTTAAATAATTGTGCTTTAAAAAAGTTTACATTTTACAGTTTACAATTCTCCACCGTGGATTTCAATTCTATTTACAAAGTGACTCTATTTGTAATGAAAAGAACTGCAGTATAATCAGTAATGTAAGAAATTAGCTTTACCTTGCAGTAGTTGAGGATTTTTGAAAGTGTTCCATCCTCATTTGTGTCATATCCTTCTTCATGAATTTCAGTCTCCTTTAAATCAGAATAATTATTAGAAAAGGTGTACAAACATTTTCTTTAAAAAATAAACCGCCTAATAAAATACTTCTAAAAATGCACTATATACCATTTTTAGCATGTATTGTGATACAAAAGCTTTTGGACATAAAATTGAATAAGGTTTGGCTGCTATGGTCCACTAGAATCATGACGAAGTATTACAACAATTTTAAAATGATCAAATAAAATCTGCAGCCAAGCCTTACTTTTGTATCGAAACAGTTTTGAAAGCAATCACTGCGCAAAAGCTTTGAATTTAAAATTTAAGATAGCTCAGGGTTTTCAAATCGTTCCAAGAAAGAAATTTACTTTTAATAAACAGCCTTCTCGGCAAACTCTACTGGTAAACAAAGTTGCTAATCACTCTAACACCCCAAATCTAGCCAGAGAATGTGGCTAATGTTCCCTCAGCATTTACAAGTGGGGACAGACTTAGAGAACTCCAGCTCACTTTACTTTACTCTTGTATTTTAAAGGCTCCTCACTGTTGTTGTAACAAACAAATAAGTTCTGGACCCGGAGATGATGCTGAACAAGTGAGTTTTATTGCATGCAAGGAACAATACAATCGGAATTGTTCATAGATTATAGGTGCAGAGCTCAGCCGTTTCTGACACATATTGTTACCATGGTAATGGGGGGGGTCACCTGTGTTTGGACATTCTCACGACCTTGAACACTTTTGAATGGCTGGTCTCATCTTCCCATAGTTAGGGAGTCTCTAGCTCGCACTTGGAATCTCTTATCAGTTAACTCCCCTCCCTGCCATAACCCAAAAGTGCTGAAGCATGGAATGTTTTGTACCAAAAGAAGTCTTTGTGCAAAAAGAAATCAGTTAACCCTTTTTTCAAATCTCGTATCTTTCTTCATTGTCTTTTGCATGTTTGGTTATAAATGGAATATTCAACACCAGTAAAACTTATTGGTTGGATTAATCCCAAACAATAGATTAAGTTCCTCATACTGTGGAAGACCGAGTCAAATGGTCAGGACAGTGACTATGCGCGGGAAAGGTTTTCTGTTTGTACCTAGGACCACTGTCTTAGGTGCAAACTAAAGCCTGTGATTCCTCACACCCATTCAACCAGAGAGAAATGAAACAGGTTGCAGGATGCCAAATGGCATCTTCCTGTCCTGTTTGTTTGACTTCTGACACTGCCCCTTTCCCTCTATGTTCCTTTGATATGTTAAAGTCTTGCCTACTTTTAATGTATAAAAAGGAAAGTATAACTTCAGTCCAGTGAGCATGTCTTGAGTGCAAGGGGAAACCCTATCTCTGTGATGTGCTCCCCTTCAGCTGATTGTATTAAAGATCTCTGTTTGACAATTTCCTAACCTGAGTGAAGACTGAGTTTTCTTCGACAATACCAAAAAATTCTACCCCAAGTTATATATAATATATATATATATATCATGTATCAGTTTTTTCCTTCTCACTACATAAAATACTATGTTGTTCAACAGATGAAATAATTCTCACACCCCACAAATAGAAGTTTAACTAATCTCTTTTTGACAGACGATGATTCTCTGAGCTAGAATCTTTCACCTGTTCCTGGAAACTAGCAGCACCATTTTGTCCCCTTGAAACTTCAAGGTATGCCAACATACTGTATACAAGGTGCATCTAACACCTTGTTATGTAAACAATAGACAATCTCAAATGCATAAATAAATCTTCTCTTAAACTAAAGCATCTTATTATCCCATACAAATATTTCACCAATATAGTAATTATAATCATTTTAACTACTAACAGCAACTAAGGAAGAAGAATCCACTGTCCAATCCACCCAGATGATCAAAAACTCAAAATATTGGGATTTCAAAGTTCAATATAAGCATGCTCAAAGATCTTAACGTAAGATGCAGTGCTGATATACTAGACACGAAACAATAGTGGCTCTTCCTTGTAATTAGTCCTAGACAATACCATTTATTTGCCAGTATAACACTGTTATGTTTTTACTGACTTTTGTACAGAAAGAGTCAAGTATCTTAGGTTTTGTGTAGCTGGTGATGAACGTATGTGCCAATGTCTTTTATCATGATTTCATTTTGCATGATTTCAAAGCGTAGTGCAGGTGATAGCTCAGGTGCTGAACACAAGGTGAAGAGCTGCAGCATTAACAATCAGGCACAACTCGATCACATCTTAAGGTAAGACCATGTCAATGAGTGTTCATTTAAGATTCACTAACTGATATTTTTATGTCAAAATGATCAAGTAGAGATAAAAGTGAGTGACAGAGCAGAATAAAAATTGTTTTAATTTTACATGTGCCATAATGTCCTGCACACACTTACAATCCCTAACCTTGTTCTAATTCAATGATTCTGTGGAAAAAGCCTCCTACTGTAGTCACATACTGTAGGTAAAAATTACTCTCTTACTGTCCCTATCCTACTATGTCTGTTTTTCGTATGGGGTAAAATTCCACTATATACATCGCTGTGCATTAAATCGCGACTCTCTGGTCTCTAAACGTGTCTTATATCAGGTATCCGCTGTATTATAGCATATAGGATATTCAAGATGACTCTGAATATTCTACAAAATAATGTAAACCAGCACCAAAAGAAACCCACTTACTACGTGATTTGTGGCAGTGAAGGCAGAGGGCTCTGTGGCCTGGAGAATGGAGAGATCATCCTGTATCTCCGCTGGATCCTGGCTGTAAAATTGCACCTCCGAAGTCCCGTGGGGCTTAGAAATACAGCTAACTGCTGCTGTTGACTGCTGACTCCGTGGCTCCCTTTGTACAGAGCTTGCACAGGCAGGCTGTGTGGGGGCAGATTTAAGGAACGCTAGAATGAGATAAGAGACATAACTGCTGCATTCGTCACCAGAAAAGAAGAAAGCCCAAAAACTCAAACAGCAGCCAGTGGTAAACCCACAATAGTTCTAACACACTAAATTGACTTTACCCCTTCTCCTTGAAATCTTTGCTGAGTACAAAGACAGCTTTCTGCACAATCAACTCCGACTATTTATTCTCAAGAACAATAACCTACAGGAAGTGGATGAAAAAATGGAAACTGCAATGTAAAATAACTGAAAAGGGTATTGGGCCACAACATGTGACAGTGATAGACTCTGCCAGTGTTTGGAGTTCTGCATGAGGGATCCAGAATCACTCTTCCAACAGAAAGTCAATAAACTCACCCTTGGTTAATTCAAGTGAAAAATACATCATTTCAGAATAGCTCATGTATGGGTTCAGATCAGGTCACCAAGTAGGGCATGACATATGGATAAAACTAGTGTCGTATTCATCAAACCACCAGGTGACTACAGGTGCTCTGTGGAGGGGAGGGGGCAGTGTCATCCTGGAAGACACCCCTCCTGACAGGAAAGATCTGCAACATGGGGGGGGAGATGATCACTCAGTACTATTCATTAATGAATAGCATTGATCTGGCCTTTTAAGTGAATGAGTGCACCCACACCATGTCAGGAAATGGTGAAAATGAGGCACCCACAACATTATAGAAAGACCAGAAGCCCTCAGCTGCAATAAAGCACTCGTGGTGAAGGATAATTAATCTGACTGTATCACTCTCCCCTTCTGCACAGTAGTCTGCTGCCTTTGCTGTTTACTCAATGGGACTCACAAACGAGCACTACCAGGTGTCACAAGAGGTTTGTGCACTGCAACCAGACTATTGTATTTTGCTTTAGACTATCCAGCTCTGTGGAGTTCTCCGAGGACCATTTTTGAGGACCCTGACAGCTCTCGCCCCAGGTTGAAATTTGCCGTCGATGGACCTCGCTGACACCTTTTGCCTTGCACTTTCAATCTGGAGTGTGTGCTTCTGCCCTCGACTAATAATGTCTTTCCCTCAGATTTCCAGGTTGACATCACCTTCGACATTGCTGCTCTTGAAATGTCGAGCTGTCTTGGTCACTGCCAAATGTTTCTAAACCATCAGCCCTCCTTCAAAGTCACTGTGGTCTCCTCTTGCAGCCGTGCTAGTCATAATTCTAGACACCAGGCCTGTCCAGCATCCTAAGATTAAACTAGCGTTTAACTTTGGGCAAAACCTTATTCCTCGAAACACCGTTTGACTTGCACTTACTTTCACAGCTGCTATAGGAATCCTGCAAATTCTTCTTTCCGTCCTCAATTCCATCCAGTCTGCCATGGCATGCGTTTAAAATCCTGATTTCACTATGTGGTAACTTGGTCAACCAGCCATTATCCACCACCTGCTTCAGAGCTTTTGCTTTTCTGACCATATCACGGCGCATGTTGAACCACCGTGTTTGGACCTGTTTCAGGGTCTTTTTGTTGTCTCCATCCAAGCCATTAATTTGAGCAGTCAAGGCATGCCACAGAGACTGTCGTTCAGAAACTACTTTTCTCTTTGGTCCATACAAGTCTTCCCAATGGGCTCCCATGTAGTCCTTAAGCAGGCGGTTCTGTGCTTTTGAGAAGGCAAACCTGGTCTTCTGCTGCGCACTCTGTAGGTCAAACCACATTTGTACAATCATGTCAATGAACGTTTAAAAAACAAGCACAAAACAGGTGAAGCACTCTTTAAATAAGTGTTTTATATATATATACACAGAGACACCTAAAAGTGATGAACCACAACAGAATTTCTATATTTGACATCTCTTTTGCGGCCCACAACCATCACAACTCCCAGAGTGATCAACAGATTTTCCTCAATTTAAAAGAAAAGCAGCATCAATTACATTTGTCCCCACTGGAAATGAAGTAGTGGTTGTATACTCACGTTGTTTTTCTAACATTAGTATCCCCTTCACTTTATTTACCATTTCAACATTTCTGTATTTGTAGCACACAGTCCTGTGCAGTGCAGTGTCTTGCAGCACTGGGACCCTGAGCTCAGTTAGGGATGAGGGGTGGTTAGGGTTTGTAAGTTCTCCCTCTGTTTGAATGGGTTCCTTCAACAGTCCAGAGACATACTGGTAGGCTAACTGGCTTCTAGGGGAAATTGGCCCTGGTGTGTGTGTGTGTGTGTGTGTTTGTGTGCCCTGTGACAGACTGGCATCCCATCCAGAGTGTATACTGGTTGCACCCATTGTTTGCAAAGATAGGCTTCAGTTCCCCTGCGATCCTGTATTAGGAAAAGCAGTTTGAATATGGACAGATTGATCACACATCCTCATTTAAAGGTTGATCTGTACACAATAAAAGAAAGTGCACAGCCTGTGGCTGTTTCATGCACACGTTTCTTACAGTTTAGGAAAATGTAACTAGTTTACTAACTATACTAGCTCCAAGAAGGAAATTATCATTAATGACCCCCACAAAGTATGGCATTTTTAATATTTTCAATTTTATCAGAGATGACAAGGGCATAGGATCATTAATGTGGTCCACTGTCAGCATTTCAGATTCCCAGTAATAAACAGTACTGGCATCAATTAGCTTTCCTCGTTGTGGTTTCTGTTAATTATTTGACTCAGTTAATCTGAGGATGCAAAAAGTGATGCTGCAGCTCACCTGAACTTGGGTGAACGTGGCCAGTTGAAGTAACACTTAACAAAACGTAAAATATGCAAACGTGAAGCAGTGGGACACGAAACTGGCAATTTGAAGTAGCTTTGGACAACAGTATGCATCCTGGAACGTACCGTGTTATTCAGTCTGCATGCAGGTCTCTTTTTCAGATTCTTGCTGACCACTGACCCACTCTGAGTGCTACCTCTGTTCTGTGATGTGGGTGTATTCCACAGATCACCTGCCACACCATGAAAACAGTAAGCAATCTGGTGGAGTAGTCAATGAAATGGAGGAGTCTGTTTTACAGCAGCCACTAAACTTACTGTTCACGTATTTTCACAGAAAAGCACAAATACCGCTCATGGAAATTAATACTGAGACATTTGTACAAAAAAAGCAGGACATTTTTCACTATTCTTCTTAAAACCTTAAATTCTGTATACTCTGAACTCGTTTCACCGACTAATTCAGTAACGATACATATTATTGCTTGGCTAAGCCTTACTGATAAATTTGGAATTTTCTTAATTGATCTGATAACCATTAGAGGTACAGGAATTAAAGAATTCAAACCTGAACAATGATTATGAAGTACAACATGGTCAACTTCTTTGTGAGCATTTCGAAACAGAATGATCTGGATTAGCGGATGCTATACCTTTGTCGGATGGATCAATACCAGATGCTCCCCCTGCTTCGTTGTTTTCTGATTCGAGGTTTACAGGGTTTAAGATTCCAGGCTCCGTGTCTGAAGCGAGATTGTCAACAGTATGATCTGCAATTTCAACTTCATCTTTAACCGGCGATGATTCTATGGGACACATCCAGTTAAAATAGGATTCATCCGGCTCTGTACAACTACTCTCCGTAAACGCATGTTTGGACTGAACTTTTTGTAAGAGACTAAAAGAATCAGAAGTATCCAAAGTGGTTTTCAATGACACAGTCCTAGCTGGTTCGACCGCTGCACGTTGTTTTGTCCTCTTCGCTTTAGCAGAGAGAGCGACCCGTAAGCCCGACGCTTCATTGCAGCCGGAAATTTTCTTTTTTCGAACTTTCTTCTTTATTTCTCTCGAGCCCACCTGTTTCCAGTGACATTTTGGGGAACAACTCTCCATTGCGTTCATATTCCAACGCCTCGTTTCTCCTTGGAAATGTAGTCTCTCACCGCGAGAAGCGCACCACCACCTGCCCAGGGTTCAAACCAAAATGCTCTGGCGCGGCTCTTCCAAACGGAAGTTGGAAGCTAGGGAGGTCAGCCCCATTGCGCAAAACCAAACTAAAAATCCAGAAGAGGAATACTCTATCTCTGTACAGTTCAAACATACTGATATAGTACCAACTGAAAGCAAATTCGTAGGAGCAATATTAAAGATAAACTCTACAGAAATAATGTTGTGTATCTAGAGACACCAGCGGTAGTGTAAAATGTAAAATTCACACGGATCAAGGCAGATTAAAACAAGAACATTACACAGTTGAGAGATGATGAACACGCGTTTCGTCAGTTTGAATGTTTGTGTTTTGTAGACACAAAAGCAAACTCTGCGAAACACTTCTCCTCTCACCCCGATGACTGCAGCTCGGAGCAAGATCGGGTGGTCACTCTATTGAATTTACCGAGCCTAAGACGGGTGCGGTTTGCCTCCCTTTATGCTGATTCTGCTGAAGACAACCAGCTATCACCTTTCTCATGAAGAGTGACTCAACTCTACACTTCTAGGAATAATAATTTGTGATGCACGACGCCTTCGCTCTTTTTGCGCCACTGCCTTGCCGGGTTCGGATTGTAAAAACTCTCAGATAATCTTGTGCTACTCACTGATGTACCAACATGTCCTTTTCCATAACAGTGTTTCGTTTTATTGTAAACCTAGTACCATCTTCGATAATAATAATAATAATAATAATAATAATAATAATAATAATAATAATAATAATAATAATAACAAATAAACCGCTATGATTAAGAGAAACATTTATAAAGAGTATTATTACAGTTTGAAAAGGGTGCGCGGCCGCGCAGCTGTGCAGTTATGGGGACACGTTTGTCCGATGAGCAGATTAACAGACCGTAGTAAAAAGGGAGATTATGTAAAATGACTGTTTTGTCTGGTCTGTGGTGCACAGATGCGCCTGGGAGACAAAAAAAAACCTGTTGCAGGAGAAAAGGGGTCCTAGCACCCTTAGAATTGCTATGTGCCGTACTGGGTTACAGGAGCTAAAATGTTCCTGCATTCAGGAGTCACCATTTCGTGACAAGTAGCTCAAAAAGATCATTGAAATCAATTAATCTGTGCTTTGGGAACGCAGCTACAACACAAGACAGAAAACTCTGAGCTAAAAACCACTTCTTTGGGAAATCACGAAAGTTTAGTTTTCATTTTGTATTCGCAAAACTGTTAGACCTTCATGATCTCCTAAATGGATTGGAGTTGTTTTTCAAAGAATTAATGAAAATAAAAGGCAACTTGCTAAAGCCGATTATTAAAGTAACGCAGTAACAGTATGTAGAAATTCAGAATATCGACACGTCACATTGTATCTCGCGTAAGAGTCGTTTTAGACTTCCCGTGATATTGGATGAACTTGCAAGTATGCTCCTATGCATTTTAAAAGGAAATAACTCTCTTTTCTTTTCCTCATAAAAAACAGTTTTTAAACAGTATAGATCAGAGATACCAGCGCACGAACACATTTTATTTGTGAAAAATGGCATGATCTCTATTATGCACATGCACGCTTAATATGACATGAACTAACCACAATTTCCTACTGAACTAATAGTTAATCGTTATATTATCATTAACAAACAATTAAATTGTTAATAAAACTTCTGCAGTCAAGTACAAAATAAAACCTTTGCCGCAATAAGAGCATCGAGCGTCTGGTGATAACGATACTGTGTAAAGTGCACATAATCAAAATAAAACATTTAGTTTTTTACAAATTATTCAAAATATTATTCTACACTATAACTAATATAGTATCCTTTAATTTTATGTTAAGATGGTTAAAGACGACAGAGAGAGGATCGATAAATAATATAACTTAGTTATATAAGTAAAATTCCGATTATTATTTTTGCAATTGCACAGTTCGCACAACATACGCTTGCTGTTGTCTATCTTTTCAACATAAGACGTTCTTGTAAAACCAGCAAATGTAAGGAAAATAATTAAAGGGTGTGCAGATCATTGGTGTTAACGTCTAATGAAATAAACAGTGAATTGTCATGGACATCAAGGAAGGCATGAGAGAGAGAGTTCTCACCTGAGTAAGGTCTTTATTTCAGTATTGCAAATATCGGGAGCCCTGCTGTCACTCTTTTATAGACACAGACTTTTATAATTTGATATTTATAGATCCTGCTAATAGTAAGAACAATATATTTAAAAAATGTACACAGGATTGATTTAATAAAAATCAATATGACTAACGGTCTTTTTGGGTCTTAATAAAAAAAATAAAAGAGTGGAGATTAGATTAATAAAATTGAAGTACTGAAAATTAGATTCGAAAGAACTAAAGTAATTACGGGATACACATGATTTTTTCCCTTGATGGCAACAATGCGCTTCCGTAGTAAAGATACACATTATTTAAAATGTGTTTTTCTAGCGATTGTCCAGTAAATTGAGCGATTACGCAGGTATCCTTTTATACCCGGTAGCTTTGTCATTTTATCAAAAGCCGCATTTGTTAAAGGCACAGAAAGGTGATTTTTTACTGATCGGAAAAAGTGACAAATGTTTTCATTTTTTTCTGGGGGTAAATAAGTAGCAAAACATTTCCTTTGTACGCCCTGGTCAATGTCTGTGGGGAAGTATCCGTGTGAATAATTAAATTGTAAAGCACTAGAACATTAGAGCATAAGCAAATAAATACACGTCGATATGCCGATAGTGAGAAAGACGCTACATTCTCTTTTAAATCGATTTCAAATTGATCAAACACCGAGACTTTACAGCTAGGATGCATTCTCTTAGCAAAATCTTTTATGTCAGGACTAATTGTGTTTGACACCAACAAGACAACGTGTTATTTTCGTGAAAACCGAATACTTTTAAAACATTATATTCATAGGTCCTGCAAATAGTAAGAGCAATATAGTGAAAAAATGTCCACGGGATTAATATTATTAAAAAAAACAAGATAACTTGAGTCTTTTTGGTTCTCAATCATACAATAAAAGAGTGGAGATTATACTTTGTTATAAAAATAAAATATTTTAAATTAGGTTCGAAAGAACTGAAGTAATTACATGATGCGCATGATTTTTTCCCTTGATGGCAGCAATGCGCTTCCGTAGTAAAGATACACATTATTTAAAATGTATTGTGTTTTTTAACGATTGTCCAGTAGATGGAGTGATTACGCAGCTATTTCTTCTGTAGCCCATCAGTTGTGTCATTTGATCAAAAGCCCTCTTTGTTAAAGTGACAGCAGGGTGATTTTCTATTTAGCCAAAAAAATGTGACACCTGTTTTCTTTTTTTCTGGGGTGATAAGCAGCAAAAGACTTTCTTTGTTACGCCCTGGTCAGTTTCTAGGGGGGAGGTATCCGTGTCAAGAATTATAATTCTAAAGCACTAAAACATATAAGCAAATACACGTAAACTGGCCAATGGTGGGAAATACGCTAAATTCACTTTTAAATCGATTCCAAATTTATCAAACTCTGAGACTTTACAGCTAGGTAACATTTTCCTAGCAAAACAAAACTGTCACAACATCAGATCTTCAGCTGGTTTATCTTCGTATGCGAGTTTCCATTTTTCTGTTGTTCTTTAATGAAAAACAAGTATACAGTATTTTAAACACACTAATACTCACACCTCAAGAAGGCTCCACGTTCAAAACGTTGTCTCTCTTTTCTTTTCATGGAATAAGCCTTTACTTGTTCCTTTGCATGTTTAACATGCGTGCTGTTTTTTTTTTAAGATTTAGAAAATACTTTCACAGAATCAGGTGGCAGTAACACTTTGGCTGTGAGGACCTTTAGGGACATAAAAGAGACATACAAATATTGTTTTGAGGATTTCTCTGTGGTATGAGGAGTTACTTTTGTTTTTTGTGCCGCTCTAACTACATTGCAAATACGTTTGGTGACTCGCCACTTCGAATTCCTTAATCACATCTGCCTTCCCGGCTAAGGCGCTCCACTCCCGCTCTGGTGTTCAGTATGATCGGTCATTTGTAATTGAAACTACATTTCCCGTGGTTCTTTATAGCTCGAATACCGAAGAGGCCTTGTAACAAACAAGGGAATTTATTCGTGTGGCGTTTTCTTTTTATTGAAGATTTAACATCTTAACGTTACACGAGACACAGATTGTAGAAAACGCTATCTTTGACGTTTTTAGGGTAATTGATATCTGTATTTGGCCTTACGTTTTTTTTCTCTCACACCGTTGTAGTTGGCTTTTCCTTGCCGTTCAGCATTTTGCCGGATCATCAATCTAAGATAAATCTACTGCTCCATCTGTCGCTATAGTCACACTGAGCCAGGCCTTGCCAAGGCATTTACTTTATGCAAGACTAGGTTGAGATAAATCAGATTACATCCAGTTCTTCTTTAGCTTATCCTAAGATAGAAGACTGGAGCTGAATCTGTGGTTGGGTAAAAACAAAAAAAGACATTTACTGTTATGAATATTAGTAGTCTCTTGCTCTCTCCTTGTCATTTGCTTAACTGGGAAATTGGTGGCTAATCTCTTCTGCAAATTAGATAATCAGCTCCATCTGGACAGTAATAAGTCAAGCCAGATGCCTTTTATTTTAAAATATCAGCAGTTTTGTGATAAAACACCGCATGCAGATCTGCCTCTGAAGAGGTGAGGTCTCTCGCGTGGGCTGCAGAGCGTAGAAGCCCTGTTTGTTTGTTTCTTTTTGTAAAAGCAGAAAAGAAATGATGTTTCTGTGCAGCTGTCTATACAGTGATACCTCATAAAGACCACGCGTGGCCCTTAACAAGCACACAGCACTAGTTTTTTTTTTATTCTTCCATTCTCTCTAACCTCTTTATCCGGACATGATACACCCTGGACAGGACACCAGTCCATCACAGAGCACAACCATACGCAAACAAGCAGACTCACACCAGGGTTAAAATGAATTTTCCAAGACGTCAATTAGCCTACCAGTAGGTCTTTGGACTGTGGGAGGAAACCAGAGCATGCAGAAGAAACCTACGCAAACACAGGTAGAATATGCCATCTGCATGCAGATAGCACCCCAGGAATTGAAACCAGGGCCACAGCACCCCTTACCACTGCACCACCATGCCGCTCGATGTTATTATTGATAGTTTTAAAATATCATCTATTTATAAGTATCTTAATTTCACGGTTAAAAAACAAAGCCATTTGCAAACTGATGGTTTTAGGCATAAACATAAATGATCCTGACGGATGTCAGATTAAGATCAGCAACAGAATAGGAGCAGTAATTGTGCCTGTCGGTCCTGTTTTTTCACCGTCTCTTCCTGCCTGCTCTGGAGACATAAAGAATGCAGGCATCCGAGCGTATGTGAATTGTACTCTATAATGCAAACGTTCATTAAGCCATATCTTTTTGCCACACTGCCATAACTTCAAAATGGTTCTGCAGCTTTAGAAATGTGGCATCAGCTGCGCTTGCTAATGCTCTTCCTGTCCTCGGGACCTTGTGACTGGGATTCAGGGCAAAAGATATAAATCAAAAGCACAGCAGGATGTCTGGCTCTTTTCCCTTTGCACTGTGCGACAGTGCACTACATTAGAGTACCTCCCTTTGCTGGGAGACACAAATTCTTTACGTTTAAGTTGTTGTGTATTCAATGGCTATAAATTATAAAATTCCAGGTGCTTCAATCATAGTTAATACAATTCTGTACAATAGGAAAATGTTTCTCATTATTCAGTTGCACACATTGTGTGCAGTGCAGATAATGTTGTCATGTTTTCCCCCAGAAAGCACACAGATGCCTCACTCAATATTTGTTCAAGTGCTCTCATGATATCAGGGCTTCTCTGCTGCTGCAGGTTTATTACAACTTTCTTCTGAAGGACACTTTTGTTTGTTTAGACTAGCTAATGAAACCCAAAGATAGGGAAAGCCTTGTGATTCAGGAGACATTGAAGATTTGATGTCTTTTCTGCATTGTAATCTTATCAAAGTATAATATTAGGTTTGGCCCTGAATAAATAAATTTGTCAGTCTTCCAGTCCTTTCCAGATGAACTCTTTGGGTTATGTGTTTTTTAAAAAAGCTTCATATGCTGGAACTCAATGGCTGTTTCACAAAGTTTATCATTTTAATTGTGCTGAAAGAAGAGTACAAAATACAAACCTTCAGTGTTGAACACAGATACCATCTGTACAGAAATGATGTATTTCAGGTCCTCCTAATTATAAGAATATTTAATTTGGCAAATTAATGGAAACAATTGAATTACCTTTAAGATGTCCTTTGGCTTTCACAGATATATGTTTGACCATGAATGGCCTCACATTAAATTAATACAGATTTATCCATTTCTGATTTCTTAATTCTGATTCAAACAGTGTATGAAGCAACATATGAAATCTTAATTCCTTCCAATTCATCATATTCTGCAATACTTCACAACCCAGCAGATAAAAACAACTTTATCAACCTTCTCTATTAGTTCTTCCTGATTTTCTAGGTGATTCTGTACACAGCCTCCTACAGCTAGTTCATATCCTGCTGGTCAGCATTAGTCTTGACAGCCTGCACACAGAAGGAGATGTATTCCTGTTCTGTCTGCTGAGCTATGGAGATATGGAGATTTCTTCCTCACAGAACCTGGTAAACTGGAGCCACTGGAATCCATGCAGAGTCCTGTTGTATTCTTTACCATCGAAATATTAACATTCACTTTGTTTCTGAAGGCCTCCTGCATCACGGCCTTATCATTCTAGTAAGAAAGAAGTGAATGTTAGCAAAACATTCAGGAACCTTTCTCTCTAAATATTAAAAAATATATTTTGAGTTGGCTGTTCTCATGGGGTTGCACTCAAATAACCTGGTAAAGAATGAAAGTTCTTCTTCTCCCCAAGCTGATTGTCAAATGAAATACTCATGAGAGTGGCAAATCTGATGTGGCCTGCCTTCACTCCTCCAGGGCTGTAATAAAGACAATAATTTATTGTCCTGATCGCCAGTTTCAAGAATTGGGGGCAGGGCAGTGAGAGGGGATATTAATTCCACAGAATAAAATGCATACAAAGCACAAGGCTGTTTAATAGGCCTGTGTGGGAATAAATGGGAAGCATTGATAATTGATTTTCTATGACTGGGATTGGCAGATGAGCTGCTAAGAGTAGTGAGGATCACCAGGCCAGTGTCCAGATCAGGGTCAGAGGTCAGAGCTGGCTGGGTGGCCGGTGCCACTGCTGTCCTCAAGGGTGAGATAAGAACAGTGGAACTTTCAGGATGAAGAGCGGGACTACGATCATTCCGACGTTTGTTTTTTTGTTGTCATTAGTGGTCAATGTCTTTGCCCTCATCCAGAGAAAAATGTTGCTGGGTTTTATTTTATTGTTGAATGACAGTTTACAAAGCAGGAGATGGAGGCTATCAGGGTTGTTTGTCAGCTGCCTAGAAACAGAGGGCAGATCCTCACCAGAGGGAGATGGAGCAACTGAGATCTCAGCATCTCAGAGAAAGACAGAGTCTTGAGTAAAATCTCAGTGAGACCAGATTATCTGGGAGAGTCTGAGTCAGGCCAAATGTTTTGGAAGCTGGTAGCAGCCTAGTTGTCCAGTTGTGTTAGTTAGGGTCTTGAGATAAGTCCAGTTTATGGCTCAAAAAGGAGCTTAGGCTGTTTTGCTTTGTGATAATACTGGCTTTGGTACCTTATGGCTGCATGTATTGGTTTCCTGGGTCTGTCTGTGTAAATGATCGCTAACTATGGTTTATCAACCATAGTCACACAGAATGTCACAAGGGTAAAATCTAAAGTCCTCTATATAGTTCATTTTATGGTGATGTGAATTAAAATATGTCAAGGCTTAAAAGAAAATGGCAGTGTTCACAAAGGTTTACCTAACTCAAGAGCAATTATCCCACAGAACAGAAGCAATTCACTCATTTCAAACTCAGATTTAGAATATCAAGACAAGACATTATGGCTCAGCCCAGTGGAGCAGTGTTTAGTATTGCTGTCTCACAGCACTGGGTTCAATTTCCTGGGATGCTATCTGTGTGGAGTTTGTATGTTCACATGTGTCCCCTCTGGGTGCTTCAGTTCCCTCCCACAGTCTAAAGACACACCGGTAGGTTAATTGGTGTGAGTGTGTGTGTTTCTATCTGTGTGTGCCCTGTGATAGAGTCTGGCTCCCCACTGACCCTGGGTAAAGGGGTAAGAAAATGGACAAATGGACATCACATTACTAGAGAATCAAAGCAATATTTGGTTCTGTTTAATGTTTTGAGTTTCAAAATGTCATTTTCTATTGTACTTTCTACAGAATTATATTCATTTCCTTCCTGGATTACCATATAAAATATATTCTCATTGTGAGCCACACATTAACAAAGGGAATTTGTGGTTCATGGAGATCAACAAACATCACTATCTGCCCAGGTCTGATATGAGGAAACAGAGATAGGGTTCATTCAAACTTCTGATCTGTGTTTGTGTGTGCAGAATAGTCCTTTTAACAAAACCTACCAGAAAGGAATTTCTTATGGAGCCAACACTATGTAAATATCCATGCAATTTGCACATGAAATTACCAAAAACGGTGATTATACAGGTAACTATATCTATCAAAAGGAGAACGTTGGTTAAGCCTGCATCCTGTCTAAGCTGAATTGTAATACCAGGGACCTGACCTACATTCACTGTCACTCAGCCCACTATTTCTAAACGCAACTTCTGATAATGCAGACCTTTAGAGTTGTCCAGAGAGCACTGTCTGCACCCCACGGGCAAACATTTAATTGGTATTAAAAGCTTTTCCCTCTGGAATTTGATAATTAGATTCACCGAATTATTTTTTTAAATTTTTTTTAAGTGCATGTCTGTGAGCAAAAGGAAGGGAAATCCTCTCGCACGCACTGATTTAAATAACAATATGTTACCCTTTGCATTGTGATTCTTTTTTTCTCTTTTCTCACAAAGGAGAGGTTTATCAGCCTCCTTATTAACACTCATTAATATCCATTTACTCGAGGGCTACATAAACAGTATGCTAATCAGCAGTGGGTAGTCCCTCACATGCAGGGTCATTCAAATCCACATGCCTTTTATTCCCTTGGCCTGGTTCTGTATTGAGCAAAGAGTCACCTTGTATGACATTCCCTGCTGTTTCTATGGTGAAAGCATGCAAACTTATTTACTTTCTGTCAGTTGCTAATGATCAAACCCATCCAGATCAGACAAGCCACTCAATATGTGCAGTTTATACTGCATAAGGCAATACGATCTCTATGATCTTGTTTTGATCCACACACTGCTGTGGTGCATATATTTGAAAGTGTTTTGTGTAAACTATATTTCCAACAGTGATATATATATATAAATATAATGTGTATGGCTTTATCATATATATATATTATTTGTTCTATTTTTTATTATTGGATGGCACTCTGCAAAGCATGTGTCAGTTAGCTTGCTAGTCCATTGGCCCACTTCCTCCATCAGAAGAATATTTCTTCTCATTTATATACAGTATATAAAGGTGATGGTAAGCCCAGTGATCTTAGTAAAGAATTTCTAATGAATAGAGGTTTTCACAGGGTAAGTTAGTCTTAATCACTTCTGAAACACGATTAGAAAAATTACTTAAAATTACTGTTTACTTAACGTTATTATTATTGTTGTTGTTGTTGTTGTGAATGAACAGAGCAGAAAGGATGACACTGTCTACATCTCTCTCACCTCAAGACCTCACACTAAAGCAGGAACAATACACAAGCCCAACAATTCAAAGGGAACTTTCACTGTCCTTTTCTAATCGGTTTATCCTAAATTTCAGATGCTCAGATGCATTTTCAGCCATGTGATGGATCAACAAAATTTAATCTGCATCCCTTGTGTTCCCAGTAGTTTATTCTGCATCTGTCCCCCAAAACACAGCAATGCCAGTAGTGCATATAAGCCTAAACATGGACAGCTTTGTCGTAAGGTTTTATGCCAGCCCTGCATTTACTCACCATGTGCTTGAACAGTGCAGCAGACTAATCATCTTAGGGTTTCCAATCTATTTAGACAGCATGCATATTCGGAAAGGAAACACAATACTTGTCAACGAAAGGAAAGTCTCCTGTTCACAAGGTCTTACCTAAAGAGATTCAAAGAAGAGAAAAGCACGCTATGGTACATAAACCCCTTCCGTAACATGAACAAAATAAAATAAATATAATCACTTTCCTGTATGCACTCCACAACACGCCAGCTCCTTGGGAGTTTTTATCCTTAGACTAGAGACCACTGAGCAGATTACATTGCATAGTATGAGGATACATGAAACTGTGACATTTTTGTAGATTCTTTTATGTTATAACCTTGTTATGGGATCCAGAAAGTATACCTCATTTTTCTGTACATGGTATGATTCATTTTTATTTCCAAGACACACAATTATAACAGAGCACACAGCAGGCTTGGGTTGTGGTTCTTTGTTGTTTGTCTCATAAGCACTTTCCCTATTCTGTACCTAGTTTGGTATCAAATACAGTACTGTTCTTGTAAGGTTAGAGTTGGACATTTTTTTTAAAAAAATATAATATAAAAGTCTTATATTAAGTCTTATATATATTAAGTCTTAATATAAAAGAATTATATTAGAAACTGACATCACCCTAGGCAGTTTTACACAAAGCATAACTAGAGTCAGACACCAAAAAGATTTGAGCAAAGTAATAAAACAAAGATATAAGAATCATAAAACATTTCAGGATATATTTTTCTCTATTTTAAAAACATATGGAAAGAACCTATTATTAGTACTGTAAAAAATATATGGTTTGCATGAGTCATACCTAATATGATGTAATCATCCATATGGCAATTAAGAGGCCTATAACACCATTTCATAAAACAAAACCTCTTCATAGATTTTTTTAAAGGATAGTGAAAAAATGCAATTTTCGTTTCACCATTTTGTCAAAATGTAACATTAAATTCAAAAGGATATTTTATAAATTGGAACTAATATATTCCAAGTATATATATAACTAATATATATATATTAACTATAACTATATATAACTAATAATAAGACAAATTCTTCTCATATCACTCACTGGGGCCCAAAGTGACTTCATGAGAACTTAGTCCTCTGGTTAGAAATCTTGTGAGAGCCAAGCTCATTCAGTTTTACCATCACTGATTTAAAACAAAGAAGGTGGAAACGAGGGGGGAATAATAGACATTTCAGGACTTAATTTCTTCAGGCTTAATAGTTATTTGGGCCAATTGTTTCCCCAATTAGCCCAGTTTTCTATTTCACCTGCTTTGTTGAACTAAAGACGTGGGTGATACCCTAAATATATATATATATCACAATAATTAGTATATATTAGATCAAAATGATCCCAAGGGGAAGATGGCCATTATGTAAGGATAACATAAAAGGTCAGGATGGGTGTTTACTTTTATTAATTTCAACAGTTGAGCATAGAGTTGAACATCTGATTTTATAAAGACTGTCCTCATGGTTAGGATTCAGTGTTACTGCCACCTCGTGTTACTACTCTGTTGCGACAGCGTTACCTGAGAGACCTCCAAGGAAATTCTGGTTGCTACTGCAAGCAGTCTAGGTGGACCAGTAGGTGGCGCTCTTCCTTTTGGACCAGGAGGCTCAAACTAAAGCCCTGGTTGGATGGCCAGGGACACTGCTGTAGGAGTCCTTTGGCTGACGTCTTAAACTGAGGTCCTGACTACTAAGTCACTACGAATCCCGTGACACAACACAAGGTAATTTAAGATCCCGTGGCACTTTTTGATAGGGGGTCATCATTAGTGTCCTTGCAAAATTCCACTTTTAGCTTGTACAATCTAGCTTTGTTAAAGATCTCCCTTAATTTAAATTTAAATTTCACGTCTCCACCTGATCTGCTGTGTGTTGGGGCTGCTGGTGCATAATGGCTGCCTGATGACACTCAGGTGGGAGCTGAGCTTCAGTGGTGGATGAAGTAGGCTTACCTTCTGTAGTGTAAGGCATTATTAAACTATTATAGAAAACAAAGGAATTATATATAAACCAGATAATTAGCAATTATTTTTTAGCCAACAGTTCATGGATAAAGTACATTTCAAAGCACAGTATTTTAAAATCTTTTGATATTTCTCAAGGCAAGAAGCAAACAAGGACAGGAATGACCAAAATGAAGAAAAACACGAGAGAAAATATTCTGTTCCCGAAGGAAGTAAAACCTTCCATGGTAATATTTTGTCTCACAATATTAATACCTATTTAAAAAAAAACATTGTATACGCCATGTATCGGCCTACTCTAAAAAAACATAAACCCTCCAGGACTCTCTTTGAATAAAGCAGGCTGGCTGCCTTTGTTAATCCATGAGGAGTCAATGACTAAATATCTAAAAGTATGGCAATTCTTAGTTATTAGTTTTAGATATATTGCCCGTACTTACATTCTAATAAAAATCAAGTTGAAACAGTGGAATTTATGCAGGCAGGGAAGAAAAAAGCCCAAGCCAGACGTTAATAGAGATTTGCACTTTGTGAAATTCCCATCAGGGTGCCGGGCTCATTAAGGTTTATTAAGTGGCAGCTCAGATGAACAATAGGAGGTGTGTGCCCTGTGGCAGGCCTGCAGGCTGTCTTACAGTGATAGGAGCTCCCCTGGGCTGCTCCTCAGCCATGCTTCTCAGAGTGGCTCAAGGTTTCCACACTTCACAGCACAGCACAGAGAGGTGCTCCGGCTATATTAGAATCCAAATGAAAATTCTTGACTCTCTCAACTCATTTCCTGGGCTCGGCTTTTCTTGCAGATAAGCGACAATGGGCGGCAACGCTGGACACCGCCAAGCTGAAATGATTCACATTAATAATTTGCGCCGGTACTTGGGGCCAGATAAGCGCAGTTGTTCTTTGAAGGAAAAATCAATTTGGAAGAAAAACCCGATGCCATTCCATGGTTACGGTTGTTTTTTTCTTTGCTAACAAAATATACAGCGCTTGTTGCAAAACATTTTTTTTTCAGAATTGCGTGTGGACATAAAAAATATTGATCCGTTAGACCTAAGCACATAACCATCCAGCGGTTTACCGAGTAAGAGATAAAGGACACCGTAATCTTTGGCTAGTGTCCTTTGGCAGACCAATGATTAATCTGGTACTTAATCTGTAAAATATGGCGCAAAAAGATGGTGTTTGGGTTATAAATAACATAGCATCAAGAAAGACCTTTTTTCTAGATAATAGCCATAGTCCTGGATGCTGTATTTCTTAAACAGCACAAATGGATAATGATTTTATATAAATACTGTGGCATTGTAAGCTTATGTCCTCTGTTACCTTTGTTTTATTCAGTTATGCAGTAAGAGTTCTGTTATTGTTGTGTTCTATCATGTTTTATGTATTTTTAAGTTATATAGAATTCTCTGTTTCAGTCTGTAGATAGGCTTACTTTAATATACGTTTCCTTGTTTTCCAACTGGTCATGCTGGGTAATGTGACAAGGAAGAAAGGCAGAGATACAGTATCAGGGAGAGAGAGAGAAGTAAGGTGCAAATGTGCATGATAAAAGAATATCAGTTTGCTTCCAGTTCTCATCCTTGCATGCAGAGTGTTCAACCACCACCACACAAACCTCTTACACCACCAACACCATTAGAAAATATTTTGTCTCGCTATTCTTTTACAGGACATAAATCATTGATTTTTTAAATGGGCAAACACTGTGAATCATTTGATTCACAGTGTGGGACAATTTAAAAAAATCAATGATTTATTTATGACTTACTTGCCTTTCTTAAAACAGATTAATCTTATGTTTTCTGAGTCACGTTAATACCACTGTTTTGATGTCATATTTGGCAGAAGCTGACATGCATGATTTTGACTGAAGATAAACCAGTGGAAAATTTCACTCCATGTTTTCTGAGTTAACCTTTGTGGTCATATGTTTTACTCTGGCTTGTCTTCCTATTTTTCATCATTGAAAAATGTTGCACTTTAACCTGATAAATAATTTCTAACTTCTTATTTGGTGTTTATGGTGTCCTGCACTGTACATTTAATTCTGGCCTAAATGTGCTTGAAATTCAAAGAATGCATTTTATCCCGATAGTCTTTATATAATTCTTAAACATAATCAAATCTTTTGACTTTCACACCAGTTTAATATTGGGTTGATCTAGTTTGTTTGATTGCTTGTAGTTCCTGTAATTGATCCTCTTGTGCAGAATTTCATATAAAGAAGCCAAGGTGTGAGCTTCAACACCATTGGTGGATATCTTGTTCCAGTCTTCCACAACCATTTGTGTAAAAAGTGCCCCTTGTTCTCATTATTTAATATAATACCCCTTAGTTTAGGCTAATGTCCTCTGGTTTATGCTCCACCGTGATCCTGAAGATATCAACTAAAGCTCAATACATTTTGAAGTTTGAATATGGAATACTTTAATCGAGTCTTCATTGCTGTCTTCATTATTTAAAATGAAAAAGATTCACTTGTTATAAGTCACAGCAAGACAATCTTTTCCAGACTGCTCCAGAGCATCAAAGTCTTTCAGCTATGAAGTGACCAAAACTGTACTGTAAGTATTCTAAATTAGGTCTTACTATTGCATATCACAATTTTAACATAAAACCCCCTAATCTAATACTCCACACTTCCATCCATCGTTTCCTAACCGATTTATCCAATTCAGGGTTGAGGAAGACCCAGAGCCTATATCAGCAAGCAACACGAACAAGGGAAGATACTGTACATTGTGGATGGGACGCCAGTCAATGGCAGGGCACACACAGACAGAAACACACACTCACACCAGGGCCAATTTTCCTACTCGTATATGGGAGCACCTGGTGGAAACCAATGCAAACACAGAGAGAATATACAAACCCCAGCCGTATAACACCCCAGGATCTGAACCCAGGGCCATGGCACTGTGAAGCACCAATGCTAACCACTGCGCCACACTAACCAAATTCTCCACACTTCCCTACTCATTAAATGTAATCTACCAACAGTTTGCCCAGTGCTGCAATTAGTATAAGTCTTTCTGAATTATCTGTACTGCTTTGAATTCTTCTTCGCTTGCCCATCTCTTTTCTTATCATCTGTTGACTTGTTTGCTGACTTTATCAGGATGTATAGTAGATAATGTACATTAATTATGAAGTGCTGTGGAACTATTGCTTTTTACCAACTTGAGCTATTTGCAGGGATAATATCTATCATTTAAAATTTAAACCGTCTTACCAATAAAATGAGCAACAATGTGGTACAGTGAATGTTCTCAAACTCATCTCTGCAGGACTGCAGACTGATAGCTTCCTTAAGGACCTAATTGAACAAATAATTGGCTCAGTGTGAGCAGTTTACAGATTCTTCCAGAACCTCAGCTCCTGCTGATTTAAAATAAATCTCCAAAACCCACTGGAATACACTTTCCAGGACAGGGCTTGTACACTCTGAACTAATGACTTATGACCTGAAGAAAAAAAAGAAATGTAATACATGAAATGAAATTAATCAAATTATTCAATCAATTAAATAATCCTGGATTCCTGGAATCTGAGACAGCCGAGCTTCCCTATGAAGCTCAGCAATACTGTATCTTGTCTGGTTGTTGCACATGACTAAAGAAGCCTGAGATCAGCTTTGATTCCTCTGCCTGGATGCCATAAAGGTCTACTGTCAAAGGAATGCTGAGGCATCGGGATCACCAAAGCTTTGCTCTAATGTCACTATCCCACGTCAAGACTGCTGATTTCTCAGGCACTGTGGCTCCTCTTGTGCAGTTCAATGCTTTTAAGAGGAAAATCTATTGATTCCATTAGTACACTTACAGGCAATTAAAATGAAGAATTGTATCAGATGATAAATAGACAGTTGGTGGCATGGTAGCACATTGGTTAGCATTACTGCCTGGCAGCACTGAGGGCCTGTGTTCCAATCTGCACCTGGGGTGCTCTCCGTGTGGAGTTGAGCTTTTCTCCCAGTTTTCGTGTGGGTTTCCTCCCACAGTCCAAAAACATGCATGTAGGGTAAGTGGCTTCTAGGAAAACTGGCCCTGTTGTGAGTGTGAGTTTCTCTATGTGTTTGTATATCTGCAATGGACTGGCCTCCTGTCCAGGGTTTACCCTGCCTTGTGCCCGTTGCTTGCTGGGATAGACTCTGGCTTCTCCATGACCCTGTACTGGATAAAGTGGTTAGAAAATGGATGGATGGTTACATACAGTCTGACACTTTCCTGTGATGTTTGAGCTCCCCAACTGTTCTTTTTTATACCATTATATGCTGCACAGTATGTTTGTGCCAGAAAATACCGGTCCTTGGTAAATACCATGCTAATCTGAAACACTTCAGTACTTTTGTGGCAATATGTTGCAGTAAGTTTCCTCTATTTCGTTAGTTAAGAGTGAATTTTTCTGGGCATTCATCTACCCCAGTCGAGACACAGACTTGACCCTGTAACCATAGCACGTTGCATTGGTATTCATAGAGTCATTCATCACTGCTGACAACTTGCCAGCACTCAGCTGTACTATTACAGCATTTTCAGGGAGAAAAGTCCAAATCGAACGTTTTTCTTCCCTACTGCGCACAGAAAACAAAGGAATATTTTCACTCTTCTCACTAGAACACAGGGATCATCAACTCGCAGAACGTGAAGGATCGAAATGTAAAAACATTTTACCAGAACACCCATGAACACATCCAAAAATCATAATGTTTGTAAGAAATATGTGTGGATTTGAGAAAAAAAAAAGGTCTGAAATTTAGAATGTAACTTCTTAAGGAAAATGTAATTGTTTTCATTATTTTTCTGAAGAAGGTAATTCATTTGCGCCTATTTATTTTTGTTGTGAGATTTTTTTTCCACTTCATGTGAAAAATAAACCTACGCAACGACAGCATCTAATGTACCTTCACATACCTTACTGTAGGCGAACCAAATACGTGTACGTCCGCCTCGTTATTCAAGCCATTATATATATATTTTTTTTCTTAATGCCAAACTATCTTGCGGGGTACTGGCTGGTGAGGACTCTAGCACTGCACAGCGAGCTGGTGGACAGTAGAGTCTGCCCTCGGCAGCCCGCTGCTCTCCCTATGGCCGCTGCCGTACCTCTGAGGCAGACTGTCAGACGCACCAGACAGGACGGGAGGAGCTGGACCACGGGCTCGGGCTCCGGCGCTGCGCGCGCAGCCCCGCTGTCAGCGGATCAAATCCTCCTTCAGCTGTGCGAGCCGAGCCTTGCAGCGCAGCGCAGCGCGGGGGGCTGGCTCGGTTTTGACAGCGGTGCCCCGTCAGCTGCCTCCGATTTTATCCGTTCGGTCTGTTTCCGAGACTCTCGATTCAGAGGGGGGGGGGAATAATAAAAAAAAAGAACCCGTCTACGCCGTTCATTCTCGGAGGGGCAAATGCTCGAAGATCGAATCCCGTTGGAAAAATCAGAAATTACGATGCTGAATGCATTGCTGGACCAGGAAAAAAGCTACAATACGCGATGCCTAGTTAGGTCCACCTTTGGCTCTATTGCATTGTTCTGGATCAGGACTGAAATACTGCTAAGGTAAGGACCGTTTTCGCGTAGCCTCGGAAATTTTAGTGGAAAGAACGCTTTGTCGTGTGAATACTAAACACTTCCCTGCTTGAGAAATGTATTTATTGTTTTTGTATACGCAGCATTCTGAGACTCCCTGCGTAAAGCTGAATTTCTACATCGTATCTTCAAAATGGACAGTAAAACAAAATGCCAACGCCTTAAACAGAACCATTGAAAGCAGAAAACTAGTGATAAAGCTGTGTATTATGTCATTCTTATCCATTCGTCATTTAGGGTGATTAAATGCCCTTTACAATGTTTAGATGGTCGCACAGGTGCGTTGGCAAAGACTAGGAAGCGTCCTTAAAGCGACAGAAGGTAATTTCCTGAAAGCGTCGTTTCTCAGTTGAATGGAACCATCATTGTTGTTTTTATTTTTTTTTTCCTGCGAATTTAAACCTATCCTATCAGTACTCGGTCGTATATATTTCGATATTTTTTTAATGTTGATTTTACAGATACAATGACTTTGTTAACGTCACAATGAAGAACGCGCACCAAACAGGCAGAATAAAACAGTAGTAAAAGGAGTGACTTGGAAAAAAAAATCCCCAGTAGTAAATATGGGGTTTTGTTGAAGCACTCACGAAATTCCACACCCGTTTCTGTTTTGTTTAGGGTTAGCAATGTTTCCAAACAGCTGCTGTATTGTGCTGTAATTGTAGAGGTCCCCTGAGCCAGCCTTGGACACAGTCAGATGGATGTGCCGTGTACGAGATCTGTGACTGCACAGGCTCGGAAGGCTCTCATTAATAATCATACCAGAGGCACTTGTGTAGCTTCGCCAGCGTTCAGTAGTGGCGTCGCTAAAAGCTTGACCGTCGAGCCTTTTAACCCGAGAAAGTTAAATAATGTATTACTTTTGTTTATCGATTTCGCTAAAATGCTTAGATGCTAATGATGCTTTTGGCAGTCAACAGAGGCCCATCTGGTTTCTTACAACGCAGCTATCGCAGCACAGTCTGATACCTTACTGCGTTAAGTTCAGTAGAATCGTACAAATCGTGTTACTCATTCACTATGTCTGAAAACATTGGGTTTCGGGGTGGACTCGCACAAAACCCCCGCTTTTATAATACATGTATTGACATCTGATGACCTTCTCTTTTCCCCCTCTCCTTTCCGTGAAATTATAATATGGCTCCTGTGTCCTCCCTTCTTAGTTTGGCTGATAACCAGCTCCCTCCTTGCTGAGGGCAATCCCTTTGTGTTTCATAAATGCTCCTGACTTTTGTTTGTTTTTATTAAATACAGTCTTAAACCTGAGCGTTTCTTGTGAAATTGGTGTTTAAAGAGAGGTGGCGAAACGTTTGTTTAAAGGCCGTATTTATTTTAGTAGTGTGGGCTTCAGTATCGTTTTAGATAGTAAACTCTGCTAAGAAATACCTACACGACGAACAGAAGGGTTGCTTAAAAAATAAAAAAAAAGCTATTGTTCTTCTTGTGTAAAGTTATATTAAGGCTTTTAAACAAATGAGCGGGTGTTGCAATTAGTATAGAGGCAGAGCCAAAAGGTACAAATGTTACTGCTGATTTACTGAAAATATTCTTACAATATATGAAAGAATATATCACCTATAATATCAAGACTTGGAAGCTTATTTTTCCTCTTTCTTCTGTCAGTTTTCACCTTTTAAAACAATCTAAATGAACACAATAAGAGCCGCCAGGTGTGATCTCCAATGTCAACTCCAACACATTGTTTCTGTATTTCATTGCCAATCTAGCTAGCTCATATTCTGAATACTTTTTAAACTGAATGAGAAACAGATGAGCAGGAAACTCGAATATGACAAGTTTCTTTGCTCTCTTAATGAGAGAAAATAATGATTTTGGGTTGTCGTTCAGCAGTTTGCTTTGAAGAAGTCGGCCTCTCATCACCATAGAATATTACAGTAAACACAATGATTTGTGATTCTGAATCAATGCACTACTGTTAAGTTTGATCCTGGTCCTTAAAAGATAGCAGCTGTTCTGAATAGCACAGTTCAGATCACTATCCATGGTAGTGATCTTGATTTTAAAGGGAAAAAAGGCATTTATGGCATGTGATTTTCCCCTTGGTCAAATGCAAAATATGTACTTTAGTGTTTTGGAGAGGATAAAGTGGCATAAGAATTATTGTCTTCTTATTGTTTTCAGATGCTTCACATATTCACATGGGTCTTGTACATTTAAGGACATCACTGCTAACACGTGAAGAAAAGGAAATCTGCTGTTAATAGCTTATATTTTTCACACTTTTTTGATAGGAGTGGGGTTTATTGATTCAAGGGATTTTTGAACCATGAACTCAGGCAAAGTGAAGCGTATGGAATTGAGTGAGGTTTATTTGCTTAACACTTCTGGGAGGAAATATTTATTAATGAGAAGATTTCATAATATGGCCAATATCAAATATGTTTAAAACAGTATATCTTCAAGCATATTGACAATGAAGGAAGTAACTTAATTTTACATGTAAAACGTTATTAGTGGATTATGGATGGCATGGTGGTTAACATTGTTGTCTCACAGAGCTGAGGCTGTGAACCAGTTCCAGACCAGGGGTGCTATCTCTATAGAGTTTGTATGTTCTCCCATGTTTGAGTGTGTTTCATCTGGGCACTCCAGTTTTCTCCTGCATTCCAAAAGCATAGTATGTTAACTAGCTTCTAGGAAAAGTGTTTCTAGGTTTGAGTGTGTGTGTCTGTGTGCCTGCTCTTTGATGGACTGGCATCCCATCCAAGTTGTACCCTGCCTTGTGCCAAGTGCCTGCTGGGATAGGCCCACACCACTGAATTAGAAGAGGTGGTTGGAGAATGGATGGATTGAGAGATTAGTGGATTTTATGTGGTCATGAAAAAGTCATAAATGTTCAGAAACTAATGTGCAGATCTTGCTCTTGAATGTAGTATCTCCCTCTTTTTGTGACACAAAATTGACTTGGCCTCATCTTAAACCAGAATGGTGTTCACTTAGAACGAGATATATAAATATACTTGTTATTTACTCTACAAAGTCATTACAATTAACTGACAAGAAAGCAACAGTCACGAATGCACCATTATTGCCGACTGTGAAATTGGGCACAGAAATGAGTCAAAATGACATCACTGACCATGCAATTAAAGACACCATTTTGCAGCTGGAAAGTTTACATCAACGTACTTGCTCTGTTCTGAGTAGTTTCCAGGAGATGGGCTGATCTTTTCCTGTAAGAAGCTGTTTTATTGTTGAGTTGCACTGAACAGTGACACAGCATGCATCATATACATCATATACATGTAATAATACATCACAATAAAGGCCTTGTTAGCACAACAAAACAATAAAACAAAAGAATAACTGATGACATAATTTCTAAAACATGTTTTAGAGCTAATTCCACCAGAAAGGTATCTTCTAAACTTTTAAACTTGAGAGATCATGTAAATGCTCTGCTCAGCTGTCTGTGAAAGACAGATGATGCAATGAAGTAATGTTTGTTAACCTGGGATCTCAGCCCCCTTGAAGGCACACAGCTAAACACAGAGGATTGTTGAAATCAAGGGTATTAAGTTCCAATTAAAATCAATCAATCCAAATGTTTTTATTTTGATATAGTGCCTTTCAGTCCAGAGTATTGGCATGGCAATTTACATCAATCCATCAATTTTCTACCCACTTGATCAAAAAAGGAGTGCAGGGGAGCTGGAGCCTATCCTAGTAAGCAAAGGGCTCAAGGCAGGATACACTCTGGACCGGACGCTAGTCCATCGCAGGGCACACACACAGACACACACAATCACACACACACAACCACAGCAGGGCCAATTTTCCCAGAAGCCAGTTAACCTACCAGTATGTCTTAGGTCTGTGGGAGGCACTTTACATAAATAATACAAAAAAGTAGTGCAGTAAATTCAGTTTATGGCAGGACTAGATTTAAAGATCTGAGTCTCACTTAGTCTCAAATTTCAGATTGTAGTTAAAAACCAACAACTGGCGGTGTCAGATCCATGCAGCAGAACTTTAACAAGCCACCAACAGCAGTTTGATTATGAAAAGTGTGCCTTTGAAATTTTGGACCAATTAGATTCAAAATTATGTAGAATAGGGAAAGTAAGAGGCATGGATCTTCTATATAGGAAATAGCAGGGATCGTTTCCATGATGAAATGTTAAAAAAAGACTAAAAGACATTTATGGAATCCTTCTTAGGTGTGATTTTCAACGTTTCTGTAGGCCTGTTTTTCGGCTGTCACATGAATTAACCCAAGCACACAGTCAGGCGCCCTGTTGACCACTAAGACCACGACAGTATAAGGAGATTTACCTTATTACTTATCATGGGGTTTGTTGCACAAATGTACTCTAAACAGGTTTAAAAACAAAGGGCGCACTAAAATTTCTTTCACTTTGCAATTTGCATTACATAAACCCAATAATTAAAATACGTATTTCATTAATATCTCAGGAATACATTACGGATGCGTTACAAAGAAAAATATCGCCTTGACAGCGTTTGCCGGCTTCCCCACACGCAGGTGACTTTTACTGGGTTACGATTTACTGCATCCAACTTGAAACCCACCCTGGATTTATTTCCCAACAGCCATTTTTACTGCAAAGAAAAACCAGTATGATTTTAATGTAGCATTACAGTTTTTTTTCATATACATAAAATACAGATTTTTTGGGGGGAGACCTACATAATCTGTAAATAATTTGAAAAGAAAACACATTCAGGTCATGAAACGTAGACAATTCGTTAGCCTGTGTTCGCATCATTATTGACATGTGCTCACAGGCACCGCATAGTGGTCTCTTTGGGGTACTGCCCTTCAGACTTCAGACTATTGAATTAAACAAATTGGACGTATTCCAATTAGTATTAAACTGCTAATTACTAGTCTTAGTATTCATAAAATACAAAATGTCTCTATTGTGTTGTTACTTTTGAGTGTCACATTTATTTCTCTGCCTTTTTAGCGCTTATATTAAGCTATTGCTTAAACCGCCCGTTAAGGTGCAGTTTAGTTACTGTATATGACAGCAATATTGTGCATGAGCACAGTAAATCATAACAACATATTGCATCTTGTGTGTGGTGCTACACTTCTTTATTGTCAGTGATTAACCCTAAATTTCTGATTGTCCATTACAAAGGCCTGGAGGTTAACCGACATGAACTTGTGTGCCCTTGTGTTGGTAGTCTGCGCTAGAAGCATACTGCAGGGCAGAAGGAAGATATATTGTAGAGCATCATCCATTATTCATTATGAGAAAGCTTGAATTCCTGTGAAAGGTTGTGGCAGCTGGAAAGAATGGGGCACAAGGCAGTCAGGAGACCAATCCACTACAGGGACCACAAATGGGTGCACTGGGACAGTTAGGGACACCAATTAATCTAGCCAGCATGTCTCTGACCCCCAGAGTACTCAGTAAATACTGGGAGAGAACATGCAAACTCCACTCTTATTAATGCCTTATTTAAAGACGCTTAAATGAATGTCTCAGAGTTTTAACTAACCATTCCAGTTGTTTGTATTTTAAGAGGAAATGCAGATATCAGCTGGATCTTTGTGAAGGATCACTTGTTTAAGGATGGCCCATGGCGTTTTAAAATTACGTCTTGCAAAAGTGTTGCATAGACTTTTTTCCACATCAGTCATCTTTGTTTTACTCTGAGATGAACAGATGTTGATGTTTTCCTTAGCGGTGAACTCTGTCTGAGTGGAAGCCATGTACTGCCAATGTTTCTTTTGTTTTGTGCTGTTATATGTCTGGGAAGAAACGAGGACACAATCCAAGGAGATGCATAGCAGTTCACCAGGTTTGCTGTGCAGTGTCCACACCACGATTTTGTCTTATTGTTTTGAGACACTTGATTGTTGAAATCAGGCCTATTATAAATTTGGGGAGTTATTTTTGGAGTTGTTCATTTTTTCCTTTTTCAACAAACTTTTTTTTTTCTATCAGCTTGCAAGCCTTCTGTTTGTTTTCTCAGACTTGTGAGGGGTTTGGGGTGAATCTGCTGGAGCTCCCTGGGCAAAAGTGAAGTGGGTGGGACAAAGCCACTCTGGGTGGGTTTTCAAACAGAGGTGCTACTTGCTAGATCAGTGTTGTCCAAGAGTGTTATTCATGTTACTCATTTACCCTACGTTAGTAACATCCAACCATCCATTTTCTACAGAACTTCTTCCCAACACAAGGTTGCAGGTGGGGTAGACGCTTATCCTGGCAAGCAATGGGAGCAAGACCGGATACACCCTGGACTGGACACCAGTCCATCACAGGACACACCAGGGCCAATTTCCCAGAAGCCAATTAACATAAAATTAACCTATGTCTTTTTACTGTGGCAGACTCCACACAGGGTGCCCCCCATTTCTGTAATTGAACCCAAGAACCCAACACTGCGAGGCAGAAACGCTAACCATAGTGCCACTATGCCACCCATTAGGGAACATCATTTGAAGTTCGGTCGTTCATTTACTTTACTAAACGTAGAATCCAGTGCTCTAATGGTAGATATTGGTAGCTGCTTGTACATATCTGGCCAACAGCGTCACTAGCTTACGGTTAATGTGCTGGCTGTGCCAAATTACCAATTTTGTTGTTCCTATGGCTTGAGGAGGAAACGTGTGAAGCGAACGGTTTACATCGCCATCCCGAAGCAAGTCTTTATGGGGTCTGTTCGAGATGTGTCTGTGCTGGAGAGCTCAGCTCTAAATTTGGCTACAATTTGGCTACAACTGACGTTTCGTACTTCTTCGCCGCTTGTGGTTTGCAGCTGTTGGTTGATAGACTGTATAGGGAAATTCAAAGTGGAAAGAAAAAGTGGAAAAAACAATGACAACAGAGACGACAGTAAATTAAAAAAAAAAAACCTTCAGCCAACTGATTGTTTCCAGCAGAAGACAATTGTTGCCGCGGAGACTCCTCATGGCAGTAATCAGACTGGACGTTCATTCAAAACAAGCAGCGGTCTCCGGGCAGTTTTGTTTAGACAAATCTAGCAGAGTTCTCTAAATAAAACTGTCTGCCTGGCGATTGGTACTTGTTTTGAACGAACGATACAAAAGGGGCAAATAAGAAGTAGAGCCAAGGTTGACACTCTGTGGTATTTTCTTATCTTATTTTGTTCCAAAAGTCCTATTTTTGTGTTTTTTACTATTGTTGTGCAGTTGTTAAAAGACAGACGTACGTCTCCCATAGCTGTTTTTTTTTCTTGGGGTGGTTCTGTTTGGCAGAAGTCAGTAATGTAATATAAATCACCCATTAGGACAAACATTAATTTTGGCATGCAGTTTAAATATTTCTTTTAAATAATTTTAAGGGCTGTTATATCATCTACAGCTGTATGAGACGGTTAAATGCTTTGCACATTAGCAATCTGCACAACAAATGTTATGTTGGAAAACAGGACTTGGGCTGTGTAGCCTCTCGCAGGAAGATAAAGGGAAAGTAAACTGTTTGATAAAAATATGGAAACCATTAATGTGGATGGTGAGGAATTCTGTCTGGGCTTTTAGGTTGGTATGCTGGTAAAAACAATGCCCAGCTAGTCTCCTGTGCACAGAGTTCAGACTTCAGATCCTTCCCCTTTTGACTGGAAAAAACAGGCTCATGTGTTTACCAAGAAAAAGGGATTCACATGTTGCATCACAACAATGATAATATGATGATGAGAGTGATTACAATGATATGCAAATATCGACGTGCACAAACTATTCTCACTGTTTTCAGCTTTCTGCAGTATTTGTGGAGATGAAAACCACATTTATACACCCAGTTGTAATCAACATTTTGATTATAACGTATGCAATTTCTTCCACTGGCATAGGTTATAAGCAGAAGAGTCTTATTTCACTTCGGTATTAAGTCATTTTCCAGTGTCGTTGCTCTGTTCTGCTTGTGGGTACAAGAGACCGAGGAAAGCAGAGAATCCAGCAACTACTGTCAGGTTGTGACAGTCAAGACCTGATTAAACAGAACCCTGCGTGGAATAATAGTTCTGGCGGTAGAGTATTTTGATCTGATCTGATATTAGGAAGTTCATTTTCTGAAGGAAAGGCATTCCATCCCATTGTTCAAGCTACGAGTTAACGTCTGATGACGGTATTGTATTCTTTAATGGACTGTGCATATCACCCTGCAGCTCACAGCTGGCAGCCCAATGAAGCTAAGCAGGTGTGAGCCTGGTCAGTACCTGGATGGGAGACTCCTGAGAAAAACTAAGATTGCTACTGTAAGAGGTGTTAGTGGGGCCAGCAGAGGGCACTCACTCTGTGGTTTATGTGGGTCCTAATGCCCCAGTATAGTGACGGGGACAGTATACTGTACACAGGGACCGTCCTTCGGATGAGATGTAAAACCGAGGTTCTGACTCTCTGTGGTCAATAAAAATCTCAGGGCGTTTCTTGAAAAGAGTAGGGGTGTTACCCTGGCGTCCTGGCCAAATTTCCCATTGACCCTTACCAATCATGGCCTCCTAATAATCCCCCTCTATGAATTGGCTTCATCACTCTGCTCTCCTCCCTACTGATAGCTGATGTGTGGTGAGCGTTCTGGCGCACTATGGCTGCCGTCGCATCATCCAGGTGGGGCTGCACATTGGTGGTGGAGGAGATCCCCATTACCAGTAGAGCGCTTTGTGTGGAGTGTCCAGAAAAGCGCTATAAAAGTGTAAGCAATTGTTATTATTGCGTCACAGGTTTTTTTAGGATCCCCCATGATACCATAGATTTCTCGAGTGTGCGGTCCTTTAAGCCATAGACTGTGCTGCAGAGTTTACCTGATACAAGAAAAATGCCTCATCACACGGGCTGATGGCAGGGCAGAAAGAGCTGCTGACAGCATTAGCCTTCTTACAAATTGGCCCTTTCCAGTGATAAGATCAACTGGCAGCAGGCAGTGCCCAAACAGGAGGGGTCTGGACAGAGGCTGAGGCTGGTAGAATCAGGGGGCTGGCGTGAGCCAAGTGTCACATGACTCACTTAGGTCCTAATCTCAGCTGGGAAGCAGACAGCAGGGTCCTGGTGTGGGGGTGGCAGTCCTGGTACTGGAATGAAGAAAGCAGAGTCTGGAGTTCAGGGCTTGCGTCAGGCATGAGAGAACTACACTTGGATAGCTTCCTTTTCTTCTGTCCCTGATCCAGTTTAATTAATGGATGTTTGGTCAGCTGTTTAACTCACATGATTAAAGAACAAAAAAGCAGCCAAGCATGAAACATAAATGGTAAGTCTAACTAGAGGATGGAACTGTATCTTGAGTAGGCTCTGTCTGCTTAGCAAAAAGGATAAGTAAGTAGGTACAGTATGAACTGAGCAGGGTCACAGACTAATGCCTCACAAAATCCTCTGGACAGCTCACGGTTTTTAGAAACAGAATTTTGGAAAGTCCACATCATTTTCTTCAGCAATATACAGAAACACATTAAGTATGTGTGTCAGTGGATGTATCGTAACTTACTTTCTATTAAAAAAAAAGACCGGAAGACACACTGACATTCACAAATTGAATAGGGACTTGAAATGTAGTGAGCCCTGCCATTGCCTGAAAGAGCAGTCTTTAATGAGAGCTCCCTGCATCACGAGCAGTGTGTTTGATGAGACGCATCTCCTGGCCTTACCTGGCTCAGCACTGAGCCTGGCTGTCTTGGGTAAAATTGCCCGGGGAGAAGTGCTGACCTACTGGATACCTGCCATATGGTTATAATCTAGGGCTGCAGCATTGATTCTCATTGTTGTTTGCTTACTGATTCATTTCTGACCTGAGAAGGTGTTTATTGTTGTCTCATTCATTAGGACATCATCTGATTTCTGTTTTAGACTAAGTAAGGTCTGAGATCTTCTGTAACAAATGTGGGGTGATTCTGCGTTAATAAAATCTACTTGTCTTACATGATATACAGCAGTGGCAGGTAAAAAGCAAATGAAATCAACATCAAGTTGTAGTTTAGAGCGCAGTATACAGCATTGTAATTTGCTTTTTGAGTTTTAAGTGGATTTCCCTGTATTACATGTTGTATTATATCGCAAGGTACAGATCAGTACTAACTATGCACCTAACAGATTTTGGAGAAGAATACTACTGGTAATTTACATGTTCTCCTTGTTATGTTAGGCAACACTGTGTGCTGTGTGCAGTCAGTGGGGCTTAGTTTCAGCAAAGAATGCTCCACTGTGTTCCACAAATCTTTCTGTAAAACACACTTTATTATATAGATCTTTCTGTTAAAGACATCTGTGTCTATAAATAAAAGTATAAATGTGGATGGCAGGCTGTCCACATGTATATGTGTGTTTGTATAGGATGATATCATTGTGTGTGGCTCTCCGCTATCATGATCTCATTCTTCATTAATTCCCAGTGAACAGACACCTTCCATTTGCAGACTCTAAAAATACAGCCTGTTGGATTTGACTTAGCTGGGGTACAGCCAGGGAGAAGTACAAGGGATACGTGCTATAAATACACAAGTCTTTATTGGATTTTCCAATAATGTGAGTAAATGCTTTTGGGAGACACTCTCTCTAGGCCCTGCAACTCCTATCCAATCGCAAGGATCTGCCCTTCATGTACAAAAAATAAAAATATAATCAATCACAGCCGTCTTGTTTTGGCAGAAATGTGTTGGAGAACAATAAAGAAAAAAATTACAGAGCAAGAGAACACTGCTCTCCAGTTTTCACTGGTGCAAAAGCAGGCCAGATGGATGCCATTATGTTAAAAAAATAAAAATGGTTATAATAAAACAAGATCAGTGTGGAAAGAAGACATTCCATTTGGATATTTAGGTGGCATACTGTACATGACAAGAGTATTGGGTTTGATTTTGTAGTCCCTAATCTTTAGTGGTTATGGAATTTAACTCCCCCATGGATACACAGTAATAGACATTTTGTAACAGAATGGTCTATGTGCTGTAAATTCTCTGATACTGCTTTCAGTAAATATGGGCAGTACAATTCGCTCTGCCCTTGCTATGGCCTGACACTTGTGAAGGCCTGCAGCATTTGCCGAGACCCTATGGCTTGTGACAGAATGGCAGCCATTGCCCAGTCTACTGGAAAAACGCCTCAGCCAAATCACAGCTCTGGCCGGAGAGAGGGCTGCCGTGGGGACTACGTGCTCACTGGTCTGAATGTGTGATGGCAACAGCCTCCAGAATCAGAGAGAGTGAGTCCCCCTCAGGTACAAAATGGCCGTCGTTATCAGTGAAGACCAACATAAAAAGGACATCAGTCCTTTGTTGCCACAGTAGTTGGAGAAACCTTTCAAAGTAATATTGTCTATTAAAAATCTAATTTAAAACCTCTAATTTAAGATGTGTCACTTAGTAGCCAATAACAATGTACTTATTTTTCAGGTTTTAAGCTGTTCTCTAGAGTGTAAATTAGTGTTCCCTGTCTGCTCACATCTGGATCAGAAGTGTGTTTTCATCGTTCATTGTATAAACTCTGGTTTGTTTTTATATAATTGGAACATTTGGAAATTTAGGCATAAAGTGAATTCTCAGGAAAGAAGATTCAAAGCCCAAAATGACAAAAAAAAACAGTCATGATCTCTGTTGGACAGCAAGACTGATGCATCAAACTCTATTCAACATCTACATGCTGGATGTTCTTTAATCAGCAAGGCATTCCTCTGATTTTATTTCATTAGATCATATAAAAATTGAAAAAAAGAGGACTTTAATAACATTTGTTTGCACAGCAGATATCTTAAAGATTAGTAGTTCAGGTGGGTAGCTGCGTCAGCATGCGTAGGCTGCAAAGGAACAAGTAATAGGTTTATTCCATGCTGAAAAGAGAAGAAAGAAAACAACGTTTCGGCTGTGGAGCCTTCTTCATGGCCAAAACGTTGTGTTTTCTTTCTTCTCTTTTCAGCATCTTAAAGATTAAACAGGTAAAACTGATAGATCATATAGAAAAGCACAGATTATTTTTTTTCTGAGCCCGTTTCTTCTGTAACATTGAGTCAGCTTTCTACATTTGATCTATCAACATCTTACACAATCATACAGATGTTTTACTGTCTAAAAGATCAGAGTTCATCGGTCAAAGAGGGATCAGCACAGACAGATGCACTTGTTTTGCATGTAGCTGGAGTTATGGATTTGGACAAGGCAATCTGCTGTGTTGCACGCATGTGATCAATTTGGTATTGAAGTATTTTATTTCTCAAAAGCTCGCCACCAGAATTTCTGCTTTCCCCATTCTGAATGATGTGTTTTTACTATGAAACATTTATTCCAGAGCTTTGGGTTGACTTTTTAATAAGGTTTTTAATAGGTTGCCTGTGGCATTAAAAACATATTTATTTGAGCTTTCCAAAGGTTTTAACAAAATATATATTTAAGATCTATTTTTATTGATTATGTCACTTACCCCTCTTGGGCGTGAAGCAGTACATTTACAGAATATGAAAAATGTGAACAGGTTTCTTGTAAAACCAAAAATACCCACAGAAACGTGTATTATTTTACAGCCAGTGAATTGTTTCAGGAGGATGATGTAGTGGCTCAGTGTTTAGCATTGCTGCCAGTGCTGGGGTGCTACAGTATCTGTGTGGAGTGTGTGTGTTTTCCCTGTGTTCTAATGGGTTTTCTCCCCTAGTCAAAAGATATGCTGGTAGCTTCATTGGTTTCTGGTAAAATTGTCCCAGTGTGTCTGTGTGTGTGTCGGTGTGGACCCTGTGATGGGCCACTGTCCTGTCCAGGGTGTATCTTGCCTTGTGCCCATTGCTTGCTGGGATAGTCTCCAGCCCCCCTGCAACCATGTATTGGATATAGCAATTGGAAAATGGAGAGATGGATGAATTGTTTCAGTCTCCTGCCCTGACTCTTGATTTTATTTGTGAAAAAGAGGTGTTAACATGGAATTATTAAAAATATATTATTTTGCTCTGTGACTTAACTGATTTTGAATTGTAGTCGCTGAAACAACAGGCCCAAAAGCATCGCTCTTTTGAGTGCTTTAGTCACAGATGTTCCTCTTATTTTCTGCCCACTTGTAGCTGTGCTACTTGAGTCACTCGTTAATGCGAGTTGTTCTTTTTCTTACAAACTGGGTGTTCCAGCAAAACGTGTACTGTAAAAGGGAATTGTTATAAAACAAGCAGAAAGTGTTTGCTGTAGTACTGGAAGGCCCATTAATAACTGATAGGGATTCCAGGAGTTCCTGTTATAATTTGTGTCACTATAGGGTGGGGACTGAACTTTTACTTACTGTAGTTATTACTGTAGTCTACGATTATTAGTGAGGTATTAGCAGTATGTCAAAGCAAGAAACATTTAGAAAATATCAGATAAGAAACAGGTAGGGAAAGAAAACAGGAATGAAAAGAGGATAACTTCCTCTTTAAAAACGGTCATACCCAAATAAAGCATAACCAGAGACACAATATGACCTTGTGGTGAAACAGCTGGATTTTTTTAACTTTTCAGATATCAATAGCCACTTCCCAGTTCTTAATAAGCAGTTTGTCATCCTCCTTTTTATAAAAGAAACTGGATCACATTGGGTTGTAGAATACATATACTGTATATTAACACATTATAATAATAGTATGGTTAATAAGAAGTAAAAAGTAAATATAACATAATAATTATTAGTAAAATAATTTAGAAAAACGTCACAAGCAAAATTTAAAATCTCATACAGGGAATGCTGAATGGTTCATCTCAAAATTCAAGCACTTGTAAATCATTTTCCAGTCAAATAAATTTGGCTGTACTGAATGTATTTAAAGGGAAATGGAATATATATTGACTCTTCTTTTCATACAGACTCTCTTTTGTTTTCAAGACGAGAATTGAATGTCATAATTTTTCTGCAAGTGAGTCTTTTAAGTAGCTTAAGTAGCTTTGAACACAGATGGTTTAAGTGCAATTAGGAACAAAAGAGAAAAATAAGTTATCCTCATGGATTGTGTTTATACATGATTGTCCAAGGCACTCCAGGCTCTTAAGAAATTCAGATGAAATATTTCCTTTAAGTACATAAAGTTTCTTGCTCTCGGCTTGACCCTTCTGACGGATGGAAAGGAGGGCGAGTAAGACCTTGATGTGGAAGAGATGTGAAAACTTCTAGCCCTGAATTCTAATGCCCCTAATCAGAAGGAACCAGACCAGCTTTGGCTGAGCCCTTTAATTTTTATCAATTTTCCACTTCGCCATGGTAACGGGGCCTAAATCTGGGAAGCGTTTCCATGGGGATTGCGATACGATTTGAAGTGATGGTGGAGCCGACGCTGGCTAATTTAGGAACCTTATTTTTCTGCAGCTCTCCTGTGTTGTTCTGTTTAAGGCTAACTGGGCACATGGTTAGTGTCCAGCACTCTCAGCTTTTTCACTGACGACACCGGCTTTAATACACACATCGACCCCATATTAAACATTTCTAAGAAAGATATTTTATAAAAAAATGTGTAGCCAGAGTGAATTAATTTCAATCAGTTTATTTATATATAAATTGAGGAATAAATTCCTGTGTTAATGACATTTAGGTTTACTTTTTTTACATCTGCCAGTGATATATCTGAAACAAACTGTTCACTACCTACTGGGCAGAAGACTGTGAAAATCACTTTCTGTACATATATATGACTTCAAGCAAAAACTGAAAAAAACTATTTCTTCCTATAGACAGAAGTAAGAGATTACCTAATGACCGTCCTATTACCTTGTACAACTGTTTATCTTTTTTTTTTCTTCAAGTGCAATTGGAAAAGTTTCTAACTTCTGTATCTCCCTTATTACACAGCAAATGTTACAATCTGTGGCTGTGAAGATAATTTAAGAAATGATGGGCTGGGTTCATAAATATTTTAACTTAATATTAAAATTGCCCAAGTTGTATTTTGTAGCAAGATATAGTGGTTTGTTCAGGAGAGGCAGTAGATCCAACTGTTTATTCATTTCAGTTTGTCAAGATTAAAAAATTGCAGTTGGTTGTTCTCTAAGGAGGGACAGTGCTCTTGCCCGTATACTTCCAGGAGGCTGATTCAGAGCACAGCTTATACTCCAGAGCACTGTGGAAACTAACACAAACTGCAACTACCTCCGAGAGCTGAGAAAAAAGACCTGTGATTAACTAAGGTGGTCTGATTAGCACCCCTAAACTGCACTGAATGCCCCCCAGTTGTTTGCTATTTGATACAGAGTCATTATGAGCATCTGCAGTTTTGCTTGGTGATTAATATTGCACTGTATGCACAGACTAATTGGAACTGAACAAGCTGTCTTCTAGGGGAATGATCTTAAATAAGCTCACTCATCAATCACTCCAGGAGCAGCTTTATCTCAAAGTGATGGAACACTGGGGGGGAAGGGGGCTGAGTGATCCAAAATAAGACGTTAAGCCACATTTAGTTTAGTTCAGTGTTTTGTTCTATCAAGTGGATGGGGGGAAATGCTGTAATTATAACACTAAGTGATCATACTGTGTTTGCTGGAAGATGCCTAGGAGGTATAGATATCCATAGCTGGCTAAGGTCGCTGTTCCACTGTGGTGCTCACTTTATAAACAAACTCTAGTGGCTCAACATACTTTCACTGGTGCTTCAATAGCCTGGTGTGAGCACATCTACTGAGTTGTTTAGCTTTTTTTCCACTTTGGTAACAAACCCCTTCAGGGTACTGTATATGGCATTACTTTAATTTGGAGAAACAGACTTTTTATGTGGCAAACTGTACAGCATTGTTTAGCGGTCTCCCTTGCCTCCTCACAACTGAGCGCTAGAAAAAATGTAAAGTATCCTAAGAATACAAAATGGAGGTTTTTAGGGATATGGTTGGGGTGGTGTCAGTGTGTTTGGCCTCGTAGAGTGTTACTTACAGTTTTATTAGCAGTGCACTGCCAATTTGTTTATTTGGTGCCAGAATTCTTAATAATAAGGACCATACAGGGTTTGGAAAAAATCATAACATGGGGAAAAAGTAATTTAATACACATCTGTGTGCATTACTTTATGCTAAAAGCCAGTTGGTATCAGATTTGTTTTGTCCCGTATGAGAGTATACAGTACAGCACTGCACCATGTTTGTCTTGTGTAATGCTGTCATCACCATTTATAAGATACCTACTCCAGTGTAAACATTTGTATGGTCTTTTTGAGAGCTGGAGATAATCTATCTCTTTATATGCGTTACAAGGCCTGTGAAATTGTATTAGGTGGGTTCAGTATCTTCCAATAGACTCAAACATAAATGATTGTAAGCCACAAACACATTTCAAATCAGTACTCGAGACCCTTATTTACAATTCCCAGTTAAGTGCAGAAATAAAAAGCGATCCATTTTACCATCTAATAACCCTTATGAGTAAATTACATACAATATAATAAGAAAATTCTTATACACTGCATATACAATTGCCTTTCTTTTATTTTTTCCAGGCCAGTATCAGCAGCCTGCCTCTAGGACAATACGAGGAGATCATGAGCTCACTGACAATCAGGACCTGAAGCGGATTCCTGACAACTCAAGAGTCCAAGGAGGAAGTCAGCAGGAAGCTCCGACAAATGGAGGACCTGTACAAGGATGCGCAGCCCAACCTGCCACTGGACATTGGCAGTCCCCAGAGCACCGTGGGCAGCAGTGGGGCGGCAGGAAGTGGGGGCAGTGGTGGCAAGCTGGAGAATGGCATGACCCAGCTCATCACTGCCGAGGCCTGGAACATTAATCCCACCGGCCTCATGAAGAAGGCCCTTTCGCCTCTGGTGGCTGTCCCTGCACCCCCCATCGTCACGCCTCCCACGGAGTCCCCAGGGGGCGTGGCTCTCAAAGTGGCCGCCACTGTCCTCCAGCCCATCTGCCTTGGGGACAGCCCAGTGGTGCTACCCATCCACCTCCAGGTGGCTGGCAGCGCCACTCCGCAGGTTACCCCAGCGGGGAACACACCCTATGTCATGACCAACCAAGGGCCAGTCCCCCTTCCTCTAGTCCTGGAGCAGCAGGTGTTTCAGCATTTGAACTCTCCGGTGCTGTCGCAAGGTGCCCCTTGCCCTGCCATATCTTTGCAAAACAACATGCTCTGCCAGAACTCCTCCCTGTCCTTTAATCAGCCTCAGCCGATCGATCAAAAGCCTTCTGGTCAACCGCAGGAGCCTGGCATCCTGCCTCTACTCCAGAACCCAGGATTTGCCGCCATCCTTCAGGACCTCTTCCCAACCCAGAACAACCTCAACTCATCTCCTTGTCACTCTGCAGCATCCGCCCCTACGGACCCCTTCTCATCAAACTTTTTCCCACCGCCTCCACCACCTTCTCAGGCGTACAGCTTCCCACTGTCTCCCTTGGTCCCCCCAGCCACTCTGCTGGTCCCCTACCCTGTCATTGTCCCCCTCCCTGTGCCTCTTCCCATCCCCATTCCAGTTCCAATTCCCATTCCACAGAATAGTGAGTCTAAAGGATTCACAGGCCCACCTAAACAAGCTTGCACTTTGAGCAAAAGTACCCAGACGGCCACAAAGGAGAGCTTAAGCCCCCTTACGCTTCAAAACAGGGACTTTTCCTCCAACCATTCCCAGCTAGCTTCTCCATCTCTACAACCTGGCGATGTAGAAGTATTGGACCTTTCAATGAAATCCATGCCACTTCAAACCAAACAGGAAATCCATTTTCAACAAGACAGCGTTCTTGATTTGTCAGTGACCAGCATACGGAAACAATGTTTCCAAACAGCTCTTCTAGATCCCAGCAGGGACCTTCCCAGGGATGGTTTAGAACATCCATCTCACCCTCGTGAAGATACAACAAGCACTGCCTTATCTTTAGAGGTCTCTCACCCCGTAGAGGGAACGCAAAAACTGGACTCAAAAATGCTCAACAGCCTGGCTTCTCTGGAATTCAGCCGACAGCACAAGTGGGTGATGGACCCCGGCACCACCAGGCCGGGATGTGAACCGAAGTGTAGCAGTGGCAACATTGAAATTGTCAGCACCTCGCAGACAGCCAAGGTCATTGTGTCGGTCAAAGACGCTGTCCCTGCCATCTTCTGTGGCAAGATCAAAGGTCTCTCCGGCGTATCCACCAAAAACTTCTCCTTCAAACGGGACAGCACCCAGGAATCCATGCTGCAGCAGTGCTACGACGCCAAGAACCAGGCTGAGCAGAGAGATGCAAACGACCCCCTGAAAAAGTCTCTGAAAAACAGAAGCATCAAATTAAAGAAAATGAACTCCCAGGAGATACATATCCTCCCCATTAAAAAGCAGCGCTTGGCTGCATTTTTCCCAAGAAAATAAGGTTCCCAGTACATGGTAGAGAGGGGATGGTAGACTTCACTTTAACAACTGGGTCTCGTTCATATTTGAACATAAAACACGTTGGGAGGTTCCCCAAGCATTGTGAAATGGCCCTCTACTGTTCCGAACAAATTAAGGAAAGTCAAGTCAGCTTCTTTGTTTGGTTTGCAAGCACTTTACTGGTCTTTGTAAATTTTTGATTATCAAATGTTTTAGTAAGAAATGTCACAAATAAAAACCTTGACTACTCCTCACTGCAGTCAAATATAATTTCATGGGTTAATTTGTATTGATGCTTTATAAATATTCAGACCTTTGCTGACATACCATGAATATGCATTTGTTCGATCAAGCACAATAAACTCTGCACCCTTATTCGGATTCTCTCATTCAGTCCAATTAATATTCATGAGGCTGACATTGAGAGAGCTTAACCCTTTCGAGTGAGGGGTGCTGAAGGTACCCATTAGATATTTTGAGTAAAATTCATTTGGATTTTGTCTTTCGTTCATTTTACGAGAAGCCACCAATACTGTTAATTCTTTTAATTCAATTGTATTATAGGGTGTTTCAAAATGCTGTCCCAACTATTTCTGACTTCCTGTTCAAAACAAGATAATTGGACATTGCATTTGACTGAACAAGTTAACTGAGACTTTACACAAGAATGTCATGTGTGTCTGTGGGGGAAAGTCCTAGCTCTTAAACCTGTCACATCAAAAGGAAATCATGTTGCTTGTTCATGATTTACTCAACCACATCATCTTCTGCGATGCAGAAAGAAAATAAATCTGACAACCAATGTTTTGACAAAACTAAAAGAAGGCCCGCCTCATAATTATACAAAATGTTTGAGACGGTTGCCATAACATCTGCAAAGTAAAATTTGGTCTAACTGAATTGGCCAATTAACACACAAAAAAAAACTTCATTCAAAAGCATGAGTGAGCGGCTAATTTTTAAGCTAAAATCAGGACAAATGTTGTACTTTACCGTCCACTCATTTGTCAGCAAAGGGAACTTGACAGGTTTCTAAACCATGGCTCTGATTAATTTAGAAGTTCAAGATAGCAAACAATCGTAGATTGCAAATCCAGGGACCAAAGGCAGGTGTCTGGTAAACGAAAGGTGTTGTGCTTTGGAAGAGATACTAAGAACTAAGGCCATTTATGATCCCATTTTTGAAAGAGTTTAATCTGGCTGCCTTTGGATTCACCCAGGGTTAGATTTGTGAAGCAATTTTTCACTGGATCGTCCAGTTGGGGCTGCTCTGCAAGTGATGAAGTGGTTCCCATCCTACATGTAAAGCACCTTGGGATGAATCAATTAAAACTGGGTCTATAATTTGCAACCAACAGGTGGGTAGAAGCTTTGATCTACTCTGGGCCCATGTCCACAGGGCACCAGGTACACTTCTGCCTCAGTAGGAGGTCTGAGCTTCAGGGAGCTGTCACTGAACCACATCAAATCTATGTCTCCCTTCAAAGGCCCACTTCAGTACCATCAATTCTGGAGACCTTCCTTTTGAAACTTGAGTCATGCTGCAGAGCACCTTAGAAACAGTTCTAGTTGCTGCTGAACATGCAGCCACTTACATTTCACAGTTATTTTTCTTGTGTGGAAGCTTTGAAACATTGCACTGGACATAAAACTGAAAGTAATTTAAAAGGGGGCAATTTAATTGGAAGTGGAGCTGAAACAATTTAAAAAGGCATTTCCATTTTGAGTATACCCCAGTTGCTTAAAGTTTATTATATAATCTACTTTTAGTTGGTGTTTGTGAAAATGACTCAAGAGTTGTATGTTTGGTTATTTTAGAAATGTATTTTGTTTGATAGGCTCTATTTAACGGCTTTTTTTAGTCATGCCTGTTGTGTATCTCTGTGTGTGCGTTCTAGAGTGAGTGTCGCTGGCTAAACCCGATAAACTACTTTCAGTCTGCCAAGCAAACTTGTCATTTTCACTTCCTAATTTTTTTTTTGCGATTCCTTTTATCCCCTTGTTTTAAAGATCGGAGCAATTCAGGGAGTGCTGTTCCCCTGGGACAAATTTGGGAGAGGATGAAAGAAGCCAATACAAAACTGTGTACTTGCGCATAGACACGAAGTACACACTAACCAATTCCGGCAGAACAGAAATGACTTAAAAGTACTCAGCTGTGTATTATCTGAAATTTTAATATTAAATACATTAGGCTCCTCTTATTTTGTAGTTGCTAAGTTATTTTAATGTACAGTACAAACGCATGCAGCTTCAGAGTATTTAATGCTATTTAATTTTCCTCAGATAACGAGCTAGCATGGCGTAAAGATGACTACAAGGAAGTACTGTATAGTTCGTTGTTCCGTCTAGAAGAACAAACTATTTCATAGCCTGTGAGTGCAATACCAGCTAGAATGTCTGTATAAAGTTTTCTATATTGTACTATTTATGTTTTAGCAGGCTATGTCCGTGAGATCCGGGATGTACAGGATACCATATTTATAGAAAAACAATTTTGTGAGGACACACGTAGGCCAAAGGTGTCTCGACAAAGAAGGAAATAAAATGGCCAGTGGACCTGACCTCACTGTCTTATTTGGAGGCTTCTATCCCTTTTGCTTTGCAAAGTACTGAGCTAAGGCGTGACTTCATAAGCTCAATAGTAAAATCAGTGGAGTATAAGAAGACAGTCTTGCGGCAACCATTTTGAAGTAGTGCTCTTCAGTGTGGCCTGCACTGAGCCCTGGTCTTTCCAGCAGTAATTAAATGTGTATTCTGTCCATGTCCTTGTGTTGTAGCCTGGTGTTGTGCAAGGCAGTGCCACAGCTGCAAGGAGGCAAAGATGCCCTTGAACTCAGACTGAACTCTTAGAAAACGTGATGATCCGCTTTCTTCAAATACAGTAGTTGTACCTGACCATTACAACGTCCGCACAAGTCTGGTCCTCAACCCTGCAAAACAGGATTGGTTCGTTATGAAAGGGTAGGGGGTATATGTGAGAAAACAATTCAGATGGCAGATCCTGTTGTGCCACAGTATCGATATTACATCACAACTTTTCTCATGATCTTCCAGCAATCCAGTCCAAAAAGAAAGGTAGCCTTCTCCAAGTAGTACTTGATCATTTCCAATAGAATGAAACGTGTGAAGGCTTCGTTATCAATGAGGACTGGAGGATGTCCCGCTGTATAAGATTTGGAGCGAAACCGCCCACTGTCATGACTGGAGGAAGGGAAACATTATCGCAGGTCTTGTCGACATGACTCCTACCTATATAAAGTGTTTTTATGGGATTATAAAATTCAATTCTTCTAGAAAGGCATTACTAAAAAACATGTGGCACTGCCTTTAAAATGTGAAACTGCTTATTACTTGTTTGTGGATGACTTTTTTTTTTGCAAGACTGGACATGTAGAAATCTATACAACTGCAACAGAGCTGCAATGTATTTGAAGACAGGTGAGGGATGGAACATGCAGCAGTGGGTGACTTCGTGGTTTAAACCACAAATCAGTACTGTTAATGTTAAAGCCAGAGATACCCTTGCTGATTTATGACATGTCAAAGGCAAAGATTTTGTAAGCATTTGTGTACTGAATGATTTTATACTAGCAACCATCTGATGGTTCACACACTTTTTTTAAACAATGCAATTGGACGAGCTATGTGAAAGAAAATAAAAAGGTTCTGCAGTACTGCGTTTCTGCTTTCTTCATTTTAAACACGCTTTCAATTTTACAGCATTTAAAAAAGGCGTCTGCATTCCAGTGGCTAAACAGGAGTTCAGGCAGAAATAAAACAACGCTACAGGCTCCAGAGAAAGGTTAAGCTCTATGAACCAGCTGTTGCAAGTTCAAGCCTGGGTCAGGTTACTAGCTGACTGTGACCAGGCTTCCCCAGGGTAATGATTGGGATCTGTCAGTCTCTTGGTAAAACAGCACACATACAGGCTTCCATTGGAGATGTGCCATGCCTTAGGATGGCATTAACCCTCCTGTAAGTACTGTTGTACTTGCAGGGTATGAAAAACAAGGATGCCCATCCTCATTCTACAAAAAAAATACAAAACATTTAAGAACTATTTTAGTTTCTGTTTATACATTATTGTTTACACTTTGTTTCACCTTAGACCTTCTTAATTTTATTTCAGAATTTCGGAGTAATAATAATTAATATACTTCAAGGATGTAATAAGAGAATGCCCCAGGAACTGACTCCTACCAGTGCTGAACCAAGCCAGCAAAGGTATAAAGTATTCAAAATGGAATATAAATTCTTTTGAAACTTACATATCAAAATATCTCTTAAGAGTGTGGAAAGAATGCATGAAAGGATAATGATCATCACTGAGACCCAGTGCAAAAACCAAGACTACAGAAACCATAACTACATTGTATTAAAAATAGATAATGCAAATATATTATATAATTGAACAGAATGTGATATATAACAGGCACACTGTGCAAGCTGTCACTTTTTTTTATAAAAATACATTATGGAAATTGAGACAAAACTCTTGCAGACAAGAATGTAACCCTGCATGATCTATTATACAAGCATTGTTCAAGCACTTGCTTTATTAATTAAGAATAATGGTCATGAAGCAGGATATACATACTGTGTCAATAGATGTGTATATATATACACACACACATTTTATGGCACATAACTTGGTCAAAAGGCAAAAAGAATACAGTCACATGTAGAAGGTATGATTACAAGAAAAACTCAAATGCTCTTTATACAGAAGGAAATATGGGCTAACACCATCTAGTTAAACCTGAGGAATATGAAAATAAAGCAAGGCAATTTCAGTCAAGTACTTGTAAGCAGTATCTTGTTTTTAACTAAAAGCAATGAAGTATAAAAGGCAGTAAGAAAAATTTTCTACAGCTTTTTCTAATGCTCAAATTTCCTAAAATTCATTTATATATATAGGATTAGTTTAAAATATTTATTTTCTACAAAAATTTACATTCTTGTCCCTGAAATTCATGGTTAAACCCATAAAAATGCCAAGACATGATAATAAAAATAATAGTAATTAAAAAAGAATAATCTCGAGCTGAGAGTTATACAGTCACAAGATGTGACATCAAATATTTCTTTCTCCCCAAACAAATGTACTCACAGCTCTCAGAACCCCACAGCCTACACAGGCAGGGGCTGAAACATGTTTGGAAAAACATAGTAGCACCATTATACAAACAGGAGAACAGAAGTTTATGAGAACATGTAAGGTTTCAAGGTTGTGCTCATGATTCAGGCTGTCCACTCCCCACAAATTTGCTGCTTGCTCATAGATGATATACAGTACTCTAAGCTCTTCTTTCATAGTGAATCACCACCTGCTGGAGCAAATCAGTTCCAGGTCACTTCCTGTCCACAAGCTACCAGGATCACTGCCTGTAAGTCCTCATCTGAGTCAGGTCGCACTCAATCCTCTCCCCAGTCACTACATTACACTCACTGCCCTCCTGCTGACTCAAGGTTCCTAAGTGAAATAAACTCGAGCTGCCAGAAATTTGAAGGCACAAAGCTTGTGCCTTGATCACTAAGGGTTGACAACGATTCCAGACATAGGAACCTAGTTCAACCTAGGGAGCACAGCCAGGGATCTGCGAGTACACACAAACTCCTTCTCTACTTGTCCCTAGTACAGTGCCCTTGCGACTCATCCAACTAGTCTTTTCACAGTGGGCTTGTAAAGGGCTGCATATCATGCAGGTTTTCTCATAGCTTGCCGAATCCAACCCACAATGCCAATGTCCACAGTGGTTATGACAACCAAAGGAAGAGACAGTGGACACTGATCCATCTCAAACAGTGGCCGGACTCTGGTAATGTTAGGGTGGTTTAAATAGGCAAATATTAATCATCTGTTGAAGGAGAGTGGACAGCCTGAGCATATAAAGATAAAAAATACAAAAAACATAATAAAAAAACAAATTGCATCTTCAATAGGGTCATTACCTAAACATTACAGTAAGGGCTAACCATATATTTAGAAAAAGGTAGGAAAAATGTAATCAGTGTGTAAAATGTACGTTATTATGATTCAGCCTTTTTTCCTGGAAATCAATTCGTTTCAGTACAGTCTTTTCCTAATCCACCCCTTAGATTGCTAGAAGTTTTTTCAGTATTTCTGCCCTTTCCACTGGCACACTACAAAAACGGACCAATTTGGAAGGGGAACAACAACAACGCCGGAAGAATCTGGTTCTAACCAGCGGCACTTCTGCATGAATGATCTCACCAAGAGTGAAGATAATCTTCGGATTGATTTAATTGTTTTAAAATTATTTACTCTATGAGCATCAATTGATGCTTTTTTTGCTTATTTTAGCAGCAGCCCTGCTCCATGAAGGCCATGTTAGCGTTATGTCTACAATCAGCCCCAACCCTACTGAATTATACAAAACTAAGTTTTATAACATTCAGTTTGTTCAAGAGCGCTTTCAAAAGAGTGGACAAAAACATATTCCTCCTACCCTTCAATTCATAAATTATTCATGATGTGTTTTTTTCAGATCCTGGATAATGTCAGAAAACAATTACTGTATTTTTATACATAAAAATGGTAGGAAAAAAAACTCACACATACAAAGCAGTTTTATACATTATGTGATCTATCACCCCCCCTGCCACAAAAAATAATAGTTAATTCCAGTCATAGTCTACATTAAATACAACAGGAAAGCACCTGTTAATGTCAAACAATGTCTATTTATGCTAGAAATGTAGTACAATCAGCTCACCAGGAGTTTAGCCCTATTATGAAAAGCCGGGAATGGAAAAGGTAAAGATCAGCCAAAATCCCCCCATACGAATGTATCCGAGTGATGTTTCACGATCCCATTGACACTTTCCACTTAGCTTAAAACATCGGAGTACATCCATCTCAAAGAGTGGCTGGTGCTTATATGCTGTCCAGCAGACAGGATGAAAAAACATTTTATATGCTTGTCTTGCTTTTCAAATTAAATGCCTCACAAACAATATTTCACTGTAAATGAGCAAGAGCTACAAAAGAAAAAAAAGGAAAGGAATACTGATTCAATTTAGCCTCTGCGCCTCATTAGAATTAGGACATTGGCTGAACAATCTCTATCCTCGGGGCTACAGTGCATACTGTACGCATACTGTACCTTTAGCAAATGCTTTTGTTTTTAAATCACACAAAGAATATACATATGCAATGTAAACACTAGACCGATTATCCTTTGGATTTCAGCTGAGTTGAACTGTCTTCGTGAAAGTTATTCATCTTTACTTGCTGATAAAAAAGAGAGGTATGGTGGTCTCTGCAGTTCATAAATAAAAGAGTCTACAAAGATGCTTTGTAAAGAGGCAGCGGGCAGTGCACCATGTTTAGTATCTTGGCTGGTTGTGTGTAGATAAACACTGCCCCTGCCAGCACAGAGCCAGAGTGTTATCCCTTCAGCTGGACTGTGTCTGGTTCACAGGACAGCTCCAGCGGACTGAGGCCCCAGCCGGCTCTCCTGGCCTGTCCTGACTGCAGGGAGGAGCGCGGGGTAGCTAGTGCTTGCCCTGCTTCAGCCTTTCGATGTGGTAGCACAGCTTGAGAGCAGGGCCCAGCTTCAGCCCCATGTACTTCATGACCATGTCGCTCCGCAGCAGCAGCAGCGCCTTGCCGTCGATCTCCTGCGAACACAGAAACACCGTTATCGCGCTGGCGCGTACGACATTCGATCGTCCCAGCCCCTGACATTAAGAGGGGTGCCTCACTTTCTGCGCCCTAGGAACAGCTGATCGATTAAAAAACAAAAACAAAGCACCAAACGAGTATGAACAACAGAGCTATGAAAATTCTCAGTTAAGTAAACTCAATTTGTGCGGAGAAAGATTCAGAACGGAATGAAAAAGTCAAGAACGGACTTGTTTTCTGTTCTCTTCTTTTAAATAAGAGAATATAAAATTCTTTGCCAGCACTCAGTAGTGTTACAGGCACTCCGGGGTAAATACAGCATAACAATCGCTGATCCTGTGGAATTTGCCACTGGGTGAACACAGACTTCAGCTACAACACCCTCAAGGGCTGTTTTCTCAAAGTGGACCTCAAAGCAACTGTGTGATGACCTGAGAATATCGGTACAGTGTGACATGAAAGCTGCCTTCTGTCTTCTGTATTCATGTGTGCTCCTATAGTAATAAATTTAGCTGGAGCAACACAAAGAGAACAGTCATGGTTGGCACTAATTCATATAAACAGGAGATGTTTGCAAAACTACATCAAAGAGCTAAATCTCTTTACCCTACAACAGAGCAGACTGAGAGATGTGATACAAGTATACAGAAGCCTGTGGGGTTCAGGTTCAATCCAGGGAACTGTTTCACACTCAGTGGTGAAACAAAGACACAAAGGTTCACAATTGGATACACAGGGGGAATTCATTAGGACAGAGAATAAGAAAAACGTGTTTATTAAAAGAGCAGTGTATGTGCGGAACAAACTTCCCACCCAGGTGCTGAATGACCAAAACATGAGCCCTTTCATAAAACAGCTGAAATAAATTTTAGATTCATTTAAGTATCAAATTTCCAAATTAGCACAGTGGGCCGAATGGCCTCCTCTCATTTGAAGAGATGATTAGCGCCAGCAGGTGCCTACATCTTGTCCTCTTCTAAATACTTTCAATCCAAACTGCCTTTCCCCTTCCTCCTAATGTACAGCTGTTCTTTACCTAAACATGTAGTTCTATGTTTGTACTATAAGTACAGTTGAATGAGATAAGTAAACCATAAATCAATGTTGATAACTGCAAAAATCATAATCACTAATAGATAAATAACACCAATGTAACAATTTTTACATTTGCATTTAAGTCACCATGAGGAGAGTAAACCACTCATTTAAAAAAGGAGGATGTCAGTACATTTACAGTACAACTACATTCCACTAAAGTTCACCAGCATACTCTTTCTGAAAGCAGTACAATCTTCTTTTGTTTCTGGGCATATACCTTTAAATGGAGGACTTCTCAAATTGAAATGGAAGAGCTGTACGTTCCAGACAAGCAAAGCCTCTTTGACAAAGATCAGATACTTTTCTCTTTAAGTCATGATAATTCCCAGAACCACAACTGTGTCCTAAAAAGACAGACAGTGGTTTACTGGTTACTACTGGAACACAGAGGACACATTTCTCTCAGGCTGCCATAAGCAAAGAGATAGGAAACTAACTCAGAAATGTCCTGCTTTGAAAGTGAATTTGTACAAACCAGCTAGATAATAAATGACAAGGCAAGGTAAGCCACCTATGTACACTACTTCATTCACAGAGATGCAGCTTGGCAATTAATCTGATTTGCCAAGATCACACCCTTATTCGAACTGTCAATTATGCCTATATGCCTTGGCTTATATCACTGCACTCACACGGGGAAAACAAACAAGGACAGACTCTTATCTGCCCAGCCTTTCATCGTGGGACACGTCACGAGCTCCATAGCCACTTACAGGAATGTCTGAACTCTTGCTGATGTTACTGCCCACCTACAACCTCTCAGTACAGTATTCACTGTTTTAGTGGGAGATGAGAGACTCTGTGCTGGTCTAGAGATAATCCCAGCCCTATGGTGTCCACTGTGCCTTACTGCTTGGAAAACCCCAGTCACAGTTGGCTAGAGACTCAACTCAGGCTCAAACCCTTGTGTGCCTTTACCAATTAAGCTGATGATTTCACAGTGCAAGGTCACACGACTGGCCCTCTTTGGTGTATTGCTTTGTTATTTCGCTGCTCAACTATGAAAAACACATTTTAAAGTAACTGATCTGAGCTTCTGCCTGAGATCTTCGGATTTATCTCAAATATCTGATCTTCACGTAACCTCAACAGAACTCCTGGGGACAAACGAAGGGCAGAGGCAGATGGGTCACTCACGTGTTTCCTGAAGAGCTCTGCGTGTGGAGCTAGGGCCCGAGGGTCTGCGTCCCTCACGAACTGCATCACCTCCTCGATGGTCCAGGTAGAGGGGCTCTTGCTGGGGATTCGGGGGAGCTCTCCGTCTGTGGCCTGGGGGTCAGGGCCTGTTGTTGAGCTGGCAGCTGCGGGACACACACAACACCAGCTGATGACCGAGACTGAAGCAACAAAAGGAACATCTCACACCATCCTGCATACTGAAAGACAACAAAACTTGTGTGATTGCCATCACGATCACCTGACATGCCGCCATGTGTGAACACAAAAATTAATTACATTTTTGTTAAACATTTCCTGAAGACAGTCTCCATACACTTCTACTTTTGTTAAAGGAGTGAGATACACAGTGTTTCTACAAGATTTAAAAAGAGCTACGCTTAAGCACACTAGAGCTCCCCAAAAATTTACAAGCCACATGCTACTGTTTTATCTAGGAATTAGAAGAGGAAGATGGGATACTCCCCTCTTTCATCCCATTTCCTGAGCAGTCCACCCCGATAAGGCAAGAAGGCAGCAGGTCGTGTAAGAAACTGGAATGTTGGAGACCCTCCAGTGGCTAAGCCTCAAAAATGGCTTGACATTTTAACCAGTTCAGACCAAACTGCTATAAACAGGGAGTCAACATCACTGATCAGATCCTGGGATATCGATAACATCTCCCACCAACTGTAAACCCAAGATCCATTGAAGTGTTCTCCAATAACACTTAAAAAGCTAAAAATATATTTTTGTCATTTATTTGTTTGAGTCAAAGGCACAAGTCCAGAAGACAATTCAGGAATGAAGTAGTTAATAGAACATCTGGTCTCCTCATCCACAGAAGAGACATTACTCTAAACAGTCAGAGTGCAAACAGTCAGAAGGAAGAGGTACTTTACTGCCACTGCAATTCTTGCTTGAGCTATGAACCAAAAACGAATATTTGTGATCTAAGTATTTACTACTGGGAGGCTCCTTTTTTACCTGCACATGACTAAACTGACCTTTGACATACAGGAAGACATTTTCCTTTTGGATCTCGACAGCTTTGTCATTTTTCACCTTGCAAAGTTTCTTGGTACAAAGACTCATCTGCCTCCCGTGACTCACAGACATGCCATGGTTACTAGAGAGAGACCTAATGCACACAGACTTCAGACAACACGCACTGGAGCTGTAACCAGGAAACAGCGCTCCTGAACATTGCCCATCAAGCAGCCTGCCTGTGTCTCTATGACAGCAAGCTCATTAGAAGCACACAGAACTGCCACAATTCTTCCAGGCATGTTTGCACTCTTCATTTTGATATGATGCATTGCAGGTTTCTTCAGAATGAAGTTGAAGCGGGGCTCAATACAAACACAAACATTTATTTACTGCTTTTGAATTTTTTGGTTATTGTGTACTGAGGTACACTGCTTACCTGTAGAGGTAAAAGGATACTTTAATGTGACTGATGTAAAGGTTTTCAAGTCTGGTTTCTAAGAATCCAGAGTTTCTAAGAGGCCTACATACTTCCTGCTTTTTCCTTCCAACATAGTTTATTTACCTAATGGAAGCCTTATTGCCCTTGAGTGGAATATTTGCCAGTTTTTTTAACTCAGACATTTACAGAAGACTGGGATTTTCTGTTACTTATGAAATGCGGTAGTTTAAAGCGGACCTCCCAACATGTTTAAGAGCTGAAAGCAGTCCAACAATTTAGATTAATCCTGTTATTAAGTCAGTGAAGAGTTCAACTGTGTTCGTGAGAGCTGGGTTAGAACAAAAGCCCACAGGTGTGGGGGTTCCCAAGTATGGGGAACCCCTGTCCTACACTACATTTCTTTTATACTCCGATCATGTGTAGAAATTTCCATTTGCATGCTGATTTGTCTTCCTTGGCTCAAGTCGAGATCCTTAAGAATCTCTCTTAAAAAAAAACTAAGATGCCAAAACGACTCTTGCTCAATGATTAATAAAACGAAGGTCATAAATTACCCACTAGATGGCATTGTTGCAGCAGAAGCCCTGCAGACAGAATTAAACCCTATAAAGTATAATTAAGATACTTTGTGGAAAGAGCTTCTGTAAATGTGTTGTTGGGCAACCCGCACAGTGAACAGAGAGAATGCAAGCTTAAGTGGAGTATTTCAATGGTGAAGTTATAGGATTTTCAACTAAAGGATTCCAAAATCGCCCACTTATTCAAAACAACAGAATCAAATAAAATATGTAAAATCAAATATTTACCGTACCACCTTCCAATTCCATCATGCTGTAATTGGCATCACAAGTCTTAGATTAAACAAAGATGTACCAATCTTTGAAACAAAAACAAATATGTTCCGATTTTAGGTAAGTGTAAATTATTGTTCAAAGACTAGTTATTTTTCCTCAGGTCCAAACTCATTTGTGGCAAAGCGCCACAGTTATTATATACCCAATTCTTCTCTTCCACTGTCCGATCCTGAACTGTGAGCAGACCCCACCCCCCCACCCCGAGGAGGTTCTTACTCTGCCCACCTTCGACTCGTCGGTGCAGGCGTGTGCCGGTGAGCTCGGGCGGGGTGGAGGCGAGGCGGCGGAGAGTCGGGGGGTGGCCCGGGTAGTAGGGGGCACCGGCCGGGCTGCGGTACTCCGAGGAGCTGCGCAGGGATGGGGGCCTGGGGTTCATGGAATTGGAGGCCGAGTCCATGGACTCCTCGGAGAAACGCTGCTCCTTCAACATCCCGTTCTCCTCGTGTGGCAGTGTCTCTGCTGGAGGGAGACCAGACGGGACCCAAAGGGACTCAGCGGGACTTAACCAGACCTCCGGCACGTCGGACCACCTAGGACATTCATTCGGTGGAGCCAAGTGGTTTGAAGAAGCAACCCCTCCACATATGATGTGCGATTCCGCTTGCCATCGAGACCCAAGAGGCTATGTATAACGTGAGCTGGTTTCGCCAACACATTGAATTTCTTTCTAAATAAAGAAACATTAATTTCCAGTTGGCTCCTTCCTCTCTGCCTTCATTAGTGAAGTCATGTGTGGCTCGCCAGGTCAGGAAAAGACTAATTTCAGCAGAACTGTCACAAGAGGTCGCCAAAAGTCTCCAATGTTTGAGGTGAATGATAATTATTAGTTAAAAGGTGAGGTATTGCACACTCATTGTACTCACTCAAGTAAGGGTATAATTAAGTCTGTTTGATGTATAAAGGGCTTCACAGTGGTTTTTGGTGTCTGGGTTTAGTTTTGAAGAGTAAACCTTGTATCAGGGCGGGTTTTGCCACAATAAAGACTTCACTTTGACTGCACTGCATTGTGTCGTCACGAGTTTTAACCCCGTGAGCCACTTATTTTAGGCTGGGGTCTGTCACGTTGTGTCTCTGAACACTTGTGCTGTAAAAAGCGTATGTCTTTTGACTGTCATAGTTTAACCTGGACCGTGGTGAAAGTTCAGAAGGGTTTGCTCTGCTTCCGTTTAATTTGATCCATTGTAATATTAGCAGCTTTTCATTATTTAAAACATAAAACATCAAGCCACAAGTCCCTAAATAAGTAGAAAATAATGTAACATTTAGACAAAAGCCATCCAGGAGACAAATGACAGCCATTACAAAGAACCAAAAGCAGGTCTGAGAGAGCAAAAATGTTGATTATACCCCTCCTGTGTCTTTGTGGAAGAAAGTTAATAAAGCTGTTGTTAATTGGAGGTTGTGTACCAAACTGTTATTAGACCTGTGGTTACATATGGTGCAGAAACGTGAACCCTAATTAAAGCTGACAAATGCCGTCTAAACACCTGGGAGAGGAGAGATCTGAGAAAGATATATGGGCCCGTGAGGATGAGAGGAACATGGAGAACAAGAACAAACAATGAACTGAAGAGACTACCAGGACTAAGACCTAGCTGCGACGATTAAGGCAGGACGACTACGATGGCTTGGACATGTCCAAAGGACGGGGTGGTGTAGAGGCCACCAAAGAGCTATAGGGGGACACCCAGGAGGAAGAAGTAGGAGAGGATGGTCAAGATTGAAATGGCTGGAAGATGTGGAATCAGATACAAGAGAGCCGGGTGAACTGACTGTACTGAATTTTTGTGTTCAGAAAAGTGCTAAAACTTCATAAACACTTATGCAACTTAAACACAAATATGTTATTTATAAGTATGCATAGTTAACACTATGATAAACCAAGTATAAAGACTTCAGCAAACTTTTCTTAAAACTTAGAAGAGTAAAAAGCTAAAATGTATTGTTCATTGCAGCAGGTACTGGAATTCTGTATAATGGTGAAAATCGGCATTAACTAGTTTTCCCCCCCAGAGCAAGGCACAAATTGTCTTGTGCATGACATGGCCTAACAAAATCACCCTGAGTACCTTCTGAAGGATGAGCCTCTGTTCTGAGGAGCTTGGGTGACAGGGGAGCAGTGTAGGGTGGAGAGTCCTTTGAAAAGCGCTTGGTCCCCCGATTTATTGATAAGGCTTCCGACGTCTCTTCTTTCACTGTCAAGACAAGAAACATAAGAGGTTTACCCTCACTGCTTTGACAGATTACACCTGGAGAAAAAGCAACCCTCGCAGTGTTTTAAAAATTCTTGAATCATCAGTTTAAAAAAAATGAATCCAGGACTTGGGTGAATAATAAAATCAAAGAACATGTGGACAAAAAAAAACAGTGAGAGAAGAATCATGATGCAGTGTCATCAACCTGGTGAAGCTGTGTTACAGGCATTGTTGAGTTGGACTCATAGATGACCAAATGGACTCAGACAAGAACAGAAAACTGTCCATATGCAGACCTTGAGATTGCTTCTTTGAAGCTGTTCCATTGTAATCATAGTATTGTGTGGACTTGCACTCCCTGCTAGAAAACCGTCATGCAGATTGCAGATTGATGACAAATGCACTGCTCAGAGCTATACTGAAATGTCAGTCTTGTGCTAAAGCAGATTCTTCCAAGTATATGTTCAGGACTGATCCATTTATAGATGTGTGAACGAAGCTACAATCAGACCACATATGTGGTCTTCTAGCAGGTATGTCCAGAGCAAAACACTAATTCACTCAAAAAATGGCTCTACCACTCTCTCTGCTACCATCTCAGATGTCCTCTGGCCCACAGAACTTGGTGACTTAATCTCTGAGATGTTTACAAGAAAGGACTTTGAGCATGCATAGCCTACTTATGCTTGGCTTATTTCTTCTTAGAACTTCTCATGCTGTAGTTGATGTAGTCTGAAATGATAATGGAGATGGATCAGAAGATTAAGATCCAGTGCTGCTGAAATGATCCTTTGCCTTCCAGGATGTGGCCTGTCTCTCTTAGTGGCACTTTCCATGTTCACCACAAGCCAACTATATGTAACATTACATGGTGTTGAACATGCCAGCCACAACCACTGTACGACTAATTATAATTCATATTATTAGTATATTAGGACACAAACCAATGTCATTGACATGATCCATCAACTTCCACTGCACCAAAATGGCCAATTGGATGTGTCTTAGGAGCAGCAAACATCACTGCAAAACCTGTAGGCACCAGCATGGTAACAGCTGTCACTTTTCACTGTAAAGCTAACTAGCAATATCTGCTTTATACAGCTCAGTCTTTTTACTGGCTACAGCCTTCAACTGACTAAAGTTAAGGAGCCGAGTTACTCAGCTCAGTGCTGCATTACAGGTGGAAATTGTACAATGTACTGCTGGTATGGAAATCCTACTTTAAAACTGCTTTACAGAACAAAGCTGTATCAAATTGTCAAATTAACTACACTCATGCCACAAAGGCAAACACCACATCACACTGACCTGTGTGAGTTTGGGAAATTCAGTATAACCATTATTATTAATATAATACAAGTGATAGCTTTATTCCCTGCTGAAAAGAGAAGAAAGAAACACAACATTTCAGTCGTGGAGCCTTCTTCAGGTGTGAGCTCACTTGTTCCTTTGCAGGCTATGCGTGCTGACGCTGCTACCCACCTGAACTATTAGAATATTATATTTAAAGAAGCATTAGAATGAACAGAATCACTATTAAAACATATCATATATTACATTATTCCAATGTTCACAGTGAAATAACCAAAGCTTGCCTCAATTTAATTTCTTACTTTTACTTTAAAAGAAGTGTCACTTGTCCCATTTATTAGCTCTAGTTATTAACATTTTGCAAACAAGTAAGGCTGTCATTTGTCCACCTGGCATCAGGTGTTGGGCTGGGACCTGCTCAGCTGGTTTATACTGGTGGGGTTTCTCACTGGATGAATGAAGCCAACTCGACAGCATCTAGCTTGCTGGTTATTTGACAAAAGCCCTTTGTGATTGTGGGGGAGGGGATGCTGGCTCTCAATATAAAACGCTTCTCTTTTGATGACTGCATTAAGCTAGTACAAAGAGAGGGTCATAAAGTGATACAAAATCCTGTAGTTTTTTTTTAATTCATTACAAAAATGTATGGATATTTTCCTGACTTTTTGGACACTTTTTTGTTTTTGAGGTTTGCATTCCATAAAAAGACATTTCTTGTATCAGGAAAGGCACTCAGCTGTTCCCTGAGGCTTTAACTCATTGGTGTCCACTTGCTAGTGTGTTTTTTTGTCTTATAAGCGCAACTCCTTGTAATGGAGACAATGTGCTGGCATGTTCCCCTTTATTTTAGAAAACCAGACACTTCCTCAAAAAATATATGAGCAATCAACTACAAAGCCATTATAACTTCATCATTCTCTTTATATATTTATAACACCCCTCCATCACAAAGTATTTGAGACAGTGAGAATGGCAAGAAATCTTGGTACCAATGGATCTCCAGGACTGATGTGCAGTCTGGAGAACAGGCAGGAGTAGTGTTAATTTAGTCACCGGTTTTTCATTTAGTCATAGTTTTAGTCAAGTCGACTAAAGTGTCTATTAACAGTAGTCACTTTCTAGTCAAACACTTTTAATTTACTCCATTCGACTAACTTTTGACTTTAGTTTTACTTTTAGCTGACTAAAATAGAATGAGTTTTAGTCACATTTTAGTCATGTAGTTTAATTTATTTGGAAAATAAAATGTGTGAAAGTATTATAAAATGTATTTCTAAGAAAATATTTAACACATCTGATAAGATTCTGTTAAAAAGCACAAGTCTTTGTTGCACAATCTAAAGTGTATCGATCCCCAGAAAGGTAAAATATCAAAAACTATTTTTTCAAAGTGACAATAGCAGCCATATCACTCTGCTCACAAATGGCAGCCCACTGAAGCTCAGCAGGCATGAGCCTAGTCAGTACGTGGATGGGAGACCTCCTGGGAAGAACTAAGGTTGCTGCTGGAAGAAGTGTTATTGGGGCCAGCCGCTCACCAGAGAAGCGCTATATGTGTAAGCAATTGTTAATATAAATACAAGAAATAATTGTGCAATAAAGGGTTAATAATAAATAATCTAACACAGAGACATTGTACGAATCTTTCCAAATAAGAAAATCTGTTTTGGTAGTGTTAATTATAATTCTGTACTTGTTTATGTTTTTTTTTTTTCAAAGTGACTTTTTATAAAGTTTCAAAGCAACATTATTATAAAATTTGGTTCAAGGATCCTGACAATACTGTATTTGCAATAGCTATAGGGCAATTACTGCATGAATTACTTAAAAATATTAAAACAGGACAAGCAATATATATACTCACTGGTATAATATTAATAACAACTAGCCATTTTGATGCCATTACAGCCAAAAGACTACCATAGTCTAAGTGATAACAATGTTGTGCTAGTATCATGTTTCAGGTGTGTCACAACACTTTCACTCTACATTCTTTTGAAGAAATATATAAATGGGAAATAAATACCTGCACGCACTGTAAGATGTTGGCGTTACAATAATATTTTCACATTAATCTTAACTCTCAGCCACACGAACAAACTACATGTAATTAAAGAACATTATTTTCTATTGGTTATTAAGTGCTGTGAAATAAAACAATACACAAAAAGTATTTTACAGACTCACTTAAAATAATAAAAATCACATTCACGAAGCTGAAATGCAGTGAATTTAGAGTGTTTGACCAAATTTCATGTTTTGAACACATTAATCTCTAGCCAAGAAAAAAAACAGTGATTTCCTGAAATGCAAAGTGTAAAACACAGTTTATTCTTGCTTCATTTTCTGGTTAATTTGTTGACTAGCTACAGTGCATAAAACTGATGTTTTAATGCATAAGTGTCTGGAATGCTGCAACTCATGTTTTGTAGAAATACTCTTTTCTGATTCACTTCCTATATAAAGTACTGCCTCACTCCAGATCTTTTTCTTCCAGCTGAAAGCATGAAGAACCACAAGCATTTCTTGAGTTTTGTGACCTTTTGTTGTAAAAAACGTAATAGTTTAAATATTTAATCTTAGCACGGCATATACATCTCATTGTTTATCTGGGTACAAATCAATTAAGAAACAATAAAACTTCATGACAGTCAAGGTGAGGTGAGGTGTCAAAAAGACCCGCTAGAAATAAGGGACACTTAAAAACAAAAGAGAAGAGGAGAGAAAGTGGCACACCCCAATACTTGTGATTCTCACACATTAGTAGCCCTGAGGCACTACGCAGTCCACTTAGCCACAGCCCATTACGGACAACCTGCTGTTTTACAGACGGACCGTTAATGCGCAAACGGTGAAATGAGACAAAATTAATTTCAGTATGAGTCAAACAGGTTACGTTGTCTTAACTCATTCAAACAAAAATGCAAAACAATTTAAGTCTTCGTCATCGTCATTGTGGATTATTTTTGTGAGCGTTTCGCCTTTGTTAACTAGAATGAAGAAACAGGTCGTTGACGAACATTTTCGTCATAATTTCCGCCGACTAAACGAACAATGCGCAGGAGGCGGGTCAAGGTCCCCCCACCCCCAGGGCCTTACCCGACTTGTTCCTGTCGTAAGTGCTGTGCCCGTGGACGGCGGCCACATAGGGGCTGAAGGGCTGACTGCTGAAGAGGTTCTCGCACTGCAGGTTGTGACACAGCATCTCCAGGAAGCGCAGGACGAAGGAAGCGCTGTTCACCGAGGGCAGCTGCACCAGGTGTTTCCCTCCATCAAACGAGGCTGAGAGACAGAGGCCAAAAAACGAGCGGTCAGTCCTAAGCACACCTTTCAGCAGGAGGAATACTAGTGAAGGTAGTCATTTCTTTTGCTACTTTTTGCACTTTTCTCCATATTGATTTCCTGTCTTTAGCTCCGTTTAGTTTTCTTTTTGTTCTGCACCTCTAAAAATACATAATCTGCATTTTCACACCTTTTCAATTCTGCACACTGACACACTGTCCTGAAAAAAAAAGAACAATGAAGACAGAAAGCTTTTTTTTTAAGCTTTTGTACTTTTGTCAGTATTACAAATAAAACAAATCCCAGGGTGTAAATCTCATTGTTGAAAATCTGACAGTTCCATAGAAAGGTGTTAATAAGAAGTGAGAAAAAAAAAATCACACTTGCAGAGCTGAAGGGAAAACTAGGTGCACAAAACCTGTTTCAACAGCAATCATCCCATGTCAAATTCTTGGGGGAAAAAAATCATGAGTTTGCTTTTCTGCAGCAATCGATTTACACCTTTTCAGTAATTCTAAAGATACATGCAATGTAAATGTATCAGACATTAATGGTCAAATTAAGGATTTCTGATTACTACAAATCTACAATAACTTCTTAAAATAATTTGATAGGTAGATACTTAATTGTCCACTGCTGTGGAAATTTGTCTTTGGCTTCTCCCACAGAAGTACAAAACACACAAGCAAAACATAAGTCACATAAAACCATATGAAATCACAACAACAGTGTGTGATACACAGACAGGTGGATAAATAAATAGGCAGCGGGGGAATATATTAACATACCTTCATTGAGTAGTTTTATTGCAGAGGGGACAAAGGACTTCTTACAAATGTTTTCTTTTATAAGAGTAACATTTGTTACTAGGACATTTATACTCTTGGCCCATATATACAGTACATCAGATTCCTAAAATACAGCGATTATGTGTCTCTCAAAAAGCTGGACAGTGTCACATGTTACTAAGTTCTCTTATTGTGGATAGGACAGACATCAGTTAAGCAAAGAATAGAAAGCCAGGATACAGCAGATGGCAGAACAGAGCTGAGCTTGCAGGCTTTACTCGTGTGACGACCCCTGGGAAGAAACTCAATCCACCACTTTAAAACCAGCTTATGTGGAAGCTGTCAGTTCTCATTACAATAAGAGAGATTAAAGAAGCTTCCGTTTTTTGCTGTCTTTTTCCATCCTGATAAAAACCTAACTTTTCTATGTTAATAGACCTGATTGTAGATATTTTTTATTTTTGCCTTGGACTTGATTATAATCTATGACATAGATTAGGCTACAGGCTCTTTGATCTATTATTTCTCAAGACCACAATTCTACATGATCATACCCACACAACACAAATTTTTCTTCCATTTTTCTATTGGCATTACTGCAATAAAAGACCAATAGGGGGCGCTCACCCTGTGGTCTTTGTGGGTCCTAATGCCCCAGTATAGTGATGGAGACACGGTACTGTAAAAAAAGAGATGCCGTCCTTCAGATAAGATGTAAAATCTAGGTCCTAACTCTCTGTGGTCATTAAACACATTCCCAATGTGTTTCTTGAAAAGAGTAGGGGTGTTACCCTGGTGACCTGGCCAAATCCCCTCCTATCCCTTACTAATCATGGTCTTCTAATAATCCACATCTATGAATTGGCCTGATCACTCGGTTGTCCTCCCAACTGATAGCTGATGTGTGGTGAGTCAATATAATAATAATAATAATAATAATAATAATAATAATAATAATAATAATAATAATATTATTATTGATGTTATTATTATTCATGCACACACCTCCAGAAACCTGTTTAGCTGTGACTTACAATACAGATCCTGGTGTCAGAGGAAAATGTGTGGTTCACGGTGGAAAAACGATCTCTTTTACCAGTTCAAACTGGAAATTGGTTTTTACTGTTCCTACCAGAACCACGTAAATGCCCACAAAGTGGCTGAACCCACGACAAGTTCTGTTTTTCTTTTTACTGTTTGGAATACACCCCGAACACCCCTACAGACCCAAGAGGATTTTAATATACACCTGTATTTTCCAATCAAGTATTTTCCATTCGGGTCAGCACACTGGACTGAGGATTTATGTTTCCGTAACGGTGGCGAGGGCTGGGCTGCAGTGGCAAGGGTACCTGAGATGAGCTCTCCTCCATGATGGCCCGCCTTGAGGAAGTTGAAAACAGTCTTGGGCTGGTAGGCGCAGTCCACACACGCCTGCACAGCCTGCTGCAGCACCACGTTGACCGGGCCCGGACCAAAGTGATCTGGCAGCTGCTGCACCTGCTTCCGGTCCAAGTGAGGTCCACAGTTGCCATGCTTGTTCACGTACACACACACTGCAAACCAGCAAGGAGACGGGTCAGACTGGAGCAGGCAGTCTCAGGCCAAACACAGCCCAGAATCTTCGGGCCTGGTACAGCGAAACCTCTACATGAATACACGCACCAGGAATAACACCACTCAAGCATTAAGTGCACTGAAAGGATTATAGAGTGTTTAGTCCAAATTTGGCTTAACCCGCTTGGCTGAGGGCTGACCTCCTGGCCAAAGGACGAGGAGGCTGGGACCCCCATACAGAGTGAGGGATGACCAAGGGGCAGCTGCAGAGGTAGAGATGGGGTGGAGGTGGGATGCAAGAAGGTGTTTGTGAGAGAGAGAGAAAAGGGGATCATGTACAGTATTTATAGTGTTTTAGGAGAGGAAATGATGTCAGGAGTGACTGCAAATTATTGATATCTACACCTGATTGAACTTGATTATTGTCCCTCCCTCCTAAACATTAAGCAAAGCAGAAACAAAGATGTAGTTCCTTTTGACCAATTACTTGGGCTGGTCTTCTGTTTTCTTTTTTTTTTACCTGTAGAGATGACCGCAGGGTTTGAGTTGAGGTGGTTAGGCCCTTCCTTCTGTACCTGAGTGCTGTTCAGCTTTGTTTCAGGAGCAACTGTGGAAGTGCCTGATGGGATAGGGCCCTGGGCCACTCGTGGCTTCCTCTGAAAGACAGAGACGGTCTGGAGTCGTTAATTGCTAAAATATAATTTGACCAGCAGGACAAGAATAAAAAAAAAACACACATGCACCCAAAAAAAAACCTCAATGGATAAAAAAAGCAACAGTTAATTTCAGTGCTAAGTGGTGTAACAGAGACGACAACAACCCCTTGCCCAAGGTGTTGATCCAGATTTAGCCTTATGAATCCGTGGATCCATTTGAATCACAATGGCGGCTTTTTAACGGTACCTTGCTCCCGGGCTTCGGACCTTTCTTTTTGGGTTTGGGGGAGTGGTGTGTACTGGAGGTAGTCTTGGCCGCCGTGCTCTGGGTCACAGCGCTGTTCTGTGCTGCCGCTGCCTCGGCTGCTGCTTTCAACAAGGCCAGGGTCTCGCTCTTCGGCCTGCGCCCCCGAACCCCCTTCCTGACAGGCAGGGGGGGCAGCGGAGGGAGCTTGTGGGGTGACTGCATGGAGCGTCTTGTGGGCTTGGTAGGCGAGGACACGGATGCTGGGAGGCTCTTTGGAAGCGTGACTGAAAACAGGACGAAATGAAACGAAATGTGAGCACCACGTCCAACGGAAAAACGACACCCAAATGCGAGAAAAAGAGAACTGCCAGGGTGTCTGTTATGATAAGCAGGGAAGCCTCCCCCCACCCCCGTTCAGTTTTTACATATGCTTTCTGCCCCCGAGTTGACACACATACATAAATAAAGCTCCCTAGACTATGCAGAAGGACATTTTAAACATACATTAACCAGACAGCATTGTAAGATTTTAAAGAGCAGAAAAATATCAATACCCTCAAGCACAATCTAGCCATAAATTCTGCAGTTTTAAAGTAAAAGCAGGAGTAGTAGGTAATGCACCAGGAATAGCAGCTGTTCATCTGTTCACTAATTAATATATATTTTAAACCACAAAAAGACATGCCATTCATTACAATGAGAAGTACAGAAGCAGGGCTGAAGCACTGCTTAAACAGATACTGACAAGTAGATCACGCTTGGCTTTTTAAAGTGAGGCCTGCATGCACAGAAATCAATAGCTGCACTAAAGTGCATTAAAAATGTAGCCAAGGAAAAGTCAGCAGCCAGCCCATACACTTTATGCATGCAAAAAATTGACAGAATGAAGCTTTAATCTTCATTCTTTGAGTCGTAGTCTCTGAAACCTCAGCCTTTCAATTTAATAACCCGAGTTTCAACCAGAGACCCAGCTGTACTTGAAGTACAGCACTTTATTTCCTGAAAGACCATTTTTTTGATTGTTAGTTTTTAACTCCAGTCAGCTTTCTGGGGTACTGCACTAAAAGCATCAACCTAATTAAACAGATAAAAGAAAAACCCTGTTGAAAACAAATGGTTACCTGAAACCAAACGGAAAAGAGCATTCAGCAAGATCCCTTTCCCTTTTTACAACTTTCCTCAAAGTTTTGAAACTTGCTGGTATGCAGCACTCCCCCTGGTCTGCCACTGTGGAGAGCTCTGGTTCACTGATAAGTCTTTTGTTTCAAGGTGCACCTCCCCCCTGTTCATTAGGGGTTGTAACGAGCTTTAAATCCCAGCTCCCTTGGGAGTCCTCAGCCTGGCTGTGGTAGCACTAAACAGCAGACAAAAACTCCATAGTCATTCTTAGCTGGCATTCATTTCTCACCTATTCTGAAAAAAGCAAGAATGACTGTGGTCTCACAAGTTTCACAGTTTGAAAACCTCGGCCTGAGCTATGAGTACAGCTCAGAATCACTTTTCTGTTGCTTTGGTCTAGGAAACGGAAGTAAACAACATTGAAAGTATACGCAAGTGGCTATTCCAGAAAATGTGACACCTAATCTGCAACGAAAATTAATTTTGTGCTAAACCACCACTATCCAATACCTGTAACGTTTTTGAAGACCAATTCACACAAGATCCACTTCAGAAATGCAGCCAATTTCTGAACTTCTAAGTTAGTTTTTGAAAAGGCTGTCTACAAAAATCAGTGTTGTAAATAGTATACATCCTCATAACAATCCTTTTTGTAAGGAGTAATACGAGTATTTGTAACCTTACTCTTCATTTTTTAAATTTTTTAAAATTTAACAAAGGCAAAATACACTAAGCATCAAGGCTTGGGGTGCAGAACAACCTTTGCTTTACCATCAAAATCCTTCTCAAGATTGTGTAAATAATACGCAGATGTACACACACAAGCAGCCTTTAGCTTAATGTATTTGTGAAAACTACTGAGAGCCTGGGAAGGTACAACAAAGTTCGGTGTTTTTACCTTCGTATTGAGGCCAAGAGGTCTGCTGGCTAGCAAAAAAGAAGTCTACTTCTACTGGAAGCTTGATGTGAGTGTTAACAGATTCTTTTAGAATGTTACATTTTAAAAAGGTGAAGAAATAAAACTCAAATGTAAAAGGAAAAAAACACATTCTTTCGAATCAAGTAAGTTGAGATTCTTCAGGAGCTGTAGTATGTCAGTTTTTAGGACTAATGTACAACAGATTTGGCAGTAATTTGAAACCAAATAAAACAAATTCATTTACAACACGATGAGCAGTTGTAATGCCTGGTGGGAATTATATTTTGAATGCTGAATAATGATCCTTATTCAAACATGAATTAAATGTTTTAAATGTAGCTTTTGTGTTATGAAAATGAGTTAAGAAATGGAATTAAGCAGCTTCGACAACTGGAATGTCCTCTAATGAGCATGATTCCTCCTTTCCGAGATCCTTTCCTCTTTTGTTTTAGACAACAGTTTGAAACTTCATACAATAAGCAGCTCTGACTAGAATCTGGATATGAATCCAATGATTCCTTTGAAGACCACGGAGACTGTGGAAAAAAAAAGTGCTCCAACCACATATATTACACATAGCCACACAACAAGTATAACCCAGCGCTATGCAGCTACATTCAGAGTGAAAACTAATGGCTGCCTGCGCTTTGAAACCCTCTCCCAGTTTGATCAGATCAGCACTAATTGGGAGTAGAAAGCAGAGAGGACACTGGCTAAGTGGAGCTCAGAACAGAGGAGTGTTTGAGCTCCTCGGGCTCGTTTTGTTAAGCTCTGTGGATTGTAAGAGCTCAGTCAGCACACAGAGTGTAAGGCTCATTGCTGAAGCTTGGTTCTGGTGCCCCAAATCTTCCTCTTCTCGCTCATGCTTCAGGTCTTAAGAGTGGGAATTAAGCAACTGCTCAAGTACTGCAGATAAAAAAAGCTGGGCTCACAAGCACATTTCCATAAACATCCTCCTGCAGTATTAAACAGGCATATGGAGCTGATCATGATGACTTCATTTCCATCTGACCTACTGACCTGCATGCTGAAAAAGAGACGCTGGGTTTGCGATTGGTTCTGGTAAGAAGTCTGCTGGAGACAGGAATACTTCTGTGTTCATTACATTATTGAAAATATTTACATTTGACTAATTCTGATTCTATTCTTGTTGTTGATTCCCATTTTATGTCTGACATTGCTGATATTCTTCACTTTAGTGCAAATCACAACCACATGTCAGTGATCTGCGTTTGCACTGAATTGGCTTGAGTATTGTATGGCACTCGTCATATTGCCCAGAGGGAGTTCAATAAAACAATACCATCTGTAGAGTGTAATACACCAAAATATTAGTTACAACTTAAAGCCTATTCTTTGTCTTCTTCTAAAAAAAAAATCCATCATGGTTTAGGTCCTAAATTTCTGACAGAAAGACACAAACAAAATTTCATTAATCAAAATTGCTCATAAATTATAATGTTGCTAGTAATGCTTTTATGCTGTGTTCATAAAAAAAAACACATCCCCTCTCAATGTAAATAATTACATCAAATTACATCCTCTGCGTGGCCCTATATTGTCTAATCAAAAAAGCATCAGAGAAACAACACAGATAGATCAAGTTCCCCAGTGTTGGTCAGTATATTCTCCAAGGTGCTTTTTCCAATGATATAGCAATGGTACAAAACACCATCTCTGTGGACTACTGCGCTCACTTCAGATTTCTACAAAATATAGAGATGCTTCATTTAATTATCGGTTCCAAAAACACAGAGGTAATCTATCAAAAAAAAGGTAATCTATCAAAAAGGCATTCAGTAAAGTCAACTCACAAGCCATAGATACAAAGTTAGAAGCTCTGACAAGCAACAGCTTAACAATGAGTCAACAGCAATTTTCTTGTCATGCATGAAAATAAATGCAAAAGCACATGTAACTCCCAAGTAAAAGGGAATTTCCCAATTCCAAAAACAAGGTTCCAACTATTAAGATATCTTTCATTACCAGCCACATGTGAGAATAAGCCAAATTGCAAGACAGACACTGCACAAAGCAGTCAAAACTCACCACAAAACAAAAGATTCAGTTTATGCATAAACAAGAGTTCCGTTCCTCACCTCGTCCTGACTGATTGGACCCGGAGTTCAGCAAGATGTGCTGTGTGGTTCCTCACTTCCTAACTCTTAATGAACAAGTTGCTTTTCTTGAATCGCACAGACAGCCAACAACAAAGCCCATGCTGACAGAGCAGCACTGGAGCTAACCCTGAATGAGCAATGGCTTATTTGCATCAGAGTAAAAAAAAAAAGGCGGGTGTGTGTGGTGGTGGTGGTGATGGGGGGGCGCTAGAGCTAATATGCATATTATCAGTGGGCCGTATTGACAGTACTCATCAGTCACCTGCTCTCACAGGCCCCTCCCAGGCTTTCGGGGGGGCAAAAGGTTAAAATGGATCAGAGAACCCGGAGCGACAAGAGAGCAAAAAGGGCTCCTGTTGGCTGCATTAGTGGGGCGTCGTGTACCCCCGAGGAGGGTTTGCACAGTAACTCAAGCCTATTCAAAAGTCCCCAGAGGACAAGCTGAAAAGCAGCTTCAAAAAAGCAGGAAACAGTAGCGCATAACAGCATTACCCAGCTTGAAAAGTATGTTAAACTACCCCCTTTCTCAGTCTTAATGAAGAAAGGGAAGGCAGACAAAGGAACCCTGATCTTCAGCAAAAAAGTAACCTAATGCCATTCATATATTTAACTGGCACTTTACTGGGAGTAGCTTGACATTATTTGAAAACAAAATTTGCAATGCAGCAATTTCTCTCCATCTTCTCACTTTTTTATCATCAACACAGCGATTTGTTTGCTTTAGTTCTGAATCAAAAAATGTCCAAATGCACAAATTGTGACTATTTAGAATATATTGCAGCGTCAATCTTTCCTCTGCAATGACAATGTAGGCGCAGCAAAGAAAAGGTAAATTCCAGAATTAATCTTACAGGAAGCAAGGGAATATTAGTTTACGTCACTTGTGGAAATCTTGAAAATTCTCTGTCATTATTAAGACCGGCAATTTAGAAACTCTGTCAAAGAGGGAAAAAAAAATGGAGAAATGAATGGACAATTCTGCCAATACAACTGAAACCTTATTTGGGGGGGAAAAAAAAACAGAGAAAATCTGCATGTTAATTTAGTTTTTCCAATAAAAAGATCAAACAGTATCTTGAGGTCTGTTTTGATTAAAACAAAGGACGAATAAAATACCACTTTGATGCAGAGATATATCTCTTTTAAAAATGAAAGGAATAAAAGTAAACATTTTAGAAATCTATGTTTTAATCGATGATCCACATATGGAAATAGGGATGAAAATGCCAAGAGGGTTTGGATAATTAGCAGCTGGCGCCTGAAATAATTGCATTTCCCTAATAACTATTAAACTAAACCCAGTTTAATGAAGCCACACCACACATGGGTCATTCACTGGGCTCTCCTGCTCTTATCCACCCAACACATAGATTAAGAAAAGAGGGATTATATAGAAATACTTTATGGTTAATACTGTATCAAGTGACAATGAAAGTCATACGCAGAGAAAAGTACACAACAAAGACAAAGAAACATACTGGATGACTTCCCTTAACAACAAGGTAATGTTAATGTCTGAATTCTTCTGGAAAGCTTTAGCCATGTCAAAAGTATAAACTGTCATTTTTATTTTGGAATTTCAGATTAACAGATGCATAAGACTTTTTAACTGGCATTTCTCTGTATCTGATTACCTGTTTAATAAATAAATGAACGTTAACCTGATGTGTACCATTTTGTAGTTTACGACTACAGATTATATTGGAAAACCTATCAAAAACCAACATTTAAGGTTATACATGAAAATACAGTGGACCAATTACATGTTGACTGGTAAATAATTTTATCTAAAGACAAAACTAATTGATACCATCGAAGTGCTGAACACCTCAAAACTCCTAACATGCTTTTTAGTGCTTACCAAGCTCACTGCCTTTTCATGTTGCTAAGCAACAGAGAAGAAAAGGGTACTCTGTACCAATGGCATCTTCAAACATCAATATACAAGGGATGGAAAACTTTTTTTTTTTACCGTGTGATTATGAGTGAGGTTCCCATCAAAAATTCATCAGATTGGAAAAAATTAACAAACAAAAAGACACTTCGGAAAAAAATGCTATCATTTTGGAAATTTCCAAAGAACATTGTCCCTATAAAGTACAAGTAATCAGTTTGGGAAAGGTCATAGCAGGTGGCCGGTTAAGAATCATCACCTACAACAGCAGTGTCAGAGACATGTCCTTTCTGTGTGGGACGTTGTTCTGTGCAGTAGAATGCAGTTTCAGCATATCATCCACAGATACAGAAAGCTGACAGTACCGTGTGGAAGTGGTTAACCTCAGCCAGGCTCTACTAGAGCTGTTCAGCAAGGCCAGTGTGAAACAGAGAAGGCATTCACCCTTACCCCTCTGTAACAAAGTAGTACAAGAGAAAAGAAGTGGTTGTGACCAATGGCTTGACTTAATTACAGCTTTGGCCTTACGGTCAAAAGTGACTCAACCTTAGATTTTCTATGGTGGTGAATTCTTTTTGCAGTGTTTAGAATAATGTTTCAGTCAAAAATAACTTTACAAACTATTTTTCCCTTTCCTGGACAACAAGCAAAATACCAGTTTTAATCTTTTCATATCACGGCACCACTCCCACTGCAAATGTATTTTACACTAGCTTAAGAACAAAATATACATTCTGATTGAATTCTGATGGGGAAAAAAAACACAGGATGAGGGGTGAAGTACTCAGCGTTCACACAGTAGAGCAACTCTACCTCATGACTTCGGCTCACGCAGGAAGGTAGCTTGCAAGACTTTGTGCCTTGTGTCTTTCAAACATATCAGCTGTGAAATAACAGCCACGCTGGGCATTTTGCTGCACGAGTCAGTTCCAGGACAGTGTCTTTGCTGCGAGTCTTGTCACCCACTGACATATCCTCTCACAGAGGACAGAGGAGACTGATGCAGCTTCTCCTCCTGGCCGTTTTCTCTCCTCGTTCCTCAGCACAGCCCAGCGAGCCGGTCTCCGTAAGGCGGCGGCGACGTGAAACAATGGAAAAGCACACACTCAAAACCGGAAAGCTGCAGCTGACAGGCTACGTCTCCGAAGACTCACTGGAATACTCATCTTAGCTAATTAGTATCTAATTTGAGAACAGCTGATCTTGTTCTCATCAAACAATAGGGTCAGCTCGAGTGACAGGACAGCGGAGACGTGATGAACCCCCCCCCCCCCCGGGCCCCTCTGGAAGACTGCAGCACCTTGGCTCTTTTCAGCACTGCCCGTGCTGCGCGTCAGATACACTGAAAGGGGGAGGTGTAACCTTACGATCTGCTGTCTCTTTACTGTCTGAGCAACCAGTTGCAGCTCCTCGCCTACCCTCACCTCCAAAGCACAATCCAGACAACTCAAAAGGGAAGCCAAAGGTATTGTAAAATTGTACCACAAAATCCGGTTTATGTTTTAATGGGAGTTGCTAGTTAAACTTTCTCTGAACACAGACACGAACAATGTCAATGGTAATCAGAGACGCTATGATAATGATACTTTTTTAAACTTGAAATTTTCTCTGCATTTTCACAACTGTAACAGAAAAAAACATTAAACTCTCAACAGCTGTTTTTTTTTTACAAAAGGATAAAAAAAACTTGAGCTTTCGAATCACTGTAGTATGAAAATTTCTAATTCTGACATTGCACAGGACACATGAAACGGTCCCGCTGTCTGAATGGTTGAGAATATGTTCTTCATTAGTAAAAGAACAGTGACTCTTCCTGGCCAAATAAGTCATTTATGGACCAATTAAGATATGTAAACACCAAGATAACCTTTGAAGCTGAAATGTAATAGATCCATTAAATCCAGATGGCCAAATTATTATAAACGTGCGTTAAATAGAAAAAAATGCTGACTTAAGAAAATACAAAAAATAATGGAAATGAGAAAATTCTTAAATATAACAGCACGTATCCTACATGCTGTAAGAATAGTTTATTTTCTATTTTATAACCAACATACGAATAAATGACACTAACACTGAACTATTTTTATGTGAAAATCCAATTTGTCATAAATACTTAGAAGCAACAGAAGCTGGGTTCTGCACATACCTCCTCTACTCTTCCAGTAATAAAAAATATTTGATAGGGTTGAGAAAGCCTGCATTTCACAGGAGTTTAGTGAGAAAGTAAACCAAATGTAGACAACGTTATATGTTGTAAATGGACACCAGAGAATTACACTGGTTTGATGGTCCTGAAAGACAGACTACACGTGATGATCAAGCTGAAATCACAGCTTAACTCATTATTAACTATCTTACTTCCACCAGAAGTGTGTTCTAGAGGCATAATAATAAAGACAAGATGAAGCCATGAGTATATACTACCTGTTTATCCCCTCTACCACAAGAAGAAGGAAGCTGGCAGAGCCAGCAAATAAAGAACTTAATGAAAAACCTAAATTGTAAAATCAACATAAAATATTGATTATATAATTGGAGCTCAATGTAGTTTGTGTTAAAAACCCTTTTTATTCTTCAGACCCTTAATAGTTATTTTTAAAATCTCAGGACCTCAGACTTTCCCTTTTGAACGTCATCGCAAAACATTACAGAAATGTTTCTCAATAAAGATTTTAAGTATACAAACTGAAGAATACAAAAATAAATGCATGATTATATGGGGTCTTTGTCTTGGTCCATGTGCAGATGGTATAGGCAAGGATAGGGTAAATTAATGTGCATATCTAGACTACAAAATTACAGAGATAATACACAAACAGAAGTGAAATCTACCAATTTCTCTTCCATAAGGTATAGTAATTGATTCATATAACACTCCAAAAAATACCTCAGGCTAGATTAAACTGGAGGCTCAACACAGAAAATCATGTGTCCTGATAAGAAAGGGAAACTACCGGCAATTCAGCCCTGAAGGGCTCTGAGGGATGGTGGTTACTGGGTTTACTTATGTGAGTGGGCTGGAGTTTTAAGGTCTGCAGGCTCAAAACCTCCTCCAGTTATGAAAAATATTACAAAATGAATAGTTGATATGTGCATAAAATGAACTGTACATAGACGGACTGTGTAAATTGAACTGTTTGCTAAAGAAACCATGTGTCCAAAAGTCTTTCAGCTGCTAAATGCTCGGCATCCAGAAAAATCAGAAAGAGGAAAAAAAATCCCAAAAGTTAAAACCAGGGAATGCACTACTGCATAATGCTTAATTTTTGTACATGCCATTTTTTTACACAAGACAATCACGGTGTATAAACGCACATCTTGTTAGAAACTGGAATAATTAAGTCCCCAGAATAGACTATCTTGATTGCACAAAAACATGGTTCCCTTTTTTCTGGGAGACAGAAGACAACCGTGTCAAAGAAATTTGTTTTATAAAGATTACCCTGTACGAACAGAAAAATAATAAATATGTCAACAGTCATATTTTTTTACTGCACTTCTCATTGACTGTACTTACTGTATTGTATTGTGTATTATTGTATCATTTCGTTACACTGTGCTGTGTTGACTGTGCCACGCTGCAGTTGCACTGCAGTTTCACTCATGGATTAATAAAGTATCTATCGTATAACAATCTTTCTCTGCCTTCCCTTTTCTCCCCCTCTTTATAAATATATTGGAGTTTACTGCATAAATCAGTAATTCATACTTTTCACACTGTGTGTAGTAATTCAAAGCTGAAAATAAAGTCTAAAAGTGTGTTTACCCCTGTGAACTCTTCGTCTGGGTTCACTGGTTTCCATTCCAGGGAGCCCCAAACCAGTTTCTTATTCTCTCATTTCAAACACCAACAACATAAGCAGTTTCTTTGAATGGAAGCACAGGAAAGCTGACCTCATGGAGCTGAAGCTTAACCTATTGTGTAAGACCTGATGTGTCTACATCCAAGGCTCCAATCTGAAAACCATAACCTCCATTGATAAAAATGCTGTAACATTTGCCGTAGAACAGTCACCTTTTGAATCATAGCTCTTCATTTTAACAGTATTGTGTCATTTTACCTTCTCAAAACATTCATTGTAATTTGGCTTAATTTTCTATAAGCTTTATAAGGATATCCAAATAACTTCTTCAAATCCCATTCACTACACTGTGTGACCACATTTTAGCTTGAGGTGTCAAAAATTCAAGCACCCCAAAAACAAATGTTAGCAATAACTTGCTTATCCTCACAATTAATCAAAACTTCAGATATCCGAAATCAAAATCGCAGAAATGAGAAGAAAAATTAGTTACCTGTCACAAGATAAAACAAGGGGCAATTTGTGCTATTCCAAATAGTTTTGAAATTACCATCACTATTAATCTTATTTTCAGATAAATACTCACTAATGACATGACAAAAACAAAAATATTTTCAGTGAAACAGGCATACTAGCAGATAGCTTTTTGTCACACTTCACTGTTACTGCGAATATGCTGGCAGAAAAACAAGGAAAAATTGTAACACGATAGGGGGTATATATATGGAATATAGTTATGCAAGCAGTATGTTTCAGTTTTTGACTTTATTTTAGATATCTGCTGACAGTTTTCTTTTTTTTTTTTACTGTTACAGCATGTGGGATTGCAATAAGAAAATATTGGAAATAGATGTGTATCATTTGTAATCCAGCAACAATGGATAACTTTTAAAGAATGTGAATACTTTTGCAGGACACTGCAGGTAGTGCAAAGAAATAAAAGCAGTGAGCAATGCTGAAGTCAATTCTCTACAAAGAGAGATTTAAGTCCATTACAAGCAGGGCCTTGAAAAGCCTGAGGACATCTTCAATGACAGCCCCTAGCAGCAGGATCACAGCATTTTCATGTATTTTTATATAATAAAAATAATAATACACTGCAGTGCATGATACATTGAATTTATTTTTTCCAATGCATTATGCACTGCACTTAAACAACATTTCACCTGACATGCACAGTACTAAAGTTCCCAATTCAGTATACATACATAAAGTAGCTGGATCTTCTGACTTTTTGTAACGACTGCAATCAACAGTCAAAGAAAATTGTTCCTGTGCCATGTAAATAAACAAGCTCTTTATTTCACGTGTTGTAAATATACTGCAAATTTGCTGAAGCATACAAAATGCAAACATCATCTATTGTAAGCAAATGATCCATCTCTACAGGGCACCTTTAATATTTCTGAATTTTAAACTTAGGTGGTATTAATTTTTAACTTGTTTAATTATTTGTGCATTTCACAAAGCTTTTTTACATACTGTTATCATTCTTGCGCATTAATTAAACTTTTTTTTTTAACTGTCAAAGAACATGAAACGCAAACAACACCCATCATAGGCAATTCGTCAACCGTTCTTGCAGGTCAAATCTGTTACTTCCGAATTTATAGAACAAGTTCCCCTTTAGCAGATTCTGTCTGTTAAATCTGAGGTCAATTTAAGCGTCAGAGTCCGTTAAATTAAGGGTGCACTGTAAAATATTTTTGAACTGCAGAAAACCAACTTAGGCGGCATCTAGAAAACACTGCGATGGACCATGTTCTTGTAGTTAGTCAAGAAGGCATCTGGTACATTCTATCTTCTTTCATGTCTCTGTACAGTGCAAGGTTTCTGTATTTTCTCCTATTCACAGGGGTTGCTATGGCAGGTATGTACATCAGCAGCTTCCATACAGTAAATCTTTACTCAGAGCTTTCTAAAATACTCTTTAAGAATATAAAGTTAAAAATGTCTCAAATTACAGTTCCACAAGGTGCCAAAGTGAAGCTGTGGGTGTCACAGCTAATGAGAGCATTCGGTGAAAAACTGATCCAACTGAAACGCAAACCTTCAAGGGCTAAGATGACATGTTGTGCAGCAGCAAAATAAAAAAGGCATTAGTTACTAAGATACCGGATTAAAAACTATTTGCTGGAGCCAAAGTAAGATTCTCTTTGATGAGGGCATTCTGCAAAACTTGCCCAAAGGTCACATTTGGCTGGGTGAAGCTAAACATTTTTTCTAAACTAGGTTTTTTTTGTGTGCAATGTAGTGAAACACTGCACAAATCTTTTACAGTCAACAATAATAAGGGCAAATAAAGGGCAAAAGTAAATCAGAAACATTCAGCAACATTACTAAATTTGTTTTCTAGAATTAAGATCAGTTTTACTCATCTAAAAAAAAAAGTCAACATACATTCCATTAATATAAGAAATTTTAGAGAACAAAAGGCAAAAAGTAGGGAGCAGCTATTTCTTTAAGAAAATAGGCAAATTATTTATTTTGTCAATAACACTTATGTGAATAAAATTAATAAGCAATAAGGCTTGGGTAAAGGCTCAAACTTTGCTCAAAACTGTCGTTCAAATGGGAACATTCTCAGTGACTTTTGCCCAAGGTGTTACAGTAAAAATGTGTTAAGCATGCATGAACACTTACACATACTGAATGTACATGTGATAAAACATGGACAATGTGGCTCCATACAATATAAAGTTTTCCTCTGGGGAAACCAATCATGAATAAAAAGTGAAATTATATTGTGGATCTGACAGTTTTGGTTGATGGTCAAACAGTACGGTTCTCATGTACAATTCTGACATGGCATTTGTTCTATAAAACAAAATCTGCAAACTGTCAATTCATCAGATTATAGAGATCACAGTGGCCTGAAAGTAAAGAGTGACTGCTTTTGTGGTCAGAGGAGATGTCAAGTGGTTCAACGTACTGGCTGCTTTTTCTTCAAAGTGCGGTTCAACAGTCAACACAGAATATGCTCTTTTAACCACACCGATCTTCTACAGATTGAGAAAACTGCAGGCTCATCACCATGCACAACTTATTTGACAATTCAGACAACACAGTGATTGCAACTGTTCACTTCCATTAAATATTTGGAATCTACAGCAAAACTGAAACTAAATAATATTTACCAGCTCAGTCAGGCTAGGCATGTACTTCAGCACATCTCTTTGTGGTAAGATTTAAATGCGAGTCTACATTTAGTAGAAAGAAACGGTTTGGCAAGATACGTTTTTCTGTTCAGGAAAACTTGCTTATTTCCGAGTACTGCTTTTAGACAGGAGAGCTGGCCATAACCCTCCATTGAGAAAATTAGGTGCCTCCTGCTGTAATGAGTTTTTTCCATTGTTCAAGCTGGGGAGGGGTGGGGGTAAGAGGCGGGCTGCCGCTCCCTGCTGGACACATCTTACCGCTGTTCCCAGGTGGCTGTAGGCTGTGCTTGGTAGAGGAGCACCACCCCACAGGGAAGATATCTCGAGAGTCGTATTTGCACCAGTAGTCGAAGGCACCCCTCCAGCCGTCAAACATCACGAAGATCTCATCACCCTTGACTTCACCGATGGTCGCTGGACAGATTAAGTAAGGGTTCTTCCTGTCAACGGCTTCCAGCTTCATCCCAGGTTTGAAACCATTCTGTGGAGGCTTCAGTGGCTCCTAAGTACAGACAGTCTGAATCTCAGTATTTTAGCATCTACTCCCCTAACATCATGACGATTCAGAAAGGGTAACTCACAACTCAGTCTATCAAACCCTGGCATTTGCTCCAGGCCGAGGAACAAGCATTGTGATCGATAAAAGGGGTTTTGTGGTGTATATTTAATAGGCAAAACCTATACAGAGCAACAAAACTAGCCTTCTACTGATTTTTCACCTCTTTAAATTAAAATTGATATCCTGCGTGCCAGAGGTTTTCAAAATGTGGGCACATCTCCTTACAGGATAGGTGGAAGAGTATCTGGGAGGGTAAATGCCTCCATTAAAATAGCAAAACACCAAAGGAAAACAGCAGGAATATAATATTGACCTTTAAAACAGAAACAAATAGTGCAGCAGGGTTTTGGAGTGCAAGCTTGCTTGTCCGTGAGAGAGCAGCAGCTACAGGTCTGGTTTGTCAGAGGTTTTTCACAAATGGAACCAATAATAATAACCTCACACCTAAAACCTCCTGTTAATGGCATTTTACTTTATCATGGTCTACATAAATACTGTAAAATTCACACTGCTACCACAAGATCAACTACCATCTCTCTAGGATCTTTTGTGACAGCTTGTGCCATTTGTTCACCACTATTAACGATGTCTCAACCAGAACTCAACCAGCACTTAGGGGTTCTGAGGTTACTTAGCTGGAGCTGGTAAAGACAATCTCTCTCTCTGTTTCCTGGTTGTAAAACTCAACCCTGGCACAACCAAAAACACTTTGTGTTTGAGCAATTTTATCACATAAATGCGGCACCTTCAACAAACCAATGCAGTTTCTTCATTGATCTGTAGTTATTGGAGGCACCAGCTGAGCAGGAAAAAAAGTCACATGTGTGTCATAGCAGAAGGGGAGACTTAGAAGCAGTCTTATTGTCTTATAGTCTGCCATATTCTGGAGAAAACTGGGCAGGAAAATAAAGACAGCCTACTATTGACTCAATCTTTTCTCTTAATCTAGCAAATTACCACCTATCCTATATTTTACAGGGAACTTCTTTCAGGATTACTGCGTGTATTAAGAGGAAGCAGTCACTACAGGACATGGGAACGTGAATATTAACTGGCTCTGGCACTTTTAAAATGCTCAGATGCAAGCAGGCTTAAAGGTCTTAATTATCAGGGTTCCAATGATTCACAGCAACACTTTGCTCTTAAAACACCAAATAAACCTAAAAGGAGATTCGTATTTACACCTGTCCTCACTAGTCAAAGTCAGCTATACTACACTGGTGTGTGCTAATAAGGACAAAACTGCTATCCCTGGCTGCTGACTTTATATACATAAAATCCAGATTAAACATTTGTTTCATACAGTGTGACTTTTGAATGCTGTAAAACAAACAGGGTTAATTTGTATCAGCAGACCTATTCTTCTTAATCTACTCTCAGAATTGTTACCTGCACATTTTATGGAGAATACAGTGCAAAAAATCATTTCGTTTTCCTCTTCGAAAATGCATTTGATTTATGGAAGCAGACCTTTTTGAAAGCGGTTGCAGGTGCCATTTCTGCTCCACTTAATGTCCTTAGAAGAAACATTGGCCATGAGGAAGCATTCATTCTGAATCCTAAAAAGAGACAAAAACATATATGAATGATCCGATTTTAAAGATGCTAAGTATTTATTAGACACTGAATACAGTATTTGTACCACAGCCACCCATTAAAAACAAATGTACCTTCTACAAGTCATCCTAAAAAACCAAAATTAGTCATTAATAATAAGTTTTCTTTGTATTTTTTTCTATGTAAAAAACAATCTAGTAACGACAATCTATTTCACTACCTGCTGTAATTGTGCGAATTAATAAGGCCATTACTCTTGGTACACACTGTCTTTACATCGCCACCTGGTGGTGGAACTTAGTATTTTTTCTCCCTGGGATGAAAAGTACCCATGTCTGCCATAATGTACAAAGAGAAAATGATTAAAATACACGGTTTCTCCTTATGCAGAAACTCACCAAGAATTCAGTGAATTAAATAATACGAGACGAGATCAAAGTGGAAAAACACCCAGAAAAGGCAGAGGTGACACTCTTATTTCCAAAGCAGGCCAAACTCCCAAAGTCCAACTGAGATTTGTCTTGCTGGTAAGTGATGGTATAATCACACAGTCTTCCCGCCACCGCAACAACATAACAGCTAAAACGTTTCAAAAATTCAAATTTCATGAGAGAAAAAGCCTTCAGGTTTACATATGTTACAAAAGTTCACTCTTACTGGGGAGGCACTGTGTTCAGTCCCCCTCTGCCCTCCCGAACCCCACCACGAAGCCTCACCCAGGGGGGGCTGCAGCATGTCCCCGTTCTTCTCGCAGGTCCCAATCGGCTGAATGTCGGAGGAGTCCACCAGGCGCCAGAAGTCGTTGGTGTTGTCGCTGCCGTCCAGCCGCAGCCGCAGCCGCGTGCCGGTGATGCCCATCACCGTGGCGATGCACACCGAGGTGAAGTTGCGGGGGTCGTGGGCCTCCAGCTTCATGCCCATCTTGAAATCATTGCTAGGGGGGATCCTGGACTAGAAGGATAACCGATGTTTCAACGCGCGAAGGGGACTCGTCCCCTCGGTGACGTCGGCCAAAACGAACGAGGGCAAAACCAAGCACGCCTGAAGGGACGTTTCAGTTCGTGGAGGAAGAGGGGCAAAAACAGCACTAGGGGCAACATGCGAGAACGTCCATTTTGGCGAAACAACTACCTAGGCTGGGGGAGCCTAAGGAATATTTCTGCGGCTTAGATATTTATAAATTGTATTTGCAACGTTTCAACGCAAGGAAATACTAAAAGCTTTTTTAAAAAAAATTAAAATGATTTCAGTTTTAGCATACACCCAATTGAGTTTGATGAAGTATATTCAATGGAGAACCTCTACACGACGTTCAGATTAAACTTGATTGCTTTTTAACATGCAATCCCTGCTACTTTATCAACAGCAAAAATGAATACAGTCAGCTAAGACAAAAAGAGCATTGTCTTGTCAGTGTCTGTCTGTATTCGCATCGTAGACCTGGAGAACGATATCAACATCACAACATAAGATGGTGCATTTCAGACAGCTGTCACGATAATCTTTACAGGCATGCTTGTCCATTTAATCAATGCAAAATGAATGAATCTGCTGAGCAAATAGTTATAACTTTAGTCACAGCTAACATAATTATTTCAAAAATATTATGCTGGACATAAAATGTGGGATAAAATGTGATGATTAAAGTAGAGAAGCATGTGTCACTTTGTTATTTATTTTTCATAAAACCAGAAAAATAATAATTAATCTAAAACTATAAACTCTGTTCATATGAGACATTCAGGTGATAGGCGTTGGAAACATACCTGTCTAAAACAGCTAGGAGGAGCAGGCACAGCTCCAGTTTCTTTTAGATATTCATCCCAGCTAAAAATTTCTGAAAGCAGAGATGGAACAGTTACAACCTTTGACAAAACAACAAAATGGAACTTGAAAACTTGGAAGATTAATTATATTCTCTATAAGAAAACTAACATTTTCTATACAAACTATAAAAGCCAGTGTTGAACATTTTTATTTCATTTTTATTTAACAAAGTCCCATACAACGTCCGATTCCATTCGAATCTGCGATTTGTTTTAATCGAGGTGATGGTGGACACGTTTTCAATTCTACCAGTAGAGGGCGCTCAAAGACCAACTAAATTTAAAAAAATCAAAAGCAGGCTGGGCATGTTGGGGCATAATATTTTATATTAAAACTGGAATCTTGGGTACTGGTTTTACACACTGTTGTTCTAAAAATATAGTTAGCACACAGGTACCTTTGCTGTGTGAGGGACTTGGGGAGGAATAGCTCTTTCCTGGTTTCTCCCTTTTGCTATCTTTCTGGTCTGAAAAGAAAAGACAAAACCATAATTACATGAAGAATCAGAACAACAGTGATAAAGCATAAAATGCTATCAGAAAATCCAACATTTATAGTCAAATGTTTGTTTAGTATTTGATCAGCACGAAAGGTTTTTGGTTCCATGAAGACTGCAAGCAAACTATGTTGCAGAACACCACAGGGAATACTCTGCAAGTACTAAACGTGCATCAATGGACTAGAGAGGGCTTGAGGAAATGGACTACTGAGCAACCTATAACTGAATATCAAACATCCACTATAATTCAATAAACACACAGCACTTTGAAACATATGCGTCAAAATGTGGTGCCATCTCTTTTTTCAATAACAGGGGGGAAAAACCATGACATGTATGCTCAAGAAAGGAAACTGGGAGAATCTAAAAAGAAAAAAGGCACAGCATTCCCATTTTTCACATTCTGATTGATTATAAAACATAAAAACTGAAGTTTACATTCCAACTTGAAAGTAACCAGCTTTAGACTGATCAATAGACTAGCCAGCTATAATAGGTAAATTTTTTAGGTTAGCAGAGCTTAACTCGTACCTATTAGACATGAGCGTAACTGAGTGGAACACCTATTTAGGAAATAATAGTCAACCAACGCTGATCAGCCACGACCTTGTAATGCAAAGATCAAGGTACAGCAAGCTGTCATCAGAAATGAACACTGCATGTCACTCGGCACCACCTCTTAGATCTGTGAATGAGTGGCACCCTGGTTACACAAGAAGAACCCTTGGCGACAAAGATTTAGTGGCTGCAGTCAATACTAGTCTCTGTTCAATGACATCAGTCAATGTGTGCCACAAAAAGCAGTAGGACATCCTCATCCTACAGGTGTGGAGGTGGTCCTCACCATCGGAAGTGTACAATTAAATCAATTCAAGATGCTTTATTGGCATGACCAACGAGTAAACCAGTGTTGCCAAAGCAATACAAATACAATTAACATAATATCTAAAGATATTTACACCTACAAACATATGGAGCATTATTGAGAGACAGGCTCACTGATCCTCGGGCTGTTACAGCAAATCATCAGATCAACTGCCAGTTCAACTGACTGTAATCTGGCAGGTGTGGGAATTCTGGGATTAGATTTGTAAATTTGGGGAAGAATGTTTGTCTGATCCCAGAATATTTGTTATAGTGCAGTAGGAAATGCGCCTCTGTCTCTAGTTCTCCCCACTGGCAGTGGAACTACAGCCTGTCCTTTCTGGACAGCCTGACCTGCCTGTGTCGCCCAGTTTCTATGGCCAGGCTGTGGCCACTGAGCCTGTACTTCATCAGGTCTATTTCTTTTTGCTGTATCCTGGTCAAATATACGGTTAGTGTACATTGTCTGTTTAGGGATCTGTAGCATTCCAGTTTATGTTGTTTTTTTGTTTGTGGGTGTCCCAGTGTGTGAGATATTGCTGTGATCTGTGCTGTGATGTGGTGCTCTAGCAGTGCTGTCCAGAGGCTGGCAGGTGTTGGTGTGGCTCGGGCCAGTGATCCTCAGGACCAGCTGACTCAGATGGATCTTTTCTGGCCTCAGCTCTTGGCTCAGCAGGGTCTTGTGGTGGTAAGAGTTTTGGTCGTTGCTTTTTAGGTGTAGCCAATACTTTACTACTGTCTTCTATATGTTTACTAGCAATTGGTATTGACCAAATTTAGCCCTGCATGCTAGGAGTTAAGAGTTCTGTAGAAAAGTCCTCTAACTGCAGTTTCTACGGGGTGCATGTCCCGATTAGTGTAATCCTGGTCTGTGAGGGGACCCCACACTTCACTGCCATATAGGGCAGTGGGTTGGATTACACTTGCAAATATGTTGAGTCAGATTCTTGTAGGTGGGCTGATGTTGAAAAGCCTCCTTTTAATGCTAGAAAGCCCTGAGTGCCTTCACTGCTAGATCAAAAACCCCCGATTAACTGATAATCAGACCAAGGTACGTGTAGCTTGATGTGTTGTTGCTGAGTGTGAAGTGGAACTTCTTTCCCTAAGGTCTGGCTTTCTTCTGGTCTCGTCCAGATTGACTGTCAGAGCCCAGGTCTGACAGTACTGCTCCAGCAGTGCCAGTCTCTGCTGCAGCCCCTGTTCTGTGGGTGACAGCAGGACCAGGTCATCTGCATAGAGCAGGAACTTGAACTCTGTGTCATGTAGTGTGAGACCAGGAGCTGCAGACTATTCCAACATTCCTGCTAACTCATTTATATAGATAGTGAACAGTGTTGGGCTCAGGCTGCAGTTCTGTCTCACCCCACGACCTCAGGGGAAGAATTCTGCCCTTTTGTTTCCATTTTTCACTGTACATTTCTTCTCCAAGTACTTTGATTTAATTATGTTATACACTTTACCCACTATGCCACTTTGAAGAGGTTTATAAAACAGTCCTTCGTGCCAAATTGAGTCAAATGCTCTCTTACAATCACAGATCTTGGCTCCGTGTGCACTAATGCAACAAAAAAACAACTTGCAAATGATGAGTAATCAGTGCTGATGAAGAGGTTGACAACCGCACTCATAAATGACCAACTGATCAAATTTTTGGCTTTTAAATGTGTCCCATAAAAAAGAAGTTTCTTTCTGTTGTGAACAACGTGGCTAATACACAATGTATATATAATCCAGTCCATTGTTGACTGACAAAGAATAGAAAACAGGATTAAAAGAAAACCTAAAGAGTATTTGTAGATGTACAAATGTACCCTATTCTCATTCCCTCAACTTCCCATCCTTCTCGTCATTACTGAAGAAATGCACCAGACGTGCTTGTCAGAAAAAAAACAGCAGTGGCATGGTTTACAGTGTCCCTTAACTTTGCTATACAGTTTCAATGTGACAGTCTGGCGTACTTTCTTTCCATGTGTGGGTACAGAGGAAATCAGCAATAAGTGGTACTTAGGGTTTGTGAAACAATTCATGAGGTGACATGATGTAACAATATTGCTAACAGCATTTAGAACGACACTCAATGCAGTAACTGAAGTTCTGTAACTGCAGAGCTAATGGATTATTTTTTATATTAAGTTAGAAAACTGCCTATTCTCAGACCAAGTCTCTGTCGATTTGCTCTCAACCCAAAAAATTCTTTCAGAATTTGTTTTCTAGACCAGTTAAGAATGTGAACTTGTTATACAGTTTTAACTTGACCACATAATTGCTGTAACTGCAGTTTTACAACAATTATAAACTGAGTGCTTACTGTTTCACTGAAGTGATAAAACTTCACATACCCCAACAAAGCCATCTCCTTAAAGCACCAATGGTTTCATTTTATGTCAAACTGTTCATCCGGGCAAGTTGTTTAGTATAACTGTTACGTTTCTGATGCGACAGCTGCAAAAGTTAAAAATAACACTAAACATCAATTGCCTGAAAGCAGCGACGTGCATGACAGCAAGCAATGTTCATGGATCGTGAATCAGTAACCTTCCACTGATCTTCGTGACTGAAGGAAAAGACAAGTCTCTCTCTGCTATGCTCCTCATCTTGCATGTCTCCCAAAGAGGCAAAGTGTTTGTCACTATTGGTACTGTTCTATCCGATTCCGATGGAGCTGGAATTCCGGAACATTCCATTCCCCTTGCTTCCATTCATCACGAGAACATTAAAATTGTAAAGGCAAAAAGTAAAACGGTATCAGTTCTTTATTCAAGTGCTGCGGGAGATCCCTATAACAAGATGTGTAATGGAATAAATGTTGAAAATTTTAAGAAGAGCTGCATGGACAGGACTGACCTCTGGCTCCTTACCTTTTGTTGAGCTTCTGCCCATGTTGACAGCTTGAGGTCCTTCCACCACCAACTAACAGAACTGGAGGCAGGAGACCAGGCACTGAGCTTCCTGCTACAGTCACAATGATGGCGTCCTGGAAACAAGATAAAAACGATATTAAAAATGTTACGGAAAAGACAAGACAACGCGGCTGACCACGGAGTTCCGGCTGGAGCCAGGGCCAGCAAAAGTGTTTGAGGGGAGTGAAAATGGAAAAGCAAACTAGGGAATTCTTATACCTCCTCACTCACAGATGCCTGTCCTGAAGATTGATTATACTCTTTTGAACTAAAGTAAATCTTTATACTGCTGTGGGAACTGCCCTCCCTTAGAGGTCTTTACTGTATCTAACATTTTTTTCTCTAATCTCTCTAATAGACCTGTTCTTTTTTTTTTATCTTGAGAGTAGCTTATTGTCCAAACACAAAACATCAAAAGGAAATACAATTCCATGTCACAGTACTTTACATCTTTATCTTCCTATATCTTATGAAGGTAAAACTATATGTGTTCAAGAGCTATAGTACATTTCCTGGTTACAAGAACTGTGCTTTCACAAGTAAATCTTAGTGGGTTCACATTTTCAGTAGAAACCACAACAGCGTGAAGATGAAAGGGCCTACACTCTCCACCAAACCTCGGTCTCTCACCTGCTCTACCATCTCCACACATCAATGAGAAGCAATCGCCAATTAGCCTTCAGGGCTATAAAAAGCAAGGAGAAACTGGTCATTGAAGTCACTGAAGACCTGAAACCCAGTGCCACATAAACCGCATGTTGTGCCAGATGGTCTAATATTCATTCAGTGATGCATATTCTGATATGCATCACTGATTCAGACATGGAAGCACACTAATTAAACTACATGGTAACAAACTGTGTGTATTAGCAATAAATCACCAAGACAAATCATCAAGTTAATCGTTTTCCACGTAACTGGTGAAAATTTCAAATACTGAGTCCTCTGATCATTCATTGGAAAGTTAAAGCCTCCATTTCTCTTCCCGAACTTTACCTCTTGCTCTAGCACATATTTGCCAGGTACAGCTCCAGCACAGTCGGTCGAGTGGAAAGGTAATCCTATTCCTTTAAATGCCCATGACACATTTAACAAGGGGGAGGACTCTGCACAGTACCTACAGCTTCCAACAGGGAATTCCTTACATTACTCAATGAGACTGTTTGCCATTAAGAAGAGTATATCCTGTCCCTGTATATCCCTTTCGCAATCTTCTTAAAACATCAACAGCATTTCCCGAGGTAAATCAATGAAAAGGTGAAGCCAAAGGCATTGTGGTTGAGGATTCTCTCTCTGTACTGACATTTCACATCTTATCATTAAATTAAAAACATGGGAGCTATTTTCACTCAGAATGATTATGGACTTTGCCAGTTTCCTAACAATTCCGCTTATATAGACTCTGTCAAGTTCAAGGCATAACTTGGTGGTGGTGGAGGGAATCCCCATTACCTGTAAAGCGCTTTGAGTGGAGTGTCCAGAAAAGCGCTATATAAGTGTAAGTAATTATTATAATAATTATAAACCATTATTCTCTCAGCTGCTTTGTAGAAGCTGACTACATGATAATCTTTTTTTTTCAAATCTGTCAGGCTAATCACTAGTCTTTCTATAAGGAGACGCAGTGATACAGTGGGTAGCACTGCTGCCTCGCAGCACTGGGGCTCTGGGCTCCAGTTCTTGGGGTACGAGCTATTTCTGGGAGTTTGTATGTTCCCCCAGTGCCCGCGTGGGTTTTTTTCCCCACAATCCGAAATCATATATGTAGGTTAATTGGCATGTAGGAAAACTGGCCCTGGTCTGAGTGCGTGAGTGTTTGTGTGCATGCCCTACGCTGAGCTGGCATCCCATGCTGGGTGTATTCGGCCTTGTGTCTGCCGATTAGCTCCCCTGTGAAGTCCCCCCCGTAACCCTGTATTGGATAAAAATGGTTAGAACATGGTTAACTGGATGGTCTTTCTACAGGCCAACCTGTAAACATCAATTGCAAAAAAAAGCTCAGGCTCTATCCACTTCTTATTCCCACTGCAAGCCCTAAAGCACCCCCAGCTGTTACTGCTGCTAATGCTCCCCAGCAGACAGCAGGGGTCCTCAAGCTGATTGCTGTGCTCAGACAATGCGGTTCACTACTTGGAGAACCCTGCTGACAAAGAACAGGTTAGAAGCGCTGATGTCTGGGCTGCAGACATCTCTCTGCACTCTGAATGTGCACCTTTTAATGCATCTCAGAGCTCATTAACTCTTTTGTGTTTATTGGCACAAAAAAACAGTTTTACATCCTGCTTTTCGAGAGCTAAGCATATTTAAAAGACAGTTGTTGTCCAGAAAACAACAGTGAAACAGCGTCCATTTGAGGAGCTTGTTCTCCTAAAAGAGAACTTCCGCGTGTGGTGTTTGTGTTTTAGTAAAGGTTCGGTTTCATATGTGCTTAATTAATTCCTGTAAAAACCATGGTCAGAACTGACATCTCGACATCCAATGAACGCAAATATGAGCTAAGAAATACAAAATAGATCATTTCTAGAAAACCTCCAAAACTGATGTTTTTGCTAGTGAAAAATCAGGTCAATTACAGCAGTGCAACTAACCTGTTTTTTATGGTCAGATTTTTGCTCAGGAAACTTCTGTTTGTTGTTTAATCAAAGCAGCCACAATTCCTCTCTCCCAAGCCTGTTAGCTGGGTGAGAGCGGGTCTGTCTCAGAAATCAAAGCCTTCCCTTTCTTTCGAATTACAACGTCTAGCACAGGACTTCCTTACCCTAGATTGTGGCCCCAGTGTCTGCTAGTGTTCATTGCAGCTGGACTCTCTGTTGCTTATTTGAGCTCTACGATAAGCTAATGAAGGGACTAAGTAGACCTTTTCTGTTTGCTTCTGCTCTCTAAAAAGTCGCCGTCTCATTGTGATGTGCATTTAATATGATTAATATGATGTATTTTAAATCTCTTGCACACGTAGAGCTGAGAATAATGCAAAGTTGTCTGCTCCATAAATCCAAAGATTAAAAGAAAATAACCAAGAACTCAGCTTGAACAAAACCCAACAGAATCTGGGGCCCAATGCATCTTGGTTGGGAAGCCTTGTTCTAGCCTGAGGTGAGGAAAGGCAAAGCAGGTCTCATCAATGCAGTTTAGCTACTGATTTTGAATGTACTCTTTCTGCTGTTCTGTCTTTCAAATGAATGGCAAACTTCTGATGTTGGTAAATGACTAATATATGGACAGTATTCTGCTGTTATGAAAAGTGTACTTAGTTTTCACACAAAGATACTGAAAGCTGGCTAATTTTTCTTTGCAATAAATGAAAAGGTTGACTTTTTGTGTTGTTTGTTTTACCTACTGTTAGGACTTGGTGACTTAAGTAGGTATAGGTCAATATGTCTAAATATGTTGAACTATAAAGTCTTAAGAGGTTGTACCTAATTTTTCACCACATAGTAGCCAAGACTTTGCATTTCTGACAATTTTGTGATGAACACCGATAATTTACTTTTGTGTTTTGACACAGAGCACACAATAACCTAACACAAACTGCACGTTTCACATTTAAAAGTTCTTTGAACATCAAGTAAAACACCCTGGCAAAAGATCAATTAACTGTACGTACCTTGTAATCACATAAGTTCAGAATCATCCCAGCTCTTATGTTCACAGAAAATTTCCCATGTGTACAATAAGACCATATTGGTATTTGAGGAAGATCAATAAGGTCTTGTTCACAGCTTATCATAAGTGTGTATTTAAAATGTTACATAAAGACTTGGTAACAGCTTCTTACTAATATAAACCAGACTTTGACTTGAACTGCCACATCCCCTCGCCTCCTCTCTGATGTTTCATCTGCCAGCACACACGTGCAGCTTTGCAGGGAATATGGGCTTGTTCTAATACAAGTCCACAATCACTTTGTAATACAAAGGCCATTCTAAAGGGACATAAATGGCACAGTCTAAAGGAAAAAATCCCGAAAGTCCACTAGTGCTGCTGAGTGTCATTTGGAAACTTTAGGTTGACAACGTGGAGCCCAGAAGGTCTTCGTGCATCTGATCTGGCTCAATGACTCAAACGCCAGCCTTGCAGGTACTGTACCAACAGCAAGGTACAGTCAGAAAGGGCTTTGTTTTGGCTTTTCTAAATACATATACAGTACATTTGAAGTCTGCAAGAGGGACATACTTCCATGATCGAATGACATACATTACAGATACACACAAATTTAGCGGTGTTTCTCGAACAGTACAGCATTTATTATATCAGATCCACAAAAGCTGTTGAATTCTGACAGTATTTCTGCTGTGACTGTGTCTAAATGTCTTCTTAGATGAGGATAACCAAACTCTTATCACTTATACCAAAGGTACCACTGAGCCACACTGTACGGTAGCTGACGATGAACTGAACACATGGCAGGGCGGTGGCCAAGAGTGGCATCAACGCACATCAACAAGGCACTCAACTGCAAAACTTCTTGTCCTTCAGTTCAGTCATTTACACCCAATATGAATAGTGGAGAATGCTGTACAAAGAGGACATTTAAAGAGGAAGAGGGTGTTGTCTCCTTACAGGGCCACTGGCATAAAAAAAAACTGAAGATTTTAGTAACACAAAGCACTAGACTGCATTCCTGTGTCTCACAGCAAGAACGACCCCTCACTTCCCTATGTCTCAGTGGCAGATCTCAAAGGCATGGCTCCCATAAAGATTCCAAAGGACAGAAAGAAGCCATTAACCAGAACACATCTGGGGAAGTGTACTTGCGACCATGAAAAGGATTCCAGCACTTCCCATTAACGGCTGATGTCTACATTTCAAGCCAGAAACCATCTGGGACAGCAGTGAAACAGATAGAGAGCACTTACAAAAAAAAAAGCACATTTATGATGTGTAAGGAAGAGCCACTGTGCATGTATATTTCACATCTCCATGCTAGAAAAATGGTGGTAACATGGTCCTTAAGTTTAATTTCCTTCTGAAAGCATAGGACAATTTTCTTCCAACACATTTACTACCTCTATCCCATCACCTTTACTTGGCACTTCCAGCACTTGTGTAGGAATTGAATCTGTAACTTCAGACACAGAAAAATAAAAGGAAGTATATATACAAATCAAAAGCCATCATATAAATACTTTCTGTATAGAAATACTTTGCACACTAGCGAATTAGCAATAGAATATATTTTTAAATTGCAAAGCTGCCTAATGTTATCAAAAAGGTACACAAATCATACTAATTAATCCAAATGGTTAAATATGCCATTGCAAAGAGTACCCTTTCTCTCTCCCTGCTGTAACTATGTAGCTTTGTACATTGTATTGTAACAAACTACTAACTGATCACATAGTGAAAAAAACATAGGAAAAATTGGAGATTGCAAGGCAATCAATCCTATTAACTCTTGTAAATGGCTTGCATGTGAGCACAAAAAAAACAACTTTATAAAACTTCCATTTTGTTAACTTTACAAATGAGCCCAAATCCAAATTCTGTTGGAGAAATGGTCTTTCTTCAATTGACACCAGTATTCTAATGGCTTTGATTACCAATATTTTTCAAAGGAATTTCAGCTTCAAAACAGCTAAAACCAAACGTCCACATCTCTGCTCTTAAGCTCTGAACATATATAATTTAAAATACATTTCATGTATCAAAGTTCACACATCAGTTAGATCTCTGAAAATGATTTTACTACATCAATCCAAGCTGGATTCATGTTATTGAAATGAACAGATGTATCGGCAATATTTTGAATGACAATATTAACATGACAAGTGGCCACAAAAATGGATTTTCTGAAATTACATCTCATCTTCTCAAACGGACACCTTCTTACGCTGATCCTATAATATTCAAGCAACATGCATTGCTGTAGACACGCTTAAGAAAAATAAGTGTCAGGCCTTGTATTGTCATACAGCATGCAGTTCACATTGAGACAGCACATTAAAAGGCACTCTGCAGATTCAAAATGTAGAGACTGATACAAAAAGATTGATTTTCTCAAACAGTGCACACCAACTTGTTACTGTTTTGTCTCCTAACGTGTAATATCTATTGCCTAATTATGGATAACTTGAATCCTACAGTATATTTTAATGAAAAAACTAAGCAACCATGCATCAGCTACCAACTGATCTTCAACGAGAAAAGACATTATTGTTCCAACAGTAGCTCAAGACAGGGGTAGTACCCATGGACTGGAAAATTGCTAGCACGAGTGTCTATCCATAAGAACAGTGAGAAACCTGGACCAACCAATACATCTGACTTCTATTATACATACGGTTATTGAAAAGGTTTCTAATTTACAGGATCACCAACATGGAAATTGAATACTAGGGAATAGTAAACATGCATTAAGAAAAGGCAGGTCTTGCCAGCCAACTTGTTAGTGTTATTTTAACAAGAAACAACAATAAAGGATACACACACAGCATTTAATATGATTTATTTAAATTTTCAAAAATCTTTTGGTAATAAATCATAATAAATGATTAATGGTCAAATTACAGATGGGCGGCAGGTAGAGAAACTCATGTATTTGGATTGAGAATTGGTTATTAAATAGAGAGTATAGATAAGCTCCAATAGGGATAATGTAATTACTGGAGTACTACATGGATCTGTATTAGGATTGTTATATCAAATACACTGATTCTGGTTATTGTTAAACTATCCACATCTGCAGATGACACCAAATTAGGTGGACTGGCAAACCCTGTAGAAGTAGTTAAAAAATTAAACTCAAAAAGACTTTAAACAAAATTCAACACTGGGCTAACACCTGGTAGATGATGTTTAATAAAGATAAGGGCAAGGTTTTGCATTCAGGTAGTCAAAACTATAAATGCAAAATGAGAACCACTGTGACAGAGGATGCTACTAATGAAACAAATTATGTTTATGCTGGTACATTCACACTTTCTAAATCATGTGGTGATGCAATTAAAAATGGAAACAATTTTAGAATATATTGTTATAAGCGTAGTATTAAAACCAGGGGACTTACATGATAAAGATATGTAATGCACTAGTAAGGCCTCACATAGAATAATGTATACAATTTTGATTACCACGTTACAGGAAAGATTTTGCACTTCTTGAATCAGTCCAGAGAAGAGAAACCAAATACATGCAAGGATTTAAGAGAATGTCCTACACTTACAGACAGAAGGAACTGAATCTTTAAAGTGAACAGAGATGATTGTGAGGGGACTTGAAGCACTAACCAAAGGACACAAGGGGAAGCTACTGAAACAACTCTTTAGCCAGAGGTTTTTCTAGAAAATGGAACAAGTTATCCAGGCATGTTGTACCAGCCAATAAACTGGGTTCTTTAAAGAAACAGCTGGATGAGACCCCTGGATCAATTATCTACTAAACTACAAAATGAGCCAGACAGGGTAATGCCTCCTCTCTTCAAGAGCTTTTCTTCCTGCAGCAGCAGAACGGATTGGGCTGTCAGACCTGTATAATCTTAGAGTGGCACAACATACATACATTTACATTATCTCAGAAATGGGAGTAACACAAAACCACAAAAGCCTTGTATTTGACAAGAGGTTGTTTTTTATTAGTTCCTAGTAAACAGTATCCAACTGCAAAGCTCAGATTGACCACTTCTCTGTGTGGACTGTAACTGACCCTGCTAAAACATCAATACAGTTTTTAAAAAGGATCCACAGGTTCTAATAAATCATCCAACGTCATTGCAGCCACAGCGATGACATGCTTGAAGTGTTAACCCAAACAAGAACAGTCAGTTCATTAGGAAGAGGCCAAAACACAAAGAAAGACAGGGATGAAAAATAAACGCCGCCCACCACACCAACGGGATCTTCCTGTCAGCAAGGTTTAGGGGATGTTTATGAGCCACAGAGGTGAGGCGATTAATCATACTGGGGCTGGAAGTCCCTTCCACAGCTGGGAGGTAGAGCTTGAGTGAAAGGTCCTAACACAGCACCGTGTAAACACCCAAAACAACTCATACGGCTCATTGCAATCCCATTACTCCATGCTTGCTATAAGGAGGCCAGAAAGTTTCCACCCAGGCTGTACGGGACAGCATGTGGATCCAACAGCTGCACTGTGTCACCTGAGACAGGCTTTGAAGGCAGGCAAGCCCTGCTCTGTATCTCCAGCATGGACCTGCACATGAAGAATGTCCTCAGCTGTTGTTTTATACAAGTGGAGGGTTCTGTCCGAATTATTCGAAAAGCCTTAAAACGCATTGTTCTTAAAAAAAGTAGTATTACAAAAGGTTTTCAGGTTTTTAAATTTGATCATTAATACTGTATATACCATAAAATGGTCTTCAATACAAAAATAAAAAACCTTCCACTTTTATGGAAGGCCATCTTAAAAACCATATCTATAGTAATTTATTTTCAGAGATCATTTTGCATCATTAATATGATGTTTTTCATGTTAATGTTACAAGAATGGAATTATTTTGCTGATGTCAACAAACGCCACCCTAAATTGTCTAAGCATGATGTTTACCTTGATTTAGACCCATTAAAATTCCACACCGTAATACTTCAAAGCTTTTACTTCACTTATATGTTAAGTATTTGAAGACAGTTTCTGTCTTCTTGACAAGTGAGCAAACAGCCACAAAGTCAAGAACACAGGATTTGGGACAGACAGGGAGGTTGTTTATTATACATTTATCCTACTCCTGATGATGATGATTCACTTAATATTTCACTTAAAATCATAATATTAATTGGGAAGAACGTAAAGGGTCTCCGCTATTTTGTTGCAGGATCTACCATTTATCAAATGTAATTTTGGAGTTAATCAGAATACAAAACCAGTGTTCACGGTTATTCAGTCATTTGTTATAGCATATTTATTTCATCCCTTGCTCATCTGCCAGAGGTAAGTCAGTGTCATATTAATAAAAGGAATTTTCCTTTTTTCTTTTATGGAATGTCTTATTTTACTGTTGCTTTTCCAGTTTAAAAGATGGGCATTTCTTTCATTTTATTAAAGGGTTTAAAATGAACAGCCACTGAACTTAAATTACATGGTAGGGCTTGAAATGAACAATTCTGGGAGAATGTTTGCACTACAGGACATCAAGTAACGCCAAAGCTAATCCAAACAGGTATGGATTATCTGCACGTAATTAAATAACAGCGTGAAAGACTGTCAGCATCCTAACTGTGCAAATCTAGAGATCCTGACATAGGACTGCATTAAAAAAATCCCTCAACCTAATTCAGAAGGCTCTAGGGTTTTGAAGAGAGAATTGAAAGGGTAATTGGGAATGATTTCTTCAACTCACTCACAGAATACAAAAAAAACCATGAAGTCACATACCTTCTCTCCCCACTGACAAGGTCACAACAATCACCAACAACTTTTTTTGTTAGGAATAACACGTTATATTAGCTGCCATTGATGCTCTTTGACAAAAGATTTTAAGAGTCTCTTCTGACTGTAGAATGTTCACACTACCTTCCAGATTCAGTGTGTGAGAGAGAATTTGAGCTGCTGTATGCATAAAGTGGTATAATTTAGTTAATCATTTTACTTAGTTGTTTCACCTCAATGCAAAGTGGACTAAATGAGGCATCAACTTTTCTGAAAAGCGATGAAGTGCAGATTTCCATGTCTTCTGTGCTATCTGTGTAAGTTCTATGATAAAATAATGGTTTGGCTGATGATTTGCTCCTATTCACACAGAAGGGTATTTTATTGGGGCAATTTAGGTGAAGCACTTCTTTCAAGAGTACAAAAGAAATGTCCCACCCAGGATTTGAGCCCACATGCTTCCAGTAATGAAGCCACAACCCTGACCAGTGCTGCTTGCTCTATGAACACTGCCTCATCCTGAATGAGGAACATTACCTGTTTTGTTGAAGATCACTGTATGAAATACACCATTAACAGCGAACTGTGTGGTAGGTCCTCAGTTGAAAGGGAATACAGAACACCCTTCAAATTCCACATCCTCTGGGCTATAATTACAGGGAATGTGACTGTGGTAAGGCCACCAAGTCAGGCATAATGTTCCCATGCAGCCTGTCCTACATCGCTCCATCACTACAATCTGGCAACACCATTCACTACAGAAAATACCATTACACTCGGCAGTACGAGTTAGCTCTCCTGAAGCAAACCCTCTCTTTTTGTAGAACAACTGTGTCAGAGAACATTTTTCAAAGAATTCATATGAAAGTTATGATCTACTGAAGAATAACCCCAGACAACAAATTCTTACCATCCCAAGATGTTTCACATCCTAAAAACAGGATAATTACACCTCAAGAGTTTTCGAAAGGCAAGGCTCAGACATATCCATGGGAAACTTCAGATACTGTGTATACTATGTGCAAAACCATCTTCTGAATAGAAAGCAAATATCAAAGACTTTTGTACTAATAATAGCTTTTACAGAGTAAGTGTTCTCTTTCTTCAGATAGGCATTAGCTTCCTTTGTAATGGCATTAGCTTGCTATAAAATTGGAGCTCTGAAAACAGTATGAAACTAAATTCCCAAAGCCCAACTGTAATAGGTTAGCTTTTAATGTTTTCTAAGAAGCACAGGAAAGGCAGCTGCGTGGCTTTACCTCAAATAAATAATTCACATTCATTTTGAAGATAACTTTAACCAACGGATCAAAGAAAAAAACATTTTTTCACAAAAAACAAAAGTGATTGATCAAAATTAAATGGGTGAAACTAATGATACTTCATAAAACACACATTTACATGACACTAAAAAACTAAAGAATAGTAAAATCTGAATGTAATCCAAAGCAGGGTATATATAAATACCGTGACCAATTGCAGACCTACAAACTAGAATAGTACGGTGATATTCCAAGTCACTCAATGCCTGAAAACTGCTTATTGCATCTAAAAATATAGACTAATCCCATCTGGACTTACTTTACTTTTCCTCTGGTGTAGAAACAATACAAAATGTCCTAAAAGGGCTGCCTGCGTCTCTCCAACAAGAAAATGAAAATGACAAGAAAATGACCCCATGGACAACAAAGAGGCCCCCACCCAAAGAAAAAGAAACAGGACTAATTGAAGAAAAATATTTTTATAGAAATAAGGAATAGAGCATGTTCAAGCAAGGGCTGTAGCTTCTGGAAAACCTGCACACACTGGAAAGGAAGCAGGGCATTATTAACAGTCAATACATCACCCCCTGTTCCTTCTCTGTGACTCCGAGACACTAATTAGAGGTAATGCACTCTGTATGCCTATGGTCGGAAGGTGCCCAGATTTCTTTAATCCTAAACCCCTCTGACAGGTCAAAAGAAAATAAAAGGAATATTCCCAATGCTTCTTATAGCTTATCAGTATTATCACTACTTCAGATCCCTGTACTTGACTTTATTTCAAATGTATCAAATAGTTGATCGTTAAAACATTTTGCTTCAGTACCTACAAGCGTCTCCATGCTTACAATTGTAATGAAACTCAGCTGTAGTCACTACTGACTTGAAGCGCATGTTTCCTGAGGACCAAACATAGACTCTTATCTTCAAAAGTCTTCTTTTCTGCTCCATACCACTGATGTGTTTACAAGGGGAACTGTCTTTATCATTTCTTCTCTGCTACCCAGAACCATCACACAACTTAACCTACACACCACAGAAATAATACTGGAATGTCATGGTATTTGGTATTTTATTGTACAAAGCAAGTACGAGGAAGCTAGTAAAAGTTAACTCCATGCAGAAAAGCAAAAAGAAAGGAAGTTTAGGCTACAGTGCCTTTTTCGGGCGTATGTACAAAACAAAAACCACTGGCGATAGCTTTAAGGTATGTTTATATCAGGAGTGCGCAGCTGAGAGTAATCAAAGGACCAGACTATAAGATTGCTTCAGCCTAGTTTTAATACACATAAAACAAATACCTGACTTACTCAAATAAAAACTCTTAAGTGTTTACCAGTTGGGTAAGAACTGCAAGGCTTGAAAGGACAGTGAAGGGAATGGGAGGCAGAGTGGGAGAGTTTGGACCTAGCAGGCTCACTTGTTGATTCCCCGAGTTTCACTGAAAGCTTTACAAGTCAACAACAAATCCAACTAAAGTTTTCATTTTGACAGTGAGCGTGACCAAGAATCCTTTGTAGAGATGGTGAGAAGTAAGTGCGCATGCATCTAATTTGCTACATAAACATTACGTTTCCAATTTGGAAAAGCTTTTTAAAATTGTTTGCAAGGTGTTTGATAATACTATTCTTGCACATAGTGATTTCCTGTACTTAGTGATTTGAAATGTGGTTTACAATTGCTATAGTCTTTGTTCACAAAATCATTAGTTAAACCTTAGGCTGCTGATAGCACAAATGTCCGTGTGTACAAGGTTCTGAAGAAGCATAAACAGATGTTTGAGGTTACAAGATGTAAAAGATGTGTTTTTTAGAAGCAGACAATTCCTTGACTGAGAGTTTCAAAACCATTCTCCTGTCAAGGTCCAGTGTTACAAGAAAAAGTCATAGGTTTTCTGTTGAATCTGGCAAACAGATGGTTCTGGTTGTTCCCAACTCCTTGCGATTGCAAGAATGGTAAACCCAGACTATTGTTAAAAAGGATCACAATTTTTGCTTTTGAGAGAAACTATACCCGGAGAAGTATGCCTTCAAGGTTTAGGTAAATGAACAAAATGTACCAAAATAAAACTGACCTCAATTACCACTGCCAGAGGTCTCTCCATGATTGGTAAAAACTGTGATTTTCTACAGCTATTCTTTTCCTAGGCTCCAATTAGTACTGCATTGTGCATCAACAGCTACAGGGTGAAAAAGCTCAGAAAGTGGCAAATGCAACGAGGAATTGTTGCAAAAAACATTAATTCAGCTTGTGCAAAAGCAAAGCAAGCTTTTCAGAATGCTGCTGGAAAAAGCTGACTGTCCAACTGGGAATCCTGTTGCTCCACATTAAAGTCAGGTGGCTGAGCGAGAGCAAAGATCTGCCTAAGTAAGGAAGTTGGATTTGTTTTTCCATGCTGATGTTAAAGCTAAACCTAACTGAAACAACCAACAGTCATTCTTTAAGCGAAAAACAAAAACATCATTGATGTGAACTTGTGTATTGTGTATTTTGCATAGAACTGAGGACCCCTAGAAGACACAGTAGCTCTGACATGCTCTGCAAATGTAAGATCGCAATGGGAAAATTAGCAAAGCTACACTGGAGTAATACAAGACTGATGTATGCTGCAACTTTTCAACTCCATTGTTGCTTTTCTGACCTCAAATCTCTCAATCCTATAGATCCACTCCAGGAAGCTGACAAAAGACGAGTTATTGCGCTGTAATGAGCCTGAACGTGAAAAGGAAAAGAGTGAATATCGGTGACCTAAATATTAAAACTACTTCTGGCAACTGAGTTCTGGCATTAAGTAGCAGGAAGTATCCTAACATATCATAACATACAGTACAAAATGGCAATATGACCTTCTTTACATTTTGGACTATCTGACTTCTGTATCTGGCAGGTAATCACACGTTAAATTACCGAAAACCAGGACGAAACACCGTCACCCTAACACAGCCCATGATGTATTTTTCTGTTAAGATATCATAATTATACTGAAATTATCATCAGTAAGTTCTTTCACTGGGTCCTGATCTAGACCCTCTGGAGGTAGTGGTTGAGAGGAGAATGGTGTCCAAATTAACTACCACCATGGACATCTCCAACCCCCGTACAACATGCTCTTTGGAATGAAGGGCATGTTTAGCAACAGGCTGATTCAACATGCACGGTGTAACGGAGCACTACAGAAGGTCATTCTTGCCTACTGCCATAAAACTTTACAACTCATCCAGTGTGTCTGGGGAGGGGCAACATTGACCTGTTTTGGGACTAAATCTGAATCCTCTGTTTACAACTGGTGTGTAATATATGGAAGTGGATTTGCAATGTATCTATATTTGTGTAATATATATCTACATTGTGCAATATGCTTGTGGATTGTGCAATATATCTATACTGTGCAATACATCTTCTTTGTGCACTGTACATATTGTTTTGCCTTTGTATATTGTGTATTACATTGTACTGTGCTGTGTTGATTGTGCCTGGCTGCTGGTGCACTGCAATTTCCCTCACAGGATTAATAAAGTATCTATCTACAGTAATCTGCACTGAACTCTTTTATTTGTAACACATATATCAAATACAAGATTAGTGTTGCCATTATGCCAAGTTCGAATTTTATGTTTGCTTCAACTTGATTTTGAAATCTGGAAGGACACCTGCACTGTCCAGTAGGTTGAGGACGCACATTTCAGTGCAAAACGTTTAAAGCAACCTTGATTGATAAAGTACAAAAATGGAAATTAATTTTATGTTTGTAAAAATTTAAACTTACGAGTGTAGGAATTTTAAAAAAAGCATTTCCTCTCGTTTGTCTTACATTTTTGGAGTTAATGGTTTTGCTTAAACCTTCCCTAAAACTCTCAAATCTGTCATTTGAGGTGTATTGATTGGCATTTACCAGATGACAGATTATGTAAAGATTGTCTGCTTTAATCCACTTCACCTGTGAATGACTGCTAGAGTAAACAAGGCTGGCAGACTGACTGATCGCATCTTCACAACTCAGTCCAGCTGCAAAGATTAAACTTCAGCTGGAATCAGTAAATGGTCTATTTAAGAGACTGCCTGCTTCTTACCCTGTTGTGGTTTGACAATGATCAAGGTCCCACTCACTTAAAGATAAAACTTCAAAAACCTCAAAAATGCCCACTATTCCAAATCTGAAAACCAAAACCATTTTCAAAGCTTGATCACCATCATTTTCCTTCAAAGTGTTTCAGGACAAGACAAGAATGAAACAGCTAAATTAAACCCATTCCTTGTAAAGAAGATTTCTGGAGCACAACAAATCCCATCAGAAGAAGACTCTGGCATATAAACCTACAGTAATTTTCACAAGAATTCTGAAAAATCTCTAACACACCACACCACATCATCTCCATAATCCTAACAACAAGCAGTCACACATTTTAAAGTAATCAACATTCAGTTACTGGTGTGGGTCCTCATTGAAGTATGAAAAACCTGAGATCAGAAAATCCATTGTACAGATTGTCAAGGGACCTGCTACAGTGCATATAGCTGCACTTTTGAAATAACAACTAAAAATCTACAGGAGATGCTATCCTTACATCCAAATAATTTATTCTCACACATATCCCCAGTGGTCACAACATCTCCAATGATTAAGGTACAATTTTCTGGGTAAATCTCTTTTTGCATGGACCATCCAAAGTATGTAGACTACAATGTGTCAGACTTCCCTTTCTTTAAGCTAGTCCTCCAACTTTCTACCTAAAATGTTAGTAGGCTGTGTTTAACAGCAGAACCAGGAGGACTGAGTAGTATGTGTGCATCTAATTTGACTGTTTTACATTAACAGTCATAAATATTAACCAAGGATAACGTACAATACAAAGTAATACAATATCTATTAAAAAACAACATAGATAACATCTCTCCCAAATCACAACAAAAAGTATAATTTTCAAAATCAGTAGTTTACCAAGGCTCCAAATAATGTAATGGAACACAATCTTGCCTTTCAGAAACGTAAGTTTAAATTTGGTCTCTGCTATGAAGTACCATGCCCCAGAATCAATCACCAGTGGATATCACTTCAGGCCCCAGAATGAAATTCTAATTTGTCTGTTCCACTTGTGAGACCCAAGGTTAAATGGTCTAAATTCTGAGACTTGTGGTGTGCTGATGGAATTAAAGAGGGAAACTCTCATGACATTTAATGTGCTAGAGTCTGGCCCGTCTTACTGATCTGATAATTATTCCAACTTGCAAACTGATCTGCACTACTTTTATCAAAAGGAAAAGAATTAATATGGATTACAGCCATTAAATGTCGTACCAATTGACATTTGTTATATGAAATGATTACATTTTGTTTGGAGTTAATGGAATGATAACAGTTTGAATGTTCCCTGACTAATGGACTACTGTAATAATTCTTTAATTTCAAACCTTTAAGGATTATTTTAATTAGCAGTACAATCATATCTGTTTATACATAGAATCATTAAACATTTTATATGGAGATTCAGGCAACATTTGCTGTATTTTTATCAATTACAGTTGATTTTAATGAAACAAATTGTTTACAAAATCTGAGCAGCTTATGAAAGAGACACTATTTCCAATTTAGATTCAGCAATTAATGTGCTTGTTAATACATATAATAAAACACAAATGCATATGAATACCTGCCTCAAAAACTGAAAACAGAAAGCACTTCTTTATACAAAGGGTTGCGGGAGTGTGGAACAAGCTACGCAACCATGTTTTTGAAACCGATACCCTGACTCCCTTCAAGAAAGTGCTACTAACCTGCCGGGCAGGCTGGATGGGCAGATGGCCTCCTCTTGTTTGTAACTGTGCATATGTTCTTTTTAATTAGTCTCAACCCTGAACCAATTTCCAGGTTTCACATATAGGTAAATGAACCTCTGTAGAACAGAGTGCCTTATAATCTTCCTAGGCAAATAGATATTTAACTATATGGTTACAGTTAATTTTCCATATAGATATGAGGTCAGGGGTTGGTAGCAATTAACTTTCCAAATCCGTGCCATGTCAGGGGTTTCCATGGCAATCTCAATACAAATTCGTTTCTTAAACCCTCTTCACTCGGCTTTCCACCATGGTGAACAAGGAAGGCTGTTCCAAGACTCTTAAATCCCCCTGAACACATCACACAAACTATTGCAGCGTTCACCAGCCATCTCTGAACAATTCTCTGCCACACTTTCACATGGAAGGCAACCAATTTCTTTTAACCAAATACCTTTCACCTTCTGAAAGTTTCTGAATAAACAGTGTGTGGTGATATCAGGATTACAGACTGTGCATCAGACTGTTGCCTGATACACCTCCAGATCCCTACTAGCTGCATGCTTTGCATTTAATAATGCATGTAAAGAAGTACTATTATACTTTTCACCTAGGGTTGCATTTGTGCTCCAAATGTCTCATTTAAGACAGATTTTGTTTCTTTCCTCATTAGCTCAAAGTAGATTTTTTTTTTACATTTTACATGCAGCAATAATAAAACTGAAACCCTGACAATGCATTTTCCTTTGAAGATCTTAACAATCAATCTACATCAAAAGATTTAAAAAAGCAACAACAAAATAATCATACCACTTTTTTTAAGGGTTGGTAATACGTAATTGGTAATTAGTTGTGAGCTTTGGAACACTTTTACATTAACGAAAGATTGCTAATGGTTTCAGGTATTTAATACGCCTACGTAATTCACAACTCAAGTCTGTTTTTCCTGAACCACAGAAACCTGTTCACATGTGTAAAGAGTGACACATTGCGCCTTTATTCATGTACCATGAGAGGATGCAACAGTTTCCAGCATTGTTGAGACATTTATAGGTCTATGACACTAGGTTTCCACATTTATTCAAGTTTCACTATTTGCTTTGTGTTTCATTAAAAATACTTAAGCTGATACAATCACTACAGGGAGTAATTTGCCGGTTAATGAAAAACCCTGTGAGTTTTATGTCAAAATCCAGTGCACACTTCTGTGACTGACAACAAAGGCTTCAACAAAATCTCCTCAGCCATTTTAAGATTTAATGGACCATAACAGCAAAACGTAAGAAAAATAAATGGTAAAAATGTTTCCAATGGACATCTAACCCTTTTTAACCAAAAGTCTGACATCATACTAAATGCAGAATAATGGCATGAATGGTAATATATTATTTATTATTAAAACTAAAACATATACATCCTGTCTGACCTGTAAACATAGAAGCTCATTAAGAGTTTTTGAGTTTAAAAATAAAATGTTTACAAAAATACTGCACTTTATTTTGATGAACGAATTCTTAATTTCTTGCTGCTCTCAACCTACTTTCGGGTGCTCATTTTTTCCACTGTATCTCCAATAAATAACACTTCTTCTTTGTTAAAATCTTTATTTCCCTGAACTTCCCATAACATCATTTCGAACAGGAAACCACAGACAGAAAGCAAACCGATATAAAACAATCATATAAGCAAACCCATTTTATAAATCATGCTGAATTAGCTCACTGGATTTCAAATATAATCCAAAACGCTTTCGACTAGTTACCAACGTTAATCGAAAAAAAAAGTTTTAAAACTGGAACCACTTTAACGGTCATGTGTTTTTTTAGAGTTTATCAGCTTCTAATAAGAGTTTACTTGGTTCGCTTTAAATCAAATTCTCTAAACTTTTAACATTTTCGCACTCGTATTTTTATGTTCGGTTTACAATCACGCGTATAATAACCTTTATTTATAAATCAGATATCAAAGTACTTTGCAGATGCACAGTTAGGTCATGGGTGTATGATATAACACGTTAAAACAACACTACAACTTCCTTAACCATTGTCACCCCAAACTATAAGAATTTAAAGCATTTATGTTTATAAAAAAAATCAAACGAACAAATGCTAATGTTTGTGTTATGCAAAGAATCCGTCGCTACGCTTAAAAAACAAACTATTATTTGTATCCACCTTTCTTTTTAGAGTAAAAAAAACTATTAAATAAACATGAAAAAAAAAACAGATTCTGTTAAACTGTAACACAAAAATGAGCCACTCGAGGTGGAGGCGTGTCCCCATTAAACACTGCGTGACGGAATTTGAAATAACCCAAACCCAACAGCAAGAGGCTGGGATTGTTATTGTGTAACACTACACAAAACAGAAAACGGTTTTCAAAAAGACCGTTCTTCCCATCGCTACTAATATTCCACTAAGACATCCACTGTTTTCATTTGCCAACTGCATTACTTTTCAGATTTCTGACAAACGCCCTTATGTAATACAAGCAGCATCAACACATTTCCCAAACAGAAATGAAACATTACAAACAGCACATTGCATTTTTTTATACCCAAAACGTGAACGGTGTCACCAATACTTTGCATACACAGAAGCAGTTCCAGACAGGACTGAAAAGCTGTCGCCAGTGTGCGGTGGCAGGTAGCTAGCCAGTGAAGAAACCTGTCCGAAATTAAAACAGTCTCATCTTCGCTACAGCTGGCGCATTTTGATATGGCGTATTACGCATATAATCTCTCTCCCTCCTCACAATGTCACTCTATCTAATTTTCGGGCGGGTGGGGAAGTGAACGTGTGGCGATACGCCATAAGAAATAAAAACGATACGCATTTTTTACACCGCGACTCCGGTTCAGATCACGTAGTAAACACGCCAGATGGGTTCCCCGTAGTTTAGGGAGTAACATACACAGAGAGATAAAAAAAACCGAGCGGGGTGGACAAAACTCAGCTCTTTCGCGTTTTGTATTTGCGCACTGAATCCACAATGCGGGCACACAAACCACCGGTCTAGAGGCAGGCGACCTCGCCGTGTGTAGCGACGAGGCCATGAGCAAGTGAAAGCGAAATAACTTACCCAATTTGACAAGAAATTTGCAGCAGATTTCAACACTTTCTCTCCTCCACTAGGCCGCCATGTTCCGTGTTGCTCCGCGCATGTCCTCCAGCGGCTCCGACTCGCATTTCAATGCGGGGCTCTTCAGGAGCGGTGATGGTGATACAGTAGGTACTTTTCATGAGTGTAGGTTTATGCTATTACGTCATTTATTGCCCCGTCCCCCAGATTTTGAAGTCGCACTCAGAAAATATCGGTCGACTGATGCACTTAACCTATTTTATTTTTATATAAATTGAAAGAGTTTGGTAAAGCCATGACAGGTAGGTCATACTTGTAGCCAGTGAACGCTCCAAGCAGCTTTCCCTCCCAATTTTGGGGTGGGGTTACTGGGAAAAAGTTTGCCCTTTCCAAGCGCGTATTTTACATAAAAAATTGTCTTCATTTCCCCCATAGTACTGTTAGTTGTGTTATGATTTACAGTTTCATGAAAAAATAAAAAACATGCCATTTATGATTCACAGTGCCCTTCAAATAAAAATCTGGGGTGTTGCGAGGAAAACTACATTTGGTCTTAAGTGTGAACACTGTAAATATTAGGGGAACGTCATTCCGTTGGTCGTCCCCTTAAAATTTGTTGATAATGAAATGTGTACCCATTTGCTACAGCTTAAGAAATGAAGGTAAATGCGATAAAAATCCAAACGCATCTTTTGTGTCAAAAGGTCGTTCAACTTGCTTAATGCTTACCAAATCAAAATACTGCAATATTAATGGAAAGTAGAATTTGTTTCACACACAAACTGTTCTCTTCCTCTTACCCGCGACGGCTTCTATAAAGTTGATGCATTTCAAATGCTGCGAAGATGCAGTTTTAAGGATTAAAAATATATTCACTGTTAAAAGTGAAGAATATAAAATAATAAGAAAAAGTAAATCAGTGAAACAAATTAAAATATTAGTTGAAGTTGGTATTGCATTCCACTGAAAGGCTTTGGTAAGCCTTGTTGTCTCGCAGAGCTGGGGGCCTGTGTTGATTTCGGACCTGGGGTGCTATCTGTGTGGAGTTTGTATGATCTCCCTGTGTTTGTGTGCGTTTCTCAGGGGAGCTCTGGTTTCCTCCCACAGTCCAAAAAACATACAGGTAGGTTGTAGTAGTTCAAGTGGGTAGCTGCGTCAGCATGCGTAGGCTGCAAAGGAACAAGTAATAGGTTTATTCCATGCTGACAAAAAGAAGAAAGAAAACACAACGTTTCGGCCGTGGAGCCTTCTTCAGGTGTGTCGTTCCTTCAGGTAGGTTAATTAACTTCTGGGATAACTGGCCCTGGTGTGAGTATGTGTGCGTGTTTGTGTCTCTGTGTGTTCTGCGATAGATGGGTATCCCATCTAGGATGTGTCCCGCCTTGTGCCTGTTGCTTGACAAAACAGGTTCTGGCTCCCTTGTGACCATGAATTGGATAAAATGGTTAGAAAATAGATGGATAGAGCAAATGGGTGAAATGGGCATCACTGAGACAGAAGAGGCTACTGGTTGAAAAGTCTGGGATGTTTATGCTGACAGATCAGTTACATCTGCCAGACCATGTGGGGAGGAATTTAAAAACACAAACAGAATCCTAGGATATATAGGTGAAATTGTAGCATGCTTTTCGACTTGAACAGAGAAATGGATGAATATTTAAGTAAAGAGTATTCAAATGAATGAACGGTGAAGAATTATCCAAAGGACACAAGTATAAACTATTTGAAAGTGCATTGAAAACTGAGAACAGGGGGCACTTCTTTATCCAAAGGGTTGTGGGAGAGTGGAACACATTTCCCAGGCATGTTGTTGAAGTTGATACTCTGATGTCTTTAAAAAAACAGTGGGAAGGGATCCCTGGGTCAATTAGCTACTAATTATCAAATGGTGTGTGGGGGCTACACATTGGTGGTAGAAGGGAGTCCCCATTACTGGTAAAGCACTTTGAGTACTTTGTGGAATGTCCAGATAAATGTTATATAAATGTAAGGAATTATTATTATTAATAGCTGGATAGTCTGAATGACCTCCTCTTTGTAACTGTTAATATGTTCTTAGTAATGAGTCTCAACCCTGAACTAGTTTTCAGTTTTTGTATATTTCAAACATATGTGGAATTTAAGTAACTGAATCTCTGCAGAATACAACTTCCTTTTCTGTGGGTATTTGTTAGAGACATTCGTGGAAAGTGACCTGCCTAGTTAGACAGCAACCGACCATGAATAAGCAAATTGAAGAGAGAATGGGTGGGATTATGTTTATTACTGTTCTCTGCAAGAGAGTATTTTTCAAACTAAAAATTTAGTGCAGAAGCCAGTTCAAGAAGTCTAATTATGAACAAATTCAGTTAAAGGGACTAGTTAGCCTAAAAAGTTTTGGATACAGTTGAAACAAAAATCAGAAGACCCAGGAATCCTTCAGGAGAAATGTATTTCAAGAACCACTGCTCTAATCATACAATCAGCAATAGGGGTTACTTAATTCATACAAGCATTTCTGCATGCCAGATTTCTTAAAAGAAAGCACAGCTGGTAAAATCTTATTGGCATCTTCACTGAAGTCTCACAGTAAAGCAATCCGATGATTAAGATAATAGTTTTTGATGATAGAGAACTGCTATTTGAAATTTTATATTGCTATTTGTGAGTCTCATATGTACCATATATAAAACAGATGACAATCTGTTTTTGATATATGGTGCATATATGACTTACAAATACCAGTTTAGACAAATATGTATGTATATCATTCTCTTCTTCACAGCCCAAAGGTCTGTAGCCCGTAATGGATCAAAATCGACTAGAATTGACCCTGTCAGCAAGCTGCCACAGAAATTATAGAGGCAATGCATCATAAATTCCATCGGGTAGAAACACAAAAAGGTGGGACAAGCAAAGTGCGGTTGTTAAATACAGGTCTGTTATCTGAAGTTATCTGAGTGTTATCTCCCCTGCAACCCCGAAACTGGAGCAGTTAGAAAATGGATGGATGGGACCTGACGTGGGCATGATGTGGAATTCGGAATAGCTGGAATTGGAAACTCCAATTGAATGAATGCCAAACCGTCCCAATTTTGTTGCAGTTGCAACACCTAAGTGGTTCTTACTATGTGCATGAACTATCTTCAGTTACATTAAAGTATGATTGTATGTCTTAATCATGGAATATGTTGAATCTGTCATGATGTTGATGTATTTACCTTAATGATATTAAGACTGGAATTATCTTGAACTTTATTGTATCGTGTTCAATCCCAAAGGCAATAATGATAGGTAAATGTATTACTAAAAACACTAGCATAATATGTACATAAATCTCTTATATAACAGAGCCTATAAGCTCCTACATCAGTTTATTCCCTAAATTATGCATCATGGATTTAGTCATCATCTGCTTGCATTAAAATTCTGGAGTCTGCTGATATTTCAGAAAACATGCTTTCCATTTTGTTTGGACAAATCATGCTGAATATTGTAGTTCAAAATATGGATCCTCTGAATAACATGAGGTGTGGGTAACTGGTTACTTTTCATTTGAGAGCGGTGTATGATAAAATACACCATATTACATTATTATCATCAGCATCAGACATTAGGAGTAATGTAAGTGATGCTGGCAGAAGCAGCTCTCATGGAAATCAGCAGTAACAAAAGTAATGACTTAATAATAATCATATTGGAAACATAACATTTGTTTTTCATTATCGTTATCCTACAGAATGTTAGACTACAGAATAGATTTGAAGCCATTGTCAATATGTGAGCTTCTGTCTTGTATTACTGTGATGCTGGTAAGCAGAGCCCCTCTACAGAAGCACGTGCACATGCTGGCATAGGTAAACAATATTTCCATTAAAAAAGCAACATAAGAATGTTTTGATGGCTAGATGTACTAAATTAGCTATATTTACTGGAACTTGATGCCATCTTGTGGTTTCAGTTTGTAAGATATTACAGTACGGGGAAAAGTCAGATTATCATTTCAGTCAGAAAAATGTTTTTTCAACAAACAAGTGCATCTTCCGTAGGACATTTAGAGGACCAATGTGTATTTTGCCATTTGTTCATCTTAACATTTTTTAATAGAAGCAGCAGTAGTAACTAGCAACACTTTAGATATTTAAATTTTTTCCAAAAAAATTTTAAAGGTTGAATTAAAAAAGGTTAAGAATCCATTATGGGATAGTACCGAAAATGAGAAAAACTGGAAAATTAATGTGATTTGGAAAAATGTCTGAAAAATACCATTAATGTCAAACAGGAACATTTCTTCATATACAAGGAACGTTTCATTCAGGGACAGTTTTTAAAAGATATTCTGGGGATGTGTAGTGGTATAAATACCTTCTGGCAGTAAATTGAGTGATTTGTATGAGTGTGTGTTCTTTGTGCGTAATTTTAGTACTGACAACCGTGTCAGTACGAATTTATAACGCACTTAATCTGATATACTCCCCAATAAACAAACATTGCTCACTGGCTTAGACCTGACATGCAGAACCTTATTTGTTTCTTGTTATTTCAAGATTTCTTTTGAAATTTTTCTAGTGCAGCATATGTTGGAGTGGCATTTGGCATGAGTAATTTTTAGAAACACTAATTATATTTAGCCTCCGACCTTTTGAGTCTTTTTCTGGAAGCTCATTAGGGATAAATCTGGGTCACCTGCTCTGTGGTGAAATGAACCCATCTTGACTCACTGTTCTGACAAGTGACGCTGTGTTGAACCAATCTTTACAGTTAAGTGTCTGTGTGACTGTAGTAGTCTAAATGGACCTCCATGAAATTGCTTTCCCTTGGTTTGGTTTTGTCACACTTTTAAGGCTGGGTGCTACATAAGCAATTTTTTACTGCATCTGAAATGTAATCATCTCTACCCTGAACCTTTCAGGGTGTGCTGATGTTGTGTCATAATCTGTGTCCCTTTTCTAGATTTCAGGGATTTTGAATACTTTCATTACTGTAGCTACATTGTAGCTTATTGAGTATTTATACAGTGTGATAATCACAGTATATTGTTTTTCTTTGAAAAAGACAAACTTGCAGGATTTAACAGCCATGATTCTGTCTGATATTGTGAAATGGCGTTAGCTACATGAATGTTTTAAACAAGAAAGTGATACTTCTTGGTAATGTTTTGTTTTAAATGATAGGATGTACCCATGCATGGGTCAGCAACTGTCTCTGACAAAAGCCAAAAGTAATGTACTGCTTGATACCATGTCCAGTTGTGAGTATGTTCTTATTTTTGATTCTATATTATCATATTATAACTTCTTGATGTGTGAGGAGCAAAAGATAAAAGAATGTTTTTTGTTCAGGGAACAGGTTGAGCCTTTTCATCTAGACATCACCTGTTTAAGCCATCATTGATGCAGAATAAAAGCATACTTTGCTACTTTGTGCTCAAAAAAACATATTGATCTTTAGATCTTTTATCTTAAATGATCATTTTGTTATAAACTGATACAGTATAGTAGGGTTTGTGAAAAAAATATTTTATACATGGAGGTAAACAGTTGCCAATAACAGAAGATTCTTAATACAATTTTCATTCTTTTATATACAGTACAGCACCTTCAGAAAGTTTACACCCCCTTCCAATTTTTCACAATTTGTTTTATCTTTATTTACACACTACACTCCACGTGGTAATTTCACAATTGTGGAAGCCCCCACCACCCTCTGTTAACATTTGGAGGAAGCAATTTGACAACAATTACAGTTGTGAGTCTGAAGGGTTTGTTCTCTATGAACGTGCACACCTATATTTGAACATTTGGACTGTTTGGACTCTGTTGTGTTTCTCGGGAAGCGCTGATGAACACCGATCTTCAAGTCACATTTCTGATTGGATTTTGGTCGGGCTCTGATTGGGCCACTCAAGGACATTTACCTTTTCATTCCTTTGCCACTCCAGTGCTGCTCTGGCCATGTGCGTCAGGCCATTGTCAGCGGTCAGGTGAACTTCCATCCCCGTTTCAGCTTTCTTGCAGAAGGCGCTAGCCTTCCCTCGTGAACTTTTCCGTGTATCCTCCTTTAATTTTCCCGCCTTTGCGGAGAAGTACTCCCACCCCTGCTGACGGGAAACACCCCGCTAACGTGATGCTGACATCACGCTCCACAGCCAGAATGATGTTCTTTCAGTGTTTTCCAGTGTTGAGTTTGTGCCAGTTACAGTGCTTTGCATTTAGACTAAAGAGTTCCATCTTTGTTTTGTCGGACACAAATGCTTTTGCCATGTGTTCGCAGGATCATTTAAATGCTCTGTGGCTGTTTTTTTAGTATTGGCTTCCATCGTGATATCCTGCTATATAGGCCAGATCTGTGGGGTGCCTATGATATTGTAACGCAACGGGGTTCAGGTGGGCGCCCTTGCCGCATTAGGTCGGACCCCCACTGTCGGGGGCTCGAACCCGGGACTCTCGCGTCACTAAACAGGGACCCAGCCCGGTGAGCTAAAGAGAGATCTCTCCACAGCCCAGTAGCTGTAGTCCTGCTATCACAGGGAAGGGCGGCGCCGTCACCTGCTCTGGTTAGCTGGCTCTTACACAGTACCTGTCGGCCATATGCATTACAATATTGTCATATGTACACAAGCCTGTAGCTCTTTCAGATTTGCCATTGGCCTCTTGGTAGCCCCTCTGATCAGTCTCCCTGCTTGCTCATCCAGTTTGGGGAGACAGCCTGTTCTAAGCATTGTTGGTGGAGCCATACGCCTCATCCTTCTGAATAATAGTCTTGACTGTGCTCTCAGGAGTAGGCTGAAATTCAAGGCTGAAATTTTTTATACCTCATCTGTGCCAGTAATTTGTTTCAGAGCTCTTTTGAAAGCTCCATGGTGCTCATTGTTGAGACTGCATAAAGAACCTACAGAAACTGCTGAATTTGTCCTGAACTCATGAGAATCACTACAATTAAACACAGATGGGGGTCAGTTAACTTGGTGTGTGATTTTAAAGGCAATTGGTTGCACCTGATCTAATTTAGGATTGTAATTACAAGGTGGGTGAACGCTTAGGTAACCAAGCTGTGCCAGTTTTTATTTGTAATTAATTTTCTAACAATTATTAGACTATCATTGTCACTGGCAAGCTGTAGGGCAGGTTGTGTTGATGAAAGAAAAAAAACGGTTTTAATGCATTTTAATTTCAGTTTGTAAGACAGCAAAAGATGAAAATTTTGAAAGAGGGTGTAGATTTCCTATAGTCCAGTATATAAAATTGACACTCCCAAAAATATTTATTTGATACATTTCTAAAGTGCAGTATATGGATGGTTGTTTGATTGCCAAAAGTTCAATTGATCATTCTCTCAAGAGAGATCTTTTTAGAACCACAAATTATATAAACCATGATGAACTCTAAATATTGTTCTGTTTCTCATTGGTACGTTAAATTGTATGTTGCTATTTATTCTACTACGGATATTTTCCATTTTTGATTTTATAATTTCTATTTAAAAATCTGGTAGGGTGCAAATCATCTAATTATTGGGATTTAAGTAATGTGTCATAAATTAAGGCAGACACTCTTTTCGATACCTTTCATATATTAATACATTACACAGATTAGGAGACAATACTTGGAATTGTTTTTAAAAAAACAGATGTGACTTTTCATGCCCTGGTGATTTATTGTTTTTTTTTAATCTAACTTCTTGTTGTGAAATGTAATTTGACAAGCTCATTAGTCAGCATTGCTTCCTCTTTAATTGAGAAAGATAAGCATTTTGCTATGTCTGGGAGGAAGCTAGATTCGTAAATGCTGTATAGGTTGTAAGCGTCTTCTTATGGTTATCTAAAGGGTGTTATTAATAAGGCGTTTATTAGTTCAGATGGTCATATGTTAAGTCTGTTTATTCCATTTTAAAATACAGGCTGAATTTTGTTATTGTTGTTCCAACCATGAATAAAGTAAATATAGACTTTGTGGGTATAAATATCACCCAGTTTGGGCTGTAATTGAGTGAGTTCTATCCTATATTCATAACATGTATTTTTAGCTATCAATGCTGTCTTTATGCTTAGTACAACAAATTCTGAACCAGAAGAAGTTACCAACAGAAGTTGCAAATTGTCTAATTGCATATTCTTCAGGTTTTATCCACTGTCACTATTTCTAAGTAATTCTAAGTCATAAAAACAACACAATTGCACAATTGCTATAAATGGTCTCAAAAGATCACAGAAATACCAGTTTATGGTTCTCAAGTTAGTATAAAAATGTACAAAGCTTATGCACTGTGGGGAGCTTGTTAACAAATCTTTAATTTATTAAACATCTTAAAACCATTATCTGTTATTACACTATGTCAGTTTGGTACTGGATTATTGACTATTTCAATCTTTAGTGGTTCTGTAACTTGTCCTTGTTCTGTAAATTGTTCTTCTTGTCAAAAAAAAGAAAAAGAAAAAGAAGTAAATAGTAAGGAAATAATGGAAGTAGAGGGAAAAAGTGAGTTTTTATTACATTTTAAATTTGTTGCATTTCAGTACACAAAAATCCGTATTATAGTAACGATAAAAGGTATTTGTTGTATTATTATTGTTTTTTTATTTAAACTTTTGATTGTCCCGACCGTCATTTCACCATCTTAATGCTGTGAATATAGGTCCAAAGGAAGAGCCTGGTTTCTGGATCCAGCTCTGTATAAACCCTGAACAGAGGTTCCACAAACCATTAGAGAGTTTTATAATTAGGAGACAGGCAGTTAAAGAGTGGTAACTCGAGTGGAATAATTAAAAAGATTTGAATGTATTTCAGTGAGTTCTAAGGGAGACCTCTTGAGTGGCACATTCGCCTCTAGCCCACAATTAAATTCCAGCGCCCCCGTGTGGTGACTAGTGACACTGCTCCATAGCGGGTGCCGTCCGTTAGATGAAACGGTTAACCAAGGTCTTGACTTAATTGGCTGTTAAAAGTCCCCATATCATTTATTGAAAGAGTAGAGGTGTTGAACTGGTGTCCTTGTTAAATTACAGTCTGGGCCTGTACAATCTGACCTTCCTGAAGTTTCCCCTTAACTCTTTAGGTGGGTCTCCTTCTAAATGCAGAGCATTCTGTGATCCTTTGGAATGATCGGTTCTTTATAAATGCAATGAAATTATTATTAATATATGCAGGCTCATTGCAATCTATTTTTGACGACTTTTCAGATTATCTTACTAGCTGGGAAGAACAACATATATGATATGTTTAGGTGGGTAGCTGCGTCAGCATGCGTAGGCTGCAAAGGAACAAGTAATAGGTTTATTCCATGCTGAAAAAAAGAAGAAAGAGAACACAACGTTTCGGCCGTGGAGCCTTCTTCAGGTGTCACCTGACACCTGAAGAAGGCTCCACGGCCGAAACGTTGTGTTCTCTTTCTTCTTTTTTTCAGCATGGAATAAACCTATTACTTGTTCCTTATATGATATGTTTTGCTACCTCATCAAAATGCACTAGACGATTGTCATGCTACAGTATAAACACCCTGATCCTCCACGTAGTGAGGAGTAAGTGGGGGTGTGGTGACAGCTGAAGGCCAGGTTTGTAGTCCTCACCTTGTGCATTGTCACGTGCACAGCGACACCCATGACGAAAGAGCCATCACACTTGACATCTGGATCAGATTTTCATTTCTTTTGGTACTGATGGTACTCCAAAATAGTTTCTTCCCCAGAGTTGTCAAGTTGGTGACGCCCCCACTCCCTCCCACCATATTCTGATCTCTCCTAACGTCTTCCTGTACCCACAATGACTGTAGTCCTACACCACTACACACACATGTACAGTAAGCCGAAACTGTACTGTCCCCTCGATAGCCCAGTAAAACTGTACCGGTCGTTATAATATTTAATATTTATTAATTAACCATACTATTTTTGCACTGTTCCAAGAATTACCTTGCACTGTTTTTGTCCTGTTATATTGTCTCTATTTGCGTAATTTTGCACAGTTTTGATTACTTCATTACATGTTATTTATGTTATGTTATTAAATGTTACTGTTATTGCTATTGTGTTACTGTCTATTGTCTTATCTTCTGTCCTATTTATATAATGCACCTGAGTGACTAATGAGTAACACTTTTCATTATACTATGCACCTGTGTAAGTTTAATGACAATAAAGTTGAATTGATGGTGGTGTTGGTGGGTATGTATACAGTGCCTTGCGAAAGTATTCGGCCCCCTTGAACTTTTCAACCTTTTGCCACATTTCAGGCTTCAAACATAAAGATATATTTTTTTTATTTTATGTGAAGAATCACCAACAAGTGGGACACAATTGTGAAGTGGAACGAAATCTATTGGATTTTTGAAACTTTTTTAACTAATAAAAAAATGAAAAGTGGGGCGTGCAAAATTATTCGGCCCCTTTACTTTCAGTGCAGCAAACTCACTCCAGAAGTTCAGCGAGGATCTCTGAATGATCCAATGTTGTCCTAAATGACTGATGGTGATAAATAGAATCCACCTGTGTGTAATCAAGTCTCTGTATAAATGCACCTGCTCTGTGATAGTCTCAAGGTTCTGTTGAAAGAGCAGAGAGCATCATGAAGACCAAGGAACACACCAGGCAGGTCCGTAATACTGTTCTGGAGAAGTTTAAAGCCGGATTTGGATACAAAAAGATTTCCCAAGCTTCAAACATCCCAAGGAGCACTGTGCAAGCGATCATCTTGAAATGGAAGGAGTATCAGACCACTGCAAATCTACCAAGACCTGGCCGTCCCTCTAAACTTTCAGCTCAGACAAGGAGAAGACTGATCAGAGATGCCCAGAGGCCCAGAGGCCCATGATCACTCTGGATGAACTGCAGAGAACTACAGCTGAGGTGGGAGAGTCTGTCCATAGGACAACAATCAGTCTTACACTGCACAAATCTGGCCTTCATGGAAGAATGGCAAGAAGAAAGCCATTTCTCAAAGATATCCATAAAAAGTCTCATCTTAAGTTTGCCACAAGCCACCTGGGAGACACCCTAAACATGTGGAAGAAGGTGCTCTGGTCAGATGAAACCAAAATCGAACTTTTTGGCTACAATGCAAAACGATATGTTTGGCGTAAAAGCAACACAGCTCATCACCCTCAACACACCATCCCCACTGTCAAACATGGTGGTGGCAGCATCATGGTTTGGGCCTGCTTTTCTTCAGCAGGGACAGGGAAGATGGTTAAAATTGAGGGGAAGATGGATGCAGCCAAATACAGGACCATTCTGGATGAAAACCTGTTGGAGTCTGCAAAAGACCTGAAACTGGGACGGAGATTTATCTTCCAACAAGACAATGATCCCAAACATACAGCAAAATCTACAAAGGAATGGTTCACAAATAAACGTATCCAGGTGTTTGAATGGCCAAGTCAAAGTCCAGACCTGAATCCAATTGAGAATCTGTGGAAAGAGCTGAAAACTGCTGTTCACAAACGCTCTCCATCCAACCTCACTGAGCTCGAGCTGTTTTGCAAGGAAGAATGGGCAAGAATTTCAGTCTCTCGATGTGCAAAACTGATAGAGACATACCCCAAGCGACTTGCAGCTGTAATCGCAGCAAAAGGTGGCTCTACAAAGTATTAACGCAAGGGGACCGAATAATTTTGCACGCCCCACTTTTCATTTTTTTTATTAGTTAAAAAAGTTTCAAAAATCCAATAGATTTCGTTCCACTTCACAATTGTGTCCCACTTGTTGGTGATTCTTCACATAAAATAAAAAATTTATATCTTTATGTTTGAAGCCTGAAATGTGGCAAAAGGTTGAAAAGTTCAAGGGGGCCGAATACTTTCGCAAGGCACTGTATCTTACATTCCTAATGATGAGCAAATGCTTTTTGTTATTTATGATGATGAGATTCACCTGCCTTCTTTTTTTGTATTAGTGGGGAGAACTGATATATTCACAAATTTGTATTTTTATGTCCATTAGTGAATATTTTTGGCACTTTTTCTATCTTGGAATTTGCAGGAACTCAGACTTTTGCAGTTTACTGTATCATGAGACAAACGTTTAAGGCAGCTCCAGTTTAATACTCCAGTTTTCATGTCAACATTGTCCTCTGCGGCAGCAGACACTAGCAGCTCGGGCCCAATTAATCATTCACACATGTCTGTCCTCTCTGAAACCTTTCATGCCAGTCGTACAGTAGGTAGTTTTCCTCACTCCTGCTAATTGTATTATATCTATTAGCAATCCCATATTTGTATTTTACATCTTTTGTTAAGTTCTTAATTTTCAATTCCTTTGGTGTATATTTTAATGATAACTGTTGAACCATGATTTAACAATATAGGATTAAATCATCATCAACAATCATCATAATGAAATTGATATAAAGAATCGGCTCTGTCTACATTTCCCCAGCAGATGGCAGTAGAAATCTAATACACTGCAATTCACTTGGATAGCATCCTTATGATCTATTTGAAACTGTTATAAATAATATCGTAAATGCCTAAATTCTAAGTTTAACCAGTGTTTGAATGGTCTTTTTTGCCATTCAAACAGCTACCCTCTGTAACAGAATTTACATAGAAGTGTGATTCTTTAATCGATGTCAATTAACAAAGAACGTCCAAGACAGTTAATGAAATGCAGTATTCTTGCATAATAAACTGGGTGAGTCAGGTAAAAGTGTAATAAATTATTCGTAAATAAGGATGTTGTTACCTCTGAATTGCACCCCATCTACACAGTTCATTTTAAGATGTTTTTTGGGTTTGTATTACCAAATGCATGGATTTATGCTCTTGGTTCTACCACTCCGTAGAAACGTAAACACAATGAACTCAAGATGCTATTATGTGTTCTACGTAATTTTAAAACAGATACGTTTTTTCCGTAGAATATTGGCAATTCCACAGTTAAAGATGGATTTACTTTAAAAATCAGTATAATTTTAATTTACTATACAACGCAGATGAGGTTTAACGACCTTATTTTAAACGGTTGCCAGAACAATTAAAATGTAAAAGCATACGTACTGTATATATATTGCAACGCACATAAACATGTTTAATGCTGCATCTAACGGATTAAGGAGCATGTGTTAAACGGCATGTTAGAAAGGGTGGCAATTGTTAGTCAAATAAAATGGGGGATGGGATATACAAAATAAACCTGCACAACAAATCTTTCACAGCAAACGCCTGTCCACCGCGGATCAGAATAGAAAGTGAACATGAACTGTCACCTACAGTATGCTCACTCAACCGGACTTGGGGGGGATAACTACCTCTCGGCGTTTACCGTGGGATTCCAACACTCAACCTATCTTCGGTGGTCCCGCCTTCTTGAAGACGCCCACCTCCGAATTCTCTTCTATCATTGGATAAAGAGCAAAGGGGCGGCTCGCCAAAGGGTTCTTCTTCGTACTATGATTGGACAGACGTCTGCCAATAAACATCCAGTCTCCTCGGTAACTAATAGTGCCGTGGTAGGTTGTCATCTGAAGGGGTTTGGTTACTGTTGCTGCTGCTGCAATGAAAACATCGGCAGTGGAGGAGAGTGGAGCCAGTCTTTTAATTGCCAAGATTTGCGTGAGTATGTTTAAGTTGTCATGTTGTGGATGCCCTGCGAATAGGCTGCAGACGTGCTGTCGGGTTGTTGTGCTCCTCGTACGCGAACATCTGTGTGTATCCTCTATATATATATGTTTTTTTTTTCCGGGTGGTCGGGGGGTGCCGTAGCAGCAGCGGCAGCTGACACTTCGCCGCACGGCTCTCGTTTCGGGAATGGTGGCGGCGGGGTGCTGCGGGGGTTTGGGAGCGAGTGGTGTGCGCAGGATGATGGGGGGGGGAGACACGTCTCGTTAAGAACTGTAATTGTGCATTAAGACGACGCCGTTAGACCTGTAGCCGAACCCGCGTCAGCCCTTCGCGGATATTTCTCGCAAGCATTCAAGTCTTCCAGCGCACAGCCGATCGCCCGTCTGTATATCATAGACTCATTTTTGTTATTAGACGAGATAGGCCTGTTTATTGTACGGTTATTAACTACGCCCTTTCTGACTGATTTTTGCGTATTCGCTGAAAAGATTGACGGTGGCTATGCCATTGATTCCGTTTTATTACTTTAGGTAATGAAGTGTTGTGTTCGTGCCACCCACCATCAGTCTACCTTATCACAGCTGCCTGATTGATACCAGGAGTATTTGACGATCGCAATGACTGGGGAAAAGAATTCAGTTTTTTTTTTTTTGGAGGCACTCACAAACATTCCATCACATTTAATTGTTCAGAAAAGGGGGTTTGGTTTCATATAATTCAGGTCGCCTCTTAATAAGTGGTTGTGGTTGATGGTGTTGGGAGGGGGCGGCGGGTGAGATTTGTCAGTAGCAACAGGGTTTTTACTGTATGACCGTAATAATGCAAACGTTAACTGAGCTTTAAAGAAACGTCAGTTAGTTCGGCCTGGTGGCCCATATGCCGGACAACGTTAATGCCGACGAAATAAATATTTTCAAGGGTCAGTATTGTGCCTGGCACTATTATTATGCTGGACTAAAGAGAGTCACGACTCAGTAGCGTTTGCAACAGTAGCAGTACTCCACCGGTGCACAATATCCAAGAGCGTCTGCCATTGGAGCAATATGGTCGTTAAAACGGTATAAAATTATTAGTTAAGCCATTTCTAAAATCATTGTTTAGTTTTTTAGTGTAATATTGAAGACTTTTAAAGGATTCCCTTCCTTAAGTATAAGCACAGTCGGAAAATACTTATGATATGAGTGGGTTTAGCAGCACTGAATGCTGTGATTTCACGTCGTATACTGTATAAACGTTATAATTTGCCATTTTAACGTCGTCGTTATTCGGTGCTTCGTAGTTGCTAACTGTATAGTTTTCACTGTATACTTAATTATTTTATTCCTGCGTGATAAACCTTTCATATGATGGCTGCTGTGAGCATCATCTAGTGACCTGCGAGAGAATTCAATTAGAGTTCCTTACCAAAAACCTCTTATGCTAGCAGCTGGCGTGAATCCTATATTTCTCTCTTTTAAAAGTGATCGGTTGATAGAATGTACTGATCCATACTGAAGGTTAAGGTTTCTATACTTAACAGGAATACATCAAACCTTCAAAGTTATGTCCAGACTCTTTTCCCATATTAAATATTTATTGTTAATTTGTCGCTTTATTTGATAAAAATATTGCTTTTACTATACCAGACGATGAAAGGATTACATTAAACAGGCCTGCTTTGTTGTATTTCCACAGAAGCAATGTCAGACATTCACTGTCTCTTTCCTGTGGAGCTGGCAGAGTGATCTTGAGGAGAGCTTCCTATAGACGCCTCCATTGCCTCTGACTCGTGCTAGTGCAATGGCTTAAATATTTTAAGGTTCACATACGTCTTGTACTTTGGGAGCTCATCTGTCATGTTTGTTTCAGACTGTGTGCAGTATTAACATATACATTAGGAAAAAGGCACCGCATGCCAAAACTGTTGATTAATAGACCATATCTAGCTTGGAATAGGTACTGTAACGTGTGGCTTTACAAAAACAAACTAACATATGGGCAGATATGAGTAACCTAAACCAATATTTTTCAATACAGGGTGATGTGTATCATTGTAGAGCCAAAAAAAGGGATTACAAGTGTTTATGCAGGAAAGGCAGATGACATGCAGACCTGTGGCAGGTGTCTCTTAGGTCCCTGGTTAAGGGGAGTGAAGTTCCTAATTAAATTTGAGTTGCTGTGGATGTTATTCATCTTAATAGCCTTGCATCATGAAGTGAACTGCAACAATCTCCTGACCTCGAAGTGGTATTACTTTATTATGCTTATTAGTTATTTTTGTTATATGCTGTTGTAAAATGTTCTTTAGCCATTCTGAACTTTCAAAACCAATTGGACCTTTTAAAATATGTCTTTATGTAGGGCTTAGAAATCTCTGTGAAGAGTTGTAGTTATACAGAGGTTAAAAAATGCAAGGAAAATATGAATCCTCTGTTCATCATGTGTTGGATTTTTTCCTGAAACTTTCCTTGTTGGAAAATTTATTTTCTCTTATTTGCCATGCTGTGATTGTAAATAATCAAATTTAGTCTTAAATCCAGTCTGGCTGGGACTCCAAAGACATTTTTTGAAAATGCTATGCTTTGAAACCAGATTTAAGTAGATGTGATTTATTTGTTTGAGGTCCTATTTTTAAAAGCTCTGTTTAACTGTAGTGTATCAGACTCAAAACCCTCCTTTTCAGAAAAGCCTTTACTTAACTGCTTCCATTCTTCACCCCTCTGCTCTTCTTAATACCATCTTCCACGGTCTCCTCTATTGTTATTGTTGTATTGTTGTAATTATAATTGTGTCCTGTCTTGTGAAATTTTCTTATTTATTGTTGTAGTCTTCTTATTTATTGTTATTGTCATCCTGTAAAGCGCTTTGAGAAGCCACCTTTAAAGGCGCTATATAAAATAAAGTTTATTATTATTATTATTATAGTGTAAACCTTTTATGTTTGTTCTGCTATTACTGTCGCTTTTGATTACATATGGTTGGGAGATAAACTGATATTTATTTTGTTATGAATATCTTGGAGGAAATACCTTGACAGGGTTTTGACAGATTCCCATAGATCTCTTAAAACTGAGTTTATTTTACATTTTTTGTCCTGTGTAGTCTTCAGACTCTCTCAGATTACTACAGATATCCTTTCACTGTGGAAATTCCCGTTCTTGCATTAGACGAAGATGGTTTACTGGCTCAGTACTTCATTTTTGTGCCCGTCTCCCTCCCTGTCCCCTTTAACCTGTTGCCTTTACGCAATATCTAATCATCACACCGATGGACAAACAACAGTTACTTCAGTACAAAAAGATGAATTTTTAATCTGTTTTTTTTTTGCGCATGTAGGCGTTTTTCAGAGTATACTGTCTGTGAAGGAGCTGAATTTGGGGATGATAGTTTTGAGGCATTTCTTTTATTGCAGATCTACTTGGGGGATTTGAATGGAAGAAAAACCCCAGCAGCTAGGTTTTCTTAAGGTGGCTGCTGATATTTAACATGTGAAGAAAGATACTTAACCTCACACATCAAATCCATCTCAGACAATGTTTTGTTAAATTGTTTGTTTTACACAAAGGTTGCCGTCATTGTTGAACTGTTAGACTTGTGTATTTTTACACTTCATTTTGCCAGTGTATTTCTGCTTTTTCACATCTACAGTCCTCTTTCTCTATCGCCTTCACTGTAATACAGGGATATTTATTTCACCACACATTCTGACTTAATCTTGTGCTGTCATCCTGGTTTGATTACATTAAAAGCTGGGTGCAAACAAAATGTTCCATTTGAATTGGGTCAGAGCAGTTGTCTTTCTATTTGTGTAAAAAATGCTTTCATTTGGGTTCTTGATAATGCTGAGGTTTAAGCCAATACTTGCGTAAGATCTTGGTATAATTTATTATTTGATATTTTAATCTGTTCTCTAAAGTGTCAGTAAGGTATTTTGTATGTAGTTGTGCAACAGTAACCAGACCCTGCTTTTCTTCATTTTCTTTAAAATTGATTATTGTAATATTCTTTTAAAATGTATTGGCAAGACCACCCTTTGGAATTATGTGCCTTTTTCCATGTCCAAGTCTGAGAGACACAGTCACATGGCCCCTCTCCTTTCTGGGCTATTAGATTTCACTAGATTTTAGTAATTGCATGAAAAGTATTAAATGACACTGCTGCCTCGTACGTATACATCTTACACTTGATTCATAACATTGGCTGGTGTACCACTGCTGACTCGGTGATTGTGCCCTCAATGACAAGTGTGTGCACCATTGCAGATTGGTCCTTTTTGATCTTGAGCACCAAGTCTAAAAGAGAAAGGTGTTCCCATATTGGATTTGGAAGTCTGAGTCAGTGACTTTAAGATTGTAACTACATTATAAGTTAAACTTTTTATTTTTTTGTCAGGAGAAACTGTTTGTGATTAAGCACCTTTCTTACAACAAACAATTTTTCCAATTCTGTGCATTACGGAACCTAGGGATGCCTGCCAACAAAAAGCTTTTTAAATTATAGCCTGCTGATGTCAAATACAATATGACTGTGCTTTCCCCTCTTGAACCTCTTTCTTGTAAGCGATATCAAGATTTGCATCAATGATCTTACCAAGTAGATGAAATATGTGGAAAATACTTTTTTTTAAATGTGTTATGTGATGGATTAAAACTTCTTGTTGCTTTAATTGTAGTGGTTACAAATGTGTAGAACTTAATTAAGAGCTAATTAAACATTAGTATATTTGTGGGCTAAAAAATACCCAGATACTTCAGGTTTTTCAACTGGTATAAAGATGCATAAGGTAGGCATGGTCATCAGTCCAATACTCCTTATTTTAGTACTGTGGAAGATGCAAGCAGATTGATTAGGGTTTGCACACCTGGTCTGTAGATGATAACTGGAGCCTCTTCATATAGATTATATTTAATGGAAAGTGTTTTTCATTTTTTATTTCATTTTGTGTTCTCTAGTGGGTCTTAAATTTAGTATTCTACTAGCAGAAAAAAAATGTCCTGAAAGCATATCTGTGAGAAAAAGAAAACTAGACAGAAAATACAATTTGGAATACAAATATGCAAGGCACACATGAACCTGCTGCTGTGGTCTCCACGAAGAGCTATTTTGAAATCTAGTTATGAGCCTTAATGCTTATTGATCAGTTATTGGTTAAATGATGTTTTGGTTTCTTGTTTCCCAGAAAAAAAGTGACTCTCTACTTGGTGATAAAAATGTTGAAACACAATTTGCTCTTGTTTTATCTTCTCCTTTTTCCCTGTCCTTGTGCAGGTGATAGTATTTCACAGCACTGTTACTTGGTCACCATGGCCTTAGAAAACAGGGAAAATTCACCCAATTACTTCTTCCATGACAGGAAAACATGCTTTCAATAATTTGGGAAATATACAGCTTTTCTATGAACCCATTATATGTGATATTTTTTTCCGGATACATTTCAGTGACTCATTTCATTTCAGTCTCTCAGGGTGCGATAAATCATAAATTACATCAATTATGAGCCAAGATGGAATACATTTTTGGATGAGTCAGTATAAAATAGTCACCATGGTATCTGAAACCTCTCAATTTTGCAGTAAATCTTTAATAGCAAGTAAGGTTTATCCTACAAGTGGGGTCCTAAGTTTGACATACACCATGCACTTAATTAATCTTAGGTCAGTTATCATATAATATAGGTTTAGTCATTTCTTACTCTCAATACAATTGAAAAGAATAATTTCTTTTATTTTTATGTTAAATTCAACAGTGTTTCTGTGCAGTGATAGCCCTGGAACCATAAGACCAGGATCTACTGTACATCTGCTACTTGTGGCTTTTCCTTTCAACTCTTTGGCCCTGAATCTGTTTTTCCACATAGTGATGGCTGGTGTGTGAAATGCCAATGGTCCATGAACTGTTCTTGTTCAGAGAAATAGAATATTTTCCAGCTCTTTGTGATCAATACACCTGTACTGTGGGACATCTTGTGTGTTTTCTCAATGCTTATTGTGGGTGTTATTTTATCAAGTTTATTGAGTTGTTCGTTTTGCTTGACAAGCCTGAGCAGCCAGCATTGTAGTGGACCAGTAATCTATCAGTTCGGTTCACAGAGATGTCAGTTTTGGCACTATAATGAACTGTCAAACCATAGATATTTCAGGCGTGGAACGCATCAGTGCAGCTGGTGCTTGGAGTCGGGGTCATTTCAGAGTCTAAGGGGAAGAATGAAGTTAAAGTCCTGTGGGAAAGGGAGCAGTATTAGAACTTGGTAGGCAGTGGCCGTCTGAAGGTTTGGGATGTCATAGAGCCATGATAAATATTAGTTAAGCGAAACAAACCAGGACTCGAACATTTTGCAAAATGTGCTGCTGCTATGAGTCTCAGGAGAGACTCGTGCTTAAGTCGGAATACTCATCTGTTTGGGCAATCTTTAGGCCAAACATTGTGCTTTGAAATTGCACCGTGGGTCTGAATGGGACATTACAAGGAAGAAAGAACTGGCCTGGAGGCAGAAGTAGCCCAAAGTGTAAAAATCTTTAATGATTTACAGATATACAGGCTAAATCCTTACAATTACATGGGGGGGCAAGCAATTGTGTTTTTATTATACAGCATATTGCAGTATAAAAATATTTTTTTTCATCAGATTTATGTCATTTTAATGTTCCATATGAGAGTGAGTGGGTACATACAGCAGGATGAATAACATATACAAATGACTGGGCTGAGTGCTTAAGGAAAATAAGATTAGTTTTATTCATTGTTTTATAAAGTATGCATAAAAGATTACATGGGGAGAGTTTGTTGAATGTCTGCCTGTGATGAACAATTAAAAATCCATCACTCAATTTTCTAACCACTTAATCCAACAGAGGATCTCGTGGATGCTGGAGCCTATCCCAGCAAGCAACGGGTGCAAAACGGGATGCATCCTGGGCAGGGTGTCAATGCATCGCAGGACACACAAACACGGACACACGCATACTCATACCAGGATCAATTTTCCCAGGAGCCAGTTTTTGGATTGTGGGGGGAAACCCACAGGAACATAGGGACTACATGTAAACTCCATGCATATAGCACCCAGGTCCAGAGTTTTGAATTCAGGGCCTCAGCACCATGAGGCAGCAATGATAACCACTGCATCAGTGTGCTGTCCTTAATTGAAAGTCATATTTTCATATATGGCATCTTAAGTTTTGGTTTCCCTTGTTCCAGTGCGGAGAGCAAGTCCAATTCTTCTTGATAGATTTGATCCGGGGCCTACTCGCCTGTATGATACAAACTTTCATTGGACCAAACCAAATGACCTTATATCATAATACCTCAGCCTTGCTGTATTGTCTAAGTTTGCTTAGATGACCAGTCCTGCTTGGAAAGTCTGTCTCTAGTTCTGTAAATTATAAAAGTATACCTTGGCCAGATTGTGAGTGTCTGGTACACTTTTGAGAGGGCTGTAAGTTAGACAAGTGCTCTGAGATTGCAGAAGGAAAAAAGGTTATACTGAAATGCATGCTAGCTGCTGTATCATTCTGACAATAGCATTCTCCACAGAGAAAAGGATCCCGTCTTTCAGACACTGCATGAAATGATTAAGTGCTGGTAAGAGAACGGTCTAAATGACAAAGCCCTGAAGTGCACAGCATGCAGAAGAGGCAGCCGTGGAGAGGAAAAGGGTATCATTCTTTTTTGGGGTTTAAGCCCACCTGCTGAGTTTTGCTTCTTTAACGTTTTTCATATTGCTGTATCTGAGGTTCTACAGCATATGTTTGTTTTGGCCTCTTTTTAATTTGATAAAATGCAAGAATTTGCACAGGTCATGAAAATAATACCTTCGGCCAAATATTACTCAGAATGAATAGATTGTCCTACTCCAGGTGCTCCAAAAATCATTATCACTTTCCAACATATGTCCAAGCCCTGGTATCTTCTCTATTGCTGATGCCAGACAAAATGGAAGTACTGTAAAGAGAGAGTTATGCCTGCTGCTGCTTTAGTCATTCTAGTGATGTGTTTTCTCGTCCAGTTGAAGTGTCAGCAGTTAAGGTGTTCAAGGTCTGCACACACGAATCCCTCATGATGGTGATTTCAGAAAGATCTGTCTTACTTGCTGCTGGATAAGTGTCAGTAACCAGTGTTGCTACATTTAATAATATACTGTGTACAGTATGACCCTATTGTCCTCTTGTTTTTTTAGTTCTTCACTTAAATAATATTTTCTTTCCTTTAAGACCTAAGAACTTAAGAGATAAAAAGATTTTGTTTTGGCCATATTAGTTTCTCACTTGATCAAAAAAACATCTCACCAAGCAATTTCAAGTTTTTCTTAGCTTGATTGGGTTTCTTGTTCCACAAACCCCTTAATTCTTTTGTGAAAAGGTCTTCCAGATCTCTGGTTTGAATTGTCACTCAGTGGGCCTAGTTGCTTGGATTTAGTGAAGTCCTGAAGGATTTGAAAACCTTACTCTGGAGTTCCTGGAGCAGAGTACTGGGCACATTTAAAAATGAGATGTTTGTATTGTAGGTCCAATAGGTTTAGAATATTGGTGTGCACCATCAGTATGAACGTATTATAATATGAACAGTCTTTTCTGCACAGCATGATTCACATCTTTGCCTAGTCCATTAGATAGATGCATCTCACCACTTCACTTTTTGAAGATAATTAAGGCATCATCATGTTATTTTTTTATCGGAAATGTGAAGACCACTTAATTCTGTCTTCCTTGCTCCATCTGTATTTACCGAGTTATGTTTTTGGCACATCTATTGCATGATTTAACACGCCTAACTAATGAGCTCAGTCATTTGGTGTGAATGTGGATATTTTTCTATCAGGTCTGTTGAATTACCTGTTGTAATATTGTCAAATGCAATGTCTCTGATGGCTCCCTTGAGCTGTAAAGAGTGTCAAATAGACATGGTAAAACATGACAGTTCAATAGGAGTTTACCAAATCTAGCTGTTCCGAACAATTTTCTTTTAAGACCTTCTCTGAAGTGACTTATTTCCATTGGATACAGTTAAAACTCTTAAATCTCAAAACTAGGCTCTGCTACATAAGTAGTCTCTAGAGTGCTTTCAGTTAAAGAATTGCCAGCCTTTTATCTGTCCTCGGGTTCATTTAGCTTTTTTTTGTTGTTGTTGTCTTCAAATAAGTATTTTAAACACAAAAGCAAAGCCTACATGTTCATTTGCATTTACTTTCAAGTTCTTGTTTTCAATATTTATAGTTAAAACTGAATTGTTTTAGGTACAATGATATTAAGGTTTAAAAATCGAGACGCATCAAGTGAGATGTAATTGGCCAGTCTAAAGCTGAGAATTCCTTTTAAATTGAAAACACTTTGCTGACCGCACAGAGCAGAGCGCAAGTTAATAATTTAATAGCATCACAACTTTCAACTGTAAAGTGTTAATTCAGAGCAGGTTTTGAAGGATAATGGTTTGTAACAGCTGTAGTCTGGTAACCTCTACATTTTAATTAAAACTTTTCTTCCGTGTTAATTAATCGGTATTTATCAGTATTTTGCTCTTTTCTCAAATCATGATTTTCAGGAATCCAGTTTTGTGGATACTGTCATTTAGAGTCTTGGTCCCCAGCAGCACTGTCCCATTCTGTACAGTACTTTTGCTCTTGGTTGAGCATTCTCTGGTTTGTCTCTCATGCTGAAGACTTTATTCCGGGGGGATCTTGTAACTGCTTTGTCCTTGCCAGGGGCAGGTTTTGAATTGACCAGTCTAAACCATGTTCACTCACTTTGTGAAATCCATAACGATTTAAATTCAAGTGACATTGAAAAGATGGAGGTTATTTTCCTCTTAAAATGTGTCTGGATATAAATGATTGACAACACTAAATTATACAGTATGTTAGATTTCGGAAACAGGCAGCGATTAATTTCATTTTTTTTTTTAGCTCAAGAAAATCCAGGTAACATGGGAAAACGCTCTGTGGAAGTGGATTTAAAACAGACAACATGAGGCACTAGTTTATTCAAAGGGTGGTGGTACTGTGGAGTAAATTACCCAGGATTGTTATCGAAGAAGACATTCCTAACTTATTTCAAGAAAAAGCGGGGTGAGATTCCTGGATCAATTAATTCCTAACCAACAAATGAGCCAGGTGGCCCATCCACTTGTTTGTAACCAGGGGGAAGAGGATGCTTTGATACCATAAGGTCAGCAGAGACAACTGAGACATTATTGGGGGCCTTTTAAGTGTGTGTGAGCTGTCAGCAGTGCTCAGGAAGCACTGCTCTGAGGTCTCTAGTGGGTTTTGGAATTGTTCCCGACAGTCCCAGTTCTCCTGCCTGGTGCGATTGAGATCATAGGCAGCGTAGCCGGTGAGACAGAGCAGACTTGACAGGACACAAGAGCCAGCAAAGAGGCTATAGGCTGAGGAGACACAGGCCAAAGAGCCTGAAGGAGGCGTGGTGGTGAAGGAGAGGGAGGGGGATGAGCTTGTGAGCTCAGAAAGAAGAAGGAGAAAGCTAATGTCTCGTCTTGCATCAAGGGCAGTCAATCTTGGTGCTGGGATTTTAGGTGATTGAAAGTCTTTGCCCTGGCTAATCTTTAATGTAGCGAACATCAGCACTTGGGTTAATTAAGCAATTAAGATTCAGTTCAGTATTTAGGTAATTGCAAGGTTCAGAGTCCTGTAATGGTGTTGATTCTGGAGGCCAGGGTTGACTACCCCTGTCTTACACCTTTACAGCCACCCTGAGCCATGCTTGCAAGAGAAAAGTGTTTGTCTGTGAGGGGGGCTAAGTGTAGTGAGCAGCAGCAGCACCTGGATTAATTGAGCAGTTAAGTGATTCCGTGAGGAGTGCTCAGTGCTGTATACATTATGTAACATAAGGACCAGTGATGGAGTGCTGGGGGAAAAAAACACATTTCTTGATCTAGAGCGTTTCATAGTTTCCTGCTTGTGTATGCTATAATTATGAAGATAATTTATTTTAAAGCTTAAGTTTAGATGGAATTTCGTTATAAAAAGTGGTATTTGACCACATGGCAGGAAAACACATAGATCTCTAATGCACTTAAATAGGTTTGGTGTTATTTAATTTAAATCTCTCTCATTTGGTTTGAAATAATGGAACAAAGTTCCAAAATATTCAGTGGTTTTTCTATGTCCAATTTATCTATCAGGGTTCAGGCTGAGATCACTGTTAACATTACATTTTAGACTAGAGACGCATTTAATGCTGGTTTGAATCCTATCTTCAAAACAGCCCTTAACAGTATAATGTGTCAGTACAATGATTAACATCAGGTCCTTTGTTTATTTTCATAATGTTTTCCAATGCCAGTTTTGGAAATGAATTAAGGATCTTTGCCTATTGTGATTCTTCTTGCATCTGCAGCCTGAGAATTTTGGAAGGTTCTCATTCTTGGTTTCTCAAAACAAGATAAAAATGATGTTTTTTGCCACCGATCTGTCTTGCGTTCTTGCAAGCCGAGCTAATGAACAAATCTGATAATAGTAATTTTTCTGAAACTGCCATAGCATTTGCCTGACATCATTAGAGCAAACTTGTAATCACCTGGTGGGAGTGCAGCTTTTGGCTACGCATCATCTCTTAAATGCTTGAAAGTTGGAGCCACACCTCAAGCTGTCCAAGCATTTTCTCTTAAATTTTGGTGCTCTGACAAATTCAGATAAAAGAGGTTGTTTTGCAAGACTTGCTCCTCTATTTGGCAAAACAGACATGCCATGACTTCAAGACAAGCAGCTGCTTTGTTTCCGCACAGCTTTTTCCTCGGGTTATGGACAGCGGTACAGCAGAAACAGTTGCCGTGAACATCCTCTGCCCTTGGTGTCACTGTCTATTTGAAGGCAAGGCTGTACTCCCTGCCATTTTATCACCAGAATTGGGATTGTCCAAACTAATGGTACCATATTAAAGTTGTTCAAGTAGGTAGCTGCACCAGCAGGAACAAGTAAAGGTTTATTTAGAGAAGAAAAGAAACGCATATTGTTTAGGCTGTGGAGCCTTCTTCGGGAAAAGTGTCACTTGGAGACGTTGTGCTCCTTTCACATGCATTTAAATACAAGTGCTTGGTTGCTCTTGGCTCTGGACAGAAAGCCCAGCAATTTACTGTATAGACCTCTTGTTTTTGCAAGTCTGGCTTTGGTTAAGGTACATGTTGTCAAAGAAGAGTTAAAGAATCATCATTATTTTTTTTTGTTTTTAACTTTTCTAATTGTTTATTTTCATAGCTACAGGTTACGGTTTGAGTTCTACACAATCTCAGACGGGTGGCGGTTGCCTCTGTAGGTGAAGGTGGTTGTTTTGTGTTTGCTCGCCGTTTCTCAGATCTCTCAAGGTGGTGAGGCAGTAAACATGTCGTCCAACTGCTGAACCTGTTGTGCATGTTCTTTGAAGGGCGAAGAGAAAGTCGCCGACAGGACAATTTTTAAAAGACATTATACCTCAGTCTCTGCTGGGAGGGGGGAATTAAACTAGTTTATGTCCTTAGCAAACACTGCAAACATATTCACATGCGGTATATTGACAAAACTGATGAAAGTTTTCGCTGTGGAAATTACATTTTGTCTTGCAATTTATCTGCGATATACTGTCAGTGTGCTAATATTAAGGATGTTTTCATAAGTAACCAGACGATGTGTTGATCGTTTAATCTTTAGTTTTCATTGGTGTCACCAGAAAATTGGAGGGTTTCGAATGAAACGCATCTTTTTCAATCATTTAAAATAAATTGCGAGCTTTGCAGGTCCTAATTACACAGCTGTCATATCACCCCTTACACTGGTTAATCTGAAGTCAGTTTTGAATCCGTGGAACTAACTCATTCTTGTTGGGAGTGTAGGTCTCTCAAAAGAGCAACTTTATAGCTCAGATAGATCAACCTCCGTAACTGATTAATAGAAGCCCCTTGGATCAAAGTGAAAATTGTAAACCTGTTTAATGTGATGCAATCAGAAAAATAGCAAATAAGCCTGGAAGCACACCATTTGACAGTCAAAAAAGTGAAAAGGGCACTTATCTTAAGGCCTTCTCTTTTTTTCTTAAATTATTGTTCATTGAAATATATCTAGATTTTTGAAGGGTAAATAGTCTGGCCTTCAAGTTTCATGCAATGGTAACAGGAGGTTAGGGATGACAGCGTTACACTCTGGTATGTGAACAAAGTTCATACTCCCTGCAAATTGTTGGACAAATAAGAAATTAACTAGAAATCATACAGAACGCTCCTCATGGGAAATATACCTGTAGCAATGAGGGATCCTGGGTGAAATGACAGAAATAAGCTTTTCTTCAGGGACATCAGAATTCATGCAAAGCTGCTCATGAAACATCCTTTCAACTTGAAGAGATAAGTATTTGACTAGCTAAAGCACAGACAGCTATAAGGAAAAAAAGAATAGTCAAGTTTTTGTGCTCTGCTTTGTAGTCGGGATTAGCTCAATTTTTTCGCGGCATGCAAACATTTTCTGGGAATATCGGTCTTGTATACTGTACGTGCAGGGCTTCCTACGGTTTAAATACAGGCCATACAAATGTGTTAACGCTGACAAAAATTGAACACAATCACAATTTTCTATGGAATGTCTTGTGCATTTGGATTTTGGATCTTTCCTTAAGCTATTTTAGTAGTTGACAGAAAAATGCAGAATTTCCTCGCACCTGACTCAGTGGGTCACAATATGGAAACAATTCTGTGTCCATTTGCTGCTTGTAAACATTGCATGAGAAACGTTTTCTAAACCTCCATCTTGTAGAGAGTGTAGGTCTCTTAAAAAAGCAACTTTGTAGCTCCGATATCCCTTAGATCAGCCTCATAATCTGTTGATTATGGAGAATAATAAAGGTTAATAATCGAAGAATAATTCTAAAGAGTGGAAGCTACTTAATGTTCAAAGTTAAAAAAGACTCAAAGATCACAAAATAATAAACAGCGCCTCAAAAGCAAAAAGAAGACAATGAAGGATTGATGCATACAGTAAACTGAAAATAGCAAAGCTCTTCCTCAGCCAACATCATGGGTAGCCTACATCTTTGATGAATCCTGTGGGGAATGTATGACTTATGACTTTTTTTAGTATAGTTATTAATTAGTTATTTGTTACGAATTATTGTTTCATAAATGAAGCAGGACTCAACCTGTTGTTAACCTGCATTGCTACCATGGCATTGCTAGATTGTCTGTTCTTTTTATTACATGTTTACAGTTTCCATCTAAAATAGAGCAACAAATAAGAATTTATTCTACCCTGTGTAAGGATAGAACCAAAAAATATTACAATTCTCTTAATGCATGATGAAGAATCAAATTATTAATACTCCTTTTTTGTAGTTTGAGTTTTTCACAAGCAAGGGCCTTTCTCTTTTTCTAACCAAAAGAAGAGAAAATTTTAAAGAAGGTAAATTTGAGTTATTAGTTTGCCAGTTTTAAGAGGTATTCCAATATTCCTGGTCTAATTAAATGTAGTGTATTTTTCAAATTTAGCCTGTTTAGTGAAGCTGGGAGTAACTGAAAATTCAAACTCGAACCTCAGCCGTCACCTCCAGTGGTTCTGATTCTTTACCGCACTAGTTACAATTTTAGTTGGAACCGTAAAGTATTACAGTTAAAGGTTTTTGTTTTTTTTAATTTGCACCCATACTGCAACACCATCATTCCAGTCACTCCCTGACAGAAAAGCTTCAATAGGAGGACAAAGCAAGGCTCAGTCTCAGTCTCTAGGTTCCTCTCCCCAGTGCTGGCAGTTTCCTGACACTGGAGGAGTCATCGGTGCCCTCAGCTTCCTTTCTCTATCTTTGTATCAAGCAGCGAAGGTCACGACAAGGGATTGACAAATCCAGAGCTTTTGTAGTGAGACTCCTGGAGTTTTCAATTAAATGGGCAGTCTCACCTGGCAGCTGAGTCAGAGCAGACGGATGACTAAAATAAGGGCTGGCGGAACGTTTGACATTGATTTGAGCTTTGGTTGCTCTGCAGTGAGGGTTCTGCATGCTTTCGTAGTTGATTTTCCTCCCCGATTTGATCTCCAGTGTTTCTTCGTGTTTGCCTTCTGCATTGGAATTGTTCTGCCTCTTAGGGGTTTCATTCATTCAGCCACTACATATCTTCCTTACTGAGGAAGAAAGAAACCGAATAAATGTAATCGTAGCATTTAATAAGATTCCAATTAATCTTGAACAGCTGTTCGTTCCTGCTCTGAAACGCAGCATGATGTAAATCCCCTCTTTGCTTAGTAGCAGTGATTTGTTAGATGAAATCTAATACTAATTTGTGCCACTGTGGTCATGTCTTTTTCCTGCCATTTAGATTCAGTGTACTTTATTGTTCGCTATCTTGATGGCAGCGTTACCACCTTGGATATTTTCAGATCTCAAAAACTAAGCAGATCTGTGCCTTTTCTGTACTTTGTCTTGGTGAACCAGCAGATGACATTTTTTCCAACAGATGTCCCAGTATGGTGCACAAGGAGCACTTACTGTACCTGTAGGTGATGCTGTCCTTCCAGATGATATTAAAGGGTCCTAACTGCTTGGTCATTATAGATCCCATTGCAGTACTCATAAGAGCAGAGTGTTATCCCTGATGTTCTTGCCACATTCCACTATAGAATAGGACAATCTGGCTTTCTTAACGTTTTCACTCAAATCTGTTCTGTCTAGAGCTGCTGCATATCACCCAAATGGGTGCTACACTTCAGTGCGCCTCTTATATCTGAAGCCCTTTAGGATCCATGGGGGGATGAAGAGTGCCATAGAATGAAAATGAATGTTGTGTCTCTATTCTAGTGACTAAATGGAATGTGCATAGTCATGCAGCCATAAGTCCTACTTCCAAAGTACACAGCAGTCTAGCTCCTTAGTACTTCATTTCTTTTTCTCGGCTTTTAATGTTGGATGCGAGTTTAGTGTCTGATGAATGATTGCAAACTTTGGGTGGCAGGTTTTCAAGCTCTCAGACATGTAGTTTGTGGAAGGAACGCGCTTTAAAAAACACAGTACCTTTGTCATAATATAAGAAGGTAACATTTTTCAAAGACTACTGCTGGAATGTCTACATTTCTTGACTTTTGCCGAATACATTGTTTTTTGAGGATGTAGAAAAGTAATTCTGGGAAAATTTTCTTCAATTCCATATGTAAACGTTTCTAAGACGAAATACCTGTTTCTTTAAGACCCATTCATTCCAGAGCTTTATCTCCCTGTCATCCAGGGACACAGGCAGCAGGTCTTTCCTGATAATGCTACAGCAGCTCAGCAGCGGGGGTTGTTAATATCCGCCGTGGGTTCCCCTCTTCTCTTAGTGACATCGGGCCACTAAAGAAGGCTCATTCAGAGCCTGGAAGTGGCAAAAGCTGACAGAGACCCAACCCATTTCTTCTCGCAGCTACTTGGTCAACGCAGCTAATGTTATTAGGGAAAAATCCAAACCTGGAGAACAAGGGGCCATGTTCTAGTCCTTAGAATGTTTTTTGCCTTGGGGCGTCATGACCGTCATGGAAAATTTAACCATGTCTCGTCCCCTCTCCATTTCTCGGAGAGGGCTTGTTTTGGAGTGTACAGAACCAGGCTCTTATATGCCTCCGTGTTTTGCTTTTGCAGGGATTTGCTGAGCTGCTGTGTTAGGCAGAGTGAGCATGTGGAGTGTGCCGTGGGCTCGAGGGATTTGCTGTTGCTCGGGACCTCAGTCCTGGCTGCCCCATGCCGTCTGCTAACGCCCCTCGCTGAGCTGCACATCCCGGGCCTTACCTCTGGTGGAATTTGTCTTCATGAAGATTCCTGACATTGGTAATGTGATGAATAAATTTGAGGTCCTTGGGATTGTAGGTGAAGGTAAGATTTTTTTTTTCTACTTGTAAATCATTGATGTGCTGTCAAAAGAAATCTAAATCTGTTCTTTTTCTGAACAATTCTTATTCATAACTTACTGGCTGAGCCCTGGATTCTGGGTTCTGACTTGTTTGTCATGATTCTGAGACCTGTGAATCATCCAAGGCCAATATTTCATAATTGATGCCAGAACACCATGTTATCATTTCACCTGCTTGCTGGAGAAAGCCTATTAAAGAAATTAATAGTTAAATGGTAAGCCAATGTAAATAAAACAGAATTTTAAATGAATAGAATGCTGTATGCAGTCCTTTTCCACATTTGTATGTAATAGGATTGAAATGAACCTTTTCTTCGTTTTAACTTTTCCCACTTTTGAAACTTGGTTTTGGTAGATCTAAAACATATAATAAAATAATATACACAGTTTTACAAGAAAATTTAGTTTGTCTTGGGAGATTTTGATTTGAAAACGGTTGTAAGAAAAAATATATATAAATGGCTCTCTGCGCAACAAAAAATTTAAAATTGTACAAAATTGTAAAATTGTTTTTCCCAAATACACAGTGGAAACACACTTTTATTCGACTTCAGGAAAGCGTTAGTCCGGACATCATTAATTACCCGGCTGCAGTTTTATGTGGCAAAAAGAAAACGAAGCAATACAGAGGGCTCTGAAACAACAGAACCCTGCTGTCACAGTACATAACACAACATGAAACGTTTTTCAGTCCAGCAGATTTCACGGTCTTGAAAAGGCCCGAGAAAGATGCCAGTGGGCTCATATATAGTTTTTGAGGATATGCTGAAAATCATTTTTCTCTCTGTGCCCCAGGTAGTCTGTTTATGCGTGAGTTTGCTTAGTGCTTCCACAAAAGGCATCTAATATACACATACCAGCATGTTTAAATGTTTCTGCCAGTAACACTCCAGCTCTTTGTTGCTTATTATCTGAAGAATAGAGTTCTATGGAGTCTAGAATTTGGTACCACTCTCTATGTATACACATGGAGAAAATATTTTCATTATATGAGTAGTCCAATAGCTGGGTAAAATACATTGTAGTGCTTTCTGTAGGGTTAATAATGACGTCCTGCTTTGGCACTGGGAGAAATGAGAACCAGCTACCAGGCTGTTCTTTTTCTATGAATCCTTATACTGCTGCAGCATGAAAAAATCTTCGCACGTTATAGTTTTAATTTCAGACCACTAGTCCCATTTCATCTTTCTCAGCTTTTTTTTTTAATTTTTAGTCTCATTCTCTCTTTATGCATTTGTTAATGTGTTTTTAAAAGTATTCGTGCTGTACTATACATGTTTTTCATGCAGTTACCTACGTGATAAATGCAGATATTTCTTCACATGGAATTGACAAATGTAACCCCTGGTTGCTCCTGTCCCTTTCACCTTGTTGGTAAGAGTGTGTTCCTAGATCAGGATAATTCAGAATCCCATGCTTGGTTCCATGCCAGTACTGGTATCTAGTCCTCATTTCCCTTTCACTTGTATCTCACAGGGCTGTCCTGGAATCCATTCCTCAACTCTGACTAATTAGCCAGCATGTCTGCCCATCTGCTAAGGAAATTATTAATAGGTTCAGTGAAACGCTGCTTTTTCCCGTGGTAAACAGGAAAAAGCTTTTCCCCTCCGAAAAACAGAGTATGGGGAGGAAAATGAGAGCAAAGTTCACAAACCGGTTTTCTCTCTCCAAAAGTGCGGCACATTTTATTTACTGCAGGCAGCCATGTTATTGAGCCTCTCGATCTGCTCGTTTGTCAAAAAAGCAGGTTGGAAATGAACAGGATCATGTTCTCCCCTTCCTTCCTTCTGTCTCTGGATTTCAGAGCTAGTTGTGGAGATTTCTGTATAAAATACATGCCAATTCTAGTATGGCACTTAATAAAGTGGATAATTAATATTATTGGATTAATGGAGTAAGAGGAAAAAATTGAAGCTGCACAAAACTGGCAAGCTTTCTAGCCAGGAGAAATGAAGAACTCGGGTTCAGTTAAATTTATTCTGGTGTTTTCTTCTGGGTTGGCATGTAGTTCATTACCACATATTTGACAGTTCATGCTAAATTACTAATGTGATGGCACAGAGATTGGGAAATGCTCTCACAGATATAAGATGAATATCTCACTGTATTATTAGATTAATTAAAAGGTACATTATAATGCTTGTTCAGGTAAGTAGTTTGAGGAACTAGATATTATATCATAATAATTAGTGAAATCTGGTATTTTTTTTATATTAAGAGTACTTGCTGTAAGCATTCAATATTTGTCAGACAAATCATATCAAAATCAATCAGACCAAAATCATACTGTATGCTAAAATTCTTCTAGATATGAAAAACAAGCAAACAACTGTCTGTGTGCAGTCGAAGAAAGAAATTGTCTTGTGGTCTACAATAAAAGATTATAGAATTAGTTATACACATATAATACTCTGTTGGGATTTAATTTTTGTAATTTTGATCACAACAATTCTAAAGCACACATTTGGAAAGAGTAACATAACAGTGTAGATAAAGTATTTTAACTGGAAAATTTCAGTACTTCTAAAACATTCTCCTTAACTAATTGAAAGAACCAAAGTCGTATTAACCCTGGGGCTGTAAGACCACCCTTCTGGCAAATGTAATTGGAGTTTTTTACTGGAGATAATGGACTGGATGCTCTAAGTGTCCTACCACTAATGCGATTTAAGAAGAAATGAGACTTGAATTTTTATAGAGCAGCACACTGAAAAATCCAGTGTGCTTACGATGCTTGAAGACCGCCTTTGTAATTCTTTGGCAGACCAGCCTTTTTGGTACCAAGTTGAATTTTCGTGATTGCTGTCATTCATTGCAATAAATGAGTTATACCAGTTAAGGACAATCAGCTGCTCACCTTCTGCCCTGGAAGGCAGCAGGAAAGAGTGATGCAATAGACAATCTGTTCACAACACCTGGTGTGAAGTATGTTTGTAATTAATTAACAGAGCTTAGGTGAAATATTTATCCTGGTCAGTGATGTGATAAAGAGAGGAGGAAGCAAAAGTGTGTTTGAGATTAACAGTTGTAGGTAAAGTTTGTGACCATTGATGACTAATACAGTTATTGGTGTATTTCCATCTGTTATCAGAAAGCAGATTACTGCTGGTTAGGGTCACAGTCACCCAGAAACACCTGCCCACTGAGACACCAGTCTGTCAAAGAGCAAGCACATGCAGGAGAACAATTTAGCAATGCCAGTTAACCTAACTAACAAGAAGCGCTCAAAGAAAAACAATGAATAAGCACACTTCTCACAAGCAAAGCGCCCTGGTGCAAAGTCAGTCCCAGAACCTGAGGGCTTTGAGGCAGTCATACTAGCTGTATTGTCACTGTTTTCTTAGATACTTTTTCTACAGAATTGAGTTCAGGCATTTTCTGAAAGTCTGCGTGCAATTTCCAGAAATTGTGAATTTGACAAATTAAAACTACAGGAATCATGAATGGATTTTGGCTGCAAGTTTTGTTGCTCTGCTTGATTGATTGGGCTGTGATTATTGAATACAGGATTTTCCTATATCTGGTTCTTTAATTGGTTTTTGGATGAAATAATTCTTAATGCAATTGTGTAATCGCCCAGTTTTTTAGATCGGGAACTGCACTGGAATGGATTTGGAAGCTCCGTAGCCGACTACCCCTGCAATGTGTTAACTATATTATTGGCCAATGGAATTCAGCAGTCACAAAATGCTACAATAGAATCTTGGGTAATCTTTTAGATTTAGATACAGTGATTTTGAACGTAATTAGAAGGACATCTCTTGCTATATTGCTTAATTTAACGTCTTCTAAAGAAATAAATTTTATGCTAGGAGTGCTCAAGCAGAAACAGAAAATTGAGAACTTCTGATGTTGTACAGGAACCAGCGAAAGCTTATGGAGCTAAAGTGTTTGGATTTACTTTTCTGTCTGGCACTGAATGAACCAGAAGAAAGTACTGAATTAAGAAACAAGCCCTCTGTTTCCCACTCTCTGGGAGTGAATAAGACAATAGAATTAGGTTCTGCTAAGGTATACCTGTTTAACTCAAAAGTTTTTTTTAGCTGAAGCTATTTAGTGTAGAGTTCAAATGTCAGATGGATGGTAATGGAAATTTGAGGGAATTGTACTCCGTGGCAAAGTAGAAAACTCTCTGGTGAATGGCTACTTCGGGTGTTGTGGAGTTTTTTCACAAGGGGAAACAAGAATAGAGAAATATAAATGTAAAGTTTTTTTTTCTTTTTCAAGGTGATTGAAATTACAAACAGACTCCCATTGTTTTGTTTTTCTTTCTGTGTGTTTTTGATTGAAACTGTTCTGGATATACTAAAAACAAATGAGTGTTTCTTTCTGACTTTCGTCAGAAAGATTAAATGATCAGGAATGTGACAATACTTTGGCTTTTTTTTGCTGTCAAGAACAGGTGTTTGTGAAGTGCTTTAATTCAGTCTTAATTTATTATGTCTTCTAGCTGTTTATTTAGAGTTTTAATCTTTAAAGCGATTTTTCAAAAGGATCGCCTTGGATTATCCACTTTCTTAATTAAGATAATTGCCAGGGAACTGAGAGTCTGTTCTATGTGGTATGCATCTCTAGCTTTATCTTTGTTTGCATAATGTGGAATGCTTTGAAATATAAATGATCTGCATAATTCATTGTGATAATGATACTGGAAATATCTGCAGATATAAAGATATCTGCAAAATACGTGGAACAAGATGCTATCTTTTATCCCTAAAATTGCGATCAAGTCATCACAGATATTCTGGGACCGTTATTCTTCTACTTGACCAGCATTCTTTCACTTTGTCCGTCATCAGTTCACAAGGTGTATATACAGCACAGGTTTTGCCAGATTCACATTGCCTCCATGTTTAGCTTAGAGCTGTGAGTTCAGAAAGCAGTTTTTAAACTGTGCTCTTTTTCTGTTAAGTGGCAGTTTATTAAAATGCTGGACCGTTGTGGTGAACTGGGTAAAGTATGGAAATTCAGTCAACCAAAAAGCTTGGTGTGAGTGCAGAAGTCTAAACTGTGTTTTTCTTGTTCCGAGATGGTTTTATTATGCTGCTGAGCCCAGTGGTTTTTCTAGGAGCCGTTATTCTGCACTGCAGTTGGCTGTTTGCTTCATAACACATATCCCATTTAGAGAAGAAGCAATGGAATAGATTTGCTGCATTCCTGGTAATATGAGCAATAGAATGTTTACTATATTGGAGACACTGTATTTTATCAATTCCCTGTGACCAGGGAGAACAGATTTCTTTTTTTTTAACTGAGTGAAGAATGCGCTCAAGGGCAAGGTGTTTTCAGTAAGTTACTTCATAGCTTTGGCTTACATGTGATCTCATTTAATTATCTTTGTATCCCAAGATATCTTTAAAACATCACAATCCACCTTATCTATCAAAATAATATTATGTTATTACATATAGCTACCATTGGTTCATTCACGTTAAAGCTGTGTGCTTTTAGACTGGCCTTAACTAGATATCTTGGATTTTCTTTCACATTTAAATTGTGAGCTTTTGTTACAGTTCATCTGATCATCTCTCTGTGTAGATATACACACTTCCAAACATGTCCCAATTTTTATAAAGCCTTTGAAACTGGAGCTGTATGGTCACTGAAGGGAAGCATGATATAGAGCCAGACAGTTTTGGCATTTCAGCTATGGAGGAGTGCCATGCCTACTGCAGTTACTGCCCAGAGAAACTTCTAAAAATACTCCCTATTGAAGCTGTAGAGATGTCTGCAGGTATGAAGTGTGAAGGATGGGACCGTGATGCATTGTGGAGTTTTTTTTTTTAAGTCCCAAGCAATTCCAGGCTCCCTTCGTTTTGTTTATTTTTGTTGTTTTAAATGAAATCTTAGAGACCTGCACAAACCTTTTGTTTTATGATGAAAACCTGAAATGAATCAAAAAATGCAATTTTATTTTTATTTTAGATGTAATTTCACTGCCTGCTGGCAAATATTTATATAATTTGTAACTAGTTCTTCAAGCTTGCCTCTTTTTTTGAAAGCCATACACCATACGAAGAAGGAAGATACTCGTTGTTTCTGTTGTAGTAATGTGCTGTGTCTGTGGTGCTTGTGTCTAATAATGTAAAAAATACCCTTATTCTTATTTTCTAGGAGCCTATGGAGTGGTACTTAAGTGCAGACATAAGGTAAGTAAATAGTTTTTTTTTTTTACTCGCATGGGTCTGTCTTGTAGCCTTAATGTAATGATACGCAAATTACACAGCTGTAAACAGTCCAATAGATCAGGTGTATATTACTAGAGCATTAAATCTTTTAGCACTTGAAGAAAAGGGATTATAAAGTGTGGATGGTTTTACCTTTAGTACTGCTTGTCAGAGCATGCAAATGAAAAGGACACAATCCCCAGAGTGCTGAGGAAAATTGAGAGGGATTAAAAATCAGAAGTGCACATGTTAAATGAAAGAAGCAGTGCATATTTGATGATGCCTTGAAAGGTTATTGAGTGATGTTAAAAAAGGGGCATGTGTTCCTATCCTGGGGTTTTCATGAGGACAAAAGTCCTCACAAAATGTTGTGTAATTCCGAAAAGGAATAAACATGGTACAGTGTGACTGTTGCATTGATTGTTGTGAAATTGTTTTTGCTGTAAATGTCATTTTTAATCCTAGGACGCTCAGTGTCTTAGATGCACCCCCTGTCTGATGTACAGTAAGCAACTGATTAGACAACATAGTGGCTGCCTGACATGGTACATTCTGATGTACTTGCTGTGCACCGTACAGGGGTGTTTTGCCTGTGTTCTGAAATCTGATGTAGTGTTATGTCAGTGAGTAGTGCAAGGTCACAACTCGCCTATCTGTGGTGAACGGTCTTGGTTCTAATTCTTGCACATAGCTGTGGAAAATAGATCACTGCTTTAAATATCTTCTTTTAACAGCTGTTTGAAAGAGGACAAGTGTGCACTACACCTTGCAGAAGAGAGGAGCTCGTTTTGCTCATTTTTATTTTTCGAGTTTAATGATCTATGTAAGCTCCAAGTCTCTTGTCAAATATTCCTAATTGCTTACGGGATAAAGCAATGGAAATAAATGTTACAGGCAGTTTCTGCAGTTCAGAACATAGTTGTAGTAATTAATCTCAGCCATATTAACCTCAAGTCATTAAGCTTATCAAAGGGTTTTGTAGGTTTGATGTTTCAAAAATTCTTGGGATCCCTAGCAAGATGTTGTCACCATAATTAAGATTTCTTCTTTTTTTGCTACTGATATAAACCAAATGGTTGCTGCCACAAAACCCTAGAAACGGACGCCTCCCGATGCTTAAGTCACAATCTTCTCCTCTGTTGGCTTCTTCAGGCAGGTCTGTCTGCGAAACATAAAGCTGCCGCACGCTGTATTGTGTAATGACTTGCAGTGCTGTGCATGACACCCACTCTGCTCTTAGCTTTTCTTCATTTGCAACACCCCCAGAAAACCCTGACAAAACCTGCGTCAGTGTAAGTGTTACAGCAGTGCGCTCTTACATTACAAACACTATAGAATAAGGCTTTTGTTGCTTGACAGGACAGTGTTACAGTCTTTATTTACTGGTGGCATGTACTAGAGTCTGAGGACTGTCTCTGAAAATCTATATAGTGCTTAAATTAATATATTAATGTAAAGCTTTCACTTACTAGCTAAAATTACAGGATTGCCGGTTTTCTTTTTTTGTTTCTGGCAGCACCTCTTCTGTATCAACATTTGTATAAATAGCTTTTCTGTACAGCTTTTTTATGCATAGAATGCACAGAAAGGAAGCACTATCCTGATTGACTAGTTCGTTTTTGAATGTGATGGACAAGTTTTACATTTTAAGCTTGGAGACTTGTGCTGTGCTCAGGCCTTTCTCTGTACTTCCAAATGTACTTTCTGCATGGTGAACCACTGGGCACTGTTGAGGCAACTGTGTGCCCTTGTATCTCTGGTTACTGGGTGTATTCTAGTAAAGAGAAGGTTTTGCATTAATTTAAACATTGTTTATTAATATTAATAAAGCTCAGCTTCTTATAAATGCTGGTGATCATCCTGATTTCTGTGGTGGAAAATAGAACTCTCACCTCACAGCTTCATTTTTAAAAGAAAAATGAACTGCAGGGCATTTTTCATAAAACCCACCATCTGTTTTTCCTGGGAGGTAATGACTGTTCCCATCTCCCATACCAATGTGCTTTTCTAGTTCAGAAATGGGGTTTTCTGGCGTAGTAATTGCATTGGCTAGTGCCATAAGAAAACCTTTTCCATCATTTGTGTAGACTGAAAATAATTCCCTCAAAAATCAATGATGGTGTTTGTATGCTGTTTGTGTCTGACATGACAATTTTGTTCCTCAACGTTATATGTACAGTTTAATATGTATTGTAGTAAAGTCTGGGAGCAATTGTGTTGTAACGTAGGTACAAATCAACTTGACATTCGTCATGATTTTGTTAAGGCTAGTTCCTTTAAACTAAAGAGTGATTATTTCTCTCTCAAGCAAATTTAATTCTTAGCCAGTAGCTGGACATTGGGGGGGGGGATCTTGGGGCAGTCCTTGTAGTTCACAATTTCCGTACAACTGTATCATCACTATAATATATAGGAATGGCCCTTTAGTTGGTGGAGTTTCCTTTGCATTCAGTTAATTGTATTGTTAAAGGTTTATTTCATGCTGAAAGGAAAAGAAAAGAAATGCAATGTTTCAGCTGTGGGGCGTCTTCAGGTGGCCAAAACGTTCTCTTTTTTTTCCCTTTCAGCATGGAATAAACCTTAACCTTCCTTTGCAGCCTACAGCATGCCTGCTGACTCAGCTAACTACCTGAAAGAATTGTATTGTTGTCATTTTGCCCTGGGTTTCAAGGTTTATTTCTTGAGAAGTTGCAGGTTTGGTAGTCAAACTGCCCGTATGTGTGCAGTACTTTCCGTAGGTTGCTGTTGAAGTTTACATTGGCAGTGAAGTGTATCATCTGATATGGCTTTTTTTACTCTGGCTAACAAACTATGGACTGACCGAGCTGAAACTGTTCATTCCATTGAGTAAGGTGCACTTTTAAAAAGAATATGGCTTCTGTTAATGATAACTAACTTCTGCCTGGAGCAACTTCTGTTGCTTGATTTTCAAATGACCCTCAAACAGTTTTATACTGGAAAAATAGTGATTTCAAGTGTGAATCAGCTCAGGCCATTAGAGTACATCTATAATACTACATTGAAAAGGGCCTTTTTACTCGCTCTAGGCCAAATTGTTCGATAGGCTGTAGTAGGCATTCCATTACAGTTCTATAGAGCGAGGTACGAATTTCATCCTAATGGTGGAATAAGCAACATGCTAGTGAATAATAGAGTAGTTGCATGTCATGGCACCCTTTTTATTCTTGATAACAAAAAGACATTGATTGGTTCCCGAGGCAGAAGGAAACCAAATCAATCCTAATGTATTCTAGTTTACAGCTGTTACCAATTTTCACACCCAGGCTAAGAAGCAATACTCAGCACATCAATGAAGGGTCAATCGAGTTGCATTAATCATCCCCTATTTAGCATTGTTTAAAAGGTTCTAAATGAGGAGAGAAAAAGAGAAATTGTACATGTTTCCTGGAGAACCGAAGTCCGAAGCAGACCTTGATAAACCTATGCTTGTCATTTTAAGCATCTTTTTTTGCTAGTGGACTTGCCCAAATTCATGCATAAATGAATCACTTTTTAACAACAATTAATGATTTATCTCACATCTTGCTGGTGAGGAATTCCTTTCTTATTTGCACACTAAAAGAATAATTAAGCGTTTTGATAAAGGAGTGTAGGGGAGAGATCTTCAGGATGGTGTGATTGTCGTTGTCTCACTTAACTTTTCTGAGTTCCTGGCAGAGAGTGGTGTATTATGCAGTAAGAAGTCAAACCGTTCTTTGATTTTACTGCAGAACAAATGAATATAGGAAAAGGTACACGAAGGACGTTGAGAAGGAATTTGCTGTTCTTCTGCACTGATGTGATGTTTTTTGTAACTCATTGAGAAGACCTCGGTAGCTTACAAAATGAAAAATCTATTGCAGGCATGGCAGAATGTCAGGCAAGGTGTACAGAGCAAGGTGGATTTTGGGCTAAGGGTTGCGAGAGGCTTTGTACCCTCCACTTGCCTTGAGGAAAAATATACCTCCTGTAGAAGAACCTGAATTTATCACACCCGTTTTTTTTTATGAGCCTCAACATAAAAATGTGAGGAAAATGTAAGAATCAGTTTGTCTTAAGAATACTTAGGATATCTGCACCTGAATTAAAGCTATTTTCATCTTAATCTAGGAATAAGTTATGTATAGGCTGAACTTTAAGCCTGTTACACCACCTGATCATAAGTAATCTTTCAGTTATAGCTGGGCTTTAAATCAGGCTCTATGAAGGGTAGGCTTATAAATCAGTCTTTGCTGTGGACTCTGTGGAATCCAGTGATTGCAGCTTAAATTATTTATCCAAGCTAAAGAAAAAAGTAAGAAAATGGGCATATTTGGGTATATATTGTCTCAAGACTCTTAAAGTCGCAGTATCAGTGGGAAAACAACAACAACCCGCAATATCAACCACAGCTGTAATTGTGGTTTTGGTGCTGTGCTCAGTTTTGCTCCTAGCAGTTTGCTGGTTTGCTTATCACACTGGAGATCTTCTCAGCTTTTGACGGCTGCTGACTGCTGTTTAAATATCTGAATCATGGCATCACTGTAAAGCAACTGTTTTGGTGGAGGTCCCCACAAGTTGTTGGGTGCTTCCTAAGTTTGTTGATGCACTTTAAAACAATTTATTTCAAGTGTTCTGCTTTTTTGCAAGTTGTTACTTATGCCATTGTTCTGTGTAGAATTTAGGGTGCTTCTGTGTTTATGTACTGTAGCAAAACTAGCTTTACAGTTTCACTGTCTAAAAAGTTGGGTTTCCTTTTTCTGGCAATTCGTGCATCCAGTATATAACCTGAATTTACAAATGAAAAAACTGAATGGTAATTAAAGTAGTGCATGTTTATGTGATAATACTTGACAGAAAATATATACACTAATTAGGTGTAGCCACAGTAATTGAAATATTTCTGTCAGGTGTAAGAAGGATTTGTAAGGGCTGGAGTTGGTGGAGACCTGTGCCAGGTCCCTGGGGAAAAGGCCAGACTCTGGGTAAGTGAGCACAAACCCTTGAGGATGGGATTTTGTGAAACAAAGGACTGAGGAAAGCTTGTACAGATCCACATTTGAAGGTAAAATAGAACAGTCGTGTAGCCCTGTCGTTAAACCCACAGAGGAATTGAATTCAGACTTGGAAGAAGTAGCGTGACTTGTTTTGATTAGCTGGTGTTACGGGCTGGTATATACGCCTTGTGTCTGAACAGTCTTCACCGGGCACCTTGAGTGAGGCAGCCTTTCGCATGCTAGAGGGAAGTCCCAGGGGTACCAGGAAGCGTGAACAGCATCTTGACTTGACTGCTGGAAAGGCCAGAAATAAAAATGAAAAATAATATTTTTCAGGCTATCTCATAGATTTATCTCCTCGTTTCATCTACAGAGCAGAAACATTTCTTCTGTTTACAGTACCAGCTCAATGTTTTGTATCTTGTCATGTTCTTTTTCTTCGGTTCAGCTGAAATCAAACCTTGACAGCGTTTGAAGCTGTATAATTGATTATTGAACCATTTAACACTTACTATTTCTCCTCATTTTGCTCCTAGGAATGATGTGATTCATATCTTGAACAACCAGAAAGCGTGTCCTGTTTTTAATTCTCTTTTGCGCACTGTATCTGGTTTTGGATAATGCCTTGGATTTCTGTACCTGTGTGCTTCTGTTACGGAAAGATAAAAACAGAAGAAAACATTGTGCAATTTCCATGCATGCATTGCAGTGAGCACAAGGAAGAAAATCTAAAAACAGACTCCTGTTAATACCTCAAAAGGTGTAATTACCAAGCTGCATGATTCTCCTTTTGATTGAACCAATTTCCAAAGGCAGCTGCACACACCAAGGTTTTCATTATATGAAAACATTTCTAGTATTTAGATTAAGTCTTGATTTATTTTTACACAATATGCAATTTAAAAAGAGCATACATACAAGTATGACTGAAGGAATTGTCAAATATATTCTTATATATTCATTATAGTTCTGAAAAGTCTGATCTTTGTTTATTAAATTTAGTTTTATTGATCATTTTTTACCTCCCAATTTAATCTTGCAGGTGTTAGTCAGCTCCGCGTTACTGCTGTGACCCTTACAGGTTCACAGATGATGCTATAAGAGCCATGGATTCTTTTCTGAAAAGGCACCCTTGTCTGACAGTCATCCCAAGCATTGCTGCCTCGGAGAGTTGGGACCCTGGGTTCAATTCTGGACCTGGGCTGGAATTTGTAAATTCTCCTCGCGTTTGTGGGTATCCTCCTACAGTCCAAAGACATACTGGCAGGTTAACTGGTTTCTGGTGTAAGTGTGTGTATTTGTGTCCGTGTGCTCTGCGATGGACTTGCGCCATGTCCAGGCTTTATTCTGCCATGTGTCAGTTGCTTGCTGGGATAGGTTCTGGCTCTCCCGCAGCCCTGCATTAGATGAAGGAGTTAGAAAATGGATGGATATAAAAAAACTTCATCTGTTTTGTAAAAATGTAAGGAAATGTGTACACACCCACACACTGAATTAAAAACGGCAATTGTACAGTAAGCTCTAGATGTTTGAAGTTTGCCTATGTTACCCCAATATCATCAAAGAATTTAAAAATGGTCTCTTTTAGGTGGATTTATTTATGGTTTGACGGCTTTAAAATTTGCTTTCAGATTTCCAGCTTTTTACTCTTTGAACATTTACAAAACTGCTTGAACTATCAAAACTGACTGGAAACTAACAACATTTTGCAGAAATACCACGGTGAAAATCTTCTTGCAGTAGCTAATTGCAGATAAATTTGAGGTGATGGAGCTGAAATGAACACTTGGCCGGAGTTGTAGATGATCACTACCTTGGTCACTATATACTGTAAGCATAAATCTGAAGCACCTTGCTGTTCTGGGGGGTTGTATTCAAAGAGATTTAGATACAATTCAAGACTGAGCAAATGCCTATCAGATTTGTTTAATATGTTTAATGTAGACAGCTGCAGAGGGTTACATGGAGGTAACAGAAACATTGTCTATGCATAAAAGATGGGGAAACACTGAGTTTGAAGAAGCTGTGTATATACACAAGTTTGATGTTTATGCTGACTGCTTCTAGACAGTGGGGGATGTAATAAAAAGCTAAAAAGGATGATGGGATATATGGCTGGAAGTGCTGAATTTAAATGAAGGAAAGTTATGTTAAAATTGTGCAATGAGAACTCTTTTGGATTCATTTGTACATTTGTTCACCACTTTTACAAGAAAAAGATAAGCTGCAAAAAGAAAGCACTCTTTTAGCAACTGATGTCTGGTTTCCTTCAATAAATTGCAAGGATGTGATACTTGGATCTATTAGGGTCTCGTAACCAAACAATCTAGAAATGCCAAATGCCTCACATTTGTAACCTCTCTAATTTTCTTCTGAACAGAGGAATGAAAAAGCAGCTTGTTAAAGCAAAAAAAAAAATACTGTGCGTGCTTTTACATCAATTTATGCCCTGAAACAGACTTTTTCAGAAAACAAAAACATAATCAAATATTTTATGAGGACAGAAGGTTTTGGGTGATGGCTCTTTCAAAGCCATGGCAGTGATCTAGGTGGTGTGTCGGATATTTTCTGTGTGGAAAGAATAAAGGAAAATAGTCTCCTGTAGGAAGGAATCTACTGAGACTGCTTGTAAAATAGGATTTTGTGAAATAGGTTAGAGTATGTTTTTCCATAGTGTGCAAGGCCAGGCAGAATTCTAGCTTGCAGCTCCTTTAATGTGGTCCAAGTTGGCTTCTGCAGGACTCCACAAAGAGAGTGGAGAGCAGGGAAGGAGCTGAGAAGCTGGCACAGCCCCTCAGGAACCCTGTGCAGACTGGGGAAATTAAAAACTTTGACAGTCAGCGGTATGTATTACTATAAACGGGGACTCTGTTGCTAAAGCACCATATTAAATTTTGATCGCGCTTTGATCTTGGCAGCTTGTGCCCTTTACTTCACCTTCGTGCTTGGCTGCAGGCTGCTCTTTGGCTGGTGGTTTGTGTAAATGACGACAAACCGCTCTGTGGTACTGTACTCTTTGTGGGACATATGTTTCAAGTGTAACACGACCCTTATCTGTGGAAATTGCTTTATTTAACCTCTGTTTGGCTGGAACAGCCGCTGAGAATAAACTGCTTTTTAAGGGACATTTCAACAAGGTGACCCTAAGCTCTTTATGTAACGCTTTTACATGAAATAATCTGCCCATTCTCCTACGCAGAGAATTGTGTATTCTTCTCGTGCTTTTTTCCTTAAATTCACTGCATAGGAAAAAGGCAGATTTTGGAGGGTAATGTACTAATTATAACTTTTGTTAGTTTTAAAATATCTAGCATCCTGCCTTTATCTCCCAGTAGGAGGGAGTGGCTATAAACGTGGTATACACTCAGCTCAGAGGCAGGTTTTGAATTCAGAATCTAGGCTGGAGCAAGAAACAGAGTCTCATTAATTCCTTTCTGTCTAAGCAGGGTATTAAATCACTCTCTGAATGGTTAATCAGTTCCTGCAAATTTCAGTTTTAGTTAAGCACCCTCAATCAGGGCATGTTTCTCTCCTGCCTAGTTGTGTTTTCAATTGTTCTTCACCCTGTACACTGAGCAAGATCACCAACCTGCTTGGGAAAAAAATAGGAACTGTATCTCCTGATTGTTGTCTCATTTTCATATAATATTTATTATATTACAAGGCTACTGCTATCTCCTTTTTATCTAAATAATTGTTGCGCATCTAGTGTAATTTTTTGTCAAGCAGTCCTGTTTAAATTTAAATCCGAGATACAAAAATATAATTGAAAAGAAAGCTGAAACCTTAAATAATGCAGTGGCTCACATTTGAGGTTTATTATGCGGGGTCCTTATGCCCAAGTATAGTGACGGGGACACTATACTGTAAACAGGCGCTGTCCTTCAGATGAGATGTAAAAAAAAAATCCTCGGTCATTAAAAATCCCAAGGCATTTCTTGAAAAGAGTAGGGATGTTACCCCGGCATCCTGGCCAAATTTCCCATTGGCCCTTACCAGTCATGGCCTCCTAATAATCCCCATCTATGAATTGGCTTCAGTACTCTGTTCCCCTCCCCACTGAGAGCTGATGTGTGGTGAGGGTACTGGTGCACTATGACTGCCGTCGCATCATCCAGGTGGGGCTGCACATTGGTGGTGGAGGGGATCCCCATTACCTGTAAAGCGGTTTGAGTTGGGTGTCCAGAGAAGCGCTATATAAGTGTAAGCAATTATTATTATAATCATAAATCACACAAACTCTTATACAAGGTTACCTTTATTCCATGGTTGATCTACAGCATCCTAGAAATATAATGTACCTAACCCTGCTATTGAAGACCAAGTTTTCTGTTAAGATACTATGATGCATTCAATCTAACACTAACTTTTTCCATCATAGAAACTTCTGTAAAGATTCAGATACTGGAGATCTTTTACTGTGCCAATGTATGAACCACACAAAGCTGTTTAATGTTTTTTGGGCAATCTCAGAATAGTGGAATATTGTTCCTAAATTCAGTGCATGTTTCTCTGATGCAGCCTATGCAAACATTTAACAGATTCATTTTTTTTTCTTTCTGTCAGTTTCTTAAGAACCTTTGCATTTTTTTACATAATCATGTCATATTTAGGGATTACAACAATTAAAGTTTAACTGATTAAGTGAGAACAGTGAATTCATTATGCTGGTAGTCACAACTGAGTCCTAATGGACTTGGTGTTTTTGCTGATCTAGTCTTCCTCCTTTTGAAAGAACGTCGTCTCCAAGACCAAGGATAGCGCAGGAAACAGAGCACAAAACCTCATCAGGAGCCGCTGTCTTTTAGTACCTCTGCTGTCTTGGTCTACAATGAAAAGAAGAACTGTTATTTTCTTTAGACTGTCTGAGGTCCTTTACAGTAACTGAAAATGACACTACAAAGAAATCAATGCAATTTGTGTGATTGAAATGTGCAGTAATTGGCATATGAGAATGGTGGACTTTAATGGTTTACAGTGTATGATTAAAGTATGTGGTATTCCTTTCAATCTGGTGATGAACGGGGCTGAGAGACTGCCTAGAGGCTTGGAGAAAATGCAGTAAGTAAAGTAAAACTACATTTCTTTTTCTTTACGACTTGAGTAAGTAAAACCAAAGAAGTATAACTGTTTCTACTGCTTGAACTTTACACTACAACCATTGTTACTAATTATTTTCAATTGGTTTTATTTTTGAGTTTTAAAAGTTCTGAAAAAAAAATAGAATAGTGTCCCTAGTGTTCTCATAAAGTTTAAAGTTTGTGCCAGCTTGAATTGAGAATTCCAACCATCTGCATTTCTACAGTTATCTACAATTCTGCATTTTAATTTATTGTCACATAGAACTAATTCCTAAATTAACTGCTGCGACATTAAGGAAGTGCTTTAAAAAAGCTATGGACATTTCTTTATCATATTTGTCTTATTTATTATTTACAGGCCTTTTTATTTTTTAGGTATACAGTAATGTAGACAAATATCTTCAATCATATATAGAGCATCAACATTCTGGGTTCCTCCAATTTCCAGTGAATGCTGAAGGCTGAAAGCCGAGCAGAACTGAATTTATAATGTGAAGTCAAATATGTCTGGGCACTAGCTGCGGACAGCTTCGATGATCTCATGCAGTAAATGATGCAGTAAATACTTTGTTAGCTAGTTCAGCTACGTTTGTTAAGCTGTGAAGCTAGGCCTGTTTTCCTTTGTCTCAGCTTTCACACAAAGAAAAGATGCCAAAGTTATATTGAGCATCAAGAGAACCTTATTACTCGCTTCACGTGTATATGTTTGAAGTATATGGATTTAGAGTATTGATTGTTTTTGTTCTGTGTCATTCTAATTAGTTGAACATTCGAGACTGACAGTAATATGCTTGAGTGGCTTTTACTATTGCCTTAGCACCGAACAGTCTCATTAGTGAGAGGACAGATTAAGCACCAGAGATGAGGTGACCTGACCCATTGAAATTCAAACCTGGTGAAAATCAAAAAAGAAAACGGAGAAAGGAATCCATATTCTCATTTTACCCAAGGAGAGTTAAGTACCTTTGTGTCATCAGAGTGTTTAAAGATAAGCCTGAGTCAGCATTCTGTCTAGGGTCTTTAACCTTGTGAGACTTTATGGCCTAACTCAATATGTCCATGTTAGGTCATGTTCTGGAACAGTGCGAGACATGAGACCTGTCCAAGATCAATTGGGAGGTTCAGGTGTGGATGTCTGGCAAGACGTTTGGAGCTGCTGTAGATGACTCTAATCTCAATCCCAAGGATATCCGAGAGTCACCTTCTCTAAACTCCTTCAAATCCAGACTCAAAACCTTCTTCTTCGGAAAAGCCTTTACATGTGGCACTCCATTCTTCACCCCTCTGCTCTTCTTAGTACCACCTTCCACGGTCTCCTCTATTGTTATTGTTGTAATTGTAATTGTGTCTTATCTTGTGAAATCTTCTTATTTATTGTTGTAGTCTTCTTATTTATTGTTATTGTGATCCTGTAAACCGCTTTGAGAAGCCACCTTTAAAGGTGCTATATAAAATAAAGATGATGATGATTATTATTATTACTTGTAGATCAGAGTGACTAATGACAACCTGACTGCATGGAGCTACATTGATCAAGTCCTCGGTCCTCACTTCATGCCCTTCCTGCGCGTTCATCCTGGCATAATAACATTCTAGCAGGACAACACAAGGCCTCATGCTGTTCATGTAACAGCAGATCTCTTTCTAGATTACAGCACGTCTTGTCCCTTTTCATCTCGCTGTGGGACGAACCAGCATGACATGTGGCATCTTGAGCTGGGAGACCAGTGATCGGTAACATGCTTGTCCTGGCTCCACGAGAGGAACGGGACAGAATCCCACAAAACCTGTTCTAGAGAACGTACCGCAGAGGTGCAGCTTGTTTTGCTTTCAGTGGTGGCCACACACACCACTACCATGTGACTGATAGAGAACTAACATTTGCGCATCCCAGTTGGTAAGAGATGTTAATCAGTATAATGAATTGTCCTGTGTTGTCAGTTCTACCAAATGTCAATGCACCTGATACAACAAAAGTCTGTCGTTTTTTGAGTAATGGCTTCAAAGTTAAGTTTGCATCTTAGAATAAGGGGGAAATACTATAAATTCTTCAGATACTTGTATGAGTAGGACTCTGTACCTTTTGTTTTTCTCCATTTTGTATTTTTAGCCATGATATGAGCCAATTGGAATTTTTTATTTCCTTCATTTTAACACAGAGTATTGATTTATATAGACATTTATTCCACTCTAATGTGATCTGTCTGTCTTGAAACCATGTGCTGAAATATTGTCATATACTGCATAGTCAAAGCATATTTCATTTGTGTAAAGGAATTGTCAAATGGCAAGTATGGCTTATGTTAATAATGTTAGTTGTGTCACATTTTGCATTACTTTGTGCAAATGGAGCAGTATTTGGAATTATTTTTCAGGAATTGTGTCTATAATGCCATATAGAAGAAAAGCTTTCTATTAGCAACTGTGTATAGTAAACTGTTAGTCGCACTAGCTTGGAAGAGATTTACTGATTTACTCAAAATTCCCAGTCCTATCCCATTTGCTTCACTCCTCAGAACGAAGCTAATGTCTCTACAAGTTGTTCACTAGCAGGAAGGTCACAGTGGTGACCCTGTGGTGTTTTTCTTTATGCCAGCTGTAACCACGTGTAGGAAGCTGGAGGTTGTTTCTGTGTTGTGTGGACCTTTACTGGTTAAGGTTACTCAACACTTCACAGGTGTTGATGTATATTCTGTGGTAGCCCTGGAATTTTTCTTTGTTTTTCACTAATGCAAATTCCATTTTTCAGGGCTTGGCCACATTTCCTGGTGATCAGTTTTTGTGACAGGCAGTGAGTGTTTAAGCTTATGTGTATATGTGCCTTTTGGTTCATCCTCATGTGTTGATAAATCTGTTCATCAGTGTACTACACCTATTTGCCTGTCGCCCACCTATTGTACTTATCCATCTTGACCAATGTGGAGTCAGTAATACAGCCAGCCCTCTGGGTGTTGCCTGCTGTAAAGCTGCCTCCTGCCCAGATATAGGAGGATGTGGAGGTATGCAGTGAAGGCAGAGCAGCAAGTGGCTGTGTCCTGTATGCTTCACTATTCCGCTGAGCTCTCGGCTGCAGAGGTGGGCTGTGATGGCTCAGTAGCTTTGTTCCGGTCTTGGTTCATTACACTGGGGCTCCCATGAGTTGAGAGACAGGATTCCCACAGCCATGCCAATGAGGGATATACCATTGTGGGCTCGTCTCTTCCTGTGTGTAACATGAGCAGTGCCATCTTCCATGTTAAAAAAACCCAGTGTCATATGACTAAACAGTGTGAGGTTTATGATATTTTTTGTTGTCATCTGATTGGAGGCACATCATGACACTTTGTGACTGGAAATATTTCCACACAATTGTTAGGTATTGTTGTTTTATTGGCTATGTTATTTTCCAAATGTATTATTTTTGAAATACTGGTAATACTGGAAATACTGCTAATTTCAGTTCAGTATCTGTTGCTCACTCTGTGTGAATAAGAAACACCACAAGGGTCTAATATGACTTATTTTGTTTAAAAGTGTTACCAGTTTATGCATTGACACAGAAATTTTGAAATTTAACTTTGATATATTTTTATTTTTTTTAGGAAAAAATTAGAAGCATTCACTTGTTACTTAAAATAAAGTCCTACAGTACATTAGGTAATTTGTGTGAATTACAGGGGCAGTACAGCTTGTAACTGTTTCTTCCTGTGCGGTACTTGATGGATTAGATAACTCCTAGCATAAATTAGCTTTTTCAACCGCATGATGATTTGTAAACCTCAGAATTCCAAATATCTAGCTGAAAATTGAAGGTTAAGGTCATTGTTCAGGATCCGAAAGTCCTTTTTACTAATGGTCAGTAGCAGCACTCATATCAGCATCCAGTCCCTTCCTCTGGACGAGGATAGGGGTTGCAGTAATTCTGATTCACACTCCTCACCATTTGATATGCCGTTACAGACAGGCGTGATGCTGCAGACTTCCCACAGTATTTCACTGCGAGGCTACTGATCTGCTTGCACTTTGCAGATAAAATCTTCCTCTATGTAAACACCATCACCGACTGCCTAAGAAGCAGATCTCGGGCCTCCTCCTTCTGTCCTTGTAGCTCGAGTGTTTGTGCTGATTTGTGACACACAGGGAGCTGTCCCTGTGTCTGATCGGGTAACAAAGGCCTTTAAGTGACTGTAAAATAAAGCTGTGGTTTATCGTGCTCCGTCAACATGGGACAGCGGCCTGTGTCAGCACTTGTGCTTTATTAATGAGCCAACAGAGTCCGTATAACAGCCTGGCACTGATCTTCCAGGCCACTTCACTCCTAGGACTCTTTTAATGATGAGGCCATTATTACTTGGCCAGTAAAGTTTCCTTTAATATTTTCTTTTTCCTGGGAGTGATTAAGCTGATATTTGCAGTAGACTGAATATTTTGCCTACCCACTGTTGGTGGCTGGATTCAAATACAAGCATTTCCTTACATTTTTGTTTACTAAGCTCTCAGGTGACAACTTTTTTTCTGTACAGTAAGGTTTGTGATTTACAAGTGCTTTACGTTTTTGCAATGCGTTCTTCATGGTCAGAACTCTACTGGCTGCATTTCTCTCAGTAAATGATTAACTGGTTCAAACCCTGAGGAAAAGTTCAGGTTCATTACTTCACCTGCTCATGCCTGGTCTCTGTTTAGCTATAAAGCACAACAAAAGCCATGCAAAAGGAAAAGCAGTTCTGTTAAACAAGGTTTTGCTTTATTTTGTGTGATGTTTTTTTTTCCTCTTTCTGTTCTTCTATTCTGGAACTTACTAAGCAGCATGTGTCTCCAGAATATGCAGATATCTATCTCTGCAGTATTTTTATTCTACTATGTAAGAGGTTCTCATGGTTCCCAGAGTTTAAACTTATGTTAAGTTAATAAAGCAACAATAGCATCTATAGGATATTCGTTAGGATACAATAGTACAGACAACCTCGGTTTCAACATATGGTATTTAAAGGCTGTTGATTAAACACGGGTACAGGACAAAACAAAGTCCACAAAAGCCTATGATTGCAACAGGTTAATAAATTCCTATCTAATATTAGATATCCAGGATTGGATAAATATTACTGTGAATCAATATAGCTTGCAATGCAGCAGGAACATAAATGGATATCTAATATTACATAGCAAGGGTAAGATAAATGCTATCTACTGTATGTGAATCAATGTGGATTTCTCTCACAATAGGAGAGTTTAAGGTTTTGCAGAATTCTGCTGAAGAAGCCCGTTCAATATTTAGCGTTTGGTTTTCTTCACTAACTACGCAATTCAGTAATATTATTAAAAATGCTCTGACATGAATCTGAATGACCATTCAGATCCATCACTTTGTTGAGTTTATAAGGAGCCATCTTGGTTGGTCTTGAATAAGTCTTTGAGATTCTATAGTCTTTTAGTTCCTTTTTGTTCTCAGGGCATTTTCTTATTTCTAAGGGCATCAGTGTATAAATGTTGTACAAAGCGTATTTTTACTTTTATGTTATGTGCAATTTCTCTTATCACTCAGTGGGTGGTGTGAATAAAAGGCATTATTCTCTTTTCGAATAGAATTTATGTTATTAAATGTCCTTTTGGTGTAACAAGTTGGACAAAAAGATGTTTTAAGACATTGATTAGCAATAGTTGTCTTGTGACCTGAACTGGTAATTAAAAAAGTTCAGTTGTTGCTCGTTTTTCGGAAGCTAAAATTAATATTCCATCTAATCATTTTCTAACCACTTTATCAAATTCGGAGTCTTGGGGCAGCTTGAGCCTATCTCTATGGGCACAAAGCGAGATACAACCTGGATGGGCTCAGCAATTGGCACACACTCTGTTTTCCTAGAAGCCAATATTACTTAGAGACCTTTTGTATTCGTGATTTACAAACTTTATCACATTAGTTCCTAATGAGGATTTTGATAAGCCTATATTACAATTCAGAATTTGGTTGAATACATATTTTTAATTTTTGAATTCCATTTTAGCACAGTATTTATTTTTCTTATGATTTAGGGAAACTTGGGTTTTGTGAGGTGACTGATACATACAGTAGTTGTAAACATCTCAATCACACGCTTTTGTGTTTTGTGTCGTATACATATATTTTTAGAATATGTAAAGAAGAATTCCATGAAATAGATGCATTTTTCTGAATGCTGCTTTTGTACCTTGCATGTTATAAAAACCTGAATATGCATATGTACACTTTATAAGATTCATATTCTTCATGCAAAGAACAGAATATTGAAAACATTCCTGCCCCACATTCTTAGGTTGGCCATAGTGCAGCCAGTCCAATCTACTTGCTACTATGTGCTACTGTAACAGAGTTGTCATTCTGGGCTCTTCTTAGTTTTCGCCTTGGTTACACTGTCTTACAGTGTGGTACTGGTTGTCTTCAGAGTTGTTTTCTAAGTTTGCAGTTTGTACAAGGTGTTTTTTTTCAGCATTGTTTTGACATACATAAGACAACCAGTTCTTTTAAAGTCCCATTCCATTTTAAAGGCACATTTAGGACGAGACCAGCAGTGACTGGAACAAAAGTACACATCAAGGGCGATTTAGCTCTTCCCATTACCCTTATCTGATACTGCAAATTGATGCCATTACAAGAGAAGCTTGACCCTTCTTTTACATCTCCTAGCTGGCCGCTGTGATATTTCTAATTGGCTTAGTGGTAGCTGGGGCAGGCCAGCACAGTGTGCCAAGGATGTTGCATTGCACGATAATTACATGCAAAAAGACTAGCAGATGACCTGCGGCAGCTGCATTTAAACATGCTGTGTTACCTGGACACCTCCGTGAAGCCCAGAGAAATTACCATGCTTCTCTGCTAATTGCAGAAAAGTAAAGCCAACCATCCAAAATAAGCCGTAGCTGTCGCGATGCATGAAGTGAAAAGTCTCCCGATGCAGTCTGAGCAGCGAGCCCTGGTTTTCACCCAGCTGGCTGAAAGTGACCGAGCTCACAGCGTGCCCTGTTCAGCTCGGATTTAATGTAATGCATGGCTGGACTCCAATATCACTAGGGATGGTGAAGATGATGGGAGCCTAAGTTAGTCACCCTCTTAGTTTTGTGATATGTTGGGGGGTGGGGTTTTGAACAGCATAGCCCCATCTGTGTTTAAATATTTCTTTATCTGCTGGGGAGCTGTTTCAGCATACACTGGCTTCAAAAGAACAAGTAAAGGCTGATTCGTTGCTGAAAATTAGAAGAAAACCTTTTGTTACTGTTGAGCCTTCTTCATGTGTCACCTGTAAGACGCAATAGGAGTACAAGTTTGTAAAAGAAAACGACAGTTCAATTGGACAGTTGTCCAGATATACATGCGGTATGTGAATGTTGTCACAAGTTCAATAAACTATTTGTTCTTTATTCTGTCCAGCATTTTTATATGTGGTCCTAAGCCTGTTGGGATCCTACTTAATGCATGAGCCATCCCTGTGTTGAAGCCCATGATTAATTAACTTCCTGTCTCTAATTTACACAGGTGTTTCCATTTTCTTGTCTACTGCTTTGCTTTTCTGTGTTCCTCCCAGAGTTTAACATGGAAGCCATTTTCTCTTAAGCAAAAGGTTATTTGGCAGCCATAATCATTTATTTATTGCAATCTCATTTTCTGTTTGTCTCGATAAACTATTTCTTTCTGTTCGTGCAGTAGTAGTCATGCATTATGCACAACCTAACATTCGAGTGGTAGTTAATCCATTCATTTCCTTGGGACTGGCTTGAAATGATACTAGTGGAGACTGCAGCTGTGTTACAGCTGTTACTGTAAAATGCTCTCTTCACTACAGTACATCGTTGATGTTTCTGAGAGCCTTTTGTCTCAGCGGCTATATGTCTGACATATTCCCCTTGCACCAATATTAACTGGATTAAAATAGTACCTGCATGTGTGGGTTTCCAGCTTCTATTTATGTATGAATACTCTGCTTAAATAGACATTGCTTATTTTGTTTTTAAACATTATAAGTGGGTGCTATAGCACATTAATAAATTCACCATCAAATTGAAGGTCATGTAGCATGTTGTATTACTGTACAGCTATTGACAAATGTCTAAATATATATTTTTACTGTAGCAATGAATCATTTCCTTTGTGATTACGGGGGGTAGTACAACCGCCCCCCTCTTCCTCGTAGGAAAGAGTGGATTTTGGGTCTCCAGAGGGTTGCTTAGTGACCATGATCTGCTTGTTTTGTGTTTGTGGTACTGTAATTGACCTTCACATACGTATTGGTAAGGTCAAACTCCAGAGGGCACACCCGTATGTAACCTTGTGGTGAGTTGAGGTCAGGTTAATTCAAATAAAAGCCAGTTTCACCACTGTGTCACCATAGTATTTTTGATTGCATTGCTTGAATATGTGTATTCACACTCAGAATTCTTACAGTGATATAAAGGCGGTAAGATGACTGTAACAAAATTATAGTTATCATCAGAAAAACGCATAAATGTAAAGGCTTGAGTGTCTCTGTTTTGCAAAGTATTTGAAAAGAAAAATCTGCAATGTGAAAAGAAGATATAAAAGTCAAACCAACATCACTGGTACCCAGTTCTGAGCAATAACTCTCCGATGCAGAAGTCTGGCAAGACTAAGGGTTATTGGACAAATCACAGAACAAAGCAATGTGAGGAGTCAAGATGGAGACAATAACATTTGATGCATGTCTGTAATAATAATAATAATATAAACATCACTTTATTAACCCTTTACAATTTCTTGCATTAGGAATTATCTTTTCGCATACCCCAGCTTGCTCTCCATGACACACACAGATGGGGAGAAAGCCTGGGGTCAGAGCGCAGTCCTACTGATCCTTCTGTCTAACCGCTTCCTTTACAGCTCAGAATCAGACAATAAAAAAAGATGTGACATGCAGCTTTCTGTACTCTGTTTTATTTGAACAGCTAAGAGTACTGATCAAAGCAGGGCTCCCTGTTTTGGTTCTTTCACCAAGTGCAGTTTTATGGTATTTCTTGCATGACGAGCACATTTTTATTTTATTTTTTATTTATGCATTTTACTCTGTACTGGTAGGTAATATTCTTGGTTGGGCCTAAGGTTAAGTTTCAGGAATGTGCTTTGGTATTTTGCATGTGATCAGATTTACTATGTACTGTACATGCGTGACTTGCTTCCTCTTCGGTGTCAGCTGTGTTTAGAAAAACATTGGTAAAATACAGGCCAAAAGAATCCATATATTTTGTTTACTTACTCTTTCCATGAGGTAAGTAGAATAAATGTTTTTTTAACACAAAAGAAAGAAGCACTTTCCTGTCCCTTGCTATGGTTATAATTACAGATGAAGCTTGAAGTTGTGTGTATGTGTGTATATATATAGTAATGGTACTGTATTACTTCCTAAACCACACCACTGCCGTATAATCAGAATACATGCTCAGGCTGCACTCTTGGAATTTCTCGTGCATCCAGTTACAAATTTAACTGTCACAGGGCCCGAGGAGGTGCAGCAGGCTCTGTCATGGATGGGAGTCTGTAATTATTGATAATCATCTCTTCAGCTGGTCTTGTTTCTGAAATACTATACAGCTCCACTAACCCTCCATTCACACTTCTCATCCTCACTCTCACCCTCTGTACGGCAGAATTTGTCTCGAGCAGTAAGGCAAATACCTTCAGTTGTTCGTCTAGAAACATAAATGGGGGGGATTTTTTTATAAGTAGAATTAATTAATGTCTATACAAATATCTACTTTTATTCATGGGCCAGTGTGATTTACTTTTGAACATGGGCAAGGGCATGCAGTTCCCCCAAGATCTCCATTTTGGAGTTTTGCGCACTTCTGCAAGTTGCCTGATGCTGTAGGATGTTTGCCTGTTCCTAATGGGATTTTAATCAGCGCACAGAAGACATTTAAAACATGATTCATATCATTTAAGGAAAACCATTGCAGCTGAATTCCAAATTCAATGAAGTTATGTGGTAGATCATTTTCTGAAAGGCCACAGACATGGTTTGTGCAAACACTGTTGAAACATCTTGCAAGTTTACTATATGGACCTAAGGCAACAGAAAAAGGTTAAGAAGTTCCTGGATGGAATAATGTTTCAGGGTCATGATCAGCTATAATCAAGCTTACTTGGAAGAAGCTTGCCTTCCTACTAAGCTCATATTACCTGTATGAACTGCACTATTTCAAGCACTATTGTTGACATAATACTGCTTTATAGAGTACAGTACCTATTATTCTACTGTTGCCCTATGTTAGGTGTTGAGAATGATGTCTGTAATGACCGCTAAGAAAATGACAGTAATCCGCAAAGGAATTCTAAAAGCATTAGAAAGAAAATAACAATGAGCATAGGGCTTCATCATAATAGTTCCCATGCTTTGGATGAAAACTGAAGGAAGTTAGGTAATGTATTCTGAAAAAACCTGTATCTCTAAACCTCCTTAGCAGTTTGGTGTACATAAAGCTTTACGGTACACAGTTGTACATCTTTTTTCATGTTGTGCTAATATGTGTCCTGTGCTGCAACTGACAAAGGCTAAAAAACTCTAGCTTACTGCTTGGATACTCACCACTCAAGCTGTGCTCCTTTGCCTCTTTTTTTTTTTGTGCAGGATTACCTCCAGCAGTTGGATGGATGTTAAGTCTTTTGAATCTTTGGTGTGATAATAGTAGTGCCTTAGATTCTTGCAGTTCATTCTTCCCAGACGGAAAGTGTTTTGAGTGGCACTTAGCTAGGACTGTTAGAATAAAACAGGGTCATATTCTTACTAATGGACATTTTATTTCATGAGCTGCAGTCCGCTAATGTGGTTTTCTATTAGATGGAGCTGTTGCGCATTGAATAAGCTCAGAAGAAGAATGGGAAGTTATGGATGTGTAGTTGTTTTCTGTTCCAGCAAGACAGAAATGCTGGGTAAGAAAGATGCAGAAGATGGCTGAAACTGTATTTATTGCAAAGGACTGCTGTTTTGGGGGGAAAAAAGAACCTACTGATGCATTTCTGGAAAAAAAACATTTTGTAGTGTGCTGCATAGTTTTATTGTTGGATACTATTATTATTGCTGTTAATTACTTTGTTAATGGCCTGTGAAGTGCTAAAATAAAGAGTACAGACATAAATGACCAGCATAGTCATCACCATTAACAATAAGCATCTCATTCTGTCAATCTCATTCGATATTCCAGATACCAAATTTCAATTTCAAGAGGATGAGAAAAGTGTTGCTGCATGAAGCAGATCAGTGTCCTATAAATTGCGTCGTGGCTTTTTAATATTGTTACAGCTAAAGGTGACTACGGACATGTCTCTAGGAATCTAGATACAATGGGTAATAGCAGGCTTGTGTTAACATTTACAGCTTCAACACAAAGGGATATTTAAGTGGGATGTAGTGGGTCCATATTCAGTGATTTAGCTTGGTTTACCTTAATGAAGTTCTGAGTAAACGATTAGGTGTCAATTAACAGTCCAGGCAGAGAGCATTAAAACTAGGAGACCAGAAGAGGAAAGGAGAGACATGAGGACACAGAACATAAGGCATGTGCCAGGCGAGAGGTCCTCATCCCAATCATCCAAAAAGACTAAATTGAAGTATTTCATCCTTGCAGAGAGAGTGATTTAACCTCCAGGTTCTGTTCTATTTAGTTTAGAAGCCACCTTGACCTTATTCTGGCCTTTGTATGCATAAAGACTTTAATACTTGGTAGGAGTCTGGGGTTTTTCTGGGTGGTTAGGACATTAAGTCTCTGGGATGCCTTGTCTGTAAACTTGTACTGTACATAGGGAAACTTGTGTGTTGTATGTTTTGTGTAGTGTTGTGTGTATTGTTACAGTTAATAAATTTGTTTAAGCGTGTCTGAAGTATTGCTTTTTTCACCAAAGCTTTGCCAGAATACAAGGGACTCATGTGCCTCTAACTATCCAACTGCATGGGTATGTTCTTGGCAAAATCTTTACAAGTTGGGGGGGTTATGATTCATTTTAATTATTGATATATCCGTTTTAATCAGTTTTGGTCAGATATTTCTAATTTTTCATAACCCCCATTTGTGACAATATCTTGAGTTAAAAATACTTGCATATACTACTTTATAGGGAAAAATGTTTTATTAATATAAAAATGTGCTGCAACATTAATAACTCTCAACACACAACAGACTCCCAAGGTTACGAATGATCTGTTAACATCTGCCAAAAAAATAACCTGATGAGGTGAATTTGTAAACATTCTATCCATTTTGTCACAGTGCTAAAATATCACCAATGTCTTGACTAGCATGTGTGAACCCATTGACGAACTGCTTTTTCCTATTCAGGGTTGTGGGGGAGCCTAGCGTCTATTCTGGCAAGCAGCAGGCATAAGACAGGGTTCACCTTTTAATGAGCCGTCGGGCCACTGCAGGGTAGACACACAGACATGTTCACGTACTCTACACACTCACACTGGGTCCAATTTTTCCAGACGCCAATTAACTTACCACCATATTTTTGGACTACGGAAGAAAACTGGAGCTCCCAGAGGAAACTCATGCAGACATGGAGAGAATAAAAAAAACTGTACGCAGATAGCACCCCTGTTCCGAAATTGAACCCGAGGCCCCAAAGCTGCGAGGCAGTAATGCTAACCAGTACTTCACCATACTGCTCAAAGTGTTGACAAATTAATTGATTTATAATGCATGTAGTGACGTATGTAGTAACTGTGGTATTTAAGAAAGGAAGTGACTAAGTCTGCACAAGGAAAGCTTCTTTTCCATGCACAGTGATGTCAGGCCTGTGCACTTCCAAGCATAATCAAGAGCTAGGTATGCTGCAGCCGGGACACTGCCCACTATCGACGTAGTAATTAACTCTGCTGAAGCTGGGACACTGCCCACTATCGATTGTAGTAATTAACTATGCTGCAGCTGGGACACTGGCCACTATCAATTGTAGTAATTAACTGTGCTGCAGCAGGGACAGTCTCCACTATCGACGTAGTAATTAACATTATGCATGGCTCTGAATTGTGGAGACAAGGAGAGGGTTTTCAAACTTCTGGAAGGCCACCTAAGGAATCGGATCTTTCTCAGAGTGTGGGTGCCTCGCAGTCACCGCTTCTACTGGTGCCTGTACAGTAGATTTACACCAACAATGTGATATCATGGGAGGAAAGGAAGTGGCAGTGGCTCTTGAAGATTTGGATAACTAAAGTTGTATACCTTGTGTGAGGAATGCTTCAGCCATTGGAGACTTTGTTTTGCGTATTGTAACTCAATACCATATCTTCTTGTTGTGAGGCAGTATATGTATACATTGCCTTTAAATTGTACTGTCTTTACCGTCTTACAATGATGTGCTGTTTTGTTAAATTATAAATGATGCACACACGTTTTTAAATCAAAACATGAACGTTGAAACTGATACTTTTATGGGTAAAAAAGAACTTGAGAATTAAGTTAATACTTTTGTTAGTCCCTGTATGACGTACTAATTTGAAATTAAAGGCATCATGGAAAGGGAGGTTTCTTTTGTGCATAAATCACACATTTACGAGCACACCTTTCTGTCATTCCTAACAGTCCAGTTATCATTAGCATTAGTAACTGTCCATCAGGTTGTGAAGATACAAGCATGACTTGTTCATTATTTCCATTTTGGAAATTCCAAAGATATAGTCATTTATACTTTATGTAACAATTTTATGCAATAAAAACTATTTGAAAGAACACATGATCAGTGAAGCATGAATAAGAATACCTACATGTTTCTATATTTAGCTTCAGGGTATTGCTGTATTTACACTTCTTATCCAGTGCTGTGAATGAATCACAAGGTTCTGGCCAAAGTGCATTAAAAGCTGTAAATTTTCTTTCCATTAGGTCTCACATAATTATAAATGTGTTTTAAATGTGATTTGAGGTACTAAGGTTGAAAGAAGGTGGAAAGAAAGCATTGAATTGTAAGCCTAAGGTATTTATAGCACATAGGCCACCTTATCAAAGCATTTACTCCTGGGCATATTTTTCAGCACATCACTTTGGGAAAAAAATCAGACTTGTAATGTTGCCAAACCTGCATGAAATGTTATGCAAGGTCTGAATTCCTTTACAAACCACGTGGTTCTTCAATTTGAATTTTGCATCACTAGTGTAAAATGTATTTCTCTGTGTGCAGATAATCAATCAATCAGGGTTTATTTATCAGTGCACAAACAGTACCGCATACCGCGGTGTTGTCAGCAATGAAGTGCTGTATCCGCGAGCCGGTTAAGAGGGAAATTTATAGGGATTAGGCTAAGGTTAGGATACAATAAATTATACGATTGCAATTTACAATACAGTTAACAGATTGTGCAAAAGTAACACAAGTAGATATGGTAGGATAGCAGGTATTTAGCACTGTTCATACGAGTGCAAAGTGACCGATGAGTCTGGTGTGTTGGTGTTGTCCAAATCTGGCCTTAAAATTCAACTTTCCAAACTGCACTTTAAGCACTGTACAAATCCCTTTTTTCTTAAATGTATCTGAATCAGATATGCAGATTGATGAGATTAGCTGTAAAAGGGGAAAAAGTACAGAATCAAGAAAATTAATATTATAGCTTGAGAAACTTTGAAGCTGGCTTTTCAGCCAGTTTCTAGTTCGTTCAGTACATTTGCTGTTTCACAATGTTTCCTTGAATGATTGAAGACATTACTAGTACTTCAGGATTTCTCACTTTACATTCTTGTGGGCTGAGCAGACCTGGCTGAGCGTGATTTAAACAATGGTGGTGTCTTTATCCAGATATGCTCATAGGCATGTCTCAAGAACTGGTTATTTCCATGTTGCCAAGAAGAAATGTCTTGCCCTTTTAATTATCAAAGGGGATGAAGAGCTTCAGATGTGCAAAGTGTGTGTGTGTGCGCGTGTGTGCGTGCGTGTGCGCTTCGATAGAGCAAACAAATCAGCACATGAATGGTCCAAGACAGATGGTTTTAGACATGACAGGGGGTCTTCAGCCATGTCGCCTCCAGCTGCCCTGGGCCCCTCCAGTCTGTCGCTCAGGAGTCTTAGTTCAGCCAGAGAGTCTGTCACACAATGGGACCACCGGTGAAGAATTGCACAAGTGTTGTCTCACAGGCACTCCTCATCATGTTCATACCTTACAGTAACACAGTATTGCATGTGACCTCAGGCCAGATCTAAACAAACCTATGCATTAATAATAAGAATCATCTTCCTAGAGCGTGGAGATACTGTAACTGACCTGTCACAGGCAGATCAATGCAGAGTGCGTCCCCACGGGAGTCTTTCACCGGCTTTGCACTGACAGTCAATGTATTTTGTGGTTGTTCTAGTTAACAAGGGTAAATGGGTTCCTCATAATATACCTTCTAGCAACTGTTTCCATGAAGGAACTTTGATATATGTTGTCCGTTTTATGGAAAATAATTATGGAAACGTACACGGGAGATGCATGCACAAATCAAATATAGTGAATTTTTACAGCTACAGTAGGAGATCTATATAATTCATATAAAAAAACAGAATGTTGTAAAGTACATTAATATTTGGCGTGTGAGCCCTTTTTACAGAACATAACCTTACAGTATATTTCATGTCCCAGTGTAGTTTATGAATGTTTGTCCAAATATCTTTTTTAGCACTTTCCACAGTTCATCCAAGGGAAGTGTTTATCCTCTGTCTTTATCAGTATCCATCGAACCCTACATAGATGTGATGTTTCTTTCAGGATCTTCATCTCTGTGGCTATTCCTTCAGTCTCTGCTTTCCAGCTGGTTTTCACCACATTTGATGCTCTGATGGGATCATTGTCACATTGGGAGTTGGATCCCCAGCCCAAAGAGAGATGTTCAATTTGATAACTCAAGTCTAACAAGCAATTGTAATTCTCCATATACAGCTTACTTTTTTTCTGCAAAGTTTTAGAATGATACCTTTGTAGGAAATCAGGATTTAAGTAGGGTTAATTACACACTAATTTGTTTTCCAATTAACAGATTCACATTAATTAAAGAGAATCTATTACAGTATGTATTAAACTGGAAATGGTTTCTGTCTCACATTTGTATATCAATGACTTCAATTGCAATGAACAAGGATTACAAAAAAAAACAGGATTTAGAAAAGCAACCAAGTTGCTGAAAAGGGTGTCCATAAGTATATAATGTTTGCGGGTGGCCTTTAAGTGTCCAGAAAGACCAGAAATGTCATGAACACAGAAACAATCAGTAAATAAGTGCAGGGTGACCGTGAAAGATAGCAGAAGACTGAGGACATTGTTAACGAATGTCTCTGATCCTCCAGCTTGAGCCTGGACTTCAGAACAGTGGCTTTGCTGAGTTTTGTTTTTCAGCATTCTCTACAGTTTGTGTTCGGTTTGCTAGTAATGATGTTATCTCTTGCTTTAAAAAAAAAAAGAAGCAAAGGTAAACCCAGCTTGTTGAAGAATTGGCCATTTATGTAGTTCCTTTTTTAAGGGAAACCACCTTTACAAAGCTTATTATGTAGATTATAACGTCTACCCTGTATCACTTTCTATAGTTACGATATTATCATTTGGATTTATTTGCTTGGAGGCCATTGCACTATGTGCGGTTTTACAGAGTGTTCTATCCACAGGTGCTGACACAGTTTAGGAAAATTCTGGGACAAATGGTCCATCGTACTGTTGTGTGGTAATGGCCATCTTAGTTCATTAGGTATTCTTAGTTTGGTTTGTGGTAGTCATGTTTTCATTTCAGTCAGATGTGATTTTTTTATTTGCTGTGTGCCTGGTGCTTGCCTTCTATTTCGATAACATTAACTTTTAATTCTGGTAATAGTAGTTTTTTGTGTCTGACATTTCAGCAAGATGACTTCACTGAAGATGTTTTGACTTGTCAGTCTGCCTAAGCACTTTATTTAATTGAACTGTCTATTGAACAAAGAAAACTTGTCTTCCTTTCAAAAACAACGACAATACAGCTGGACTAACAATTGAGAATGGCCTTGTTACAGGGTAGATGTTTTCTAAGTATAATGAATTCTTCATTGTTCTGTCTCTTCAGCCCCTGTTCTAAATTAAATCCAGAATGTGTTGGTTGTTGTAAAAGTTAAATTTATAATTTAATTGTATCTATATTAGACTCATGTAGAAGTGTGTGTTCATATGTGGCTTTTTCACATTTGTAATTTGTGCTTTTCTTCTGTTCAGGATTATTTATGAAGCACCTCCTTGAGTCAGGACTGACAGTTTAGCTGGTTGATCAATAATAATTCTAATAATAAATTACCAAGCTGCCCAATTTTCCCGTTCACTTTATTCTTGTTAGTTTCCTGTGGTACAGCACTTTGTGCAGAGTTCCTGGCCTGTTTTCTCGCTTCTGTGCGAGGGAGGGCAGAGTGTACTCAGGCTCTGTGCTGTAAGCAGTGTTTGAGCCTCTGACTTTAGTGTGCCCAATGTCAGTTGCCTGGGCTTGTGACAGTGAGTAGATGTGGGAGGGCTTTTCTCCCCTTGGTGTTAATTGCACAGTAAACTGCTATTTAGGTATGCCTCCTGTGTCTTGTATCCACACAGCACTGAGGGAAATATGATTTGAAATGAATGGAGGTGGGATATGGATTCTCTATATGTCATTACGTTTGGTTGAATTGGAGGTGGCAGCCCCAGTTTGTGACCTGGACAGCATAACTGAGTGCTACAGGAGCTGCAAATAGAATGTGATCTGTTGAGGAATGTTGGTGTCATTATCTTCAGACAAGATGGCAGTCACAAGGGTAGTTCTGACTTGTGTGCATGCACTATGATCTTCAGCATCATATTGTTGTTACTGTTATCGCTCTGACATCAGCTATTCTTTCACTAGAAGTTAGGTAAAAAGACTATAACAAAAATTATCTAGAAAGGAAAAGTACAAGAGAATCAATTTCTAGAACATTTTTCATATTTGGTATTATGCTGTTATCTAATCTCCTTAGGCCAGCACACTCATTTTTTTTAAGGATAAGGGCATTTACAGTATATCTAAATTTTAAGAGGGCTGCCATTAAATATTGTCAAGTATGCTTCGATCAAATGTGTTTTATACTGTGGATGTATACTTTCTTTTGGGTATTCAAAATGGCATGATTACTTTAAAATGTATTTACATTTTAGTTCCGTTTCAAAGTACATTTAAAAATCAGCCATGTTTTCAGCACTGGTGAAGTGTTATTGTCAAAGGAGAACAGTGGAGTGAGGTATGAAACCTGCTTTTCCCCTTGCCTCTCTGTTAGAAGACAGTCTATGATGAACCTGGTACCAAAACAACCTTCAGCAAAATGCCCTTAATCAAACTCCAGAGTCAAGCTTGAATTAAAATTAGACACCCTCTCACTGTAGCAATCCACCCCAGAGGCAGCTGCTGTGCAGTGCTTTCATTTTCTTTATCTGTGATGAATGGTGCTTTCTGAGACTCACCGTAGTTGTGCCTATTGCTGTGATCGCTCAGGATTGAGAGGTGCATAGTGGATTGTTAGCAGAGGTGATCTTGAGATGATTTCAACTCTGAAGAATAAATAGATCCCTCCCTTGTAAACGAGATGAAGTTTAGTCTACAACAGCCGGAACAAGGGAGGATGCACTTTTAGGAAAGTTGGAGAATCAGGTAAAAAGACCTGTTTGATTGCAATTGCCTCGGAAGTGGTGCAGAAGGAGGAAGGCCACCAACAGATTCTCTAACCTTTCCGTATACTGTATGTTCTCAACCATGTTTCCACCTCGCAACCTACAATATGATAATCAGAATGTTTATAAATATTGTCTACAAAAGTTTAAAAAATGCACAGAAATCCATCCGTAGCAGCGACTCTAAAAAAAATACCATAGCCATCTGTTAAAGCATGCAGTTATTTTTATAGCCATTGAATTGCAACTGGGCCAAGGATGAAGTGGCTTGTGCGCGTAGCATCATTAAATAGGTCACCTTGACTAAGAACCTGACTGCAGAGACCTATTTGTGGTGGGGTGGGGGTATAGTCGGCACAAAAATATTCTCAAGTGTGTCTCTCACTGCCATCCCCTGATAGTTTGGTTTTATTTTTATGCTTTAGCACCAGTCTTCGGACGGATCCTGCTTCACCAGACCTTTCTTGACATGAAGATATATTTACTGCCTGAAAATTCAGGGTACTTTATTGCAGGTCTTTTAATAAAGGTAGAAGTGGTAAACGCTGGGAATTGTAATAGCTTTGAGCAGTGTATTAAGCCCAATTGGTGAGGGACTGTGCAAAAGGGCATTGCAGCACTGATATATTCTTTATATTTCTTCATAGTAAGTTTGATTAAAGTTTATAAGAAGTATAGTTTTTTTTGGGTACAAAGCAGGTACAAAGAAGATGTAATGTAATATGTAATAGTATGTGGCACAGAAGTCACAAGAAAAACAAGAAGCATGCCATTTTAAAACCACTTCTACAAAGATCAGTTTAATGAAAAAAGGTGTGTCTGGAGTAATTCATATTCACTTGCTCTGGCTGACAGGATCTAAGGATTAGCACTTTTGCAGAAGTAACGATAAAATCCCATCTTTTTGAGCACTAAAATTTTAATCAACCTGTGATATTTTTGGATCGTTGTTACATGAAAAATGTGGAGCAATCAATATGTAGGTCAGAATGACAGCTTAACAAAATAAACACTTGAGGGATAAAGCCAGTTTAGTTTTGATTTGAACAGGATCTGTTATTCTTTATATTCTCAATTGCTCCTTAGATATAGAAAGGTTTCTAATTAGGGGTGGTGCGGATGCACTGTGGCTAAGGATCTGCGCCTGTGGCTTGAAGGTTGCCGGTTCGTGTCCTGTGGCCGGCAGAGGAATCCTGCTTTGTTGGGCCCCTGAGCAAGGCCCTTAACCCCAACTGCTCCAGGGCCGCCGTATAAATGGCTGACCCTGCGCTCTGACCCCAAGCTTCTCTCCCTGCCTGTGTGTCTCATGGAGAGCAAGCTAGGGTATGCGAAAAGACAAATTCCTAATACAAGAAATGGTATATGGCCAATAAAGTGATCTCTCTCTTAATTAACTTATGGCTTCTTTTTGCCTTTCTTTCTGTGACATACAGTCACAGAACAGTACATATACTGAAGAACTGATACCTGTATTCTGCCATTAGCACCAGATTTCTTTCATTGTTCTGTCAATTGTGAATTTATAATATATAAGCAAATCTGCGATTCTGAACATTTTTAAACCACACTTAAAGATGTCTTTTCACAATTGTTTTTAATACATTTAGCTTTATTCTTGGTTTCGCTACATCATTTTTGTGTGATTTTCTTTCTTCACTTTTACTGTTGCAGTATGTATTACTATTGCACAGTACCCTGAGTTTCTGAAAAGTGCCCAGAAATAAATTGTTCTATTTAGCTGAAATTTAAAATTCCTGGGGTGCTATCTGCGTGAAATTTGTACATTCTCCCCATGTTCTTGTGGATTACCTCTGGGTGCTCTGCTTATCTCCTACGGTCCAAAGTCACACTTGTAAGTTAATAGGCTACTGAGAAAATTGTCCCTGGCATGAGTGTGAGTTGAGTGTGTTTGTGTCTGTGTGAGCCCTGCGATGGACTGGTGTCCCATCCTGGGTGTATATTGCCTTGTTGCTTACCAGGACAGGCTCCAGCTCCCCTGTGACCCTGTACTGGATAAAGGGTTAAGAAAGTGAATAGATTGATGTTTTGGAAACTCCACAAAAAAATTCTACTGCCCTGCTGTGCATCTCCATGGGTGGTTTTATGTGTTCAGCTCCCTGGAGCCGTCTTAGTTAAGGGTGGGGTGTGTCAACAACAGTATAATTATGTCATACAAGTCATATCTTAACCAATATTAAGCTCATGATGTTACTAAAACATGCACGGAAACCAGATCATTTGAAAATGTTTTACTTTTTGTTATAACACCAATTTTAATCCTTAAATAGAGCCGTGGATGGATTAAATTCTAAAGTTCTAATTTGAATAGGCAAACAATGTGAATACATTTACTCCTGTTTACATGAAGACTTTAACAAATGTGGCATTTATAACTGATACAATATTAACTTCGTGTTAATTAAAAGGTTTGGCAAGTGTTTTTTTTTTAACAAGATTCCTTTCTTTCATTTAGCTAGTAAAGTTAACTGAGCATATTCTAGAGTAAAATGAGCGAATAATTGAGAATAATCTCTGGAGATGTGGAGTGAATCATACCTTCTTGGCCAGGACATGAGCATTTCTGCCCAGCTAATGCTAAAGGCTTAGTTTTAAGAAATGGAGCATTGCATTCCATGAGAAACATTGTTTGTCTTGTAATTCTAAAGAGTGATAAATCTGAAGAACCTTTTTATCTTATTTGCATTGAAACATCAACATAAAACAAACATGCCACAGAGGAGGAAAATGCAGATTCATGTTGCATGTAAAGAAGAGCCTGAAAATTCTCACATCAGTTGAATGTAATATCTCTGAGAGAATGGCACTTATGTCGATGTATTGAACCTTGTCTTCAGAACATCCGTGTAACACTAAAGATTAACAGCTGATTTCTAAAAGGGGATATTTGCTTTTAGTTCTGATTTAAATGTTACAGTATTACGTCAAATATGATATGCTGTGTTTACATGACGTGTTCTTAATATTTAATTTGTAAACCATAGTATTAAGACTAAACTAGAATTCTCTTAAGTGTGAATCTCCTTTTAGCAATATTTGGCTTTTATTTAAGAGCGGTTTTCATTAACTCAGGTCCAGGATTGGTCAGCACCAGCCCTGAAGAGCCACCCGCCATCCAGTAAAACATTTAGGCCAACCTGAAATTATCAGTTATATATTATAGAAACATGAAGCAGTTTTGATCTGTCCCCTGAATCAGGAGATTTATTCAGTGAGGTAGTTTAGAGATCATTTGAAACGAAAAGGCAAAAAAGCTCTTGCTTTTAAAGATTGTTTACCATTCCTATCTTAACTGGACCAATTACCTGACTACATTGATCATGCGCATTGATAATGTTTTCCAGGTCTTTATGAATCGGTGTTTTAAGGGTTGCATATAAGACCCACTGATCATTTTAAGCCTCTACCCAGCAAATTCCTTGGGTGATATTTTAGTGGGTATTTTGTGATGGAACTCATGGTCAGTTTGGTAGAGAGACTGTAAAAATGATAATTCCAAGGCACTACGACCCATACAGACCGCAGGGTGAGCGTCCACTACTGGTCCAATCTTAGCTTAGTGAACTTATCTTCAATGCAGCAGTATGACAGTGTCACAAGTCCATAGGGCACTGCAACCATTGTGACTGTACTGGTGTCGCCCAGTGGGAGGAAATAACTCCCACTGGTTATTAATAATAAATAACAGTGATGGGGTGATTTCTCTCAATTGTTGACATCCTAGTTACTTGAGAATCTGTTTGTTTTTATGTGCCTGTGACACATAATGTGCCTGTTGTTTCTGTTTGTTGGTTAGAGTTCAACATTTTTTCTTGCATTTCTTTTTCCAAATGAAATATTTTAAAGTTTTACTCCAAAAAGCCTGTCTTAACATACAGCTATTGCTTCATGGTGGTGTGTTTTTGAAACAGACAAACCCTGTGCACAGTAGTGCTTACTCCTGACATAATTATGGCTTATCTTTGTTTAAAGACTTCACAAGGTTTTTGCTGCACAGCCCAATGTCTACATTTATCTGCAACTCTTGAATTCTTGTATCTTATCATTTATTTATGCTTCTAATCTATATCCAAAAGGAAAACTTATACAATTACCAGGCTAAAACAAAACTGAAACCATAGTTACTGTTATTGCTGCTTTGTGAAAGATAAAATCTCTCTAACCTGGGACATCTCTGACTGCATGTGCCAGAGACCTGAGGGCATACAGGTAAGCTACTCATTTTGAGAACATAAGACATGAGATGGATATACTGCATGGGGGTAGGTTTTGTGAATCTGTCTACATAACATGCATCCTCAGATCAGACCTCAGTTTTTTTCTGCGTTATAAAGTTACAGTAATTCAGGCCAACAAATTCAATAAAAACATAGTCTGGAAAAGGTCCATCAGTCTCTTATACCAAATGTGTTTTTTTGCCTTTGGCTAAGATTCTGTTTATCTAAGGGACTTTTTCTTAGTCGTGACAGCCACCTAGGTACTGTAAGACTGCTCTTTAACATCATTTTTATGCAGAAATACGATTGTTTTTACATCTGGTTATCATCTTACCCTTCAGTCTTTTCCAAATTCTGCTGCTGGTTAAATCACTAATGAAATCAACTGTAATTTAGAAGCTCTGAAGGCAGCTTTTGGACGCATTGCTGGGTGCTCTCCTTAGAGCTGCAGAGAAACCCATTTTTGGTATGAGCAATCCGAAGTATTCAGAGCGTTGTCTGCTGTATATGCAGGATACAGCATCCAGAAGGTTTGTTCAGGGCAAAGCTGTACAGAAAAATTGGCCAAGATATTAAAGGATTTATGAAGAACATTGTCTAGACAGGGGTTTACAGAGACAGTTGTTGTATATCAACTGAAAAATGAAGTTTTATTTGTCTTAGCTTAATGGAAAGTTGGAAAGTTCATCATAAACTTTAAACAAAATGAAGCCAAATAACAAAGTTTCAAGAAATGGCAAGCGAATCCAAATATATTCTGTTTTTACGTCTAGAATGAAGTGAGAAAACAGTGTGTTAAGTCAGATTGGTTAAGACACAGGATCTGTTCATATCTGCCAGTGTGTACATGTACTGAACTCCAGTATTTTTCTTGGAACAGAAAACAGAAGTTTCTCAATTTTATCTTTTTTGTGAAAGCCCTTCAACATTGTTTGAGGAGCACTTGTTTCGCATGATTTCGTATGATGACAGAATTTTCTTTTCTCTTTGTTGACTGTCAGCTGTCTATTTTTTCCAAGGCTCTGGAAAATCAGAACAGGGCATCCCGCCGTTAAAGTCTGTTATTAATCTCAGTCCTCCTGGCACTCCTTAGCCTCTCATTCCCATATGTGCCAGTCACACCAAGAGCTGCATGAAGTCTTTTCAGTGTGGAAGACCTTTTAAATAAGCCTGAAGAATGAGTCTGATTCCACATTGTACTGCAGTAGATATGGACAGAGGTGGCAGTGGATTGATCACCCTCTTCTCAAAATCAGTGCTAAGAATTTTTAAAGTCACTTCTTTCACCTGGGCAGGACGCCAGTTCATCACAGGGCAGGCACACAGACGCAAACATGCACACTCACACCTAGGGACTGTGGGAGAAAACTGGAGGAAACAAACTCCAAGGAAGTAGCATGCCAGATCAGGAATTGAACTCAGGGCCACAGCACTGTGAAATTGCAATGCTACCCACTGCACCACTGTTCCTTGAATGTTTAACTTAAAAGCTTTTGAAGAGTTTGTTTTCGTCTTGGCAGTAACTTCAAATTATACCTTTGTATGTAATAGCACCCATTGCAAAGAATTCTGAAATGGTGTTCACCATACTAAGGTTACTGTAGGGTCAGTTGGTTGTGTTTTGGGTCATTTTTCAAGCCTGCTGTGAAGAGGTATTCCACTGAAGTATTTTGTATCCAGTCAGCAGGAAAAGGTTGATATACAATAACTAGGCTTAAATGGGTGGTTCAATAAATTATCTCACATCCCTGCCTGTCTGTTCCATGTATCATTGACATCCTGGAGTGTTCTATGCAAAACGTTTCACATGAATGTCTAAGTACAGAAAGTATTGTCAGCAGAAATAACAATCCCTATTGATTGCTGTTGCAAATTTGGCTGATTCATCATTAGTGATCTGTTTGATTCCTTTAGTATAACTAGGAAAAGATCTCACCAAAGACTCCATGTTCCTTCATCAATATTGAATATATTCCATAAACCATTGAAATATTACCATTGAAATATAATTGACTTAATATAACTTGAAACAACTAATTCTTCTGCTGTTCTTTTAAAGGCAGATTATTAAAACTGATTTCGGTAAAGTTTTAGTAGCTTCTTAGGAATAATTTAAAAATGTGTCTGCTCTCACTATTGAACATTTTTTTAGCATTTTTTTACATTGTCGCTTAAATTGGACCAGTCTTCTTTTTCTGCACAGTTAAAAAATTCTCTTTCACAGTAATTTGGGTTTTGGTTGCTGGTTGCATGCTGTGCTCTTAATTAACCGACAGTTATTTCCCTCTGTGATGCTGGAGTCAGACTGCCCTCCTTCCAGTTAACAAATATTAGCTATTCAGCTTTAGTCTGAAAATTATATTTCTGTACAATCAAGGACACTTATAAAATAGGTCTATAGTTTTTCAATTTATTTAAATGGAACAAGAGCTGTTCAACACATCCACTTAAATTATTACGTGTCTGTCACTGTCATATTGCTGCACATCACAAAAATGCATTACAGGTTTTAGGTACAGTACATGTTTTATTCACTGTTCGCAAAATGCAGACCCATAACTGTAGATAATGTGATTACCATGAAAGAGAACTCATTAGAGGATTAATAACACAATTTGTAGAGGTTCTCTATGAAACAGGTGATTAAATCCATAATGATAAATGCTGCGTCAGAATGCTTTTAGGTTCCAGAAGAAAAATCACGTTCCTTAGGTACTAGCAACCAACAAGCTGGATGGGCCGAATAATGTCTCGTTTCTAACCTTTCTTGTGTTCTTATAATGAAACGTATATCGTAGCCAGAGGATACAGGTATGTTGTCTTTGCTCTGTCTGCATTAGAAGAAAGAAAACATTGAAACAAAAGCACAGGATCACACAAGCACTAACTGGGTGTCACTCATTGGGACACACAAATGATCATGCACAAGGTGTCACTGTGCCAAATGATCAAAGTGCCCTTGATGTTGACCATTCGCAACCCCCAAGTACTTTCTTTTACTTATTTGTGTTTCTAAATGTGTTATTAATATGCATGCATTCATCTCTGTGCTCTATAGGACATTTACTATTACAGAAATACCAAACTCTGTTAACCTAAATTGCGTCTCAGTCCAATGGAGTAGTTTCTACCTACTAACATAAAATGCTCCCTCAGAATTTAAAGTACATTTATATGGATTAATATGTTTAACGTGAGGTGGGATGAGGAGTTTAAGTAAGTGTCCATATGTCTCAGTGTGTTATTGACCTCAACACAGTTACTTGATGTTAGTGTTATGTTTTGTAGAAAGAGAGTCAGGTCTGGAAATGCATTTTATCTCTTTAGGTTTGAGGCTCAGATTGAGACCTCGTGCTCAAAGTGTTTGGTTTTAGTTTAACCAATCTGAATGTAATAGTTTTGATGTAGCGATGTAGGTACAACACTGCTTATCCTCAGCATGGTTTTCAGAGCGATGGAGTGTGATGAGTGGCCATAGCACAGTGGGTCAAGCAGTCTTTGAGTTAGACTCTAGAGGAGAACTCCAGGAGTGTTCATAATAACACTCTGTAAGGAGCCCCTTACTGACCCTGCATATTTTGTTTAAATTTCTAGCACCACATTTTAATGACTGTCACAGGGAACTGAATTTTAAGCTTGAGTAAAAGCTTCAAAAATAATACTGAGATATAAAAAGGACTCAATTTAAAGTGGTACCAGGGGCAGACAGAAAGGAAAAAACAATACTTTGCAAGAGCCATATCACATATCAGTTAAGGTATTGAGAGAATCCCAGGGACATATTTGCTATGAGAAATACAAAGAAGTACTGAAGGTAAAATATCCATATTTTTAAACCAGCATAATTGTTTTGAGCGTTTACTTTGTAATTTTTAAATACAAACCACATTTGAATATTCAAATCTGCTAATTAGCAAGGATAATTACATTTAAGAAGGAAAATGGGGAATTGTGACTCATTAATATTGATGGATAAACCAGGGTGGCTTTAAGGTTGCGATGACAAGGACTTGGCAACTGTAAACCCTCTCTAACTGTGCCCTAAAACACATAATGAGGTTTGTATGAAAAACAGATGTCTCTTACTTTGGTTAGAGAAAAGCATTTATAATTTACAGGGTTGGACTGGAATCAGAAACTCTGATATCTGTCGAGGCTATAAATACATCTTCATATTTAATTTATCATTTTTATTGGCTTTCTGTTGCTCAGATCTGAAATGCATCTTAATAGGCCAGTTGAAAAGTGGACAAGTTATCTTCCTCTCGTTATGGACATCAGCAGGTAACTGACCTTGTCACTATACTGGGGCATTAGGACCCATACAGACCACAGGGTGAGCGCCCCCTACTGGCCCCACTAACACCTCATCCAGCAGCAACCTTAGTTTTTCCCAGGGGGTCTCCCATCCAGGTACTAACCAGGCTCACACCTGCTTAGTTTCAGTGGGTTGCCAGTTAGGAGTTGCAGGGTGATATAGTTGCTGGCATTGAAGTGGTGGACAAGAAGTGATGACTGCTGTCCATTAACTGATCCCAGCAACCTTGTCAGGAGGGTCCTTCTCTACAGAGCTGGTAGATCCTCTGCAAAAGATGACAGGGAAAATAACTGAAAGCAGTAACTAATGCCAAAGGTAATTCCACCAAGTACTGTCTGAGGGGGGCGAATACTTGCGCCATCGGTCAATGTCACTTTGTATGCCTTCCTTGCTGGTTTTGCTGACCTCCGTCACATATACAGTAACAGTGTTCAGTTTGGTCATTACAGTTGTGAATAAAATGCTCTTTTGAAAAAAATAGTTTTAATCAAAATGTGATCTTATCCGGGAGAAAATACATTTGCGAGGCAGTATTTATGAACTGGAAGGAAGTGCGGATCTCTATGGGGTTGTCAAGAGGAGTTGCTTATGGCAGTAAGGGATGAATGAGTCCATCACTTTAATCAGGGAAGTAGCTTTCCTCCTGTGAAATCTGATTAGAAAGTATGTGCTGATTTCGACAAACTGGTAAACGTGTGGCAAAACGCAAGATTACAGATAGGAAACAGCAAGCATTTAGTATGTACTCATCTGGTTAATCTGCATGTTTTTACCATGACAGGACTTAAATCTAACTAGCTGGGAAATTCTTTTGAGGTTGGTTTTCTTGGACTTTGTTATGCTTTCTATAGAGTTTTGGATTAAGGGCTGTTATGTGCAAGTGGTGGTAAATGTTTGATAGAGTTGTAGTTCTTTTTTTAAATCTTTTTTATTTGTCATCATATTTAAATAGTTAATATCATAATATTATCTTTCTGAATATGTACTTTATGAATGTAAGAGTGTAAAAGGAGGTACCTCACAAACATGAATTGTATTTTAAATAATTTTTTAAAGCATACAGTAACTCTCGTACAACCGTCAGAATAGATGTATGATTCTTTTTGATAATACAAAGCTAGTCTAAGACAATCAAAGACTGTATTATTTAAAAACAAGTGGCAAACACAGTGCATCTTGTTGGTGAATTGCTCTATCACCTATCTACCTTATGTCTTTAAATGTAATTTAAAAAAATTTAAAAAATTGTAATATTTTCATTGAGAGCTGATTATTTTTTAATGAAAGCCTGATATCTTCCCTGTATTGCAATCACCATCTAATTAGTTGCTCTTCCTATATTACAGGAGACAAATGAAATTGTGGCCATTAAAAAGTTCAAGGACAGCGAAGGTAAGAGACTCTTGTTCTCACTAAATTGTTTAAGCAGGCCTTAATTTACTTATGATGATCTGATAATAGTGATTCACTGTTGCAACAGTCTTATTATCATATAATGGTTGATCAGGCTTTGCAAATATATGGTTTGAAGAAAAGACAAAAGGATGTATTATCCGTGTAATAAATACAGTATATACTTTTACTGAGTCAAGCAAAGGTGTTTATTGCTGTGGACAAGAGACTGTTGTTTTATTTGCCTGCTGTATGTTCTGTTTGATTGGGCTGTCAGCTGAGTATTCCGTTTACCTCGGCCATGTGTGCAGCCTTCACTAGATGTCATTCTGATATTGATCGACAGAAAATGAAGAGGTCAAGGAAACAACACTGCGGGAGCTTAAGATGCTCCGGACGCTGAAGCAGGAAAACATTGTGGAGCTGAAGGAAGCGTTTCGGAGACGAGGGAAGCTGTACCTGGTCTTCGAGTATGTGGAAAAGGTAGCTACATCTGTGAACTGGAGTGACAGTGTCAGCCTTTTGGTTTATGGTGTTCATTGACTTTTCTGCGAAAAATCTAATTTGGCAGTCTTCGTAGTTTTTGAAAAATTTTTTTAGATGATTCAGAAAATCACCTATTCTTTTTTTCTTTTACAACCTAATTAGGAATAATCTGTTCTCCATTAACTCCCACACATAGGTTAAACTGATATTGGGGAATTTAAAACAACACTAGGATCCTTCAAGTGTTTGAGCATCACATACTGTACAGACTTGCTGCAGTTTGTTTCTTTGATGCTCTTAATTCAAAATGCAGTACAGGGGGAAATTTAGCAAAGGGTATTAAAAGAGACGATTTTGAAAGTCCAAAGGGGAATTTAGCCAGAGACACTGCTCCTAATGAACAGGGCCATGTGATCTTTTAGGACTCAAGCAGCTAGGACTTCAGTTTAAAATCTTCAGACGATAACGCCTGCTGCAGCATAATGAACCAATCACCACCCTGGGGTGGAAACTACAGTCCACTACTGATTGAAAAATGTGAAAGACATTGCACTAAACATAATCACGAAATTCTAACATGAGGGTAACCCAGTTGTCAGATACTGTACATACTGTACACAAAGCTGTATGAACATCCCAAAATTAATCCCCTTCTCCAAATACTTAGAATGTTTACAATTTAGTATATAATTGGATTCCAAAATGTATGGTCCGAAAATGACCCTATGCTGAAGGTTATAGCAGAGGTTTCACATTTATCTTTCACATGCACTTTTGTAGAACATGCTGGAGTTGCTAGAGGAGATGCCGAATGGAGCCCCACCTGAGAAAGTCCGAAACTACATCTATCAGTTAATCAAAGCTATTCACTGGTGCCACAAGAATGACATTGTCCACAGAGGTAGGTAAAAACATTTAAACTGCGATTGTATCTAGTTTTGTTTTGGAAATATATTTTTTTTAATTAAAAAACATTTTTAAAACAACAAGCAACCAAAAAAAAAAGAAACTCCATTAAACAAATAGCTTTAACATTTAGATGTTTCTAAAAAACTGTAACGATGTATATTAATGGCAATTTATAATCCCAGCCGCATACAGATTACATATGAAATGAAATGTAGTGTTATGGTTCAAAAGGGAACAACACCAGCACTATTCCTGCGACTCTCCTCAAACTTTATTTCATTCTCCAATTCCTGATGCTATTGATGATGTCCTTTTCCATCAGCCGTCTCTCATTTGATCCTTTTTACTGTAATGTTTTAGATCTGTAGAAGATCTTAAGAATGAGTATCTAAGACTCATTTATTTCTGGTAGTGCCTAAGGGTCAGCTGTTGGACTGTTCTATAATTCTGCTCCTTATTTTAAATCTTGCACACCAGATATCAAGCCTGAAAATCTCCTGATCAGCAGTGATGATGTTCTAAAGTTGTGCGATTTTGGTAAGTAAATATATCAGCAAGTGAGTTAACAAATAATTTCACCATGGTATTATACAATATTATCAGATAATCAAAATGAATGTTTATATTGTTTATTGAAGTGAAGGCACTGAGCCTTCTATGAAGTATAAAGAAGCGTTTCCACTGAACGTTAACTGTATATGAGAAATAAAAGGTTTGGGAACCTAACTCTGAGGTTACATAAGGAATTGCCAGATTTGTTTTAACAAATATGGATGGTAAATTTGTCTACAGGCTTTACTCTCAATGTTTTACTTTTGCATTCAATCATTCATGCATCAGTAGGCCGATTCTGAAATTATAATATTTAAAAAAACTGCGAACCAGTCCAGTTTATTTGGTTAGTGTTTAATAACAGACCCTGATGTGTATTTTTTTCATCTTGGGCCAAATGTCATACTTTGCTGTCTTAGGTTTTAACCATCCTTCTGAACTGATTGATATTGTTTTGACAGGTCAAGCAAATTATTGGAAACTTGCCTTTGCATACTGCTGCCTATAAACAGACATACAATCTGCAGACATCTGAAAATTAATGCAAATTTGTGTTGCAGTGTTGGTTGCATGATAAAACAAATGGACTACGTGGTTTCATTTGTATTCTAGTGTATATACCTGATTGACTGAAGTACTTTGTATGTGTTCTAATTAGGTAAAGTGGGTGTTTGTTATGTACATGTGCTTTACAGTATGGTGGGTCCTGTTGTTCCAACTGCATATTTTGTAGTACAAATCCATATCAAGCATATCTGTTCTGAAAAGCCATTAAGCTGGTGCAAGGTACAACTGCAAAGGTTTTTGTCCACCTCAGACTGACGCCTCACATGCTGCATGGATAAAATCTTATATATTCAGAATTTATAATTTATAGATTTATAGGTAATACTGTAAGCATTGCATGTATCTTTATTAGCAAGCTAAATATTAATTATGTAGATCGCTTTTAAAGTTTCCCCTTAGCTTGAGTGAAAAGTGTTTGGCAGAACCTGCCTGAGCAAATTAAATTAAATTTCTGCCCTCACAGCCATGATAAGACAGCTAATAGAGGGACATTAGAAGGATTGCTAACAAATGAAGTGTAGTATGAGCGAGTGAGGTTTACCTCTATGATTGGGAGAAAATCTGATTAGAAAGCTGCTGGCCAAAGAAAATATAATGACGGAGGAAGATGAGTAAATCATATTTACCTGGGAATTGGGGAATAAATAGGAAAGTCATGATGTTATGGTTTTTCCTTGTTGTAGTACATTGCAGTTTGCAGCAGCACAGGCTCATTATGGTGCTGTGGTGAATTCCCAGACTGTTCATCGGGTGTCAGTTCTTATCTGACAGCTGGATAGCGCCGTTGCTACCTCATCTTGTCTGCTAAGCTGAAGGGGGGATAGTAGGGGGACAGGAGGCCAGGTTGCTGCTGCACATGGTTTTGCTGGACCACTATATAAGTGATAAGATAAGATCACTTTATTGGCCATGTACAATATCTTGTATGAGGAGTGTCTTTTTCGCATACCCCAACTTGCTCTCCATGAGACACAGACAGGGAGAGAAGCTCGGGGTCAGAGCGCAGGGTCAGCCGTTAATACAGCGCCCCTGGAGAAGTTGGGGTGAAAGGCCTTGCTCAGGGGCCCAACGGAGTAGGATTCCTCTGCCGGCCACAGGATACGAACCGGCAACTTTCCAGCCACAGGCGCAGATCCTTAGCCACAGAGCCACAGCACTGCCCACTAGGTTGCAGTGTTGGTACTCCCACAAGGGAGACAGAGACCCTGAGTACTTGGTCATCCAAGATCCTGTGACACTGTGTTTAAGAATGGGATTGGTAACCTCAGTCTCAGTATCCAGGCAGAATTACATCTAAAAGTTGATCCATAATTCAGATGCTGAAATGGCTTCTCCCTTTTTTTAGTTTAATTTTTTGTGCAGTAGCCCATTATTGCTGGCATGTATCACACAGATGGGTACACTTCAGTGGAGGATGAAGGAGTATTTTCTCATGTATAAAGTATTTTGGCTCCTTTGGATTGGAAAGCTTTATAGCACTGTACCATATTATTATAATTAATTACACTGTTAATGTTAAATATGTTTGGATTTTTCCACCTCCCAAAGCAAAGTCATAACATCCATTATTCCCAATTCAGAAACCCTTGAGAGCACAGATGGAAGGAATCTGTCACAAACCTGCAGATATACTGTGATTCCTTTTGAGCTTTAAGTTGATGCCAATACCTAATACTGGACTGGAGAGTTTTGTTGTTTTTTTCCCCAGATTTAATGAGTTGTGAAATAGACTAGCAGAAACTTTGTCCAGTGGAAATAATGTTTCCCTACTAATGATTTTTAAAAACAATATTTTTAATGCCAAGGCTTATGGATTTCATTTGAAGAGTCAACCCAAACAGATAATAAAGTAGCATAGTGGCTTAATAAGAAAATGCAGAACCTTAGTCTCTACCATGCATGGTTTCGCCTTGACCACAAGGTCTCCTTCACTTACTTTCACTCTTTTTCCTCCATGTTAAGCCTACTGTAAGTGTTAGGGTTTGCTGGCTGGACATGAGTCCTGGGACTGCTACGTTGGCTGATTTAACCATATAGGGTTAGTCAAAATGTTGTTGACAAGTATGAATACCAATTATTTCTAATGCACTTATGTTTCTGTGCGGCGATCGTTCCAAACTAAATTTCACAAACATCCACCGACACGAAACTCCATCCTTAAGTGTCACAGGCAGTCTGTGGAGCATGGATGTAATTAATTTGTAATAAACTGTCAAAGTTGGTGACAGCATTTTGAATAACCCTGTATATGAAGAACACATGCTGGTCAGTTCCCATACTCATCACCGAGACTCTCACACTGCAGCCTAGCTACTTTTAAACAAAGGGCAGTGCCACACCAGGTCTCCCATAGTGAGTTTAATGTCACCTTACTTGAAATCGGAGGTCATTAACCCTGGACCTGGAGACCCCCGTCTGTTTTGTAGGTCATCACCATTTTATATAATTTTAAACACTTTAATTGCAGGCAGTTAAGCAGGTCATTTGTTAAGAGATCACATTTGACCAAAATCCAAGTACATTTCAGCCGTCAAGGAATGTTCTTTAAGTTAAACGTACATGTTTCGTACATCAAGCCACGATTTTAGCTGTTTACCATCCTACACTGCACGCTGACAGAAAAATCTTCCCAATCAAAAAAAAAGAGGCAAAGACCATATTCAGTCTCAGTTTAGAATGCATGGAGTGGAACTGGAACTTCAGTATCTGCACATTGTAGCTTATCCTGTATTTGCTTTTTTTCCCCTGTGCCACCTAGTGGGATACTGCAGGAAGACAAGCTAAGCACATTGGAAAAACTGGATCCCCAAGACAGCGCTAATGCTTCTGTTTGTTAGATAAACTGCACATAATTGCCAAATGAGTTTTTATTTTTAATCAAGGTGTTTTTAATCTTCATAAATGTATGTGGAGAGATGTATTCACCCTCCAAACAGCAGTATTGTTTGAGCAAATATTGCAGTGAGCCAACAGCTTTCCCATGTTTGCATGGCTTGGCAAAAAGAATGGCAAACGCTTATATCAGTTGAGCTCTTGAATTTTAGAACTTTGTGAATTTTACATAAATGTAAAATCAGTTTTTAAACAGTATTTGCATACTGGCCCTTCTCTAAACACATGCTTCAGAAACACAAATTTCCTAGGGCAGCAATACCATATTAATGTGTTAAGGTCATGAAAGTATCTCCTTTTTGAGCCATATGGTTTAGGAAGAGAGGAGATGCTGCAGAAAAGGCTGTTCCTTGATGAACTTACCCGACTTGCCTACTTCGTATCTGTAGTCCATATCACTGGGACATTACATGGCCACTAGGAATATTGTCTGAATAATCTGTCCTCCTTTAGTTTTGTGAAACTGGAAAATTCACGTTTTTCAGACTTGCTGTTAACTCCAAATGATTACATCAGGGTAGAGATAATGTAGATTGAGTCAAGGGGATGAAAAAGGTAAAAATCTAACTCCCTACTTTTTGGCTGCGCAGTTCCTCCAGCCATGGGCTATTGAAAAACACAACACCAAAGTCATTTTGGTTGGAATGTGTACCATTAGGGCACATCTGGCTACAATTTCTTCAGTCCTCAAATTGATTTTCTGGTGGGAGTTCCCAAAGCAGCTCTTGGGAGATGTACAATTTTTCAGTGCCTTTTCAGCAAGGGGCTCAAATTCCTCTCATTTTGCAATTAAAAAAAAAACAGATTTGCAAGCGAGAGCAGTGCTCAATCTCAACAAGCATCCAAGCTCCTGCTGCCAGTCACGTCACTGCTTCCTCCTGGCTGCAACATACAGTATGCAATTGTACCTGCTATCAAGAGCTAGGAAGCCTTGTGGGGAAAAAAGAAAAAAAATCACTTCATTTGAGAGGGGAAGATTATGTACAAGCTGACATTTACAGTAGTCACTGCCTTAAGTTCCTGCACTTCGGTGCAGAATGTCCCTTAGTTCTTTGAAAGGTACCCAGGTACTCTCCTCTGGACAGATTCCTAAGCAGCAATGTCTGGCATCTTAATCAGATTTATGTTTTCAGCTAAATATACACAGTGGTACATTATATATTTATGAGATGACAGATAATCTCAACGTAATGGCTAAGGATCTGCACCTGTAGCTGGAAGGTTGCTGGTTCGTATCCCGCGGATGGCAGAGGAATCCTACTCCGTTGGGCCCCTGAGCAAGGCCCTTAACCTTACGCACTTATTACAACTGTAAACAGCTGAAGGGGTAGTGTGATGCAGAGTCATCATCAGGTTATAGCTGCTGTATACAGGCTAGGTCTTGAATTATGTTCTGATTTAGTTCTGCCCTTTAACCCTTCTCACTGAGCACATATTAAAGATGCTATAAAATTCAGTTATCATATTTTTTCTGAAGACTGGTTTTGAAGTCAGAATTTCTTGCACCCCAGTATTCTGTCATTATGGCTAGTTCACAGGTTTTACCATTTTGTAACATTCGTTTGATAATTTTTTAGGAAGAATGTAAAAGTAGCAGTGGGAACTCATTGTACTGATACAACATCATGTTACTAAAAGGAGCAAACATTTCCTAGGATGTTTACCTGACCGTACTTGTCCGGATTTGTTAGTTTAGAAATACTGTTTATTTAGTTCATATATTCAAAAACAGAAACCTTATCATCTGTTCAGACAGATACGGTGCCTTTCAAAATTATTCACCCTCTGCCAATGATGTTCTATTTTGTTGAATGACAAATGTACACATTTTTCGTGTTCTTCATTTCAATTCATTTAGATATCATTTCGAACAACAATTAGAAACCCTTCAGCTCTCAGAGTTCCATCACTGAGCAATTTACTTGCTTAATTGACCAGTTACTTAAATAATTATTCCTAATTATTAAATAATTGGTTATTTTAGGGTGACTTCACAGATTTGGTGCTCCCCACGACCATGGTTAGGAGACAAAATATTTCTACCATGTAAATGTTAGTAATTATGAAAAAGATCACCTAATATTGTAAATGCATGGTCTTATCTACAGTATTTTTGTGCATTCTTAACAGTAATAAAAACTCCAAGTCTTTACACTAGAAGTCTATGTGTTTCAAGTGAGGAGGTCAATATATAGGTTACATGTTACTGCTGCACTGAGGTATGACAATTGCTGGCTTCCTTCTTTAGGTTTTGCCCGGAATCTATCAGAAGGAAGCAATGCCAACTACACAGAATATGTAGCCACCAGGTGGTATCGCTCGCCTGAGCTGCTCTTGGGGTGAGTGATAATCTTCCGGAGACCCCATAGACCTCATGTCTGCGGAAGGGTAGTCTGCGAGCACAAAAATCCCAATGTCTGACAGTGAGGAGACTACCATGACTGAATCAGTCTGTGATAAGTCTAGTCACGCCTGGGATATGGGAACAAAGCAATGTAGTGAGAAAGTACTCTTAGCTTTCACAGGATGATTTGTACACTGACAAGCCCAAACACATGACTGATTTACTGCAGGCTTTTACTGTACCGTATATAGTTCTTAATGAGGTTTATTCCCAGGGTTTTTGAATGATCACACAGCTGTGCTCCTCTCTCTAAATTACTGTCCCAGGTTTTTGTATTTCTTAATTAGACTCGGGCAACCTCAAGCCCACCCTGTCCCATTGATGTATGGCCATTTGGTCAATTCCACTTGGGAAATCCAGTCCATAGTAGCTGCTGACATGACTCAAGCATCACTCACTCAGGTCTGGGCTATAGGTCTCGAACACCATTTGCAATAAGCATTGGCATTGGTTGAGCCACTTCAGAAACCTCTAGTCTTTAATTTATTTTTACAAGATAAAAGTGATTTCTGTTTTGCCTGGTCTCATTTATTTGGCAGTTATTAAAAGCCTCTGTGAGTTCCAAAACCAAAGTCCAAAGCTGTCTGTCCAGTTGATCTAATTTGCTTTCGATCTGCTTATGTTCTGATGCCAAGCTGCAGCATGCTTTAGTACTTACGCAAAGGATAGTTCAGATGAGAATGTCTTAAATTATTATTTTTTTATGTTAGACACGACAGCAGTCGATTTGACAGCAGAAAATAAGAAACCTTTTTTTTTTAGTTCTCCAGATATGTATTCCTCCCCCACCATTATTTTCACTCCCTCACGCAGAGCGTTTCGGTTCAGACGCGCATCTTCCACCCCCCTCCGCTGTCTCACTCTCTCTCTCTCTCCCCCTGGCGGGGTGTCAGGGCTCCCTATGGGAAGGCGGTTGACATGTGGTCCGTGGGCTGTATCCTGGGGGAGCTGAGCGACGGGCAGCCCCTGTTTCCAGGTGAGAGCGAGATCGACCAGCTGTACACCATCCAGAAAGTTCTGGGGCCGCTTCCACCCGAGCAGATGAAGCTTTTCTACAGCAACCCTCGCTTCCACGGACTGAGGGTAGGCATCTCCCTGTTGTTGTTCTCACACTCTCTGGGCAAAACTGACTCATCATCTGCATGTTTCTCTGGGAGTCGTCTGACACGCAATGGCATTTTTTTGTTGTATTTACAAGATTAGTAGAACAGCGTTCAGAAGAATCAGAAAAAATGGTTCAATGTTTTCACTATCTGCAGTGTATGTTTGTGACATCGGGGGCTGTGAAAAAAGTTTTCGGCATGTTTGGACATTTTTCACAGTGAATTTGATCAGATCTTTTCGTGAGTTGTAGTAGTATGTAGAGGAGAGCCTGAATTAAAGGGGTTATTAGGGTTAGCTGTTTGAATACTTTGGTTAACAATCAGGCCTGATATAGGCCAGCACTGCCCAATATAATATCTGACTAGTTTTAGCCCTTACCATCAGAGTGAAGCTCTCAGCACACAGGTTGTAGAGGCATGATCAAATTTCTGAAAAATTCTTCTGGACTCCAGATTGTCAGTCTGGAAAGGGTTACAAAGCCATTTTTAAGGCTCTGGAGCTCCATCGAACCACAGTCAGAGCCCCATTGTCCAAAAGGAGAAAATGTGCAACAGTAGTGAATCCTCCCAGGAGTGGTTAGTCTTCTAAATTATATCCAAGAGAAGGAGGTAAATTTTTCCAGGAAGTCACAAAGAACCCCAGAACAGCATCAAGGGATCTGCAGGCCTCTCTAAGCTAAGGTCACGACTCCACCATCAGAAAGACCCTGGTCTAAAATGGGACCAATGGCAGAGTAGCAAGGCAGAAATCACTGCTCACCACGAAGAACATGAGTGCTCACCTCACATTTGCTAAAATACACCTGGATTACCCTCCAGAGTCGTGGAACAATGTTCTATAGACGGATTCGTCAAAAGTGGAATTTTTGGGCTGACATGGGCCCAGTTATGTCTGTTGAAAACCAAACGGTGCAGTCTACTGTAAGAACCTCATACAAAAGGTCAAACATGGTGGTGGTGGTAGTGTCATCGGGTTTTGGATTCTTTGCTGTATCAGGACCTGGATGACTTTGACGCAATCATGAATGTCAGGCCATCTGTCTGTGAGCTAAAGCTGAAGGGCAGCTGGTTCGTTTAGCAAGAAAATGATCAGAATGGCTGCAGAACAGAAATTTGGAATGGCCTAGTCAAAGTCCAGACCTAAACCCCATTGAGATGTTGTGGCAGGGGACAAAATTCCTCCACAGTGCTGTGAGCTGCTGATTAATAACTACAGGAAATGGCTGGTGGCAGTTATTGAGTACAAGGGGACTCAATAACTCAAATGGGGCTTTGGGTGTTGCTTATTTTATTTATTAAAGAAACTTATGCGTCAAAAGTCTGTTCATGTGTTCACTCAGGGTCTCTTTAATCTAATAATAGGATTTGGTTGAAGATCTGATAACATTCATTGTTAAATTGCAGAAAAGTGGACAGTGGACAAATAGTTTTCACAGCACTGTAAATGGATGGTGTAAAAAAATACAGGTGAACATGAAACCCCAGTTAAAAACATACTTAAATCCATACTTTAAATCCTTGTCAAAAGTTGTTATTTTAATTTCTAAATTTCTAAATCTAAATATAAATGTTTCCATAACAGAGGTGATTATTTTGGATCACTATGCCCCCAGTTCTTTGGGAGCTATAACAAATAAAAGATAAATAATAGCAAATTAAAACTCCATACTCATCTAAAATCTTGACTTTCACACTTAGAAATTTGTGATTCCATAGGGAAAGTTGAGGTGTTTTTGTTGTGTGATAGATATTTTCTTTTCTTCAATGCTTTGCAAGCTAGTTACATTTCTCTTCAAATCATAAAGTTAAAAAAAACATAAAATCATTAAGCTTAGCTTTGGGCTCTGACACGATATTATTTACTTTACATGAGTGTACAAACAGGGTGGCACTCTGGTTAGCTTTGCGTGCTTTCAGGGCTGGGGCCCTGGGTACAATTCCAGACCTGGGGTATGATCTGCAAGAAGGTTGTATGTTCTCCCAGTGTTTGCTTGGGTTTCCTCTCACAGTCCAAAGACGTTCTTGTAGGTCAGTTGGCTTCTGGGAGAATTGGCCCTGGTGTGTATGTGTATCTGTGTGCCCTGCAATGGACTTGTGTTCTGTCCAGGATGTATCCTGCCTTGCACCTATCGTTTTCTGGGTTATGGTCTGGCTTATCCTGCAACCCTATACTAGATAAAAGTGGTCATAAAATGGATGTGTGAGTGTCAAAACAGATTCTCATGTCCAGCAGGCCATGGGAAATGATTCTGAACACCATGAAGGAATATAAAAAAAAGAGAAATCACAGGGGCAAAGCACAGTTTTCATGCGTGAGCTCCCTCTGCTTCAGACTTTACCATCGGTTAGTGAATTGTAGTTTTCAACAGATAACATTTACTTCCAAGCCGGAATGAGAGCAGTTTTTCCCCTGTGGGGGAGAGAACAGTATTGAGGCCAGAAAGCGGAAAGTAGGACAGAGAGAAGAAGAGGGTGTGCAGTTTCCATTTTTTAACGTTTATTTTCAGCTCATTACCACTCTTTGACATCAGTATAAGGACATGTTGGGCTACTTTCAGAAGACCACGAGACTTGTTTACGCACTCTCAGCAAACAGTAAATTAAGCACTGCATTGTATTGGGCAGAAATAAAGTAGTCCTTTATGTTGCATAATTTAACAAGTTCAGGAGACAATTCTTCGGGCTCCAGTCTTCCTAATTGTAAGGTTTCCTCACTTAAATTCAATTTAGTAGGCAGAATGTCCAACTAGGGAGTTAAAGAGGAAGCAAATATTTTGTGTTTAAGAGGTAAAAATACAGATTTACGTTAATACAATGTTTTGGTAAACATGTTTTTTCACAGTATAGTAGAAATTTGAAATGTGTCGTGTTGCAGTTGCAACTTCCCTTAATCCCCAGTTCTATTATGAGGATGGAGGTGAAGGTGGGACTAACAGTCTAGCAATTGTTCAGAGTGGGGAAGAGCAGCTCTGAATACAAAGCAGCCCTCTCACACTGTACCTCCACCTCAGGATTATTCTGTTTTAGCTGAAAGATCTTTCTGATTTGAGGTCACAAATAGTATTAGCTAACCTTCATGTTGAGGTTAAGCTAGTTACAACCCAGTCTGAGATTAGTTTCTGCCTGGAGTTGGACAGAGATCACACATAGGGCATAGGCTATTTGAAACACACTGAAGTAACTGGCAAATGCATTTCACATGATGGGTGTTGCTGTGTGTCATATCTCTTTAGAAAAGCTCTTGGTATTGGTAGATTTCCATATTTTCTAAGTGATCATTTTCTTCACCAGCTATGTTACAACATTGAATTACCATTTGATTGGATTATATTTTACTCTTTACATTTAAAAGCCAAACTGTGAGAGGGTGCAGTACATGCTTATTATAAATGTGAGAATATTTAAAATTGTAATATCAATACAGAATATCTACTAATTTATCACAAGTCCTATTTAGAAAACCTCCGCTTAATTATAAGCTGTGTCATGAATTCTTCCTTTTGAGCGAGCAGTTTTTCAGGCTCCAGTGCATTAAATATTTCTGGCATTTCAATCAATCTTGTATTTGCTACAGCACCCTTTGCAACAATTTGCCACAGAGCTCTTTACAGGATTATCTAACCCTTAACAATATCGAACAGCAACAGATAATCATGTGGGTACAGAGGAGGGGAAAACAAACCCCTAGTGGGAAAAAAATGAACCTCTGAAGTTCCTAGGCCTGATCGTTGTCCCCTCTTCCAGGCAGTAAGCTAGTGTTACATTTATTATAATAGATCCTGAACTATCTGCAAAGCTACGGGTTGGGATCCTGCTAATCCTGGGTCTGTTATCAGTCGCTTGAGCTCGTCTTGGGAGGTGGTTGGAATTAATAGTCCTGTTGTGTGGCCAGTTCCTCAGCAGGATGCTCAACAGCTGGTAACAAGACAGCACTGATGGTAGTAAATCCACAGAAACAACAGTACACAGAAATCGGTGTTGCCTGTTTAATATCATAAAGTCATGTACCTAACAGGACCCCCTGCCTCCTGTAACATCTGTTTTTATTTAATGATGGAACCTTGACAGATGTTATTTATGCTGAAGGTGCTGCTTTTATCCAGTCGTCTGTTTTTACCTTTGCTGTTACTGGGACTCGTTCTTGTTTTTGTTCAGGCTTTATAATACACAAATTTAAATCTTCTACATTTCTGCATACATCTCCATATACATATTAAGGTACAGATACGAGGAATTTGTACCATTTAATTCGTTGTGTGCTTCGTCTTTTGAAAAACAATTCGCCGAATTTGACATGATAGAGTATCTGATAAGCTTGGTGACCCTGTTGTTTGGTATCTGCCAAATTTGTTCCAACTCCTTGTTCTTCGTTTTTCAGTTCCCTGCAGTCAACCACCCTCAGACCTTGGAGAGACGATACCTGGGAATTATTAGTGGTGTCTTGTTAGACCTAATGAAGGTAGGACCACAGATCAAATCAATTTGGTTGTGACCCTTACTTTTTTTTATTGCTTCCCATGACCTTAATCCCTTGGAGATATTCCCTCCAGCCAAAATATTTGAAACCTTCAGTCAGGTAAACAGACTCTCTCAATCACAGTGTATGGTGGTCTTGAGGGGCAGGAGAGAATTACTGCACCTTCCCAGAACAATCTCCGTCCATGTCTCCAAACATTTCAGACACTTGTCAGGTCCTGTCCAAGCTGGTCTTGCTACTTCCAGAGGTTCATTATACTAGTCTCCGGGCTTTCTTATATCTGGGCCAGAAAGGGATCCTGTAGCTCCTATATATGATTAGTTTAACCTTTGATATACCTTTAGCTAAAAAAAAGTTGTGGCCTTCAGCTTACTGAAGTGCTGAGTAAACGCAGGTCAAGAATTGATTAAAATAGTTGGCAAAATCAGTGTTGGTAAACAGTTGAGATATAGAACAAAAGCATTTCAGTCCAGCAGCTATACCAAACTATTGAAGCTAAGCAGATGTGAGCCTGGCCAGTACCTGAAAGAGAGACTTCCCGAGAAAGCTAAAATTACTGCTGGAAAAGATGTTAGTTTCACCAGTAGGGAACACACATCCTGCTGTCTGTGTGGGTCTTACTGCCCCGAAATAGTGATGGGGACATTATACTATAAAAAAAGGCACCGTCTGAGACAGAAAAACAAGGTAAATTTTGTTTAAATCCCTTATATAATTACACATTACTCAAAAACTGTTATTTTATTTACCAAGTTACCATTGCTGTACTGGCATATGTGGGTATAGCTATGTACTGTACTCTGTATACTTACACATATTGGTTGAAAGGAGAAAAATAAAGATTGAATCAGTGATGTTCTCATTTTCTCACCAAAGATGCATTACTTTCAGACAGCCACATAAGTGTGCAAATTAAAGTTAATCAAATTGCACAGGTGTTTCCTACTGAAAATGATTAAATTCAGAATTCTCCACTAGCTCCAAAACATGACAGCAATATCACCATATGCTGATAGACTGTGATGGTTACCAGTTCTTAACGAGAAAATTTATTTTTTTCCTCTTTTAATGTATTTCACCAGTAGATCATGGATGTGAATGATATTTTATTGTATAGCACAGGCATTGAAACAAATATTGTAAGTTACTCAGTCAAATGAAGTCTTCCTCATGTCTGCAGTTAGCTGTAGTTAGACCTCGCAGGTTCTGAAAGCATGTAGAAGTGACAGCTCGAGCTACTGCATTCTCATGTGAACAGACCCCTGTGCTTCAAAGGGAATTTGCTGATCTTTCATGATTATGGGAGATGGGAGCAAATGCAAAAGAAGAGCCACAGGAGGAGGAATGGATTGGCTGTCGCTGCCATTTAAAGTGAATGAACATCTTGTTCTGTGCTGGCATGTAGAAAAGAGTCCCAGTTCAGACTCCTCTTTATTGTCAGAGATAAGACTTGGCAGCCTTACACCACCATCCTTCCCCAGTTAGGCCGTTGTGTAACAGGAGACTGTGGTTGGTGTCAGTTCTGTGGGCAGCGTTTCTGGTGTATAGCAAAAATGATTCATCCAGTGTTAAAAACAGTACCGTTGTAATATGGGAGGTTTTGCATAGTGGAATCCAAAGCAACGGAGAAGGAGAATCAGAAATACAACTGTGCAAAAAAAGAATTCTTATTGTAAAACAAGCATTGTCTAATTTAGAGGGAATGCAGATTATAACTTATGTTTAAGATATTGCTGTCTGAAAACACGGCTTTGGCGTAAGCAGTGTTTGATCTGGAATTGCTAAGCACACCAAAGGCACAATTAGTCAAGTGTTGCCAAGGCTGGCTGGGTTTGTAGCTGGGCAGGGAGCACCCAGCATCCCCTGTGGCTTGCCAGAAGCCTATGAGCTGTAGTGTTATCAGAGCAGCATCTGTCTTGCCGTTCTTTAGCTTTGCCAGTGGCACTGTGGGAGGTCTGACAGAGCCCATTTTGCAGAATTTCTTCAGATTGGATGAATGTGTTTTTTGCTATATGTGTAAGCATGAAGGAGCCAAGCAGATAAAAATTTATTCTTAAAGAATGGGATTAAAAACACATATTTGAGAGTGTTTTTTGTACATAAAAGTGCTTAGAACATGTTTAATGGTCTCTGCCCTTCACCTTTTGCAATAAGCAGGCAGTTTAGAGGCTTTTTCGTGTAAGAGGCTGGCAAAACAGGCTCTTACTTCCTTGATTCATTTTGTTATTTCATCTTCTTTAAACTGCAAAGTAAAACAATGCAGAAATGATCTGTGCAGAGGACAGCAATTTTCACAAAACATTCTCTTATGGAGAGACATCTTAAATATGATGTCTGTGGGCTGAAAAACTGATCACTGCAGTTCAAAGCCTTGTCAGTCGTGCTGTGTGTTCTGCAGTCCATGGAGTGATCCAAACAGCTTGGGGATGATCAGGTGCATTAGTCCCCTGTCACGACTTTCTCATATTATTCACGTGAGGCAACAAGCTGTATATCATTAACATCGGCGGGATGCACAAAGTGTATCCAAAGTTGGAAAAATAGCATTGAGCCAGTTTCAGATAAAAGGTTCATTGGCTTGAAAGGTTTAATTGATGCAGTTTTTTCCAGCAGTGGGGCAGTTCTAACTGCAGTTTTTGTTTCCTTTACATGTGATTCAAGTTTACTTTCATCTAACAGTGTATAATCAGTAACAAAGCAGTGGTCAAATATGACTTTAGACTAACAGGCATATTCTTCAGAATTTCAAGCCCCAAGCTTTTTGACATGTTACCAGTTCCTATAAGATCTGTAGTGTTAGATTAATTTACATTTTTAATTTGACCGCTATTCTGCAGGCTATTACAGTATATACTCTACATACTGTATAAATATGAAGCCCTCTAGTGTTCTTATTTAAGACCCAAAAATCAGTTAGTATGTGCTGTATGAGTAAATATTTGTTACAAAATTACTAATTGTGATGTCCTGCTTGATGTAATGGATAAATTGTTTTGCTATTCTTTTTTTTTTCTTGAAATCTGTTTTAGTCTCTTGTTCGACTGTTGTATATTGTTTGATCTCCAAACTAATGCGGAGGGGGCTAATTGTGGTCATTCCTGGGGGCCAGAGCCGCTGTGGCCAGTGAGGAGCTCTTCGCAGTGTGTTATTCCTTCCCCCAGAACCTCCTGAAGCTCAGTCCCTCAGAGCGTTACCTGACGGAGCAGAGCCTGAACCACCACGCTTTCCAGACCCAGCGCCTGCTGGACCGGCCTGGCGGGGCCTCGCCTCCTCGCTCCTCCAAGAGGAAGTCTTACCACGGGGAGAGCAACTCCTCCTCCAGCAGGTGAGAAGCCACATCACAGCTCTGCTCGATGACTCACGTTAAGAGCTTTTCTACTCCATTCACCTTCAAATTGACCCTTAGCTTTTGGGAAATGTCAGTTTCTTCTTAAAGCCATTTATGGCACCGTCACAACGTGCATGGAGACCTAAATATTTCTTTCACACTTTTATGTACTCTTACATTTCTGTTTATCATTTTAGACAAGAGCGAGGAGAACTGATGTATTCATGTGAATCTTTTGTCTCAGCTAAAGAATCAAAACTGTTACAGTCTTTAATGGTTTTGTTTTCGTTGTCAGACAATCCTCATTCCTTAGCCAATGTGATGTCGCTTTCTGTGTCTTCTGAACAGGAACCATGGGAGTAAGAGCTCAGGCCTGCAGTCCCACCACAGGTCTAACAGCAAGGATGCCCAGAGCATGGGCTCCAGCCTGCCACGTGTGGAGGATGTCCACGCTAACACCGACAGCTTTCTCAATGGGAACCTACCCCCCCCACCTGCCCTCAGCCCCACTATGCACCCCAAGAACTACCAACAACAGACACTCAACCGTTCAGCCTCCAGCAGCAAAGACTTAGCCAACAACAACTTGCCCCACCTGCTCAGCCCCAAGGAGGCAAAATCCAAGACAGAGTTTGACTTCAACGTAGGGCCCAAGGCCGCTGATGGGCCAGGGGCCAAGTATCTGAAGTCTAACTCCCGTTCCCAGCAGAACCGCCACTCCTTCATTGAAGGCAAGACTGGCACACTGCAGTCGGGAGAGAAGCACAACCGCCACAGTTACATGGAAACTTCTCATGGCTCTATGCCTGCACCCTCAAAGAATGTGGCTTCCTACCTAAACCTCTCCAAGAGTCATGGGGCTCTCAATGACTCCAAATCTGTGGGCAACCTCAGTGAGGCCCGCATACACCTGGAGGACCCCAGCTCTCGGTATTTCCCCTCTAGCTGCATGGACCTCAATGCCCCTGGGAGCCCCTCGGGGCGGCACAGTGATGGCCGCCCTGCTGTTAGCCCCTCTGGCCGCAGCAATCCCCGCATGGAGAGCGGCACCTTGGACTCCCGCCGATCCTCTTCCCGCCACTCCAAGACGCTGGAAGAAAACAAGTCCTCTGACCTGCTGGACAGTGGAGGCGGGGGGGGGCATTCCCACTCCCTGTCTGCACCCCATGAGTCTTTCCCCTACGGCCTGGGCTACACCAGCCCCTTCTCTTCCCAGCAGCGGCCCCACCGCCACTCCATGTACGTGCGCCGAGAGCGGCCGCGCGCTCATGGGCCTGACACGGGGCTCAGCGTGGGCCAGGGCATGCCATCCCGCGCCAGCAGCCTTCAGCTCCTCTCCCCACAGCTGCAGCACCGGACACTCACTAGGCACTCAGTGGGCTCCTCGCGGGAGGACTGCACCGACGACATAAACAGGGTCAGTGTCGGCAGCCCCCGGACCAGCCGCCCCTCGCTTGCTTTGCGGAGCTTAGCAAACCACCACAGACAAGCCATGAGAATGAGCCACTTACCATCTGTGTTGTAGCCACTGTGCATATAAGCATAATGGACGGTCTGTAGCAAAGTCTCCTATTGCCTAGGAGAGCTCTAGCGATGCTCGGCACTGCTGTTTTCATTAAGGGGCATTTCCAGGGTATTCAGATTAACGAAAGTCATCAATAATTTACGCAAGATATGTACACGTAAACATACTTTCCTGTTCTACTGTTATAAACGGTGCAATCTAGTGTTGTGATCCAGAACCTGGGTTTGATGTGATATTCTGAAGCAAATGGTGTTACCAGTTATTTGTTTGGAGATATTTCAGTTTGACACAGGTAGCATCTTTCAAAAACAGACGCTTGTCCTGGTAGGATGACAAGGGGTTTGTAAGAATAGTAAAATTAAAGGTTTGTTGCCCACCACGTTTGGTAAAACATTTATTTATCCTGTCTAAATTTCCATTTCTTCAAAGACAGTACCCTGGTTTCTTCTGTACTGTGCGATTAATAAGTAATCTCTATCAAGCTGCATATCTTTTCCTCAAGCACTGAATAGCCTGCCAATTGCTGGTATGAAGTGCTCAATTGCTGTAATATTCCAATTGATATCTTCCCAATGCGGACTCTCAAGAGCCAGAATGTGTAATTTTAAATATTGAAACGGTCACAAAGAGACTCAATGGGTGTATTAGAGAAATGTATAACAGAATGTATTTATATATGAGGATACTAATTATGATCTGACATTTTCTATTAAGTTTCTTACTTTCTATTCCTGTGTGATGTGATTCTATTTTTTATTAGTACTCAGAAATGAAGTTATTGTTGCAAGACCAACAATAGAATTGTTAGCTGCTAACAAGCTATTCCATTTAAAACAGTGCTACTGAAAGCTGAGTGGAGAAAAGGAAGATCATTAAGACAGCATACTGTATGACAAACGCTAGTTTTAGTGTTTTCAAAGTGGTGTTGCGTGTTCGTTTTTGTGTAATCCTAATGCACTTCCCTTGTACAATTCCTGTCATTCAGCTTTCAGTAGTTTTAGAGTATAAATTTTAAATATAATGATTCAATAGTAACATAAGGAGAATCACATAGGACACAGAGAATAGAACTGATGACAAGGAAGACCTGAAATAACATTAGCTTGCAGATAATGTGACCTACATAGAGTACATGTTGCTGAGCGACATTACTTCTGTATCTGATGGGGGCTCTTCCAGTGCATGGGGCATATTCCATTGGCTGCAAGTTATTTTGGCTGAAATAGTCTTTTTAGTGTAATCCATGATTTCACTGGTCAGAATATTTGGGTCACTTTCCAGTGCAATCAAATGGTGTCTCAAACGCACCGTTCCCATTCCAGTGGATCCAGAAAGGAAATCTTAAATATAAGATTTTTTTTCTTGCCGGAGAACTTTTAGTGACCAGCTTTTTTACACAGTAACTGTGAATGGAAATTATTTGAAGAAAAACCAACCAGGTGTACGTGTGGCCTTTGTTTGTTCTATGTGGCTGTATTGTCGGATAAAAATTATTTCTTGCGTTGCTTCTTTTGTGCATGTTTTCAACCCGGCTAGCTGTCTTGCTTCATTTGCTGTCCATTTTGTCAACAGAGTGACCAGTCCCCTACAGAGGTGACCCATTCCCGACCCCTGATTAAAGACTCCACGCGGGACAACACAGCACCCTTTCACACACAGCGCCAAAAAAGCGAGGTCCGACTTACTGTAACTACTGCGCATGATGTCATGTACTGATCTTTCTAAAGTACAGGACTGCTCACAGTAGAGAAGAAAGTTGACCCCAGACATCGGCAAGGGGCCTTCAACACACACTCCCATGATACATAGCTAAGAAAGCCCAGTCTGCGGTGCGAGAAGAGCATCAAAGTCATAGGCACAGTTTTCCCCTCTCGTCTTGTTTTTCAGACATTGTTGTAGGGCGTAGGTCACGTCTCACAATCTGTGCCTCATGCGTTTGTGTACTTATTGGTTTGCTACTGACCAAAGATTTGCAATTATGGTGTGCACTTTAATAAATATTTCTTTAAATGTAGAAATCATTTTAATTCGAGAAGAAACATTCTACAAAACCAAATATTATTCAGATCATTGTATTTAGACCATACATTTTAGAGGACTCTGTGCTTTCTGTTTATTTATGCCTTCAGGAAAGAGCTCATGGCCTGAGTTGATCTCCTTTCTCCTTCTTCCTTTGCCCCTTATCTTCCTTTTCTTCATAAATAACGAGGCAAAAAACTGTCAATTAAAACGATTAAGTGCTCTGTGTGCCGTGGGATCCAGTCTGCGTTGACTGTGGCAAGGAGGCTTGAGGTGGCCTTTCAGGGTGGCAGTAATGGTGTCCTTCTTATCTAGGTGGGAATGTACCATGATCCACACCCTGAAGATGGAGCATCATCAAAAGAAAACCGGATCATTTACACAGATTCCATGCCCAGACGAGTAGGAAGCTTTTACAGAGGTAATTTGGTAGCAGGGATTTTTTTTTGTATTATGTTTAAGTTCTGTAATTAAGAATCTTCTGGGAAAAGCAAAGTAATCTTTGGTGAGAGGCTCATAGTCCCTTACTGTGTTGTCACTTCTAAATGAGAGGAGGTGAAAAGTGCTTTGAAAAATTGTGTTCTATCCCATGAACCCCTTGAAAAACATGGATACACTTTGTACTCAGCCCTAGAGTGATAGTTCCAGTTACAAGCAGGAATAAGTAAACATCTCAATAAAAATTGACAGTACTGATTGTTTTAAGTTATCATTTTCCATGTTTTTATTTTTCTTGAGCTTTGAGCCTAAACAAGTCTCATGCTGATTTGTCAATCTGTAAATATTACTCCTTAGAGTTGCATTATGGCAGAGACTTGTTTGAAATGTAGGCTGATCAGTCCGGCACCAATGCATTGCATACATCAAGAAGCCTGATCTTCCTTCTTCATATTTCTATGAGGTGGGATACATATACCTACAGCAGCTCACAAAGTTGTATTTCCTGGTGTTGTCTTGCAGTTCCTTCTCCCCGACCTGACAGTACGTTCCATGACAGCTCAGTGCAGAGCAGGGGCCCTGCCGTGCCTGTGGAGAGCTCTTCTCTGTCCAGCCATCCCAAGCGACAAACAGCCTTCGATCCATGGCAAGTTCACACTCGAGCCATCACCATCATTCCCTGTACTCCAGTTCTCACCTAATTAGGAACACACGTAAAGTTAAAGAGTAGGTTCTGCCCATCTGGCCCATTTGGTGGTTAGTAGCTAATTGAAAGGAGGATCTCAATCAGCCCATTCGTGAAAGAAGCCAGGGTATCGCCTTCAACACAACAGTTTGGCAGTTGGTTCCATATTCCACAACCTGTTTGCTAAAGAAGTGCCTCCTGTTCTTGATTTTAAATGCACTTCCACATAGTTTCCATTTGTGTTCTCTGGTTTATGTTTTATTGTTTTACATTGTTCATTCGGAAGGTTCTTCAGAGTATTGTGGTTCCCACGCCCCTGCCTCCCGTGTATCCAGGCAATCCTTGACATTTGTTAAGACTTCTGTGTAGAGAATTTTCTTTTACAAGCCTTCAGTTCTGTTCAGTGATGTTTAGGTTTACATGATCTTCCAAGCAGGGGTCACAACAGTAGACACTCATAGTACATTTAGGTGTGATGGGATTTGATTAAGGTTTGGACCAATTATGATAAGCACTGCAGCTTTCACAATTTTGAGGTGAGAAATATTTATTTTGTTAGGTTTCTAAAACAACATTTTTGCTTCTACGGTCAGAGTCTAGCTTTCTATTTCACCCTACTGAAAATGTCATTTTATGTGCATATCCAAAACATATTTTGGATGAATGGCACTTATGATGGACAATATTCCATCTGTTATATCTCTTCTTGATTATTGTATATATGACTGCTGTCAGTTCTTGACGTTCTGAAATACTGACGAGTGTCTTACATTTATATACAGTAGTGTTTTCCATCACTATTAATGATCTTCAGGTTTTATAGTATTCCCTAATGATCCTGCACTAACGTAATATGAATTGTTCATTTAAAGGCCTTAATTTGGTTCTGTTGATGTTCTGCACTTGTAGACTGTCACCGGTTCAGGGTGATGGAGATGGTATGAAGGCAACTTGCGTTAATCTGACAGTGAAAAATGCAAAAAGATGGTTTATTTCTATTGCTGGATGTCAGCTCTGGTATCCAGCTATAAATGAGAACCTTGGCAATCCAGATCGCTATCAGTAGATGAATGAATCTCAATTATATTCGGAGAAAATAACATCGGACAGCTTGCAAGACGTTTATTGTGCCTTAGCAGCCCACCCAGCTTGAAATATAATTGAATCAGGAGTTGCAGTGCCATTCTGCACATTTTTGTGAAGAGAAATAATGGTAATATACTTTGAATATCTGGCTTACTAAATGAGTAAAAATGAAAAAAACAAGTCTGTCATTTATAACTGCTTTTAAAGACTGAACAATTTAAGAAATGCAGCCCCAGATAACATACATACATTAAAAGGAATAAACCGAGGCTTATTCTGTATGTTTTGGCTGTGACATCACTTTGTCTTTCTTGAACACGTTTCTGATTAACAATTTTGAAAGCCAGGTCTTCAGCTGGTAAAATGGCTCAAGTGACTGTGAACAGACAAACCCTGAATGTCTTTCATTTTCATTTATGAGACACTTGTATTTGTAATTATATCGTTATTAACGGTGAACAGATTTCTCAATTTTTTAAGGTCTTAATTTAAATTTGTTAACCCAGCTTTATAAATTAAATGCTACACAAAGAGTTAATGTTTTCCTACATTTAATAAATATTATAGTGCTTTTTAAAAATGGTGACCAGGAGTAAAGCATCCCTAAAACACCTGTTTTCTCTTATTTCAGGAGCAACTCTGAGAATTTGAACATCAATCCTCCAGAGCCTACAAAAGAGAAGGAGAAGCAGGGGTTCTTCCGAGCAATAAAGAAGAAGAAAAAGAAATCTCAAACGGTGGGCCCTAACCCTTTTTTCACAAGAACTACAGTAGGTCATTACTGTGAAAACGTGTATTGATCTCTTTTCAGAACTGTCTGCTGTTATAGATGCTTTGCTCCAAGTGAAGGAAGCCCCTGTGTCAGAAAAACACGCATGTTGTGTTTTAAAAAATAATGCATGCATCCTTATAATGAAAGTGTCAAACATGATTTATTTGATTAGCAATATACATTTCTTGGATATCACAGCTTTTTGAAAATCAGCAGTAATGTTCCTTTTCTCTTAGTGTTAACATTTATAGATCCATTCCTCAGGAATTCAGAAAGAAGATGCGGAAAATCCTTTGACCCCTATTAATATTCTCATTTTTTTTCATGCAGTGTCAGATGCATGGACAGTTAAGCAAAGTAACTCAGAACATGTAGCAAATAACTTCGATAGGTATTTTACAACCAATATGTCTTGGCCTCAACAATTGCAGAGAGTTTGCTGCAGTATATCGGATGCAAGCACGTTGATCACTTAGTGAAACTGTCATTTTGTTAAATGTCAGTGTTAAAATGCATGCCCAAACAGCTGTCACCCTGTCAGCATTGTGCAGACTCAATCCACAGAAATGATTGTTACAGTACTTGGGCCCTGTTCTCTTCTCAGTGATTACAATGTAGCGTGACACCTCTCTTGTGGGGCTACATTTCAATCTGATGAACATGAGGAGGTTGCTGTATCTCTTGGGACTTTTAATCCAATTTTAGCATTTGATCCCTCTCCCCAGAAAGAGGCCAGTAGATACAAGCAAAGTTAGTCACATGCTTCCTACAGAGAAATAATACCAATGGAAAGAAATTAAATAAGATGATGGATGGGTGGGTGATGGGATTGTTATCATGGTTAAGTTAAGAATTGTTCTGTTAATATCCTTGAAGCTGTTTCTCCTTTTCTTATTCTGCTGGCTCTTTACTCTGCTATGAAGCCCAACCTTGTCACAACACTGAACACCCACATCTGTCTGACCTTTCAAATGAGAAATGAGGTCAAGGTTCAGCCCCATCCCATTATTTCAAGCTGACTGCTGTGTGATACAGAGAATACATACCTGTATGGAAACACCTGGTAAAGGAGGATGAGAATCAAACAAACTGTAATTCAGCTGTGAAGTATGTGTGTAGCTAGCTAGCATTTTACCACAGACCCAGGTAACTGCTCAGATCTATGGAGCTATATCTGTGATCAGCCTTGACAGCAATGCAATCTATATACTGTACCTGGGTCTGTGCTACATACAGTACAGCTTCTGGGGCTAGATAGCAACTGATTCTGAAAAAAGTGTGTTGCAGTTTGATGTTTGCAATTAATGTTGGCCTGAAGGATTCGGATAAAAGCATGTTTGATGTGTTCTCAGTGTGGAATACATACAGTAAATATTACTCCCTTAAAAGAAGGGAGATAGCATTCATATTCAGTCCTAGGTATTCATGTTGGGGAAAAAAATTCATATAAAATTTAATACACTGAACATAGGCACATAGTGTATGCCGTATCTCTCTTTGACCAGCAAGGGTCACTCTGTGATAATGCGTAAATGCCTCCAAAGTCTTCAGGTTCTTTTATGTGTGGGCTGGACTTACTCATACAAACCGCCTGTGAAATGCTTTTGTGTTTTGGTCCTTTTACAGAACAGAGCATAACACAGCTGCAACTCATTAGAGAAGCAATATTTCAGCACTGTGCACTTGCAAAGCATGTCTTGATATACTGTTTGATTATAAAATTGTGCACCATGTGTTTCTTACATTTTCCAATGTGCCATTAGTGTTTTGCATCTTATGTTGCAGACAGAAAACACCGATGGAAAGAATCCCAGCATCAAGAAATGCCTTTTTCCTCTTTTTAACTCAAAGAATAATATAAAGCATAGCTCTTCTTTGAAAGCCCTCCCTGTAATCACTTCGCCCATGGTATTCGGTTTATATACTGCACCCTAATCTTTTCCAGTAACAACACTGCAACTGCATGCTATTAACATGTTTAATACATTGTAATTTGTGTATATAATTCCCATTATATTCTCTACAGGGAGCCATGACCAGATGTGTCAAATGTGTTATTTTTCTTCCTTTATCATTGATGTCTTGAGGTATTTAAGGTAATCAATATTTAGGAATTCAGGGTTCAACGGCTTGAAGATTTCAAATACACATAAAGAAACAGGCCTTTGGCTTGTCAGATCTCACGTAATACATGATTTGGAAGAAACGGTGTTTACTTATGTCCTCACTCATAAAAATGCCAGTGGTGTAGTCAATGTTTGAGGCTTCCTTATTTTCTCTTGTCATATACAGTATACTGTAGGTCTTGCCTCTGAATACTTGTCAACTGCAAAAGTGGGCATTAATAACTAGGCATTTACCTGTATTCTGGGCAGATTTACAATAAAAATAGTATCTTAATTGAAACTGCTGTTTTCCATTACCTTTTAGCACCATCACAGCTAAAGAATAAAAAAGTCCTTTTCACCTAAGTGAAAAGTTTCTGTTTCAACATACCATCTATTATACCTTGTCTGCCTGGCAGTCTATCTAGCACCATACACAGTACCTTGTAAAAATATTGTGACCTTTCCTATGGTGTCCTGTTTTGTGAAATAAAAAAAAAACAATGTGTATATGATTTTAAGGTAGGTTACAGTAAATGTCAGCAAAAAAAAAAGGAAAAAATACACTGATTGTACCAGTATTCAGACCTGTAAACTCAGTATTTGGTGGAAGATCATTTGGTAGCAATTCCAGCTGCAAGTATTTTTGGGTAAGTCTCTGGCTTGGTGCCGTTTTTGCCCGTTAATCTTGGCAGATTTGCTCAAGCTCTCAAGTTGCCTGTCGCTTATGGACAGCAGGTCTCAAGTCTTTTCTCAGAGTCTCAATAGGAGTCAAGTCAGGTCTTTGACTGGGCCACTCAAGGACATTCACATTCTTATTCTTGAGCCGCTCCTATGTAGCTTTGGCCCTTTGGGACATTCACTGGCTGAAGGTGTATTTTCATCCCAGTTTTAGGTCTTTAGAAGATTGATTGGTTTTCCTTTAAGATTCATCTCACAGACAAAGCTGCACCTAACTGTATCTAAGATTCCAAACTCCCGCAGATGAGAAGTAGCCCCATAACTTAGTTATGGTAAAGTCAACCAGAATGCTTATAGAGATCTGCTGTGTACTACAGCATTGCATTTACATTTACACCACAGAACAAATGTTGCTATATTTGCAGTCTATCATAAATGCTTTGTTGTAAACTCAATGCAGGGTTAGATGCATGTTTTTTTCAGTAGCAGCTTCCTTCTTGCCATTCTGACTCATGGCGGTTTTCTCCTTTCTCGGCTTTTGAACGATGTAGTTTTTTCAAAGTTACTGTTGCTTTCAAAGGGGGCATTCTTAACTGGTTTCCTCCTTGCCTGGCTGCTCAGCTTGGAGGGTCAGTCTGATCTAGGCAGACTGGTATAACACACCTTCAACTTCTTAATGAGCTTCTCACTCTTCGTGATTTAATCTCTGTGGGAACTTCACTACCAGACTGAGGTAACTAAAGAGAGGTGTATTTATTCTGAAGTCACATTAACCATTATTCCACACACAGGCCAATCAACTACGCGGATTATGTGGCTTGTTAAAGTAATTTAGTGCACATAAATTAATTTAGGTTTCCCAGAGCAAAGAAATTTAATATGCAATCATGATGTTTCCATTTTACTTTCATAATAGTTAATTACTTCTTGGTTTTGTGGTTTTGCTTTTAATGTGTGACGTAGGGTATATACAATATTTATGTAACATTAATTGCTACTTCAGAGTGTCATGACTGTCAGTGAACAAATAAAGTTGGCCAAGTTCAATATGATTAAATCCAAATGTAGTTATCAGACAAGGCTAAATGGCTTTGTCTGCTTTGTAACCTTTCTTATGTTCTTCCCTGGGGGACCAGTTTCAGCCTGGAGATAGCCACTGAAGATGAAAGCACCCAGGCTCCTAGGCGTCTTGTCAATTGATTTTTTCAATAAACGCGTCAGTTGTTCATTTCATGAACCAGAATAAGAGTTGTTTGAACCACTGAGAATTCAAAGGGACCCAGAGTCATCTGCAGGACCAGGCCTGGCCCTTTCTTCCTGTGCTGTAGCTCCTGTGAAATGAAACATTTGATGGAACTGGTGCATGGTCTCCTGGAGTCACTCGATAAGCCCAGTGCAATGTGATGTTACTATTGAATCAGCACCTGCTGAACTGCTTGACAATGTCCTGGTTTATTTCCCCCTTTGCAGCTTTTCAGCTAACAGCATGTGACACAGGTTTTGGGGTGCGGGTGTGACTGGGAAGGGTCATGCATGATTCCTCGGCCTCGTCTGCCGAAACTGGTTGTTGCTTGCCGAAGGTGCACGCGGCTGCCCATAGCATATTCCAAAACCTGCTCAGCATCCCAGGGTCGTGTGCGGGAGAGGACACCGACAGGCTGTAGTCAAGCATAGGGATATTTTTTACATGGGATTTTTAAATAGTCTTTGAACGGCTGTGTCCAGCTCTCCTCCACAGTCAAGAGTTTTGTTTTTTACGCTGCAGTTATGACTGTTATAGATGACTGTGGCAAAGCTGATTTATGCAGCTGTTAGAATTGTGGCATTGTCACCACTGTTGTTTAAAATGGAGCTAGCAGGAACATTGTTTTAAATAAATGCAGGAGCCACCCTAAACTGCAGTCGTCACCTGAGCCAGCTACAGAACAGTGATCGAGAGTTGTTGTTTTGGGAGTAGCAGTTGTTAATCAATTCCCCCTGTAGTAAAGTTGTATTGTTTTATTGTTGACTGAAGTGCTAATAACTCTGTAATATATACTTGATAGTTTGATTATTTGTCAGATGAGCAAAGCCATATACTAACATTATTATGCCTTTGAGACGCTTAGTTTATATTAGTGCTCAATGGCAGAAGCTCAGAAATAAAAAAAATCTTGACTACTGTTATGATGAAGAAGCACTGCACGTTATAAATGCAATGCCTGTGCAGTGCAGAGCAGAGTGTAAATCAATGTCCTTTGAGAGATAATTGACATGTAGGCAGGATTTGGTGATTACAGGAAAGAAAGTTTTTGAGTACAGTGTACCGAATAACACGGTTCACATTATTGAAATTAATTTGTATTGCCACCCCCATAGCAGTGCAGTTTGAAAGCCAGCTATTTGTGAAATGTGCACAGTAAATTAACCACTGGTTCAGGTGGAGTATGCAGTGGCTCATGTTGCATCTCTACAGTTTGTAGTCTTTTTCACATCCAGGTACTGTATATTTCCAGTGTAAATGCTCCACTAGCTTGCATTGCTTGTATTTAGTCTAGAACCCTCAGCCTCTGACCTTTCGATGACTAAATACAGTACTTGCGTTAGTTGTTTCCTTTCCCTGGGTGGTCTGAACATGTTTTTGAATCGAGAGCACTTGCTTACTGGGCAGTTAAAGACGTTTGGGTTTCAACAGTTCTGAGTGAAACCTCCGTGTCTGCTGTCATCTCCTGTGCAACAGGTTCCCAGTGACGGGCAGGACCACCTGGCTGTCCAGAAGGCTATCCGCTCCTCCAACCACCAGAGCAGCCGTCACAGGAACAGAGACCGAGACCGAGAAAGGGATCGAGACCACGACCGAGACAGAGAAAGGGAGAGGGACAGAGAATGGCCCGATAAGATGACAGAGGTCCATTCTCAGGTAAGCACTTTCACTAATAGAACTGTTTTAAAGACTAGACTTATCCAAATAAAGCAAGTGTTAAATGGGTACTCCTGTCCTGTGGAGAATGTTTATAGCACTTGAAATGTATCAAGAGAAAGAGTCTTAAGAGCTGTACCCATGCTTCAGTAGTTGTGCCAATTCAAAACGTGCTCTGTCAGTAGTATCAGCATGAGAACGTGAGAGAGCCCATGAAAGGCAGGCCTCCAGGGCGGGTTTGTATACCCTAGCTTTGCACACACTTGGACATTGTGCTTCGGCAGTCGCGGCTTGTTTTTGGAAACACATTTCTGAATGTGATCATTGACTTTTCCCGACTCATGCTTCTGCCTTTTCTCCGCCCTCCCCCAGAGCCAGCCTTTAAAGTCTCTTCGCAAGCTCCTGCACCTCTCTTCTTCAACCGCCAACCACTCGGCCCCCTCTGAACTGCGCTTCCAGCCCCTTCCCAATCCGCCCTCCAAAGGCGGCTTCAGCGACGGGCGGGGTCACCCCAGCAGCGGTTCCTCGCAGCCCAAGAGCCGTGCGGCCTTCCAGCTCCCCGGGCAGATCGAGTCCAGCTGGCACGTGTCTGCGCTGAACCGCTCCTCCGCCGAGGGGACTCCTTACCCTGACCAAATGCCCTCAAAGGGTGGCCAGAACGGGCACAGCTTTAGCCGGTCTTCTCGATCCCGGATGCCAAACCTCAATGACTTGAAAGAAACAGCTCTGTAGGGTCTCCAGCTTCCTCCCTCTCGCCCCCGAGACCGCCCCGCGGTCCTGTCTGCTACCCGGTGAACGTCCCATCCTGACAGGACAAAAACTTCAGAAGTGGGCTCTGTAAAGCAGGTGTGCCCTCACTCAGAGGATAGTGATCTAAATATATGTCTTAATTTTTTTTAAGCTTCCATATTTGATAGAATTTGTAATATTATTTATGAAGCTCAGATTACAACTTTCCTGTTTTAAAGTACGTTACAGGCTAAAAAAGGTGATTTTAAAGTATGGTGGGAAAATTAGAGTGCAAGTGCTTTAGTTTATTTATAAAACACAACAAAATATGAAACTTTCCCATCGCAGTTAAATATTTCAGCGAGTTTCTTTCCAAGTATGTCTTTCAGTATTTAGGTTTTTCAAAATTTAGCAGTACTGGTATAATATACCCCATGTCTGTTTTTGTCTCAATTTTTCATGGAAATGTTATAATCTTAACCCAGTAACTTAATTTAACTTTGGCTTAAGGGGCTGCCTTTTCGACCAGACTGGTAAAAGACTTGTTGACTGACTCACTGTTGCACATTGTTTTGCCAGATTTCTTGTATTCTGGAATTTCTGGTGGCAACTAACTCTTCCATGAAGAATGTAAAACTTTGGCTGTTCAACATTACTTTTTTCTCCTCGGGAAGGTTAATCACAAGGCCAGCATGCATTTTGTTAGTTTCTAAATTACATACCTCTATGAACGTAGTCTATTGCTTTTCTTAGAGTTTTTCAGTGGGGAGACTAGACATCCTGTTGGCACTATTTCTGTGCATTATTCAGTGGGCAATAACTTCCGTAAAGGGTAGCGCAGTGTTTTGCTGTGCATTTTGTTGTAAACGCGTTTCTTGAGGTGAATTCTTTGTGTAATTTCTTGAAGATTGAAAGAAAGTACTGTTATCAAAATTCTAAGCCTTTGATACTTAACAGTAATTAATTACAGGAAAAATTGTTAATTGCTTTTAGATTGATGAGTCCAGAGAAAATGGTAGAAAATAGGTTTTGCTCCGGTGGGTGATAGAAAATGAGACTAAAGCAGATGTTACCTAAAGTGTCCTCCAATCTGTAGAGCATCTGTGCTCAGCTTGAAAAGATCTTACCTTCTCCATTTTCTTTGCTGATTAGCTCTGATCAGACGCCATTCATAGAAATGTGTGATTGTTGATTTTGATACTTGAGAGTTTCTCAAAATAACTTTTTACAGCATTATCAAGACCTGGATAGCACCACCCTCCAGAATTAATCAATTCTGATGTCACTGTCAACACATGAAAATACTATTGCTGACAATGTATCTTGTGCCGGCAATGCTTCATCTCAAAATCCAGTCTGAGAATTCACAAATCAAGAAGTCACAAGAAGATTTTAGTCTATTGTAAGCTTGTTTATGTACAATGTTTGGGTGAAGCCAGACTTGAAGTGGTTTTCCCTTCTCTTTTTCTTTCTGTTTCACTGAAATTACTTTCCTGTTGGATGCCAGTAATTCAAGATCAATTCATCTGTCTCCTCTCATAAGAAGAACATTTGACATCTGTGTCTGTGTCTCATGTGTGATTAGACCTTGGATTTGAACTGCCTTCTCTGGCACCTCTGAGTACCCAACCCACTTGGTCCACATGAGGGTGAGCCATATCCACACTATGACACTATGGGGATATGACACTATGAGATGTCATTTACAAAAACCCAAACCCTCACCTTGAGAGGGTTGAATTCCTTTTGAGCATCCTAGGCAGTGATGTCATTGTAATGTCCCAACTTACACTGATACCTGTTTACCTCTTCACCTCTAAACTCTGCAGCAACATCAGTAATGGACAGAGATCAGTCTCAGTGAAAAGGGGCAACGGCATCCTCTACAGCATAGAGGATAAATGTTATTGGAACATCAGTTTCTTGTAAATTTTAAGCCCGTTACCCTGCACAGTGCTTACAAGACTCAAAACCCCTATGCCAAAGGGCCTACCTCTCAGCGTTGGCATCTGATTCAAATGCTATTAAAAGTATTGGGGAGTGACATAACTCTATTATTCTTTGAGACTTATCAATACCAGCTCACACCACTTCTCTATGCATTCTGCAAAAATAGTGTTACATCAGACAACCACCACAGAAGCAAGCCATTGGGATGCGTTTGTTTTGAACTTAAGGGCAATTTAGGATACAACCCCTTTTATCTGACTGTGTTTTACAGTTCAGTTTCTCCAGATTGCTGTGTCCCTGAGGCAAGCCTCTCAGTTCTGTACTTCATTCCTTTCCCCACTTGAGCAGCTGATGGACAAAAGCAGCCTTGCCTGGAGCAAAACGCTTGTCGAATAGCTGCATGTTAAGCCACAGCCAGATGCCAGCAGTCCAAAGCAGTTGCTCCAGACTCTTATCATAAGTGCCTCTGCAGTTTTAAACCTTATTAAAATGGTAAAGATAAATCAGGTCAGACTTGCCTCAGATTGTTCAGGCTAAGTTGTGAATGTAACGGAGTGAATTATTGTTTCTCCTCAACACCTATTGCCTATCGCCCAAACAAAATTAGGCTTCAACATTGAAATTGTTTAATTTTTTTTATTATACTGTGTTTTTTGAACTCCCAATGTAATTCATTTTTGTTTCCTGCAACATCAAATTGTCATCTTTGTGTAATGCAGTCCAATTAGATCCCATCCTTTCTGAAAAAGTGAATGTCATATTTTGAGAAAGGTGTGTATCAGGATTGAGGGAGGGACTGTGTTCTGAAATGTTGTCAATCTTGACATGAGTTCTGCTACCCAGTGTTCACTGTGGTATTTTAGAGTGACAATTTGTAATGTTTTCAAGGAGCCTGTTGCACATCTGTAGCAAAAGATGTGCCAGAACTCTTTGCACATCCAGACAGGAGATCAAACAAAAACAACTTACAGAGCAAGCCAAATAAACCAGACGGTTAGTACAAAGCATCCTTTTATTTTAGCGTTCGTTTGTTATTTATAAAAGCACTTCAGTAGTTACAGGTACAACGAAAAGAATATTCATCAATTAAGAATATATTATAAATATGTAAAATGTAAATTGAATGTTAGAAAATAGCAAATATCAATAAAAGCTGGAAATAGCAATACAATGTAAAAAAACCAGAAAATGTATTTGTTATCTTTTAAAAGCGGCTTTACACTGGCGATGTGCTTATAAATATATATTATCTATTTTAGTACCATTATGTCCTTTGTAAATACTTGTCAGAGTGTATTAGATGCCAATTGATGCATTGTTAGATAAAAAGTAACCTATGTGTTTGCTAGAGAACTTATTGAAAAAATATTTTATTGAAGAACTGAAAGATTATTGAGACCCTTGTTCCTCTTCTTCCTTTGGTATCATCTTCAAAAGCCTGGGGACTCTGATTTAGCGTACTTGTGCAACAGTGAGCCATTTCTTCTTACCAGTCTGAGTGTGAAAATAACTATTAATCTGATGCTAAGGTTCTTGGGATAAATGTTAATTATTCTAATTGTATTTTACAAATATATATGTGTATATACAAAGGGGAGGGAAAGTAGCTTGGTTAATTCTTTTATTGTTTTTCTTAAAGATGCACTTTAAACAGGCTTTCTAGAGTCAGAACAGTAACTTCTCTTTGTATTCAGTGCTCATATAATCTATATTAAATACAGGTTTCGGTTTCAGCCTAAGTGCCAACAAATGACTGGCACAGACTTTTGTATTGTATTTGCGTTTTGTGTGTTCAGGGTATGTAAACTGAAAGTGTGTATCTGCTGTTTCTGTTTTGCAGAGGTTAACGTCTTTTTTTATTTCTGGAGTGATTGTTGTGTTATACAACACTGTATTATATTAATACCAATGCGTGATGATTTATTTGGTAATATTTATAAAACTTTATAGACAACTTTAAGTGAAACATCAGAAACTTACAATAAAAATGGTCAGGTGGATTTTAAGTTAGTTTTCCGTGTATGTGTCTGTATACCAGACACAGTCAAAACTGGTAGCACATTTATTTTTATTTTTTATTTTGTCTGTATACAATATATATTCCTTTGGAAGCTCTGTCATACTAGTATTACCTAAAGAATTAAGGGACCTAAGAATTGATGGTTGGGTATCTAACACTACTATTAATGTTTACATCTGTTACATTCAAAGGTTCTTGAAATAAAACAAATGAATGGACTATCAGTTTTTTTTGTATGAATTGCTGATGATTTCTATTGATTTGTCTATTTGATTTGTCATGATTTCTTAAGGAGAAGCTCCTTAATACTTTAATAATAAAGTATTAAGCAAGGAAAAACCTGCCCAGCACTGAACACAGAATCGAAACCAGAGGAAATTGTCTGGAAATCATTGATGAACATTTGAATTCAATTACAATCCACTGTATTTTCAAGATTCCAGTTTAAGAGATGAACATACTGTAGGTCTGAAAATACTTTTCAGCGCATTTTCCTGTGATTCTCTTTCTCTGTCTGATTTTCTACCTATTACTCATTGAAGATGTCCCCTGTTTTTACATCATGCTATTCAATACAGGTACAGTATGTAGCAGATAAAGCTCATCTTGTGATGACTCAGAAGAAACACATCTAATTTTCATGTGTCTTCACATGAAAATGCAGGTATTTGTGGTAAAAGAATATACTGTAAGTAAATGAGAAGAGGTCATTAAGCCCATCTCTAGCCAGCCTGTTTGGTTGCTATTAGAAAATTGCTCCAAGGATTTAATCACTACTCTGTGTAAAGAATTTACTTATAAAAAGCTGGGTGAGATTCTTGGATGAATTAACTACTACTACTGTCCTCTGGTTTGTATTTCACTTTTGATTTTGAATTAGTCCCCTGGGTTACCCTGAGTCAATGCTTTTGAAGATTTGAACTGAATTAAGTCCGCTTGTAGTCCTTTCTATTCGAGCATAAAAAGATTATTTTGTAGCCTCAGGGTAGGATATACCTATTGAGTTCAGGAATGTAGATTGATGCTCTTTTTTTAGAGATTCCATATCAGTAGTATTTTATCCTAGTATGGTGAACAAAACCATGTACAATATCTTAACTGAATTATTGTGCATTGTCTCATTTTAACATAACATCTTTTAACATGACATAACTATTAACATAGATTCCAATTCCATGATGCCAGTGGAAAAGCACTTTTGTTGGTGATGACTGCATTTCTTTTGAGGAAACCAAGGTTGTGATGACAACCCATCATTCATTTCTAATGAAGATCATGCAGTTTGATGAGTATCATTTGTAGGCATGAGAAATGTTAGAGAGCAGACCAAGCATGTGACCTCAAGACACTCCAATCCCTAACAGCTACATGGAGGTCCAGACGCGATCCCAGGAGTCTGCTGTGTAAAACTCCACTGAGCCCCACAGAGCATTCACTTTGCTTCTGTCTCCTGCTGAGGTTTTTTATGTGGTTTAAGAACATTTGAATTCAAGTTATGTTTTCATTGCATTTAAAGCTAGATTTGGATATCCATAAAGACTGAAGCCATTCACATCTGTATAAAATGTTCTATAAAATCTCATGCCCAGATGCTAGAAAAGACTGCAAAGTGAATGTGGTCAGAGTCTGAAGCCATGCCCAGGACATGAGCCCCTGTTGTCAAAAGTAATCATAGTTGGATATTTCATTGCAGCAAGGTTTTCCGTGTCATTTTCGTTCTGTGTTATTGTTGTACAAAGCTGCTTAAAAATATATGTAAACTGAAGAAAAGAGTGAATTCAATTTTAATGTGCCCCAAGACCAGTTCAAAATGTGCACCAACGTGAAATGGACTGTGAACAGTAAGTATAGTCAAATCGGTACCTGTCTGCATACAGGTAAGTAAACTTTAATCTTTCAAGTTTGGTGTGAGCCAATGACATTCTTTAGTCCGGCAAGTGGTTTTGAACATTGTAACACAGGAGTGACCCTGTGGAATCCATCTGGAATCTGATTTTAAAAAGAGAAATTCAACCAGTGTTATAAGTGAAAGTTCTGGGTTAATTAAACAAATCAAGAACAGGACATGAGAGATGCTCGGGTCATTCTATACCACCTGCCAGGGTACTAAGAATAAACAACACTGGGTGCTTATGTTTCAAGTCTATATTTGCAAGATGGAAAATATATTAGGCAGCAAGGGACAGCTGAACAGGGCATAGAGCATCCTAAAGAAGCTCCATAAAGAAATATTACATTTCAAAATATAGTTACTACTCTGCGTGTATTTTTTTAAAATACTATACAGTGAGGATTTTGAATATTAAGTTTTAATTGATAATTAATTACTTACTGCATTAAACTGGAGTGAATTTGTTGCATAAGTGCTAAATCTCACCTCAAGGTTCGGCAAATTCGACTTCCTCAAGGTGCATGTGTAACAGCGTCTTTCTAGGGAGATGAGAACGTGTCAGTTATGTGTCATGTAGTGTGGCAGATCCCTCTTACTGTACTGTATCCTTTTAAGATATGCACATGCACTCCGTTACAGGGTACAGAACCTGCAACTATTTTCAGTAACCTGAATAATACCTCTGGAAGAAATCAATAAAACTCTGAGGAAACTGTGAAACCGGGGATGAGTTGCTCTGTGACCTGCTTTGCCTCACTGGATTCCCCTGTAAGCCTAACCTTAAATGAGAGAGCTGTGCTGTGAATCCCCCCTCTAACCTAACACTTTTCATCTTTTAACCATTAACCAGATGAGAAAGCCTACCCACTTCTTCCTGCTACCCCTAGAAGGTATCCAGACCCTTTTATTCTCAGATTTGATCCTCATTGAACCTTTGTGGGATGATTTGGTACAAAATGTAGCATCTAGGGTATAGCGAACCGTGAACAGGTATGTTTGTTCAGGCTTGACAAGAGGCAAAGTACCACATGACAGCACCTTGAAACTGATGCACAGCATACATCACAGGTTTACAGCTCCCAGTGCTGGCCAGCACACTACTAGCCTCTGACTTCATGTAGAGAACTGCTGATCAACCCTGTTGATTGCAAGCTTATCAGCATAATGAATTTACCAGGTCTGTTCAATAAAATACAATGCACAATTTGCAAGGTTTGTCAAGATTTTGTCATTTTCATATTTTCTTGATGCTCGGTATAGTTGATGACAAATTCTTTGATATTGCTCTTTCTTCCTTACTGACACCTACTGTATCTCTGTATTCATTAAATGGCTTTAGTCTCAGTCCGGTTCAAGCAATCCTGACTCTACTTCAGGAAATCCAGAATAAATGCCAATAAGAAAACGATTGTCTTTTTTTTATACTTCACCACTGCAGTTTTTTGTTCAGCTTATGTGCATGGATTTAACTGTTATTAGACTATTTAACTTGTTGGTAACATGATAATAGTTCAAAGTATTTCTGAACTAGCATTTTCGAATGGGTTATCCATTTATTTAAAATACAAGTTTTGCAATTCAAAGGTGTATAGACTTTTTTATTTTATTCTGCATCAGACTTTACTGTCAGAAAATGGAGGAGAAGGAGTTTAACTCTCTTCAACATTATACACCTTTGCCTATTTAAGATTTTCTGAGTGTTGGGGCTCTTGGGATTTAAGGCCTTGGGCTTCTACATTTGAAAGATGCCTTGTCTGTATTTATCCTCATTTGTCCAAGGAGCAACATACTGCAGTCCTCCCATTGCCATGTCTACATAATCTGTTTCCTGTAAGAAATGTTCCATCAAATGAAGCCAGAGTACAAGACTCAGTTTGTATTTATTGAAGGCCATTGCCTTTGTAACAGTAAAACAGTGATATTTCTGTAAACACAAAATGACGTCCCCAATTCAATGGGGATTTACCAGTGTAACCTACTTGACTGTCACAAAACACGTTATAATTCACACACAGTACAGCACACGAGACCCCTCACGAAAACCCCTGCTCCCCTCTATTAATGTATCAACAGTGCTTCCCACTCTTTTTCTCTCCTATACCCCCAAGCTACAGTGGAAAACTGATTGTTTTGGTACAATAGATCTGCATTGAGTCTTTATTTTAGTTTACGTTTGTTTTTTTTTCTTGAAAACAGAATACAGTACATGCCTGCTGCTTATCGGATGAATGTCATTGACAAATTCAGATGAGCTTTTTGTTGCTGGTATGTGTGCGCAGTGGAAGAATGTCATGCTCCTCCCCAAATATTTTAATTGTGAAACTGATAAGGGCGGCTTCTTTTCTGAGGTTTTATGGTAGCTGTAAGTTTTGTTCCTCTGCGGCGAATGAGGGCTCACTGAGCACTAGCTACAGCCCGCCTGTGCTGGTGTCTCAGGCACACTTGTTCATGCACAGGAGCAGCTCCATCCTGACGGCGATGCGTGTGTGCCAGCCCAGGGGGAGCAGGCGGATGTATCGAGCCACGATGGGCGGGCGCAGGAGGTTCTGTACTGAAGAGGACCTGTCCGAGTTCCCATAGAACACCTGAGGGGACAAAGCAGGCCTCTGTGATCATGTGGTCTGCACTCCCCTCTGGAAAAGATCTCACAGGATTGTCGCAGTGAGGGGGAGGGTGTTAATCCTGTGAATACCTTTCTGTTTAATAGTACCAGTGGTGTTAATCCTGTGAATACCTTTCTGTTTAATAGTACCAGTGGTGTTAATCCTGTGAATACCTTTCTGTTTAATAGTACCAGTGGTGTTAATCCTGTGAATACCTTTCTGTTTAATAGTACCAGTGGTGTTAATCCTGTGAATACCTTTCTGTTTAATCGTACCAGTGGTGTTAATCCTGTGAATACCTTTCTGTTTAATCGTACCAGTGGTGTTAATCCTGTGAATACCTTTCTGTTTAATGGTACCAGTGGTGTTAATCCTGTGAATACCTTTCTGTTTAATGGTACCAGTGGTGTTAATCCAATGAATAACTTTCTGTTTAACAGTACCAGTGGTATTAATCCAATGAATAACTTTCTGTTAAATACTACCACTGGTGTTAATCCTGTGAATAACTTTCTATCTAATGGTGGTGTAAATACCAGTACCAGTTTTGAGTTTTCAGGGGATTTGGAATGTAATCATTGCAAGTGTTCAAGAGATACTGAGATAAGGTTAAGGTCATAGTTAAGCTTTTTTCTTTTTTTTTCAATTCAGTTCTAGCCCTTATTATGCCCTCTGGGAAATCTGTTTTACAGCAGGGTCCAACGCAACAGTACAACAAAAAGAGACAACATCACCAACACAGAATACAGTACAACACTGTTTCAGGAGGTAGAATAAAGGAGTTACTTTACAGCATTTGATAGTGAGACTGCAAAGAGGATGAAAGATTTCCTGAGTCTGTTACTGTTCCACTTGGGGACACAGAGGCACCCCCCTGATGGAAGTAGGGTATATTCACAATGGAGGGGATCAGACACACAATGTTCTTGGCCTTGTTTATTACCACCCTCTGTTTGTAGAAGGTTGATCTAATTTGCCCCAATGATTTTTCTGCTCATCTTCACTGATTTTCGCAGCTTGTTGCATTTAATGATGTTGCCATCCCACCAAGTAAGTAGAAAAGTGTTCAAATACTCCTGTCTACTTCAAAGTAATCACGTTTCATGAGAAGAAAGTCTCTGTTGGCCTTTTCTTTGCAATAAGCTCAATGTTGGGAACGATTTGGGGTATGGTTTAGAAGTAGGGTTAATGAAAGTGTTGGATTAAAATTAGGACGAGTGCTATGATTAAAACAAGTCTAACCAAGGAATAATGGTAGAGACTATATGACATGCTTTTGCAGTTAAGGCAGGGCCCGACTTTAAGCAAGGACAAGACAGTAGTGACTATGACTACTGTCAGTTTTCTAACCAGTGTGGTGGGGTTTTTGTTAACTGCATGATGAAAGTTAAAATTATGAATTAATTGAAATATATAGCTATATATACTGGTAATATTAAAGTACTGTGATTTGTAGTAATTCAAAGTCATCTGTTTGATAGAATTTAAGATGTCCAGTCCATTTTAGATTTTGTATTTCCATTTTTTAAGGAAAAAAGCAAATAGAATTCAATTTTTAGGATGTGTCTTAGAATTAGGTTAGGGGCTCAAGGGACAAGGTTAGAACTAGAGTAGGAAACAGATGAAGATGGGATTATGAGTAGTGGTGGTGCACAAGCTGAAGGTAGGGTTTGATTGAATGATATAGGTTAGGATGGGAGTTGTGGTTAGGGTAAGAATTAAGAGTTGTTAATAGGGTCTGACTTAGAATTAGGACTTGAGCTACAGTTACACTTAGGGTTGGGCTTGTACATAGTGTCAATGTTAGTGTTGGCGCTAAGTTAAGGGTAGAGGTCTAAAATTAGAATTAGGGTTTATACTATGATCAGGGCGAGATGCGTAACATTATGTTCAGGATTATGGACAAGGTAATAAAAGGATAAAGGGAATTGGTGGTTTCAGCTATACCGGCTCCTGTGGTGTCTTAAATCTTCTTGCTGTGCTATGCACAGACGTCCTTGGGATGTCCTCTGACACTCACCCTGTTGTTTCCAGTCTGGTCCTTGTAGTAGACCCAGTTCAGGCTCTCAATAGAGCGGAACTGGACGCTGTATTTGGTCATCCATTCATCAGCATCGCACCGCCCCTGGGTCAGGATGCCAGAGACCACTTTCACTTCCTTCAGATCAATCTGAAGCCACTGGCTGGTGTCCTGGAATTTGGAGAGCCAAGCACACCTGTAAGGAACACCCAGGACATCTGTCAGTGTGCAGGCTTAAACCACAGTATATCAGACACCGACATGCAGCACAGGAGTAAATACTCTATCCAACCCTCTGTTTGCAAAAGGTGTAGAACTTTTTGTCTGTGTAGTGAAAATCACAGCCTGTCGTAGTTAACACCATGCTTAGTAAATTAATATCCATATAAAAAGCTATAATAGGCTATGACTTGTTATTCACAAGCCTATACATCCTTTTGGTTTTTAACATAATTACTTTTATAGATGTTTTGGGTTTCACTCATATTCAAAAATCCCTTTTCAAACCTCCCCTCCCTTGAACATTCAGTGGTAAGGAAGGAAATGAGCCATGGTTCCATATTATCTGCAGTGCACACCATATCACCTAAAAATGTGTTTAGGCATGCTTTCAAAATCACATGGCATAATTCTGTAGTGTTATTTCATCTTTAATAATTTAGTAAAAAAATCAATACATGGGAGACCTTGGCTTTTGAAGTAACAGAGGTTATTGGTTATCAGTTTAGAGGTTGGGGAAACCAGGGCTAAACAGTAAATTGTATATTGAAGGCAATGAGAAGTGTGTGTGTCCTGACTCACCCGAAGCCCTGGCTGTTGAGTCTTGCTTTGCTAGAGGTCCAGGAGGAGTACCAGCCTGTGTACTGGTCCTCATTGGAGCAGCTGATCTGCTCTGGGGCCACAGACCCAGACTCAAAACCCAGCGGCCAATGATAAGGGCACTCTGGAGAGAAGACATCACCAGTCAAGTCTGTCAGTTGATCTAAATCAAGCTGGTTTCACGGAGCCTCTCGTAAATAACCTGGAGACTGAATCTCACAACATTCTTAGCACTTGCTGCATGTCTAAGCAGGAATTTTTATGTTGATTTTTGCATGAACACAATGGCTAACTTGTACTGTGCTATTTTTAAATGAGCATATATACCAATATTAGTGAAATGTTCACATTTTTTTTAATTTCAGAGATTTTAGATTCCTTTTGGATTATTAAATTATCTGGAGATGAAAGTCTCCTTCAGGTTTGTAGGAGGAAACACATCATCAGTGGTAACTCCTTCATAACAGATACTAATGCTTTAATGCTTGTGTTCAACATTTGGTCCTTTGTTAGGAAACACATCAACATGAGAACAGATACAAAGGAGAGGATGTTCTTTGGCCCACCTACATCAGCCGTGCTGACAGTAGCTAACTGATCTGGGGATCTAATTAACTTTTCACTCCAATTACTCAATATAAAGAAATTGGACAATTTTGGAGACCTTAAGCATTAAACTAAATACTGTGTGGTGGGACTTCACACCTTGAGTGGCTTGATATCATAACGCATACGGCTGACATTACAGGTAGTGCGAGCCGGCTTCCCAGCGCGGTGATGTCACCGCCCTTCCCTGTGAATAGCAGGGACCACAGCTGGCGGGCTGACAGGAGATCTCCCTTTAGCTCAGCTGGCTGGGTCCCTGATGAGTGATGCCGGAGGCCCGGGTTCAAGTCCCCAGTGGTGGGGGGACCGACCTGAGGCGGCAGCGGTGAGGGTGCATACCCTTTTGAACCTGAGAGCGCTACAATATGCTCCCATGAATCCAATCTTTCCTGAACATCTGGGACAGTGGAGTACACTAATTTGTAAAATTCCACACATGGCAGAGGTATAAAATTGAACAAATCATCCATTTTCTAGCCACTTCTTCCAATTCATGGTTGCAGGGGAGCCAAAGCCCATCCCTGTGAGCAAGAAGTCAGGCAGACACACTTACACCTAAAGCCAGTTTTCCCAGAAGACAGTTAACCTAAAAGTATGTTTTTGGACTATGGGAGGAAACCCATGCAAACACGAGAGAAAATACAAACTCCAAATAGCATCCCAGGTCTGGAATTGAACCCAGGGCCCCACTGTGCCACACTGACCAAACCATACTTCACATATTTCCATTTTATATTACTTGGATACATAGTCAATAATATGTAGCATTTTCATACATGGTATGGTAATTTGTACATCATTTACATGCCAACAGATGGGTAGTTACCAATGAGAGGTGAGAGGTGGTCTGCTGATGTTCTCTATGTCAGTGTCAGCCAGGCGACAGGGTAGTAGTATTTTCTATGCCACCGAGACACCTACATTCTAAGGATAAGCATTCATTTAATTAAAATAAATTAATTTTATTGTGTCAGAGCTGGAAAGGCAGGTTTGGAGTTGCCATACCCTGATACAAAGTAACACTTCCTTTTCTATCAGCATCTTCTATCTGTTTAAATAATCTGTAGCCACAGTTTTCCAACTTAAGCTCTCTTTTCTATGCAGCAGTGAAAGGCACAACTACACTTTCCACCACAAAGGCGACTTTGTTATGTCAGGAAAATTAATAAGAAAATGCTGACAGAAACCTGAGGAAAGACAGCATAAATTAACACCAGTGTGCAGTCATTAATACTGCCCTGAAACCTGTGAACATGCTACGAGAATCAACACAGTGGTGATAGTCATTACTGCTGACCAGTGATGAAAGACAATCTGAAATGTTCATTTCTGGCAGTGCCTGCCAGAACCAAATTCGTTTGCCTCTGAAGCTCACAATCTCACCATAGTCAGTGTTCACAGCCTTTGCATGCAACCCAGCGCTCATAAGCTATTCTCCTAATTCTCTCTCCATGCAATATCTATAAACAGCCATTTCGGTTTAATGAGGACAGATGGCCATATGTTAATGTTAAGCTCCATCCCACTGTCTGTCCCTCCACACTCACAGTGCCATGTGTTGACTAGGTGCTGCTCTCTCCGCCTGTGTGTGTCTCCAGTCGCCTGTGAGTCAGAACACTCTGAGGTCGCACCCCATACCTGCCCTGCCGGCTCACATCAGTGCGCCAGAGCAGAACGGTGAAAGATGAATCGCAGCCCTCGTGTGTTTTCGCGTGCACAGCAACGCCGTCTTTTTGAAATTCGGTGAAGGGCAGACCCTATTTTAGTCACAGTAATCTTCACATCACTCTGCAGTAATGGGATTAACTGGTACATTCTGACTCTGTCTCTCTAGCTGTGTCTCCTTCTTTTCCTTGTTTTCTCACTCTCCACTTTCTCTCTTTCTCATTGAGAACTTCACAGATTTGTTGACCATGAACAATTACCGTGTTTTAAATCGCTTTTTTTATGGATTTGCTACATTTCTATCAATACAGTAAATCAAACTCACTTTAAATCAGGATCATTGTTATCTTAGCATAAATCAAAAATAACATTTGGAATGGACATGAACTGTATCATTTTATGTGATGCAAAATCCATAAACAGATGAAGAAAGAAATTTAAAACAGCCTTCTTTCTGTGACATGTTCAATACTTTAAAAAACGAGTTAAAGTTTAAGATAACTGCCCGTGCAGTCCTGCTCAAAACAGCTTTGCATGTCATTCAATGAGAAAGTACTTTTCTTTCCTTACTGAAAACAGTGGCTTCATCCATCTAACCAGTTCACTAGCCCCAGCTTTGTTTATCTTTCCCAAACTCTCCTTTACAAATTCTGTGATACCCTTTCACTTCATCTGTGAGCTCCTCAAACCACAACTGATATTTTATAATAATACATTTTATTTTATGTAGTGCCTCTAAAAGTAGCCTCTCAAAGCACTGTACTGTAATTATGTTTATCAAAATGTTAATATTGAACCGAAATATCTCATTTTCTTCAGTTTTGTTTTCTTTTCCAATTGCTGTTTTTTGTGTGAACCCTCCAAAAACAAGGTACCCATTTAAGGTTTAAGATTTAAGAATAAGGTTGATTATCTTGCTGTTTCATTAAATACTTTTCTGTAGTCCTACTATCCTGTATTAACTACTAACAAAAGAAGGAATATGAAAACATTCTAAAATGAACACAATAGTCCGAGTGAGCATTCATTTTCACAATGCAGAATCACCGCATATAATTTCATATAATTTCAATGTGCAAACATTTTATGAAGTGATAAATACCATAAGAGTGCAGTGACAGGCCTTTCAGCACCATTATTGCTTAGGGAAAAAAAATCTAAATCAAATCTGCTTTTTAAAAAATATGCATGAATAAAAATCACAAAAACAATACAAACCATTTCAAGGAAACACAAAATTAATCAATGTAATGAATGTATCATTCTGATTTTATCAGTGAATGAAAAGGTCAAAACTGCCTGCTACCTGCTACTTTTTCTAATTGAAAGTTAAAACATCAATTTCATGAGGGCACAACAACAAATACCCTTATTACTTTCACATGGGAGGAAGAGGGAGATGCCAGACAGGTGATTTTTCCTGACACAGCACTCTGTCATTTCAAGACAGATCCTACTATCCTGTTAAAAATCTCTCCCAACAGACACCTTGCAATTCATTTTTCATAAACACATCTGTCAGAGTCATTTCAGAGCAGTGATACAGAGGAAACCGAGTGGGGACTGTCTGTCTATTACTTTAAACAGCAAAGGGGTTGCATTTACTCTCTAGTTCCCTCACTTGAGATAACAAAATGAAAAATAGATAATAAATTACAGTGAAGGAATTATCGGGATAGCATGGGTTCAGCAGGCAATCTAACATCGCTCATAGGCTTCAGATAAAAACCATTCTAACTATATAATTGAAGGATTAAAAATGGCAATACATATACTGATGGACAAATTAAAAACAATAATGAGGCACAAAGGACTTACTCAAATATTTTAAGCATAGATAGTAAACACAGCAGCACAGTGTTGCAGTTGTTAGCACTGCTGTCATGATGGGCAGTAATATAGTAATGATGTCCTGGGCTCAGTTCTGGAGCTGGGGTGCTATCTGCATGGAGTTTGTTTGTTCCCCCTATTTTCACGTGAGTTTTCTCTGGGTGCTCCAGTTTCCTCCCACAGTCCAAAAACACACACTAATTGGCAGTTTAATCGACTTCTGGGAAAACTGGAGTGAGTGTGTGCATTTGTGTCTCTGTGTGCCCTGCAGGGCACCGGCATCCCATCCAGGATGTACACTGCTTTGCACCTGTTGTTTGCCGGGATAGACTCTGGTTCCCCTGTGGTCCTGTACTGGACAAAAGGGTTAGAAAGTCGATGGATGGAAATCAAACGAAAGAAAATATGAACAAAATACCCATTGAAGAATTAAGATATGCCATCTTCTGAGAGAATTGAGGCATAGACCTGATCAGCCTGTTAACAGAATAGTTCTGCCAATCTTTCTCTGCAGCCACATCCAGTTGGTGAAGGTACTGTAGGTATCTCTTGTTGATTGGCAAGTTCATTTCACAGATGTTCTATTAGGCTCAGGAGCTCATGAAATGATGGCCAAAACAAGACTTTGAGATTGTTCTATTGAAGTTATACCATTGTTATCCCAGTGCTGGAAAACTGACAGATGTTCTTGGCTTTCAAGAATATCTGGCACGGGGACTTTGTCCATGTGTTGTAGAGCAGGAAGATTCCCATTGATTGGTTTAAACAATGCAACAGGGCAAACGAGCATGCAGTTCGATAAGACATCTCCACAAGCCAAGTCTTATTTCAGATCTGACAAGGGCAAAATGACACCAATGAGCGAAACACTTCACATCTTTCTCGCTGCCACCTCAGATGTTCCGTGATCCCCAAAAGATGGTACTTTCATCTCTCAGTTGCATCATGTTACCCCTGAATGGCCTCTGAGCCTGCAGATCAATTTCATTGACCCGTCACAGTCATTCTACTAAGCACAGGCTATTTTGTCCTAGAATAGCAGCCAGTGCAGTCTTCAATTGATTGTGCAGATGGAGGCAGCAGGCCCGGGCTGGTGTGATGACCCCACGTCTTCCATGATGCACTCTGTCCCTTACACATTTAATTTCCTGGTGCCTATGAACTCTTCTGCTGATTGTTGAACCTGAACATCTCATTCTCATTCAGAGCTTCTCTCAGAGACACATCAACCTCAGTACAGACAGAAACCTTCATTACTCAAGCAGAGCACGGCCATTTCTTTACACTGTTCTTGGATTCATTAAAATATTGTCCTTATTAAATGTCTGTTTATACAGATTCTTAATCAACTCATTTTGTAAGTTTTAATCCAAGTTAAATCCCGAGCACTGAGCATCTGTTTTTTTTATTAAATCACAGGACGTGAGCTTAGTATCTTGTTATCTCAAGGGAGAATACTACTGACACATTCATTAATACCTATTCACACCCCATTTAAAGTGTAAATAGAATTATCTGTGTTCACAATGAGCTACTGATGTAAAATGTAGACTACTGCAACTTCAGTATGAGTCAGTATATGGACAATAAGAAGAGGATGTACATCCACACATGAAATCATTTCAAATTGGAACAGATTAAACAGATGTGTGCTGTGCCTTGCAAACATGAAACAGCTGCTTCCACAACATACAGTGACAAAAACGCACTACCCAAGTAAGTGCTTCCTCTGACAGTGGGCCACAGACTGGTCTGCTGCTCTAAGCAGTGCAATACAGTGACTGTTAACGAGCCTTCACCTGGCATGCATTCCTGGATGTTCTTCTTGCTGGGCCACAGAGAGTTGGACTCGCCCTCACAGTCACACTTACAGGCCTTCCCCATCCACGGGTCTGTCCTCTCCTCCTGTAACACAAACAGGGCAGCACGGGGGATTTTTTTTCATTCAAAGCTTGATTTTAATTTTAATAGCAACATTTTCCCAGGTGCAGAGATGAGTGAGATCATATGGATTATACATACCTCCTCAGTAGAAGCTCTTACTAGGGCTGTTCCAGCAGGGGAACACATGTTGCAGAGAGAGGGAAACAAATCAGTGTTAGAAGAGCCACCGACAATATATTCTGATAGAGCCACTGAATGATAAAACACAATGCATTAAATTATGAAATAACAATGCATTCAATAATTAAGTAACTCACAACTGATACAGACATGCTGTAACAAATGTATGCAAAGATTGTATGAGAACACCTCAAACATGTTAGGTATGTTTTTTTCTGTTTCCACTAGTTTCTCATTAGCATTTTGAAAACAGGTTTACAGGCACAAGTTGTGTTCAGCATCTACAGAAAAGCTATTTTTGTCAGAATGTGTCATCCTATGAACATGCACTATACAGTATATCCATCCAGTTTCTGAGCCCTTTATCCAACTTAGGGCCACAGGAGAGCCAGAGCCTATCCCAGCAAGCAATAGGCACAAAGCAGGACACACTTTGAATGGGACACCAGTCTATCATAGGATAAACACAGATACAAACACAGACACACACACACAACAGGACCATTTGTCCCAGAAGCCAATTAACCAACAGTACCAGCATGTCTTTTGACTGAGGCAGGAGAGCAGAGCACCTGGGGGACACCCACATGAATACAGGAAGAACTACAACTCCACACAGATAGCACCCCAGGAAATGAACCCAGCACTCCAGCACTGCAAGACAGTAATGCTAACTACTGCACAACCATGCCACCCACAGAGTATACACTGTACATTCTTTAAACATATAATGATATGAAGGATGCTAATATTGAAGTTCTGTTTTCTCCATGCTGATAGCACACTGATGCTGATACACAGATGGGTTACAAACGTGCAAGAGGGATAGAGTGAACCTAAACCTCATTCGGAACACCTGTCCTGCAGCAACTAGACAAAATGTCCGGACACCATATTACTGTGCATCTCTGCACCAGAGGAGGTTCTGTGCAATGAAAAATAAGTATACTTTAAATGCCTGAATCCCCCACTCTTGTAATAAAGTAAGCACACAGGGACATACCTTCAGACAAGAAGAGGATGGACAATAGAATATTCCCAAATTTGATCTCCATCTTCCTTTTACCTTGGATGCAGAGTAAACTGCAGCCTTTGTCAAATGGACTGGATTATCTTAATCCACAGAGCACTAATGGCCTTCTCTAATGCTCTTTATCTCATTGCAAAGCCCCTCCCACATCTGTGGAGGGTCTGCTTTTCTAATGCGATACCAAGAGCCTTCTACTCCACTACAAATATTAAACCATTCCCTCAAATCCCACCTTTGTACAGTTACTACTGCACTCAACTGAGTATATGTTCAAATTCTAATGGGTCACCGTTAGCTGTCTCTGCAAAGGCCAACCATTAAGGATAAGGAACAGGATAATGTTTTAAATGAAGTGTCGGAGTATTTTTTTCTTAATGTGCAATTATAGACTTACTGGCAGATTCTTTAAAACACTAAGTGGGATTTCACTCAAGCTTCTGTCATCTGCGTTTAGACCCACAAAATCCCTTGTGGGGAAACATCCACACCACACCAAGACGAAAAGGACAAGAAAATGAATTGCTCAGTGAAACCACCTAAACCGTGCATTTTGATGCATAATATGGGAGGTGACAGCAGCAAACAACTCTGAAACAACCTCTGACAGGAGCCTGTTTGTGTTTATTTTTAACATCATGATTATTTAGCTGACAGCTGATGACTGTTCGCTGTTGAGTCCAGAGCACAGGGTTGTCAAGGGCTGAAACTCGAGACCCACAGTTCAGGGTTTAACCACTCACGTTACATAAGAAAAAGTAATATCTGAGAAAACAACATAACCTGATCTGTAGCAAATAAATTAAAATTCCATCAAATCTTAACTTGCATGTGAGAAGACAAGTGTGCATGAATGTTACAGGACTCCTCCAAAGGTAATGTCTGCTTTAATGCAGAACAGCAAAGAGGAAGCAATCTGTACCTCTGAGATTAAACACTGTTTAGTCTGTCACACAGTCAGCTAGCAGTGTGTGCAAGAACTAAAGAAAACACTGTAACACATGGTGTTGTTTAGTGTGTTAGTCCCACACATAGGACTTTAAATACAGTACCACGTACAGTATGTTAACTCACTGTACTGTATAATGTGGGCAACAATCTGTTATATGAATTTCTCAACATCTTTCAGAGTTATTCAAACAAAGGCTGATTAGGCCATTGATTTTTCATTAGAATTTTTATTTTAAATCATTTTTAGCTTCTTTTTTGTGGGTGAATCTATTTTGAATCCTTTTTAATACAACACTTATATTCTTTAATGAGCAACCCACCCAGAAACAATGATAACAGAGACCAATCCCTACGCAGTAATTAAGTGAACAATTCATTCAAAAAATTCATGACAGTTGTTTCAGCTGTCCCCCAGGACCAGGAGTGAATATAAATTCTTTAAAGCAACAGCAGCTGAAATACTGAGAAAAAATTGTCATTAAAGCAATCCAACCATGGCAGAAATAACTGGTTTATATTAGTTTTAAAAAGAGATTAAATGAAAATCTCCAGTCATTTTGGTAGCCCAGGACCAGACCTGAAGAGCGCTGCTATAGAAACTAATTATTCAAAGTTTGCCTATAAAATGTGGTTTTCAGGATCAGGACTGCAGTTACCTGAAATAGAGTATTCCATTTGACCAAATCAGGTATTTCAAAGTTCAGGGGAGAGAATCTGATGAGTTTTGCCCTTCTGGGAGTGACACAGAGGAATACTATCATATAGCAGTGGGTCTGAACCCTGATCCTAGAGAACCCCTGAGTCTTCTGGTTTCCAGTCAAACAGATTTTGTAATTACTGAGGCCAATTTATCCTAGTAATTGAGCTCCTTACATGGTTAGACCCATTTCTGTCTTCAATTTCTAGTGTCACAATACTCTGCTCCACATTTGCTGTTGAAAGAAATACCAAAGAGAACTCCAAATGATCAAATTGCTTGTCTTACATCTGTCTAAATAGCTCTGAGTAGGTAACCAATTAAATATGTCCTAACACAGATGGGAATTACACTGTCACACACTCCCACAAAATAGTGACTGCAATTTTCAGACGTTCAGTTACATTGCACATGTACCTGAATGAGGATGAAACTCAGAAGCTTGTTCAAAGATGACAGTTATTGCTATAACACCATCCAAATCCTCAATCACAGAACAAAAAAAAACATCTTAGTAATCATCTAAAGATTAGTCTAATTAAGAGTTCAATTGAAACAAAAAACAGTAGACACAGGGCTCTATAAGACCCAGGGTTGATAACGACTGTTTCAAACGCTTGGAACATCTTAAAATATTGTTCAGTTAGGACTAAATTGTAAGTTAATTGAAATGAAGTTAATTCTAGGCCCTGGGGGTTTAGTGAAGGTCAAGTGCTTTCTCAAAAGAATTTCTAAACTATGTAATTGCCAAAAATCTCCTGCTTAACTAGATGAAATATCTGCTATAAATAATAGAAATAGTCTATTCAAGTCTATTATTATAAATAGTCTATTAAACCCATTAGAACCCTACTATACTTGTAGGACTGAGGCTCACAATAGCCAGGATTCAGTCACATACTGGAATTTTATAAAGGTTTGGCCTTGGCCTGACCAGACGAGGTAGCCTACTCCTGGACCAATCGGTGACAAAGATGTGTTTAAATGTCAAGCCAGACTAAGGTTCCTTAAGTGCAACTTTCCCTTCACAGGCTTTTTAAAACTGTGTACACACATCATCTTAAACAGATGAACACCCATATTCCTGACGCAACCGATACAGCTTGCTAGAGTTAAAGAGATCCAGTCTGGGGACGAATGCTCTTCTTAGGTTTTTCCATACATAAGTAATTGCCTAATTATTTTAAGAACTGATGAGAGGCATGGTGTACTCACTCCCTAAATAATGCACAACGAGCCTAATTTAAATCACTAGACTCATATTTTTTCTTCAATAACCGCCAATTCCAACTTGCCAGGCATTATTTTAGGAAGAGTACATGAGGTGTAGGTAATATTATTAAATCTTATACCATAAACACATCTTAACCAATAATTAGTGCAACCATATATAAAGGAAGAGCTAGTCAATAGTGCAATACATAAATACAATTAGGAATGAACCTTAACAAGCATTAATTTTTGCAAATTGTTCTTTAATAGAAACACCTGAATTGTCATGACACACAGCTGAATTATAGATATATAAGCCATTTTCCCAGGACAGCATGATGTGCCTCATTTTCCTTTGTTTGAAGAAACATTCGTGGTTATAGAAGCTGTGGTAAGTCTTGCATTTTAAAAAGGTTTTTGAATGTTTTAAAGTGGTATTTGTAAATATCTAGAACTAAAGTTTTTACACCTGTTTGTAATCTTGTTTGCAGTTTTTTCCCCCTAAATGGCTAGTAGCACTACAGTGCCTTCTATTCCATGCTTTAAGACCTACTTATTAATTGGTGTTCTAGTTATCATGAAGACTTCTACCTTGAGGAAGAGGCCAACTAAACAACCTTGCACACCCAGGAGTAAGAAAGTAAACTATTCCACCTACATCTACAGATGCCTTAAAGAGGTTAGTTTATAACTACTGTATTGTAACGCATACGGCCGACAGGCACTGTGTAAGACCCGGCTTACCAGAGCGGTAACGTCACCGCCCTTCCCTCGTCTCTAGGCTGGTTCCATTGCCGTAAAACCTACATCCCGGGAGCTGTTCGAGGTCGTGGCTTCGGAAGCGGCACGCCTGTCTCTCTACAATAAGAGGAGAACCATCACCAGCCGAGAGATCCACGCCGCCATGAGGCTGTTGCACAAAGCCAAGCGCGCCGGGACCGTGGACGCGTAACCCAGTTTCTGTTTCCAGGGTTGTCTTCGTCTGTGATTATTTTAATGTGAATATTTGAAATAAAGTAACTTTTTAAAAAACGCTTTACAGTCTCCCGTCTTGCCTGGGTGGGGGTTTAATGCATGGTCTTCGGATAAGACGACATTGTACTATGGCGTTGCCGGTTTATGGAACTTGTGTGGCGTTTCAAAACCAACTTGATCATGTGTGGATACGTGCCTTAAAGGTGACGCAAGGACTCGAGCCTCTCGAATTAAATTCGAAAGCTTTGGCACGTTTAGGGGAAATAGTCGGTCCTTCTACTCCTGTACTTTTTTTTTCTTCCCCCGCCGGAGCTGCATTTTTAGCTTGTCTGTCGGGTTTAACGTCTCGATCAACAGCTGTCTATTTACCCGCTTCCACCGTTTAAAACTGTAGAGGGATCCTAGCTCATTTTACATTACACCCAATTGGGGAAATGCATCTCTCTTTTTCCCGCCCCCTCCACAGTGGAACGCTTTCCAGTTACGAAACTGGATAACTAAGAAATACTTGAATCGCTACATTTGCAATCGTGAGAAGTTACTGCAGCGGTGAAATCAGGTGTGGTGCTCTGAGAACTCAGCAGGTGGAGGCCTTGGTCCGCGAAACTCTAAGATGGGAACCGAAGAAGCGATATCTGCTAATGAGAGCAACGCAATTCATAATCCGTATTGGTAGCTTGGCAGTGTCTTTTTGGAGTTCAGACTTCAGGCTGTATATACTGTAAACGAAAACGTAATCCGTTTTTTTAACTTTATGCTGGTGCCTTGGAAATATGTGGTATTTAGTTTGTGCGAATAAAATTCCAGAGTGCAGCATTCCAGACCGGTGCTTGACTTCACTACTTAATTACTGTTGTTGAAAGTAACATTCAGTTGGGTTTTAGGATTTGCCGTTTTAGCGTGAAACATCGCTCAGGAGGTTATTTAAAGGAGAAAGTGCAAAACGATGTAATAGTCAAAGTTTGTTAGGAGATCCGCAGGGAAGGGCCTCTATAAAATTGTACTGCAGCGATGTCTCCTTTTTTCCTACAGTATCTGCGTCGACGGGTTCATAATGAGAAGCACAGGAGAAGCAGCTCCACGCTCACTCAGGGTTATTGCCCTTCTGGGGTAAAAGTACAGGGGCCGACCTAATCACGGAGAAAGATGAAATATTTAGATGAAGAGAGAAATGGAGAAAGAGGCGAATATTAGCACAAACAGGAGGGGAAACCTCCCCTCCCTTAAACGGAGCTTTTAAACGACTTCACTTAAGGTCCTCAATACAGCACAACATTCACGGGCCATGCAAATTAAAATGTAATCTTCTGAGCAAGATGTCACATACTGTATTCTAAAGCCTTTCTGCATCTAGCTTTGGTGTAAGCCCTAACCAAACCATAGAGCAGACATACTGTACAGTAATATTATTTATGTACCCTTTAAGTGAGTTAACACATTATTTTCGATTATTTGAAAGACTATTGACTAGTCAAAACAAAATAATTGTATCTGTATTACATAATCATCTTAATTTTCATTAAATTACAAATTACAATGCTTTTCAAAGCATTTCCATTTCATTTATGTATTTATGCTTTTATTTAATCAATATATTATCAAACTTTTTTTACAAATTTAGTAAAATCTTAGTTTTTAGAGGACTAATAATCATAATCAGAAAAGACACTTTATTTTTCATGCTTCATAAAAACTGCAGTTGTGACTCTTTGATATGTGTATGTACTGTACATCACAACCACACTTTTTCCATTTGTATAGAAGTGCAATGAAGTCTATGTTTCTGCATGTTTCACCTTAGGTTTGCAAAATACCATAAAACATACTTTCAATGCCATCAAGAATTGTATTAACTGACAAGAAAGGAATGTGGAAGATCTTTGACTCACCAAATTAATCTCCAGATTAAATTATATAATTGATCATGTAGTTTGCATGTCGAAGAACATACTGAAGTCAAAGTATACACAAAAGTGTTTATGTCCTAAGATAATCATATGAATGCATGGAATTACCCAAAAATAAAATATATTGACTGTTGCCTGTAGTGGATAATAAATTTTGTGGAAAATACAAGAGTAATGAAAAAACTAAGAGTATTCTTTTTACTCTTAAAGAGTCTAGATATACTGTAAATTGTATAGTCTCATAAAATATTTTTTTCCTTTTTCTGTCTATTAATCAATTCTCTTTCAAAACAAAAGGTGCCTACCTCGACGTTCCCATATTGTCTTCCAGTGATGTCCCCTTTATTGTAATCCAAATAATATATACACAACTTTTAATGTGAATATTTTTTATCCAAACCTGAATGGCGAAACTGAACAATTTTATGAATGAAAGAAGCTGTCAGCAAATACTTCAGAGATAAAGCAGGGGATGAGGGGGGTGAGGTAAGGGGATGCAAGACACTGTATAGGAGACATCTCTGTCAGCTACAGGTATCAATGTTCATCCTACAGTACATATCCAGCTATTAAAAATCAAATTCCTTTAACTGTAATAAGTCATTGGCCTACTATACCAATATGGTAATACTGTATGTTGTTTTCTACCTCAGAGCCACTGTAGTATCAGACCTTCAGCAGGCAATACAGAAGTTATTACAAGTGTCATAAAAGGGTAGGCATTTAATTATTGTCTAAATCAGTGTACTGTTAATATTTTACGTTTCTGTTTAATAAATTATAATGATAATCTTTTGTTGATGAGCACTGTGATGTTTACAAGTGATTGCAAAAACAACAAAAATAGCTCCTGGTCCTTATTTAAAGGAACCACGTGACGAAGAAATGACAGCGGATCCCAAACCTGAGTACTGTACAGTACATCACTTGCGGTGTAGTAGACAGAAGCTACAGTGTCTGTTGCAACATAAGCATCCTTTTCGGAGAGGATTCGCCTGTTGATGAAGACGCCAGCCCAGGTGCGTGGAGCGGCTGTACTGTTGTGTAACCTTGAAGAGAAGAAGCAATGCGGCCGATCTCTTTTGGAGCAGGAATGAATAATGCGCAGGATGGAAGCAGCTCGCTCTTCAGCGACTAGACACAGCCCTAACCTCTGCTTGGATCAGACACTCCCCCGACTCGGATGCGAATGTCTCCTGGAGCTGCTTCGCTAAATTGCAGGTGTGTGCACGCGTAGTTTGTTCATTTATTCGTTTTTTACTCTTTAAATAAATATGTTTGGTTATATTTTTTATATTCCATTTTGAAAGAAGGAGACTAACGACTACACTTGTGCTACACATGAATATCGCAGGTGAAAAAAGCTAGTTGATTCCAGCTATCGTTGGGGTGCCTTGTAGTGGTGTGTTGTGCTGTGATATTGTTCCACACATTTACGCCGTTCTGCAGGTATGTATAAAATTAACATCCCATTGTAAGGTACTCAGTGACCCTGTAAGAAAACCAATGACAAAACGTCAACACTAGAGGTGCCTTTAGAGTTGTACGATACAGTATGTTGTAAAACTATCACGGGTTGTATGGCGACGAGTGCTGTTAATACTAGTAGTGTGAAGCACGTTAGAAAATGTAAAATTGTATATATTATATAAAATATTATATATTTTTAAATGTATATTTTATAAATATATTTATAAAGAGTCAGAAAATATCATTTTAAAATATATTTTGTTTTTGTTACAATCACTCTTTGAACTTTTATAGTACGTATTTGAACTTATCTAAAGACGCTGGTAATGACAGAAAATATGTCTCAGTAAACGTTTTACACAACACCGATTGATTTCAGAACAACAAAGTCAACAAAGGTTTAAAAACGGGTGTTAAAAATAAAATACTAAATAATCTGTAATGTCAAATTAAAAATGATGGAGTTAATTCGGTAAAAAACTGCAGAAGGGCTCTTAAGGACTATGTCAATCTTAATTTAACTGGTTTTTATAATGATTTTGTCACCATGGAAACTGATTCTACGTGGACTTCAGGATAAATTCATTTAGAAAGCTGCATAGTTTGCAGGCTGTAGTTCCTTTATTCTGATTGTGTTCTCATTGCAGTTCAAATACAGCAATATTGTAATCAAGAGTAAACGTTTTCAGGAAGGAAAATTTAATGTTAAAGCCTTAATACTGTGTACAATAACTTGATGTGTTGTGCTGATGTGCAGTGTCTTTTATAGAGTGGTTTGAACTGTTGATTTATGACTTGCTGTTGTCATTACTGTTTGACACTTCTTTTCTTTATTTGGATTGTCTTTCACATGTTACTGGTTGTGGTGTGTGGGTTTGTCACATGATTATGAGGTTTAAAGAAAAACAATAAATCTGAGCAAACCTCATTCAATAATTTAGTGTCTTTAGTGTTAATATTGTAACCCTGTGTATAATGATCTACAATGGCTAACAAATGCATTCACCCCCTTGGACTTTGTCACATTTTATTGTGTTACAATATGGAATCATGGTGGATTTAATTGGGACTTTTTGGGCATTTGATCAACACGAAACACTATCATGTCAAAGTAAAGACAGAATTCTACAGAAATACAAATGCTCACACCTGAAGAAGGCTCCACGGCCCAAACATTGTGTTTTCTTTCTTCTTTTTTTCAGCATGGAATAAACCTACAGGTATTACTTGTTCCCGTATATATTATTGTGTATACATATACATAGAAAGATCTAAATATATATCTTATTGCACCTTAAGAAACATCAATACATATCGACCATTTATCATAATAGGTTCTGTTCATCAACCGTAAAGTTTTCGTATTGTCGTTCTGATAAACCTACGCGAGGCCAAGCTGTAGACTTTTGTTTTGATTTGTGTCAATCTATGGCAAAAAATCCCAATTTAATTTCCATATTTTATTTTCACAATAAAAAGTGAAAAGTGAAAGTGAAAACGTCCAATGGGGGGGGTGAATACTTTTGATAGCCACTGTATGTATTAAAAGGTTGAACTCTAGTGTGTGTGTTTTAGTGAAGGTTGAATTCCTTTGTATAAAATTTTACCATTTAAATGATTAAAAATAATTTGTTTCAGACTAAAGGCCTCTTTTAACCCTGTAGAAAAAATGTAAACAGTGCAGTACATGTATTCATTGTGCAGGATGTTGTCATAATGGCAAAACATATGATTTTTCTGGTAACTATTTTCTGTATTGTCAAAAGTGGTCATAAAAGATGCACTTGTTATCAAGCAAAAATAGTATATTTTTGTACTTGAAAAGTTGACTTTCTCGATAAGTTGACTGGCATTCTGTATAAAATACATTATTTATGCAGAGACTGTAGTTTGGCAGCTAAGAGACACATCTACTGTAAAATAAGCAAGAAAGGCAGAACATTTATGAGCCAAGGCAAATCAAATAAAATGTACTGTTGTTAATTGGTTGCTATAGGAACTCTTGTATTCAGGAACATATGAGCTTTTTTTTAAACAGCTCAGTAAAGGCACATCTCATTTCAACTTGTTGGTTTTGCTGAAGTTCAGGTGTCGCTGTTACAGGAGAAGGTGAAATTGGACTGAATTAAAATAAAAATGTAATTTGGCTGGTCCTGCCTTTTTATTCCATGCACTTGGTAATACATGTGCTAAATATGAATCATTCCCTCGGCAGGCATATAGAAAAGTACCTCCAACAGCCACCCTGGGTCAGCATCAAAGCTTTGTTGGAAATATTTGATGCTTGATCTTGCAGGTGGTGATTTCTTGTATAATTTTATGCCTTGAGAACTGTGACAACAAGAGTTCGGTTATGTTATGTTTTATTTCTGGGGAAAAAATATTAAATTATGCAAAAAAGTCTCTGAAATCTGACATAGCAAAGTTTTACCCCCTACTCCCCCTAGTTAAATATGTCATGCAACAGATTTTTACTGGAGAAGAGCTTTTTCTTATACCTCTGTTCCAGATCTCACATGTGCTTTGCCGGTTACTGTTGAACATTTGTTTGAAACAGTACAGTACGTGTTTCCCTGATATCAAGAGCACACAACTCCAGCCCTAGAGGACTACAATCCAGCAGGGTGATGTGTGGGTCTCTTACTTTTATCTCCATGAATTCGGGAACTAGGGAAACATGTTAAGCCAATAATCAGATTACAGAGGTAGTTAGGAGTTTGAGTCAAATGAAAACCTACAGACACTTCAGGACTGGATTTGTGTCTCCCTGACCTAACCTGTTTTTAGTTACACTTTTAGCTGAGCCACTGTGACATTTGTACATGTGACTATGTATCACTAACTGGAGCTTATCTTCTCTTCTTGTCTTCCTTTAGCTCATCTTTGTTTTTTGCTTTGACGATTACTTCATTTTAATGTTAGAAACTCCAGAAAAGTTAATAGAATCTTAAAATCTACCACATTTCACTCCTTTATCCTTATTTTTTTTCCTGGCCTCTTTGTGCATTTTTTGCACTTCTGTTGTCATAAAATACCTTTATAAATTGCTCTAAGAATGCTCTTTCCACCAGGAAAGTGCTACTACATTATGTAAAAATAAAAAAAACAGTCATCTGAATGTTTGCAAGGCAAGGGAGTGAACCAGTTCCTGGGGATGACCACCTGCTTTTGTCTGTGGGTGTTTGCATGTTCTAGAAAAATACAAGGATCAGTTCTTTTGCTTGTATCTTGTGTGAGAGAAGCCCACAATTCACAAGGAACACAGATGGAGTGGTTAATTAAGGCAGCATTTCAAAGGCATGTTGTTTCTCAAATGTAAAAAGGAACAGTCCTTTGTTCTTTTTGCGTTTACAGGCATACATAACATCAGAAAAACATGATTCTTTTTATATCCCAACATAAGTTTTTCTGTTTTCCCAGTGATGAGACAGAATACCAAGAAGGCATCAAAGTTTACAGCTTTTTGTGAATCTGTCACAGCAGTAGCACACCAATACACTATTTTTGTTTTTAACTCTAAACTTCAAACATGACAAACATAATAAAAAAGAGACCATTCTGTCTGTTTGAATTCTAATTTATTTTTGTTGTTTCAGAGAGCTGGTTTTCAAGCTGAATTTGAAATTGAAGTTGAAATTGATGATGTTTTATAGGCCTGTACCTATTCCATAAATGCGCAAAACTGATCCAGAATGCCATGAATGATCCTGAGTTTTCTTGTGAAATGTTACGTTTTACATATACTGTACATTAACTAAATGTATAGGAAATCACAGTGAATTACCTCAGTGTCTTCTAGCACCGCATCCAACCAGGGAAACATTATTGAAAACCAGTCCAGTAAAGTTTGTTATATATGAGAAGTGTCACCGCTTGAGAGCCCTTTGGTTGTGCATGTGTAGTTTTTCTTCTTTTGAAACAGATTTGTGCTGAAGAGCTTGCAGGAGCAGAAGTCAGGCGGTCAGCATTGTAGCAGTGTTCACTGTGAATCAGGAAGGAGAGGGCCCTATTAGTGTGTGCTGTGGGCTGTGACGTGGGCAGTGTGTGGTAATCCGTAAGGCTTCATAAGGCTAAGAGTAGAATTGGCTCCTGGAGGCCTGTAGAGGTCCGTAATACCACTGTTTATTCCTCTGTGGCTTCTTTCTGTTTTTATCCATTTGCTTGCTTGTTTGTTTTAGTTTGTCTCTCTCCCCAATCTCTTTCCTTTTTTTTTCAGAAAGGTAAGCCAGGAATAATGTCAGCATGTGCCCGGCAGAGTGTAAAAAGAGCCTGTTCACCAGGCTTTGTGTGACAGGACCCCTTTGTGAGCTCGGCGATGGCACGGGGCAGGATAAATGAACACACGCCACTTCTGTAGTCATGGGCTGTGGCACCTCTGTTGCCACGGAGAGCCAGGGGAAGAAATCCGAGAAAGGTGAGTGCTGTTTTTGTTTTCAGATTGCTTTTTTTTCCCTCTCCCTTTCGATATTGAAAGGCCAAGATCACAAAATGAGGCTTCTGCAGAAATTCATTCTGAATGAAATACAGAATATGGGTTGCCTCAGAATGTATCCTCCTATCAGTAGAACAACATTTTCAATTTAAAAATGTGTGTCAATAAAATATTGATACTACATAAGACTGCCTGCCAGAGGTGTTTAACTTTACCGAATTTCTGAAGGTCTGTATTATGTGGCAAGAAAGTAATAGAAAATGGACTGACGGTTTCAGTATATAAAGTCAGAATATTCATTGGTCCAACAAAATATAAAGAGCTGATAAAATATTGTGTAAAATAATGTAAAATCAGCTTCACCTTTTTGTAAGGAAGCCACAAGCATATTTGCAAAACACTCAGATTCACGCTTCTTCCTTCCCAGAGCTCCAATTTGTGTATTTAGCTCCTCCTTGGTTCTCTTCGTTGTCTCAGAAGTAGTTTTCACTCCTCAGTTTCCCTCCGTATTCCTGTGTGTCCTATTAATTTTTCCTTTTCTTAATCCCCCAGAGCTGCCTTACAAATTCTTTTATTCAATTACTGCTCACGCAGAGGAGTCTACCAAGACTCCCTCCCCAGCTCTAGGTAAGATCCCCTCCCTCCAGTTGTTCTCCATTGGTCACTGCTTGGAATTACATGGTACAGTAAGGGGTTCTCCATGTCTTATGTAGAACATTTATCAATATTGTAGATTAACACAGCATACTTGTGCTCTCGGTGAACTCTGTATCTCTGTAGCCAGCAGCTATATCACGTTGCAACTTGCAACTGGCAGCCCACTGAAGCTCAGCAGGTGTGAGCCTGGTCAGTACCTGGATGGGAGACCTCCTGGGGAAAAACTAAGGTGCTGCTGGAAGAGGTATTAGAGAGGCCAGCAGGGGGGCGCTCACCCTGCGGTCCAAGTGGGTCCTAATGCCCCACTATAGTGACGTTGTCCTTCGGATGAGATGTAAAACCGAGGTCCTGACTCTCTGTGGTCATTAAAAAGCTCAGGGCGTTTCTTGAAAAGAGTAGGGGTGTAACCCCGGCGTCCTGGCCAAATTTCCCATTGGCCCTTACCAATCATGGCCTCCTAATTAATCCCCATCTTTGAATTGACTTCGTCACTCTGCTCTTCTCCCCACTGATAGCTGGTGTGTGGTGGGACGCTCACCCCGCAGTCTGTGTAAGTCCTAATACCCCAGTATAGTGATGGGGCACTGTAGTGTAAAAAGGTGCCATCCCATTCAGATGAGATGTTAAACCGTGGTCATTAAAAATCCCAGGTCATTTCTGGGATTCAGGGTATTAATCCCAGTGTCCTGGCCAGATTTCCCCCTGGACTCCTAATAATCCCCTTCTATGAACTGGCATCTTTACTCGGTTCTCAACTGATGCGTGGTAAGTGTACTGGCGCACTTTGGGGCTGCACATTGGTGTTAATGGAGGAAAGTCCCCCTTACCTGTAAAGTGCTTTGAGTGGAGTGCCCAGCAAAGCGTTATATAAGTGTAAGGATTATTATTACCTCCATGTGCCCAGAGCTCCAGGCCTATCTTAGTGGTCTGTGTATCATTGTGTATCACCCTGGTGCAACTGTATAGCTCTGCCTCCTCCTGCTCCGGGAAACCTGTAGATGCAGGTATTGACACGATCCGGGGGATTTCCTCATGCTGCAGCAGGCTATCGCCATAGGGTGCAGCTTGATTATATTACTGGGACCATCTAGGGCAATGTACTGTAGCTGAGATAAAGTACAGTAGTGTATGTGTCCATCACATATCCCTACCCTTATGAAACTGTACCATGGTAAATTAGTACTCTTTGTCATTTTCCCCACTCTGTTCCCTGGAATATGCTACGCTTTACTTTGCTATGCCACGGCTTCACCATACGTCTCTGTGCTTTACCTTGCTGGTACCATGATTTCATACTACACTCTACGTGGATTTCCCTGTTGTTTATACCACAGGAAATTTTCATGAGGATTTTGTATCTTCCTGCATAGCGCTAGTTAAACACCTTGTCAGTTTTCATGTGCTTCCGAATAACGTTGCACGCAATACTTTTCACCCCACTGTACCGCTTAACAGTTTGCCCACTGAGCTCAGAGCCTGTCTGGAAAACACAAGGCAGTTAATGTTAACCTTAACCTTAACCTTGTCTGGAATAGAAACTATGACCTAGGAACTACAATGCATTGTTAATCACCATGTTACCCAATTGCATGCGTGAAAACAGTTATAACAATATAAAAAGCTTGCAGATCTATATCTGTGTATTGACACAATGAAGTTTAATTAAAGCTCAGTAGTAGAAGCCTTGGGACATCATCTATTCCATCTACTGTATATCCCTGTTTACTGATGGTCCTCTGTGAGTTTGCTGTATGTTAAACACTCTCAGAAGGTCTTTGGTGGATAGGTACATTAAATGCGTCCCAGACTATTTTATCTTTTCAGGATGTTAGCACCTGTCTTCCATTACTAAACATACTGTATACTGTATGGTAGTTAAGCAAATCAGATGAAGACAGCTAGTTATTTTTACTTATGATAAGCAGAGTATCGGGTGCAAAATACATTTTAGTTATCCAGTTTCTTGTTTGCTCAGTTCACTATAATGATATTATTTATTTATTTTGGAAAGGTTTAACAAGAGGAGAGCTTTATTTGAACACTATTACTTTGCTAACTTTGCAAGACAAGGGAAGCTACAGTTTTTCAAGCACATGCAAGGAGGAACCCTAAATTAGGCGAGGAAATAATACCATATAAAAGTTGAATTGTTCTGCATTCTTCCCACAGTCCAGAGACATCCAGGTTGATCAATCGGCTTCTAGGAAAATTGGCCCTGGTGTGAGTGTAAGTGTGAGTGTGAGTGTGAGTGTGTTTGTGTCTGCCCTGCGATGGACTGGCGTCCGATCCAAGGTGTATCCTGCCTCGCGCTCATTGCTTGCCAGCTCGGTCTCCCCCTTCGACACTGTTCTGGATAATGCGGTTAGAAAATGGGTAGATGGATGAAGTTTGAATACAGATTTGGAATTAACACGGTACATATCTATCTCGCGTGCGCTGTCATTAAGTTTATTGTGGTAGTAGAATCACATCATTGCATGTTCCATTAAATTTTTTCTGGTCAGTCGGATCAGTGAAGTTCTCAAGCTGCTGCATGGTTTTGAAACAAGAGGGTGCTAAGCCAAAACTGAGAGAAGATCTGCACATCTACTGGCCAGATGGCTTTACTGTGGATCCCGTTCCTGGTCGGCAGTATGCAGTGCAGCTGGAAGCAGTGCTCTGACCACGCGCTCTCTGCGGGATCTGTGCGTTACAGTGATGAAGGCAGCAATCCTGATCCAGCGGTGGTACCGGCGCTACATGGCACGCCTCGAGATACGGCGGCGATACACTTGGAGCATCTTTCAGTCCATTGAGTACGCAGGGGAACAGGACCAGCTGCAGGTCAGTGAGGGGCAACAGCAGGGCCTGAGCCTCTGTGTGTCCTGGGGTAAGGGAACCATGGGCTTAGCCACTTAAAAGAGAAAGAGGTATGCTTCACTTTACAGAAGGGGAGGTACTGTAAGTGATTCAGCAACTGGATGTTTGTCCTATTTTCTCTGGGTGTTTTTTTAATGAATCCAGTTGGCTGGCACACTTAATTCAAATCCAAAATGTGTGTCACAAGCCCATTACCTTTCTTCAGCCCTGGTGTGATCTCCTGCCACCTCCAGGAGTTGAAGCAGCTGCTCTTACGTATTGTACATGCTAAAATAAATTCTAATTTTGGTCACTGGTTTTATTCCTTTTGGCAGCTATCCAGTTTCTTCAGTTTCATGCTGGACAACGTCACCCAGCTTGGTGTGAATGGCCCAGGTGAGTGTCCTCTGGGTCTCTGCAGCACGGCCAGTGACAGTGTTAGGAACATGCAGTGGAACTGTCCTGGGTCTCTTCTCTGTGAGGGGCTCTCTCTTTGCAGTTCAATAGATGACATTTCATTGTCGAGCTCTTGAAGATCAATAGAGCACAGCAGATCACTTTGGGTCGCTTGGCCCTCGAGGCTAGGTCTTCCATGTGGATATTATGCCAGTGTGATCCATTGAAATAAGTGCACATTGCAGAAAAAAAAGAGTAGTTTGACATTGAGGAGGCCTTGCCTGAATGTCAGTTGAGGGTAAACATTGTAGATCTTTCTAAAACTGCTGTAATTTTGCTGAAACGTTTCATGGCTTTGTCTTGTTCCTAATCATAGCCACTAAATCTGGATTTTGCCAATTCAGATTTACAGACTTATTCAATTATTTTTGGTTTATTTTTGTTTAGCTCCAAGTTTGTTAGTACCTGATCATACTTTATTTTTTTTAATTGCAATGATATTCCCCTAAAACCTAAAGCTATTTGGTACCAAGCTTTTAGATTTTTGTCGCATGTTGTGAAGCTGTCATTCCTGTCATGAAGTGTTGCTCCCATGGCCTAAGTGATGTATTAAATCTGTTAGGAAGTTATCAGGAAGAGAAATAGAATTATTGTTTCATTGTAGTATGCAGTAAATGACCAATATTAGACAGAGCATTAGAATCATACTGTTTAGTAGAGAGTAATGAAAAGTGAATTGTTGGCAGTACAGTATATGCCTCTTAAACAATACTATAATACAGTATGTCTTCTGATTAAGAGTCTTAGTGTCATAAGTGACAATGGTTGAACTGCGTTCATGTTTTCTTTCATTAACTAAATGCACAGTCGCTTTTAGTAAAAATAAAAACAGGCCTTCCCCTTTTCAGAAGATTGTTTCAGTTTTTAGCTCTAACAAAATGAAAAGATGGGCTTCATCCACATTTTTTCCGCCTCTCTTAAGCTGCTTTAAAAAAGAACATTACCTAAATAGAGAGGCGGTGTTGCTTAGCAACATGGCACGATACAAGTTTCATTGCTGGTAATGCAGAAGGCACCATTATACTGTTGCTGCAGCTGCATTGTTATGTGCATAACTACTGTGTTATGCAATTATAACAGTTTGAAGACAATTATATTAATTGCCACTTCATTTGAACAATGGGTTTGAAAAATCCTTGCAAAACTGAAGGGATCATAGGTGCTAACCTGAACCGTCTGAATAAGTAATAATTAATTGCACCATTTTTTAAAACTTTGTTGATTTTGTTTTGGGGTATATTTTATCTTCAGTGGTTTTTCATTCTTTAACGATATTGCATAAGTGTGGTAAAATCCAAAATTAAAAAACTAGGATACTGACTAGATGTGACACTAGCCTGTGATATATAGTGCCCTGAATGTTTCACCACTGTCTGTTGAAATGGCTGTGTTGTTCTGTATCCTGGCGTGGGAGTTTGGCAAGAGATTGTTCTATGCCTGTGTGCTTCTTGAGAAAGGAGGAGGGTGCTCGTGTGTATACTGCATCTCCACAGTGAGAGGGCTCTTCACAAGCTGATGCTGCAAATACAAGAGGCCCTACTGGCTGTTTACTATTTGTTGGTCGAAGTACAAACAAGCCCATTGGCTGGAAGAGAGGAAGAATGCACTCAAGTGTGGGCTTATCAGCTCTCATTGGCACAACTGGGGCAACCACTCTGAGGAACTGATCATTTACTGTACAGCCAGCGCCAGTGTAGACACCGAAAGTAGCTCTGGAAATTACGACATGGGAATTAAATTTGATTTAAGCAACAGTCGCTTTTTTCTCTTAAATATGAAACATGTCCAGAGTTCCAGTCTGTTACTTGTGTGAACATTTGTGTTAGTTTTCCACCTGATAAGACTCATAAGTTCCCAAATAGGAATTTTCTCCACTCGGTCCTAGAAATGCATGGTGATCAAAGAAAAAGAGCAACACACAAGCTCCACAGCTCTCTTCTCCCTCAGTGTCTCTCGGCTGGCACTCTAACACTTTCTGAGAACGTATTGCTCTGTCAAAGGCACAAGACTGCATTTTTGTTCCCTTAAAATAAAAGAAACGTGTTGCCTAAGTGCAGGTTTGTCAAGAAACGAACACAGTACTCTGGTATCATTGCCCCTTACCTTCTTGATTTAGTGAAATAAAAACCTAGATTTAAACATGATCATCACGTCTTTTGGCTTCTCTTTCACAGATCTGATTTCCCACTTCCTGTGTCCAGCAGGCAGCGCGCTGACGGAGGAGGGGGTGCCAGTCCAGTTCGAGAAGATTGAAGTGCCAGACTCCTACTCCGGCCCTCGGCTGGCCTTCCCTCTCACTGTGGCTCATACCAACGCGCTCCTCAGTGCCTTCAAGAAGCAGCAGGTGCATGGCTGCAGCAGCACGTCCCCCTGCGCTGTGCTCACAGGGTGCAAAAATGACACCTGCAGTGCAGGAATGTGTGTGGGACAGCCTGTTTCGCTGCCGTCCTTTCACAAAGCACCCATATAGTGTTCTTGGTTCATGACACGTGAGCAAATGAGCAAGATACAGTAGGTGAAATGGCCTGCTGCCATTTGCTATATATTTGAATTGTACAGCAGATGTTTGTTGGAGTGATGAAGCAGTATTTCGGGCTTGCATATCATCATTTTTAGACATGTACACATGGTTCTTTAGAACTGACTTACAGTAACTGTTTTAGAATAATGCAACACTGGAAATGTGAAAGTAGAAGGTTCATGTACAGTTGTTGTTGAGTTTTTTTTGTCAAAATCTGAAGTGAACATCATTTAGGTCAGTTAAAGCATTGCCCCGTGCAGTACATGCTATCAGCCATTTTCCTCCAAATGTTGAAAATGTAGTGCTCTGCATTCGGTAGGAAGTCTAACTCCATCCAGGTCGCATTTTCCTTTCTTTTCAGACCCTTCATGCCCGATATGTTCTACAGTTGTTACACGAGACGAGGAAGTTCTTGAAGCAGATGCCAAACATCATTCACTTGTCGACCTACACCAAAGAGATCACAATCTGTGGTAGGCTGTCCCTGTGGGCTCAGTCGCTTCTTGTTGGAACCGACACCCAGGAAATTGGCATGTGATCTCCGTTTTTTACCCAAAAAATCTGTCATTTGGCCAAGATTTAAAAAAATAGAAAGTACAGCCATATCACCCAGCAACTCACAACTGGCAACCCACTGAAGCTAAGCAGGTGTGAGCCTGGTCAGTACCTGGATAGGAGACCTCCTGGGAAAAACTAAGGTTGCTGCTGGAAGAGGTGTTAGTGGAGCCAGCAGGGGGCACTCACCCTGCAGTCCATGTGGGTCCTAATGCCCCAGTATAGTGACAGGGACACTATACTGTAAACAGGCGCCGTCCTTCGGATGAGACGTAAAACCGAGGTCCTGACTCTCTGTAAATCCCAGGGTGTTTCTCGAAAAGAGTAGGGGTGTAACCCCGGCGTCCTGGCCAAATTTCCCATTGGCCCTTACCAATCATGGCCTCCTAATAATCCCCCTCTATGACTTGGCTTCATTACTCTGCTCTCCTCCCCACTGATATATGATGTGTGGTGAGTGTTCTGGCGCACTATGGCTGCCGTTGCATCATCCAGGTGGATGCTGCACATTGGTGGTGGTGGAGGAGAGTCCCCATTACCTGTAAAGCGCTTTGAGCGCTATATAAGTGTAAGCAATTATTATTATTATTATATTGAGTCTGCTAGGGTTTTGTTAGTCTTGTGTTTAAATGAAGAGCAGAATAAAATGTTTTTCCTGTACCACTCATTAAACAAATCCTTAAACTGGTTACAATAACAAATGTTCGGCTGAAAACATCCTCTCCTTCAAGGTCAGTATTATTAAACATAATGAGGTGTTTAGTTAGAAGATCTCCATCTTTGATGAAGCTGCTGAGTGCAGGAGATCAGAATGTTTATTTGGAGTTTGTGTCAGACAGGTACTTGAAATGATTTTGTGAAAGTGTGATTTGAGAGCCTGGTTTATTAGCTGTCTTCAGCAAGCGTAAGATGCAGTGACAGTAACCATAGACAAGGAAAATTTAATGTATACAATACATAGAAATATTTTAATGCCCTGGACTGTTCCCCAAGTGGTTGAAAAAAAGGCTGAATTGTTGTGCCAGCAGAGTGCAGGGAATGTTGGCATCTGCAGATAATGCCGCCCTTTTCTCAGCTGTTGTTTTTGCTTTTAGTGCAGAACCAACAGATTGCTGAGGAGCTGCCACAAGGCCAGTGTCAGCCATGTTAAGTCACCAATGTTGGCAATGATGTCCAACACAAGACCTCGTCGTGCCATGTCCATTTTCTGGTTAATTTGGCCACTTTGTTGCTGCTGAGGGGAGGGTAGTTTTAAAAGCTCCAGGGTCTATGGCTGTTCATTTTTCACTGTTCCAGTAACCTTGCTGGAGATTAACAGACAGAGAGCAGTGAGACCCACTGGAACAAAACACTAGAATCTGCCAGTTCTGAAGACTTGACTTTGCCTTAGACTGAAAATAGGCTTTTTGAGACTCTACCAACAGCCGTCTCTGACAGAAGTCTCAAACACACCATTACTGTCATATTTGCAACTTTAGAAATAGATTTAATCTTACTGGAGACCTGTGATTTATTTACAGTGTTTTATATTAACTTTACACTTGAGGCTATAGAATCACCCCTAATATGGAAACAATGTGTAATAATTTCATACTGTAAATTTCAGAATGCTTTTTGTTGTATTTTCTCCCCCTTAGGTGATTTACATGGCAAACTGGATGACTTATTGCTTATATTCTACAAGGTAAATATTTAATTGCTCCTTAAAGCTGGCGAGTTGGGTGCAGGTTGACTGACGTTCTTAATTACCATGGACAATTTGCCTGTTTCTAACAGTTTGTGTCTTCTGTCTTTTGCACTGTAGCCATCATTCAGGAAGTGCCATGTCAGGTTTTTTTTTATGAACCCAAGGTTTCTTTGTCTTGATTAATGCACTATGTGGTAAAATAGAATTTTAGACATTTTGATATTTTCAAAGATCAAAGATCAACATGATGGTCAATAGATTCAATAGATTCAATAGACAAGGCTAAAGAGATTTAATTGATAGGTACAGATGCATACAGAAGATGTATACACCTGTTCAATCTCCTGTTTTGTGATTAAGGTGAAAGTGCTTGTAATCACAGATAACTTCATTACTGTTAGTACCTACAAGTATGCTAATTAAACTTGATTTAATGAACATTTTATATACATTGTTTTTCTTTCACTTTCTGTGTACAGAATGGTCTTCCTTCAGTTGAAAACCCATACATCTTCAATGGCGATTTTGTCGACAGAGGAAAGAAGTCGATGGAGATAATCATTATCTTATTCTCCTTCCTTCTGCTTTATCCTAATCATATGCACCTGAATCGGGGAAACCATGAGGACTACATAATGAACCTGAGGTAGAGCCCGTCCTGGTTTCCCGCTGGGTGAATGAAATGGTTTAGCAAGGGAGCATCTCACACAGTGAAATAATCTCTGTGGAACAGAAGTTTAGCTTGACAGTAAAGCTTGCGTCACACTACGTGACTCGACACGGCTTCTAGTCGAGAGCATGTCAAATTTAACAACTGCAGTTGCTGAATCTCGCTGCCTTTTCTGTCCTAGAGAGTCAAATTATACGACTAAGAATCGCAGGGGCTGACTAATTACACGATGCCCTCACGACTTTTCATCACGGTTCCAAATCTCGTATTGCACCGCGAAAATACCGCGAGGTCGCCTCGTTTTGGCAGCCAATCAACGTGGAGCACGCCGGAATAAGAGGAGGAGCACCGCACGAAAGTAAACAAACAACAAACAAGAAAACAGACATCTGTGCTGGCTCCAAAGTTCGACGAGCCTCTCCTCCATTCTCACAGTCCAAAACGCTCGCTTTCCTTCTTTCCTTGCAGCTGCAAGGTATGCATTGGACTTCCTGTTGAGCGCTCAGTGGCTGTTGACTGTCGCAGACACAAGAGCCCACCCCTACGACTTGTGACTCGCTACGAGAAAATCAAACCAGCTGGATATTGTTGCAGCGAGTTGCAGAGAGTCTTAGGGGCTGTTAAGAGCGCTCTGACTGAGTCACTGGGGTTTCACACTGCACACCTGATGGTAACAGGCGCGCGCTGTGACTTTCGACAACTCACTGTGATTTTCTTACGGTTATGTAAAAGAAGGCTAGCCTAGGAAAAGTAATGTAGTGTGATGCAAGCTTAATAATAATTAAATAATAATTGCTTACACTTATATAGCGCTTTTCTGGACACTCCACTCAAAGCGCTTTACAGGTAATGGGAACTCCCCTGCACCCCCACCAATGTGCAGCCCCACCTGGATGATGCGACGGCAGCCGTAGTGCGCCAGAACGTTCACCACACACCAGCTATCACTGGGGAGGAGAACAGAGTAATGAAGCCAGTTCATAAGAGTGTCAGTCTTTCCCGTCTTCTCCCGGTTCAGTGCAGCACTGAGCACATGACATTGGCAGAAACAGTATGGTAGCCTACTGTATGTGGTTAACCCAAGGCTCATATGCCATTTCACATTCTGTTCAGCGCTGCTTGTCTGGATAAGTTTTACAAAAGGGTTCTGACAGATGAAAATGTGCAATGAATTCCTAATCAAGGTGAGGACAAATTGTGTATGCATAGTGGCTAAACTTTTATTTTACTGCTATTCTATGCCAGTAGCAAATCACTTTACATACAATAGTCCCATCTGTAGAATTTCAAAAAGCTAATTATGTCTGAAAGAAACTACATAAAGCTAATAATAAAACAAAAAGCAATAACCTTGGCTGACTTTGAAATCAACTGTCATTTGGTAACTCTTCATTTGTGGGCTGCAGCATGAACACGCGTGGCAAAATGTATTATCCACATTAATCTAAATAAGTGGTGAAATAAGACTGAAAGTATAAAAACAGCATTTGATTTGTAAACCAGAGGGGTACCATTTCTAAAATGATTAATATTCAGTGTTGTTTATTATATCAACTTTTCAGCTGTACCTCCCTGACAAGCCTTTCATCTTTGGCAATTAAAGCTCTACTTTGAGTTGGAAAAGAACAATCAGAAATTATAAAGAGGTTTTGAGAGGTTTAATTATTGTAGCCAAGCAGCTGGGTCTCTGCCACAGATGGCTGTGTCTTTGAACTCCTGCAACCCCATTATGCTAACAATACCCTGTTAAAAAACAGCCGTTTAAACTGCAGAAATGTCAAAACAGAATGTTTCAGAGTTCCATGGAATTGTGCTTTTATGCACTGCTCCCTTAAATTTGTACTGGAAATAAGAAATAACATTATCCATATTTTTTTCAGTTTGATTGTGTACATCCCTTTCTCAGCGCAGTCAGTTAAAAGACACTCCACTGACGTCCATTTACCATACATTTCCATAATTTAACCTTATGTGTGGCGTAATTAATAGACCCCACAGGTTATCAAGTGGATGTAGATCTACAGGGATGAATTACACACCTGGAGTAAAAATGCCTATCCTATCACTGAGTGCTCATGTTGTGAAAAAAAAAGGCCAGCGGTACTACTGTATTTAACAGGCCGACAATGTTGCATAGCATTTTTTTTTTTCGCTTATTGAAATTCATTCGATCTTCTCAAATAGCAGTGCAATAAGACATGAGGAAATAATGTGTTACAGTCATTGCACAGCAGTAACACTTTACAGTATGTGTCAGTTACAGAGGTATTTCTGTCATTGCAGGTATGGCTTTACAAAAGAAGTTATGCAGAAATACAGGGTAAGGCTCATTTTTAATACAAGGTATAGCAATCTAGTTTTGCTGATATTCTGAATTGAATTTCTATTTTAAGTGCCATTTGTTTCTATTTAGTAATTAGTTCATTTTTTCCTGGTAGGAATTGGCAGTTATTTTCTACATTGAAAGCTCCAGTTGTTTAGCAGTCCCCCCCCCCCACACACGCACACTTTCCTCTCTCGGAGGCTCGTGCATTGTCTGCCATGCGCTATGAGCTCCACAGCGCCTCACAGGAGAGTGAGCTCCGACTGGAGGGTCAGCATGTCTTTCACTGATCTCATGGAAAGATCGTAGCTGGCTAATGTCATGGCACAGGTTTTGACCAAAGTTCGGACCAAAGTGCCCAGCTTGTGCTCTGAGCAAAGGTCCTCTCTGTTTTCGGTCTCTAGGGAGCCCCCGAGATTTTTCTTAAAAGTTTTGGTCACACACTTGTTAATCCTTGAAGTGTTTTCTGCAAAACCACTAGGTGGTGTGCAATTATTTATTTGAATTATTCTTATTTTATTTTGATTGCAGTTTCTGAAACAGCTCTTTCACTGTCATCTAGTCATCAGGACTCCTTTCAAGCACTGAAAATTGTTATTTGCAGATCTGGTGGACCAGCTTCTGGGAGGCACTCAGTGCCAGTAATTCTAAATAGAATTCTACTGTGCCTACTGTACAAGTTGAATGAAGCTTCAGTGAATCAGTCAAGAGCTCCATCCAGTGGGAAACTGACATCACTACAGTACTTGCACTCAGCAGAAATCACCATGGCCTTCTTTGATTAATAGACTTCTTTCAAATACGATGCTTACAAAATGCCTTCTGTGTTTTTTTTTTGCATAAGCTGGATTCACATTTTAAGTCAATATAAAGAATGCTGTTTTATGTTCTTTTATCATCACAACCACTTTCAATAACACATTAAGTGCAAGGCAGGATACACCCTGGATGGGACCCCAGTCCATTGAAGGGCACACACAGACATTACACACACTGACCTCAGGGACAATTTATAGAAACCAATTAACCTGCCAGCATGTCTTTGGACTGTGTGAGGAAACTGCAGAACTTGGAGGAAAGCTACCTTAACAAGAGGAAAACAGGCAAACTCCAGACACATAGCACCCAAGGAATTGAGCTCAGGGCTCCAGTGCTGCAAGGCATTTTCCTTTCATATTTTTTAGATGATTTGATTATTCATAGTAATTGTTGTGAGGTTTTTGTTTTGTCTGCATTTTTCTGTATTTTGCTGAAAAGGTTCTTGATATTGCCATGGGTAGGTTTTTATTCAAGATCTAATTCTGAAGGCTTATTTATTATTATTTTATTCAAGATCTAATTCTGCAAATTATCTGCAAAGAAAAACATGTAAAATTGTTCCTATTTTTGCATTATAAATTATGAATTAAAGGGAAGCCTTTCATGTTGAATGTATTGCATTACTAAGAAGTGTCCGTAGCATATTAAGCTTCTTGCTCCAAGATTCATTGTACAACGGAGACATTTAAGATACTTTCCACTGCTACTTTTCTGTGGTATTTCTGGCCAATGCACTGCATGTAAGGTAAGATCATTTCTATTGCAGGCCCATGGGAGGGATATTTTGCAGATTCTGCAAGATGTCTTCAGCCTGCTTCCAGTGGCAACAATAGTTGACAATAAAGTCCTGGTTGTTCACGGGGGCATTTCTGATATGACTGACCTGGATTTCCTAAGCTCCATAGAAAGACAGAAGGTGAGCATCTGTCAGGAACAATATGTTGTTTGTGCTTTTGTTAGAGCAGGTTCAGTTATCTATGCAAAAAACAGCTCAGCCTTTATGCTAATTTCTCAAACAAACCTCCAGTTTGCAAAGGATCAATTAAAGGTTTATTCAATGCTGAAAAGAGAAGAGAAAAAACACAACGTTTTGTCCATAGTGCCTTTTTTCACACCCGAAGAAGGCTCCACAGCCGAAACGTTGTGTTTCTTTTCTTCTCTTTTCAGCAGGGAACAAACCTCTTTACTTGTTCCTTTCCAGCCTACGCACGCTGGCACCACTACCCACCTGAGCTACTTTAACCGTTAGTTTGACAATTTCCTGTCTTCCTGCTATTGCAGTTCAAGTCGGCACTCAGGCCTCCCAAGAGGAGCTTCTATCACAGTGAGGAGAGGGACCACTACCAGGGCCAATGTGCTGAGACCCGGGGGAGCCCAGCCCCCAGACGGAGAAGAGGCCAGCTACCCAAGCAGAACAGCAGCTCCTCTTCGTCCTCATCTTCCTCCTCCTCGGCGCCCTCTCCTGCCCCCTCCTCCTGTCAATACAGGAGCCCCGCTCCCGAGCACTATCCCCACATTCTGGAGCTGCCCTACCTGGACTCCAATGTTACCATCTTTCGCAAGGCAGCTCAGAGAGAGGAGCTGGAGTGGAAGCAGGTAAGGACAACAGGCATTACTTCACACAGCGTCATGCAGACTAATGATAGCCTGTACGTCTGTGAGCTGCTAGGTTGGCCTGAGACCAGTGTCTGTCCCCCAGCTTTAGGATTAAACTGCAGAAGAAGAGCGAGGTGATGTGAAATGGAAAGCCTTATATTGAAAAAAAAATGGTGATTTATTATTGTCTAAATTACATGTAGCAGGGGAGTAATTATTCTAAACTATTCTCTATTTTATAATCATTTTATCTAATAAATACCTGTACTTTCTGATTGTGAATATGAATCATGTAGACTTTCACTGGTCATAATTTAGTAATCATGACAGCAGTAATAACACATTTTATTTTAGCCGATGACCAAATAAGAACTTTTGGAAAAACTCACAGCCTCAATAGGTTTTTTTTTTAATGAAAATGTCATTTTTAAAAATTTGGTCATGGCGAAATCTTGAAAGCCCCTGTTGATTTTCCGACCTTCTCTTGTGAAGGTTGTCGACTTGCTATGGAGTGACCCCAAAAGCCTGAACGGCTGCAGCCCCAACACTTTCCGAGGGGGTGGCTGTTACTTTGGGCCTGACGTGACTCAGAGGCTGCTGAAGAAGCACAGGCTGAAGCTGCTGATACGCTCTCACGAGTGCAAGCAGGAGGGCTATGAGCTCTGCCACGATGGCAAGGTAATAATAATAATAATTATTTACACTCATATAGTGCTTTCCTGGACACTCCACTCAAAGCGCTTTACAGGTAATGGGGACTCCCCTCCACCACCACCAATGTGCAGCCTCCACCTGGATGACGCTCACCACACATCAGCTATCAGTGGGGAGGAGAGCAGAGTAATGTAGCCAATTCATGGAGGGGGAGGCCATAATTGGTAAGGGCCAATGGGAAATTTGGCCAGGATGCCGGGGTTACACTCACTCTTTTCGAGAAACACCCTGGTATTTTTAATGACCACAGAGAGTCAGGACCTCGGTTTCACATCTCATCCAAAGGACAGCGCCTGTTTACAGTATAGTGTCCCCATCACTACACTGGGGCATTAGGACCCACATGGACCGCAGGGTGAGCGCCCCCTGCTGGCTCCACTAACACCTCTTCCAGCAGCAACCTTAGTTTTTCCCAGGAGGTCTCCTATCCAGGTACTGACCAGGCTCACACCTGCTTAGCTTCAGTGGGTTGCCAGTTGTGAGTTGCAGGGTGATATGGCTGCTGGCTAGGTACAGCACAGCCTGAGTGCCTGGCTCCTCCAGATACCAGCAACACTTCAGCATCTGCAGGTTCCACTGTATTGGCTTCCACTGTCGTTTTCTTTACACTTGTTTCAGTTCTGCACGCGTGGCATGCTGCTGTGAAGGATTATTAACAGGTTTCCTATAATATTCTAGTATAGCTTGAAAACAGTGCACTGGGTAAATACTGAATCCTTTTACAAATTAGGGGCAGCTAAATAAAATGTACCTGAGCTGTAGGTAAAATCTGAGGCATGTGAGAAAAGGCATACACTTATTATTCCCTGGCACAGCCCTGGTGAAAAAGTAAATCAGTGTTAATCTTTCATCCATCCATTCATTTTCTAACCTCTTCACCCAATTCAGGGTGGCGGGGGAACTGGGGCCTATCCCAGCAAGCAAATGAGCAAAAGGCAAGATATATCCTAGACAGGATACCAGTCCATCTCAGACACAAACACACATACGCACACTAGGTCCAGTTTTCCTAGAAGCCAGTTAACCTACCAGTATGTTTTTGGGCTATGGGAGAAAAACGAAGCAGTGCAAACCCACGCCAACGTGGGGAGAACATATTCCTGAATTGAACCCAGGGCTCCAGCTCTGCGAGGCAGCAATGCTAAACACTTTGCCCCAGAGTTAAACTTGTCAAAATGATGTGTTAACCTATTACACAACTGCACTATCTATACAACACATTACACAACTCTTGCACATTGCTCTGCAGCATATACTGTATGTTCAAGGCTATGTGTTTCAGAGGGCTGTGTCCTACAGAGCCAGAGACCTAGTATGCTAGCCTGTAACATGAAACACTATACAGCACCTTAACAAGCGACCACGAGAAATAAAGACCTGCATTCTAATGAATAAATCAGCACTAAATCTCCCTTACTACAACAAGGATTCCCAAAAGAGAATTACAATCAGTCTCGCTATTCTAAAGATGCATAAACAAATTAGAACATTTTTAGTCTTTGGATTTCACTATAAAGGAAACCAGAGTTTTAAAATCTTTTAAACCAGCAGCCATATCACCCTGCAACTCACATCTGGCAGCCCACTGAAACTAAGCAGGTGTGAGCCTGGTCAGTACCTAGATGGGAGACCTCCTGGAAAAAACTAAGGTTGCTGCTGGAAGAGGTGTAAGTGGGGCCAGCAGGGGGCGCTAACCCTGTGGCTCATGTGGGTCCTAATGCCCCAGTGTAGTGACAGGGGCACTATACTGTAAACAGGCACCGTCCTTCGGATGAGACGTAAAATCGAGGTCCTGACTCTCTGTGGTCATTAAAAATCCCAGGGTGTTTCTCGAAAAGAGTAGGGGTGTACCCAGGCGTCCTGGCCAAATTTCCCATCGGCCTTTATCAATCATGGCCTCCTAACAATCCCCCTCTGTGAATTGGCTTCATTACTCTGCTCTCCTCCCCACTGATAGCTGATGTGTGATGAGTGTACTGGTGCACTATGGCTGCCGTCGCATCATCCAGGTAGATGCTGCACATTGGTGGTGGAGGGGAGTCCCCATTACCTGTAAAGCGCTTTGAGTGGAGTGTCCAGAAAAGCGCTATATACGATTTTCCCATTGTTCCAGACTTCATCAATAAGGCTTTGAGAAGTGCCTTATCTTACAATAAGATGTAAGATTTTATGACCCACTCCTGAATATCGGAATTGTAACAATGTGCAGTAAATAAGCTTTAGAGAAAAAATAAATCAGATCCATTTACTGCTGTACCTTTTGTAGCTGTCTTGAAAGTGTTTTTTCTGATGTTTTTTAAAGGTAATCACAATTTTCTCAGCCTCCAATTACTATGAAGAGGGCAGTAACCGAGGGGCCTACATTAAAATGGGACCTGACCTTGTGCCTCGTTTCTTCCAGTATCAAGTCAGCAAGAGTACCAGGAAGATGACCCTCCAGCAGAGGTAAGTGTGGATTGGGGGTATTTTATAAAACTGTACAAATTATATCAATACTGTTTACCACCAAAAAATCCATTTTAATTAAAATAACTATTTCAGTAAAGGTTGATCACCGAAATTGTTAAATGTGTTTTCTGAAAAAATCACCTATTTATTTACAATTTTTACTTATAAGCTCTTTTAAAAAACAGTGCTGTACAATAGCACACTAGTAATACACACAGCAGAAATAAAAATCTGAACATGCTAGCTACTGTAATTGTCTTCTAGAATGAGCTGTTTGGGTTTGTAAGCATCTGAGAATTTCTTTACTGCACACATGTTTACTTTCCCACAAAATTTCAGAAATTGAAGTAATTGCATCAAAGTGTTTCTCTAACGGTTAACCCGAGCATAGTCAGTATGTGTTGGAGAATAGGGTGGTCAAAAGTGTGCAACCAAACAACAGTTTAAATTAAACTGAATAGTTAATTAAATATGAGTGTGGTTTCTTGTTCATTCTTGCGCTCTGCTTCCTTCTTGTTCTGTTATAAATGTAGTGCATTTGACTTTGAAAAGAATGTTCCATCACATACTGTATCTCTTCCAGTTTGGTGTTATACTCCAATTGTTTTTTTGCATTTTGTTTTGTTTTGTTTTCTAATTGATTGTGTAGTTTTGCACTTGATGGCCACTGGTGGAGACCTGTGGAGCAACCAATGCGTGGTCATGCTTGGAGAACTGTTTTGAATACTGGTTTGTGCAGTAGATCAAGCTAACGCAATTTGTGCTCCTGTCTCTTCTTTCTACACAGAGTTAGTGTGGCTGAGGGCTCAGCCCTGAAGTCCCTGAAGGAGAAGCTGTATGCCCATCGGTCTGATCTGATCTCTGCTTTCCAGCAATATGACAGAAACCTCACAGGTTGGCAGAAGCTCCAGGTGTTCTTTATGTTCTGTAAACAGAAGCCTAAGCCTTTCTCACGCAGCTTTCTCAGCTTGCACGGTGCTTGAGATGTTTCCGAGAGATACTAAGCTAATGATTGTTTGAAATCATTTGTTGTAGCATAGTGAAATTATTAGATAGCCCAGGAAATTGTTTCCTGCAATTCAGTGGTCAGAATTCAGTGCCACGAAGCGTCTCACGATGGGCCCTGCCATCGAGTTGAGAAGTGTTCCACTCTTGACGAGCCTGTTTTCCTGCTGTGCATCCTCTCGTCAGGTCGGATCTCTATCAGCGACTGGGCTCAGGCAGTCGAGTCTGTGCTTCACCTGGACCTGCCCTGGCGGACCCTGCGCTCTCGGTTGGCGAGGATGGCTCCTGACGGGACCGTGGAGTACCTGTCCTGTTTCGAGGATCTGCAGATAGGGGAGCCGAGCAACGAGGTGAGAGCCCCTTCAGTTCTAGAACTTCAGTCGTGTAAATGAGTGAGACCTCTCTGACAAACGTGCTACCATGGAAAGGAAAAACAGAAGCTTGTTCTGTTCTTTCAGGTGACAACTGTGTAAAACCTCACATTTCCATCTCTACTGACTTCCCATTAATTTTACCTCTGGAACAACAAATGAGAAAACCTATTCACATGTGTGTTGCATATATGATTGTGTGTGATTTTAGTCTAATGTTATATTCTCATACTGAGCATTGAGAATCTTGTGTACTTTGTACACGAGAAACTCCTTCAGGTTTTTTTAAACAGTGAGAATTCATTGCATATACTGTAAGTGCACGTTTCATGGCTTTAGTCAGACCATGTTGATGTGAGAAGTATTCCTTTTAAGGAACCTTCCTCTAGTAGGAAATTAACACACCAATTAAATAAACCCCATACGGTATCACACTGGCTTCCACTAATCTAATGAATTTCAGAAAAGGGCACTGTTCAGTCAGGTACATAGCAGTGTGATTGAATTCATTTGTCTATCAGTTATGAAGGAATGTAAGTGAACTTGATAATGATAACATTCAGTCCATCAGTTCTTCTCATATTCCTTCACACTGAGTGAATTTGATTTATCACAACATCAAGCCCAGACATGAACGTTTCTAGGGTGATGTGGTCTGGTCATGTGCTGGAATGCGTCATGCATTCCAGGCAATAATACCTTAATGCATAATAAATCCTTTTCTAATATTAGTGCAGAGCTGGCTTTTAACCAGTTTCCAGTTTGTCCCTGCATTTCCATGGCTATAATCTCTGTGGCATGGACATTTCCAATCTAAAACAGCTCGATTCTCATGAATTATAATGTGAAGCTTGAATGTGTTCTCAATGGAATTAGATGCTTGGTCAGGAGAGTCCTGATGAGATTTTAAAAGTCCTTCAATCAGAGGATTCGCAGAATGTCATTTCCTTTTCTGCTGGTTTTCTGCCAAAAGGTATCTTGTCTGCACAGTAAAGGGTGAGAAGAGCTCCGCTAAACTGAAGACTGCTTCTCAAAAAATATGTGCAGGAAGTCTCACAGATTAGAAACCCTGTCAAGACTTTGACGGGAAGAAACTTACTGTGCTCACCCATATTTTGTAGTTGCAGTGCTGAATTTTTGTTGATGTGCAGTTAGTTTGACAGAAGCCAGTGGTATTATTTCCCCCTGTATTGGATAAAGTGGTTAAAAATGGATGGAAAATAGATTAATAAAGACCTTTGTTTTGACGGCAGGTTTTAATGCATACTTTTTGGTCCTTTAATGTGATTTGCTATTACATCTCTTATGTATTTTGCATTTGTAGTACTGTGTAATTGTTTTTTCAGCAGAATCTATCAGTAGACTGTTATTATTACTTGCATTGCATTGGTTTTGTGCCTTGACTAGATGTTGAGAGCGATGAATCAACTACTATGCCAAAATTCTTCTCCTGCTGTGTGCTTTCTAATTCTAGACCTCCCATGCAAATGCAAAACTGCATCTGCTAACATTGAATTTCACTTGCCATGTACTGTGTGTGCTTGCTTCTACTGTACATCCTTTTCAAATCTTCCTTTCATAACCTAATTTTACCTTCATCATTGGCCAATCCCACACAGAATGCAAACTGGACTAATTTGTTACTGATCCCTCTATCAATATCATCTGCATACATGCAGAAGAGCAGCAGTCCTAGCTGTGAGCACAGCTGCCCTTTGGACATTGCCCAGCTTACTGTAGATGTTTCCCCTCTTACTAGTAATCTCTGCATCCTATCATGTACTGTATCCAAGCTGGAATTCACCTGTTTGGTGCACCTTTAACTCCCCCAGCTTCATGTTTAAGAATGAGTCACATGTGTAACTGGGATTTCAGAAAAACCCTTTTACAATGTTCCCCACAACACTGTAAGAATTATAAAAGTATGCACTTTTGGCATGTACTTTCCTGTCCCATGCTTTCTCTCCAATAACAAATCAGTAGGCTACATCTGTAAAAAGCAAATGTCTGCATCACAGCTGGTGCTTACTGTCTACAATGAATGGCCTGGCCTTAGTATGTGAGCACTATTTCAAGCAGCAGCCAGGAAAACTCAAAAGAGTGACAGGATTGTTTTCTGGTTTGCATGTTAAAATGCATTTTATGGCTGTCCTGTACTTGTCTATTTAATTACACTTCTTTCTGAACTTTTGAACAGTTACACATAATCATTCATAGACAAGGTGCTTGATCTATTGCCCTCTGTTGTCTCTTTTTCAACTCATGAGGGACACAAAACAGACAACAGTGAAATATGTTGTCTGTTTACAGTGAATACAAGGCTTACTGCAAGACCAGTATATAGAACAGCTGGAATTTCATTTAAAATTTATAGGACATAGAACACCTGCTCAAGCACACTTGTTTTTTAAAGAGTTTAAGGTTTATAAACTTTCGATATCTGCTTTATGGGTGACATAGAAGTTAGTGATGCTTCCTTGTAGCTCTTTGGTTGTGGGTCTAATTCTGGAAGGGGGTCCTTTTGTGCCGAGTTCTCAAGTTCACTTGTGTTTACACAAGCTGTTTCCTTGCACCTTCTCAGGACATACTGACCAGGTTGATCAGTGTCTTTAAACTGTTCCTGTATATATACAGTAAACTTGTGTGTATGTCATGTCATTTGCCAAACCGCTTTATACCATACGGTGTCATTGGAAAGCGGAGCCTACCCGGCAAGCAACGAGTGCGAGGCAGGGTACACCCTGGACAGGGCGCCAGTCCATCGCAGGGCAAGTAAAGGCCAATTATACTTGGGGAGAATTTGGGGGCCACAGTAAAGGCCGAGGGGGAGATTTTTGGCCCGGACACCAGGATAACTCCCTACTCGTATTCATAGCTTTAGTGGGTAGCCAGTTGAGAGCTGCAGGGTGATATGCCTGCTAGCTTGTGTGTAGGTGTTATCTGTAAAAACTAGTATGCTGCCCAGGGTGTAGCTCTCTCCTTGTGCCCTGTGCTTCCAGGATAGGCAACAGTATACTAAGATTGAATTTCTTCTCAATGTGATTAAAACAAAACATCATGTCTCCAAAGCTTACATCACTGACGTGTCTTGTTGTGTTTTTTTTAAACAGGTTACCCCTAACCTCATGGAGACTCTGTATAGATATCGCACTGACCTGGAGATCATATTTAATATTATTGACAAGGATCACTCAGGTAAATGTAATTGATAAATGTGTTTGGCAAGATATTAGGTATGATTGCAGTTTGGTATCAGATGATTATTTCCAGTGTTTGTTCTGTTGTAAAGACTGCTAACATCTTTCTGGATTATTAAAAGTTGCATTACAGGTGCAATTGTCAAACTTCCCTTTTCCAGCACCTTCATCAGCAAACCTTTTCCTGTTTATAATAGTATAAAGTGCTCTGAGTGGCTGGACACATCTCTATAAATCTGTACAGCAGAATTGTGACCTGCCGCATGTTTCCTAGGATTGATTTCCATCGAGGAGTTTCGTCAGACCTGGAGACTGTTCAGTTCCCATCTTGGCATCGACGTTGATGACGGAGCCATCGATGATCTGGCGCGCAGTATTGACTTCAACAAAGATGGCAGCATCGACTTCAATGAGTTTCTGGAGGCCTTTCGTGTGGTCCACAAACTGGACACCAAGGAACACCAGTGATGGGGAACGGTGCTGTTTAAAGACATATAGGGATGTACATTTGTAATTGGGGGAAAAAGATAAATGCTATCGAAAGAGGCTGTGCGTGCTCTGAGCAGAGAGGAGAAAGCAAAACACTAATGGAAATTGCTTAGTTGGCTGGAATGGAGTGTGAACTCAATAAAAGGAGAGTAAAACTGAGGTTGAACCTCATGCAAACTGTTAAATTTCTGGCAGAAGTTTTGTAAAAATGGATTTTAAAAATGGTAAGCAACAGACTGAAAGTCACCTGCATATCAGTCTGTGGAGAATGTGAACTTTGCTCCACTCTGTCCTGCACAATAGAACACCTCTGTAAGGGAAGATCACGTGGAAAGCAGTATACTATTTACAGGACTGAAGATTTTATGCCGCCAAGAGTGGTTTAAATGGGAAGAATAAAAATGATAAGCAATATTTATTCTGTCAAAAGTACAACAAGCAGAATCAATAATAACTAATGAAGACAACTTGCAAAGTAATACTAACCTGAAAGATTCTTTTCTGTGCAGTAGAATTAATCTTTGGAGTTTTATTTAAGTAAGGAGCCAAATGATGAAATAATGACTATGTACATATGGAACAAGCATAAATGTCTGCCTTTCCTATTTATTTCAATTCACAACAAACACAACAGATGTGATTGAAAATTATATGCAGATCCACGGCCCATCACCCAGACAGCGGTATACATACGGAGCCAATATTTAAGCCTCCACATGGGTGAATCTTGGAATATCAAGTTGTTAATTGAGTTACCTTGTTATATTGGTAAAACCAAAACAAAATCTGTAAAAGACTAGTTTGCAGTGTAAAGCAAAATATTAAAACAGTCTAAAAAGCCTCCACAGGCAAGTCTTGATTAAAATTAAAAGAGCTGGAAAATGAGAAGAGCCTCAGAAGTCTTTTTTAGAGGTCAGGATAAGTGCCACCCTGAACCAATGAAATCTAACAGTCCCCTTCAGGCTTCAATCTGCTAAGTTTCAGTCTGTCTTCTAAACATACGGAAAGTGAAACATGGGCAAAATGAAATGAAAAAATAGACACATAATGTTTAATGTTTCATTCTGAATCCGGCCTCTGGAGGTTCCATAACATGCTCAACAGACTTGGTGGTCCTGCTCCGAAAACGATCTTTCTGAAATGACAGAGTCTGAATCCCAGATAATAAGGTTGACCAAACATGCCTGCAGACAGCCTTAAAATACATTCCATCTGCTGAGATACAATATACTGTACATACATGACATGTTTATGTTGGCTGTTTTTTATTTAATTTGATCTTGATTTTTATGTGGTTTTAACAAAGTCCCTTTAAGCTGCAAACGTAGAGCTATAGACTCTGTGGTAATACAGTTCCTTTATATACCTTCAAAGATATCCTGTTTGAATGCAGCAAGCTTTTAGGTGGAGTTTTCTTTTTCTGGTGAATATTGACATACGTTACTGTGTACATGCAAGTAATTAGACAAGTGTAAATAAGAATTATATAGTACCTACAGTGTATGAATTACACAGTTCTTCCTGATAAAAATATATTGTATTGTTAAAATAAACACTTTTTATGATGAACTTCATTTTAACCACTTTAAATGAGGTACAGTAACATGGTGCCATGTCAGTTAACACTGTTGCTTTGCAGGTCTTAGGTGGCAGGAGGTTTCGTCGATTTCAGGCAAAAGTGCTGTGTGTACTTGAATATTTTCCTGGTGTCTGTGTGGATTTTCTCTGAATGCTCTAGTTTGGAAAAACATGCAAATTACTGGTGTTCAAAATTGTTCCTGTGATGGACTTTTGTCCCATCTAAGTATTGCCCTGCTTTCTGCTGTGTTCCACCAGGATACCATATGGGTTTGCCATGACCCTAACCAGGAGTTAGCATGTTTTGCAAATTGTATTTGGTTTCAAAGACAGAATGAAGACACAATTTCCATACAACTCAAAAATTGCCCCTCCCCGAACTCTTGTACCATGGTTACCTCTCTTAATCTTTCTACCCAAGAACTCCTAAAACCAGGTCAAATAGTTACTGCAGGTGGGTATTTCAGTAAGATTGCGAAAACTGTACTCTCAGCACCCCTGGGTGCCAGTGAAGCTCCTAAGTTCCTAAGAGTGGCCAAGGCAGTTGCCAGGCAAGGAGGCTCCCTGACATCTCTCGTTCAGTCCTGGGTTTGATTGTGGAGGGGGTTCCTTCCAGAACCTGTGCCAGGTTCTTGAGTTCTTGGCACTGGCTGACTTCAACGAGGATGGCCCAAGAGAAGGCTACACTTCCCACTGGGCAGCACTGGGTTAAAGTTAGAATTCGTCAGCCAGGTCAGCTCAGCTCAGGGCGCAACAGTGACCCCTGTGACTTGGTATGTGTCTGCTAGTTTGCAGTGACATTGCTAGGAGTTGCACTGCTCTTCCAATTGGTTTTAACCCTCCTGTCAGGCACTGTGGAGCTTACACTGTGTCGGATAATGAAGGGCTCCACAGGTGGACATGTTGGAGGAGCCCATTCGAGCTGGAGCAGGTCAAGACTGAACTGGTACATGTCAAGGCAGGTCAACGACCCTTCCAGTCATCACCAAACAGTCGGCAGTTCCAAATTAATTCAGTGTATAATAAAAATGTATATTCTAAATTCTGAATAAAAGGGGGACGTGTATTAGTGGTTCAGGAGGCTGTACTGATGCAGCTGTTCAGGCACACTGAAAGATTGTATAATAAATTAGTCTGTCCCCTCATTACTTCTTGCTTTGTCTGCATTCAATACATAATTACAATTTAAAATTTGGACATCAATGTCAGTTAAGTTCCAGATAAATATCATTAATATCCTGCAGTCTGCAAATGCTGCAGTGGTTTGCTTTCTATGCTTCAAGCATTAGGTTTGCAGTACATCTCTTGTAAATCATAGATGAAAGGCCGATTTAAATGACGCCATTGTCAAACAAATCAGTGGATTGTCAAAATTACAATTATCTTTGAATAGCCAGGGTTTTACGATGAATGAACTGAAGTGTAATTATACTTTGGATTTCAAAGTGTTTCCAAGCATTAAACTATAAAAAGGGGGTAATTATTTCTCGTATTCAAAAAACACGTCACAAAGAGTTTTAAAGTGCCGTAGCTATTGTTGCATTTTTTTCTAATGGTTCTCAGACTGTCAGAAGAGGCTTTTTGAAACATTTTTAATGTATTAATTCCTGGTTTTTGTGTACTCTTGTATGTTGCCTTGAGTATTTACAGCAGCTGGAGGGTTTGTGTGTAAAGGTTATGTAGCAAGCTGGGAATCCAGATGTGCCGTCAAGACCAAGGGCCTGTCTTTCTGTGATTGAGTGTCTTTTAATTAAAAGGCAACATGTGCAGTTAAACACAACTAGTAATAGAGGCAAAAGGGGAGAGTGGAATGGCTGGCTTCTGGATTGGATGAATTCCAGAAGCCTGGAGATAAAATAACAACAGAACAAGCAGAAATGATGGAGCCCCCACTGAGAGAGTCCAGGCGACTCTTCCCCTGACTATCCGTCTTCCCTCGCAGGACTCCCTCTCTGGTTTGATTTTAAACAGAAATTGCATAACATGAGTTGTGCTTTCGGTGCTACAGATTATACCCAGAGCCGTGACGGGTTAATGAAAGACTTGTGAGTTTATGTTGAGAGACCCTAAGGAAGATGAAATCATTTCATTTTTAAATGGGTAAATCGAAGGAAGCCCTTGTAATTATCGCCCCCTAGAAAGAATCAAGCATTTTTTTCAGAATGTCAAAATTGTTAAGAATACCAAGTTATTTAGATGGTAAGATTTATCTCAACAAATCTAGCTCCCAACGTTTTTTAAATTTCTTTTCTCTCCGCTTTCTAATTTCCCTTATGTTCAGCCTTTATTTACTTTACATGAGACAGGAAGAGTAGGCATGAAGTGTGTTTGGGTAAATGAGCTTTGATTGTGTCAGAACATTTTCTTGCCCTCCCTTTGATTTAAATTTGTTTCATCTACCTTAATAACACGTTAGTTCAGATTTTGACAAACTAATGAAAATCTTTTGGAGCCTAAACGTGTCCAGTAATCCCGAAACACATTTGAACTTTACACAGGAAACCAAAAAGCAAAAATGTACTGGGCAAAGTAAAATATTGCTTTTTATGTTCTGTTATATAAATATTTAATAAACAAATAACATTTCTTTATTATATCGCTATAAATGCAACAACAGCAACAACTATTATTATTATTCTTATTATTATTTTGATTATTGAGTCAGAGTTACTTATTATTCGAAGACTGAACTTTGTGGAATGATGACAAACATCACAGCTTACAATAAAAGTGCTAAGGCAGGTGAAGATTTCAGAAGAGCTAAAAATCTCTTTTTCTTCTGAAATCTGTTCTCAGTCACAGAAGTACAAAGCCGGTGAAGGGAACAGCCAGAAGGCCCAGCCCTGTGATGTGTTGCAGGGGGCAGGGAGTCCATGGTCCAGCCTGCAGGGACTCCAGCCTGGCGTCTTCCTCCCTCCTCTCCTCCTGTCAGTCTCCACAGCGATCGGCCAGCAATCTGTACCCCTCTCACCACCTGCTCACTGCCTCTTCATGAGGGCTGTCCGGGGGCTGCTGCCAGCGCTGCTCTTTCTCCAGGCTGCTCTCACGGACGGTAAGGGGTCCTCCCGTCGATGCCTGATGCCTGAGGGGGGGGGCTGCGAAAATGTTTTTTTTTAAAGAATTTAAGGCAGGGTGCAGAGAGGGTGGCTTTTCAGTTTGCAGTGCAATTTCAGTCAAAAAAGTGATTAACAAATTCCTATTTACCTTTGTAGTGAACCATATTTTGCTTAAAGGAAGGATTTTTAATGACTTCAATCCCTAATTCCTAGTGTTTTAGGAATAATGGGTTGGTACTGACTAAAAATGCATTATAATGTGAGAGCTCTCGTTTTAATAGCAAAATGAGGATACCCTTTGCAGTTAAATGTTGTAAATGAATATGTTGGGTGCAGAAACCCTGGGAATGAAGGAGATCCTTTTTTGTCATGGAACTGGGTCGACATTTATGGCTTTACAATATGTCACAGTTTGCTCATAATTCAGATAAGAAAAAGTCAGAAAAATAAATATCTTTAAAATCTGCAAAGAAAAAAAATATTAAGGAATAAGGCCCGTCCCTGTGATGTGGACACAGGGTATTTATCCAGTCTAATATATTAAAATGGAAAATGGAAGAATATGTATTTTTGAATTTAGGATTTTACAGGTAAGGTAAATGTTTTATTGATTCCATTCACAACTGGATTTCTGAGTAAAGGAGAAGTGTTTTCTGCCATTTAAAGCAATAATACAAACTTTCAAAGGAAACAGTTTGCCACTTGCGGTTATGAACTTTTTAAAAAAAATGTTCAGGATTAAGAAAATATTGAGTTTCCATACTAATAAAGGTACCATAAAAATGTTCTTTTGTTAGTTTCCCACAAAATATTTTTACACTTTCTTCCAAAGGCATTAAAACCCCCTTATTTTTCCCCCTTTGTGACAGAGATCTGGATCTGTAGCTCATTAGCCCTAAGGAACAGACATGCCTGTAGGATTTCTGATGGTTGAATGTTCTTATCAGTATCAAAACCAGATTTTCTGCCACTGTGATGAAAAGCTATTGGATCTTAATTACGAATAATTCAAAGCACTCTGAAGGGAAATCACTTTGAAATGTAAAAAAAAAATCAGTACTCTTAAAATTACATTACAAAATAATATTCAGGCTTTTAGCACATACAGTACAGTAAGCATTCCAACAGTTTCTTAAGACCCTCTATATATTAAGTGAACATACTGTTCCATACTGTAAAGTCTGCTCTAATGCCGTGATATTGTGGCAAAGTGACAATCACATTTACAAAAAAAGCCCATATTAAATAATCAATTACTAACAACATGGAACATAATTTAAGTTTTTCATAACTTAAATATGTTAAGTAAGATACATGGTTCAGTTATCTATTAGGAATGGCCAGGTACTTTAATTGACAGCTGTGTTGGTGTTTTCGTTGATCTCTCAACTAACTAACTGAACAACTCGGCCTCCTCAGTGCTCAAGGCAAGTTGTTGTGAGGGTTTAGAAACTGACCATTTAAAGGTGGCTCGTGAAACCTGTTGGACTGTTGCTTTCCAGGAGGAAGGCTGGCCACCCCTGATATACAACTAGAACTCTGTTTTGTTAGGCTGTCCTGTTTATGCTAAGCAAGCAAACTGTGCACATATACAGTACAGTACAACTTGAGTATAATGTAGAAATTTAAGACTTCACTCTTAAGAATGAATCACTCCTATATTTCATGCATTTGGTAAATGATATCACTACACACTGTGGGACCTGTGGTCAAGGTGCCCGTTTTTCAACAATTCTTTCCTGATTGTTTTTACAAAGTCTTCATAAAAACTTTGTAAAAAACTTCATTAAAAAACCTCCATATTTTATACAAGAAAACGTAAGTCATTTTCTTACTGAATTCGCTGAAATGGCATGATACAAACAAAATGATAGAAAATGGATGAACATGACCATTTTCTTATTTCACATCAATTGATTTTTAGCTGATGTTATTCATAAAGACATTAATTATCTATCTCTTTGTGTTGATTTTATTTATATATTGGATGGATATCTTTTTATAGGTTAAAAGTCACATTTTCCTGATGCTGCGCAGTTTTTGTCAAGTAAAGCAGATTAAATAATATTTTTTTTGCCCTTTTCTTGAGTGCAATACCCCTGTAGTTTCAGACACCATCGCCAGCAAATATACAGTACAGTATAATGAACTATGGCACTTGTAGGAGTCCACTTGGTCCATTAAACATAGTGGACGTATTGTGAGCTGATCAGAAGGGTTTGGTGGAAAATCCAATGTATATTAATTCAAGTGTAGTTTTAAATACTGCTGGTTTCTGTGATGTTATTTATTTATTAAGTTATTACGTTGGCTATTAATTTTCTTGGTTTTGCAGACTCTAGAGGAGAAAGGTGCCATGGGTTAAGACACCTGGAGAACGGGCGCACGTTCTTCCGCTACGGGGGGCTATACGTGACCTTCACCTGCAATCCAGGGTTCAGAGTTCACGGCTTCCGCACCAGCAGCTGCATCTCTGGCCGCTGGACCAGAGCTCCGCCTGCATGTGTGGGTGAGTGGCAATATACTGCGTCAAGATCCCTTCAAACAGCAGAATGGGATCATTTAGCTATTTCTTTCCATTTAGCCATGTCACCCTCCAGCTCACAGCTGGCAGCCCACTGAAGCTCAGCAGCTGTGAGCCTGGTCAGTACCTGGATGGGAGACCAACTGGGAAAAACTAAGGTTGCTGCTGGAAGAGGTGTTAGTAGGGCCAGAAAGCGGCGCTCACCCTGCAGTCCATGCGGGTCCTAATGCCCCAGTAGAGCGACAGGGACACTATACTGTAAAAAGGTGCCGTCCTTCGGATGAGAAGTAAAACCTAGGACCTGACTCTCTGTGGTCATTAAAAATCCCAGGGTGTTTCTCGAAAACAGTAGGTGTGTTACCCGGGTGTCCTGGCCAAATTACCCATTGGTCCCTACCAATCATGGCCTCCTAGTAATCCCCCTCTATTAATTGGCTACATTACTCTGCTCTCCTCCCCACTGATAGCTGATGAGTGGTGAGCGTTCTGGCGCACTATGGCTGCCGTCGCATCATCCAGGTGGATGCTGCACATTGGTGGTGGTGGTGGAGGGGAGTCCCCATTACCTGTAAAGCGCTTTAAGTGGAGTGTCCAGAAAAGCGCTATATAAGTGTAAGAATTATTATTATTATTTCTCTGTACTGTAGATGTTTCTTGTTCACTGCATGCAAATACTAAGCAAAAGAGATGTTCACCAATCCAGTCTATTGTTAGTGGAAGGAGTGAGACATCCTTTCTCGGGTCTTGGGTAACAGCAGGGGGACCCAGGTGAAAAAAAACCCTTGCCCTCCAGTCACTGCGCTCCTCACACACCCCCTCTCCTCAGCCTCAGGATGTCCGAACCCGGGGGGGATACTCCATGGCAGCAGCATGATGACCCCCGACAGATCCTTTGTCTTCTTCATGTGTGACAAGGGCTACAGGCTCTTTGGGTGTCCTCTGCTGTACTGCAGGGGAAGAACATGGAACAGCACTAAGCCAGTATGCAAAGGTGAGCAATTCAGGAAGCACAGTGCAGACCTTTCCAGTACACCACAGAGCAAGTCTCCATTACAGTCAAGACTTCAGTTACATAATTGAATTGACTATTAGTTTAAAATGTATCTAATTAGTTGTATAACTGAATGTGCCAATATCATGTGCCAGCACAGATCCAGCAGTTGGTAATCCTGATTGTTATAACTGGAATAGTGCAAGCCTCCTGCAAGCTGAGGCCGGGATTGGGATATTTAACATTGTTATCCTGCCCACTACTGCAAAACTGTGACATCACTTGCTGGATTACAGGATTACTGAAAGGATGAGTTATAATTAAGGAAATAGTTGTATTGGAGAGCTCCAGTGTAAAATACTTTCTCTTGAAGGCTGAAATGTTTGTGGTGTTTTAGAAATTCATACCGGTATGCTTTTACTTTGCCATTATTGCAAACAGTTTTTAAAATGGTTAACCATAACTTTGCCATGATTTCTCTGTATTTACAAACATCTGCTGCTTACTCTACATTTGTCACGATGTCTCAAAGTCCAGATTTGTACTGTGGCTAGAAGGACTGTATGGACATGAACTACAGTACCTGGGCTGTTTTCTAACCAACAGGATGCATTATTGTATTTCAGATTGTATTTCACATTTATATTTAATGACTGACTGCCTCAGTATTGTTTCTTTTTTAATCTTGCATCTGTGCAGTGCATGATATTCACCCTGCTTCTTGTTGCAGAGTCTGATGTGATGAGCTCAGACAAACAGAAGCTCCTTGCTCTGCTGAGGTCCAGTCTGGCTCAGAATCTGAATGCACCATCGGCCTTGAAGAATCTTTTCCAGTTGCAGTATGATAGCAGTTTGAGTGCCGCTTCCAAGGACATATTCCTTGATCCTGGGCTACTGGCAGAGGAGCCAAGGGCCTCAAATCCCAAACAACTATACTCAGCGGGGGCACTAAGACAGCTGACTGTGAGCAACAGAGTACCAGAGCCCAAAGAAAAGGAGGTGTTTATTGAAAAACAGTACCAGTCTGGTAGAGCAACTACAGGAGGAGGGGAAGAGTCAGAAGAAGTATACAGTAAACCAAGCAACTATGAAAGACCTCTCTACAAGCCTCTGTCTTCACTGACATCACCAGCCTCTTCCCTGTCAATTGCCAAACTCTCAATGGCACCATCACCACCTGCTCCAGACGAGGAGAGCTCACCTTCTTACTCACAGGACAAAATGCTGCTAATGTCACCGACCTCTATGCCGGCAGAGCATGATGAGAAAACATATGACCAGACAACCTCACATCTAGTGTTCTTCACTGAACCATTCACTATCGCTTCACAGACTGTAGAAGAGCAGCAAGCACAGCACTCCATTTATTCCAAGACACATGAAGCAACTGTCACCTCTGAGTCCGTGACTAATTCTTTATCTTCAGCCTCGACAAGGAGGCCACAGCTCCCTGCTTCTCCAAAAGCACGCATTATAGACTCAACTGCTTCTCAGGAACTAAATCGACCTTCTTTTGAACTATCATCAACAACCTCAGATCAAATTCCTTTACTGGATAGCTCTGTATCAGCCACTCTGTACCATGTTACCAACACACCAGATACTTCAGAAGACTCCTTACGCACCCCTTCATTTCCACAGGCACAATCATCAGTACTAGACAGCTTTAATACATCTTTAGTATTCAAAGGCAATATTGCCAAATCTGGGTCTATAAATAAAGACCATGCAAAGTTTTCTGAGTCTTTAGCAAGTCCACAGAATTCCACAGCTTCTACTTTCCTGGTAGGGGAATCATACTCAAGATATTCAGGAAGTGCACCTCACCAAATTAGGTCAGAGATGAGTCCTGATGCATCTTTCAGTGATATGAATCAGAAAACACCTCTTAAACATCCTGAAAAAAATAATCAAGGCCATTTAGAAAGGACAATTATATTTTCATCTGATGAAATTAAGACTAACGTCACCTTTCAAGACAACACTGAGCATAGTACTAGAGCTGGAAAAAAGAACAACAAACCTACTACTGCCTCCTCTGCGACAGGTGTGCTTCAAAATGTCTCGTTAATCTCAACAGATAATCTGAAGCCTGTGATAAACAGTCTGGGACAGTCTGCAGCCTCTTCTGTTGGTAAATCTCAGGAAAAACATGCTCACCAATGGAACATCTCAACAACAGAAGAACAAAGGAATTTACAACCATTGAAAGACAGGCTGGCTAAAACAGCCTTCGTTGATTTGGCAACCACACAACCCAAAGCAGGCATGTGGGTAACGGAACATGCAGATATGGACACAGGACATCACAATCAACAGCCTCCTGCAACCCAGGGCACCACAGCAACAGCAGGCACAGCTGCTGTGAGCACAGAACAGACTGCAGTAAATGATTCTGCTGAACAGGCTACTACAACACAACAGGCAGGTGGCCTCAACCGGAGTGACTCAGAATCCCTGATGTCATCACCTGGAACCATGAGAATCCAGACACAGGAACGTCTGGATCAGACTGGAGATGCCACAGTCCACAGGATCAATGCACTGCGTGCTGCTGGCTTGCCAGACCCCACACCTAGTGGTTCCCATCACAACTTTGTGGAAATCACAGCTGATGAGCTGCCACTGCTGGGGTCACTGAAGCGGAGGCCTGTGTGTCCTTACCCACCACTTCCTCCCCATGGAACCTTCTATTTCCATACAGCTGTCAACCCTTCCCCATGGCAGTACAGACACTATGTGCAGTACTCTTGTTACCCTGGATACACACTCGCCAACGGCGATGTCTACAGCTACTGTCTACACAATGGCAGATGGAGTGGGGTCACGCCTGCTTGCTTAGGTTTGTCACTGCTCTATATTATTTTTAGGTAAGAAAGGATACAACACAGGGAGTTTTTAACAAGGTCTTGTCAATATATTGACTGGAAAAGTTTCTTTGTTGACCAGAGGCGAGTTTTGCTTATCTAGTCACAGTGATTAAACGTACAACTGTAGCACATCATATATAATCTAACACACGGAAAGAAAACGAAGATATCAAATAAATATTTGATATCCTGAAGTGAAATCTAGCCAAAACAACGAGTCCCTTAATAAAAAATAATATTTGTCAAACACATTACTTGCATAGAATGTACTAGCTTTTATCCACAAATAGTTCATACATAATCACAGTAAGATTTTTCATGTGTTACTGCTATGGCTTAAATGTGTTTCTAACCTAACCAAAACTACAATTCACAAAGACGCTGATTCCTTCCTTCGCTTCAGTTTCCCAGTCGCAGCCTCTGTCCCTTGGCTGACCTCTCCCAGGAATTCAATCAGACTGTCATATCACATCCAAGGATGTGGATGGCAAAAAATCTCTTAAATCACCATACGCTGAAACGATAGGGTCTAACTTCCAACTGGAGCAATTTTCTTGGAACTCCAAGATAACTGAAGAGGTTTGAGGCCCTACTCCATAACTGACGTGGCATTGCTAGAGACTTCTTTTTCACTTACCTTTGAGCCTCTATGAAAATGGCTTGCATATATTCCCTTACTCCTCAAAAGAAATTAATTGCCGTCCATATCGTTTTGCACCATTTATGTAACAGCCCCAGTCTGACTGTTGTCTTTGACTGCCCAGCAAAGGGTTGGCTCAGTGTGTCACTCAGTTGTTTAATCTGCTTTGGCTGACTCATGGCTCTGATGTAACCATGTGGGTTATGAACAGTGTTCCCATTAGAGCTAACACCTAATCTAAAATAAAGACTTCAGAAGTGATAATCCTTGCTTACTGTAATTGTGTAGTAAATGAGTAATTCATCTATTGAGAGACATAACAAAAGAAGAGGGAGCAAGCAACCGGCCATAGTTAGATATTTAAAACTTTACACTGACAGAAACCATAAAATCCCTGATGTAACATTTATATGTTGGGAGCATAAATTCTAAAAGGATCATTTCCATCATCTGTTATGATGTTATTACTTTTTTCCTGGTGAGAATTCGGCTCTCTCTAATCGAAGCAGGCAACCGTTGCTTTGATATGTGGTTGTTAAGCCAATTGAGAGGCCAAACCACTGGAGTATTGGTGTTTATTTTGTAAATTGTAAAATTTATTACTGTAGTGGCGACTGGCACTCTGTTAAACACATCAGCCCTCATAGTCTGAGGGGAGCTCCCTTGATGTCTGTATAAAATGGACTTCTGGACTGGAGATGGATGTTTTGAAGACATGCGAAATAATAAACTGCTCTCAGCCAATTGCAGTTCCCTCTGCTCGGGGGGGATAATTATGGTTTTCAGTCTCGTCAGGAAGGAACACCACAGGTTTCTGCAGAGCGGTCCTCAGAGCATTTACCTCAAACCAGACCTGTGTGCTTTGAATTACAGGACTGAACTTGGGCATTTTCCCAATCAGTTTGCATTACTGCCCTTACCTTGCCATTATGTGTACAATAAAGCACTACACAGTCTTCCGACATCTTCTGCTTTCCAGTTGCTTATTGCAGAAGAGGCCTATAACTGGCTAGGCAGAAACAGTATTACAAAGATGAAGTTTAAAGTATATTACTGAGACTACTAAAATATAACTGAAATATTTGCAACTTCAACTGTATTGAGAAATGGAAACTCTAAGGCATGAAGATAAAAAAAGCACATTTTTGTGCATTACTTCATAAGGCCTGCTTATAAATGGAGTAGAGTGTCGGGGCTGTTACTGTCTCTTCAAATTAATAAGGTTTCATTCTTTTATGAGTATGGATTCGCTTTATTAGTCTTTGTTAATGTCCTTACTATGATAACATGAGACCTGAGGCTGTTCTGATATCTCCAGATCAGAAGGTCACTTGACAGGAGGTACCACATGAAACCTGTCATCTTGCTCCCAGGAGTTCATGTTCTATTTCCCTGTATGCTTCCTAAGAGCAGACCTACAGCCCTACAGCCTTTACTATAATAATGAAGAAATAGTGAAGACTGCGCAGTTATCAAGTTCCACACACTTATCTAACCTAGCAATCTTGTCACAGCATGTTCACACACTTATTGCAAAGAGACCTAAAGACAAATCTTATCAGGCATGAAATGAATGTCACGTATAAAATACAGAACAGCACCAAAGCAATTGTTGAAAACCGCACTTCACTCTTGATTGCTATTGTCTTTTATTCCCTGTCCCCTGCTCCAGAGGTCACCCCTTGCTCTGTGAACAATGGAGGCTGCTCTCAGCTCTGCGAGGTGACCCCTGAGGGCCGAGCGCAGTGCAACTGCAGAGATGGCTTTGAGCTGCTGCAGGACAACAGAACATGCAGAGGTAATCGCGAGGGTTGGGGTTCAAGAGGGGGTGGCAGTAATGAGGCCAGCAATGAAGAGGAGCTCACCGGTTGGCATAGAAATCTCGGGTTTCCCTTTTTTGTGGGGGTTGTTTCAACTATGGATCAAACTTTGTTCTCCAAAGAATATGTAGTCCTGCAAAAGTGACCCTCAGCTGGGGTCACAAGCCCACAGGAAACTCAGGTACTGCAGTAATGTACAAAAAAACACTGATTCATTCCTTCCACTGAGTTCTTCTCTCTTTGAAGAAAAAAAAACATCTATCCATTTTCTAACTGTGCAATCCAGGTTATGGCCACAGGGGAGCCCATCCCCGCAAGCAACAGGTGCAAAGCAAGGTACATCCCAGACAGGACGCCAGTCCATCGCAGGGCAGAGACAGACACGTACGCACACACTCACACTGGGGCCAGTTTTCCCAGAAGCCAGTTAGCCTACCAGCACGTTTTTGGACTGCGGGAAGAAACTGGAGTACACGAAGGAAACCCACGTGAATATGGGAGGAGAGCATACTGAGTCCACACAGATAACATAATTGTAACCAGGGACCCAGTGCTGTGAGGCAGCAATGCTAACCCCAGTGCCACTGTGCCACACTCATAGAAACACCCTTTTTCATCTACTGTGTATGAACATATTGTGCCGACAAAGAAAAGTGTTTGCCATGATCAAATAAGTCTGATTCAATGTAAAAGGTTAAATAAAGATATTAACTGTAAGACAAAAACATATTGCATAATTAATTTTTCAGTGGACTACCTGAAATTATCTTCCGAACTTAGACATTTAGCATCTGCAGGTGACGCCCGATTTGTTGATGTGATTTAGATCATTGTTCTTTTGCTTCTATTTATTTGTTCCTGCAGTGGCTTTGTTTCTCACATCATGGTTACTTCAATACTGTGGGTTTAGGGATTCTACATGTCAGTTCTAATTATAGACTTTAGCGATATACCATTCATACTCTGGCACTGAAATGTTATTCCATTTAGTTAAATACTTCTGCAGCCTCGTCTCAGTATAGCAACAGGCCTACAAACAACAGTAAATGAAGGACTGGGTTCCCCTCTTGCTCCTTCCTGAAATCTTTACAAATACAACCCTGAGCTCAGACATCTGCTGTTATGCTTAACTGGCTGATACTGATGTTCCTCTTCCACCTTTCTACCTTTTCCATATGCAATAAAAAAGTCTCTGGCTAGACTCCCCAGAAGCCCATACACCATACAAAGTCCACCTTGCGATGTTGACTGCAAGGAATGACAGTAAATGTGGACATTTACTCTCATTAGCCAGTAGTCTTAGTTACATTCATTTACTTTTATCTAGTCAGATATTATTTCAAAAGCAGATATGTTCCCCTTGAAACTGTATGGGTTTACTGTAAGAGAATATGTACAGGTCAGGTTGGCTCCATAGCTAACAATGCAGACAGATGTGGAGACACAAAAAACATAAGAAACTACAGTATGAACTATGGTAACCAAATTAAACTATCATAAATAATAACAGTTGACAAGCAGCTTGTGAAAGATTATCTCATCACCTTCTTCTCCCACACAAAATACCTTTTTTGCAGCTCTTCTGGTTGATCTACAACACAATAGTAGTAGGGTTTCTATCAAAGAAGCATTTTACTGCGGGGCACAGAAAAACACATCTTAATACAAGTACTTAGCTGAGACGCTCTCATCACCTTCCTACCCCTGAGGATCAGAGTACCATCAGAGTGTTTCAGCTGCACACTCATAAGGTGGGATGTTAGGGAATTGTCTGTGTGACGTTTGCTTAACAGGGTGTTGTGGGTTATTCTGATGTTCTGTAGATGTGAATGAATGTGCAGAGGAGCTCCACTACTGCCAGCAGGACTGTATCAACACCTTTGGCTTTTACAAGTGCAGCTGTTGGCCTGGATACCTGCTGTCAGAAGATGAGCGGTCCTGCTCTGGTGAGTGAATCTACTCAGGGCCTGTAGAGTCTGCCATAGATGTTGCCCCAGGCTGGCATGCTCTTAAAGGGGAACTGCAGTTTGCCAGATGAAGAGCAATTTCTCAGACTGGTCATTAAATCTTGGTTACAAAATAAATTCATTGACGATATAGAAAAATTTAGCAAACTGTGAATTTTGTGGATGTACTGTATGGTTGCAATGTTGTCGCAAACCCCACAGGCGAGAGGAAGAGTTGACTATTCTGTGTAGTCTAAAATCACCTTTTATGATTAACCATTCATCTGATAGCTCAGGAGGACCTTCAGAAAAACCGTATAATACAACTGAATTTGTATAAAATGATTCGAGAGCCCTATGTACTTGTCTCTGATTATGCATATTTTTAATGATGCATTCATATCTCTTCAGAACAAGCATCAGATTACATACCTGAAAATTATTGTGGCATCAGCAACATTAATGTAAATAAAAGCAGCAGACAAAATAGCAGTACTAACCGAGACACTTTACTCTTAATTCACATATATTGTAACAAAAAACAATATTAGAGATACAGTTCAGGCTTCAAAGGTAAAGGAATGGAGCTGAAGAAATGTCCTGTCCTGTCCACAGATGTAGATGAGTGCCAGCTGCCCATTGGCTTTGCCAGCTGTCTGTTTGGCTGTATCAACACTCCAGGGAGCTTCAGATGTCACTGTCCAGAGGGGTACAGGATGGCAGCAGTTGAAGGTCACTGCATAGGTGAGAAAATGTCAAGGCTTTTCCTAGGTGTGTTTTTTAGATATTTTAAAGATTCCTAAGCTTCTTTTTGATCTGTCTTCCAAAGGTTCACCCATCTAAATATTAACACACATACCAGGGCCAATTTTCCCAAAAGCCAGTTAACCCAGCGGTCTATCTTTGGACTGTGGGAGGAAACCAGAGCACCAGGTGAAAACCCATGTGAACACAGGGAGAACATGCAGATAGCACCCCAGGAACTGGGCCCAGGGCCAATCTCTGTCCGCTGACCCACTTTTCCACCCTATTTTGCCTTCAGTATTCTTCATTTTATTAATAATACTATACACCTAATAACAAATGACAGTAGTTGGTTCTTCAGTAAAAAAACTTTTTATGAAAGACTGGCTTTGGGATTAAAATGTTAAATACAAAATGCGCCTATAGAAGCTTCTGCTGCTGTTTTCAGTTCAGTCATTTAGCCAAGAGGCACAGTAATTCAACAAGAGTTACTCAGACAAACTTCTCCTGTGTGTTACCTGGGGGATGACCGCCACTCAGGCCTCGTCTGATAGGCCCTCCTCTTCTCGGGCAGATGTTGACGAATGTCTGGAGAACGACGGGCGGGGCCCCTGTGCCATGGAGTGCCAGAACGCCGCCGGGTCGTTTCACTGCTCCTGTTCCTATGGATACAAGCTGGCAGGAGACGGCCGTTCCTGTGTAGCCGAGTGCCCCTCGGGATATCGCAAGCACAGCAACCCTACAGAGAGCAGCGGCCTGCAAAGAGAGCACTGCACCGGTACAGACAGTGACACCCGGCTAACAGTGGCCTCGGGCACCTGGGGTTTAGCGGAAGTGTTGTGCGAGGCCTGCTGTTGATGTGTTTCTTCTTGTAGAGGGGTTTAAAACCTCAACATTGTAATTGTAACTCTGGAAATGAGTCTGCCTTGCCAAGAGTTAGCATTACATGTAACTCACACTTTTCTGTCGAAGCCCGGGAGGAAGTGAGACTAGATCATGTGCTGGCGAGAGCATTTCTCCATTCAGTAAATACAACTTGGCTTCCCATGAGCTTCACTCTCAACAAACAACGGGATTAGAAATTGAACCTATTAGAATTTAATTTTCTTGAAGCATGGTTGGCCTCCTGAATCAAACTGTTAATCTCTGACTTCATCAGCTGTGACCTTCCTTCAGATATCGACGAGTGTCAGGAGCCAGGACCCCGTCAGCGCAGGTGTGAGTGGAGGTGTGTCAATTTGCCAGGCTCACACCGCTGCATGTGTCCCAGGGGCTACAGACTGGACCCTGATGCCTACCACTGCCAGGGTAAGCTACACTGAGCCAGTTAATGTGACGTCTGGACAGAAACTCAACTGACCACTAGTGGAGTGAAGCCCATCATGCAAGGGAATTTGATTAATAATACGGCCTTGCATTTGTTTAGTGCTATTCATCCCAAAGTGCTTTACATTCAGGAGGGGACACGCACTTTACCACTGAAGTGCAGCACCCAACGGGGTGAGACACAGCAGCCGTATTGCACTGCCATCCCACCTACACAGCAGATCAGGTGAAGTGAGAAATTTCTTCACTAATTGCATTATTAGAGAACTGTAGGTAGGACACAATGAGGAAACCTAAAGTGGAACTTAGCCAGGACACCAGGGTGAGCATCCCTGCTCTTATGAACAGCGCAATGGGACCATTAATGACGAAATAGTCGAGTTTAATATTTCATCTGAAGGGCAACAGTCTGTATCACAGTATCTCAAATAACTGTACTGGAGCATTGGTATTGATATTCTGGGGTAGAAGGAATAACGACACTAACAACACTTACAGCAGCAACCTGGTTTTCCCTGGAGGTGTCCACCCCACTCTTTAGGAGCACTTCTGAGATCTGACAAGATCAGGCTTCAAGACGTAATGATTCTGCTGCTTGGTCTGGACTAAGGACTAGTAGCAGACTGGGACTTACAAAATGAACCCATTTGCTGGGCTTGAGGCAGATGAGACCCAGGGGAACTGGGGACAGCACACTGACACTGGCCGCAGTGCAGTGCTGTGTGCAGCAGGGATGCAGAACCACAGGAGGAATGGTGGTGTAACAGGCAGGGGTTCAAAGCAGAAATCGCAGGCTGGCAGAAATGCAGTTGCTCAGCCAGAAAGCCTTGCAGAGTTGCATGCATGCAGCTGTGTTTAGAGACAAGTGAAAGCAATGCAGAAATCCCAAACAGGCAAGAGGTAGTAGTGTTGGAGAAGATTAGGCCAGGTTGGGCAATCTGGGTTGGATGTGGGAAATGTCAACAAAGCAATGAGGAGATCCAGGAGTCAAGCCAGGAAAAATACAAAACATGGGAGTCTTTAAAGTACGAAAGGAAAAAGCTTGAGAACTCAAGTGACTCAGAGTCAAAATTTCATAACAGAACCCTGAGCAAGGTCTGTTTAGCCCTCATATATCCTGAATCACCTGAAGGGGGTGAGGGAGTAAATTGTTTCCAGGTGATCCAGGTCTGCTGTCAATTGGTGTCCATGGCTAATGGCACCAAGTGACAGTGGTAGAGCAGAGGTCAGCTGTCAGGCCAATGCTAGCCCTGTGCTTTTAAGCCTGACACTAGGTAATTAAAGCACAGGGTTGGATGTGACACACAGGACGTTCTGGGACGTTCTGGGTGAAGGTGAAACACTGAACAGATAAAGTATTAATTCAGATAAAGAACTGATTCCAAAAATGTGATATTGAAGAGGATACAAAGTATGCTGTTACTAAAAATCACTTCCTTAACTGTCATGTTTCTAAGAACTCAAAACATTTTATAAGAATACACAACACATGGATTCAATGCATCATTTTCTCTTCTCTTAATTTTCCACTATGCAACATTGTCTTTTTCATATACCACTGAGTATAAATTGACATTTCTTTACTTCAAATTCTATTTCAGATATTAATGAATGCAACTCTAAAAATGGAGGCTGTTCTCACATCTGCATCAACTACAAAGGCGGCTTTCAGTGTGCCTGTCCAGAACACTACAGATTTGCTCCATACAGCAGGAAGAAGTGTCAGCCAGTCAAAACGTAGAGGAAGGTGTAATTGCATGGAAATCAGGACCTGTTGTTTGTGGATTCACCTTCTGGCTTGGGCTTCTGAGCAGAAAGGCAACCCCATGCATTCCTGCAAGATCCAGCAACACTTGAGGCCAGCTTCTTAGGCCCCAAATTAAAGAACAGAAGAGCCTGCTGTGACAACACAGTTATTGCAAGTGCATTAAACAGCACATGAATTGTAGGTTGTCAGCCAGAAGCAGAGGTATTTCAGAAGAATTAACCTCTAAACACCCATGGCTAAGAGATAAAATGGACCCAAAAACAATTGTAAAGATCCTAGTGTTTTATTTTCTATAATTTCATGCATTTTCAACAATTTTGTGTTTCATCTAAATGATAAAGTTGGCTCTAACCAGACTCCTCAAAGCTCTCTTGATCTTTTACTGTTGGTATGTTGTTCTGGGGCCATGTGTCTTCCAACAGTGTTACTACAGCTTCCACTCACTTTCTCTGCGGGGATTTTCTTCCATTAAACTTTGGCAGTGTTGTAGGGATCACATGTCATTTCCCAATCCCGAATCTCCTGCTCAGGGAGAGGCAAAACAAAAAGGACAGCACGTCACCTGTAAAAGGGAGATCACTTTTGTTGTCAAATTCCTTATAATTCCACACTCATAATTAAAAAATAAAAAATGACAAGGCTGGCAAGAGAAAGGAAAGCCTGCTGCTTCACATACAGCTTACCGAACGTAGCATAGCAAGCAGTAAAACATTGTAATGTAATTTTTTAGTTCCTTTGAAAAAAGATTGGCTGCCACCAGGTTTTGTGGAGGACATACAGTTCAAACTAAATAACAAAAATACTTCTATTTCTCTGTATATAACATATTATATTTTTGTACTTGTATATAGTGTAGCCCATTACAAACACAGATTTCTACTTGTAGCGTTGACCATTATCAAAGCATTTTTACATTGTGAAACTGTTCGGTTGCAGAATAAAAGTATTTCTGCTCTTGAAATAAAAAATGTATCAAACAAATATTTTGTATGCTTGTCTTTTAATGCAGACAATGGGATCCATTTACTAAAATCAATTCTACTTCTTGGCTCTGAATTTGTGACTTGCTGCTAAGCCTGTAGCATTATTTTCCATGACTTTCTATGTTATAGAGTCTTGTATGAATTAAACACAAACTTGTTCACCATCAAGTAAATTATAAAGCTAGTAGTTCTATACAAAAATTCTATCATCTAGGTGCCTGTTACTGACTTGCCACATTCAGTAGTGGGACTAACTCCCCATTCCAACACTGAAGTTTAATAACATTTTGTCTGGGATTTTTCTTTGCAATTCTTGCATCCATAAAAGTCATCAGTTTGAGCATTCACATTTTGATTAAAATATTCAAATGTGTGAACCACCACTTGAATATCAGAGAAAAAAATGGGTCATCATTGGGGGTTAATACTTTTGCAATCCTTTTTACTGTAACATTCCTACATGCCTTCTATTCAGTTTAATACAAATCTTCAATATTATGAAGCCCAGATCAGGAAGCAGACAAAGATTACAGCAAAATGCACTCACTTCAAAGCCATCAAGAGCCTTCTTTAGCCTTAATTCAAGCACTCTCTCTTTGCAATACAAAAATGAAGTCAGTCTACAATAAGATTAAGGTTCACCATCTCCTACATCCTTTAATTGTTTATGTCAATTACTGCTCTCAGGGGACAGGACAAAAAAGATCAGAATTCACAACTGACTAAGCAAGTGTAACATTTACTTCGTTTTTTTACTAAAAGAAAAATTAACAAAAACTAAAAACTGAACCCGCAGTATCGAGGTACCTCTGTCCACATTGCCGCACCAGTCCTGCCTGACAGATTCACTTCAAACTGTAATGGAATCTTTTTCTTGAACCACAGGGGAAAATCTCACCAGTCACTGGACCGGTCTGCACATCTGGGTCTGAAACTAGGATCTGAACTAGGACAGACTGCAATCATATAGGATGAAATAAAAGATTTGCTGAACAAAACCTAAAGGAGATACTCTGAAATATAGTTAATTTTTACTTGTTGGTTGTAATAATAGTCTGGATTACTTTTTGAATCAGAGGGCTGTGATTTTAAAAGATGTTTCCTTTCAAAGGCTAATGAATAAGAACATTGATTGAAATGAAATAAGGCCTTCTGTCTCTGTACATTTTCTTTTTTTGCTACTGATGTTCTTCCAGTGGCAATGATTATGAAAGAAGTCAAAACTTTTTTTTTTAAATGTGAAGAATTTATTTTATTTGGAAGATAACAGAAATGAAAGGGGTCAGAAAAATTGACCATACAGATGATTTGCGACACAGGAAATGTTCAGACAGCAGCAGAAGAGCCTGCAGTTACACATGACTTTGGAAGACTTTACACAGCAGCAATGGGCCCCAAGTTAAGTTCACAATGAGCATGATATCAGATGTGAGAAATGCTAACAGACACAGAAGCATATACAGTACTGGTTCTTTTAAAAGATAAAAAGATAAGATCAAATTCATACCAAAGGAAGAGTGGACATAACGTGAGATGAGCTAACTACTACAATAAACAGGACACCGTGGGCAGATAAATGGCAAAAGATTCAAATTATAGTACATAATAAAATAAAAACCTCATGATGTGAATATCAGAAAATAATGTGACCAGTGGAAAATTTATAATGCTCTAACTTTGTAGTGATAGCAAAAACAACACAGTGAGAATAATTGTAAAGATCTTTGCAATGTGTCGAGGAGAAACAATGTCCTATATTTAAAGGTCAGGCAGGATGCTGAACACATTCTTATACAATTTAAAACTCTGAAGGGAATTTTATGTTTACAATGACTGAGGAGGAGCATGACAGTGATGAAGACTTGACCAAAGAGCATCTGTCTGTTCAAAATACATTTTAAATAGGAGTCCCTAAGACAAGTGCTTTTAGCCCTTTTAAACCAAATAAAAAACGAATGGCACTTGTTTCCCACTGAAAAAAAAGTCAGTTAATGTAACATGAGACACTAAAGAGTATGAATTCTGATACATTTATGCACATTTGAGAGGAATATTGCCAGAATTCATCTTTCTGATTTAATAATAAACTTGTCCCCGTTCAAACTTTGTTTTTGCAAACTGCCTTCAGAATAACCAAGAACATAAACTCCCCTCAAGTCCAGCAATCACTGAACCAATTAACCAGAAAAACTGTTCATAATTCACTGATAACATCAATTTGTGGTATTCAATCCCTTCCACTGTCTCGGTTTCGTTACCTTTATAGCTATCGTGAAACTGTATTACTCACATATGTGACGTGACTCACCACACACAGTAAAGAAAAACTTCAACCGGGTATTTCTCCATTAAAAAAAGAAAAATAATCAAACTTAACTCATCTGCCAATAATGTTGAACCTAGCCTACATTTTATCACACAACTGTCATTCTAACAGAACTTCCTGTTAACCAAAAATGTATTATTTAACCTATTAGACACTTAACAAAATATGTATCTATATTCAAGTCTATCACTCTAAAGACGTCCTGTATTGTTAATAAATATTTATCACAGCAAAACATTAAATTCATTACATAAAGGTACAGTACCTTCAAGTACACTGGTATCAATTATTCAAGTAGGTGTATTTAAATAATTTGTAAGGCAATCACAGATCATACCTTGATATCATAAATTAAAATATTACAAAACAATAAATAATAATGGTCTGTGTATCACCCTGATTAAAAGCTATAAAAAGAATGGTATTTTACACTATTCTAGTAAAACAGTAAAACCAATAAAAAGTATGCTTTATTTTCACTGCATGAGGCAGCTAGTACTGGGAAGAAAGTCCTGCACATAGGTAGCGACGGCTTTGGAGAGGTACGTCATGGTGCCATAGCTGCCACTAGGGGCGCTGTCATAGAAAAATGTGCAAATTCCAGTGGCCGGATCCTGCTCCAGAAAAAACTCACTGGCTCCGAGGGCTTTCTGAAACACACAGGGAAAAGACACAGGAGCTTAGAACCCCCTAAATTTCTGAAGAGAACAGCAGACGTTCTCCTGGCAAAAAATCCCTCTGAACATGAATAATGTTCATATCAGCAGCCATATCACTCTGCAACTCACAGCTGGCAGCCCACTGAAGCTCAGCAGGTGTGAGCCTGGTCGGTACCTGGATTGGAGACCTCCTGGGAAAAACTAAGGTTGCTGCTGGAAGAGGTGTTAGTGGGGCCAGCAGGGGGCGCTCACCCTGCGGTCCCTGTGGGTCCTAATGCCCCAGTATAGTGATGGGGACACTATACTGTAAACAGGTGCCGTCCTTCAGATGAGATGTAAAACCGAGGTCCTGACTCTCTGTGGTCATTAAAAATCCCAGGGCGTTTCTCGAAAAGAGTAGTGGTGTAACCCCGGCGTCCTGGCCAAATTTCCCATTGGCCCTTACCAGTCATGGCCTCCTAATAATCCCCGTCTATGAATTGGCTATATTACTCTGTTCTCCTCCCCACTGATAGCTGATGTGTGGTGAGTGTTCTGGCGCACTATGGCTGCCGTCGCATCATCCAGGTGGGGCTGCACATTGGTGGTGTTGGAGGGGAGTCCCCATTACCTGTAAAGTGCTTTGAGTGGAGTGTCCAGAAAAGCACTATATAAGTGTAAGCAATTATTATTATTATTATTATTATTAAATTAAGAACGACTACAGGTATTCTCACAAATATAAGAACAGGTCCCTTTTCACATGGTTGTTTCACATTACAGGTTGAGCTGTAATCATATTTATATAGACAATGCTGTCTTTCTTAAAATACAGCATTAAATAAAAACAACATTAACCACCAAACTGAGTGAAACTGATCTAAACAAAACAAGTTATTTGACTTACTAATAACAAAAATAAAAAGCTGAACTGTTCATTAGGTACTTCATGCAAGGTACAGTACATATATTACTCTTGGTGATTAAACTTAAGAGATTCATTCTAACTGTGTCAGTAAAGTGGCCCTTTTATAACAGAAGAATCATAATCATTATTATTGTTTTGTCCCAGATATCCAAGACGCTACCTCTAAATTGCTTGTTTCGGTTATGTGGTGATGTTTGCAGAAGTGCTCAGAAGCTTTATGTACTGTATATTATGGGGGTTCTGCATCAAGTAACAGTAGGTAGCAGTCTAGGTGAAGAGGTTGACTTTTCATTGTGGAAAATAGAGCTTAGAAATGTAAGAAATTACAAATGAGCTACCTCCTGATTTTTTCCAATAGAAAATCTGAGATTACAGGGGTCATACATCCTCAAAATACACAACACCCAAGGTACTAGCACCCAAACTGGCAACATCTCCTTTCTTCTGTTTTCTTTTTCTTGATGGTATATGCAAAAGTTTAAGCAACCCGGGCCAAACTGTATGTATCAGTGAAAAGAAGTTGACACAACCTTTGAGTGGTGCAGACTTAAAACATGACATCTGTCTGCAAAGTTTAAAGCACAATTAGCATTCAGAGTTTTGTAGATATCTGAAATAACAAAACAGTGAATATGGCACTTTTCCATACAACTGTATGTTCCAATGTATTACAGCTCACAAGCTGAGGTAAACATGATGACTGAGATCACACTCCTGACACTGTCGAGCAGAGTGGTCAAGCAGGTAGAGACCATGTGACACCGGATGCTCCATGTGCTGCTCCTGTGTGTGTGTGTGTGTGTGCGTGTGCGTGTGCGTGTGCGTGTGCGTGTGCGTGTGCGTGTGCGTGTGGGAGGGTTGGAGGGAGGGGGGTGGCAGTACCTGGTCTTGGCGGAAGAGGTCGTTGGCCATGTGGACGATGCGGTCGATATGGATGATACCTCCAACGCTCTGAACCTCCATGTCAGCTACTAGCGTGAGCACCAGGATGGCCTCTACCAGGAGCTGCCTGTACTCCGGCTGGGGGACGTGGTTCAGTACTGACTCCACATGCACCGCAAACTTGATCTCACACGCCGTCATCTGGAGGGAGAGGAATGCACCGCCACAAGGGCTGTCAGCAGCTGAGGGGGCAGCTATGCGCAGGGTTTCTGCAGTGCGTTAACTCCTGTTTGTAACAGTAGAAGGGCAGGTGTGTCGGTGTGTTTTGCTTTCATGAACATGAAAGCAGCCTCCAAAAGGGACTTTTTAACCATAAACAGCCTCCATGAAAGACAAAAACAACTGAAGCAGGTGTGGAGGAGTCTGTACTATGAAAACTTAAGAAAACAGGACTAAGCATCTTGTATATCCACACTTAACACTTTCAGCTCAGGAACAGTTTTCCTTCAGATGGGCAGATAAACACAGGTGTGGATTACAACAATCATAAAAAGCATCTAAAAAAACGAACTTGGGTAACTTGTTGATTCAGGAGGGTAAGGAAAGCCGAACGTACCTCTCGAGTGGTTGAAGAAGGCAGTACATAGCCATCAATGGACAAACCATGACACTGAAACGGTAACATTGCATTATTTTAAACTTTTACCATTTAAAATGATACTACCAGTGTCTTAAGGACAATGTCCTTGAACTGTGCTTTGCAGATTAAAGGGGAACTGCAGTCCCAATTTCTCAGACTGGTTATTAAATCTTGGTAACAAAATAAATTCATTGACGTTTTAGCAACATTCTACAAATTTCGAAATAAGCACAAAATCGTGAACTTAGTGAAAGTACTGTAAGTCGCCACGTTGTTGCAAACCCCTGGGTTTGCCACCGGCAAGAGTAAAAGTTCCCATGAATTGTGAAGTGATGTGGCCCTTCCTGCTCACTAGTTACCATAATGACTAATGTAATGCGAAGTACAAGTGAATAAGTACAGGTTGAGCAGCAGACATTTCACTGCAGAAATGTTCCAATGTGACCTGCACGCAGAGTTAACAACTAAGTAGTATTTGTTGGCAAAACCATCACGAAATCAAGAGCAATATATATGAATATGGGGCGTTGCACACCAGGAAATTTTGTCTATTTTGTGATGTAAATTGGAGGTTTTTACAAGTTACTGTGGTTTTACGTTTTACTTTTACTGAGGTTTGAAATGCATCAATGTTGATTCTTTCTAACCCCTAAATATAAAAACAGCTTTGCAGTTCCCCTTTAAAAAACAACTGTAACTTTTTAAACACTCATTGGCTAAAACAGTCCTACTAAAATCCTCGCCATTATCTCGTAATTATGAGAAAATTATCTCATAATTCCAAGATCGTAATTTTCGCGTACTTTCATGCGATAGCACAATTGTCCTCCTGTATAATACCAATTTATCGCTACGTGCCGACTTACAGTTTTAAGCAGTGGGACTGACTGCACATATAACTGTTCATAACAGAACCATCATTGCTTTGATCTCTAAATCCCACAAAAGTGTTCCTCATGCTTATAATGATTCTTTTCACATTTGCTCAAAAAATTGCAAGATTTCATTATGACTAAACCCCAGTCGAAAGTAAATCCATACGAATTCTGCAGTGCGACACAACCATTAAACCGAAAGTGCCAGTCAAGTTCACAGTAGCTTCAAGATGCATTCAGAATCATTGGCATCTCGTAATTACGAGATAAGGGGGATTTTTCCCCCCCTTGGTGGCAGCAATGTGCTTCCGTACTCCACTGTATGTAACACACAATTTGAAAATTTAAGGATGGCGGAAGCAGAAAGGATGCAGAATGCCTGTGAGGGAGAAGTCCGTCTCCATGCCGCTACGCACCTTCTGCAGGATCTTCCACACCTTCTGGTAGAAGCCCATGGGCACTCGGTTAATGGCCCCGTCCAGACGCCTCCTGCGCAGCCACTGCCCCTGTCGCTCCTCCCAGTGCAGGTGTGGGGCTCCGGCGCCCGTGGGAGAGAGGGTGCCGCTGGGGGAGGAAGGACTGCTGCACCTCTGAAAGACAGGGAGGTCCTCATCACCTGCAAAACCGATCTGATGGCTTTGTTTATTGCAACCTCATAAGTATCTCCAAATGCTACAAAGGAAATGGACACTGTTGTCGTTCTTCCCCTTTGATCTCCTCAGTGCAATGCGACTGAGACATGGAAAATAAGATGCGCCGGAGAAAAGACATTCTAATGCTAAGCCGAGCTGCAATAAAACTGGTTAGTGAACGCTGGTATAATCAATTCAGTTAATGAAGCATGGGTTAGATTTCGGATTGCACAGGTACACTGTGAAATAGCTGTTAAGGTAATTTGCTGTGCACGCAAGTTTCTCTTATATGGTAATGTTGTGAACAGGACAAGTAACTTAGTGATTCAAGAAACAACTGTGCTTAATGACGGAGAAATACATTCTTAAGAGATGCTGCAGTGGAATAGGTACAAAAGTGTATAGGCACAAATTCAAAATAAAAATGGGTTTTCACATCTGTCAAATTTGACTCAAACTGCGTCCTCTATATTACCAGCTTCTTCGTTTTCTACTTTCACCAGGACATCTAATTGATGATAGAAATGATACTTTGCTTTTTTTGCATACTGTTGAAATGAGCTTAGTTTTTACACAATCCCTGGTTCACTGCAGGAAAGGGAAATTAAATAAAGAAGGGGACAATTCTCATCCTGGTTTTGGCGAAGTGAGGCAGCTCCATAGACATGTCACGCCTGGATAGTTTATTCTCAGAGACACAGCTCCAACAAATCACATCACTGGGCAGGCTAGCAATCACTAAGAAAGGACTCTGAATGAAAGCCAAGGAGACAGGCAATGATTCACAGCATATTGTTTCCCTCTGTAAATGTTAATGCAATGAGCAGCTCTCTGGAGCAAGCTTGCGGAGCTAAATCGATCTCCTGCGTTTGTTGTTGTGTGAGGAAAATGCTTTTTAGCCAAAAATCTGACTGGTGGACAACGGTGCCACCATAAATCAAAATTACTCCACCTGTCTAGCACCTATTTCTAAAATGAGAGATTTTCTTTGCCTTTCTGTTTTCAGAAACGTTACTTCACTACCAAAAATGGGTATCTCGCTTTTCCTTTTTAAAAAATTTGGTAATTCGATTTTATTATGGATCTATTCATTTTGAAATTACCAGGTGCTTTAAGACAAGCTAGGGTAGACAGGCTAGGGAGTTATAGCTATAACTCTGGTTTCTCATCAGAATAACAAGGAGGTGCAGACACGCACCTTCAGCATGTCCACCTGTAAGAGCCATCCATTTGGCTCCGAGCTCTGCAGTGTCCTCCCAGGACAGCTAGCTCCAGGTGGAGGAGTGGTACATTTCTCTTTCTCACATCACTAGAAACTTGCCAGCACCTGGCATGTGACAGGAGCTGCTGTTTCACCAAAAAGCTAAGATGAGCCAGACTTTAATAATGCTCAGCCCAGCAGTGCTCTGCCCATGAGGGGCACTTGTTTGAGGAAGGCTGTATACAGTCGGCCTATGACATCACCCAGTCTTGAACAAGTGGTGTCAGAGCAACGAGAGCAGAGCTCGGTCAGCCCTCTCAACAAATGCCCTTCCTGGCTGAGCAACACCCTGCTTATTCTGAATGAACAACTACAGACAGCTTACAGAAAGGCATGGCATAGTGAAGGAAATTGACCTCCCCCATTTTGTGTTTTCCCACCTGCTCACAGCCCCCACACTCCCTGTGTCACAGAGTTGGGCATCGTACACACTACTGACCTGATGTGCAGTAGCACCACACACACTGTTCCGCTGTGAGCCATTGCTGATCGGCAAATAGACACTGCCGTGCAATATCTTTGACACTATCTGTAGTTACAGATAAGCCTCACCTAGTGTTTTTTGCTCTTAATAAAGCTCAGATTGGGCGAGGAGCAACATTTAGGATCTTCAATTCACATTGATCAGAATCTTTAAAAACTTAACCACAACTGAAGCTAAACTATACATGAGCAGTCTAATACGAAGTTTTGTAATAGCTAATCCTATCAACTCTTACTAACTAGGATGGGTGTCATCAACATTACTGCTCTGTAAAGCTAAAAGTCTACTTTTTGTATTGAGAGAAACAGATGTATAAATATAGCTGTTATCTGAAAATGAAATGGCTAATATTCCTTTAACGTCAAATTCTTCATTTTAAAAAAGGTAAACATATATGTTAATTAGGTCAAATCGATAAAATGTTGAATTGGAAATGTGTGCATAATGTGAGAAACTGCAGTTTAGTTTAGAACTGTATCCTGTGAGGTGATTTGGACAGCCATGCAGTCAACACATAACAATCACATAACCAAAACCCAAAAAAGGTGTGAGAATTATAAAAACAAATTAATCAGCACTGTCTGAAATAGGAAAAAAAAAACTAAGGAACCCACATGCAAAACAACAGTGAGTAAAGTTTGGGATGGACCTTAGAGAAGGAAACTTATCTTGTGATGTATTTATATCTTAAGGGCAGTGTTTCATATTTTCAGTGTTTATCTTAATATAATAACATACCCTCCTTTGAAATCTAATTATCTGTCATTGCTTCTTCTCTCTATATCAATTTAACAGAACATATTCACTGCCCTCTGGGTATACAAATGTTTTTAATTAGAAATATTTAAAATATGATAGTTCTGATTATTGTGCCCTACACATGAGCCACATCTTTATGCAAGTTGTTGTAGGAGGATGGAACAAGCTACCCAGCCACATTGTTAAAGTCAATACCTTTGCTTCTTTTTAATAAAGAGCTGGATGAGATGCTCAGGTGGATCAGCTTTTATAAAAACTTTTTAAGGTCTTAGTCACACCTCTCAGTTGGAAGAATATAGATGGGACATCTCATCCAACATCTTAACAAAAATAAATGTCTATCTGTATCTGGATTTAAATGCAAGTTCAAGAGCCTAGTGATTAGTGATCAGCATCAGTTGTGAACTCTGCTCAATCAGATAAGCCCAATCACTTAGCAGCTCTGGTGGGAAGCTAATAGCATCTCAGGCTTTATAATGACCAGTCTTGGTGTTTTTAACTGAGATATTAAATCATCCAACGGCATGTTTAATGGGACGTTACATGGCAAAAAATAAAGAAAACAATTTACACTACTGATGGTTTGTTCTAGACACTACTAGGTGGTGCATTTTCATGGTTTATTTCAGACCACTGCTGCCTTTAAACTTGCAATGAACTTTGTGCGCAAGGTTTAGTGTCTTATTAAGTCTCAATTACAGAAATATCAAAACAAGTTAGCAGATTTTGCAGATAGTATTCTGTGACAAGACATGGCGAGTTGTCTCCATGTTAAAATTTGTCAGAAATATAAACAATATCAAATGGGTGTATTCATTGTTATTTGTGTAAAAGGCCTGCTGTATATAGTGGAATGTAGAGGGAGCAGTTAAGTCCTCAGTACTTCCTGTACACCTCAGTGAAAGCTAAACCAAGTCAAGGCAGGCAGATCTTGTCACAAATAATAGCCAAAGAAAATGCACAACCATCATTATTCTTTTCGTGATTGTTTTTACCGTTGACCGAGGAGACGTTACACTGCTGCCAATGGAATGACCACTGAAAAAGATCTAAAAACAGAAGACAAAAAAGAGACCATAAAAATAGGAGATGGACAGAGTGAAACCAGCCGAGGTGAGAAGGTTACAGGTCTGTCTGCCACCTGTCCCAGCTTGAACATGCTTGAGATCTTTTCCATTCCACCAAAGAAATTAAAACCATTTCACAATATTAGTGCAGGTTGAGGAAAATCTGTTAAACTGCTCCAATTAAACTAATAATCTGCCAAATTAGATCATTGGGAGTTGTGCTGAAATGAAAACCTGAAGGATTGCTGTAATTTTCAGAGTGTCAAAACAGACTCAAGAGGCACTACCAGACCTCAAGTTTGAATATACTTTTTCACCCAGTGAATTTTTCTGGAAAAATCTGAGAGAAAACAAAACAGCACTTCACTGATTGAGCTTCCAAGGCAATGAACATACAAGTCTGCTAAGTCGACTTAAAATACTTACACAAGCCTTAGTCAATAATCAAAATTAGAATTATAAAAATAGTTGATTTCTGCTGCTGTGTATCCATGTCACTCAGACCAGGTCTCATGTCTGCTCAGCAAATCTTTATTACTCTCTAAATGGAATCAAACCCCTTTTATTTTTCCACTCTAGTCAATGTAGCAGGGTAAATAAAGTTAAGGGAACAAATGAAAAAATGACAAAAGGCAGGAGATTAATTAAATTTAAAACCAATTTCAATGTTTGTTGTATTTATGTATTATTCTCATACTGTCATAATGATATTTTGTAAGAAAAATTTATCTTTGCTGGATATGATTTCATTTCCAATGGTAAACACTATATAAGCTTAATTAGCCTGGCAATTAATCCATGTTGCTACACTGTATTATACAATTCTTCAGGGCTTCGCCAGCATATCAGAATCTATAGGGATTTTATTTTTTGTTGATCTTGTATTTATGTAGATTTTGGTGATGTGGCTAATAGTATTAGGAGCTGCAGTTTCTTTGTGCAACGCAAATGAATAGCTAGTAGCTGTGGAGTCAAAAGGAAAAACATGCCCAAACAACACTTTAACAAACTCAACCTACACTCTGTGCCCTTGGGTCCTCCAGCTGGAATCAAAACAAAGGGACAGAAAATTAATCCAGGAAAAAAATACTGATAATCAGAAATGTTCAAAAGAACACATTTCATACACATTTTATACAGAACCTGGATGCAACAGAGCCTAACTGATGTAATTTCAGAGAAATAATACTTCCATATCTTCCGGGGGTGCTTCCTGTGAGACAACATTCGGTTACACAAAAAAATAAAAAATATTGGACCCAGGTCCAATGCAGTAACCATTAACTTAGTTGATTCAGGAGGCCACAATCACAGAGGACTTTAACTTGAAGCCTGGAAGGCTATGTTTTTGTGTGCTTATGATGCTAACAGAAATCTAGCCAGCTGACCTTGATAGATTAATATAAACAATTATTACAATATATATAAATATTGGAATTATATTTGTTTGCTATATTACTTGATAGAGTAATAAAAGAAATAACAATATTTCCAAATATCTGAACTATATTTGCTTGCTGTTTGTTATGTTCTTAGTATAGAGTTGTCCATAAATTTACTATGACAACGCTCTGTCACACAAATCAGTCTTCCACTTGGATACTTAAAGAATCCCCACAATGGTTGAGCCTCACTGACCACTCTCTGTTGCTTTGTCATCTGAAGGTGGGCTTATGGGCCTACCTGCTTCATATCACTCTTGAGTTTGCTGATCCCTGTGCGCTCCGTCTTGGTTGCTCCAGTGTGGCCCAGTTCATGGATTGATATGGCTGGGCTGGTGGCAGATGATTCGACAGGCCGCACTTTGGAAAAAGATAGAGATAGGACAAACATGACAGCATTGCCTATCTTTTTAGATCTTTATCTGCTGATCATAAGGCACACTCATTTTAAATCAATTTGGGTATATTATTTAGATACTTCAATTAACTACACTATGTTTACTGTTATCATTATAAGATTATAATGGAAATGTGTAACTCTTTAAGTATTGCAAATTTCACTTTATGAGTACATATGCTACAAACAATCAATTGTTAATAATTAAAATATTTATAAATAATTTCATTAGCACAGGTGAGTTATTCACACTGTATTAACACTATTATGGTTATTATATTAATAACTGTGTTTTTATATTACAGAGCATAAAGAACCATAAATAAAGTAACAATAAAGTGTTACTAGACCATTTTATTGTTCAAATATTCTTCTTCACCAGTATTGAAAAGGTTTCTCTTTTTCAGCACTAATAATGCAAGAAAACCAGGACAACTAATAAACTCTTTAGCTTTGTTTTTCAATTTGCCATTTTCAGTCATACTCAAGATTCTATAACTAGAGGGCTTAAAATTGAGGATGGTGTTAATTAAATACAGTGTGTATAACAAACAAGGCATTCTTTTGAAATCTTAAACACAGGTGGGTGACCTCCCTCCCAAAGTGCCCTTGTGGAAAAAAAAAAATGTTAATTACTGCTTCATAGACACCATGTTTTTCATAACAAAGGCAACACTCACCACTTCTCTCCACCCCAAATTCCTTCCCACTCAGGATATGATGAAGAAGGTTTTTCATGTCAGAAGGGCTCAGATTCATTAAACTTTCAGAAGCCTCTTCACCTGGAACAAAGAGGAAAATAAATAACAAAAACAAAGCTACTGCATGTCCGCTTAGACAGAACGATGACAAACAAACAAAAAATTTAATTCCCAGTCATGAGTGGATCAACTGTACTGTGCTTTAACAAATACACAACAGCTTGCATTCTGGCTAAGTCTGTGACTAATCTATACAAGTTTTCTTCTCTCGGTGACGGGGAATGCTCACATTATGCTTCTTAAGCCTTGCTCCAACACTGAGGATTCATTCAGAAACGGAAAACAAGCTCAGACTGATCTCCACATGTACCATTTGATACGAACCAGATTTCAGATTGTTATTCTTCTCCATTTTTGAAAAAGGAACCAATACGCCCATTTATAACATGCTCTTCTACAGTTCGTAACTGCACAGCTTTTCTCTTGCTTGGCACGACATGCAGACTACAGGCTCATGGGAGCAGAGCCACGGCCGCTCGCCCCCTCTCTGTGCCCCTGAGTGTTTCTGCCCCCTCTGAGGAGGCGACGTACCCGAGCAGTGCAAACTACGGGCCAGCTCTGTGGCCATGACCTGGATGATGAGCCCGATCCTCAGCCTCAGCATGTCTCCGAACAGTGCAGGCTGAGACCTGATGTACATGGCCAGGTAAACAATGATCTCCTGGAGAGAGAGCAAAGCACACAGGAACGGCAGTCAGAGCCCCTGCCTCGCTGCCTTTCCTCCTCAGCTTCGGCTCCAGACTCACAGTCCGGCTGTCAAAGGTTTCATTTATGGTTCAGCATGTATTTCAATGAGAAAGATCTATTTATCTGTCTAAGTTTTTTTCATGCAACATTCTACAGAAACTCACTCGTTTTATTTGAGGTCACAGACAGCACGGATATAGTCAATCTAGGCTTGAAATACAGGCTGGACTGTACCTGAGAGAGGACAGCAATGCTGATATCCTGCCCACTAGCTTCATAGATCAGTCTGTTGAGCTCCTCGGGGGGCAGGGGGCTGGTAACAAGCATTCAGAAAATATATATTTAAATCACATCTGGCCCACATGCACAGATATTGATGCTTCATGCATCATGCTATGTACAGTACAACATATTTATTGTTCCTGTCGTCTACATTGTGTGGTGTTGTCTTTTGTACATGGGCCAGATAAATGTACTTCAAGTGGGCCTTATGTACCAAAAATTGATTATCCATTTAATGTTGGATCATTTTGATCAAGAAATGAATGAAAAAGAATATCCTTTTGTGCATTATTTGTTTTATTGGATTCTCTTTATCTATTTTTATGACTTATCTGATCTAATTTGACCTAAGATCCTATCACATTTTAGGTCACATTTATGCGGAAATTCAGAAAATTCTAACTTTCTAGCACCACTGTACACACACCTCTTGCTAAGTGACTGCTTAATTTATACTAATTTGTGCTACAAAGAAACAAGTATTTTAGTATTTCTAGAACTAATGCTATTGCTTTTTGGTAACAGCTTCTTATTGTACAAATCAAACAAATCAATCATGTTGGGTTGTGATTTAGAATTGCAAATTAACATCTTCTGTTGAACCACACAACATTATTTTTTTCTGTGATAACATATTTACAAGACTCTTATTGCTATGTTCACAAACCACCTTTTGAGATCATAGAAAAATGGAGCGAGCAGTGTTTGTTGATTCAGTCACTGAGCACGCTTCAAAATTTGGAGTAAGTGTGTGTACAGGGTTCCCTGTGTCAATTTCATTGCGAGACACAATCTTGGAAAACTACACTGTAGATTAAATACAAATTCGAACAGTGAACAGGGGGCTGTGAAGAGATAGAGATAGAAAACCACAGGTAGCGTTGTGTATGCAAGACTGTTACAGTAAACATGACCAGGGGCCCCTGTTTTGTGTGTTGGCTACTCGGGCTCTGACAAGGTGGGAACCGAATCATGGTCAAAATTTGACACGTGGATTGAACAGGTTGGCTTGATAAATTGGACTCATGAGTTTGACACCACTCTCTTACGCGGTTATGACCTTCTCCCGGGGCTCCGGAGGCAGACCCACTGTCAGCTGCTTGTGGTGTGAAATGAGATCGGTGCAGGCCTGCAACAACACAGACAAGCACCCAATTGGTATCATCCAATCATATAATAAATATGGGGGCTTCAGTACATCAGTAGGATACGTTTCAAAACTAGATTCTCTTCAGCTCGGCTAGAGATGGTTTCTCCCCAAACTGTGACTGTGAGACAGAAAATGAGGTAGAGAAGATTCCAAAAAAACGGCGGTATTGTTTTCAGGGCGGTGAAAAGAGCTCTCACCTCTGCCAGCACTTCCACTCTCTTGCGCAGCATGCCCGAGATGTAGCGGATCAGGCCCCATTCCTTACAGCTGCCAGCCTTGCCATAGAGCTCGTTGAGCAGGCTGTGCACCGTCACCCCACTCTGCCCTGGCAGCTTCACATCCCAGCCCGGGCCCCTGCACGGCAACACAGCCCCTCTGAGAAAGAGCCGCACTGGTCTCAAAGAGACACAAATTCCGGCAAGAGGCCCTTCATCGGCTGTCTGCACCTAACTGACGGTTTAGTGGTCAAACGCTTTAAATGCTTTAGCCAGCAGCCATATCACCCTGCAACTCACAACTGGCAGCCAACTGAAGCTCAGCAGGTGTGAGCCTGGTCAGTACCTGGTTGGGAGACCCCCTGGGAAAAACTAAGGCTGCTGCTGGAAGAGGTATTAGTGGGGCCAGCAGGGGGCGCTCACCCTGCGGTCCCTGTGGGTCCTAATGCCCCAGTATAGTGATGGGGACACTATACCGTAAACAGGTGCCGTCCTTCGGATGAGACGTAAAACCGAGGTCCTGACTCTCTGTGGTCATTAAAAATCCCAGGGGGTTTCTCGAAAAGAGTAGGGGTGTAACCCCGGTGTCCTGGCCAAATTTCCCATTGGCCCTTCCCAATCATGGCCTCCTAATAATCCCCCTCTATGAACTGGCTTCATTACTCTGCTCTCCTCCCCACTGAGAGCTGGTGTGTGGTGAGCGTTCTGGCTGTCGCATCATCCAGGTGGGGCTGCACATTGGTGGTGGTGGAGGGGAGACCCCATTACCTGTAAGCGCTATATAAGTGTAAGCAATTATTAATTATAATTATTAAATAATGGAGGATCAAACCACACTTTCCACAGCGGTTTCAGTCCATCAGGACAGGAGAATCTCTGCGTTTCAGCATGTATCAACATACTATAAATATGCTAAAGTATATACTATACTAGAACATATTTAACTATACTACACACTGCAGTTGTCTGTAGCTTTATGTATTTGTACAAGCATAATAACTATCCTTAGCCCGGCTCAGAAGGGCTTTTCAAATAGGAAGAATGAAACAGAAACCAGGCCTAGGAACACTGTAACATACTGTATTTACTCAGCATTGTTGTTATTCTTTTATGGTTGTCTTCAAATAGATTGCTCTTCTCTCCATAAGGCACCTACCCATTCAGTTGCTCAGAGCCTCATTACTTACTTTATGACATAGAGGATGTAGAGTATGTCTGCCTGGTCTTGCAGAGTAGGACACTCTTTCAGCTGCTCCACAAGGGATTCACAGTCCACATTTCCATGGGCATCACGGGGCAGGTGGAGGTCAGAGCTAGGGTCCTGAAGGAACAAACGTAATCTGTCCTCTATTACCCTATCGCGTTCCTACACCAAAACTGAATTCTTCTGAATCTTAAAAAAAGAGATTTACCCTTAGGGTACCTGAAGGGGGACTCTTATTGGGCTACTGTTGAGTCTAGACAGTTCATGAATCATTAATCTACAGTATTACTGGCCTGATGTGGCCAAATAGATGGGCTAATTAGTTCCTTATCTCTCTTATCTTTGCCTCTTCATACATGGAGAGAACTCTCAGTCACATGCTGTCATGTGGCCTTCTAGGACATTCAGGAACATTTTGAAAAAATGTATAATAGCATAAAATGAAATTATTGCTTTATTTCTGGTTTGTTAATCTCAATAAAATTCGAATGTTATCAGTTTACTAAAAGAATGATTGCCTTGATAGTTTTCACGTACTGAGGTATTGTGCCATAAATACGAGTGATATATGACCACACATATGGCACAGCCATATGCAGTACACACTATAGCCACAGACCTTGGCATGGTATGAATGTGGTACTTCCAAAAGGTTCAGAGACTTGCGGTGTCTATTCATGACTGGAGCAGTTGGCAAATACATGGAGACTTCTGAAAGAAAACACAAAGAAATTACTATCAAAAGAGCAGCATGACACAGAAGTGCATTGCTGCCATCAGAGGAAAAAAACACTCCTGAGTTATCTCATCATTATGAGACAGTGATGATCATTTGACTGTATGAACAACCTGTTACATTGTGCAATGACAACACCTACAAGCTACCGATAGCTGAGCTGGAACTTTGGGTTTTGTGTTCCTGACAATGTGCAGCTCTGCAAAATGGACTTACTTTTACCTGGGGTTTATTCATGAGGAAATATTACAGTTTGTACCTCATGTGAACACAGTTTTAACCACATGTATCCTTAAACAAGAATCAATTCCATTGCTGAAAACTGAAAGTCAGTTCATGATAATGCAGGCATTGTATGACAATTGTGCTCTTTAATGTGAGCATCACACACAGCAAAAGATAACTATAATTATAATCTCTTATAATCTTCTCTATTCAAGACTAGAAAGGTTCAGTTCCTTCAGTCCGTCAGTGACTTCAGCCCTGGAATGTACATTATCTGGTTGCTCTGCTTTGGACTGATTCTAGAGAACCACACTCAGGCCACGTCACTGCTGTCCAAAACATCTAAGAAGGTGGTTACGCTAGAGCTAATGGTTTCATGGGAAGACTGGATGGAGGAGGCCAGTGAAAGGAAGAGGGCCAAAGATGAAGACCTGGATAATCTGTGCCATGGGAAGTGGTGGAAATCACAGAGTGAGCCTCTCAAGGTGGACTACAGAGAATTTGCAGGGCAAGCAGCCTAGCCAATGCTCTTCCCTGCTCTTTGCAAGCTTACTGGGCACCTGGAGACCCTGGGCCTTGGCCACCATGGACAGGATGTCTCGAGTGGTGTGCTCCGCGCTGAACACATGCTGCTGCCCCGGCCGGGGGCAGATGGACGGGAGGTGGGACTTCTGAACTGTACTCTGGAGCAAATGGTCGATGTATCGATCCAGCTCATCTTTTGAGTTATCTGAAGAGGGGGAAAAAAACACTCCTCGTTTGTTCCGATCATTTCTTGCATGTGAAACAAACATATACTGCCGGATTTCTATAAGGTCAAAAGTCACCTTTGGGCATCAGTGCAAACTGTACCGAACAAGGGATTTTCAAATACAATTTGCAGTTTTATGTTAGTGGAAGCACTACTTTACAACAACTTTAAAATGCATGTCAAGTGCCATGAGATGACATTCTTCCACCCAATGTATTCTAACCCGAGATTATATCATGTGGCTTCAAGGATCACTTGCTTTAGTTCAGCCCAGCCACATCAAGATAGAAAAAACCCCAAAGTGGATTTTCAGTCACATCAAGTGCTCTAATAACAGTTTTGATAAACTGTGGGATGTATGCTGGAGAAAGCAGGAAGTGGCTGTAAGAATGAAGGGTGAAAGTAATATTAGTAATGAGAGAGGACAGGATCACATAAGTAAATTAAGGATCATTATGGATTAATTTTAAAGGCACTCTGAGACACTCCAGTAATAACATGGAGCTTTGGGCGCTAGCCTCTTCACAAAAAGCAAAAAGAGCTAAAACAAGCATGGTACTTCACTCTAAACAGATAGTCTCACTGTTAATTGAGAAATCCCAGGTCTTGGCCAGGATCACTTGATGCAGGACACTAGTAACAACCAGTACTGTTTCCACTGAACAGCTATGAGCTGACTGAGCCCAGGGCCACCACCCTGCATGCAGTCTAGTGCTGCTGCTTATTTCTTTCCCAGGCTCTAGTGAGGAGCTCCAGCAGTCATTATACTTGACAAGTTACACAATAAATCACCACTGGCAGGATGGCCAGTCCAGACAGTAAGACTGTAATTGAAAACGCAGCTGTAGGAACACCACAATGTTTTTTTAGAAATAAAAATTATTTTGTCATTAGCATCTCTAATGCTTACAGTGACTGTTTTCTACAGACACACATATGGCAATGGAACGCAGCATAAATACATTTCTGTGTTTTGCTTTCTGCTGTACATACAGTCTACAGAGACACCGTTTTGAATGGACAAGGTAAAGTTTGGAGTTCACTGGCCAAACAGTCGCTATGTGGAGCAGTACCTGTGTCGACGCACTCCTGTGGGTCCTCCTTGTCTTGGTACTCTTCACCACTGACGCTGTCGCACTCGTCGTCCTCCTCCAGCAAGGCCTCATCACAGTCTGTGTCCAGGAAGCTCAGGTGCGTGTGGAAAGAGGTGGTGAGGAAGCCGGACAGCTGGCCTGCCTGCACCCTGCATGGGAAGCACAGCAGAGTGGGGGGCTGACTCACGGCCTACCGGAAAATAATTGCCATTATTTCGCATTGGGAAATAATTCCCAGCTTAATGTCGAGTTGCTTAATATCACCATTTTTGAGTCCCCATTAACGATGTTCAATGGGGAACATTTAGTATTCATTTAATCTGAAAACATAGATTTCCTTGATTTTGGCAAGAAAATCATCCCAGAACTAAATCGGCAGTCGGTCTTCAACCAAAAATATGGCAATCGGCTATTTGACACTGGTAGTGAGAGGACCTTAAACAAGGTATCGCTACATTTGCGCAACATACTTCTCCATTTTACAAACAACACACCACCTGCTGTGAAACTGGTACAGATCTCAGGCACATGTTTAACTCACTACTCTGTGTTTCACATCACTGCTTTCCTCTGAGTTGCAGTGTGCGTTTTCTAAGAGCGACCAAGCTGCTATTTTGGAGCACTTATCATTTCAGTGCTGTGAAAGCAGGAAGTGCCCTAATGCATGCATGTCTAAGTAATTAGGGGAGCTCTTTCAAAGTCAGGCATCATGACATTTTAGAAGCCCTGGTACGTTTCAATGAAGCGCCCCCCAAGTGGGATGCATGATTCTAGCCTGGGTCTTGGAAAGGAAATCCCTAGGCAAGGTTAAGTGGCAAAGGATGGTAAGTGAGTTCAGAAAGCCCCTGGGCTCTATAAAGATTAATCTACAGAGTATCTTGTTTATGATCAGTAACCTTGCTCCTCCAAAGTATCCGTCTTGCAATTTTCTGAGGGTGGCCAGTATGGCTGGATCAATATTCTCAGCACCTTCAGCTGGAAGAGACAAGAGATCATGGGTTGCTATAGTTTACTTCCACAGTAGTTGTCGGCTTTTGCACAGGATCTTCTTAATTCTCATCACAAGAATTGCAGGTCTGCAAAATCAACATTTCCATCAGCAATACACAAAATACATGACTTTGTGAAACACATCAAGGTGCACAGCAAGTACAAAACAAATTTGTTTTATTAAGAAAAATCTCAGCAGTTCCCAACAGGCTCAATCACTGAAGATGGAGGACTGTTTGCATCTAATGATGGCAGCAGAATGAATTATGAAATGTATAGAAATATTGCCAGGATAGACTCTGGCTCCCCTGTGATACTCTATGTTGGATAAATTGGTTAAAAACTGGATAGATGGATGCTTATGTAGAAGAAAATGCTATCACACTAATTAGATGCAGCATGACGATGACCCATAATATACAGCCAGTGCAAGTTCATCAGGAGAAAAAACAGTGGAAACCTTAAATTTCCCAAGACAGTCACCAGATTTATATCAAAATGAGCATGCATTACACATGCTGAAGAAACACAAATTAAACCAGAACACCCTGAGAATAACCTCTCAAACAATTACAGAAAAGGTATGGCAAGTTCAATGAGTCACAGGTACCTTTATGCAGTTATTGGTTCAAATGGATATACAACCAAATACTGACTTTTACTGAAGGTTTTAATTTAAAGGGGAACTGCAGTCCCAATTTCTCAGACCAGTTAGTAAATCTCTGTAACAAAATGAATTCACTGATGTTATAGAAAAATGTTAAATTTCAAATTAAGCACAAGATTGTGAACTTTGTGAAAGTACTGCAAGTTGCCATGTTGTCACAAACTCGCATTCAAGTTCCCAAGAATTGCGATAAGATGCGACCCATCCTGCTCACTAGTCTCCATAATGACTAATCCAATGTGATGTACAAGCTAATTAAAAAAGGTTGTATAGAGGACATTTCATCACAGAAATGTTCTAACATAATATGCATGCAGAGTTAGCAAGTACAGTAAGTAATATTTGTGGGCAAAAGCAATATTTCTATTCGATTAAAAGCGATGTATTGAAAAGCCTGCTCATAACGTTACCGGACATTTTGCTGCCTCGTTCTGAATCGTGCGGTGCATACCTGGAAATTTCATCTATCTTGTGGTGTAAATTGGAGGTTTTAGAAGTTCCATATGTGTACATTTGACTTTTATTGTGGTTTGAAATGCACTCATCAATGCGGATTCTTTCTAACCCAGAAATACGAAAATAGTGCTGCAGTTCCCTTTAAAAAATACCTATATTAATGGTCATCATTGATCTAACATATTTGGAATGAATGCATGGACTGACCAATATAAAACTTGCTACACTGTACTTAAAATCCATATTAATATCATGATTGCAAATACGAATTGCTTGACTGTAAATGAAAAATATGAGTTCTGACTTTGCAGTCCAAATGCAATTGGAAGTCCCTGTACAGCTATAAGCGAGACAATAGAGAGAATGCTCTTCTTTCTTGGGCGGAAGGCTCTCTCACGTACGTACTGAGCATGCTGTGCGTAATGGGGAAGGTGAGTGTGGGCCTTCCGGTCATTCTCCAGCAAGATGAGAGGTAGGCCAGCTCTGTGCGCAACATCTCCACAATCATGTGATTGTCCAGGGCCAGGTAGAAGTGGTGTTGGTCAATGAACTGAGGAAAGGACAGACAAATAACTAGAATCATAACGCACCACCTATCTACTGGACTCATGCAAGCCACGTTCTGTGACAGATGGTAAAAAGAAAGGGACAAAATTGACATTTCTAATTGGCAGTGAGCTTCAACTTCATACTGTATATGGTCAAAGAAATGAGAGTTCCAAGGTTTCTCTTTTTTACCTGCGGCGTGAATGTGTAGATACGGTTTCTTATAATATACAGCTTGGAGGTTCCCAGAACTCCAATGTGTCTATATGGCCGCCCACTCAACTGCAGTTTCTTGTTATTACCTAGAACAAACACAGAACACGAAGCACTGTGAGAACAGATGTCTATCAAGTATTTATATCCTCCACTGTTATTCATCTGCATCCATTATACAACTCCCTCACCCCACCCCCACAACAATAACACAGTTACCATTTTAAAATTAGCAAAGGATAACCTTCTGTGACACGACATCCATCGGCCTGCAAAAATTTAAGCCCGATCTTAACATCCATTAAAAACAGCATCGCGAAATTCTCGTTTGTTTTACGTGGAAAGCAATGCCCGTTGTTGAGTTACAGGGCTTCGGCATCGCTCAGTGCAGCTCACACGCGTGTTCACATGGCCCCTACCGAGCTTGACGTAGATGTGGCTGAGGATGCGGGCTGGCATGACGCGGATAGGGAGGACATCTGCCACCGTCTGGACGTCCAAGCCATTCTTCCGCAGCAGCGTCTGGATCTTCTCGGACTCTGCCACCAGGGCCACTGAACGCCGCACACACCCCTCGCGGTTAATTAGGACAGGGAGCATTCTTTGCATTTTACACAGAGAGTTTCAACCTGAAAGATTCCCCAGACTCTTGGCATACAGTACGGGGGGGACCCATTTCAATCAGACTGTCAGAGCCACCATCAGACACCAGCAGGCCCTCTACACAGCAGATCGGAGGGGGGGCGGGGGCTAAGAAATTGCTTCACCCACTGAATTCAGGGGGAACTTCAGAGAAGCCAGACAGTTCAAGCCCAGATCTTAGCCAAGAGTTTAACACCCCTGCTCTTACATTTTAAAGATCAAATCTTCCTTATACAGTACATGCTGAAAGAGTTTTAAAAAGTTCAATGAAAGCTTTTTACCCTATTAAGGGTGTTATTCGAAGAAAAATCTTAGTAATAGCTGAAACTAAAGATCTAGCATGTCTTAATTGAAAATATGCACTTTTATTAAAACAGTCACAACCCTGAACCCTAGACAACATGTTAGTGAATTGTACAAGTGAAGTTCAAAGGTACCTAACAAACTTCAGCGAGACGCATTTGTAGTTAAAGCCATAACTAGTCACAGACCTTGCACGACAACGTCGGGTTTGAAGGATGTTGAGAATCTTCTGTTCAGTGGGTCAATCTCTCCCGCCGCCAGAAATCCCTGTCAAGGGATGAAGAAAATGAGAATCTGGATGACATTAACACAGCTTTCACTCTTTCACTCTCCGTCAAAATAATTCCAACAAATAAAAATACAAAGCACAAAGTGAAGGAAGAACCTCATCACATGATGTGTGAGCATGTTGCAAATTCTGGGAAAGGACAGGCAGTAAAGTAATACAAGAGAGCCTATGGTTTTGTATTTAACATGGACAATCATCAGGCAACAAACGTATTGCTGTTCACAGTTTAATTAATGTACCTCAATTTCATTAAGACTGTAAAATTGCTACACAGCTTGTTTTAACAGGTAAAACTAAAGCTCCTAAGACACTCTTTTATTCTCAGGTGTACAAGTTCACATGACCTGATACAACCTACCGGCTTAACTCAACTCTCAACTTGTGTGAGCTATTGTTGGCTTCACACACCCCTTTTCTATGCTCTATCCATAATTATAGCAATATAAGTAATAGGTGTATTCCATGCTGAAAAGAGAAGAGAGAAAGCACAACATTTTGGCAGGTGAGAGCATCTCACCTAAAGAAGGTTTCACAGCCAAAACGTTGCGTTTTCTCTTTTCAGCATGGAATTCACCTATTGCTTGTTTCTTTGCAGACCATGGATGCTGACGCAGCTACCCACCTGAACTATTATAGCAATATAAATATACATATGTGAGCACCAATGTTTTTTAAACCACTAAAACCATAATTACCGAATGAAAAATGACTTTTAAGCACATAAATAGTAGGGAGAGGAAGGACACCCATGAGGAAATGCTGAGAGGTCAGTAAGATAAACGTAAAATAAAAAACAAATCTTAAACTAATTCCCTCAACAAATCACGTGGATACCAAGCTGCTTCACTAAGTCACACTGAAGAGATAACATGCTGCTCTGGTACTCCAGCTAACTGCCTGTAGGTGAGGAGGCCAACAGCGAGACACCAGCAAGCACAGGCCTCACTACTGGCTCTCCGTGAGGAGAGTCGCTTCCTCTGTGTGTGTGGGTCTGCTTGGCTGCCTTTATAATCAAGCACAAATACGGAAACAGTTCTTCAGACAGCACCTTCGGCTCCCCACGTGTCCAACAGATGGAGAACAGCTTGGTTTAGCATTTCCAAACATGAGGCTTCCTGAAGAAGCTTTCTCCCACTTAAGGAGGCAATGTGCAGCTTCGCTAAGGATTAAGCTTATGATTCTAGTTCATTTTAAGAATGTAACCACCCATAATGTGCAGAAATCAGGAAAGCTTACAAATCGACAGTGTTTCCTCTTACAGAGTCCCAATACCCATATTATCATAGGTTTTCTTTTTAAGCAATGTAATTTACATATTTTAACACAGAGGTCTTGTAAGTCTGCATTTATAATGCGAGTAATTCCTTTACAATACCTGAAAGGCATTTTATCTAAAATCCATATATATCCATATTTATTGGTCAAAGGAAAGAAGAATGTCTAATTAAGTCTAAATTCAACTACACCTCATGAAAAGGAAATTTCAAGTTTCATGGGTACCTCGAGACTGGAGACAGTTTTATGGAGTACTGACCTAGATCACATAATTTGTGAGATCAGTTAAAGTAAAAATGAATATCTGAAAGGAAATAAAATAAGCATGCCTGAATATGAGATTGATTCATTATCGTTTTTCATTATCTGCAGACACCAACAATCCATGCTAGTACACCAACAGAAAAGATGTCACAGTGCTTCTACATCTCATTATCTTTTATTAATTTTGTGTTTAATCTTCACTTGAAATTTAATTAAGTGATCTGGCTTCTTGTGGGATCATGCAAAATAAACCCTGAAGTAACACCCGAGGTCAGACAGCATGAGAGAGCAGGAAACAGAACAGTACAAACCTTCATTACATCACCTAATAGACATTATCGCCCTCCTCCCAGCCTTGAAACAACTGTTCTATGAATATCCATTAAATCTCTTATTGAGGGCATCAGGATACGATTTCTGTTTTCTATATCTTTTTCTCCTCCATCTCAGAGCTGTGTTTTCCAACTCCAGTGCTGAGACTCACTAACACCCAAGCATTATTCTTAATTTAAAGTTGGCTCCTGTCTACAAATACTGTGACCACACACAGGGGAGAATAAGAAAATGCAGGCAGACCTTCCCCCCCCAGTAATGGGTTGAGCACCAATTGAAAGAGGCAATTTGAAGAGTCCTTGGCTGGCAGTACTGCAAAACTGAAAGCACCCGGGAGGCACCAGGGGTCGCTGAAAACCTAGTCACAGTCTCCAGCCAATAACCAAGGCTCGAGCCTGGGCTTTTACCGGCTGCATCGCTTTGGGAAGCCAAGGGACTCCCAGCAACACCCAACAGTTTAATTTCAGTAACTCCCCTACCTGACATAGCACTGCATTTAAAAAGCACTGGAAACTCCCCATGGAAGCCATCCACCGGGCATAACAACTCTTTGAGAAAATCAAATCATCTCTGAGAGTGGGGTTCTGGGAGACAGAGTTGGGAAGAAGCGCCAAGTCACTGTAGCCACCGCAGAAGCCTACCTCAGCCAGAAGGCAGCCCAGGATATACAGAGACTGGCCCCACATGTGTGGGAGCTTCCCACTGGCCACCCGATCCACGGTGTGCGGGTTCTGGTATTCCTCCTCCACCTGGCAACACACACGCTACACAGTCAGACACACAGCGCTCGCTGCCTGGAAAACTCGCACGAGGACAACGTCACAAACCCCTGCAGTTTCTGTTTCTTGTGAAGTGAATGCTGCTCTGTAACATATGCCCCGGGACCCTTTGTAGATAAAGCCACTGAAACTATCCTGCCCTTCTCATAACTATTGAAAGGATATGCTGCTGTTATTTTTTGTATCAGTATTTGAAAGAGGCTGAAAATCAACCATTTTTTGCCTCTAGACATTGGACTATTCCACAAATGTTAGTCCTGTACAGCAATATATATATTTTTTTGTTTTCAATCAACGACATCTTTACATTTTATATGATATATTAATGTTATATGGTATATAAGAGTACTGATGATACATTTGGTCTTTTCAAGGTTATCTGTGGCTTCAGGGAAAATAGATAAAACTTTACACCAGGTCACAATAACACAAGAACAGAGATGTCCTTGTGTGGCAATCAGACAGCTGCTACTCTGTTTCCTGGGCTGAAATACCTAATTAGAAGCAAAAATAACATCAAAAGCACCATAGGGCCTTTGAAATTAAATGCTCTTATTTTAGTTTTTTTTGCTTTAAGACAACATGACACTTGGAAACTTTTATATGAGGCTTCTTCTTCTTATACGAGGTTTCTTAAAATGCATTTCAAACACCATGACAGAATACCAATTAGCCACTGCAGATTCCTTTATGTTAAACATTCTCAGACACAGAAAATTAGGTTTAGCCAATACTTTTTTCTCAAACTCAAAATGTTTTTATGACTCACAGGGGAAATAAACGGGGAAAAAAAACTGCACGTCCTCTCTCCCAGTCCTGTCACAGACAGACACTCAAAAGGAAGTCCCTGTCCTACCTTGTCAGCTGGTACAGCATACAGCTCAGGTATCAAACGGATGCCGTTCTTCTTTCGAATGAGAATCCCCTCCAGCGCCTCCCTGTACTCTTGTACCTGTAAGCACCAGCAGTAAGAATGACTGGTGAAGATGGCTCCACCTACTGGACACATCTGGGAATACATCTCACCAAAAAAAATGCAGCTTTAATAATAAAATGATTATTAATAATACAACTTTTATTTGCGGAGCATCTTTGCAAACCCAAGGAGGCTGTACATACTGATAAAAAGAAAGTAGAAAGTAAGAGAAGAAAATATATAATTGCAATTTCTGTATAATTTGGCAAAAACGTAAGATAACAGGGTCACAATTTAATTTCTGTGTGCTACCAAATACCATTTAGACGTTTAATTTTCCATAGAAAAAGGAATCATTCAAATCCAAGTCCAATATGTATCTTCTATTTGTCCTGGAAAACAGAAGGTCTTCATCTGCAGTGCTGTGGCTCACCTGTACGTGATCTCCATTAAAAATGCCATCCAATATGAGGTATGTCCAAAAAACCGGCCATTCGCATTCTATGTTTTCAAACAGTTTTAGCTCAGCGGGGTCGTAGTGCAGACGACTGGGGTCCTAAGAGCAGGAGAAGCACACAGACAACACAAGAACCTCTGAAATTGTACCCCAAGTTTACATGTAATTCGCAGTAAAAAACTGTAACAAAAAGGGGTGTTTGTTGATTGAGAATTGTAAGACAAACAGATCTTTCCATACAGAAATAAGAAAGAGTACAGATAGGTGTAGGGGGAAAAGCAGACCTATACCACATGGCGTACCTCTTTAGGCGTTTTGTAGCCATCTCTGAGAAATCTGCAGCAGCCATAACGACCCTAGAAAAAAGAACCACAACAGATTGAGACCCCCTGCCCCAGGGAAGAAGAAGGGTGCGATTCTAGACACAAATACCACATGGGGAAGAATGTGTGCAGAGGTCAGTGGCAGTGGAACATGGTTAAGAAAGCCCAGGTTCATCTCTTTCTTTACGTGTTCCAATAATAACATGAAGACTCAACCAGTCAAGCCTAAAAACAGTTAGAATGTATAACCTGCGCACTCTTCATTAATGGTTTGTCTACACCTTGTTATGAAGCTGTGTGGAATTATCATAAAATAAATCTGAACGCTTTATTTCACCACGTAGACCAACCAAGGGTGCAAGTGACCTACCTGTTCACATTGCATGAACAGGTGAAGTGGAAAAAAAAAACTTTTTTAAACCAATCTGCAATAAAAAAGACATTTGAAACGTGATATGAAATAAAAGTTCACAGGCTACATAGTATGCACACTTATATAAAATGTAAAACTATATATATATGATAGAAAATGTATCAATAAATGCTTAATTAAAAAGTAACAAAAAATGTGGTCAATTTCAACCATTAGCACAAGACAAAAATTTAAATAAATAACATACAAAAACTGCTGAAACAAACTTTGATGCAGAGCGCCTGAAGTGGTACACTTAAACATGCTCACATGACGTACCTGAAGAACTGTTCCACTTGTTCGGTCAAAAACTTTGGGAAAACAATTCATGAATAATATGATGATGGGACTTGTAAGGGTAAGCCCCAAGTTGATCAGCAATAAAGACTACAGAGTAACCCGAGTGACCAGAGAAACAGGTTCTTGCACTGTATGTTAAGACTAATCAGAAAGCAGTTAGCCGGAATCCCAGCTTACCTGCAGTTTAGTGATGATCTCATTCTTTGTGATGTTCACCAGGTCTGCATCTTCCACAGCAAAAGCCGGAAAGGAGATGACAGATAGCAGTCCTGAGTCAATCTCCTTTGAAGTGGAGGCTCTAGGCAACATGGAGCACAGAATAGACTGAAATAAAAAAAACAAACATTACAATTTGATTTGTTAAATACGGCATACATCTGCAACTCTTTTCTGTCTGGATCAGTTTCAAGACTGTATTTACACGTTACCCACTTCACCTGGTAACAGGGCTGCTTACCTGGCAGTGCTCCACCTCATCGGGCAGAACGTGAATAACAGACGTCGGTCCTCCATGGGCCCCAAACAGGTCCAGCTCATCGATTGCTTCTAGCGCTGCCTGTACAGACAAAACAAAAACACCAGCTCACTTCAAAGTCCTACACAGGAGGGCAGGAGTGACCACGAACGAGAAGAGGCATTCGGCCCATCTTTCCCATACATTTGACCCATCTGGCATGTTTGGCAGTTCGCAGCTTATTGATTCAAGCATCTCCTCCAGCCATTTCTTAAAGAAGCTAAAGTAACAGCTTGGACCCCATATCTTGTTCTGGTACAGAACTGGTACTGGGTATCTTCTTGTACAGAAGTCCCTCCTATTCTTGGTTTCAAAAGCACGTTCACTAGTTTTCTCTTGCGTTGTCTGCTTCGCTTTGACTGCTCATTTTGAAGCGTAGACTTTGTCCAAGGCATTTGTGCCCATTTACAGCTGCAACCTGGTTTTCCTTAGAGGAAACTGGAAAGAGTACTTTCCCAGTAAGAACCAGTACTTTACTTGATTGGTTGTTAATAATTCTGAAAACCTGCTGTAATGTAATGTAATGCTTCGATTCAAACTCGGCAAATAACGAACATCGCTCATACAAGGGCATTGTTTCATCGACGACGGTGTAAATTCAGAGTAGCTGGGAATCCCTGCAGGCTGTTCCTCCTGCCTTAATAACTGCGCGAGTCGAGCAGAACTGACTCCCGGGAGCGGCTGTATACCTTGGCCATCCCCACGGAGCTGCCGTTGAGTTCGGGGATCCCCTGGTTCGTCTTGTCGCCACGCTCCCACATCCCGTAATCCTGTAAACGGCAAGTCAGCACGAAGTGGATGAAGGAGAGTAATCATCAGAAACAAGCGCCCATCGTTTCATAGAGGGCGGCCTACATCCGTCGCCTATGAATATTTAGAATTTGATTTTCGGACTCAAGATGATATACCAGAACGTTCCTGAGCTGGTACTAGATGGCTGCCAGACCAATGTTGCTAAGCTACATCAAGCACTCCCGATATTTACACTGTGTTGGGACGGCTCTAGTTGTTGTAGCCTATGTACACAGAATTGTTTTATGTAACATACATCACCATGAAAGGCAGCTGAGTATCCTGCATGGAACAGTAAAGAAGGAAAAAGTGTAAAAAGTCTTCATGAAGCTCTTTACAAGTACAGGCTGATCTTTAACCATATACTCATCTCTGATCATGACCTCTGCAAATGAGCAAAAAGCCAAGGTTGTGGGTAAATGAAGTGGCAGAATTGTGGCTTCTCAGTCGTGCTGTAAGGTGTACACAACCTGACAAAGCAAGCCCCTTTACTCTCAGCTCTCTGGGCGGAGGCTCAGAGTAGACTTCCTATGCCCCTGGAACAGGAGGTGGCAGGTGAAGTGATCTGTGCACCTGGTAAGGATGCCCCCTGGGAGGTCTGCATTGGAGCTCCTCCGGGCACTGGCCAACTGAGAACACACTGGAGGGGCTAGACCTCTTGTCTGGGCTGAGGGGAGGAGCTAGAATCCATTGCACTGGTGGAGTATGATTTATCTGACCTGGAATCTGAAGGCTACCTCTGGCACATGGAAATGGTCATGCATGTCCTTAGTCCTTAGAAACACAACAAGCTCACTTGATCAGGGTATTGTTGCAACTGACAAACAACTGCCTTCTATAATTCAGCATTTAAAGTGGTCTTCAAGGGCTACTGGGTGGCCCTGTATTCCAGGCGTTTCTGGTTTGTGTCTGGGTCATGTTGTCAGTTCGCTGTGACCTCCAGCCCCCTGAAGTGATGGCAAGTCTCAGTCACCCAGATCCCTTCAGCTTTGGTGTCCTAGGAGCCTGGGAGCCCGCAGGGCTGTCAGGGAGAACTGAGCCGCTCTCTCTGACACAGATACAGCCTGCGTGGGACCGGCTCTGACAGTGTGCAGTCACCCCCCGTACCGACACAGGCTGTGCAGAAGAAAGCCGAGCTGTCCAACGTTCAACAATTCCAAAAATTAAGGGAGAAATCATGCCATCACAAATTTAAAACACCTGATATTTTAAAAATCAGCCTTTACAACACACTGCACCCAATTGATTGGTTAATCGAACTGCATTCAAACTTACAGCAACTTTGTAGGCAGCTTCAATGTAAAACACAAGGTTCTGAATAAATGAAACTTCGTCCAAATTCGATATGATGCGTAGACCTGTAGGATAAAGAAAGGTTATGTCATACGAGTGCATGAACTTGAGGCACTGAACATTTGTTTTGCAAATACTGTGATTAGAGGTCTGTGGACCTCTAGGGATTCAAGTGTTAGGAATTCATCTGAAGTCAAATCAACAAACCTCCTTAAACAATCAAATGAACAGATTATAAAAAAAAAACATTTGATTTTCTGAATCCAAAGCTGATTTGAGGTCTCTAAGACTACAGATGCTAATTTCTGACACCAATTACAACATAAACAATACTTAATATACAGACGTGTAATTCTCTGTGGAAATATGTATTTCACCAGCCCACAGAAAAGGAAGCTAAAGGGCTTGACACCTGTCAGTTCAGAAATCGCTCACCTGATGCAGTCATCTGTGCCAGAAAGAGGAGGTACAGGGACGTGGCATCCACCTGCAGGTGCCCCCACTGGTCATCGCCCACAACGGTGCTGCACGTTCCGGTGTGGTACTTGGCGTGGAGGCAATCCTTTGTGCTCTGGGTGTGTTTGAACTTTTCCACTTTGCCCACCTGAGGTGAAATATTCATATTCTCAAAAAACCCGTGACAACTCAATACATAATATGGGCACCCCACAGTATCATAGAGGTGTACCTAACATGCAACACCCAGACATTTTCTAACTGCTTTATCCACTCAAGTGTGGGTGAGCCAGAGCTTATCCCAGCAAGCAACAGGCACAAGGCAGGGTACACCCTGGATGGGACACCAGTCAGTCACAGGGCACACACAAACACAAACACACTACTCACACCAGGGCCAATTTTCCTGGGAGCCCAATAACCTTCCGTATGCCTTTCGACTATTGAAGCTAACTAGAGCACATGGCAAAAACCCACGCACACCCACGGGGAGAACACACAAACTCCACGCACGTCAATTCTGGACCCCCAGGTCCAGAACTGAACCCAGGCCCAGAACTGAACCCAGGCCTCAGCTCTGAGAAGAAGCTGAGAAATATAGAAATACTATATTTTCTTAAATTATTAGTCTTCCTTAAATTGTTTTTCTTTTCTTAAACACTCCTTAGCATTTCTGACCGTTGTGCACAGGCCATACAAAGTAGAAGGTGGTGCACAAATGAGAAGTCACGTAATTGAACAGGAAGAGTACTGAAGACAGCCCAAAGACTTACCTGCCTCATCATGCACTGCAACAGCCCTTGCATCAGTTTCACAACACTCTGCAGGGACAGAAAAAAAGCTTTTTTATATTTACTTGTCAAAATGATACACAATCTAAATGAATACCTTTTACACCGTTTTATAACAATATTTATTAATATAACTCATCAAGACTTTTATGATGTTTGTAGGAATGAGTAAAAATATTTTTAACATTCCACAGACTATCATTCAAAGTGAGAAGCTTTCCAGCTTCTACTCGCTTCCTGATCGTGCCTCACCTCAGACTCCCTCTAAGCGCAGAGGTCGGATGATTCCCTGCCTTATCGCGCATTGCCGCAACATGACATGTCATCTAAATTCATACCGCTTTTAAATTGTCTGGAGCAAGTGAAAATAATTTTAACATTCCGTCATTCGAGGCGAAGACGCTTTCCAGCTTGTACCCCGCTTCCCGATTGTGCCTCACCTCCGACTCCCTCCGCGCGCAGAGGTCGATTACCTGCTCGAGCTCAAAGGCTTTGGCCTTGTCCTCGTCGCGGTCGGCGTTCTTGCGGTAGGCCATCCCCAGGCCCCAGACCGCCAGGATACTGTACACGTTGTCTCGCACCCAGGCGTCCCGCTGCTCATCGCTGGCCGGGAGCAGTCCCGTGACGGCATTCTGAAACACACAGGCCGAGCGCACCTGTTCAAGCTCGTCATTTCCTCCCCGGGCCTTCGACCCGCACACCTCAGCTCACGCTAAAAGGCACTGCCCCGGGAGGGGGGTACTGCAAAGATTTCCCTGCAGTTCAACCTGCCACGACGTTTGTCTGGGGTTGGTCATATGTCGGGGGACTTTTCTCAGCATGGTGCCCCCAGCAGGGTGAGCCCGCGCTCTGCAGGAGCTCTCCTTGTCCTCCAGCCTCAGAGGAAACGGACGGACAATGGCCATGGACTCCCACTGTAAAAGCAGACAAGCCACCCCCCTCGGTTTTTGGGAAACTGAACAAATGCAGCAGGAAGTAGCACGTGGTCTCACAGTTAGCAATGCTCCCAGTTCACACTGGTTTTGCCCTGCGATGGGCAGGTATCCTTTCCAGCGTGTATCCTGCCTGTTTGCCGGGTTAGGCTCCGGCTCCCCTGAGACTCTCAATCAGATGAAGAGCTTAGAAAACGGATGGATGGATACTGGGGGTTCACAACCTTTCCCTCGGCACTGTACTCGCAGACTGACAGACTGCCTCTCAAAACGAAAATAAAATCTTTAATCTTTAATATAATCTTGTGAGTAATTATTCAAAGCCAAGTTGTAGATAAGCACCACTGACATCACAGTATAAAGAAAAATAAGAACTGTTTTAGATACACAAATTCACAAACCCCTCACTCAGATTATGCATTCTACTACTGAAATAAATCACTCAGTTCCATGCAAGGGACACATCCATAGGCCAAGAATCTAAGTACTGCAGAAAAATATTTGCCCTCTTTAAGTTGACCTTTGCTCACACTGCTGTTTATTTTTATACTGACTGAGGAGGCAGGTTATACATTCCAACACGAGGCTGTACAGTCTGTAGGACTGTAGGTCCCCTTCACCCCTCCTCTGTGCAGTCAGAAAGCCCTATAGCTGAGAGAATATTTACAGACATGCACATCACAAAAGAGGTGTGCAATGTAGCAAAGGACCCAGGACTTTTGGAGTAAGCAACTCCAAAAGTTATGCAATTGCAAAAGTTAAGACAACTACTCCAATGTAGATATCGCTGATCAATGAAAGCAGGAAAGATACTGCTGAGGTTTGGCAGTACAATATACACTTTCTGTATATTACAAGAGATGAAATGTTCTGATATTGTGTGAGTGTAAAACTGTAAATTATACAGGATTCAGTCATTGTAAAACACGGTGTACACTATATATAGACACATGCATACGTTATGACAGAAGTGTAACGTAATTGTTCCACACACCCGAAACCTGTAGCCCAATGTTTTTCTAGGTACTGAAGCGCATTTCGTAACTCGCTTGACCTCACACGCTTAACTCAGCACAGTATTCTGTCCGGGAAAAAGCGACGCGGTACAATCATCCTCGGGTACTGGGACTGTGCAGTGCTGTACTGAAATTCAACACCTTACCTGATGACAAAGAATGGTGTCCTGCACCAGCCTGGCGTAGCCATCGAGCCTCACCCCGGAGTTACTCCGACTCCGCATTTTCTCTCCTGCGCGTTAGCCTGAGGCAAGGGGACGGTGCAAGGTACTGTGAAAACGAACGCCCAGCGAGGACAAATAACTCTATACCTAAACTATCTTTTGATAACTTGTAGGAGTGCCACTGACGCTAAAATAACTGGAGATGACTGACGTCACATATACACTACGTTTCGTTGATCTCTACGAGCGGCTGTTATGTACAGACTAAGCAACTGACCTTGGTTCACGCACTGCAATGCAAAACGATATTGAAAATAATCTTTGAAAATGAATTAGATGCATGAGAGCGTAACACAACGCGATACAGCACGGAAAACGAGAAAACGGTAACGTATCCGCAATAGTGCATAACTTAAAGCATTAGTTTGTCGTCTTTACATGAATTACTGCAACGCAAATATGCTTGCCGATGGTCACACAACGATCAGTCGCATCACCTCCATTCCTCCTACCGCAGAAGAGCTAATACACGTCGCAGCTTTATCGCTGTGCGGGTATCAATTTGCAAATCAACAAGGATTTTGTTTTGCACCAAAGGCTATCTCGAATAACAATAAGATTCCTCCCCCCATTCTCGACAAGGTCCTATTTGTTTTATATTTTAAAAAAATATAAATTAAAGCTGGTTACATAGTTGCGCGAGAGCCTCCCTTCAAATCGAATGTAATCATATCCTTTTGGTTTAGCTTCCTTTTTTTCAGCCGTTTTTATGTAGTTCACGTACCTTTCAGTATCCTTTATTTGTCTTCTTCCGAGACCTGAGTGCCTAGTTTTCTACTTTTTTTCCGAAACAGGGGGCGCTCTGTCGTTTTCAGCAGCCTGTGCAGTAAAAGTACTGGAGAATTTGCACGTTGTCAGTCATTGGTTTGCTCCACTGTAAACGTGCAATGCTTACATACACTGTAAACCCCTCCTTGAAATACGCTCTGTGTCGATTCAGAATAAGTTACGGTTTATTCACGTTCTGTACTAAAATATGGAAAAATGTGTTTAACTCAAATAACATTAAACTCAATGAGAGCCAGGTTTAAAATTGTTTGGAGAATAAGAACAAATGACATTACAGAGAACGAGCCTTCTCATTAGAGAGATAAAAAGACTGTCCTTTAACCGTATTTTCTAAAACATGTTTATCCTTCTAATAATACGTTTTTTTGTCAATACCATATATTTTGCCCTCAGATCCTGTTTCTGTTCAAACATTGAACAGAAAACAATACAGCACTTAGAAAACAAAAATAACTTTTACTAGTGCTACTGGTGTCTAGTTCAAATCTGTTCTGTTTACATTTTGTGATGCAGGTAACACCAATTATCTCCCTCTCCCCTTAACACACAGAACACACGTACTCCTCCTATATTTGCAACAGTTTAATACTGTTTGTATATTTGTAGCAGCTATGGATGAATCTTCGATAGCTAAAGAATTTAATGTCATTTAAGACATGACAACTTTCATCCTCTAATTTAAGAAAAAAGCTCAAATAAATCCATTGAGGATGTCTCATCCTCACAAATGTTGTAAAGCTCATTAACATTTACTTTCAAAAGTATGTAAAAATGGAGCAACTAAACCATAGATACGGTTATTTAAAAAAACTTTTTCACAACACTGTATCATCAGTCCAAAAGGAATTATTGTCTCTGTTGGGGATGATGTCTAAAATTTCATAGTAATAAACACACAGGCCAAAAGCATCCCCTGAGAGCAATTTGTTTCCACTCTTCCTGAAAATAGTGAAATTGTCTTTTTTAAATACTTTAATTATTTAACCAAAGTAATCTTATCTGACATTTCACAACTCAGAAGTAAGCTGTTCTGAAGTACTTGAGTAGCAAATGTATTGGAAGCAAAACCATTGTTTGATTTCTGTTGCTAGGCAATTCACTGATAGGTATGCGGTTAATACCCGATGTATTTTTTATAAATAACCCAACTAATGAAAACAGTAATTGTTGCAGAAAATGCTCTTATACTGGATGCAAAATATAATGATTAAATCAGGGGAAACTGAACAACTGTCTTAGTAAAAAGATGGTATCTGGCCAGCTTGAGGCTTTATACTCTCAAATGGAGACAATTGAATTAAAAACATTAAATAGACCAACACTTTTTAAGCCCTTTTAAGCAAGATCTAAGAAGCTGAGTAAAGATACGCCTGGTCAGTAATCTTTGCAGGAAAAGCAGTTATTCCAAGAGAGGTTTTAAATGGATGGATTAAGTTGCTTAAAATGTTTTGAAATCCTTCTGTGTGGGGAAAAAGCGCCACGTATATGCGAGGAACCGTTATTTTTAGAGGCCTCGCACGTATGTGCTTAGTGAATTGGCTGTACATGAACGGAAAATTAAAATGTAAAATGAAAAGCTATTAAACAATATAGACTTTGTCTTATGTAAAAGCATCTTATTGCCTCCTCGGGTTCGACTGAACAACAACATAAAAACTTCTATCATTCCACTAATTCAATATATTTTTTGCTTAAACGGTTATGCCGTTATACGAACGTTACTACTGTCAAATAAACTTAATGTAACCGGAAACAAGCAGATTGTTATTCTTCTCCAGACAACACTATGCAAAAATGGGGTGGGCATTACCGATGTTGTGTTGATTGACGGGCACGGTAACCTACCACCGACCCTGATTCTGCTCCGTGTGAGTGGAAGGGCGGAGATAACGGGAATCTCGAACCAATGGGAAATCCAGAGCTGAATCCGTCCACCAATCAGCGGTACCCGGCTGGATGACAATCCTACGTGTTCATCCCGATACAGAAGAGAAGAGGAGACGGAGGGGGGTGCACCGAGAATATTAAACTCACGAGTCACTGTGCGCACGTTTATGTATATGTTTTCTCACGTAGGAGCCTGATCACAGATTATGGTAAGTTGTTGGGAGTTTCCGATTTATCTGAAAGCGGCCGGGCTTCGAATTTTCTTTTTAACTGTCCAAAAATTGTTGTCCGTCAAAAAGTCTAAACGCACTCGTGTGATGTGATGCATGCACTGAAACTGTTACACTTGCAATATAGTGATGGAAGAAAACGGCTTGAAAGCACCATACCGTATTGAGTATTATTAATTTGGTTTCAGTGACGGATACAGTAATGGTTCTTCTGCGTATCAGAAAAGAATACTCCGTTTACTCTTTTTGCTTCTCTCTTTTTTTCTTACTTTGAATTTTAAACTAAGTCGGGATGGCCTGGTGCTCCTACTAATATCCCTGATAACATCAGCTAGGACAGCCTATACAAGCAGCGATACCGCACGGCCAGCAAGAATCCGTTACATACATTATATTTCTTGTCAAAAAGACCGATAGATATTTACACCTACATTAGACTTCTGTCTTTTCCGCACGTCAGAGATGTTATTAGTAAACATGAATAATGAAACACTTCGGGGTGAGCGACCTTTTTTTTGTGAGTTGCTCACCCTTTTCTCTGTTCTTTTTTTTTTTGACAAGTGTTATTTTTTTTTAAACGGTGCAATCGCGTCTTTTCAAATCACAGGATCACTTTAGTGTAAATGAGCTAACGTATAAGACCCTGCTGCTGAAATCCGAGTCCCGCAGAAAGGTTTGGAAAGTTAAAGATTGCTCTGTATTTTTTAAAAAAAATATTTATTTCTGCGTAATCACGAAAATATAGTGGTCAAATGAGGCAGTTAAAATAACTTTCAGTTATTAACATCTTTCAAAGCTAAGGGAAAGCATACGTAATACTCGGTTATAGTCTGCACCATCCGTTTTTAGAAATCCAATATTGTACTTGTATGGGTGTGGAAATAATTATGCGGGACTCGACTCGAATTAATGAGTGAGTTCTGTTTAGTCATTATATTTATTTTTAATTATTAATCAGCTCTTTAAAACATCTAAAGTATTTTACACAAAAAAAACACGGCAGGTTTTTAATTATCCCCTTCGTTAATACGGCATGCAAAACATGCTTGCAGTCTCAGACACTTTTATTAATTGTGAACGTGCCGAGCAGGTTGGAAATCAAAGCTTTGCAGAGAGGATAAAAATACGTTAAACCTTGATACATTTTGTATTACCTGTGGTACACTAATTAAGCTATAATGAGAATCACGTTTTTAACAGCAGCTGTACGCTGCCAGGAAAGAGAGAGATAATTGTGAGTCCTTTTTTGCCAGTAAGGTCATCATCATCATTTCATAATGAAGTTACATTTACCTAAACTACATTTGTAACAAACCAAGCCTGTTGGCTACTTCTCACGAGTGAGGAACGCTCCTCAGCAGTATCTTTATATTAGAAGCATTAGTGAAAACATGAGGATAGTGCAAAAGACAGGAGTGCAACAATATGGAGAACACATTTTAATTAAAGTTATAATTGAATTTGTAGACACTGCAGATGTTGTGTTTTGCAGACCTAGTCATCACGTTTGTGTCGAATAATATTTAAATAACTTATTTTTTTTTCTCCATTTGAAATAATTTAATTTGCCAGCGGAACAGTACAACAAAGCAAGCGTTCTGTTTTCGAAAACATGATGGCTATCGCTGCACTTGGTTGAGACTGTATTTCTGCTGCAAGCTGCACAGGGGGGAAAAAAACGCAATTAAATTTGCATCGCCACTGTGCCAAATGCAAAAATGCAAATGTCCCACTAGAAATTATTTCCTTATTGTTTAGACCTTGGTGGAAGCCTTCAGCTAATTGTCCCAGATTGTACCAGCATTAAATTAAAATAAAGCATTTTTTTCCTACCTTTTAATTCAGAGTTAATGTGTGCGATCTGACCGAAATGTTCACAGCACAGAACACTGGACCACTTGAAAGAATGCACAAAAAACCCTGTTAGTCTGTCCTGCTCTAAGGACGTACTTAAACTGTTTATTTAGTCTAAACTGATGACTGGGACACTCTGAATTCATGGATGAGTTTTAAATACTTTCTGGTGTTTAAAGAAATTGACTTCATTCCTCTTTTAGCCTACCAAAACTACCAGCTAGAAATTTGTATAGATTTTATTTCATTTGTTCTGTTGATTTGTTAATTTACAGATTTCCAAAGAAGCCTGGATCGATCTCCGTTTTCTCTTATGAACATTAGTGTCCCATGCTCTGTGTTGGCGTTCTGTTCGTGACGTTAGCGTGGGGTTATTGCTGGTGGCTGTACCGCGCAACCTTACAGAATCATATAGGGGCACATGCACAGAACTCCCCCCCCATGGCCTGGAAGCCACTTATTTCTGCTTCACCTTCTCATTGAGTTAACTGGAGAGTGGGATCAATTTATCCCCTGGCGGTGAGGCTCAAAGCTGCAGTCTTGGGGAGTAAAAACCAGGGTCAGTGAGGGTCAGCAGGGTCTCCTCCTCCACCAAATGGCAACCTAGTGCTGACAAGGTCATATCAGGGCTGCCTTCTCCTGTCCTCTTTGAAGGTAAATGGTTTCCGATTTCAGGGCCCTTGTCTGAAGACTCCAAATGGGCCCTCTGGGCCCGATTCAGAGTTGGCCGTTTTCATGAGTGGAGCACATGCCGGAAATATTCTCTGTCCACACCGCAGTGTCTTCGTCTCCTCCTGATCCCCCGTCTCTTGAATCTCCGGAGAGATGGAGTTCGGGGGGGGAGGGGGGGTCCCCTCTCTCCTCCGTCCTCGCCCTCCTGTAACCCGATGGCAGAACCCGGCGTGTCTTTGCCCTTGCAGATGCAGTTCATGCTGCTGTTCAGCAGGCAGGGGAAGCTGAGGCTGCAGAAGTGGTACGTCCCGCTGTCGGACAAGGAGAAGAAGAAGATCACCCGCGAGCTGGTGCAGACCGTCCTGGCTCGCAAGCCCAAGATGTGCAGCTTCCTGGAGTGGCGCGACCTCAAGATCGTTTACAAAAGGTGATTCACCTGTCGCAGAGGTCTGTTAGGACATGGGCATTTTTAATCGCAGGGAAGATTGTGTGATGTATTGATTAGCTGCTGAGTAAAGATTCGTTGTCTTTTCCTCCCCCATACGTTCGTAGAAGCCGCGGGTGATGCTAGCAACCGTACTAAAAGAAAGTCGCACCTCAGCAGCGTATCTTGTGTTGTCCAGCCTCTTCTGGAGTTAGCCCTCTCACAGAGCGCACGTGATTGTCCTCCGGGTGTGTCAGAGGTGCGTGGCTGCTCCTTTAGCAGCTGGGTCTGAGGGTGGGGTGGTGGGGGGGAGGTTTGGGCCAAAGAGAGCAGAGCAAGCCGGAGCACAGGCAGACGGGTGGGGGAAACCAGAATGTTACTTGTGCTTCATTACCTTCCGTTGCCTTGACGACAAATGGGATTGGCTCCCGCCATGGAGCGAGAAACGCCAACCCACACGCTGGAGCAAAACGCAGCCCTCTGGGACGCTGACCAGCCCCTGACCTCAGGCTGCCAGGCAGCTCGGGCCTAGCGCCAGCCAGCCACGGTAACTCCCAATACAGAGACCTAGTGCGCCATGTGAAATAAAGACAAAACAGTGTTATTACTACTCTTTTTTTTTTCTGCAGCTCTGGTCAGAGAGGCAGCTAGTTTTTTTTTTTTTTAGAAGTGTTCTTTCTTTTTCTCTGTGAATGGGTTTAAGCGAAATATTGTCGGTTAAACATAAAGTGATTCTGCCCTCTTGACAAGCTGGCGTTGAACTGCCGTTGTTTTGAACGGCAGTGGAAGCCGCCGTTGTTGCTGCGGGGGTGTTAATACCAGCCCCTGGACCGTGATGGAGGCTTTAAAATGGCTCCTTCTTGGAGAAGTGAAACTTGGGCAAGGTGTGTGTGATGCCTCGTTGTGTAACGAGTGCTTTGTTTGCCTGGTACGCACAAATGCTCGATGAAGAAAAGGGGAAGCTCTACAGAGCTGTGTGTATGGGGCTGGCCTTGTGATCTTTCCAGTTTGTGTCTCGGTTCAGTGGTGCTCTCTGGGGCAAACTGCTCCCAATCCAAACCCCTGGCAGGTTACAGTGTGTAACGCAGATGCTCTGATAAAGGTTAATAATCCTTAAACATGGCAGATGACCTTTCTGCACTGATGAAATCTCTAACCCAGTTAGCCCTTTATATCAAACAAAAACTTGCAAGCTGCATGTTTACACTTTTTAAAAAATTGTGTGCAGACTGGTACCTGTTGTTTTCCTTTTATGCAGTAATACACACGGATCTTCAAATTAGGTTTTAGTTTTTGTAAATGTGGCCTGAGTTTCTATGGTATTACAATAAGTTATATGCTCCAGGCTTGTCTTCTGGTTCGGTGCTCCAGAGAACAGACTTTGATTTAAAGGAATGCCATGCCCTGCTGTTCTTTTCTTAATTATTTAAGTGAAATGAGAAATCTTGCCCAGTTGATGTACAGTGCTGTCAGGAAATCGGGATATCTCTGGGGGGGAAAAAAGGCTATTATTTAGGGGAGATGGGATGTTCTTGCATCTTACAAAAAATATCAATATCTAGCAGTCTTGGACCATAGGTTTCAAACACAAAAATGTAATTGTTTTTTGACAGTGAACAAATGGAACAACAGGATCACAGTGTCACTAGTTATCTTTCTGTAAATTAATATAACTCTGGTGTCCCTGCAGACTTGTGAGGCTTTGGTCCTAACTTGTAGAACCAAGCTGGCGTCTGGGGTGACAGAGTTTGGATCCGTTTGGTCCTGTGTTCCATCACAGTCATGCTCTTTCTTTCATTTGTCTTCTGTCTTTCCGCAGACTGAATGCATGCAAGAGATGGCCTTCAGCATGTATTACAAGACATCAAAGATTTTCTTTTGTTCACACACAATAAATTGTGCTGGCACTTGTACTGGGCAGAAAATTAAGTGACAAATCCAGTAATTTTAAAGACTATCTGCCAGAATATTTTGTTACACGGTCATGCCTGACATCTTTTCCTCTGAATGGATTGATGCACAATTCAGAGAGAATGAGCATCTTTCTTGTGCATTCAAAATCAGTTGAATATTAAGCAGAAGATGCGTAAAATAATACATTTCTGTTGTTTCCTGTCACAGACTTCACAAAAGATTTTAAGTTCAATAGGGACCTAAAGTCAGTTCCTATATTTTTTCATTTTAAGAACAGTGTTGTTAAGCCAGGTACCCTGCAGATATTGCTATTTAATATAATTAACAAATAGCTATTCCAGACAGCTTTGCAATTCCTTCCAAGATGAAAGCCCTTGGCATTTTCATTATAGTGTTATTATTAAAAATGCCTTTTCTTTAAATGACGTGTTTTATGTCCCCAGAGAAATCGAGATTTCTGTCATTAGTGCATTCCTTTCATTGCTAAAAGCAAAAACGATTGGCTGTATTTTTCCATGTTAGAATTATTATATAGGAAGAAACGGTGTAGAAATTACATCTCCAGTATGCATCACCCCAGTTCGCTGCAGTTTCCGTGGCAAACTTCTTTTCTCTCATGGACGATGGAGAGAGTCAGCTGCTTCTCATGCTCTTGCAGGAGGAGTCATGTGCTCTGGGGGGGCTCTGGAGTGGTCGTTCTTATCCTTCTCCATCGCACGGCACACGGACACAAAACCTCTGTGATACACCGCCCCTCTCCACGCACGGTTTAGACACACGCATGTCACTTTCTTAACATTCCAGCCAATACTGATATCGGTGCTTGACTGAAGCTTGCTTCAAAGCACATAGCCCCCTTATCCTCGCAGGAATTAAGAGTGAAAGATGGGCCATTCACTCAGTTGCTCCGAGACGGACTTGGTTTTTGTTTTTTTTTTATACTGTACCTGTCAAACGTGAAAAACCGAACTTGCACCCCACACTATTAATATGTAAATAACCTTAGAGCAGGACCTCTGTGTCATGTATGTACATAAATATACACAATATTTCTTTTTGCATCACTTTCAATAACTGCTTAGCCAATTCGTGGTCATGGTGACCCAAAGGCTATCCCGGAAAGCACTGTAAATGTTTAATCGTGAACTTCAAGGGGGCTCGTGCTTCTGGCTTTTTCCTTTTTTTTTTCAAACTCCCTCTGTAAAAAAATGCAGTCGAAGTTGGGGGGGGGGGGTCAGATTTTGAACGAGACGGACTAAACAATTAAAAAATAAATCCTGGAGAGATTTTCTGCAAGAGGATATGCAGTAAGGGGCTTTTATTCTGTGTTCCAGGTACGCTAGCTTGTATTTCTGCTGTGCCATAGAAGACCAGGACAACGAGCTCATCACACTGGAGATAATTCATCGATACGTAGAGCTGCTGGATAAGTACTTCGGCAGTGTGAGTGTTTTTATCACACTTGATGTTCCCATAGCATTCTAGTTATTTTCAGTGTAACCGCTGTGCGCTCTCTCTGTAATTTATTGCATTCAGTTTTTTTCCCTGCAATACTGATTTCCTTTGCCATAGAATGAAGAGGGAGACTGATTTTGTTACAGTTCTTTAATTGCAAAGATTACTGCTTTAATAAACAAATTGTGAATTTGTTTCTCAGGGATATTAAATCATCAGAGTGAATAGAGAACATCACCGCATTAAGAAAACAAAATGCTTTATATCAGGAAAAAGAAGGAAACCTAACATCTGATGTGGCTGCGAGAAAATATACTGGTCATGCAATGTTTTTGGGGGGGTTTTTGTACATTTGCATCTTGGCACCTTTTATAAACTGAGGCAGCATAACCGAACTCCCAGCACAGCCCTGGTTTAGCTGTGTGCGTGTTGGAGTGGGTCACGTGAAAGGGCGCTTTCCCTTGCAGGTGTGTGAGCTTGACATCATCTTCAACTTTGAGAAGGCCTACTTCATCCTGGATGAGTTCCTGCTGGGAGGCGAGGCGCAGGAAACCTCCAAGAAGAATGTGCTGAAGGCCATCGAGCAGGCAGACCTCCTGCAGGAGGTAAGAGCCCCAGACTGGGCTGAGATCACGCTGCTGCCATGACAGATTCTCGTAATTATGCTCTATGTGATCACACTTGCTTTCTCTCGTTTCCTCGTTTCTCTTATGCCTTCTCCTTTCTGTCCGCAGCTTCTAGCTAGATACCCCTGGTTGTCTTTTCTGGGGCCCATATTCGAATTGTGAGGCAATTTCTTGATGATTTATTCAGTTCAGTGAAATTGATCCAAGTGACTGGAGTGCTTTCCACACCCTAGTCTCTCCTCTCCGTTTGCAGTCTCATTCCAGCGGCACTTTAATAGTGCAGCTTACTGCATTGATTTCTTTCGAAATCGGGCTTTTACGCAGCAGAAAAAAGACTCCCATCTTATTTAACATTATAACGTTCCTGAAAAGGCCTAGGCGTTACTCCTTGTAGTTAGTTGTTAAAATTAAAACACATTGTGTGCTCTTTCAAAGCTTCAGGGAGGTCAGGGTTGAAAAGTGAGACTGGGGTTTGGCAGAAGGGAGGCTCATACAGAAAAACCGAGGTTTTAGTGCCATTTTTGCATCTTGTAACACAAATTCTTGGGCTTTAGGGGTAGAGTTTTTTGTTTTCTCCGTTGGTCATTATGATGTGATGTCCTGAAAGACAGCAGCACATTAAAACAAGGAAAATGGGGAAGAAAGCTTCAAACACTTGGTGTGTAATGAGGGATTATCAGTCAGAAGGGGGCCAGAATGTTCTGGGCCGCAGGCTGTCCTGGCACACCAAACGACCATCACAGCAGGAGAGTTGCTGGGGTGAGTGAGAAAATGGCACACTTGCAGAACAGGCCTGCCACACCAACGTTTCGATACCTCAGAGCCTGGTTATTGCAGGAAACACGTGGAGCTGTGCAGAAACGATGGCTCGTATGGCCTGCAAATTGTATCGGTGTACAGCATTTTAAAATTAATGTGTCTTGATATAGCAATGTCATTTGCCAAACCGCTTTATACCATACGGTGCCGTGGGAAGCCGGAGCCTACCCGGCAAGCAACGAGCGCAAGGCAGGGTACACCCTGGACAGGGCGCCAGTCCATTGCAGGGCAAGTGCAAGCCAATCATACATGGGGACAATTTGGAGGCCACAGTAAAGGCTGAGGGGGGGGAATTAAGCCCGGACACCAAGATAACTCCCTACTCTTATTGAGAATGCCTGGGAATCTTTAATGACCACCGAGAGTCAGGACCTCGGTTTAATATCTAATCCGAAAGACCGCGCCCACTACATTCAAGTCGGCTGTTATTTAAATGTGCAATACTTTGATACCCAGTGAAAGAGGCCTTTTATGATCATTGCTTTGAAATGTAAAGGTTTAATATTTTTGTGAGAATGAGAGAAATTAATGAGCATTTGTGTGTACATGATTAAATTGATGCTCCCGAGTATAATTTACGGGGTTTTGCAGTCAGGGTTTTAGTCAAAGTAAATTTTATTAGTAAATCAATATGGACATTTAACTTTAAAAATACTGCAAAGCAGTAGTATTTTAATATACCATTTGTAGTATTTGGGTAGCAGATCAAAACCCAAAATATTCATATAGGTACTTTGTCAAAATGGCAAAATAAAAAGGAAAAAATAAGATGGTTGTGAGAAAGGTAAGGGAATGCCTGAATAAATCCAAAGAGTCCGTATACATGAACAAATGTGAAGATTCAGAGACATGTTCAATTGCTGTCCTGCTGTATACTGGCTGCTCTTAAACTACAGTCACAGTAGACCTCAGCCATAGCAGCAATATTAAATAATGAAGGAAAACATTGTCATAAATAAAAAATGGGGTAATTTAGACGAATCCAACTGAGCATGTGGTTTACTTGTAAATTAAATGCATTAAAATTAACCAAATCAGTGGAGCATGAGTTAATACAGCTCCTTGGGAAACAGTTTTACAGTTGATAAATGGCCGTGTATAATGACATAATAACTTGAGATATGCATGCATTTCGCTGCTCTGCAGAAAGTGTTCCATACCTCAGACAGAGTAGAAGAACAGAGGAGGAGTGTGAAGGGGAAACTAGCCAGGACCCCTTACCTTGAATAATCTGAAGCACTCCAACACAAAGCCAAAGGACCGTGTCATGTTTTTAGACAGAAGGGAGGAGCCCAGCAATGTGTTTTTTTCTTTAATTAATAATAATAATAATAATAATTGCTTACACTTATATAGCGCTTTTCTGGACACTCCACTCAAAAGCGCTTTACAGGTAATGGGGACTCCCCTCCACCACCACCAATGTGCAGCATCTTTAATACTCGGATTGTTTTTAGATTGTTAGATTGTTTTTTCAGTGTTGTGTAATTCTAGCCATAAAGCTTTAGTGCAAGCACTTGAAGTGAGTGCACATGAAGCATGTGCTTTAGAGGTGGGGGTGTTGGGGAGAATTAGCATGGGTGAGAGCTGGTAGATAACTTAACTATCTTTGGCCATTTAAACCTGTGTAGAGGCTTCGTTCATAATTTAGGGATCAGGTGAGTGCTTCTTTGTGATCCCCTTCGTAATTGCCTTACAATTGGTTAGTGACCAGAGACTTTAAAATGCAAGAAGATCTTTTTAATTTCTTAGATGTGAGGCCTGAATTAAGGGTGTGAGGGGGGGTCAGATCACCAGGTGCTCCGTTTTGTAGCCCTCGCTGGAGAGGCAATGAGAAATTGGAACGAGGGAGTACTGTTATAAAGTGCAAAATCATGGAGACAACAGCATAGTGGAGCAAAATCACTCAAGAACAAGGGAAGCTTAAATTATAGGATGTCCTTTTTTATTTAAACTAGGAGATTGCAAAGATTTGCTCTTTGGCACATTTTTGCAACTTTGGTTTTGAAAGTGAATAGACAATTGTCCAATTTTCCTGAACAAATCGGTGATGTCGGGCTTCTTGGTGTTTGCTCAAAACTGTAGTGTGAAGCAGGCGAAATGGCACAAGATGACATTTGAGTCATTTTGAAATTACCTTGCAAATGCCAACATATTTATTAGAAAACTATGAAGGATCATTAACATTTTGTTTCCTCACTGCATCCGTAGTTAAAAAAACTAAAGAACTGCAATGTCTATACAGAGTTTAGAAGCAAAATATGAGCCTTTTTCCTTTCTTTGTGGTCTACATACACACACACAAAAAATAGACTAGTTCGGATGAAAAGTCTCCTGTCATGTTCCACGTAGTCATTATCGAGAAATTCAGATTTCTACCAGAGTCTGATAGGCCTGATTTCTGTAGGTCAGAGGCTTACAGCCAGACGGCAGCTGCCGCAGAGTTTGGCATTTCCTGGGCACGAGTCTCTTTCCCTGGTTGCTGATTGTGTTTTCCGATATAAAGCCGCAGATGATGTGATGTGTTTGCAAAAGTAATTTGTGGGTAGCGATTCTTTTTTTTTTTTTTTGGTCATGCAGTGCAGTGTTCATTCAAACATTTCAATTAATAAAATTATTTTGTTTTAAAATAAATTTGTTCCATATATTGTTCAGATGTATGCGTCTAGTGTTACACAAAATACATTTGTTGCCTGTGGATCTTTAAACAATAAGTATTACAACTGACATTAAAATAACAAATATTAATACATTTTATTGTATCACTTATACCCTGCTCTTAAGTCAATTTATTCAAGTATAGTTATAAATCACTCTTCTCTGTTTTAGCCTTGCATTTTTATTTTCATTTGCATTCTGTACATACCATATAGCTACATAAAGACTAGGTTTAGATATCTCCCAAAGGAATAGGAAGAAGGGCATCTGTATTGTAGGATTTTTAATGATTAATGAAGTCTACCTACAGCATTAACACAGATTAAACATAATAGCATCCTTACAAGGTGGATGCTAATATTCCAGCAGGGTAACAAATATATCACATCTGTTTACAGCAGTCAGGTTCCATCAAGCAGTTAACCAGTACAAGACCAGGACATCCTGTCCTGGAAATCCTTTGACACATTTTCTTAAGTCAAGGCTTCCCTTTCTTTTTGTTCCCGTTATCCTGAAATGGACAAACTGAAAGAACAATCTCAGTATTTCTTGATATCAGGAATCCGTTAAGAGAAATGGAAACATGGCATCAGATTAAGTACACAGCAGTCTGATTGGTTAACCATATGTTTGGTGTCTCGAGCTCCCTGCAGCTGCTAGTTTGTGTTCTGCGGACAGCTGTTAGGAGACATATACTGAGGAACCTGACTTCTTTCACTGCAGAGAGACATCGCGTGAAAGAGGATTAGAACGCTATCGCACCTGCACATTGCCTGTGTGCTCTGACCTGCTTATTCAGCTTGCAGGGTGAAAGTGCTGAGGCTGGTGTTGACCTGCTTACTGTAGGAGTGTATACAGTAAAAGTGTCCTGAGAGGACCCTTCTAAACATCAGGAAAAAGAAGCACTGTGATGCTTGTGTATGAAACATTTCTTATACATTGTCTGCTCCTCTTAACTCTTCTTGTGGAAATGCTAAGCAAGTCCTTTTGCAAAGGCTGGTTTCCTGAAAGTTTTATCAGTGTAATTCTGAAATATGTACTAGTGTAAAACTTTCTAATTTTACAGTTGGAGAGAGTGTGCTGTATGGTTGTATGTCACATTCAAAGACAAATCAGGGGGATTATTCTGTTCAAAACGAACTAGTCACACCACGAACTATTTTATCATTTAAACAAATGAGGCTTATTGATTATTTTGTAGGGTAATGTGTATGGGTTTTTTTTTTTAGATCTGCACTTTATGCCTTCTGGCAGTCCTAGTTGTGTTCCTTTTTAGTACTTGTTCTCACATTTCTCTTCTGGTTTATCTCAAAGAGCTTTTAACGCTGTGTTTTTAGGTTTTAGAGTTATGAACACAGTGTATAAACCAAGAAAATACATTTTGGCTTCCCCCTTCGTTTCGGTGGACTAATTTCTATGCTGTTCAACAGTTTTCTTCCTGAATTTCAACAATCACAAAAGACTGATAATTTTCAGGTAGAATTAATTGACACCTTCCTTACTATGAAGCAGAGGTGTACCTCGAAAAATAATAGTAGTTATTTGCCCTAGTGGATTGTAGAATAAAGGCCTCTGTTCACCACTACTTTCTCCAAGGCCTTTGTAGAGACAGTTTAGTTGCTGTTGGAGTTATTGATGTTGAGGCTCCTTTGGGGTTTTGCCAGGAAAGGCGCTTGTGTTGGAGTGGGGCTCATGTCAGTGCCCTGTCAGCTGGAGTGCCGCTGAGGGTAATGTAGGGGACTGTCGGCCATGAGTTCCTGGAGTCACAAGGACCCCGGCATCTTCCTGGGTGCTTGCGGTAGTGTTGGTGTAGGACCCGCCTCTCTTCCAGTCAGCTGTAAAACTCCAGTACGGAGCAGCGAAGCCTGCGATATGATGAGCAATCAGTGGCTGAAATACCAGTCGGTAGGAGGAGTCTGCCTGCGTCCTTATTCTCCCCCGTGCGCAACTGCATTGTTCAGCGCTATGAGTCGAGACGTGAAAAATACAAACTTGGCGATTCAAAACCAAGTGGCTATAATAATAATGATTGCTGACACTTATATCGTGCTTTTCTGGACACTCCACTCAAAGCGCTTTACAGGTAATGGTGACTCCCCTCCACCACCACCAATGTGCAGCCCCACCTGGATGATGCGACGGCAGCCTTAGTGCACCAGAACACTCACCACGCATCAGCATTATTGGGGAGGAGAACAGAGTAATGAAGCCAATTCATAGAGGGGGATTATTTGGACGCCATGATTGGTAAGGGCCTATGGGAATTTGGCCAGGACACCGGGGTTACACCCCTACTCTTTTCGAGAAACGCCCTGGGATTTTTAGTGACCGCAGAGAGTCAGAACCGGTAGAATCGTAGAATCGGTTTTACGTCTCATCCGAAGGACGGCACCCGTTTACAGTATAGTGTCCCCGTCACTATATTGGGCCATTAGGATCCACATAGACTGCAGGGTAAGCGCCCCCTGCTGGCCCCACTAACACCTCTTCCAGCAGAAACCTTATTTTTTCCCAGATGGTCTCCCATCCAGGTACTGACCAGGCTCACACTTGCTGAGCTTCAGTGTGTTGCCAGTTGTGAGTTGCAGGGTTATACGGCTGCTGGCTATAACATACAATAACTGATGATTATGTATTTTAAAAGAAAAAAATTAAAGTCAGCACTAACAATGGTACAGGAATAAGGGTTATGGTTTTGTGTGACATTAAAGCTAAAGTTAGGGTTAGATCTGGGTAAGGATTTGTCTAGGGTCTGGTGGTTAGGTTTGCTTTTCCTTTATTGCGTTACTCGGGAAGCAAGTTTCAAAATGCACTATGTTGTAAACAGATAGTGAACCTTCTTTCATGCTTCTGATGTAACTGTTATTTTCCGGTCTATCAGCACCCACACAAGCTTCTCTGTCCCTATGACCATAACCCACAAAACTGCTGCTAAATGCATGCAATGAGAAAAACCTGCATTATGAATTCGTAAAGGAAATACAAAATAGAGAATTTATTAATGTTGAACACATTGTGAATTTGTAATGATTGCAAAGAGTATTACAAAAAGTATTACAAATCAATATGCATTGTTAAACCAGAAAACATCACTCATCACTAATGTTTTTGAATTAATACAAATATGCAGACATATAACGTTTATTAGTTTCGCACAAGTCATCAAACAGTCCTGCCTAACTTATTTTCATGTCTTTTGTTTTGCCCTGTGAGACTGTGTCGTGCGTACTGTTGTTGTGGCGTCCCCTGTGACTTCAGACCCCCCCCAGCCTTCAAAATAAAGCAATCTCCATTTTTGTCCGAAATTCAGTTAGACCATAGTGCCACAGGTTTTGATCTGGACAAAACAGGGCAACCGATTTGTCGTGCAAATTTTGTGCATTTCTAATAATCCTCCCAATTATGGGCTCCAAGCCTACAGCTATGATGCATATTATGCTTTTTATTGCTCAATACAACGATAACACACTGCATTGAAGTTGCATTCGGCATCAAGTTGAGAAAGAAAAAGATGCCAGTTGTGCTGTCAGTGGACAAATAATCAGCTGATCATTATAGACCCAATCAGCTGTGTGTAATGACCCTGGGAGAGGTCAGTTGAGGAATGTCTCTCCTGCATAGCAGCAACTGTAGCTTCAAATGCAACTGAGTGTCAAAGAGAACCATGAACACATCTGTAGACAGACAGCTTCAGACACTGGCAGCACTGGGCTCTCTCTTAAAATGTGACTCAACATCACAAGACTGCTTGTCTACATGGATGATGGCTCTTTAAACACTGGCAGAGTGTGGCATTTCCTCTTGAGTCACAGGTCTGTATGTGTTTGGCAGAGTCTGAGCACATGTACTTGCAGTGGAAACCATAGACGCGTGTCGGAGGTCTTTGTAGGAGAACAGCTTTGTTTCAGTTGCAGGAGCATATTTATGAGGGAGGCAGATGTCGACAATTTTAGGAGTTGGCCTGGGTGTTGGGTACTGCCAAATGTAGCTGTAAAAAGTATAGGTAGCGATTTCTTATGTATTGGAACCCGATTTGGTATGATAGGACTGTTTTTCAGAAAGTGTTCAAAAACTATGTCCTAGCAGATTTGTGGAATAAACCTCAATTCACCCCTCTAATGTTAATTTTGAATAAGCCTGTGTGAAATTCCTTGGCTTGGATGTGTCATTTATAGACTTTCAGATGTATTTAATCTTTTTTTTTAATTATTCAAATACAAATTTATACTGAAGAAGATGGATTGTGTTTTTTTACCTGGAGGTCTTTAACAGAGATTTATGATTATATTCTCTTCCATCAGGAGTCAAGAGATGCCACAGTAATGTGACCAGAAGCTAGATTCCAATTTACAAAATTGGAAATTACATTGAAAAGGGATTGTTTTGGAATCAATATATTGCCATTGGGGAAAAAATATGGAATTTTGGTTAGGTCATTTTTTTTGTGAACCTTATGAAAAGGGGTAAATGGTAAATTCTCACCGTGAAATTGTTTAATGTTTTCTAACTGCTTTATCCGATTCAGGATCGTGGGGAAGTTGGAGCCTCAGGTGCAAGGCAGGGTGTAACCCTGGGCGGTACGCCAGTCCATTACAAGGCACACACAGACACAAACACTCACTCAGTTTTGGGGTCAGTTTTCCCAGAAGCCAGTTAAGAGCTGCACGTTGTTTTTTAAACATTTTTTCATTCCTTGATTTTGGAGCAGTACTGCCTTGCGCCCGTTGCTTGCCAAGCAACGAAATATGCTGCCTGAATTGGGAGAAGTGGTTAGAATGGAAATGGATGGATTGTTTTCCACATTTTCAAATCGTTAACTATTTTGAAGAGATGTAGGCAATTGCCACATCTTTTTTTTTTTCAGGTTGAGTGTTGAACATGTTCAATTAGTCTAGACATTCCTAGCACTCTGTGAAAAGCACATTCTTACTGAGCTGGGCTCATAAGAATGGGGACATTTAGCAGTTTTCACATTTTGATATAAGACCCGCCAGACTGCTTATGAGATGCACGAAACATAGATAGAGTGATCGAATTAATTCCTCATGGAAAGACTTGGCTAAAAGATTAGGTAATGTAACGGAGGGCTTGGGTCTGAATGTTGAAGACGATGATTGATGGGAGGAACTGACCATGAGTGATATTTCACTAACAGGAAGATTCCCTTACAGGTTTTTCCTTTTTTATCCTGTGTACGACATTTGTGTCTGACTGTGCCAAAGTTTTACATTGTATCTTCGTAAGAGTGGGCAGTATGCATTTTTGCATTCTCTAATCTCAGGATCAAATATGAAAACCATTAATTCTGTTTTCAGAACCAATAGTTCTGTTCACTATTAATTGAGACCTTCTGCAATAAAATACTTTTCATTATAAACCTTTATTAAATCTTATACCACCTAATAGATCATTATATAAAATATAGCAGCATTAACCAACTTTGTGGCTTTAGTCAGTTTTTTCTTCAAATGTAAGGCCTTCATAAGTAAAGCGTAGATATACTTTCTTAAGGAAACATTTCAACTACATTCAGTGAAAGAAAAAGAGCTGTTTTTAAAGTTTCCATGCTCTTTAGAATTTTCTGTTTTTCTCTTGTCATTTATATGGCCAGAATCTGTAGTTCACATGAATGCTCCAGTGAGACGGAGGGCTTATTTCAGTGAAGCATTTGGCGATGCTGCTGTTCATCACAAGTCTTTTCACCTCTAGAATCTGCAGCAGACGTGTGACTTGTTTCTTCAAGGTGTGGAAAACTACAAGCAAAAACTTACTTGATTTTATGTTTGTAGAGCCAGAGTGAAGACTGGGGAGGTTTATCCACTGAGGATATCTTATAATGAGGAGAAATCAGGCCTTGGCCTTCAATGCACCTTCTTCCAGACTGTTGGTAAATACAGTAGTGACCCACTGGGCCAGCATGGGCTTCAGGAGGGAGCTATGCAGCTTGCACGGGGTATTGACTGACATGTTGCTTGGATAGTGTTGGGGGAAAAACCTGAATCCGCAGTAAAAATGCTGGGATTTCCTTTGTCTTGCATGACGAGAGTTAAAGCGTGCCTGGGGTGCCTTGCTTTTATCTTTTGTCCCTTTTGACCTAACCGCATTCTCAGTGTGCAGTGGTGGTCTTCCTGTGTTCTGCCTGTATTGCTTTCTGAGTCTCATAATTGCTCTTTTACTGACTATGTAAAAGCAAAGCATTTTTGAGGAAATTACTCCCATTACAAGGGGTGTGGAAATTCATGTATCGAAAGCTCAAGTTATTTCTTTTTTATCATTCCCTTGTCTAAATGTTAGGTATCAGATGGTGTTTGCATTTCATATTTGACTTGAATCAGTCAGTCATGTACTAATGGCAGATTATTACCTATTTGTCTGCCTCCATTACAGTAAAGACAAGAAACTGTACAGGGAAAAAATAACCAAATACAGAGGACATGAAGATTTCCTCGCCCTACTTGTAAAAAAAAAGTTTAGTTTGATATTGTGAGACTTTATAACTGCAGTTGTTGGTTTAAAGACTGAAGCTGAAACTCTTCTGGGTTGCAACGCTGCATGTTGTGCTGTTGAAAACCTAAAGGGTTTCTTTAGATTAAAAGCATTCAGTGCACTGAGAGTTTGATGTACCCTTTTATTCAAAGTGTTTTCAGCATTAAAAGAAAATCTGTTATGAAGTGTTTCCTCAGTGTTGCATTCAGGGTGGTGTTGATGTTGACAGGGATATGGGAAAGCAGTACAGCGTGTTGGTTTTTTTTTGCCAGTAGCTCAGCAAGACGGATCTTGTACTCCGTTTTTAAAGGGCTTTGTTCTACCGTGTTTCTTTGCTGTGGCTGAAGCAGCTGTGGGATTGTATATTATACTGGATGTGAGAGAATCCGGTTGGTATTCATCTGAGGCAGCAGTAAGCTAACAGAGGAACGACTCCACGCAGGGTAGTGCATCAGCAGAGGGTTTTCTCCGACACCAGAAGGAGAAGTGGCCCGCCTGCAGTACTGCTTCGTGAGTGTCTGGCGTGTCACAATGGCTGTACAATTCAGACGCCGGGGAGACATTCATCACCTGGTGATGTGCAGTCTTTACCTGCCCCAGAACATCTGTCTGAGCAGATATAGCTATGACTGGAAAAAATCCAAACTCTATTCTTGAAAAGGCATATGGGGTTTGGGGGTGGGGGGGGTGGGGTCCTTTTTTCTAAATTGTTCTTTGACCCTGAATTGGACATAGATGTTTACAGTATCACATTTTCATATTGCAAGTAACTTTCTGTTTTGATGGCATACAGTATACATCTCAGTCTATTTCATTACTTATACCTGATGTGCCTAACTGTAGAATCTTCTTTATATTGGTTGTATGTAGTTTAAATACTCCATGTATTTTTAATTGCCTTTCCCCCCCCAGCAGTAACAGTTTATGTAAGAGCAGGTCAGCTGTGAAAGTCTGTGCTAAAAATGGATCATGACTGCCTTTATTCAATTTTTTTCCTGGAAACCACTATGATGTGCTTGTTTAGATCACCTCAAGACACTAATACACTCATATTGCTTCAGGTGTTTTCATAGTGTCCACTACTTTCACTCAGCTCAGGTGCATAATGCATATCTCACTTGGATGTGTTCCAGACATTTAACTCCAAGATACAGAAAAGGTATTGAGAAAATGACAGTTGAGATGTTATTGTGTAATTCATAAGCTTGATTTGCTTGAAGCAGAAGAGCTTCGACTTTTTTTTTCCCATGCATTACATACTTTTTTAAAACTTAATATTATTGCATTGCTAATGAAGGCCGAGGCCATTTCAGACTAAGCGCAAGGCCTAGGGCTTTAACGCATGCTTAATCAGGTGGATTGCAATTAAATTCAGGGATTTCTGGTCCGAAGGAGATGAACTCCGTGGGGCGTAAGACGAAAATTCTTCGCAAATTAAAATATTGCAAGAATCAACAAGCTGCTTTGGCAGAATTCTGAAAATGCTGGGCTTTCCAAAACTTAAATTAAATGCGTGTGAAATGCCCTTTCAGGCAATTTGTCTTTGGCTGGGGGTTCAATATTGGAGATGAAAATGAGCAAATTCTTGTGCGCAGCATTCAGTGAAGAAGAACGACTTGAGCTTACTGGTGCAGAGGCTGTAGTGGTTGAAAACTAAGTCATTCTAAAATCAGAGAGTGTGAAAGAGGGGAATATTAGAAGATTAAAATTAGATTAAACAAAAGGTGAAAAGCTCTAATCAATAAACTACTGGCACAGTACAGGCACAATTATCTCACTCTACAGTTGAATACAGTGTTTAAATACAATTTTGTGAGTAACTCGTACACTCCTGAATGCCCTCCTCTAATCACTAATGTAATGCTACAGAATGTGCCAGCTGCTCCTGCTCATGGGCTTGGCAGTGTCTTTGCTCTTTAGGCTAACGTTCCTATTATAATACTGAAGCTTATCCTTGCAAGGTTTGGAAGTTTACCGATGAGAACAGTAGCCTATCTGTATAGCTGGGGCTGGAGTTATGTATTTTGTGACTTAATGCTTTCCCAGTCGTACACTTTTTTTTTCAAAGAAAAACAGTGCCTAGTTAATAGGGTTAGACAAATACTGCAGAGGAGAGGCCAAAATGTCTATCAAGGAAGATTGTGGGAGACAGAGGACTACTCCTGGTCCAAGTCATTCTAATTAGCATTTCGCTTGTCATGCTGAAGTGGATCCACCAGAAAAGACTGCAAACGAAAGCCCACCCCCTTGTGCGGTTTGTGAACGAGCTGGAATTCTGCCGTAGCCTGCGTCGACTACACAGCTTCGCAACCTTGTGTGGGAGCCTTTGACAGGCCATGGCATCCGCTCTCTCGCTTGTTAGGTGCTGTGGTGTTGTGCTTTCGTGTCCTGTGTTGTGCGTAGTGCTTTGTGTCCTCCAGCTTGGCCTGCTTCCTGCTGTTGAGATGATCTGGCTTGGGGAGTGGGATCTGGGTGGGGAGGAGGGATGTGCCTCAGTTTGCACTGTGAATAAGATGTTGTGCATTTCTTTCCTATAGCCACGCCATGAGTATTTTAATGTGCCTGTGTACTAAAAGGCTGTGCTGCTCATCCTGCATGCTGATCTCTCCTGGCACGAGGCTGCTTCCTTGTCTGCACTACGCTGTCTGGGCTCTGGGACTCCTGACAGTCCGTCCATTCCAAGCTGTTGTGCACGAGCTCTCATCACTGCTTCACCGTGTAATCTCTGTCATGTAGGGTACATTTTTTTTTCTTGTTTTGTTTTTCATTTCTTGCCTCTGTTATGTCGGAGTACCTCCAGCACGTACATTAAACGACTGGTGTGCTAGTAACAGAAAAAAATGTGTTTTTCAAGTACCATAGTGTTGCTGTTAATAAAGTCTGAAGAAATAGTTCTGTGTTTTTAAATACCTGTCCATGTTATTGAACAGTGGTTTGGAAACAGTTGTACAAGCCTTGTTTTAGAAGAAATGTTCAGTTGTGCCCAAATGTGTTAGATGGAGGTGTTGCTGTGAAACCCTAAGATTCTAAGATTTTCCACATGAGAAGCTGTCCTGATACCCTCTCAGTTGTTCTTTCTAAGAGTCCTTCATTCTTAGTCCTTAGTTTTTCTTAGAGGAATTTTGTGTCACTTCTCAAAAAGATAAGAGTCTTTCTTTAGTTCAGAAACCAATGTCCAGGATTGTTAATAGATCAAAAATGACTTGTGTGGCTAATTCCACTGAAGAAGGAAGTGCATCATTCAAGGTAAGAATTCTTACCAGCAAATGGACCCTTTAGGTAAATTTCTAACTGTTTTTTTCCGCACAGCAGGGATGTGTTTTTCAAGTCACCTGTCATTATTTTTAACAGTGGAGCATTTATTTTAGCATTCAAAATAATTGTTCTGCTTTTGCACAAGGTCAGCAAAATAGAGCTTTTAAATATTCTTAGGAGAGACTATGTTAAGTTTTATAAATTGTCTGGAGGTTGTTTTCCTTTTCTGTATTGGTCATGACATGATGTACACTACCACAGAAAATGATTATAGTCCATGTAAATGAATTCATCCTGTATAAATGTGTATTAAATTGCTTTTCCTCCAGATTTCTTTAGGCGCGGATATTTGTTAACTAGTTGGTGCACTACTTTAGGCTGTCACATGGATAGAGTTAAAGGCAGTTCAACGTTCCTGCTGTGTGACCTGATGCACCGAATGTTATGATGCCACTTTGAGGCTCAGGTCCTAAAATATCGAAAAGGCGAGCTTGATTTATAAGCAAGAGGAATTCCAGCATTCTGTTTTCTATCATGTGGGAAGAGGTCAAAAGGAAGTAACACATGTTAGGTGTACAAAACACTATCTCTTTATGCTGCACTAATGTAAAAAGTCTAGACATATTGGATTTCTGCTATTAAACCATACCTTACCTGTCGCCCTGGAGAATGAAAAGCTGATTGTAGGAAAAAACACGCCATGAGGTGAGTTGAAGAAGAACATCTACTGTTCTCCATGTCTGTGGAAGATGGAAGCAGTTCATTAAGAATTCGAGGAAGGTTCAGCTCTGTCTGTATACATATGTACAGTATTAACACGGTACCATTCAATCATTTGGAAACACTGTTTCCCCTAGGTACAGTACATTTCTAGCCTTGAACAGATAAATGCCCGTGTTAAGCCTTTGTGATACTAGGAACGTCATGCATCATGGGAGGGTATACAAGTTGCCTGATAAATGTTGGTTTCTCTAATTTACTGCATTTACTGTAGAGAATTGGAAATTATATGATCAACATCCCTCTATTACACTCTGTCGTTGCACTGATATATTTGGACAGTTAATGGTCTTCTCTTTGAAAATACAAACCTTGATAAATATTGGCAAAAATCATCTACCTTGTACTAGGAAATGTAGTTTAATCAACATACAAACCTGATTAAAATATCACCAGACTGTGAGTGTCATAATAGGTTTCAGGAAGGAAGTGGGAGATGCAGGTTTTTTGATGTGTCACATACCCTTAATGCAATGCTGGTGTGTCAGTGAATGCTGACGGTGCAATAGGCGTCTGAAACATTTGCTGCTCTGCTGTCTCTCAGCAGCCTAGCTTCAAACTGCATGAAAAAATTCACTGCACTTTTACATCTCTACATCTGCCTGGAGACTGGCCAAATGGCATCAAAGATCGATTTCCTCATTTTCTTTGACACTACTTGCGAAGGTTAGGAATTGCACTTATAGATCCTGAAAATACGTGTGGTGCATTGGAGTATTGTGTAGAATAGTAGAAATATTCTATAATCCAGAACATTCAGCATGCGACGAAGTTAACTTCTCACATTTGGTGTTGCTTAATTTCCATGAGTAGAATTCTGTTCCGTTTTACCTCCCGTTCCTCTGAGAAATGTCAAGCCAAACTGCTGAAGGAGGATTTTTACGTACACACCTGCAAGCTCATCTGTGAATACACATTCCTGGATTCCAGATTGGTATCTCCTCTGGGCTTTGTTAAAAAGCCTGAACCAATTTGATTTAAGTAGAAAAAGAACTCTAAAGAAAATGTCCTGATGTGCTGTTTTTGTGGCTATACCATAATGAAGTAAGCAAGCTGTCAGGAGGGTGTTGAAGAATATTGCATAAGGTTAAGTTATGCATGGCCTTAAATTTTGCTTAAAATGGTGAGTGGCAATAGCTACTGAATGAGTTCCTTGGTTCATCCTGTTTTCCAAATTGTAATAGATTTATATTGTCCTGTTATAAATTTATTATCTAAAATTTTATGTAAAGTTATAATCTTAAACCTAACCCTACAGTATGTAAGATTATACGATTAGTGGAGTCCTGACTTAAAGTGTTGTGTATATGCACTACATACACTGTCCTCTTACAGTGAATTTAGTTTTTTTTTAAATTAAATTAAAAATAATTGTGGTACTTGACTGAATTCAGTCAGCAATAAACATTGTGAACCACTGAAAAGTTGTCATGACTTTGATCTTGTGATCTTTATAAAACAGACAGGTCAGTACGTGTCTATAGATCATGTTCACCTAAGAGTTGTGTTCTACTGTAAGTGAAAGAATCTGTGTCAAATTGTCACAGTAGTTATATCAGTGAAGAGAAAAGATTGGAGATTGGTAGTAGCACCATAGAAAACCTTTTCTGTCATTACTCATCTCTGTACACTACAGATATTGTTTTATAATTTATCCAATGATAAAGTGAAAGCCTACAGTAAAATGACTGAAATAATTTGTTGTTGAATAAATAAAGTGCAGATAACAGCCTTATTTCTGCAGTTTTAATGTTTTAGAATGAATCTTAAGTAAAATACTTACGTTATCCTGCACAGAGTTGTTAAGCAGATTGGTTTTGATTGATTCCTTTTTAATTTAAGTAAGGGGAGGACAGTTTCTTTTCCGTAGTCAAACCTCAGCAAATGTCAGAGATTAGCGTCCTTGTTTCTAAAACCTCTGTGGCTTGTCTTTGTGTTTGTTTGACTGTGCAGTTGATTTTGCATATATTAATTAAAATCTGTGCTCTTAAAGTCTGTGCATGTGACATTCTTTAATGGATTTTGGTTTTAAGCTGGGTTACTGGTCAAATGCCAGCTATCCTGAAACAAATTCTTAACCTTTTTTCATAAACCCAATTTGAAATGTCTTGAGAAAAATGTCTTGGGTAAAATTGTAGGGTGACATTGTATACATATATGAACACTATTTCGTATATATACAAGCTATAAGTATGACATTTTAAAAAATGCTGATAAGAGTAAACAATCCTATGTAACTGAGTTAAGGCAAAAGATAAGAATTCACAGTTCTGTCTAGAAAGACTGAAGTGCCATGTGTTTTTTAGCTTTTGGAAACGACGAGGTATGTGGACCTTATGAAGCAGAAATAAGCGACTCAGATGAAGGGTCACAGAGACTGCAGTGTTGAGATTTTCATTGTTAGAGATGTTTAAACACTTCAACATCTTGCCTTATGTTTTTCCAGAGATCTCTTATTGTGTTTTGGAGTCAGTTGGTGTTATGTCTTTGGTTTACGGTGCAATCGTCATGCAAGAATTTAATTAATCACCTTTTCCATACAACAGTGTGACTTTGATCGAGTAAAATTACACAGCTCCTGTGATCCCATGCTGCACTGTTCTGTGCCTTAAGCTTCCCCCTAGATTCTTTTAGTCCTATAAAATATTCAGACTTTAAGAAAAATTGTTTCTGCTCAGATAAGAGTAGAATACTAGCCATTTGTGGTATAAAAAAACATTATTATTTTCCTAAGGTGTTCACTGGATGGTGGATAGGTAATCTGTCTCCAGTAGTTGGCAGTTATGGGTATGTTTGGTTTAGTTGTTAAAATCAAAATATAAATGTTCTTCAGTGTGAAAAATGTAATGTTTTGTTTTCAAGTCCACAGCTCTGTCCAGATTAACCACATTTAGTCCTTAGTTTTGGATGGAATCAACTTTAAAACCTATGTACTGTGTATATATATGACAAAAGAAGGTGCAGAGGAAAATTGTACCAAGAGGTATTTGACATTAGAGCTGGACACCATTAAGCTGAACCACAGAACAAATGGTTTGTATTTTACTATACAGTACATAGAGGTACTTGAAGAAAGGCACTTGTGTATGGTTCCACATTGTTCATTACAAAACAAAATGTTCTGCAAATAGGTTGCAGAAAATGAGTTTGCTATAAATTAGCATATCCGTTTCATATTTTGGTGAGGTGTGACTCTGTATTTGTGGTGTTTATGATGTTCATTTCAATGAAAATGAAAAAGAAATTCAAACCTTCTGGGGTCTGTTTTATTCTTATATTCAGCTGAATTCATTTATACACATATCCAAAATGATGTCATGTTCTCACTGTAATGACTTTTAAACAACAGATGCTTTTTAATAAGAATATATTGAAATGGCTCCAATTAACAAGCTCCTGCTTGCCTTCCTTAGGGTAATTGGATCAAGTAAGCGTTATTTTATCCAAACTTGAGGGAAGAGTGTAGGTACCCTGAGCTGGAATGCTGTTTTAAACCAGTGGGTGGGTCAGCATTCTTTTTATACTTATCACGGACTGAGAACTGTGTCTGAATTCTGAATTTGTTTGAAGATAGATCTTAAGTCCCAAACAAATGAGTCAAAAAGGTTTTCTTTTTCATATAACATAAAACCCATTCGTAATATTCTTTGAACTCATAACATTTCTTCTCTTTACTTTTTGGCAAACGTCTTGTTAGGATGCTAAAGTAAGTGTTGGTAACATTTTGCATTTAGCTTTTGGAAGAGACAGTAATGCTTTCTAGTAGTCTTATTCCCTTACAATTTCAAATGTGTTTGTGTGCATATACCAAAAAAACAAATTCCATTATTGAACTGTGCTGTTTGTTCTGTATAAATGGATTATGGGAATTAAGTTTCACTGTATATGTTTCACTAAAGAAAATAAAACAACATGAACCACTGACTAAAATTGTTATTTAACTATTAACATTAACTTATGTTCTAGATATACAGCTTGTATTGTCTGCATTAAAACAAAAAACAGACTTGGAATTGACTAACACATGTCAAATGTGACCCCAGAGGATTGTTCTTACAACTGTGCAAGTGCTCTTGAAAATAATATAGAACATAAATGTTTAACGTTATTATCTTAGAAGCATAGTAATCAAAGCAAGCTGGGGGTTCCTTGACTGAATTTTGTCTTTGCTTACATGACATTATTTGCTTCAAGTACTAGAATCACCAGACTGGGGTTTGTTTTTTCTGTCTCCGGAGAAAAATGAATCGGGGTATTTTCCTAATTGGCGCGACAGCAGTCCATGTACTACATCGAGTCAGGTTCACAAGAAGTGAATCAGCCCCTTAAAGGTACTGGAGGAATAGTAAAGATGTTGGTTCAGACACTGATCCTTGCTTCTGTTAGAGAGGCTTTCTTTTGTTTAAAATGACGAAATCTCAAACGGAAGCATATATATCCAAACATGTTTTTTTTGTTAGCAATAAAAAAAATCTGAAACTTGTTTCCCAGTATCCATTAAAGAGAAACATTCATTATTCATGGTTCAGTAGTTCATTCTTATTTTTTTTTTTTGGTCTTTTGGAATGTGAATAGAATTGTATGGAGCGTTGCGAAAAGAAGAAAAAGAATGGTCCATCAAGTGAACAGTCTTTATAATCTCACCTACGCTCTTTCACCAGTGGCATTTAGTGCACCAGAGTCATTAAGAAACAACATCTTCTCACAGCATCATCTCAGAAGCTATGCATTCTTTTAGAAACTCCTTCATTGTTCTCGTAACCTCATTCTTTTGTTTTCTGTAGATTCATGAAGCTTTTTTTGTCATATTGTGCGTAATGGCAGTTCCCATTAACCTGTGCTCAGTGTTAAAGGACAGTGTCTGGTGGTCTCTCCCATGCCTTTCCCCCTCACCTTCTGTGATGCTCTTCTCCCTTCCTGCAGGAGGCAGAGACTCCGCGCAGTGTTCTTGAAGAAATTGGACTGACATAAAGCTGAGCCACCACCACCTTTTTCGTCTCCAGTTCTTGTTTTTCTCTGCCTACTGTTTCTGTGTCCTGCGAATAATGTAACGCTAACTGTACTCATGGTGCTGTGTCAGTAATGAGGCATCTTATTCTTTTCATTTTAAAAAAATATTGGTACTGCATACACAGTATTGCACTCTACAGAATTAAAATGAGTAACAAAGGGATCACTTGATTAAAATTTGTGTTCACTTTCAGAGATATTGAAACTGCCTTAAGATATCCAAACAGTATTTCTGATGTGGGAAGGATTCAGATCGAACTGTGCGACTTTCATTTCTGTGTAGCTGTAATGTAAAAACAAATGTTGGAATGCATTTTAATCTGAAGAGTCAAGGGTAACAAAGGACTGTCATAGTTAGATAGCCACCTAGGTTTAGGTTATATAGGTCCTTTGGAGTTACATGCACCATATCTTTAGGTCAGTTGTTTTTGCTTTTCCTAACATGTAGCAAGTCTCAAAGGAAATAGAATGAAGGTTTTAGAAATTATTCTTAATATGGGGAGGCGTAAGTGGTTCAGGACCAACACTTAGATTACGGGGACAAAAAAGATGGGCAGGGGGTTTGTCACTTTCAGGGCCTCTTTAGTGTTTACAACCAAAGAAACACTGTGTTAGTATTCATATACTTTTGTAAAACAGAAATTATATTTTGGGAAGAACTTTGCATATTATTTGTGATGTTAAAAGGGAAGAGAGAAAGGGATTTATTGAACCAAAGAGTTTTTTTTTTCCTTTGCCAAGCCTAATATCCTAAAGTAGTGGTGCAGTTCAGTACTGCATACCATGAAGTGTGCTGGCAATGGATCACAGTACAGTAGAGGTGAAAATACTGTTAAAACCTTTGATATCACTACCTGATACGTGAAATTTAGCTCTATGATATGATATTTTGTGGTAAATAGCATACAGTATGTACCCATCGACATTTGACTGTGATCTTTAAGTTTTTTATGGCCCTGGAGAACTTTAACAAAACCTTGATTGGATTTCCTTTAAGAGGTATTTCTTTCCTTTGTGTAGGTCACTGGCCCCAACTTTAATTTCATTAGTTTAGATATTCTCTGTCATCACTCGTGTGTCCCACAGTGGAAAGGTGTTGTGTTTTGTAATGTTGTCTCTGTAAATCAATGTTGCAGTGTTTGTTGTTCAAATAAATCTATTTACACCACTTCAGCTTTGTGTGACATTCCCTTGAGCAGTTCTCCAGATGACGAATAATAAGAGGCTTCACAAGCTTGATACCAAAACTGACTTTTATGGCATCTTGCCCTGGAACCTTTAGCTAAGGCAGCTTTTAGTACTCAGTTTTTTGGAGTGGAACATTTTGTCAGTTGGAAGGGATGAAAGACCAAAGATAATGTTTGCATTAGCTTGTACAGCAGATTAGAGGACTAGGCTGCATCTAAAAGGGTTACATTGGTTCTGTTGAATTCTAGTTCATATCCCTCTCAAAATAAAACTGTTTGAACACAATAGCACTGAAGCTCACAAGCAGAGTGGGTTTGGTCACGGGATAAGGAGTCAGCCAATTTTAAACTTCTTGTAGATTTTTCTGGTTGGCATACAACAACAACACCAGTGTGTCACTCCTCACAAAAAAATAAGCAGTTCTAAATAAAGGAATTTGTCTTGATTAGAATGTATTCATGGCAAACAGTAAAAGAGAGGCAAAAGAGAAAGTTCAAAGCAAGACTATATACAGTGTGAAGTTAAGGTTCAACATTGTTGCAGCTGACATGTCACTTCAAGTATCCGTGATGTTCCGATAACCACACAGCTGGTGTGATAACGTACAGTACTTGTTTTCAGCCTCTTTGTATTAATCTGGAACGGCTTCTTATTGAATAAATGCATTTTATAACGGATCATGTGTCATTGCAATATGGCCACACTAAGAAGGGCTGCGAAACAAGGATTTGGGATTTATACTATTATAGGCGGTCCCCCTTCGACATTGCCTCACTTATGTCGTTTGATGAATGGAGGAACGCGACATAAAAAAATCCCCATGCATACATAAAGTCGTGAGTCCTCCCATTAAATCTTCAGCTTGTGTACTCAGTATGTTCAGCAAAGTTTCTATGACCTTTGTAGTCTCAGGCTGACTGCCTGTTACTTCAACTACATAGTGTCGTATCTTTGCAGTCCCTTAACAATAAAGAAGTATGAACTGCACTAGTGCTATGCTTACATCCACGGAAACGTGTCGGCATTATGCTGAAAATTCGATGTAATGTAGTAAACTGGGTGAATGTGCAGTGGACATTGGCTGTGCCCTCAAATCGCCACTAAGGTACGAAGTGCTAATGAAATATATAGGATGGCTAAAAATACCTTAAAAGTAAAAATAACAGCAAAGGAGTGAGATAATGAAAAAAGGAGTGATTACTGACATTGTGGATTGAAGATCTCCAATACCAAAACCCTCCAAATCAGCTTAGCCCTCATTCAGGAGGAAGCCTTAAACTTTGTTATAATGGCTACAAAATAGTTGGGAGCATTTACAGTTATGCAAAAGAAAGGCCGCTCGTGGTTGGTTTCACTGTTTTTAGAAACAGTACAGAACCTACAGCTGGGTGCAAAACCCTACCCATTCATGTTCCAGGCAATCCGCTTCCCACTGGGTAAACTGAAAACCTCCTGCGGAGTGGTAGCTTTGTACAACTGAAATTGAAGACTACATTCCTGGAAAAAGTGTGAAGAAACAGGACACTTCATTTTGCCAACAGAAGACTTTTAAGAAGTCACACCAAAGGTAGATGATAGTTTAATGCAAACTCACCAAGAAAAGAAAAAAAATGTATCGTAACCATCAGAAGATCTGAAATACATCCAAAATACTGGAATGTACCTGCCTGTATGCAAAACAAAGGATGTAAGGGGGTATTCCATATCTAGGTTGGAGATGTTTTTAACAACCATAATTTATCCTAGTTTTGTGGATGTTTAACCAAAGTGTATGCTAGTCTTGGAAAACTTCAGGTATATCAAAAGTATAACAACCAAAGGACTAAAAAAGGTAAAAAAAGTAACATTTATTTACATATCACACAATTTTGTTTATACAGAAACGTGTTTTATGAAAGAAAACACTTCCTCTATACAGATGACGGAGTTTGGGCGTCAACTAAACATCAGAGCAATACTGACTTTTGAGATTGCTTAGGAAGTCCTTATTTGTAGAGCTGGGTAGTGACTGAAACGTACAGACCACACTCCCACTTTGTCTTCTGTACAGTTAACTCAGCAGCAAGAGACACCACATTAACAGGCGGCCTACAGAGAAAGGTGAAAGGGCCATAATGTATTTAACCAAACCAGATTGTTCAAATAGTTGGTAACCTTTATGTTCGAATTAATTTAGACAATTGCATTTTTTTGTTCTTTTAATTCTAGACATAAAATATTTTTCTGCTACCAAATGCAGTAGCTTATTAAACCACAAGATCTGGGAATGTGCTTGCAGAATGTTTGCTTCTAGGACCTCCTGCTGGGTGCAAACACCTGCCCGTACCTGTTCCAGGCAGTAAACTTTCTGCTGTGTATACCGTGTGAACTAAAAAACCAACTGCAGACTGGTAACTTTGTACTACAGATTCTTCATTTTTAGCTTTTCGGAAATCTCTGCCCCTTCCCCTCTGTCCCTCTCTGGCACGCCGAGGTCTGAGCCTGCACACTGGCCCGCCTGTGGACTCTGGGCAGCGGAGGCGTCGTCTGTGGAGACGGGGGTGGTGGCCCTATCGCGGTGTATGTGCTGAGGAGTGAGGGCCAGGTTTGTACCCCCCTCATCTTCTGAGGATTTCTTTGAACCTGGTGATGGACTCGCACTTGGGGAACTGCTTCTCCTCTTACTCTTCTTCTTTTTGCTTTTCTTTTTCTTACTCTTCTTGGTGCGTTTGTGGCGGGGGCTCTTGCTCCTCGAGCACCTGGTGCTCCCGCCGCCTGGCCGTCCGGGGCTGCCGCTCCGGCTCTTCTTTGCCCTCCTCTCCCCGCTGCGACTCCTGGACCTCGGCCTTCTCCCCGAGGACCTTGGGGAAGGCCCCCTCCCCCTCCTCCTCTCTCTGCCTCGACTCCGGGACCTGGACGCGCTCCTGCCCTTTGACCTGTGCCTCTCCCTGCTGCGAGACGAGCGTCGCTTCCTGCTTCTGGACCTCCTCGCCCCAGCCGGGCTCCTGGACCGCTGCCGTCTCCTCCTCTCCCTGCTCCTGCTTCTGTAACTGCTCCAGTGCCTGTCCGATTCCCCGTTGCGCCTGTGCGTGCTCTCGGGGCTGTAGCTGCGCTGGCGTCTGCTCCAATCCCTGTGCTCCGACAGCCGCCAGCTGAACTGGCCACCCCTGTCGGGGGACACGTTGAAATCTCGGTCTGCCTCCCAGAACTCGCTGTTGGGATTCTTGTACACATGAAGGAAGTTGCAGTGCTTGCCCCTGGGGCACTTGTGCTTATTGAAAAGCCCTGTTGACAAATAAGAACAATCATTCACAAATATGGCTCAGAGATGCAACTAAATGAGCAAGCAAGAAGGACTTATTATTATTTCCCAAATACGCATATATGTAATTTGTAATCACTTGTCACGTGACATTGCAATGCATAATAATAATAAAGCAAAATTAAAGCCAGAAAAGGCCAAATAATTTCAGAAGAGCTGCAGAAACCCGAGCTATCTCTTCAGAAAAGAACTTAACCTCTTCAGAAAACCGGTCAGCAATGTCAATGTACTCTACCCACACACCCCCCCAAATAAAAAGAATTTTAAAAAGTTTGTTTTGCATTTGAATGTGCTTCTTTTCTTGAACCATTCTCAGAATGTTCTAAATATGACAAGTATACTTGAAAAGAAAAGATTAGCACTTTTGTTTTTCTCGCCCTGCTTACCACACAGTGCCGTCTTCCACCGGGTCACTGGGGAGAACTCGCACTGCAGCTGTTTTCCTGCATACCAGCGGCCATTAAACAGCTTGAAGGCCTCATTGCACTCCTCCTCCCTGCAGGCAAACCACAGCACAGACCGTTGACAGGCAGTACTCCATCAGCCCACGCACATCACAGACTTGGCTATAAAGCACCAGGGGGTTTACACTGAGAAACAATATCGAGACTAATATGAACTATGAAGGGTAGCAAGGCATTCAGACTAAGAATTCAACACTTAAAGCTAAATGTTAATCTAACTTTATACAGGTTGATGCAGCTTTTTAAAATAAGTGTCAATTTTATGTACTCATTAAATGTCTCACATTTCCTCCATTTAAAGTCTAAACTATAAAAATGTGTACTAATAGAAGCCACAATGCCTTTTATTTCCTGTGCTTCAAAACTGATTCATAAATCCAACTTAAAAAAATAACTTACTTTTCATATTGGACATACACATTTCCTCTCAGGTGTGGCTCAAAATTGCAGCTTACCTGTAACAAACCAGATCACAATTGAGCACGTCTTGATCATGTGTTAGTCCTGTCCAATAAGGGTTTGAATAGTATAAGACTGTCAAAGTATTATAAGAATTAATATTAATATTATGTTACAACTTAAATGAGAACTGCTACACTATTTATGGCCTATTGTAAAAAAGCAGGATGGTGAAAGCATCTCTTTTAATCCAACAGAAATACTTTCTTTTTTGAGATGGCTGTCGACAAATACTACTTAACTCTGCATGCAGATCACATGGAACATTTCTGTGGTGAAATGTCTGCTGCACAGCCTATTTTTTGTTAGCCTGTACATCACATTGCATTAGTAATAACAGTGACTTGTGAGCAGGAAAGGCCGCATCACGTCACAATTCGAGGGAACTCGAATACGGGTTTGTGACAACGTGGCAACTTACAGTACTTTCATAAATGTTCACGATTTTGCGCTTAGTTCGAATTTTTTACCTTTTTTCTATAATGTCAATTAACTTATTTTGTTACCGATATTTAATAATCTTTGAGAAATTGGGACTGCAGTTCCCCTTTAACAGAAAGCTTCAAATCGAGTTTTTTTCAGTCTGCAGATTCTACTGACAACATTTTTCTTACTCTCACAATCTCATCAGCATGGTGACATGGCAGTAAGCTCCAGGGAGTCAGACTCCAGCTAGGCGTGCCTATGTGTGTGGTGTTTTCATATCAACTCCCCCATTCCTCCATGAATTCATGTGGATTTACTACTGTGGGTATTCCAGTTTCTTCCAAGGTTTAAAACAGTCTTGTCTGACTAACTATTCTTTTTGTCTGACTTGTCTGTCCCTTGAGTTTGGTTCAAATAGATTCATATGTCAGGTTTGCTCCCAGTAAAACCAGCAGTAGCCATGGGCAATAGAACCAGACTAATAAAAATACATAAAAACATGTAAAAATGCATTATGTAATGAAGAGATGCACTTTTGTGCAGTTATAAATACATTCCAGGTTAGGACTGTCAATTCTTTTTTATTCCTTACTAACCTGGAAGCAGGATCAAAAGAAATGTGGATCATGCATAGTCTGCCACTAAAACACACTCTGTCATTTGTAATTTGGTAATATCCACAGAACTTTACAGTAACAGCATTGTCTGGAGGAGTGATTGGAATCTCCTTGAGAATTACCTAGTATAGCCAATGTCTCAGGCGACAGTTATGTAAAGAAATTGCACAATTTAATTGCCTACTATTTATTAAGATGCTCTTCATTATAATAAATCCTCCCTCGTATCATATATAGAAAAATAAAAAAATCTTTTGACTTATGTGACCAAGCAACTGGTGAGGGAGTTTCCCCATTTGTGGGTTACTGCATACTTTTCTTCTGTCAGAAATGCAACATTTGGAAAACCTGTATTCAAAGCTTTTCTGCCCGCTACCAGCAATTGCAAACAAAGTAATGTCACTTTAACGTGAATATCTTTCCCCAGAAATGGTGATAATTCCTGCTGTGGCATCCTGACATCTAGTCAGGAAGCCCCGATAATCCTCAGCAGCTGAAGTTATTGCTCAACAGTGCACCACTGCCTGAAGAATCACAGGCAGAATCAGCTAATGCCAAAGTTCAGCTGGCTCAACAGGTCAGCATCCTTTCACATATTTACTCTCAGGGGCCTGCTTGAGTAGCACATTTGAGATAGAACATTATTTCTATAGCACAGAAAAATCGCAATTGCACAAAACAGCATTTCTTGTTTTTGGCAGGACATGGGTTAAGAGTGAGGGAATGTACAATAATGTTTGTGTAGGAAAAATGCATGACCAGAAAAAATAATGCTCAAGCCCAAAGGTCAATTCACAATTAATACCATTTTGCCTGTTGCAGGTATAGGCTCAGGGCCCAGACAGATGTGTTTTAATAAAAAGAATGAAGGTTAAACATGAGTACATGCATGTGAGAAATTACCTTGAACTGCACCACCTTTCCCACAGTTTTGAACTCAGGGAGCACATCTTCATAGAACTCCAGGAACTGCTGGAAGATCTCCTCTTCACTGTACTCCAGGCTGGCATCAGTATCATAGTCGTCACGGCGGCTCTGTTCCATTCCGAAGGTCAGGAACATTCCCCGGATCATCATAGTGGTGCTGGAGGTCAGGTGCGTGTGCTTACGAGAACACCTGTGTAAAACATGTTTTTGATTGATTTTTAAAAGCCCTCAAAGCACTCGGCAATTTACTGTTCCAATTTCTAATCGTTTCAGTAAATTAAAAACCTTCACATACTGTATGCTTATTATTAGACCAAGTCCCATGATAACTTGCGAAGAACATGGGAAATGTTTTAATAAAAAGGGAACTTTAAGTAGAGCTACCACTTATTAACAATTAAATAGTAAGTTAAAATACTAATAAAATTGTATAAATATACTTTGGGAATTCTAATGTTCATATATCTTAGTTCTTGCTGTTTTCAGTATACAGGCCAAATTGTATCCTTAAATTTGCATAATGGCTTTAAAATGGACTGAACGTAGGTCATTTATAATAATACTTTATTACACTTAATAACATTTATATAACACTGTAAATCCCTGGGTGATGCACAGCACTCATTATGCACCTGCAGCCCCTGTACATAGACTATCAGGTATAGAAGTAAAACATTTCTCTTTTTTTTTCTTTAATTGGGCATTTAAAGAGATTCAATGTGCACAAATGGAATTTAGCCGGAACACTAGTGCTAACATCCCGGTTCCTTTAATGGTTAGAGAGTTAGAACATTTGTTTAACATTTTATTTACAGGGTGTACTTCAGTACAATGTACCTGGTCATACTAGCATTAGAATGGAAATTCTGGTCCAGAGGGAAAAGTACCACTTTCTGGTCTATCAAGACAACTTAGAACCTGTTTAGTTCTTGAGGGTCTGTCATTCCAGTAACTTCCCAGGTCTAGCACATAGTTTCTAGGTGCAGACAATTTAAATAATTATTTTATGTCACTTGAATTATAGTTATGTTAGAAGTCAATCTCTTAGATGGTTACACTTAGGGTTTAAAGTTCTTTAATTACAGCAATCTTGTCAAATTACTATCCTGCTTTACTCATAAAGAAAAGTGTCATTATTCATATTGTTATAGTTTAAGGTGAAGAAATGCAAGAGCACAATGAAAGTAAAACTGATTCTTAATTTTACTTCATTAAGTGTCTGAACAAGCTTCAGATTATTTTTGTTTCTTGACAACACAAATCAAACAGTTATTTTCCTTTGGTTTAGGGTTGATTTAACAGTATGATGGCTGTTAGTTTATTTGATTTTTTTTAAATCAAAGTGAGACAGTTTTGCTGAGATCATGTATGATAGCATTGGTCCTTCTTTGATTTGACTTAATTAATTTACCAGTGTTGTTACACAGTCCTAAAGTTCAACTCAAAAAGCAATAAGACTCATACTGATCGACTTATAAGTCGAGATAATCTTTGTGTCGAGATAATTTTTGTGTCAAACAATACAACACATTTGGAGAGTTTATATTACTAAAAAACACCAAACTTTCTATTAATTTTCCGTCAATTAACTATACACCAGGTGAAAAGGCTATATCCTATTTGTATTGGTAATAAGACGATAAAGGTGAATCTCTAACTGCTTTTCATCTCATCTTGTGTGTATCCTGAATTACACATGTGAGGGAATGAGGGCAAAAACCAGATCCATCTGTATAGTGAGGTCATGCCCAGGCAGATCTGAACTGTGATATTAACATACAGCAGGAAATTGATTCAGCTTATGTTTTCTGTATTTCCATCATTTGTGATTTATCCTGCATCATGGTTAGTCCTGTCATTGGGATGCACATTCTCCTGCCAAGCTGTGTTTGCTCAGCATGCCACATCAGTGCTTTCATTCCATACTGTTACCTAACCAAGTCGTGCAGACTGGAAACAGTGTAACAGCTAGTTCATGATCAGAATAGCTCAATGATGGTGCATCCAAATTGCTCTTTGCTATCCGCATCAGTCTGCTGCAGTGGTTATGTCAACTACTCCACAAACTGAAAAGTCAGGAGAACATTGATGACAATTTAATTAAATATTCAAAATCACAAATTCATCTCACATATGTTTTTTTTTACTCTGCAAAGGAACAGGTAAAGGTTTATTTCATGCTGAAAAGAGAAGAAAAGAAACACGTTTAGGCTGTGTTTCTTTCTTCTTCGGGTGTGTTTTTTACCCTGCTGTAAAAGGTGCAATACTTTGGACAAGACGGTAAACCAGTAAGAAAATGAACAAGCATTCAAATTCCTGTTCTCAAATGTGTATGTTCACCGTCAGTTTTTATAATAATGTGGATCTATCTAGCGCACAGAAAACAAAAACAAAATGCAGGTAGTATTCTCCTAAAGCGGCCATATATTTGGTTTCTCCGATCTTAGATGGTGCCTGATTGTAGCGAATGAGGGATGTAATTCCTGCTCGTTTTCTCAGATTGTAAATGCATAGTTCTGTACCTAATGATAACATTTTTAAGGCACAACAGCAAACATAAAAGAAACTGAGCAACACTGTACCTGTCTCCAAACCGGCAGGCTCCTGTCTTGAGAAAGAAAGGGCAGTTTTCCCTGTCTTTCTCTGTCCCATAGTCCTCTGGTGCTTCAGGGTTCACCCATGTACCACCATTCCCTAGCTGTGCCGCAATCACAAATGAAAATTCCCAAGTCAGTGTTTATGGATTTCTAGAGCTCACACTGTATTGATAAAGTACACAGCCGTATTACAATTGTATGTTATACAACCTCCAGGGAAATTTTAACAGAAGTGAGGATTCTCCATGGTTTAAGGGTAGGATAATAACCAAGAATGTGCTGAAAACAGACTACTGTAGACTTGCAGAAATAAAAGACAATGTTGGTTTTAACATTAAGCAACAAAGGTGATATTATACCAACCTGACTTTCTGCTTCATCCAGCATTTTCTGCACAGCCTCCTACAAATGGTGCAAACACAGGACTGGTAAAGACCCTGAAGTGGGCTAGCAGATATCTGTTAACCTTGGTTAAGAATATATATGTAGCAAACATCACAGTAACAGCAACAGTTAAAGTATATGCCCCAACACAGGAATACAGAAGTATTAAATACTGCATATTCAGTGGGCAGTAGCATCAATACTACAATCTGGTCATTAGGCAGTAAAGCCCTCAACCTCTACAGAAGAGATTCTTTAAAAATACATTTCTCATATATGGAATTTATTATCAGATAACATTTATTTTCACAACAGCTGACCACTCAACTCTTTATCTACTTTGAGTTAATACATTTAAAATACGAACATTCTGGACCATTTAATATACTTTATCACTTTATCTTCCCCATCACACATTTTCTTCACCCTTTTATTGTGTTTATATTACAAACATGTCTGGAGTTACGAGGGATGTAATGCTAAAACTCTATTCTATTTTTCACAACTCTGTACACAAAATGCAGCTCCCTTTGGGCATTTTCTTCACAGGGAACACAACTTCTAAGCAATTGCCTCTCAGTCTTGTTTCTTTCAACTATATCTACCTTAAAGCAGCGTTAAAAAACAAAAAGACATGAAAATAAATACGAATAATTCTATTGCAATAAAGATCTTTTACTCTTTTACATCTTCCATGGCACGAGCTAACTCTGGATTTAGCTCATGTCTGGAGGCACTATGGATTACAACAACAGCGCTTTAATATCTGACTCTACTGCCAACTGATGAGCACTATTAGATGTTGGCAGTGTTCCTGTCACCCAGCTTGACAGATAATTAGAGGCTTCTGTGATGAACAAAACTAATTTCAGACCATTGCTTATATCTTTGAAGAATGAATATGGATCACATTTTAAAGAGTGTGAAGATCCAGACCCTTTCAAGAATTGCTACGTTGGGAGAAATCTGAAAATGTGAGCACCCAACGGATACTACAAAACAAGTTGGTATCACCCCATAGGTAAGAGGAATCAAATTAATTTCCTCTGCTGAGGTCTGAAGCTCTTATTACTTTTAATTCTTTGCTTTTTTTCCCCCCAAAATGGCCCAGTACAAGTACCTTGATTGCATATATCTGGGCATGGTTCAGCGAACTGAAGAGTGCTTTCACAAGGACCTCATGTTACATGTGAAATAATGAGGGCTGAACACAAAATCTAGTTGTGCTGAAACTGTCAAGGAAATATCTATGTTGTGCATATATTTATAGTTTTAAATGGGTTAAAAATAAAATCTCTGGTTCTTTAGTATATAAAAATTAAAATGTTGGCAAACGTTTTTCATATTAAAAACTGAAAAACAGGTTTATCGAAAGGAGAAGTACATTTCTCATAATTTTTAAAAGTTTTCCAACATGTACGGAATAAAACAGTCAAAATTAGTCTGAGTCAAGACAACCATTAAAGCAAAAAAAAAAGTACTTAGGACACATATCATGGTCGCATATGCCCAACTTTCTGAGAGGTTTTCAGCTTTTCAATCAAAGCAAGCATCTGCAACAGTGGTATTAATGCGTATTTCATTTCAAATGCAAACCTTTTTCCACACAGTTATGATGAATAATATTGATAAACATATGCATTTTATTTTGAGATCAGTATATTTAGCTTTAAAATCTAAAATAATTCATGATGGTCTATTTAGCCAAACAATAACAGCAGAAAACCTAATTGCATTATAAACTTTTATAAATAAAAAGATACTTTCTCATCCAGGGGAAGCAGGTGATCTGCAGTACAGTATCTCTTTGAGTTTATCTTGGTTAAGGAAGATCAGCAATGAATGGAACACAGCTTACTCCAGAAAAATAAAACAATTTTCTTAAGATTGTTAAAAAAAAATCAGCTTTAACATTTTTTGTTTATGGAGACAGCAAAAATACATAAATATTTTTGAAATGTCAGAGAGAGCCATTCTGATATTTTTCATGTCATGTACAGTGTTTTGCAAGGCATTCAAATGAAGTCTTCGTATATTCTATCATACATTACTATATTTCTATATTACTATAGAATATTACTATATTACCAAGTTCTATTTATAAAGTCAAATGCTAAACAAATAATGTAAAGAATCGCTTGCCTTCAGACTTGAGACCCAGTTCAAAATTTAGAACAGCACACCATTCTAAAACTCAAATGTAAATACCAATCAGTAATGACAACAGATCTACTCACGTGTTAATAAAAATATCAGGTGGAGAGTTAGTGAATCACTAAACTAAGAGAGGATGGCACAGGGGAATAGTGGGTAGCATTGAGCCTTGCAACACTGGAGCCCTGGATTGCCATCCGTGTGGAGCCTGCATGTTCTCCCAGTGTGCTCATGGGTTACTCTGGGTACTCCAGTTACCATCGCCCAAAAACATGCCAACAGGTTAATTGTCTTCTTTATAATTGGCCCCAGTGTAAGTGTGTGTGCACTGCAATGGTCTAGCGTCCCATCCAGGGTGTATCATGCCCAGTGCTTCCCGGGACAGGCTCTGGGCCACTGTGACCCTGAATTGGATAAGTAGTTACTGAAAGTGATGTGATGTGTGAACTAACAGAAACAGTTAGGATATGCTGCTCTTTAGCTATCCTCCAAGAGCAGGAATCACCTCTCTTTCTCTCTTCTCCTGCTGCTTCTGCTCTCTCTCTTCCTGCTCTTTCCTCTGCTGCTCCTCCCATTCCTCCTTTATTCTTCTCTGCAACAAGAATAAAACAAAGTCACTTTAAATCCAAAAAAGTTTAGAAAGGTCCATAAGCTAATAAAAACAGAAAGAACACATTTATAATGAAAGGTGTTACTTACACAAGTATCAGCGCTTTACAGGATGACAATAACAATAAGAAGACTACAACAATAGATAAGAAGATTTCACAAGATAAGACACAATTACAATTACAACAATAACAATAGAGGAGACCGTGGAAGTGGTACTAAGAAGAGCAGAGGGGTTAAGAATGGAACCAGTTAAGTAAAGGCTTTTCTGAAGAAGAAGGTTTTGAGTCTGGATTTGAAGGAGTTTAGAGAAGGTGACTCTCGGATATCCTTGGGCAAAGAGATTAACTGCCATAATGGCTATCTATTATCCTCCAGCTGCAATCTGTAACTCATGCATGTACTGAGTGCTGCAAGTTCACAAAGTTAGCAGAAAATATTTATTTCTTCTGTGGCAAATATACTGACATTTCATTGAACAGTCATGATATATTTCAATTTCTTCAGCAGAAGGGTCAGCAAGTGAGGTCTCAGGACCTGACCGATGCAGTGACATAGTCAGGATGTAGTAGGATCTTGTAACAACTAGACACTTCTGCCCAAGCCATTACATTTGGACCACATTGACTGGTCTGCTGTGAACAATTTGCATATATTACTGCATATCTGAGTCACATCGGGGTGATCCACACAAAACCTTGCTAAATTTATCATCCAACAAGTTCATTTTGGCTGACAAGTTAATTTAGGTTATTGATCTTTTGTTTTTTTCTTGATATTCAATAGGTTTGACATTTAATAGATTAAATACCAAAAACATCTATGCCCAATCAACTTTCTAATCAAGTGACTGAGTGTTTGTGCCACAGTTATGGTCAGCCAAGGGTATTACATTATGTTCTGAATGATCATTTAGTCAAAAAGACACCCAAAATATTTAATCAATATCCATACACTTTTTTTCTAAAACCATACAAGGATAATATGATATGCTTCTTCTGATCTAATTTTCCGATTAAAAGTAAATAATATACATGCTGGTCACTTAGCATTAGTTCTATTTCACCATATAAGGTTTAAGATAGTTTTAAAGACTTCATAACAGTGTACAACAGGGGAAGAGTTCTGGGTATATTTTCTTTAAACATACTGTCATGAAGTCTTAATTCCTCTCCAAAGTCTGTCTGTACATTGTGTTTTGTTGAATTTACCTCCTCTTCCTCCTTTTTCCTTCTTATTGCTTCCTCCCTCTCCTCATTCAGCCTGAACTCCTCCTGAGCAATCCTCTCTCTCTCCAACCACTCCAAGTGCAGACGTTGCCTAAACAGCAAAGAGGAAAATAATTTTCACTCTTGATTATTAATAGAATATAAATATAAGAGACCACATATTTACCGCCTTCTCTAGGTGGTGTGAGGTGATAACCAGGAAGTGAAAACCTCTTGATAACATTACAGTGACAGCATCAATTCAATGTATATTAAACCAGGTAGGCTTTATAACTATTAACTATTAAGCCAGGTAAGCATTACAACAGCATTTGGCTACACTGTCTTATTTTAAAAGAAAGGAAGTCGATCCAGCAAAGGTGAGGTAAGACAGAACATACACATCTCCATCTCCAGGAACATCAATCAAATGGAAAAAGCTGAGGAACGTGATGAGTTTGGCTTAATATCTAGACAAAGAGCAGCGTCTTTATGTGTAGCTGCTGAGATGGGACTAGGGAGACGAACCTTTCTTCTTCAGCCCTCTTTTCCTCCTCTTCGTCATCCTGATCTGGTAAAGTCTCATTCTCTGCTTCCTCTTCTTCTCCTACTTCTAAAAATGCAAAAGGAGTTGCAATTTTTTCTTCTTTAGAAAAAAAGAAATACATATTCAGAAAACTTAACCTTACAATTTTGTAGCAAACACCAAATGCCTAAAATATAACTGTTTGCAAACACACCATTTATTATTAAACACAACATAGTAAGCGATACCTGAATCCCTCAGTTTCGCCAAGGCTTGGCGCTTTTTTTTCCGTCTCTCTTTCTTTAGTGCGGCTCTACGCTGTTTATGGCTGTAAAGGAGAATAAGTGGTTATTTACACATACACTTAGGAACACACTACCCTTCGCCTGTGTAACCAAATAATTGCTCCATTTCCTTTTTATAACAAAATCTTATTTTATTTATCGGTAACTTATTTGCATCCGAGTAAACTATTCTGTGACCACAAATTAAGATGCCTGTAAGGGGATGCAGTACTTCATGTGCATATATCATACATTTCTAAAGTAAATTATATATTTCAAAGAAAACAGAGCAATATTTAATTTGAGGACTCTTAGTGCAAAGAAATACCAGTTAATTTATGTAGTTGCGTTGTCACATAAACGTACTTTCCAATCGAACCCTTTCTACGTGAAAACAAAGACAATCCCTACACCACATCAAACTTTCGTTTTAGTTTATACATATCAGTGCTTGCTTAGGTTCAATTTAAATGGGAGAAATCCTGTTGTAATTACTCTTATTCACAATTCAAAATACTACCTCAGTCCTGAATTCGTCAACGCTACCACGGGCGCTGCCATCTTTGTTTTTCTGACGTCACGTCCGGATCATAAGTGAACCGATTTCCTAATGTCATAGACGAGCTGTAATGCTTTTAATAGACCCACATTTTTAATAACTTCTACATCGATTGGCTTATATTACCTTTGACAAAAATATACCACCCCACTATTGTTTTTGGTGCAACAAAGTTTTGATTTATTTTTCTGAGGGCATAATTTGACAGGGAAAAGAAAAATCAGCTGTTGATATAATCAGCATACACTGCTATATGTGCTATTTTAAACTTTATATGTTCCATTTCAGTTCATTCAGTTATAGGTATTTAACAAATGGCATCAGTGGTATTAATGAATGGACTACAGTATATCCTCATTTAGGGGCTTTCAATCATCTTCTCTAAACGATTTTACGGTTTATCTAACACCGAGACAGTAGTTCTTCATTGAACATTGTACAGTCGGTGGTACTCATCAATAAGAAGCACAAAAACGTCTTGATAACGTATCCCATTGCCGAGTCAGAAAAAAAACTGAAAAGGCCCGCTCTTTAAAAACTCAAACACTGCCCAACTTCCCCTCTTTGAGCTGTGCAGGTTCAGGCGCCTGTGCGGTGAACTCTGTGGTCTGAGAGGGCGCAAGCGCACTGGCTCTCTGGCGACGTACAGGCGCGGATTGTTGAAAGGGGAGTACAGCAGGAGACTGATGCTAAAATTAATATTTGGCGCATATAAAACCTAAAATAAAAGGCGGCGTTGTTTCCCGTGAGCAAGCGTATCTCATTGTAATACCTTAATTCGCGACGTATATTCGCCAACAACGAGGGCTGAGTAATGGCGGACAAAGAAGGTATAGTAGGGGCATGCTTGTCCTTTATTGTGCGTGTTGCTTTATCCTGGTGTCGACTGATTTTTTTTTCTCTGTTTTGACCGCTGGAAAACAACCCCGAGAGACCCTGCATTGGTTAAAAATTGGTTTAAAAATTCCGCTGGAGATTTGGAAAGTTGGAAAGTGGATAGAAAACGGAGTTTGACTTGATTTCCTTAAAATATCCCGTTACATTTCGTGTTGTGAATTATCTACTCCCCTTTGTTAAAAATTCTAGCATAAGAAAAGAATTAGAACTGGAACTTTGTTTTTGCGATTGGTGTAGAACAGAGTGCTGATTGTGCTGTTTTCCCTCTAAAACACACATGCAAATACTTCGAAGATTAAAGTGACTCTGCTTACTGTATCCCTTCCTTGGGGCTGCGTAGGAATATGGTTCTTGTGTTTAATTTAGATGGTACTCTGAATGTCTGTCTAGAGTTAAGATTGACGCAGATACAGTTCTACAGAAATCCAGTTATTGCAATGGAAATCAAAACCAGAGATTGAGGGTCGATGGCAAATTTAAACTTGAGCATACACCTTTTATCTTGGCTTAAAAAAACAATATAATAATAATAAAACATGTACTGTGAACATTTAGAATCGTTCCTTTAGCAACTAATTTCAAGGAGGGGGAGTTGTTTCCCTGCCTTTAAAATGCACATCATTAAGTTTGGTTAAGGGAAGTGCAGTTCAACCGAACAGGAGTGATTTCTGCACACAAAGGGTTGTGGGAGTCTGGAACAAGCCTGTTGCCATGTTGTTGAATCTGCAACCCCAGGATCTTTCACAGAACAGCTGGACGAGATCCTCTGACCAATCACCATTTAGCAACCAAGCGAACTGTATGGTCTGAAAGGGTTTCTCTCCCTTGTGTCCTGTGTTCTCCTTTATGTGGGAATTGGGATAGAAGGCTGTGCCGTTTGCCTTTGTAGGTTCCAGATGTCAACAGAGACACGCAGTGTTAGCTGAGCATTTTTCTTTCCTTGATTTTAAGATACTGAGGGTTGTGGGAGGCGGATGACATAAGGGAGCTGCAATTCTGTTTTTCTTTTGAGAAAATGCATGGTTTTTCAGTGTCTCACAGCTTCCACTGTGTTTTGCAGTGTATGACGATGCAGTGGAAGAGAGGGTCATTAATGAGGAGTACAAGATCTGGAAGAAGAACACACCTTTCCTGTATGACCTTGTAATGACACATGCCCTGGAGTGGCCAAGCCTGACTGTGCAGTGGCTGCCAGACGTCAATAGGTAAGTCATGTTTGGAAGCCAATGTGTTTTAATGGGGCCCAATTCAATGGGACAGAAATAGAACTTAAGGATTAAGTTCAGTTTAAGGATCACTGTTAGGGATCTTATACTGTATATGTCATTGTGACCAAGTAAATTCTGGGTTTGCTAATAGGCCTCCGTACTGTGTGGTGGCTTCAGAATGCAATACTGTTTGCATTTTGTCGTCATCAGGAGTTATTTGGAATGATCTTCTGCTTTCATTTGGGTTTTCAACATTAACATCTTGCACCATTGAGGCATGGTGGAAAAAAATATCCCAGAAAATGTACTATAAAGCAGTAGTGTAGCCATTTGCAGAATGCACTGCATTGTTACCACCCTCTAGGCGATCTTGTCAGATTATAGAAGCTGCGCAAGGCTGGGGTTGGTCAGTCCTGGGATGGGAGGCACCTGAGGAAAACCAGGCTGCTGCTCTAAGGGGTGTTATTAAATCAGTAGGTGGGAAACCTTCCTCTCAACCAAGATTGTCAAGACCAGTGTGGTGACCTAGATGCGCAGTAAGAGGTGCTGGCCTCTGGACAAAACATTCTACTAAGATCCTGACTTATTATGACTTCCTTTACTTAAATAGTTAAAAAAAAGAATAGTACCTAATCGGGTCTTTTTTAGTGCAGTTTCTCCCGTTTCCATTTAATTTTTATGACTTATAAGAGGTACTTTCATTTTAATGCTCATGACTGTCGTATGTGTGTGTGTATATAAAGGCCTGAAGGGAAGGACTATGCCATTCATCGGCTGGTGTTGGGAACCCACACTTCAGATGAACAGAACCACCTGGTCATCGCCAGCGTGCAGATCCCCAATGACGACGCCCAGTTTGACACCTCCCACTATGACAGCGAAAAAGGAGGTGAGACAGGCTGGTGTGCCCCATAGAGTGTGTAGTGTCAGATTAATGATGATGATGATTATTATTAAGCAGATGACAGATTTTGTAATTGCATTGAAAACAATAGAGGATGTAGAAGTACATTCTGCAATTAAAGCAATTGCAGACAAAAAGTCTGCTATTTCCATTCAGTTCTGAGCACAGGGATGAATCTAAAGGTGTAGCCTGGGCAAGGGGGTCTTTGGGAGATGCCAGCTGAAGGTCTGAGACAGTGCAGTGGTGAAGCAAGGGAAGAGAGGGGCAGGAGAGGGAAGAGAAGAGCAGCTAATTATCCTGCAGAAAATGAGCAGAGAGGCTGCCGGGATATAAGGAAAGAGGAGGGATTGGGGATGGGATTGGCGCAGAGCGAATGTACGAGATCTTAAATCTGGTAGAAGCAGTGATGGTTGAATAGGAGAAGCAAGGGTGCTGAGGAAAGGATGAATTGTGCATCTGGACCAGACTGGTATTGGAAGAAACCTTTAAGATGGGATTTATTTCTTTCCAAACGAGAATGAAGAGGTGTTTCATTTTTAGGTGGCTTTTGTAAAGGTTAAATATTGTGCCCGTGTAACTTGTAATGTTGTTTCATGGGAGATTTGTCTTTTGTTTCACTATAAATATGTTTCACTCTTTTTTTTTTCCTTACCGTCTTCTAACAATGATCTGTTTTCATTTTTTTGACCACTGAATTATTTGGAGGTACAGTGGTTAAATGTGACCGATAGAAAAAGGTCATATTTCAGTCCTATACGGTCCATCAAATTTGAGGAATTTTTATAGTCACGATTTATAGGTTGGTGAAGTGAAAAACGTGAAATGGCAGAGGAACCTTGTCGGATTCCGGTACGAGAGCAGTCGGATTTTAACGTTTTTGTAGGTGTCCTTGAGTTCTATCAAGCTTGATATGCAGCATTTTGCAGATTAGTTTTTAACGTTACCCTTCAGTGTGTCTTTTTTGTTAGAAAAGTGTAAGGGAAGTGGACTTGTGAAACTTCTATAAAATAACGCTCTTTCATTCTCCCCTTATCAGCAGGTAAGCGATTCCTCAGCTGGGCTGCAGAGGGAAAAGATCCTGGGGGTTGTGGGGCACCAGTCAGCACGGCCAGCACACACCCCAGGTTACAGGAGGGGATGAGTCGCAAAATGAGCACCTTTCCTGAGGTAGTATTATACATTCTGGGGAGCGCACCGCCCTTTTTGGAGATTTTGGGATGCACTCCTTCTCCAGCCTTCCCTGTGCAGTGAGGCTATAGGTAACATGATCTGGAATAAATTATCCTTAAATTTATATACACTTATTTAGCGCTTTTCTGGACACTCCACTCAAAGCGCTTTACAGGTAATGGGGATCCCCTCCACCATCACCGTTGTGCAGCCCCCACCTGGATGATGCGACGGCAGCCTTAGTGCACCAGTACCCTCACCACACACCAGCTATCAGTGGGGAGGAGAGCAGTGTAATAAAAAAAAGCCAATTTATAGATGGGGATTATTAGGAGGCCATGATTGGTAAAGGCCAGGGGGAAATTTGGCCAGGACACAGGGGTTGAAACCCCTACTCTTTTTGAGAAACGCCCTAGCAAGAGTAAGGTGCCAGCTGTTCATTGGCTATGTTTACTAACATGGGAAAATTAACCAAAAGATCTGTAATTGTGTTAAAATATATAGCTGAGTTTTGTTCAGGAACATTATGAAGTTAGTCGTTTTCCTCTGCATTATTGTGATGCTTGTGTGTGTTTTAGCTTCCAGTTGAACTTGAGATATTGTGAAGGTTTTTTTCGTAGTCATAGAAATCATATGATAGAGTCCTGACTGCACAGAGATCATTTGCTTTTTTTATGATTGGCCTCCTTGTTTTCGGGATTTGTTGTTCTACTGTGTTTTTGTATTGCTATAGGGTTTCTTTCAGATTAAGCATTTAGCTACTTGTGTATGATGTAACGGGTTTAATGTTGTAGGACAGGTGCTTTTTATCAAAGGAAAAAAAACATTTAACAGTGTCGATTCAATTGCAACACATTTATTGTTCCTGTTTTTAATTATTTTTGTATTCTCTTTAGAATTTGGAGGATTTGGATCAGTGAGTGGAAAGATAGAAATTGAAATCAAGATCAATCACGAGGGAGAAGTGAACCGGGCAAGGTACATGCCACAGAATCCCTGCATCATCGCGACAAAGACGCCAACTTCAGATGTCCTGGTTTTCGACTACACCAAACACCCCTCCAAACCAGGCAAGTGAACGTGGACTTTTTTCAGTTGTATTCAAAATGGGCCCCTTCAAAGCAGTTTTCTACCAAGTAAAGGAGGTGTGGATCTGTGAGGGAAACTAATAATACATCTCACAACAGGAGCTTGTTTAGCTGGTAAAATAAGCGACCTTCCTTTTAAGGCTACAGTTTTAAACGGGCAGTGAGGAGCCAAGCCATGCTGCGACGTGCTGCAGGTAACAGCTGGAAGCAGAAAGTGTGAGTGTGGAGTGAAGACCTGGGTCTGCTGAAACAGGGTCTCCATCTGTGTAAATACATAATTCATATCTATTTGATTCGGGGCTGAGCAAATTGAATTTGGAAGCAGAACCCATTTCCTGCGCATGCTTGAACACCGACTCTGCCTCCCCGGGGCTGTGCGGTGCTGGCAGTGGAGTCTGCAGCCGCAGGCGCGTAGCGAGGGGAGCGGGGCTCAGCTGCCCGAAGCCGGCTGTAACGCGCCCTGTTTCCTTGCCCCGGGCGCTGCTGCAGACCCCAGCGGCGAGTGTAACCCCGACCTGCGGCTGCGGGGTCACCAGAAGGAGGGCTACGGGCTGTCCTGGAACCCCAACCTGAGCGGCAACCTGCTGAGCGCGTCGGACGACCACGTGAGTGCCCCCCGGGGACCGCCGCGCCGTGGTCGCGTCGTCGCGGCACTTCCAAATGCCAGATCAGCAGCATTGAACGAGGTGGTGGCTGTAGGGCCAGATGTACCTTGATCTTTTGACGATTTTCCTGTGAGTTCACTAATTCACCAGTGCTGTAAAGTTTCATAGATTCAGTTTAAGCCAAACTTTCCATTTGGCTCAAAATGGTATTACGGAGCTGGAGCAACTGTGCCGTGACGTTGGGTGTAATAGGCTGCACATCGCTCCAGGAAGGGGCGGGGTTAAAAACAAGGCTCTAGCTTCTCTGCTAGTTTCTTGCGCTTTTAAAACATCTGAAATGGCTATTTCTTCTCTTGCTCTAGACAATATGCCTTTGGGACATCAGCGGAGGACCGAAGGAGGGAAAGATCGTCGATGCCAAGACGATCTTCACCGGCCACACCGCGGTGGTGGAGGATGTGTCCTGGCACCTGCTCCACGAGTCCTTGTTTGGCTCCGTGGCCGACGACCAGAAGCTGATGATGTGAGTGCGGATGAGCGTTCCCACCGTTCCACACCATCTCTGGAGATCCAGGCGGACTCTTCAGGATATACGGACAGAGAAACTAGGCGGAGGGGGGGGCGTTTTGCAAAGGCTAAATCAGCCTGTGCAGCACTGTCCGGTTCTGTAACCTTTTCCTAAATCCTGCGACTAACCGTACGACTGGTGTGTCTTCCCCAGCTGGGACACGCGGTCTAACAACACGTCCAAGCCCAGTCACTCTGTGGACGCCCACACTGCGGAAGTCAACTGCCTGTCCTTCAACCCCTACAGCGAGTTCATCCTGGCCACCGGCTCCGCTGACAAGGTTTGGACGTCTGTCCTCCGCTTTACTTCCAGTACGGCAGAGGGTCACGAGAAAGCGTTTGTGCTCTTTTTGGCACAAATGCTTTGGTGGTTACCATCCTCAAAGCTTCCATCTGCTCCACCACTTGCCATCTTGAAATCTTACCATTGTTGCCTATTTGTGTTTTAACATTAAGTCACAGGAAATCAGGTTGCAGCCTTTGTATATACTTCACCTTGTGACAGAGCTGCTGCAGAAAACGGATTTTCAATTGTAAACCAGTCTCTAATCATTTTGACAATGACATGCACCGTCGTCTGTCACCCTTGGCTGGTGTGGATCGGGTTTTGCATGGAGGAAATTGGATTCCTGTTGCTCAATATTATGACTCTTGACTTAGATAGGATTTTAATTCATTTAAATTATAGAGATGTGTACAACAGTGAAAAGAAAACCGATGGAATGTGCTTTATTTTTTGTGCTCACCATATGTATTTGGAGGACACCACAAAGAAAACACTCAAACTCAAACTGACAACAAAAGAGCTGTACCCAGAATTTTTTTTTGCGGGGGGGGGATCCCCTTTGCGGTTTAATATCTGAGCTCTCAAAGTACAGATCAAATGCAGATGCCCTGCTTGTTTTGCGAACAGTGCTGTTGCGGTGCTGTGGCTCTGGTCTCAGTTGATTTTGTTCTTCAGACGGTGGCCCTCTGGGATCTCCGGAACCTCAAACTGAAGCTTCACTCCTTTGAGTCGCACAAGGATGAGATATTCCAGGTAATACTCAATATAAAGGGTGGCATAGAAAGAAGAAAGCAAAGACTGGATAGGGTGTCTACTCCTTGGTTTCCAAATTAGAGAGGCTCTAATTCAGAGTCCTAGATGGGAAGTGACAAGCCTTTGTTCCTGAGAACTGCTTTATTTACCACACAGAACCTTTCAAGACTTACAAACAGTAGAAGTACAACTATACCAGAACCCTGTAACTTGACTCCCTCCCAATTACACTAAACCCATGTAAATTACATATTACTACTTCTATAAATCACCTTCCGATAGCAGTTGCACATAAACCATTACACCTTTTATTGTCTACTCTTATGTTGAATGGTGTGATGGGGTATGGGATAGCATTTCTTTAGTTCATTTGAGAAATTACAAGGATTACAGCAAAAGTCATGCTCCCGATTATTTTTCTGAGAAATGATTTATTATAGTTGAATGCAATTACACCATAATGGCAATAAAGTGCAGAAGCAGCTGCTATTATACCGTCATCAAGAAAGCTTTATCTTTCTGTGAAAACAGTGTCTTCACATCATCCTCTGATTGAAAAAGATGCCCCAGTAGAGAATCCTGCAGAGTGGACATGATCTGAACTATATCTCATATCACTATGGGCATTCCCCCTTCCTTTGTTCACAAATTCAATTACAGCTCTCGGCTTAAAGCACGGCTGACATTTCGGCTAGTTTGAGCTCTGCGCTTATATCCCGGAGGTGGAGCCGCAAGTTGGAAATAATGGAGTCAATTGCAATAAAACATTGCTCAGAAAAACATCGGGACTTCTGGGTTGGCCCACGTATTTGAGGGTCAGCCCCTAACTTAAACTGTTTTTTCAACGTATTGTTGTGTTATCACAATTCCTCAAGACTACAGAGGGCTATCTTGTGCATTTACAATCAGAAGCGTATGCTGGCCTGAGCTTTATTGCACTGACAGTGAATTACTGACTTCATTGGCAGGTGCAATGGTCCCCTCACAACGAAACCATTCTGGCTTCCAGCGGCACAGACAGAAGGCTTAACGTCTGGGATCTGAGGTGAAACTGCCCTTTCTCTTTTTGACCTTGGTGTCTTGTGTATAAAACCAGCATATTTCCCATTGAAAGCAACTTAAGGAGATATCGACCTGGAATGTATCTGCTGTTAGTGTCTGATTTAAATTGTAGATGTTCAGGAATGTTAGTGGTCAGTTCTGACTTCTGTTTTTGTTCATGTAAAATCATAGCATTTAAACTAAGTCTTTTTAAAAAAAGCTAAACAATGTTTCTGGCTAATTATCCACAACTGTAATCCTAAAGAAACACTGTTTAAAATGGGTCCCAAGTCCTGCTGGAAGCCAGCAAGGCTGCAGAGCTAAGGTAGGCTTTCTCATTTGACAGTTACTGCCAGTACATGTGATGAGTAGTGAAAATATTAGCGTTGCAGTTTTTAATTGTTCGAAGAGGTGAAGAAAACTCAGCTGATACCATTTTTCAAAGTGTCGTATTTTATTTTGAAACCTCCACAAATTTTACCTCTACTCTGTAGTGTAACCCACACCTTGTTAAAATGTTAAGTTCAGTTTTTGAAACGGCATCAAAAATAAAGTCCTTGTTGTCTGTGCAGCAAAATTGGAGAGGAGCAGTCAGCAGAGGATGCAGAAGATGGACCTCCTGAGCTTCTGGTAAGGCGTGATGAAAGGCCGAGTCTCCAGAGTCAAGTGGATGTTGTATTGGTGCTGACGATACAGCCCATGTCAGTGAACCAGGAAGACAATTGCTAAAGACCTATGGGATATGCCAGCTGGCATCTGAGCCCCCATCTTTAGAGGAGGAAATACTCTTTGCAAGTGTTTCATTTTTTCAGTGACCCCCCTGTTACAAACAAGGACCAGTTGTTTTCTGAAACACCCCTCAGTCGGCAGAAAAACACTGTAGTGTGAAGGGTGCTGTTTAACTGTTAGTCTTCATTGGAGAATGAATGTAGCGGTGATGACCGACACCGATTGATCTATATGGGAGCTGGATCCGGTGAGGGCTACCAGTTTTTTTAAACCAATGAACGTATTCAATCTGCAGTTTATCCATGGAGGACATACAGCCAAGATCTCTGACTTCTCCTGGAACCCCAATGAGCCGTGGGTTATCTGCTCCGTTTCGGAGGACAACATCATGCAAGTGTGGCAGATGGTGAGTGAGAACACGATCCAGATGATCACTGCTGCCTCCTATCCACAGCGCTATGCTGTTGTCTGACAACACGGCTCGTCTCTGTGGTAATGGTAAGACGTCTAAGGGCAGAGACAGTACCAAGGCGTTCTTCTGATTTGTGGTAGTATGAATATCTGGGGTCTCATGACACTAAGCCCGAATGTACTACCTGCTGCACCCGTGCTTTGTGTAGCCCTCTATTTCTAGTTTTTCATCTTGTCCTTTAACCTTTTACTACCAGTGACATATTTAGCCAATGTCCGCCTGGAATGTCCTCCCCCTTAAACATTTGTTACATCTCTGCAGCAGAACATAGCAGGAGCCTGGTTCAGGTCTTAAATTGAAGCTAACCCCCTTGGCTTTGAGTGTGAATAGTCAAATTTCTTATATTTCTTAATGTGTCCACCCAGCAGACAAACATATGGAAAAAAAAAACAGCTGGCGAACATTTTTTCAGATTTTTCAACTATATGCATGTCAAGGGCCTGGGAATGATTTGAAAACCTTGTTCTAGGTGGCTACTAGCTTGGATAAAAATTTGGGACAAATTGATCAATTAGAAAAAATTCTACATCATGTTTTGTGAAGACTGGACCTGGAATGAAATTTTACGCCTATAAAAAATCATTAAAATATTGAAAATAATAAGAATAAAAACCATTGCAATTGCTATAAAAACCTTAAGACACTACTAGAGAGCCTTTATCTGCTGTTATGCAATGAAAAAAAACCTCAGAGTTGCCTTCTGGTGTGAAAAAAAGGAGCACTGATAAGAAACTGATAAAAAACTGATTGATTACCCCTTCTGAGTCAATGATTGACAGCTAAAAATGCAGCCTGAAGCTTCTAGAGGAAGTCTCACCCCCTAAGGGCTCTGAATGGCTGAAAATACAATGAATGACAGCGTTTTTTACCAATCAAATCACCTTATTTCTGGCGCTCGTTTTTCAAACATTTACTACGTAATCAGTAACGTTTACTAGTCTCTAGCTCTTGAGATAACTAGTCTGGGTTATTTTGGATATATATCATGCTCCAGAATAAGGTAAAAACATGGAATCTATATATATATATGCTGGTTTTGTTGGTAAAAATGTATGATATTGACATGCTGTGCTTGCCGGGTTGCCGTGTGTTTTTATTGGGATTTTGCTAGTTCATTAATTTATTGGTTTATTGCATAATAGTGTCATGTCTGTGGAAACAAACTTTATGGTTTTGTTGTGGTGATATTTGAGAATACGTGCATGTGAGAAAATTTGTGGAGCGGTTTCAAACAAACGTTGTTTATCTCACGTTTATCTTAAAAATAAAAAGTGTCACCTGGGGAGACAGGAGTGGTCCTTGGTGACCGCGATCCGGACTAAGTTGTTGCAGGGCCTCGGCATTGAATTCCTTCACACTGGCGAGTGTGTTCTAAGTATTTAAATTGATAACACTATTATTAGGGTTTCTGCAACTCATTTTGCTGACTGAATGCAGGCGTCGTTCTTTGGCGAATCGCTCAAGTGAAAAGGCTGTTGTGCTTCCTCCAGGCCGAGAATATTTACAACGACGAGGAGTCCGACACCCCCGCCTCCGAACTGGAGGGGCAGGGGTCGTAACCCCACAGCGCCCCAGCAGGGCCGAAGGAAGGGGAGCGACAGGACAGAGGCCGGCGCCTGAGAAAAGCCCAGCCCCCCCCTGGTTACGGACTCCTGTGATTCCAGTCTTCACCTGCCACCATCTTCTACAACCCATTGATCTACTTCCAGCTCTCCTCCCTCTGCACTGTTAATAGATGCCTTTACACTTGCAAAGCTGTTAAGGGGACAGGTGGACAAACGGGGTGTGTTCCAGTTTATTTTTGTAGTATAAAATGAGTATGTCGCTGGGAGAACTGCTGAATGCGCCACCTTGTCCCTTCTCAAGATGAGGTGGTGCTCGAGCGCAGCAGAAGCGTTTGCTAGCGTAGACCTGCTGAAGACATTCTGGTACAAGGCTCTCCAGGGAGCACTGTGCACAGGTGACAGGACCCTGTGCTTCATTCCGGCACTCGATTTCAAAGAAAGAACACAAGATAAGAGCTGGGGCTTTACGTTTTACCATTTAAATCAGTTTTAAGTTTAAGTTCTTTTTCTTCTTCCGTGTTGATGTTTGCGGTTTGGGTACAGTCCTCGGTGGCGCTGTACACCACGACGCTTTGCTTGCGCCGACGCTTTTCTCCGAATTGCGCCCTCCTGTTTCTCCCAGAGCTAAACAAAGGTTTGATTTTGTGACGCGGCCTGCTAGATTGCTTTAAGGATCAGTTCCGAAAAGCAAGTGTAATCGCATCTTGAAATTATGCTGTAGCTCATCAAAAGTGGTTCAAATGCTATTCTTCTATTAGGAGCAGCAGTTCAACGCTGCTGAAATGGACAGCACTTGGCAGGTAGTGGAGATGGCACTTGAACGGGTTTGCGGAGAGGAAAACAAATTTTGGGATGTTAGTAAGGAAAAGCAGTGAATTCCGCTTAATGAGAGTGCTTTTACTTTTTAGTTTTCTGGAGATGCAGTAGATGGCAATGTGACAAATCACACCCATCATGCACCCTGCTTGTTCTTCCAATCCTGTCCACAAGGTGGCAGTGTAAACATGGCATGGGTAGCATTTATTTTTTTTTGTACTTTTTGTTCCATTTTGTGCAAAGTATGGTATAAAATGCAATAAACCTTTTGTTATGACTTTTAAAAACTCTTTATTTTGTATGCTTTTTTTATACCACCATGAAGAAATAAAGGTAAAGCAAGAATTTAACTTGTGCTTTTGTCAAGGGAACTTTGCCAGTAGCCATATCACCCTGCAACTCACAACCGGCAACCCACTGAAGCTCGGCAGGTGTGAGTCTGGTCAGTACCTGGATGGGAGACCTCCTGGGTTGCTGCTGGAAGAGGTGTTAGTGGGGCCAGTGGGGGGGCGCTCACCCTGCAGTCCACGTGGTCCTAATGCCCCAGTATAGTGACGGGGACACTGTTAAAAAAGTCGCCGTCCTTCAGATGAGACGTAAAACCGAGGTCCTGGCTCTCTGTGGTCATTACAAATCCCAAGGCATTTCTCGAAAAGAGTAGGGGTGTAACCCCAGCATCCTGACCAAATTTTCCATTGGCCCTTACCAATCATGGCCTCCTAATTAATCCCCATTATGAATTGGCTTCATTACTCTGTTCCCCTCCCCACTGAGAGCTGATGTGTGGTGAGTGTTCTGACGCACTGTGGCTGCCGTCACATCATCCAGGTGGGGCTGCACATTGATGCGGGTGGAGGGGAGTCCCCATTACCTGTAAAGTGCTTTGAGTGGAGTGCTATACAAATGTAAGCAATTATTATTATTAATTATAACTTCGAAATTCTATGAATAGCAAAAGCATTTAAGCAGATCAATCAGGGAAGGTGCTTGTTTGCAAAACAGAATGCTTTATCCAGACATTGCCAGTGCGAGTGCCATGATTGATTAGGATTCCCCAAGTAGAGCCATGCACAACAGGACTGGCAATACCCAGGGTTGTCTGGGCTTGAGTTTGCCATGTTTGCTAACCCCCCCCGTGAACTTGCAGCATAGTGCTGGAGAGATACATCACTCCACCAGTCAGTACAGCTATGTGACTTCTGGCCTGAGTAAGAAGTTGACAGTTTTGGAGGAACGTGGCCACAGTCCTTACTCTTCCAGTACCAGAACAGAGGCCATTGTTCTCAAAGGGGGGTTGGTTAACTATTGGTGCTCCTGCATTAGGATGTATAACAAGTACCCCATTTTTTTTAGATCTGTAATCATTTAATTAAAATTTGTCGAAGAAACTAGTTTGTTCATCAGGGAGGCTTTTGTTCATAGCTGAACTCCAGTTCGGTATTGAGCATCACTATTAACGGTACATAGAAAATTTCATATTAAAATGCCTGTCAAATGTGTAATATGGTGAAAAGGATTGAAAATTAGTATTAAGTAGCAGAGGGGAGTAAAAAGAGCTCACCCAAGTGGGTCAATTTTGTCACCTAAGATTCCAGATGTTCCTAAACAAAACCCTTCCAAAACACATAGGGTCAACATAGATGGGAGTTCAGGTTAGATCTGTTAGTGGTGATGATTCAGAGTACTAGTTATGTTGAGTTTCACTATTCCCTGTAAAACATTTGAGAAAGTCTATTTTCACACAAACTTGAACCTGCTTCAATATCATGAAAGGCTGTGTGATCCATGTGTAGATAATGTTAGTGCTCACACCACTTTATCATTTTTTCCCCACTCCTCATTTCCTCCCGTGTATGAAATGACTGAAGTGGTGACAAACTAGACTGTTGAGTGATAAAAGGCAAAAAGGGTCACCCACTGCAACTGCACACCTCAATAGTAATAAAATGTTTTCTTTAAAAGTAACTTCTTTCTTCAAGGAAAGAATGGGTAAGGCACATTGCAACCTGAGAAGAAGACTTTCACAGTTAAGCCACTAGACTCCACAAAGGTTAACAGAAGGACCTGGATTCTGTCAACATGTAATGTACCAATAACGGGATCAGAAAGCTATTTGGCTATTCCTTAAACATAAAAATAAGAGCGTCATAAAAGATTCACAAACCTGGGTACAGTCAGTTATGTACAAGCTGCCAGATTTGAGTGCCGTTACAATACGTGACTCATCTTACACGTAGCTTTTCACTGCCAGGAACCTACTTACAATTAGTGATGCTTTGTCAGTCAAAAGCCAATTGCGAAGGGTCAGAAAATAGAAATAAATTGAAAGAGCTATTTTTACCAATTATTTTTTGTGCATTTTGCGATTGGTTTCCAAAATTCATAGATGTTAAGTACAAACAAGCACAAATTTGATAAATCCAGAAAATGTCTTAAAATATTTGACAGAGTGCATCAGGCAAGGTTTCGTGACCTTTAGAAACTTCTCTTAACTAGTATTGATCCCAAAAGGCCGCATAATATAAAATAATATAACCACATGAAACATTCTATTTTGTTTTGACCTTCAACAAATAAAACTGACAAGTATAGAATCATGGAAAAAAAGAGCTACAAAATGTTTTATTGAAAAGCAAGACAGGACTAGCAGTACATTTTACAATCTCTTAAAGGGAGCTTGGGGGTTATACTTTAAAAAATAAAGCAATTTTTGAAAAAACAGAAAGTCAATGTCTGCCTCATTTTCTTTCACAGTTAATCTTGTATACAACCTGTAGAGGTAGATTTCTTGCATAACCTGAGAAACTGGCGCTGCCAAAGAAGGGTGAAAGTAAATATTGAAAATACAGACCATCGCATCAAGAATGTCAGTACCTTTGATCCTGCGCCTACAATGACTTCCACACAATAAAGAGCCATCTGATGAAGTGAACAATAAAATAACAAATCATCTACCATAAGAATGAGCACATGAAATGAGTATTGAGTTTTACATATAAATTACACTGTGAAACAATCATCAGACTGGAAAATGTATTTTTGAATAATGCCAGCAGTATACAGAACAGCCGACATGACTTTTTTTCTAGGCATTCTGATTACTGCGGGCATCCAATACATTCTTATTTAACTCAAATAATTGCTCCCAAAAGCAAGCAAACAAAAAAATATAAACTTTTGTCTTGAAGTCACCTCTGAAATAAATTGCATCTTTTCATTTAGATTTCTTTCACTTTAATTCTATTTACTCTCAATAAATCAAAAATCTTAAAATTTCATAAAAATCACTCTGTATTACTCTACCTCTTGTTTCCCCAATTGGGTTATTTTTGAGAAGTGTACAAAAGAAATGATAATTAATTATTCAAAAGTAACAAAAAAAGTACAGACGTCTTGCCATTATTGGGAAACGGAACTAGGAATGACTCACATTTTATGCTGCCAAGGCTGCAACATAGATACTAAATAGAAGTTGAGGAGTAAAAAGCTCTAAAAGTTTTAAAGGTGGGCAGTGAAGTTTGAAAAACTAACAAACAGGGAAGTGGTAATGGAACATGAAGGGCCTTTATAAACACAAACATGATTGTCCCAACCTCATGATGGACACTTCTCATAACCCCTGGTTTCCAGACATTTCATTTGACCATAAAAGCAAAACGGCCACATTTGTCTTGACTGAAGACATCAAGCCCACATCTTGCAATGAAGAACTTCAAGGTTAGCCAAGAGCTGCTCTACTGCACACTAAATTAAATTAACCCTATGGAAGAATTACTGGTGCCAGCTCTAAGTGGAACAGTTTGACAGCATTTCTTACTAGTTTAATGCCCAGGACATTGTGAGCAATGTGTTCTATTGCACTGCAGTTTTTCTGTCTTGACATACCCTCACATTCAAGTAATATTTAGACCCCAACATATGATGCAGTTAAAGTATCAAGTAGTAGGTACATTTTTCAAGCATTTTTCACTGGTCAGATAAATGTTACTAACTTCTTACCTCTCAACACAAACACAAATAGTTGTGTTACCCCCCCACACACACTTACAGGATGCATTACAAAGGCCACTGAACATGGATTTCTGTCTCCTGCTGTATGTGAGTAATGAAGGAATCTAAATTCATCTTTCAGTGAATAGAGTTCACACACATGGTTTAGGGATTTCACCTTAAGTGCAAAACAACTCTGCTAAAGACACTTTAGCATACACTACAATTACACAACAGTTTAAAATAAAGGTGTTTAGAATTAGCCCAGAAAAAAAACTGATGGTTTCCTTTAGTCTTTGTCTGTTCACAGATAAACAGGCAAGCACTACATAATATGGCAGTACCTACATTTTGGCAATTTAAATGTAGGAGAAGAGTTGCTTTTTTGAGAAGGAAAACAACATCTATTTATTCAAGTGTTTTATGTTTTTTTAATACATGCTAAAAAAGCCTGCATGGTGGTAACATCATGGGGTGTTCATATTTCTGAAGGGGAAAAGGGAGTGACAAGACACTAAATCCTTCCCTTCATCCTTGGATATCTCAGAGCAATATATCTGGTTTAAACCTTGGACTGGAAGAGTGAGTGAGACGAAGCTGTAAATGTAGCCCTGAGGAGAATGCACCCTGTGTTTCCAGTAAGGATTTTCATGATTTGAAGATTAAAGATTTCATGTTTAGGGATTAAATGGTAACTGTATCTAAAGTCATTATGTAAAACTAACGCAGTCTGGGTAATTCACATATGCTACCCATGAACAGCTGAAATTGGTACATTCAACCGTGCCTTATTTCCATCCTATGATTTCAGTGTCATCAGGAACTAAAATGCGAATTGCTCGTCATGACTTGTGCATAACCTCAATATATAGATTCAATTAACATTCATTACCGAAGTTAGATACAACATTACTTATGTTCAATACTTAAAACTGAACATTACCATTTAGCAGTCATACAGACAAAGCAGGTACTTTTGAAAAGACATGGGACATTCTAACTCAAATGTGCAAACATTTCAGCCCTTCTTTTACAAAGCACCTTTTTGCAAGTCTGCATGACATATTCTGCAGCACAACACATCTAAAATTGGATGAGGTTCTTGTCATAAGCACTACTTTACAAAAATGTAACTCCCCATCAGTCCACAAAATAGGTGCTTCACTGGAATGTAGCAAAGTGACCCTAAATTTATTTAAAAGCTCTGGAGGTATTACAGAATTCCATGAAAAGGACGCTGCAAAAATGATAACAATACTTGAATCATGGCATTATTAGAAACATTAGCTGGTATCAAGCCAAATACTGAAACTGTTCTTGTAGGTAGCTCTGTCAGCATGCATAGGCTGCAAAGGAACAAGTAAAGGTTTATTTCATGCTGAAAAGAAGAGAAAATATATTTTCTTTCAGCATGGTATAAATGTTTACCTGTTCCTTTCCAAATAATGAAACTTATGATTATTTCATCGGAGTGTCCAGTTAATATATGAAGAGTCCCTCTTAACAGCAAGAAAGGATGGAGCTTAATAAGTAGCCCTCTTCAGAATGCTGTTCTGAAGGAGGCACCTTTGAAGTTCTTGGGCTGAACTTTTCACAGCTTTGTTTTAACTGGAAGCCAGTTCAACACGAAGCTCGGCAAGTGACTGTATGTATCCACACAGTTCACTGAAAATGGAAGCAGATTGAAATAAATATAGCCCTAGGCATCTGTCAATTTGAAAAATAATGCATTTCTTCTTAAATATTGTATCTGTACAGTGGTATTAACCATGTCGGCAGAAGGAGAGGTGGAAATGTGAAATCCTTAAAAATGAGGCAGATGTGCGCAAAAAAAAAATTGATAAAGTAGTGGACTATAAAGCTGCCAAGGCAGAGCTGTCCTGAACCACATGAAATTTCCTAAGAAAATACAGATGTGGTAGAAAAAAAGGAAGTAAGAAATCCTCACAACAAAGCCAAATAATTATCAAGTACAGAGTAAATTATAATTATCGTCGTTATTATTACACAAAAATATATACCTTCCAAAACCCCCAGGGGGCGCTGCGCTGGCTCAGTTGTCGACATGCTCAGCTGTGGGCAAGGCTGTGCCTTCCTCTGCCAGGGCAGGTCGAGGCTGCAGGCCGGCCTCCTCTCTGTCAGACTCCCCGCCCTCCTCCGCCGGAGGCTGCTGTCCCGGTTGTGGACCGGGTGGGCCTGTCCCTTCCGACAGATGGCCACGTAGCACCTCCATCTTCTTGTTGAGGTCATTGCGCTCCTTCTGCAGAGCCCGGCACAGCTTCTCCAGTCGCTCCAGCTTTCCCTGAAGAGCCTTGTAGTCCTTGTCCCGCACGGTTTTCTGCATCCACAAAGACACTCTCAGTACAGTGACACCTTTACCAACAGCAGGAAATCACCTTGGAGGTTTTATATCAGTAAGAGCATAACAAATAATAATAATCATAATCCTCATAATAAAAATAATCCTTACATAATGGGGACTCCCCTCCACCACCTCCAGTGTGTAGTCCCTACAAACAGCAGCCCCAGTGCCCCAGAATGCTCACCACACACCAGCTATCAGTGGGAAGGAGAACAGAGTGATGAAGCCAGTTCATAAACGGGTATTATTAGGAGGCCATGAGTGGTAAAGGCCAGGGGGAAATTTAGCCAGTTGAAGGTTTACACTACTACTCTTTTCAAGAAACATCCTAGGATTTTTAATGACTTCATTTTAACGGCTCACCCAAAGTACAGGTTTCATGGCATATAGTCTTCACAGAAGCCTTGCGGAAGCATTCAGACCTCTGCACAGTTTTTACAATTTGTTGCTCTAATGTCTGCAGTCATCTCACCCTGCAGTCAACTCACAGCTGGCAGCCCACTGAAGCTCAGCAGGTGTGAGCCTGGTCAGTACCTGGATGGGAGACCTCCTGGGAAAAAGTAAGGTTGCTGCTGGAAGAGGTTTTAATGGGGCCAGCAGGGGGCGCTCATCCTGCAGTCTATGTGGGTCCTTATGCCCCAGTATAGTGACAGGGACACTATACTGTAAAAGACCCCGTCCCTCAGATGAGACGTAAAACCGAGGTCCTGTCTCTCTGTGGTCATTAAAAATCCCAGGGTGTTTTTCGAAAAGAGTAGGGGAAGGCCAAACTTCCCCCTGGCCTTTACAAATCATGGCCTCCTAATAATACCAGTTTATGAACTGGCTTCATCACTCTGCTCTCCTCCCAACTGATAGCTGATGTGTGGTGAGCGTTCTGGCACACTATGGCTGCCGTCGCATCATCCAGGTGGATGCTGTACATTGGTGCTGGTGGAGGGGAGTCCCCATTATCTGTCAAGTGCTTTGAGTGGAGTGTCCAGAAAAGCGCTATATAAGTGTAAGCATTTATTATTATCATTATTATTATTATTATTAAAACCCCATCTCAGTTTTGCACTAAACTGAAACAGTTTTGCACTAAACAGCTTGCACTAAAGCTTGGAATAAAATTGGCAAAAGGTGTTGCGGTCAGATGAAACCACATTGATGAAATCAAACATTTTGAACTAAATGCTTTGTGGTACATCCATCGTTAGCCCAACACAGCACATCCCTCAAGGCTGTTCTGCTGAGAGAAGCTGTGTCAGGGAAGGGCTTCTAGAGCAACCGGCTAATAGCACAACCCAGGCTCAGACCCGCGATCCGCACTCAGGCTAGCAGTGTCAGTGGGAGGAGTTTCAGAAATCACCCGTGTCCGCCAGGACCTCCACCCCTACCTGCGCTTCCCCCGAGAGCCGCAGGAGTGGAGCGTGGCTCCCCCGCGCGCCCCCCGCCCTGCCTCACCTCTTCCGCCATCTGCAACAGGGCCTGGTTGTTGTTCTCCCACTTGGTGCGCCACACCGTTGTCTCCTTCTCCAGCTTCTTGATCTTCTTTGTCATCTGGGAAAACGAGCCAGAGCGAATGAGGAGAGGCCGAAAACGTGCAGCCCTGAACACTTACGCGGGACAGACACAAGTCACCCATGAAAAGTGTGAAGTGCTGTGCATGCCGTGTTCAGGTGATTTAATTCTGCAGTTTCAAAACAACTCTACCTATGAAACGCTATCTACTGTATATACAAAAATCAACACCTAATTGTGCCCAGAATTGTTGTTTTGTTTTAGAGTTCAGCACAACTACTTATTCAGAATGCACAGGCCTCTTATTTTTCACAACGAAATCGAATATTAATTACCACAGCTGTGAAAGGTTTTACGATTTTTTAAATACAAATATTCATGGAATTCTTTCAGAACATGTTAAAACTTGTGTTTTTTAAAATGCTTTTTTGATATCAAAACAACAAAGTGTTCGCACCCTGCTGCACAGGTATGACTCACCTTCTCCATCTCTTGCCTGAAAGTGGTGAACACCTCATTGCTCTTCGCCAGAGTGGTCTGAAATTCTTCAAACTTGTCCATGTAGAGGGAAAGCTGGAACACGCATCAGCACAAATTAGGAAGACGCAGTATTCAGAGTGTGTGTGTGTCTTGACAGATGATAACCAGAATAACTAGTAGACCTTCAGTAGTGTGACATTTGGTATCAAAAAGTTAACAATAAACACAAATCGTTTAGCATGATTTTAGCAAAGGTTACTAAACCCCTGAGGAAGGCTCCATAGTCAAAATGTTGTGTCTCAGAATAAACATTTAGTTGTTCCTTTGGTACTAAAAGTGTTTTGCATTTGTTGGTGTAAAAGCAGCAGTACATTCTGCATGCCACAACCCCAACATTTAAACTAAATAAACAGCCGATAACAAACGAGACACAAAACAACTGGTGTCCAGCATACCTGCTGTTTGAGCTGACACTCCTGCTCCCTCATGAGCTCACACTTGTGTCTCGACTCCGTCGCCTCCTTCAGCAGCTGAAGACAAGACAGATGTCAATTAAAGACTTGTCTCATACAGCTCAGCAAAAACCAAAGGGGGTTCATTAAAGAATCTTTCACCTACTTTTCACTTCATTTCACCAACTTCTTGTACATGCAGTATAACTTGTGAAGTTCACTGTATTTCATGACTCCTCTGGCCACGAGTGAATGCGGGTGCTCTCTTGGTTACCACTTCTCTACTTTGGCAACCTTTATTGTTAACTACCCTTTATTGCCTTTTTTATCCTTTTCCTTCTGGATTTTACTCTCTTTGAACACTATAGTACCCAACATTGCTGCTTGAAGTCTGAGAAATCTTGCAGTCTCAGCCTCCCCTCTGCCTGCCAGTACCCAAACTCTCGGATGATCAGCTCCCAGTTGGTGCTGAGGTCAGTGCTTCCTTCAGTACTTCTCCAACTGCCTGTAGCTGCTGGCAGTCTCTTCTCTGAGCTCTTAGTCTCACTGGCAGAGAGCCTCTGGATCATTATTTATCCTTGCCATTATGTACCTCAGGCTACTTTTGAGACTGCCCATCATGTTGTCCTGCTCAAAAGATCGGATTTAGGTCAACAAAAACAGTTATACCAGATGCAGCACGTCTGAGATGGTGCTCATCAGGGATCAATTTGGGTATCAATTTTATTCTGTTCTGTTAAATTTGGGCTGATTTCTTCATAGCCAACAAACATTGTTATGCTGGCTATACTCTTTATCAATGTAACAGCAGCAGACATCTGTAACACTAAACACTAGGTGTGGAGGGTGTGTACAATCAACATTCTGCCCATAATGTCAAGCAACGTGTGTGCAGGGGGACTCACAAAATCTCTCTCGCGCTGGTGCTTCTCCTCCACCTCCCTCATCATCTCCGTGGTCCTCTGCAGCTTGGCGTCCACCAACTGCTGCTGAAGCTCCTTGTGCTTGAAGACCTTATCAATGTGCTGAAGAGGATCAGGGAAAAAGTTTAGATCAAGTTTAGACCACCTGAACGCTAGATCAAGGAACCGGCTTACCACCTGAACACTGGATCAGGGAACAGGTTTAGAGCATTTGAATGCTGGATAAGGGAACAGGTTTAGACCACCTGATTGCTGCATTTAAGGGGTTACTATAACTTGCTAATTATACAAGATCTTCCTGTTCAGAGCAAGTCACTTCTGCAGCCAACATTGACAATTACAGACCACATCTTTAAGCTTCGTTACACAAAATCATACAGCACTGACGAAATGTGGATGTTTGTTACAGAGTTATTGTCCCGTAGAGAGTATATGTAATCAGAAATGAAATTAATCTCATATCATATTCTTCATATCTAAATAAATGGGTTTGACTCTTGGTGATTTTTTCCCAGCATGTCTTTAGCTTTATTTTCGGACTTGGAGCAATCAACAGTGAGCTTCAGCTGGCGGCCATATGGACTGCTTGAGGACGGGATTCAGAGAACGGAAATGACATCACAGGCTCCTGACAGCATGGCAGAGAGCACATTTCCAGCTGTGAAAGAGGTCATGCAAATGCCACAATACTCAGCCAGATTGTTTTATGTCCATAATAATACACAGCTCTACAAATGCGTGCGTAATGCGCAATGTTCAATGTTAACAGTACTTAAACTTCATAAACATCAAGAGGTGGAGCCGCCTACAGCTGCGACAAACATTTCTGTCCCTGCTTTTTCAGCTGATCAAGTCCCAGCCGCCAACAGATGAGAGGCAGCGGAGAGGTGAAACTCCCGGCCCCCCGGTCAACCTCACCTCCTCCCGCAGCTCGTACTGCTCGATGAGTTTCTTCAGCTTCTCCGCCAGCTCCATGTTCTCCTGCCGCAGCTTGGCGTTGTGGAGGTTGTGCTGCTCCATCTGCGCCTCGATCTCGTTCAAGGTCGTCTGGAAGTGCGCCGTGGCCTCCCGGCGCTTCTCCTCGTACTCCCGGGAGCGCTGCAGGTTCTCCTCCTGCGGCCACAGGGTTTGCAAGCCACATCCTCAGCATCCCCAACTCTTACACAAAGGGACTTCTCTGTCCAAGCAACATATTGGTGGACACCCCTAGTGGAACTTTCCATCTCCTGCAGGGTTATGCAACAATTTGCCAAAATCTGCTTCTTTGGAAACAGTATATGTTCTAAAGTCACTGAACATGCATCAAACCTAGAGAGCAGTATGTGCGATTTTAATTTGACTAATTCAAGGCAGTGTGATTACTTCTTTCGAACAACTCACAAGTATTATATATAAATGCAATATTCCTTGCATTGATTTATTATGCATATTATGATCACAATATAAGTAATAAATTGATGAAAGCCGCTGATGACCGGTACAAACAGGTATTTTTGTTAATAATGATAATAATAATAATAATACTAATAATAATACATTATTATTATTATTATTATTATTATTATTAAAATACATCAAGTGGCTTCTCAATTCCACTAATTGCTACACATGGTAAAAACTCCAGGGCTCAAGCTATCAAAAGCTTCTGTTTGATGCAAGTGTAGCATTTAGCAGGACACAATTACAACTGCATGTCAGCTAGCACTGTAATGTAAGTACAGAAGAATCTGCATACAAAGCCACATAGGCAGGTCAGATGAAATGGGTCTGAATGGACTGAGCCAACGTTGTTATTTATTTTAAACGTGAAAACTAAACACTCTGCGTGAATTTGGCGAGGAGTTAGAACCCGTACCCCAGTTCCGTGGTCCCACCTCCTACCTTGAGGGTCTTGTTGTGACGCTGGAGCTCGCGACACAGGCTCTCCAGTTTGCTGCGTGCCAGGATGGCCTTGCTGTGCTCACTCTGAAGGTGGATCTTCTCCTTGACAATCTGAGACTGCTTCTTCTGCAGCACCTTCATCTGCTTCTGCATGCTGCGGCTCTCCTCCAGCTGCCAAACCCCCCCAGAGAGCACACAACTCCGTCAGGGCACGACACAGGCCCGACTCACCCGTCTCCAGTGACAGACAACTGACAGCAACCACATTCAGAATGGCGCCTGAAAATGCTAAGGTCTTGACCAATTTTAATTTCCTTTGTGTTAAATTGTGTACATGTGTACTGTTACTAGCATGACTACGACTCTGTGATATTATCTGCTTTGAACAGAATTAGAAAACAAGGTCTGAACATACACCTTTGAGTGGGTTTCACTTTTAAAAATACTCGAAAACTTAAAACACAAAACTCTTGAACTTAATAAGAGACATTTCCAAATTCTATGATCATTTTCCAACACCTCCATGCATTATGATAGATTATAAAACTGTAATCTTCAAAATTGATTCAAACTGGAAAGCCTTATCAAAAACAGGGATTTACACCACAAAATGGTAATTATTACACTCATTTTTGGTTGCAAGTTGTTTCCAAACATTCTCACTTACTAGATCTGCGTATTTCTTGCACAAGGCAGCAAGCTTCTCCTCTGGGGTAGCTAATGTATTCAGGGCCTGCATCAATAACAGCACCTCTTTCCCTGTCACAAAACAGAAAGCAATCTGTGAGCAGTTGTGAGTTCACACCCACCCTGCACTCCATTATCAACTCAACGCGAATGAGCTAGAACTGCTAAAGACAGTACGCAAATCAGGAGGAACTAAAAAACGTGACTAATAAAGCATGTACATAAAAAAGGAAAATACTTTCCAAAGAGAAATGGTTATACATTTTAAACACAATCTTTATCTTTCAAATGCTTAAGTATCACTGTTAAGACTGGAAATCTGTACCTTAATCTTAGAGTCACAGTAAATTTGGTCAACAACACAGTAAAAGAAAAACAGATCATAAAGTTACAGTAATTAAAGTTCAGCTGCCTATTTAACATAATAGTATAAGAACCCCTGTGTAAGTATAATGTAGAAAAAAAAACTATTCTTAATAGCCGAATAGCTTTCATTCCAGTCTTAACTAAAGTCATCAGATGATCTCTTAACATAGCAAGCATTTACACAGGTAACCTACAGTATAATCTGTAAAACTTCAAACATACAGCAAAAAACATTTATTTTATATTGTCTTCCTAGCACTAAAGGTTCAAAAAGTAAAAGAAACTAATATAAAATACAAAGATTTAGCATCTCTTAACATGAGATGTGTTCAAAAACAATGTTTTTACTCTATGCTCATCTACTGTTATAGTAAAAGTTTCTAACTTTTAAGTATTATCTGATACAAATAACCAATTTCAGAGTGATGGTTTCCTATAGCGTTTTTTTTTGTCACTGAAGATCCTAAAGTGCTTCACACAGGGGAGTGAACTCACTTCATCCACCACTGAACACCACCCACCTGGATACTGTGCTGCGGTGATTATGCATCAGCAGCCCCAGTAATCAGTTGATCAGGTAGAGAGGCAAGAAATGAATTCACCCATGAAATTAAGGAAGAACTTTAGGTCGGACTATAAGAGCTCAAAGTGGAATTCAGCCAGGACATTGGGGTTAACACTACAATGCTAATATCCCTGACTATATGGGATCCCCAAAATATTCAGGAACTCACTTTAACATCTCATCTGAAGAGCACTACCTCCTATACCACACTACAGTGGGCTACTGCGCTGGGAATTCTGGCTTGGAGGGAAGACTGCCAACTACTGGTCCACCACACCTTTTCCTTAGAGGCCTCTCTTCCCAGTACTGACGAGGCCTAGCCTGACTTATCTTCACAGATCTGACAAGACCAGGCTACCAGACAGAGCTAACGCTGCTTTCTCTGATCTCATTTCCTGTTTACTGGTACTGGGAAGCACCAGACATCAAACACCGGGATTCTTGGTTCCACATCTTTCACAAACTGGGAAATGCTGCCCCCTCTTATCCCTCGAAAACGCCTTGTCCGACAGCCTACCTAAACCTTTCTTCTCCTTGCTCTTGCCCGTGTCCGGGTCCTGCTCTCCATCAGGGGGGTCCAGGCGGAAGTCCTCGCGGCCAGGCGTTTCTCCTCGGGACCCCCCGGCGCAGCAGGCGGATTCCTCCTCCCCTAAACCGTCCAGCTCGTCCCGACAGGGGCCCCTGCCCAGTTCGGGGCACGAGGCACTCACCAGCAGGCCCCGCGCCACCACGCCCATCCCACACACTCCCGCGCTTTCCATGGTTCGGCTCCCAAACTGGCCGGGGTGGGAGAGGGAGAGAGAGAGACGAGAGTCAAGCCCCCCTGTCTGAATGAGAAACCTTCACAGCGCAACTGAGCATCTGAACTCGTAGCTTGAGACAGTGGCTGCTTTTTATCTCCGATATCTCCGAATACTATGGTACCTGCCAAGCATAGCGATTGGGACAAAGGAAGTTATTCTCTTCACCAAAGTTGTTTGTTCACAAAATCCAGTGCCTGTTTATAGACTGCAAAGAAAACAGCCTTTTAAAACATTTACAGAACATGGCTGCAATGCTGGAACATCAACAGCAACAGATACTGCCAAGAATCAAACTCAGCACTACAAATATCCCTTTCAGTCTTAACCATGCAAAATTAATTGACATCTTTATCAATTCCAATCACTGGTACTTGTAAAAGGTGCCCAAGGATTTAGGTTTTCAATATAAAAGCTGTTGGTCTTGGCCTCATCTGTTGGATTTGACTTAAGTCACAAAAAGCAAAAGAAACTTCCAACTGTAAGAGTTTGTTTTTCCCCAAGACGTACTTTTCATTTTCCTGGCTGTACATCTTGCATAAAAGGACTTAATAAGCTTCTGAAACAAAATAAATCTCTACTACTAGAAAAAAGCTGAAATTCTTGGTGTTCCAGCAACTGCACCATTAGTTAGGACAGAATGCTGGTTATATCCTTGCATCAGTTGCCATAGAGTCAAGTCAGATCTGCCAAAAATGAAGTCAGGCTGTGGGGCAGCGTGCTTGCAATGATACAGGATTCCTTTTACATAAACTGTTAAACTAGGAGGCATCGCATCCTTTTTGTACATGACAGCAGACATTTTAGTTTAATGTACTAGGAAACAATGTGTAAAGATAGGAATAGATGTATTGATAAAAGGCAGATGAGGCCAGTAACAAATTACTATATGAATAGATGCACTACAGGTTAATTAATTGGTACACATCTTACAAACTGGTCTCACGTTAGGCAAAAGACTCCACATTTCAGAAAGGGAAAGCTAATGTGTTGTGCAGAGGAACGCACTCTTAACTGAAAAATTCACTCAAGAATTAAATTTCCACCGAATTAACAGAGAGCAGGAGACAGAAGGGTTAAACCTCAGCCTGCGCCCACTAGATAACTTAAATGGCTCCGATGCAGTCTAAAATATACACACATACAGCATGTAATTTCTTTCTTAACTAATGTGACACTATTGTGAAAGAGGAAATACTTCTCGAACACCTTGAGAAGATTTGTAATGTTAAATCGTCAACATATTTCTACGCAGTTATGAAAGATGAATATGTGTTATAAGGAAGTAAAACACAATACAGAGGAAGAATTCGGAGTTCCAAAATGTCTTTATGGCTGTTTCAACAAGCGGTGCCGCGTGATTTCCAACCGTATTAAAACAGCCCGAAATTATTCCTCAGGCATGAAGAGAACCAACACACTCCGACTTCACCACGTGTTTCCCTGCAGCATCAACAGCGCGCACAAGAGCTCCATGCAGACGCTCTCCGGGCTCTTAAACGCGAGTTTAGCATAATTGCGAGCGGGTCAAAAAAAAAAAGAAAGCGATAACAGACCCCAGAATAATCGTTTTCATTTTAAAATTTTAAGCACCGAAACCCGGCAGGCCACATTCACCGTGCACATTTCACAAGTACATTCGTTTCAGCCCTGATGTTGAAAAATGCCTCTCTATTTTATTTAACGTAGTTTTAAAAATGAAGGAAACCAGACTCGAAACCACCTTCTACACGGTGAATATAAAGCCGAGGACTAAGTTTGAAGCTGCAATACGATACGCAGTTAAGTTTCATTTATATCGGTCATTACGCAACAACAGAGAAACTGTATACAGCAAAAAAAAAAAAAACTGCGTGAACATCTGCGAAAAAACACAGACACCTTGACCTTTAGGCCATTTCGCTAGGCATTACTATACGGGTCAAAGATATTTACAACGTACTGTATTCGGTCAGGTCCATACGCAAGTATGTCGTGTTTATCTTTACAGTGCCTTACTCTCTGTACTGTAGTACCGAAGTAGCTACATTTTAATCTCACTCGGGCCTCACTATCAGTGTAGGACTAAGCGGAAATTTCCTAAATATAAAAAATGAAACAACGACGATCGTAACCGCATATTTATTCGACATTCTGTTGTAACCGAGGCCGGCTTATTTGTTGTTTTTTGTGTTATGAGACGTGTATTTAAAACCTGTGCAAGCCGTGTTTCCCCTTAACACGCGAATAAAGGTAAAGCACTACGGAGCCAGAGCGTGAGTAACTAGCAACCTGCTGTGGACTTCGGTATGGAACATACATTTCCTGGTTTAAAGCGGTTTTCAATTAACTTTTTCCTTTCTAGCAACTAATTTACGCTTTAACATCTGTCCTCATTTCGGTTTTACATTCGGACCAAAACCGTCACACAATCGCGGCAGCAGAACAGCGGTACCTGAATGTTTTCAGTGTTTAAATCGACCCTGGCTTCAGAGTGCGTCGCCATGATGTGACGAAATACAAGAACTGGGAAAAATGTAGATAAGAATTAGGGGAGGGGCTTAAACTAAGGTAATGAAAACATCAGTGTGCGGCATCGCTGAAATGCATTACCTCTAAATTGGAAAACATAATTTTTGCAGGTCTGCAGATATTAGTGAAAAACAAGGAAATGTGGTTTCGGTCGGTACCGCGATGCCCCCATTCCGAGATGCGCGTACAGAGAAATTTAGTTTTGTTTAGCCAAAATGCACAGCAAAAGCCCATTCTTGTAGTGAAAGATACAACTGAACACATTTTTTAATCTAGTGAATGAAGACCATAATGTCACAATTGATATCAGTGGCATGGAAAGCGAGTGCAGCTTTTCATTTGTGGTGAAGTCTGCTTTATGAAACGACGTTGCTCATGTTTGCGACCTTTTCAGTCTTTTCTTCCTTTTCTGACCACTACCCTGAACTATTCATTTGTGGGTTTGGCGGAACAGACCTGTTGCTGAATATACCTCCTCAGAGAAGTGACTTTATATTGTTTAGACAACTGATTTCTCCGTCTTCCTCGGTGCTGAAGAGCAAACGAAGTTCACATTATATCTTTAAAAGGAGCCATCATTGCAGGGAAGAAATAAATACGCATGGTCTGTTAAAGAGTTTCGAATAAAGTTCAACAGTGGCTATATTTATGACAAAGACAAACGTGTTGAATATTATATACAAGGCTGGTCTCCACGTCATGTATACTTAGAAGTGTTAAAAGCGACAAATGAGTACTGGAAACAATAGGAATAATTGTATTTTTAATGCTTAAACATCGATACCCTTAAGAGAGCAGCTCTCAACTACAAGTCTAGAGGAGAGCCTCAGAGACCTCTCGCCGACCCATGTCTAGTCAAATATTCTGGCGCTGTGGATCTGTAATCTACTTAATTTCATTTTTTCTACTGCTAAAAAGGTAATAAATTTTAACAATTTGCAAAAAGATTAATTTCAGTTGGATTTAATGTTGGCTGTTGGTACTGAGGAATTTCTTTGGGGGGGAAAGAAAGCCCCAAACCAAGGAAAGCTGGCTGATTTAGACTCAGTGCTGAGTTTTTGTAAGGCTAACTAAAGCCAGAACGTAAATGTGGTTTTAAAACTCTAAAGGGATTTCAAAATCGATGTTTGAGATTGTGTCACAGGGTGACAAAATATGGGTGTGGGACAACAGGTGTCAGGGATTGTGCCGACTTTAAATTTACATAGATTAGCCATTGTCTCCATAAGGGTGGTACATTTGTCTTTCCTGCCCCATGGATCAAAGGTTCTTGCATAGACACTCGATAATTATCACACAGGACCATCAGAGGAAGGTCCCAGAATCATCTTCATCCTTCCTCTGCCTAAAACCGGGTCGAGGAGGGATCATATGGGACCACATTGTTCAGGACGGCCAAGACTAAGAGGACATCTAAGAACCACTTAGAAAGACTACAGAGTTCCATCCTTTCCTGTGGTACAGTGAAAGCTGACACCAGTTCAATAACCTGAGCTGATTACAAAGAAGAATGCTGCTTACTTTTCCTTTGGGACCTTGGTTTTGGTAATTAGTGTCCATGTGTGTTCTTGAATTGTTCTGCGAGTGAACAATACATTCAATCATTAGGCCTTTGAGGGTAATTTGCATTATGTGGTCTGTGTGTCAGGTAGAGAGTTATATAAATCTTTGTGCTATGGGGATACAATTTATGATGGCTAGATTGATAGACAGTAATAAAAAGGTATATTATGTATTATGTCTGGTCTGTGGGTCCACTGGTGGCTCTAGTAGATAAAAAAAGAACATGTTGTAGGAGAAAAAGGGTCCTAGCGCCCTTAAAATTGCTAGGTGATATACTCAGCCGTACCTGCATTTAGGGGTAATGAACTGTCCATGACACAGAAGGAAAGCTATTAATTGTAGATTCTGTGCTTGTACAAAAACGCTTTGGTTTTTTACACACAATTCTTGATGTTTTGGAGGAAAAAAAGCCAAGACACTATTTGAAGGCTTAATTCAATGATCTTTCAGAATTCGTCTTCATCCTGCGCCATGACAAAATCATTTAGCGTAGAAATATTAACAGCTCTGATGGGAGGAATTGCACTTTGCTTTGAAAATTCCTAATGTTCCAATTGTTTGAAGCAATAATTGCATGTAACATTATAGTATCATTCATCTTCTGACCTGTATCCGTCAGTAAAGAGACACTGAAATCATGGCTACAACAGTAACAGGATACAAAGACTTTTTAGGAATAACTGAAGCCTAGCAAGGGAAGGATGGAAGGAAAGAAGATGTGATAGAACAACTGGGAAATTGTTATCATAATATGGCATATTTTTACTTATACTTAAAACCTCTACATCATGATTCTGAAAAACTACAAAGGAATAAGGCAGAGTTTTGAAGTGGTACACCGAGAACAGATGGATTCACTTTCAATTGCAGAAGGATGTTCATACTGCAAAAACACATTAATGGCTGAAAATGTGTTTATATCTAAAATAATGAAGTCCAAGGCAGAGTTTAATGGAGAAATTGGGAAAACAATCAGAATGTTCAGAACACTCTGCCGAATGTATAAAAGGGCCCAAGATTCAAAGATGGAAAAGGGGTGTACTAAGCTGCAGCTGGCAAAAAAGACATTTATTTTATATAAATTGGCAGTTGTCAATTGACAAAAGCAGCAAAAGCAATACTAGTACAACAGCACTACAATAGTAAAAGAGCTATAATACAGAAACAGTTTCAAAGATAAAAGCAGAAGAAGATAAATGTATAGTAAGTATACTGAATGAATATTTCATGCTTCTACAACACAAGATGGCACTGGGTAATTTAACTGTTCCTGACACTGAGGATCTACTGGGAAAACGTGGTTAAAAACTAATAGATCTGATGGCATGTACCCAGTCAGGAAATACAGGATATTAATCCAAGAACCCTGGCTAGGATATTTCTTCTCTCACTAAAATGGGAATGGTACTTGCAACTGCAAATGTAACACCAATTTATAAAAAGGGAGACAAAACTGTACCAGGAAAATACAGAAATACAGGCAAATCAATTTTATTTCTATTACTGGTAAAGTTATGGAAATTATAGAGCTAAAGGGCAAGAACGTTTGTGGAATGATGCAATTTTAAGAGTCAAAGTGGACTTAGATAGAGCACGTCTTGTTTCAAGTCAAATATTTAAAATCCTAAGGGGCAGAGATAGGGCTAAGCACTGAAACAAGGATGTGGGGTCACAACTGCAAACTAACGTGGAGTTTGTTTTGGATGTAGGACAGAAAATGCTTCTTTACACAGAGTTGCGGTTATCTGGAAATCTAAGCTCTTTTAAGAAACAGCTGAATTCAATTTGATCACTTGTTTCAAAATGTTCACATTGCTACTGAATTAGGAGAAAAGCATGACCAGCCAAATGGCCCCTCCTGTCTTCTGCCTTTCCTACGTTCTTATGCACAAACTTTATTCATCTCAGTTTGATGACTATTTTAAATGTGCGGCACACTTTGTGAGAGCTTGTAGCTTATGTGTGCTTTTGTGTCTGTTAGGTTTATATCAATTTCTTCTCGGTCATTTTTCCTTGATGGTTTAAGTACAATTCAGGAATTCATTGAGGATTTTGTTGGATTAGTCCTCCTGCTGAGATTAACGGATTAACTAATATAAAAGACAGGTCTCAAGTCAGCAGCAGGGTTTCCTGGCAAATTAATCCTTCATCATACCCCCAACAATCACTGTCCTTATGAGGTGCTAAAATGAGAAGTAGTTTATGTAGCTGAATAGTTATTTTTCCGTAATAGGTTCTGTTGATTGCTGATATCAGTGCAATCATGACATCAATATAGCGATTAATTTGACTTCAGTATAGGCCTGGTCTGAGGCTAAATAGGCTTTCTTGTCCATAATCTTGGCATTCAAGACCATGCATTTTGAACCCCCCTAAAAAAACAAAAACATTTTAGAAATTCAGTAGAAGGAGAATAATTGTGTTATATGGGAATTTCTATTGCAGTCTTATTGTGCTTACAAATTAAACCAGCTATAAATTCTGGAAACTGTTCAAGAAAAGTGACTGTTTAAATGAATAAGGTTCGACCCCTGTCCTGGAGGCTGATGTTAATTTCAACAGAGCACATGATGACTTAAATCAGCTTTTTGTTGGCTTCGTTGAACTAATTTACCAAGATCTCACTCCTCTTCAGGTGCTGCTGCTTTAAAAGTGATGGAAATCCTGCAGAGACCCTGGCCCCTGGCCTCAGGGTTATTATTATATAATCCTTATGGATGCTGGTGTTTAACATTTAGGTGAGGCTGAAAATACATAACTCTGTAGTAAACAGGTTTTGTGTAAAGCTGAGCAACTAACAGATCTTGAACTTGTATATTGCTTTATTTTACATTACCTCACATTACTAATTTAAGTACTATTTTGGATTACTAGGAAAATATTCAGGTTACTGGTGAGCAGTGACAAACCTTTATATGAATTGTCTTAGTTCATGCATTATTTTTTCTCAATTTTTATTTCAATTTTATAACATTTCTTTCCATTAACATATGCTTACATACTTCAGGTGTACCTTATATTTGAAACAGAATCAGTTTAGGTTGTTCTCTCAGCGAGCATCATCTGAAGGTAAGAAAGATCAAATTAACTGCATAAGAGTAGACTGTTTTTGCTCTGAAGTACCGCAGAACATTTCAGACCTGGAACATATCAAGTGGTATAGTTGTTCTACACAGCTTTACAATAAGGGGATTCCAATAAAATGCTAAATAACACTTAATAAACAATTACGTATCCTAGACAAAAATGACCATACAAAAGGCTGTGTTTCATGTTTTACTTTTAAATTGAGGGTTTGTTTTGACAGCACTACTTGTGAAGTAGAGATGACTGAAAAGAGAACATAAAATATGCAGTAACAAAGCTTAAGTTTATAGAGTTTAATTTCCAGTCTTATTCCCAAACATAATTAAAATACTTTTTTCGATTAAGCATAGACAAGTCGCTTATTAAAAAAACAGGCCCTTTTTAACTTTGTTTTTGTTTTTGTACTGTGCAAACAAAACATATTATCAGTATAATTAAAAGATCAAGAGTACAAAAAAACAAAAATCTGGTCAATGTGAAAACAATACCTCTAAAGAGACACTGCATTTCTTCACTTTCAGAGTAAGCCATCACTTACTAGCTACCAGCTGGCGGCTGTAAATAACGTGGGTGTTTTAGCACCTCTTGCTTATTGTAGTGACAACTAAATAAAACTGAATAAATGACAAATAGGTCCTCTAGCAGACATAAAGAAGCCGATGTCAGCCGGTATCAAAGAGTATTGGTTAGCATGAAGAATAACATTTTCCTAGCACTCCAAAATTTTCAGAATAGATCCATTACAAGTTCCATTTTATTCTTAACAGGAAAAAACGACTCAATGGCTGTGCTATTTATAAGAACTTAAAAGACCACCTCCCTACCAACAAAAACTGAGATGTATTTCTTTGAATGATATGTATTAAACAAAACAAAGCCACACCTTTTACAGATGCATCAGTCCTGGGTTGGTGTGGTTGACTGTTTGGTTTCCAGGATGTAGCCTTCACTCACAGGACCTCTCCAGGTGTTTGGTGAAGCAGAAGATCTCATTCTCAGGGCAACATCTCTCACAGACTTCTCTCCCCCATCAATCAAGCTGATAACAACCAGGCGGTCTTCATCTTTCTCGAACTGGACATGATCATATCTTTACTGTTCTTGCATTACAATCACATTATTGAATGGCTTTTTATAGACATTGTTAATCAGAGCAATGTGCCAATTTTAACTCACCTACAATAACACATGTTTAGCACCTGGTGTCTTTATTAAATGACTTGGACTCATCATTATTTTTAACCCAAGGAACACTACCACTCCAATCCTATCTGCTCATTACTGATGTAAAATTTAACATCGATAGCACTGCATGCAGCACTGATGCTGCTTTTTCAGGTTTTCAAAATAAATCACAACCCTACATTAAAATCTTTTAATGTACAACTATGAACAATTATTAACTTGCAATGTATAATATAACTAAAAACAGGAAATTTGAATTGCATTGTTCAGAAAAAAACTCTGCAGGTATTTATGTTTTATAAACAACTTCAAACGTACACAACCACAATCAATGTCTTCAAAACTACAAGATAAATACATCCATTGCCAGTATTTGTAAGTGATCTAAATACCACATTATAATATGTGTTCCCTCTACAGAGATGTACCAATAATGTATACATCGATGAAGACTGGGTAACAACAGTACATTATCTAACAATATCTAATTACCTACCATTTTCTGATATCCAAATATTCTCAGGTAGAAATGACAGTTTCTGACTAAGTGCTATGACACAGCAGCAAAAAAACACTTTTCACTGTGATACCGCTGTTCACCACCAGTGCCTAATTGGGAACCCTATATTAAATGCTCACGCAGCTGGTGTGGTGTTCGTCTCAGAAACCCAACAAAAGCCTTACTGCTTAGGCACTAACTCATTCTCAGCAAAGAAAATAATTTTCTCCTTGTCTCTAGGTGGCCTCAGTTCTATCAGCTATTGCACACGTTCCTGATCCCAAAAGGGAGTAAAGAAAGTGTACGCTGGTGATTAAAAGAATGGACAAACCTCACACATGTTCACAGTGCTCACCTAAAGAGTTGCTCTTCTTTTTAGCACTCCAGGCATAAATTGTTGTGATTCGGCCCTTTCTCTAATACAGATATTTAGGATGACCTTCAGGCTTTCTTAATTCAGTTTCTTTCATGATAGAGTATCTTTGAAACACAGAATCGTCAACTTTGCAATATTGGCTCTGATTTTGACTCCACTGCAGGTTCTTTCCCCACCAGTGTGATCAATACTTGAATGGAAAAACGGGCAAAATCAAATTAACCTGGGAAAAGCAGCTAGGATTGCTGCCTATTCGTGGCATCTCACACAGACTGAACTGACTAGGCCAAAAAGAGCCCCGTCCTCTGCTTACTCTGCCTGTTCTTGGAACATAAGAGAGAAAATGTTTATACTCTGTCATTTTGGGCAATTATAATTAGGAGAAAAAAAATTGCCACTTGTAAGTCCTTATTTTTTTACAGTTTCTTAGTGTCAGAGTGCAACTATAGTAAATAACTTGCTCTTACCAAATGGCAAACGGTGACCTTGCTTTAAACGACACTAAAAAAGAAGAAAATACAAGGTAATACAAATTTTTAAATTATTTATTTGTGTAGGGTAGGCAGTGTCTGTTGTCTACTCTCACAATTTACATCTCTACTTTAACCCTCCTGTCACCTTAACATACAGATCCAGATAGCTGACACTCTGGGGTTGGTTTCATAAAGCATCAAATGCCTTAAGTTTTAGATCTGGACACCATTTTCTTAACGAGGTCACTACCTACTACATCTCCATCACCACACCCTTAATCTCAAGAAACTCCTGAGCATAAAATTAAGCGACTGGCCTCCTGAGTATTCATTAACATCTAGGTTTAGGAAAATAAGGTCTATTATTTTTTCAAATAAACAGGTCACGTTTGAATCATTATCATCTGAAATGGGCAAGGTAGTGGGGAAAAAAAATGGAAAGCTCTGGGCATATGAAAGTCACCAAATATGCTAAAAACATGGACATCCAAACAGGTGCTGGTTATGCATTAATAAGCAAATAACATCCCAACATGGTAAGGGTCATGTATAAAAATGCTGGACAGGTCAGGCTGCCTACATTTTTGTTAACATGGCTGCTGGAAGAAACTACATTGATGCTGAAAGAGGGATGATTGTTAGGGCTATTTGGCCATGTCACTTGAACTTATTGATGTTGCACAACCATTGGTGTATAAGGTGATGTCAGTATGGAACTCCAATGGAAAGACGTCATTAGCAATGTGTAACCACAGGTTGAAGGGCATTTTCCAGGATTGTGACGTCTATGCATTCATCTATGCTCATCACACCTGGCGCAGCATGTTTGCAAGTCTGGTGATGCACAGGCAATGGACTGCTGAGCAGTGGAGAAATGTAGTTTTTTTCAGATTAATCATCCTTTACCATGTTTTTGACAAACAGATGTGTGTACACATGGTGCCGACCTAAATAACTCTACAGACCTAAGTGTTTGGTTCCAACAGTGAAAGGTTCTGGTGGTCCAGTAATGTTGTAGGGCACATTCTTCTGGTACGGTCTGGGTACACTCATTCTCTTAGAATGCAAGGTCAACACCGATCTCCACCTAATGGTACTGGATGGATGAACATCACACTGATGTTATCACTACGTCACGGCCTTCTCAGTCACCAGATACAATTCCAATCGTGTTATGGGGTATTCTGGAAAGATGTCCACTTCCATTAATCAGGTGTGATTTGATTGTCTTTCTCAATGAAAAATGGTGCTGCATCCCTCCTTTAGACTTCTAGACACCTGCAGACTCTATTCCACTATTCCACAGCGCAACAAGGCTGTCTGTGTTGTCCAGTCGCCATATTTAGTGACTTTATATGATCGTTTCCATTGCTGTTTCCACTACCTGTACCTACACCTTAGATGTACAGTTAATATAGAGCTCAAGTATAGCTTGGTTATAATTTTTGTAAAACTGTAATGTGGTTGCAGCAGTCTTTTGTGCCTGTGGTCCCTACAAACACTAGTACAAACTCCCCCCTGTCAGCATTTGTCTTTTCAATCATGCACCCTCCTGTAGCAGCAGTGACAGCTAATAAGAAATGCACCTTAAATTGAATTGTGTTTCTAGAATCCAATTAAAGGGTTAAAAACAATATGTTAAAGGAAATTAAAGAAAACACTAAATATGTTTGCAAAAAATACCTGCATTACATAAAGCTAAAAACAAAACCATTTACATCAGGTGGAGATCTATTAATGAATTCAATGAACAAAAGCACATATAGTAGGCCAATTGAAAACAAATCACTGGGTATAAATCCGTTTCTGATTACAATAAACTCAAACAAATATGCAAGTTTGCAGTTTGGCACTGTCTACAAACTTGGGAATATTCTTACAAAATAAATAACCGCTAGAAATGGAAGCAGACGTAAGGGAAAAAAAAGAACCCATTACACAATGGATATAAAATTATAACTATATAATCACCCTCAAGAAACACTTAACATTTGCTGGAAACGTTAAAAATATATCAGCTTAAAACCTTCAGTGTCAATGCATAAATCACTTTAACTGGGGTACAATTTGTTCCAGATTTCAAGCTTCAAAAATGAAAGTTTTTTCATTTCTTTAGAGAATTCAATGAATGTTGAGAGACAAAGGCGAGCTGCATGGCTTGTTGGAGTGAGTGCTGCATGCAGTATTAAAACTTACTTGGTCCTTCATAGTGTTAAAAGTAAGGTGAAAACAATATAGCCGATCAGAGTTCACTTGTATAGTTCTCAGTTACGTACACTTAACCATCTGCCTGCAGCATTTCCTCAATTTCCTTGTCCCAGGTTTCATCTCTGTTTTCAGATTCTGCCACTACTTCATATTCCTGAAGCTCCTGCTGGAGTTCTTTCTCCCAGTCTGCTGTCTCTTCTGCAGGAAGATGGAAACAACATTGAAACATTGAAAACTTCAAAAACTCCTCCACTACCAAAGGTAAACTAGAAGAAACGAGACTAGTAGCTATGTTTCGTACTTCAGTGAGAGAGAAACTAAAGCCTGAAACACTTAAATAACAGAGTTTAGAAGGCAGGTTTCAACAGTTCTATATAAAGAGGATCAATCTGCTCTTCAAGCTAGATTCAACATATTTTCAGATTGAAATAAGATAAGAAAGGATTGGCTAGGAAGACAAGGCAGGCTGGGGGAGGCACAGTGAGTACTACTGTAGGTGCTGGGTATGGGCCTGCCTGTGACAGTACTCACCCTCTGGGCCAGAGACGTCTTCTTTCTTATCCAGTACCAGCTGCTCCATCTCCTTCCTCAGGTCTTCCTGGTTTATATCACATGAGTCAAAGGCATCACTGACAAACTCCGAGACTCCTGGACTTGTTGAGATCTCCTCCTCATCCTACAGCAAGAGAACATGGATGGTTTTTCTTGCCCTAACTGATTACTCACCACTACAGTAGAGTAGGTCTAATTCAGCTACAAAGCACCAATCCTCCAGTTTTAAATTTTCAAAATAATAAGTTCTTTAGAATAGCCAAGAATGATACAAGTCAACTGCACTTATATTAAAACCTCCATATAACTTAATGTTGACCAAAGAGAAAAGATAAGGCCTGAAAACAAGCACATTAAAGATCCCCCCCCCCCTTCTTCCAGATAAGAAAGTGAAGCACTTTCACAGACTGACGCCACATTTCACAGAAACAATTTAATCAGATAATATTTCTACTAAATTTGTTTTGTCTCCCTTAAAATTCACCTCATCTTCTCAGGGCACACAATAAAAATATTTCAGAGCTTTTAATCCTTACTCTCAATGGATTTCTAACACAATATGGCCGATAAAGTGATCTTATCTTATTTCTTTGGTGTAAAATACTTACTGAACTTCCAACAGTAGTTATAAGTAACTTCTACTTCATGAACTAAAACCGTGTTTCAAACAATGAATCTTTAAAACATATCCATTTAACAGGCTCCTGCAACTGCAGCATGTCGAATCACACACCGAAGGCTTTGTTTTTTCATAACTTGAGCATTTAATTGATTCTTGTCACATCCAGGGATAAAGAGAACTAGAAGATAACTATACTTCCACACCACATCCATTATCCCTTACCTCATTTGGCTTCGGTTTGCTGTTGATGGCAGTGGGTGGAGTTTTGGGTCTTATAATTTCTGAAAAGCAAAAAGAAACACAGACTGTGTTTGATTGTCCTGAAGAGTTTTTCCGAGTGTCTGCTGAAAGAGCGGCTAAGCAAAGCCACAACTTGCCCAGCTGTACTTTTTTTCCTACTGTTGCAAATTGCATTATGGAACTAGAGAGGGGGACTACGATGACAATGAGGCATCCACTAGAGGTCGCAATGTACAATATTGAAAAAGCTGTATTGTAATAGGTCATCTGATGTAATAAGAGCAGCTGATTGTATAATAAATAATAACTGCAATGTTGGGATGTGATCTGTACATCATGACTCTATCCTTCACTCTGGTCAGTCAGGGTATGCAGTAGTCAGTGTTGCGGTTGGCCACTCTGTCAATAAATGTTGTGTAGAGCAGAGGCCTTATTTTGTTTAAGCACCTTGCATAATAAATCCAGGAACGACTCTTGGACCTTTTCTCTATTTCTGTGTTGAGTGGTTACTGCAGCACATAACTCTACGCTACCACACTCCACATTTACAAAAAAGTCACATGTACAGTAACACATGTTTTTCAAAGCCATCTTAAACCGTGAACAAAGTTGGAATTGAAAATTTCAAAAGGTCTGATTAGCAAATTCCAGCGGGCTACAGAAGGCCATCTTCAGTAAACTCCAGCTGGTCACACTGGATGGACAGAGAGCAGCTCTATGTTTGCCTGCATAACGCTTCAGGAATTAACTACTAGAATCCAATACAAATGCCTTTTCAAATCAATTGCACGTATTAGGCCAGAAAACACAAGAGTAAACGTATTGTTAGAAAGCAATGTTTAAAACAAACAGTTCTAGAAATACAGCTTATTATTATGGGTGGTGAGTTTTTCTACCTTCTTAAAACCATTTACAGGTGGTGTTAGATATAAAAAAACAGTATCTGAAGGTTTTCACGCCTATTTAAATCCTTCACAAAACCAGCTTAAAAACTTGACAACTGTTTTGCTCATTTGTATTCCTCTTTTAAGATTTCTCAACTGCTACCGCTGGCCTCTTCCTGCCCAATACGCGGCCCTACAGCAGCTGGCGAGCCTGATCACAGACGGGTACCTGTCAGGCGTCCGTCTTCAGGACTGACACTGCTCTTCTCCTCTTCCTTCCTGTCCGCAGCCTGCTGCTGTGCAGCCAGGGCAGTGAGCTGAGCCGACTGCTTTATCAGAGAGACACGGTAGAAATAATTCCTCCAGAACACCTCCTCTTTTACGCTACAGGAGACAAGGAAAAACAATACAGAAATAAGCCCAAATATTCTTAGGTGAAACTAATATTTTTCACAGAACAGAGATGTAAATATTAAACAACAATAATTACAAGTACTACGTGTGAGGGTATTAAAATGAAAAGACTCATAATACATCCTAGTCGCCGAGAGCAATGAATACTTTTAACTGGAGTTAAGACTCACCTACTGCTTAATACCATTTAAAAAGGCAGCTGGAAAATACACAGCAAAAATGGAGCCCTCATTGTGCAGAAACACATGCAAATCAAACCATAAGAAGAACCCTCGCAAATGATCTGGCCAAAAGTAAATGAGATCTGCTAATTGTGCACACGGATCTTCAGTCTATGAACAGGTTCGTTTTGTACAGGCTAGCAAGATACAGGGCAGATGAGGAAAATATAGTATAAGAATGAACTAGTGCTCAAGTTACTAACCCTTGCACTGTAGATGATGATTAAAATCACAAACAAATGACATATATATGAGCTGTCTCAGGTAATAGGGACATTATCAGAACCAAACACTACCAGACCATTTTTTTTTTACATTACACAGATCAGTAGGGTTTGCTAAGTGTCATGGGTAGAAAGCCTATAATACGAGCCCACTTGGATAAGGAATAACTAGCCATAAAAAAAAGGCTGAGAGGTCCCTAAGGGAAGTTAGACAAAGCTCTTGGAGTTTTAACACAAACATTACTTGAAAAGGATGCTAAATTACTACAAAAGAGGAACATCTTTATTTCCACCAGCGAACAGCTGGTAAGTGAAATTTTCAGTCAGTAAAGGCATCTTGCTTACTGCTTAGGAACCAGGTCGAAACGCATCCTGTTGAGCAGCTCGTCCTCCTGGAGCATCACCAGCGCGATGGGGAACATCTGATTGAAGTCAAAGTGATACTGCACTCCTGCAGGAGGGTCTCGGAGAAAGTTTCTCCTGTCCTGAAACACAGAGGGAACTAAACCTCAGTTTAGGAAACACACTTCTTCAGAAGGAAATGCTGTATTTTGCTTTGCTCTTCATAGAGGTAACAGGTACTTCCACAAACATCTGTCCACTTTCTAACCACTTTTTCTACAGGACTACAGGGTCCTGGGGGAGACAGAGCCTATCCCAGTAAACAATGGGCACAAGCCAGGATACACCCTGGATGCCGAATATCCAAGTATCCAGGATGCCCATTTATTGCAGGGCACACACAGGGCACAAACAGAGACACACTCATGCCACATTTCCCAGAAAGCAATTAATCTACCAGCATATCTCTGGGCTGTGGGATGAAATCAGAGCACCATGAGAAAAACACATGAGAAGACAGGGAAAACATACAAACTCCACGCAGACAGCACCCAGGAATTGAACCCGGGGCCCCAGTGCTGCCAGGTAAGAATGCTAACCACTGTGCCGGCCACTTCTACAAACATTTTAATTGCAAAATACAATTTCAAATTTGTTTACTGATTACAGTGTTTCTCAATCCATGCGTGTGGCCCATTTCTGTCTGTCTAGTTTTGTAATGGCCTCATTAAAGAATAGCAAATGAAGGCTGAAAGTGGCTCAGCCAGCACGGGCTGAAGTTAAACCTTATAACTCAGATGCCGCTGTTTGGAGCATGGGCTATAGCATTAGCCGGCGGTGACAGGCGTTTCCCCACAAACCACCGAAAACCAGCTGGGTATCCTCAGGGCCAACAGGGCTCTCGACCAATCCTCAGTGTCAGTTCTCCTGTGAGGCACTATAGCTCTGACAGATAGGCATGTCAGAGGTATGCAGGCACAGTTCACATTCTCCTTGGATAGTACAAGAGTGGCAATGGTAAGATGACCGGTCAGTGTCAATTCAAACTGCTGCATATAAAATAGAAAGTAGTGTGATTCCATTTTTTTTTTTAAAAGCTTAGAATAGACCTGGACTATTTCTCAGTTTGCTCAGTAAGTATATCATTCCCACTCTAGGAAAGGACAACAATCTTTTGTTCTGTACTCACTGCTGATAAAGCCAGAATCTGCTGTTGAATTGTTTCCTCTTCACTGTAACCGACCCAAGGAGGAACAGCAGTGTCTTCAAAAAGGATCGAAAACAGAGTAGAAAGTTAATAAGCTGCATTGTTTTAAAAGAAAATTGAATGCTTACTCCTTGAAGTTCTAAAATGTCTTTTCACTCCGAAGCACAAGCATGCACAATTTTAACAGCACAGTTAAATTCTGTCTGGCAAAAAAGAACATTTTGCCCTTTACAAAACTGCCACTCACCTGTCCTTTTTGCATTCTTTTCTTGTACAAACTTTTCTTGTTCTTTCTGAAAATCTCCTAATATCGTCTGAGGAAAAAAAAGAATCTTCTCTTACATCATTATCTTGATTGTTTTTTCCTGCAGGCAGCGTCATAGAGTTGGAATTATTACAGAATTAGATTAATGAATGAGGTGGGAGCACTGGAAGCAAACTATTTCCACATTTCTAGTTAATTAAGATGCATTGCTTGCACACATCAAGGAGTTGTTGGGAAGAATTCTACACTGATGTGAATTTCAGCAAAAAAAGACAAGCCTACATTATTTAATAAAAAGACTGGGAGAGGCAAAACAAACTTATTAATTTTAACATGCATCACAGAAGAAGACGAAAATTAGAGAAAACAAAAACTTCTAATCTAAATGTAGTAAAGTAACAATATAAAGTTAAGAACTCCATGAAGAGGTTCTGAATGACCCACGTGCTGCCCTTCTTCCACAAGAACTGCAAGGGGGCAGAGAGTGGTTTGGAGATCAAATGTCGGAAGCTGGGCTCGGATTTTTACCAACTAAAAAAAAATCATTGAATTTGATTTTTAACTGGTAGTCTACATTTTAATTTAATTCATTCCTTACACTTTTAGAGGACTTTTCTGGACACTCGACTCAAAGCATTTTACAGATAATTGGGACTCTCTTCCACCAGCACCAATGTGTAGCTCCCACCTGGATGATGTGACGGCAGCTATCGGTGGAGAGGAGAACAGAGTGATAAAGCCAATTCAATTAATAGATGGGGATTATAAGGAAGCTGTGATTGGTAAAGGCCAATGGGAATTTTGGCCAGGACACCAGGGCAACGCCCTTTTCGAGAAACACCCTGGGATTTTTAATAACCACAGAGAGTCAGGACCTCATCCAAAGGGCAGCGCCTTTTTACAGTATCGTATCTCCGTCGCTATACTGGGGCATTAGGACCCACTCAGGCCCCCTACTGGCCCCGCTAACACCTCTTCCAGCAGCAGCCTTAGTTTTTCCCAGGAGGTCTCCCATCCAGGTACTGACCAGGCTCACACCTGCTGAGCTTCAATGGGCTGCCAGCTCTGAGCTGCAGAGTGATACGGCTGCTGGCAGCTTTCACACCATGTGGCCAAGTGCCATGCTCAGACCATTCACAAGTGCCTCCTACATGGCAAACTGCCAGGTACAACACTGTCACATTGACAGGCAAAGCAAAAGTACTGACGTTTGAATAGGTGTAAGCAGCAGACAGAAGGACTACCTTATCAATAATGCCATCAATATTTCTGTCCTCCACGCTTTTTTTAATGGTCTGTGCAGTCTCCACTACTGACTCCGAGATCTTTTTTGTGGCAGTGCTAGCAAAATTGTACAGGTATCCTAAAAGAAACAAAAGACAAAAGAAAACAGCCTCAGTGGTCCTTGTACATTTTCGAAATATTGTGTGCTACTCTGCTGATTGCTGGCAGCAGAAATGTCTGTATTCTTTAGGTTTATCTTCTCTGCCACAAATAATTATTCTTCATAAGAGAGCAGTTTTAACATGTGTTACCAGTTTTTAGTAAAATGCACATGGGGCTGTACGCAGTCCCCCATACAATGAAAATCAACATAGCTGTATATTCCTATTTAGTATTCAACAGATAATTATAAGGACACATTTTACACATACAGATGTATAACAGAATACAGACTGTCATTTTATTTCGGCACTTTTAAAGAAAAATAAACAAATCTCGCATAGTAATTAACTGTTTTATTATCATTCTGATGAACTGGCCAAAATGAATGACTTTGACTCGAATGTGTTTGTTGCCTAAGCGTTAGCGAGGGAGTTTCTGAGGTGATGAGGTGATTGAACCTGTTGAATTCAACTATGGTGAACACCGAGAAGAACACAGAAATACGTGCCCCGCTCATCAAGACAACCAGACAACAAAGCCTCTTCTGTGCACTCGGTATGTCCAGTGGCTTCATTTTATTACCTAGAGCAGACTTGCCATCAGTGGAGCCTAGTCCTCTTCAGTGGTGTTTTTTTGTAGACCTATCTAATAGATGTCAGAGAGTATGGGAAAGATGTGCATGATGACATGCTAGAAGTTGTGCACAAAAGACAATCTGATGAGGAAGTCCAAGAGCAATGGTCTGGGCAGGAGTGTATAGCTGCTACAGAACTCTACTTGTAGTGATGGTGATGTCAGTCTGATGTTATGGCGCCAAACCTTTCACGTTCTGAGACCTCATTTGCTTCCCTTCCTTTGAGCTCATTCTGAAATCATATCACTGCAGCAGGACATTATGCCTGACATAAGGCAACACTTTTCTTGGAAAAAAACAGAGCCTATCCCAGCAGAAAATGGGCACAGTGTAGGATACACCCTGGGTGGGATGCCAGTCCACCACAAGACACAAACAGAAAATCGCACTCTGAGACCAGGGCCCATTTAGCCAGAAGCTTATTAACTCACCAGTATGTCTTTGGATTGTGGGAGGAAACGGGAGCCAACAGAGAGAACTCGCCTGAACACGAGGAGAACATGCAAACTCCACCCAGATACTGCCCTGGGAATTGAACTCGGGGCCCCAGCGCTGAGAGGCAGCAGTGCTAACCACTGCACAGTGCCGGCTCTCTTTGATCGTTTTCCTACTTATAAGTTTGCGGTTTTGTTGCAGTTAAAACTGAGACATTCTCATTTCGACTTTCAGTGCGATAATCTCAATAGAACTAAACAATAATTGACAGGACCTTAAGCAAATGCTATTTGTGTCGCGACAAAGAGCTAAAATAAACGAGAAATAAATCACACAGACCCCACTCCTGCCAACGAAACCCCGGACATGTAGGGAAGGAATGCGCTGTGTTTTCCGTGCGGGTGCTGTGATCTTACCGCTCAGCCCTCTGGCCTGCTGGATGAGCTCCTCCGCCGGGTCACTCTCCTGCTTCACACTCCTCTCCTGCTTGTTTACTTCACTTTCCCCCTCTTCGCTTTCCTTCCCCTCGCACCTCTCGGCATCTTTAGGAGTTTCCTCTGACTTCACACTGGCGGGATTCTCCAGACCTAACCACGACCCCCAGCCCTTGAACATTGTCGTTATTGTTTTTTAATGCCGTATATTACCGATAAAGTAACACAGTATCGCCTCGCCGTGTTTACTCTGCTCACGTCCAGTCCAGAACGTCACCAGGAAATGTATGACTGTTGACTTCCGCGTTGCAATGACGTCAGGGGTCAAACAATTTTGTCCCTTTAATCGCCCCTTAGACAAATTTCTCTACGAGTTTATATGACACAACCATATTCAAACCGATAGGAACTGTTTTTTTCAGGATTTCGATTTGTAAAAAAACACATTGAAAATTTTAAATACCACTCCCCATAGTTCAATATATCTTCAGAAAACACGGAACATCGCCAGTCACCTGTTGTTTAAAATGAAAAATTAATCTGCATGTTCCTTCTACTCCGTACTACTGACCCGCAACCGACCAGAACTGTACCAGTACCAAAGCTACAATAGGTTTATTCCATGCTGAAAAGAGAAGAAAGAAAACACAACGTTTCTGCCCTGGAGTCTTCTTCAGGTGTGCGAAAGACAGGGCAGTAAGCAAAGGTAATGTAACATAGGAGAACAAAAGCTGGGAGAACTACAGTACCAAAGCTGACAGCACATAGCTAAAACTATAATTTAAGCATTCAGAAATGAAAACATTTACATTTCTTTTAAACATGCTTTAAATGTTAAGAATATTTACCCATCTAATTGTTTACTACTATTGTAGTAAACAATTAGATGTAATATGCATTTCAATTCAAAATTCAACATACTTTACTCATTGTAATATGCATTTCAATTCAAAATTCAACATACTTTACTCATCCCCAAGGGGGGCTATTTACTGTAAGGAGCAAGCCGTGCAACACACACACAAAACATTTTGAAGAAAGAAAAGTATACATAGTTAAAAATGGCAAACGGACCACAGAAGTGATTGAAAGTAACAGTGTATATATTTAGGAAGGTATTAGTACCTGCACATTTGTGTGTGTGGGGGGGTGCTGTTCAATATACCTCATGTTGATAAGACTACTTTACAGCCATTGTTTGCAAGCCCATGAAAACGTCTTCCTGAAGGCAAAAGTTCAAAAGACTGTGAAAGATGTGAGATGGGTCTTCAGTGATAGCCCAGGCCTTCCTCAGGGTCTGCTGGGCATACCGCTGTCTTAAAGGCTCACCAGGGACTTTAGAGCTCAGGTTTACAACATTCTGAAAGTGGTTTTTCTCTTTGTGACTGAATGAAGTGAACCAACAGATAAAAGAAGTAGTTAAAATACTTCAGATTAAAGTGCTATAAAATGTTGAAAGAATTCCATTTTGGACTCCAAACAAACTCAGTTTTCTCAGACCATATCGGCGCTGCTGGAACTTAATCACAATGACATCTGTGTTCTCAGTGAACTGTAGTTTATCATCAAACACAGTGCCCATATATTTGTAACTGTGTACTATACCAGCAGACCCACTATTGTGGATTGGTCATAGGTTTTTGGTTTCTCTAAATTGTCAGTGTGTTTGTGTGCGCCTCTATAATACCTAGCTAAATAAATAACTAAAGGACTTTATGATAATGAATGGATATATCATAAAAAAACAATATTTTCATCCTGATTTTCTCTTTTTTATGCATGTCAAAAAGGGTGTTACAGTGGCTCTGTGGCTAAGGATCTGTGCCTGTGGCTGGAAGTTTGCTGGTTCATATCCTGCGGCTGGCAGAGGAATCCTACTCAATTTGGCCCTTGAGCAAGGGCCTTAACTCCAACTGCTCCAGGGGTGCTGTATAAATGCCTGACCCTGTGCTCTGACCCCAAGCTTCTCTCCCTGTCTGTGTGTCTCATGGAGAGCAAGTTGGGGTATGTGAAAAAGACACTCCTCATACAAGAAATTGTACATGGCCAATAAAGTAATCTAAAATATTTCAACACAGGTGTGGAGACTGTAGTTTTTTAATGATATATGTCTGCCTTTTTTTTTGGTAATATACAATGAAGGAAAATAAAAAAATAGATGTGTGTTGATATTATTGGATATGAAGATACAGATTTGAAGGAAAACTACTGTCGACGATACTCTTTGCGTGATAGTCGTCGTCTAATGCGGTTGTGACAGATAAGCAGGGCTGAGCCTTGTCTCCATGGAAACCGGGAATGCATACATGATGGTGCTTGGCTTGACCCGGAAGTAGCTGTTACTTAGTAACACTGGTGGTGGAGGATAAGGGCAACAGAAGCTGAATTCGGATTCAGCTTCGGGAATCTCTTTGTTTCTAGAAGGACTCTCATTTAAGTCGCAGTTGCATTTTATTTGACTTATTTTAATTCTTAACGAATCATTAATTATTCTTGAAAACATTTGTTAAGCGTCATGTTGGTATTAGAAAATATATACTAGCAACTCACAAGGCTTGAGCACATTAGTGCACGTAAGACCTTAAGTGCTCAAGGAGGCATTTTTAACACAGTTCAAACAGTTTCTATTTCGAGAGTTAATAGCCAGTCACGTTTAAAACGATTACCCCACTTAAGATATTTCCATGTCACGTCCATTTCACTATTACAAATTATTTGTTCTAAACGCACAACCTTCTGTGTTTCTATAACCTACGTGGATAATCTGGCCGGATTTAGCATTATTGTCTTTACCTCAGGTCAGCGGGATGGGAAGGACCTACAATAGTGTCACTTTAGTATTCAATTCATTGGTATATTTATTGTGTGAAGCAATTACTCGCTTCTTTATCTTATCTGTTATGTACCGGGGCTGTTAACACATAATGGCGCTTGTTCTGATGGGTAGAGCAGGTCCCCACTGATGTGTACGTAATGTATAGCGCTTTTCTGGGAAACTTTGAGATTAAAAAGGAGGCAAATAAACAAAAGGAATTAGGTTTAGTGGAATGTGTTTGAGTTACCCATTAGAAATGAGCTTATTTGTAGGGAAACGATCTTCGAATTTATTTTTTGAAAGCTTTCTCGCAATTCCTTGTCTGTGTGTCTGTGTCTCCATGGAGAAAAGCTGGGGTATGCGAAAAAGACGAATTCCTAATGCAAGAAATTGTATAGGGCTAATAAAGAAACATTAAAAAAAACACTCATCATTTCTTTTTCCAACTCCGGAGTACAGTAGGTTGGTCTTTCAGCAGTACCGGCACGGCGAAGCGCGGCCGCTGGAGGGCGCGCCGCGCCCTGTGCGCAGGTACTTCATGCCGCGCCTCTGCTGGCCGGACCAGGTAGCTGCTGCCTGTGCAGTCCGCCGGCAGAGTTGTGGAACCAGTCCTCTGCTTTTGCTCCGCTCCGTTTGTCACTTTATTATTATTATTTTTTTTTTGTCAGCCGGCAGGGGAGAAAAATGGAGAAGGCAAAAAACAACACATAATTTCGCCTTTGAGGGATTGCGGAGCTCACCTTGGGGAGGGGAGAGAGGATTAGAAGCAAGGGAGCCGGTGAAGCGAGACCGAAGCGATCCTGCGGGAAGCGTGCTGAAGAAATGCCATTCCGCCTGTTGATACAAAAGGCAGATGAAAGCGGAGCTGGCTTGTGGTGCTGGGAAGCTCTCTAGTTCGCGTCGGTTTCGATGACTGGCCGAAAGAGAGCCGGGACCGTCTCATTTCCCCCAAGCGAAGGGCGAGACTTTTGTTTTTTTGTTGGCTGGATCTCGGGATATTTCAGGTGAAGCTCAAGTCAATAATTCGCAGCTCCTGGGAACCATTGTTACCGTATTTAACCACAGAGGATACATCTTTCAAGAAAGAGAAGACAGCGATTCCTTTCCCTCGATTCAGGTGAAAGTCTTTTTTTTTTTAATTTTGGCGACAGATGTCGCTTGGAAGTGTTTGAATCCGTGGGATAGACCCGGAGGGGCAGGATTTGTTGGCTGAAGTGGGGGAGATTTCCGAGGGGACAACTGCACCAGCCTCCCAACATGCTGCTGCTTTGTAATCTTTTATTTTAAGAGCCTTAAGTGTCTGGGCTGTGGACAGGTGTTAGCACAGTTCTGGTCGGACGCAGATCGTTTTAAGAAGGGCTTGCCGTCCTCTTTGTGTGGTCCAGGAGAGGGACCGGGACCGCCGGACCAACGGCGTCGGATTTGCGGATTGATCGACTTTTTTTTTTGTTGGGTTTTTTTTTGTCTTCTGTCAGATGAATTGTGCCTTGTGAAAACGAGGTGCGCTCATTTCCCCCCCACGCCGACCGGCCGATCGACTGGGATCCCCCCCTCCCCCGAGAAGCATGGACGCGCTAGATCCCAGGAGCGACCCGCGGCTAACGGGGAAGGATCACAGAGCGGCGCCGGGCATTTTCCACCAGGACGCGGAGACCGTGGGGGCGGCGGAGCCGAGGGACGGCGATGGCGAAGCAGTCAGGCTGGTGAAGGCTCTCCTGACAGGCGGGGCGCCATGGGGATTTACTCTGAAGGGGGGTCGGGAGCACCAGGAGCCGCTGCTGATCACGAAGGTGAGGTGGGCTGCAGCAGACCGCGACTAAGCATCTGAACCGCGTATAGCCCGGGCGGCGTGGGGCGTGATGGCGTGCCCCGACACCGCTCCGTGTGGCCCTGCTGTCAACAGGGCGTCCCTGCCTCCCTTGATCTGACGGTGACATCATCACCACCACAGGTGGGGATGGATGTACGTGTCCCCTCTGTCCGGGTGTCGTTCGCTTCACGGGTCTTGACGAAATCGGGGGACTTGGTATGTCCCCCAACTCCTTGGCCGACCGCTGTAGATTTACTTCGTGGACACCAAAAAACAAATTGAAAATGAGTAATTTTACTTCGCACCTCACAGCCGAGTTGTGAATATTCACCATTTCCGCGTCGATGACTAAACGTTTTAATACCAGGGAAGTTGCCGCCGGTCACCCTCTTCGTTATATGTCTTTCACAAGACCAGAATAGTGATGTTTTCACAGCTAAAATGAACAAGGATATTAACAGTTTAATGTTCAGTTTGAAAATGTTAGTAGTTTAATAAAGACCCACGTATTTTTATAGTTCTTTGTAACTAGCGCTGTATAAAGGTCACAGTACTGTACTCTCTGCAGTGTAGGTTTTTTAGAGGATCAAGTAATAGGCTTATTCCATGCTGAAAAAAGAAAACGCAACGTTTCGACTGTGGAGCCTTCAGGGACTTGAGAATGTTTCCCATTGTGAACTTACTGGTATCTTTAAACCAGCTTCAATATGATGCAGAATTTCCAGTACAGTTAAAATCAGGTTCAGGTGAAAGATGGTACTCTTAATTTACACTTTGCTTGTGTCTTCTCACATGGTGCTTCGCATGAAAGCTGGGGGAAAGAGTGCTGTGCAGTATTTGGAGGGAAGACCTGATATCATTAGATAGCTCTGTACTGCTCTCTGCATAATGGATGTTTGAGGCATGCTTAACTCATATTCCAAGACCAGTCAGAGAACAAATTTGTGTTTAATATTTAGCTGTCAGTAGAAGTACTTGGAGGATATTCGATTATTTGTTTCTCTTTCTGCTTAGCAAATGGAAATACTGTACTACTAAAACTGCTTCAGCATCAAAGTAGTGATATTCACACAATCCTGCCTCTGCCACTCTGCTCTAAGGGAGGTGGGACATTATTATAATGCCAATTGATAACTGGACAACTCCAATAACGCACAATAACGTGCACATGCCTCTATAAAAGCTGCTCAGTCAAACCCATGGTGTGTGGTGAGGACATCTTAAATATTATCCAGCCAGCCGGTTAGAGCCCATTCCTTGGGGTCTTTCCAGAAACAGCTGGTTCTCAGATGGATCAGTTCCCCATCCAGACACGACGTGCTGAGGGACCTCCTCTCTTCTGTAACCTTTCCTGTGTTGTCCTGTATTCTCCTGAAAGATTTTTGAAATGGAACCAAAGGGTGAAGGAACTGGGGCTATGTTCCTTTGCTCCGGCTTTGAATGAAAGAGCGGACAGCACCTTCTTTCATGACCACCCAACGACAAAGGACTTGCTTACACTTTAAATTGGGAGTTCCCTTAGGTCCCCTGTCCACCATCATAGAAATATTGTGCTGATGTCTGCTCCACAGCTTGTCTTCAAAGGGAAACCATCTTGCACCAGATCAACATTGGTACGTTCAGCAGCCACTGATTTTGCTGTTGTTAACAGTATAAATCAAGTCGGGAGTGCCGATGCAGTGGTTCTGCTTATCAAGAGCTGGATGATTGTTATGGGTTCTTGATTTTGAAGTGTCAGGGAGGGCTGATTTGTACCTTGACTGCAGTGGCTATCCTAGCTTATATTTGATATGTTCAGGCACATTAAGCTTCATGTTCATTTTTGATAAAGCCACTCCCCTAAGATGTGTCCTTGTGCATGGAACGAGAGGGTTAAAAAATATCTCTTGCCTGGGATAAGGGCTATGGAGAAATGCCCCTTCTGAAATGTGGCATTAAAACTCAATGGAAGCATGTTTTTTTTTCCCCAGAAAACTTCCCGTGTGGTCTGCTTCAAGGAAACAAAAGAGCAGGAAACCATCTGTGAGATGCAGTTTGGTTTGTTTTTCTCTTCCTTAATCGTTTTGAGGCATTTCAAACTCTCTCTGTGGGGCTGTTTGGCATCCATCAAAAGCAGAAAAACGCAGGGCTGCTGGTGCCGACGTCTTGATTTCAAAGTCCTGCCTCCGTTCTTGCTGCAGAGTAAAGCTGCTCTGCACCTCAGCTGTAGCATTTTTTTGTGCTTTCACCTGGCGTTTCAGAACATTTAACAGCGCTTGATTTTTGAGGTGATGGGGGGGGGGGGTATTTCTGGCAGTTGCTTGTTTCGTCTTTCCAAGACCATAAAAAGTGATCTTGTTGTGTGTGTGTGTGAAACATTCAGAATTGAACGTTTGTGTCTTGCTCAGCAACGGATCAGCCAGCTTCGCCTTAGACTAGATAGAAACAACTGCCGTGAGAGTCTGGGAACTGTATCTTCGGATCATGTGACGGAAGCAATCTGGATGTTTGACCAACTGATGATAATATGCTACAGGCATACAACCACTGTGGCTCTTAGCCAGTGCGATGCTCCCAATCACCTCTGGAACTTCTGGCACCCCTAGAGCCATATTAAAGTATCGTCAATTGTATGAAGCAGAAATAAATCTGAATTAAGATCATTTTCAGCTCCATTTGCTTAGATTTAAAAAAGGCTTTGCATTAAAATGCTGAGGAAACAGTATCAATATTCAAGTCTTGTCATTGTTTCTCAACTGATTACTTTAGACTTTATGGTGTGTCAGGTCTTTAATGTGGTAACCTTACATTGTAAGCAGACAAAAATGTTAGCATGCGACTAGATAACTATACTCTGTACTCTTGTAAAAAAAAGGTTTTATGGCGATTAGATAGTACCGATTGCTCTTTGAGTGTACAACTACAATTTTATAAAACAAAACCTCTTGGTATGGTAATTTCTACTTTATAAAGTACATAGATAGGCACATTAACTGTACTTACTATCATACCACCTACCTTACTCTTTGGAGTGTTTCTCCTCTAGCCTTACATTCATGTTTCTTCGATAACCAACCATTAGCCCATCTGTATCAATTTGTTCTGTTAGGCTGCTTATTTAAGCAATGAATCACATTCTAATCTGAACATTATAGAGGCTTTTTCGACCTATAAAATGAAAACAGACAACACAATGCAAATTTTACTCCCTTAGTGAACCATGAGAGATTGCTTAACTGTTTAACAGCACATTGCTCTGAGATGGGTTGTTTTCTAGAGACCTCCAAGTGTCTGTTCGGTCTGTTATACAAGACTGGCTCCTGTTCTTGGAAAAGTGGATCAGTGTGTGATGAATTAACCGAGTAGGTACACGAACAACGCATCTCGCATAGTGATGGTTTTTGAAATACAGCGGTGTAACCATTCACTTTTGTGGCAACAATTTGGAATGTGTGAATGGTACTGTAGAGGTAGGTCTCTTGTGTTTCGAAGGAGTTTTCTATAGAAAATCGTTGTGTGGCTGTAAGTCATGTAGGTGGTGCTCTTCCCTCTGTCCCAGAGTTTTTAAACTACTATGGCGAATGAGGCCACTGTACAGCACAGGCAGTGCTGTCCTTTGGATAAGATATTGAATTGAGGTCTTGATTTTTTTGGTCATTAAAGATCCTCTTTTCAGTGCTTGTAAGAGTAGGGGTGTTAACCCTGATTAAAGGCCACACTGGGTTTGTACAATCTGCACACTGGTGAAGCCGTTTTCTCATCCTCCACCTGACCTGCTGTAAAGTGAGGCTACAGGTGTGAGGTTGTGAAGTAGATCCTCCCCTACGTATAGAGCACTTTCACATATACTTAAAGACAAACTCTTGGTTGGTTGCATTATGTGAAGTAAAGGCCACTCTGACAGAAAAGATTGCGTTCAAAAAGTCAGAAAGCATAATTTAATTTTGGGTGGAATGTGGTTTTTGCGTTGGTGCTGTTTGGAGACTGACTGTAGGGTGAAGGTGCTGTTTTCTTTCCAGGCCAACAGGAAGCCAAGTTCATGCTAGCTTTGCGCTTCTCATTTTAATGGCATAAAAGCTTTAAAAAAACAACAAACATACAACACAGTTTGAGACAAAGGCTTTTTTAAAATCCTGAGTTTCACCGACCAGAGTGGAGGAGTTGTTTGGAAATGCGTTGTTGTATCAGCTGTCTGTAGCAATGCCATGCAAGCTCAGTTGACCTAATGGCATGGGTCTTTCTACTGTGGCTAACTGTAAGTAAGCTTTACAGTATTTTTCTGGTTATGCTTTAGCCATTGTTACGTAGGTTAAGTATAGTGTACAGGGTGGCTGTGCTGTGTCTCAGGGGTCCGTACACAAACCCATGTTGATTGATAGCTTGTATTCTTGTGCACATACATATGTGGGATTGGTATGTTTCTTCCCTGCTGTCTACATTCATGGCATGTGTAGCTCTTGGCTTGCCTGAGCATGCTGGATATTGGATGAAATATTCCTTAACTGGTTGATACACTGCGCTTAAATGGAATACGTACCAAACGGTAACAAGCAGGAGCTTGATTGGAGGCTTTTCTCAAGAACTGTGCTGCCATCCTCCTTAGAGGTGTTTTCGCTTTTGTTCTCGGAACCAAACCACCCGAATCTCTCGAGAATTTCCATGTTCGGACTCGAAAGAAACAAGTAGCAAGGAGTGAGTTTGCAGTGGTATTGTGAGCCTCTTGCCCGATGTTGTGGGATACTGGGCTGTGCCCTCGTCTTCTCATTCTCAGAACACAGCTTGGCTTCCTTGCAGGAGATGTCTCTTTCCTGCTGCTTCCAGGTGTGAGGGATGCGGCAGTCGCCAGTGCACTAAAGAATTGAATAGGCCAGGTCATGTCGCCTCGATTCTACCACTGCTGTTTAATTCCAGCATTAAATTCCTTCTCTACTGTCCTGAAGTTCCGTTCCAGCATGAAGAGGGTTCTTGATGCCACTCATTTCTAAAGCCATGTTTGGATTTGTTTCCAACTTTGTGAGTCTGGTTGAGAGCCCATGATTTGTGTGCTTGTCATCTCTCCGTGCTCTGGACCGGGATGATTCCAATTAACACGTATCGGTCAGAGTGAAATGCGCAGGACCTCCTTCTTGAACGCATGCCATAAGGCACCCAACATGGCAGGATCAATCACTTCTCTTGTAAAGGTAAAAGAAGGGCTAGTTCAGGTGCCAGCTGTGCATAGTCGATCAGGAAGAACATTCCTCAGTGCTTCTTGCACTGATTGTGTTGATCGTAGTGGTCAATTACAGCCTTGCTGTCTGAGCTGATATCCAGGCTTTTTGTTCCAGGAGTGACTGGAATAGAGGGAGAGGTGAGGTGTTAGAGATGGCTTCTTCTTCTTTCCTCAAGTCACGTTTTAGATGCAGTAGTACCTCGGTCTCCTCCAACAGTGGGCATCTTTGGCTGAAATTGATGCTGATGAGGTTGAGCAACTGATTTTGAAAGAATCCAAAATCAGTGTCTGAACAGCCTTTGTTATGTTTCACCAGTGCTGTGTAACCCTTGGTCCTGGAGGACCCGTGTGTCTAAACTAAACAACCTAAATTAGATCTTTGTTTGTTTCTTTGTAGCGGTTTAGCAGTTTGTCCCAGCTCTGACGTACTGGCGCTTTAAGGAGACTAAAAAGGCTCCCATCTACAAACACATCTCGGCCTTCTTGGCCGGGGTCAGACCCCCTCTGCCTTAAGCCCTTATTAAAGTGTTGCAGCAGTATAGCCGCAGATATTGTAAAAACACTCGAGACCAACTGTGACTCCGGGCAGTGGTTTTCAGTGGGTCTGAGCGAGCTGGAGGGCAGGTCAGGTTTCTTGGCCTCCGCTGAGATGGAGACAAGAGGAACAGTGAGTCAGGGCTCGGGGGGTGAGGACAGGAGCTGGAACTGACCATTGTATCTCTCCACAGCGGAGGAAGGATGCAGAAGCCATCCTGGACTTTGATCTTGTTTTCTGTACTTTTTTTTTTTTAAAGAAATCTCTTCCATATGTCCTGCTTTGCAGTCTGTGTAGTCCGAAGTATAAATATTTATGGTGTGGGAAATATTTGATTTTTCAAACCAAATGCAATCCCACTTGGAACCCCTGTCATAAAAACGGAGTTTCAACATTTGTGGCTGTTACCTTGTTGGCAAAATTGTTGTGTTTTTTTTATGTCTTACACTATGGCAGTGCGTTGGTCTCCAAATCGCACAGCTGGTGTGGGTAAAGTAGTCCCGTCATCCTTGTTTTCTGGCATCTACCCATCATCACTGTCTTTTTTTCTAACTTGCCTAGAAATTCAAAGTGCTGGAGCGAATCCTTTTACGTTAAGAATTGCCCAGCAAGCCTTTCGCTCAGAGGAGAGTCTCTTTTTGAATGGGGTGATTTTGGTCTCTCTGCTGTTCCTCAGCTCGTTCAATGGAGGTCACCCCCAAAGCAATAGTAACACATCGTTGCAGACAGATCTGTCAGTATATTATGTTTAACTAAAATGTAAAAATTGGATACTATAGCTACATAAAAATGCTCACTCATTTTCTTCAAACAGATATGTTATTCATCCTTTTCTCAACATCGAAGAACTGGGCGCAGACTTCTGTGATCAGCAGAAGTCTTAAAATAAATAAATCGGAATAATATTAGATTATAAGGTAATTCCACGTAGGAGTGCAACTTCCACAACTTGAAACAAAGAAAAGAATGTATTGGCTCGCACAACTCCGCCTTTTGTTCAGTTACGTAAAGCAGGTGTTTGAGGAAAATGGGTCTCAGGTTCAAATAGACTGGCACGGCTTTGAGAAATTTTCCAAGGGTTTGTTATTCTCTATTATATAAACGTGTGTAATACAGAATCGGTCACTAATTGGATTTTAGGTTTGATTTCTGGATGTATTTGTCTTGCAGGAGGCTATTACTGTAACAGACCATAATGTGTAGGAGTAGTCAGGGCTCTGGAATACTTCATGAATAACATGATTGCACAGCTTTTGGACATTTTAAGATCAGTTCCGCTGACCAGTTCATTTGAATGTGTATCTGGACTTGTAATTAGGGTGCTGCTGTTGAGCCCTTGACCAAGGTACCTGCTACTCCAACTGGTTCAGTCAAGTCGTGCTTGGGTACAAATGTAAGAACCTTTGGATAAAAGCATCACTCAGATAAATTCATAGTATAGTGTTGGATACCACACTGTTCCCCTGGTGGTCTGGAGCCTGCGTTTCCAGTGCCACGGCCTCAGAGTGACTCTGCACACACGTGAGCTATCTCTGAAGAGCACTTAGTGTAGCTGTGCATTGCTACAGCCATCAGAACATTAGGAAGAGACGAGAAAGAGCTCGGCCTGTCTTGTTCATTCAGTTGCTGAGCTACAAGGACCTCATCCAGCTGTTTCCTGAGTGGTCCCACAAAAAATGCCTTCCCAGGCAAAGCAAACCGCTTCTGTGATCTTTTCTGCCGATTCTTGTCCGCAGTGACCAGATCCATACACTGAATTCCTAATATGGGAAAAGAAATGGTAGAAAGAATTTGTCCGTTTATACAAAGCTACTGAAAGTGAAAGATTTTTTTCACAGTTGGGAACATGGATGTTTCTGTTGGAGGAATGGGGGAATCAGCTCAGGAGCCTGATTTCACACACGTTTGACTCTGTGGTCATTAAAAATCCCAGGGCGTTTCTCGAAAAGAGTAGGGGTGTAACCCTGGCATCCTGGCTAAATTTCCCATTGGCCCTTACCAATCATGGCCTCCTAATAATCCCCCCTCTCTGAACTGGCTTCATCACTCTGTTCTCCTCCCCACTGAGAGCTGGTGTGTGGTGAGCGTTCTGGTGCACTGACTGCCATCACATTATCCAGTTGGGGGCTGCACATTGGTAGCGGTGGAGCGCTATATAAATTTAAGGAATTATTATTATATTATTAAATGTTAATAATGTGTCAAAAAGCCTTTTTCATACAGCGTTCTTCAATATCGGTCAACTTTTGTATCTAAAGTTTATTTTTTCTACCTACATGTAACAGACGTTTATTGCCTGCCAGCCCGCCAGAAAATAATTTTATTAAAACTGAAATACCTCTGAATAAAATACTATGTAAATCGTAGCTGAATTTTTTGTGTTTGTTCTGATTATGGGGGAAAAAAGGGTTGAGAGCGATGAGTCCCCTCCCCGCTACTTGCGAAGTACTTTGAGTCCAGTGTTCAGAAACATTGCTGTTATTGTTAGAAAAATAAGAACACAGGTGGTCAAAACGAACAAAAAAAAGAAACAATGGCAAAAGGCCAACCAGAATTTCCTAATATTTTCCCACACCCCTGCAGTTACCCTGTGGTGTGATAGTAGCTCTTTCAGTGTCTGTCAGTCGGATCCGATTGGATGCCAGGCTGTTCTAGAATGTTTTATCTCTCACCTTCCAGAACTAACATGGCCATAAGCACAGGCTGTCGGACAAGTCAAGGAAGCCCATTCCAGGATATACTAGACAGCAGAACAATACTGTATATTCCAAAGGGAGAACCTAACCAGGATTGTGAAGTGAAACGCACTTTGTATTTGCCTGTTGGATTTTTTTCCCCCTCAGAATTGTGAATTTAATTCTCTCACTTCCAGTTACTGTCTATATCTGAAAAGACTTTGATTTAATGGAAAACAAAAATGCATCTTAGCGGATCGGTGTAGCAATCGTTGTTAGTTTATATTCATGGCTGAAAACCGCCAGTTTTGGTTCGTATATGCCAAAAAGGGCTCCCTCTTAGAGATCCGTGGATGATACCTGTCAGAAGTGGAGTGAAAGTGTCCTTCAGTAAAAGCATTGTACAAAAAAAAAATACATCTGTACAGTAAATGTTATCTTCAAAATTATCCCTGGAGTCTGATTGTTCGATGTTGAGCGCAACAGGCCGGCGAACTGCATTTTGCTGAGTCGGAGCTCGGGGTGTGTGCAGAAAATTAGCCCCGCGAAGTGGAGTTGAGAATTGCCGGCCTCACTGCGCTGTTGAAGACAGGAGGCTACGACTCTGGCTCTCTGAACACCTGGGACTGCGACCGCAGCACAAGCGCCATGTCTGTGCCCTCTAGCCCCCTTTGAGGCGGTTCCTCTAAATCCCACACATTAAAATACAAATACTTCATTTTTTCCACACTGTATTGTAAAATCTTTTTAAATATCGGTTTTCGCTTTTTACACACAGGTCTGTGGGTCCTGCTGCAAGCTTTGCCTCCCACGTTTTCAGAACCGACACTGTTATGTGTGATGGACTTTTTTTTTTTGCTTGTAACCTTTCTTCATTCCCAGTTTATCCGGTAAAGACGGCAAAGTAGTTTCACTTCCCTTCCGTCGCGTAACGCTTCTTCGGAATAGCTGGGTAATCGGACATAATCAAAGGGAGCAATTTGGTGGTGGTGGAGAGGAGTCCCCATTACCTGTAAAGCGCTTTGAGTTGAGTGTCCAGAAAAGCGCTATATAAGTGAAAGCAATTATTATTGTTATTGTTGTTGTTGTTGTTTAGGGAACCGCTTTAAAAAAAGTCGAATCTTCATGCGGTGGGAGTTGTCTTTTTAGCTCCAGGACTGGCAACCTCCTGAGCGCTTTATCATTATCATGCGTCACACTGTCCGATTCAGGGCTGTCCGGGATCCCGCCGGGAGAGAGCACCTTGCCGGCGCATGACTCAAGAGTCTTAAAATAGTAACAAAACGTGCCTGAAACCAGGGAGCGGTTTGCGCCTGAGCCTCCCCGCTTTGGTGCGGCGGCAGCAGGTCTGCTTCCTGGGCTGGGCAGGGTGTGGACGCTGCGGGCCCTGGCTGTGATCGGCTCCCCTCTCTGCTACAGGCACCGCGCTGTTCCCCGCAGACAGCTGCGCAGATCAGAGGGGGTAACAGGACGCTCCCGGTGTTTTGGGAAGAAAAGAAACGCAATTAAACCAAGTGCTTGGTTGATATAGAGACGTGTTTTAGCCAAAGAGTGGCGACGTATTTGACCCTCGCGTAAAAATCCTTGGTGGTTTCACTGTAGGCGCACCAGGAGCTGTGGATGGCGGTCTCGTCTCGCCTGGCGCACGCCTTTCGGGTTCACGATATACCTCGTAGCCGGTGCGTAGTCAAGTGCGTTAATGAGCGTGCGAAAGTTGCTAGAAATGCAAGCAAGATTTATTTCCCTAAAGGTGGAGTAGAATGTTAAACTTAAGTTTGAACAATCCGGTTTACTTCGCAAAACTAACAACATGCGCATGTAGGGCGGCGAGGCAGGGGGTGGGACCGTTAATGATCAACCTGCGGTGCCCCTGGGGGGCCTCTGTTTGCAGTGGCAGTCCAGAACAAACTCACCCGCCTTTTTTTCCACCTTGAGCTGACCCGGGTCCAGAGTCCAGAATGTATGCCACTCATTTTGAGCTGCAGCACTGAGACCAACACTTCTTTCCTTGGGAATGTGGGAAAAGCTGAAAAAACTCATCAGTTTGATTCCATTAAGAAGGGCAGAATTCCCGAGTCATTGAGCAAAAAAAGTTAGTTGCACGCAAAGGATACTGAGATTCTTCACTGGACTCTGGGGAATTTGGTGTTGAGGCTTGTCGCTGAACCTTCTGGGTCAGAGAGGCACCCCAGCCAGACAGTGGGAGGGCTGGTATTCTGTTCTGGTTTGTATGAAAGTTAATTACTTACAGTTTTTCTTTTAAATGCCTATTTGTGAATGCAGAGTCCACATTCTAACTTTACCTGACAAAGCTAATGTTCTACCAAAGGAAATTACTTTTTTTTTCCCAGATGAGAATTTTCTTTGTCTTGGTGCACAACTGAACTGTTAGATAAGATATGTTAACAGATCTTAAGGTATCTAGGCATTTGTTTTATGTGAAGATTAAAAAAAAAAATAAGCGCTGAACTGAGTAATGGCTGAAAATGCAGAAAAGCAGCTTTAAATTTGTGGCGATTGCAGCTTGTCATGAGACCATGAAACATTTTTGTGTACATTAGCAAATTCTGATCTTTCAAGCAGTGTCTGCTCAGTGTGCTTCATTCAGAAGCGACAAGATTAATGTTAATTCTGTAGTTTAAACAATCCCATTGAGGAATTTGCTGTAAAGTGTAACTCAGGGAAATGAGTGGGGGAACTGTGCTCTTACTAACGCTGTGAAGCAGGCCTGGTTTACTCAAGCAGAGTGTACCTTCTGTACACTCTCCTTTCGATTAAATTATTTGGGCCCTTCTGTAACTTAAGAAACAGTTGTTCTGCCAATTTAGTGCTCCTGTTCCAGAATCGTTTCCTCATATCCAGTTGGTGCTTGCATATTGAGGAGATGGGGGGGCTGAGAGGCGACGGAGATGAAGACCTAGATTTTGGAACCAGCAGTACCAGGAACCGTGAAGGAATGTCGAAGCTTTGTGAGATCTGCAGAATGTAGCCATTTTTTTCTGACAGCCTTGTGCTGATCCAGTGGGGGAATGCACCACCTGTGTTAAATTTAGAATGGATTATAGAACCTTTCTTTGGAATGCCCCTCGGAATGCAGGCTGTGTGTCAAAGCCAAGTTCATGTCCGTGAAACTAGGGGGATCCCGAAGGGTGTGTTGGTACTGCCTTTTACAAACCATTATTGTTATTATCTTTAATAGGCTGTTTCAGAGAATTATCTTGTTTTTAAGAAATAGCAAGGAAGTGAGGAAAGCATGGTTTTATTTGCTACGGCATAGCTCTTTATTGCTTCTTTTTGGAGTTTTAGTAGTTTTATGTTTCTATAAAGTGTAGTAGAAATCATGTGCTTTTTTAAATGCTTTGTAGTGTAGAATGTGAGCTTTAAGTCATATTATATTCAAGTATAATAAATATAAATTAATAGGTTTAAATTATCACACTTGCAGTGCTATTAAATTGTAATTTTTGTGTTTTTCAGCTGGATAGTCTGATAGTACTTTATCTGATTGCCTTGCAGCAAATTCCAAAATAGGGAAATTTATGTTTTGATAAATTTCCATCGGTTTTCTGGAGAGTTTTTTTCAACATTTATCCTGAATCTTTATTGTTGCCAGTCAACACTAACGATCATCTGAACATAAAAGTTCTTTGCATTATTTTTCATTTTTCTTCCTGGCAGGAAACCTGCAGGTTTTCTTTTGTTTCCTGTGGGTGGGGGAGCTGTATGAAAATGTTCAGTTGAGTTTGGTCAAGCCTGTTTGTCCTGCAAAAGTACATGAACTCCAGACAGAACAAAGTGGTTGGGCAGCTTGAGGAGAAAGAGGATGAAGTTAACACTGAGAGGAATTTCAAAGAAGGGAAAAGGTCCGATTTTGAGCCTTAATTTGTTAATGCGTCTGTAGGTTACAGAAGGTTGTGTTAGATGTGCTGACAATTGATAACCTCTGAAAATTACGATAATCCATCCTGTGGGAGTCCAGCTACAATAGTAACTGATTTTTTTGTCAGGATTCCTAAATTTATTCATTCAATTTGGTTGGTTCCCAAAAAAATGGATGCAAATTATTTGAGAAAATAATTCTTAAATATAAACCTTGTGGTGAAGGATGTGGCAGAGGGTTCTTCTTATAAAAGGGGTTCCCAATCCTCCTCCTCCTGGATAGTCTCACATTTCCCAGTTTCCATTCCAGCTCAGCTCTCGGTTGCACAATCGAACCCTTAATTGGCTTAATAATAGGATTTAGTTTAACTGTTTCCCTGTGTTCAGCTGTTAAACAGTTGCCTTGCCACTATTGCATTTTATAAGTAGCATAAACTCCCAAGGTTTTAAGCAGGAAAAAAAACTACAAATATTCTAATCGTGCACTGTTTTAGTTAGTCGTTAGGCCATTAATCTGGGCTGGAAAGGAAACCCGCAGGTGTCTGGGCCTCCAGGACTAGGATTGGAAGCCTCTGCCTTTAAAGTATCAGCTGTGTCAAAGGACCAGAGCAGATGCAATTTATACTTTATACATTACATAATTATACATCGCCTCACTTTCAGTAATGGCTGATCAAATTTGGGGTCACGGTGGCTCGGAGCCTCTCCAAGGAATCACTGGGCTCAAGGCAGGAAACGCCCTGGATGGGACACACACAGAGACAAACACAGTCGCACACAGTTACACTCACACCACAGCCAGGTCACTTACAAGTAAGTCCTTAAACTGTGGGAGGAAACCAGAGCTAACCACTGCACCACTGTCCCTCCTTTAGTTATACAGCCAACTGGAAAAATGTATTTGTTTAATTAGGAAGACAAGTAACAACAACAGAATACTGATCTGCATACATAACTAGATGGACTTCAACAACAGACTTTTTTAACATTTGTTCAGCCATGGAACAAAGACGCATCACAGACGTCCTTCAGGGTCACCACACATTTGGTCCTTTTAGGAGGAGGGTGTCTCTCCTCTGAAATTGCGTATTTACATTTCTAAAGCATTTAAAATGCAACAACAGAATTACGTCTTTTAGGGATGCTGACGGGTAAAGGTATTTAATAGTATTCTGATAGCGTTACATAATCTAAACTCGTTCTTTGGGGTACATACTATACACAGGTTCATCTTAAATGAGTTAAGCGCTTCCATTGTGAAGCTAAATTGTTCTGAGCTTTTTTTCTTTATTTGCATCTTTCCTCGAAACCCGTCAGGCAGCGGTGACCTTGTGACGGCGTACCCTTGAGAGTCGCTGGACGAGCTCCTCTTGGGCAAGCTCGGTGGCAGGGCCTGTTGTCAACAGGCGCCCTGTTGCTAAGGAACGCCGGGGGCTGGTTTTCTCCTGCCTGTAAGTGCAGTGTCTGATGTGGAGATCACGTCAGGTCTGGGCTTTTTTCACTCCGAGCACCATAGATAACGCCAGTACAGGAGCCACCTGGCAGCCCTGAAATGAAAGGCAACAGGACACAGAGGCTATTAAGTCAGTGTCTGTACATAGCAGCAGAGGCAAAATGCAGCGTACAAGACAAATGAAGGAAAGCAGACCTGTGGGGATCACTGGTTACAATGCATTTAAGTCCCCTTTATGCCTGAAACCGACTCAGCTGTACATTAGCTCAGGTTTTGGTTTTGTTGTGGGCTGAGCCCCATGACATGATTGCCGGTGGGTGGCAGGCTTTTCCAAAGTGAGCACAACCCGAAGAGGTGACAGCCAGCGAGGGGAAATTTACAGACGGGTGGTTATTTGCAGTAGAATAAGTTGCAGACTGGCAGCAGGTTGTGGTTTCTGTGGCGTTTGGGGACGGGGATGTTGGCGGTGGGAGTTGGACTGACATCACAGAAGTCCACAGTCATGCCGGAAACCCACCGAGCGGTGAGATGTGTTGCACGCCCAGTGGCTGGAAGGTGGTAGTGCAGCCGCACAGCTCCAAGGTCATAAGTTCAGTTCCAGCTTGGGGCACCAGTGTGTGGAGTGTACATGTCTTCCTCTTACACATTTTCACCTGGTGCTCCATTTTCCTCCTATTAAAAAAATAATTGTAGGTTAGGGATGGTTATCACTGTTGTAGGTTAGGGATTACAATCCTCTCTAAAATTGTCCCAGTCAAGGGTTGGAAGTGGATGGGGGGGCACAGTTCTGGCTATTGGACTACAAAAAGGAAAACGCAAACGAACTTGATGTGCAGAAGAATGACCTCCGCTGGCTTGTGGCCGTTGTGATGTTCCTTCTCAAACAGGCCAACAGGCGGCCGCTGTAAATTGATCAGGGGGCCTTGGGTTTCTTCTTCTTCGTGGGGCTTTTCTTGCAGAAGATTAAGTTACTGTTTGTGTTGGGGCTCCTGTTACGTCTGTGCGTTGGGATTATGTGCCGTCCAAACAGGGCGGGGAGGGAGGCCGCGGCTCAAGGAGAAAAGACCAAGTCTCTCCGGCCCGCGAATTCCTCAGACCCCAGGCGCTTGCGGAGCGAGAACTGAGGCGCTAACGGACCAACAAAACGTTTCCTTGGTGCTTGTTGTTCCAGAATATTATTGACATAATACTATCGAACACTAGAATGAATAAAGTCTGAGAGGACAGATGGGAAAGATGTCGAATTTGTGTTGTAAAGCAAACTGGAATTAATTAAAATTCTTCACATTCCTCTCCTTGCACTGGATTCTTCAAATGTTCCTTCTACTTTAATATGACCCCTAGTTTCAGCAAACCTGTTTAATCCCGTCCTACAGTAGATGAATAGTTTCAAGGTTTTAAAGTGTGTTTTAATAGCCGTTTTCCCCAATGAAGTGCCAGTTCTCTTGTGAAACAGGTTGCGGTCTGGAAAGTAAATGTGTCAGTCAGTGGAAACTCTCCGCTGTTTCTTAGAAATGCTAGGGTTTCTAATCATTACTTTCTCGCATGACCTGGCCTCATTTTTTCGGTAGAATTAATTGATGCCAAGAGACAGATACTTGATTGAGAAATACTTTCAGCTCTATAATAACCTATAGTGAATTAACCTATAGTATGACCTTGCCATATTTACTGACCAAGAGAATAATTACATGTATAAGAAATTAATTACATCTCTACGATCTGGCACAATTGTAATTCCTGCAAATTGGGGGGAGGGGGGGAATAAAATTTGAAATTGGTTCATTTCTACCAGAGAGATTAGCACGATGAGTTTTCAAGGTATAAGCTTGAAATTAAGTTGTACATATAAGGATGTAACCGAGTGAGCCTTCCATTGGAGTCCATGGCTCTAACTTAAGAAATTCCATTTTCGTTCTAATCAAGGCAGCTGTTACAAACAGGACATCCACACCATGTGATTTTGTCCTTCACAGCTGAGCTTCTCTGGTGCAGTGAAGTCCTGCCCCACCCCTGAGATGGGGCATCAGGGTTTTGCAGGGTCTTCTTGCTGTCGTTCTGTGTTGGCTCTCAGTTACTTAAGTCGACAGGTTTCTTACTTAATTAACCAAATTAAATATGGACCTAATCAGAGTTGTGGGATTGTGCTTCTGCAGGGTGTGCGTGTGGTGAATGAGGTACTGGAGTGTTATCAGGCTGCAGGGTCTTTGTGTTCTCTTGCTGAGCCTGTGAACTCCATGCTAAACAGACGTGCAGATGTGCAGCCAAGTCTGTTACATAAGCAATTTGACAGACGATTCTTCGTGCGCTGTGCTTATCATTTTCACGTTAAGACATTTTAAAAAGTTGAACTGGGTCATATTTAACCTCTCATTTTAACTGTTTTATGCGTGTTTACCACAAATATACGCTTGTACTAGTATCGGTCATCCTTCACCCATTAAATGTACAAGCTTTTGGATAAAGTGCCTAGGTTGCTGTTGGATAAATCTCACCAGTTTTTCTTTCTTTTGGTCTTTTCCATATCTGGTTCATGTTTAAACTAAAAGTTCTGTCCTTGGTGGGAGGAGAAGGGTCAATAATTTAAAATGTAGTCCCTGTCTGTGTTTTTTTTTTTCTGGTAATGATTTTTTTGGAGGGCCTTGTTTCCCTCCCGGAGAGAGAGGAAATATAAAAGGCCACTGTAACCCAGCACCGCGGTGCGGGAGTAGTGTTACGCCAGCTCACCCCACTGTACCCTCGCGCTCCGGGGGTGGAATGTTCCGGCTCTGCTGGGGCAGCCTGCTGATTACATTTTGGGTAAAAAGCCTGTTTGTGTTGAAGGGGCAGGCAGGGGTTCAAGGTTAATTTTAAAATAACTGAGGGGAAGCAGTTAGTGCCCAGACTGCACACACACATAAGCCACCACCCCCCCCTGCCTTGTTTGGATAGGAAGAATGGAATGTGCAGCATGTGCTGTGCATTCTTTCCTTTCAGGTTCTTTAATTTTTAACCAAGGCTCTTTGTACAGGCCTGGGCTTTTATTGAAATCACTCAGGACATGTCTGACACTGCTCCCCTGGGTTTATACTCTGTGGCGCTCCGGCATTCCGCTGTTATCTGCTGCCTGCGAACAACAGAGTTTGTGCCCATAAATCGCAGGCCCCTGTGCTTTGACTCTGCTGCATTCCTGACAAGGCATCCTAAGAAACCCGTCTTTCTGTCTCCCCATCTTGAGCCTGTCGGCCTTTCATCTCTGAGCAGTCATTATTCCTCCCTCTCTCTGTTTTCTTTGGGCCTTTAATCTGTTGACCTTCGCCTGCAGATTGGCTTGTGTCGGTGGCTTCGCGCTGATGAGTGAGCGTCCAGAAATCTAAAAATAGCTATTTGCATTGAAATGCGAAGAGCAGAAAGCAAAATAAGAATAAACATTTTTAACTGGACCGCACTCCCACTTCCTCGGTCATTGGAAACTCCTAACCTTTCGGCCAGAGGACCCCTAATCCAGAATCAGACGGAAGTGATAGGAGAAATACACACCAGCACCATGTCAGCACTGTAGCAGTGAGCAGTAGGAAGATCTGTATCAATGATATCATAACAGGAGAGTGTCCAGTGATGCCAGGATAGGGAATGTGGAAGCTTCCAGCACACAGCTCTTATAGGTGTGGAAAAAACCATCAGGTAGATCCGTTTCTGACCGCGCTTGGATTAGAACCATCATTGGGCAGAAGTACCAGGTTTGAGCAGGAAATATCCTATTTAAAGTGGACAACGAAACCTCTTGAAGCATCTACAGGGGACCAGGGACTATCCCGCAACTATATGAACTATATGAAGTTGTCAGCAAGGGGTCAGGTGCGCTCTGAAAAAAATGTAAGAGGATCCTCTCAGATTTTTTTCCCATAGATGATGTCCAAGTATCTATTCCCAGTAGTGACAGCAGCCAAAGGTTTGTTTGACATCTCCAACAGATCACACAAGTAGAAGATGCCGATGCTCTTTGTTTTGCCCCCCTTACATCCAGCGGATTGTGTACCCACCCAATGAAGTCTCGGCCCCAGGGGGCTTGCAGAATGAAGACACGAGTTGGGGGGAAAACAAAACTGAAAGAGGAGCCTGGATAGCTTGCACTGAATATGAAACTTCTGGAAAGAGCAAATTAAAAATGTTTGCCGAAAGCGAAACGGAAAAGGAAAATACTTCCGAAAAACGTGAGATTGAGTGCCACTTTTTCTCAGACCTCGTGACTTAATCAAATACCAAGTCACAATCGGTTGCATAGTTATGGTATTTAAGGGGATCTCCGGTATAACCTGAATCATGGACTGGCAGGACTTTCTTCAAGTGGACACCAAGATGTACAAGCAGATATACGATCCCATACAGATCTTTCACTTAGAAGAATGGAGAATCTATGACTGTTCAATGTATATAAATGTACATTTTAGTTTGCAGTGTATCCAGATACACTAATGATGGAGAAAAGGAAGTCACAGGTTTAAAAAAACACAGATGAATTTGTTAGTCATTTTTAGAATGGGGATGCAAACTTGAAAAAAATTGGGAAAACAATTCCATCTGTTCAAGCTGTTGCCAGTTTTAAGTTTACCGGTTTGAGGTTCTTCCAAGCAGCTAGGAAAAAAAGTGACCGAATAATCCACTGTTGAGAATGTGCAATGTAAACCAAAATGCACAACTGGCCACTATCAAAACCTAATGTAAGGGATTTAGCCACTAAGATCAGTTTCCAGGAATCACCGCAGTACAAACAAACTCTGAAGTGACACCACCCCATGCGACCACTAATCGGTCTCGGCAAGGGAGTGCGGCACACTTGAAAACTGATCTTTACAAAAACCGTAACAACGAAGGAATGACACAAAAAACATTCGTATCTTTGGTGGGGGAAATGTCATTCGGTCCCATTTGAGGCAGTCCCTTCAGGTCTAATGACCCCTGGGCAGTGGTAAACAGACACATTCTGCCTTTGCTGAGGACTTCCAGCTCCATGAGGTGTGGCAGGAAAGACCACATGCCCTCTTCCCAAGCAGTTTTGTATTCCTGGAAAGTTTTCTATGTGGTGGTCTGATGCAGATGAATAATTCGTGTTATTAAATAATACAGCACAGATTCCTCAGCTGAGCTCAAATTGCCTGTTTTCTTTAAAAAGGCACTGGTGTTATCAGCATACCAGGAAAATGTGAAAATCTTAGACTCTGTTTGGAGCTTGCTGTAGCCTTTGGAAGAGCAAAACGGCTCAATAACCTTGCGCTCCAGATTCTCCAGCACGTACGCAAGTATTCCGTTTTTTTTTGTTCCTTTGGTTCTCCTGAGACGAGATGTGTTTTCAAGAACAAATGCTGAATACCGGACATCTGAACATTTTAAGTCCACAGCTATAGCAGCAAACTGAGCCCCAGTACCACCATCTCTGTCATCAAAAGCTGCGCTTGCTGTTCCTTTGACAACTTCAGGCAGCCTTTTTGGCTGGTTTGGAAGAGTTGAACTGTTTTCTTAACTGGAGAAGCAACAGGTGACCAATCAGTCTTCTCTGCATCACCCTGCCGTCGATGCATGATGAAGGCAAAAAAGGGGGGGGGAGAGGCTTAAAAAAACAAGCAAAAAAGATAGTCTGGCAACAGGAGCTGATGCCACCAACCATCCCAGCATACAGGTCATGTGATCAGTCCTCCACATGACATCACTTCCTTGCTCTGCGAAGCGTGAACGCAACATCCTATTCCAGCACACGAATTGAAACTTTTCTTCTTGGTTTCTGTTTCTTCTTTCTGGAGCACCCCTTTTTGAAACGCTGGACATCGAAGGTGTGCCCAGGGGTGTGCATCGGCCCCCAGAGGTGGCATAATGAATGATTTTTGTTTGCTTCCTTGGCAGAAATATATATTGTATTGGAATGTTGTTTCGTTCTGTAGCCACACGCCCACAAACTCTATACAGCTAAGCATAATACCACAAGGGGAGCGTCCTCACCAGAATGGCAGACCGCCACGTATTCAGAGGCACATCACCAAAGGCCAGCCAACCCACAGGGACGGGATAAGAGAAAGCAAGAATGCCAAAAGAATTAGAAAAAAAAGATAAACTAAAAAAACTGCAGCAACCGCTTTGTACTTTCTGGTGCAGACTCCCAGGAGAGAACAGCTCCATGCTTCCGGGCCGTGACTGCAGAAACAAAACATCCAAAAAGGAAAAGGCCCGCTCTCCGGGGAAGAGCGCGAGATGGCCAGCACTGAGCTGTCGTCTTCTGGGCTGCTGTAGTACCTGCGAGGCAGATTCTTTTTTTGGGCACAAACATATATATATATTTTATTTAGTCGTTTTTCTGTTGCTCACATTAAGGCATGGTTTTGACGGCTGGAAATGGAGGGGACCCCACATCTCAAGTCTGTGAATGTTTTGGAAGTTTCTTTGTAACAGCTCTTTGAACCCTTTGTACAGCTCTTGAGTCCAGGATTTTGCTTGAACCCTTTTCAGACTAAGGTAAAGCACCTGGGTTGAAGACCCGGTGCTGGAACTGGACAGGATTGTGGGAAGTGTGGCGCTCGAGTGCGTTTAGAGGCCTTCTTGGTCACACTGCGCAATGCGGTGAGGAGAGCCAAGTACAACGGACGTTTTCACCCCAAATCGAATGGCAATCAAATAGTTTTCTGGCTAAGTGGGGGAGCCTAGACAAGATCTGGTATTCCCTACTATATTGCTTAGGGATTTAGTAGATAGTTTTCCTACCTAACACGTTGCACAGACAGTGTTTTTTCTGTTTCAAAAGAGATCCCCAGTGTCCTTTATGTAAAGCTACCTTTATTTCATCATTCTCTACAGATGTCCCACCCACATTATTACGATCATTATTGATTTCATAATTATGTTAATGCGACATTCCGCATGGGATTTGAGACAAATCTATATGGAGAAGCACTGAAACGTAACAAATGCTGTTGCTTCCAGCCTTTCGGTAGAGAATCCAAGCATCTGTGAATTTTAGTTTGTGTCATAAACCAAGATCACATCGAGGAGCTTGGAATGTGTTATTCGGAAAGCAGCCTTGTAATGTTTTGCAGTGAACAACACTTGGGAGAAAAAAGTTATTGGCTGACTGGAAGCAAAAAAGGAGAGGAAAGGCCAAACAAATGCTCTGTTCTTGTCTATAAATCACTTGGAGCTGCAGTGTGAATAATAAATTCTGCTGTTGGCTAGCAGGAGTGAAACAGGCATTCATCCAGCCCAATGTGAGGGCAGCACTGGATACCTGACTGGGCAGTTTTAGTTCACATCTTTTGCAGATGAACTCTCAGCAGAGGCATTCCCCTGCTCCTGGGCTCTCTTGCCTGAATGTTAGAATACATTAGGGGCATCAAATGTTGGTCATAAGTGCACCAGTCATCACTCCTGTGTGATTAATAAACAAAATATGAGTAGCAAATCATGTTTTACTTCAGTTTGTATTGGGCTCCAGTGGCTTAAAAAGAGGTACTTTTGCTGCTGCTTTGAATGTATTCACTATTTTACAATTTAACAAAACACTGCATACTTCGTGCGATCTTTGACCGGGGGATTGTAAAACCTGACAAGCTGAATAAATCATGGGAGTGCATTGAAAACCGAGAACAGGAGGCACTTCTTTACGCAAAGTCTTGTGGGAGACTGGAACAAGCTACCCAGCCACATCGTTGAAGCCGATCACCCTGGCTTCTTTCATGAACTGACTGGATGAGATCCTTGACTTCTAAGAACCAAGTTGTGTTCTTATATGGCTCTGTTTATTAGGCTTTCTTCTTTTGTCTGTAAGTTGCAAGAGTCTTGACATTTATGACTGATGCGCTCTGGGCCTGACCGTGGCCCCGAGATTAGCAGGCATTGCTGACAGGGTGCTTCGAGAAGCTGTGTTTACAGTAGGTTGTCTGCAAAGTGGTCATATTCTTTCCAACCACATCCTGTGCTGGCAGTCCATGGTCCACTGGCCTCAAGCTGAGAGTTATTTATAACAAAGGCAATGACAGGGCGCAAGGGAGAGAAGGAAGGAGTATATTGGAAAGGGCCTTTATCAGCACCACATTGACATGTAGGATCTACACCCTTTCCTGCTGCAGGCTCGTCATCTTTCTTCGTGCCCCGCGAGCTGGGAGCTGAGGCCGAGGAGTGACAAGGCAGCTCGACACGGCGGAGGTCCAGGGCCAGAGCTCTGTGAAAGGGGGCCGCCAAATACTTGCCCAGCTTTAAGGAAATTCCTTTGAGCGAGGGGATGTGTGCTCCTGTCAGAGCCTACGCCCCTGTGCCAGCTTCTGGCAATGATTTTCTTTCCCGTCGAGGAGAGTATTTCAGATTGGTTTGAGTTTATTACCCCCTGCCGTGGAACGAAATGTAAACTTTGTAACTGGGGGTGTGTGAAATACTACCTCCTTTTTTCTGTATTCCTTAACATGTTTGACTGACATTTGTTTTTAGAAACCCTCAAACAAAGGACTTTTTTTGTGGTGCTGTTAACAATATGTATGCATTATATAAAACAGATTTTGCTGTTCTGACTGCACTGGATAGACTGAGAGCGCTGTGAGCAGATGATTCACCAAAGTAGCTTAACGAAGCATCGATCGTGATCGTGTTGATGCCAGTATCTTAAAAATACAGACTGCTTCAATAAAGCGAGGCATAATATGTGTGGCAGGTAAACCTTTATCTTCAATTTTGCCCAAACTGTCCACTCCACTCGTGTTTGGTATAAAAAAGGTTGTCAAAGCAAATGTCTGCTGTCCTTGTCTGTCTTTCTGTGTAATGGCTGGGAGGCTGTCTCAAGGCCACAGTGATTTGATGTCAAAATACAGAGGTTTCTGAGGAAGAAAATTATTTACTGATAAATATTTAATATAAAAGTTAAGTTTAATATTTGCCAAGTCTGACTTTGCCATAGGAACCAGTCAGCAGATAGCTGTTTTTTTCCTCAATATACTGGCGATTGTTCTGTTCTATATTTCCTTTCTTTCTTTTTTCGACACTCCTTAGTTACCCGTTGCGCTATTACTTTGTCAGTCGGGCTTTAGAAGGACCGTAATGGATTGGTCCTGCCATTAAAGCTCTGGGAATTGAACGAATGAAGTTTAAATTAGATGTCAAATGAGATTCCTCTGCTGAAAGGTTTATCCGTTTTACTGAGCAAGGTGCTGCTGTTTGAGCAGTATAACGATGTCATTAGTAACAGTGGAGAATTTCCTGCTTTTTACTTAATGAAGTCAGTCGAAGCGTATGCTTCACTGCATTGGGCAGGGACAGTGATTTTCAGACAAAGTGCGGACTGCAGCTGAATTATGAGGGCAGAGGGTTTCGGCTCAGCATGTGGTAGTTCCAGTTCGCTGCTCTGTGTATTTGCAGTACAGCTCACCGCTATTAAAGGTCCTTTGCGGCTCTGTGCAGAGATAATCACATTCCATTTTAGTTAGCCTTAACAGTTAAGCTATGCTGTGAAACAACTTGTTCTGTATTTCATTGGTCTCACTCTCTTCTGGCAAGATGTGATTTGGAAACAGCCAGAGGCAAAGGTCTGGAGTGTTCTTTCAGAAATGAAAAGCAGTTTAGAGAAGTAGATGAGTGACATGACACGTTAACGTTTTTATGTTCTGTTCAGCATCTCGGAACTGCAAGACTGAATAATTGTGTTCTTTGTAAGATATTGATGCAACTTCAACAAAGATCAGTTATATATATATATAGAGAGAGAAACAAATAAGCAGACTCTTGAGTGTTGACATTCTGTTTCATTTTCCTGCTCTTGTTAAAACATTTACTTCTCGGTTAACGTGGTTGAAACCTTTCAAAAATGCACGTGTGCTTTGTGTTAAAACCGTAAGCAGCAGAGCTTGCCATCTGGGATCAGTTATCTTTTTTAGAAAAATACCTCAGCCTGCTTCTTCTTCCAGTTAAGATTTAATAGTTTTTGTCTTTCCAGCCCAATTTCTAGGTCTGACGCACAACAGGTCTTTTAGTGTGCCACTACTTCACACCCAAATAGATGTAATGCAGTGGTATGCAGGCTGTTCCATAGTTGTGTGTGTGTGTACGTTTTGAATAAAATTAGCACTGATGTTATTTTGCTATTAACCTTTGTTTCAGTATTAGAAATCTTCCCCACTGCCGAACATTTTCACCTTTTTTTTTACATCACCATCGCTTTCTATAATGGCTTATTCAATTTAGGCTCATGGTGGCCTGGAGCCTACCTTGGGAATCACGGGGTGCAAGGCGGGGTACACCCTGGATGGGACGCCAGTCCATTCCAGGGTGCACCCAGATGCACACCAGGGTCATTTTTCCCAGAAGCCAATTAACCAATTAATACCAGCATGTCTTTGGGCTGTGGGAGGGACCTGGAGCACCCAAAGGAGACCCAGGACAATGCAGAGAGAACATACAAACTCCACACAGATAGCACTCCAGAAATTATAAGCAGGCCCCAGTGCTGTGAGGCAGCAATGTTGACCCCCTGCTTCGCCGTGCCGTCTCTTGATTCTCACTACTTCTTCACACTGCGTTTCAGTGCTTTTTCTCCGCTTACCTCTTGAGTGACGTTGCTCCCTCTCTGCACCACCTCACAGAGGTCTCGGGTGCAAGTTACTGTTTCCTGCAACCTGCAATACAGGCGACCGAGTCCCATGAGTCCTCTGTGACCTTGAGTGATCATAAAGCGGTGTTGAAAACAACACTTCTCAGCTTCTCCTTTGGAGGCGGCAGAACCGGCCACAGGGCACAATGATCCATTGTTCGGGCCTGCGCAGTGCAGCGGGCCTGTTCTTGTTAAACCGGTGTGCGTGTGCTCCTCGTGGACGGCGATAGTATCATCTTCGTGGGGCCTGAGGCCACTGGCGCGAGGCTGAGCCCAGAACTGTTGGCGACATGCATGCCGGAGTACGGAGTGTAGCTCTCCCGTGATACCGGTCTAACCATCACAAAGGCTCAGGAGACGTTAGTTTCCTGTCCGTTTCTTTTTTTTTCCCCCCTCTCTCCTCTTGTGCAATGCCGTGAGTTTGCAAATGGCTTGAAGAAATCCAGGTGCTCCTGCAGAGAGGTGGTGAAGACGTTTTGCCTTTCACTTTCTCTTCTTTCTCCCTCACACGGGCGGCGGCGGTGTTGTTGGCGTAAGAAGCACACTCTCACGCCAGTTTTTTTAGCACGGAGAGGGTCTCTTTTATGGTTTTTAGACGCATTTTTGTGCTGCCCGAGATCATTAATAAATCATAAATAATCCCAGTAATCCCAGTCCCAGTAATCGGGACTTTTTGTTGTGTAGCATCACATAACTTTTAAAGAGTTTGTTTCAAATAAAAAACGCGGTTTCTTCCAAAACCAGGTCTTTATTAAATAATAATGTCAGGATTTCACTAAGCTGGTGCTAACTGGTCTTCAATAAGCGGCAATGGGATAAAAAAAAAATCCTGTGAAATGAGCCAAACTGTGAAAATGCACTGGGTTTAGAAAGGGTAAATGCCTCTGAGGCTGTGTCATTCTTGCTTTCAAAGGGATCTGGCACCTCGTATTCAGTAAGACTCATTAGGAGCCGTTTAAATGCTTGTGTTAATGCCTGAATCCGCTGCTCTCTCAGTTCCTGCTGCGTGCAGCAGGTAAAAGCTGTGAGTGAGAGACGTTGAGAGGTTCAGTATTCCTGTGCTGAAATGGAGCCAGGACAATGTGGTTTATATGGAGTTCATCCGTTGCTCCTGCTAGGTTATGTATAGTTTGGTTTAGATAGGGAGATTGTGTGATGTGTAAAGCGTTGGGAGAATGTCAGAGATGAATAGTTTCTGAATGATTTATTGCCCCAAGGTTTTACTTTAAGAAAGTGACCTTGAATGACGTTCATCTCATTGCCCTGTGCAATTTACACTTTGAACAACAAGATGTTGAAATATCAAAGATCACAATTAACAATAAATAGCCTATAGAATAGCGGGGCAAACTAAATTCAATACTTGCTTTTAACAACAATAATATGGCCTGCGGTGGTTTCGTATGGTCAGGCACAGCTGGGAGGCTGACCCCTGGCCAGAGTGTCCGCTCATATCAGGGCCCCTTCATCCCTGTCCCCCTGCGTCTTCACAGGTGCCAGAACATGCCCGTCCCCTCAGCGGGGTCTGTAGGAGTTCCCACTAAAAGAAAAGCCTTTCATCATGCCATACCATTTGCTTTTGTTTTCTTTCCCCTGTGCTGGCACTGTTGGGGTCTGTTTTTGCAATATCCAGGTGGCAGACAATCACGCTGGGCCGTTCCGGAGCAGTAGGCTCTGGCATCAACTTCTGTTTTCTGCTTCCTTGTCTTCCTGTGTCCTGTTTTTTTTGTAATTTGCCAAGCATTTGCAGAATGTACCCATTTTTTTTGTCAGGTAAACCAGTGTGATGTGCGTCCAATGTTCCCCATCTCCCTTCCATTGCTAGAGATTACAGAAGTATCAGTGAAAGAATGAAGGAGGCAAAGATAAACTGTGCTGAAGGCTTTCATGCGATTTTATGCTTAAAATTCAGCATGTGCCAAGAGAGAAACCACATTAAATATACACAGATATCCTCTTACTGTGTGAAAGTGTCCGTTTCCAGCTATTACTGCGAACATACAATATTTCCATTCTTTTCAACGACGATTAGAAATCTTCTGATCGAAAAGGCTAACTAACAAATGCTCTTTTGGTTTGCCCGACTCGTAGGGGGAGATATTTCCAGGAAATGGTAAATCATTGCTATGGAGAAACTTTGGGGTGTCCTGTGCGAGAAAGCGGGGATGTGTCTGAGCCCCCTCCCCTGTGACGGTGGGTCATGGTGCTTGTTTGTCTGTTTGTCTTGCAGGTCGAGGAGGGCAGTAAGGCGGCGGCGGTGAAGCTCCAGGTGGGAGATGAGATTGTCGCCATTAACGAGGTTCCTCTGAGTGGCTACAGGCAGGAGGCCATCTGTCTGGTCAAAGGCTCCCACAAGACTCTCTCGCTGGTGGTCAAAAGGTAGGGGGGGGTCTCTGAGGGCTCTGGCAGATTGTGTGAAGGAGATGGAATTGCATGGTTAGACCACGCCTCTGTTTAGTGGAGTGGATTTGAATCTGCTGTGGACCTGGGTGACTGCACTTAACTCAGCACTGCTGGGAACTGAAGACGCGGATCTCTTAAACACACCAAAGCTGACGCCAGCCAGCTGGCCGAGGCAGGCAGCACTCGAGGCCTGCTGCACTGATCCGACTGCTTCTCAACCCTGGTTGAGTTCCAGTGTGTGGTTTTTTTACTTACTGTACAGCTAAAAAATTTGAAAGGGGTTAGAAATCCTGAATAGCTGTTCAAGATGAGGAATGGGAACCGAGTATAACAAATGTAAATATTGCTAAAAAAAAAACTTTGGCTTTGAGTGCTTCCAAACTTTCATGCATACCATTTCTTTTAACAACAAGAACTTGATGGATGCTTCGTATATTGTAGGCCCTCTAACAACAGTTTCTCTGGGGTATTCCAAATTCTGGGAATTCCAGGCACTGCTGAGGAATTCCTACTGTTGCCGTGCCTTCATAGGCGTCGGTCTCTTAAATCCAGCAGACGTGAGTGTGACGTGTGGGAGATCCAGAGACTAGATCGGGCTTCGAGGAATGACTGCTTTCTGATTCGTTCCCTGTTCAGTGTCTGCAGAATTCAGAAATATTGCTTTGAACCTCTGCCCCGTTGTTGTTGTTGTGGTTGTTGTTGTTGTTGTTGTTTTTTCTTAATATAAAACTTGGCAAGTTTGAGCCTGTTATATATGGTTTGTTGTTTTGTATGGATTTGGAAATGGAGCTGGTTGGTGATGCCATGTGTTCAGGTAACATTTGTGACACACGGCTGGGACCCATTGACACCATCTGCAGTGGTTAGACCACGCGTCTGTTTAGTAGAGTGGATTCGAATCTGCTGTGGACCTGGGTGACCACACTTAACTCAGCACTGCTGGGAACTGAAGACACAGATCTTGCTTTGTGCTAATGGAAGGCTCGATTTAGTCTGGGTCAAACAAATGCCAAGATGTCTGTAACGTGGGGAAAAAAAGCTCCTCTTTTACCACTGTTTTGTGTTTCTTCTTTTACTCCTGATATAGCTGCAGGTGTCTAAATTCTTCCCCGGATTTCTGGAATTGGCAATTACAGGAGAAAAACCACCCAAGTATAAACAATGATTATAGGTGTGCTTCTTTAATCTGCTATTTCGTACACATAAACACTTTCACCTTAGAAGGCCTCATCATTAGCACTCCCACTGACATCCCCTAACACTCGAAACCAAAGTGGTTGCTTGTAGTTTTTGAGAGGGGCGGGTAGTTGTGATCTCAAACTGTGTGAAAAAAGCAGTATGCACTCACCAGGCCATGGATTGGATTAAAATGTTCACAGGTTGACATGGTTTATGTGAAAGCAAGCAAGCCCTTCTTCAAAACATGTATAGGAGCCACCTGGCTTTCCTGAAACACTTTGAGTATTTGCGTATGAAAAGATGTGGTTCTGTCTTGAGTCACTTTTAGACTTTTTAAATTACATACAGTACCAATGAATTGCTGTCTTTTGTTCTTTAAAAATGCACATGCTGTTGATTGGTTATTGTTTTGTTCTGGCTGATTTTTATCAAGATGTTAAGTGCGTGTCGTTCCCACATTAATGCAAAATCAGTCATGGCTTTTTGATAAGTCTGAGTGTTTTGCATTAATCTGCTGAAGGGAACAATTAATCAAATTTTACACACCCAGTTTGCCTATCCTTTCGTGTATATATGATGTCATACACAAAATTAGATAAAAAGGCGTCTTTCTGTGTTACATTGGGATTCTGTAAGGCAGTTTAACTCTGCCTATGTTGCCCAATAATGAAAGTTATATTATAATAAAACATGAATATCAGCTAAAGCCCTGGATATATTTTCATAGGATTTGTACACATGGAACTTCACACCCCCTAACTATACGCAGACTTGTAGCTGGTCACACTGAGGTGGAACTGTCACAGATATGCCTGAAAGCAAAGTAAGAAGTGCTGTAGTTCCAGTTAGAGAAATTAATACAAGAAAAAAACTTGGATGTAAAGGTACTTGTTTCAGAATCCCGTGTGTCAGGATTTCTGGGGCATTGAAACACTCTGCTGAATGAAATAACTATTGGTTATAGTGAAATCTCCAGTAGTAATAAGAGATTTTGGGTGTATCAGTTATGTGACGTAAGGGCTTGCAGTTTCTGATCAGTATCTAGTATCCAGTCTCGTTATCTAGACTCTAAAAGGAAGTGCTATCATGTATTCTCTAAAGACTTTCAGTGGTTCATTCCCCTCACCACACCCTGAAGCTTAATCTCCATAGTGAGCGCTGTCTTTTTTTGGAGGGTTGCTGAGGAACGATAGAGCTGTAGTTTCCTTTGTGCAAAATTGAATCGGAGGATGTCTTCTAGTGCTAAGTGCAATTTCTGAGGCATTCTGAACTAAAGACTGAAATGCTCGATTTTGAGGAACACTTTTTAATTTGTTTTTTAAGCAAAAGAACCAAGTGACCAATCTACAGGCTCAGTATTTTAGAGACCTATCCAGTGAAGTTACAGCAGATGGAAAAACAGCATCCATCTCCAAACCAGTCTTTACGCTCATGTCTGCTTGGAATGATCGGTGTAGGTGACATACTTCTGCCTGATGGTGTCTAGAGCTACATTATTCACATGGTCTGAGGGTTTTAAGAAGCGCTGGTAGCTATTGGTAACTCAATAACTCAATCATTCAGATGCTGTGAAAGTTGACGCTCACTCTACCTGGACATGCAGCTCCACAGTATAGACGAGCTATACGGGCGCTGAGCTGCTGTATCTGTATTCCCTTGTTCTGGGGTTGGAGCTGGTTTTAAACATTAATAGAATTTAGGCTTCAGCATGATGATAAAACATTACTTTTATAGTAAGAGTAAAAAGTAATACTTTGTGGGTATTGTGCGTTACAAGTTGAATCAGGTAATGATTAAATGCATGGCCGTCATGGATAGGTTAACTTTTAGGGACAAATAGATTTTGTAGTGCTCGCCCTGTGTGTAAGGGAGGGATAGTGTGCTGAAATTACACTCTATACACAAATAGCAACTGCAGTTGACAATTTTGTTTGCCCACAAATGAGATGCATTCTAAATAAGCAAACAATGCGCAGTGGTACAGGGTCATTTCTGAGCCACAGTGAAGAGAGATGGATTGAAAACGAGCTGAAATCTCGCCATCTTCCAGGCTGGGGCATCGATACTCCTGCGTCTTAGTGTTGTTGTCCACTGCCATTGCTGTGCACTTAAATACAGATCAGGTCCAGCCAGATTTAAGTTCTCTAAATCTGACCAGATCAGGCTGTATGATGGCAGGGCTGCTGCCAATAATTTTTTTTTATTCTTTCAGAGCTTGAAATGAAGCAGTTGTTGTTCATTCAGAAACTGACGCTTACTTTTAGTATTACGCCACAGAGTCCTTGATGGCAAAACGCTGTATATTTTGTTTAGAATGGTAGAAACGTTCAACCACGAAGCCTCAACAGATCTTCTCAGTCCCTCGGGGTGCAGTGTGTACAGCACTTAACGCATGTTTAAAGGTTTTTTTTTGTAAGATCTCCTGAACTTGTCTTCCACAGCAAGCTGCTTACTGATTCTGCACCATACTTTACATATCAGTGGGGAACAGCATCCCGTAGCCCGGCGCTGGCTTGTTCCTGGTTGTTTAGGTGGGAGATACTGCTCCACCTCATCTCCTGAGGAGGGACTTTTCTTCAGACTAACCTTCCAATTGGTCTCTTCTGCTGGTTTCGGGCAGGATTAATTTCCACCTGACACACGGTGGGATCAAGGCAACAGGAACTTCTTGACAAGGAAGGCCTTTCAGCTTTTGGTGGCGAGTTTGACTCGGAGGGAAATGAAAGCACCCGGTCACAGATAATTTTGCATCAGGTGATTTAGTCTGCAACTGTGAGCTCGCTCGCTGTTGGAATGGGAAGCACTAAGCCCCACGGGGAAGTGGAACCTGTCCGTCTCTGCCCTGCCCTGGGGAAGCTCATTCATTTGGAAACCTTTTATCCCACCATCTTACAAACCAGCTTGCCTAGTTGCCGTGCCAGTTTGGGGCAGTTAAAACTTCAAATATGTTGTCTGGTCATGATTGGCAAACTAGCCAACCTTAAATAAAAATAAAGGTGTAAAAATGTGATGGAACAAGAATGGGATGCTGTTCCCAGCCCTGTTCCGCAGCGTGTTTCTGACCGCCTGTGTGCTCGCCCTGTGTGTCTGCCGAGAGCTGAGCCGAGGGTAGCGCTTTCCACAGTGGTCCCGCGGAGGTGAGCAGTGGTCTTGAGCTTTCCAGGCGTCGTTGACATTTTGCTTCTGATCATCCTTTAAAGACAGTCTGGATTAAACCATATTGCTGTCATAGGCAAGCCAGCTTGAACGGTTAGAAACACAGAATGAAGTGTTTCAGACGTAAAAAAGCACTCTTTCTAAACACGTGCAAGTGAAGACAAGCAAGTTCAGAAAATCAATATAAGGGTCATTAAAATTCAGTTCAGTTGTGTATCATACACAATATATAGGTGTATTATATGTTGTGTTATATAATGACTGTAGTTTGAATCGTTTGTGTTCCCTGGTTACTTGCCAAGCTGGTGGGTCTAGAAGGATACGGATTCCCAAAAGTGGACAGTTTTAGACCAAACTTTCTTCCTGGCAGAGTAGATGCTGATTGACACTACCTTTTAAACGTAGTACATGTGTGATAAGTGGTGACCTAATAATTTAGGAATGGGGATGGGAGGTATTGTGAGTCATGTTTGCAGCGTTGCACCTAACCCGAGATTCTGTTGAAACTGTTGTCGGCTTCTTCGGAAGAGTTAGGGTGACCCATACTCCATAGCAGAATGAATAGAGTATTTACTTGTGCACCAGGCACACCTGACTTTGTGACCGCAAGGCACGTTTTCATTGATTTAGGAGTTACACCCAGCCACAGCACCTGACTGCAGCTTCGACACCCTGACGTGGAAAAAACAAATCCTGATGCCAAGGCTTCAGAGAATGGATCCCCAGCTTCGTGCTTACGCTGCACACCATTGTGCATCTGCATTGTTAATAAAAAAATCCTCAAATGTAGATCACTAGGCATAGAACAGCTGTTTTTATTTTTAATTTGGAATGCTATTTTTAATACATTTTTTGAGATTATCACATAAGTCTCCCCTATTTACAGTTTGTACTCCAGATTCACTGCATATAGGTTGAAGTTAGATTATATGTATTAGATATAGATTCCAGGCTGCTCTGTACTGTTTACTGTTGTCTGGCTCAAAAGTGATGGAAGCCCAGCGGCCTGGCCAGCTGTATATGTTAACAGACAACCCACCCCCCCCCCATGTTAGATGAGAGGAGGGAGCACTCCTCTCTTTTTTTCCATCTCTCTCCATGGGGGAGTAAGGATGAGTCTCGCCAATGCCTCTGGGTGCACAATGCACAATGCAGGCTGGGTGCACGGAGCTTGGCTTGTCCTGAACCTGTTGAGCAGAGACCAGGAGACCCCTCTGTCCCTGGAAGAGTGACAAGAGGGGTTTCCCACTGGGACTGAGCGGGCGATTCCCCCTCCAGTGGTTCAGTTTGTGCTGCTGCATTCTGCTCTTCGTGTGATCCACATTGCAGGGCGTCCTGAGACCGACCGCTCGAGTCCTAGCAGCCCATTACACGAAGCGGGAATTGTGTTTCTGAGGTTCCATGATTTCGGGTTCAGCGAGGTCTGTTTTCTGTCCAAGTTCAGTCAATGGCACTCGACTGTTCAACCCACATTGCGCCCCAGTGCAGAGACGTTTGCTCCTGGCCTCCTGTGGCAGCTTCACATCAGCCTTTCTGGGTTTCAGAAGATCAAAAACTATTGACTTTCTTCAGCAGTAAAAAGGCACATTTTTCCTGTAGCGTAGCTTGCTAAAATATAAACTACGTATTGATTTAGGAATTTCTTTGTCTAATTACAGTGCTGTCTCAGTGAGTTAGTACTTCATACACTGGTGTGCTCCTGTAGCTGCTCATGTCCACCAGTTACTCTGTTTCTGGGCCAAGTGAAACATTCCATCGGATAATAAAGGTGTAAGTGAGGAATTTCAAGGGAAATAAATATCTGGATATATTTGAAGTTCTTAATATACTTTTTAGAGCTTTATTTTATCATTTATTAACCAAGACTCCTACTCGTGAAAGGGGTAGGGGGAGTTAGTAACCATCATATTTTTCTTTGCAGGTTTAATTTCTGTAATTGTATGGTTATCGGCACAGCTCTCTTGCACTCTTACTAGTTCTGCACTTGTGTTCTTACTACCCTCATAAAATATTTGTCACACAGCAGTGGAAACAGTGTCAAGGCATTGGTTGGAGGGATTTTAAATCTCTTTTGGCTGCACATTGTCTGGCTATTCAAATGCAGTCAGAACAATGGAACTTTTGTTGAGGCATCAACTTGTCAGTACTGTTATTCTTCAGTCGATAATCACTTCTGCCATATTTGTTCCCTCACATAACGGTTTTGTAGCTCTTGTAAAAGAGAAGACTGATGGCTTGAGAGCAGATGTCGTGGCCCAAGTCCTGGATGGCCACATCATAGCTGAAACTGTGTTTCACACTGCTGACCGTCTCTCAAAAGTGCGATTGATTTGGTGTCCAGCTTGACATCTCTGTCCGCCCGAGAGGTTTTTACTGAAACAACCTGCGTTCCTCCAATAGTCATCATATATGTGACTGCTGTGTTAGGGACTGATTGGACCTCCCAGCACAGTGGAAACGTTTTTCTTCTGCTTAGTTTAGTAGACTTGGGGATACTCTTATTCAAAGAATATTTTCCCTTTGATTTAAGCAAACAACACGCTGTACTTAAAGCTTTGTTTTCCAGTTTTAGATTCATGTTCTGCATGAGTTACTAAGTTAGAGGTGACTGGCGTCTGCAGCTGGTGGACCCTGTCTCACCTCAGAAGTAGCAGAATATGACACAAACGGTGTAGTGACGAGCGGAAGATTTTGGGTATCTCCAGCTAAAATGTTTGAGGAGAAAACGGTAAATCCAAGGTTAGTTTTTGTGAGGAGGGCAACATCGCTACACTCAAAACAAAGAGAAGCTTCATTTTCCGACAGAAGTCCCAGCGGTGAGACAAAAGAAGGTTGCAGGGCAGGCATCGTCTCGGAGTACAGCATCTTTACTTGACAGGCTTTTGTACAGACTCTTAAGTCCCGGCCCTGGCTGTGGAGAACGGGGTCACGAGACAGTTGGCAAGGGCATCTTTCTTTACTCAGCAGGGACTAGAAAGAAAATGGCTGTTGATCCAACACGCTTAATCTGTTTTCAGAGCACTGTCCGTATCTGAAGACCGCTTGTCGGAAGCGTGTATAAAACTCCCTGCTGCTTTAAGTACAGTGGTGCAGGTTTACCTCGGCATCTCCATGGGCCTTCGTACGCTCTGCGGGGAGAGCAAGTGACACAGTCGAATAGGAGGTGTTCAGGCCTTCGTTGAAATGCAGCGCCAGGCCTGGTGCCAGCAGGACTGGGTGGGGTAAGCACAGACTCGGAAACTCTCCCAGCTGTCACTTGAGCTCCTCTGTGTCCACCCTGATTTGCGGTATGAAAGATGAAAACCAGGTTGGTGGCATACTAACAAACCTGGCATCGGTACCGAGTGGCTGTCCTGAAAATGGAATACTGATCCCCGATTCAGGTCGGCGTTTTCTGGTGAGGATCAGAAAAGGCCAGCCTGAGACTGTCCTGGATTTCAAAGGGGCTCCACAGTGGAAGAGGTCAGCCAGTAGAACAATGATTCTACTCGGACAAGGATTGTGATTAGCTGCCGTAGATAATGCTTCCTCTCGGTAAGAGAGTCTCCTTCTTTCTGTAAAGGGTGTGCACACACCAGGAAGTTTTGCTGGGTTCTCTGCTGCTTTGCATAAGTATCCAGACACCGCAGTCACGCCAATCCTACAGCACGTCAGAATGCAAATAGCTCGACAGTAACTGGGAGTGGTGTTACCTTCTCCAGAAGGGTTCTGCCGAATCGCACCCAGCAGTAATGCTACCACTGGTTTTCTGTTGTAAAACACAGAGCAATCTTCACTAGAAAGTCAATTTTATGCAGAAATACAAAACAAAACACATCCGTCTTTCAACATTTGAAAGTATGGGACAAAAACCAAGTTGCACTATATAGTCCTTCTGTTGTAAGCTGTAAGCTGTAGTGATCATGTCTACTAAGTAAACACTGCATAGACTACAGACAGGTGTGTTTTGTGTAGGTGTTCAAGTTCTAACACCTTACACACTTGCTCTTAACAGAGAGCTCCTGACTGCTGGGGTATTCCCAGAGTTACCTTGAGTGCTCAAGCTAGCACTTGTTTTACTTTTTATTGCAATTAATTTGACTTGGAAGTGCAAATTTTGTGTTGGAATGTATACAGTGGTGCCTGTTAAAGTCTCCCAGACGTGCTCGTCTCACCCCCAAGTCCAGTTCGAGATCAGCAATGTTACTGTGGCCAAATCTGACTGCATCAGGAGTTGTGAAGCCCCGCGGGGTTAGTGTCTTCTGTCTGTTAAAAGTTATCTCCCATTGTGCGATCAAGATTCTCTCCGCTTGGAGTTCATCAAAGCGGACCTCTTGGCTCTCAGTTAACTTTGAGAAAAAAAAATATTATATTTTTTTATTATAATTATATTAAAGAAATTATAATATTGCCCTTTTCTGCTGCCCATTCTGGGCGACCTCTAAATAGAAAGTGATAGTCTGATGTTTACAAGATTTATCATATTAATGGAACTTTGAGGTCCGGTCAATATGAGGGCATACATTTCTAGTGTATTTTAATGCATTTTCTCCGCATGAACGTTTTTAACATAAAAGCAGAATAAATTAATGGTAAGGACGCTGGGTTTCATTGACAGCCACTGAGGTTTGCAAAATATCCCCTTAGGCAATTTAGCCCATTTTAATCATTAACAGATGTGTAGTAAATATTGCTAACATTTGGCTGAACAAAACGCCAAAATTGCAATAGATGTTTAAGTCTCGACCCTCGTATTACATCTGTGTCCTTTTATACTCAGTAAAATG